>NC_071985.2:153117500-155617500 GCF_028885655.2 Pongo abelii
AATCTTAAATTATAGTGGGGCACGACCAATACCATGGTAAATAGAGTGAAGAAATGTGATCGGATTTACATTTTTAAAAGATCAATTTGCTGCAGTGCAGAATATCATAAGACACAATTTTAACTTATAAAATCTTCACTATTTCCCAAATAGTTTATATAAAATAGAAAGGTAGAAAATTTAAATTTAACTTGTACCTTTTGGCTCAATGAGCTTGTGTCTCAAGCAAAATATATAATATACTACAGTCTGAATATTTGTGTCTTCCTCAAATTTATGGTAAAATCTAAACCCAAGGTGATAGTATTAGGAAGTGTGACCCTTGGGACGTGATTAAATCTTAAAGGGCGAGCCCTCATGAATGGCAATAGCCCCTTATAAAACAGGGTCAAGGGATCTGGTTCCCACTTCCACCATGTGAGAACACAGTATGAAGTCACCACCTATAAACCAGAAAATTCACCCTCAGGCAGACTCTAAATCTGCTCATGCCTTATCTTGGACTTCCCAGTCTCCAAAACTCTGAGAAATAAATTTATATTGTTTATAAACTACCTAGTCTATGGTATTTAGTTATAGTGATATAAACAGACTAAGATACAATTCTTCTAAGTTTATTGTAAGAAAAAAACTATAAAAAAGTGTGCTTTTCTGTATTTCCTTTTAAGAATTAAACATCACAATATTTAAAATAAATATATTAAGGAAAATTTAAAGAAACTGATTTTAAAAATGTCTGTAGTGTTGTATATGCAAACCAGATATATTTTTAGAGGTTTTTTTTTTCTATACACTATTTTCCTCTTCCTTGATGATTTTAGAATCTCATGCCTGAAAAATACTATTCCATTGAATTATCTCACTGAAGGGCTGAAAAAATATTATATTCATATTTTAAGTATTTATTGGTGTGGCTAACTGCTTATGGGAAGGTAAGATGGAGCTCTTTTGCAGGGTCATTTGAAAATATATTTTCTTATTTAAAATTGCAAATGATCTGGCAATTACAATTTGTGATCTTAACCCTAAAGATATGTTTATAAATAAGGACAGGGAAATATTTATAAGAACGTTCATTCAGGCATTGTTTATTATAATGAAACATTGGAAGTAGCCTAAATTCATCTTAATAGCTGAAAGTGTAAACAAATTATGACATTTATTACCACAGAACATTATGCAGCAGTCAAGAATGAGGAATAAAATGAAAAGATTATCAAGACATATAGGGCAGTCTATTTCATACAGTTTATTACAGTTTAAGTTAACATAGGCATATATGGATACATGCAAAAGCATAGAAAATGCTGCAGTTGAAAAACATCAAACTAATCGCTATGGTTAAAATTGGGAAATGATCTGGCTTAGTAGCAGAAGGTAGGTTTCGAGAAGAGGTGAGGAAACATTTATGCTTTAGATTTAGGCTTGTTTAGAATATTTGAATATTTTTAAAGGAGAATTCATTCTTGTATGAACGAAGCATTCAAAAATGTGTAATTTGGGGCAGCTTAGGTGGAAATAATGCATGAAATAAAGTGTAATTTCAAAGGGCTAAAACATGACTCATACAAATAGGGAAAGGATATATGTCAGATATTTTATTGAACACATTAATGAATGAAAGGAGAAAAATGATAAAACTGGTTTCAAAAGACTTTGAGAACTGAAGTTCATGTAAGTATGAATTTTCGAATGGGGTCGTACAAACAAAACTGATTAGTATTCTGTAAGACATTATTAAAAGAAAAACTTTAGCTGAACTAAGTTTAACAGAGTTTCATTGAGCAGAGAACTATTCACGAATCACGCAGCCTCCCAAGCCAGAGTAGGCTCAGAGACTCCAGCGCAGCCACATGGTGGGAGAAGATTTATGGGCAGAAAAAGGAAAGTGACCTACAGAAAATGAAAGTGAGGTATAGAAACAGCCAGATTGGTTACAGCTTGGCATTTGCCTTATTTGAACATAATTTGAACAGTTGGCCACTTTGATTGGCCCAAACTCTGTGATCAGCACAAGAGTAGCTACAGTCTGCTTACAAGTCCATTTAGGTTATAGTTCATGATCTACAGAGAAACCTTTAGGTCAAACTTAAAATATGTAAGAAGGCAGCTTCAGACTAAACAATTTAATAGCATCAAAGCCATAACTTTTGGAATTATATTTTCTAATAGATAGAAATCTAAAAATTAACATGGAACTTCACAATATCTGGTTTCTAATCTATTAGATAAGCAGCAAAACCAAGCACAGGTACATCCTCCTAGAGAATTAAACAATCACTCCATGTGCTTACAAAACAATGCATCAGTATGAAATTAAAAGTATATGCCATTCCTTCTTGCTTATTTCTAAGAATTGTATAATTTTTTATGAAATAAAGAATAACAGTAAAAAGTAGACACCCCACTATTAAGAACAATGGTTGAAACGGATATTATTTAATCATGTTTTAGGGGAATGTGATTCACTTCTGGAAAAACTAAAACACAACTCCAGATGGTGGAGATGGAATAACATGAAAAATATTATTAATTGCAGAAAGAGGCAAAATTCCTTGAAGTTTATACATAAATCCTGCTACTAGAAAATATTCATTCATATACTAACAGGAGTATATATAGAAAGAATAACAGTTTCTAAATGAGACCAGGACAGTGATCATCATTAGCTACATGGGGCTGAGTATTCCTAGTGAATGAAGATTGTTGTAATTCTTGAACTTGTTCTGCATATTATTTTTCATTTCTATGTTTTCATATTGAAACTATATAGAAAATTCCTATAGGCCCCTTCCATGCTTTGTGTGTGTGTGTGTGTGTGTGTGCATGCGCGTGCTTGTGTGCATGTGTGTGTATTTTTAACTCATGTTTTCTACCATAATCAGAATGTTACTAATACCTCCAGTTATAGTCATAGATAAGACTGGATAAACTCTAATTTACCCATTACAACCAAGATTCAGGTGACCATCATGAATATGGAGTAAGATTCTATTCTGTGTGCCATATGTTATATAAATATAAAACATTTGTTAATAAAGAGTTTTCCCATAACATACATAAACCACTATTTTCAAATATTGCTTTAGACCCATGTCAGGATTTACCTAGTCAGGTGCTTCCTTGAACATTTTTATTAAACTAATTTTGTCTTAATTACTTTAGGACATTTTGTTTAACAGACTATACAACAAATAAAGATGGATCAACTTTGTGAAAAGAAATAAAAAGAGCCCCAGAGGTCTGTGATAATAAGAAAATATAAGTGTCTTTACACTTTATGATTTTAGTTGAACTTTCTGATGACTTTATCCTGTCTGATGAAATCTGGCAAGGACAATGATCAAAGCCAGTTAATAAAAACACAGCATAAAATTCTAGTCTAAAATTGAGAAAACAAATATTGAAAGATGCCTTCTACAAAAGTTATTCGAAGGGCTTAGAATTGTTACGGGGTTTCTTAAAAGTATTACAGGTGATTTCTTTCCCCGTTACTATTGAAAGACCAATGTGAAAGTTTCTCTTGAATAAAGAAGCTTAACTGTTTTCAAAGAATCTAGGGCACGCATATTTATATTATGTTACATAAAAAAAGAACATTGATTTACATATATTTGCATATACTGCTTAAGTATGTAAAACTAATTAATACTACTGAAAACGATGTATTCAAGATTCACATCTAAGGTCATACAAAGAACTGAGGTCAACCAAGCTTTGAAATTAGAAAAATCTGACTCCACCAGGGTATTTCTCCAGAAACAGGGACCATTTTCTAATTTAGCTGTGCCCAAAGATGAAAGCTTCCAAGTTGATTACTGTAAAAACAAACGTCTATTTCACTAGTGTTAAAGTAAGAAGCCCCTGTATAGTTTTAGTGTGCTTTGGGCTGCTATTCTCATTGACTCCCCTTGTCTTGGGATGGTATATTATATCATTCTGTCTGGTAGCTGAGGAGGCTATCAAGAGAACTGTCTTAGACTGATCAAGTTTGTGATAGGAAGCATTCAATGCTCTAAAAATGGCATACAACCTCAAAGAGCCTTTTAAAATTGTCAGCTCTGCCTTTAAACTTTAGTGGCTTAAGCTGTTTATAAAGAATCTTAAAATAAGAAAGTTTTCTGTTTTAAATAAGATAACCTATGAAGTTTTAAAAGGTGTAACATTTGGGGTATTATAGTTTCCTTCCCTGAGTTATGAAGGAACTTTAATAAAAAGTGTCAGTAATCTCAAATCCATTTAAACTTGCTTCCTGGGATGTACTGATTTACAGACCCATGATCTGCCTGTGATGGATCATAGCTGATCAGGTCATTTGCTGATAAACATATTTCAGAGGATTTTCCTTTCCATTTTCTGTCGAAATTCTTATGCTGTAATGGAGAGTAGAGTCTAGTTAGACTCCCAACTGTTCTTTTTTCAAGAAAAGTCTATTTCTTGAAAATATAGCTCATCCTTTAGAGCAAACTGCTGTTTAAAGACCTGGACCCTGTCAACTAAAGTGCTAAATTTTGAGATAAAATGTGCATTTAATCAAGCAGCCAACTTTTTGAGCTCATGGATTTTGAGCTTGGTTGCATGTTTAAGGCCATCAACATACTTGGCAGAAACTTTATCTTTGTTAGAGGATAAGTTTTTCTTTTTTTAATTTTTTTGGACCTTGGGACTTAACCATAGGTTTTCCAATTTTCTTATGATTTTTATTAATGGCCTCTTTCTCATTTCAATGTTTGATGATACTGCCAAAATAATTGTGTCTATGATGGTAACACCTCATTCAAAAACTTCAGAAGGGACTCACTGTCAGTGCATCCAAAGTCCTCAGTCTGGCATAGAGGTTCTTTATCCTCTGGCTTTGGCTGTGTGTCTTTGTGACTTGACTTTAGTGCTTCCACTCTCTAAAACATCTTCATTGAATTCCCCCTTACCTAATTTTTACCCACTTTTTAAGGATACACCTTGCTTCCCACTTTTTCTATGAAAGATTTCCATGACTCCTTTTTTTCCATCTTCAACTTAACTCCATGTCTCAGATCCAGTTCACATTCTACCTCTTTAATAAAAGACATTTGTGACTATCTCTTATCTTCCTCTTAACCTACATTAATTATAACCAATAATAATAACATTTCCCATTTGATAAGAAACTGAGACCAAAGGGAGATTAAGAAGATTACCCAAACTCATAAAGCTGGGATTCCTATCTGTTTTTTAATACTATAAAACTTCTATTCAAAATTATAATAAATCTTCTGACTTCCTAAATGTTACTCATTTCACCTTCACTAATATGCTATTTTATCATCTAATAAAATGCTGTATATTATTTTGTAACTTTTGTACGTTTATTAAATGCTTAACATATTTTATGTTTATTTTTGTTTCCTGAAACTTAGGCAGAGAGTAACAATGAGATTTTAATGGATTTCTTACCTTAACTGCATTAAAATCATGTTGAATTAGTGAGAAATGCAAGATGAAAAAGAAATGGGAGAATGTTTGGGCTGTCTTATTAATATACCAAAAATTTATTAAATTTTGTTGACTTTTAGATAATGCTGATTTTAAAATTAAGCAAAAATTTAATAGTATTTTCAGAGAAAAACTCTCAGTGCATTTATAAGAACACTTTGATATTAATATATATTAATATGTATATTCTTATATTTAAAATTTTAAGAGTATTTGCTACTTAAAATGTGTTCAAGAAAGAAAGACAGTAATTAAGGGTAAAATTTTCCAATTTTACTCCATTTCTTTTGATATTTGTAAAGGGTGTTTTGCAAAATAATAAACAAAAATATTTTCTTTAAAATTCTGCATATTGTTGATGAATAATATATCCAAATAAAAGTTGTGTGGTTATTCTTGACTCTGGGCATTTAATACATCCTTAACTGTCTTTAAGAGATGCAATAAACACTGGAAAAGAACCAAATGAAAAAACACATCTAACTCATTTTCTTTTCATTTCTTATGGATAATATTGACTTGTTCTTCCTTTGATGCTTATACAAATGTTACCTTCTAGACTGTAGAGGCAAAATTCTAGTATGCCACTAAGCAGCAAAAGAAAATGTTATCTTTCCCTTTCAGTGCATGTTATCTTTATACTTTTGGCATGCTTTCTCTTTTTATGCTTTTTTTTATTCCTTTTTTTATTCCTTTATCTCCTCTTTTTTTCATTTATCGTTACACATGAATTTTACTTTCAAAGTAAAATTAAATAATTTTATTTTGCCTTAACCATGATTTTAGAAAACCAGATAAATGGTTTTATATTTCTCTTCTAAAAATAAAAAATACTTGCAAACTGTGCATCAGAAAAAGGAATAGTATCTAGAGTATATCAAGAACTCTCAACACTCAGTAAAAAGCAAACAATTTAATTATAAAATGAGCAAAAGACACGAACAGACATCACTGAAGAGGATATACAGATGGAAAATAAGCACATGAAAACATGTGCAACATCTTATAATCATCAAGGAAGTGCAAATTAAAACTACAATGAAGTATCTTTACATGTCTACCAGAACAGCAAAAAAAAAAAAAAAAAAAAAAGTGACAATATCAAATGCTGGTTAGCATGTGGAGAAAGTAGATCATTCATACATCACTGTGATGATTTAAAGTGTACAGCCACTTTTGAAAAACATTTGGCAGTTTCCTAAAAAGATAAACATTCAATTATCATGTGCCCCAGCAATTGCACTCTTGTGCATTTATCCCAAAGAAATGAAAACTTGTGTTCGCACACAAAGCCTGTACACAAAGGCTCATAGAAGCTTTATTCATAATAGCTAAAAATTTCAAACAGTCCAGATATTGCTAAACAAATGAATAGTTATTGTATTACATAAACCCCATGGACTACTTACTATTCAGCAATAAAAAGGAATGAATAGTGATACATGTAACAGAGAATTACGCTTGATAAAAACAGCTAATTCCCAAAGTTAGTTATCCTGTATGAAACCCTTTTATAACATTTTCAAATGACAAAACTTTGGAAACATTAGTGATTTCCAGGGCTTATGGAAGTGGAGTGTCTGGGAGGGGGCAGTCGTGTTAAGGAAAGGGCAAGAGAAAAGATTCTGTGGTGATGGAACTGTTCAGTATCTTGATCGTGGTGGTGGATACACAGATCTACGCATGTGATACAATTGATAGAATTAAATACACACATTCACATCTCCCATACATACATGAGTATATGTAAAAGTGGAAAATCTGAATAAGATTTGTGGGTTATATCAATATCAATATTTTGGTTGTGGTATTGCTCTACAGTTTTGAAAAATGTTATCATTGGGAGAAATATTTAATTGGGAATAAAGGGTTCATGAGGTCTCTATGTATTACTTTTATAATTGCATGTGAATATACAATTATCTTAATAAAAATTCAAATATAAAAGATTAGGATAATAGTCTATTACTTTATATAACACTGAGTAAATGAAAGTATAACGATTAAGTGAAAACATCAAAGGATTATGATTCTGTGAGTCATTCTTCTTATATGAATATTGATATTTAATAATAAAAGGACAGGCTCACATATACATTTATGAGTATAGAGTCAGCATCAAAGTGACAGATAAATGTGTAAATATTGATATGCAAAATCTATGTAGAGTGGAAGGGTATCAAGGGAAAGTGTCTGGGATAAAGAGGCAAAGTATGTCAAGTGAAATATCCGGAAACGTTTGGGACAGTGACTCTGAATCTTGGTATAAATATGCAGATGTCAGGACACCACTCCCAGACATTTCTGATTCCGTAGATCTGGGATGGGACTCTGGAATCATTGTAGGTGATCTTGACCTTCACAGAGCTCCATTCCATAGGAGAAAATTGTCCTCCACTTTTTTACTAGTAATCAGTGATGTGTAAAGCTATTGTAATGTCCTTAATTTTTGTCTGTTTGACTGTTCGATTCAATGAGAACTTTTTAGAAATGAGGCTGGGTATAAGTCTAGCCACAAAGAACTTCCCTCCATGTATGTTTCCCGGGACTTGTTAAAACAGATCCCAGCTGCTATTCTTCAGACTATAAAGTAAGTTTCTCATTAATTCTGTCCCTTTAGCAGCTGACAGGCAATTTGACTGCTTGGAAAACACACTGGGTTTTTATGACCCACACATAAGTAATCATAACCAACCATATGTAAAACCACAAAGCATAAATTGATGGAACTAATGCAATTTTAACCAACAACATTAGAGGTTATATTTTAAAACTACAAAGTCCCTTTTAACAGTTCAAAATTGTCCTGTAGTGGTGCACTAGGTTTTACTTTCCTATTGGAAATATAGATAGTTTTATGAAAATTGTTTATTATTTTCTGTTTAACTTTTATCTTCTTTTTGAAAATGCTGTATTTTTAGCTCGCTTCACCTTATATATTGGGATTCTGTGTTAATAATACAATACTTAATTTACATATAAACATTTTAGGAGCTATTTCAGAGACCAATATTAGTACATAATTAGTACAGAAATTCACTTCCTGTTTTCTGTCTAGTGATTATGATTTTTCACCAATTATTGTTAGGATAAATAGTTCAAATATTTTACAGATGTTCATCTTGGTCTAAAATAAGTGTTTTTGAGTACAAGGAGTTATTCATCATAGGGCATTGTGCCATGAAAATGGCAATACATATTAGAGAGAAAGTTTATTTTCAAAGAATGAAGCATTGTTAAATATGTTAAATATTTAGTAGCTGAATGTCAATTCATTTGTGCAATACCTTTTGAATATTAAATATTTGCAAGTTATATTAAAGTCCATTATTTAACAGCTAAACTAAGTAAAAGGTTAAATTTAGTTATATCTCAAAGAAGAAATGAGGAAATTTAATAACATGTCTAAAATTATCAGACATATAACACTAGGAAATTGCTGATTTTTTTCAGAATAATTGTTACTGAGGAGCTACGTGTTCAATAGCAGAAAATGAAAGCAAAATATAAAATATAAATTTTATATTTATAGAATTTATGTTGCTAGTTTAATTCTATGATTTGAATAGTATTTA
Source organism: Pongo abelii (assembly GCF_028885655.2). Classification (NCBI taxonomy): domain Eukaryota; kingdom Metazoa; phylum Chordata; class Mammalia; order Primates; family Hominidae; genus Pongo; species Pongo abelii. Next base: position 153,126,548 of record NC_071985.2, read on the forward strand.
GAATGAACTTCTTCATATACATAGCAGAAAATAGTCCTATAAAAGCAAATACATTGATGAGAATGGCTAAACCATTCCTTAAAACCTCTATTCCTATTCCTGTCTCTAGAGACTTACAACTTTTACAATTGATCAACTTCATGGGTCCTCTATTCAAATGACACCCACCTAGAGACTATTTGCCTGCCTATCTCATCAAAGTTTTGTATTTATTCACGATCTTCTTGTATTTATTTCCATATATTTCACTTGACAATATATTATATAATTTTTCATTCATCCCCCACAGCAAAGGAAGACAAAGATTTTGTGTTTGGCTTATTTATATATCCCTAGCCTCTACAACAATGTCTAGTACATGGCAAATGTTCAATAAATGCTGACTGAATGAATAGATTGATGATCAAATCAGTAGTTACTTATTGCTTCTAAGACTTATTTATTTCAGTATGTTTATAACAGTCAAAAAAGTTTCATAATTAAGCCCTACCTAAAACATGAAAATCACAATATAGTTGGAAAGATGACAAGCTGCATTAAACAAGACAATTCAATTTTTAAAAGGTGTTCTATCCACAGCCACTATGGAAAACAATATGGAGTTTCCTCAAAATACTAAAAATAGAATTACTATATGATCTGACAATTCCATTTCTGGATGTATATCTGAAATAATTAAAAGCAGGGTCTCAAAGAATATTTGTACACTCATGTTCAAAGCAGCATTATTCATAAGAGTCAAAATGTGTAAACAATCCAAATGTCAATTCCACAGATGGATGGATATGGCATATAGATATAATGAAACATTGTTTAGCCTTTAAAAGGCAGAAGATTTCAACGCATTCTATAACATGGGTGAACCTTGGGGACATTATGCTAAGTGAAATTAGCCAGTCACAAAAAGAGAAATGCTGTATGGTTCTACTTACATGAGACAGCTAAAGTTGTCCAACTCGAAGAAACCAAAAGTAAAACAGTGGTTTTCATGAGTTGAGGTAGGGGAAAATAGAGTTATTTAAAGCCTAGAACTTCAGTTTTGTAAGATGATAAAGTTCTGAAGATTGGTTGTACAACAATGTGAATAGACTTAACACGACTGAACTGTACACTTAAAAATAGCTAAGTTGGTAAATTTTTATTTTATGCATATTTTACCACAATTTAAAAAAATGTGTTCGTTTCAAAAATGAATGTACACTGTTATTAAAAGAGTTGGAATTCCTTTAGGCATTGGCTCTTAAAGAAAAAAGTGAGACTAACTTATTATATAAGCATAATACATTCAATTCATTATAATATCTATATTAAACTCCAAGATTACCAAGAGTTTTCATACCAACTCTAGTGGATTATGCTTCCTATGCAAAGGGAAGAATGGAGGTGAGTGATTCAAAAATAAACGTATTTTGTATCTCCTTAAAATAAATATATTTTATAAAATATTAAAGACTATTAAGTTCAGTTTTTTAAAAATGTCATAGATAGGTAAAACAAAGTCCAGAATAGTAAAATAACTTGGGACAGTTCTTAAAAACTAAGTCCTCAGATTTATAAATCATTTCTATTATATATTACTTTTTCTTACCATAAAGTAAAAGGAAAATTAGAAGTTCACATTTACAATTTAATTAGTATTTGGTATTTGGGCTTTATATTTCGCTTATTAATATTTCTATAATCACTATAAAATGTTTGCTTTTCAAACTGACTACTAACCAATATATTAGCTTAGTGGGATTGAAGACAAACTCTACAGTATTTCCAGATATCTTATAGTCCTATAATCTCCTATCATGGAGACTTGAAGTTGAAAGGGATTTTCAAGTCATTGCCTATATAAAATAATAATTAAAAGATCTATAAAATAATGCTTGTCATTGTTAGAATTCTAAGTAATAGAAAACACTTAAATCATATCCATACACAGTCACATATTGATTTCCTCTTAAGTAATAACAAATTTGAATACTATCATCTCACACAAAAAGGGTATCTTACAGATTTTGCTATTCCACTTTTTTTGAGTGGAACTTTTGTGTTTATTATCTAAAATCTCTGGATAGAAAAAAGCTAATTGGGAGTTCCCTGGAGTAAAAATAAGTGTAAGTATAAATATTATTATTATTATTATTGTGAATATATAATAACATTGCTTATTAAAGACGACCAAGTCATAGGGTCAATTTCTGATTCCCAAAATCTGTCCTGTGAGAATATAGAAGTCTCTGACCTAAGATCCATCCTTATGATCTCCTAATTCAAAGGTCTTTGTCTTTGAATTAGGAGATAGAAGAGTCAGCTTCAATTCAGAAACTCTCCAAGGCTTTCTCTGCCTTTATCTATTCCCTTGAGAAAATCCATATGGGAACACTCTGAAGCAGGATGAACCCAATGAGAATGTGTGTGTGTGTGTTCTCTGAGGAGAAGAACTTGGGTTTGACTAGGTTTCTGTTATCACTATCAAATGTCGCAAAGACTATCTAATGCAAAATTTTTATAACCCTTTGAAAACTATTAGGTCAAGTGTTAAGTAAAATCTGTACTCAACAAGTTTCAAAGAAACCAGGCATATTTGATAAGTAGAAATTTTTCTACTCTTTTTAAATATTCAATAAAATTATTTTTAATCAAACTTTATGTTTTCTGATGCCTACAAAAGTTATATTAAATGAGTCAAGTAAATTATGACAACAGGAGACAAAAATTGAGCCTGGTGAGCCAAGAATTTTTAAATCTATGCCGGTTCTCATTGATCCAGTTTGGGAAGTATTAAGTCTTTGCTTCTCATGTTTTCTGTTTAATCCATCATGAATAAAGCAACAACAATGATAGTAAAACACTCAGAGGAGACAGAAGATGAGGAAGGAAAAATAGCTAAAGGCAGATGTCAAGATAGAATGGCTCACTCAACAACCTCATCATATGCTCCAAATAAGCACCTGGAATGATGATAGCAAAACTCCAAAATAATAGAGAATGTTACGCCATAGTTCTAGAGCACAGCAATAGAAAGCTACAAAACAAAGGCAATAAGCTTCGTTATTGAGACAGCTAATGGAATCACTTTTGAATTATTTAAATCTTATGATTGATGTATTTTCAGTATAAATATAGACTATAACATATACATATAGTATACTTATAGATACTGTATATGTATAGATTAAACATTTTGAATGTAACAGGAGTACTTTATACAGTGACTCATTATATAGACACATAAACATGCACACACATTAATGAAACAATATTTCATGAATTTTTATGCTACACATAGGCAATAAACGCTGATATTTTCTCTTATTAATTTTTTAAAATGTTGATGGAAGCCTACTAAATGATTTCACAGTCCATTAATATATTGCCATAGTAGTTTAAAGAGAGTAATGCATGTACATTTACACGAAACAAATACGTTCCCCCTACTAAATCACTTTTAAATCACTTTCAATTTATTATGATTATGAGGAATAAGTTTGTTGATATTGAAATGTTATTCAAAATAATTTATCATGTTATTATTTTCATCTTCCAAATTCTACCTAAGTTTTTTCTCCCCTATGCACTCTTGCATATATCCACAATTGAAAGTACATGCTACTTCAATTAAACTCATAAATAGTACAATAGTACAGTGTACTTCTCTTTCACTCAGCACTCAAAGATGTAGCTTTTAATAAATTAACAGGTATACCTGTCTCCTTCATCAGATTTTAAGCCCTTTTGGGACTTTATGCACGTTGTGTGACTCAATTTTGTACTCCTTATGATAATAACATGATGATTTCATGTAAGTAGTTAACAGATGTTTAGTGAGTTCAATTTTGGTGGCAAGAAAAGAGCAAATAGTAAATGATCGTCCAGATATTTCAGAAAATTGTGATATTGATACAGAAGGGCTGGGCTCCCGGTTAAAACCCCACCCTTAAGCCTGGAACCATGGCCCTAAGTGAAAACAGCCGACCTCGTCTTTCTGCCCAAATGTTGCCTTTTTGGCTTGCCCCGCCCCTATCCTGTGCCCATATAAGAGTTCAGCTGGGAAAGCAACACAAGCGCCTGAACGTCCAGGATACAAGTGGCTGAGCGTCGGAAAACGTGGCTAACTTCAGATGGTGCGGCTTCAGAGAGGGTCCAGGACAGAGACGGCAGCCCTTCAGGGAAAGATCACTTTCTCATCCACTTTCCAGCCTCTCTTTGCACTAAGAGCAACCCACCGCCCTATAAAGTCTGCATTCATCATCTTTCAAACAGTTCATATGACCTGATTCTTTCTGGATGCCGGAAAAGAACCTGCTGCCACCCCGACCCTCCACTGAGCTGGTTAGCACTTGGCCATCCCCGGATGGCAGAGCTGAAAGAGCATCGGTTATAACATGCTTGGACACTGCTGCGGGGCCCGCACAGAGCCTGCTCCCACCGGAGAAAAGCGACTGGCCAGTTCCAGCGTTTGCTCTCTCCAGTTCCCACACCCGCTGGCTCACACGCGCCCTCTCGTGAGGAGTGGCTAGCGGTGGGCTGAGTGAAAGGAGCCACTCCTGCTCCCGCCCGTGAAGGGGGTCAAGGGACCTATCCCATCTCAATATGAAAGAGAGAAATTTAAGAAATCAGAATTAGGATTTTAATTCGATGTCATTTCCATCCTTCTTCATTTCAAGTACCCATAAAAATGTTTTATCTGTGAATAGTTTTTGTAAATGGTTGTATGTGTGAAGATAATTTTAAGTTCTTCATTGTAATAACTCAAACTTTCTAACGTATTGCATCATTAGCTCTACTTCTACACGATTCGCATGTAGGCTCACAAAATTCCAATCAATGTGGCCACCCTTTATCTGCTTTTTCTATCTGCTTCTAATGGATATCTGGCCGGTTAGAGAGTTACTGGTTAGGCTGAGCCAAAGAATGGAATCGATGGATCTCTAGCTGTTAAAATGTCCACATACGATCAGCTTTTTATTTCCCAAACAATTGTATCTATTTTTATTTATTTATTTATTTAGAGACAAGGCCTCACTTTGTTGCCCAGGGTGGAGTACAGTGGCACAATTATCTTCTAATTATAAAACATTTTGATACAAACTTCAAGATAGCAGAATGGTTTATGTAGTCAAATATGTTTTGAACTTTTTTTTTTTTTTTTTTTGAGACAAGTCTTGCTCTGTCGCCCAGGCTGGAGTGCAGTGGTGTGATCTCAGCTCACTGCAACCTCCACCTACCAGGTTCAAGCAATTCTTCTGCCTCAGCCTCCCAAGTAGCTGGGATTACAGGCGCCTCCCACCACACCCAGCTAATTTTTGTATTTTTAGTAGAGACGGGGTTTCATCATGTTGGCTAGGCTGATCTCGAACTCCTGACCTTGTGATCCACCCACCTTGGCCTCCCAAAGTGCTGGGATTACAGGCGTGAGCCACCGAGCCTGGCCTGAACTTGTTTCATTCATTTGTTTTACTGACCTGTATGTTCATGTGAAATCCCTGACTATTTTGGTTGAGAATTTGATTGATATGGCTGATTTATTTTGGGAGACAAGCCTAGTTAGACTCTTTAACTTCTAACAGACATAGTGTACCAGGGTGAATTTACTTGGCAGCCAACCCTAAATGGTTGAAGGTAGGTTATAATAGAATTGTGCGAGGCATTAAAAAATAAAAGACATGGTAGAAGTTAGTATCAAAAAATAGATGAGCCTTTTAACTCTGACCCATGAAGACAGAAACGTCTATTTTGGGAAAAGTCAGACTTGAATGCAAAGTGTTCAGTCAGCAATGTGGCATCATTCAAGGATTAATCAGGACAAAAGAAATCCCACTCTCTATTTCAAGTAGAAAGGGGTTTAAGAAAAAAAGTAAGATTCTTACCATGCACTGGGAGGAACTGAAGAACTGTAAATATTGATGGACTTTGAGTAGAGGTTCAGCTATAGTCCTGGGAGATTCAAAGTTGCTGTTGTCACCTACAGAAAATTACTGCTTACATCATAGTAGCTAAGTCATTCATGATCTTCAGAGGGAATAAAATTTAAGTCATAAACGAAAAAAAAAAAACCCTCAAATATCTGCCACTTCTTCCAGAGGAAGACAAATTATTCTATATATCCCCTCCATCTTCTAAATATCACATAAATGCATTTCATGTTTAGCTGAACCTAAAACATATCAAGAGCCGTGTGGAAAATCAGGATTTGTGAGTGATCAAGCAGACAAAAGCCAATGGTAGACCACACAGGGACACATACACCAGAGGCCTATTGGGGAAAACTCACAAGGTTTGAGCAGTAGCAGTAGCAGGCATGCCAAGCCCCTCTTTTCTTGGAATTCTAGGGATAGCACAGAGAAGTCAAGCCCAGACAAACACTAGATATTAAGGACGAGGCTAAGTAACTTGAATTTGAGGCGGTTTATTAGAGGCTTCTGATTAGAAAGGCAGTGGCAAGATTAATGACGGGGATACAACAGCCATATGATGTGTCAGAATCCTGGCTGTAGCCTCTTCCTTCTAGCTCTGCATACATGGAAAGGAAATAGTAACCTCTTCCCTGACATGATCAGGAGGCTGTGTCTTGTGATTGCAGTTCCAAAACTTGTTGAACTAATGGCCTTACTCATTATCTTCATGTGACTGGGTGACTACCAATGCCCTTCCTGATGTAACTAGAGGTACTACAATCCAAGTATTATAGTTGACCAAGATTAAATGCTTTAATTATTGGAGAGCAGCTAGTTTCCATGAAACTAACTCTTTTTATATCTTAAAAAAGTTAACCTTTACTGGTCTCTTTCACTTCCAATTCCATATTCTTTTTATCCTAAGCAGAGTCTCCTGACTTGGTGTAGTAACAAATTGAAACTTTTATTACTTATGGTAGCATTATTACATAAGTAGTGTTAAGTAAGTGTATTATTTCCAAATCTTCACTCTTTCCTGTTATAGATGATTCAGTAACATCCTTTGCCATGTAATTTTGTACCACCAAAAAAGTCAGGGTACTTTTTGTGCTATACAGGTATTGAGCTTAGCCATGTGACTTGTTTTGACCTGCAGAATGCTAACCAATGTGATATGAGGAGGAGCCTTAACTGTGATTTGCTCTCCTGTGGTCTGATGTGAAAAGGGCATGTTCCAGGCAGGGGCAAAGTGTCATGCTGCCTCTTTAGCCTGGCTTTAAAAACTTCTGGAGCAGAACCCCTTCAGAAACCTGGAATCTAGCCTTGCTCAGCTGAATTTTGCCAAATTCAGCCTAACCTTAGCTGAGTTATACAGCAGCAAGCCTGTGATTGTGACAATATATTTTCGTTTGCCACGGAAATTTCAAGTGTTTGTTTTAGTGGTGGTTGTGGTTTTTACTGTCATACAGCAAAAGCTAATACAGTTTCTCTCACTTTCACCGGCTACTGTAGTCTTTATTTTTTACCTGCACTCTTCCCCTGGATACAGTAATATTAACAAGCATCCCTCGAGCATCCCTGGAGTATCTGTCTTAGTTCTTCCTGTTGCCATCGTATAGTAAAAACGTTATTTGTCCTTGATAATCAGTATTAATTACTCCAACAAATAGAGTAGTATTTTTTCATCTTTGCCTGTTGGCTCAGTGGCATTAGGAGCCCAAAAGGTGACAGTCTCAATATGTACTTCAGTGGGAGCATTGCTGTATCTTTTGAAGGAAGCACCAATTTTGTGTTGATTAAAATGTCTGTGCCAGAGGGAATTAGGGATCAACAAATATTAGTGACCTCCCTATATTTCTTGAAGTTGACGCAGAGTCATGTGATTTGGTTCTGGCCAGTGGAAATGTGAATGGAGATACGCTGCAGCAGGTCTGTAGCACTGTAGAGATGATACGTTTTCTTCATCCCTGTTTTTCCTGGTCAGCCAGATCTTGGAAGTCATGTTTTAAGATGTAAGTGCTACAAGATGATTGTAACCACACTCCCTACACACACAACAGAGGAGAGACTCCACCAAACTTTACATAAGCAAAAAATAAACCTTTGTGGAGTTAAGCCACTAAGGTTTTGGAGATTATTTGTTCTTTGCCTAAAATTAATTAGCATGGTGACTAAAACTCTAACCCAGAAAAGTCCAAGCTAAAGCAAACTCCAAGTGAAGCAGAACATTACTGAGTTATGTGTTAGAGCTATACTGATTTCCATTATTTTGACTCCCAGACAAATATAGTCTAGTTATAAGAGAAAGAGCACCATATGTTGGTTACTCCATCAGACATATTCAGAATAGCACCCGACTCTCCAATGTTTTTCTTCCAACTGGGACTGTAACTGAGTCTTCAATAGCTTATTTCAATATTTTCTAAGGTCATCTGCACCTGGGTAATGTGGTAATTGTTAAGACCCACCCATACATCACATAAGGTGAGATGAATACTTATTTATTTTGCTCTAAAATTAGTTCCTTGAGCAAAAATCAAATTTTTTTGTGTGTGTAAAACTATAATGATGAAGTAAGTGCAGACATGTGTTCTAACAGGAGCTTTGCAGGAAGAGAAAGCAAATCCATTTCTAGAATGTGTTTCCCAGTGAGAAAAAGAAATTCTCTCTATAATGGGAGGGGTCTGATTAACTTACCTACCATGTAGCTAACTAGTTCTAATGCTTAGTAAAAAAGTAGCAGATAATCCAGTACAAATAATGATTAGCCCAATGTTATTACTCTTTGGCTCTTAGTAGAGATGAATAATTAGCAAAATAATCATAAAAGTTAATTCCAACTTAATTATTCAGTATTTATACTGGATAATCAGGCCTGTTGAGTCTATGTCCTTGGTGTATTGCCTTATCAACTGAATATGGCAGATATGGGCTAGCTATTCATCAGATCTGTGTCACTGCCTTACTAGGCATATAGTTACATTATAGTGGCAACTTGTACTTTCTAAAGATGGTTGCAACATTTTCTCCTGTATCTCCCATGCTCTCATTCAATGTGATACTGCCATTCTCCTGTCTAACAGTCAATGTCTATTTGTCTACTCCTTTGAAACAGAGTGAGCTCTATGACCAATAGATTATGGTAGAGGTGGCACTGTGTCAGTCCCAGCATAATTCTAAATTTAACAGGCAGCCTCTTCCTGTTCCTTGGAATGCTTGCTCTTAGGATGCTTCCACTGGGAACTCAGTTTCATCTTGTAAGAATCCCACATCACTTAAAAAGGCTGCTCCAGAAGGCCAATAGCCCCAGCTGAGCTACCGGTTAGCAAACAGTGTCAGTCTTGTTATGTGAGTGAGCCTAGTTGATTTGAAAGCCTTCAGTTAGCCTTCCTACGGTTACTGACCCAGCCAATCTCAAACTGCAACCACAAGAGACCAAAAGCATCTAGCTGAGTCCAGTCAACTTCAGAACCATAAGAGAGAACAATTAATTCTTCTTTGAAAGATTAAGATTTGGGGGTTTTAGTTATGCAGTAATAAATAATCAAAACGACTATAGAGCCAGCCTCCTTTCTAATGCAATTATGACTCAGGCCATATGACTATTCTGGCCCACGGAATGTGCACTGAACATGTTAAACACTATTCCCAATCTTAGTGCATTAAAAAACTTCCATGTAATATAATACCTCTTCTCTTTCCATTTTTGGAGATTGATGCCCTGGGTGATTCTAGAAGTCACATGGTGAAGAAGTCAGAGAGTAAGTCAGCCTAGGTCCTTGAATGACTATATAGAAGTAAGCCTCCACTATCTACACATCTGAAGTTTGCACTAACATAAACAAAGCAATATATTTGTGGGGAGTTAAGCAGCTAATATTTGAGGGGATGTGTTATAGCAGATAGACTTATGTTAACTTAATGTGCTATTTCTTGCATGTCCCTTAAACTCTCCACTTTTGAACTTCTTTGCCTGTAAAGTAGAGATAAAAGGCCCTGATACTCTTGCTTCACTGAGTTCCTATTCAGAACAGATTCCACACTGGTTCTTAAGATATTTTCTAAACTGAATGGTGGAATAAAATCACAAACATTGATAATTTTGTTTATAGTTTTAGAAACAAAATATTTTAAAAAGGACACAAGGAATGGATTTTCAGATCAAATGTATTTACTCCATCAATCATTATTATGTGACTTGGAGAAGATATTTGGGCTTTTTTGTGAGGATATAATAAGAATATTTGGCCATAATTATAATAGCAGTTATTCAATATACATTTATTTACTTAAAATAATTATGTCAGTTTCTCTGAGAGCTTATAGAAAGTAAGAAATAATCACTTTTATCTTTGAGCCCCAAAAGTGTCTAGCAGTGTTTTGCATGCCATAGCACTAACTAATTTTTTTCTGATTTAAATAAATAAATAATGTCGATTCCTAAGAAGAAATGTTATTAGCACCCATGATCTTGATAGCAGAGATCCTAGTTAACTCTCACATTGAGAACTCACAACTGATCTGAGAAATTCCCACTTGACTTCAAATTCTCCTTTTTTTGGCTTAATTTATTCTTTTTTATTGGTAGTAATTAGAGAACAAATAAGAGAGTTTGTTTCCTGTTTAACACTTCTGTAAACTGATAAAGAAAAAGATCCAATATTTTACCCTTATTTTAGCAAAAATAGACATTCTTTTTCATCACCCTAACATACAACTAAGTAATTATGTATACATAGAAAACTCAGGTAGTTTTGAGAGAATGGTTTTTAAGAAAGTTAGTTACATGGCTGGAAATATCCACACTGCTTTGTCAGAAAAAAAATCCATAAATAAGAAGAGAATTCTAATTTAGGAAACAGTCTAGATATAAACTGAAAAGAAAGGTTACGTAGAATAATGACAGTTAGCTCAGAGGATGTATGCAATTAAAGGAGAAGGTTTTAAGATAAACAAGGTATAATTTGGGGGATTTCAAAGATGATAAATGATGAGTTATTAGCATTCATTATAATGTCCATAAGTTCATATTGATACTGTCTTAACAAACAATTTGACAAAATTTTCAAACCTAAAAACATTTGACAACAGTTTAAGTGATACTTTAAAGACTGTAGACAATTAAAAGTATTATAGACTCTGTATACAAACGAATTCTGCAAGGTTTTTGTTTCCATTTGAAGTAATGGTACGCTGCCAACGGTTGGTGACTCCACCTGAATAAAACATTTTAGCAGTTTGTGTCATTTTACACGTAATTAGGGAAAGGAACATTTGCTCTTGAGGTACAGAACTGTGTAGAAACCATTTTATATGGTGTGGTCTCCTAAAATATTTTTAATTGGAAAGTTGCTTTAGAAATTTAATATGTCTTCATCTTTGTTTCATAATTAACTTCAAAATGGGAGTCCATATGGCAGATGAGCAACATTTAATAAAAATAGCCAACTAGCTTGCCAGAAACAGTGATGTTATAGTGGAGAAATTTGAACATTACATAATTCATTATTTTTATGGGAGACATAAGGTTAGTCATAAGAACTGCTTTGAGTCTAGAGTCTAACCAAGATATACCATCGTTTCAATAACAAATAATGAAGATAACATCCATCTTCCATGAACTACAGAGAAGAGACAGTGGCTATCAAAAACATCTCATTAGAAAAAAAATTAAATTTCAGCAACATCCAGCATCTTGATGGAGAATCCTGACTGACAGATATTTTTTGTTCTTGATTAACTTGTAAAATCAAGCTTACACATCTTCTATTTCCTCAAGTCTTTAGCAAACACATAAAATATTTTACCCTGAGTCTTGTACAGTGCAAGTGGTACAGACCATCAACCTGATAAGACTTTACAAAGTATAAATAAAGTAAAAGTCCATGGCTTGGGGGACACGAGGAGACCCACTCATTACAGTTTAGGACTAGAGCACAGGACTAGAGTTTGCAAGGTGTCAGCACTTCAACAACTTCTGCTTCTGTTGACTCCGAGAATGAAATCAGAAAGATTTGTTTGAGATTCCAGCTTAGAATTCAATAAGCAAACCATGCTTTTTAGGGCCAGCTTTCTGAGAAAATTGAAAACGTGAAGTTATTCTCCTTTTTTAATAAATTTGAGAGAGTATGTTCCCTCAGACTGTAAAAAGAAAGGGTTTTTCCACCAGCTATGGTCTCAGGAAGTCAAAATTTATTGTTTTTTTCCTCTCTGGATTTTTTTTTTTTGCAAAAAATCTTAGCATTTAATATTAATTGTATAAGTATAAGGAAGAAATTTTTAAATGGTCCTATTAATCTGTTGACATTGTTTAGGCATGGTTTAAAAATTCAGACATTATAGACATATAAAATCAATAGAAAACTGTCTTCCTCATCCTATCTCTTTCCAAAAAAAAAAGTTAATTCTCTTTCCAAAAAAGATGCAAATTTCTGTGTGAATCTTTAGGAAAAATATTTTTTATACATAAAAGGAATCATACTATTACTACATGCACTATTCCACATCTTGCTTTTTTTCATTTAAATGCATATTATTTCCATTTTTAATTAATTAATAATTAATATGCCCACAAGGTTCTTTTCAACGGTTACCTAATGCTCTTTTGGGTAGATATGTCAACACTTAACTAACAAGTACCCTACTGATTCAATGACCACTCTTATACATGTCTCACCAGCTTCTAACTAGGATGTTAACTCCTGTTAGTGACACTTATTATGTTCAAGGACCTTACCTTCCTTTCTTACCTCATTCTCATCAGCCTCAAGAATAGTTATTGTTCATAGGTATAATTCAACAAACATTATATGTTGGTGGTAAATATATTGATATAATTTATGTGCATTCTAGTAGAGTAACTTTCTAGCAATGAGATCTAGGTCTGTTGATATATGCATCTTTAATTTTGAGACATATTGCCAAATTTTCTTCCAAATATTTGGCAGCAATTGTATTTGAAACTGTATATTTCCCCAATCCTTCACAAACTATGAATATTACCAAACATTTGCATGTTTCACTATCTGATAAATTTTTTAAATCTTATATTTATTTGCATTTCTTAAATTATAACTGAGATGGAAATTTTTCTAATGTTTGCTGAATATTTGTAATTTTTTAAATTCAATTTGTCTGTTTCTCTGGCAGGCAAATTTTTTATTGCTTTTTATGAACACATAGTAAATTAAAGAAATTAGCTCTTTCTCAATCTTTTTATTAGTGAGCAGTTTTTGTTTTTGTTCTATGCTTCTCATTCTAATACTTTGTACAAGTAATCACCCACATAGAAGTATGTTGTATAAATTCTTTTTTTCTCCCACAGATTTTAAGATTTCTTTTTATGAAACGTGTAGTTATTGAGTGCCTGCTATGTGCTGGACACCCTTCCGGGCATTCACACTGATTACAGGACAGGAATCTACAAGCCACTGAAGTTCTAAAGTTGATTAAGAATAAGCAACTCTTTGCAATAATATATGGAAGATACTTAGTAGCTACTGAATTCATCACAAGGAAGTCAGCAAGTAGAGAGAGGTGGTTTTGCCTTTTTCCTAGCCTTTCTACTCAAGCTGTCTTACAGATGCAGCAAAATCCTTAAGATGGCATACATGGCTGATGTAGCACTTGTTTGCTTCTCCAAGCTCATTTCATTTCAGCTTCACTTTCCCATTAGCCTTTGAATTCCAACTACAATTTTCTTTTAGTTTTTGAAACATTGTATACTACCCACTGACTTAAAGCCCAGGCATACACCAGTCCTTCACCTACAGCAGGCTATAGCAGGCTGTCTCTCAGAGGCCTCCTCTTACCTCTGTGTTTTTTGATGACTTAATTCACCAGATTTATTTTCCATTAACAAATTCTTCATCAGAAAGACATCTCTGACTTTCCAAACTTAGATATATCCCTTATTAGTCACTGCTATATTACCATGAACATTTTAAACTAGACTATTGAGATATAACATATATTCAATAAAATGTATCCATTTTAAATGCACAGTTCTGTGAGTTTTGACAGATTTATACATCTGTATAAATAATATCACTGAATCAGCAGGTAGAGCATTCCTATCACCCAGAAAGTTTTCTTGTGCCTGTTTTCAGTGAATGTCACTGCTTCTGCCCCTGCCTCCAGTCTGTTTTTTTGGCACTGTAGATTATAATTTTCTCTTCTAGAATTTCATACAAATATGTCTTATTTTGGGTCTGGCTTCTTTCACATTTTTTGCAATTCACCCATGTATTAGCAATCTGTTCTTTACTAATGCTGAAAACTATCCCATTTTACTGATATGCCACAACTTATTTGTTCATTTACCCACTGAGGTATATATTTTGTATATTATTAATAAAGTGTTGCTAGGAATTTCATGCATATAGCTTTCCATAGACATAGGTTTTCATTTATCTTGGATAAAGTAGGATTGATGGGTCATATGTTATGGGTATTTTTAGTTTTATAAGAGACTGCCAAACAGTTTTCCAAAGTTGTTGTACTATTTTATATTCTTACCAGCAATATACGAGAGCTCCAGTTGATGCTGTATACTTTCAATCATAGGAATTAGCACAAACTATAATTATAAATCTTGTGATTGCATGTAAATTTCACAAAAGAAGAGGACTGCTCTATTTTTAAATTTAGTCTAGTGCAATAATAGGCACATAGTAGACACACAAGTATTAATATGGAATGAATTAAACTTATATATTGAATTGCAATTGATGTGAGAATATGTTTCTAAATGTAAAAGATAGTAATAACCTAACCTCTTGGGTTTGATGTTTTATACAACGGGTACTGAAAAAAGCCAGGTCTTGCCTAGACATCATTTCCAAGCTGAGCTTGTGGCTTTAAGTGCCAATCTAAGGATATTTGGTTGTTTATTCAGTGTGCAGAATATTGTTTGAAGAAGATCCCCTTCATTTTCTTTCAGGCATATGCTTTCAAACACAAAGATCACCAAAATCAACAAAGGTGTTAATTTCAAATTTGTAAAGTTTTTATGAACACTTAAGAATAATGACTTCAATTCATAAATCTGCTAGCTAAAGTTCTTTGTAATACTTAAGACTATGTCATTTTTAGGGATAATTTCACCAGAAATAACAGTAAATTCACTATTTTAACTACATCTGTTTTATACCAGAATATGAAACATCTGTGCAGCAGTCAAACAGTAGTTTGGGAACCATCATTCCACTGAAAGCCTCTTCAGTTCAGCTGTCTTTTTTTCTACAAATTAGTTTTTCTTAGAGGAAAAAAGGAGCAAATGTTTATTGAATAGAATTGTGTTTTACATGATGTTTTTTATACCCATGGCAACACCGAACAATTCAAGAAGTGACTGACTGAATAAAAATGGCCATGATTATCTGCTTAGTCACAGGACAGAAACAGCATTAGACATTATAAAAAATGTGTTCGAAGAGAGGAAGCACTCTAAGACTGCTTAAATCATTAATAATGCTATCAGGAGCTACTTTATTAAGTGCACGGCATGACATTGGTATTAGTCACCCAAGTACCATGAGATGTTTAACATCTGCCTACAGAATCATAGTAAGCTATCATCAATTTACTGACACATATTAAGGCCACTTCTTGAAACAATGCTGAATTTTTTTCTTTTACTTTGAAATCTCTAATAGACATGAATTAATGGCTTAAGGTGATCTACAAACAAGGAAAATACAACTCCAAATGAATGCCAACATTCTTTATGGTGTGTTTTGTATGTGTCTGTTTGTGTAACATTTGCAACCTTTCTAATTAGTGATTGTGAAAAGGAGAACAGTTATCTTAATAATTTTATAGTATTGGCACAAAAGATGTTCAGTAAGCTAAATAATATTAGTATACATGTTAAGGAGATGAAACTGATTGATAAAATAATATCATTTTATAGAGTATATAACTTACGCAAATATTTAGGATTCAATAGTCAACTGGTAACCTGTGGATTCTATAAATAATGCAAAAAATGCATATAAATTTCATAAAAGAAGAGGACTGGTCTATTTTTAAATTTAATCTAGTGCAATAATAGGCACACAGTAGACACACAATAAGTATTTATTAATATGGAATGAATTAAAATTATATATTGAATTGCAATTGATGTAAGAATATGTTTCTAAATGTAAAAGACAGTAATATCTTTTACCCATTGATTAGGTATTTTCACTTCAAAAATGTGGTTAAATAATATTTTGTTTGTTTTGTTTTTAGATAATATTATTGAGGTTAGATCTGGCCCAGTTCACATATGAAAGTTCAACTTGATGACCATTCTCTTTTAAACATCTTAAAATTGTATTTGAGAGCTTTGACCATGTAACTTCTACCTAAATACCAATTCCTTTTCTAGGTAATACCAATTCCTTTTCTTTCTGACCAAGTTTTAGGAGGATGTGTTAGAGTTCTACAGAGAAACAGAACTAAGATGATATATGTATACATGTATGTATGTGTATATTATAAGGAATTGGTTCATGTGGTGATGAAGGCTGGAGTCCCAAGTTCTGAAGTTGGCAAGCTGGAGACCCAGGAGAGCCAATGGAGTAGCTGGATGGTGTTTCTTATTCAATACCCAAGAGCAGCCAATGTTTTCCTTCCAGTCAGAAGGCAGGAAGAGGCAAGAACAATGTCTTAGCTTAAGCAGTCAGACAGGAGGAGTTCCCCTCCCTTGAGGGAAGGTCATCTTTTTGTTTGATTCAGGACTTCAGCTGATTTAATGAAGGCTACTCACATTAGGGAATGCAATCTACTTAACTCAGTTTGCCAATTCAAATGTTAATCTCATCCAAAGCATCTCACAGACACTTTCAGAATAATGTTCGACCAAATGTCTGGGCACTCCATGGCCCAGTCAAACCAATACATAAAATTAATCATCACAGAGGGGCATTCTAGTCAATTGTAAAATATGATTCTATCTTAATTTTACAACTAATGTAATGGTTTATCAGCAAAAACTTGGCAACGTTTGGGTCAGAGTACAAAAGGACACATTTTTGATCAAGAAGAACTGTTAAAGTTGTATCAAGTGAGAGTTTTGAGAGCAAGGATTTGTATAAATCAAAATGGTTGGCAAATGAAGATGCTAAATACATGCTCTTGGCTGAATGATAATGAGATTGATACATAAAAATACAAGTAGACTCAGCTAACTGTTTATACTTTTTAAATCTTAGACATTTTTTCTTGGTTTATAATTTTTTAACATTGTAGAATATTTCTCCAATTTCTTCATTTACTTAACTGAACTATGCAATTGCACTGTATTCTCATTTGAAGCTTGGTGAATATGTCTTTTGTATCACTTACTTTTAAGCTATGGTATAATAAATACTTAAGCATGTAAATTTTTCTGTTTGTTATATTGCATTGCCCATGTACATTAACTGTATGCTCAAATAAGCACACGTACAAGAAATATTTCTTGGTTATAAATACCAGCATCTAGTTTTTAGAAACAATAGGAAAATAACCTCTTAATGGTTTACGTCCTGCTGTAAAATAGAAGTTAATCCACTTCAGATTTGGCAACTCAGCATATTTTTTTTCTAAATAGCTTTTATACTTGAGCATTTAAACTCTTTCAATTCAATAATAAGAATGTATTGAAATGCTATTATATTGTAAAATACATGCCCACAATACACTGCAAAATACTTATCTTGAAGTATATTATCAGCATTGAGATACATTGCAATGATATGATGCCTGCTTTCAAGGATATTACAATCTAACTGCAGAAAATAAAAAGAGACTATCTACATGAAAAACATGTAGATTCCTCAGAGGTTTCCTTATCTCTCGCTTCAGTCTTCTCTGACCTTTCTCATTCATCACTGACAGTTAAAATTTTTTTAAACAAAGCCCCAATCATATCACCTCCCTACTCAAAGGTTGTCAAGGTTTATGTTGACTATAAATCTAATTAAAAATTAATATCAAGGATGTCCTAGCCAGAGAAATCAGACAAGAGAGAGAAATAAAAGACATCCAAATAGGAAAAGAAGTGAAACTAACTCTCTTCACTGACAATATTATTCTATACCTAGAGAACCCTAAACACTCCACCAAAAGGCTCCTGGAACTGATAACTGATTTTAGCAAAGTTTCAGGGTATAAAATAAATGTACAAAAATCAGTAGCATTTCTATACACTAAGAATGTCTTAGCTGACAGCCAAATCAGGAACACATTCTCACTTAAAATAGCCACACACACAAAATAAAATACCTAAGAAAACATCTAACAAGGGGTGAAAGATCTTTATAAGAACTGCGAAACAGTACTGAAAGAAATCATACATGACACAAAAAAAAAAACGGAAAAACATTCCATGCACATGGATTGGAAGAATCAATATTATTTAAATGGCCACACTGCCCAAAGCAATGTACAGAATCAATGCTATTCCTATGAGACTACCAATCTCATTTTTCACAGAATTAGGAAAAAACTATACTAAAATTAATATGGAACCTAAAAGGAGTCCAAATAGCCAAAGCAATCCTAAGAAAAAACAAACAAACAAAAACACACAACTGGAGGCATTACATTACCTGAATTCAAACTACTGTAAGTCTACAGTAACCAAAACAGTGTGATACTGGTAGAAAAACAGAAAACAGATACATACACCAGTGGAACAGAATAGACACCCCAGAAATAAAGCCACAGACCTACAGCCATCTGACTTTCAACAAAGTTGACAAAAATAAGCAATGGCAAAAGGACTCCCTATTTAATCCATGAGCTGAGACAGCTGGCTAGCCATATGCAAAAGAGTGAAACCACTTTTATCCCACACAAATTTTACTCAAGATGGATTAAAGATTTAAATGTAAGACATCAAGCTATAAGAATCCTAGCAGAAAATCTAGGAAACACTATTCTGGACATCAGCCTTTGGAAAGAATGTATGACTAGGTCCTCAAAAGCAATTGCAACAAAAACAAAAATTGACAAGCCGGATCTAATTAAACTAAACTTTTGCACAGCATAATAAACTATCAACAGAGCAGACAACTTACAGAATGAAAGAAAATATTCACAAATTATACATCCAACAATACTCAATAATCTATAAGAAACTTAAACAAATGTACAAGCAAAAAACAACCCCATTAAAAAGTGGGCAAAAGACATAAACAGACACTACTTGAAAACATACAAGCAGCCAACAAACATACAAAAAATGCTCCAAATCACTAATTATCAAAGAAATGCAAATCACAACCACAATGACATACTATCCCATACCAGTCAGAATGACTATTATTATTAAGTCAAAAAACAACAGTTGCTAGTGAGGCTGCAGAGAAAAGAGAACACATACACAGTTGGTAGGAATGTAAATCAGTTCAGCCACTGTGCAAAGCAGTCTGGAGATTTCTCAAAGAACTTAAAATAGAAGTGCCATTTGACCCAACAATCCCATTACTGGGTATATATATCCAGAAGAAAATAAATTTATCTACCAAAAAGGTAGATGAAACTCATATATTCATCACAGACTATTCACAATAGCAAAGACAAGTAATCAACCTAGCTGCTCATTAATGGTGGATTGGATAAAGAAAATGCACTACATATACACCACAGAGTGGGAAATTATCAAATATTTGCCTGGTAGCGTGTCAAATTTACTACATCATTGTGTTGAATTTAATTGTCTTCTGGAGAAAATAAATAGCATAGGAAGAAATAAAGATGTGAGAATGCCTGACTAAAAAGACTGGTTTAGTATAGAATCAATGTCATAATGTTCTCTTTTAAGAAGATTTAGCTGATGAGCAAAATGGTTTATTTTCAATCTCACATAAAAGAAGTTTGGAGATAATGACAGAGGCAGGAGGCAGACAGATTCCTAGGCAGAAAGAGGTGGGTCCCCAGTGAAACCCCATCTTCAAGCCAAAAACAGCCTGAAGCCTGAAAACCAGGCTGCCAGTTCTGGGTGAAGTCCATGACCTGGAGCAAGAACTTCCTCAATGCCTTTTAGCCAATCAAATGGTGCTGTTTCCAGGCCCGCCATGGACCAATCAGCGTGCACTCCCCGATTCTGAGCCCATAAAAACCCTGGACTCAGCCACACTTTAGGACTACCTGCCTTCAGGTAGGGGCTACCCACTTTAGGTCCCCTCTCCACTAAGAGCTGTTCTGCTGCTCAATAAAACTCTTCTGTGCATTGCTCACTCTCCATTTGTCCATGTAACCTCATTCTTCTTGAATGCAGGACAAAAATCCAGGACTCACCAAACAGCAGGTACGAAAGGAGCTGTAACATCGTAGCCATGTTGCCTTCCCCCAGCACTGGGCATGAAGTGCCCACATGACAGGAAGTGTCCCACATGACAGGAAGTGGTGGCAGCAGGGCCAGGCCAGCCCAAGAGCTGAGGGCTGGAGTGGGGTGGCAGGACCAAATGAGCTGAGACATGCCACCATTTGCCAAAGCATGTGGATGGCGGGAACTAACGAACTGTAATATGAACAAGCTGCAAACCTTCTGGGGCCCTGATCTTGGGACTCCCCTAGCCAGAACTGTGACATGCTTTAACACTCACTTGAAGCTCCACGGTTGCTGGTGTCTCCTAGGTTTTTGGGACCCTCCATATTCCCCTCTTCCAGACACCAGAGCCCAGGGTGGAAGCCACCTGTGGTATTTCTGGTCCAGCCACAGCCTTGCATGGAGCCGGCACCTGTGCCAGCTCCTGGATCTGCCCATCCTGCCACAGAAGCCAGCACACCTGGCTCAACCTCAGCAGGTTAAGACCCGGGGCCAGTAGTGAGAGCTGAGTGCAGCCTGCTGGGCCAAGTGGGCGGAGCAAGTCAAGCGGTGAGCCTGGAGACAAGTGAAGCCCAGGCAGGTGCGCTGCTGGCCACAGAAATTTCTGGCTGGCGAAGCAGTAAGCAAAATAATCTTATGTCAATAATGCTTCTGGGGTAGGGTGGTTACATGAAGTTGTGAAAGATTGAGGCCCCTTCTACTAAGCTGCCTCACAATCTATTTCTTCCAAATCATGATGTAGTGTGGATGCCAGAACTCCAGCTATCATGTGCACATTACAGTCAATATCAAGGAAGAAAGGATAAAGCAGGCTGTGACCTCTCCTTTGAAGGAAATATTTTAAAAAGATGTCAGGACATTTCTGATTAAATCCCATTGGCCAGAATGAGTGCTCTGTTCACTCCTAACTAAAAGGAGATCAGGGCATGTCTTTATTCTAGATTGCCATGGGTTTAGCTAAAAATAAAAGATTCTTTTACTATGAAAGAAAGGCAGAGGGATATCTGAGGTTGAGTCACAAAAAGCCATTGGGTTTTATCAGACATCTATTGAGATATTTGAAAATACATTTTTAGTAGAATAATCAAAATAAGATTGCAGAGATATTAGAGATGGAGTAGTCTTGAAAATGAGTATCACATTTCCAATCAAGAAAGACATTTGCCAATGAACTAAAAGCAAGAAATAGGAAGGTCTCTAGAGACAACCTCAAGATTAAGAGGAGGGGAGAGACTTCTATATTTTTGAAGAAAGAGTGGTTTAGAGCTCTGAGGTACTGTTGTGAATTTAGCATGGAAGAACAGCTGAGAAATACCTCCTGTAGGTAAGTTTGAAAGGATATATGTACAGTCTAAAGCACACTGACAAAAGGACAATTATAGTTTGGAAGATTCTATCAGGTAGTCAGTATCTTCTCAGTTTGATAATACCACCAATTTTGCAGTGTAAGTGAGAGGAAAAGGAAAGTAAAATAACCCAGGTGGTAAATGGATAATGTTTGAAATACAGGTGCAGGGATTGGGTTAAGTAGCTCTCTAAATAAAATCAAATGATGGGACATGCTTCTGAATATCCCAGGCTCTGCTAGGTTAAGAATTGCTTCATCCAGTCTTTGAAGGAAATTAATATATCCATTAATGAAGTGCTTTATTGAAGATTTTTACCTTACTTCAGTTGCCTAGATATGGCACTACTATAAATAAATAAGCTCTCTTAATAGTTAAAGTAAAAATGTACATTTTACAAAACTGCAATTGATTTCATACCAGCACTGTTATTGTTTAATTATGGATTTCTCACAAAGATTCCTTTCTCTCCTTTAAAATCTTGCTGTCAGAGACAAATTCTTAGCTAGTTTTAGAATGTAATGTTGGCTTCCCAAGCAGAAAGCTAGTTACATGAAGTGCTGAAAATTCACCACTAGCTTTTTCAGTGAAACTATAAATAACAGCTATATTGTGCCTTGGGAAAAAAAAGCATGGGCTCAAAACTATATTAAAAGTTATTTTTTTCCCTTGAACTGCTGTGTAAGTCACCTATAGGCTAAACCTCATAACTTATGTTTTATCCTTAGCAGACAGGGAAGAAGGTAGTTGGTTTGCCTGACTGCATATCTATGCCAAAAATATCAACATATCTGTTTGGAGGCACAGAGAGAAAACTTCTAAAGAATAGGTAAAAACATGTCTATTGGATTAATTTTTAAATGATGAGGTTAAAGATCCAGTTTATAAATAACAGTTTTTTCCAATCTTTATGCTTTCTGATCATCCCCTAATTATTTATAAAGTAGGAATCTGATTTATCGTAATGTATACTATTCTCCTATGGTTATTAGTAGATGTATTAATCCTTTACATAATTTGTCCCAAACAGGATGAGTGTATTGTTTAAAGAAAAAGACATATTTCATTTTCTAATTGGTAAAAAGTCTCCTGAGAAATAGATGTTCAGTTTTGAAATGTACCTGAGTGAATAAATTGCCTCCTTCACTTAAAAATGAAGTTATCACCAGAAAGCCTTATTTCTTGATTCAAGGTTCATCATTAAACAATTGTTTTTTAAATAAACTCTGGAATAGAGGATTTGTGTGAAAGGGATGGAAGAGAAAGGCAAAGGGCAATACAATTACAGTTATAAAACCCCAATCAATACAGTTTGTTTTTATGGATTATCTTTTCACTTACCTACTCTCACATCCATTGAACCTATTGAAAACAAAGTCCTATGATTCCCTTAGTATGTTCTTCTTTTGAATTTAATAAAATTAAATTCATTGCATATCTCTGCCCCAAATCCCAGCAAATCAAATCAAAAAGAATCCATTCACTAAAGAGGATGGGAGCAAATATCTGGCTTTCTTAAGGATCATATTAAAAGATGCAGCCAGCACGCTCATTTATAATGAATTTGGAGGAACTGACCTAGAGGAAGAAGGCAGCTGTATGTGGAAGAGACTGAAATCTTAGCTCTTTTGAAATAGCAGGAGGAGGTGAAAGGAGATAACCTAGAGACATTTGTTTGGAGTGTGCTCTGTGGCCTTTGAAGTGCCATTACCTTCTATAGAACTAGCCATTTCTATTTCTAATTTCTTTGTTGCTGTAGAGATTTATGTTAGGAAGTGATAGATAGACCCGTGGTCAGTTTTTAGATAGGCAGTGAAATTTTGGTATGGCAATTACTAGGAAAAAGAGAAAGAATCCAGAGAACAATCTTTTTTCACATTATTTTAGAATGCTGAAAGAAACTGGGTTTGAGTACATTCATGAATTAAAAATAAAGTAACAATTTCAGAATACATTATTGTTTTATGGCAAATATCAAACTGAATTGAAATTATTTGCTTACATTTCCATCTTTCTCATTTAGACACTAAGTTCTTGAGAGAAAATAATGTGTCTTATTCTTTTTTTAAATCCCAGCCTGATATATAATAGCTTGACAAAAAACGTTTGTGTAGTAAATTAACCTGGCTGTTTCTTCGTGTTGTCTTTCTTTCTTTGTTTCATTTTTTTCTATATGTGCTCTTTTTCCTACTTTAATTCACTATTCTTAACAGATTTTTTACTTCTGATGAATTTAACTATAGATACCATTTTATGAAAATATTTAATACTCACAGAATGTATATAGCAGGGTGAAAGAATGAGGATAGATATAAAATCTGCTTCTTATAAGAAAACATTATACAAATGAGTCCAGGACAACGTAGTGACATAACTTGAGAGCAGCCTATAAATCCTTGGAGAACTGCATTATGGGCAATTATGGGCTGCATTGTGCAGCAGAGTCTGCATCCATAGGCAGAAGACATAAAAGCACAGAGTTTAGATCAGTGTAACACTTGGCTATACAAATATGGAAAAGTTTCCCTTTAAGGTGTGAGAGTACTGTCCCAAGGGGCATAAAATGGAGACTGGATTATCCTCTTAAAAAGCTGTTTTCAAACGCATTTCTTCCTGAAATGAGTTTGTTAATTTTCGTACTCATTCCTCTTTGTATAATAGTTTCCTCACCTGCCAGGCACAGTGGCTCATGCCTGTAATCCCAGCACTTTGGGAAGCCGAGGCGGGCATATCACCTGAGGTCAGGAGTTCAAGACCAGCCTGGCCAACATGGTGAAACCCCATCTCTACTAAAAATACAAAAATTAGCCAGGCATGGTGGCGGGTGCCTGTAATCCCAGCTACTCAGGAGGCTGAGGCAGGAGAATCGCTTGAACTCGGGAGGCGGAGGTTGCAGTGAGCCTAGATAGCACCATCGCACTCCAGCCTGGGTGACAAGAAAGAGACTCCCTCTCAAAACAAAACAACAACAAAAAAAGTTGTGCCACCATTGCCCAGTTGCTAGCCACCACATAATAATGTCTATGAACATATCCCTGGCACAGACATATAATAAGCTCTAGGCATCCACTTCATAGTTACTTTTAACAACTACCATGCTGGGTCCTGGAGAATACAGAGATTAATAAAGATACTTTTTCCCCATGGATTTTCAAGGTTTGCAGAGTGAGAAAAGGGAAACAGTATACATTTATGATCCCATAGGTACAATATCAACAATCTAGTCCTCAATTTTTTTTCTGAATTACATATCTACCAAAATATTGATTTATGAATAAATGTGGAAAAAGATACAACATGTACATATCAATTTGTGCAGATTTCTTGGGATTTCTGTTCTATTCCCAGGAAAGAAAACTCTTCTTAGAATCTTATTGTAAGGAAGGGATTTGATTAATCAAAGTGTGCATGCTTATTAAAGGAAGCAGGGTCCTCTGCCATCTAGATCCACTGGGCTTTCTAGAATCTGACTTTGACATGTAGCAATAGAAGACAACTAAACCGAGAGCCAGGGAAGGATGTGGCAAAATTGAGGTAATAAAATCAACACAAATGTGTTTGATGAGTGATACCTTGTTTGTTTAGAAATGTCAGTATGTATGTTACTTCCAATTATCTTAACGCTTCTTGTTATGCCATTCAATATATTCTACAGAATATTTTAATCTACTCTTCAATGTACAAAACTCTCTTATAACTTCAAGACTTTGCACCTGAAATTCTCTCTTTAGAAGCTCTGACCTTACTATAACTTCCCTCTTCTTTGCGATAAAACTCATTGAGCTCTCAGTTGTCCCTGTCCCCTATAATTAAGCCTAACCCCTGCCTATTACACAGTTTCATAGCTGCAGATATTATTTCTTATTGTGATTTGCATATATATGCATATGTTTTCATACAATCATAACTGATTATATTAATTTATTGTAAAATTATTGATTAATGTTTTTTGGTCCATCACATTATAGACTGTTTTAGTTTAGAGTCACTAAACTTTTTGTTTCGTTTTTGGGTCCCAATGCTCAGAAGAATATTTGGCACATAGATTTTGAGAGGTGGAAAGGAAGTTCTAAAGCTTACAAAGAACGGGTTTTATTTACACAGAATAAAACTTCTAAGCTGGTCACTTTCCATCCAATAGCTATATTTTTCATTTATTTATTGTTACCTAAAAGTAGAGTTATTTTCCTAATATTTTCTAATAAAATAATTCTACTTCTTTTCAAAACACTCTTAAAAATAAGAGTTTTATAAGTGGGTAAATGAGCAGATTGTTTCTGATATTTTTCTTCACTTGATTATGCTTATTAGATTTACAAATTTGAACAAATATCTTAGTGTTATTTGCTTAGGATAAATTTATGTTTACATATTGTGTTTTTTTAGGGGCACTGTAAAATATGATAAATCTGATCTAATTAGCTATCAACATACAATATATGCAAAGAAAAGGAGCTTCCGACAGTCACACTAATTTCTACTTTGAATGCAACACTGTTCAATTCAATGTTTAACATATTAATAACATAATAAGAGACAAAAATATGAGTCTATTTCTAGTTTTATCTTGAAAACTCTCTTATATTAACAAGTAATTTATATACTATTTGAAAGCTAAATATAAACAAATTCACTACAGGTAAACCAATTTATTATCATAAGCACTGTAAGAATTATTCATTTCAGTTACAGAGACTGTATTTTCTTATCTGTTAAAAAAAAAAAGGTGTTTCAACTAATGAGCTCTAGTTTTTCACCTGTTTTTACCATTTCATCATACTACAAATTTCAGTAAGCTAGTTTTATGTTTCAACTACATGCTAAGAAGGCCATATCAGAGAAAAAATAACACTCCAGATCATGGTATTCTTTGGCTATTTAAGGTTCTCAGTTGAAGAGAACGAAGGCAAATAATGAAGAATTCAACTCTTACATACATTCAATGTAATAATAATTAGAGAAAAAAATCCTCAAGTCTCAAAGAAATGATAAAACATTAACATTGTACTATAAAACTTGAACTATTTCAAATATTGGTTCTCTGCACTTCTCCCAAATAGCTTTTATAAAGTTTGTTAACGTATGATTAACAGATCCACCCATCCCTTCTCAGTATCGCAAGTGTCTGCTCTCTTGCCTGAGTATTACCTGAGCATTATGAGACGCCTCTACCTCACTGACTACAAGGAATTTCCAGAAGGGGGCTCTAAATTAGAATGAAGTATAAGAAAGCCTATCATGTCTTTGTATTAAGTATCTGGACTGTGGCAATCACCAAGCTTTCAGTTTGTGAACACTCCTTTCCATTCCTCCAGATGTTTATAAACAAAAGCTAGTTTTAAAAATCTCGACAGTGGTCTTTTTTGCCATCATACACTTGAAATGTTTTATATTTTACCATTTTATGTATAAAGATAAGTTGATTGGGCTGGGTAACAAACTTCACTCAATAAAGGAAATAACTCATTGATCTCAAAGTGTATAGGTGATATCAAGTCATGTTGCAAATTATTCTCTTATGATTTCACAACTTCATGCTTCAAACTATTTGTGGTTTGGCAGAATAAATGAGCATTGTAATATTTCTCATATGTAATGTGAAATCATGAATAGTCTCCTTCAAAAGTCTAGGCAGACATACTATCTATGTTTTTTCCAGGTCCTACAGACTGTATTCTTCCTAAATTGATAGTTTTATTTATTTTAAGAAGATAATTCAAGCATTTAGAAGGGGAAAAATTTTGATCACTTTGGTGTTTTAATTGTAAAACATTAGGAAAAATATATGAAATGATAGAATATCCCCAATTCTGATAGTTCGAAAATTTACTAAGAACATCTAACAATACAGGCTGGCTTTAATTTCAAAAAATCTACTTTGTTTTTCTTTTGAAATACTGCAAAGAAATTCAAAAGCATTTGTATTGCTACTTATCATCTGACTCACTGAATCAAAAAAATTAACACCTGCCAATCAGATGTGAATAGCTTTTATGATAGACTTATCACTTGGAAATCATACTTCTTGACCTAAAAAGGTTACTAATGGCAAGGAAAAAAATATTGAAAATCTTATTTAATTTGGTTCTCTTTCAATGACCCAGTACACTCTAATAATATTTCTTCTAAATTATTTGTTGCCCCAAGATTCATTTTACTCCATTATTCACATAAAGGCAACTTTATGATAATATTTTCATTATGGTGAGGTATCATTAATAATGATACATATTTATAGAGTAATGATATGTCCCTCAAACTTAAAGCTTACATCATATTCTCACAATATTTATACAATATTTACATTAAAACCACCTTATTTAAGTTGCAATGATAATATATAACAATCTAATAGGAAACATTGAAGTACACATATTTGTGTGGGCTTACTGATAGCATGATGAGGTGTGTAAAAAGTAAAGAATATTTGTTTATAATTGTGCTATACTTTTTTACCAGGTTATTGATTAAAGTGAAGTCAAAGAGTGACAGTAATGTCTTACATAATACACTTCCCAGAATAAGAAAGAAGATGAGCAAATTAGTCTTCTTAACCTCCAGTAATATTCAGGAAAGATTGATTTCATGTAAAATTTTCAGAGGCAAAATTTTTCATAGAAGTCCAATTACAATATTGTCATTTTCTTGTACTGCATATTGCATTTACAAAATGCATATTATGAATATTTCAAATAAAACATGAGCGGTAATATAATTTATATGCAGCATTGTATTTTGCTTGCAAAACTGTCAGACATTTTCACTATAGCTATGAAAGATATCTGATGAATATCTTTGTATTATTTAAAATATATGGTAAAAATGAATGATGTTTATTTGATTATATTTTAGTAAGATGAATGAATATTAAACCAAAATTTTTATGCATAAGAGAATCATATCTAGAAAACTTTAGTTTTTATACTAAACTGGCTGTAAAAGTGCAAAATGTTTAGTTCAGATCAAAACATGGGTTTTTGAAGTACAGCATTTATTTTGCCTCTATTCATTTATTTTAACCTGAATAGTTCTGAAAGCTGTCAGAGTTCAGATTTAACATACATTCCTTAATAGAACTCTACTTGTTTTATAGTGGTTATGAAGAGAATGAAAATGAAAACTAGTATGAAAAAACAATGATATTAATCTTAAAAGTTTCATAAAGCCTGTAAGACCTTCAGAAGGGTCAAATGCAGATTTTTTTTTTTAAGGAAAATGTTGTATTTCTTTATAGTAATGGAATTTACACGATGATTAAAAAAAAAAAACCTTGAAATGACAGAGGCAAAAAAAAGGTAAATGAAACCAATCTAATTCAGTAAGCACTTTTTGGAATACTAGTATTACAGTTATTAAGAAATTATTTTAGGTAGATAGAGAAGGTAAAATGAGTCCGTGGTAAGGCTTTTTCTTTTAATAAAAACAGCTCCCAGGACTTTTCTTTACTAACAGAAAGTGGCTTGAAAAACCAGACCAGCAAGCATTGATATGCAAATGCAGGTGATTAGAAAATCAGGTACACCCAATATGGCGGCAGCCTTCTTCTGCCTGTCACCATGTGTGCCGGGTGTCATGGCAGCCTCCAGATGACACCATCATAGTGACCTGTATTTACATATTAAAAGGCTAGGGAGGGAGGGCTAGTTTTTTCCTGGGCTACATGAATGACAAACCTGGTCAAACCAATCCCCTGGGCCCTATGCAAACCAGAGACCACCTCCTCCAGCCTCCCAATATAAGGGACTGCTTCCTGCGTGACACAAAGGACCCTGGTGTTTCTCTAGTCATCAGAGTCATATTCACTAGGGGATCACAGGGCCTTTTCAAACATAAGACTTAGTGGTGAGGTGATGCTTGTATTTATGAGACAAATATATAAAGGAAAATAAAATCCATTTAAGAATGTAATCAGAGCAAGATGGCCGAATTGGACTTTCAGTAGCTCCTCAGAGAAACATCAATTTGAACAAGTATGTGTGAAAATATCTTCTCAAGGGCTAAATGGTGAGAGATAGCAGCACTTGAGTAGAGCACAGACATAAGAAAAGGCTCATTGAAGAGGATAGGAAAAAGAGTTTCATATTACCAGCATCACTCCTCCACCAAGCCTGGGTGTCATCGCCCAAAGAGAGGGATGCTTTGTGTTGTAGGGGAAGGAGAGTGAAGTTAGTGAGAACCTGAGTTTGTGGTGGATCCTAGCACCAGGCCTGCCCTCATGAAACCCTGCACCTGGCTAGCCTCCACAACTGCATGTTCTAGGCCAGCACCCAGGGCCTCATCTCTAGGCCAGTCCCTATAGTTCCAGGCTTCAGCTCCACCTCTTCAGCCCCATGCTCCAGGAGATCCAGGATTTAGGTTTTGTCCAAAAAATCCCAGTGATGGGCCATTTCCTAAAGACCTAGCCTCCAGGCCCACCTCAACACCAGGCCAGCCCCCACAGAACTCAGTCCACTTAACCACCCACAAACTCAGGCTCTAGACCACTCTCCATGAATACAAGCTCCAGACCCATTAAGTACCAAGCTGGACCCTGTGAGCCCAGGATCCAAGCTAGCCCCCTTCCCTACATACTCCAGCAGACCCAGGGTCCAGTTTGGCCCTTGCAAACCAAGCCTCCAGGCCCATCCCAGTGGCAGGCCCGCCCCTGTGGCCCAGGCTCCAGGGCAGCCCCTGCGGCCCAGGCTCCAGGGCAGCCCCTGCAATCCTAACCCCCAGGCCAGCACCTGTAAACTGTTTTTTATAAAGATAAACAAAGTTGGCAAACCTTTTGCTGGACTAACTAAGAAACAGAGAACAAAGACTCAAATAAATAAAATTATAAATGAAAAAGAAAACATTATAACTGATACTGTCAGAGGTCTGTGAACAAGAGCAACTCCATCTTGAATAGGAGCCGGGTAAAATGAGGCTACGACCTACTGGGCTGCATTCCCAGATGGTTAAGGCATTCTAAGTCACAGGATGAGACAGGAGATCAGCACAAAATACAGGTCATAAAGACCTTGCTAATAAAACAAGTTAACAGTAAAGAAGCTGGCTAAAACCTACCAAACCCAAGATGGCAATGAGAGTGACCTGTGATCGTCCTCACTACTATACTCCAACCAGTGCCACAACAGTTTACAAATGCCATAGCAACATCAGGAAGTTACGCTATGTGGTCTAAAAAGAGGAGGCATAAATAATCCACCCATTGTTTAGCATATCATCAAGAAATAATCATAAAAATGGGCAAACAGCAGCCCTCAGGGCTGCTCTGTCTACGAAGTAGCCACTATTTTATTCCTTTACTTTTCTAATAAACTTGCTTTCACTTCACTATATGGACTCACCCTGAATTCTTTCTTGCACGAGATCCAAGAACCCTCTCTTTGGGTCTGGATCAGGACCCCTTTCCTGTAACAATAACACAGAAATACAAGGGATCATAAGAGACAATTATAAACAATTATATTACAACAAATTGGATAACCCAATTTATCCAGAAGAGATGAATAAATTCCTAGAAACATAAAACCTATTAAAACCAATTTATGAAGAAATGGGAAGTCTGAATAGGCATCAGATAACATGTAAGGAGATTGAATCAGTACTCAAAAACTTCCCAACAAAACACCTAGGACCTGGTGGCTTCATAGGTTAATTCTACCAAATATTTAAAGAAGAATTAACTCCAATTATTCTCAAGCTCTTTCAAAAAATTGAAGAAGGGAGAATACTTCCAAATTCATTTTTCAAGGCCATCATTACCCTGACACCCAAACCAGACAAGGACACTACTAAAAAGGAAAATTACAGGATTATATCCCTGATGAACAAAAATGTAAAAATCCTCAATAAAGTACTACCAAACTGAATTCAAAAGCACATTAAAAGGATCATACACCATGATCAATGGCATTTATCACTGGGATACAAGGATGGTTCAGTATATGCAAATCAATTAAGTGTGATACATCACATTAACACAATGAAGAATAAATTAAATAGGTACAGAAAAGGCATTTGAAAAAATTTAACATCCTGTTGTAATAAAGACTCTCAACAAATTAGATATAGAAGGAATGTACATAAACATAATAAAAGCTATACATGAGAAGTTCATGATTAACATCATACTTGATGAAAAGCTGAAAGCTGTAACATCAAGAACAAAACAAGGATGTCTGCTCTCATTCCTTCTACTCAAAAGAGTACTGAAAGTTCTGGCAAGGGCAATTAAAAGAAAGACAAGATAGAAATAAAGGAAAGGAAGGAAGAAAGGAAGGAAGGAAGGGCATCTAAATTTAAAAAGAAGAAGCAAAATTGTCTTTGTTTGCCAATGACATTTTCTCATACATAAAAAAGACTCCACCAGAAAATAGCTGGAATTAATAAATTCAGTAAAGTTGTAAGATACAAAATTAACATAAAAAATTAGTAGCATTTCTATATATTAATAACAAACTAGATGAAAAAAATCAAGAAACCATCTCATTTTTAATAACATAAAAAAATACTTAGGAAAAAACTTAACCAAGGAGATAAAAGATCTAAACAGTGAAAACTATGAAATATTGATGAGGTAAATTGAGAAGACACAAATAAATAGAAAGATATTCCTGGATTATTGATTGCAAGATTTGATATTGCGAGAAGGTCCAAACTACCTACAGCAAATACAGGTTCAATGCAATCTCAATCAAAATTCCAGTGGCATTTTAAAGAAAAAAAAAAAAAAAAAAAAAAAAACAGAAAAAAGAAAACAAACAGAAAAAATACTGAAATGTATGTGGAACCATACAAGAACCCAAATAGCCATAGCAATCTTGAACAAAAAGAATAAAGTAGGGAGCACTGTGCTATATTATTTTAAAATACACTACAGAGCTATAGTATTCAAAACAACATGGTACTGGCATAAAAACAGACACATCAACCAATAAAACAGGATAGAAAGTCCAAAAACAAACCCACTCATTTATGGTCTATTGAATTTCAAGGAAGATGCTAAGAATACATAATGGGGAAAGGAGAGTCTCCTCAATGAATAGTGTTGGGAAAACTAGATGTCAACATGCTGAAGAATAAAATTGGACTTTTATCTCACACTTTATACAAAAACCACTTTAAAAATTATCAAAGACTTAAGAGTAAGACCTGAACATATAAAACTATGAGAAAAAAATTTTTTTTAATCTTATTGACATTGGTGTGGAAAAAATGATTTTTCAGATATAACCCCCAAAACACAAGTAACAAAAGTAAAAATTGACAAAAAAGATTGCATCAAAATTAAAAGCATCTGCACAGCAAAGAAAACAATCAACTGAGTGAAGAGACAATCTATGTAATAGAAGAAAATATCTGCGAACCATGCATCTGACTAGGGCTACTATCAAAAATATGTAAGGAACTCAAACAACTCAACAGTGAGAAAATAAATAACAATGCAAAAAGGGCAAAGGACCTGAATAAACAATTCTCTACAACAACAAAAAAGACATAAAAATGGCCAACAGAAAGGTTCAACATCACTAATCATCAGAGAATGCAAATTAAAACCACATTGAGATATGACCTCAAACCTGTTAGAGTGGCTGTTCTTAAAAAATAAGTGTTGATGAGGATGTGGAGAAAAGGGAACATTTTGTGCAATGTTGGTGGATATGTAAATCAATATAACCATCATGGAAAACAGTATGGAAGTTACTCAGAAAATTTAAAATGTAATTGTATGTTTCAGCAATTCCACTTCTGGATATATATTCAACAGAATTGAAAACAGGATCTTGAAGAGATATTTGCATATTGACATTCATTGCAGCATTATTCACAATAGCCAAGATATGAAATTGGCCTAAGTGTTCAGTGTTGGATTAATGGATAATCTAGTGTGTATGTGTGTATACATATGCATATATACACATGCTATCTTTTTATTTCCTTCTTTCTGTATTCTATCCATCATATAGAAAGAAGGAAATTCTGCCATTTGAGACATCATATAGAAATACTGCCATCTCTATCCAGCAAGTAGAAAGAAGAAAATTCTGCCATTTGAGACAACAGGCATAAATCTGGAGGACTAATATGCTAAGTGAAATAAGTCAGGCACAGAATAACGATTACTGCCTGATGTCACTTATATGCGGAACCTGAAAGAGCTGAACTCATAGAAGCAAAAAATGAAATGGTGGTTACCATGGGCTGGGTGAGGAGCAATGGAGAGATGTTGGTCAAAGAGTACAAAGTTTGTTAGACAGGATGTATATGTTCTAGAGATCTATTATCAGCATGATGATTATAGTTAATAATAATTCATTATATACTTGAAAATTGCTAAGAGAATACATCTTAAATGTTCTCAGCCCCCCAAACAATAAGTATGTGTGATAATACATACATTAATTAGCTTGATTTGATAATTTTACAATATATACATATTGAAACATCAAATTGTACACTAGAAATGCATTCAATTTTATTTGTCAATTATACTTTAATAAAGCTGGAAGGGATAAAAAGAATATAATCAAATCCCAAAAGGAGATCAGAGCAGGGATTGATAGTCAAATCTGTCAATCAGCAAACACTCATTGAGATGCTACTACATGCTATTTACAGTACATATAATTGATAAGGGTGTCTAATATCAACATTCATACATATCAGAGCATCATTTTATCCATTCATCAGGGAGCTCATCCATTGAACAAATATTTCTTGTCACATTGGATTATTTAATGTAGACACCATCATGAACAAAAACAGACACATTCTCCACATGACTTGAATATACAATCTAGTATAGTGACAGATATTTATCAACAAAGCACACTAGGGTAAATTTATGTTGTGAGAGAGATGAGAGGAAGAAGTACATTGTTCCATTAAAGTATACATTAGAAAAACGAATGCATTTGAGAAGGCTAGGAATGTTTCTTAAAAGATATTGTTGCTTTTGAATTGAAAAATAGAGTAAAAGTTAATGAGATGAACAGATTTTAGGGGCTAAGAGAAGCAATGGAAAAAGAGGGACATGGAAAACCTCTGGCAGGAAGGATCCTGGAACTTTATCAAGCAAAAGGGGCTTGCTGCTGAATACGCTAGAAGCCAATACTATACCAGGTTTTTGAGGACAGAAAAGCTTTATATTGAAAGTCCACTCCCGAGGAGACAGGAGTCAAGCTCCAAGCTGTCTCCCTGTGCTGGCTTTAAGACTATATTTTTTTAGAAAAGATTCAGGGGTTGGATTCTGAGATTATCAGGTTTTATTGGTGGAAGGAAAGGAGAGGTCTGGAAAGTCCTTGGGCATGCACAGTTACCTTTTTTATGCAAACTCATTTGCATGTGCAAATTCTGGAGGGAGTTGGTATGAAACATGCAATGAAAATTCAAGCTATGGTGTCAGCAAGCTACTTCTGCACAAACTCCAGTTGACCAAACTGTTTCAGCCAGTTCTTTTATCTCATAAGTGGAGGGAGTTTCAGTGTTTTAGCAAGTTGTTTCCTTTCTTATCCACCATTCTGCAAACTCAAGAATTTCTATTAGTCACTGGTTGCTTTAACTCTTTGGGACATGGTTTCAGAACTTCTCCCAAATTGGGTAATTAGAAGCTATTTAACCAAATGCCAGAAAGAGAGGAAAAAAAGAAGCATAATTTTGTTAGCTTAAGTTCTCAGACCTTTGAGCAGTGTTAGTGTTTAAATATTCCTTTTTGGCACAATCAACATTATGGTGCTTTTACTATCTAATAGCAACAAAGGAGGATAAGATTAAGGCTCAAACCAAGATCAACAGAAGATCACATCTAATGCTAACCAAACACAGCTGGCATTATGATCTTTGTTCTCACCGTCCAGTCATGTCTAGGAATTGCTAATTAAAAATAACATTCCTCAACTATAGAAGGATTTATGACATAATTAAACCATTTAATAATATCTTCTTGTATATTCTTACCTACTAAACATGCTTTTAAATAATTATCTTTAAATGAATTTCATAAAGCTATATAATGGAAAAGATGAGTCATGACTTCCTAATTCATAATATTATTGGGAGAGTAGCAAATTTTCAGTGTCTCACTTAAAGTACGTTGAAAATATCACAAGAGTTTCTGCAGGCTGTTGCTCCTTCCTAAGGCTGCGAGTCCAAATGAAAACTCTGTGTCAGACACATTTAGGGGTTTTATAAAGCTGTACACTTTGCAGAGTCTGGGCATAGAATTCCCAGCATAGGCTCGACTTCTTCCTTCTCTTTTCAGTTGTGTCATAAATCACTCATTGTCATCAGTTGAGTATTCCTACGCACAGAGTGGTTCCAGGAGGGGCAGTAGTAAGATGTTTCAAGTCAGGTTCCCCTCAATGGTGTCCATCAAACCGATCGAATTTCATAGGTACTTTTCAAACCGCATGGTGGAAATGCATGCTTCTGCTAATGACACTCTCTATCAGCTCTGCCAATTCTTTCCTAAGCTTGTGTCCAAAGTCCAGAAGGAGCAGATCTTTTGCTAGAGAGAAGTGTCCCTCTCTCCCCTTTATCACAGCAGATAGAGAAGCACAATGGTCTTCCTTCAGGCACTCTGCACTCTCCTCAAAAGTCATCATCTTTTCTTTCCCAGTCTTCCCTTTATGGAATCAAGTGAATGATTCTGCTGAAATGACTGTATCATCGACTTTTGACAGGCCCCAGAGATGGTAGGATCTCTGATCTTGGAATGTGAGGTAATGACTTTTAAAGTCATGTTGTTATACTGTTTTAACTTTAAACAAATTATTTTAGGTTTTACATTGGAACTCAAATACCAATAGGCAATTGGACAGAGTGTCTTGTTATTTTAGTGAATCCCCTGAATATTATCTATAGTGCTTTTCTATAAATGACAAAAAGTCACCCCTCCTGTTTAACATAATTCTGAGCTTTGGAAACAGAAAAGTAGATAGATTTCACATTCCAGTTTTCTTATTGCCTAGATGCCTTCCTCTAAAGAAACAACAACAACAAATATGAACAGAACGACTGTCTACAGGGTCCCTGAGATTTCCTTGATAAAAATTTGTATATTGTTCTTATTTTCAACATTGAAGTTTATTTGCTGTCTTGTTCATCTCTTGTAAGCATCAAGAGATTTTATTATTGCTCTTAAATTCAATCTGAAAGTATTTATTTTTCAGTAGCGTAATTTATCAATCCAAATTATGAACATAAATGAATAACATTTGTTGAGCTCTTACTATGTTGCAGGCACTGTTTTAAGCACTTTCAATGTTTTAGGTAATTCAATCTTCACCAGAAATTTTGATGGTACTTTTGTGTTTTTTTTTTTTTTTTTACTACTGTAGTTTGCAAGGCAGGAGTGTTACAGCTCTTTTACTCCCCCTGTCCATAGATCAGAGAGCAGGAGAGTTACAGCTCTTTCACTCTCACAGTTCCGTGAGTTCCAGGCTCTTGTCTAGTGACCAAGAGGAAGAAGGTATGTGGTCACTGGAAAAGAGTTAAGGCAGAGTAGAATTTATTGAGCGAAAGTAAAGCTCTCAAAAACTAGGGGAGACCTGAAAGTGGGTAGCCATCTGTGAGGCTGAGTCTGAGTTTTTTATGGGCTTAGAATTGGGGAGTACATTCTGATTGGTGTATGGATGGGCTTGGAAAAGGCACCATTCGATTAGTTAAAGGGCATCATTCAGAAAAATCAAATAAAGAGATAGCGGGTAAGACAGGGATGGAAATTCTCACTCTAGTCCATGGATTCTATCCAGAAATGGTAGCTCTGTTTTCAGGCATTAGACTGTCCTTTCCTTGAAGGTCGAGTTTCACTAAAGACATATCCCTGTCTGTCTAGGAATTTGTCTCCTATCGCTATTAGTATCATTACATTTTTCATATTAAAGATGCAAATCAAGGTTTAGATGTATTAAGTAATATTCCCAAGGTCACAATTAGGAAAGGATAGAGCCAGGATGCAAAACTACACATTGTGCTTCAGAGCTGTGCCCTCCTCCATTATAACATTCTGACTATGAAACTCATAATTAATGTGGACAGTCATAGATTATACACAAATAACATCTAACACAATACAAATACATATACCAATTATAAAGTCATAAGATATAATTATAACTGATGTTTTTCTTTTTATCATCTCTTTTATGTTTTGTGATTTTAGATCTCCTTTTATTTTCCTATGTTTTAGGCATTTTATTATGTAGTTTTTGTAGGAACCTTTAGTTTCAGGCAGACTCTTGGCTGGACCAGTTAGTAGCTGATTCATTCTGAAATGTTTCTGCTGAAAGTGAGAGACAACAAAATTTAAACTGATTTACACAATAAAAAGGATTTGTCGACTGGTGTAACTAGGGAGTATAGAGATAGGGCAGACTTCAGGCATGTTCCATCATGCACTTGGCTTCCATTTTCCAGGATTCTCTCAGCTCTGTCTCCCTGCATGTTTTGGTTCTACCTTCATAGTGGCTTTTCTTAAGGCTACCAAAGCTTTCCAGGGGGATTAGATCTTCATATTTTCCTTTTCATAGAGAGTGGATGGAGTGTGTCTCTTCCAATCACAATGAAATGAAATTCAAATTTTTCAATAATTGGGCCATCACTTTCTGTGACCAAGGTGAAAGAATTAACTGATTGGCTTGGGCAAGGAGGGTTATTTGAATCAACTACAGCTGTAAAATTGGTCTGGTTATACTAATTAGCTTTAAATGAATCAGAGCCCAGCCTGGTTTAATGGTGGAATACATTTCAGCCAAATCTCATGGCTTCCACTTCATGAGGCAGGGTAGAAAAGTCATCAGGGACATAATGCCATCCACGGTTGCTTTGTGACTTTCAGTCTTAATTTCTTCATCTTTCTAGTAAAAATGATCATAGATCTTATCATATTTAGTTGTTGTGAGAAGCAGATAATACATAAAAAGGTCTTAGGATGATCTAGTACATAGTATCACTCATGGAAATGTTACGGTGACAATGATTATCAACAATGTATTCAGTTTGTTTTTAAAAACCTTTACCAGCTCTTGTATCATATTTTTCTTGTAAGAGCAGTGGTTTTTTTTTTTTTTTTTGCCCTCAGAAATCTTAATTCTGAACTTTATTTATTTATTTATTTATTTATTGGAGACAAAGGCTGGAATGCAGTGGCAGGATCATGGCTCACTGCAGCCTCTAACTCCTGTGTTCAAGGTATCTTCTTGCCTCAGCCTCCTGAATAAGCTCGGGGTATAGGTGCACTCTGCCAGGCCCAGCTAATTTTTAAAACTTTTTTGTAGAGATGGGAGTCCTGCTGTGTTACCCAAGCTGTTCTCAAACTCCTGGCCTCAAGGAATCCTTTCGCGTCAACCTCCTCAAATTCTAGGATTACAGGCATGAGCTACCATGCCCGGTCTAAATCTTTTATTTCAATTTTCCCAAATCTTTCTTGTCCTAATTATGCACTTATCTAAATAAATGTGAAATGCTATCATCGGTTTCCATTTTTATAAGATAAGAAAACTGACTCACTTTTTCTTCTTCAATCTACTGTACTTTTCCAAAGTTGCACAATTTGTGTTTTTTTTTTCATAATCTGAAGTTAAAATCCAGATGATGACCATCAATTATCGTTACTTACATGATATAACTGCTCTTTGAAGAACACTTTTTTAAAAATTTATATTCAGGTATGCAACATTATTTAAACTTAAAAAAGCATTTTAGCCTTTCTTATTAAGCCTCAGTTTCTTTTTTTACATTCTATTTTACCTGAAACTCTTTCCAAACAATGTCTCTTTTAATGGTAGTTCCAAATACACTCTCCCCCACCTCCCTGCCCAATCCCTGTATCTGTTTATAGTAAAAACAACCTTACAATGGAGAAACGTGGCAAACACTACTTCAGTCAGGTAAAGAAGGTCAATAGTAGCAGTGATAAGTCATGCTGATAGTTTGTATCCTGGATACACACCACGTGATAGGAATGACACTTTACCCTTGGGGTCTTCTTGCCCAAAAGCCATAACCCCATTGTAAAAACAAATTCGAATTGAGGAACATTCTATTTAAAAATGTAAAAAAAAAAAAACCCCTTACTAGTACTCCTCAAAACTGTCTTAGTCACTAAAACCGAAACCAAAAATTCTGAGAAAACATCACAGCCAAGAGGAGCCTAAGAAAACATAATGACTAAATGTCATGAATTCTGGCCGGGCACAGTGGCTCACGCCTGTAATCCCAGCACTTTGGGAAGCCGAGGCGGGCAGAACACGAGGTCAGGAGATGGAGACCATCCTGGCTAGCGCGGTGAAACCCTGTCTCTACTAAAAATACAAAAATCAGCTGGGCGTGATGGCACGCGCCTGTAGTCCCAGCTACTCAGGAGGCTGAGGCAGGAGAATGGCGTGAACCCAGGAGGCGGAGATTGCAGTGAGCCAAGATCGTGCCACTGCACTCTAGCCTGGGCAACAGAGCATGACTCCGTCTCAAAAAAAAAAAAAAAAAAAAGTCATGAATTCTGGATGGGATCCTGGAACAGAAAAAGAACATTAGGTAAAAACTAAAATGTGAACTTTA
This sequence comes from Pongo abelii, assembly GCF_028885655.2. NCBI lineage: Eukaryota > Metazoa > Chordata > Mammalia > Primates > Hominidae > Pongo > Pongo abelii. The sequence goes on from NC_071985.2 coordinate 153,166,630, forward strand.
GTTAATAATAATAAATTTATACTCTGTTTTATTAATTGTAACAAATGTATCATACTAATATAAAATGTTGATAATAGGTGTTTGTGGGTATGTGAAATCTTTGTACCAGCTTCACAATTTTTCTGTGAACCTAAAACCAGTCTAAAATAAAAAGGTTATTTTAATAAGATTCCATGAAAATACCACTTTCTGTAGTTTCCTCCCATAAAGATCACTATAATAATGTGTCTGAATCATTACTGCAAATATTTGAGCTTTAAAGTCAGGCCAGAAGTCCTCAGGTTGCAATTGGTATACATTTTCAAGTGATATTTTTCATTTAAAAAGTTAACTTAAAACAACATTTACATTTGGTTTCCCCAGCAAATCAGAGCATGAAAATTCTTCAGTAAGAGTGTTGGCTTCAGAAATGGACAGAGTGAACCTTAGGATTTATGTGGGAGCTGCATGGCATATATTCTTCTTTCCTGCTGGATTTGAATCTAAGACACTGTGGATCGAGCTGCTATACCTAGCTTGCAAGAGGACAGGCACAAACAGAGGTGAAAGGAAGGAGCCCTACCAGAAGAAAATGTTACTAATGATGTTGTTTATGCCCCTGAGGTCAGATTATGTTTGAGGTCAACCCATGAGCTTGTCATTTCTATGAACCATTAAATTCCTTTTTTTCTGCAAAAATTAGCTTGAGCCTCTGCCTACAAAAGTCTTAGCTGATAGAGATGTATAGTTCAGCAAGAGAAACAAGTTAAATTCATTGCTCCATACTCTTGTCATAAAAATTTGATCAGTCATTTCCATATTTAATAAGGTCTATACGTATTTCTCACTTCTCTTTCATTCATTTCTCTTTTCTTTCTTTTTAAATTTCTAGTATTTCTAATGTAGAAAAGTTGATTTTTCCTTTGCTGTACTTGTGTCTCATCTTCAACCCCAAAATTATTACTTAGGTATTTTTCTAAACAAAAGCAGAGTGACCTGAAATAACTTGTGGCGCCAGCTGTTAAAATGTTGCATTTTTCACCTTGTTTCTCACTATACATAGTTGTTGATTTAGTTGTTCATATCTCCCAATAAACTTGAAAGTCCTTGAGATCAGAGACCTTGTCATATTTGAGTTTTGACAGAACATACCACATTGCTTGACACACCTGACAAATAAGACTTGTTTAATTGAAAAGATATTTAAACAGACTTAGTTTTGCTGTGATGTTGCTGTCATGATTTCTCTAAAAGAAAATAAAGAATCTATTTTATGCTGTATGAAATAAAGTATTCAGGCTAAAAATTTCTACAACTTCAACAGCACTGAAATCTATGAATCCAACAGTTTTTTCAGCCAGCTTATTTCCCTTTAGCTGCAGTTTGGTGACTACAGTTTTATCCAAGCCAAAACAGTCCATTTCTCTCTATTCGCCATTGTACTTACAATGCAAAAACACTGAAGATTCCAAGAATATTCTTAGAACAGCGTATGTAGTACTATTCGCTTGTTAGCTCTAATCCTTCCAGCGCCAACACAGAAAATGGAAATGCTATCAATGTCCTGCCTCATAGTTTCCATAGGATAAAAAGAAAAATGGTCATTCAGGAAAAGCATAATCCTTACTGATATTGAAAGAGAAGTTAATTTAATTCAATGCCTCTTCCTGGGAGGTGGGTAGAGAAACAAGGGGTAAATTAATAAATATTTCTGTTAGTATTCCTAGACCGTTTAAAAAATACAACAAAATAACCTGGTGGCATTAAACTAAACAAATGGGAAAAAAATATACCAAAGTATTTTATTTGATTTCACAAGCCCTTAATTCTGACAAACTAGATTCCCACCTACGCACCCCTGGGCAAACTGATTGACATCTACATACCTTGGTCCCCTTACCTATAAAATTGAAAAATAATTGTATTTTCCTTTTAGTTTTACTGAGAAAAGTAAATAAAAAGCATGTGAGATAACACAATAAAGTGCTTAGAGTAGTGTCTGGTTAACAGCCACTGTTCAATATGTGTTTAGGTAGTATCTAATGTGACTTAGAACAAGCATGTAGATTTCTGATGATTTATCTTAATACCAAAGTAGATTTTTAAATGCCTAGAATGGTATTTACAGTGTCTAAAAATAATTTCTTTATTTTGCTGGTTGCTAAATTCTCAGTGTCTTATTGTACTGATGTGCTTACAGATGTTCCAGAGAAGCTGTGGTATATGCACAGATTTCCTACATGTAGCTTCTGTTCAAAAGTTCATTTTATTCAGAGTGTTTAAGAGAACAGAAGTTCTTAGAATACATTTAGAACTTTATCACCTAGATAAATGGATAGATACCTTACCCTTCATGAAATCCTTCGGAGATCTTGTTTCCCTCAATGTTTAAACATTGAATTGAAGATAATTCAAGATCACTTGAATTTAAGTAACATAGTCTATCTGGTGTTTTACCATAAAATGATGCACTTGATTAGTCAGTAAAATTGTAGGTAGGATAACCATTTTTATGAAAAGAATAGGACCTCTCAACTCAGATAAAAGGAGAACCAAGGAGTATCCATAAATTGGGCCAGAATTTGCCACATAATATAGTTTAGATTTTACTCCAACAACCAAAGCAAAAAAAAAAAAAAAAAAAAAGGCATGGCAAAAGGTCCATGACAAGGACAAGAAAATCAGGGAGGCAGTGAGACAGAGACATGAGGCAGCATTGGATATGCAGGGTGAAGAATGGGTAGGAAAATGACCTTGTCATTGTTATGAATTCCAGGCCTGACCCTGAATATAAAACAGGCCACATTTGTGTTAATATTGTTCTCCTTTCTTATTCTACACAAATTTTGCTTCACATTTGGGTGCCTTCATAGCCAGTTCTATGATGGATTGATTTCTTGCTGGTGGCATCCCATTTAGGCTTCACTCACAGGATCACCTGTTTTCAGCTCAATTCCTCCTGATTGGCTAACCATAAATAAAGAAATTCAAAATGAAAATAGATAATGGTTTAAAGCTGTGATTCTCAAACTCCTATGCTTTGCTATTCAAAGTGGAGCCCATGACCCAGGGATATTGGCCTCATTTGGGAGCCTTTTAGAAATGCTGAATCTCTGGCTTCGACCCAGATATATTCCATCATAATCTGCATTTAACAAGATATCCAGGGGATTTGTATGTACATTAAAGTCTAAGAAGCAGAGCTTATTAAAATTCAGTTTTTGAGCTTCACACCCAGAGATTCTAATTCAATAAATCCCCAGTAGTGTCCAGGAATTTGCAACCAAACAAACACCCTAGTTGATTAGAATGCTAGTTGGCCTGAGACAACACTTTCAGAAACATGAGCTTATTGGGAGAGTCATCCTAGGTGTATTAAAATAAATAAGAGCTTCTAGAAACAGCCTTTTAAGCTAAACCACCATGGTGTGTATGATATTAGCTGAATGGGGGTTATATTTTTAGCCGACTGCTCTTTTGATGTGCCCTGTACTTCCTGCACTGTTGATGCAGAAAGCCAACTCAGGGGTGGTGGGCATTGTGGACCCAGCTTCAGTCTCTGCAAGTGCACAATCTACTTTGATGGAATCTCTCACATGCATTTTGTTTAGCAAAAAAGAAGGCTCATGACAAAATGGGAGAAAGGCTTGAAATAACATTCAGCACCCTAAAAATCTCACTTTTAGGTACACCTCTATATCTAGTCTGGTATTTTTCCTTTTATTCTATCTTTTCTCTTTCAGCTAATCTATGAGAGACTCAGAAAAGCTCTTAGTGGTTCTGAGTTACAAGCAATGGATTCAATACTTCCTTTATCATAAAAAAATCTTGTAGTCATGAGAGTAACATAGAGAGAAGGAAGAAAAATTTCCTCCAAAGTGCTGTAAAAATGTGATACTATTAATCCCTAGTTCCAAACCCACCCCAAAGCAAATTAAAACAGCAATTCTCATTAACTACTGACAGAAACATAAATTGATACAACCTTTCTGGAAAGCAATTTGGCATTATGTTTCAAAAATCTTAAAATGTTCATACTCTTTAACCCAGCAATTCCCTCTAACATAATTTTTCCTAAGGTGATGTGAGCAAAGATTTATGTACAAAGAATATCATGACTTTTATTTGTGGCAACAAAAAATGGAATATTACCTTATATTTAATAATAAAGGAGTGATTAAATTTTATGGTAGACATATGATTAGGACATGAACAATTATGTAAATTGATTTAAGGTAGTCAATGACAGACATGGTAATTAGTAAGCAAAAAGCTAAACAATATCTGCTCTAAATGAGAGTATAAAATCCTTGAATGTATATAGACAGGATAAAGCAGAATGCTGTAGTGGAAAGAACACAGGGTTTTTTTCAAGAACTACATTCTAGTCCATGCTCCAGGTTGTACAAACTGCAACACTAAATCTAGCTCTTTATCAACTATGAGACTAAATTTTCTACCTGAATAATGGGAATAGAATTAATCTTAATTATTTCGTGTATCTTTATGTGTTTGTGAACACCAGAACATTTATCTATGAAAGTTCATTTTAACTAGTGTATGTAAATGTGTTAATTATGTAATAAAGATGATAAAGGTTTAAAGCCCAGAGAGAAAAGTCTAGGTTGGTGATAAAAAAGTTCTTGCAAGTGATATTGGAAACCAGGAAGAAGCATGAAGATGCCATTTTATTACAATTTTCCTAGACTTATTAGGGAGATGCATTATAGGGCTAGTCATGTCAGGCAAAATATAGCAGTAGCAGGTGGATCTGGGTAGATAAGATGGAAGGAAGAGTAGGAAGTGATGATGAAGGAGCAACACAATCCACCTGGGAATAAAGACAAGGCTTCAAGGAATTTCCCAAGATTTCTTAACCCTCATAGTATTTTATTGCTAAGAATAGTTAAGTAAACTGGTATTAGTAGCTGCCCTAAAGTCATATCTAACAGACTTATTTGTGAGGTTGTTTGTTGTGTTGACCAATTAAAAAAAAAAGTCTTTTTCTACATGCTCGATAGCACAGAATATCAACTGAAGCCCTCCTATTGGAAACCTCCAACTACATATCCTTATATTAAGACTGAATTATTTTCTAAAGGACAGAAAGTTTAGTCTTTGTGTGTATGAGAAAGGAAAACAATAGCAACCCAAATGTTAAATAAAGGATGATCATTTATTAGTTTTCAAGAAAGGAGAAAAAAATGAAAAGGTGGTCATTAATATTTTTCTTGGATACATTGAGCACATTAGAAAAATGTCATGTATATAAAAGTACATTTTAGTTAAGTTATAATTTTAAAGCTAAATAGAATTATAAGCTTTCTTCCATGAAAAGGAGAGGAAATGAATACATTGCATACATGTTAAATTTTTATTCTCAGGAGTAAAGAGAAAGGAACATATTTTTAGTTAAGTTATAATTTTAAAGCTAAAAATTTATTTTTAGTTAAGTTATAACTTTAAAGCTAAATAGAATTATAAGCTTTCTTTCATGAAAAGGAGAGGAAATGAACACACTGCATACATGTTAAATTTGTATTCTCAGGAGTAAAGAGGAAGGAGGGAAAGAAGGAAGGGAGGGAGGGAGGGAGGGAATAAGTTAAAAAATAAAATTCAATTGTACAACATTAAAGCTAAAAGAGGAGAATCAAAGGAAATGGAAAACAAATCTCATTCACTTTAAAAGTAGAGATGGAAGGAAAGAAGAAAAGGATAAACAGTTGATGTATTTATCCTCCCACTCTGGCCCTGCTTTAGCTGTCTGGTCATTGATTGCTTCATTCTCAGCCCATGGCTTCTGTCAGCTGCCCATTTCTCAGAGCCCTGGCTCCCAATCAACTCTGAGAACCCTATTTCCTAGGAATCTTCAGGCCAATGGCTGCGAATGGCTTCCTATTGTTAGTCCTTTAGTGTCTCAACATCTCTGATTTGTTCCCTTATCACTGCCCACGCCTCTATTATTGTACCTTCATTACGAATCCTTTCCAGTGGTGGGGCAAGGTGGCTCACGCCTGTAATCCCAGCACTTTGGGAGGCCAAGGCAGGCGAATCACGAGGTCAGGAGATTGAGACCATCCTGGCTAACACGGTAAAACCCCGTCTTTACTAAAAAAAAAATACAAAAAAATTAGCCAGGCGTGGTGGTGGGCGCCCGTATTCCCAGCTACTCGGGAGGCTGAGGCAGGAGAACGGTGTGAACCCGGGAGGCGGAGCTTGCAGTGAGCAGAGATCGCACCACTGCCCTCCAGCCTGGGCAACAGAGCAAGACTCTGTCTCAAAAAAAAAAAAAAAAATTCCTTTCCAAATCCTAGCAGAGTGTATTAACTCCTTGTAGAACTTAACTGATATAACCATTAGATGTGCCTTTCCAGAAAGTATCATGCAAATCACAATTTTTGCAAGCAGCACACCTTAAGCTGTTCCAGGAGCAATTTAAAACCTTTAAGGTTTTAAACTGTCACTCAAAAATAAGCCAAAGCCTGGGTGCAGTGGCTCACACCTGTAATCCCAGCACTTTGGGAGGACGAGGTGACTGGATCACCCGAGGTCAGGAGTTCGGGACCAGCCTGTCAACATGGTGAAACTCTGTCTCTACTAAAAATACAAAAATTAGCCGAGTGTGGTGGCACGTGCCTGTAGTCCCAGCTACTCGGGAGGCTGAGGCAGGAGAATCATTTGAACCCAGAAGGCAGAGGTTTCACTGAGCCAAGATTGTGCCACTGCACTCCAGCCTGGGAGACAGAGCAAGACTCTGTCAAAAAAAAAAAAAAAAAAAAAAAAAGCCAAAAAAAACAAACAAAAACAAAAAACTAGGAATAAAAGGATGAATAAATAAAATCATATAAATTTTTTAAAATGCTCTAAAGTGATATAAATCTATAAATTGCAATTGTGTCGACATGGATGAATTTGAAAAAGGAAAAACTTAACAAAAGAACCAAATCACAGAAAAATAAATACGGTGTGATTCCCCACTTATTTAAAGTTCAAAATATACACCACTAAACAATAAAATCTTAGCTTACAACAGAAAGATAATCAAAGGAATTGTTAATACAATATTGAGAATAATGGTTACCCATGGCATCAGGGATCAAGGGCCACTGAGGGGTGTTTAAAGCACTGATTATATCTACTTCTTAGCTGCTGGGTATGTTTTAATTGGATTTGTTTTATTTTTATTAAATACATGCTATAGATACTATTTTGGCTTATAACATAGAAATGCGTTTTTCACAACTACAAAAACTTAAGACAGCATCTTTTCCTTTTTTTTTTAATTTATTTTGAGACAGGTTCTCGCTCTGTTAGCCAGGTTGGAGTCCAGTGGTGTAATCACAACTCACTGCAGTCTTGACTTCCCAGGCATAAGTGATACTCCCATCTCAGCTTCCCAAGTGGCTGGGACCACAGGCACATGTCACCACACCCGGCTAATTTTTTTTCTATTTTTTAGAGGTGGAGTCTTACTATGTTGTCTCAGCTGGTCTTAAACTGCTGGGCTACAAGATCCTTCCACCTTGGTCTCCCAAAATTCTGGGATTAGAGGCATGAACCACCACACCAGGCCAGGACATTTTTTACAATTAAGAAAAACATATAAGCTTTTGTCAATTGTCTTCTTTAAGTAATTTTTATTCCATTAAATTTTCCTAGATTTTTCAACTATTTTATCTATACTTTGATAACTGTGCTCTTTACTATACTAACTTTTCTCTACCGTTTATCCATTTGAGTATCACATTCTTTATTAAAATTGCAAATTACTTTCTGAAATAAGTATGTAAGAAACAAAAATATAATGCAAAGATTAAAAGTATTTGTAATGTAAAATTATCACCTAACTACTAGACTTTTGGATATTTAAATTTAGCTTGCTTCTATATGACTGGCAAATTTATTGAGAATATGCCTCGTTAATAATCATTACATATATCAGCTGTAACTTGTTCAAGCCAACACGGGAAAAAGATAATAACAGTGACTGTGAAAAAAACTGAAAAGAAACTAAGGGTTAATTTGCTAAATTGTAATATTAACTTGGTTTGATGTACTTATGCATGAATTGTGTCTTTGTATGTACATTATATACTCGCATAATTTTTAATTAATTCAACAAATATTAAGTAATACTATTTTTTATGCACCTTACCAAACAAGAGAGTATGCTAAGGCCAATCATGGTAGAAGGGAATACATCCCCAGATATGGTATATATTTGTATAGAACTAAGTAATACCCAGCTCTTTTACCCTTGGTCTGTGTTTTTCTGGAATAGTTGATTCCAACTGCAGCACTAGGTACACAGTTGTGATTAAGGCATGGCTTAGATTATTTATTCCTTGGTCAGAGAAAATGTTGAGAATTGAACACATGCCCCAACCAGAGAAAAGAGATTACAATGACTCTTCTATTCAGACTCAGACTGTTTTGTTCAGAAAGCTCAAGAGCTTTCTACCATTGGGTTTAACCCTGGAAGTGCAGGGCTAGACCTGCTTATAGTCTCTGCTGTCATGTGGCACTTGGATATAAAACCAACATAGTGGATAAGTGAATCAAAATATGGAGGGAAATGGGTTGCAGTGACTTCATTTGAGCCCCGGCATTAAGCCTTCCTTGTGATTTAAGTACACCAACAAGAATGTTTTTGTTGTTAGCCAGTTTGAGTTTGTTTTTCCTTCACTACCAACCAAAGAAGTCCTAACTGATAGTATAATATAGAAATAGCAATTTTATTAAATGTATTGTTTATATTCCACATAAGTTTAAAAGGACCCACATCTTGAAAAGTATGCTGTCATTTGAAGAAACAATTTATGCAGCATAGAAAATACAAATCCATAAGCAAATACTTTCTAGAAATAAATATTCAGAAACATCCTGTATAATGCCACATGGCAAATCATAAAATGACTAACCACATGAATTTTGTGTATGTCATGTAATCTATAAAATTTATCAAAAATAGTTAAATATAATAAGAGAAGGTCTGGGATAAATTTAATGGCTGTGATCAATGACTTTGAAGCCTGCCCAACCCATTGGGAACGGTGTAACTCTGTCTGTGCTGCACTTGAATAGACTCCTTTGAATTTCAGTTTCCTTATTTGTAGTCAAGTGATGATAAAGTTGTTCTCAGCGTTTGAGTTTGTACATATAAAGTACACATGGAAATGCTAATCATGTGTGGCAGCAACTACTATAATGTACTTGGTAAATCTTCCCTTCCTCTTTTCTTGCCCTCAGTACTGCAAGCACATGATATCCTTACATTGGTAAGAAACCTCAGAACTCATTCACTCTTTTAATTCTTCAACTTCTCCCAACACACCACTCATACACTATTCCAAACTGGTTAAGCTTTCAAAACATACTTGTGGAAATATGTTTAAATGTGAAATTCCCTAAAAATATATTGATAGCTCACATAAAACTGGTAGAATCAGAAGGGTATGCTTTCTTAAGGATAAATATGGATTAAGCTGTTTGAAATGAAGAGTACATATTTCTCCAGAGGAAGCAACTTCACAGCGGGGTGCTCAAGATGCTGATAGCAGGCTGAGGGCTGTTAAACTACGTTAGTGATACGGAGAATGTAGTAGATAGTGAGGTGTTACTTTTCTGCTGATCACCAAGAATTATTTAGGTTAGTGAAAAAACATGCAGATTATGAGGAAATCCAGAAGGATCTAATTAAACTGGATGATTGAACAATGTGATGACAGATTAAATTTAGTGCTGATAAGTGCAGGGTAATGCATATTAGGAAACATAATTTAAACTTTCCATCCACACCAATAGGTTCCGAATTAGCTCGAATCTCTTAGGGAAAGCATTTAGAAGTCGTTATGGAGAGTTCGATGAGAACGCTGCTCAATGCGCACAAGCATTTAAAGTGGCCAATAGAACGCTTTTAGGTAATAATTTGAGCATGTGGAATGATATGAAAACTATTAACATGAAATTACATCAATCAATGGTGTTCTCATACTGGGCTGTATTTATTTTAGGCACTTTATTAGAAAACACTAAGAAATAATTGGCAATGTGTTCAATTGTTAAATTAAAAGTAAGCAAATACTTTGTGTATTTGTTTAGGAATACAATAGCAGCAAGACACGGATTTAATAGGCACAAAAATTAATGAGTGGTTCAGCAAAAATCTTCTTTGGACATCCCTTTTCAATAAGTACTAAAATATGAGGATAAGATGACATTCGGGGAACTCAAATCTACATTTTAACTGAAATACCTTTAATATGACTCAAAATCAATCTGTAATTCACTAGTGAAGTAAATCATTGAGGCAAATAGCTCAGCACGATTCATAGGGATTAGGTATTTATATGACTATGAATAACATTTGCAGCTATACTATCTATCTACACCAGATTCAGATGCCACAGCATATATCAATCCTTTTGCTCCAGGGTTTAGAGAAATCATCTAGGAGGGCCAGGGAAATTTTGTTTTCCCCAGTTTGATAATAAAATTCATAAATGACTAGAAACAAAGTGTAACAACTTGGTCATTATATTCTTTATTTTAAAGAATACTCTTCAGATATTGGTTCTATGTGAATCTATATTTTAAAACATTACTCTATGCAGTGATACATTTTATAAAGGAATAAAATTGCTAAAGCATGCACTGCCGAACTAGTTACAGGGACTTCAGTAGAATTTTTAATTAAAAAAGAACAAAATAAACATAAATGTTAAAAGTGCATTAGCATTATTTTCACATTTCATTCATTCAATAAATGTGTACTGAGCATTTACTATGTTTCAGAAAGTACAGAGGGCACTAAGGCCATGGCATAATAAGACCCCAGCCCCTGCTTTTTAAATCAGGTATATCATAAAGCAAACTATAAGCAGACTTTTAAAACAGGTACATCTTTATGTTATCAGTACAGTGATGAAATATTTACATAGTGGGAATATAGTGAATAGACTAGTTGAGCTTACTTTGGAAGGGGATATTAGAAAACTTTAGAGAAAAAAGAATGCTTGGGGTGAGAGCTGAAAGATGGAAGAATTTTCTACCAAAAGAGGGAAAATAGTATTTAAGTCTGAGAAAGCAGTCCGAGAATAAAACACAGAAATCAGGTGTGGCAGATTTTTTTTTACAAACTATACATATCAGTAGACTAGTTCATGTAATGTTAGACTAATACAATAGTTATTTCCTAATAAAATTTATTTGGAAATACTGAGTTCATGTGAAACCGCTAAAAAGTCAAAGATGTGAATTAAAACAATGTTAGTGTCCAGTTTTGGAAGTTTATCTTTTATCACTCCCCTCCCTAAATGTCTATGTAGATATCTTTTTGCTAAAAAGAGTTGGTTGAGTATGTATATTTCTTAGGACCTTAGTGTAGTATTGGCCTGGCAGGCAACTTGAAGATAATTACAAAAGTTTTCTAAACTTTCTTAAAAATAACTTTCATTTGGAGAACTCTGTCCCTCACAGATTCAAGCATCAGCATCTCCAGAGGGGGCAATGAGTATCTGTGACCTAGGTCACAAGTGTCTCCTGATTGGACAACTTCTTCAATACTCGCCATAGTTTTTGACTATACATTCACTACTAAAAGACCAGTAGAGGCTAACATCACACTTAATACATGTACCACTTACTTTAGTAATCCATTCCTGAAAATCAAACGTTCTTTGAAAATATGTTAACATGAAGCCAGTTTCCCTTTTACTTTTTGATGTTTCCTGTTACTCTAATGTTTGTCGATTATAATCCCTCAATTAAGTTCTAAAATATGAAAGTAATAAGCCATAACAAATTATATATGTAAATAAATCATCATATTAGAAAGTAAAATACTTAAAAGGACTAAGGTTGTTAACAAAGGATTTGTTTTTATGCTGATACATTTCCTTCTATTATACCAGCTTTCTTTGTTCATTTTGCTTCATTCACCACTATTTTCTTCAATCATTTTCCAAATATTTGGAAGTCTTTACAAAACCAGGCAAAATCAAGAGCTAAACATTAAAGACACTGTGGAAATGTGTTACAGAAAAGTGCACAGTGGCAGAGAATAGCTCAGTGAGCATGGCACCTTCAAGCCTTAGCAATTTTCATAGCATGTCCAAGTGATTATGGCATTCTACAAATTGCATTTGTAATGTAACTTGAGACTTCTTTGCACATTTTTCTGTTTGTTTAAAATGTTCTAAGAGCTTAGGGTATAAATTTTTCTGTATATCCATGGGCCAAAAAAACTATCTTGAAAGACATACCTATATATATATTTTATTAAGTTTGGGTATTAAAACTCAGTAGCATGCAGGAGAATCCCTTAAGCATGGACTACACATACTGATTGCCTTCTGATATGATTTGGCTCTGTGTCCCCACCCAAATGTAATTTTGAATTGTAATTCCCAGTGTTGGAGGTGGGGTCTGGTGGGAGGTCATTGGGTCATGGAAGTGGTTTCTAATGGTTTACCACCGTCCTCCTAGTGCTGTCTTGGGATAGAGTTCTCACAAGATTTGGTTGTTTGAAAGTATGTAGCACCTCCCCCCTCCTCTCTTTCCTGCTTGTCATGTGAAAATGTGCCTGCTTCTCCTTCACCTTCCACCATGATGATGTTTCCTGAGGCCTCCCCAGAAGCAGAAGCCTGTACACAGGAACCATGAGCTAATTAAACTTTTCTTTATAAATTACTCAGTCTCAGGTATGTCTTTATAGCAGTGTGAGAATGGATTAATACACCTTCCCAAGAGTACATTATAGAAAGAGGAAAAAAATAGTAATTTTATATTGGGAAACTTTGAAAATACTATTTCAGTTAAGTGACCATGTTAAACATCAACAAATCAACATGATAAGACATATTCATAGTATGAGCTTATGATGTAATGTGATGAGAATGACACTTTACCTGTGTGAGCTTCTTCCCCATAACTCTTAACTCAGTCTAATAATGAAGAAAACATTAGAAAAACCCCAGTTTAGGAATATCTACAAAACACTTGGCTAGTATTCCTCAAAACTTTCCAGGTCATAAGAAACAAGGAAAGTTGGAAAAACTTAGTCTAGAATAGTCTAAGGCAATGTGACAACTAAATGTAATGTGATACCCTGAATGGGATTCTGGAACAGAAAAAGGACTTTTGGCAAAAACTGAAGAAAGCTTAATGTATTACTACTGGTTTGTTAGTTATGACAACTGCATATTAATATAAGATGTTAACAATAAAAAGTACTGGGTGTGAGATGTATGAGAACTCTCTGTGTTATCTTTGCAACTTTTCTGTAACCATAAAATTATTCTAAAATAAAAAGTTTATTAAAAAAAGAAGAAGATAGTTTACAGAGATGCTTGTATTTCAGTTGGAAACCCTGTGCCTTTCAAGCATCTTCATCCTATAGCCACTGGGGCTGTGGTGGAGGGATAAGTTTTGTCAGGGTAAGGCCTGTTACAAGAAATCAACACTAAATTACCTTGTTTGTTTCAAATGTTTTTGGGATTAGCTAAAAAATGCAATCTAAAAGTCAGAAAGATCACTAACTTCCAAATTGTGAAATAACAGTAAAAAGATTGTGACTTTTCAGCTCCTTCAATTAGCCTTTTATCTATAAATGCAGACTCTGTTAATTTAGAACAAATCTTTTGTATAGAACTTTGAAGGAATAAAGAGAGTGCATAGATTTTAAAGGCTGAGAACTGAGTTCATTTGACTCCATTCATATATTAAGATTTTGGCACTGCACAAACTTGCTTAACCTTCCTAAATATGGGTTTCTTCATCTACAAAACAGGATGATTGTGGTTATGAGGCTTCACCGTAGGATCTATTAAATTCTTAGTGTATTGCCTTATCCATAGAGAAGCAAATTAGAGAGCATTAACTTCACTAATATTTCTTGTCTGTCTTTTCATATTATTCTATGAAAAATAGAATTTAACCCATACTTCCAAATTTCTAGTTCTTATTTGATAAACTTTAAGAGATAAAATCATAAAAAGAGGGTTTTTTCCTTCCCCTTTATTTTACATATTAATTTTTAGAACTGTAGGAGGTATTCAGGCTCCACATAAGTAGAGCTAAATCTAGATATGCATATATATAAGAAAGCTGGGTCTTTATACACATCACAGAGAGTGATAACATCCCTTATAACTTTATTCGTAATGGTTAAACACCACTGCATTTTCTTTGCCATGACTTAAAATACAATTGTCAGTTTTGAGGAGGTTGCTATTCTAATGGAATTATGTAATCACAGATTTTCGTAATTGGTAGAGCCCATAAAATCAAACAATTCAACTGACTAATAATAATAATAAAGTAGTAAAAACATCTACTGAGTGTTAGAGCTAACTATATGGTAGTCACTATGATTATTTAACATATAGTTTCTCATTGAATTTTATTTAACCCTCACAAAATCCACCAAAGTCACTATCCTCATTTTATAGTTGAGAAATTTGAGGCTTAGAGATGTTAAGTATTTAGCTCAAGGACACAAGGCTACTAAATGTCTTAATTGGGACTTAAATATAGTGCTTACCTTCTTTCTCTCTTTCTCTTACTTATGGTCTTAATCATAATGTTCCACCGCCCTTCCCTGGATAGCTAATTCTCCTCTACAATCCATATGCCAAGCAGTCATCCTACTGATCTTTACCCATCCTATAGGGCTATAAAATTCACTCTCTCTAGAGTCAGTTCATTCTACTTTTGGACAGTTTTGTTTTTCTGTTAAGCTGAAATTTATTTAGGTTCTAGTTCTACCCTTGAAAGAGATTATTCCCTGTCCCATTTGTATTAAATAAACACTACAATGTTTGGTCAAGAGCCACAATTTTGAAAAAGTTCTTAAAATTTGCAAAAAATAAAAGATTATATCCCTGTTTTAAAGTTATCTCAGCAAAGCTGCTACTACGAGCAAATGCCTGAGGTGTCGAAATTGGAAAATATATTTCATTATTCCACTGTTAATTGGAACAGAGGGACAAGGTTGAGTTAGTTGTAAATATGGAGTAAATGTTAGTTGCTGTAGTACTGAGATAAATTCGATTCAGATTACAGGAAAAAAGTCACTAGAAAAAGAATATTATCAAGGTAGTTAACTTTTATATGTTCAGAAGGAACTAATTATGAGGAGATAGAAAAATAAACTCTAGCTTTAACGGTGAAGGAAAATATCACAGAAGAAGTTTGATTAAGGAGGGGAACTAAGAAAAGAGAAACAGTTTTATCAAGAATGCTAGGGTAGGCCGGGCACGGTGGCTCATGCCTATAATCCCAGCCCTTTGGGAGGCCGAGGCAGGCAGATTACATAAGGTCAGAAGTTCAAGACTAGCCTGGTCAACATGACCAGGCTATCTCTACTAAAAATACAAAAATTAGCCTGGCATTGTGGCTTGTGCCTGTAATCTCAGCTACTCAGGAGGCTGAGGCACGAGAGTCACTTGAACCTGCGAGGTGGAGGTTGCAGTGAGCCGAGATCACGTCACTGCACTCCAGCCTGGACGACAGACACTCCGTCTCAAAAAAAAAAAAAAAGAATGCTAGGGTAAATATCTAATAAGAATAGGAACTATATTGCTGAACTTTTGTTAGGGATATTATCACTAAAGCATCATGGATAATATAAAACTTGCAGCTATGAAACAAAGAAGTCTTAAAAATCAGTGAGAAAACAAAAATTAGCTGGTAAGTTCTGATTCCATTATATCTGATAATCCAGAGTAGCACAGAAGTTGTACTAAAACTGTGCTGAAGATTTGCTTCTTAAAATAGTCCTGTATTAATACTGTTATTTGTTGTGAGCGTATATGGAAGCTGCTGTCTGCTGCAGTCAGCCTCCTTTCATCCCATACAAAACAAGAATAAGAACTCTGCCATATATATGTTTCTTTTTGTCTGCTTACTCTGACTGATAAATATATATATATATAGTCTGCTTACAAAATATATAAATATATATTTTTATTATATGTATATTAATATATTTGTACTTCCAAAGTATACGTAGAATTTAGCACTTTTAACTTCTTCATTGCTCCCAACCTCAGTCAGAGCCACCTCATTTCCCACCTAGATTATAATTTATATATAATATATTTATAAATAAAGTATATAATTATAAATATATTTATTTTAATATATAAATGCAATATATTTTATGTAATATTTATATTTTTATCAGTCAGGGTAAGCAGACAAAAAGAAACTATTCTAAATACTTCAAAAAGAAGAAATTTAATCCAGTGAATTTGTTACATCGTTGATGAAATAGCTGAGAACCCAAAGCAGAAAGTAGATGTTAACACCCTTAATCTGGAAAGCAAAATTTTGAGGCAGTGTTAGCAGATCAGCCCAGATGGGGTCATGGGGGCCTACATGGTTGAAACAAAAGCTATAGAGGAGATAGATCCACTGCTAGACACAATCCCCCCGAAAAGGTAGTAGGAGAGGGATATCCTAGAATATCTTCCCTCCATCTTCTCAGTCCTTGTCATTGCTTCCCATTGAGCAAAGCCTACAGAAACTATTTAAAATTGGAGCCTGTGAAAGGGTAGCCTGTAGGGGCCAGCTCTGATACTAGGAAGAGAAATAGATATAAAAGCAAATAAGCCCAATGGCTAACATATGACCAAAAGAAAATTCACTCTCCATGGCATTAATAAGCAAAGTCAATTTTACTAATTGTTGTATGTGAGAGACAAAGATTTTATATTATACACCTCCTAGTTTCAAACTTTGTTTGTTGTCTGCCTTTGACACATTTCTTTTTTTTATTTTATTCTATTTTATTTTATTTTATTTTATTTTTATTTTTATTTTATTATTATTATTATTATTATTATTATTATTATTATACTTTAGGCTCTATGGTACATGTGCACAACGTGCAGGTAAATTACATATGTATACATGTGCCATGCTGGTGCGCTGCACCCACCAACTCGTCATCTAGCATTAGGTATATCTCCCAATGCTATCCCTCCCCCCTCCCCCCACCCCACAACAGTCCCCGAAGTGTGATGTTCCCCTTCCTGTGTCCATGTGTTCTCATTGTTCAATTCCCACCTATGAGTGAGACTATGCGGTGCTTGGTTTTTTGTTCTTGCGATAGTTTACTGAGAATGATGATTTCCAGTTTCATCCATGTCCCTACAAAGGACATGAACTCATCATTTTTTATGGCTGCATAGTATTCCATGGTGTATATGTGCCACATTTTCTTAATCCAGTCTATCATTGTTGGACATTTGGGTTGGTTCCAAGTCTTTGCTATTGTGAATAATGCTGCAATAAACATACGTGTGCGTGTGTCTTTATAGCAGCATGATTTATAGTCCTTTGGGTATATACCCAGTAATGGGATGGCTGGGTCAAATGGAATTTCTAGTTTTTGATCCCTGAGGAATCGCCACACTGACTTCCACAAGGGTTGAACTAGTTTACAGTCCCAACAACAGTGTAAAAGTGTTCCTATTTCTCCACATCCTCTCCAGCACCTGTTGTTTCCTGACTTTTTAATGATTGCCATTCTAACTGGTGTGAGATGGTATCTCATTGTGGTTTTGATTTGCATTTCTCTGATGGCCAGTGATGGTGAGCATTTTTTCATGTGTTTTTTGGCTGCATAAATGTCTTCTTTTGAGAAGTGTCTGTTCATGTCCTTCGCCCACTTTTTGATGGGGTTGTTTGTTTTTTTCTTGTAAATTTGTTGGAGTTCATTGTAGATTCTGGATATTAGCCCTTTGTCAGATGAGTAGGTTGAGAAAATTTTCTCCCATTTTGTAGGTTGCCTGTTCACTCTGATGGTAGTTTCCTTTGCTGTGCAGAAGCTCTTTAGTTTAATTAGATCCCATTTGTCAATTTTGGCTTTTGTTGCCATTGCTTTTGGTGTTTTAGACATGAAGTCCTTGCCCGTGCCTATGTCCTTAATGGTAATGCCTAGGTTTTCTTCTAGGGTTTTGATGGTTTTAGGTCTAACATTTAAGTCTTTAATCCATCTTGAATTGATTTTTGTATAAGGTGTAAGGAAGGGATCCAGTTTCAGCTTTCTACATATGGCTAGCCAGTTTTCCCAGCACCATTTATTAAATAGGGAATCCTTTCCCCATTTCTTGTTTTTGTCAGGTTTGTCAAAGATCAGATACTTGTAGATATGTGGCATTATTTCTGACGGCTCTGTTCTGTTCCATTGATCTATATCTCTGTTTTGGTACCAGTACCATGCTGTTTTGGTTACTGTAGCCTTGTAGTATAGTTTGAAGTCAGGTAGTGTGATGCCTCCAGCTTTGTTCTTTTGGCTTAGGATTGACTTGGCGATGCGGGCTCTTTTTTGGTTCCATATGAACTTTAAAGTAGTTTTTTCCAATTCTGTGAAGAAAGTCATTGGTAGCTTGATGGGGATGGCATTGAATCTGTAAATTACCTTGGGAAGGATGGCCATTTTCATGATATTCATTCTTCCTACCCATGAGCATGGAAAGTTCTTCCATTTCTTTGTATCCTCTTTTATTTCCTTGAGCAGTGGTTTGTAGTTCTCCTTGAAGAGGTCCTTCACATCCCTTGTAAGTTGGATTCCTAGGTATTTTATTCTCTTTGAAGCAATTGTGAATGGGAGTTCACTCATGATTTGGCTCTCTGTTTGTCTGTTATTGATGTATAAGAATGCTTGTGATTTTTGTACATTGATTTTGTATCCTGAGACTTTGCTGAAGTTGCTTATCAGCTTAAGGAGATTTGGGGCTGAGACAATGGGGTTTTCTAGATATACTATCATGTCATCTGCAAACAGGGACAATTTGACTTCCTCTTTTCCTAATTGAATACCCTTGATTTCCTTCTCTTGCCTAATTGCCCTGGCCAGAACTTCCAACACTATGTTGAATAGAAGTGGTGAGAGAGGGCATCCCTGTCTTGTGCCACTTTTCAAAGGGAATGCTTGCAGTTTTTGCCCATTCAGTATGATATTGGCTGTGGGTTTGTCATAGATAGCTCTTATTATTTTGAGATACGTCCCATCAATACCTAATTTATTGAGAGTTTTTAGCATGAAGGGTTGTTGAATTTTGTCAAAGGCCTTTTCTGCATCTATTGAGATAATCATGTGGTTTTTGTCTTTAGTTCTGTTTATATGCTGGATTACATTTATTGATTTGCGTATATTGAACCAGCCTTGCATCCCAGGGATGAAGCCCACTTGATCATGGTGGATAAGCTTTTTGATGTGTTGCTGGATTCTGTTTGCCAGTATTTTATTGAGGATTTTTGCATCAATGTTCATCAAGGATATTGGTCTAAAATTCTCTTTTTTTTGTTGTGTCTCTGCCAGGCTTTGGTATCAGGATGATGCTGGCCTCATAAAATGAGTTAGGGAGGATTCCCTCATTTTCTATTGATTGGAATAGTTTCAGAAGGAATGGTACCAGCTCCTCCTTGTACCTCTGGTAGAATTCGGCTGTGAACCCATCTGGTCCTGGACTATTTTTGGTTGGTAAGCTATTGATTATTGCCACAATTTCAACTCCTGTTATTGGTCTATTAAGAGATTCAACTTCTTCCTGGTTTAGTCTTGGGAGGGTGTATGTGTTGAGGAATTTATCCATTTCTTCTAGATTTTCTAGTTTATTTGCGTAGAGGTGTTTGTAATATTCTCTGATGGTAGTTTGTATTTCTGTGGGATCGGTGGTGATATCCCCTTTATCATTTTTTATTGCATCTATTTGATTCTTCTCTCTTTTTTTCTTTATTAATGTTGCTAGCGGTCTATCAATTTTGTTGATCCTTTCAGAAAACCAGCTCCTGGATTCACTGATTTTTTGAAGGGTTTTTTGTGTCTCTATTTCCTTCAGTTCTGCTCTGATTTTAGTTATTTCTTGCCTTCTGCTAGCTTTTGAATGTGTTTGCTCTTGCTTTTCTAGTTCTTTTAATTGTGATGTTAGGGTGTCAATTTTGGATCTTTCCTGCTTTCTCTTGTGGGCATTTAGTGCTATAAATTTCCCTCTACACACTGCTTTGAATGCATCCCAGAGATTCTGGTATGTTGTGTCTTGGTTCTCGTTCGTTTCAAAGAACATCTTTATTTCTGCCTTCATTTTGTTATGTACCCAGTAGTCATTCAGGAGCAGGTTGTTCAGTTTCCATGTAGTTGAGCGGTTTTGAGTGAGATTCTTAATCCTGAGCTCTAGCTTGATTGCACTGTGATCTGAGAGATAGTTTGTTATAATTTCTGTTCTTTTACATTTATTGAGGAGAGCTTTACTTCCAAGTATATGGTCAATTTTGGAATAGGTGTGGTGTGGTGCTGAAAAAAATGTATATTCTGTTGATTTGGGGTGGAGAGTTCTGTAGATGTCTATTAGGTCCGCTTGGTGCAGAGCTGAGTTCAATTCCTGGGTATCCTTGTTGACTTTCTGTCTCGTTGATCTGTCTAATGTTGACAGTGGGGTGTTAAAGTCTCCCATTATTAATGTGTGGGAGTCTAAGTCTCTTTGTAGGTCACTCAGGACTTGCTTTATGAATCTGGGTGCTCCTGTATTGGGTCCATATATATTTAGGATAGTTAGCTCTTCTTCTTGAATTAATCCCTTTACCAGTATGTAATGGCCTTCTTTGTCTCTTTTGATCTTTGTTGGTTTAAAGTCTGTTTTATCAGAGACTAGGATTGCAACCCCTGCCTTTTTTTGTTTTCCATTTGCTTGGTAGATCTTCCTCCATCCTTTTATTTTGAGCCTATGTGTGTCTCTGCACGTGAGATGTGTTTCCTGAATACAGCACACTGATGGGTCTTGAGTCTTTATCCAATTTGCCAGTCTGTGTCTTTTAATTGGAGCATTTAGTCCATTTACATTTAAAGTTAATATTGTTATGTGTGAATCTGATCCTGTCATTATGATGTTAGCTGGTTATTTTGCTCGTTAGTTGATGCAGTCTCTTCTTAGTCTCGATGGTCTTTACATTTTGGTATGATTTTGCAGTGGCTGGTACCGGTTGTGCCTTTCCATGTTTAGCGCTTCCTTCAGGAGCTCTTTTAGGGCAGGCCTGGTGGTGACAAAATCTCTCAGCATTTGCTTGTCTGTAAAGTATTTTATTTCTCCTTCACTTATGAAGCTTAGTTTGGCTGGATATGAAATTCTGGGTTGAAAATTCTTTTCTTTAAGAATGTTGAATATTGGCCCCCACTCTCTTCTGGCTTGTAGGGTTTCTGCCGAGAGATCTGCTGTTAGTCTGATGGGCTTCCCTTTGATGGTAACCCGACCTTTCTCTCTGGCTGCCCTTAACATTTTTTCCTTCATTTCAACTTTGGTGAATCTGACAATGATGTGTCTTGGAGTTGCTCTTCTCGAGGAGTATCTTTGTGGCGTTCTCTGTATTTCCTGAATCTGAATGTTGGCCTGCCTTGCTAGATTGGGGAAGTTCTCCTGGATAATATCCTGCAGAGTGTTTTCCAACTTGGTTCCATTCTCCCCGTCACTTTCAGGTACACCAATCAGACGTAGATTTGGTCTTTTCACATAGTCCCACATTTCTTGGAGGCTTTGCTCATTTCTTTTTATTCTTTTTTCTCTAAACTTCCCTTCTCACTTCATCTCATTCATTTCATTTTCCAGGGCTGATATCCTTTCTTCCATTTGATCGCATCGGCTCCTGAGGCTTCTGCATTCTTCACGTAGTTCTCGAGCCTTGGTTTTCAGCTCCATCAGCTCCTTTAAGCACTTCTCTGTATTGGTTATTCTAGTTATACATTCTTCTAAATTTTTTTCAAAGTTTTCAACTTCTTTGCCTTTGGTTTGAATATCCTCCCATAGCTCGGAGTAATTTGATCATCTGAAGCCTTCTTCTCTCAGCTCGTCAAAGTCATTCTCCATCCAGCTTTGTTCCATTGCTGGTGAGGAACTGCGTTCCTTTGGAGGAAGAGAGGTACTCTGCTTTTTAGAGTTTCCAGTTTTTCTGCTCTGTTTTTTTCCCCATCTTTGTGGTTTTATCTACTTTTGGTCTTTGATGATGGTGATGTACAGATGGGTTTTTGGTGTGGATCTCCTTTCTGTTAGTTTTCCTTCTAACAGACAGGACCCTCAGCTGCAGGTCTGTGGGAGTACCTGGCTGGCCCTGTGAGGTGTCAGTCTGCCCCTGCTGGGGGGTGCATCCCAGTTAGGCTGCTCGGGGGTCAGGGTCAGGGACCCACTTGAGGAGGCAGTCAGCCCGTTCTCAGATCTCCAGTTGCGTGCTGGGAGAACCACTGCTCTCCTCAAAGCTGTCAGACAGGGACATTTAAGTCTGCAGAGGTTACTGTTGTCTTTTTGTTTGTCTGTGCCCTGCCCCCAGAGGTGGAGCCTATAGAGGCAGGCAGGCCTCCTTGAGCTGTGGTGGGCTCCACCCAGTTCAAGCTTCCAGGCTGCTTTGTTTACCTAAGCGAGCCTGGGCAATGGCGGGCGCCCCTCCCCCAGCCTCGCTGCTGACTTGCTGTTTGATCTCAGACTGCTGTGCTAGCAATCAGCGAGACTCCATGGGCATAGGACCCTCTGAGCCAGGTGCGGGCTATACTCTCCTGGGGCACCGTTTCCTAAGCCCGTCGGAAAAGCACAGTATTCGGGTGGGAGTGGCACCCCTGGAAAGGGAACTCCCTGACCTCTTGCGCTTCTCGAGTGAGGCAATGCCTCACTCCTGCTTTGGCTGGCGCACGGTGCGCTCACCCACTGACCTGCGCCCACTGTCTGGCACTCCCTAGTGAGATGAACACGGCACCTCAGATGGAAATGCAGAAATCACCCGTCTTCTGTGTGGCTCGCGCTGGGAGCTGTAGACCAGAGCTGTTCCTATTCGGCCATCTTGGCTCCTCCCCCGACACATTTCTTTAACCAGGAGTTTTCTTATATTTTCTTATCCCTTGTAGAGCCAGTCTCAAATAACCACAGCCATGAAAAAGTATCCACCAATTATACTAGGATCTATTCTTGTTGGAATGCAGTCATGATAATCAAATTATAGTTTATCTCCTTAAAAAATTAAGTATGGTCTTAATAATGTTACTTTTATTGTATAATATTCTAAAGAATATTTAATTTGCACTTATTCTTTTTTGTTCATATTTCTAACAGGAAAAGTCCATCAGAATTCATAAGAACAGTGTATCCTTTCAGTCTTTACTTCTTTACTTCCCACTCTATCTTCTTCACATTCCAAAAGGACTTTCATTCTTACCACTCCATTGATGTTTGTGAATTTATATTGAAAATCCAAAATTATTACTTTCCCCATACATTAAGAACTTCTTCACAGTATCTGAACCACATGATCCCTATGTTTCTCCTTTTATCTTAGTATTTTTTCCTTGATCTTAATAAAAATAAATTCTACTATGTCTCTATTTATTTTTCTTAATCTCCTCTGTTAGCTCCTTCTCTGCCTGAACTTTAAATATTGAATAATTTCAGGAATAGGTCCTTGGCCCTTTTTCTTTAAATAGCTTTCTCTCTCTCTCCTTCTTTCTCTGTATGATAGGTAGGTACAAAGTTAGGTAGGTAGGTAGATAGATCAATCGATAATAGATAGATAGATAGATACATAGATAGATAGATAGATATTAATAGATAGACAAACGGACTTTTATCCAACTACATGGATTAAAATACTTAATGTGAAAATTTCTATCTCAAGTCCAGACTCTTCCTCATAATCCAGACTCATAGCCAGCCATATACCCAACACCTCCACTTGGTTGTCCCGAATATAATTTGTTCTAAAATTAACTTGGTCTAAAGAGAATATTTTATTCTTCTATCTCCAAACCTGCTTCTCTTGCAGTCTTTTCCATCTCTTATTGATTTGCTTTATCAAAATAGCTCAAGCTCAACCATGGTTCTTTCTCACCTTCTACAATTAATCTATTCTCATCTCCTCTCAGCTGTGCTTCCAAAGTATATGTAGAATTTAAGCACTTTCCATTTCTTCACTGCTCCTAACCTCAGTCAAAGCCACTTTCATTTCCC
Organism: Pongo abelii; assembly: GCF_028885655.2. Classification (NCBI taxonomy): domain Eukaryota; kingdom Metazoa; phylum Chordata; class Mammalia; order Primates; family Hominidae; genus Pongo; species Pongo abelii. The sequence continues at coordinate 153,190,596 of NC_071985.2, forward strand.
ATCTATATTAGAGCAATAGCTTATTAACTAATATCGCACTTCCATTCACATCTTTGTACAGCCCATCCTCCACACCGTAGCCAGAGTATTCCTCTGTAAGTGTAATTAAAATGATGTCGTTTTTCTGCTTGTGACTTCTTATTGCACTTAGCATAAAATCCAAACTTTTTACTATGATCTGTAAATCTACATCAAGGAAAATAGGTATTATAAATAGTTTAATCAGATTTTTCTGGACGTATTTATTAGAATCAAAAAATCACTAAATAATGTTGAGCTATTCTAAATAGAATCATTGACCAAAAGACCTCTATTGTCTTCTCAAATTCAGTAACATTTAAAAAAGATAACTTTTTCAAAATCCAAAGCACTTTAAGACAAGATTTACAGCTCTGTGTTTTTAATTCCTCGAAACAGATTCTAGCAGTGAAACTTCAGTCAGTTCTCCACTAAGAGATGTGCCTTCATGAAAAGCAAAATGTATTAAGTTTTTTGGCTTCCTAGCTATCATTTTCAGCATGTGAATCAATTATGCAATTCCAAGTACTTGAGATCCAACCCCTAGCCCCCACATTAAAAGCCAAAGAAATACCAAATGGAGATAAATTTACGTGAAAGATTACCTATAGCTGTGGCCTGCTGCCACTTGGTAGGACAAGCAACATGCATGGGGGATTAAGCTATATAATCTCAGTTGCATTGAATCAGCTGTCTTAATGGGCCAGAAAATCAACCAGTCTGAGTGAAAAATTCCCTTGAAATGGTTGACCGGTATTAGTTAAATAAGCAAGTGAAACTTGTGGAATCCTTAAAATGTCCCAAAGTAGGAGGGGACAAAAACACCAAAACTGATCTCTTTTTCAATTTCCAGCTGAGTGCTTGACACAGTCTAGACGTAGCCCCAGGGCTCTAAGTTCAAAAAACCAATTTTACCTCCTTTGATCTCTAAAAATATTTTTAAAATTCTCAGTGATAGCTATCACCATGTAAGCCAATGACACATGAACCACCATTCTCAACTCATTAATGTCCTTGTTTCATGAATAATTTACTCAATAATCTTACCTATTTGTAATCACCTTCTTTCATTGTAATAATTCATATGAGAACAAACATTTTGCCTATTATATTGAGTTTTTGCATGCATTATCTAAAGCCCCTTTGAATAAAGTATTGTTACATATTTCAATGAGAAAACTGAAGCTCAGATGTGATAAATGATTTGTCCAAGATCATACATGTGTGGAATGGCAAGGCCCTCAACTTCAAGTGTGCGTAACTTCTTAGCCTTCTGAAAACCTATTGGGTCATAATTTTTATCTAAAATTTCCATCCATGATAACCAGAAACTTTAAAATAGTTTCTCATCTTCTTACCTAGGATAACTAAATAAAACCATGCCATAATATCCATCTATTAAGCAGGTTTCACTGTAAGAATTCATTAATTTATAAAGTAACTTGTAGAATTGACTATGATTTGATAGTCCAACTAATTCCAGATCAAGCCTATACTTACTGTCGGCTTAATGTCCAAAAAGAAAGCAAAGCCCCTGTGTAGGTAGGTGATTTTCTCCTAAATTATGCAATTGTATATGCAAACAATTCATGTATTTGTATATGGAGAAAATTCTTACAGCTGCCACATTCTTTCATTCTGAAGAAGCCTCAAAATGCTTTGCAATGAATCAAGTTGTTCTTTGAATAGAGTAAGTAAATAGTTCATTTTAGTAGAAAGTATATTGTCACTACATCAGCAATTCTTATTTAAAAAATGTGCATTACTTATTCAGCTATTTGAAAGATGGTATCAGAGAGAAGCTATTTTGTCAATTTATTTTTTTTCATCTACAAGCCTTCATTTTTAAACCTACAACACTGTGTGTTTTTAAGACATCAATTACCATTTTAAAATGTACTGCTCTATCTTGAGTTTCTCAGCAAGTTTCTATGCCAAAGAAAACACTAATCCTTTCAATTTATTGGGAATCAATGTTTAATCCTCTTTTTTGTTCTCACACTTATTACAAATCATAAAGAATTCTGAGTGTCAGTTTAAGAAGTGAAAGGCTGATATAATGTTCCTATTACTTATTGATCATTTTAAATTAAAAATTTTAGTGCTGTCTATTTGAAAAGCAAACCAAAAATTTATGTTTTGCATAGAAATGCTTTCAATACATAATAAAAAATGTGTTTTGAGAGGTTTTTTATACTATTTTTAATATCCATACAAATAGAGTTTCCTTTATTAAATTTGTGATAGTTCAAGCTTTCAGATACAGGGAAAAAGAACTTTGGTTACAACTCTACCACATATGAAGAACATGGGGAATGTGCTGATAAATATTTTAAAGCCAACCTTAAAATAGCAAGAATATTCTAAAATTATCTAATGTATAGCTCTTTTAAAACTTTAAATACTTTAAAACCTCATAGTCTTTTAAAAACATTAAGTAACAATAACTTCTTTATATTTATATCAAATCTCTCAAAAGTTCATCTATCTTCGATATTCCTACAAATTGCTCAACTATTAGAAATGTCTTCCTTACACCAACAGATTTTTAGTATATTCAAATCATACCAGATTCTATATAGACATGCATTTTAATTTTATTTTTAACATTTCTTTATACATATGTATAAAGAATACATATATATACATTCATTTTTTTTATGAAGATGCACAAATGAGATCATATTACTCCTTCATTTATTCATTAACCAAATACTTATTAAGTACTAACTGTGGTGCCAGGCCTCGTTTAACTATAGAGGACAAAACATGCCAAAAATGCCTGCCTTTACATTCTAGTGTAGAAGATAGACAGCAAAGAAAACCAAAGGGAAACACAGGTATATTGATGGCAATAAAAATGCTATGGAGAAAAATAATGCAGAATATTGGGATAAGGGGCAGATGTTAGGATGATGCTTATGGTTTAATTTTAAGTAGGTTAGTTAATGGGGAAGACCTCACTCTGGATGTGAAATTTGAGAAAAGATCTTAAAGAGACAAGAAAGTTGGCCATGGGGATATCTAAAGGAGGGGGAAAAAAAGCAGGTGAGGCAGAGTAGCAGAGTATACAGAAAGTGAACTAAAGAGGGTAGACAAAGAGAAAGAAAAGGGCAATAGTCAGTCAATGCTAGGAGTTCGACTTTTGCACTTATTCAGATGGGAAGTCTATGGGGGGAATTAAGCAGACTCACATACCTAACAAGTTATCTATTATGTTATGAATAGACTTGAAGTGCGGAAGAAGGACAAACTATTATGAAAACTCTTGTAATACAGACTACTCACGACATTGGTTTATGCTAGCCTGGTGGTAGTAGAGATGTGAGAAGTGGTCAGATTATAAATGTATATTTGAGGTGGGGTCCATGGGATTTACTGATAAATTAGACCTGGTATCTAAGGAAAACAAAAAGAGAAATCAAGGATAACAAGATAGGGTTGTTTATTGATTGAGATAAAGTTCTTTTTTATTATTATTATTTCTTTCCAAAATCTACACTAGTCTCAGGAGAAAATGAAAGCTGGTCTTTATCTCCTGGATATAAAATTTTTTAAAGCCTTGGGACTAATAAGGTAACCAAGAGCATAAGTATTCACAGAAAAAAGAAGAGGTCAAAAAGATTTAGCTCAGAACTCTCCATCATTCAACACTCAGGTAGATGAGGAAGGAGGAGTAACAAAATCAAAAAACAATCCATTAGGAAATTTAAAAATAAAATCAGATTTGAGTGTCCTGGAACTCCAATGAAGAGGTGCTTAAAGGAAGAGAAAATTAATAAGTTAAAAGGCATTAATTAATTAATCAAGAAATAGGAGGATGGGAAGTTGACCATTGGATTTAGCAACATAAAGGACATTATTGAATTTAACAAGGGCATATTTAGTTATGTGCTAGAAGATATAAACAGGTCCTTGTGAAATTTTGCTTTAAAAGGGAACACAAAATTGGGTGTAGCTAGATATAGAAGTAGTCTCAAAAGAATGGGGAAAGGGGAAAAACGATAATGGGAGAAAATCAGTAGTGTGCTTTCTTGTATATTTGAGAGAAGATGGAATTTTGTTGACAAAGAAATTGTTCATTGCTTAGAAAACGTACAAGACAAAAAGCAGAGAATAAGAGCAGGCGTCATATATGATTGGCAGTTTCTGGTGTGTTTGGGTGTTTATCATATTTTATTGAAATTTAATTTAATTTACTTTGATGTTGCTTTTATCACTGGCTTCTCTCTATCTATTTTCTTCTTTATCCACACCAACACAAGAACAACTCTTTTTCTCCCGATTTGTATATTGGAGTTTATAGATAGATAGAGAAATAGAAAGATAGATAGATGTATAGCTGTATATAAATTTAACAAAAAATACATTTATGTACATATTTATGTAGCTTGTTTTTCTCCTTAAAAAACATGTAGCAGGTCTGGGCACAGTGGCTCACACCTGTAATCCCAGCATTTTGGGAGGCTGAGGTGGGTGGATCACGAGGTCAAGAGAGATTAAGACCATCCTGGCCAACATGGTGAAGCCCCGTTTCTACTAAAAATATAAAAACCTCCTGGGCGTGGTGGCATGCACCTGTAATCCCAGCTACTGTGGAGGCTGAGGCAGGAGAATTGCTTGAACCCAGGAGGTGGAGGTTGTAGTGAGCCAAGATTGCACCACTGCACTCCAGCCTGGTGACAGAGCAAGACTTCATCTCAAAAAAAGCGAAACTACCACAGTTCAATTTGTTATTTTAATGGAATTAGAATAGTCCATAGAGTTGTACCAAAATTTATTCATTATTTCTCCAATAATAAGCATACTCCTTGAGTATTTTGCCAACTCAAATAATACTTCAATAAAAATGATTTTACATTTGCATTTAATAATGTGTGCTGATGCTTTTATATCTGGAGATTGGATGTCTTCCAATCTGTGAAATGAGTTTATAAGCATTAATTTTTATTTTAATGTTGATAATTGTTTATATACTACTGTCCACCTCAACTTATAAGTTTCACATTATACCAGCAGTTGATTTTAAAAATTATTTTTAGTTATTCTGATCAGCATAAAATGATACATCATTTACAGTTGGCTCTCCATATCTATGGGTTCTCTACCCATGAATTCAACCTATCTCAAGTTAAATATATTCAGAAAAAAAAAATGGTTGCATGTGTTCTGAACATGTGCAGATTTTTTGTCATTATTTCCTAAACAATACAATGTAACAACTACTTACATTATATTAAATATTATAAATAATATAGAGACTATTTAAAGTGTATGGGAAAATGTGGGTAGATATATGCAAGGAATACCCCATTTTACATCAGAGACTTGAACGTCCATGTATTTTGGCATCTGTGGGATGTCCTGGAACCAAACTCTCATGGATATTAAAGTACAGAGGGATTACTGTACTTTATTTTGTATTTCCTTAAATACCATTAAATTTGAGCATCTTATTTATGTCCATTTGGGTTTGCTCTTCAAGAATTAAAGTTCACTGAATGAATTATGTTTACTTTTTAATTGTATAAATTTTCCATTTTTAGAGAATATGTAAGAAAACGTTCTATATTAAAGACATTAACCCTCTGTCTGCCATTTGTGTTAAACTTTTTTTCTAGAACAATCATTTATTTCTTAATATTTAAATTTTTCCATATCAGTAAAATATTTTCGTATATTCTCATATGTCTCTGCTATGGTTAAAAGGCCCCCTCAAAACTCATGCTGAAATTTAATTACCATTGAAACAAGGTTGAGAGGCAGGAACTTTAAGAGATGATTAGGTCATGAGGGCTCCATTCTTATGAAGAGATTAATGCCATTAACTTAGGAGTGGGTTAGTAATCACATAAGTGGGCTCCTGATACAAAAAGGAATTTGGCCCAGTTTCTACTTTGTGTCTCACGTGCTTGCTTCTGCTTTCCACCATGAGATGGCCCTCACCAAATGCCAGTGCTATGCTCTTGGACTTCCCAGCCTCCAGAACCATGAACCAAATAAACTTCCATTCTTTATAAATGATTCAGTCTGGGGTATCTTGTTACAGCAGCAGAAACAGACTAAGACAGCCTCCCAGCCTTCTTTCCTCTCTCTTATATCTTTAGGACAATGTCCTTCTATGTTTAGTCTCTTTCATGTTCTACTCAAGAGTCTTGAATTTTCTTCTAGGTCTTTGTCTAGCACAAGGGGAAGAAGGAGGAATTTCCACAATTTTCTGTGTCAAGCCTCACCAAAACCCAAAGCATTTCTTAAACACAGATGATCATTGCCTGCAGGAGCCATCTGACTAAAAGAAAGACTAAAATTGAGAGAGAAGGTTATGTAGCTGTGCTGAGGTCACCACATTCAAACAGTCTTCTTATATGGCATATTTCTGAATAGTACATGTTTCTATTAGCTATTCATAAAGACTATTTTCAGAAATCTCATCTCTCATAGTATTATTCTGCTTAAAATCTTATGTCTTGAGAAAAAAAACCTGACCTAAATTTATTTAAATAATAAATGTATTACTTTTCAGATAGTATTTTGGATATACGAGCAATAGAAAATATACTGTAATATGATTATTCTGGGATTTCCTGTGGCAGAGTTCCTCAAATTTAAATGCTTGAATCTGAAAAGCTAATGAACAGATATCTGAGCAGCTTTGATATCTTTGTAAGAGTTTTCAGGCTTTCTGTCTTGACTTTGTTTTCTTTTTCTTATTTATTCATTCATTAAAAAATTATTGAGTATTGAGTACTACTTTTATGCAAAAAAAAAAATTCTAGACTCTGGGTACACAGAGTTGAATAAGACAACCAAGTCCCCCGCCTTTTTGGAAGAGATGGATATTACACAAAAAATACAGAAATATAAATATATAATAAAATACATACTATAATTTAAAACTGTGATTAAGTGTGAAGATAAAATTTAAAATGTCATTTGACATAAAAACTAATATTTCAGAGAAGAAAACATTTAAATTGGAATCTAAAGGATAATCTAAAAGAAAAATACAAGAATATTGTAGATCATAATCCCCTTTTACCTGAAAGTTAAAGAGAAATGTCATTGTCCTTGGTCTCACACATGTTTACAATTATCACACACACACATTCAAATAGATGCATATATACAAATGTACAGACACACATATATAAATGTCTGTATATGCTGTTAAAATATATGTTTACATGCATATTTGTTTTTGGTTACTGTTAAGATTGAATTAGATAATATAGGTAAACAATAGGTATAGCACACAGAGCAAAGTGAGAACCTTGAGGATGTTTCAAATATAAAGTAAAGCAATAATAATTTGTTATAGTCCCATCAGAAATAAAAGGTAAAAACATCAGAAGAGTCAGTTGAAAGTAAACAAAAAGTACATAATGACCCAGGAAGACTTTAGAAAACATTTATTGTGGTCTCAAAATCAACAAGCCATTTTTTCATTAGATAACCAGATTGACCAATGTGCACTTGATTGGATTATAGGATTTTTTCAGGTAATCTCCTTTAACTCTTGGTCATTCACTTGGCTAACTTCTACGGATTACAGGATTTTTTCAGGTAATCTCTTTTAACTCTGGGTCCTTCACTTGGCTAACTTCTACTTATCTGTCTTATCTCATCTTCTTCATCAAAACTTCCATACCCAATTTAATAAACCACACTTCACTATCTAATTCAAAATGTCTTCTTTACAGTAAAATAGATTCAAACTTATATGCATCTGAATGCTCCATTCCATTTCACCTGCTAATGTGCAAATATCAGTTACATAATAATAAAACAAACAGATTAGTGAAAACACTATCCTATGGATACTTTTAGTGAATTTTTGAAGCATAACATACACACAGAAAAACATTACACATATATGCATAAATCTTAAACATACGGCTTGATAAATTTGCTATTTGAACATGTTTGTGGACCATCACCCAGGAAGGAAATAGAACATCAACAAAATCTTGGAAGGCTCCCTAACTACTATTGTGACTTCTATTTACCATGGATTACTTTTGCTGTTACTGAAGTCCCCGGGAATAGAATCACATAGGAACTACTATTTGGTGTCTACCTTCATCTACTCAAGCACTAGTTCTGTGAGATTCATGCATGTTGTTGCATGTAGAAATAGCTAATTCATTTTCACTATTTGATAGTATTCCATTAAATAAATACACAAAAATTATCCATTTCTCTTGTTAATGATTATTTGGGTTGTTTACAGTTTTGTTGGGGCTGCTCAGAATGATTCTGCTATGTACACCCACGTACATGCCTTCTTACACAAATAAGCAATTCTGTTGAACATTTCTGGTCCATAGGATTGCATATATTTGACTTTAGTGAACACTGCTAACTTTTTTTCGAAGTGGTATGTATGCTATTTTTTTAGAAATTTAAATTCTGTGAATTGTGTGCATATTATAGAAGATCAGAATGATGATAATTTCCTTTGGATAAGACTGAACTTCTCCTGCCCCAAAATTGTAATAAAAGCAGATCAAGTTGACTTGGTCAAGAGGACAGATGGTATAATTTTCAAGTTTCTAGGGATTTGACTATTTCTGATTTGGCATTACTCCTAGAAAACATAATCTTTTAAGGGTCACAACTGAAAGCCTTGTGCTTTTACCAAACCTCTTTTTTCTTACTAGTTCCTGAATTACAGTTTCCCTTTATTTAAATTTAGAAAGCTCCGTTTTGTGTTTTTGTTTGTTTGTTTTTGCCCTGTTAACAGTCACTTTCTGTTTGTTTTCTTGGTCTCAGAAGCCAGTCCAGTTTAGGAATTCACAATGAGGCTGTTAAAAGCTTCAAATCCTCATTTTCTGCTTGGCCTCTATATCTGAAATTGGAAATCAGGGATTTATCTTATTGGAAAAATTATAGAAATGGTTGTCCTTACTTCTGTGTATTTCATTATTCTTCCTAGGATAGTGTCCCCTCAAGTTCTGAATGTCTTTGTTGTTTTCTAATACTCAATTTTAAAAAACGTTATATAGTTTCAAAATTGTTCTAAGTGAAATGGTTGATGTGATACAGCTATTTCCTCATGGCCAGTAACAGAAGTCATAAATGATAGTATTTTAATTATTATGGGCTAATGAGATTAGAGGTATCATAATATGTAAAAAAAAAAAAAAAAAAAAATGTGCACAAAGTACAGGCCAAGAATCTTCACGGATTTCAGGGAGCTACATGAATTACATCCAAATGATATTTCTTCAATTTTATTAACTATAAGTCTTGTTAAGTATAGTTTTTTAGAGATTGCAGTCAGAGTGCTAATGTTAGGTATAAAAGACAACTTTTTTGTTTTATGGCCATGAATAATCAGAAAGAAAATGTGCTTTATGTGTGTGTGTCTGTGAGTGTGTGTGTGTGTGTATATATATATATTTCAATACTATATATGAATATATATTCAATAGAATACTAGCCTTAAAAGAGAAGACAATCTCATCATTTCCAACAACATGGATGGACCTTGAGGAAATTATGCTAGGTGAAAGAAGCCAGGCACAAACCAAAAATAAGCCAAAAAATAAAAATAACCAAAAAATAAGCCAAAAAAAATGCTGCATTATCTCACTTAAATGTAGAATCTAAAAAAGTTAAATTCAGAAGCCGAGAGTAGAACGTTGTTTGCCAGGTGGTGAGGGAGTGGGGGAAATGAAGAGATGTTGGTCAGAAGGTACAAAGTTTTAGTAATGCAGAATGAATAAGTTCTGGAGATCTAATGAGCAACATGATGACTATAGTTAATAATACTGTGTTTTATACTTGAAACATGCTAAGATAATATTCCTTAAATGTTCTCACCACATACAAAAAAATGCTAACTATGTCAGGTGATGGATATGTTAATTAGCTTGATTATATTAGTTACTTCACTATGTATACATATATCAAAACATCATATTGTATGGTGTAAATACATATAATTTTTGTCAATTATAAATCAATAAAGCAGGAAAAAATGAATATTTTAATCATTTTATATTAAATATAATATCTAAAAATCAAATGTATTATTCTAAATTTTACTGCTAAACCTAAATGTCTCTCAGTACTCCAGTGATACCATGTTTAAAACTAAAATTAACAGTTCTAACTGTATCACACTTCCTTCAATGCTATTCCATTTAATTCTCCCAACCCTGTTAGCTGGATAATGTAGTATTATCTTTCTAGTTTATGAAAGACTAATGAAGATTTACATAGACTAGCTGAAATATCCAATATAATACAGTTTATTAATTCAAGGCTGAGATTGTATTCCTTTCTCTCTATGGACTCCCAAATTCCTTCTTTTCCTATTAAAAACCACAGGATATTGTAGATATTCCAAAATTAAAACATCTCTAAATAAATGACCCAATCCCTTTAACCCCTTGGTGTACCCAAAATCAATAGTTGTAAGACTGATTGTCTTCTCTAAATTCAGTTTTCCATCACAGTTGATGGAACAATGATCTTGGGAACCATGTTGCCAATAGTGTCCCTTTTATCCTCAACCCAAATTATACTTTTGTTCTCCAACTGGCTCCTTCTCTTTGGCTCTCTATCAGAATGAAGACAACACAGAATGACTAATGATTAGATTAACTAGTGTTCACTAGGGTAAGCTTCTTCACTAGTTTTATTTGGTGAATAAATGGAACTTTTTTAGAGTACATATTTGTCATTACTAACTCTTGATGGTTTGAAGAGTGGAGGATATGAGTAGAATCATAATGTTTAAAGAGTTCAAGCTCTATAGTAAGACTATTCAAGGTTTTAACCTAGTTCCACCACATCCTAGCTGTGATACTTCGAGCAAACTATTAAACTTCTTGCGTTGGTTTGCTCTTCGTACTTGACAAACTTTCCCGAAACTCAGTGGCTTAAAACTACAATCATTTATTTTTACTAATGCGTCTACAGGACAGTTAATGTTTAATTAGAGTTCATCTGATTTAGAATGGGTTTAGCTGTGAGTCCCTATTTCACCCTGCAATAGCTGGATGGATCTACTATTTCTGCTGGTCTGTATATGAGGTGGGGCAGCTCTGCTACGGTTTTCTCTTTTTGTTTTCAGACTCACAAGCAAGCTAGAGTGTGGACTTAATTTTGCAATGGCAACGCTGCAAGAAGAAAGTAGAAACACCCCAGTCCTTTTAAGGCCTAGACGGAAAATTTGGACACCCTCTATTTTCCAACATAAGCCATTTACAGTCAAAGAATGGAGAAATATACTCGACTCCTATTTTGAAAGAATTGGCCAAAAGGCAAAGTTTATGAATGCAGGAAGGACTAAAGAATTGAAAATAATGATGCAATCTACTATTTGCTCTGACACTCAGTTTCTTCATCTATATAATGAAGTTTTTTGAGAGATTTGTTGGAATGCTTGAAATAATATTCATACAGCATCCAGTGCATAGTAGGTGTTTGATACCTAGACATTTTTCTAGTTTTATTGTTACCATTATTAAGAGATTAAGATATAATTATGATCAGGCACAGTGGCTCACGCCTATAATCCCAGCACTTTGGGAGGCCGAGGCTGGTGAATCATGAGGTCAGGAGATCAAAACCATCCTGGCCAACATGGTGAAACCCCATCTGTACTAAAAATACAAAAATTAGCTGGGTGTGGTGGCGGGTGCCTGTAATCCCAGCTACTCAGGAGGCTGAGGCAAGAGAATTGCCTGAACCCGGGAGGCGGAGCCTGCAGTGAGCCGAGATCATGCCACTGCACTCCAGCCTGGGTGACAGAGTAAGACTGTGTCTCAAAAACAGTAAAATAAAATTAAATAATTAAATAAATAAATAAATAGGGTAGTCACTGAGCTCTTCACTGAGAATGTGGACTTTGGACAAAGACTTAAAGCAGACGAGAAAGTACAACTCTGTGGATATCTGAGGCAGGAGTGTTATACATAGGAAGAAGCCCATGTGCAATGGCAGTGAGGCTACAGCTTACCTGGTCACAGGAGCATCAAGAAGATCACCACACGCATATAAAGATAAAGGCAACAAAGGAGGAAAGAAAGGCAAAGAGGCAAGGGAAGTGTGGTGGTGGTGGTAGTGGTGATACAAATTGTAAGGTTCTTAGAGGCCATTATAATGTTGTATTTGTAGTGGGATAGGAAGTCATCAGATGGCCTTATGAAGAATAGAATGACATGACTTTATTTCCAAAGGATCACGTTGGCTTCTGTGTTAATAGAAGACTGTATAGAAACAAGAGTGGCAACAAGGACACCAGCTAGTGTCAAGTATTAACAAAGCAGGTAAGAAGATCACGGTTTCAGCCAACGTTGTGATAGTGTGAGAGTGGGGAGGAGGATGAGAAGTGGTGAGATTTTGAACGTATTTTTAAAGTAACTACAATAGGAATTTTTTTTTAATAATAATATAGATGTAGAGTGTGGAAGAGAGAAGCCAAGTGTGAAATGGAGGCTTTGTGGGCCTGTGCTGCTGGAAAGATAAAATTGATTTTTTCCTGAGATGGGACTAAAGATGGAGGCACTGGGTTTAAAGGAATGATCAATATTTTAACTTTGAAATGTCATTGAGACATGCAAATGGATGTTTCAAGTATGTAACTGAATATCCTGAAATCTGGGGAAGAAGTCTGAATGAAAAATTAGTATGTGGGAATCTCCAGTTAGAATTATTTACTAGTTTTTTTTAAAACTACACAATACTGTTAGATCACAAAAGAATGAGTGCAAAGAGAGAAAAGATCCAGAAACTGAATCACAGCTACTTCAACATTTAGAGTTAAAGAGAAAGGAACTAGCCAAAACCAGAAACAAACTAAAAAACTAAGGGCATAAAAAGAAGTGGGAGAAATATAGGGAGTCCACACACTAGAAGCCAAGAAAATAAGGCATTTCAAGAAGGAGGGAGTAATTTCTTGTGTCAAATACTGCTGATAGATTAAAACAAATAACTTAGAATTACCAATTGAATATTTAAACACATGATCACTGGAGAAGTTTACAAAAGCATTTTCATTTGACATTGCATACATAAAAGTCTAATTAGAGATGATCGAAGAGCAAACAGAAAGGACAGCTCTTAGAGTATAGACCCCATATTTCATTAGTTCTAACAAATGCACTATTTTATCTTTTAAATCTCTGAAATTAGGATGTAGATTAAAATTACAACATTTAGCCGGGCACGGTGGCTCAGGCCTGTAATCCCAGCACTTTGGGAGGCAGAGGCGGGTGGATCACGAGGTCAGGAGATCGAGACCATCCTGGTTAACACGGTGAAACTCCGTCTCTACTAAAAATACAAAAAATTAGCTGGGCTTGGTGGCAGGCGCTTATAGTCCCAGCTACTTGGGAGGCTGAGGTAGGAGAATGGCGTGAACCCAGGAGGTGGAGCTTGCAGTGAGCTGAGATCAAGCCGCTGCACTCAAGCCTGGGTGACAGAGTGAGACTCCGTCTCAAAAAAAAAAAAAAAAAATTACAACATTTATTCTTATGAGTACCTAGGCAGCTGTTCCAATGGAGTTGTCATTGCCTGCTTTTTCATGAAGTTTTTCATAGTTGCTTACATTTTCATCACTGTTACATAAAAATAAAATTAAACAGCTCTTTCAATATACATAAAATAAAAATTCTGTGTGATATGAAAGTTTTGGTCATAGTTTACCAGTTTTTCTGTCTTAATGGTACATACATTAATTGCATGTTATAATCAATGTGGCTAAAATACAATAAATATGATTACCATGCATTTTAGCTATAAGGGGATAACAGAAATGTAGACATAGCTGGAAGGAATTAGGGGGTCAATAAGGGGTTCGCTTATAGGATTTTGTTTTTAAGATGGGTTAAATTAGGATATGCTTGTATGCTAATGAAAATAATATCATAGAAAGGAAAAATTAGAAGAAGCATGGTATACTTAAAGGATGTCTCGTATTTCTGAAAGTGAGAATATGGTTTACAAAAGTGCTCATATGTCCACCAATAGTGTTTTGCTGAAATCATTTAAGATCTTCCGTTTATGTTCACAAGACAGAAGTTGTTCTAAAATCCTTCTGTGGATTAAGAACTAAAGATTTGAGATCAATGGAAACTTTACTGTCATGTATTTAAGAACTATGAGCCATTGATTTATAAACATTTAATTATAATCCTACTTCAACATGACTCCTCACTTCTACACCCATTCAGTATCTTAATATAGTTGTTATAATTAAATAATTTAAAACATAAAGGACTTAAAACAGGAATGCTTCCATTTATTTTCTTACTGACATAAGAATTATCTTTAATTAGTATGTTAGTTTTACAAACCGTATTTGTTTTAACTGGAAATCTATATCTTATTAAACCTAATGCACAAGTAATAAGGCATTCCCAAGTTACAAATGAAGTTACATGAATAAAAAATAAAATAATAAAAATAACTATTTCTAGGGAGCTTATTGTGTATTTAAAACTGTGATGAATGATACATATGACCTAGTATAATATTGCAAACTTAGAAAATAAGTAATATAAAATAACTCGTTTTTCAGATAACATGCTTGAAATAAATGTAGAGTATATATCTTTTCTTTTCTCTTTTCTCTTCTTTCTTTTCTCCTTTTTTTTTCTCTTCTTTTCTCTTCTTTTCTTTTTTTTGAGACAGGGTCTCACTCCCATTACCCAGGCTGGAGTGCCATGGTGTGACCATGGCTCACTGCAGCCTTGACTTCCCAGGATCAGGTGATCCCACCTCAGCTTCCCGAGTAGCCGGGCCTACAGGTGCACCACCATGCCTGGCTAATTTTTTGTATTCTTAGTAGAGATGGGGTTTCGCCATGTTGACCACTATGGTATGTAAATGGTGGCTAGATATTAAATAACTCAAAAGTCCACGTAATTCTTTATTTAACTAATGTATGTCTTTGTGTTGATCTGATAGAGTTACTTTCCCAAACTTTATTGTTGGAGAGTCAAGTATTTCTGAACAATTTAATAGAAAGTAAAAGGTTAGTGTTCCACATTCTATAACTAATAAATATACGTAAAAAAAATCCAGTTAATTGTGAAAAAATGTAATTGTGAATATTAGGTAAGGCATAATGTGTAATTTAAATTCATGAATATATATAATTTAAAATCCTGGTATAAATTCATATTAATCTTTACTTAATAACCATCATTTTAAAGTACTTTGATTATTTGATGATAACTTGATTTTATTTGGTTCCATTTTGTTTTTTTCTTTTTATTCTTAAAATAACTCTAACCTACTTAAAATGTTTTTTGGGGCATAAAAATGTAAATGATAAAAATCACATTTCAACTAATTCTTGGTAGCAGTTAATCTGTGTCCATTTTTTCTATCCTAAATATGTGTAGACAGGATAGGCATTTTATGAGTGCACATTGCTGTGCTCTCTGTATATATCATTAAATGTTCTGTAAAACATAAATTCAAAAAATTTTCTGTTATTGACCTATGGTTGCTTTGAATCTTTCTGCTCATCAAGCTACGTATTTGTTCATGTTTACATGTTTCACCTAGCGGCTTAATCATCTATTATGCCATTTATTCTGTGGGAAAGTGTGTTCTCAATTGTGGATATGGGGTGAACAACACATCATTCTCCAATCCACTAGGCATGCATGAATGATGTCATGAAACTAGTGAAAGAAAAGAGGGTATAGGATAATATTTAAGAACATGGGTTCTAGAGTAAGGCTACATGGGCCCCAATGATAACTAGTTATGTGACCCTTGGTAAGTCAGTTGACCTCAATCAGCTTCATTTTTCATACCTTTTAAGTGAAAGTTATAATAGCATCTTTATTATAGGCTCTTGAGAGTTAAATGATAGAGTAATATAAATATTTAATACATTACTTGGCATATAGTTCATGTTGAGAGAACAAATAGGGAAATGCTATGGCCACATGGGGCATATTACTTCGTTCCAAACATGTCTAGATGACTAAAATTCTTAGTTTATTACTTTTAAGCATAAATTTTTAAGTGTGTATATATGTATATATGTGTGTATATATGTATATATAATATATAAGTGTATATTTAAGTGTATATGTGTATGTATGTATACAAAGAGTTTTAATATTTATATTTCTGAAGAAAATTAAGAATTCTATTATAGCTATGTGCACATTAAGCATGATACATCTAAATATTATCACTAAATTGGCTATATTAAATTATAGTAAAAAGGCATATTTTAAACAGAATTGAGATATATTATGAAGGGTGTAGTAGTATATTTCCTGCATTTTTAGTGTGAGATGAGGTGTATAGTTTTCCTTTAATGACTCTACTTAGTGGGAAAATAAGATTGGTTATAGATTCCCAAATAATTAAAGGTCTTAAATAGGCTGCCTATGAAATGATCTTATTTGAATTTGAGCAGTCAGTCTGTATTACTTTGCTAAACTGTGCAGTTTTATATGATAAATTTATATCTGCAGGTTTGTAATACACTAATGAAATCAGATGTTAATGTCCTACAATATGAATGCATGTGTCTACTAGAATAAACATTCCAAAAAAGAGACACTATTTGTGTAAATCATCTTGAACCTCAGTGTTTTTCAGTACAAATCACGCAGCAACAGGGTTAGATACTAAGTAGTTTTACTCATTTCCATCAACTTGATATTGCTTCTGATTTGCATTTGCTGAATTTGTTTTTGCCTTTGATGTTAGGCAAACTTAAAAATCTACAGATTGTATTAGCAACATCTTTGATCTTACGAATTTCAGCAGGTACCTATATGGGCCTGTGGATATAGTAAGTTTAAGTCCCAACTTTTAAAAAACTGGGCATATTCATAAAAACAAAAAAACCCAGAAACTGTGCATATGAGAGCCAAATATAGCAAATAAGAAGTAGTGGGAGATTTTGTTTGGTTGGTCATTGACTTTAAAAAAAAACTTTTTATCTTTGTGAAGAATTAAAAGAATGACTTTTAAAGAAAGTATACATTTCTTGACCCAAATATTATCATAATGAGGCAGGATAATGACTGACTTTGAAATCAAAACTCTAGTTGTTTACTGGCATATGTGTTGTTTGGTAAATTTGTGCTTAAATTTCTTTTCAGAAATACAGATTTCTTAAAAATGTTTAAGTGTTTGTTTGTTTGTTTGTTTGTTTTTAGAGACAGTCTCACTCTGTCACCCAGGCTGGAGTGTAGTGGTATGATCATAGCTCACCGTAACCTTGAACTCCTGGCCTCAAGAGATCTTCTGACGTCGACCTCCTGAATAGCTAGGGTTGTAATTTTTTTTTTTTTTTTTTTGGTCTAGATGAGTTCTCCCTCTGTTTCCCTTCAGGTCAAACTCCTGGCCTCAAGCAATCTTCCCACCTCAGTCTGCTCAAGTGCTGGGATTACAGGTGTAAGCCACTGTGCCTGACTGGGTATTTTATTTTAAAGTCCTTTGAAATAAAACTTAAGAGATTGTGAAAAATTATCATAATCTTAAAATAGATTTCTAATGTTACTATGCAATGAAGCATTCCTGAAAATTGTTTATGTACTTTTGAACAATCAGCTAACTTGTTTCTATGATTCGAGAGCAACATAGCCATTATTCCTTTGGAGTAAGGTAAATTAAATGAGACATTTTGACTATTACTTTCTGAATTAAAATAAATTTGGGGTTAAAAGATGCTAAACTATAGCATACACACAAATAAGCAGTATGCATTCTATGATACATTTCATTACTTAAACCGAGTCAATATTGTTAGTGTAATGACTTTAATAAAAGTACAGAACTTGGAATATAAAGTACTACTGTCTTTTTTTTTTTTTTTTTTTGAGATGGAGTCTCGCTCTGTCGCCCAGGCACGATTTCGGCTCACTGCAAGCTCCGCCTTCCGGGTTCAAACCATTCTCCTGCCTCAGTCCCCTGAGTAGCTGGGACTACAGGCACCCACCACCAAGCCCGGCTACTTTTTTGTATTTTTAGTAGAGACAGGGTTTCACCGTGTTAGTCAGGATGGTCTCGATCTCCTGACCTCGTGATCCACCAGCCTCGGCCTCCCAAAATGCTGGGATTACAGGCCTGAGCCACCAGCCCAGCCGTACTTCACTGTCTTAATGTGTGTTGCTTTACTGACTCTTCCTTATCTGGTAATGCAAGCAGAAACTCCAATCACATATTCAAGTCATTGAAATACACAATGCGATAAAAAACACAATGTTTACTCTTACTTCCACTTAATACACCCATGGCACTTCAGATGGTTTGAAGACATATACAGGTGAATGTGTTGAGATAGTTAGATTCAGGTAAATGGAGTTCCCCAGAGAGAAGCAGAGAAATAACTGGTGCGATCTTCGACCTTTCCGAAAAATTCACCACTTCTAAAAACTAAAATATATTTCTATACAATAAGCTAAAGCATTTTTACTTTTATTGTTTCAATTTTTTAAAAACTGAAATCTCTTGGCTAGGACTTCTTTAGTGAATATTTACTCAATATTTTTAATATTGAGTAAATCAAATTTCTAGTCTCCCGAGCATTATATGTCTTGTGTTCTGAAGTTGTGCCACATGAATAAATTGTTTTTCTAATTCTTCTGTATTTTTTAAGGTATATGAAAAGTTCAATCTAATCTGTCTGACATCATCAAATTTTTATTCCCTAACCTTGATTTTATTTGCAAACAAAACTCAATTTCCAAAGATATAAATTGTTACCTGTATAACTGGATTATGGACTACAAATCAATACATTTGATATTATCATAGTTAACGTTTCAGAAAATTGTGTCACAAATAGTACTATACACTAGTTCTGTTTTATTCCTTTTAATAACCCAGTTTTAGTATCAATATTGTGTTTTTATTTCAGCATAATCTTTCAAAGTAGAATAAAATGACATAATAAGTTAAAACTTAACAAATTATGCTAAAGAATTTATCTACCTGGCTAAGTTACTTTTCTTGTTGAGTATTAGTTTTTATAATGCTACTATTCGCATCCCCTCCAGAAAAACTTATTAGAATTCCTATTTTGTTTTCATACAGTGAGTCCCAGAATCCTTAAAGGAGGATTAAGAAGAATCAGTCACTAAACCTAATTATAAAACTGAGATTTCTTATTAAGCACTTCCACATACATTATCGCCTTAAAACAACCCCTATTATGTAGAAATTAATATTGCCACTTAATGCATTATGAAAGAAAGTCTCACAGACTTGCTGAAGTCATATACCTTGCAAGTAGCTGATCTAAGGCCCAAACACATTCTTCTTACTAAAGGAACAAAGTGTCTTCCACCAGAGCAATCAATTAAAATTCAGTATTTAACGTGCATCGGCATTTGACAATTAGTCATAAATGCTTAAGGGCGTTGACTCAACCTAATTCTCTCTCTCTCTTCCTCTGTCTCTTTCTGAAGCCCGTGTACAAACAGAGAGAGAATTTTACAGATGAGAAAATGGAGCCATAGAGAGATTAAAGTTCGTGCTATAGGTAACAAGCTAGTAAGGTCCAAAAACTAAAACTGAAGAATGGAGGGTTGCATTTTAAATCCAGGCTATCTAAAAAAAAAATTAAAAATAAATAAATAAAGTGACAGGATGACTATCCCCGCTACAGCACATTATTCCTTCCTAGTATGCTAGGTGTACAAGTCTTCCAGAAGTGCTTGTCTTGAGGTTTCGCCAATTACCTCTATATTTGTTATATTTAGTCTCCCTTTTATTAGATTGATACAAAAGTAATGGCAGTTTTTGCCATTAAAAGTGATGGTCATATTATATTGACTCTCATTTATTATGTTGCTTTTCTCTCATATTTTAATCACTTTATATTTCATTAAGTTCTGATATTCTCATTACTAAGTTCTTTACTAGTTTGTTATTATTATGTTTGGTTTTAATCAGGTGATTATTTTCTAACTACTTAAATGGACACATAGGCTTGCATTTAGGCTATCTTGTGCTTCTTTACATTAAAAATGTTTTTGTAATGACAACCTTAAATAAACTCCACATATTTTGACAAATACTTTTATTTTTATTTAACACTGATAATTTTTAAATTTCCTTGAGACCTTCCTGTGTAAACCATGGGTTATTTTTTAGAGTGCTTTTTTTAGTTTCTTGAAACAAAATATTTTTTAAGGCTACTATTATTTCATCATAAACACACACACACGCACAAATGTCTAAGAACTCAGTCCATTTGTAAATTCTTTGAAATTTATTGAAGCTTTCTTTTGTGGCCTAACGCACAATAAGTTTCTATCATTATTCCACATGTTCTTAAAAGTAATATGTATTCTGAGTGACATCAGAACAGTTGAATAAAAATCCCCAGACAGGCTGGGTGTGGTGACTCATGACTGTAATCCCAGTACTCTGGAAGGCCAAGGCGGGAAGATCACTTGAAGTCAAGAGTTTGAGACCAGCCTACCCAACATGGTGAAACCCCGTCTCTACTAAAAATACAAAAATTAGCCAGATGTGGTGGCAGGTGCCTGTAATCCCTGCTACTTGGGAAGCTGAGGCAGGAGAATTGCTCAAACCCAGGAGGTGGAGGTCACACCATTGCACTCCAACCTGGGCAACAGAGGGAGACCCCGTGAGAGAGAAAAAAAAAAATCCCCAGACAATTTTCCCCTACAAAGACACTGACTTAACAGGAATATATAATCCAAAAAGCCTTTATGAGAACTCTGGAACCAATTAAGAGGTTGCAGCACCCTAGGCAAATGAAAAGCCACAAACAGCTGCATTAAAATTGTTACAAAAAAGAAAAAAAGCGTTTGTCTTTCACCCACGATCGCCCTACGTGGTATCAAGTCAGCACTATGTGCTCATTTTGTGTCCCTATATTACATTTTGGTAATCCTTACAATATTTTAAACTTTTTAATTATTATTATCATCTGTTATGGTGGTCTTTGGTCATTGATCTTTGATGTTACTATCATAATTGTTTTGGGGGTATCACAAGCTGCACGTATATAAGAAAGCAAACTTAATAAATGTTGTGTGTGTGTTCTGACTATTCCATCAACCAGCCATCCCCCCATCTCTCTCTCTCCTCAGCTCTCCCTGTTCCCTGAGACACAACAATATTGAAAATAGGCCATTTGCTAACCCTACAATGGCCTCTAAATGTTTAAGTGAAAAGAAGAGTTACATGTTTCTCACTAAAGAGCTAGAAATGTCTAATTAGTGAAGAAAGCATGTTGGAAACTAAGATAAGCTGAGAGCTAGGTCTCTTGCACCAAACAGTCAATTGTGAATGCAAAGAAAAAGTTCTGGAAGGAAATTAAAAGTGCTACTCCAGTGAACACAAAAATGATAAGAAAGCAAACTAGTTTTATTGATGACATAAAGTTTTAGTGGACAGAAGATCAAACCAGCCACAACATTTGCCATCAGTCAAAGTCTACTTCAAAGTAAGACTCTAACTCTCTTTAATTATTGAAGACTGAGAGAGGTTCAGAAGAAAAGTTCAAAGCTAGCAAAGGTTGGTTCATGAGGTTTAAGAAAAGCAGCTATAACAGAAAAGTGCAAGATGAAACAGCAAATGCTGATGTAGAAGGTGCATTGAGTAATCCAGAAGATCTAGCTATGATAATTGATGAAGGTGGCTATATGAAACAACAGATTTCCAAAGTATACAAAATAGCCTTCCATAGGAAAAATACATCTAAGACTTTCATAATCTAAGACTTTCATAGCTAGAGAGGAGAAATCAATGTCTGGCTTCGAAGGACAGGCTGACTTTATTAGGGGCTAGTGTGGCTGGTGACTTTAAGTGGAAGCCAATACTAATTTACTGTTACAACCTAGGGTCTTTAAGAATTATGTTAAATCTACTCTGCCTGGGCTCAATAAATGGAGAAACGAAGTCTATATGACAGAACATCTGTTTGTGGCATGATTTAGTGAATATCTTAAACCCACTGTTGAGACCTACTGCTCAGATAAAAAGACTCTTTTCAAAATATCACTGCTCATCGACAATGTACAAGGTTACTTAAGAGCTCTAATGGAGATGTACAAGGAGCTTAAAGTTTTTTTCATGCCTGATAACACAACATCCATTCTGCAGCCATGGTTCAACCAGTAATTTTCACTTTCAATTCTTATTAATAGACACATTTTGTAAGGCTCTAGTGGCCATAGATAGAGTGATTCCTTTGATAAATTTGGGCAAAACAAATTGAAAATTTTCTAGAAAAAATATACTATTCTAGCTGCCATTAAGAACATTTGTGATTCATGGGAAAGGTCAAAATATTAACATTAACAGGAGTTTGAAAGATGTTCATTCCATCTCTTATGAATGACTTTGAGGAGTTTAAGACTTCAGTGGAGGAAGTCACTGCAAATGTTGTAAAATAGCAAGATAACTAGAATTAGAAGTGGATCCTAAAGAAGTGATGAAATTCTGGCAATCTTCTGATAAAACTGCAACAAATAAGGACCTACTTTTTATGGATAAACAAAGAAAGTGGTTTCTTAAGATGAAATCTACTCCTGGTGAGGATGTTATGAACATTGTTGAAATGATGACAAAGGATTTAGAATACTACAGAAACTTAGTTAATAAAGCAGCGGCAGAGTTTGAGAACATAGACTCCAATTTTGAAAAAAACTCTGCTGTGGGTAAAATGCTATCAAACAACATCACATGCTACATAGAAATCTTTCATAAAAAGGAGAGTCAATCAGTGCAGCAAACTTCATTGTTTTATTGTAAGAAATCGCCACAGCCATTCCAACCTTTAGTAACCACATTGATCAGTCAGCAGCCATCAACATCAAGGCAACACCTTCTACCTGCCAAAAGATGATGATTTGCTGAAAGTTCTGATGATTGTTAGCAATTTTTAGCAATAAAATATTTTTAATTAAGGTATGTACATTTTCTAGACATAATGCAATTGCGCACTTGCTAGACTACTGTATCGTATAAACATAACTTTTATGTGTACTGGGAAGTCAACACATTTGTGTGACTCACTTTATTTCAATATTTGCTTTATTGTGGTAGTCTGGAACTGAGCCTACAATCTCTCTGAGGTATGCCTGTATAGTTAACACTACTGTACTGCACACTTAAAAATGGTTAAGATGATAAATGTTATGTGATGTGTTATTTACTTTGTTTCACAAACAACAAACAATAATTTTAAAATGCATATTTTAAAATCAATATGTTAAATTCAGAAGCTACAGGTTTTGAAATTTTGTATTCTTTCCATATTTCTGAGAGTAGTTTTGTATAGCTAAGGCTAAATTATTAAGCATATGAAAATTGCTGTTAATTACATCTTGTTAATCTCTGTTTTTTTAAAGAATACATTCTTTCTATTTTTATCATTTTAATTTTGACTATTATTAACATAATAATTAATTATTTATTTTGATTATTTGTCTTGAATTTTTTTAACTTCTGCTTTCAAACTATATTATTTTAAGGGTAGACAATATATTATATATTATGTTTTTACAAATAAAATTTCTGTACTTTGAATTATAGTTGAATTCATTTTTAATTGTAATTGGTGTTATATTTACACTTTTTATATCATCTAATGTTTTTAAACATTAGATGTTTAATGTTTGTTTTTTCATTTTTTTAATTTTCTGTTTTATCTTTTGTTACCTAGATTACATTTTCTTATTCTATTTATGTACTTAATAAATATATACATATATAATTATATAAAACATACATATACTATATGTTGTGTATGTTTTGGGTATATTATAATTGTAGTTTTATAATATTTTCCCATAAGTTTTAATGGTAAAAAATTATAGTTTTTAAATTATAAATTATATTTTTATTATTTTAACAAATATCCCTGTTTGCATGTAAAGTTATATTGGAATAATTGGAAATCTAGTTAAACAACTCTTCTCTTAATACTTCCACTTTTTTTTCTTTTTCTGATAACTTCCAGAACACTAATTTTTTCTTTAGTAATGTGGTAGATTAATTTATTTTTCCTAATTCTTCATTTCTTCCCTATAGTAGATGTTTAATATATACATCCGTGCTTTTTCTCAAGTGGCTTTGAGGTCCTCCTCCTACAACAGGCAAAGTGTACAGTGCAGCCATACTGACTTTCAGCTTAGCATAGAGATTTTCTTTAGTAGTAGCAATGTAAGTGGATGTGAAATAAACAAAGGGTTGAAATGTGCTTGCTTGTTTTGACTTGTTCTATTATGATTCTACCAGCTACTACAAGTCTAGTTTACAATGTACAGACATGTAAATAAGAAAATATTAGTTGCTTTAGTCTTTGAAATTTAAAAATTTTTAAATTATTTCAGAATGCCTAACACTACAGGCTGTTTATATACTGCTATTAAGCCTATCAATCTAGTAATTTTATA
Organism: Pongo abelii; assembly: GCF_028885655.2. NCBI lineage: Eukaryota > Metazoa > Chordata > Mammalia > Primates > Hominidae > Pongo > Pongo abelii. The sequence goes on from NC_071985.2 coordinate 153,214,985, forward strand.
ATTACCTTCTCTAAAATAGAATGTTCACACAAAGAAATTTATAAAGTGTGAGACAGTGACCTGAACCCACCACTCCACTTAGAAAGAGTTCGTTGCCAATGCCATTGAATATCCCTGTGTTCCCCTTTCTTATAATCCTGTTTCTCTTCTATCCTAAATTTTATGTTTCTATTACTTAACTTTAAAATTTTATTATTCATGTATGTATCTTTATATATACACGGATATTATATGTGTGTAATATACATATGCATACATACGATCCATACTATATGTGTCACACACATATATCTCTAAATAATTTTAGAGATACTTACTTTATTATTTTGAGTACATTTCTTATATTTTATTCACAGTTATGATTAACTGGTTGATCGATTTGACAGCAGTTATAATAGTTGCTGAGTGAATCTCTAAGGGCCATCAATTTTCTCTCTTTTTTAGTATCCCAGTATTGAAATTTGGAAGGAAAACTAAATCATTGGCCTCATCACACATGGAATAAGCAGTCAAAAATACACTTTTATATTTTGTATAAAGAATTCTTTAAAGTGTTGTTCTTTTGATATCAGAATTTAGGATTTTAATGATCTAACTGATTATAATTACAGACATTTTTTTCCATTATACTCATGAATGATGAATGACCGAAAAGGCACTCTGTAGAATTCTGATCATTCTAATCTAGTATAAAATTAGAGAACTCTGAGACAGTAATTTTGAGTAAAAAAGCAAAGATTGTTTTGTGATTCCAGACTCCTCTTTTATTTAATTAAAGATTTTTTTAAAAAAAACATAATTGGGATTAAAGTGTTCTGGTTAATAGAATATTAGAACGTGACCACTTCATCGAATATGCTTTGAAAGAGGTAATATTTTATACAAAATTATAATGACAAGTTTGCATAAGGATGCACATTTCCAAATGATTTATGTGAACTTATAAAATTTTTTTGTGGTAATGTAGTTGTGATTTCAGCATTTTGTGGGTGGAGGATGTGGATGTGAAATCAAAATGAAAGTTCTTTTGTGAGATTGTAGTGTGTTTTCTTCCTCTTTTTATATCTAAAGAAAAATCACATTTCACTGTTAGTTTTGTCAAAATTCCTTATGTTATGTTTTTATTATGACATATAACCTATTGATATGTTTCCCTACCAATTATGGCCTTTATTGTATTTGTATGAAGAAGGAAGTACTAAACTAAATAATAGCAGTAGAGTGTTATAGTTAGTTTCACAATGCAATTTTATTCTAATTATTGGTGTCATTTTAGCCTAGCATCAGCCTAGCATCAGCCAACAAAGAAGGTAGTGATGAATACTGTTTAAAACACAAAACTTCCAAGTATCCTTTGAAATAAACTAAAAATTTATCATTTGCTCACTATTTTATTAGGATGTTCTTTGGGTTTTAGTACCAGGTAGTATTATAAGATACATAAATATTTCCTCAAAAATATTTATTACCTTATTAAGGTAAATTGTCTTTCCTGCCGGTGGACAATATTTTATAGATAAAAATACAGAATTCTATAAACTTCACGGTTGGAGTCCAGCCACTTTTTAGCTGACAGCACTATAACGATTACTTTCATTCTAATTTTAAGGACAATAGTAGCAGCACTTCAATTAACCAATTAATCAAAATAATATTCAAGTTTCTGCACATTTAGTTCATAAAGGCTCTCCCTACAGCACATTATTTCAAATGAATGCCACCTCCTGCTATGGTGGGTGTTCTGCTGGCCTAGAAAAGCAAAGGAGTTAGCTGTTTCCATTGCAATGAAAAAAGTTAACAACACTGACACTTAAGTGACCATAATTAGTCCACTGAGATTAATTCAAGAACTTTGTACCTCTCCTAGTACCAATGTAAGACTTATAGCACCCTCTAAATTGCAGCAGCTCATTGGTTCATTTTCCAAATGGTGTTCTCATTAGAATGCCTAGAAGCTCAATTTTTTTCAAAATGATCTTGGGTACTGCAGGAAGCAGCCTCAATCAAAGAAAGTCTAGAGGGAGACCTTATGTCTCCAAATTGTGGTGTATTTTCTCAATGTTCATATGAGAAAGACAAATCAAATGACTATATATTAAAAAAACAAATTACGGTGATTGACAACATGAAGTAACATATAAATATGTTTTCTGGTCACATATACAACAAACATGTTCAATTTTATTTTAATGCCTTTGTACAGTAGTAGAAAAAATATATAAAACTTTTTTTAAGATTATTTCTTAATAGTTTATTTTTAAAATGCAAACAGTAGTTTTTAAAAACTGTTTTAAATACAGTTCCTCTAAAAACTGAGGAAATCAAAGCCAATTATCTGTAAATGTGCCCTAAAATTATTAAACACATTTTGGTGAGTATAGAGGAAAGGAAGAAGCAGAGTAATGAAAGACACAAAGATAATTTTAGCACAGTAGGAAATATGAAAGAAGTGAAATGTCCACTAACATATGCAAATTTCTCAATGTTTCACTTTATTTTTGAGCCAACATACAAAACAGTATCTATGACAAATCAGAAGACTTGCCTATACACTGAGGAAGTAGACAAATGCTGATTTTCAAAAGCAAAACTCTATTATTCATTAAGGATGTCTTCAGTCACTACAGCACCTAAAACAGTTTTGGGTAGGTTTGAGAATATATTATCCGACTCTTATCTTTAGAATTTGTTGCTTCACACCACTGAGAAACTTAAATATTCAGCTGATTTAAGATATATGGAGACACAAGTAATGATATCAGAGGCCTATTTCTCCATCTCTCAGCCCTGCTTATCTCTAGATAGTCATCTGGTTATAGTCAGTACTGTCCCCCTGAAAAAGACAGTTACCATTATTTTCACCTCAATGACCCGAATAGGGAAGTGCATGCTCTCACCTAAGTTACCTCAAGAGAAAAGGATAATCGTTTCATCAAAAAAGTCTTGGTATTGAGTGAAGTTTGGTGGTCTACCCATTCTTAAGCCAATCACTCCGGCCAGAGTCACAAGACCATTTTCAGAATAATCTCACTGAGAAGACATTCTATGGATTCTATCACAAAATAATGTGATTCTGCTACCAGGAAAATAATGAAAGGGGTACTGAAGCAATGAAAACGGAAATAAAATATTCATCCCAGAGAAGGGGATACTGAAGACATATGAAGTTGTTACTGATCTGATGCAAAATTTTTATACAGATTAGCTCACAGATGTTTTGTGGACATTAAGAATGTCAGAGATAATTAGGAAAAACCATTGGATATTCATTGAAATGAAAATGAAATATATCAGACTATCCTTATTTACTTTTTGAAAGGATTTTGAGACTGGTAAATCAAGAGGGCTTTATAGATATAATGCACTTGAAATCTTTCATAATAAGTTAGTGGAAAACATGATGAAATTTAGACTAAGAAACATTTCATTAATGGTAACTACTTAAACAACCTTACCAGAAAATGTTGACTAATATATCAACAGTAACCTTAAGGGAATTGTTTAAGGTTTTGTTCCAGATCCTAATTCAATTTTTTTCAATGTCTTTTGATGAAGATATTGAAAATAGGTTAGTGACTTGTGTGGGTTATAGAAAACTTGTGGGGATAATGATATGTTGGATGTCATATCTGAGATCCAAAAATATCCCAACACAATAGATTAATAATGTAAATGTGACAAGATAAAAGTTAATTTAAACCTTAACATATAGAAAAAATTACGACAAAACTTTTACATAGACTGTTAGTTATGCCTAAAGGTGAACATTGTGTATTAACAGAAGGCTCATTAGACTGAAAAACATTAGCTTGACAGAACCTCAGCACATGTTAGCAATGTCATACTTCTGCAAAAATGAATTAAAATTATGATAGCAGGTATTAATAAATGTTATATTCTGATAATGATAAGTGGTATTTGGGTTTGAGTGCTGTCATAGTCTTAGAGAAGCACTGATAAATTTGAGTGTGTCCAAAAGAGAGTGTTACAAGAAAAGAGCTGAAGATGTTCATATTGAAGGGGAGAATATTTAGAGGAAAAATGAAAAGTACTTACAAGTACTTGAAAAACTTTCACATAATTTGGAATTCAGGCTTATTCTTTCTGCTTCCAAAGCCTGTATTAATATTTGAAGCTTAGAAGTCTGGGAAATTCTTCTTCCAGACACTTTTATTTTTGTTTTAGTTTTGCAATGATATTTTAAAAAATGCTTTCATTAATTACTCAATTTCCTACAATGATAGAACTTCAGTCTGAGATTAGGAAGCCATTTATTTGTGTCATTGCAAGGGAAATCCATGCAACAAATATTCGACTAGACTAGGTAACTTTAAATCCAAGTTCAAAATATTACTGCTTTGAATTTCTATAAAATTATATTCATAACTGAATGAAGCAGGTGATTGGACATATCTGGCTGAAAGAGTAGTTTCCAAGGAAGGTCACAGAGAAATAGCTTATCTAGCTGGCAGTAAAAACTTATCATCATTTTACAAAATGTAGACCTAAAGACTAAAACACAAAGGATCCTCTAACGTTTATGAGATAAAGAAGAAACGTCTCTCCCTAGAATTGTTTTAGGGTGGAGAACTATGTAGACAGTTTTATAAAAGCAGCTATTTAAGACAATGAAAGTAGAGATTAGCAGTCTGAATTAAGGTTAGTACTAATTAGGGATTACTCCTTTATTATAGAATATTCAATATATTTATTAGTTTATAACACATAGGAGAGTTAAAACGTATTACCAAAAAAAGGAAAAAGAAATACCTACTTTCATACCATTCATCTTAAGATGTATTCTTTAAAACCCTGTGTGCTCTGCTCCAATATCTTTCATTTCCCATCAGAAGTGAACACTCCTCAATTATATGTATATTTTCCATTTGCTTTTTTGTATCGTTTTATCAAAAAACTGCATATCACTATATATTTGTGTTTTGCATGCTTTGACAATTACACAAATTGGTTTTTGTATGTATTCTTCTGCAACTTCCTTTTTTAGATCAGAAATTCATCCAAGTTGTTGTATGAGCTGTAGACCATTCATTGTCACTAGTACTAGATTCCATTGGATTTTTTGTATCTATTCCTCTCCTCGTGGAATTTTTTTTTTTGTTTCTAGTTTTTCATATGTCTGTAGTTGCACAAATACAAGTGTATCTTCATAGTAATGGTACTCAAAGTTTCTCCTCCTGGCCAGAGGCATCACTTGGGAACTTGTTAGATAGGCAAATTCTTCAGCCTCACTCCAGACCTGCTGAATCAAAAACTCTGGGGGCAATGGGGTACAGTTTTTAACAACCTGTCCGGGTGAATCTGATGCACTTTCAAGTGTAAAAAACCACTGGTATCTAGTATATTTCTAGGAATGAAATTGTTAGGTCATATTTTATAAATCTTCATGATAATTCATGGTTTTCTAAAATGGTTATACAAATTTTCAACTCACCCAAAATTTAATATAAGCTTCCATTGTTCTAGTTCTTCTATAGTTGACATTGTCTGACTCTTCATATTTTCTAAGAATTTTTAAAACATATATGGATAACTGATTCTATTGAATGCTCTTTTGTTGCATCTATTACTGTAATAATATTTTTCACTTTTAGTATGTTAATGTAATGAATAAACTATGTTGATTGTTTAATCTTAAATTATTTTAGCACTTCTGGTATAAACCTACTTTTGTCATTATATACGTCTATTTTTATATGTTGGTGGCTTCTATGTCCTAATATTTTTTATTTTTGCATCCACATTCATAAATGATATCAGCTTATAATTTTTTCATTTTCACAAACATTTTGTTTGACTTTTAAAATGAACTGGGTCTGGTGGTTTTTGGATTTGTCTGTTTGGGTTTTTGGTGCTTGGGAAGATATTTATAATTAACAATTTGATTCCTTCAATGGTTTTGAACTATTCAAGATTTTAATTTATTTTTAATATTAAATCATTTATATTTTATTGAGACTTTATCTACTTTACATCTTTAAATGTATTGGCAAATATTGCCCATGATTTTCTCTTATTATTGAAAAAATATAATTTGCATCTGTATAGTTACGTCCCTTTTTCATTCCAAATAATCTTTGGTTTCTTTCTGTTTACTTTGCTAACCTCACAGGTTACTTTTCCTTTAGTCATTTTAAAGCAGTAGGACATTTTGCTCAGTGGCCCCCAAATCGAAGGAATTAATTTCAGATTCAAATATAGCAGACATTTGTTTTGTGCTGTAAGAAAAGTAAAAAGAAAATGTGTTCACTGTTTTGGAAGATAAAGTTATATATACTATAATAATTCAAGATTGATGAGAACAGGATTTTTATTAGTCTTGCCCATGTACCTCTAATTTTTAGGTTAGTGCTTACCTAGTGCTCAGTAAATTTCTTTTTAAAGAAGGAACTGACTTATCGAAGAGTATGCACTCTTTGAATTCAGCGCCCCCACCCTCCCACACACCTTGAAAAGAAAGTGATATATTTTCATCAGTTCTTCTGACTAAAAATAAATTGATTCTGTAAAATAACTATACAATAATTCAGCACTGTATTACCAGAAAGATTTCTTGTGGGTTTTAATGGAAGTAATGTGAAATAAGGTAATTGTGAAATGTGAAATAAGTGCAAATTAGGTAATTTCACTTTAGTAAGCACATTGTTTATTTACTCAAACTTCTACTGTCTCTGTTTCTAAAGTGACATCACTGTTACTGGCAAATGTGGATATCCTAACCATGTTCACTGAAACTAGTGTATCTATCCCTGTGTCTATATCAAAATTACCAGAGGAGCTTTAAATACCCCTGATCAATTGAATAAGAATCCCCCTAAATTGGGCCTGGGCCCAGAAGATTCAAATATGTAGCAGTGTTTGAAAACCACTGGCATTAGTTAGACATTTGTAACACCTTATGCTTTAAATTCATTTGTACTGTTGACTTACGTGGGCCTTTATTAGAGGAACAGCGTATTGAGGTCAAAAACCACTACAGCTAATAGCAGAGTACTCTTCCTGAACTAATTCAACCATTATAAGACACTTCAAAAGCAATTTCCTAATCTGTCTTTTCACACTGTTGAAAAGGCTTAAATAGTATGTTATGCTTTGTCAAACATTTTCCCATGTTTTATATTTGATGCTTAATATAGTTATCTTACCTTAAGCTCTTTCCTGATGATAGTGAATGCTAATCTATTTTTAATAAAGCTAGTCAGTCTCAGTTGGTAATCAACAACAACAATAACAACAAAGACTGCTAATATCTTGTGCAGGGTGGCAGAACATGCCACCTAAAATATGCCACTTTGGCATAAGTATTATTTGAGCTAAGGCACTTGAAAAACAGGAAGTGCAAGAAGGATACTCTGACTTCCCATTTTTCATCCTGAAGGAGGGAAATAAAGCCACTCTATGGAAGTTTCCCTTCTTATACCAGAAGGAAAATAACATTCTTATGATCAGGAATGGGGAGTACAGACAGAGAAATCTGTAAACCTTGTAAACTAACTCTGACCTTCCTTGTTACTTTTCCACCATTAACTGCCCTATCTCAAGTCCCTTTGTCTTGTCACATTTTCATAATTTACTATTTTTTGTTCAATTCAGTATATAAACTCAACTCTTAACTGCTCCTTTAGGTCTCAATTATCTTGCGGGGGCTCCCATGTCAATGTAAAATTTATAAAGTGCATATGCATTTATCCCATGAATCTATCTTATGTCAGTTTAATGCTTACACCCAACTGGAGACCCTAAGAAGGTAGTGGAGTAATTTTTTCTTCCTTATACTTGAAACCAACATTAAAACTCTTAGTAACAAAAGGACCTCAGAAAGGAGTGGGTGATGTGGCAGAAGAAATGAGAGGTCATATTTTTAAAATGCAACTGGCTTTAATCGATAAATAAGTACTTTTGTGGAAGAAAATGAGAAATGTTCATTTGGTTGCTTCTGTCATAATTTAACTTGCATATATGTAGCTATTTTTTTTCTTAGCCAATCTTGCTTGTATCAATTGAATCATATAATTTCACTTTTTTTAGCAAGTAGAAGGATAAAGTAATCATTGTCCAAAATACCTTCATAAACTAACCTGAGTTTGGTGATCTTTTTTTGTGACAATATTCTTCTTGTTTGAGAGAAAACATTTATTGTAGACTATCATAGACAATTGTCTACCTTTGTTGTTTACTTTTTGGGAACCACTCCTGATTTCATTCCAGGGATTTGAATAAGACTTTTCTCATCACCCACCACTGTAGGTGAGCCCCATATTCAGGCCTGTCCATCCAGTATATCTCATCTAATTTTATACTGTGGAGGGACACAGTGAGGAGCCCATGATGTGAGGCAGGCAAAGGAGATTCATTTCTAATGGGTTAGGCTATAAAGGCAACAAAAGGTGGCCATCTTCAGCACTTTTTAAGAAAATTTGGCTTATAATGACACCATTACAGAAGAAAATAGATCTGAGATTTGAAATGCAAGGCTGGGCATGGTGGCTCATGCTTGTAATCCCAGCACTTTGGGAGGCTGAGGTGGGCAGATCACGAGGTCAGGAGATGGAGACCATCCTGGCCAACATGGTGAAACCCCGTCTCTATTAAAATACAAAAAATTAGCTGGGCGTGGTGGAGCACACCTATAGTCCCAGCTACTCGGGAAGCTGAGGCAGGAGAATCACTTGAACCCAGGAGGCTGTGGTTGCATTGATCCGAGATCGAGCCACTGCACTCCAGCCTAGTGACTGAAAATATCCTCAAATTTGCAATTACAGAGACTGGGGTGGTGGATGATATACCTCAGGTTATAAGGAGTCAATATTTTTCACATGATAAATTTTTAGTTGTTGAATACTGTGACTCAGGCCAAGTGTTTATTTTGGCTGGAACTTTAAGAGAATTAATATAAAAATAAAAGGACAGATAAATCAGTTGATTACTCATGACTTTAAGTAAATTCCTACAAATGAGATAGAATCTGATCTGAACAGAACATTGGAAAACACACACACACACACACACACACACATATGACTTAACATAGAGAAAGAAATTTTCCCCCAGTGATATGGTTTGGCTGTGTCCCCACCCAAATCTCATCTTAAATTGTAGCTCCCATGATTCCCATGTGTCGTGAGAGGGACTCAGTGGGAGGTAATTAAATCATGCAGGCAGATATTTCCCATGCTGTTCTCATGATAGTGAATAAGTCTCACAAGACCTGATAGTTTTATAAAGGGGAGTTCCCCTACACAAGCTGTCTTGCCTGCCACCATGTAAGATGTGACTTTGCTTCCCTTTCGCCTTCAGCCATGATTGTGAGGCCTCCCCAGCCATGTGAAACTGTGAGTCAATTAAACTTTTTTCTTTATAAATTATCCAGTCTTGGGTATGTCTTTACTAGCAGCATGAGAACAGACTAATATACCCAGTTTTCATCATTTTAAGATATCTAACAGTATGATAGTCATGTACATTTTATTGCTTAAAAGTCCCATTCCAAGCCTTGCACTAAAGGAAGAAAGCTGGAAACAAAACAAAATAAGTTCCAAAAAAGAGACAGAGTTCGGCCGTGGATACCTCCCTAGTATCTTCAGATTTACACAAACTGTCTAAAAATGGTAAAAATTAAGTCCACCATAAAAAAATAAGCAGTTAATTGAGTTTCACTCTGAGGTAGGGGTAGATTAACTGTATTGTTTTAGATGTGAAAACCCAGACAGAAGCTACTTAGAGACCAGCACCTATGCTGGAATACAGATTAAAAGCTTTTAGATACTTGCCTTTGGTAACTATCCTAAGGAGTAGATTGAGAGAAAATTGATGGGAAAAATTGAATGGAAATTTAAATGGAATTAGATTTATTGCCTGATAAACTCAAGTTAGGGAAACAAAAATCTTAAAATTGTTTAACTACTAATGTCATCCCCAGGTACCATGATCCAAACCTGTACCAATGAGAGGGGAATGTCAAGTCATAGCAATTACTAGAAAGATATTTTTTGAAATCTCTTCCTCAGATGTTACATTATAGGAAAATATAAATGTGAAAGCTTCCAAATTGAAGAATCAGAAATAGCCAGATTGGTTTACCAGGGAGCTGTCTTTACTGCAGTACAGGGAGTCCTTTGTACACCTACATAAAGGACATGATTCTTGGTGTGGACAGATGAATATCATATATTCTTTCCCCATCTGCACTGTCCAAATGAAGTTATAATCGAAGATATTCTACTTACTGGCCACGATACATTGAGTATGATGAGGGTGAGTTCCAGACCACAAGAAGTCACTTCTGACACTGAGCAAAAGAATGGCTTATTAACCACCTGGCTTGGACTAGGAACTGGCTATAGTAATTGTGTGAGGTATTAAGTAATCTTATACTAGGGAAAATTTAAGTATGTCTACATTGGTTTGTGGTATCTCTGTACCAAGTTAGGTACAGGTGTTTTAAAATTTTGCAGTATTGAATAAAAAATGTGAATGCTGGGAAGCAAGAAATTGGGGAATATCTGCAATTAGTTCTGTCTGACCTGAATCTCTACATGCCAAGCTCACAATCAGTATATGTTGTCCCAGTGAAGTATGAAATCTAGGTTGGGCACATGACCAAAACTTAATTGGATAACTCCTAGCACTAGTCACAATATTCATTAAGAAAGCAAACCATGACTTCGTCTAAGCCAATGAAGGTTAGCCCTGATGTTTGTTGAAGATATTAGCAAGAAGTGCCTTCTTAGCTCTCAAAGTTCTACCTATACAAACAATTTAGTTTAAATCATGTTTAAACAGAGAATTAAGTCAAAGAGAAAAGCAGAACCTAATGAAGAAATCAAAGCCATAACAAAACTATTTGTGTCCCCAAATTTGTGCCTTAAGATAGCTTCACCCTTGGACTTTTTAGTTATTTGAGCCAATAAACTCCTTTTGTATTGCTTAATCTTGTTTAATTTGATTCTTTTCATTTATCATCAAGTTAAGTGAGAACGTAAAGTAGTAGTCACATACTCAAAAGCTGTTGGGACCAGGACCATCACACAAATAAAAGGAGTGAGAAACTGAGAAGGTTATAAAACCATAGGGATGAGCTGGGCCTGTGTGAATAAAAGAACATGTGACTGACCACAGTGGACATCAATACTCTGCTATACTGATCGTTGGGAATGCAGACAATAATTTCATTTTTCTGATCTTTGGATAATGATATGAATTTTAACATGAAGTCTTCTAAATTTGAATTTCTGGCAAAGCATATTATTTATTATTTAATAAAATACATCATCTAGGCCAAATCTTAGTAAGGCATGATTTTGTATATAATTACTTAAAATATGCAAATAATAATTTATCTATTCACGTCAGAAAAAATGGAAGGCATACATAAAAATTAGTTTTCACCTAAAATTGCTCATCTCCAGTCATCCACCCTGATGTTTCTGAGTCCGAAATAATAGAAAAAAATGTTTTGTAAATATTTCTATATCATATATTTTCTGTCTTTTAAATCAGAGAATGTAAGCATCATATGTCTCTATAGGTAGGCAAGTGATGTGGAGAACTGGAAGGAAATAATGATTACTATGGTGAAAAGCATTCTATGTCATTAGAAACAAAAATAAAACCAAAAAAATGCAAGAAACAAAACAAATTTGTGTATGGAGTTTGGCTGCTTGACTACCAGTTTTAGATATTTGTCATATATTTTCAAGGAAAAGAAATATGTAAGAATATTTCTCATATCAATTTGAAATGCATCCCAGCCATTCAGAATGTATGATAGTATTCCTCTGTTTTAACACTAAAAGGTAAGATTTTCCGTGTGTGTAATTACACCAATAAGAGCTGGACAGGCTTTCTGAGTACCATATTCAGTGAAAGAAGAAGTTACTACATCAATATCAAAATTGTGTCGTATGAAAAATACAATTAGTTCCCTGGACATTTTGGTTTTCTTTTTTAAAGTTAATTATACCCTGGATATGTATTATACCACAATGAAGGTGAGAAAAATAAAAATCACTTTTAAATAACTGAAATGAATTCTAATAGGATCAAAGATATACATTCAGAAATTATAAAGTAAAATCTACATTAATAGGAGGAACATTAATCCAATATAGCAAGTATCAAGACCTCTCTGAAGTTCTAATCCTAGAAGTGTAAACTGTACATACATATATATATATATTTTTTTCTTTTTTAGGAAGATTCCGACTGCCAAAAGTGAAATGCTATAGACTGAATTGCCCCCTGCCCAAAATCATATGCTGAAGTCCTAACCTCCATTGTGTCAATTTGGAGATAAAACCTTTAAAGAGATTATTAAGGTTAAATGAGGTCATAAGGGTAGGGCCTTAATCCAATAGGTCTGGTATCCTTAGAAGAAGAAGAAAAGCCAGGGGCCTGGGGAGACATGTGCACAGAGAAACAGCCATGTGAGGACACAGTGAAAATACGTCACCTGAAAGTCAAGGCGAGAGGCTTTAGGAAAAATAAACACACTGAGGCTCCCTGATCTTGGACTTCCAACCTCCAGAACTCTGAGAAATAAATTTCTGCTGTTTAAGCCACTCAGTCTGTGGTATTTTAATGTGGCAGTCATAGCAGACCAGTATAAGAAGGAACCCCCCCGCCTCAACTGTTTCTCCTGTGGATAAAAGAGTCTCCTCCCCATCTCACCAATGGATCTGCAAGCCTTAAACCAGGGCTCATTTCTTCCCTTTGTAGAATCACAAGGTGAAAGAAAAAGTAATAAAATTGTCACTTCCACCCAGGCAGGAACTGGGAGTTGGTCATTTTTGTAGAGAAGAATGGGAAATCCCAGGAAAAGAAGAAAAAGTAGGAACAAAAGGGGCACAGGGCTGCAGAAATTAAGGAGCAAACAGAGAGTTGTAGATGAGAGTTGGTGTGTTTGAGACTCATTGAAAGCACAGGGAGCACCCCTAAAATTCTAGGGCATGAGATGCTACTCCAGTCTGAATAAGGGAATGATTTACCTGGATCAGAAACCGATATCACAACCACCACCACAGTCATGCACAGTATCGTCTTGAAATGATTATCTATTCTCCGTAAAGAAGTGATTGAAATTTCATTTGATTTCATAATCTATTTGGTCTTAAATAGACAAAAAAGCTGGTGAAGCACCATCCAGATAGAATAAGGGGTAGTTTCCTGCTACATGTTCATCTTATCAAAGCCAGGTGGATAAAGCTAATCCTCATAATCATATGGTGACTGGGCAAGACAAGACACATGCTTTATACTCATGTTTATTATATTTGATAATAGTAACAATTCATTATTTAATATTTATTCAAGTGTTTTTTCCGAAAAGGTAAGCAAAGAAATGATTATTTTTAAATTGCATGAGGATGATTGGTTAGAAAAAACTAAACTCCAGGTAGATAAATTAGCTATAAGAGAAAAAGAGGAAAAAATAGAAACAGAGGTAACCTTATCACAGTCCTTGGATAAGAACAAGGAAAAATCAATATTTTAAATATTATTCAAATTACACAGAAATAGCAGTATACTTTCCTATATTATGAAAATGCTCTGTACATGCTAAAAAATAAATAAACCAAATAAAATAATAAGAACGGAAAATGGGAAGGTATTTTCCCCAAGTAGCACCTACCAAATTTTGATGTGCTTTTTTTAATGCTTATGAAAATAACACTAAAACTGACATAAATAAATGAACAAATACTATGTGTAGAAAATCGCAAAAGAGAAAATAAACATAACTTTCTGGAAATAAATTTGCAAGTAAAAAAACAGGCTTAAATAACTTTTCATGAAATCTTTCTATGATAGGGCCATGTCTCAATCTAATTTGATAATTCTTTGTGTACATTATTAGCCCTTAATCTGGATTTCTCATACAAGACAAGGAAATAAACATTTTCTCTTGACTATGGCACTGTTACATATATATTTTTCTCTTATATTCAATGACAAGGAAATTAGCCTTTACACAATCAATAGGATTTCATGCCGAATATTATAAAAGTTTAATATCTCAACTCAAAGAACAGTTAATGTTTTAAACACTCGCCCTCCCCTCTACTCCCTGCTCAACTTCCCACCCATGTCAAACACTGATCTTGTGAATCTTATTTACCATCCTGGACAAATCCTGTAAGCTTTTTTTGATTTTAATTATTTTTTCCAGATAGACATTATGTTCCCTTTCAGATGAATATTATCAGTACTCTTGAAGTAACCTAAGAATATATGGTTTCCTTTCCTTCTTCTGTTTGAGCATCAGATCTAACCTACCCTGCCTCAGTGTCCCCAGACAGCTCTTCCTTCTCTGACAACAAAGCAGATCTCAGAAGGGATTTTGGTTTAACACAAGGAATAAAGATAGCCAGACATTTTGATGTGTTAAGCTATGGTCTTGTCACCTTCTCTTTTCCTTTTGCAATGCACTTTTTCTGAATGGTAGTTATGTTTTTACATTCTGAGTCTGTAGTGTTTGTTTATTCTCCAAATATTAGCCAGGGCAAATCCCAATTAACATAGAAGAACACACAAAGAAAACTTGTCATCTTGGGAAAAGAAATTCACAGAGTAATATAGAGTAACATTCCTTAATTTCCATTATTTCCATTAATAATAAGCTGTTGTTAGTTACACTCATTCCATTGATGACGCTGTTTGTTTTGAAAACTTAAATAATTCCCAGATACCAGAAATAATTGGGCCTGGACTAATTGCTGTCAAAGGAAATATACCCAAACTTTTTTCCTTATTTCTTAGTAAAAGCTTTTTTCCACATTTTATGAAATATTGAGTCTATGCACCAGATGTTCTGACTGCAAGCTCATCTAAGAGAAAATTGTAAAGGCAGAAAATATTATTTTCTATGTTTAATTAATTTATTCATTATTAAGTCAAATATTTATTTAATTTCCCATTATTTGCTAAATGTTGTTAAATATTTATTTAATTTCCCAATATTCGCTAAATGTTGTTAAACTCCTCAAGTTGTTTAAAGTATATTGCTGGGAAGGGAGTTTGACATACACATAAATAAGTACAATGAGATGTTATATGTGCTAAACTCAAAGAACAGGATATTTAGTTTTGAAGGAGCATAAAAAAGGGAATAGGCAAATCTACCTGATGGAAAATATAAAAATGGACTTCAAAGGGAAAATGACTTTAAAGCTAAAACTTTAAAAGACGGAAGTATTAAGCAAATAGACCAGGAAAGAGAGGACATTTTAGGGAGATGGTGATGTTTATAAAACCATACAGAGGGATGGAAGACCATGTCATGCTTGAAAACAGCAAGTCTATGCATATGGCTAGGGAGACTCAAGTGGTAAATAGGCTCCAGATCAAGATGAACAGAAAATGCATAAGTCTCTTGGTTTGCTGATTCTTGGCTGGAAGGAGGGAGATGACCATGGCTGTTTTCATTAGCCATCGCAGCTCTGGAGGGTTCAAGGGCAGAGAAGGGGAATTTAGGTGGGCTCCTCCAGGAGCTCTGAGGCAGAGGGAGTGTGTGAAGCTCTTTTTTTTTTTTTTTTTAAGTAGCTTAGTTGATATTTTGATATCCTCAATAGATGCAGTATGGCAAATCCAATGACTGTGTCAGGACCTGATGAACCAACCCGTCTGTTGAGCATCATTGTAGTATTGCTCTTCCCCATCCTTCTGGGTAGGTTTCCCACTCATCTTCTCTGCAATCCAGAATCCCCACCTTTCAGGTGATTGTCTCTTAGTAATATCTTTCACGTTCACTGTCTCTACAGGGCCTCAGCCCCCATAGTATGGTTTGCATTTTTAGATAACACTTTTTTCTCTTTCCCTGGGGTTATTTTAGGCTTCACTTAATATACAATCACCTTTATTTATAAACGGCATTCACCCAGACCTTATGAACTACAGTTAAAATCATTACAGAGTGATTGTGGATAGAAGAATAGAAGCTCCAATTTATTAAGGAATTTCTCCCAAATCTGCATCTATCGCATCTGGTGAGGAGCTTTAATTTGGGCCTTTTCTGATACCAATAGGAGTATTTGGCATACCTCTAATACAGGCATTCTCTGTTTTATTTTAGTGTCTCACATGACATCACCTTTTCCTTGTCGACCCAGTACTTCCAACGTGCTCCATCCTGGATCTATATGCCTTGAAAATGCCCTATGATCAGGCCTTCTAGTTCATGAAACAGCCCACCTCTGTAAGAATGTATTACCTCCCAATAGATGTGAGATGACAAGGCATTTAATCCAGCATTATGTTTAATCCTGTAATTCCTAAAGCTGGAAAGAGGAATTTATATTTTGTTGTTGTTGTTGTTGTTATTTGGGGAATACTTGCATTTTAACTTAACACAGAAAGGTGTTTCCAACTTGAGCAGTAAAAGCAAGGAGACTGGGAGAGCAGAGGGATGGAGACAGAGCAAGAACTAAAATGATGAAATAACGAATACTAAAATATTGATCCAGTATCCCCAATTGAGTTATCTTTGGAAACAGTCTTTAACTTAAAGTAATTAATCGAATGATGGAAATTCTAAGCATTACCAAAAATCAGCAGAAATTGTAATTCTTGGCTTTAGTTCATTTCTAGTCACATCACACTTGCAAGTGACCTGTCCACTCAATTGACTCACTCATTTATTAATTTTGTCAGCATTACTCATGGAGACCTATTAACAATCTAACAGTATGTGTGGCACAGAGTAAGTAATCAATATGAGCATCTTTCATTCACTCAAAAAAACATGTATTTAGCTTCAAGCATAAAAGAAGCATTATTTTAGATAGCACTCTTTTCTTCTCTGGGCTAATTTTAGGCTTGAATTAAAATACAATCATGTATAGTTATAAACAGCATTCACCTAGACCTTATGAACTATAGTTGAAATCATTGCCAAGTGGTTGTGGATAAGAAAATGGAAGCTCCAATTTATTGAGGAATTTCTCCCCAATCTTCATCTATCAAATGTGGTGGGAGCTTGAATTTGAGCCTTTACCAATAGGAGGATCCTTCACCAATAGGAGGATGCAGTGATGAAAAAGATAAAGCCATATTCAATGTAGTGTTATATTCTTGTGAGCAGAAAAATAAGCAGGAAATATCACTAAGGTACGATTATTTTACATAATGAGAGTAAGCCTAGGATGGGCTTTAGGTGCACGTAGGAGGAAAGTTTCATGCTCAAGCCTCAGAGGTCAGAGAAAGCACACCGCACTTGGGGAATTTCAAGGACCTGGGTTTGAATCCTGGCTTTGCCATAAAATGGGACAAATTACTCAACCTCTCTCTATGTCAATTTATTCATCTACAAAATAGGAATTTTATAGATAAAATTATAAATAGGAATAATAATGGAATATATTAAAATAGGAATAATAATGATACATGTATCTTAATATGACTTAAGAATTAAATGAGTTAATATGTCTACTATTTAGAAAGATTGTTGGCAGATAACACTCCATAAGTGTTAGCTCTTTCAACATTTTATTATTAACATATTATTATGTATATACCTCAGAGTGAGAGGAGAGGTTTGCATAAGCACGATCCAGATTGTGAAGCATTTATGTGCCTTGCTAAAGAATTCGGAATTTCTTCTAAGGCTATTAACTAGGAATCAAAGAGAGTTTTTAGCAAGGAAGTAACATGATCCTCTTTGTAATGTATTACTTCTTGCCTAGTTCTGTAAAAGAGCTCCTGCTGTAGTATTTCTAGTACTTGAGCTGTTTAATTTGTGTGTGTGTGTGTGTGTGTGTGTGTGTGAGTGTTTACATTTGTATAAAAGCAATGAAAGAAGCATAATGATTCTTGGGACAAAATGTACATTTAACAGTACTAAAAATATGACCCTGATTCTTAATCCAGATTATTGTAATGTGAGAAACAATACTTGATTCCACCCTAAGACATAACTTTGGAAAACAATACGTGTCTGTACCGTATTCTGTGTCACTGAGGGAAGAATTTGTAGAGGGACCCAATTCTGAGGTCCTGGCATGCATGACCATGACACATGGTTCTTTTGCACCCTGCAACATATTTCAGACTCTTCCTTTTACTTATAATTTGTATGTAGCAAATGTTAAGGACAAATGTGGGATAGAAGCCTGAAAATCTGTTTCTCACCTCTCACATATCCATCCTGGTGGGAACTTTGCATGTTCTTCTCATTTTGCGAGCCCACAAACAGCTAACTGAACATAACCTAAGCACCAAATACAGCATCTGAGATGCCCTGCTAGTGCCAAAGTCACATTGTTTCTTCCTTATATGCTCATTTTGTTCTGATCGTTCTTGCCAGCTTATGACTTTCCTGTCTTTGGTCCAGCACCACCATCCTCCTTCCACATATTTTTCTTATATCAGCCCTCCTGCTGTATTCTTTTCTTGTCTTTTGGAGTGTATTATTTCTTTTGTGTTCATTTATATAAAGTCAGATAAAAGAATGTGAATGCATCTTGTAAGAGCCAGGCTCTAAATGCCTTTAATTTTTCTTTATTCCATTTTGTTATCAGCATCAGTGCATTATGTTACCGTTACACGAAGATACAATTTTCCACCTTTGAAAAAAAGGCTTATTTTATTTTATTTTCAAGATAACTGGTGGCTTTTTAAAAATGAAAAAGATGGATTAAATAGAGGCAATCATACAGCTGGGTTTACAAGCATGAGTTACTGACAAAGACTGCAAATCACCGCTGAAATTCTTTCTTTCTATCTGATATTTTCCTTGACTCAATTCCAAATACATATTAAGTAATGGATTAACTGTTTCCAGGGTAAATACTGATAATAATTATGTCACATATAGCAGTTGTTTATGGGCGATAGGAATGCTAAATGCCACTAGACTGAGTGCTAGCTGATTTTCAATTCACTTTTCAAGGCAGACCTTCTGACATTTCTATATGCTTTTGATATTTGTGCATTTTCATCCATTTTCAGCTTGATGAACTGATTATATGGTATTAATTAGAATTGTACTGATGAAATCACCATGTTTACATTTCAAAAAAAATATGTTCAGAAAACATTTATTGGTTACTCACTTTGTGCTAGGCATAGTTGTAAATTTCCAAGCCTTTTATAGTTTGGTGATAGATTTTTGTGGATAAAAGGACAAATGCTATGAGAGATGTAGGAATAGCAGCTTTCAGTAAACAAACTTCTTGTTTCTCATTATGCATAATTTATTTGACTTGTATGTAGTTTTAATTTTATATTCATATTATGAACAAACAGAGTTTATATTTTTACTTAACTTTTTAATCTAAACAAAAAAGCACTCAAAACCACAGTCAAAAGCAATTAAGGCAGATGCTGCAATTTTCAGAGCAAAATATGTTGCTACTTTCAACTTTTCCAGTAATTATAACTTACAATATTTTATACCATTATGTATACTTTGGCCATTCAGAACTTTATTTTTGCAGATTCAGTAATAATACTTTATCTCAGTCAGATGTACTTTGTCTGAAACAGCACATATTTGCTTCCATCTTTAGAGGATATTTTCAACAGGCATAGAAATGAAGCTTTCACTGCTCTAAATACAGCATTTCGTTTTCTTCTGTCTTCCATGTCTGTCATCAGTCAGTTCTAAGTCTCACTGTTGTTTTTGAAGAAGCTGTTTTTAAGATTTTTCTCTTCAGCAGTTTGACTATGATGTGCCTAATAAAATTTACTTTGTATTTTATTTATTATAAATTATGCATTTACAGATTTTCTGAACTTCAATCTATGCATAAATGGCTTATATCAGTTAGAAATATTAGTTATTATCTCTCTAGGTTTTTCTTCTTTCTTATTCTTTCTTCCTCTTTATTTCTGGAACTCTAACTAGACATATATTGTACCTTCCCCACTGTATTGCACATATCCCTTATGCTGCATGTTGTATTCTCAGTTACTTTTGCTCTCTGTGCTTTACTTTGGTTATTTATTGTCCTGACTTCCAGTTTGTTAGTGTACTTTTCTGCAATATCTAATCTCCTCTTAAAGACATCTAATGAATTCTTAATTTCAGATATTGTTTTTTTTAATTGTAGATTTTTCGGTCTGATTCTTTCTACCTATCCTAATTCTCTTTTGAATTTCTCCATTTCACCCATTGGTTTCCATTCTCTCCTGGTCATCAGAATTCCTCATGCTGTTCTTTTATGGACATACCCACTTACTTGCCTCCCACTCTTACCTCCTTCTCAAACTCTGGTAACTATGAATCTGTTCTTCATTCCTATAATTTTGTCATTTCAAAAATGTTAGGTGAATGGAATCATATGATATATGATTTTGGGGGACTGATTTTATTCACCCAGCATAAATCTCTAGAGAGTCATCCAGTTATTATTACATGTATCAATAGTTTGTTTCTTTTTATTATAGAGTAGTAATCCATGGTATAAATGGATAACACAGTATGTTTAACCATTTGCCCATTTAAGGACATCTGAGTTTACAGTTTTGGGCTATTATAAATAATGTTGCTATCAACATTAATGTATAGATTTTTGTGTGCGTGAACCTAAGTTTTAACTTTGTGGGGAGTATATTTGCTAGGTTGAATGATAGTTGCTTTTTAGTTTTTAAAGAACATGCCTAAATGTTTTCCAAAGTAGCCGTAACATTTAACACAACCAGCATCAATGTATGAGTGAACATCTTTTATACGTCTTACCAGCAATTGATGTTATTGTCACTCGTTTTTATTTTAGCTATTATGATAGATATATAGTGATTTATCACTGTGGTTTTAATTTAGCCTTTGATTAATGGCTAGAGATGAGGAAAATCTTTTCATGTGCTTATTTGTCATCTGATATTCTCTTCAATAAAATGCTTCTACATGTCTTTTGCCCATTTTCTAATAGAAATTTTTATGATGACCTTTGAAAGTTCTTTGTATATATTCTAATAGTAGTCTTTTGTAAGATATGTTGCTTGCAAATATTTTCTCACTGTAGCTTTCATTATCTTAACAAAGCTTTTCATAAAAAGTTTTTAATTTTGATTTTATCTAGCTTATCAATCTTTCTTTCTATTGATTTTACTTTCAGAACCAAGTCTAAGAACACTTTGCCTAATTCTAGATCTCAAAGATTTCTCTTATGTGTTTCACTAAAAATTTTATAATTTTATGTATTACATTTAATTTCATGGTCCATTTTTACATCAATTTTTGTATAACTTGAGATAATTAGGTTGAAGCTCATTTATTTATTGCTTGCCTGTGAATATTCCATTATTGCAGCATTATTGCTGAAAATGTTATCTTTTCACTATTAAACTACTATTGCACCTTTCTCAAGAATCCGTTGGGTATATTTCTGTGGGTCTACTTCTTGGTTTTCTATTCTGTTCCATTGATCATTGCGTTTATCCCTTGTCCAAAACTATACACTCTTGATTATTGTAGCTATATAATGTCTTGGTTTCAGGTAGACTGGTTCCTCCCACTTCATTGTTTTCAAAATTGTTTTAACTATTATTATTATTATTATTATTGATACAATGTCTTGCTCTTTCACTCAGGCTGGATTGCAATGGCTCACTGCAGCTTGGAACTCCTATGCTCTTTAAGTGATCTTCCTGACTCAACCTTCCAAGTCACTGAGACTACAGGCACGTGCCACGGTACCTGGCTAACTTTTTAATTTTTTTGTAGAGGTAGGGTCTCACTGTGTTGCCCAGGCTGATCTCAAACTCCTGATCTCAAGTGATCCTCCCTCTTCAGCCACCCAAAGCACAAGGATTACAGGCAGGAGTCACAGAGCCCACGCTTTTCTAGCTGTTTGAATTCCTTTCTTTCCACATGCATTTTTGGATAAATCTATCAATCTATCCATCCAACCATCTATCTATAGACAGATAGAAATATCTCTCCGCATATCTCTCTATATATACACAAAATATGTATAACTATATTTTATGTAAAATATACACATATTTGTATATATGTATATATATTTTATGTATAAAAGATAAATCTCATATATATGCATATTTATATACAAAAAATCTTGCTAGGATTTTAATATCAATTTCATTAAACCTTTATATCAATTTTGAAACAACTTATATATTTTATATATTGAGTTTTCCAATTCATGTGCACAGTATGTCTCTCCATTTATTTAGATCTTTGATTTCTTTTATCAGAATTTTGTAGTTTCAGTTTACAACTCCTGTACATGTTTTGATAGATTAACATCTAAGTATTTTTTTTTTATGATTGTGAAGGATCTTGGATTTTAATTTTGGTGTCTGTACATTCATTGTAGTGACCTTGATGAATTTACTTGTTAGCACTAAGAATGTTTTTATAGATTTCTTGGGATTTTCTATGTAGACCATCATTTCCTTTGCAAATATGATAGGAACATTTTTATTTCTTCCTTTCCAATTTGTGTGCCTTTATTGTTTTTCTTGCCTTATTGCACTTGCTACAACTTATAGCACGGTGTTCTGTTGAGTAAGAATTATAAGAAAGTAAACCTTTGTGTTGCTTCTAATTATACAGATAAAGCATTGTCTTACCCAATTAAACATAGTGTTAGCTTTATGTTGCTTGTAGATGTTGTTATCACACTGAAGAAATTTCCCTCTATTCCTATTGTTCTAGAAGTTTGTTATAAAACATTCTATGCATCAATTAATAGAGCATGTGATTTTTCTTCCTTAGCTCATTAGTATAATAGATTATATTGATAAGTTTGCAATCTTGAGCCACCTTTAAATCCCTGAAATAAACAAGCTTAGTCATAATGTATAATTATTTTTATATATTGATAAATTCTGTTGGAGAATAATTTGTTAAGAATTTTTGTGTCATATTCATGATAATATTTGTGTTTTTCTTATACTCTCCCTGTCTGGTTTTGATATTAGGGTAAGGCTACCTTCATAAAATGAATTGGGAAGCAAGTCTTTTATTTTCTGAAAGAGATTCACAGAATTCTTGTCCATTGTTCTTTAACATTTTAGTATATTCTCCAGTGAAATTATTTTGAACTGGAGATTTCTGTTTGAGGAAGTTTAAATTAGTAATTCAACTTACTTAGTAATTAAAAGGATATTCAAATTACCTTTTTATAATACATTTGGTGAGTTGTGATGATTGTGTTCTTCAAGAAATTGGTCTATTTAATCAAGTGGACAAATTTTTGTGTTTAGCGTTGTTATAATATTTTCTTACTATCCTTTTCGTATCTATTGAATCTGTAGTGATATCCCTTGTTTCATTTCTTATATTGGTAATTTGTGCTTTTTTTATTGTAAGTCATGATAGAGATTTGTCAGTTTTATTAATATATCTAAACAATTAGCTCTTTGTTTCATTGTATTTTCTCTACTGTTTTCTGTTTTCAGTTCCATTGATATCTGCTGTTATCTTTATTATTTCCTTCCTTCTGCTTGATGTGGTTTATTTTGCTCTTCTTTTAAGTTCTTAAAGTGAAAAATAAAATTATTGATTTGAAACATATTTTCTTTCCTAATATGTGCATATGTAGTATACATTTCCTTCTTGACATTGCTTTATCGTGTTCCATAAATATAGATGTGTTTTATTTTAATTTTTAGTTTGATGCTGATATTTTTTAAAATTTTCATTGAGAATTCCTGTTTGACAAATGGGTTGTTTATAAGTATTTTTTTTAATTCCTAAATGTTTAGGGGTTTTCCTGTTATCTTTCTAGTTTTGATTTCTAGTTTACTTCCATTTTCACAAGGGAACAATTTGTATAATTTTAATTGTTGAAGTTTGTTTTATGACTCACCCAGGATATGGCTGTCTTAGTACACATTTCATGGACACATGAAAAGAACGCATATTCCACTGTGATTGGATATAAAGTTCTATAAATATCAGTCAGATCCTGTTGTTGATAGTTGATGATACTATTGAGTTCCTCTATATTCTTGCTAATTTCAGGTTCAGTGATTTTATCAATTGTTGAGAAAAGGGTATTGGTGTCCCCGACTTTATACATTTGTCTATTTGTCTTTTCAATTATATCAGTTTTGGTTTTACATATTTTGCAGTTCTGTTGCTTGGTTCACAAACATTTGGAATTACTATGTATTCTTGGCATAATGACCCTTTTATTACTATACAATATCATTCTGTCCTGGCTTTTTTTTTTTTTTTTTTTTTTGCTGTGATACTTACTTTGTCTAATATTACTCTACCTGCTTCTGAATTTTAAGATTGTCTGACGATGATATGACTAGGCTTTGGGTCCCCACCCAAACCTCATCTTGGATTGTAATCCTGATAATTCCCATAATCCTCATGTGTCAAGGAAAGACCAGGTGGAGGTAATTCAGTCATGGGTTAGGTTTCTCCCTTGCTGTTCTCATGATAGTGAGTGAATGAATTCTCACAAGATCTGATGTTTTATAAGGTGCTCTTCCCCTTTCACTCAGCACTTGTCCTTCCTGCTGCCTTGAGAAGAAGGTGCCTTGCTTCCCCTTCACCTTCCTCCATGATTGTAAGTGTGCTGAGGTCTCTCCAGCCATGCTGAACTGTGAGTCAATTAAATCTCTTCCCTTTATAAATTACCCAGTCTTGGGCAGTTCTTTATGGTAGTGTGAAAACGGACTAATAAAGCAAGTTGGTACTGCAGAGAGTAGGGTGGTGCTCTAAAGATACCAGAAAATGTGGAAGCAACTTTGGAACTGGGTAATCAACAGAGGTTGGAACAGTTTGGAGGGCTCAGAAGAAGACAGGAAGGTGTGGAAGAGTTTGGAACTTCCTAGAGACTTGTTAAATAGTTTTGACCAAAATGCTGATAGTAATATGGATAATGAATTGCAGGCTGAGGTGGTCTCAGGTGGAGATGAGGAACTTGTTGGGAATTGGAATAAATGGGACTCTTGCTATGCTTTAGCAAAGAAGCTGGTGTCATTTTGCCCCTGCCCTGGAGATCTGTGAAATGTTGAACTTGAGAGAGATAATTTAGGGTATCTGGTGGAAGAAATTTCTAAGAGGCAAAACATTCAAGAGGTGACTTGGGTACTCTTAAAAGCATTCAGTTTTATGCATTCACAAAGATATTATTTGGAATTGAAACCTTTGTTTAAAAGGGAAGCAGAGCATAAAAGTTTAGAAAATTTGCGACCTGATAATGCAATAGAAAAGAAAAACCCATTTTCTGAGGAGAAATTCAAGCTGGCTGCAGAAATTTGCATAAATAACAAGGAGTCAGATGTTAATCCCCAAGACAATGGAGAAAACGTCTCCAGGGCATGTCATAAGTCTTCATAGCATCCCTTCCCAGCACAGGCCTGGAGGGCAAGGTGAAAAAAAGTGGTTTTGTGGGCTGGGCACAGGGACTTGATGCTTGGTGCAATCTCAGGACTTGGTGCTCTGTGTCCCAGTCATGGCCAAAAGGTCCAATGTACAGCTCAGGTCATTGCTTCAGAGGGCACAAGCCCCAAGCCTTGGCAGCTTACACATGGTGTTGGGCCTGCGAGGGCACAGAAGTCAAGAATTGAGGTTTGGGAACCTCCAGCTAGATTTCAGAGGATTTATGCAAACTCCTGGATGTCCAGAGAGAAGTTTTCTGTGGGGGTGGAGCCCTCATTGAGAACCTCTGCTAAGGCAGTGCAGAAGGAAAATGTGGGGTTGGAGCCCCCACACATAGTCCCCACTGGGGCATCACCTAGTGGAGCTGTGAGAAGAGAGTCTCCATTTGCCAGACCCCAGATGATCCACCCACAGCTTACACTGTGTGACTGGAAAAGCCAGGTACTCAACACAAGCCTGTGAAAACAGCCAGGAGGGAGGCTGTATCCTTCAAAGCCACAGGGGAAGAGCTACCCAAGGTTGTGGGAGCCCATCTGTTGCATCAGTATGACCTGGATGTGAGACACAAAGTCAAAGGAGATCATTTGGAGCTTTAAGATTTGATAGCCCTGCTGGGTTTTGGACTTGAATGGGGCCTGCAGCCCCTTTGTTTTGGCCAATTTCTCTCATTTAGAAAAAGTGTATTTACCCAAAGCTTGCTCACACATTGTACTTAGAAAGGAACTAACTTGCTTTTGATTTTATAGGCTCATGGGTGGAAGCAACTTGTCTTGTTTCAGATGAGACTTTAGACTTGAACTTATGGACTAATGCTGCAATGAATTAAGACTTTGGAGGATTCTTGGGAAGGCATGATTGGCTTTGAAATGTGAAAGGGACATGAGATTTGGGGAGGGACCAGGGGCAGAATGATATTAGGCTTTGTGTCCCCACCCACATCTCATCTTGAATTGTAATCCCGGTAATCCCCATAATCCCCATGTGTCAAGGGAGGGACCAGGTGAAGGTAACTGAATCACAGGGTTTGTTTCCCCCATGCTGTTCTCATGATAGTGAGTGAGTTCTCAAGAGATCTGACGGTTTCAAAAGGAGCTCTTCCCACTTCGCTTGGCACTTCTTCCTGTTGCTTTGTGAAAAAGGTGTCTTGCTTCCCTTTCACCTTCCTCCATGATTGTACATTTCCTGAGGCCTCTCCAGCCAAGCTGAACTGTGAGTCAATTAAACCTCTTTCCTTTATAAATTACCCAGTCTTGGGCAGTTCTTTAAAGCAGTATGAAAACAGACTAATACAGATGATATATCTTTTTTTACACTGATATGTCCATGGCTGAAAAAATATATTTCATGTAAACATGGTGGAAACTAGGCTATATAAAAATCCTGAGTGACAACTATTGGATTGGCCATTCAATATTTCCTCTGGTAATACCTAGGCTTTCAAATGTTAGACTGCAGAAGAATAGATTTACATTAATAATATCTAGCTCAGAAGTGAAATAAATGTTAGCTAATGGGAATTAGCACAGGAAAATTCTTTCTCTTAAAATGATCAGAGCTGTAATTCCTTAATCTTTGCTTTTACTTCAATAAACAAGGCATATATAGTCTTTACTGATATATGAATTCACAAGATTACTCAATTTGCATAGCCATTCATATAAGAATAAGATGTTAAGAAAATGTTTCTCTTTTTATTATTTTACCACTTGAAGAAAGACCAGAAAATCACTTATTAATCTGGCTTATCACACTATGCTGTTATCCCAAAACAGGTAAGCAAACAAAAAGCCAAGTAAAAAATGTCAAAATGTCACCTTATTGTCTATATTAATACATTTTTTAAAAATCATAACCAATAATTAAATATTATCTGATGTTTTTATGTCAATACAGTACTCCAATAATTATTTTTACTGTTTTTAAATTTGCTTATTTTAAGTGATAAATTTTATTATCAAGTTATTTAAAAATGATCAAGATTCTGCTAGATTTTGCAATGTAAAAAAAAATTTTATAAAGATCTAAAAATCCTTCTGATTAGTGATAGGTAGTGAAAGCCCCACACAGTTCTGCAGAAATATCCATGCCTGACACAATACAGTTACTATTTCATAAGAATGTAGTTATATATATTAACCCCCTAAATTTTACATATTTACTTTCTAGCCATTACTATAATAATATATTATTGTCCAGCCTACTGTTTGAGTCACACTTTTTTTTCTGAGAAATTTTGGTCTATTTGGTGAAGAAGTGATGTATAATAATTCCCACCCAAATTATTTTTTTGTTATTTTTTTAATCTCTTAGATTTGATACCACTCTTCCTATTTTAAGCAGTGTCTGCCATACTAATACATGATAAATGTTTGAAATGTACTTTTGAATCGATGAATAGATATGTAAAAAATTTAAATGAATCAATCAATATTTTTCTTAAAGAAAAAATTCAGGACACTAACTCACATGAATTTTTTTCTTGTCATAATGAAAAGAAAACATAAAATGAAGTAACTGACTTCATTTTATAAAACTTAAGGTTAGCCTTTACTGATAATGCATTATTCACTGGCGATCAGGATTATGTAATTATTATGTTTATTTGATTATTTACTATTTATATTTAGTGCTTTTTGTTTTGCTGTTTTTTAAAAGCATTTGAATCAGTTTCAACACAGTATAAAGCAACTCTGTTAAACATTCCTTCCAGGGCCTGCCAAGAAAAAAAGCACTTTAAGGAAACAGAAGAATTGCTGTTACCAGGCACCTGTGATGAGTCAATCACTGCAGATAAACACCGAATTTATGTGTGTTCATCTTGGCAGCCAAGGCAAAAAGGAAAAATGTGTTTCTCCCAAGGTTGCCTGCATACACAAACATTTTCTTGGCTCAAAACTGAATGGAGACTTTAACATGTGGTTTCTTATGTTAAAGACATTGAAGAACATAATGGATGGATGATGCCTTCACACAATCTTATGAAAAACATGGACATTGTTCAACTATAAAAGGTTCAATTTTAACATTAAAAGAAATTCAGTGGAGTCCTTTTTATGGGGTGCTGAGATAATGAAATCCAAATATATCATTCCTAAATACTCAATTTAAAACAGATAGAGCTTTAGACAATCTGGAGGAAGAGGTAATCAGCCTATCCAAAAGACAGCCTCTCTCTCAAAAAAAGTCTCAAATTAGCTTTTGGAAAGAACTGCTCTGCTGTTAGTTTAGAAGTTCTGAATTCCTAGTATCTATTTTGCTAATTCAAGGTGGACCCTTTTAGTTAGTTGACTTGTGCCTCTCCCCAACCCCCATGAAGGGAAAGATACTTCTTTGTCCACACACACACACACACACAAACACACAAAGTTCATGCAAAACATGTGGATTCCAATATAATGCATTTGACAAAATGTCTCTTAAAAATCAGTTCAAAATGGTAGCTGGATAAAATGACATTACCTGATTGTGTTTAATTTTGTAGTTGTTGATGTCATTTTAGTCTTTGTACCCTTACTTCAATGAATTCATAAAATAAATTTTAATTCTTTGAAGAAACAAGATTTTTTTGTAATCTTTGCCTTTTCTACAGCAATGAGTAGATACACTTTATCATAATACACAGTTGATAAATGCTATTTTATCTGACTCAATTGTTAATTCTGTTGCTGGATAACTTTTTACTAAAGAACCATAATGTTAGTGTTTATATAGTTGATTCTAAATTGATTTTTTAAAACAATATTTACTCACAAGTCATGTTACACTAACTTTACTTTCTCCTTTTCAGAGATGAAAGGGATATAATATGAATTTAAGCAAAGTATTTGAAAATATTTTAATAGTATTCTCATGTAACATAAAGTTAAATAAATTTGAAATAGGTTGAGTTATCCTAGAAACGCTGCTAAGGAAATGGTAGTAAATAAGATAAATACGCTCTATAACTTAATGGAGATAAAAATCTAGTGTGGGAACTGATGCTAAATAATCTACCAAGTTTGATGTACATTAAAAACTGAGACATTTAAGGAACATTGTGCAGTAGAAACATGTAATAATGTGATTTAAGCTGTATTAGGGATTCCAAAAGAGACTCTGGGGAGTTGATGCTTAATGTGAGATTTGAAGGATGAGTAGGTATTAGCCAAATAATGGGAACATGAATGACAGAGAATATTCCAGGAAGAAAACAATATGTGAAAAACCTGTATCTGAGGGAGAACATGGTGTGTTTCAGTTAAGAAATCCAGAATGGCTGAGGCTTAGCAAATCAGGGATAGAGTGAATGTGAGAAGTTCGCAGAGCAGGAGCTCAGAGAACCTTGAAAATGAATTTAAGATTTCAGAATGTGTTGGTAGCTGAAACACAGACTTTTAGCAACTTAGAACCATAGCCCCCTACCATTGTATTTCAGGGGCTGGATATCTGGGCATTATATTTCCCAGAATTTCTATGGTAAGGATCTGGATT
Organism: Pongo abelii; assembly: GCF_028885655.2. Classification (NCBI taxonomy): domain Eukaryota; kingdom Metazoa; phylum Chordata; class Mammalia; order Primates; family Hominidae; genus Pongo; species Pongo abelii. The sequence goes on from NC_071985.2 coordinate 153,244,779, forward strand.
AGATCCATCACTGAGCAGCAATTGTGTACATTTTGAAAGGTAGAAAGGAAACAGAAGCCATTATTATTTTTACTTCTAGCAGACATGTGGATTTTGTCAGAGGTGAGATTTCACAGTGGCCTTTCAGACTTTTCTTCCACCTACCCATTTTGAGGTGGGGGTAAATATAATCATTGCTGGCAGTTTCCTGTGCTTCTTGCAACTTCTGGAATCCCTAAAATCTCGTAGACTTTTGATTGATGTACAGTCTTCCCTGATTTTAATTTCATAGAGAGTTGTATAATTACATAATTTTCTGAATTATATTCCTTCCTGTTTTTCTAACTGAATCCTGGCTGACATAGTATTTGATATTTAAAATGGTGTGGGGGTGCTGGTGAATGCATGGTATAAAAATAAAATAAAATTTAATATATGTAACATTAGTTTACAGTTCTGCGTAAGGCAATGAGAAATTAAGCATAGCTTGAAGGGATGGAGAATTCGGCTATTTCATGGAAAAATATTTGGTATAGGAGTCATCAATAACTAACTGATGACAGAATCAAACATTTATTAAGTTGTAGCTCTGTAGCAAGTAGTAAGGAGTCTGAATTACAATGTGTATAGAATATCATTTGCTGCACTGACTAATGTGAGAAAAACATAAGAAAACATAAGGAAAACATAAACATAAGAAAACATAAGGAAAACAAAGAAAACAAGGCTTATTTCAGGTATAAATGTAAGCTAATAGAGAAAGTCCAGGCATGGGGTGCCTCAACGTATTGAAAAAGCAAATTTCAAAATCTTGGTAGTAAAGAAAAAGACCAGAGATGTTTTCAGTTACAAGATTCTAATAAGATTTTTTACTTAAAAAAATGACCAAATTTAAGATTTTATCTTCACAGCAAAACTAATTGTCTCAGGCATCCTCAAGACAGCCAGCATTAATTTGAGAGGTGTCGAGTAAGAATGGAAGCAGATAAGTGAATCGGGCTTGGGAATTTGGTCTAAGAAAAACTTGGAACATAGTTATTGGTATATGAAGTAGAATTAAACAGATTAACGCCAGCTGGGTTGTGTGATTTCTTTTTAATTTTATTATTTTTTAATAGAATTTTTAGGCTCACAGCAAAATTTAAAGGAAAGTACAGCAATATCCCATATACACCCCACCCCCATGCATACATATTCTCACCCATTATCAACGACATTCAACATAGTGATAAATGGTGTTATAATTAATGAACATACATTTATTCACACCTTATTATCACCCAAAGTCTATAGTTTATATTAGGGTTCAGTACTATGTTTCATATTCTATGGGTTTTGACAAATATATAATAACAGGTATACACCATTATATAGGATTATACAGAATATTTTCACTCCCTGGAAAATCCTCTTGTGTGCCACCTATTCACCCCTCTCTGCCCCCAACGTCTGACAACCACTTATCTTTTTACCATCTCTATAGTTTTGCCTTTCTGAGCATGTCATATAGTTGGAATCATATAGTATGTAGCCTCTTAAGATTGCTATCTTTTAGTAATATGCATTTAAGTTTCTTTCATGTTTGGCTAAGTTTTTAAGAGAAATCTATTGCCAAAGAAATCATGAGCCTGTACTAAATATCTTTGTTCAAGTCTTAAGCTCTCATTTGAAACTCTAAATTTTTACCATTTGAAAGTAACGTGCAAACTTTCTTCAGCCTCAATGAAGATGTTTTCCCAACACCCACTGGTGATATAACTATGAAGAAAAAAGGACGAGAGAACCTTCTAAAGAATAGATTTTGCTGAGCATGGTGGCATATGCTTGTAACCCCAGCACTTTGGGAGGCCGAGGTGGGCAGATCACTTGAGGTCAGTAGTCCAAGACCAGCCTGGCCAACATGGTGAAACTCTCTCTCTACTAAAAATACAAAAATTAGCTGGATGTGGTGGTGTGTACCTGTAATCTCAGCTATTTGGGAAGCTGAGGCAAGAGGATCACTTGAACCCAGGAGGCGAGGTTACAGTGAGCTGAGATCGTGCCACTGCACTCCAGCCTAGGCCACAGAGCAAGGCTCTGTCTCAATTTAAAAAATAAAAATAAATAAAAAAAAATCCAGTACCCAGAAGACAAGGGAAAAGTTTATTTCCAGACAACATGGGGATCATTTTCTAATCAAAATATTTACCCACACTTAGGGTAAAAGATCTTAATAAGGTCTAGCCATCAGGATATCTCCTATGTTTCCCATTTTACATGGAAGTAATTACTGGAGTTACTGTATCCCAGCTTCAGTATGTAATAATGAATATGTATATTGGGAATGTGGATAACTTGTCTTTTTTATGCATAGGTTCCCGTATCTGGAAGAGACATAACTGAATCTGATAGAGAGGATAATTCATCTTCTGGGTAACTGGTCATCTGAACTTTGAGTTAGATATTGTGACTGGAAACACTTTGTATTGCTTGGGAGTCATTAAGTGCTTTAAGTGGCTGTGAATGTGTAAAATGAGTTAAATGAACCTTTAATGAAGAGTAAAAATGGACTATAGTGAAGGCACCTGTAAGTGTCACACAATCTTTATTTTCTTCCTTCAGCCCACATAATTAGATTGTATTTTCTGGGCTTTTTTTTTTTTCTTTTTTATCTAGGTGTGGTAATGCCACTGAATTCTAATCAATGAAATGTGAGAGGATAGATGTGCATTGCTTCTAGGTCAGTCCCATCCATTAAAATCTCCACTACATGATCCCCCATTCTCATTTATTATTCCCTCTCCATCAATACATCTTTCTATGTGGTTCTATATAATGGTGGAGCAACAAGATTCCAGGAACCTGGGTCTCTGAATCGTTGCTGTAAAGATAGCCATGTGGCTGGGAGTGGTGGCTCACGCCTGTAATCCCAGCACTTTGGGAGGCCGAGACGGGTGGATCATCTGAGGTCAGGAGTTCAAGACCAGCCTGGCCATAATGGTAAAACCCTGTGTCTACCAAAAAATTAACCAGGTGTGGTGGTGCATGCCTTTAATCCCAGATACTCAGGAGGTAGATGCAGGAGAATTGCTTGAATCCGGGAGGCAGAGATTGCAGTGAGCTGAGATCGTGCCACCACACTCCAGCCTGTGTGACAGAGCGAGACTCTGTCCCCCCGCAAAAAAAAACAAACAAAAAAAAACCAGATAGCCATGCAGGAGTTCCATGTAACCAGAATCACTGGAAATAAACTGTTACATAAGCAATTAAAGGAACACTCTGATTGCAACATGGAAAATGCATTAAAAACAGGCAGTAATAGTAACAAGCTCAAAGCCTTGGTGTAATAGAAGTTATGGTAAAAGGGATTTTTGAGATGATATTAAGCACTATCAAAAGATGCTGAGAGGTTTCATTCTTTCCTAGTGCTGCCATAACAAGTTATCACAGACTAGGTTGTGTAAAATCAGAAATTTATTATCTCAGAGTTGTGAAGGCTAGAAATCCAGAATCAGTGTGTAGGCAGATCTGCCACAGCCCTGCTGGCCTCTGAGCTACTCTCAAAATCATGCTTTGCTTTTCTTGAAAAATGATATGTATTCATTGCCAAGTAGCCCTTTCAGCCCATTTTCCTACCCAGGAATTCCAGAAGTCTGACTGCCTTCTTACATTTTGTCAAATCTCTGTCCCTTTCAGTCCAAGATGGCAGAGCTTCTACTGAGATGGTTGAGTGAACTCATGAGTCACAAGTCTAATCTCTCCAGCAAAAGTTAGTCCCATGATACCCTTAGTGTTCTTTCCAGAGTGTGCTTTTTCATTTCTTGCAATATGCATATACTGAGCATTTTTCAAATGTTCAAGTTCTAGTTCTTATTTGCCTCATAGCTTCCTCCTTTTTCTTTCTTTCTTTTAATATTTTACTATAAGCAGCAAGGAGAAACCAGGCTGCAACATCCACACTGTACTTGGAAATCCCCTAAGTTAAATATGCAAGTACATCACCTACAAGTTCCACTTTTTCACCCAACAGAAGAAAACAATTAAGTCAAGTTTTGTGCCACTTTATAATAAGGCACCTTTCTAAAGGAGTTTCCAACATCATGTTTCTCATTTTTATCTAAGACTTCACAAGAAGTAACTTTAGCATTTATATTTGTATCAATAATCCTTCAAGGCAATCTGGGCTTTTTCTGCTTACCTCAAGGTTCTTCCAGCTTCTACTTATCACCTGATCCTAAAGCCTCTTCCACCTTTTTAGGTATTTATTACAGTGGCACCCCACCATTTTCCAGTACAAAAAATCTATAGTAGTTTGCTATGGCTGTCATAGCAAATTACCACAAATGATGTGTCTTAAAACAACAGAAACTTATTCTCTCATAGGTTTGGAAGCCACAAGTCCAAAATCAAGGTGTTGACGGGGTCATGATCATGTTAAAGGCTCCAGGGGAAAACCTTTTCCATGCCTTTTTCTTAGCTTCTGGTGAACACTATAATCCTTGATGTTCCTTAAGTCTTAGATGCATCACTACAATCTCTGCCTTCAGCATCAAATGATGTTCTCTTTATGTGTATACCTGGATCATGTCTCCGCTTCTTATAAGAACACCAATGATATCAGATTAGGTTCCACTCTAATCAAGTATGACTTTATCTTAACTTGATTACATTTTCGAAGACTCTATTTTCAAATAAGATCACATTCACAGGCTGGGATTTCAACCTTTCTTCTAGGGGATACAGTTCAACCAATAACAGACGCCAAACAAGAAAATGTTAATTAGTACCACTGGTTTTAAAAACATGAAAATTATTGGTGACCTCGACAAAAGCAATTTGTAAATGCTATGTGATATAAGAATCAACAGTATTACATGACTACCAAAATAAAATAATGCACCTTACAGTTTTACTATCCAAGGAAAAGACTGATATAATAATGTGCTATTATTTCTGGTCCAAGTGTACAGACATCACTGAATTTCATTCTAGCATCACAATATTAGAGTGTCTAGGATGGTGACTAGGGTAGTTACGTCTGGAAACAGTGATATATAGTAAACTTATGTGTTTAGACTGGAAAAGACACAATTTATGAGCCTTTGATAGCTATTTTTGATAGCTGTCTCTGAAACCTGATAAACTAGCATTTAGTTGAGAGATTAGGCTTATCCTGAATAACTTCAGAAGATTGAGTTAATTGAATGTAAGCAAAGCATAGTTCATCCTAATATGAGAAAGAATTTAATCATTATAGGTGCCTACATTTCCCATGTGCTTATTTAAATAACAACCATTTTGTGAGTGGAGAACTTCCAACTGGGGCTAAATGATTGAAAACTGGAGTTGCTACAAAGGAAATCATGTGGGAAGTAAAAAAGTAAATTATGTTATCTTCAGTTTCTTGCAAATCATGTACAGATGCTCCTTGACTCCTGACAGAGTTACTTCCCAATAAATCCATTGTAAGTTGAAAATATTTGAAGTAAAAAATGCATTCAGTACTCCCAAACTTCTGAACATCTTTGCCTAGCCTAGCCTACCATAAATGTGCTCAAAACACTCACATTAGTCTACAGTTGATCAAAATCATTCAATGCAAAGTCTATTTTACAAAGAAGTATTGAATACTTCAGGTAATTTATTGATGTGCATGTTGCTTTTGCACAATCATAAAGTAAAAATATCTTAAGTCATCATGAATTGGGGAGCATCTGTATTCTCTTATTCTTTTCAAAAATTCAGATGGCTCTTCAGCCTATTTTTAGCTATAAAAATTAAATAATAGATATAGAAATATAGGCATTTCCCCCCATCAGCTGTAAATTCACAACTAACTCAGTAATGCAAAAAGTATTCATTTATTAAAATAAAAATATCAAAAAAGATGCAGATATAATATTGTAGAAAATTTAGTAAAAATTTAAAGCAGATGCTTGGCAAACTAGAAACAGAAAGCATCATTTTTAATCTGTGAGCTAGGCCAGATCCTCATGTTCATCTAGAAATAGTGCTGGACAGAATGAGAACTTGATCTCTTCTATGGTTACTTTCATTTTGTTTTATTCCCACTTTAACCAACAAACAATGTAAAGAGTCCACAGGAAATTAAAAATACACAACACAGGTGGATGCAACCTAAATGTCCACAGCTTCCTTATTTGTCACAGAAGCTGACTAGGTGGCCCCAATAACCTCTTTTATTGAAGAGGCTCAGAAAATAGGCTCTTTGTATGTGATTGTGAATCATCAGCTTTCTTCACTAGGACTATTAATAATTTGTGGTTTTGGATGGCCCACAACATGATAAAGAAAATCTATCAGAATTTACTCGGTACTTTATGCTAAAATTAAGGAGTTTCCCATTAAACTCAAGAGTATGACAAGAATGCTTGTTACCACTGCTGACAGTCAACATTATACTTAAGTTTAAATTAGTGCAATAAGAAAAGAAAATAGGAGATACAAAGAATGGAAAAAGGAAAAATTTTATTATTTGCAGAGATATATTTACTTGTTTACACAGAAAACCCAAGAACAATCACTATCTATTTGAAAAAAGAAGATACTTTAGCAAGATTACCTAACACAAGGCTAATAAAGAAAAATCAGTAGCATTTCTAGATACCAGGTATAGCATGTTAGCACAGTCCATTCACAATAGCAACTAAATCTAAGGTTTTGATGTAAACAAAGATGTTAAAGATTTCGAAAGAGTATGTTTTTTGGTTATTTATTGCTGAATAGCAAACTACCCTGAAACTTAGTGGCTTAAAACTACAATCACTTATCAAACTTTTGAAGAATTTTAAGGAGGCAAGAACAAAATGAGAAAATGGCAGAATTGTAGCCAATGTGATCAAAGAAGTATCAGTGGCTCAGGTCATGTAGAATCTTTTAACATACTAAAAACAAACAAACAAACAAAATCCCAAACTACCCATTTATAGTGAAATGGATAAATAAAACATGGAATATTCATAGCCTATAACCTCAGAAGTAATTAAATATTGACCTAGATATATAGCTAAATATTCAAATCACAAAAATTTTAAAAAATAATTGAATAATGCATTCTGTATGCTAGTATCTGAGTGAAATTCTAAATCAAACACTAAAGATTACATGCATGCCAAATTCATGTAAGCATTTTGGTTGCCTCTGACAAGAACGAGACAGAAAGGAGACTGCAAGGGGTATTTTGCATATCTGTATTATGTTTATGATTTAAAAATAAATTTTTAAGGCAAATATAAAATTGTTTACATTCATTAATGCTAGGTATATTCTCTATTCATGTGTATGTATTTGTATATCAATGGGTATGAATGAATAAAAAAATATAAATATATATGTTTTGCAATTTGCATTTAAATGCAAATACACATGTAATTTAAATAGTTCTAATGCAGAAGTACCATGTAAAATAATTACATTAGTTCATTTAATAATTTTCTAGTGATCCATGAAATGTCTAAACTTTTAATAGGAAATTACTTATGGAACAATACAATGTGTCTCGCCAAAGAAACATATTGAGATGTAATGGGCCTAATTCTATGTGGTTTATCTACCAATGGTGAAATAAATAAATAATAAATAACTTCCTCTTTTTCTTTTTTAATGGTGACTTTACTCCAGGACAAAAATGTTTTATGCATCTATTGTGATACAAAATACTGGGTTTCTTTTTTTTTTTTTTTTAATATGGAGGTTTACTATATTTTCTTAGTAGTTGGGTCTATGGTATGGAAGTAGCCATGGTTAATATGAACCACTTAAAATATTGTTAGTGCTTAACATTAATTACTTATTTCAAAAAAGAAATGCTTTTAGGCAAATGAATATGCTATTTTAAGTATCTGAGCATGGTTTCTTAATAGCCTATCATCCAAAGCACATTCACTTTATACTATTTTCTGGGGAGGCTAACAGATTTCTTCTGAGCTCTCTAGTTCTTCACTGTTAGGTTGAGGATCATGCTGGAAACATAGTTAACTGCAGTTAGGTATATAAATCAGTGAAATGTTTTGTTCTATAAAAAAATAAATATTTCATTGCCTTTTATTTCATTTTTTTCAACAAGTTAATACTTCACATTCCATGTAGAAGTGTGTCCCAGTTTTCAAATGCTTATCTCTCTTTATTTATGCACTCATTCCTTTGTTACCCATGTATTCAATAAATATTTATTGAGACTTTATTCTGTTCTCAGCAATACTCTGGGCACTAAGTTATAGTGACAATTTTAAATTGACATGTATCCTTTCCTCTTGGAACACAGTTTCCTGCCAGAAACCAAGTTTATTCGAATACATACAAAAGTGAATGTAAAACCAACAGTATTAAAAATGAAAAGTATGTGGTGATGTGAGAACATAGGAGGACATGACCTAACCTATGAGAGTAAGGGAGTAGGAGGAAATATTTAAATTTAGATCTAAATAATTAAAAGAAGTTAACTAGTAAAAATGGCAAATGAGCAGAAAGATTGTCCCAGTACAAAAGTATAGCATGTGTTTGGGTGCATATATACAGCCTGTTTGTCCATCAATATAGAGGACTTATTAATAAAAGAATGACACTAATGTAACACTAGTGCCTCAGAACAATTATATTTACTGTCCCCCAAAATGCATTTCTCCTTTCTTCAAATATATTAGGCATATGGTCAAATATCCTGTTTTCATAAAAATATTTCCTGTTTCTTCTAAAATAAAAATCAGAGAGTGATGTTAGCAAGATGGCAAGATGGCAGTCTTTGTCACCCTACAATAAACAATGACTTAACAATCCACAAATAATAATAACCCTGGGTAGGCTCAAGAGTCCAATTAAGAGCAATAGCAAAACATTGGAGCAGAAAACAGAAAAAACAAACATAAGGGATCACTAGGCATACCTGACACATCTGGAAACAGCTAGAAACAAAGAAGGGTGAGGACTATCAGTATCAGCTATACAATGGGTGCCACCATGGTTCCTGGTGGCCTACTCTGCAGAGGGCTGTGGCAGCCTTTGTTACAGAGAATCTCAACAGCCCATGCAGCATCTGTGGATTCCTCACAACTTTTACAGCAAAAGTTCCCTTAGCATTTATCGACACAGACCCTAGCAGCCTACTCCACAGAGGACACCTGCAGCTTTCTCCACTGAAGTAACCAACAGCCACTGCTGTCACAGTTCCCCCAGAGAAGAAGATGCTGCTTTGCCCCTCCACATCCAAGCAGGAACTGCTGTTGTGCTGCCACATGACCAGTGTTGCCATCCCCCCAAACCAATACTTACCAAAAATCCTGGAGCCATACCTGTTTTGTGTATGCTCAAGCTCAAGACACTGGCTTGGCAGTTAACACCACAAACACTGCAGCACTGCATATCGGACACCAGTGCCAATGCCACGGTGAGCACAATTGTGAGCCAGAACCCACACCAAGAGAGATACCCTTGACCAAGGCTTTCCTCATGAGAAAAGAAAAGAGAATAGGAAGACCCCAATAGCCTTTGCCACCGAAGACTCTAACAGCCCTCACCACCACTGCATACACTGACTGGCTTAGCTGCTGAGGACTCTTGCAACCTTCACTGACACTGACTTCAAATGATGAAGCTATACAGAGACTATGCTGCCACACCTTCACTGGAGCCAGAACAGCTGCATCCCACCCAGTTAGCACCTAGCATACCAAACATTCTCCAGAATAGATAATATGTTAGGAAACAAAACAAGTCTTAACCAATTCAGGAAAGTTAATATATCAAACATTTTCTCTGACCACAATGGTACAAAACTAGAAACCAATGGAAAGAGGAACACTGAAAAATTCATAAATACATGTTAATTCAACAATGTGGTCCTGAACAATCAATGGCTCAAAAAAGAATTCAAAGGAACAGTTAAAAAATATCTTGAGACAAATGAAAATGGAAAACACAGCTTACTAAATCTTACAAGATGCAGCAAAAGCAATTCAAAGAGGGAAGTTTATAGTGATAATGATCTAACGAAGAAAAAAAAGATCTCAAGTAAACAACATAACTTTACACCTCTGGAAAGTAGAAAAAGAAAAAAAAGAAAACAAACTAATACCAAAATTAGTAGAAGAAAATAGCAAAGATGTAAGCAGAAATAAATTATATAAAGACTAGAAACACAATAGGACAGTGGGAGTTTTTTTAAAGATAAATGAAATTAACAAATTTTTAACTAAACTAAGAAAAAAAGAGCAGAATCAAATAAATAAAATCAGAAATAAATGAGGAGACATTACAAGTGATACCACAGAAATACAAAAAAAAGAAAAAATGTAGACTACTAAGAAAAACTGTATGCCCTTAAGTTGATAAACTAGAAAAAAAAAAAAAAAAAAGGATACATTCTGAGAAACATACAACCTTCCAAGCTGAAATATGAAGAAATAGATCTCTGAACAGAATGATAACAAGTAAGGAAATCGAATCAATAACCAAAAATGTCCCAAGGACCGGATACTTTCACTGGTAAATTCTATCAATTATTTAAAGGAAAAACCAAAATACCACCTATTGTTCTCAAACTCTTCCAAAAACTTGAGAAGAATGAAATACCTCTAAACACATTTTAAAATGCCAGAATTGCCCTAATACAAAAGCCAGACCAGAAGACTACCAGAAAAGAAAATTACAAGCCAACATACCTGATGAACATAGATACAAAAATTCTCAAAAAAATACTAGCTAACTGAATTTAATAGTACATTAAAAAGATCATTCACCATGACCAAGCAAAATTTATTCCTGGGATGCAAGGATGGATTAACATATGCAAATCAATAAATGTGGTACTCAATATTACAAACTGAAAAATAAAAAGATAATCATCTCAAAACTGCACAAAAGCACTTCACAAAATTAGATATTATTTCCTGATGAAAACACTCATCAAATTAGATATAGAATAAATGCACCTCAAGGCTGGATGCATTGGTTAACACCTGTAATCCCAGCACTTTGGGAGGCCGAAGTAGGTAGATCATTTGAGGTCCGGAGTTCAAGATCAGGCTGACCAACATGGTGAAACTCTGTCTCTACTGAAAATACAAAAATTAGCTGGGCATCTTGGCACTTACCTGTATTCCTAGCTAATTGCGAGGCTGAGGCAGAAGAATCCTTGAACCTGGAAGGCGGAGGTTACAGTGAGCAAAACCACGCCATTGCACTCCAGCCTGGGAGAAAGAGAAAGACTCTGTCTCTAAATAAATAAATAAATAAATAAATGTTCCTCAACACAAAAAAGGCCATATATCACAAGCCTACAGCTAACATCATACTCAATGATGAAAAGCTAAAAACTTTTTCTCTAAGATCAGGATTAAGACAAGAATATCCATTCTCACTACTCATATTCAACACAGTATTTGAAGACCTAGCCAGAGCAATTAGACAATAAATAAATAAATAACATTCAAATAAAGAAGCAAGAAGTAAAATTGCCCTGTGGCAGATGACATGATCTTACATATAGAAAAACCTAAAGATGTCAAAAAACTGTTAGAAATAAAAAGCAAATTCGGTAAAGATACAAGATACAAATTAATATACAAAAATCAGTTGCATTTCTATACACCTACAAAGAACTATCCCCCTCATTCCAAATTAAGAAAACAATCCATTTACAATCACATCAAAAAGAGTAAAATACATAAGAACAAATTTAACCAAGGGGAAATATTGTATGAAGGGGTGGCCTGCCCCTCCACACCTGTGGGCATTTCTCGTCCGGTGGAACAAGAGACTTGAGAAAAGAGATACAGAGACAAAGTATAGAGAAAGAAAAGTGGGCCCAGGGGGCCAGCGCTCAGCATACAGAGGACTGGCACTGGCACCAGTCTCTGAGTTCCCTTAGTATTTATTGATCATTATTGGGCATTTGTCGGAGAGTGGGATGTGGCAGGACAATACGGTAATAGTGGAGAGAGGGTCAGCAGGAAAACATGTGAGCAAATGTTTCTATATCATAAACAAGGTAAACAAAAAAGTGCTGTGCTTTTGATATGCATATACATAAACATCCCAATGCCTCAAAGAGCAGTATTGCTGCCAGCATGTCCCACCTCTAGCCCAGAGGCAGTTTTCTCCTATCTCAGTAGATGGAATATACAATCGAGACATTCCACTGCCCAGGGATGAGCAGAGACAGATGCCTTCCTCTTATCTCAACTGCAAAGAGGCCTTCCTCTTTTACTAATCCTCCTCAGCACAGACCCTTTAGGGGTGTCAGGCTGGGGGACGGTCAGGTCTTTCCCTTCCCACGAGGCCATATTTCAGACTGTCACATGGGGAGAAACCTTGGACAATACCTGGCTTTCCTAGGCAGAGGTCCCTGCGGCCTTCTGCAGTATATTGTGTCTCTGGGTACTTGAGATTAGGGAGTGGTAATGATTCTTAACAAGCATGCTACCTTCAAGCATTTGTTTAACAAAGCACATCCTGCACAGCCCTTAATCCATTTACCCTTGAGTTGACACGGCACATGTTTCCGGGAGCACAGGGTTGGGGGTAGGGTTACAGATTAACTGCATCTCAAGGCAGAAGAATTTTTCTTAGTATGGAACAAAATGGAGTCTCTTATGTCTACTTCTTTCTACATAGACATAAGAGTCTGATCTCTTTCTTTTCCCCACAATTGTACACTAAAAAAAAAATAAAACATCGATAAAATCAATTGAAGAAGACAGAAATAAATTGAAAGATATACCATGTATATGAATCAGGAGACTCATATTGGCAAAATGCACATACTACCCAAAGAGATCTACAGATTCAATGCAATCCCTATTAAAATTCCAATGAGGCTTGGCAGGGTGGCTCATGCTTGTAATCCCAGAACTTTGGGAGGCTGAGGCAGGTGGATCACGAGGTCAGGAGGTCGAGACCATCATGGCTAACATGGTGAAACCCCCTTGTCAGGCCTCTGAGCCCAAGCTAAGCCATTGCATCCCCTGTGACTTGCACATATATGCCCAGATGGCCTGAAGTAACTGAAGAATCACAGAAGAAGTGAAAAGGCCCTGCCCCGCCTTAACTCATGACATTCCACCATTGTGATTTGTTCCTGCCCCACCTTAACTGAATGATTAACCCTGTGAATTTGCTTCTCCTGGCTCAGAAGCTCCCCCACTGAGCACCTTGTGACCCCCGCCCCTGCCCACCAGAGAACAACCCCCTTTGACTGTAATTTTCCATTACCTTCCCAAATCCTATAAAACGACCCCACCCCATCTCCCTTCGCTGACTCTCTTTTCGGACTCAGCCCGCCTGCACCCAGGTGAAATAAACAGCCATGTTGCTCACACAAAGCCTGTTTGGTGGTCTCTTTACATGGACGCACATGAAATTTGGTGCCGTGACTCAGATCGGGGGACCTCCCTTGGGAGATCAATCCCCCATCCTCCTGCTCTTTGCTCCCTGAGAAAGATCCACCTATGACCTCAAGTCCTCAGACTGACCAGTCCAAGAAACATCTCACCAATTCCAAATCCGGTAAGCGGCCTCTTTCTACTCTCTTCTCCAACTTCCCTCACTATCCCTCAACCTCTTTCTCCTTTCAATCTTGGCACTACACTTCAATCTCTCCCTTCTCTTAATTTCAATTCCTTTCATTTTCTGGTAGAGACAAAGGAGAAATGTTTTATCCGTGGACCCAAAACTCTGGCGCCGGTCACAGACTGGGAAGGCAGCCTTCTCTTGGTGTTTAATCATTGCAGGGACACTTCTCTGATGATTCACCCATGTTTCAAAGGTGTCAGACCACGTAGGGACGCCTGCCTTGGTCCTTCACCCTTAGAGGCAAGTCCCACTTTTCTCTTTTCTGGGGGAGGGGCAAGTACCAGAACCCCTTCTCTCCGTGTCTCTATCCCTTCTCTGCTTTTCTGGGGGAGGGGCAAGTACCCCTCAACCCCTTCTCCTTCACCCTTAGTGGCAAGTCCCACTTTTCTGGGGGAGGGGCAAGTATCCCAACCCCTTCTCTCTGTGTCTCTACCCCTTCTCTGCTTTTCTGGAGGAGGGGAAAGTACCCCAACCTCGTATCTCTGCACTCCGATTCCTTATTTCCATGCCCCGACCTCGTATCTCTGTGCCCCAACCCCTTCTCTGCTTTTCTGGAGGGCAAGAAACCCCCACCCCTTCTCTGTGTCCCTACTCTTTTCTCTGGGCTTGCCTCCTTCACTATGAGCAAGCTTCCACCTTCCATTCCTCCTTCTCCCTTAGCCTGTGTTCTTAAGAACTTAAAACCTCTTCAACTCTCACCTGACCTAAAATCTAAGTGTCTTATTTTCTTCTGCAATGCCGCTTGACCCCAATACAAACTCGACAGTAGTTCCAAATAGCCAGAAAACGGCACTTTCAATTTTTCCATCCTACAAGATCTAAATAATTCTCATCGTAAAATGGGCAAACGGTCTGAGGTGCCTGACATCCAGGCATTCTTTTACACATCAGTCCCTTCCTAGTCTCTGCCCAATGCAACTCGTCCCAAATCTTCCTTCTTTCCCTCCCACCTGTCCCCTCAGTGCCAACCCCAAGTGTCGATGAGTCTTTCTAATCTTCCTTTTCTACAGACCCATCTGACCTCTCCCTTCCTCCCCAGGCTGCTCTTCACCAGGCCGAGGTAGGTCCCAATTCTTCCTCAGCCTCTGCTCCTCCACCCTATAATCTTTTTATCACCTCCCCTCCTCACACCTGGTCTGGCTTACAGTTTTGTTCCGTGACTAGCCCTCCCCCTCCTGCCCAGCAATTTACTCTTAAAAATGTGGCTGGAGCTAAAGGCATAGTCAAGGTTAATGCTCCTTTTTCTTTCCCTAATCAGAAGTGTTTAGGCTCTTTTTCATCAAATACAAAAACCCAGCCCAGTTCATGGCTCGTTCGGCAGCAACCCTGAGATGCTTTACAGCCCTAGACCCTAAAAGGTCAAAAGGCCATCTTATTCTCAATATACATTTTATTACCCAATCTGCTCCTGACATTAAAGAAAACTCCAAAAATTGGAACCTGGCCCTCAAACCCCACAACAGGACTTAATTAACCTCACCTTCAAGGTGTACAATAATAAAAAAAAAGTTGCAATTCCTTGCCTCCACTGTGAGACAAACCCCAGCCACATCTCCAGCACACAAGAACTTCCAAACACCTGAACCACAGCAGCCAGGTGTTCCTCCAGAACCTCCTCCCCCAGGAGCTTGCTACAAGTGCCAGAAATCTGACCACCAGGCCAAGGAATGCCTGCAGCCCAGGATTCCTCCTAAGCCGTGTCCCATCTGTGCCAGACCCCACTGGAAATCGGACTGTTCAACTCACCTGGCAGCCACTCCCAGAGCCCCTGGAACTCTGGCCCAAGGCTCTCTGACTGACTCCTCGGCTTAGTGGCTCAAGACTGACGCTGCCCAATCACCTCGAAAGCCCCGTAGACCATCACAGATGCTGAGCTTCGAGTAACTCTCACAGTGGAAGGTAAGCCCATCCCCTTAATCAATATGGAGGCTACCCACTCCACATTACTTTCTTTTCAAGGGCCTGTTTCCCTTGCCTCCATAACTGTTGTAGGTATTGACGGCCAGGCTTCTAAACCTCTTAAAACTTCCCAACTCTGGTGCCAACTTAGACAATACTCTTTAAAGCACTCCTTTTAGTTATCCCCACCTGCCCAGTTCCCTTAATAGGCCGAGACACTTTAAATTATCTGCTTCCCTGACTATTCCTGGATTACAGCTACGTCTCATTGCTGCCTTTCTTCCCAATCCAAAGCCTCCTTTGCATCCTCCTCTTGTATTCCCCCACCTTAACCCACAAGTATAAGATACCTCTACTCCTTCCTTTCTGACTGATCATGCACCCCTTACCATCTCATTAAAACCTAATCACCCTTAACCCGCTCAATACCAATATCCCATCCCACAGCATGCTTTGAAAGGATTAAAGCCTGTTATCACTCGTCTGCTACAGCATGGCCTTTTAAAACCTATAAACTCTCCTTACAATTCCCCCATTTTACCTGTCCTAAAACCAGACAAGACTTACAAGTTAGTTCAGGATCTATGCCTTATCAACCAAATTGTTTTGCCTATCCACCCCATGGTGCCAAACCCATATACTCTCCTATCCTCAATACCTCCCTCCACAACCCATTATTCTGTTCTGGATCTCAAACATGCTTTCTTTACTATTCCTTTGCACCCTTCATCCGAGCCTCTCTTCGCTTTCACTTGGACTGACCCTAACCCCCATTAGGCTCAGCAAATTACCTGGGCTGTACTGCCGCAAGGCTTCACAGACAGCCCCCATTACTTCAGTCAAGCCCAAATTTCATCCTCATCTGTTACCTATCTCAGCATAATTCTTCATAAAAGCACAGGTGCTCTCCCTGCTGATCTTGTCCGATTAATCTCCCAAACCTCAATCCCTTACAAAACAACTCCTTTCCTTCCTAGGCATGGTTAGTATGGTCAGAATTCTTACACAAAAGCCAGGACTGCACCCTGTAGCCTTTCTGTCCAAACAACTTGACCTTACTGTTTTAGCCTAGCCCTCATGTCTGCGTGCAGTGGCTGCCACTGCTTTAATACTTTTAGAGGCCCTCAAAATCACAAACTATGCTCAACTTACTCTCTACATTTCTCATAACTTCCAAAATTGATTTTCTTCCTCATACCTGATGCATATACTTTCTGCTACCTGGCTCCTTCAGCTGTACTCACTCTTTGTTAAGTCCCACAATTACCATTATTCCTGGCCCGGACTTCAATCCGGCCTCCCACATTATTCCTGATACCACACCTGACCCCCATGACTGTATCTCTCTGATCCACCTGACATTCACCCCATTTCCCCATATTTCCTTCTCTCCTGTTCCTCACCCTGAGCATGCTTGATTTATTGATGGCAGTTCCACCAGGCCTAATCACCACACACCAGCAAAGGCAGGCTATGCTATAGTACAAGCCACTAGCCCGCCTCTTAGAACCTCTCATTTCCTTTCCATTGTAGAAATCCATCCTCAAGGAAATAACTTCTCAGTGTTCTGTCTGCTATTCTACTACTCCTCAAGGATTATTCAGGCCCCCTCCCTTCCCTACACTTCAAGCTCGAGGATTTGCCCCACCCAGGACTGGCAAATTAGCTTTACTCAACATGCCCCGAGCCACAAAAACTAAAATACCTCTTAGTCTCAGTAGACACTTTCACTAGATAGGTAGAGGCCTTTTCTACAGGGTCTGAGAAGGCCACCGCAGTCATTTCTTCCCTTCTGTCAGACACAATTCTTCAGTTTGGCATTCCCACCTCTATACAGTCTGACAACAGACCAGCCTTTATTAGTCAAATCAGCCAAGCAGTTTTTCAGGCTCTTAGTATTCAGTGAAACCTTTATATCCCTTATAGTCCTCTGTCTTCAAGAAAAGTAGAACGGACTAAAGGTCTTTTAAAAACACACCTCACCAAGCCCAGCCACCAACTTAAAAAGAACTGGACAATAATTTTACCACTTTCCCTTCTCAGAAGTCAGACCTGTCCTCAGAATGCTACAAGGTACAGCCCATTTAAGCTCCTGTATAGATGCTCCTTTTTATTAGGCACCAGTCTCATTCCAGACACCGGACCAACTTAGACTGTGCCCCCACAAAAAACTTGTCATCCCTACTATCTTCTGTCTCATCATACTCCTATTCACCGTTCTCAACTACTCATACATGCCCTGCTCTTGTTTACACTGCCAGTTTACACTGTTTCTCCAAGCCATCACAGCTGATATCTCCTCGTGCTATCCCCAAACCACCACTCTTAACTCTTGAAGTAAATAAATAATCTTTGCTGGCAGGACTATGCTGAATCTCCTTAGGCACTCTCTAATTAGATGTCCTAGGTCCTCCCAATTCTTAGACCTTTTATACCTGTTTTTCTCCTTCTCTTATTCCATTTAGTTTTTCAATTCATACAAAACCGTATCCAGGCCATCACCAATAATTCTAAATGACAAATGTTTCTTCTAACAACACCACAATATCACCCCTTTCCACAAAATCTTCCTTCAGCTTAATCTCTCCCACTCTAGGTTCCCACACTGCCCCTAATCCCACTTGAAGCAGCCCTGAGAAACATCGTCCATTCTTTCTCCATACCACCCCCCAAAAATTTTTGCCACCCCAAGACTTCAACACTATTTTATCTTTCTTATTAATATAAGAAGACAGGAATGTCAGGCCTCTGAGCCCAAGCCAAGCCATCGCATCCCCTGTGACTTGCACATATATGCCCAGATGGCCTGAAGTAACTGAAGAATCACAGAAGAAGTGAACAGGCCCTGCCCCACCTTAACTCATGACATTCCACCATTGTGATTTGTTCCTGCCCCACCTTAACTGAGTGATTAACCCTGTGAATTTCCTTTTCCTGACTCAGAAGCTCCCCCACTGAGAACCTTGTGACCCCCGCCCCTGCCCACCAGAGAACAACCCCCTTTGACTGTAATTTTCCTTTACCTTCACAAATCCTATAAAGCGGCACCACCCCTATCTCCCTTCGCTGACTCTCTTTTCAGACTCAGCCTGCCTGCACCCAGGTGAAATAAATAGCCATGTTGCTCACATAAAGCCTGTTTGGTGGTCTCTTCACATGGACGCACATGAAACCCGTCTCTACCAAAAATACAAAAAATTAGCTGGGCTTGGTGGTGGGAGCCTGTAGTCCCAGCTACTCAGGAGGCTAAGGCAGGAGAATGGTGTGAACCCAAGAGGCGGAGTTTGCAGTGAGCCGAGATCACGCCGCTGCACTCCAGCCTGGGCAACAGAGCGAGACTCCATCACAAAAAAAAAAAAAAAAAAAATTCCAATGACATTTTTACAGTAATAGAAAAATCAATTATAAAACTCATATGGAACTACAAAAGACCCTGAATAGCTAAAGTAAGCTTGAGTAGGAAAATCAAAGATGGATTCATCATATTTCCTGATTCTAAATTAACATTACAAAGCCCTAGTCAAAATAATATGGTATTGCATAAAAAAAGACATCCCAATGGAACAGAGTAAAAAGCCCAGAAATAAACCCACATATACATGATCAACTCTTTGACAAAGGTGCCAAGAATGCACGGAATAAATCATGTTGGGAAAACTGTATATCAAATTGGGAAAACTGTATATTGACTGGTGACAAAATGAGGTTGGATTTCTAGCTTTTACCATATACAATATTCAACTCAAAATGCATTAATAATTTAAATGTAAGATCTAAAATTACAAAACTCCTAGAATAAATCATGGAGAATCTCCTTTACAACATTCTTGGTCTTGGCAATGATTTTTGGATATGATATTGAAAGTGCATGCATAAAAGGCAAGCAAACAAACAATGAATGGGACTACATCAAAATTAAGTCTCCTTACAGCAAACAAAATAATCAACAAAATATAAAGGTGACCTACATAATGGGAAAAAAATAGTTGCAAACCATATATCAAATAATGTTGCTATCCTTTGAGTATCTGTCCCCTTCAAAACTCATGTTTTGAAATTTAATTTCCAATGTGGCAGTAGTGAGAAGTGGGGCCTTTAAGAGGTGACTGGGATCCATTTACGGATTAATGGATTACTGAGTTAATGATTAATGGGTTATCACTGAAGTGGAACTAGTGGTTTTAAAGAAAAGGAAGAAAGACCCAAGCTAGCGTGCATAGCCCATAACTTCACCCTGCACTCATTGACCAACTGATCTCTACACTTTGGCCCCCTCCAAAATTTGAAGTTTCTCTCGTCTGCTCTTTCAGCAGCCCCATGATTAATACTTTTTCCCTGCTGCAAATTGGTGTCTTGGCATATTGACTTGCTGTGCACATCTGGCAATGAACCTATTGCATTTACATTCTGAACTGCCTCAGGACTCCATGGAGAGCCCTGACAGCATGAAGGCCCTCAAAAGATGAAGCCCTTTTGTTCCTGACCAAACTGAGGATCAGGCTGCTATTTCTGGTGTCCAATAATGAGATGCAAATGAACTGGGTAGGAAGAGAGTTTTTATTTCTGCAACTGGTTACAGGGAGAAGGCCTGGAAATTATCACCAGACCAACTCAAAATTACAGTTTTCCAGAGTTTATATACCTTCTAAGCTATATGTTTATGTGTAAGTGTGCGTTCATCTAACGACATAAGTGATTAACTTCTTTTAATCTATAATTAAGGTCTGAGTCCTAAAGACCTTCTTCTGGAGCCTCAGTAAATTTACTTAATCTAAATTGGTCCAGGTGCTCGGGTGATTACCCTTATCTTATCTTCTGCTAAATCAGGGAGGTTGGGAGAATTCCTTCAGACCCCCAATAAACTTGTTTGTGGAGGCCTGGGGAGTTTCTTCAGACCTCCCAATAAAACTTGTTTAATCTTAGATGGTTCTTATTAAGAATCCCTCCATTGTTTTATCATGGTTTAAGGTCCAAGGAGGGCCTAGGGAGAAATTCTTGGTGGGCTTTTGTTACCTTCCAGTCTTTGAATAAAGGCACTGGCTTTTTTTAGCTTTTAATATTTAACTTAACCACTCAGTCAGTACTGAAACAGTAGTTATGGAGGCCTGCCTTAGTGAGACCTAACCTGTCATTCTTTGATCTTGGTGTTCTCAGCCTCCATAAATGAAAGAAATATACTTTTTCTCTTTGTAAGATAGCTACTTTCCAGTATTTTTTTTTATAAGTAACAGAAAATGGACTAAGAAAGAAAATTGGTACCAATAAATGGCATATTGCTGATAATAAATACCAGAAAATGCAGAAGTGGCTTTGGAACTGGGTAATGGGGAGAGGCTGGAAGAAGTTAGTGGGGCAGACTATAAAAAGCCTAGATTCTTGTGAGGGCTTAGAAGACAAGATGACTAGGGAAGGTTTGGAACTCACTAGAGATTGATTAAGTGGTTGTGACCAGGATGCTGATAAGCATATGCAGATTAAAGGCTATTCTGCTGAGATTTCAGTTGGAACTGATGAACAAGGTATTGGGAACTGAAAAAAGAAAAAGCTGTTCTTGTCATAAATTGGCAAAGAATTTGGCTGAATTATGTCCATGCCTGAGGGCTTTGTGAAAGATTAAACTTGAGAGTGATGAACTAGGATATCTGGCAGAAGAAATTTCTATGCAAAATATGGAAGAATTTGCAGGGTTACTTTTGGCAACTTATGCTGAGATTCTGGAGAAAAGGAATAATTTAAAGACAGAAATTAAAATTAAAAGAGAAGCAGGGCAGAAAGATTTGGAAACTTCTCAGCCCCACCATAGAAAGAGTGAAAATGTGTGTTCAGTAAAACATACTTTGTCCTGGGTATAGCCCAGTGACAATTTGCTAAAGAGATTAGCATAGATAGAAGGGAGTCAGCTGCTATTCTTTGACAGTTGTAGAAAGAGTCCCAAAAGCATTTTAGAGATTTTCAAGGCTGCCCTTCCCATCACAAGCCCAGAGATCTTGGAGGCCAAATGGTTTTATGGGGAAGGCCCTGGATGCTCTCTAGGGGTTCATTACCAAGGGCTACCTTGGACTCTGCTTAGTGCACCCCACTTATTGCACCCCAGTGCACCACTCCATGTCCACTCCAGCCCCGGCTCAAGTGGCCCCAGCTGTAGTTCTTGTTGCAACTCCATACGGTACAAATTGTATTAGCAACATCCACGTGGTGCTAATTCTAAAGGCTTGCAGAAAGCAAGAGCTGTGGAGGCTTCACAGCCTCCACCCAAATTTCAAAAGATGTCATCAAAAGCCTAGGGACCATTGTCCTAGAGCAGAGTCACCACAAATAGCCCCTTCTAGGGCAGTGCTGAGCAGAAGAAATGTGGAGTTGAGGCTGTTGTAGAGTCCCTACCAGGACAATGCCTGTGGAGCCATGGCAGCTATACGACCAGGGAGACTCCAGAACTGTGGAGTCACCAGCAGCATGGAATGCTTGGCTGAGAAAGCTTCAGGTATCCAACTCTAACCTGTACAAGTAGCCATGTGGGCTACAGCCAGCAAAGACATGGGGACAGAGCTGCCTGAGGCCTTAAAGACCCAACTGTTATCTCAGTGTGCCCAAGAGGTAGCACATGGAGTTAAAAGAGATTATTTGCTTTTTTAAGATTTAATGTCTCTGGGTTTTAGACTTACTAGAGGTCTGTTACTCCTTCTGTTTTACTTATTTTTCCCTTTTGGAATAAGAATGTCTTATTCCTGTACCACCATCTCATCATGGAAGTAGATAATTTGTATTGATTTTGCAGGTTCACAGATAAAACTCTGGATTTTGGACTTTTGAACTGGTGCTGATGCAAGTTAAGACTCTGGGGCTATGGAGATGGAATGGATGTAACTGTATGTGAGAAGGACATGAGTTTTATGTGGCTAGGTGCAAAATGTTATTGTTTGAATATTTGTTTCCTCCAAAATTCATGTTGAAATTTAAACTCTAATTTTGCAGTATTGAGAAGTAGTGCTTTTAAGAGGTGAGTGGACCGTGAAGGATCTGCCCTCATGACTGAATTAATTCCTTCATAGATTATTCAGTTAATGGATTAATGGATTTTCATGAGAGTGAGACTGATTGGTTTATAAGAAGATAAAATAGGCCAGGCATGGCGGCTCACACCTGTAAGCCCAGCACTTTGGGAGGCCAAAGCAGGCACATTGCTTGAGCTCAGGTGTTTGAAATCATCCTGGGAAACATGGCAGAAACCCCATCTCTACAAAAACACAAAGATTAGCAGGGCATGGTAGTGTGCACCTGTAGTCCCAACTACTCAGAAGGCTGAGGCAGGAGGATCATTTTAACCTGGGAGGTCAAGGCTTCAGTGATCTGTGATTGCACCACTACACCCCAGCCTGAGTGACAGAGCAAGATCCTGCCTCAAAACCTTAAAAAATTTCTTAAAAAATTACAAAATAGAAGAGGAAGAGAGACCTGGGCTAGCATGCTCTGTGACTCCTCCATGTGATGCCCTTCATGACCTTGGCACTCCAGAGAGTCCTTGCCAGCAAGAAGGTTCTCACCAGATGCAGCCCCTTGGCCTTGAACTTCTTCATCTCTGTAACTGTAAGAAATACATTTATTTTTTAAAATAAATTACTCAGTTTCAGATATTCTATTATAAGCAATAGAAAATACAATAAGGCAAAGGATTAATGTCCAAAATATATAAGAAACTTACATAACTTAATAGCAAATAATAATAATAACACAATATAAAACAGAGCATGGGACCTAAATAGACATTTTTCCAAAGAAGACATATAAATAGTCAATAGGTACATGAAAAGGTGCTCAACATCACTAATCATTATAGAAATGCAAATCAGAACTCAATGAAGTATCACTTCACACCTTTTAGGATGCTTATTATTAAAAAATAATCAAAAGCCAGTAAATGTTGGTGAGGATTTAGAGAACAGGAAACTCATGTACATTGTTGGTGGGAATGTAAATTGGTGCAGCCATAATGGAAGGTGGTATGGAGATTTATCAAAAAATTAAAAAGAGAATTATCATATGATTCAGCGAGCTACTTCTGGCTATATATCCAATAGAAATAAAATAACTAATGAAATAACTAATGTGAAGAGATACCTGCAGCCCCACATTCATTTCAGCATTATTCACAATAATTAAGTATAGAAACAATCTAAATGTCCATCAAATCAACGGATGAATGGAGAAAGAACTTGTGATACACACACACACACACACACACACACACACACACACAGAGGAATATTTCAGACTCTAAAAAAGAAGGAAATCCTGCCATTGCAACAATATGGATGAAACTGGAAGATATTATGTAAAGTGACATAAGCCAGAAATAGAAAAATACTGCATGATCTCACCTACATGTAGAGTCTAAAAAATGGAACTCATAGAAGCAGAGTGTGGTTACCAGAGGTCAGGAGATGGGTGAGATGGGGAGAAGTTGGTCAGAGGGTACAAATTTGCAGTTGCAAGATGAATAATTTTTATATGATGTATACTGTACCTCATAGTTACTATGGGTAATAACAATGTATTGCATACTTGAAACTTGCCAAGAGAGTAGAACTTAAGTATTCTTACCACCAAAAAAAAAAAAAAAAAAAAAAAAATGGAAAGGTAGGTATTTGAGGTGATGAATAGTTTAATTACCTTGATTGTGGTAATCATTTCACAATATATTTTCATATCAAAATATCATCCTGTATGCCTTGAATACCTGTTTATACCATCTTTATTTTTTAATAGTACTTCAGTAAAGCAGAAAAACAAAAGAAGAAAATTCTGGCATATACTGCAACAGGGATGAACCTTGAAAACTTTATGCTAAATGAAATATACCAGTCATAAAATAACCACTGTAAAAAGTGAATAAATGAAAATTGAAAATAAAAATAAAAAAATAATTTCTCCAGCCTATAAATCACTATCTTTTAGCACTTTGCATTTTTTATCACAGACCACACTTCTTCTGACATATTACTTGTTTCTGTGTTTATTAATTTTCTTTTCATCAGACTTCCTGATATCAAAGACTGTTATATCCCTAGAACCATTGTCTAGCATATCACAAATGTTCAATAAATATTTTTGAATACTCAGGTAAGTGAAATCATCTTTCAGAATTTATTAAATGCCAGTCACTTTGTTATTTTAACATATATTCTCTCATTTTATCCTCTTGAAACTATAAAGTTTGTATTATTCCCATTATCCTAATGGTAATGTGAGGGTTGGCTAGTTCAATAGCTTTCCTAGGTTCATTCAATTGGTAAATGACAAAAATGGAATTTGTATTTAGCTCTATTTGACTCAAATGCCCATAGTCTTAAGAACTGCACTGCATTGCATTTTAATTTTACACTTTGTTATTAGAACTGTTTCTAGAACTAGAAATAATATATGAAGAACAGGAAAATACATTCTAGGGTACAGATTTCTTCTCACTGGCCCTTGATTTTCTCTATATAAAAGAAATAGATGTTCTAGCACAGCTACATATTTTGGAAGCATTTCTTGTTAAGTGACTTTAACCTATGTATTTGTGAACTAGATATTACTCACCTAATTCCAAGTGAGTGTCTTATAAAACACAACAGATAATTTTGTGTAGCTGAATCAAGTTTTGACCAGGTCACATATAACTGGATTTTTTTTAAAAAAGGATTGATTTTCTCCTCAATTAACCTCACATTTGATTCAGTAAAGGATATAGAAATTTGTCTCCATTGCCCATTACACCCAAGTAGACATTTTATTGAAGGATATTTTCCCAAATATTCCGCAAATTGCTGCATCACTGTAGTGCAATATTTTGTTGAGCTCCTTGGCATAATTGCCCAGGCTTCTTCCCTAAGCAGGCTAAATTCTCATACAAACATTTCAGCATTTTCTGCTGATTTTTTTTGGCTTTCATTTTGTAAAAGTCCCAGTACATCCCTTTCAGCATACTAGCCAGACCTGAACAATCTCCACAAACATGGAAAGACTCTCCTTGATACTAATACTGAGACCGACTTGGCAGAAGGAGATTATTACTTTTCCTCAAGCATGGAAAAGTACATGAAGCCCATGCCAACCTACAGGCTGCCTATGTGTTTGGCCCTTTTTATGTCATGTAAACTATGGATTCTGTGATATTTTCATGCATTTTCTTATTTCCATGAGCCAATTTGCTTGCTGGAATTCATGTCCCCCAAATGGAGCAAAGAGTTTATCTTAGATACTTGTTTCCTTACCACCTTTAATGTTCCTTGTATGTATTGTATGCAACTATTGCTTTTCTCCTTCTGGAAGTAACTTTCTCCTCCCCAGAGCAAGACTGTAGACATATTATAATAACATTCATAATTGACAATGGTAAACCAATAAAATTAAGTTTAAACAAAGAATTAAACTAAGCAGAATCTGTCTTCTATATTCCTCTAGTGATTCATGTTGTATCTTTTGGATCATTCATCATCTTAAATTAAAACTACATTAGTGTCAGAAACATAGGAAAGGAAAAAAAAGATAGTGAAAGGAGGTGGTGAGCGCAAACCAAGACAAAAATATTTTTTACTGCACAATAGTACTGAAAACCAGCCCCTCCACAGCCCTGTCTAAAATGTCCCTTCTGTTGGGACCACTCTTATGTGAAAGGGATAGTAAATATTTCATTAGTATATGAAATGACCTGTTTCTTATGCAGCCTTGTAACTGAAAAGCAGGAAAGTTTGTTGCAGCCAGCTCAAAGACCCATCATCAGAACGTTTTCATTTAGGAAAAAATCAAACAAAGTAAATGTTTATCATAACATTCTAAACATTGCAAATCTACTGAAATATTTGATTGTAATCAAGGATTGTTAATGTTCTTAGGTAAAGAAACTGGATGACAGATACAGCATAAAGGACCCACTGACACAAGGAGGATGGAGTTTTTGTGAAAGAGTGTGATAATATGGGCAGCCTGAACAATCAATATGTCCAGGCTAGAGAGGCTCCAACATTGGAATTTCATGCTCCTCTACCTGGGATTCATTTAACTTCATCTGTAGGTGAAGCCCACAGACCCTAAAAGACATGGTCATGTCTTCTATAGTTTCTGCCATGTTTCATAATTTTCTAGCCACACTGACATCTACCTCCATAGGTTTGACCAAATTTCAAATGTTTCCCATTCTTATACTATACTTAAAAAAATTTATGAGGTATTAAGAATAATTTATTTTTGGTAATTGGCAAAATTTACAAATTGAGAATATCTATTTACAAATTGAAAATTTGTATTTACAAATTGAGAATATCTACCACTTCACTGATATTGTACTTTAAAGGCTGGAAAGAATATAATTCTGAAAACTGGAGCCAAAGCATCTACCATCAGATTTCTCAAAAAGCAGTCAAGGTGTTTTCCAATGTCTCTTACAAATAATCCAGTGTTGTTATGTTGCTGCAAAAGGAGAGAAAAATCCAAAAATCTCTGTGACTGGAGAAGTTAATCACAAAATAGCTACAAGAATAAAAAGATGATAAGAGATCTAACTATCACCCCACCTATAAAGCCCTACCCACAGGGTGAGATGAAATCTATCAAGTTCATCTTGCAGTATTGCATGTCTTAAGGAAGTACTGTTACAGCAGAATGTGTGAACAATATTGGAATGATGTGAGACAATGCAACAGTCAGTGAAAATAAATAGAGTTCTGGGGCTCGAGAAGTAAAGAAAAACTATAGTTAGTAAAAAGAACCTCAGACGAAAGGGCACTCAGAAAGACCCTCATTTCTTGCCCCTGATCTCCAGGTAGAGTCTTGGGACAAGGTAAAAATTACAGCATAGCAAAAATGGGTTTTGAAGAATCTGAAATCACAGTGAACTTGTGCAATTCTTTTTAAGGTAATGGCAAGCCTCACCTAGTCTTGCAATGTTCTCTGTATGGTGTGACAGACACATTGAAAAATGACTAGGATACAAGAGGATAACAGTGGCCTTTTATAATTACCCCATGCTCCTGATACTTTGACAGTAACCAAATATTTCATGTGCTTTCAAGAAGAGAACAGAAGTAACTGGAATAGTCAGACTTGGAATATCCTTGCAACTGGAAAAAGGGCAACAGAACACCCAAATGGATGGTCATTCCACATTTAACTCACTTAAAGGTAAGAGAGACCGTAATTTATTTAGAGCTCTAAGTGGCTTGGCATGGATGAGTATACAAGGGAAGAGAAAATAAACAAGCAAAAAAACAGGGAAAATTGTGTTCCAGGAGCCATTTAAGAATTTCAACAGAAGAGAGAGTGTAGAATTCAGGACAACTAAGTATTGAAAAGCATCCCATAGATTAGTGTCACAGTAGTCACCGGTAAACTGTGTACCTGCAGGAATAGTGCTGATGGAGGCAGAGGCCAAATAGCAAATTTCTGAAAGGAGAAAATTATTGTTAAGTGAAAATAGTAAAGTCAAGTCCTAAAGATAACTACAGATATTATCTGTGAGGAAAAACACAATGAATGATTGAGGGGGATATACGGTTGAAGGGAGGTGATGTTGTTTTGAATCATTGAAGTGATATGAATATGATAAAATAACTATTGAAAGAAGTCAACAGAGTGATAGTGTTTCAAAGACACCAATGAGAGATAGAATAGTTGATGGAGTAAGTTAGGAGTAGGTGTACTTCAAGTTGCAAGAGAAAAGTTGTACCTTAGAAAAGGTGGCCAGTGGATATTTTTTGGAAATAGATTTCCCCTGGGTACTCAAGGATTTAACTATCAGCATAAACAATCAAAGAGATTGAGAGGAGTTATGAAAGAACATTTATATGAAAATGTTATTTTGGGTTATTTTTATGTAGTTCAATCTTCTCGATCTTATTTTGATTCAGCATGGCCTATTTCCATTTTTTTGATAGCCTTGCCCTTCTAAAATATTTTGGATTTCTGTTCCTCTTCTCTGATTTTCCTTTTCATTTGCCTGATCTGAGATTCCCTCATACCTTCTGCTCACACCTGATGGTAATTCATAGTTCTGAAAAATGCCACATTATGCTTAAGGTAGATGTGCATCTGCAAAGAGTTAGAATATGACTTCACACATTTGAGAAACAAAAATCACTACAGCAAAGTGCTGGAATTGTGAACACTTATTTGGAGTGAGACCATCAATTATATTACTTAAGTTATGAAATTCATGATACTGAAGTTTATGCTTGCTAATACGGGTGTCTGTAGTCAACTCTGTTTCTATCTCATTGGCATAACTGTCACAAAAGTACTATAGCTTGGGAGACTTTTTTTTTCCCCCCCATAATGAGCATGTATTTCATAGTGACTTTGTTGCTTAGATACTAAAAATTTATAAAGAAATTTCACCTAACATTGCTGCAATCCACAATTATTTATAGATTAGATTCAGAAAACCGGTTAGAGTGAATAACATAATGGTTATTTAGCATTTTAATTGTGACAAGGACAAAAGATTAAATGCCATGGTGACAAAATGGCACCTATTTACTGAGAGTGGTCTCTATTTAACACTCTAAATAGATACTACACCAAAGTGTTACTCCCATCACTATGAGTAAAGTAAGGGGAAATATGTTTCTATAAAAGAATTTTATAAATATTAGTCAATAAAAGCTATACAAAGTTGAAAAATGCAATGAGCCTATTAAATCTAACCTCGAACAGAGAAGTGTAGTAGGTACACCGTTGGGAAAAGGCCACAAATACTTATTCAAGCTAGGGAAAAATTACTTCATTTATATTCCAAATATTCAAAATAGAGCCAAATGATAGGCAAGTGTTCTTGCTCTGTATTCATCCTATTAGAAAGTGTTTTACTAATAGAGAATAGTATCTAAGTCTATGAAGATCACCGGAGAAATACAAAAACTAAAACAAAAAACAGAACACTATTAATTGACTGCCTTTTCCTTTTACCTATTTGAATTTTAGTTAAAACTATCAAGTCAGGGATAATGGGATAATCTGTAATTATCTATTAACTACCATTCAGAGATCTAGTTAAGAAAATTGGATTTGGTTGAACAAATTAGAGATTTGGTTAAACAAATGTCACTTTTTAAGGGAATATTTAAAGTGCCACAAAGAACCTAGTCAAATTTGAATCCATACAATGGGTTGTTTTCCTTAAAAAGACACAATGGAAAGCAAATGTGGGGAGATTAAGAAATATCCTAACTAGATTCAAGAATTTTCTTTTTTAAAAAATATTTTTATGGCAATATATTTTAAAGTAAATAATATAATGAATACAGTTGTCTCCCTTATCTGCAGTTTCACTCTCCTGGTTTCCATTACCTGCAGTGAATCAGGATCTAAAAATATTAAATGAAAAATTCCAGAAAAAAAATTCATAAGTTTTACATTGTGCTACTCCAAGCAGTGTGATGAAATCTTGCACTTCTCCATTCTGTCCCACTAAAGAGAGGACAAAGAATCCTCTCTTTGTCCAGTGTATCCACATTATATACACTACCCACCCTTTATTCATAGACATCATCTGCCCCTGATATCCAACCATGGACATAGACACAGACATGGATCCATGATCTAGGATCACCCAAAGCAGATGATCCTCCCTCTGACCTGTCATCAGAAGGTCAATAGTAATGACACTATGTCACAAAGTCTATGTCTTTCACCTAATTTCACCTCATTACATATACATTTCATCACCTCCCTTCATCACAAGAGGAGGATGAGTATAATACAATAAGATATTTTGAGAAAAAGAGTGAGATCATATTCACATATAACTTTTATTGCAGAGTATTGTTATAATTGTTTTATTTTATAATTAGTTATTATTGTTAATCTCTTACGGTGCCTAATTTACAAATTAAGCTTGATCATAAATATGTGTGTATAGGAAAAAAGCATTTTAAGTAGGGTTTGTGGATAGTAATATTCATGGTTTCAGGCATCCACTGGGGATCTTGGAATGTATGCCTTATCCATAAGGGGAGTACTACTATAAAGTTTATGTTCTTGAAGAGGTGTATTTGAGTGATGAACTACCCTCTAAATTATGTACTGAAGAAGTGTGGAGTACTGAATGACAGCAATACAAACATGAACGTGTACACAATACACATTATGCTTTTGAAAATATTCATTTTAGAATGTGCACCCAAGTTGTTTATTGCTGACAGAATATACTTAAGGCAAGTTATAAAAGCACATGTAAACATGACTTTGTATTTGCTAAGATAATTCAATACAGGCAGCGTAACAAGACTATCAATAGCATTTATTTTCCATAAAACAGTAAAAAGTATGCATGTAAAATTAATTTCCATTGATTACCCCAGGCTAACTAAACACTTTTCATTCTTCCAATTTTTAGTTTTCAAGTTAATAATGTACAAATTTGTTTTGCTTGGTTGATTAGTGTACATACATATATATACACACACACTACATATATACACTACTATATATATACATATACTTGACAGTATATATGTATGTACAAATTTGTTTTGCTTGGTTGATTAGTGTATATATATATGTATGACTATGTATGTGTATATATATATACACACTAATCAACCAAGTATATATATATACTTGGTTTTATTTATATATATATATATATATATATACTTGACAGTATATATATGTGTACAAATTTGTTTTGCTTGGTTGATTAGTGTATATATATGTATATATGTACACTGTCATGGATATATATGTGTATATATATATATACTGTCAAGCTGTGTGTGTATATATATATATCTACTGTCAAGCTGAAGAATTCAGTCTATATGTAATATGTTTTCATTTTCTTCCAATGTATTATATTTATACACGTGCTTCCTTAGTTATTTATTTGTTAGAATACAGTCTATTCTCACTATTCACTTTAATCACACTCTATAAAGTCTCTGTGGACACTAAATTAGTGAAAGCTGAACTATTGTTCCTAGGGGAAATACAAGGTTAGGTTTCTGGGAGCCTCTGTGCATATTTTCATCAACTGACCAATATATAACTTTGTTTTATGTGTGTTTCTGTTTAAAGATACCTTATGTAATATATAGTCTGTACATTAAACTCACAGCCAACAGCATTGTAACTCTCCCTGAATGAAGCTTACCTAACATGAATTTTCTCCGTGAGGACCATCACAGCGTTCTTGCACTTAGGAGCACTAGACAGCATTTCTGCATGATGGGGGCCATTTTAAACAGAAAAATTAACCACAATAAGCACAAACAAATAAAAAAAAGTGGCAAATAATTAAGACCAATAAAAAGACACTCATTTACAGTATGACAGTTAGATCAAGAAAGCAAAATATCTCCTTATTTGACCTCAGCTGGGAATATGCACATTGAATAACTCATTTTTTCCCTGCCCTGTGCATGTCCACAAATGACTTGCAAAGTGCCTTGAGTTTTGATCTTGAGGTTACAAATGAATTTTAGCTAGTAGATAAATTTTGCAAATAAAGAATTTATGAACAATGAGTAGGAACCTGTTATCAGCTTCCTCCCTATTAGAAGAAGTACAATTCTAAGCAAAAAGAGTCCATGAATTTTTTTTAATGTAGTTAGGAGTGAAGAAGTGTGAGTATATGCAGCAGGATTGCCTGGGTTTAGACCAACACTCCTACTAATTTAAGTGTGATTTTCCAAACCTTATGACTTACGTAAAAATTCTACAAGCTCTTCTAAAAACCCTGAAACAGATAATAAGTGGTGAAAGAAAGAAGAGAAATGAGAATGAATAAAAAATGAACAGAGCATAATGGAGAAGACGTATTTTTGAGTTTACAAGGGTTAAACAATAATATTTTGTTAATGTAATATTTACTTATAAATTTAATATTTAATACACAAATTTAATATTTATAACAATATAATTCTATTTTAAGCATGTTATATGTTAATTATATTATTTAAAATATAACTTAGTGAATAAATGTAATATTTAATATGTAAATTTAATATGATTCTATTAATTTTGAAATACTAAATTTATCTTAAGGAGACAACATCTAATAACTATAAAATAGGAGTATTAAAGAAGATCAAGTCTGAGTGTGGTGGCTCACACCTATAATCTCAATACTTTAAAAGGATTGCTTGACCCCAAGAGTTAAAGACCAGCCTACACAACATAGCGATATCTCATCTCTACAAAATTAAAAAACTAAAAAAATTAGCCAGCGTGGGGCTGCAAGCCTGTAGTCCCAACTACTTGGGAGGATCGCTTGAGCCTGGGAGGTCAAGGCTGGAGTGAGTAGTGATCACGCCACTGCACTCCACCCTGAGCAACAGAACAAGAATCGGTCTCGGAAAAAAAAAAATTAAGAATTGTCTGACAAATACATGAAACTATGCAATTGTCTACCTGAACAAACACACATTTGTCACAGTTAAACTGATTAAGAGCTAAGAAGCATGGTCATTATCCCAATATTATAATCAGGTGAATAATACTCATATTTTTCTTTGTGACATTTATTTTTATTGTGATAAAAATACATACTTTTTATACCTTCACTCAACAAGGAGAATCATGACTTGCATTTTACAGTCTCATAAATACAATTCCAATTTTTTGGGAGACTCCTCTTCTCTTTGAAATTATGAAGGGGTAAGATTATTTTTTCCTTTTTTTCTCTTATTTTTTCTTCCTTCTTTCCTCCCTCCCTCCCTTGTTTCTTTCTTTCCTTCCTTCTCTCACACCTATCCTTTTCTCCTTTTCAGTTTTTGAACATCTCATTGGTACATACAGAATTCTAAAACTTGTTTACTTTCTCTTTACCATATTTGAGTTGAGAAAAAACCATGACACTCTGCTATTTATATGAACACCAGTTTATCTTACCAAGACCTATTATTTCTGCTTTTGAAATTTTGTTTTATTTTATTTTTATTATGAAAAAATTGTTTAGGAATAAAAGATTGAGATAGAATCCATACAAAGTTTAAAGAACTGCAATACAGTTGCTACTTATATAATTGTCCAGAAGATGTCTTTCCCCATTAACATCTCTTTCCTTGCTCTGCAGAGAACCATTAAATTCTGAGGTAATCATTTTCTTGTTCTTCTTTATTGTTCTAACACCTATGCATATGTCCCACTTTTTTAATAATAAATAAATGAAATAATTCTGTATGTATTCCATTGTTTTGCCTCTTCAACATCATGTCTTTGAGACTCATTCAAGTTAATACATGTTACTTTAATTTGTTAATTCTCACTGTTGGATTGACCATGAAATATTTATCTATCCTACTACTGACATACATTTTCCTTTCCTTTTTTTTTTTTTTTTTTTTTTTTTGCTGTTATGAACAACGCTGGTTTGGGGAGTGCTAAAAGAAACAGGAAACTAGAACCAACTGCTGGCAGAGGGATATGGACCACTGCTGATGTGATGCTGAAAACAACATCAAGCAGACAGCAGGGAGCAAAGCCTTTATTCCCGCTTCCTCCCTGCCAGTCTTCCCCCATGTTTCCATTGGCAAGACCTGTATCAATAAGCCAGGTGACAAAAAATAATATAGTTTTCTTTGTCCCAGCCCCAAAATCACCAAGCTGATTAAACAAAGGTAAATTTGTAGCTAAGAGATAATAGTTTAACAACCAACAGAATAGTTAAATAATTAATGCAAAAATTCAGAAGTCTGAAGATGGGGTCAATAGGAGATACAAGAATAAATGATTGAAGGAACTGGATTGCTGCTGCAGGCCTCCTGAGATGCAAAAAAACTATGAGTTTGCTTGTTTTCTCAGCAAGGAGGTTCGTGGTCAGGAGGAAGTTCTCAACCCTGGTCACTGGCTGCCTGAAAATAGACTCAGCATCATTAGGGGCCATAGTGGGAGTGAGATCAACTTTTATATGTGTATAAAAGTCTCGCTCTCAGTCACCCAGGCTGGAGTGCAGCAGTGCAATCTTAGATCACTGCAACCTCCGCCTCCTGGGTCAAGTAATTTTCCTGCCTCAGCCTCTCAGGGATTACAGGTGCCTGCCACCACAGACAGCTAATTTTTTTTTTTTTTCTTGAAACAGAGTCTCACTCTGTCACCCAGGCTGGGGTGCAGTGGCAGGATCTACTTCAAACGATTCTCCTGCCTCAGCCTCCTGTGCAGCTGGGATTACAGGCATGCACCACCACACTTCGCTAGTTTTTGTATTTTTAGTAGAGACGGGTTTCACCATGTTGGCCAGGCTGGTCTCAAACTCCTGACCTCAAGTGATCTGCCCACCTTGACCTCCCAAAGTGTTGGGATTGCAGGTGTGAGCCACCACACCCATCAGAGACCGTCCTTTAAGACTACAGGCTGCTTGGGAGTGGGGTGAGGCTGGTGACTGCCAGCTTTCCCCTACTTTCCAGGCCACCTGTGTGACTCTCCTAGGAATATAACTCCATTGGCCTGAAAACCACACCCTTATTCCCCACAGCAGCTGCAGCAAGCCCCACCCAAGCAGAGTCTGAGCTCAGACACGCCTATCCCTGCCTGCACCTGGTAGTCTTTCTCTACCTGCCCTGCTAGCTGAAGACAACAGTCATAATCTCTTGGAAGCTCTATGGCCCTGCCCACCGCTTGAGAAACCTGAATACTTAACCAGGCATCCCTAAGGCAAGTTTGCATCCTCCCTATAGTACCACAGCTGATGCACTCTTAAAAGTGTCACCTCCTAGCTGGAGGTCAATGAACACAAAACCAGTGCACTAAACAAAAATATAACCAAGGACCATCACAGAGTCCACTTCACTCCCCTGTTACCGCCACTGGGGCAGATGCTGTTATCCACGGCTGAAAGACATGAAGACGTATCACATCACAGGACTCTTTGCCAACACTCCCCAGGACCAGCTCAGAGCCCAGTAGCTCCACTGGGTGACTAGATCTAGAAAAGGAAATCAATCACTGCTGTTTGGCTCTCAGAAAGCCCTATTCCTAGGGGAAGAGGGGAAACAGCATATCAAGGGAGCACCCTGTGGGACAAAGGAATCTGAACAGCAGCCCTTGAATCTCAGATCTTCCTTCTGACATAGTCTACCCAAAAGAGAAGGAACCAGAAAAACAATTCTGTAATATGACAAAAAAGGTTCTGGAACACCTCCAAAAGGTCACACCAGCTCACCAGCAATGGATCTAAACCAAAACAAAATCTCTGAATTGCAAGAAGAAGAAATGAGAAGGTTGATTATTAAGCTAATCAAGGAGGCACCAGAGAAAGGTGAAGTTCAATTAAAAAAAAAAAATCAAAAACGTGATATAGGATATGAAAGAAAAAATCTTCAGTGAAATAGATAGCATAAATAAAAAACAATCACAGCTTCTGGAAATCAAGGACACAATTAGAAAAATTAAAATGCACTGGAAAGTCTCAGCAATAGAATTGAACAAGTAGAAGAAAAAAACTTCAGAGTTCAAAGACAAGGCTTTTGAATTAACTCAATCTGTCAAAGACAAAGAAAAAATAATTGTAAAAAATGAACAAACCCTCCGTGAAGTTTGAGACTATGTTAAACATGCAAACCTAAGAAAAATTGGTGTTCTCAAGAAAGAAGTAAATCTAAACATATGGAAAACATATTTGAGGGAATAATAAAGAAAAACTTCCCCGGCCTTGCTAGAGATCTAGACATCCAAATACAAGAAGCTCAAAGAACACCTGGGCAAGTCATTGAAAAAAGGTTATCACCTAGGCACACAGTCGTCAGGTTATTTAAAGTCAGAATGAAGGAAAGAATCTTAAAAGCTATAAGGCAAAAAAGCATTAATAGTAGATTTCTCAGCAGAAACTCTACAAGCTAGAAAAGATTGGGGTCCTATTTTTAGCTTCCTTAAGTGAAACAATTATCAGCCAAGATTTTGTATCCAGTGAAACTAAGCTCCATAAATGAAGGAAAAATAGTCTTTTTCAGACAAACAAATGCTGAGAGAATTTGCCACTACCAAGCCAACACTGCAAGAACTTCTAAAAGGAGCTCTAAATATTGAAACAAATCTTTGAAATACACCAAAATAGAACCTCCTTAAAGCATAAATCTCACAGGACCTATATAACAATAACACGATGAAAAAAACAACAACAAAGTATTCAGGCAATAGATAGCATGATAAATAGTACTTCACATCTTAATACTAATGTTGAAAGTAAATGGCCTAAATACCCCACTTAAAAGATACGGAATGGCAGAAAGGATAAAAATTCACCAACCAAGTTTCTGCTGTCTTCAGGTGAATTACTTAACACATAAGGACTCACATAAACTTAAGATAAAGGGTGAAAAAAGGTATTCCATGCAAATGAACAACAAAAGTGAGCAGGAGTAACTATTCTTATCTCAGACAAAACAAACTTTAAAGCAACAGCAGTTTAAAAAGACAAAGAAAGATATTATATAATGATAAAAGGACTAGGCCAACAGGAAAATATCACAATCCTAAATATATATGTACATAACACTGGAGCTCCTAAATTTATAAAACAATTACTACTAGACCTAAGAAACAAGATAGATGGCAACACAATAATAGTGGGGGACTTCATACTCTACTGACAGCACTAGACAGGTCATCAAGATAGAAAGTCAACAAAGAAACAATAGGCTTAAAAAACACCCTAGAACAAATGGGTTTAACAAATATAGAACATTCTACCCAAAAACTTCAGAATATACATTCTATTCATCAGCACATGGAACATTCTCCAAGATAGACTATATGATAGGCCACAAGTCTCCATAAATTTAAGGAAATCAAAATTATGCCAAGTACTCTCTTAGACCACAGTGGAATAAAATTGAAAATCAACTCTAAAAGGAACCCTCAAAACCACACATACAAATACATGGGAATTAAATAATCTGCTCCTGAGTGATCATTGAGTCAACAATGAAATCAAGACGGAAATTTAAAAATTCTTTGAACTGACAGTTAATAGTGACACAACCTATCAAAACCTCTGTGATACAGTAAAAGTGGTGCTAAGAGGAAAGTTCATAGCATTAAATGCCTACATCAAAAAGTCTGCAAGAGCACAAATAGAGCTAATGTCACACCTCACAGAACTGGAGAAACAAGAAGAATCTAAACCCAAACCTGGCAGAAGAAAAGAAATAACAAAGATCAGAGCAGAACTAAATGAAGTTAAAAAAACAACAACAAAAACAATACAAAAGATAAATGAAACAAAAAGCTGATTCTTTGAAAAGATAAATAAATGATAGACCATTAGCAAGATTAACCAAGAAGAGAGAAGATCCAAATAAGCTCAATTAGAAATGAAACAGGAGATATTACAACTGCTACCCTCGAAATACAAAAGTTTCTTCAAGGCTACTATGCACACCTTTATGCATATAAACAAGAAAACCTAGAGGAAACTGATAAATTCCTGGAAATATACAACCCTCCTAGATTAAACCAGGAAGGTATAGAAACTCTGAACAGACCAATATCAAGCAGCAAGGCTGAAATAATAATTTAAAAAATGGCCAAGAAAAAAGTCCAGGACCAGAAGAATTCATAGCTCAATTCTGTCAGACATTCAAAAAATTGGTACAAATCCTACTGACACTATTCCAAGGATAGAGAAACAGAGAATGCTCCATAAATTATTCTATGAAGCCAATATCACCCTAATACCAAAATGAGAAAATGACATAACAAGAAACAAAAACTACAGACCAATATCCCTGATGAACATAGACGCAAAAATCCTCAACAAAATACTAGTGAACTGAATCCAACAGCATATCAAAAAGATAATTTGTCATGATCAACTGGGTTTCATACCCAGTTTAACATATGGATGGTTTAACACATGTAAGTCAGTAAATGTGATACACCACATAAATAGAATTAACAAAAATTACATAATTATCTCAATAGATGCAGAAAAAGCATTTGACAAAATACAGCATCCCTTTATGATTAAAACCTTCAGCAAAATCGGCATAGAAGGGACATAGCTTAAGGTAATAAAAATAATCTATGACAAACTCACAGCCAACATTATATTGAATGGGGAAAAGTTGAAAGCATTTCCCCCTAGAACTGCAACAAGACAAGCATGCCCACTCTCACCACTTCTATTCAACATAGTACTGGAAGTCCTAGCCAGTGCAATCAGACAAGAGAAAGAAAGAAAGGGCATCCAAATTGGTAAAGAGGAAGTCAAACAGTCGCTGTATGCTGATTATATGGTTGTATATCTAGAAAACCCTAACGACTCCTCTAAAAAGCTCCTAGAACTGGTAAATGAATTCAGCAAAGTATCAGGATACTAGATTTACCTACACAACTTGGTAGTTCTTCTACACACCAACAGCAACCAAGCTGAGAATCAAATCGAGAACTCAATCCCCTTTACAATAGCTGCAAAACAAACAAACAAACAAAAACTTAGGAATATACATAACCAAGGAGGCGAAAGAGCTCTACAAAAAACTACTAAACACTCCTGTAAGAAATCATAGACAACACAAACAAATGGAAACACATCCTTTTGTCATGGATTGGTAGAATCAATATTGTGAAAATGACCATAATGCCAAAAGCAATCTACAGATTCAATGCAATTCCCATCAAAATACCACCATCATTCTTCACAGCACTAGAAAAAACAATCCTAAAATTCAGATGGAACTAAAAAAGAGCCTGCATAGCCAAAGCAAGACTAAGCAAAAAGAACAAATCTGGAGGCATTACAATACCTGACTTCAAACTATACTACAAGGCCATAGTCACCAAAACAGCATGGTACTAGCATAAAAATAGGGGTATAGACCAATGGAACAGTATAGAGAACCCAGAAATAAAGCCAAAGACTTACAGCCAACTGATCTTCGACAAAGCAAACAACATAAAATGAGGAAAGGCACTCTATTCAACAAATGGTGCTGGGATAATTGGCAAGCCACATGTATGTACAAGAATTAAACTGGATTGTCATCTCTCACCTTACATGCAAATCAACTCAAGATGAATCAAAAGCTTAAATCTAAGACCTGAAACCATAAAAATTCTAGAAGATAACATTGGAAAAACCCGTCTAGACATTGGCTTAGGCAAAGACTTCATGACCAAAAACCCAAAAGCAAATGCAACAAAAACAAAGATAAATAGATGGGGCTTAACTGAACTGAAAAGCTCCTATACAGCAAAAAAGAAATAATCAACAGAGTTAACAGACAACCCCACAGAGTGAGAGAAAATCTTCACAATCTATACATCTGACAAAGAACCAATATCCAGAATCTACAAAGAATTCAAACAAATTAGCAAGAAAAAAACAAACAATCCCATCAAAAAGTGGGCTAAGGATATTAATAGACAATTCTCAAAAGAAGATATACAAATGGCCAACAAGCATATGGAAAAATGCTTAGCATCAATAATGATCAGGAAGCCAGGTGCGGTGGCTCACGCCTGTAATCCCAGCACTTTGGGAGGCCGAGGCGGGCGGATCACGAGGTCAGGAGATCGAGACCATCCTGGCTAACACGGTGAAACCCCGTCTCTACTAAACATACAAAAAAAAAAAAGCTGGGTGTGGTAGCTGGCACCTGTAGTCCCAGCTGCTCCAGAGGCTGAGGCAGGAGAACGGCGTGAACTCGGGAGGCTGAGCTTTCAGTGAGCCAAGATCGCACCACTGCACTCCAGCCTGGGCGACAGAGAGAGACTCCGCCTCAAAAAATAATACTAATAATAATGATCACGAAAATGCAAATTAAAACCACAATGTGATACCACCTTACTGCTGCAAGAATGGCCATAATAAATCAAAAAATAATAGATGTTGGTGTGGATGTGGTCAAAAAGGAACACTTTTACACTGTTGGTGGGAATGTAAACTAGTACACGCATTATGAAGAAAAGTGTGGAGATTCCTTAAAGAACTAAAAGTAGATCAACCATTTGATTCAGCAGTTCCACTACTAGGTATCTACTCACAGGAAAATAAGTCAAGAAGTCATTATATGAAAAAGAAACTCACACATGCGTGTTTATAGCAGGACAATTTGCAACTGCAAAAATATGGAACCAGCCCCAGTGCTAGTATACCACAAAATACTACTCAGCCATAAAAAGGAACAAAATAATGGCGTTTGCAGCAACCTGGATGGAATTGGAGACTATTATTCTAAGTGACATAACTCAGGAATTGGAAACCAAATACCACATGTTCTCATTCATTAGTGAGAGCTAAGCTATGAGGATGCAAAGGCATAAGAATGATACACTAGACTTTGGGGACTTAGGGGAAAGTGTGGGAGGGGGGTGAGGGATAGAAGACTACACACTGGGTGCAATGTACACTAGGGTGATGGGTGCACCAAAATCTCAGAAATCACCACCAGAGAATTTATTCATGTAGTCAAACACCACTTGCTCCCTAAAAACCTATTGAAATAAAAAATAAATTTAAAAAAGAATGAATGATTGAGACTGGAACTTACAAAAAGAAACAAAATATGAGAAAAGCAGGCAGCTAGTACAATGAGAAACACACTGTTAAAAAAAAAAGGTGCTCAGAGTTACAGAGGGATTTGAATCTGGGCCTATTTTAGTCAACAGCCCATGTCTTCATTTCTGCACCCCATGGAGAAACGAATTGTTTAGCAAGTTTTTTTCTATTTAACTAGACAGTCACACTATGTATTTTTGAAATAATGGAAAGACTAAATATATTAAAATTAACAAAAAAGTTGCTTCTCAGAGATTTTCAGATGGAATTTTAAATAGTTTAAAATAGTGTGGTTCTGTAATAGAAAAGAGAAATAACAGAAGTAGAAATGTTATTATTGTTTGCAAAGAAGCAACAAAATTATAGCTCATATAGACAGCAGTATAAAGAGAAGGTTGATGTGGAGGATAAACCTAAGAAAACATGAACTGACATTTATTTTCAACATGTGAGGAAAGAGGGCAAATGGGTAATAAATACTGACTGGCAAAGGCTCAATTATTATAATTGGGCTTTTCTTTAAAAAGTAAATAATTAATGTATCAGTAATATAGAGTGTGATGCTATGCCTCGGTCCTTGTATCTTTTCTTTTCCTTTGAAGAATGAGAGAAGCTTTTTTTATCCCTTCTTTTTTTATAAAGCCAATTACTGTATATATTATGCATGCTTAATATTTTTCATACTCTTAGTGCATGATTTTTTCGTTCTTTCTTGGGGTTCAAATTCATCCCCCCTAAATTGCATTCTATAGGCTTATAAGTGAAAATTTGGCATCAGTAAACTCAATTCTAGTTTATTGTAAAATGAATTTCACCTACTGTCTTCAATTTATTTTACCAGATATACAATTCTAATTTAAACTTATTTTTTCTTAAACTTTACGCATTTTTATTTCAGTTTCTATTTTTCTATTGAGACATCTAGTATTTTTTAAAATTCTAATCTCGTAGGTAATCTTTTTCCTCTTTCTTTTGGTATTTTATAGGATGATCACGATATTGCCCAGGGTGAACTTGTAGTTTACTTTATTTGGGGTTTGTAGTTTTTAATGAGACTCTAAAGTCATTAAGAGATCTAGAAAATTCTCAGTTAATACATTTTTATAAAGCATGTATTTTCATTCTTCATTTACTTTTATTCTGGGTCTCCATTTTACATATATGTTAGACTTCCTTTCTGTCATATCTCTTCAGCTCTCATATTTTTCTATCTTTGTCTCATGCTTCATTTTAGGGTATTTTTTCTTTTTTTTTTTTTTGAGACAGAGTCTCACTCTGTCGCCCAGGCTGGAGTGCAATGGGGTGATCTCGGCTCTCTGCAAGCTCTGCCTCCCGGGTTCACACCATTCTCCTGTCTCAGCCTCCTAAGTAGCTGGGACTACAGGCGCCCGCCACCACACTCGGCTAATTTTTTGTATTTTTAGTAGAGACGGGGTTTCACCATGTTAGCCAGGATGGTCTCTATCTCCTGACCTTGTGATGCGTCCGCCTCGGCCTCCCAAAGTGCTGGGATTACAGGCGTGAGCCACCACACCCAGCCATTTTAGCGTATTTTCAAATTTTCAATTTATTAACTCTCTCTTTCACCTGCATCTAGCTTATTGTTTTACCTGACCACTTGCTTTATAGCAATAATAATTATTTTTCTATTTAAAACATTTTATTATTAGTTTTATTAATAGCACTTAATACAGGTCCTTTATGATTAATATCATTAATAGTACTCAATTTTCTATTTATTTTCTTGACTAATCTGTCTGTTTTAAAAAAGGTACTAACTTGTTCCTTATTTTCTTACATATTTTTATTTGATATTATAAATTTACTTGATATTATGTATATAATCTTGGAATTCCAATATCTGAGTTA
Organism: Pongo abelii; assembly: GCF_028885655.2. NCBI lineage: Eukaryota > Metazoa > Chordata > Mammalia > Primates > Hominidae > Pongo > Pongo abelii. The sequence goes on from NC_071985.2 coordinate 153,287,563, forward strand.
GTTTGGGTTCCAAATCTTCACTATGCTGTTTCTTTCTTTCTTTCTTCTTTTCTTTTTTTTTTTTTAGAGACAGAGTCTCACTCTGTCGCTAGGCTGGGGTGCAGTGGTGCGATCTCGGCTCACCGTAACCTCTGCCTCCCTGGTTAAAGCAATTCTCCTGCCTCAGCCTCCAGAGTAGCTGGGATTACAGGTGTGCACCACCACGCCCAGCTAATTTTTCTATTTTTAGTAGAGACAGGGCTTCACCATGTTGGCCAGGATGGTCTCCATCTCTTGACCTCCTAATCTGCCCACCTCAGCCTCGCAAAGTGCTGGGATTACAGGCATGAGCCACTGCAACGGGCCTATGCTGTTTCTTAACTCTTGTTTATGGTGACTTATTTTCTTTTGTGTTTTGTAAGTTTGGATTTTAGTATTTTAATTGTTACAGCCTTACATATAGGAATCCTGTAGAGGTAGCTTTTGCAAGATCAGTTTTTGTTAATGCTAATGTTAAACCTTGACTTTATAAGAGGTATAGTTATGAATTCTCATGGTAAATATTTTTCTTTGTATCTAGACTCCGTCCTGGGCAGAAAACTGACCTTGTCTGTGTTTCTCTCCTTTATTGGGTACATATAGGATGCATTAAATTGGGGAATTTTGCTAAAAAGACTTATAGATACAAATCAAAATTTGTACAATAAATGAGAAGAAATTAATTCATTAAGTTATAAACCTGTTCAGACCTAGACAAAAATAATTGTTTATATTTATTTATTTTTCTTTTTTATTAGTATCAATTCCGATTTTTTCCTTTTGACTTTCTTAATGTGCTAATAAACCTTAATCTTTTGAGATTTAGAACTGAAACTGTATGGTATTAATATGATCTTTAAAATAGTCAGATACAGCAGATACTTTACTCTCTACACACCCAGAACATATGAACCAACTAACTCACTGAAATGTGATATTTATAAGAATATTTGAGAAAGTCTGTTTGTTGTTTCAGCCATGAAGTTTAACTGCAATGTAAAATAGAGACTCCTGGCAACATAATGACATATAGTTTTATACACTGAGAGCTCTGTCTCCCTTAAAGCACAGCAATTTTATTCAATTTCAAAAATGTTTTCCACAAGATCAGAAATGTCGTGTTACAATAATTTGCTTTGGTTTTCACAAGACTAGAAATATTTTTTCACACTTATCATCTGTGCTACAGAGAAACCTGACTTAGATACCATGGCAACTTTCTACTTCCTTGAATAGTCTGTGAAAATAACTTTGAAGTTAATAGACCTTACATAATTCCAAAGAAATAAAAGAAAATTGCTAAAGTAAGAGAAATGTGCTTATATTGTACCAAAGGCTAACAACAGCTTTGGATGATGTGTATGATTTTCAGAGAACTCAAGATTATGCAATTAGGATTTATGAATCCATAGAGGAACTATAGAGTTCTCAACAGATAGTTCATGCAAGATGCAGGTGTTTGTTGGTTGGTTGGTTTTTGTTTTTGTTTTTTAGCTGTTCATGCTGGCCCCCTTGGGTTACAAGTCCTAAATTTGATTTACTTTTGATCTTGCAATAATTCTGTCAATCATGATATCTTAAAAAAACAAACATATACACCCTAAAAATGCTTGTCTAAAAAGCATATATAATACTCATGGTGAAAGTAGATGATAAAATTATTACATTCTTACAGTTACAGTATCATTTGACAGCTTTGATCATTTTATCTTCACATCACTTTTAAATGTCAAAGCCACCTTCGGAGGTCTCATCAGAACAAAAAACATTACCTAACTTGAAAATTAAATTTCTCAAACCTGTGTTCCTGTTTGGAGGTAGCAAAAGCCACTTTATTAAAAAAAAAAAAAGAAAAGTTATGTTGACAAAATCAAATGAATAAGGAGAATAGAATTTTTTTTCTACAAAAGGGTAACATATGATAATTTTCTCTTTCGATTAGAAAATGTGTCATTTTCCTCAGTTAAGACTTTGGGCTGTGAAGCCAAAAGGATGTGATTTGAATACTTAGCTACTTTTTAGTTGTGTTACCTCAAACAGGTGATTATACCTTTGTATTTGTATATTTATGTAAAACGTGACATCACTACTCTTAGAATGTATTAAGAGTTTAGTCAGATAATACTTGTAAGGTACTTGCCATATGATTAGTACTAAATTGATGTTGGCTATTATTAAACTACTGTTATTCAAACATTGTGCTATTGACAGCAAGAGATCATTTTTTCTTTAGGGTACTATACAGGACTATTTGGTAGAAAGTGGACCACTCCAATGATTCCCAGGTGGGAATGGCTTCTTTCACCCTGGAAGAACTACTAAAAGGTAGAGATTTGGTAAAAAGTGCCATTTACTGATTTAGCACCTGTGTTCTAAGTGTTCTCAATTATTGTAATCTTGGCTTACACAAAATAAGGTTTTCCCAACAATACCACGGAGACTGTTCATTTACTGTTTTCCCTTCTGCGGGGTCCCTTATGCCTCACTGCCTTTGAGCAATGCTCAGACCAGCTGTGATTTGTGCCTTCATTCCATCTCAAATAAAGCAATCCACGATTGAATATGCCTCCTTAATCAATGTCTCACATTTCATTTATGTGAATATGTCACCTTTAGTTTCATTCACTTTGAATTATCTATATGTAAGAAATTCCAATGTGAACTGTTTTCTTAAAAAATGTTCTTTGTAGTTACTTTTGCATATTTGTAACATCACTTAATAGATAGTGATAAAAATTCCATCAAAATTGGATTAGATTCTCAGGAAAATTATAAGATTACAGACTTTAAAGATAATTTTGAAAAAAGGTACAAAACTTTGTAATGAAATTGAGAAGAAAATGCTAATGGAGGTTTCAATGAATTCTTTCCATAGTTCTTTCAAATATAGACAGTATAGTTTTCAATTTTATAAATCTGAATAACTATTAAGAAAATTCATCCTGGCTGGGTGCGGTGGCTCATGCCTGTAATCCCAGCACTTTGGGAGGCCAAGGCGGGCAGATCACCTGAGTTCAGGAGTCTGAGACCAGCCTGGCCAACATGGTAAAACCCCGTCTCTACTAAAAATACAAAAATTAGCCAGGTGTGGTGGTGCACACCTCTAATCCCAGCTACTAGAGAGGCTGAGGCAGGAGAATTGCTTGAACCAGGGAGGCGGAGATTGCAGTGAGATTGCACCATTGCACTTCAGGCTGGGAGACAGAGCAAGACTCCATCTAAAAAAAAAAAACCTGAAAGTACTTGAAAATGTTCTCTTTTTCAAATGCATAACTCTATATAATAGAAATACATCATTTAACTGAGCATATACTTGAAAACATAGCTTCAACATGTATTTAGCAAATATTCAATGAATATCCATTCTGTATTGGCCACATTCCTACATACTGGAAATGTGATTAACAATGCAGCACCTGACCAAGAAGTTTTTAGTCTGGTGGAGAAGAAAGATAAGGGGATAGATAGAAAAGAGTACAGAGGTGCTATAATGAGATATGCACAGAGTGGCTATTGTAACACCTACAACGCACTCAAACCACTCTCAGGTATAGAAAAGCCAAGTCAAAAGACTGAATAAGAATGTTCCAGATTGAAGGAACAACATGCAAAAGGACAGTAAAGCAGTGGATTAGGGAACTGAGATCCAAAAACTGAAAAGTGGAAGCAGCTCCTTATGAGAAGTGCATATAGGCTGGATCAGGTGAGTGTGGAGAGGTGAACAAAGTCCAGGTTGTGAAGGACTTCACAGGCCAAGCGAATCAAGTTGGACTTTATCATGAATGATATAGGGAAATAGTAGAGGATTTTAAGAAGAGGGGTAGCATGTCTAGATTACATTTCAGAAAGATCAATCTGGCAGAGGTTTAGAGAACAGATTTGCAGAAAGCCACACTTGCAGAGAAAGGGACCCATTCAGAGGTGGGTGTGCACAGGGAAGCAGGGAGAGCTCCTGACGTGCAAACCAGAATGACTGTGAGGAGACAGAACAGCAAATAGTTTGAGAAATTCATAGGTAGAATCAAAAGAAGTTGAAGTCAAACTCTTCATGTCACTTTTGGGTCTGTTATCTTCCTATTTCAAGTTGAGGTTATGCACATTTTGGTGGGTTTAGGGGAACTTTCAGTGCAAGGACTTCCTGCTTTGCTGTTAATGTGTCATTTCTGGTCAAAAATGCAAATATAAACCACAAGTGAATAGGCATGTGCCTACTTAACTGAACATGAAGTAGGTAAAAGATGAGCCAAGGATAATTTAATTGTTGAAAAATAATAGTCTCTTCTAGACAGGACTTATTGAAAAGGAAGGGAAAATAACTTGAAATGTCTCAAAACTGACTATTTCACTTACAGATGAAATCATAGTTCAGTGCTGTCAGTATTATAATGTACAAATTGTCACTAAACTGACATCTTTTCAAGCAGTAAGTTCAGAATTATGGTGCAATAATTCTAAATCATTACTAACATTTGTGAGAATTTTACCATTTGCAAAATACTTCTTAATTCATTATCTCATCCTAAGAAACTTTTCTTATGATATAATATATTCAATGTGATATTAACAATATATTTTATAAAGTTGAGATCACTCAGACTTTCTACTTATGGGATAGTAGAGCTGTTCTCTTTCCAAAACATATTCTCTGTTAAATGTAGTCAGCCACATCCTTATGGATAGTCATCTGGTTGAACATATTACCCTTTATTTGAAAGTCTCTTCATTGACTTTCCATAACAATCTGTATTGATTTTAAAGTTTTGTTACTCACTTATAAGACACTTAATAGCCACAGACCAATATCTGTGCCAGATCTATTGTCTCTAGATGTCCCTTGTTGCCCATTGAGGTCACAATGAGCAGGCTTATTTAGTCTTTCCAAAGCATAAATTCAAATCCCTTGAAGCTAAGGCTTTTAGAAAATGTGTTCCCTGATTGTGGAATGTAGTTGCAATTTTGATTCATTATATTCCATCTGTGTGCATGGAAAAAAATGGTTGTGTTTGGTTATATCTCAAAAATATTATTTTTAGCATTGATGTCTCCATTTCTTAGTAGGTATGTAGCTTTAATAAAGTATACTGATATGCTTTATCCAATTTATTGAGATTAACACTGATAATTTTCTAGGTCCACCAAGGGACATAAGACTTCTTCTTAATATGATTTCCTACTGAAGAAATAGAAGGGTTGTTCTGGCATTTGAGTTTAATTAGACCATATATGAAAACAAATTTTATAAACAGTATAGACTGTTTCCTTTTTTCCCACATTCACTTAAAGTTCTCGAAGAAAGCATTGTGGATGTAGCAGTTAGGTTTAAAACTAAAAAAAAAAAAAAGTAGAATCATGAAATAAAATTTAAATTATGTACAATAATACCATTGTTTCATCATAATTTACAAAATAAAATGAGGACAAATTTTTCTTACAGAATTCCAAATGATCTACATAGACACAACTCCCTACAGAAGATGGATCTTGATTCTCCTCCCCTTTAGTGTGGGATGGAAGAGTAACTTGCTTCCAAAGAATAAAGTATGGAAAGAGAAAGTGACTTACAGTGGAAGCACCTGACAGACAATAACTCCATCAAGGTTAACATCACCAGGGATTTGTCATGTTAATACCATGTAATCTTTGATATGTTGGAATGAGAAGGCTACTTCTCTATGGTGTTCTCAAAAACCCATAACTTCAATCTAAGCTAAGAAAAACATCAGGCAGTCCAAAATTCAGGGATACTCTACATCACACCTACTTCCTTTCAAAGCTGTCAAGGTTGTTTAAAAACAAAGACAGAGCTATTGTCACAGACCCAGAGGAGACTATGGAATCCCAATGCCAATATCCTAAATGGGATCCTATATCAGAAAAATGACATTCATGGAGAAACTGGTGGAATCTGCTGCTAATAGTCATTTACCAATGATAATTTCTTTATTTTGACAAACATACCCTAGATAAACAAGATGTTAATGTCAGGGGGAAAGGGAAACTGAATGATATGTAGATGAAAATGATCTGTATCATCTTTGCAACTGTTCCATAAATCTACAAGTTTTCCAAAACTAAAAAAAAAAAAAAGAATTTAGTTTACAAAATAAAATAAGTAGTAAAAGGAATTATTTGAAATGGCAACAAAGAAGTCATATTCTTATGGAAACAGTATTTTTCATATTTGTCTATTTTTTCACTATACTATACCTTGTTATAGAAGATATAGTCAAAATATTGAATGATATCAACAGTTTCTAGAAGCTGAAATAAATCTGAGATTCCACAAAATCTGTTCATTATAGAAACATTTATAAAGTACCTGTTATTCTTTTTTTTTTTTTTTTTGAGACAGAGTTTCGCTCTTGTTGCCCAGGCTGGAGTGCCATGGCGCAATCTCAGCTCACTGCAACCTCCGCCTCCTGGATTCACGCTATTCTCCTGCCTCAGCCTCCCAAGTAGCTGGGATTACAGGCATGCGCCACCATGCCCGGCTAACTTTTTGTATTTTTAGTAGAGAGGGGGTTTCTCCATGTTGCTCAGGCTGGTCTCGAACTCCCGACCTCAGGTGATCCACCCACCTCGGCCTCCCAAAGTGCCGGGATTACAGGCGTGAGCCACTGCGCCCAGCCCAGTACCTGCTATTCTTAAAAGGTTCCTAAATATAGCCACAATCACCATATATTCATCATAATTCTCATCTCATTTGTTCTAATTTACAGATCATATTAATGTTTTGAGCCTAAATTTGAATTAAAAGGTCAAGATGATAATTGCTTTTTAACCGTTTCCTTCATTGATATGTCAAGAAATATTTCACAGTCACCTTTTTATTTAATGAATAATTTCAACCACAAAAAGCGAAGTCCTGTTATTGAAAGTTTTTGTTTACTATTTTTTATTATTTTTACTTTATTGTTTTAGATGTTGATATGTTTTCCACTTGATCCTATGATATTTTAGAATTTTTATATATTAAATATGGACGACAAGTAAATAAAATATTATATAATATTCTGTTCTATAGAAGACACTGGCCTGAAATGATTCAACATCCCCTCCACACTATCTTTGGAAAACTTTGACCATTCTGAGCTCTGTTTCGTTGTCTAAAAAACAAGGAAAGAAGTCATCTTTAAGAGAGCCTTTAGAATTCTAAATTTTCTAAATCTTCATAAAAGCATGAGAAAGGTTTTTTTTTGCAAAGAATAGTCTAAAAAATAATTTTTACTCTTTTCAATTTCATATTTTTGTGGAATATTGGCCAAATAAAATACCATTATAATCACAGCTATATATCAAAGCCAGCATAACATGCAGATTTCTAATGTGTATTTTATCTGTATTACTTACATTAATATATGCAATTAATAAAGATTTGTTTCAAATGTATGAATGAGTGACAACTGACTAAGAGATAGCCAATCTACTATAGTATACTAGACAGTTCAGTTTCACACTTATACAGCAAAATTTCAGTTTTTTTTTCGGCAACATCCTCTTCTAATGCACTTCTATGTCAATATATAACTTCAGTTCTTAGGTAAACAACAGTGGGAAAGTGTCATGCTCCAATCTCAAGTATTTCTTCCCAAAATGTGAAATTCTGATGCACTCTCAGTGACTCGGGAAATTTCATAAGGTGAAATTTTCTTACACAATCTTCAGTATTTGTGTTTTATATGTATTATACATATCACACGAGTTGTATATTTTTGTTATTTTATAATGCTGCATTTTTTAACATCAAGGGCTAATAGGATTAAGGAAAAATAGAGATAGGTAAATAAAATAAAAGTATGAGAAATAAGGAATTGATGAAGAAAAATATGCTCCTTGGAAAAAGGAGTGCAACATTAAATGAGATGTTTCCTTCTCAAAGCTAAATACTCTCATCCAATCGGGACACAAGATGTGAAACAAATACCATGGATCACTGAAACATGGACTTGCGGTCTGCCGAGACCTTAGACCATGCAGATATAGCAAGTCACTCAGTTCCTATTCTTTTTCAGAAAATCTTTCTCAGCAAGAGGCAGCTAGTTTTTTCTCGCAGCAAGCAAGACTCAGCGTGTGAAGCTTTGAACAATCCTGCACTGCAGGGAATGTTTTGCAGAAACTGCATGACAAGATTGCCAAAAGGATTACCTCTTGATTTCCTTTGTCCTTGGGTTTATTTCATCTAATAATGGGGCAAAGATGGTGCCTTCTGCAATGAAGGGAGAATTTATTCATGAGTCATATAAAACAAAATTGTTTTAAAATCCTTGTTCCTCATAGTTCTCTAAGAAAACAACATTCCTCATTGCATACAATATGTATGCTTTTTCTTTTAAAAATGTTTATCATTATACTATAAATTGTAAGCATAGAATAATTTGTTCTTGCAACAGCTTGAAGCCAGACTCCTAAAAATAAGTATTTTCTTCCTCTCTTTAATAAAAGGCATGAACAACTATCAAGAACACAATGTAGGGTCAATTTAAATAAAGACCAGGCCATTTAACTATGACAAAAAATTCTGTAAACAACATAATACTATAAATTCCAAAACATGTTACTTTTTTAGGTTACTTTGAGATCTGACTCCCTGAAAAAACATACTTAAATGTAAATTATGATTACAACAACATGGCTGTCCTGATTTAAGAAATATGGGGCTCAGTATCAGAACACCTGGCTTCATGTACCACTTTTGAATTTAGCATTTGTCAATCTGAATCTCAGTGACCTCACCTGTGTAATGGGGGATGATGAAGCCTAGCCTGCTGAACTCACATGGTAATTTTGAAGGTAGAGTAAAATAAGGTTTATACATTTTCATAGAATTCTAAAGATATAGTGTACAGAAAAAAAATCAAAAACTAGTGAACAGGAAAATTTATCATTGTAGTCTTTCAGTTTCAGTCTACCATAATTATTCTGATGCAACCAGAAATTTATACAGACAGGGAGCTATGAAAGTATACAGGAGTATAATTTATGTTCTTTATCAAGATTATACTTTATGTTCTTCATAAAGTAACATTTGATCTTGAGACCTGAAAGGTGAATAAGCAGGAACAATTTAAAAGATCAGCAATAAAGATAGCCTCCAAGTGGATGCATCACTAGGTGCAAAAGATGGGAGTAGCAAGGGCAAGGACAGGGGCTGAGGTAGAGAAAAGATATAGGAGAGTAATGTGATTTAATTCTGGAGAGGTAGGTAGGTTTCATCTCATGCTAATCTATTTAATACAAGTTTTTGCCTAATGAATAATAATAAATCATTGAAGGGCTATTTAAAACAGTAGAGTAATATAATCAGAAGCCAATTTTTAGATGAGTCTAGCAATAGTGTGGAGACTAGACTGGAAGAGAAAATCGTAGATCATAAGGATGAGTAATTTGGTTATTTCAAAATTCCAGGCCAGAAATGGTAATAGGACAATAGGTATGACAGTGAAGAAGGAGAGAAGTGAAAGATTTGGCAATATATCTTAGAGACAGAATTGTCAACTCTTGGTGAAAGCTCAAATATGGTAAGAGAGAAGGGTCAGTAGTAACATCTCATTGCTGAGGTTCTCAGTGTGTGATGGTATTATTTATCGCTGTAGGGAATTCTGGAGGAGGACTATGTTTGGTGAGGACATGCCAGGTAAACAGATACCTAGGTCAAAAAAGACATCTATAGTACAGATAGGAAATTATAACTTATTTTTGTAACAATGACAATAACATTGTCAGTATCGATAAATTAACAGGGAAAGGGCACTAAAGAAAGGAAAAAAATAGCATAGCACCTTAAGGAACTCCAAAATTAAGAACATTCATGACAGGTATGCCAATGAGATGCTTACTACAAGTCACTATTGTGTTAGATATGGCAGATAAAAGCAATAATATTCAGACATTTTCCCACAAGTTCACAGTCTAGGAGAGAATGAAGGAAACTGATACTTAAGCATCAGTCAGTGCTAAAGGTTTCTATAAGAAGACAACAGATGGACACTTTTTTCTAGAACCATGGATATGGTTAGAGAAGAGGGGAAAAATCAAGAGGAGATGATAGCTTGGCTGAGTACAAAAGGACAATTTTATTATTTCCTTTCTTAATTTATTTGCCCATTCAATGAAAATTTTAGAGCTCTATAATATTCCAGGCACTACTCTAGTTGCTGAAGATAGACTGACTCAGATATCATGCTTCTGTTCAAAAGGAGATTAATTTACCTCACAGGGGAGACAGTATATAAGTAAACAAGTAGACAATATAATTTTATCGAGTCCTTATACAATAAAGGCAATCAAACAGGATGATTACAATTCATATCGGTGGCGTCAGTGGAGAGAGGGATGTGTAATCTGATCAAGGAAGTCCTCACTAAGGAGATGCCCCTTGAACATAAGCTTGAATGACAGGAAGGAGCCAAACACAGAACAATTTGTAGGAGGGAAAGAGAACGATCATATCTCTCCTTCTTAAAATATCTAAGTTTGGAACTTATTTTTTTGATAAAAAGGGAGGGAAGTCAACAAACTTATATGAACAAATGTAGGTAGAAAATAAAATTTGCAGCAAATTGATGAAGTAGTCTTATCTAACTTCCTCAAGTGAAATATTAGGTAATGTAATCAAGTGTCATTGAGTATGAAAGAGAGATGTTGATGTTCGAAGAGACATATGGTATGAACTGTTCATTTTGAAGAGTAGAGACATGAATAATCAGAAAAGCATAGTAAGTTTTTTTGACAGTGTAGACCAATACATGATCTTTAATTTAAAGTAACACAGGTCAGCACATCTGTGTTTTGTATTATTCTGTTTTTCCTTCCAGGTGATTTAATTAGTTCTTTTCTGGTTTGAAATTTGCAAAAAGTTGGGTTAGGGTTTGTACTTTTGTCAGTTAAGTATGACACAAGAAAAATGGGGCAGGAGTAATTATAAGAATAGATGAAGAAATGCAAACTAGGTAAGGAGGGAAGTCAGGCTATGAAGCAAACGAGGGTAGAGTAAAGGCCTGGAGTATATGATGAGCCTGAAAATATACTTAAGTAAGAGTATTACATTATGGGATCTGTACATAAAGGGCCAAGAGTAGAATGCTTTACAGTGTGATTTTGCATCCTGTGCAATTGATAATGGCGGCAAGTTCCAAAGCTATACTGTTCAATAGCCTGTGGCTGTTTTAATTTAAATTGTAATTAATTAAAATGAAATAAAATTACAAATACAGTCCCTGAGTTGTACCAGCCACAATTCAAGTGTGCAAAAAGCCAAATGTGGTTAATGATTATTTCACAGAGACAGAACAACTACAACACAGAAAGTTCTGTTGGACAGTGCTGGTCCACATTGCCATCCTGCGAATGGATGGAAGAGACAGAGAAAGCAATATTGTAAATGAAAAGGACAAAAATAGACAAACGAACAAGAAACTGTGATGTTGATTGAGTCTTGACTGGTGATAGGAGGAGAGAGAGAAAAATGTTGAGGGGCTAAACTTCAACGTAAGTGTCAGCAACTGAAATTTGTCAGGAAAAATATATGATTATGCAACTTGAAAAGATCTGGGAGTCGTAAAAGGAAAAGAGGTGCATACAGGCAATCCAAGGGAATAGAGGAAGGGGGCAAAGGCATTCCAGGAAGAGAGGGCATCATCTGTAGGCTCACCAACGCCTAAGAGGAGTTACAGTATTTTGAAAGATTAGAAGTAGTTTCAAATGGTAGGTAGAATGTAGAATGAGAAATGGAGTGCCCAAATATGCACATACATAATTTCTGGTTCTTTACACAATCAAGTCCACCCCTGGCCTCTCTGAAGAGAGTTATTAAGAATCTTACTATTATCATTATATTTAATCCCCTCAAACAAGAGCCATACATATAAACTGTCATGTCAGCAGCTCCTTCATCAATCTATTTGCATAAATTACATCACCGCTTCCCCTAACAACCAAATGATTACTCAAAGTGAACAGTGAAATACATTTAGTGATTATATGACTAGCTAATATTATGTTGAATAAGTACATCAGTGGGACTGTCAAATCCAATAGAAAAAAAAATTCTTCTAACTGGAAAAAATTCATATATATGTATATACATGAATACATGTATTACATACAGATAGATGTAATATGATACATATGTGCGTATATGTAACCTATATACATATACACACATATATGTTGTATGGCAGATGCACCTGAATGTGTGTTTTGAGTTCTGAGCTAAGGTAATTGGGAGTAGTCAACCCAGATATTTATTCCTTACCTATGAGGAACATCTGAACCCCTGGCCTGCCCCATGGAATGCACGCCATATAGGGAATCAGGCCCTTTGTTTTGGGGTAAATGAAGGTTACCAGGTGGAGGTTGTTAGCAGGAGGGTGCTAAGTGAAAATGCTATATAAACTGCATGCTTTTTGCAAGTAGTTGGGGTTCTACTATCCAGCCTGCCACCATTGGACTGCTCTGTAAGTAAATCCTCTCAATAAACCCTTTGTCTTGTTTCCTGGCTCTGGGTGTCTCCTTTGGCCTCTTGAACTTGGTGCCACCCCTATTGAAGTTAATAGAGTTCCAGTACAACATATGTATGCACACATACACACACACAGGAAATAGATAGATAGATACAAGGGTAGATAGCCAGATATCTTCCTACAGCATCCATCATCAATGCATACATGGAAGAAAACAGGTGACTGATTATTCATTAAATTTCACAGGATACAAAAAAAGACATTTTGAGTAAAAATAGTAATAAGAAAAATACTTAGGAGGCTGTGAAGGATTTTTTCTGTCTATTTTTTCCCCACATAAAATCAAGTGAAGAAGCAATTATCAAGATAATTCAAGTATAAAAAAGAAAAAAAACTTGACTAAATTATCTGAATAGTTAATGAAAAACTTGAGCTTGAGGCCTCAATTATCCAAGTAAATGAATCCATTTTTCAGTATATTTTGCATGTAAATGTAATGAATAAATTAATCCTAAAGACCTGGTAGCTACTTTACCTAAGGTGCTCCAGAAGCTTTTTTGTTTCCCCTCAAGGTATAATTTAGTTTTTGTTAGACTGGGTCCAATATTATTCAACATATGACATGTATTATTGTTATTTATGGGAAAGGCATGTTAACTGATCAAAACACAGTAAAGATGCAGGGTATGCCTACACATAGTCAAAACATTCATAGGAAAACGTATAAATTGGTCCACCTCTCAGTTTGCTTTGCTGAAATGAACACCATAGGAGTATTACTTATTTGGAAATTAATGAATCTTGATAGCTTACACTTTTACTTTTATTAATGTGTTTTAAAATGTTAAAGTTATAACTACAGACAATATTTAATTAACATGACCAAAGATGACATGGCCTGTTCAATTTGCGCCTTTTAAGACATTTTTCACGACCATGCAAATTATAAAATACAAACATAAAATTTCTTGCCAGATGTTTAAAGTTGGCTTTGAATAATCTTTCAGAGTTCCAAATTGGTGAAAGGTAATCATAGCATCATTTTTATAATGCAGTTAAAACAATACCATGAGTATGTTTAAGTAATGCACTCCTAAACTCATAGTACAATCTTGATAAATACATTCAATTTAATTGATTTAAATGAATTATGTAAAGAGAATGAGTCCAGCCCAATTTCCAAAGAGAGTGGTTTTATTTCAGAAATACCATTATCATCCATGGTGTGTTGCCATCGAAAAACAATAAGACCAAAGGGCATGTGTGCAGGGATATTGACAGGGAAAACAGATGTTCTGGGCTAAGTCCACTGTGATTCTGACTTTTTTGTACAGCATGTTGCACATTTTGAACTTACATTTATATTTTAAAATTCAGAGAACACAGCTGAAGTGACTTCCCAAATTTATCAATAAGAAACAGCTTGTTTAGTAAATGAAGTATCAAAATGCTGTGATCATAGTCTCCTCTCTTTGATAAATTGAGTACTGTACTGTGAATCTCCCTCTGACACCCTTTTTTTCTTATACATGCTTAAAATTTGAAATTAGATACGCCTGTAATTGCCAAGAACGCAGCAGTACTGAACTCCCTTTAGGTTTTCTTCCAGATAAGTTTCAGCTGCCTTGCATCTGAAAACAATTGAGGACAAACTTTAACATGAGCCCAAATAGATTCAGGCTGAATGTTCCATCAGTAGCAGAGAGGGCAAGTAATAGATTTTTGAAAGTGGTAACCACATTAGGTCAATCCTAAATTCTGCAAGTTAAATTCATGCTGCCAATGATAATGGTCACAAGAATTGAGAGGCTGACATAAAATTAGGTGTTTTGTATTTTATGCCACTATGCAGACTGATTGATACTGATTATAGTCAACTACATTTTAATATCTTCCCTTATCTAGCAGTATGATTTCAAACAACTTTACAAATATTCAACTTACTTTGTGTTTATAATAACTCTGTAAAATAGTCAGCAGAGGATTAATCATATTTTCCAGATAAGAAAAGTGTACCTTTCAGTTATATGACTTGTTTAACTTTTCATGAGTAAATAAAGTGCCCATTAGCATTCTATTTTTATTAAACCATGTATTGCCAGCCCCTAATGATGCATCTATAGCCACTCAGGTTCATTGCGAAGTCTATTAATAATCTGTTAAAAGAGCTAAGCACTATTATTCTTTTCAGGCCATCCTTAAAATGAATTTTTAATGGTATTAAGCACATATACATTAAAAGCGTTTTCTGAATCAAACCTATTTGGATGGAGATAATCCACTGCATTTGGATAGAGAAAAGTAATGCAATAATAAAAATACATTTTGAATCTGACATAATTTTTTAAAAATCTACAATTTTGAATAAATTTGTGAATCCAATTGAATTGTACCTATAAATGATTGTTTCAAATAGATGTCTTGTCTAGTGTGCAAATGAAAAATATACAATGCATGACATGCAGAAAAAAATTTTTACTGCTTTCTTACTCTTGGCACATTGAATATGAAATATACTTAATTATTAATTTTAAAAATACGCAATTTTCAAATTGTGGATACACAATTGTGATACACAATTGATTGTGATACACAATCAATACACCTGATTTCTAATGGGGTTTTTCAAGCAGACTTTGCACTTTTGGGGTGCAAATATATTTATTAATCAGAATCTTATTGTACATCTTTTTACAGTAGATTTATAAATTAGATAAATATTATTTAATTTGAATACAATTCTACATTGTTTCTCAATATTCTGAGAACTCTTTCAAATTAACCTCATAGAGCCTGATCATAATACTCATACAAAAGGATAAAGTGTGAAAGTCATGAAAACAGTTTTGGAGAATTTTTAATTTGGAAACTATTGTAAGAAATCCTTAAGAAAAATAAAAATTAATTGAAATGACTGTTGAAATTCTTAACTAAAACTAAAATTCATTTAGTACCAAATTTATTTTGAGGCTTTCTTCCAAATCTTTAACAGGTTTCCTACATATTGTCACATTCCATATCTATGGTAATCTTGAGATAATAGGGTGGCTACTGTCCTCACATTTCTTGGACCTAATGATGCATCTTGGAATGTAATTACTTGGCATTTCAAAAGTGATATTTGATATACCAGTTAAGCAGTCAGCCTTTCATTATTGAAATATTTTCATAATAGCAGAGAAGTTCAATATAGCTTATAGGGAAAAGAAGATTATATAAAAAATTTAGTTCTTTTGTGATTTGATTTCATGTGTACATTATATGCCTTTTATAATATTTCAGATATGAGTTGAAATCCAGCTTGAGTCCGTTGTCTCTTTCCATTTAGAAAAAAATAAGTTATTCAGTTATATTATTTTAATTTACCTATTTTTAGAATTGAGCAATATTTTACCACTAAAATAAATGAGATTAGGCAGATAATATAATAGTAAAATAATGCTATGCTTTATTTATAAGTTTTAAATATTTGGAAGAAAAAATTGAAAATCAAACTCTAGTGTAACCATGTACAAACTACTAACAAAAATGGAAACTTCCTTCTTTCCCCCCATGACCAAACATACTTGCTAATGTTTTGAGTGCTTTCTGTGTATCAAACACGGCTCTATGAAATTTATACTATTATAAGGGCCATTTAATAGGTGGGGAAACTGAAGTACAATGAGGTTAACAAAAATGTCCAGGGTTATTCAGTTGGCAAGAGAACTCCGTCATTTAGTCCAGAGTCCAAGCTCACTGCAATAAGCTTATGTCAAACTGCTCCTAAAAGTGTGTTGCTTTTTTTTTCTGTTACCATTATTTCACAATTTTTGTTTTAAATCTTAGAGTCCACTTTCTTACTACACTGGCCAATGTGAAGAACATCAAATGCCTTATATTTAATTACATTATTTGACCCAGTTTACCATGGAGAAAATTGTCACCTAAATTGAAGAAAGTTTTTAATTCATAGTTACACAACTTTGTATATACAGTAGAGTTTTGCTATTATATTCAGAAGAAACTTTTGGTTGTTAGAATAATTTCTCAATTTTTTGTTTTTTATGTTAAATATAAACAAAGATGTGATTTACATCCCATTCCAACTACATCACATAGAAACTGAGGTGTTTTTCTTTGAATCGTGCACCATGTTTACCCAAGGTAAAGCTATGAGATTGAAGAAAAATCCAGTAAATATTCTATATCAAAAACTAAAACATTCTGACTTTTTTCCTTTATTTCTTTACTATATGAAACATGGTCCTAACCTTTGTATCATGTGTCATTGTTTCCTTGATGTCTTCCCTGTGAGTAAAAAATAACCCGTAAACCCTGTCAAGTAGTGATCAATATTAATCTTCCAGGAATAGCTCACTACAATAGAACTTCGGTATTCCTTAATAGGACACACTTTTCATCAATTGTTTTAATATACATCGTGTGAAAAAATGTAATGGTATGATTGAATGCAAGGTACTTCATATGATATTTATAGCATTTTCAATGTCAGAAGGAAATATTCCTATATGACAGTCCTCTCACATAAGTGCATGTAATAATTTAAATGATAAACAATAAGATTATATCTATATAAACCATATTAATACAACACAAATCAAGAATAGCAGGCCATGGTCCTGTTTATAAACTGCTAGATATTTCATGAAAAAATATGAATTAAAAACATTTTCAATCGAATTCAGTTATACCACTTTTCAATATAAGGGGACAATGATTTTGATAAAACCTAGTTGTCTGGGACTATTTTTCTTCTCTATTTTAAGCACATTTGTGATTAGAAACATATTAATTACATTCAGGAGAAGCAAAATGAAAGGGTGATTATAGAAACAAAAAAAAGTTAAAAGCTCTGATTACACTTAAGTTTTGTAACTTAGCCAAGTCTATTATTCATATTTATAATTTAAAAAGTCACAGTATTCTCAAAATATTTCGAGCCCTCCTGATTGTATTAATATTTGATATTTGATTAGGTTAAAATGCAAATGTGAACCCTCCATATGCTGCAGAATAGCACAGGAACAATATGTTCCATGTGGCCAAGCCACCTTGCATCTTTCAATAATAAATATTCACAAGCTTCATTAATACCACATCATTACTACTTAAATTTTAACCTGCCAGGTTTTGGGTCAGTGACAAAATTTGTCAGTATTTTCACAACAGCAGAAATTAATGCTAATATAAAATGTGGGGCACAGAAGTGGAAAATTTTGCTGAAATAAGTAAAATAAAATCCTGCAATAATATTTTCTCCAATCCAAAAATAAATGGGGAGAAATAGGAAAATAACTTTAATTCCAGAGATTTAAAGAAAATAACTTGTAAGAATAATGAGAATCAGAAAAGAAACTGGAACAAAGTCTTGCTTTTCTTAGTTCTCTCTCTCACTCTTTCTTAATTCTTTTTTTTTTTTTTTGGAGGCAGAGTTTCACTCTTGTTGCCCAGGCTGGGGTGCAATGGCACGATCTTGGCTCACTGCAACCTCTGCCTCCCAGGTTCAAGTAATTCTCCTGCCTCAGCTTCCTGAGTAGCTGGGATTACAGGCATGCACCACCATGCCCAGCTAATTTTGTATTTTTAGTAGAGATGGGGTTTCTTCGTGTTGGTCAGGCTGGTCTCAAACTCTCGACCTCAGGTGGTCCACCCACCTCGGCCTCCCAAAATGTTGGAATTACAGGCATGAGCTACCATGCCTGGCCTCTTTTTTAAAATTCTTATATGGGCTCTCACTTAGGAACAACTTAAAAAATCTTCCTAAAATTTGCTTCCACAATTGCAAATTGATATAAGAAGATTAGATGGCAGTAGGAATATTAAATAAGGAAGAATATTGATTCTGATAGAAATATATTATCATTTCAGATTTTAAGAACTGGATAGTAAAATCATTTGGCAATGACTAAATATTTTAGGTAATTTTTTTTCAAGAGTGAAATATGTATGACATGTATTGAAGAAAGGTTGACTCAGTTGCTCAGTGCATGGAGAAAAAGAATCCAGGGAAGTGGAATGGATGCTTGGTTTAGCCAGATAATTTAGTCATTTCATGTTGAAGTCAAAGCCAGACACAGGGTGAACAATTTTTAAGAATGATATACAGTTTATAAGAAGAACAAATAAATTGAGCATTTTTTATTCCTCCTCGACATCCATCTTTGACCTTTAAATGACTCCTTGAGGAACTACTTGAGGAACCATGAGGAGGTAGAATCCATCCAAAGACCAAAAGTGAGGGTTGTAAACTATTAATAGACTAAAAGAACTATTTGCTCTATTTCAAAGATCACATTAAATGGTCGGCAAGAAAACGAATGTGGTCCAGAGTGCACCTCAGAATTTAGCTTGGTTTGCCTGGACAGACAGGCTCTCTTGCTCTCCAGTGTATTGATTTGGAAAGTAAAATGCTACAATCATTTTGATACCATAATAAATCCAGCTTATGAATGAAACCGATACATTAAGCAGGACAAAGTAAATCACAGAGACACAGATCCAGAATCTTGGTGACAACGAGTACAAATGGATCAAACTACACTGAATTTCACAATATTTTAGGATTGATTCTATTACCTATACCAATAGTATCTTTCATTAAAGCAAAATGAACCTTTTTATTTGCAAAAAAGCATCCTAATTTATTTTTTTAATGTGTAGAGCAAGACTATTCAGTCCAACAATTAAACTTTAAGAGAAAAGGCACACATGCGTGTGTACACACACACACACAACTCTACATAACTTATTGACAAATGTTTGATCTCATTCAAATTCTAAAAATTCTGAAGTCAGATAATTATATTTTCTTGCCTTAATTTTCATTATTTTTTAGCTTATTGTTTTTAGCTACGGTTTTCCCATGTGAGCTGAGGGTGGAAAATATTGGAATTTGCTTATGGATCTCAGAAGTCTTCTCCCTTAAAGAATAAGGAACTGCACTATTCATTGAAGAATAAGGAACTATTGCAGCTTGTGAATTTCACTACCCTTAAGGACATAGAGGAGGTCAAAGAGGTTGAATATTTTAGGGTTTTTATCACACATGAACCCTTCATCCTCATGACAGTCACTCATCACATGCATGTACTTGATCAGACACTACAGCAGCAGTCTCAGCAACCTAATTTGGCATTCCACTAGAAAGATTTTTTTTTCTTCCCTCTCCACTAACCACCTAATCTTAGCTTACTCCTCTGGGAGCCCACACTCTCAGCGTTTTCTTTCACCACTCTGTAGGGTCTGTGATTGCAGTGTAAGCAACACCCGAATGGCTCATTAAAGCCATTATTATTAGCTTTACACAATCTCATGAGATTTGCATCAGCTTTTACCCTCTCTCATTCTATCTTTGCACTGAGTAGGACTATATTAAAACAAAGATGCCTCAGTCCCTGAGCAAGAAGGAAGTAGCATCACTTTTTAAACAGCAAGAAACATAGAGGTAGAGACAGTGATAGATTTAATAGGGTTTTAATAAGCCACATTGATGATCCAAATTAGGGTTTTTTTTGTTTGTTTGTTTGTTTTTTGTATTTTTAGTAGAGATGGGGTTTCGCCATGTTGGTCAGGCTAGTCTCAAACTCCTGACCTCCTGATCCACCCGCCTCGGCCTCCCAAAGTGCTGGGATTACAGGAGTGAGCCACCGCACCCGGCCCAAATTAGGGTTTTTTTTTTTCCCCAAAACACCATACAAAAGGAAACCTAAAATTAACAGGGCTTTTATTATCTTTTTAAAAATTCTAGTTTCTTAATATTGATTTAAAACCTTTTCAATACTATTTGTAATCTGTGTTAGTGGGTGCAAAATAATTAGTGTGGAATTCAACAACGTATACATATACTTACGTAATTCACATGAAATGTATATTTTAAGTGGTGACAAAGAAAAATCACAGTTTCACCTGGCTGGTGGTGGCTTTGTTAATATTAAGAGATGTGATTGTAAATGACATTGCCCAAGTATATATAAAGAAAATCATAAGCTTATCTACTTATGTTTGATACCTTGGAGAGTTTTTGGTGGTTCAGAATTAGAATGCCTCCCCACTGTCTGATTCACTCTCATGCATTAAATAAACTGCTTACTGAAAAACATTACCACATTCTGAACATGAAGTACTTTATTATGACTAAATGATATGCTGGGGACCTGAAAGGACCATTACTAGAATATCTCATATTTCGTTGTTGTTTTCTGGTTCATTAATTGCCCCTTTTGATCCTCAGCTCCCTACAAAGTCCCCTGTGATTATTTCTGATAATTCTGAGGGGATATCATATATGTGCTCAGTAAGCTCAATATTTGTACTGCTCTGACAAATACTATTATTACTCTGTGCTGCCATACATTCTCCATTTGATTTTAGATTGTAGAGCATTTGAAATCTCTGAAGGCATCCTTCTGCTCTGCCAGGACAACTGGTACCCCGGAAATGCAGATACAATAGTCATTCCAGAAGACTCTACCTCTCTTATAGTCTCTCCACCTCATGCCAACTCTAATTCAGACATTCTCTCTCAATGACTTGAAATATTCAGAATTTTTTTCCTGACACCTCTAAGCTTTGACATTTTGCGCTGACTTGCAGGAGATCAGGATGAAATAAGAGGATACTCTGATTACTAGTACATGATATTACAGCAACACATTGCTGTGCTGCTTGGGGATCAAAACATCACAGAGACTATTGAAATGGTATCTCTAGTCCTTTTTATTCCTAAGATGCAGGTATGGGTATAGAAGACTATAGATGACAAATAAAAGTCGTCATCTTCTATTGAGATCAAATACTCTAGACTTTTACATTAGGTCAAATTCATTTTGTTTAGCTTATTCCCATAAAACGAGTTACCACTCATATGAATCTTCAGATTATCTCAAAATAAACTTCTGTTTGGTCTATCACTTTAGTTCCTCACGTAGGTACAGAATTACCTATAATTCCACAGTGTAAAGTTTAGAATTATAGCTCAAATTAGCTAAGTTCAAGCATAACTACTCTTATCTATAGCCTATTTTAGTAGCAGTAAATGGCTCATGTAAGAAAATAGGTTTATAAATCCATAAACATTTTTCAATTTCACAAAACAATCTTCAACTAAAAACTGAAAACCTCACTCAATTCAATAAACATTTAAATTCAATTCAGAGTTAAACTAATTCATCCTGATTTGAGTCCCTCTGTGGATTCAAGTACAGAGGCATTTCTTTCCTCATACAAGTCTAATCCTTTCAACCATATGCAAGATGCATTGCCAACCCCTTTCTCAACAATGTTTCTCTATCTATTATGCCCTGTCTCTTCCCTATGAGATTACATTTCTCCAATTACAAGCATGTCTATTCTCTTTATTTTCTAATCAAGGAGGGGAATCAGCTTCAATCCTATGGTACACTCAAACTACCAACCTCTCTCCATTCTTCCTTTCTCAGACAAACTTCAAACTATTCACAAATAATGTTTTTTTTTTAATTCTTCATCTCCTTACAGTCTAGTTTCTGTCTCCCAACCCTCAGCCCAAGTTGACACCACAAAGAGCAAGTAGAATAAAAAACCCACTTCACTCTTCTTTCCCCAGTCACCCGTTGGATCAATCTATTGTCTGAATCCAATGGGAAGCCAGAAGACAAGAGTCTGTTGATGTAGTAAGTCTCCTAGCACAAATGAAAATATCAAATCCATGTGTTATTGACAATATCATACCTATTTTTTGAAATTGCTCCAAACTCTTAGTGCCTGCAGAAATAATGGATTTAGATGGCTGTAGTTGTAACACATATTCTTGTCCTGATGACTACAACTAATTAATTAGGGTTAGATGTGAGAAGAGAGGAGCATAATAATTGTCTAAAGAGAATTGATCATATTCTGTTTCCAGAAAATTTGCATTTAGGGCACAGAGCCGTACAGTTAAATATGGCACCAGTAAGATCTTACAGAACGTGGGCAGAAGCCAGTGTCATGAGGAGATGAGGTCATGAACAAGTTGTCTTAAGTAAAGGCATCCTCTCAACAAGTTGTCTTAAGTAAAGGCGTCCTCTCACCAGGGAAAATAAGTGCAGAATCCATTAGCCTCCAGTCTCAGAATATCTAGCTGAAAACTTCCTACTTCTGGATAAGCCCAGTTTTAATTGCTGTGTAGAATTTCTATCTTTATTTTTAAGAAAGAAAGAAAGCCAACAAATAAAAAGCCTACTTTAATTTGTATGGGTTTCTCTTTCTTCCATTTAAGACAACTGTAGTAAAGATAATGAATGATTTATTAAGGTTAAAGTTTGGGCTAAAAAATAAATATTCAAGCAAAAGTTTGTATGCTTCTCCAAAAGACATAGCAAAATATATAGCGAAAAATATATTTTCCAACTGAATATACTTTATACTGAGTTATATGGTAAACTGACTCAATTCTGACATCCTTGGTTAGTGGCCAGTCAGTTTTTAAAATGTGAGTTTAGTGAAGCATTTATTCCTATAAACTGTCTGTAGACTATCAATCAGATTTTGAATAAGCATGTGAATCAACACCAGCCAGAAAGGCTTATTGATTATCAGATGACATCAATTTTAGAAAATGGCAGTAGTGCCCAATTTTCAGTATTTAGCACCAATTATCTGGACTCTCTATATCTATTTCTTATGATGTTTTATGCTTCACTTTGGCCATGATGATATTAAAAGAAGACTCAGTAAAGCAAGCAAGTCTTTTGAGACATCTGGAAATCCAGTCAGAGCAAATTAACATAAATTATTTATATATTTAGCTATGTAAGAATGTATTTCAGTTTTTGGAATCACTGTGGTATATTTATTTACCAATAGAAGGCAATGAAAACAGGCATGTTTTGTCTGCTATGTACATCATCTAGAATTAAAACAAAAGTCAGTTTTACTGAATAGGGCCATTCATGCTGTATACTGTACAACTCCTAAACATACTATTCATGTAGACCACAATATAAATAAATGGTCATCCTCTTTCCTGAATCTGTACAACCATTCTTGGTGATTATGCCAGATTCAGCAGAAAAATTAGATATTTTAAGTCAGTGTTTCTAGAATGTAAGCCTCAAAAAGGCAGCTAAAATCCTTTTAGTTCACACTGTATCTGCAGTGCCAATACTAGTGCCTACATTATAGTAGGTGCTCAATAATATTTAATACATTAATAAATGGTAAAACTAATGGCATTGAAATCAATAGTAGTGATTAATTTAAAAAAATAGAATTCTGACTTCCCTCCTGATTTGCTAAGTCAGCATATCAAGATGGGCATAGAGATTAAGAGATTATTCTAAGCATAACATTTTGGGACCATCATTGTTGATTTCACATCTAGCTACAAGACTAAACTGGCATATAAAATTCAGGATGTATACAGGGAAAGCACCAATTGTAGTCTTCAATGTAATTCTCAAATGGTGGTTTTCTGGTAAGTTTGTAGACAATAATACTTAGTAGAAAATGTATATAAAAGACTAAGTTTGGAAATTTTCAGAGTATTTTGTTTGGACTACAGAATGGCAAATAATAATTTAATTGAAATTTTTTAAATTAAATAAACCTAAAGTTTTCACTGAGCATTTAACTACATTTATTCTTCTTAAAGATAGACCAGGATGGTTCAAGTAGCAGAGGGAATAAAAATTACAAAGTATAGAAATATGATTAACTATTTAAAACTATGCAAATTTTATAAGATATTAATGTATGGTTTTGTGGCATCTTCATCATTATCATAATTAATGTTCATGAAACCAGTTCCTGGTGCCTAGATAATTTATATATATTTCAATAAATGCTAAATGATAATACATGTTATTTATATAAGGAATTAGGTAACTATCTTCCTGCTAAAGTTCATATAAAAATTAATGTAGAAAGAAGGGAAGACAAATTAGTCAAGCCATTAATTGTGTTGCTGAGTCTAATCATTTGTTTGTTTTAGCTAAAATTTTCTTTCTTTATTGCAGTCATTAGTACTTGACAGTGAATAATCTCATGTGGAAAATTCCTAATTAGGTTAGATTTTAAAAAAATTATTGCAGTATAAAACCTGAGGTTTTGTCAATATGGGTAGATATAGTAATACTGATAATCAAGTCATGGGGTCTAACTTAAGCTAAGTAAGAGCTGAACCATGAATCGAGTTCATAATTTTGCTGATGGTTCCTTCCTCTGCAGACATTAGCCATCTAAAGACAGGGGCATGTTGTAAATCAAGTAATGCTCCCATTAATCATAACGGGAGTTAAATGTATGTCAGGAGAATGAATCCCCTTAGGTATTTAAAATGAGTTTCAGTAACTATACATCTGTTGATGTACCTTGGTAAGGTATTTTCACACTTTCAAAGAATCACCCCTTTCGGCAAGATTAAATAAGAAAGCATCAGATAAGCATGGCTTTGCCAAGCCTCTGAATTTCAAATGCTCCTGAGGACTCCAGAAAGAATGTGAAGCGGCATCTGTAAAATATGCACAGGAGGCTGAGAGAATGATCCAGACTGCCTGCTCTGCAGGTAACTTAGAGACACCCATCAGACTGCTTGCTCTGCCAGCTACTTGCTATATCTCCACCAGATCTTTGCAAGCGAGGCAGCGTGCCTCACTCAACACAAAATGGGAAACTTGACTTCTTGCCAGTTTTATGTAAATACTCGAAATTAAGTTGTCTGACATTTTAAATTTTTTGTAACCAAGGCATACTTAGATCTAGCAGATGCAAAGAGCTTCCTGATTTAGGGTATTGCTACCTTTATGAAGAAAAAAACAAAGAAAATGATTGGAAAATCATATCTAGCAAACGCCCTTACAAAGATTTAAAAAAAAAAAAGAAGAAATCGAACATAATTATTTAGAATTCCTTGTACTCTTTATGATTCAGGTTTCTCTATAATCAGATTAAAGATGAAAAGTCTTTCAGCTTTTACTGTATAAATGCAGAAATCATTCTGCACAGAAACACTTTTTTTTGTAATTGGAATTTCAGTAGAGTTGGATTCATAATACCTACTGGGTTAAGAATAATCAAAACGAAGGCTAAAACAGAAGAGAATAAACTAGCATGGAGTAAATAAGTAGGTGTGGGAGACATAATCAATATTAAGAATTGAAATAAGTTGGTATATTAGGGGTGGGAGAGTGAAAGGAGAGGAAATACAAGGAATAATCATACAAATAGGTTTTGCCAAAGTTGCACATACAAGATAATATCAGAAAAACATAAGAAACTTGGGGTCTAGAGGTAAATTCTAGACTCATTATTTTGTTTTTTCAAGAATAAAGTGTGGAAACTAGAGATAAAAAGTAAGAATATGTGCACAAGCCTCAGAATAAAAACACTTTGTTGTGGCTAGTCGCAACATTTATATAAATATTTATATACATGGGACAGGGAGGAAGTACATAGTAAGATTCATAATTTTGAAAAGAATACTAAACTACTGGGCAGGTAGCAAAATCTCAAGCTAATGGCTATAAAGTAGGAAGATTTTATAAGGCTGCAGAAGTAGTTAGAAAAGTGGCAGGGAAATTTGAATGCATTCAAGTGTAAGATAATATGAGTACAGAAGCATAATAAGAATGCATGTATAAAATGTCAGTTAGACCAGGAAAAGAATTTAGACAGCATTTTCCTGATGACAGTAATCCAATATGTTTTCATATTAAAAAATAATAATACAAAATTCACCACTGAGGAATGTACTGGAAACAAACAAAAGAAAATTGTTAGATATGAAAGTATATCTCATATGGCAGGCACTATTGTAAGTTCTAAGGGTACAGTACCAGACAAGGTCCTGATTTCATTGAACTAGATTCTAATGGGGGCAAAGGCTAATAAAAGTATATTTCAAGAATGTCAAAGCATGCACCTAGAATTTTCTTTCTTCAGATATAAGCATAGCTCATTTCCTCTGCTCCTTCAGGTCTTGGCTCAAATCCATTCGTCTCAAAGAGGCTGTTCCTAAGCATCTATTTAAAATTGCAACATTGTTTCTACTATACAACACTATTATCTTCTTGCTTTATTTTTTCTATATAACACAATTCTGCTCATTGATTGTACTTATTTACTTCTACTATATAACACATCACATATCATTGACTGTACTTACTTAGTTCTCTATTGACTATCTCACCCAACTAGAATGTACACTTTATGTAGCTAGGATCTTTTTGTCTATTTTATTTATTGCTGTATTCTGAAGACTAGAACAATGACAGGCACCATGGGTACTCAGTAAATATTGTTGAATTAATGAGTAATGCCATGTTTTGAAGAAAATAAACTGAACAAGTTGGATGGAAATTGATGAGAGTTGAAGACTATGTTAGATGGTGCTGTCAGGAGAGTCATTCATGTAGCCAATGAGATACAGGAAAGAGGCATAGCCATAGTAAGGTCTGGGTTGTGGGGGAGGCAATTTCATAAGAAAAATAAGTTAGTAGCCAAAAGGCGAGTATGAAGTAAAAAAGTCCTGTAAGGAGGGTGGGTATTGAGGGGAGGAGTGAAGAAAGGAAGTGGAAAGATACCGAACCATTAAGTAGTCAAAAGGCAAATTCGATGTTGCCTTGTAGGGCATGGTAGAGTGAAGTATATTCTGAACACAATTGGGCACTATTAGAATTTTTAATTAAAAGAATGCTCTTTGGCTATTATACACAGTATAGTAGGGCGGGAAGGGTGGCCACTGAGGAATGATAAAAACAAAGAGAACCTTCAAGAGGTTCTTATACTAATACAGATGCCAGTGGTTTAGGGTAGTGTGGTAGTTCTGGAAATAGTAAGAAATTGGTAAGATGATGATTGAATTCTAATCCACTCACAATTTTGGTGTTACTGGGCAAGTTATTGAATTACTATAAACTTTCTTTTTCTCATCTTTAAAATGGGAATAGTAAATTGCTTACTTCAAAATTTAGATGATTGGATCATTGTCAAATATGTTTAGGTAAAAAAAAATTCCCTAAAATCTGATGGTTTTTCATGATTAATTTTCCAAATATATATATTATATGTTATCTATTATAACATATAAAGTATAATATATAATATATGATATTATATATATATAGTGAAAAACACATGGTAGTGTCAGGCCTCTGAGCCCAAGCTAAGCCATCATGCCCCTGTGACCTGCACGTACACATCCAGATGGCCGGTTCCTGCCTTAACTGATGACATTCAACCACAAAAGAAGTGAAAATGGCCTGTTCCTGCCTTAACTGATGACACTGTCTTGTGAAATTCCTTCTCCTGGCTCATCCTGGCTCAAAAGATCCCTCACTGAGTACCTTGTGACCCCCACTCCTGCCCACCAGAGAACAACCCCCTTTGACTGTAATTTTCCTTTATCTACCCAAATCCTATAAAACGAACCCACCCTTATCTCCCTTTGCTGACTCTTTTTGGACTCAGCCCGCCTGCACCCAGGTGATTAAAAGCTTTATTGCTCACACAAAGCCTGTTTGGTGGTCTCTTCAAGCGGACGCGCATGAAATTTGGTGCCATGACTCGGATGGGGTGCCTCACTTGGGAGATCAATCCCCTGTCCTCCTGCTCTTTGCCCCATGAGAAAGGTCCACCTATGACCGCAAGTCCTCAGACCGACCAGCCCAAGAAATATCTCACCAATTTCAAATCCGGTAAGCGGCCTCTTTTTACTCTCTTCTCCAACCTCCCTCATTATCCCTCAACCTCTTTCTCCTTTCAATCTTGGTGCCACACTTCAATCTCTCCCTTCTCTTAATTTCAATTCCTTTCATTTTCTGGTAGAGACAAAGGAGACATACTTTATCCATGGACCCAAAACTCCGGCACCAGTCACGGACTGGGAAGGCAGCCTTCCCTTGGTGTTTAATCATTGCAGGGATGCCTCTCTGATTATTCACCCATGTTTCAGAGGTGTCAGACCACAGAGGGATGCCTGCCTTGGTCCTTCACCCTTAGCGGCAAGTCCTGCTTTTCTGTGGGAGGGGCAAGTACCCCAACCCCTTCTCTCCATGTCTCTACCCCTTCTCTGCCTTTCTGGGGGGCAAGAAACCCCCAACCCCTTCTCCTTCACCTTTAGCAGCAAGTCCTGCTTTTCTAGGGGAGGAGCAAGTACCCCAACCCCTTATATCTCTGCACCCCGATCCCTTATTTCCGTGTCCGAACCTCTTATATCTCTGCACCCCGATCCCTTATTTCTGTGCCCCAATCTCTTATATCTCTGCACCCCAATCCCTTATTTCCACACCCCGACCTCGTATCTCTGTGCCCCGACCCCTTTCCCGCTTTTCTGGAAAGAACCCCCGAACCCTTCCCTCCGTGTCTCTACTCTCTCTTTTCTCTGGGCTTGCCTCCTTCACTATGGGCAACGTCCACCCTTCATTCCTCCTTCTTCTCCCTTAGCCTGTGTTCTTAAGAACTTAAAACCTCTTCAACTCTCACCTGACCTAAAATCTCAGTGCCTTATCTTCTTCTGCAATGCCACTTGATCCCAATACAAACTCAACAGTAGTTCCAAATCAGAAAATGGCACTTTCAATTTTTCCATCCTGCAAGATCTAAATAATTCTTGCATAAAATGGGCAAACAGTCTGAGGTGCCTGACATCCAGGCATTCTTTTACACATTGGTCCCTTCCTAGTTTCTGTGCCCAATGCAACTCATCCCAAATCTTCCTTCTTTCCCTCCCGCCTGTCCCCTCAGTCCCAACCCCAAGCATCACTGAGTCTTTCTAATTTTCCTTTTCTACAGACCCATCTGACCTCTCCCCTCCTTGCCAGGCAGAGCTAGGTCCCAATTCTTCCTCAGCCTCCGCTCCTCCACCCTATAATCCTTTTATCACCTCCCCTCCTCACACCCGGTCTGGCTTACAGTTTCATTCTGTGACTAGCCCTCCCCAACCTGCCCAGCAATTTACTCTTAAAAAGGTGGCTGGAGCTAAAGGCATAGTCAAGTTTAATGCTCCTTTTTCTTTATCCCAAATCAGATAGCGTTTAGGCTCTTTTTCATCAAATATAAAAATCCAGCCCAGTTCATGGCTCGTTTGGCAGCAACCCTGAGACAACTTACAGCCCTAGACCCTAAAAGGTCAAAAGGCTGTCTTATTCTCAATATACATTTTATTACCCAATCCACTCCTGACATTAAATAAAACTCCAAAAATTAAATTCCGGCCCTCAAACCCCACAACAGGACTTAATTAACCTCGCCTTCAAGGTGTACAATAATAGAGTAGAGGCAGCCAAGTAGCAATGTATTTCTGAGTTGCAATTCCTTGCCTCCACTGTGAGACAAACCCCAGCCACATCTCCAACACACAAGAACTTCCAAACGCCTGAACTGCAGTGGCCAGGCCTTCCTCCAGAACCTCCTCCCCCAGGAGCTTGCTACAAGTGCCAGAAATTTGGTCACCAGGCCAAGGAACGCCCACAGCCCAGGATTCCTCCTAAGCCGTGTCCCATCTGTGTGGGACCCCACTGGAAATCAGACTGTTCAACTCACTGGCAACCACTCCCAGAGCCCCTGGAACTCTGGCCCAAGGCTCTCTGACTGACTCCTTCCCAGATCTTTTTGGCTTAGCAGCTGAAGACTGACACTGCCCAATCACCTCGGAAGCCTACAGGACCATCACAGATGCTCTAGGTAACTCTCACAGTGGAGGGTAAGTCTGTCCCCTTCTTAATCAATACGGAGGCTACCCACTCCACATTACTTTCTTTTCAAGGGCCTGTTTCCCTTGCCTCCATAACTGTTGTAGCTATTGACGGCCAGGCTTCTAAACCTCTTAAAACTCCCCAATTCTGGTGCCAACTTAGACAATACTCTTTTAAGCACTCCTTTTTAGTTATCCCCACCTGCCCAGTTCCCTTATTAGGCCGAGACACTTTAACTAAATTATCTGCTTCCCTGACTATTCCTGATTACAGCTACATCTCATTGCCGTCCTTCTTCCCAATCCAAAGCCCCTTTTGCATCCTCCTCTTGTATCCCCCCACCTTAATCCACAAGTATAAGATACCTCTACTCCCTCCTTGAAGACTGATCACGCACCCCTTACCATCTCATTAAAACCTAATCACCCTTACCCCGCTCAACACCAATATCCCATCCCACAGCATGCTTTAAAAGGATTAAAGCCTGTTATCACTTGTCTGCTACAGCGTGGGCTTCTAAAACCTATAAACTCTCCTTACAATTCCCCCATTTTACCTGTCCAAAAACCAGACAAGTCTTACAGATTAGTTCAGGATCTTTGCCTTATCAACCAAATTGTTTTGCCTGTCCATCCTGTGGTGCCAAACCCGCACACTCTTTTGTCCTCAATACCTCCCTCCACAACCCACTATTCCATTCTGGATCTTAGAGATGCTTTTTTCACTATTCCCCTGCACCCCTCGTCCCAGCCTCTCTTTGCTTTCACCTAGACTGACCCTGACACCCATTAGGCTCAGCAAATTACCTGGGCTGTACTGCCTCAAGGCTTCACAGACAGCCCCCATTACTTCAATCAAGCCCAAATTTCATCCTCATCTGTTACCTATCTCGGCATAATTCTCATAAAAACACACGTGCACTCCCTGCTGATCGTGTCCGATTAATCTCCCAAACCTCAATCCCTTACAAAACAACAACTCCTTTCCTTCCTAGGCATGGTTAGTGCAGTCAGAATTCTTACAGAAGAGCCAGGACTGCACCCTGTATCCTTTCTGTCCAAACAACTTGACCTTACTGTTTTAGCCTAGCCCTCATGTCTCCGTGCAGCGGCTGCTGCCACCCTAATACCTTTAGAGGCCCTCAAAATCACAAACAATGCTCAACTTATTCTCTACATTTCTCATAACTTCCAAAATCTATTTTCTTCCTCATACCTGATGCATATACTTTCTGCTACCTGGCTCCTTCAGCTGTACTCACTCTTTGTTAAGTCCCACAATTACCATTGTTCCTGGCCCGGACTTCAATCCGGCCTCCCACATTATTCCTGATACCACACCTGACCCCCATGACTGTATCTCTCTGATCCACCTGACATTCACCCCATTTCCCCATATTTCCTTCTTTCCTGTTCCTCACCCTGAGCACGCTTGATTTATTGATGGCAGTTCCACCAGGCCTAATCACCACACACCAGCAAAGGCAGGCTATGCTATAGTACAAGCCACTAGCCCGCCTCTTAGAACCTCTCTTTTTCTTTCCATCGTGGAAATCTATCCTTAAGGAAATAACTTCTCAGTGTTCCATCTGCTATTCTACTACTCCTCAGGGATTATTCAGGCCCCCTCCCTTCCCTACACATCATGCTCGAGGATTTGCCCCCACCCAGGACCTGCAAATTAGCTTTACTCAACATGTCCCAAGTCAGATAACTAAAATACCTCCTAGTCTACATAGACACTTTCACTGGATAGGTACAGGCCTTTCCTACAGGGTCTGAGAAGGCCACCATAGTCATTTCTTCCCTTCTGTCAGACACAATCCCTCAGTTTAGCCTTCCCACCTCTATACAGTCTGAAAACAGACCGACCTTTATTAGTCAAATCAGCCAAGCAGTTTTTCAGGCTCTTAGTATTCAGTGAAAACTTTATATCCCTTACGGTCCTCCATCTTCAGGAAAAGTAGAACAGACTAAAGGTCTTTTAAAAACACACCTCACCAAGCTCAGCCACCAACTTAAAAATGACTGGACAATACTTTTACCACTTTCCCTTCTCAGAAGTCAGACCTGTCCTCAGAATGCTACAGGGTACAGCCCATTTGAGCTCCTGTATAGATGCTCCTTTTTATTAGGCCCCAATCTCATTCCAGACACCAGACCAACTTAGACTGTGCCCCCAAAAAACTTGTCATCCCTACTGTCTTCTATCTAGTCATACTCCTATTCACTGTTCTCAACTACTCATACATGCCCTGCTCTTGTTTACACTGCCAGTTTACACTGTTTCTCCAAGCCATCACAGCTGATATCTCCTCGTGCTATCCCCAAACCACCACTCTTAACTCTTAAAGTAAATAAATAATCTTTACTGGCAAGGCTATGCTGAACCACCTTAGGCACTCTCTGATTAGATGTCGTAGGTCCTCCCCATTCTTAGTCCTTTAATACCTGTTTTTCTCCTTCTCTTATTCCGTTTAGTTTATCAATTCATACAAAACCGTATCCAGGCCATCACCAATAATTCTAAATGACGAATGTTTCTTCTAACAACCCCACAATATCACCCCTTACCACAGAATCTTCCTTCAGCTTAATCTCTCCCACTCTAGGTTCCCATGCTGCCCCTAATCCCTCTCGAAGCAGCCCGGAGAAACATCACCCATTATCTCTCCATACAACCCCCCAAAAATTTTCACCATCCCAACACTACTACTGTTTTGTTTTATTTTTCTTATTAATATAAGAAGACAGGAATGTCAGGCCTCTGAGCCCAAGCTAAGCCATCCTATCCCCTGTGACCTGCACGTACACATCCAGATGTCGGGTTCCTGCCTTAACTGTGAACATTCCACCACAAAAGACGTGTAAATGGCCTGTTCCCACCTTAACTGATGACACTGTCTTGTGAAATTCCTTCTCCTGGCTCATCCTGGCTCAAAAGCTCCCTCACTGAGTACCTTGTGACCCCCACTCCTGCCCATCAGAGAACAACCCCCTTTGACTGTAATTTTCCTTTATCTACCCAAATCCTATAAAAGGGCCCCACCCTTATCTCCCTTCCCTGACTTTCTTTTCAGACTCAGCCCGCCTGCACCCAGGTGATTAAAAGCTTTATTGCTCACACAAAGCCTGTTTGGTGGTCTCTTCACACGGATGCACATGAAAGTAGAATAACCATTAGATACAAATGAAAGGTACAACATTTATTCCCTCTTGGAATGTATGATGTAGAACACTTAAAATTTGAACACATGCCTGAAAACTACCTGCAGATGAAACAGAAGCTACTTCGGAGAGACCCAGGAACTACACATTTCAAGAGACATGCTCTTTTCTGGTTTCAGTTCCTCCCTCTAGTATCAATATTTCTAGTAACCCTGCACGTAGGTCTGGATACAAAATAAGATGAGAAATCTATTTGCCTAAACCCTGTCAGAATTCTACTACCTAGTCTGTTCACAGAAAGCATAAATGTCATTTTTATTACTACTGTTTGCATTGTATTGATATAAATTATTCTTTAAAAGTTATATATCTACAATTAAGACACAGAATGAAAACTTATGTGACTATTGTTAACAAAATCATTTCAGAATACTGATAACATACCCTCTTCAGTGTTGTCATATTTGTTTTTAAACTAACAAGTATATTTATTAAATGAAGATTTTCTTATATACTGTCATTTTAAAAATCATTTTCATTGCCATGTAGTAACACTTAAATCTATAATCAGCTGTGAGACCATATGTAAAACAGTGAAAGAAAAATGAAACTCAAATAACAGTATAAAATACTATAAATCATGCATAGTAAACACTTATACAGTAATCTCTTTATCAATATCCAAGGCTCTGAGACTTATTTATTCTCTTATTCTTACAGAAACATCTCAAATTTGATTTATTTATCTTATTTCAATTAATAGGGAAAAGCTGACAAACACTTTCTACAGTAAGTCCCAAAGATCTGTTAAGAAAAATAATCCAGACATGAAAATAAAGCAGAAAATGGCTGTGTGTCCATTTAACATTATAGCATTGTATAACAGGCCCACTCAGTACTATTTAATTCACTGGGGAATGGACCTTTGTTTAACTTGCTATTTACTATTGATTTATGCCCCAAATTTGTAAAGGTTAGTATTAACTTGTCTAATGTTGCCCAGAGGAGAAGCAAATGATTTCTGTCTGATAGAAAAGATAACCACAAAATGTACAGTTATATTGACCTATTGGACATGAAACAGTTTTCTTTCTAACTTACCAAATTTATTTCAGCATGACTTTTCTAAGTAGCTATAAAATTTCTTCTGCTTCAAATGCTCTGAATCAACCTTACTATTCTACTGGATTCCTCATTAATTAGTCAAATATATCTTTGATATGTGTTCACTGTATATCTGTATGAGAGTCATGATTTTAGCAATGAAAATTATACCTTGACAGTTTTGGAGATTCCAAAGAAATGTTCAAGTAGACTCTTTTGCTTGAGGCAATTAAACTTTATGTCTAAAGAAATGCACCTTGCACTTTATGATTCGTAAAATCCCTGAGTGTATTTTACCTCTCCTCCTTGGGACTCTGGATTAATTCCTAAGGTACAATAGAAATTTACCTTCAATAAGTCTCTCTCTTTCTCTCTATTTTTCAATCACTCCCTCTCTCTCACTCTGTGGTTTTATTTTTGCTTCTAGCTCTTATTCTGGTTTGCTTATGTTAAGACGTTTCTCCCCATCAGGAACAGCAATGGTTGAGGATCAAATTTTACGATCCGATCTCTGGTGGGATAATGAGAATCTCTGTGAGGTTGGGAATGAAGGAATGTTGCTTCTTAGTCTTTTTCTTTGTTTTGCTCTTTGTCTATAGTGAGTTTTGGTCAATTAATAAAATATTTTATGCTCACTGGAAAGGACAAATACCCTGAGATCTGAACCTATAAGCTTTTATGTTCTGTTTAGATTTGACCCTGGTCACAGCACAGACCAAAGTTGCAAGTTCTCTGTGTCTCAGTATCCAAAACTGAGAAAAGGCTTTACTATTTATTCTATGAGTCTGAAATATTTTTATGCTTCATAAGTGTACACAAGATTACAATGTCTCTTAAATTAAAAGAGCTTTATTTTTATGACTTATAGAAAAAAGTAATAAAAAATAATAATAAGGAACAGAAGATTTCCAGGGACGGGAAGGGAAGAAAACCTCACATTTTGAAGTGTTATTCTTGAATAAACAAACAGACAAACAAACAAACAAAACAAACTTCCTTCAAAATCTACTAACTCAGAATCAATTTATATAAAAATCTATGTTTACATGATCAAGGTGAATTCTTGGCAAAAATCAGATAATCTATAATTTTGGTTAAAAAATACTTTGTTCTTTCTCTGATTTTATTTATTTGCATAACTATACAAGAATACATCATATTTTAAATATATTTGGGGTTTCTTTCTCATAAAAAGATTAGTGAATATGAACTTTCTAAACTTCTTGTATTGGTATACAGATCATGTAAGCTAGTGACACTCCTACATTAATGTTTAAGATTATGAACAATGTATAATACTGTGCCAATACATTAAATTGTAATTCCAGCCAGACTTTTAAAATATCAACTGTGATTATGCTCTCTAGTATGCCAGCTTAAACATAATTTTCAGATTCTTGATTAATTTAAAATCCTGGGACAAAAATTGAATTAATGACAATCTTAGAACACCTTGATTTTTTTTCTTACTTTTCCTAAGTAAGAAAATATTTAGAATTCTATTCTAATATTTCACTGAATAACTATATCTCCTGTTCATGTTTACGAAGATGTTCATTTTTACCATTCAAGAAAGTGTTAAAGAAATTATTCGAGCTGTAGAAGCTTCTCCTATGTATGTTTGTGAACTTTGTTCATACATTCAAATATTTGTATATTAACATGTAGTTTTCAATGGCCTACTTCTTAGTTTTCACTGTGAAATAGAAATTAATTTGCTTAAGAGTTAGAATTAATATAGTAGCTGAGTCTATTCTAGGAATGATAGTGGCAACAAAATACAACTGAAAGTAATGAATGTGTTCCTCTCTTCCCTGTCTCCTCCTCTTTCTCCACCTTGGGGGATAAAGAAAAAGTCATTTTGCCCTAAAATAAAATGTCAGCTTGTTTCAGAATAAGAAAAGCCATTGCACAGGAGAAAATTTAAGTGAGTAATACAATCTATAACTTGTTTGAAGGAAGTGAATTTTTTTTGTCTTGTTTTACAATTTATTATGAATTGAGCTTTGTCTTAAATATATATATATATATATATATATATATATATATATATATATATATAAAAGCTGGGCACAGTGGCTCACACCTGTAATCGCAGAACTTTGGGAGGCCGAGGCAGGTGGATCATGAAGTCAGGAGTTCAAGACCAGCCTGGCCAACACGTCTCTACTAAAAACACAAAAATTAGCCGGGTGTGGTGTCGCTTGTCTATAATCCCAGCTACTCCGGAGGCTGAGGCAGGACAATTGCTTGAACCCGGGAGGTGGAGATTGCAGTGACCCGAGATTGTGCCATTATACTCCAGAGCAAGACTCCATCTTGGGTGGGGGGGCTGGGGGGGAATTATAAATATATATGAGAATCATGGTCCACAGTTCCTGTGAAAGTCAACTTATTTGGAAATAGAGCTTTTGCAGATATAATCAAGTAAATAAAGATGAGGTCATTATAAAGGGCCATAATTCAATATTATTAGAGTCATATAAGAAGAGGAGACAGATACAGAGAAAAAGACACCACGTGAAGACACAGAGACAGAGGGAGGAAGATGATATGAACACGTAAAC
Source organism: Pongo abelii (assembly GCF_028885655.2). Taxonomy (NCBI): domain Eukaryota; kingdom Metazoa; phylum Chordata; class Mammalia; order Primates; family Hominidae; genus Pongo; species Pongo abelii. The sequence continues at coordinate 153,324,534 of NC_071985.2, forward strand.
CATGGAAGCAAAGATGGGAGTTATGCTGCCACGGCTGAAGAATGCCTGAGGCTACTGAAAGCTAGAAGAGGCAAGGAATGATCCTCTCCTAAAGGCTTTGAAGGGAGCATGGCCCTGCCTGCAGACTGCTAGTCTCTAGAACTGAGAGACAATAAATTTCTGTTGATTTAAGCCACTTGTTGCAGTAATATGTTATGGCGGCCCCAGAAAATTAATACACAATTCCCATAGGTATGTATCTGAAAAGAAACAATGAAACATATTAAAACATCAAATCTGACTCAGTTTTAGGGGTTCACCCATTTTAAAAATTGCATATTCTCTACTGCTAAAAGTTATATTAAAGAAGAACTAAAATTTTGGTTTTTTGAAGGATAAAATAACTAATTGGTCTTAGAGTATTTAGTCTGCTCTTAACAAATAGTAATAACAAGTAATTTTTACTTTTTGGATTATCTTCCCATGTAATAGAGATTCTATATTTTGATAGGATAATTTTCTGTGGTTCAAACTGAATTGACTTAATTCTTGATTTTTTTTAAAAAAATAAGTATTTCTTCAGAAAAAGCTATTATTTTTGTGTTATCTTCTTTTATATGTTCTTAAAAATATTACATTGTGCCTTTGACTAATAAGTAGTTAAGCTAACACTATTTATTGTTCTCAAGTATCTACATGTCTATCTTAATCAAATGGCCATAACTTATTAGAAAATTATTTTGATTTTATGATCCCAAGATTACATCTTAAATTCAGAAAAAAGTATAATTTTCAAGATGTCTTGTATACCCAAGATTATCTTTGCAGTTTCCCAGATAGCCTTTGCAAACATTGTGATCATTTTTTCTTTCACTTCAAAAAGAGGAAGATGCTAGAAATAATTAGATTTGTTTTACATGCTTCTTATTAATTAGCTCAATATTATTGTAAGATCTACAAGAGAAAGGTCTCAAATGAAAAGTAAAGTTTAGCCTTTCTTAGGTTAATTCTATACAAATAAAAATTATTAAAATAAATATGTTTTAAAGATGATGTTCTTTACAAGATATATTGGATTTCCCTGGAAACCTATTAATGCTCTTACTATTTATAATATGTTCTTGCCCTCAGTGTTAAGAATTGATCAATTCCTTTTGAAGGAGTTATTTAATTCACCCCAAAAAGAATCATCCCCTCCACTCTGATATTGTTGATTACGGTAACGAGACAAGTTGTATTCAGTCAACATCATCATCATCAACATCAACAGGTTGCTTCTACTCTCCTCTCATGCTTAACAGAAGGCTCAAGAGCCACAGAATTTGTTGGGTGTTCAACAAAGGACAGTATTAAGCCTTTGTAGAACAAAAAGAACTGTGCTAAGTATTCTTAACTACTGTGACATCAAGGGAGAAATTCATGTCTATGAGATTTTGAGTTGACACTGCTTAGAAAACTATCAGTCTATACTGGGAACTGAGTCATGATTTTCTCTTCTCTATTTGAGAACCAGATGACCAAAGAATGCAGCCTGATGACTCAAGATCCAGTAGAATAAGAAATAATTAAGAACTGAATGAACCAATGAAGGAAATTCAATTGTGGTTACTTTTTATTGAAAGTATGATGATATTATTGCTACCATGTTTACTGTTCTATTTTGATAAATAGATAAGGAAGCCTTTCTTTTTGATCAATTTCTAGCCCTGGATGTAATAGACTATGCTTTTGCAAAGTGATAAAGTATATTTAAATAACATACTTTTCCCTCGCCTTTTGGAATTTACAAACAATACTTTTACTAAGTTTCTTTCTTTTCAATGGCAATATAGTTATTTTTGTAGGCTTAATAAAAATTTGTCATCCTTTTTGCAAGACTATAATTGCACAAAATGTATATCCAAAATCATTACTGAAGTTTCATGCTTTACTTGATCACATATTATAATCTTACAATTAAGAAAAAATATTGTACTTTGTATATGGAATTAATTTCTACAAAGAATTCTCAAAAACAGGCCTGATAACTGTTCTATGGTTTATAGGTTCCAAGCCTTACAGGTAATAATGTGGAAGTTCACTTCCTAGCAGGCTGGAAACCAGGACCTTGGGAGACCTTGAGGGGAAAAGAATTTAACCTTATTTATATATACTGCTAGTGAAATCTGTAGAGGTGAATTTTTGGGGGATTGGTTTCTGAGACTCCAAAATAAAAAGCCAATAAGAGTGATCAAAAAGAAATCTCTGGAATAATAGAAAATATTGAAAATGCAATCCTAGGTTCTCTATAAAATTTTCAAATGAAAAGTAACTCTCTAAACCCACCATGTATCCAAAAAAACTTTCAAAAAAAGAAAAAGTGACTCTCTGCCTTAATCATTGCTCAAGGTCAGATGGGTCTAGATTTTGTTAACTATACAACACAGAGGCTTGTATGGCTAACATTTGCACTGTGACTGTGTAAATTATTTAAACCAACCAAAAAAAGAGATTAACCATTTTTGTGAACATATTTGGAAATCATGTAAAATAACAGTTAAAGACTGTTAAGAACATTTATTCAAAATATGGAAGCAAGACAATAGAATGGCCAAATGTTCTTTGAATATCACATTGGGCATTGTCTAACCAGCTTATCCAAGGATTATCAATAGAACAGGGGTTTGCAAACTATGGTATATCAGCCAAATTCATGGCCTCTTTGCTTATGATCTTCAAGCTGAGAATTTATTTTACATTTTTTAAGTGTTGCAAAAGATGAAATAAACAGGGGCTGAGGAAAAGGGAAAATGGGGAGTTACTAATCAATGAGTATAAAGTTTCCGTGAAGATAGACGAGTAGGATCTAGAGATCTGCTGTACAACATTGTACTCATAGTAAACAATACTGCATTTTACACTTAAAAATTTGTTAGGAGGGTAGATCTCACATGAAATGTTCTTACCACAGTAAAATAAAATTAAAGAAACAGATAAACAAAATGAAGAATATACAAGGAGGCTGTGGCCGGAAAAGGCAAAATATTTACTATCTGGCCTTTATGAAAAAGTTTGTCAATCCATGGTCTAGAATATATTTTCATCTGATTTGCAATTTACTATTAGCACCTAAATTCTAGGAAGTTGCATGTTAATTCATAGATTTTTATTCTATAAAAAGACACATTATTTCTATCTGGTAGAAAAGGTAACCCTAACTGTTATATTTTTATCAGCTAACAGTAAATATATTGACCAGCCTTGTCTCCAATATAACAAACTTACTTGAGGAGGTCTTTCATGAGGGACTATATAAATGAATGTTTTTCAAACACTCTTTAGGCCAGCTTTACCATTCTTCTTGGTCTTTCATTAATGACTTAAAGACATTTTGGTATAGGGTTACTACATATTTGTATGAAAGTCATGTTTTGAAATCATATTTTGACAACTCTAAGTATGTGTATTAAAACAGATACATGTATATATGATAAAAATCATTCCTTTGACTTCCAATAATAAGTTTACTTTCTGAATTTCTCTGTAGGAAACAGACTCAGAGACCAGGGTTAGTTGCAATGGTAAAAGTTTTATGTGCGTGTGCGTGTGTGTGTAATCTTCAATGGTATATTTTCTTATTATTTTATATATACACATATACATATATACATATATGTGTATATGTACATACACACATATACATATATACATATATGTGTATATGTACATACACACATATACATATATACATATATGTGTGTATGTACATACACACATATACATATATACATATATGTGTGTATGTACATACACACATATACATATATACATATATGTGTATATGTACATACACACATATACGTATATACATATATGTGTATATGTACATACACACATACGTATATACGTATATGTGTATATGTACATACACATTTATATATATTTTTCTTCAAAGGGACATCACTTTCAGGATCAAAAAAGTAGTAGAGCTATTAGAGCTATTTACATCTTACTATTAAAAGAACAAATGAGTGAGATATGTATATTAATTAAGAAATATTATGATTGCCATTTAGCTGCTATTATGCACCCAAAAAGCCCCTTCCTCAATGACTTAATGATTTTTTACTACATTTCAAAACATTTAAAGTTCTAAAATTTGGTGTTAAAATTAAATGTCACAGCAGCTGTAGTAAGAGCTTCAATTTCTTTTCTTTTTAATTTTTTAAAGCTGTATTTTTTTTAAGAAAGACTCTATTCAAATGCATGCAGAGAATCTCCTGATCTTAATTCTAATATGGAAACCAGATTATATAATAGGATGGCCTAATTTAATATTGTAAGTCTGTGTGGTGGTTAACCAAAGAAGTAGCATATTAATTTCAATTCAGATGTCAGTCTACATCTGCTAAATTTTGTTTACTATAATTTGGATATTGAGGACATGTCTGCTACAATATGTTGAAAAATTACGTAAGTATAAATCTTTACATATAAAATATTTGTTTAATAAATGATAAATTACACAACAGTATGTTATTTTGCATAATTTAAATAATTTACATATCCAAAAATATATAGTGTATGATTGAGTTAATTATAGTATACCTATTCAAATAATTTTTTGTGATCACTAAAAATAATTATTAAGAAGACTATGTAATAATTTGGATAAATTTTATTTTGTGACATGTTGATAACTGAAATAGTATAATCATATTTAAAAACATGTGCATACACAAAATATAAGGCTTTCTCTTTTCTTTCAAATTCTCTCAGTTTGTTGTAGTGTTTTCTCTTTGCTTTTTAATTCACTCTAGTAAAGCTGAAATTTTAAATTGTTACATGAATTGTACCATTCATTGTTGCATGGCACAATGCCAATTTTAAATGAAAATTTAAAAGCATTTGACTTGCATAAGAATCACCAAAATTGTATAATTCATATTTCATTATTTGTGCATAAACATGTATTTGTTTCTTAAAAGAATAGTGGAAATGCTGCACAAAACTACCTCAACTGTTTTCATTTTACTGTCAGATAGGTGCATATTTACATTCTCTACCTGTTGCACACTTAATAAAGAAGGACTGAAATGAAAACGGATTCTGGGTTGCCCTATTGTTCCCTTTCTGTGTCATGACTTTTACAGCAAATGGCAGGGTAATAGACAAAGCAGCATTAGCAAGAAAGGCTATAATGGGGTTCTCAGTTATTTGTGTTTCTTAGATCAATATTGCCCTCTTTCTGTGTCTGAAGCAAGTTCTAGTTTGAATGGAAAGTGAGGACTCTCAGGGTTGTCAGTGTCCCTGCTTACTCAGACATATATGTAACAGCATACCTTTTACTGGGTTTGAGTCCCTCTGAATTCCCATGCACTATGGATTCACCAGCATCTTAGGTTTATGGTGGCACTGGGGATGCTGTAAAAGAATGGGAATCTAGAAACAATGGACATACATATTGCACAAGTCTCTTGTCCCTTCAGACCTCAATTACAAAGCACAAGTTCAAAGGTAAAGTTATTAAAAATTTCAAGAGTGAAATAGCAGAATATTAAGCTAAGCATGGAACCCATCTGAGCACGGGCCCCTGTTTTGTTGCAGAGGCCACATTTGCATGACGCTGACCCTTAGGTGTAATTTGAATTATTTTCTCCGCTTGTACTGAACAATCATAATAGGCAGGTGAAACCAAATGTTAAAACAATTCAAGCTTTGACAGAGGCACCAGGCTGTAATAGAGGCTATCTTATTCTTTGTTAATGTGTTTATAGAAAGTATACTCTGAGCTGTTTCATTTCCCCATCATCAAGCGAAGTGGGAAGTATCTTTATCTGAGGCCCTGAAGAGCTTTCAGATGAATTACATAACAAGTCTCTTGCGTGTGTCCTCTGAAATTGGGAGACAGACCGAATCTCGCTCTGTCGCCCAGGCTGGAGTGCAGCGGTGCAATCTCGGCTCACTGCAAGCTCCACCTCCTGGGTTCACGCCATTCTCCTGCCTCAGCCTCCCGAGTAACTGGGACTACAGGCACCCACCACCATGCCCGGCTAATTTTTTCTATTTTTAGTAGAGACGGGGTTTCATGTGTTAGCCATGATGGTCTCCATCTCCTGACCTCATGATCCACCTGCCTCGGCCTCCCAAAGTGCTGGGATTACAGGCGTGAGCCACCGCACTGGCCGACTATTGCTTTCCATACAGCGTATGTGACCACTTGGGGTCATACAGGCAGAAATAACTTGTGCCTCCAAATGACTTTCTGAAAAGGTAGAGAATTCAACAGTGAGAGTATGTGTGTGGAATGGATCACAGGAGACACAGCCAAGCAGAGATCTCTTCTAAGGGACCTAAGACACATACTGTCAGTGTTCAAATTCACATAAAAATGCAGTATTGGAATGCCAAGAAAATGTGGGAGCCACAACTAGTTCTGTAATTTCCGATGCAATACTCTATACCTTTAAGCTCCCTCGCCATGTCATCATAATTTGTTTTAAAACAGGTGCTTCTTGATTTATGGGCATCAAACTGCTATCTCATTTTCTGAAAGACAATACCGTAATACTCAGTGGCAAATATGAAGTGGTAACCACGTTGTTTTCAATTTAGAAAAGCCTAGGAGGAACTATAGATTATTTTAAAAGACTCTTTCAAACATCTCTGCCTTCTACGCTTCAATTACACTTAATACAGCACAGTAGTGTTAGTAACGATTCAAGCTGTCTTCTGGACCAGAGCTACAAAGCATGAATATGCCATTTCCTTCATCACTCTCTATGAAAGTGTAACTGTGATTTTCATAAGAGCTAAAAACTTCTGTTATTGCTATCATCAATTTATAGACTTCCCAGTTAATGATGACAGGATATGAAAGGCCTTCTTAATGATATATGCTCTTTCTTGTTAACAGTTTTGTTTTGCTTTTTGTTTTCTAAATTTTGTCTCATTAAGTATTGTTTCTGATGTAATGGCAAACGAATTATACAACTTTTACAGAAACAAAGTTGTCAAACTTTTTTCCTTCTCAAAATGAGCTTTTGTTTTTCTAAGACATCATTTAGAGTATAATCCCCTCCAGGGCGGGAGCTATAATTCAAGATTTTTCAAAAGTACTCAAGAACTTCTGGAATTTTGTTTTGTGCACAGTGTATACTCAATAAATATTATTGAGATGCCTGCTTATAAAATCTACACAAAGTAATTTGCTTCTCTGTGAAACTTCAGGAATTTGAGTCCCCAAAGATTACTACTGCCCTAAAGGGTAGAAGATAAGTAAGGAAGAGAGGACATAAAAGATTAATGGTCATTCTCATTGTAGCAGATGTTTACGAGGGATTTGGCACAACCATCCTCTGTCACATCACATGTAAGATTTTGTACTATTTCTGGGTTCTGTTTGCCCCAAGGTACCTGCTGTTTTGTTCTTTGAGATGACAAAGAAATTTACAGTCAGGAATTTTATCTATTTTATTAAATGATGCAGAGATATAGACTCTTGTGATCATATATATACACATATGGCTATATATATATATATATATATATATATATATATGACAAGAAGGAGAAAGAATTTGTGAGTTAAAGTAAAATCAGCCACTGAAGACATTATATGCTACTATTCATTTAGTGAAAAAAAGTATACATGAAATTGAAAATAAATCTAATATATTACTAAAAAGCAAGGCGAAAACAACTGAAGAAAAGAATTTGAAGCCTCCATGTATACACACAACATTCAAGTTAGAACAACTCAAAAAATGACACTCACTGTGTGAACAGAACTAGGATGGATAGACTTCATATTTTTCTAAAACAAATCTGTCCTTTGAAATTTCCCATGCTCTACTAATCTTTTCGGATTCCTAGAAATACTGTGGCTCCTCCAAATTCAGCAAGCTTAGATGAGACATTGAAGTGCCTGTGTGTCTTTTTTGTCTTATGTGTGGGTTGATGAAAATTTACTTCCTCAAAATGAAAAGGATAACTCTTTACAATAGGAACCAGCAGACTTTTTTTCTATAAAGGGCCAGACCAAACTACGTTTGGCTTTGAGAGCTCTATATGCTGTATTGCAACTACTCACTACTGTTATTGTAGTGTGAAAGGACACAGACAACATGAAAACACAGTAAATGGGTGTGACTGTTCCAATAAAACTTTATTTTCAAAAACAGATAGTGGAGCAAATTTGGCTTGTAAAGTTTTAGTTTCCCAACTACTGTTCTACAGTAGAACAGTAGTCTATTCTACTAGTATACCAACATACTAGTATACTAGTATAGTAGAACAGTAGTCTGTCAAAAAGAACCTTTCCCTGGCTTCAGTTGCCTTTCATTCAGTGAGTAATCAGAAATGAAGGAGATGCTTGTGTAAATTTTAGAACCAGGCAAAGCAAGGCAAATGTTACTGGAGCAGTATACTAACTCTGAACTCCAAAGGTCAGTCTGGCTATGTTTTCATGGTGAACTTACCAGCAATGCTCTTATAAACATCTCTTGAGATCTTATAAGATTTCACAAGACATTCCTTATAACAGAAACTGTAAATCTAGGCTCATATCCAGTAAAACATATATAATATTTTTGCATTAAGAAGGACATTTGCTGTACAAATAGCACCCGATTTTGTGCCAAGCACCCTGTAGCTATGTAGTAAATATTAATTAAATGAAATGCTCTAATTCTCATTCTCCTTGCATTTATTTTGCTGAGTGAATTTGAATATTTAAATAATTCAGCATATTCTTAACTTCCCAATTGCCACCCAATAGCTTAGATCAATGGTATGAGGTCAAGACTCCCACACAGGCTGAGATCTGAGAGACAACGCTTGATGAATCTATTATTCTTTTTTTCCACATTAAAATGCTTCAGAATACTGAAAACATACAAAATATCTTCATGTTTTTAATGACTGTCTCTTTTCAAATACACATCCATTATTAATTTATGCTAGATATCCCATTTGAACAGGTGTCACTGGATTACTAAAAAAAAGATCAGGTTTTAAATTGTCATGTTATATCCTACATTTAAAGAAATAGACAACAGAAGAAAGATATAGATCAGAAACTAGAGAAATTGATTTTAAAAAAAGAGAAAGAAAACTACCTTTCCAAATGATACAAACAGATTAAGTGAAAAGGCATTATTAGAAAAGGAAGGCACAATTTCATATAAATATAAAGCACCAGCAGTATATTGCCATATAAGTCTCGGTACACTATGGGATACTCCTTAGGAGGCTGTCCGAATCTTACATGATCTGAAACAACAGGATGACATGGAGACTCCTTGCTCTCCTTTTATTTAGATTAAAACATCGTGTGTGCATGTAAGTGCGTGTGTGTGTGTGTGTGTGTAAAACAGGTATAGATCGATAAAATTTTTAAAAATTTTTCACTTTACCATACTTATAAGTCTTTAAGTTAAAGGCTGTAATTCATATGTATATCTACAACACAGAAGCCAAAATTTGAATCAACTCCACATTACATAATGAACTAAATATATTTCAGTATTTGTCAGGCCCTAGTTGGCTAGCTAATATTCATATCAAAATCAGGATGCTCATGAAAACCAAATGCAATCTAAGAGCAACATCTTAATCCTATGAAATTGTCTCTGATTTTTTAATTGTAAAATTATGTTATTTTATTAGAGTAATAAATAATTCATAAGGTATACATAAGATGAAAATAAAATCTGTACCTCTGTAGTTCCAAAAAGCCACATGAAAAGTTAGAGCTTTAATTCTCTTACCCAAACTTTTCTCTACTTTTTTGTTTATCTTCTCATCTATGATCTTTAACCTGCATAGGTATTTGACATCATTTGTGAATGCTTTATGACCTACTCCAAAGCCTTTAAGTTGGTTTTATATGTTACACATAACTCTTCTACATGGAGTTGTTTGTAATAGGCCTGAAATTTGTTCTCACATTAATATCCTTGTATTATCTTTCTAGTGTCTAAGCATAATGTTCTTTGTCACCATTAAGCTTGATGAAAGCTATTCAGCACGTTCGTGAAAAATATTTCTTCTTCTCTTTGGAAAATTTGATAGTTAGCTGAAGAAAAATCATTTAGATTTGTTTTCCATTTGCCAACAGTGAAACTTTATATTAATAGTAAAGTGTCAACCCCCAATTTACATTTTTAAAAGGGTACTAAAGATGGAATAATCAAAGCGCTTCCAATAATAAAAGCCTAAATAGCCCCCTGAAAAACAATTTTCAACCTTTGAGAGGCTTAAATCCACTTAATGACAGGTGACAAGCAGGAATAAATTCGTCTGGAATTCTTTTAATCAAAAGTTGTTATGCTCCCTTTCTGGTCCCAATTCTAGCTTCAGGTAAACGTAATTTTCACATTTGCTAAAGTCAGAAAGAAAATATTAGCTTTCTTTCTAAAAGCAGAAAACATGGATGAAGGCAACGGACTTTACTTTTAGTAAGTTGGCTTCAAATGCATGCATAGAAAAAGTCAAATCGAATTTGATAAATGTAAACCTTGGACAGATGTTAGCTGCAGTGAGCTACCCTGTTCACTTTCAGTTGGATAAAGTACTAAAGGAATGAATTTAATTACTAGAAAACAACAACAGCAACAGCATATTAAGGCAAGATACAAATCAATCAGCTAAAAAATAGTAATAACAACATTAACCACTACTACCTAACCATTAAAACACTCTCATGATTTTAGGTCCTTATGGATATATTTAAATGTTAAGCAGCTACTATATAACACCAACAGTACAGAAACAAAGTATTTTAAATGATCTATAATTGCATATTTCTGAAAAATATTTACCAGCTCATAAATTTTACAAATGGGTGAAATTAGACATTTATTTAAAGAAGCAGAGATTATAAATAAACTTCACTAAAGCAGCGCAGCAAAATGGATTTTTAAATATCTTCCACAACTTTTTAACTTAATAACAATTAGGTGCAATGCTAAATACAGGATTTAAACTGTTAAAAGATCTAATGGGGCCAGGCACAGTGGCTCACCCCTGTAATCCCAGCGCTTTGGGAGGCCGAGGTGGGTGGATCACGAGGTCAGGAAATCAACACCATTATGGCTAACACGGTGAAACCCCGTCTCTACTAAAAATACAAAAAATTAGCTGGGCGTGATGGCGGCCACCTGTAATCCCAGTTACTCAGGAGGCTGAGGCAGGAGAATGGTGTGAACCCAGGAGGCAGAGTTTGCAGTGAGCCGAGATCACGCCACTGCACTCCAGCCCAGGCTACACAGGCAGACTCCGTCTCAAAAAAAAAAAAAAAAAAAGATCTAATGGGCTGGACGTGGTGGCTCACGCCTGTAATCCCAGCACTTTGGAAGGCCAAAGCGGGCAGATCACGAGGTCAGGAGATCAAGACCATCCTGGCTAACATGGTGAAACCCCATCTCTACTAAAAATACAAAAAAAAAAATTAGCCAGGCGTGATGTCGGGCACCTGTAGTCCCAGCTACTTGGGAGGCTGAGGCAGGAGAATGGCATGAACCTGGGAGGCGGAGCTTGCAGTGAGCTGGAATCGCACCACTGCACTCCAGCCTGGGGGACAGAGTGAGACTCCGTCTCAAAAAAAAAAAAAGATCTAATGAAAACAGCTCTTTGGAGATGGAATGAAAACTATAGGTAAAAGTACAAGTTATCTTTATTGGCTTTTTTCTTGTACTAAGTATACCTCTAATCACTTGATCATTTTAAGTAGTTCTCACAGCAATCCTATCAAATAGGTACTATTATTATCTATATTTTATACTGATAGAAACAAAACCCAGACATTGTAAATAACCTACTGTGTCCAGAATTCATTCCTTCCAGTGGGTTCTTGGTCTTCCTGACTTCAAGAATGAAGCTGCAGACCCTCATGGTGAGTGTTACAGTTCTTAAAGATGGTGTGTCCAGAGTTTGTTCCTTTAGATGTTCAAATGTGTCTGGAGTTTCCCTCTTCTGGTGGGTTCATGGTCTTAACTGACCTCAGTAGTGAAGACACAGACCTTTGCAGAGAGTGTTACAGCTCTTAAAGGTGGCACGTCCGGAGTTGTTTGTTCCTCCCAGAGTTGTTTGCTCCTCCCGGTGGGTTCATGGTCTCGCTGACTTCAGGAGTGAAGCCAGAGACCTTCGCAGTGAGTGTTACAGCTCTTAAAAGTGGCATGTCTGGAGTTGTTTGTTCTTCCCGGTGGGTTCGTGGTCTCATTGACTTCAGGAGCCAAGCCACAGACTTTCGCTGTGAGCATTACAGCTCATAAAGGTAGTGCAGACCCAAAGAGTGAGCAACAGGAAGATTTATTGTGAAGAGCGAAACAACAAAGTCTCCACAGTGTCAAAGGGGACACAAGCAGGTTGCTTCTGCTGGCTCAGGTGGCCAGCTTTTATTCCTTTATTTGGCCCTGCCCACATCCTGCTGATTGGTCCATTTTACAGAGAGCTGATTGGTCCGTTTTTACAGAGTGCTGATTGGTGCGTTTACAGACCTTTAGCTAGATACAGAGCGCTGATTGGTGAGTTTTTACAGAGTGCTGATTGGTGTGTTTACAATCCTTTAGCTAGACAGAAAAGTTCTCCAAGTCCCCACCCAACACCGAAGCCCAGCCAGCTTCACCTCTCCCTATCAAAGTCTCAAAATAAGTGGTGAGTAAGTGGTAGAACCAGGACTCAAAAGTGGAAATATAAAAGACTGCCTAACCTGGGAGCAGTGGCTTATGCCTGTAATCCTGACACTTTGGGAGGGCGAGGCAGGAGAATCACCTGAGGTCAGGGGTTTCAGACCAGCCTGGCCAACATGATGAAACCCTGTCTCTACTAAAAATACAAAAATTAGCCAAGTGTGGTGGCACGCACTTGTAAGCCCATAAGCCCAGCTACTCAGGGGGCTGAGACAGGAGAATCACTTGAACCCAGGATGCGGAGGTTGCAGTGAGCCGAGATTGTGCCACTACACCCCAGCCTGGACAACAGAGCAAGACTGTCTCAAAAAAAAAAAAAAAAAAGAGACTGCCTGAGAAGCTTTTAAAGAAACTTTAATTTTAGACCTGGACTAAAACAGATGCTTCTTCAAAGGGTTTAACCAAAGTGAGTATAATAAAGGGATTAATTGCAGAGGTTTGGGCAAGGTTAAAAGAACCAACAAAATGCTAGAGAAGCTGAGAGGGGCCATTACAGTGAATGCTGTGGTGTTCTGCCAGCTTTCTCCTCCAGAATAATTTCCTCTTTCCTCCAGCTATGCAGGTTGAGGGTTGAGTGTCCTCAGCCGGAAAGAACTATCTTCTCCAAGGTTATGGCTCTTCTCTGAGTAGCCCACATCCATCAACTGGTCCTCAAGGAACACAAAGACCCAGCCTGCTGATTGGGATTCAAACTTCTCTTAAGATCCATCTCAGCTTCAGAGCAGAAGTCAATACTGTAACTGCATCAGAGGACATTTCTTTTTGTCCAATCTCATTTCCTTCCAACTCAGCGTGTGTTTCTCCTAAGCTCGCATCACAGCCAAGCTCCTCCACAGAAATATCCCTCTCAGAATTTGTTTCCCAGAGAACTGCCTGAAACAACTAGCAAAGCGTTAGCACCCCAGGGCCTGGAAGGCAAGTGAAGGGATGGATGGTTCTTGTGCTCAGTGAGGACTACAGCTATGAAATAAGAATTTTCACAGCAGGAGTGGCAGTGGTGTCTCTAGGAATGCATCAGAGATAGCATATTGGTGAAAACTGGAGGCAGAGAGAAAATACCTACCCAGCATTCTCTTTCTTTCCATTCTGCCACCTCTTGACTGTGTCTTTCATTGGTTGACCCCAACTGGAAGCAGAGAGTAGGGAGCCCGGGTAATGAGCTTCATAGTATTTAATTTCCTGGGGCATAGCGCTAGTCCCAGAAGATAAGAAACTATATATATATTTTTTGATGGAGTTTCACTCTTGTCGCCCAAGCTGGAGTGCAATGGCACAATCTCAGCTTACCGCAACCTCTGCCTCCCAGGTTCAAGCGATTCTCCTGGCTTAGCCTCCCAAGTAGCTGGGACTACAGGCATGTGCCACCATGCCTGGCTAAGTTTTGTATTTTTAGTAGAGATAGGGTTTCACCATCTTGGCCAGGCTGGTCTCGAACTCCTGACCTCATGATCTACCTGCCTTGGCCTCCCAAAGTACTGGGATTACAGGCGTGAGCCACCATGCTGGGCCAAGAAACTGGATCTTAAAGGGTATTACAAACCAAGGATAGCCGGCATACCTTAGAAAATAAATGACCTAACTGGTGTTCAACCTCATGTTATTTGAGAATAACAAGGCTCAGTAAGGTTGAGAAATTAATCAATCTTGGTAAATCTGGATGTATCCTGGAATGAAGTTATCTTATCCAAAATAAAGGGACAAACGAAACAGAAAACATGAAGTAATATATGGTCAAAAGTCTAGCTTTTGTCACTTTCCACAAAATGGCATCATGATTTGGAAAATACCTGAAACTGTAGCCAAACCTTTACTATTACCCATCAGAACAAGTCAAGCATTGAACACCAATCAAAGATATAATGAAAGTGACATATGGATTAGGGGGCCACGAGTGCTGCCATAGAGAAAGGAACAGTCAAAAGATCATATAAATAGAACTTATTGCTTCCTTCCAGAGTTTATTTCTTAAATAAAATATTGTGACTTTATTGAATTTTTTCAACTGTTTTAAAAATGTTTCTAGTTGAGGGAATTGGAGGAATATGAACGGAAAAAAGATGTTCAAATACATGAATTGATAGATGGGAAAACATAGCAAACACTTACTGTTTAAAGAAAGGACTTCATCTTGCTTTCCTAATGATCTCCAACTTTACTTTTACTTAAATAATTTTTAAAAATAATCCCTTAAATAATATTGAAATCCAGTGAATTAATAATGTTAGCCTTTTTTAAAAAGGCAAAATTTGAATCTACATTTATTATTTAGAGATTATATATACTTCATAACATACTTTCTTTGAATAAATATCCTCTCTTTCACACAGTCCCAAAGGTAACATGACAGATGATGATACACAGTATTTGTCTAGGAGACTTTCTCCGGATATGTATACAAATACAGACCAGAACAGAAGCCTGAGCAGAGGCCAGGGCAGAAGTTGGTACTATATACCAGACCCTCTCTCATCCTCTCTGTATTAACCAGGAAACATCAGAATTTTCTCAAGGATATGTGAAAAAATACAGACTTCAATTGATTGCCAGTTGCAATTATGTTATTAACTTTGAAGAACTCCTACTATGTGTAGGTTTTCCTTCATTCATATCTTGCACATTAGTCATGGTTGAAAACTAACTTTCTTCATCTGATCAGTTGGCTGGCTATAATACCACTGAGAGGGACAGAGCAAGATGATGATTCCAGTGGAAGGTGGCTAGCAAAAAAGACAAACATAAGAGCCTGAGATGCTGCCTTATGAACAACTGACTTTGGTAATGAAGAAAACTCAGAGTCCTGGAATTGTCTTCTTATTCCAAACAATCCTCTTGGCTTAATGTCACACTGAGGTAAGTTTGGGTGCCGAAAATAAAATGTGCTCTCATTAGCCAGAGTAAAGAAATTTAAAGAGAAAAGGTAAAGTTTTCCTATGCACAGAGGGCAGGCAAGGCTCTTGCTGAAAAGGATTTCTATAATTTGAACTTGTGTGAGCTGAAAAGAATTTGAGAAATCATACATTACTCCTTCTTTATTATAAAAAGAATAGAATTGATTCCCAAGAATATGAAGCTCCTTAGGTAGAGTCAAACAATATGCTGAGACCCAGCATCTTGAAATGCTCTCTCTATTATATGTAGCCACAGATAGTGACACAGAATATCTACCCTTTCTGCAGTGAGCCCGATATTTTGTACCAGTAGGTAACATCTCAGGTTGACTCTGGATCCATGTCTTCTTCTACAAAACACTGAATGGATGACTATCTTTTTTTTTTATTTTTATTTTATTATTATTATTATTATTATTATTATTATTATTATTATTATAATACTTTAGGCTCTATGGTACATGTGAGCAACGTGCAGGTAAGTTACGTATGTATACATGTGCCATGCTGGTGCACTGCACCCACCAACTCGTCATCTAGCATTAGGTATATCTCCCAATGCTATCCCTCCCCCCTCCCCCCACCCCACAACAGTCCCTGAAGTGTGATGTTCCCCTTCCTGTGTCCATGTGTTCTCATTGTTCAATTCCCACCTATGAGTGAGAATATGCGGTGTTTGGTTTTTTGTTCTTGTGATAGTTTACTGAGAATGATGATTTCCAATTTCATCCATATCCCTACAAAGGACATGAACTCATCATTTTTTATGGCTGCATAGTATTCCATGGTGTATATGTGCCACATTTTCTTAATCCAGTCTATCATTGTTGGACATTTGGGTTGGTTCCAAGTCTTTGCTATTGTGAATAATGCTGCAATAAACATACGTGTGCATGTGTCTTTATAGCAGCATGATTTATAGTCCTTTGGGTATATACCCAGTAATGGGATGGCTGGGTCAAATGGAATTTCTAGTTCTAGATCCCTCAGGAATCACCACACTGACTTCCACAAGGGTTGAACTAGTTTACAGTCCCACCAACAGTGTAAAAGTGTTCCTATTTCTCCACATCCTCTCCAGCAACTGTTGTTTCCTGACTTTTTAATGATTGCCATTCTAACAGGTGTGAGATGGTATCTCATTGTGGTTTTGATTTGCAATTCTCTGATGGCCAGTGATGGTGAGCATTTTTTCATGTGTTTTTTGGCTGCATAAATGTCTTCTTTTGAGAAGTGTCTGTTCATGTCCTTCACCCACTTTTTGATGGGGTTGTTTGTTTTTTTCTTGTAAATTTGTTGGAGTTCATTGTAGATTCTGGATATTAGCCCTTTGTCAGATGAGTAGGTTGCGAAAATTTTCTCTCATTTTGTAGGTTGCCTGTTCACTCTGATGGTAGTTTCTTTTGCTGTGCAGAAGCTCTTGAGTTTAATTAGATCCCATTTGTCAATTTTGGCTTTTGTTGCCATTGCTTTTGGTGTTTTAGACATGAAGTCCTTGGCCATGCCTATGTCCTGAATGGTAATGCCTAGGTTTTCTTCTAGGGTTTTGATGGTTTTAGGTCTAACATTTAAGTCTTTAATCCATCTTGAATTGATTTTTGTATAAGGTGTAAGGATGGGATCCAGTTTCAGCTTTCTACATATGGCTAGCCAGTTTTCCCAGCACCATTTATTAAATAGGGAATCCTTTCCCCATTTCTTGTTTTTGTCAGGTTTGTCAAAGATCAGATACTTGTAGATATGTGGCATTATTTTTGACGGCTCTGTTCTGTTCCATTGATCTATATCTCTGTTTTGGTACCAGTACCATGCTGTTTTGGTTACTGTAGCCTTGTAGTATAGTTTGAAGTCAGGTAGTGTGATGCCTCCAGCTTTGTTCTTTTGGCTTAGGATTGACTTGGCGATGCGGGCTCTTTTTTGGTTCCATATGAACTTTAAAGTAGTTTTTTCCAATTCTGTGAAGAAAGTCATTGGTAACTTGATGGGGATGGCATTGAATCTGTAAATTACCTTGGGAAGGATGGCCATTTTCATGATATTCATTCTTCCTACCCATGAGCATGGAATGTTCTTCCATTTGTTTGTATCCTCTTTTATTTCCTTGAGCAGTGGTTTGTAGTTCTCCTTGAAGAGGTCATTCACATCCCTTGTAAGTTGAATTCCTAGGTATTTTATTCTCTTTGAAGCAATTGTGAATGAGAGTTCACTCATGATTTGGCTCTCTGTTTGTCTGTTATTGATGTATAAGAATGCTTGTGATTTTTGTACATTGATTTTGTAGCCTGAGACTTTGCTGAAGTTGCTTATCAGCTTAAGGAGATTTTGGGCTGAGACAATGGGGTTTTCTAGATATACTATCATGTCATCTGCAAACAGGGACAATTTGACTTCCTCTTTTCCTAATTGAATACCCTTGATTTCCTTCTCTTGTCTAATTGCCCTGGCCAGAACTTCCAACACTATGTTGAATAGAAGTGGTGAGAGAGGGCATCCCTGACTTGTGCCACTTTTCAAAGGGAATGCTTCCAGTTTTTGCCCATTCAGTATGATATTGGCTGTGGGTTTGTCATACATAGCTCTTATTATTTTGAGATATGTCCCATCAATACCTAATTTATTGAGAGTTTTTAGCATGAAGGGTTGTTGAATTTTGTCAAAGGCCTTTTCTGCATGTATTGAGATAATCATGTGGTTTTTGTCTTTGGTTCTGTTTATATGCTGGATTACATTTATTGATTTGCGTATATTGAACCAGCCTTGCATCCCAGGGATGAAGCCCACTTGATCATGGTGGATAAGCTTTTTGATGTGCTGCTGGATTCTGTTTGCCAGTATTTTATTGAGGATTTTTGCATCAATGTTCATCAAGGATATTGGTCTAAAATTCTCTTTTTTTTTGTTGTGTCTCTGCCAGGCTTTGGTATAAGGATGATGCTGGCCTCATAAAATGAGTTAGGGAGGATTCCCTCTTTTTCTATTGATTGGAATAGTTTCAGAAGGAATGGTACCAGCTCCTCCTTGTACCTCTGGTAGAATTCAGCTGTGAACCCATCTGGTCCTGGACTTTTTTTGGTTGGTAAGCTATTGATTATTGCCACAATTTCAGCTCCTGTTATTGGTCTATTCAGAGATTCAACTTCTTCCTGGTTTAGTCTTGGGAGGGTGTATGTGTTGAGGAATTTATCCATTTCTTCTAGATTTTCTAGTTTATTTGCATAGAGGTGTTTGTAATATTCTCTGATGGTAGTTTGTATTTCTGTGGGATCAGTGGTGATATCCCCTTTATCATTTTTTATTGCATCTATTTGATTCTTCTATCTTTTTTTATTAATCTTGCTAGTGGTCTATCAATTTTGTTGATCCTTTCAAAAAACCAGCTCCTGGATTCACTGATTTTTTGAAGGGTTTTTTGTGTCTCTATTTCCTTCAGTTCTGCTCTGATTTTAGTTATTTCTTGCCTTCTGCTAGCTTTTGAATGTGTTTGCTCTTGCTTTTCTAGTTCTTTTAATTGTGATGTTAGGGTGTCAATTTTGGATCTTTCCTGCTTTCTTTTGTGGGCATTTAGTGCTATAAATTTCCCTCTACACACTGCTTTGAATGCATCCCAGAGATTCTGGTATGTTGTGTCTTGGTTCTCGTTGGTTTCAAAGAACATCTTTATTTCTGCCTTCATTTCATTATGTACCCAGTAGTCATTCAGGAGCAGGTTGTTCAGTTTCCACGTAGTTGAGCAGTTTTGAGTGAGATTCTTAATCCTGAGTTCTAGCTTGATTGCACTGTGATCTGACAGATAGTTTGTTATAATTTCTGTTCTTTTACATTTATTGAGGAGAGCTTTACTTCCAAGTATATGGTCAATTTTGGAATAGGTGTGGTGTGGTGCTGAAAAAAAATGTATATTCTGTTGATTTGGGGTGGAGAGTTCTGTAGATGTCTGTTAGGTCTGCTTGGTGCAGAGCTGAGTTCAATTCCTGGGTATCCTTGTTGACTTTCTGTCTCATTGATCTGTCTAATGTTGACAGTGGGGTGTTAAAAATCTCCCATTATTAATGTGTTGGAGTCTAAGTCTCTTTGTAGGTCACTCAGGACTTGCTTTATGAATCTGGGTGCTCCTGTATTGGATCCATATATATTTACAATAGTTAGCTCTTCTTCTTGAATTAATCCCTTTACCAGTATGTAATGGCCTTCTATGTCTCTTTTGATCTTTGTTGGTTTAAAGTCTGTTTTATCAGAGACTAGGATTGCAACCCCTGCCTTTTTTTGTTTTCCATTTGCTTGGTAGATCTTCCTCCATCCTTTTATTCTGAGCCTGTGTGTGTCTCTGCACGTGAGATGGGTTTCCTGAATACAGCACACTGATGGGTCTTGAGTCTTTATCCAATTTGCCAGTCTGTGTCTTTTAATTGGAGCATTTAGTCCATTTACATTTAAAGTTAATATTGTTATGTGTGAATCTGATCCTGTGATTATGATGTTAGCTGGTTATTTTGCTCGTTAGTTGATGCAGTCTCTTCCTAGTCTCGATGGTCTTTACATTTCGGTATGATTTTGCAGTGGCTGGTACCGGTTGTGCCTTTCCATGTTAGGGCTTCCTTCAGGAGCTCTTTTAGGGCAGGCCTGGTGGTGACAAAATCTCTCAGCATTTGCTTGTCTGTAAAGTATTTTATTTCTCCTTCACTTATGAAGCTTAGTTTGGCAGGATATGAAATTCTGGGTTGAAAATTCTTTTCTTTAAGAATGTTGAATATTGGCCCCCACTCTCTTCTGGCCTGTAGGGTTTCTGCCGAGAGGTCCGCTGTTAGTCTGATGGGCTTCCCTTTGATGGTAACCCGACCTTTCTCTCTGGCTGCCCTTAACATTTTTTCCTTCATTTCAACTTTGGTGAATCTGACAATTATGTTTCTTGGAGTTGCTCTTCTCGAGGAGTATCTTTGTGGCGTTCTCTGTATTTCCTGAATCTGAATGTTGGCCTGCCTTGCTAGATTGGGGAAGTTCTCCTGGATAATATCCTGCATAGTGTTTTCCAACTTGTTTCCATTCTCCCCGTCACTTTCAGGTACACCAATCAGACGTAGATTTGGTCTTTTCACATAGTCCCACATTTCTTGGAGGCTTTGCTCATTTCTTTTTATTCTTTTTTCTCTAAACTTCCCTTCTCGCTTCATTTCATTCATTTCATCTTCCAGGGCTGATACCCTTTCTTCCATTTGATCGCATTGGCTCCTGAGGCTTCTGCATTCTTCACGTAGTTCTCGAGCCTTGGTTTTCAGCTCCATCAGCTCCTTTAAGCACTTCTCTGTATTGGTTATTCTAGTTATACATTCTTCTAAATTTTTTTCAAAGTTTTCAACTTCTTTGCCTTTGGTTTGAATATCCTCCCGTAGCTCCGAGTAATTTGATCGTCTGAAGCCTTCTTCTCTCAGCTCATCAAAGTCATTCTCCATCCAGCTTTTTTCCATTGCTGGTGAGGAACTGCATTCCTTTGGAGGAGGAGAGGTACTCTGCTTTTTAGAGTTTCCAGTTTTTCTGCTCTGTTTTTTCCCCATCTTTGTGGTTTTATCTACTTTTGATCTTTGATGATGGTGATATACAGATGGGTTTTTGGTGTGGATGTCCTTTCTGTTAGTTTTCCTTCTAACAGACAGGACCCTCAGCTGCAGGTCTGTTGGAGTACCTGGCCGGCCGTGTGAGGTGTCAGTCTGCCCCTGCTGGGGGGTGCCTCCCAGTTAGGCTGCTCAGGGGTCAGGGACCCACTTGAGGAGGCAGTCAGCCCGTTCTCAGATCTCCAGTTGCGTGCTGGGAGAACCACTGCTCTCCTCAAAGCTGTCATACAGGGATATTTAAGTCTGCAGAGTTTACTGCTGTCTTTTTGTTTGTCTGTGCCCTGCCCCCAGAGGTGGAGCCTACAGAGGCAGGCAGGCCTCCTTGAGCTGTGGTGGGCTCCACCCAGTTCAAGCTTCCAGGCTGCTTTGTTTACCTAAGCGAGCCTGGGCCAAGGTGGGCGCCCCTCCCCCAGCCTCGCTGCTGACTTGCTGTTTGATCTCAGACTGCTGTGCTAGCAATCAGCGAGACTCCGTGGGCATAGGACCCTCTGAGCCAGGTGCGGGCCACAGTCTCCTGGTGCACCGTTTCCTAAGCCCGTCGGAAAAGCACAGTATTCGGGTGGGAGTGGCCCGATTTTCCAGGTGCCGTCTGTCACCCCTGGAAAGGGAACTCCCTGACCCCTTGAGCTTCCCGAGTGAGGCAATGCCTCGCCCCTGCTTTGGCTGGTGCACGGTGCACTCACCCACTGACCTGCGCCCACTGTCTGGCACTCCATAGTGAGATGAACACGGTACCTCAGATGGAAATGCAGAAATCACCTGTCTTCTGCGTCGCTCGCGCTGGGAGCTGTAGACAGGAGCTGTTCCTATTAGGCCATCTTGGCTCCTCCCCCCGACTATCTTTCCTATTTACTTCAATGGCCCTTATGATGACAAAATTAAATAATTATGAAATAGTTTTATAAATAATAAAGAATTATAGATAATTGTAAAGTTATGGATATTCATAACATCTCATTCTCTTATTCTTTTGTGTCATGCATGGCATGACACTGTGTGGAACTGTTTTGATTTTCTTCCATTGGTCAGGAGGAAAAATGTTGAATTATCTCTTCATATAGAATTTTTTCAAAGCTTTGTGACTTAGACTCTTCTTTTCACAGAATATAAAGGGTCATAATGTCTCTTTCTTGTAGGTTTTATTATTTCACATCCATATATTTAGTGTCTGTGACTAAATATTGTTTTCAGTAATCCAAACCATTTTTCTGAAAAGACATTTTAAAAAGGGATGGAGAGAGGAAAAGGGAGGGAGAAAAACAAAGAGAGAAGGGAGAAAAGAGAGAAGGATGGAAAGAGGAAGAAAGTGGAGAAAGATGGGAGGTAAAGAAGGAAGACTTTCCTCTGAGACATATCAGGCTTTCTAGTTTGCAGCTGTATCACTTTGACTCTAGACTGGCATAGATCTTTTAGACTATTTAATATGGCATTGCACAAATAACAAGCGTATCTATTATTATTACCCAGAAGTTCTGCACCTTAGAACTCAAGATATGGAGCTATTTCTGGATGATACAATTGTATCTAAGTTACACTTAAAATCCATCCTCCTTATTCCCAATACTCCCATCTCCCATCTTCACCCCCACCTGTCCTTCAACCACCTAGTTCCTGAATCACTAGTACCTTGAGGACATTTTCTTTCTTGGTCAGGTCAGTCAAAAAACATGTGCAGATGTTCAAAACATGATATATTTTATGAGTTTGACATTTTTACTGCATTTTTTCCTTCAGAAGTTAATTCAGTTTTACTGTTGAAGAAAACTGTCATTTCACTGTACAAAAAAACACTTTGCTGTGAAAATGGCAACATTTCTCCCTAGGGCAAAATGGTGGCTTGTGAATTGTCTCCAAAAGAAAACTGATACGTGACTTGAAATTGTCATTTTCATATGAGCAGCCTATTTATCCTTCCATTTTTTCTTTCTTTTGGCAGAAGTGAATTTTATAAGTTTAAGGATGAAGCAATTTCTAGGATAAATACTGGCTTTCTTGGAAAATAAATTACAAGCTATTTTTTAATTTCTCAATATTGTTTCAGAAGGTAGAGCAACAAAATGA
Organism: Pongo abelii; assembly: GCF_028885655.2. NCBI lineage: Eukaryota > Metazoa > Chordata > Mammalia > Primates > Hominidae > Pongo > Pongo abelii. The sequence continues at coordinate 153,347,739 of NC_071985.2, forward strand.
GAGATTGATACAACTGGAAATGTTAATATCTATCACTCTTCTAAGTAGTCATTTGAAAAGGTATAGTATATAACAAATTATTTAGTTATTTGTCTTCTCATCATTGCCCCCCCACCATGAAAGACATATTATCTTTACATTGAGTTGTATTAAAAATATGATTTGTTATGCCTATTGTGGTGGGCTAAGTGATGGCCCCTTGTGGAGGCTAAAGTAACTCCATCTTGGTTGCTAATCCACCATGCTGACTTTTGATTAACCCTTGTTCCAGGAATGCCTTTAAGGTTTCTACTTTATGTACAGTTACTGCAAATCATGCTCTCGTATCAAAACAACCTTAACTATAAAAACCTGTCCTTAGGCAGATTCACATAGCATTCTTGCTTTTCCCTGAGGGGCTGACTTCAATTGCCCAACACATTCTTTTCTTTTGGTATATAAGCCCTGGGTCTGGAGGGTAATGACACAGGGATCTTGTCTTGTCACCATCTTGTCTTGTGACTGCGAAGGACATGGCTTCCGTTCATAAGCCCGTATTAAATGTTTCTTTCTGGGAAACTGGATTTGTCAGCCTGTTTTTTCAGCCTCTCAGCTTCCTCAGTCTTTAGAGGTAGGTTTGCATAGGCCTGCTCACTGCAGAGTACCTCCAAAGCCAAAAGGATGTGTTTAAGTCCTGATTCCTGGAAGCTGTGAATATTACCTTATATGGTAAAGATGTAATTAACTCTCAATCACATGTATCCTTAAAAGATATAATTAACTCTCAATCACACGTATATTTATGAGATAAAGAAAGGGAGGATATAATATGACCATGGGGGTAGAGATTGGTGTGATGTGGCCCAAACTAAGCAATGCCTAGAGCCACCAAAAGCTGGAAGAGGCAAGAGCACCTTATCTCCTAAAGTCTTTGAAGGTCGTATGGCCCAGCCAACACCTGCACTTCAGGCTTTTGACCTCCAAAACTGTCAGAAAATAAATTTCTATTGTTTTAAGCCTCCAGGATTGTGGTAATTTGTTACAACAGTCATAGGAAACAAATATACCTAACTATTAGTCTGTTTCTCACACTGCTATAAAGACATACCCTAGACTGGGTAATTTATAAAGAAAAGAGGTTGAATTGGCTCACAGTTCTGTGGGCTGTACAGGCTTCTACTGCTGAGTTAGGCTCAGGAAACTTACAATCATGGTAGAAGGCGAAGGGGAAGCAGGCACACCTTCACATGGCTGCAGGAGACAGAGTGTGTGTGAAGTGGGAGGTGCTACACACTTTCAAACATCCAGATCTTATGAGAACTCTATCACAAAACAGCACTAGGAATATGGTGCTAAACCAATAGAACCAACCCTCATGATCCAGTCACCTCCCACCAGGACCCATGTACAACAGTGGGGAATCACGATTCAACACGAGCTTTGGGTAGGGACACAGAGCCAAACCATTTTGACCTATGAATGAAAATTTAGTAAACATAGCACACTGAAGTGATAACTAAAATTTTGGCATGGCATGCCAAAGGCCACCTATTGTATTAATCAATTCTAAAAAGCAAATTTACATTTTTTGAATTTACTGCTTTTCTCTTTTACAATTTCTACAGTTTATATCATTACATGTGATTTGTTTGTTCCAACTGCTCCTTGGTGTTTGAAAACTTGCCCAAATTTTCCTGCTGGAGACTTTATGTCCCCCTTCATTACTGGAATTCTACTTAAAAATTACAAATGCAACAAGAAGAGCAATGGTGTAAAATCACTATTAGGTGGACAAAAATGGTATGAATCAGAGACTATGGTAGAATTCTGAGACATGACAAGATACAAAAAAAATTATTTGCAGCCCCATAATCCACACAATTGCTCTTCTCCAGAATTGACTGGATGAATTAATATGTGAAAATTTGATACATATTAACTGACACAGGAAATTAATTGACACAAGAAGTAGTCCATTCTAGGGCATCTTAAAGAACCATCTACATATCCCAGGGATCCCTGAACAATACTTTAAGAACTATTGCTCTGCTCTATGCCATTTACCAAGTATTCCTTATGATTATTGCTGTAATTCCAAATACTGTATCTCAGAGCAAATTAACAGATAAGGGTGGGACAATTCAGTGATAAAAAACTTTCTTCAACCAGCTGAATGCTGCCTTGGGTGACAGAAAAAAGAGGCAGCCTTTGTCTCATTGATCCTTGTGTTGAGCGTATCCATTCTGTCTGAATAAGACAATTAATTAGAACAGTTGAACATTAGTTGAAATTATTTCCTTTATAAGTAACATATGATTCTATATTCTTGAAGCTCTTTTTATTCCAATTATCATTTGTTAATAATGCCTTTTTGCTGACAAAATACTTGGACATCTACCTGTGCAAAACAGTTCAGAAGCAGTGTTTTCATAGACTCCAAACTTCATATCAAACATGTGAGGCAAATATTTCAAGTATAATTAAATGTTCCTCATGATGACCTCCTTAGTTAAAACTTTCAGGGATTAAGAGAAACAAGATTTAAAGAATAAGCAAAAAAAAAACTAAACCAAAAGAAAGAAAATTTTGTTAGACAGAAAGAAGGTTGTTTATATTGACTCTAAACTTCATCTTCTGGAGAATGCATTTATAATAAATTTTGTATATAATCCTATAATGTATATGTAATCATTGCACTTAGAAACCCTAAATACTCTATTTAACTGATTTTCCAAAAAGGTGAATAATTTTGGATTTTTCTGGAGTCCATTTTCTAGAGATAATTTGTTACAGATATTATTTGTTTTAAGTTTTTATAGTGCCTTATTGCTTATAAAAGAAAAAAGTGCTAAGCCATTTTGGGCACTGAGCTAAATAATTTAAAATCTAATATTAAATAAAATATTAGGTTCTAAGAAACACAGAATTTACATGATATTTAGAACAAGATCATTCATAGCATATTTTTTCCTGCAAGGTAGGTGATATAAAAGTTAACTTTTTTTGATATAAAAGTTTAAAAGAGAAATGGTGATATGGTACTCGATGTGGAAGGCTTCCAGAATAGAGGTCAGTGTCAAAAACTCTCAAAACCAGCTTGGGCATCTTAGTACAGAAAGTAAAAACTTGAAGCCACTGGTGAAACATTTGAACAAATGAAAGGATTAGTCATTTAGAAGTCATAAAATCTCTAGCTGAAGAGAATCGTAGAGGTCATTCTGGACAAACACTTTCACTTCAGAAAGAAGGGAATTGAGGCTATGCTCTCAGTTTGTACTTGCAAGTCTCAGAACTGTGGATCCTATTCTATACACAAATGCACATATTCAAGGGATAAGTCATTCTTAAAACAAGCATTGAACACTTATTATGTCCCAGACATTCTATAGAAGCTGAGACATTAAAAGCTGATAAAGAGTAATCCCTGTTTTCAAGGAACTTACCTTCAACATGTTGGAGGGAGAGAAACCTGAATATAAATAACTATAAAGACTGTACTGTAGGAATAAGAAAGAAATCTGTTTAGATTATAATAAAGATTCAAAGCAGGGAAGGTAGAGAACATACAAAACAGAGAGAAGCATGGGGAAAGGTACAAAGGCTAAGCTTTTCTTGTTATCTTTCTCCTATGTACTCTTTCTGTTGCTGTTTTCCCTCCTCAATTGAACAAATTCACCAAGTTCCTGTCTTCCTCTTTCTTCTTTCCTTTTTCCTCTCCCCTCTGTCTTTCTCTTTCTTCCACTTAGCCTTTTAAAGTGCTTACCTAGTGATTGACCACTTCCATCATATTCTCAAATTCTTTTCAAAATTTCTCCCATATTCTGTCCTTGCTGTCACCTGGCTATTCTCTTGCGACATACTGTAACTTTGATTGCCCTGGGTGGAGTCTGTCCTCATATATCCCAATTATGACAGAATCAGGACAACAGATATGTATTGTTTCTGCTTTTGTATCTTTGCCTGCAGAATTTCCTGCAACTTCTCAACTTATTAAAATATAAGAAACAAATCTTCTGCTCCTTTGAGGCTTATATACTGTCACCCAGTGAACTTCACTTGTTCCGTAAAAACTTGAGCATTTAGCTCAAAACATTTCTTTGCCCCAACTTCCATTACCTTTATTGAAAAGCTTTAGATAACATAATGATCTCTTAATTATTTACCTCCCCTTAACCAATTAATTATTCCTTTATTCCTGTAAATATAAATGCACTGTAAAGCAAAAGTGGAAAAAATGAAATGACATTTTATACTGATTACTTGTGGAAATAATGTTTTGGATATACTAGGTTAAATAAAACATGTTATTAACATATTTTAATATGTTAAGGTATTATTCACCTTTTTTATTACTTTCTCTAATCTGCTTACTAGAAACTTGAAGATCACATCTGTTGCCCTCATATCTCTTTTGGACAGTACTGATCTAGATCTTGCTGATTTTTGTCTTTGATTCACCTTGATTATTGAGACAGATGAGTTAAAACTAACTTTATGGATTTACTTTTTCATCTATATTAGCCACATTTACTTTTTATATTATAAATGTGCATATTATTTAATGAAAATTATTTTAGAATCATTCTATTTTCCATGAGAATTAAACATTTTATAGATCAGTAGTAGTCTATTACTGCCTTTGCTATAAAGCCAGGTTTAATAGATATTAATATAATGCTTTATGCTAGCTCGTGTTATAATTTCTATTCTTCAGTCCTTTCTCAGTCATTGGATCAAGTATCCAGACACTCTCTTATGCACCATCTTCCCAATATGGTCAGTCTATGCTACCTCTTGCATGGAATACACTTTGGCCAATGAGATTTTAGTAGACATAATGCAAGCTGAAGTTTGATGAGGATTCACACAGTTGAACTTGAATTGATGGGCTCATAAGGGAGATGACAGACATTTAGATCAGATCCAAGTTGTGACAGCTGAGTTCAACCAAGTCTAGGCAACTCCCAAATGCAAAAAAAAAAAATGCCTAGCAGAGATCAATAGAACTAATCAGCTGACCTTTTGTTCACATGTAGTCATTTGAGCTAAACAAAATTTTTGTTTGCTGTTGAACTTTTAGTCTTTTTTGTTTGGTGGTGTTATTGTGTCCTTGATAAATTAATGTACTATGCAGGCTTTCTTTTAGTTAATATTGCCTGGTATGTGTTTAACATCATTTTACAAAAAAAAAAGAGAACAATACTTGTTGTGTCCTTACATTTTAGGTTTGCTTCTAACAAATAGCTAAAATTTAAAAAATCTGTCCTAAAATATTTTTAATTTATTAGGTAATTTATTTATGTTGATTATACTTAATAGCATTAGAGTTGATTTTAAATTTCTGTTTGGTTGAGACCTGCAATTTGTCCCATCTATACTATTTTATTTTATTTTTTTTAAACAAAGTCTCCTCTATCACCCAGGCTAGACTGCGATGGTACAATTGTAGCTCACTGCAGCCTCAAATGAATTTCTGTCCTGAAGCCATCCTTACACTTAGGCTTCTCCCGAAGCACTAGGATTATGGGAGTGTGCCATAGAACCCAACATTTACTAGTTTTTAACTCTTTCCTTTCTTGGTTTTATTTTTGAGCCAGCTTTAGAAAGCCATTGTATATAAATTATATATTTTTCCGTTATATTCTATCAATACATGGAAGATACTATTCTATTGATTCTAGCTTCCTATTCCTTCCGGGTAATCAGATGTCAGTCTAACCATTTTTGTTTGTGGGAAATTCATTCTTCTCCTGAGTTGCTTTTAATATATTTTTGTTTTTTGTGTGCTACAATTTTACCATATTGTATTAGGTACAGATTTGTTTTTAATTTACTTTGCCTAGAATTCATGAATCTGATAATTATTTTATTACTTATGAAAAACTTATTATCTTGTTGAACATTGTCCTCCACTATTCTCCATATTTTTCTCCTTAAGGCACTCTGATTATATATACATAAGATGTTCCCACTGAATCGTCCATGTACCTTAAAATCTTCATTCATGATTTTTTTTTAATTATGATTTTTGGACTCTGTGCTACATTCTAGATAGTTTACTCTAGATTCATGTTACGATTGCTTATTGTTCCCATCAGTGTATTTAACATGCCTCATATCTATTTATCAAATTTTTACTTTCTTATATTTTTTCATTTCCAATAGATATATTTGATTCTTACATCTTCCATGTCAGTTTGCAATGTCCTTTTTCTTTATCATGATTTTCAATCTCTTGTTACTTCTTAAACATATAAAGCATTTTTATGTTTGTTTATTATTAATGTATCACAGTGGGTCTAATTTTATAGCTTCTTGTTTCTTATGGCTCTCCATATTTTTCTTGGTCTTTTATTGTGAACTTCTTAGTGGAAATTATTTGAGACCTGTGTTTAAGGGGTATTCTTCCAGAGATGTTTTGAGTTTGCTTTCAGCAGCTACTAATGAGATGTAGGTTTTAAACTAAATCATCAGTTGGAGATAAATAGTGAGAAATCTATCCCACTCCATATGAACATTTGCAATGAATAGTTCTCAGAAAAGACATGTATTCCCCTTTTTGCTCTAACCAGAAACATGGCAAAGAAAAGCAAGTTTCTTTCCGGGTTTTTTTGTTTCTTTGTTTTTTAATTCTAGCTCACCATTGGTAGTTTTGTCTATCAGAGGTCTCAGAAGTTGTAGTTTTGCAGAAATTTGCTATGCCACAAGTACAAAGCTTCAAAATGGTAACAGCAAAAATAATAGTAATATTATAACCCCAGTTTGCATAATGTTTTTGAGCCAGGAACCTAGGAAAAACCTACCAACTAAATGAATCAAATGACCATGGGGCACTGGGCAAGACCTGTTGCAGTCATATGGCTTGTTCTCTTATTTTGTGTAACTGGGTCTCAACTTCCCAGAAAGTTTGTCTAGGTTCAGAATGATATTAGCAATAACATAGACTTTACCTTATTCAGCCAATAAATAATCAAGAGATATTCTATTATCTAAAATTAGAATTAAATAAGTGATGCTGTGTGGAGCTAGGCTTTGCAGTGGAGTCTATAAAAATTCTTAGAGTAACAAGTAGATTTATAATCATCCGTTTATTTGCAGCAACACCAAACTATGATGCAAAAGCTCTAACAAAGGAAACAAATCCAGAGTCCCAAGCTCTGCCAGGTAGCTGGAGCGTGGCCCTTTGATGTGCTGAAAGGGGGCTAGTCCAATGTTTACCCCAGTGATCTGTTTTGGATCTATTATGTACTGACAATAAGGTGGTCAAATATTCTAGTCTACGTTGGCCTCCCATTATCCATGAATCTAAACAAATTGAGTTTCCCCATTCAGATATATAAATAAATCCAAGAGGGTTGCATACGTTTCTTTCAAAGTAATGTTTCTACAAAGAGTTGACTTAAGCCATGGGTCTGTTTTGATATTGCATACAGTTAATAATCCTTTTTTTTCTAAAACGTACTTCAATAATCTTGTTTGTAAAATTAGGGATTTCTAGGAAGTGGTTTGTAAATTTTGCTCTTTTGCAGATCTCAGAGGCCCAACTAGAAGGCCACTGGTTTAAACAAGTTAAACAAAGTATAAGAACTGAACGGTAATAGGAAAGTGTAATTCTATAAAAAAGTTCCAGTATGCAACTGCACCAGTTATTTGGTGTTGAAAAACCAGTGAGGCTCATTATAGCATCAAGCAAAGGGTCGCCAGCATCACAGACAGATCAGGGTTTATGATGACTCTTCCAATAATTAGTATGGTTTCCTCCTTTGGCAGTGGACTTGGAAATGAGGATAAAGAAATTGCTTTTCCAAGAAGAAGAGAGGGAGAGCAAAGTAAAATACTAAAAGTGAGGAAAAAATGTACAGGACTTGTCCAGTCATCTTGGGGAAGCAGTCTAGCTCAGATGTTGTCTAATTCAATTCCTGGAATTTTTTTAAGATTAATTCATAGACAAGAGTGTTGTTCTAGTAAGGCGTTAGTGATGAAATACATGCATCCAGGAATCAATGTCTCTAAGCTTGGTGATACAAGGATTGGTTAACAAGACCTGTGATGGGTTCTTCCATCAAGATTAGAGGGAATCTTTTTGCAATTGTCTTTTCCAATAGACAAACTATCTTTGAAGAAAATGCATTTTTAGACTGTAACTGATCGCAAGTGCTTTTAGAGAAGTATCAAGACAATAGCTCTGTAGATGACAAAGACTTAGAATGGCTATGGTCAAAATCTGAAGAGAATTTATTATAATAATGATGTAGTTAAGCAATTTGGTTATTTCTGTGATATACAACTTGATATAACATGTAAATAATAATAAATTGTGACTGAAAATATATCAGATTTCTTGGAATTGCATATAATTTTTTGAAGAAATATTAACATATCTATGCAATATAACTCAAAGAAGGTTAAACGTCATTTCTTATTTTGACTAGGCTTTACATGTAATTTAACATTTCAAATAAGCCTAATTAGTTTAATATGTCTCTTTGGATTTTCAGGGGCTTTCATGAAATTTCCCAAAGTTAATTTGGGGTCAAAAAGACTTAATTCAAAATTTGATTTTGTGAAGTTTGTTAAAAATGTCAAAAGATTTAAAACACTTGATTAAATAGGTCAGAAATCATTTTAAAATAATTCCAAAATGACAAAGATCTTAAATACAAATATAGAGATGTTACATAGTTGTAGAAAAACCATAACTCTTTTAATTTGGAGGAGACTCACTTTTCTTATGCAAGCAAAGGCCTCATAAAACAAAACATGAAGCAAAAGAAATAATATTTAAAGAACACAGAATCTTTGTTTCCTAGGCCAATTACCTGAAAGTATAACACTAGGAAGGTAAAGGTAAAAGAAAAACCTTTTGCTATAGTCAGTGCCCAAATCATGATGGTTTGACATACAATTCTTTTGACTTTATGATGCTGCAAAAGTGATATGCATGCAGTAGACAGCGTTATGATACCGTCTCATTGTGCCAAGCATTGGCAGGGAGCCATAGCTACTAGTCAGCCACATGATCAGTGTACAATACTCTACAGTGTACTGTGTTGCCAAATGGTTTTGCCCAACTGTAAGCTAATGTAAGTGTTCTGAGTATGCATAAGATAGGCTGGGCTAAGATATGGTATTTGGTAGGTTATCTGCATTAAATACATTTTTGACTTACAATAATTTTAACTTATGATGGAATTGTTGGTATGTATCCTCATCATAAGTTGAAGAGTATCTGTATTTCCTAATAAGGGAATATCAATACTCCAAGGAAACCTTGTTGTTTTAACAGAGAAGATTCAATTCTAGTCTTGCATTAGTGTATTTTTAATTAAATGTCAAATTTTTAGAAAAAACATAATTTTCTTCTAATTCTAACCAGTTTTCTTCAAATAAAGTTATTTTCATAAGATCCATCTTCTACAAACCTTTGAGAGTATGTTTTTTAAATTATTTGTCTTATACTTTTTTCTCTTTTTATTAAATTTTAGCAGTCAGTCATTTTACTTTAGGGAAAAAATTTCTTTTTTCCTTAGTCAAAATGCATTCTTCATACCTCTTAGATTTACTTACCAAAAGCAAGTCTTACTTTTCTTATATCCATTTTTATTTCTAGTTCCAATTATCATATATTGATTGGAATTTTTAAACTCTTGGCAACCATAATTTTTAGTGAAAATCAGGGAAGTAGGCAATTTCAAACTGTTATATCAACATTTTGTGAATATATGTTTCATATTTTTTAAAAGCATGTTCCCATAAAACAATTTTTATGCTTACAGATCCAAATATATTTAGCTTTTCTATATCATATAATAATAAGATGCCAAATTATATATACTTGAAAACCTACGTTCAGCAATTAATGTTACTTACAAATGACTCAGACATTTCCTACTTATTTATTATTTAATTAAATGTGACTTTAAGATTTCAAGTTACGGCCTGGCGTGGTGGCTCACACCTGTAATCCCAGCACTTTGGGAGGCCAAGGCAGTGGATCATCTGAGGTCAGGGGTTCGAGACCAGGCTAGCCAACATGGCAAAACCCTGTCTCTACTAATAATACACACAAAAAAATAATTAGCTGGGCGTGGTGGCAGGTGCCTATAATCCCAGCTACTTGGTAGGCTGGGGCAGGAGAATTGCTTGAACCTGGGAGGCAGAGGTTACAGTGAGCCGAGATAGTGCCATTGCACTCCAGCCTGGGCGACAGAGCAAGACTCTGTCTCAAAAAAAAAAAAAAAGATTTCAAATTACTATGACAATTTTCATCTGCAAACTTTTATCCCATTTATTTTAACATAATTTACTTGTTCTTAACAATTATGTTTGAATTTCTTATGAAAAACAGAGTTAGTCATTATCTTAAGTTAGTTTTCAACAAATCAGGCAAGTGTTTAAGATATTACAGAAGCAAAAAAATTAATTTATTTTCACTGTATATTCTGCTGTGGTTAGATTTATTGCTTTATGGCCTTGTATGCCTAGGAGATAACAAACTTGTTTGAGTAGTAAATCTAGGTAAAAATATCTGCTTTTATTATAAGTAATGCTAATTCTGAAGACATTCCTGTTTTTATTTTACAGGAATTTTTTTTACTAGCAATTTGAAGACTAGTTTTATTTATCAAATATTGTCTCAAATCACAGGGACCAAAATGTATTTGAGTTAGTTTCCTATTTCTCTGACAGAACATTTTAACATTGTATATAAGCATATATATATCATATGCAGATATATATACATTTAGATATATATAATTACATTTAGACTATCACTTTTTGGTTATGTTTTATTATACTGAGCAATTGCTAGCCAGGCTACCCTAAATTTGCACTTGCAAGGGGATAACTGTTAGATGAAATAAGGTAAAAAAGTTACATCTCAAAGGCCCAGAACTTATCTGCAAACACCATTATTTGTGAGACAAAGAAGGGCATAAATAGGAAGTCCAGTTCAGATAAAATAATCGAAGGTGAGGCCTAATATCTGGATTTAAGCCAATGCCTTTTTCCATTAGAAAAGTCTCTAGTGATTTAGGTAAGAAGGAGATGGCCTTACAAATGGAGATTGTCTTGTATATTTATTTTCTAATGAGTTTCAAAATAGCCCTCCAAAATCCCAAGAAAGCTGTACTTTGAAGACCAATTTAGACTGATAGTCAATCTTTTCAACTTAGCTTGTTTTTTAATTTGATTATTGATTCCAAGGAGGAGCTGATTAACAAATATGGTAAAAAAACAAACAAACAAACAAAAAAAAGCATTCTCTATACCTGGACTCAATCATGAATATGCTGAATGTAGACCAAAGTTCTGAACAAAAGGTATGCCTAACAAGTAATCCAAGGCCAAATCTAATAAGTATTTTTTTGACTTTAACCATAGATTCATGAGACACTTGCAAAGAGAGAACAAAAGTATGGAGTCCTTCCATGATACAAAGCCACTCTCAAAGTCATTCAAAGAAAGAAAGGCTTAGACAACACCTGAGAATTGGCAACAGTCAATACACTAGACACGAGTGGGGTGCAACCGACATTTCTGTCTGGGCATGTTCCTAAGGGCTTCCAAATGATTGGTTGACTCCCTGCACATGCATGCTCAATAACTTGCACGCCCCTGACAAGCAAAAATTTAAATCAAGTCCTCAGTACAACAAATAAAAAATGAAACAAACAGAAAAGCAACTGCTACCCATGAGAGAAAAAAAATTACTAGTGAATGGATACTCCAAACAAAAGAGTCATTTGCTTTTCATGATAAATCTTTCAAATATTTATATTAGAACCTTGTTTTCTCTGAGCCTTCTGAGTGCCAATTAAAATAAGAGTCTCGTTTGCTCTCCTTAATACATGAAGCTTGGGATTCAAGTGTATTTCTTAGACTAGTCTTGTTCATTTGGAAAGTTTCAAATACTGGCCGTTGTAATTCTAAATTATCCTTGGTGTAATTCGTCCATCAGTTTCAAACACGTAGGTGAGGATGGATCATAATGTTTGAACATATTGAGGTCTAGAGTTCCTGTGGCGCAATTATCTTTGCATGCCTTAGAATTTGATGATCCTTTCTGTTGTTTGGACATTTGATGCTTCCAAATCTCATGTTAAAATTTGATTACAAATGTTGGAGGTGGGGCTTGGTAGGAGGTGTTTGGGTTATGGGAGAAGAACCCTCATGAATAGCCTGGTGTCACTCTCTCTTGCGAGAGTGAGTGAGTGCTCATTCAACTCTCATGGGAACTGGTTGTTGAAAAGAGCACGGCACTTCCCTCTCTTCTCTCTCTCCTGCCTTCTCTCATCCTGTGATCTGTACATGCTGGCTCCCCTTCACCATCTACCATGAGTGAAAGCAATCCAAGTCCCTCACCATAGGCAGATGCTAGCACCATGCTTCCTGTATATCCTGCAGAATCATTAGTCAAAAAAAAAAGTCCTTTTCTTAATAAATGACCCAGCCTTGGATGTTCCTTTGTAGCAACAGAAATGGACTAAGACTATCACATTATGTATCTCATAAATTCTTTGAGGGCAAAAAGGAAATTCCATAATCCTGTAAGAAAATTAGGAATTGTAGGTTAAAGTATTTTGCTTTTACGATGTGCCATGCATGGGATATATGTTTTACTTGGAGGACGGCTTTAACTTTAGTTAACTGACCTGTGACCAAGGTTTCCCTGTTCTATGAAAATTTTCTTTAGACTGACAGGTGCTATAGTGGTAATCTTGCCTATCCCTTACCAATTTAACTTCTCACAGGAGTCTTGATCTTTGGAGACCAAAGTGCTCATGAATTGGTAGCAATCTCCCTAGTAACTCTTATTGGTCAACCAATGTCCACCATTAGATGGTTACCCTCAGAAGTTTTTTAGAAACAAGGAAAAAACCCAACTCAACAAATTTTTAAACAAGGTACCCAGACCAGATCAAAAATAAAACCAAAAGTGTACCATCAGAAGGACAATATCCTTTAAGCCTTTACAAAACATATAAAGTTGGAGGGCTCAACCAAAAGGAGAGAACTCAACTTAAAAGAGAGCCTAGGCATTATATACCTGGGGTGGAGAAAAGAGGTTATTTTCCTACAGTGTATTGAGCCAGGATCTCAGCCTTAGAGAGCCTGCAAAAGGGCTTGGGGGCACCACATCCCAACTCTGCTACTTGAATGCTCCCCCAGGCACCAGGATCTGATCATTTCCCTTATGAGAGGAACTTACATCCAGCAGAAATACAATGCAGGGAAGCAGAGAGCACAATGGCCTCAAGTGGGTACCACACATGGTTCCAGGGGATGCTGATCTGGAATAGGCTTGTCTTCTTTGATTCCCACATCTGAATGTTAGGGACAAACTGTCCCAAGAAAGCTTCTTGATGCTGCCCACCCCTCCCCCTAGTGCTCTGCAACTCTTCTCCATGCCGCCCACCCTTCCCCTAAGCCTCTTTGTATTTCTAAGCCCTTATCTAGGTGCCACGGTGAATCCAGCAGTCTTCATTTATCAGACCTTGCGGCGATAAGCAAACCCCAATTACAAACCATCCAGACCTCACAGGCGGAGGTCGTGGGAAGCATAAACAAACTTTACCTACACTCTCCTGTAATAAATACATGGCAAAATTAACCAGCAAACAACCCAGAGATGCAGCCATACCAAAGAACTCCCTCAAACGCCCCTCCCCAATATAAATCCCTCATTCTGTAAGCTTGGTGCTGCTTCCTCTCTGACTGTTAAGGGAGCAGCTGGTAGGTTAATAAAAATTTACTTGCCTGACTTTGGGTCTATTTTTCCATTCTCTTGGCTGACCTTACACTGATACCAGATTATGTCAACCTAAAATAAGTGACAGAGAGACCAACTGTCCAAAGCAAATAGTTTATTCAGGAGTAATAGGGAATTCTAATCGAGGATACACGTGTTGTGGCAGACCATAGATGCATCCAAGGGGCTTGAGGCAAGAGAAAACTTTTAACAACAGAAAGAAGTCCACATAAGCTGTTCTGAAACAAAGACCATTGGTTGCAGAAGCTTATTGCAGTAGTTGGTGTTAGTGTATTGGTGCAGACAGTCATGTCAGGCAATTGTTCTTGCACAAGCAGCCTATCTGGAATACTGTAGTTTGAGGAATTCTTTGCATAGATCCTACCATAGGCATGTACTTATGAGGATCACTCTTTTATGACCTCTTTGCTCCATTTTGCTAGGGTTTAAACATTAGTAACTCCTTTTCAATACTGATAACTTTCAGAATCTAAATGTCACTACCTTTATGAATCCTCCCTTGATTACCAAAGGTAGAAAATGTCTACTCTTATCCTCTACAACAGCATTCCATTACTTTACTTCTCAGCATGTAAATAAAGACTTATTTGGTTGTTTTTTTTCCTTCTGTCCTATTAGCTTTATGTTCTTGAAGGACACTTCTACTGGTTTTTATCACCACCACATTCCATGGAGCCAACAATGACTTCCTGATATCAACTCGTAAATATGATTTCCAGCTTTTATTATACTTAATCTCTAAGAGAAAACTAGAACTGATAACATCTTTAAACATTTTATCCTATGTCTTCAGTGATTTTCTTCTACCAGTTTGTTCTTAAACCCTCTCTTAACGTATCTAATATTATGTATTTTATATATGTGTGTGTATATGTATGTAAACTATACATTAAAGGAAGTGAACTGAAAAGTTTACCTAATAAAGAATTTGTACATTATTCAAATGTCAGAGAGAAATTAAAAAGCTTTAATTAGTAGTGTCACAAAATCAGATTTTTATTCTAGAGGCAGTATCTCTAGATAAGTTGTCGACAGTGAATTGAAGGGAATCAATAACAGAAGCAAAGAAATATTTGAGGACAAATAATTGCAGTTATAAAAAGTGAAGATAAGAAGTGCATTGAAATACAAAATGAAGACTGAAATTTGAGAGGAGGATCCAAAGGAGGCAGAAATGGCAGAAGTTAGGGCCTGGTTGAATATACACGGGGAGTAAAATGGGATAGGATAGTAATGATAAAACATAACACAGAGAGCAAATAAACACAGAAATTAAAAGCAAAAAAATTTTTTCTGAATTATGTACGCAGGTGATAGTACTTTTTTGATCATAATAAATAAGGTATAGAAGTTGAGAAACATATTTGACAGGAAGTACTGCTTCTGGACATCTGAATTTAATTATCTGTGCAGTATTTTTGTATAGTTCTTCAGTGGGCAACCTGATAAATACCTTGCACTCAACAGAAAGATGAGTATAATTGAAAATCATCAAAATATTTTATAATAGGAATTGAAGTCCTAGGAAAAATTGAGATTGCACAGAGAGGAAATGAATATAAATATTATAAACTGAGAACACTAAAATGCAATGGATGATGTCTAAAGAGAAACTAGGAAAGGGGAGTAGGATAAAATCACCCTAAATTAAAGAGAAAAAGATTTGTGCTGTAAAATTCAAGAGAAGATAAAATTTCAAAAGGAAGAATATGGCAGTGCAAAATACTATAGAAAAATTAAATATTTTCAGAATTGAAAGGAGACCGTTATGCATGGTGATTAGGAGGTAGTAGGGAACATTTGCCTATCTCAATGGAAAGCTACCGGTGAAAGTTTGACTGCAGTAGAAGGTGAACTGGAAATGGTGAAATTCTAAATATTGTTTGAGAAGTATGAAAGAAGATTAAAAGATTATCACTAGTGACAAATATAAAACTGAAGACATTTTAAAAAATTATATTGCTGTAACATATTTCAACATTTATATATTGTGTATTTAGCAACAAATTTTTGTAGCTACAGTGATTGTTTAACACATTTGCCTTTTATGTTAGTTAAAAGTGCTTTGTATTATCATTATAGTATAAGAGTACTCTGAAGATGACTATATTCTTACTCTTACAAATGAATTTTATATCTTCATATGGTTTTATGTTATTAGTTCACATCCTTTCATTTCAAGTTGAACTTCCCTAAGTATGTCTTTAAGGGAGATCTACTGGAGATGGACTGCCACAGTTTAGTTTGTCTGAGAAAGTTTTTTTTTAATTCTATATATTTAAGGTGTACATAATGTTTTGAAATACATATACATAGTAAAATAATTACTACAGTCAAGCAAATTAACATATCAGTCTCCTCACATAATTACTTTTTATGTGTGATGCAAGCACCTGAAATCTACTCTCTTGGTAAATTTCCAGGATATAATACAGTATTAACTATAATCATCATCTTGTTTATTACATTTTTAGACTTATTTATCCTACATAACTTCAACTTTGTACCTTTTGACCAACATCTCCCCATTTTCCCCACCTCCCTGCTTTGATAACCAAAGTTATACTTCCTCTCTATGTATTCAACATTTTTAGATTCCACATTTAAGTAAAATCATGATGTATATTTCTTTTGGTACCTGCCTTATTTCGTTTAGAATAATGTTTTCCCAGTTCATCTATGTTGTCTGGAAATGTCTTTATCTCTTCTTCATTTCTAAAGGGTATCTTTTCCATTTTTAGTATTTTTGTTGAGAGTTTTTTTTTCTTTGGAGATATTTTTCCACTTTTTCTCTGGTTCTGCAAAGTTTTTTGTTGAAAATCTGCCGACGGCCATTGGGGTACCTTGTATGTAATGAGTCACTTTTCTTTTTTTGTTTTCAAAATTGTCTCTTTGTCTTTGACTTTTGAGAATCTGATTATAATGATAAAGATTTATTTATATTTAACCTATGTTGGGCTTTTTGTGCTTTTTAAATCTGGATGTTCATTTCCTGTTTCAGATTTGGAAAGTTTTCTGTCATTGTTTCTTTTAATAAACATCCTTCCCCTTTTTTCTCTGCTTCTTCTTAAAATGTCATAATGCAAACATTGGTCCTCTTGATTATATCCCATATGTTCCATAGGCTTCTTTAAGTTTTTCCCATTTTTGTTGTTGTTGTTGTTACTCTAACTGGATAATTTCAAATAACCTGTCTTTGAGCTCACTGATTTTTTTTTTTTCCTACTTGATCAAATCTGTTATTGACGTTCTATTGAATTTTTCAGTTAAGCTGTTGTGTTCTTTGGCTCCAGAATTTCTGTTTTATTCTTTTTTATGGTTTCTAGTTTTATATGAAACTTCTCATTTGGCTTATGTATTGTTTTCCTGTTGTCTGTTTTTGTTTGTTTTTAGCTCATTAATATTTCCTTAAAACAATTATCTTGAATTCTTTCTCAGGCAAATTGTAGATTTCTATTTCTTTAGGTTTGGTTACCGATGCTTCATTTTGTTCCTTTCATGGTAACATGTTTTCCTAATTACTCCTTATGCTTGTATTGTTGCATTGGTATCTGCACTTTTGAAGAAGTAGACATATCTTACATCTTTATAGACTGGTTTCAGCAGGAAAAGCCCTTCCCCCCTCAACCCATCTAGACATTCTGGGAAGGCCATCTGGTGGGGTCCATGGATGGGCTTGCTGCTGAACTTCTCGGGTGGACTGACTTGATGCCAGTGTTTCTTGGGTAAGCCTGGAGCTTGGGTTTATATGTATAAGCATTCATCACAGGTCTACAGGTAAAAATTTAGATCCTGGGTCCATGGGGGCCTGCCTGACAAGAGAGTCTACAGGGACAGGTCTAGCAACAAGGTCCACATGAGAAATCCTGGAGACTGGGTCTGCAGGGGCAGGACTGGAGATATGGCATCTGGGTCCATAAAGATGGGTCTGGTCCTGAGTTCTTGGGATCCATACTGGGATCCACAGTGGAACTCGTTCCATCAGGGCTGGCCTGTTGTGATTAGGATCCAGGCTGGTGCTTGGATTAGGGTTAAGCTTATACAAAAATACTTTTTTGTTATCATTCACATTTCACAACATTTTAAACTGATAAAAGATTTTCACACACTTTCAGGATTATATGCAGTCACCTTTTGTTTTGCTGCAAGAATCAGATTTGCCTACAAAATAGACAGTCTTTGGATTTCTGTATTTCTGTCCATTTCAAACAATACAGATAATCAGGTTCTCTATACCAAACCAAATTTCCCTTTAAGACAGCACAAATTCCACATGGGCTATTTTGAAAACTAGTGTTTTTCACCATCATGACACAGACTGGGTTCAAACACTTGCTCATTGTGACACAGAACACATATAATTGATACTAGGACTCAGAGGCTTCTGAATGTTAATCATATATACCTCAGCATTCTACTGGATATAGTCCTTAAAATTAACAAACATACAAAATGTCCAAATTTAGTGACCATCATATTGAGTCATATTCTTGCAGTTATTATTTGATATTGAACAGTTTTTGACAGTTAGAACATATAAGCTGAGACATACAGTTTAATGAGTGGAAAAAATACTAGTGAAACCTGAAAACCAGGTTTGTTTAGATATTAACAGTATCAGCTCCTTTCTTTGGAGAAGGGGTACGTATTAATATAAAAAATAGAGATAATCTCTGATTTCTGGTAATCTTTAAATGAACTAAAGTAAAACCTGAGGTCCTTAGAAAAGAATAATTGATGTTAATGATTAGCACAATTTTCAGATTTTGGGTAATTGCATTCAGGGCCAGGGTCTTGATCCTCTAAGTGGCTGTGATTAACCAATGGTCTGACTTGTGCCTGCTGGAAGGTTTCTTTGATTTCCGAGGCAGTATTATTTCATCAGTTAGTTGGATTGTGTCCAGTTTATTTGGCAAAGATTTTGTAGGACCATGCTGTGTCCATTATCTTTTTCTGACAATGATTTAATCTCATTGCAAGAGTGTCAGAGCTGGTTATCATGCTAAGCATGCTATTTGTGGATTTAGAATGGTTACTTCAGTTTCATAAGTGCTCACATTTAGCTATATGAATAAAAATATCTTTATAGCAGCATATAAACATTGAATTAATTCATTTACCTTAGTGTCCATATATGTGTATCTTTTCCATCTACATTACTATATAACGTGTGTGTATACATTATAAGTACTCTCACAGAGCATAGACTTTAAGGATCACAATATAATAAGTGTTTCTCTAGCTTTAAGGACCTGTTGAACATTTATTTGTCCATTTTATGTATTAATTTAATAGTACTAGTATGTTCAAATAGACTCTGAATACAGAAAAAGGTAAGGCATGCTCCAGCCTTTAAGAATCATATAATCAGGGGTGCTATAGGTACCTTTTTCTAAGAACATGAATGTTCACGATTTTGGAAGTGATTATAAAGTTTTAAGCAAATCTATGCCATTCTGCATTCTTGTTCAGAAAATATGTCATGGAGCAAGACTAGCTGTTAGTTCTAATATTTACCCTACTCCATCATGACCTTAAAGTTTCTTGTTTTGACCTAGACCCACAGAAGAAGGCAGACAGCAAAAACATGAAATAAATAAAATGATATGGTATATTAGAGGTGATGTGGATTATAATGATGTTATATGAAAAAAACAATCAAAAATTGTGTTTTGTTGAGATACTAGGAATGCCAGGGCATAAGGATTATAAGAGGCTGAGTTACAATCATAAATGGATACTGAAAGTAGGCTTCATTGGGAAAAGAGTATTTGAGCAAAATTTGAAGGTGAGGAGATAGAAAATCACCAGAATATTGGGGTAGAACATCTAGGCAGAGAGAAAATGGCTTGCCAAGGCCCTGAGATAAGAGCGTGACTGGATGTAGCAATAGCCTTAGAGGCGATCACAAAGATTTTATTATAAATAAATAAAGTAATTTAAAAATTTTATTGTGGCAAGAACGCTTAACATGCAGTCTACCTCCTTAAACAGATTTTTAAGTGTATAATACAGTATAGTTACCTATCAGCACAATATTATATAGAAAATCCTTAGAACTTATTCACCTTGCATAACTGAAATTATATGCCCACTTATTAACAATTTCCTGTTTCCCCCCTCCCCTCAGCCCCCACTCTGCTTCTATCAATTGACTATTTTAAATATCTCATATAAGTGGAAACATATGGTATTTGGCCTTCTGTAACTGGCTTCTTTCACGTAGCATAATGTCTTCAAGGTTCATCCATGTTGGCTCATATCACAGAATTTCCTTCTTTTGAAGTCTGAGTAATATTTTGTTGTATGTCTATACCACATTTAAAAAAATCCATTCATCTATTGATGTACATTTAAGCCATTTCCACATCATGGCTATTGTGAATGGTTCCACAATGAACATGGGAGTGCTAATATCTGTTCAAGATCCTAATTTCAGTTCTTTTGGATAAATACCCAGAAGTAGAATTGCTGTATCATCTGGTAGTTCTGTTTCATTAAAGAACCTCCATATTGTTTTCCATAATGGCTGCACTATTTCCACCAATAGTATAGTTAAGTTTTTTCTTCATGGGAGACAGGGAAGCATTCAGAGCCTTTCAGCAGAGGAATTATATAATCATATTTGTGATTAAAAGGATCTTTTTGGCTGCTGGGTGGAGAATAAACTGCAGAAGGACAAGGAATGGAAGTAGGAAGATAGTTAAAAGGGTATTCCAAAAATCTTCACAAGGAGTGGTGGTCATCTCTGGCCTTCATTCATGTTATTTGAAGTCTGAAATGTACTCTTTCTATAATCTAGCTTGAAATGCAAATAAAAGAGAAAATCAATGTTAAAGGTAAGTTTTTTATAATTGTCCTGTCATCATGTCTAATGTCATCTATTGAAAGTGTACTATGTGCCAAGCACTCAGCAAAGCAGTCTCATATTCAGAATTATCTCATTCAAATCTATACAATACATATTTTAAACTCTAATTTACAAGGCAGGAGTCTGGGTCAGAACTCAAATCCAGATCAATCTGGCCTCAAAGTCCATGCTTTTGTCCACACCCCGCACTCTCATGAGTTCTTCAATATTCCTCAGCTCGAATTCCTTAAACATTCCAAATATGCTCTTTTCTTAATTATTAAACAACTCATTGGAGCAAATCATGTAAATAGGATCTCTGAAGAAGTAGAGCAGAAAGTGGCCAGGGATGATATATGCATACCAATATATAATTACTTGTAAGATTTGTTTTGTTCCAGCACTTTGGGAGGCCGAGGTGGGTGGATCACTTGAGCCCAGGAGTTCGGGAACAGCTTGGGCAACACGGTGAAAGACCTTCTTTACCCAAAAAATATATATATGTTAGTGAGGAGTGGTGGAACACACCTATAGTCCCAGTTGCTCAGGAGGCTGAGGTGGGAGGATCACTTGAGTACACAGGTAGAGAGATTGTGGTGAGCTGAGATCACATCAGTGCACTCCAGCCTGGGCAACGTAGCAAGATCTTGTTTCAAAAAAAAAAAAGGTTTGTTTTAATTTCTCAAAAATTGGAAATACGACTTTTAGCAGAATATTTATTATAGTAAATATTTATTGTAAAAAAATAATTTGGTAGTCTTCAAAAGGTGATGGGAACTTACACGTAACACTTAAAATACCCCTAGATTTAAAAGTCATCCTTGCCTGGGTCAACCAGTGTCACTAAAAGCTTTCTAAGTGGAGCTATGACAATTACCTTGACTCCTCAGGTAATAAGAATGTCTTTATTCCAGTTTCATATCTCACTCATAGATGGACAAAAGGAACAAGACTGGGTTTAGTTTAGACAAGTCATGAATAAAGAATACAGACTACTTAAATCCTTTTGTTTTTGAAGACTATGGTGAAAAATGTGGCTTGGAGTGAGAACAACGTGGTTATGAAATTTCAGTTTGCCTCATTAGTTTACTAGCTTGGTTAAGGTATTTGACCATTCTAAGCTTCAGTTTTCTCATACCTATTAGAGGCATAATATTCATTATATATAGTAGTTAAATGAGATAAGGTGAGTTGCTCATTCAAGGAAGCATACAAATGAATCAAATAGAAACCATTTCTCTTCTATACATAGAAGAATATTGTTTACAACAAAAATAAGGAGATTACACAAAGAACATCTTAGCTGGCATGCTCTTGGCAGTGAGACAATGATTCAAATGCTTCTGCTGATCTAAGTATTTTCTTAAGCTTAGAGTTCATCCTAGCTGGCTGGAGTTGGCAGGAGTCACTTTAAGAAACACAATTCCACTACTTCTTGTGCTGCATAGGCTTTGTGGATAAACCCTGAATATCAGTCTTCAAAGCAATAAAATAATATCAGTTAGCAAATTTATGAACATTACCTTTCTCTGTGAAGCTAATTCTCTGTAACAGAACTTTTCACATCACACTGTCAAAAACCCAAGTCGACAGTCATTATCAAAACTGAACGGAGTGTTTAACACCATATGACCACACTCTCCTGCCAAATTTTCTACAAAATTAAAATTTAGAAGTATAGTAATCCAATAAATTTTTGTCATACCTGTGGTCATTTTTTATTATACCAAATTTAAAATTAGGCTGCTGTGAGTCTGTAATAACTCACCGTGTGCCTCTCAGTCTTAGGAACACACTAGAATTAGGTTTTGATTGTATACTCAAATATGGTCATGAATTTTCTTATACAAATTAAATTATTAAAATCCTTGCTTTGGTGATCAAATAAAAATAAAACAACAAAGCCAGTACAGTGGCTCACGCCTGTAATCCCAGCACTTTCGGAGGCCAAGACAGGCAGATCACCTGAGGTCAGGAGTTTAAGACCAGCCTGGCCAACATGGTGAAACCCTGTCTCTACTAAACGTACAAAAATTAGCCAGGTGTGGTGGTGCATGCCTGTAATCCCCGCTACTTGGGGGGCTGAGACAGGAGAATCACTTGAACTGGAGAGGCGGAGGTTGCAGTGAGCTGAGATTGTGCCAGTGCACTCCAACCTGGGTGACAGAGCAAGACTCCATCTCAAATGAATAAATAAAACAAAAAGTAAAAACTCTGCTTACAAAATGAAACCTGGAAGAATTACAAATTCATCTTTGCCTACTTTTCAAGCAAATTATAAATGTTTTAAATACAGAAAAATATTTTTGTGGGTTATTCCCCTGCAAAATAATTGTATGTGTTTGTCAAGAAATGCTGAGGGAAAAAATGTAAGAATTTGCTTCCAAAAGCCAATTGTTGGCCTTATCATTGGCCTTTTAATCTTTTGACAATGATGGCAAAAACTATGAAATTTCTGATAGATATCTTTAGGCTGCATTTGGGAAATTAGCACATAAACATGACACAGAGCAGAAATGTACCTACCTCATTAAAGAATAAACAGCATAACATAACAATGTAAAGCTAGAAGGAATTTTAGGCAGTCCTATCCCTACCCCCATTTTTCCACGGAAAAGATACAAGCCTTCTTTAAATGCAAAGTTTCAAGCAAGATTTTAATAGAGTAGGTGGTATGTACATCTATTTCTCTTGATGCCAATGCTACCACAGCTTTAGAGTCTAGATTCTTAAAAATTCTTAGCAGTTCAGATTTTTGTTTAGACTTTGTGTTTGTCTTTCACATTTACTTCTTCAAGCATAAAAGATAAGATAGTATTATTATATATTGAAAATATATATAATTTGTATTTTTCTGTGGTATTTTTGCAAGGGAAATGTCTATTTCAGGTTTCGTTCCCCTCTCATAGTGCTTTAAAAGAAATTTTCAGATATAGCAAGGAAGCAACTCTTTAAGTGTGCCCATTCATCTGGAGACCATCATTTATCTGTGTGATTTGAGCTCTGCAGTGCTCTAAACACCTGAGTGACTGAGGTCTCATAGTGTGTCCGGAATTGGTTCCTTCCAGTGGGTTCTTGGTCTCACTGACTTCAGGAATGAAGCCACAGACCCTTGCGGTGAGTGTTACAGCTCTTAAAGACGGTGTGTCTGGAGTTTGTTCCTTCAGATGTCCAGATGTATCTGGAGTTTCTTCCTTCCGGTGGGTGTGTGGTCTCACTTGACTTCAGGAGTGAAGCCGCAGACCTTCGCAGTGAGTGTTACAGCTCTTAAAGCTGGCGTGTCCGAGTTGTTTGTTCCTCCTGGTGGGTTCGTGGTCTCCCTGACTTCAGGAGTGAAGCTGCAGACCTTCGCAGTGAGTGTTACAGCTCTTAGGTGGCTCGTCTGGAGTTGTTTGTTCTTCCTGGTGAGTTTGTGGTCTCACTGACTTCAGGAGTGAAGCCCCAGACCTTGGCAGTGAGTGTTATAGCTCATAAAGGTAGTGTGGACCGAAAAAGTGACCAGCAGCAAGATTTATTGTGAAGAGCAAAAGTACAAAGCTTCCACAGCATGGAAGGGGACCCGAGCAGGTTGCCGCTGCTGGCCTGGGTGGCCAGCTTTTATTCCCTTATTTTGCCCCTCCCACATCCTGCTGATTGGTCCATTTTACAGAGTGCTGATTGGTGTGTTTATAAACCTTTAGCTAGACACAGAGCACTGATT
This sequence comes from Pongo abelii, assembly GCF_028885655.2. Taxonomy (NCBI): domain Eukaryota; kingdom Metazoa; phylum Chordata; class Mammalia; order Primates; family Hominidae; genus Pongo; species Pongo abelii. The sequence goes on from NC_071985.2 coordinate 153,372,042, forward strand.
GGTGCATTTACAATCCTTTAGCTAGACAGAAAAGTTCTACAAGTACGCACCCAATTAGCTAGACACAGACTGCTGATTGGTGTGTTTACAAACCTTTAGCTAGACACAGAGCACTGATTGGTGCATTTACAATCGTTTAGCTAGACAGAAAAGTTCTCCAAGTCCCCACCTGACCCAGAAGCCCAGCTGGCTTCACCTCTCAATAGCACCTATTTGGTGTCCCACTGTAGAATTTTGTGAATGCCTTATCAAATTCAGGGAGAAGGCTATTCAGAGGACATTGTGTTTGTTGCCTTTTCATGATCATTGTCTATGGGTTGATTTATTCCTCTTCTTATGCACAGTCTACTAAGTACAAATTCTTCACTGTACTTAATTGAATCATTCTCTTCTTTTCACATAGAGCATTCAGGTTAAGAGTACTGGTAAGGGATGTTTATGTTGAAGATGTAATCGACTTGACCTTTCCACATGCTAGAACTAAGTAAGTTGAAATATGGAAAAAAGTAGTTGGTTTTATTTCCATGCTTCTCAAATGGGGACAAATTTACCCTCCAGGGGACATGTGGCACTGTATAAAAACTTTTTTTTTTGGTTGCACAGCTGCAGAAGGGGGATACTACTGGCATCTAGCAGTTGGAAGCCAGGGATGCTGCTATACATCCTACCATACACAATACAACCCCTTTACAACAAAGAATTATCTCACCCAAAATGTCATTATTGCTGAGGTTGAGAAACTTTGTTACCACTTAAAATTTGAAAAACTTCTTTTTCTCTGTTAGACAAAAAAAAAAAAAATAGTTTTTCAGAAAGCAGATTGCAAAGAGTAGCTTATGAGAACATAATCTCTGACAGTTCTGAACTTCATGGCATTTCGATGAACCAAACCTTAAAATGTAACCTGACTTTTTAAAAGCAGGGTGGGAGATGCATTGCGAAATAGAGCCGAAGCTGAAGAAGCACTACCCAGAGTCCTCCCCAGTCTCCTAAGAGCTTCATCTTCTTGTATATTTCCATCGTAGAGCTGGAGAAATAACAATTCTGGGGAGTCTAAAGTATGCTACATTACTAGGCATGTCCTTAAATAATTACCTTTCAAAGAAGCTATATTTCTTGCATGAGGATCAAGAGTGAGAAAATTTGGGTCCTCTCGTCCACTCCAGAATTAAAAAGGAAATTGAGAAAGAAGTCAATGGAATGTCTGACATTATAGCTGTCTGTGCAGGCAGCATTGTTTCTCCATTCTATTGATGCCTTAGGAGTGCTTCTTCTAGTCAGTCATCAAGATTTGAGTTAATGATGGGTTAGGATGCCCTCTAGCCTGCTTGACTGATGTCACTTAAAAACTATCTCCTTATAAAGCTAGTGACAAGGCTCTGGTGAGGCCATCATTGAATCCAATTAAAAATCTTATTTCTTCCATGCTGTGAGAGGAATCAGGAGCCCAGCCCTTTGTTCTGGTGTTGCTACACCACAGGTTTCTATACAAGGTACATTTGACACTCTCTAGTCCTTAGGCAGGCTTGTATGCAAAAATCCCTTCATCCCCAAGGCCAGATACTGGTTATTCTGTCACCTCCAGATTCATAGGTAGGTTTTTTCTCCTCACAACAAAAAATAAAATAACAAGAAATGATAATGAAGAAAAATAGCATAGCTATTCATGTCCTATTGTAGACACTTGGAGATTTTTCTGCAGAAAGATATTTTCTATGTTAGAAGGAAAAAAAAACTGGTAAAGTAGGCCAGGCATGATTGAAGCTCTACAAATTGCAGGTACGCTACAATTTACAGTAACATTTTTTATTTTAAAAGTAACTTTTGAAGAAGGGTCAGAGCAGAATTCAATGTGATAATATAATTAAAGACATTTTCAATAAGTCAGCACTTATTTTAGTTTAGTTTTCCCCTTGGAATGAAAACTATGTAGGCAATTAGTTTAAATTAGGCTACATGGGGATATTATTTGTACAACAAAAATAAGTTTTTCTTTGTCATTAAATTTAATGGTGTTGCACTGGAGAGAAACTGAACAAGTTTCTAAGACTAGCATTGCTCTAGCCAATCCAGTGCTCTGAGATTCATCGACATAACAAGTCATTTTTCTAATTCCCTGACATGGTCTGCATTCTTAACATGCTAAGCAGATACTTCTAGCTGCTGAGAAATTTAAATAAATCGTTTTTCTCTGAGATGATTCTAAGTTCCAACGCTTCCTAGGTGATTTTGATGTTGCTAAAACCTTGCTTTTGTTTTAATCCTCATAAAGAATGTAAAGAACAGCTTCTAATTATCATGTATCTGCATATGGACATGAATCTAAGGTTGAAATTTTGGGACTATTCATACACTTTAAGCCCTTGTTTATGAAATAATTATTTATTCACAGGGTCCTTGGTATACAACATGTTTATACACACACATGTACACACACACAAACACAAATACGCATATTCACAAATATGTTATGTGTGCAGTTCATTATTTAAAATTTTACAAATAATATGTATAACTATTATAATTAGAAAACATAGTAAAGGAAAAATACTTGCTCTTCCTTATGGTATATAAAATGTAGACTTGGTTTACTTTTTCTTGACATTGTACTTAGGTGCATATTAAGCTGGTTTTCTAATATAAAATTCTTTATTGACATTAAAAGAAACAAGTTATATTAACAGAGACAAAATTTTGTGATAGCTAGAAAGTTTTGGATTTCCACCTGTCTCTCATTCACTAGCTCAAAATTTCAGGTAAATTACTTAAAGCCTTCAAGTCCTGCTCTGTCATCTATAAACTGAGGTAAATAATTCCCACACAATAGGGTTGTTTTAAAGATCAAACAAATTAATAGATTAAAAGTACTAAGCATAGCCATAACAAGCAGTAACAATTAAGATTAACTGTTATAATCAGTTACTGTTTTCACTGTTTTTAATAGGAATAAGGGAGGGTAATCAGGTAGAAATAAAACATCAAATGATGCTGTTTACATTTATAAGATCGTACTACTCTATCAACCACTCTGGATTCCAAAGTGATTAGAGTAAGTTTCATGAAACTGTTCATAAATAGACAAAGTTGCTTTATTTCTACCTTTTCCTCATACTGTTCCCTAGGCATTTTTATACTTTCTGTCTAGTAAACGGGTGTTCATTCTACCTGTTTACTAGGTACCCATCCTACTCATAAATTAAGATAATTTATTTTGCAGAGCTATGCCTGATGTTTCCAACCTCTCACTCTACATGGTGATTATCATCATTAACATACTTTCTTTATAAGTTTGCTAAATTCTTTAGCACATTCACCACTTCTTTACCTACATGCTTTTCTCCTTTCAAAGATATGCTAACTTGAAGGCCAAAACTACATTTTATTCATTTTTCTTTTTCTAATGTGTAGAAATTTCAGGTATCCTAATACATGAATACATGCCTGTTGGGTCAATGAATGAACAAATGAGTAAATGAATAAGTATATTTTTCTAGCAAAATTTTGTTTATTTTACTCAAAATCAACAGTAACCATATTCTTTCATTATTTCTAGTCCTCTTTCTGAAAAACATATTTCAGTTATGCTTGAGTAGTGATTGTCTCCCTTAATATAATATTTAACAGATAATTGCCATTACTTTCCTCTACAATCATTTTTCATTTTATTTCCCAACAAACCATTTCCTTTATTAATTAAAAATTTAAGAAAAAAAGAAGAAACAAGGTGCCTTTTTCTAACCTGCTGTTCCTGTTTCTTCCATTTCTGTGCCACTTACTCTTGCGTAACCTTTTCCAATGGGACTGTCCCTGCCACCACTTTATAGAATTTACACTACAAATTGTCACCAGTGACTTCTAATCTAAAATTCAGAGGTGTTTTCATTTTCCTTTGAGGCATATTTGCCTTTGCTGATGTTTCTTTCTTTAGCATCTTTAACTGTCTATTTTTTTTATCTTTATAGAAAGCAAAACCTTGAAAAAATACTATAAAAATTAGAAAATGTAATTTTTTCATTGTGAAATTATTTTCCTTAGGACAAGATAAAAGGAGCTAGTCGTGTTGATGATTATTGATGTTAGGAAGGGTATTCTGGGGTGTTTGCATTAATGGAAGATAGGAAACCTCTATAATCAGGGCAATGGTGGTAAATTTCACATATATATATAAAAGCAGAATTTCAGAAGCTTGTCTGAAAGGGTAAGTTGGGAAAAATGGAGAAATTTTAAAAGGAATATTAGACTATATATAACTAGTAAATTCCACAATTTCATTTGTAACTTTTATATGAGTCATAACTTCTAATCTGGTTTAGGCAAATCATTTATTTTTGCCTAAAATCTAGAAATCCATAGAAAACTAACTATTTACTGACGAATTTATAACCCTGTGTCTGTCCACATATTTAGAGATTGTAATATTACAAGCCCTACTCAACCAACCATCCACAAATATCAGTTCTTTAATTTTTAACTACAATTTGTGTAATCTATAATTGTGCAGTTAAAATAAATCCTAGAAAAAGTACAATTACTTTTTAGGTTATTCTGGTTAACTCATATTTAAATGACCATAAGAGAATAATAAGTGTTTCTGAAAAACTACAAGAAAAATAGTGTAAATGACAAAAACATACATGTAAAATTGCTCTGTTGATTAAACCAAGAAGCTAAGAGGGGAAAAACGATGTTTTCTATAAATTGTAAAATTTACAGATAAAGAATATAGAATGCAAGCAAGATAGAAACATACACTTAGAAAGAGTTTTTTTTTTTAGTAACAAAATACGAAGAGAAAAACAGAGAGAAAAAACATGTGATTTGAGGCAGTTTTGAAGCAAAGCAGGGTTTAGAAAAGAACTCATTAGGCCACCAGAATTTGAGAGAATCCTGACAGAGATGCGAATTTGGAGGTGAGTGAAAAAAGACTCAACAAAGCCAATTTATCCTAGTAGAGAGGGAGCAAACACAAAGGAAGAGAATAGAAAACTTCAGAGGTCTCAGAAATGCCAAGAAGTCTCCAAATCAACCTGGAACAAAAAATACAGTTTGAAAAATATTTGAAGTGGTATTAAAATGGGCTATTAGAGGTGTTTGTTAGTGCTGCCGGGTTGAAAAAGGACATGGGCATTTAGAAATGCAAATCTGAAGTTTGCTTCACAGAGTTCTATTGGAAAAGATTTGTGATTTTTATGAAAATAAATGGTTTTCTGTTTCCTCCACCTCTGTGAGTAATGTCCCTGTGGGATTCTTCAAACACAGGTGCCTTTGAGTTCAGTTTTACTTGAGCTCCGGTAAATTATTTGGGTGTGGCCCTTTTGGAGGACAGCTAAGATTTGCAGTGATTGAGAAATTCTCAGAAAGGGTGTAAACTCAGGACTTTTTTCAAAAATATTAATACAACACTGAATGTCAAAAAAGAAAAGACTGAAAAATAGGGAATGATTTGAATCCTGAGAGTTTGTCATAATTTCAATATTAGTTTAAATCTGGATAAAGGACACAGCCTTTCAAAGTTTGCTGCATGTAATCTGAAAATCTGGCTTAAGCAAACCATTTGTTTTTGCCTAAAATCTAGACAGCCATGGAAAACTATGTATTTACTGACTAATTTACAACACTAAGGTTGCAAAAGCTGTGTCCTTTATCCAGATTAATTAGTTAGTGTAACATTTTTTATTTAGTACATAACTTTTTAAACATATATTATGGGGAGCTAGGACACCAGGTTACATATAAAGAAAGGACCAAAAAGTTCATACAAAAACAACAGACATAGAAAATGCTATTCTAATTTTATGGCACCGAGAAGAGCAGTTAATTTTCCTGTTGCCTTATATATAAAATGTCTTCAAATTCTAATAAGGATATTAAAAAAAAATTGTGTTATTTTAAGTCAAACTCATTTTTAATAATTTACTCTTTGTCAAGAATAACAACTGGGAATCATGGTTCCTACAAGTTTTCAAGAAAATCATGTGTTGTATTATTTTTCTATCTTCAAAAAATAAAAAAAAGTTAAGTAAATAAATGAAACTTAAGCAGCTCACTTTCCTTGAGGAAACTAAAATTGAAAATTACTAAAATGCTAATATTTTTTAATAATGTTTATTGAAACATTCATTTAACATTATTTTGTTTTATCCAATATTGATATATTTAATAGATTATATATATGATCTGAGCCTAGGGCATAAATGTAATATCTTAATTAACAAGTGATAGATATTACTAAGTGAGTAATGTATTTCATTTAATAGAGACCGAACTATATCTCATTCTGAAAGTGATTGGTCTTTTTATTGAGAGATTAATCCATTTCAAAAGGTGATGCATTTCTTTCAATATGAGCTAAATCAAATCTATAATGAATTTTTTGTTTTAGTGTGCAAAGGTAAGACAAGGAACAAGTTTGCCCTCAAGTGGACTTCAAAGGCAGATCAGAGTTTCCAAAGAGAAGGGGGGAAGTTGATATCATGGAGTTATGTATTCAGAATAATAGGGAGTAGGCTCGACATATCTCATTCCTCACAGAAAATTTTTATTTTGGAAGCATCTTATATTTTCCTACATATTCCATTATATATTGCTCTATTGAAATGCCACAAAACAATTTTAGTAGTACTTTAAAATATTCAAATATTATTCGGCATTCATTCGTTATTTTGTTATTTTTCTAGAATCTTTTAAGGCAGCAATTTTACCCTAAATGGAAATAAAATAAATTTAAAAATTTTAATTTTCCCCTCTCCAATAGACATATAGTGTGCCAAAAAGCCTTTGCAAAATATATAATTAAAGGAAGACAGCAGTGATATAAAGATAGCAAAACAGGAAATTCCAGGCTTCACTATCATTCCACAAAGTTTAACCAACAACTACCCACAGATAAGAACACCTTGGTAAAAACTTCCAAAATTGCAAATAAACTTGAGTCTGTTCTGTGGTCCACAGAATGGAATAAAAATCACATGAAACCGGTAGGAGAAACAGTCTCACTCTGACTGTGTACCCCTCTTCCTTTTCCAAGTCTGCATAGTGCTATAGAGAGAGAATTTTCCAGGGATCATGGTTTCTACAGAAAGAAAGAACCAGAAGCAAACACACAGATTCCTTTAGCATTCTGAGATGCTTTCCAGGAAGCCCACTCCCATCTTACCTTAAAGGAAATGCACAAGGCAATAGCATGGTTAGACCATCTGGGAGTGAGGTAGAAACAAAGCAGAAAAGTGGAAAGCGCAGCCACCAGCATGGAGATCTTGGTGGCAGCTGTGTGTACTTGCCAGCAGTGGCACCCAATCAGAGGTATCAACTAACAGCATAGCCGACACAGAAAGCTGAGTTGGTTGCTTCCAGAAGAGGAGGGAAGTTCTACCTGGCTTGAATCCCCAGACAGCTAGTTTACAGGACAAGCCTCTGACCCTGCCCCAGGGCCGTGCCCAGGAAGGGAAACAAACACAACAGCAAAGTATGGGAAAGAGCAGGGCCTAGTTAGCTACACCTGAGAGTTTAACAGCACCCAGTATCATCTCAAAACCCACACTCAGACCTCTCCCAGGGAGAGAGCAACTGTCACAGCAGATTACGGCAAAGAGCACAAGCTAGTGGCACAACATCTAGGAATTTAAACAGTACTCAGCTCAGCCTCAAACCTGCCTCAAGGTTCTTTATAGGAAGAGGGGTAAACCTCAACCATGCATTTCTACTGAGCAAAGCATCTGGTCCTGTCCATCCCAATCAGCAACTCTACCTTACCATGGAATCCCTCCTGCAACCCTATCCAATTGCTGAACTCAAATAGTGGTACCATCTGGCCAGGAAATACACCCTGTGGCCCAGCCTGATATGCAGTGATTGCAGTGCCTATCTAGCAGCTCAGCATGACTGCAGAGTCCAGCAAGCTGCCCCACCCAAACTTAGCAGTTCAGCTATCTAGAGAATCTGAAAGCAAGTTTTGCCTGCCAAGATTTGCTATCAGCTTGGCCATCCAGAATCACTAAATAATGAAGGTCTACTGCTGACCTTAAAACAAAACAAAACAAAACAAACAAAAAAACACCAGTAAAAGCAAAAAAAGTTGGCTGTCTCCTCAAGCGCACAGATACCAATGCAAAGACACAAGATTACAAAGACTTTCAACTTTATAACAGTGCAAAAGTGATACACATTCAATATAAACCATATCTTCATCATAAGTCATAATGAGCTCTTGAACTATGGTGGGTTATGTCTCAATAAACCCAGAGTCAAAAAATTGTAAATCAAACCATTGTTAAGTTGGGAACTTTCTGTATTCTAGGACTGTAATGGTGATGTGTAAAACAATTTTAGCCCTAGTAAAAGAGTTAAAAGAACTATTAATGATAACTACAGCTAAAATAAATTGTCAATGGTTATACATTGTAATAAATTGTAAATTCTGAAATCAAAGGCATACAATGTTGGAGTGAGAAATAAAAGCATATAGTTGTATACAATTAAAGTTGAGTTAGTGTCAGCTTGGAATAGATTGTGATACATATCAGATGTGATATGTAAACCTCATGGTAACCACAAAGCAAAAATCTATAGTAGAGGCACTAAACAAAATAGAAAGCATTTAAAGCACACCACTACAGAAAATCATCAATCACAAAGGAAGAGAGCAAGAAAAAATTTAAATATTGACCAAACAACCAAGAAACAATTTAAAAATGTGAGTAGTAAGTCCTTACTCACTACAAAGTACTCTTGATCCTTATTTGATAAGTAATAAGTCCTTACTTACTACAAATTACTCTTGATCAAATAAGGATCAAGAGTACTTTGAATGTAAATGTAATACATTTTGCATTAAAAAGACAAAGGCAAACTGAATGTATATAAAAAAATAAAACCCAACTCTGTATTGTCTACAAGAAAGTCACCTCTCTTTTGAGGATACACATAAATTAAAACTAAAAATATGGAAAAAGATATTCCATGCAAAAGGAAACCAAAAGAGAGTACAAGTAGCTGTCCTTATTGACAAAGCAGGAGCATCACCATCTTGGACAAGTACTGCCATTTTAAGTTTCACCTTGAGGAAAACTGCCTAAATCCAAAGGGCATCAGCCTAATGGCTAAGGTCAGCATGACCATAAATCACAAATAACAACCCCTACCAGAGACATGCCAGCCCTGAGATAACCTCCCTTCCAGGCGAAAAGATGTCAGCCCCAAGATAACCTCCCCTCCACCCAGAGATATTCTAACCCTGCCATAAACTTCTCCCTGACACAGAAACATTCCAAGCTTGTCATAAGCCCCCCTCACCCTAAAACCAATATATACTCTTAGTCTGTAAGAGAGAGGGCTCCTGACTGAAGTCATCCAGAAGCCCCTCTCAGGTTTATTCCCCCAAATAAACCTGTCTTTGACTATTGAGTCACTTTTCATGTTTCTTTCCTCTTTTTTAACTCTTACACTTATATCAGACAAAATAGACCTTAAGTCAAAGCTGTAAAAAGAGACAAAGAGGGAAATCATATAATGACAAAGGGGTCAATTCCTCAAAAGCTTATAATGATTATAAATGTATACGCATCAACACCAGAGCACCTAAATATAGAAAGCAAATATTAAAGGATCTGAAAAGAGGATATATTACAGTAACAGTAGGAAACTTCAATAGCCCACTTTCAACAATGGACAGACCACCCAAACAGAAAATTAATAAGGAAAATTCAACTTGAACAACAGGCCTAACAGACATAAATGGAACATTCCATCAATCAACAGAATACACATTCTTCTCAAGCACACGGGGAATATTCTCCAGGATAGATTATATGTTCATCCACAAGTCAAGTCTTGGTCAATCTAATTGTATCAAGTACCTTCTCTGACCACAGTGGTATGAAACTAGAAATCAATAACAGTAAGAAGCTAGGAAAATTCAAAAATACATGGAAATTTTTAAAAAGCTCCTGATAAATGGGTAAACAAAAAATAATAAAAGGGAAATTAGAAAATATTTCGAGAAAAACAAAAGTGGAAACACAACATATTCAAACTTACGAGATGCAGCAAAAGATTCTAAGAGGAAAGTTTATAGCAATAAATGCCTACATCAAAAAGAAGAATAAACAACTTGATCTTATGCCTCAAGGAAACAGAAAAGTGAAGAACAAACTAAGCCCAAAATCAGCAGAAGGAAAAAAATAATAATGATTAGAGCAGAAATAAATGCTACAGAGACCAGAAAAATAATACAAAAGATCAATGGAACTAAGAAGTTTTTTTGTTTTTTGTTTTTTGTTTTTAAGATAAACTTTTAACTGGACTAATGGGCAAAAAGAGTTAAGACTCAAGTAAAATCAGCAATGAAAGCAGAGACATTGAAACTTATACCACAGAAATACAAAGTATAAGATAATATTATGAACAATTATAGGCCCCCAAATTGGATAACCTGGAAGAAATGGATAAATTTCTAGACCAATACAACCTACCAAGACTGCATCATGAAGAAATAGAAAATCTAAACAGACAACAATATGTAAGGAGATTGAATCAGTAATTTAAAGTCTCCCATCAAAGAAAAGCCAAGAGTCTGATGGCTTCACTCATGAATTCTACCAAACATTTAAAGAACTAGTACAAATCCTTCACAAATTCTGAAAAAATTTAAGAGGTGGGAATACTTCCAAACTCTCTTTAGGAAGCCAGCATCACACTGATAATACAAAAGCCAGACAAGAAGAGAACAAGAAAGGAAAACTACAGGCCAAGATCATTGTTAGAAATAGATGCAAAAGTCCTCAACAGAATGTTAGCAAAGACAATTTCAATAACACATTAAAACAACAGTGTTCACCATGATTAAGTGAGATTCATCCCTGAGATAGAAGTATTGTTCAATATATGCAGATCAATCACATTAAAAGAGTAAAGGACGGCTGGGTGCAGTGACTCACGCCTGTAATCCCAGCACTTTGGGAGGCTGAGGCGGGCGGATCACGAGGTAAGGAGATGGAGACCATCCTGGCTAACATGGTGAAATCCTGTCTCTACGAAAAAAATACAAAAAATTAGCCGGGCATGGTGGTGGGTGCCTGTAGTCCCAGCTACTCGGGAGGCTGAGGCAGGAGAATCTCGTGAACCCTGGAGGCGGAGCTTGCAGTGAGCCAAGATTGCGCCACTGCATTCTAGCCTGGGTGACAGAGCCAGACTCCATCTCAAAAAAAAAAAAAAAAAAAAAAAAAGAGTAAAGGATATTAACAGACACATCACATTAACAGAACGAAAGACAAAAACCGGCCGGGCGCGGTGGCTCATGCCTGTAATCCTAGCACTTTGGGAGGCCGAGGCGGGTGGATCACGAGGTCAGGAGATCGAGACCATTCCAGCTAACACAGTGAAACCCCATCTCTACTAAAAATAAAAAATTAGCCGGGCATGGTGGCGGGCGCCTGTAGCCCCAGCTACTCGGGAGGCTGAGGCAGGAGAATGGCATGAACCCGGAAGGCAGAGCTGGCAGTGAGCGAGATCGCACCACTGCACTCCAGCCTGGGCGACAGAGCAAGACTCCGTCTCAAAAAAAAAAAGAAACACAAAAACCATGTGATCATTTGATTAGATGCTGAAAAAGCACTGTACAAAATTAAAATCCTCTTATGATTTTTTTAAAAATTCAACAAATTATGTATACAAGGAACGTAATTCAGCACAACACAGGCCATAAATTATAGGCTCACAGCTAGTATAATACACAATGGTGAAAAATGGAAATCCTTTCCTCTAAGATCCAGAACAAGACAAGAATGCTTTGTCTCACCACTTCTATTCAACATAGTATTGGAAGTCCTTGCAGAGCATTCAAGGGAAATAAATAAATAAAAGGCATGAAAGTAGGAAAGATAAAAGTGAAATTATCACTGCTGATGACATAATCTTATATATAGGAAACCTTAAAGATTGCACATCAAAAAAAAAAACTGTTAGAACTAATAAATGAATACTGTAAATGTGTAGGACACAAAATCAACACATAAAAATTAGTAGCACTCCTGTAGACTAACAATAAACTATCCAGAAAAGAAAAGGATTCCAAGGACAATAGCTAAAAAATATATACTTAGGAAAAAATTTAACCAAGAAGGTGAAAGACCTGTACATTGAAAATTATAAAACATTAATTAAAAATATTAACAAAGATGCAATAAGTGGAAAAATATCCAGTGTTCATGTATTGGAAGAATTAATGTTGCAGACCTGTCCTTACTACCCCAAATAATCTTCAGATTCCTTGTAATCCTTATCAAAATTCCAATGTTATTTTTCATAGAAATAGAATAAAATAATCCTAAAATTTGCAGAAAATCATAAAAAAATAAAATAGACAAGGCAATCATGAGCAAAAAGACCAAATCTGGAGGTATTACACTACTTGATTTCAAACTATATTGCTAAGTGATAGTAATTAAAACAGCATGGTACTGACATAAACCTACACTCATCTTTCAGCAGAACAGGATGGAGAGCCCAGTAATGAGCCCACACATGTGTAGTCAATTGACTTTTGACAAAAGTGAGAAGCATACATTGGCAACAGGACAGTTTATTTAATAAATAGTGTTTAGAAAACTAGATATCCATATGTAGAAGAATGAAATTGGACGCTTATCTCACACCGTATACAAAAATCAACTAAAAATGGACTAAACATAACTCCTGGAATTGTAAAATATCGAAAAGAAACCATAGGGGAAAAACTGCACAGTATTAGTCTGGGCAGTAATTTTTTTTTGATTTGTTGCAAACAACAAAAGCAAAAATAGATGAATGTGATTACATTAAATAAAAAGCTTCCCCACAACAAACAAAACAATTAATAGAGTTTAGATATAACCTAAGGATTAGAAGAAAATTTAGGCAAGCCATGCATCTGATATGGGATTAACATCCAAAATATATAACACTCAACAATTCTATTTTCTTTTTTTTATAGAAAGAAAACAAATAATCCAATTATGAAACAGGCAAGAGGCCTGAATAGACTTTTCTCAAAAGAGGAGATACAAATAGCCAACTGATATATGAAAAATTGCTCAGCATCACTAATCATTAGAGATAAGAAAATTAAAAACACAATAAGGTATTAAATCACACCTGTCAGAATGGCTGTTATCAAAAATACAAAAGATAATAAGTGTTGGTGAGAATGTGGAGAAAAGGAAAAATGTATACTGTTGGTGGAAAAGTAAATTAGTGTAGCCATTATGAAAAACCTTTTGAAGGTTATTCAACAAAGTAAAAATAAAATCACCATATAATCCAGCAGTTCAACTTCTAGGTATTTACTCAAAGGATTGTGATCAGTATGTTAAACAGATGCTTGCACTCTGATGTTTATTGACACACTACTCACAATAGCAAAGTTATGGAATCAATCTTACTATCCATCAGCAAATAAATGGATAAAGAAAATGAGAAATATATACACAATGGAATACTATTCAGCCTTACAAAAGAAGGAAATTTTGTCATTTGCAACAAAGTAAATGGAATTGGAGAACATTATACTAAGTGAAAGAAGCCAGAGATAGAGAGGCAAGCACAACGTGTTCTTACTTATATGTGGAACCTAAAAAAATTGGACTCAAAGAGGCAGAAAGTAGAATGGTGGTTACCAGTGGCTGAGGGTAGAGAGAAATGAGGGGCTTAGGGAGATAATTGTCAAAGGGTACAATCCCTCAATTAGGAGGAAGTTGTTTGTTTACTTTGAAATCCATTGCATACTGTGTTAGATATAGTAAATAATACTGCATTGTGCATTTCAAAATCACTGAGAATACACCACAAAAATGATATCTGTTTGAAGTGATAAACATATTAATTAACTTGATTTAATTATTCCACATTGTATTCAAGAATCACATCACTTTGTACCACATAAATATATACCAACTATAATTTTTTAAATTGCATTTAAAACTAAATATTAAATTTGTTAAAATAAAAATATATAAGGATTTTAAAATAACTTAGTGGTGCAAAATCTCCAAGTGAAATGAACCATCCTGCTAATAATAAAAAATAAATAAATAAAGCAAGATGGCAATGTCCTAAATTGGCTTTTTAAATTTTAAGATGCACAAAATTACATTATTCTTACAACTTCAATAGCATTTGACTTTTCTCAATCAAATCAGTTTTAATTCCTTCTAACAATACAAGTCTAGGCTTGTTTGCTTAATAAAATGTAGCTGTTTTCCATTACCTAGGACTTGGTTTTATCAATAAATAATTTTGTAACTGCAGTTCAACATTTGCAGCTTACTCTGAAAGAATCCTAACTTTTAAGCTATTTCACTCAGTGTTAAGAAAATAAGCCATAGCATCTCTAGTTCCTGACAAATAGTGTGTGCTTAATAAATTTGCTGTGAATGAATGGATGAATGCCTCTCTTTTGTTGTTCTAATGATCTGGATTTTTTTTTTCTTATCCTTTTTACATTTTTTTTATGTTGTGAAAATAAACTTGGTGAAAATTTAGTAGAAACTAAATGTCGGATCCTTTTTCAGAGAACCTCTCTACATAATTGAACAAAGTACATTATATTTTGTTTGACAGTGGTCAAAAAATAGCCTTTGAAACATGTTTCAGATTTTAAAGCAATTGGGGAGCCAACAGCATGAAATCTGGAGAAGATGAGCACTGAATTGAAGGGTGGTGAAATTTGCCCTAATAAATTAGAATCAGAATATTTAAAGGAGCAAAGACATCTAGAAATCTGTATTTCATAAAAACTAACAACAAACGAACCTAAGATAGCTCTTATGCACAGCCAACTTCAAAATAAATTGACTGGACTTTTGAAGACCCTTGTAATCTTGAGAATCTAAAATTCCCTTATAAATTTTATTGTAGTTCTTCTCATTCTCGGAGATTTACCCTTTTCTTTGAATGTCTCATTACATTATACAATTAGGCACCTTAATTATATGCTAATGCATATTATTCACCCTTATTTCATTCTACAAGAAATTTTAGCTCAGAACTCTCAGTGTACCTTTTTTAAAACAAAATTTAGTTTTTTAGAGAGAGGGTCTCACCCTGTTGCCCAGGCTACAATGCGGTAACATGATCATAGCTAAAGGCAGCCTTGAGCTCCTACATTCAGGGGATCCTCTTGCCTTAGCCTTCCCAGTAGATGAGGACTACAGGAGCAGGCCACCATGCCTAGCCATGATTTACGTTTTATATAACGTCCCTTTATTAAAAATTCTGTAGGCTTCTTTCATGGAGAAATGAATTTAGACATAATAGAATTTAATTCCATTGTAGTAACTCTCTGATCAACCAGAATTTGTTCTGGTTAATTGTATTTTTTTAACAACTACATTTTACAAGTGAATTCTACTCCTTTAAAATGTTGTCAAAATTCTTTTCTTTCTCAAATGCATTAGTTCATTTACTACTTTAATAAGTAAAACATAGGTAACGATAATTGAATCTCGCTGATAATTGAGTATCTGATAGCACCTGGAGGGGATCTCATTCTGAAACTAAGTTCTCAATATTGTATTGTCCTGGAAAGGTAGATATAAAGATTAACACAAATTTGACTCACTCCAAGACGGAGACAGGAAGCTTAAAATTTCTGTGAAACACATACACACACACACACACACACACACACACCTTTCCCTATATTTTATAACATTCTTCTAAAGTTTAAGATAAGCCAAATAATTTTTCACTAGTTCAGGATTCAGTTTGATTGAATTCTATTGGATCAAGGCCTTCCTATGTTGAAAAAAAGGTGTTTTTTTCAAATTTGAATTTTTAAAATTCTTCCCAATTTTTCAGTGTGATAAAAAGCCCTGAGACTATTAAATATCTGATATCTACTTAATGGTCATATAATTGTATGTGTACATTCATGTAGATTTATTCGTGTAATTATGAAATATTTCAAACACACAGAAATGTATGGAGAATAGTATAGTAAACACTAACATATGCATCTTTCAGCTTAAAATATTATATTTTTAAACAGAATATCACCTAGTCATATTAACTGTCCCTCCCTAAAGATGATGCCTAGCCTAAATTTACTGCTAATTATTCTGTATTCTTACATGTTTACTATATGTGCTTTTCTACTTTTAACATATAAAATATGTACATTTTATATTTTATTGCTTCTATATTTATATAATTTCAGGAATATATATTACATACTTTCTGTGTGCTGACACATATATATTTTACCATATATAACCTATATACTTTAAATAAAGAATAGATGCATTATATTATTCCTATATTATCAAATGTTATGTAAATGGTATAGGTATTGATCTGCAATTTTCTTCTTTATTTTTGCACAAAAGTAAGATTTTATAATTTATCAATTTGATTCTTAGAACTCTAGCTCATTCACTGTTGTTACATGACATTTAATCCTATGAATCTACAACTATTTATATTTCTAGTAAACATTTAAGTTATTAATAATTTTTTCCTATTGCAAACAATGGTGCAACAATGATCTTATATATGCCTCCTTGAACACATATAAAAAGATTTCTCAGCTGGGCGTGGTGACTCACACCTGTAATCCCAGCACTTTGGGAGGCCGAGGCGGGCGGATCATGAGGTCAGGAGATGGAGACCATCCTGGCTAACACGGTGAAACCCCGTCTCTACTAAAAATACAAAAAAAATTATCCGGGCTTGGTGGCGGGCACCTGTAGTCGCAGCTACTCGGGAGGCTGAGGCAGGAGAATGGCACGAACCCGGGACGGGGAGCTTGCAGTGAGCCAAGATCGTGCCACTACACTCCATCCAGCCTGGGCGACAGAGCTAGACTCCGTCTCAAAAAAAAAAAACATAAATAAAAATAAAAGAATAAAAAAAAAAAGATTTCTCTAGAATATATGCCCAGAAACAAAAATTCTGTCTCTAAAGCTACAGGCATCTTCACTTTACTACATCAGACCAATAGTTCTACAAATAAATGGAACATACCAACACGTAAGGCAACAAGGTTCTGTAGCTCCATAACTTTGACATATTTGTTATGGTGAGAATTTTAGATTTTTGCTGATGAGTTTAATGTATAAAAGTACTGTTTTGTATGTAACTGAGATAAATGTATAAAAGTACTGTTTTGTATGTAACCTCCATTTTTCTGTTTATTATTGGTCAGCTCTTTAAATACTTATTTCTCCATTTAGTTTTCTTGTTCTATAAATTGTCATTCATTTCATTTTCTCTACGTTCTTGAGCAAAGACATTGGTTAATAGTCTGAAAGCACATTCTATTGTCAAATATATGGAGGAATAGTCAATAACATTGCTAGTGGGAATGCAAAATGGCACAATTTCTGTGGAAGGGAATTTGATAATGCCTGGAAAAATTACACATATTTCTACCTTTAGCTGAGCTATTCCATTTCTAGGAGGCTGTTCTTAAGGTACACTAGTAAAACAAAAAAGAAAGTGGATAGTCTTTTTGTTACTCTGCTCTTTGCTCTGCTCAAATGAATTTTCCATAAATATACCTTCGTACTAGATAGATATATGTGTATAAATGTGTGTGTATATTTATATACACACGTATATACATGCACATATATACAAATACATATATATGTAGAATATAATTTTCTTGGAATATATCTTTCTTTATAGATTTACATTTATAATCATATTTCAAATGTTTATAAAGAAGGTTTTAAAATAATTACTTTGAAAGCAATACAAAATAGAGTTAATTGAGTTGATGGGATAACCAGAGAGAAATTATTTCAAGTGCGTGCTTATAAATACATTAATTTGAAAAAAAATATATATATGCCTGATCTATAATCTAAGATTAAGAAGAAATCTGAAAAGAATTATTTTTGGTAATCCTGTTGTTAGTAATAATACTGGTATTATTATACTTTAAATTTTCTATAATTTCAAACTTATATAAATGAAAGAATGTAAATAATATAAGATTTAAGTAGTTATGGTTATTATCTATTATCATTCTACATATAGGATAATTAAAATTTGAAATTATTAGCATGATTATTAACATTCATCATTACGAAAAATGTCAGTTTTAGATGCAAATATAAAAGCATCTAATATGCAGAATCACCAAAATTATATAATTTATATTTTGTAGCTCATGTATACATACATATTTTATTCTCACCACAATAGTGGATATTCTGCACAAAGTAAATTCAACTGTTTACATTTTACTTCTTAACGCATGCGTATTCTATCAAAACCCTCTACCGGTGACTCACCGTGGAGTAGGAAAAGGATGAAAGGAAATGGAGTTATTGCTCTGTTTCTCTTTTCTCATTATCAATGCCCACATATGTGTCTAGCTAATACAGGGAGGTAATATGAGTAAAAATAGAGTATGATAGGATTTATTTGTCATCCATGGTTCTTAGAATGCCATTGCTTTCTTTCTGCACTTGAAGAAAATCCTTGTTTCAATGGGAAGTGTGACCTCTTGGGGCTGACATTTTCTCCACTTACTCTTTCATGGATGTGATACACTTAATTTCTACTCATTTTGAATCTTGCTGAATTCCCATGCATCACAGATCCACCAGAATTTCGAGATCTTGGTAGGGCACTGGAACAACTGTATGCCAATGGTGTGACAAAGCATGGCTTGGATACCAAAATCTGTGCACCTTCTCTTCTCAAATGTGTTGTGCCATCAGACTTTACTTATAAAACACAGGTTCAAAGATAAGATTTGTAAGAATTTCAAAGCAGTGACACTAAACTAAGCATAAACTAAGCACAAGGCCCTTCTGAACACAGGACTTCATGTAATGCCCAGGTTGGATGCCCACAAAGCTGGCCTTTTTTGCGCATTCTCACCCTAACTCCAAAGATTCTACTGTAAAATGTGGTAAATGATTATATATACTTCTCAGAATTAGTGAAACACTGCTAATAATATTCTTACAAACTACATACACATGTCTTATTAGATTATTTATACAGCCAGTGGGAGAAAATGCAGTGTAAAATGGGGTTTCATGAGAACAATTCAAGTAGGGATTTTAAGTCAATTCCAGGGAAAAAGAAGAGGTTCTAAGTAGAAGAAATAGACGGGATGGCTGATTAAGAAACGTTTGAGAGGATCAGAATGGGTTGGTTCCATGAAAATTGACATGAAGTAGCCTTTGGAATAAGAAATGCCAAGTTGTCTTTCAAGATAGGTCAGCTGAAATTAGAATGACCACTAACAGCATCTGACCATCTTTGTTTTGATGTATCCTATCCTTTCCTCAACTCCTAAGAATATTCTTGCTGGTTAGGAGTCCAAGGATTATAAAAACTACCAACAATTGCAGCCATGGAGATATTTTTAAAAGCAGATAAAAATTAGATTTTTGTAGGGTGAGATTTATACTTGATTTTAGGACTTATATCATGGATTAAGATCCTATTTTTTTTTTTTGGTTGTTGTTTCTTACTAAATAGCTCCTCCTCTATAAATATCTCCATTCTAGTTTTCTGCCATGTATTGGCAAGAAAAACTCTTCTATGTACATTGCAGGAGATATTTAATTATGATGTTTTTACATAAAATGGACCACTGCAAAGTTTGGCATAATTTTATTTCCAGATTGAGAAGATCTTAATATAACTTATTGTAGGAGGACTTGCATGCCCCTTAACTACTGGTAATGAGGAAAAAATAATTCATGCAAAAAACTGGAAAAAATCGAGTTCATATGACATTTTTATTTCTGAAATGTTTAAATCTTTTAATTTTCTTTATAATTCTCTTATGCCAGTATAGGATGATTAGAAATAATTAGCGTTTTTTCTTTCCTTTGGATGTCAGTTATGGAACTGCCCATATTCCCTGCATATTTTGATCCGTATAATATCAAAAATGAGAAGATAATATTTTTTGAAAGTAGAGATACAGAACTACAGCATAAAAGGGTTTAGAAGGTAGGATGAAAAAGGATACAATGTAATGAAGGAAGGCCTGTGTCAGCAAGTAGGAAAGAACACAGCTAAGATGAATCATGCTCAAAACGTAGAAAGTGTTGGGATGAAGCTTTATAACTGTTGGACTCCTAACCGGTTTAAAACTGATATAAAATTTATAGCACTAATAGAAAAAGAAAAGTTATGAAATTTCAGAAACTAAAACAGGAAGAGTTTTAGATCTTGCAGAAAGTTCCAATGTTTCCAAAGATCTTGGTAGATCTGCAGTGACCAAAGGCTGTTTCATTGTGAATTTATGTTGGGTGAAATTAACCTAAAGAAAAAGTTAATCATTAGTTTCTTTGTTTTTGCTGTCTACCCACAGACTTACAAGAGATTTTAATATATAAATGTGCATCAAGACTTTTCAAAAACATTTTCCTCTCTTATTAGGACCCTGTGCCCCTGCTTTCTTTTCTTTCCAGTTAGAAAGACATATTAACAGTTTTAAGAACCCTCTCCCTCACTCCGATTATTTCATGTGATCCTCGGGTAAGTTTTCTAAAATCATACAAATAGTTAATGGCAGTGAGAGAGGGGCAAAAAAAAAAAGCAATACTGTTGGATACAACTTCTATATGCCATGTATTTTACATACTTCTTATTTATTCCAAGACAACTCTAAATCATATGCACTATTATCCCCATTTTAGATTAAAAAGAAGTTTCAAGAAGGGAAATTAGTCACAGGCTACTAAGTAGAACATTCCTGATTCAGGTTCTAAAGCTGTTAAATTACTCTTTCCACTCTGGAAACATTAAACAAAGTTTTAAAAATTATTTTGCTTATTCATCTATTTTTAGATTCAAGATCTCACTGTCACCCAGGCTGGAGTCCAGTGGTGTGATCATAGGTCACTGCAGCCTCAAACTCTTGAGCTTAAGGAATTATCCAGCCTCAGCCTCTGGATTAGCTGGAATTACAGAGGAGCATCACCATACTTGGCTAATTAAAACAATTTTTTATTTTGTAAAAACGAGGGTCTCACTATGCTGCCCAGGCTGGCAGCAAATGCCTGGCCTCAAGCAATTCTTCCATCTTGGCCTCTCAAAGCTCTGGAATTATAGGCATCAGCCACTGTGCCTGGCCTAAACAAAGTTTTAATTCAGTTTTAGATCTAAAAGGTATATTTGGATATAATCCTTAATAATGTCTATTGAAAAGAAATTGCTAATGGTTAACACTTGTGTAGTACTATTTGCCAGGTACTATCTGAATCATCATATGATATATATGATATATATATGATAGATATATGATATATATGATATATATGATAGATATATGATATATATGATATATATGTATTATATCTATGACATCTATGGTATATATCATATCTATGATATCTATGATATATATGATATCTATGATATATATATCATATGATATATGATATATGATATATATCATATCATATATGATATATGTGATATACATGAGATATGATAGATATATGATATGTATGATAGATATATGATGTATATATATCAGCACATTTAAATACAACAGCAATAAAGCAAGGACTACAAAAAGAGGTCAGATAAGTTGTCTAAAGTTCATAGCTCATAAATATGGAGCTATCATTTGAACTCAGATGATCTGTTCCAAAATTTCAAATACATATTGTGTGCTAGGGAAACAATGACCAAAAAATGAAGAAAACTGAAAAAATGAGTTAAGTCCTACATTGAATTAAATAATCAAAATAACTTCAATAATTTTTTAGGGCAGCTACTACATACTAGGCTTTGTTCAAAATGCTAGGGATATAATGCAGAACTAGACTAAGTTCTTTTTTCTCATGAGGCCTACACTTCCATGCAAGATTCAGTCCAGTTTAAATAAGATAAATCGATATTGAGATTATCATAAAGACTTTAAAAAAAGATAAATAGAATGAAAAAGGAGTGTGACAGTGTAGTATTGGTGGTTATGCTAGTTCATTAGGGTAGGTATGAGATGCTTCACTGATAAAGTGTTATGAGAGCTGAACCCTGAATGATGAGAAGGAGCATGCTAGGTAATGGTCTAGAGGAAGAGCGCATGCAGAAAACCCACTTCAGTAAAGCCTTGCAGTGGGTAACCTCAGCATATAAAAGCACCAAGTTGGCCATTACACTATGGTGAGAAGCTGAGATCTTTTTTAAAATGAAATAAGAAACCTTTGCAGTGTTTTAAGAAAGAAAATAATGCCTTATGTGTCCTGTTCATCTCCATTGGACCTGACCACTTAAATATTCTTCAGCTGACTTCTTATGGCTAGTATCTATAGATATATCTCTATGCCTACGGCTTTCTCTGAAGCTTTGGAACACTGGTTTGCCCTCACGCAAGCAGGCAAAAGTGCTGGAAATTCACACACCTAAGGCAACCCTCAGGCAATGACTGCTGCATATAAATACCCCAGCTCCCTCACCCTTCTGGTGGGATAACTCCAAGGAGCCATTATCCAGAGTTTCTTTGGGGGCATTAAGCTTTAATAATCCATGGAGGTAGCTGGCTTGGTAACACATCCTTTATTGACTGCCTCCTTTCCTTTTTTTTTTTTTTTTTTTTTTCAACTTTCCCACTCCTATCCCATATATTGCTTTGCTTCCCAAATAAGATTCTCACACATGATTTTATTTGTCTAGGGTCTGCTTCTCATGAGAACAAAACTAATGCAAGTTTTATTTACTTTCTAAAATGATTATTTTGACTGCTGTGTAAAGAATGATGAAACTAAGGAAATTACATAATGGAATATTCCTGCTGTAAGTGAAAGATCATACTGTATAGAATTAAAGAGTAGAGATGTAGGAAAGTGGACACAGAATATATTTTAAGGGTAGGGTTGATAGAAATTATTGATACAGTCACGTGCCACATAATGGCGTTTTGGTCAACAATGGATTGCATATATGACAGTGGTCCCACAAGATTATAATGCAGCTGAAAATTTTCTACCACCTCACGATTTCATAGTTGTTTTAATGTCATGGCACAATGCATTACTCTCATGTTTGTGGTGATGCTGGTTTAAACAAACCTACCTCATTGCCAGCTGTCTAAAAGTATAGCACGCAAAATTATGTACAGTACCTAATACCAGATAGTAGCAATAGATGACTATGTTACTGGTTTATGCATTTACTATGCTATACATTTTATTATTGTTGTTTTAGAGTGTACTTTTTCTACTTATTTTTTTAAAGCAATTTTTAGAACAGTCTCGGGCTATTTTTAGAACAGTCTCAGGCTGATTTTTCAGAAAGTGTTCCATAATAAGGTATTGGTATCATAGGAGATGACAGCTCCATGAATGTTACTGCCCCTGAAGCCTTTCCAGTGGGACAAGATGTGGAGGTGGAAGACAGTGATACTAATGATCCTGACCTTGCGTAGGCCTCGGCTAATGTGTGTGTTTGTGTCTTGTGTTTGTTTTAAGCTTAAAAATTAAAACAAAAAAATTCAAAATAGAATAAAAGCTTATACGGTAAGGATTTTAAAAAATAAAATATTTTTGTACTGCTGTACAATATGTGTATTAAGCTAAGTGTTATTACAAAAAAGTCAAAAGATTAAAAAATTAAACATTTAATGAAGTAAAAATGTCATAATAAACTCAGAATTTTTAAAAATTTAAGGCCGAGCATGGTGGCTCATGCCTGTAATCCCAGCTACTCGGGAGGCTGAGGCAGGAGAATTGCTTGAACCCGGGAGGCAGAGGTTGCGGTGAGCTGAGATCATGCCATTGCACCCCAGCCTGGGCAACAAGACCGAAACTCCGTCTCAAAAAAAAAAAAAAAAATTTAGTATCGTCAAAGTGTAAACCGTTTATAAAGTCTATGGTAGCGTACAGTAATGTCCTATCCCTTCTCATTCACTCACCATTCACTCACTGACTCACCCAAAGCAATTTCCATTCCTGCAAGCTATATTCATGGTAAATGTCCTGTACAGGTGCACCACTTTGTATCTCTTGTACCATAGTTTTTAAGGTACCTTTTCTATTTTTAGCTACTTTAAAATAAAATACAGACATACTTACCATTGTTTAATAATTGCCTGCAATATTCAGTCTAGTAACATGCTGTACAGGTATATAGCCTAGAAGCAATAAGCTATACCATAAAGCTTAGCTTAGGCTATTCCATCTAGGTTTGAGTAAATACACTCTGTGCTGTTTGCACACGGATGAAATTGCTTAACTATGCATTCCTCAGAACATATTCCTGTGGTTAAGCAACACATGACTGTATATTGTTCACGTAGGTGATAGAAAGAAAGATTTAAAAAACACTCCTACATTTTTGGCTTGAGCAGCTGTGTTGATGGTACTGCCATGTACTCAGGACATTTGGAAGCTTGACAGTCCAGAGAATAAACTAATATATTCTATCTGGGAAATGTTCATTTTCAGCAGACTGTTCAGCATTCTAACAGTGATGTTGTTAACATAGTTGAATCTTTGAATTTGCTGGTGTTGGGGAGGAGAAAAATTCAGGGTAGGAGATGTTGTTCTAGAAGTCTTCAGGACCTAAATATCATTTAATTTCATATGACTGCATGAAATCAACTAGAAAGATGATAATAACTAGAGACTTTTGAGAACAGAGTAAATATAACAACCTCCCAGCCAAATCAGGGAGCTAACAAAAAAAGAAGGTAACATCATCCAAAAAGTTGAAGGAAAGTTATGTAAATGCTGGAATTTCAAGAGAGTGAACAAAATCATTCCAGAAGTTTGAAATAGTTGGCTGTGTCATATGGTGTTGATAATTCAAAGGACACAAGGCAGAAAATTGACCTTTGAATTTGTAAGGCAGAAGTCATTGGTGGCTTCAGAAGTGTCATTTAGGTGAACTGGAAGAAACAAAACTTGAATAAAATAGGCAAATAAGATAATTGGAAATAAAAGTGTTGATAAATAAATTATAGATAAGTGAGAGGTTTTTAAGACGTTTTTTGATATTTGCTAAAAAATGCCAGTACTTGGATACAAATAAAATCTGTACTCTATTCCACCTCCCCATTCCCGGTGGTGTTAAATCATGCTGTATACTGATAGAATAGAATCACCAGAGAAGAGATTTTACTGATTTTTTTAGCATTTTATTCAATCACATACACACAAATTTAGAATCTTAGAATATGACTAATGAACTTCTATTATTGAAGAATAAATAAATTAAAGTCAAGCATGAATTCTATTTCACTTGGAAATTATATCAGCCAAATTTTAAAGTTAGAAAATATAGTGTAGAATGATTATTTTGTATTTCTCTTATTTGTAGTGGCTAATTTCCCCCATGATGGCTATACTGTTCATTGGAATACCAAATATACTCTCATTTTCAAATGGCGCACGTAAGAATATCATTCACTTTTTTGTGCAAAGCCAAATATTTTAATTCAGAAAAAATGTTTTAGTAACATGTTTTTTAAAAGGAATTGTATACATAAGATTTATTGCTTGAAAATCCTTAGAAATCTTTTGTCTTCAACTAACGTAAATAGTTGGCAGCTTATAAAAATAATGTCAGCAAGCTTTTGTTTAAAATTTTAGCCTCCATGAATTCAAAACTAGAAAGCATTGTCTTTTTGGAACATTCTTGTAAAGTCTGTTGTTTTGAAATTTGATTAGTGAGAACAATACATGTTTTGAGTGCCTCAATTTTCTCTAAGACTTTCCTCTTTTGTTCATGTTCCTTATACAATTATAGTATCTGTCTAAGATGATTTTTCATGGATGCTGTGCTATTGTACATTATTATAGTATTTCTTATTTCTGAGGTGAAATTCTGAGGTGACAAAATAGGTATTCTGAATTTAATTTAATATCACAAGGACTAAAACTGTTCAAATAGGATCACAAGGACTAAAAATATACAAATAGGACTTTTAAATGAAGAAAAAAATGCATGACTTAAATGAAATTGAATAACTATTAAATACTTTTTAAAATTTATTTTTTTGTTGCAGATGAATGTGTATTAAATGATTCTATAAGATTAAGATAATAATATAATGTAATTTCTATTGGTTTTTCTTGAATTCTTATTTAAATTTTACAAACATATCTTGACTTTGGAAGGGTTCTCTGTTACTATTTATATTAACTCATAGTTACTATTTATATTAACTCATAATCTATTTCCTTTTTTATATAACTACTTGAGATTTCTTAATAATGTTTCATTTATATATTAAAAAGTATATATATACAACTAGTTATATATGTGTATATATGTACATATGTATATGTAATTTATAAGTTACTTGCATGTTTTTTAGCTCCAGATTGGCTCTCACCATTATAGGAGACATGTTGATCACCTACTGTTGTGGTTTGGCTGTCTCCCCACTCAAATCTCACCTTCAATTGTAATAATCCCCATGTGTCAAGGGCAGGGCCAAATGGAGCTAATAAAATCATGATATATAGGATATATAATCATATATGTAATAATAATATAATCATATAATCATATTGTTCTCATGGTAGTGAATAAGTCTCACAAGATCTGATGATTTATAAATGGGAGTCCCCCTGCACAAGCTCTCTCTTGCCTGTTGCCATGTAAGGTGTGTCTTGCTTCCCCTTTGCTTTCTGCCATAATTGTGAGGCCTCCCAGCCATGTGAAACTGTGAGTCAATTAAACTTCTTTCCTTTATAAATTACCTAGTCCTGGGTATGTCTTTATTAGCAGCATGCAAACAAACTAATCACCTACTATGTACAAGGAATGTTTTCCAGCATGGTGACTGCCCAAAAAAATCTCAAAATAAGTTTCCCTTTATGACATATAATAGGATTTTGACTCTGTGGGCCTTTGAAGAATTCTTCTCATTTTTCTTTGCAAATATTTTTAAGGAAAGGCAATGGTAAGTATAATATGAACAAGCAGCTTCAAATGAAAGGAAAACTGAACAAAATAGCTCAACAACTTCTTCAGTATATTGATTCATCAATCTCCCTTGTACAGGCAACGGGGCAGAAATAAAGGCAAATGGCTACTTTTTTCTTCCAGGATCTTTGAGATTTTATATATATACATATATATATGTAATATACTTAGGTTATATACATATAATATAGTAATTATATTATTATAAATAAATTATTAATAGAATATTTTGTATATAATATAAAATTAATATAGATGTAGATGTATATAGAGAGATATAAATAGATCATATAGATTTTTTCTCTCCTTTTCTGTTCTTGTCAAAGTTCATTTCAATTTAATTTTTACTTTTAACCATACAATGTTCCAACAGAGCAGTAAGGTTTTTACTTCCAACAGATACAATGTTCCAAAAGTTACTGAGTATTCATTGATAAATTTGACCCTATCTTTTATTGATTGACATACTCATTATATGTGTGAGACACTAGTCTATTAAGATGCCACTCTCCTTGATTCAAGTGCTTCCCCTTCAGGTGCATTTTGCTTGTTCTCTCTTAAAATGCTCCTTTCCAAATATTCTTACTCCATATATCCTCATATCTCTCTCCCGCATGGGTTTAATGATTATACTCAAGTATCTTCATTTTAGTAAGGGCTTCTCAGATCATTATTTGTTTTTAAAATTGCACCTTCAACCGACCTGCACTTCCTACCCCATTCTTTCTTAATCATTCTTCATAGTATTAATTGCCATGTAAGTTATTATAAATTTTATTTGTTTGTACTGTTTATTTTCTATTTTGTATAAAATATTTAGTTCCATGAGATCTGGGATTTGTGTATATTTTGTTCACTGCTATAGATCCCAATACTAATCCAGTAAGTATATGACAAAAAAAATTGTGGAATAAATGGAAGCAGGTGAAAATGAATGAAGATCTACGTATTTACCTCCCTAGTGACTTTTCACTTGATTTGTATGTGTACTCATTAAATAATCATTTTTCTTGAATGATTGGGTTTTGAGCTTCTCCTACAGAAACAAAGAAAATAAGAGCTAAGTTACAGTTCTATAACAAGGTCAATGAACAAGTCATTCGTAAAGTAGAATTAATGTATATCTCCAGATAGGTAGTCCATCCTTTATTGGCCATAGTGGCATATACTACAAAGCTCTCACAATTTGCAAATAAGTTAGAATTACCAACAATGTTTTTAAATAGTAAACTGATATTTTATAAAATGTAAAAAGTATGAGAATATCTTGAACATCAGCATAACATATAGCAATATTTGGAATAATGATGTGTGAAAGTTCTGCATTAATACCTCATCTCTAGTTAAATAAGCCTCTCTTCTACCTACATGACTGTTCTTTTTAAGCTCATTTCATACATGCATATATATATATATATATATATATATATATATAAAGCTACCTACTCTATTTTGAGCTTAAATAATATTCTCTGTGGCATTTCTGGGAGATAATTTACAAATCTTGTTTTTTTTTTTTTTTTTTTTGAGACGGAGTCTCTCTCTGTCATCCAGGCTGGAGTGCAGTGGCGTGATCTTGGCTCACTGCAACCTCTGCCTCCTGGGTTCAAGCAATTCTTCTGCCTCAGCCTCCTGAGTAGCTGGGATTACAGGCGCCCACCACCACACACCTGGCTACATTTTGTATTTTTAGTAGAAATGGGGTTTCACTATACTTGCCAGGATGGTCTCAAACTCCTGACCTTGTGATCTGCCCACTTCGGCCTCCCAAAGTGCTGGGATTACAGGTGTGAGCCACTGCGCCCGGGCTGCAAATCTTGAGACCTCTTTTCTATGTATCAATTCTGTAATGTCTGCTCTGTATAACTACTTACATGTCCCAAACTGTTACCTAATTGACAAAATTATTTCCTTGTTTTCCTTAAAAAGTGATTTATTGCTTTTACTATAAATGGCAATATTTGTTCCCTCCTTAGCCTTGTTTATGTTATCATCATCATCACCATCATCTTTAGCCCTATCTATCAGTCAGCCACTGGGTAGCCTAAATTAACAATAAACTTCCTGTAGAACCTTCCAGGATGATTATTTCCTTTGCTGTGCAGAAGATTTTTAACTTGTGATCCCATTTGTCCATTTTTACTTTGGTTGCCTGTGCTTGTGGGGTATTAGTCCAAAAATTTTTGCCCAGAACAATGTCCTGCAGAGTATCCCCTATGTTTTCTAGTAGTAGTTTTGTAGTTTGAGGTCTTATATTTAAGTCTTTAATCTATTTTGATCTGATATTTGTGGCAAGACATAGAAATCCAGTTTTCTTCTGCATATGGATATCCAGTTTTCCCAGTACCATGTACTAAAGAATCTTTCTTTTCCCCAGTGTGTTTCCTTGGGAACTTTGTCAAAAATGGGTTCACTATAGGTGTGTGGATTTGTTTCTGGGTTTTCTATCCTGTTCCATTGGTCTATATGTCTGTTTTTAATGCCAATACCATGTTGTTTTGCTTACTATCACTCTGTAGTATAATTTGAAATTGAGTAATGTGATTCCTCCAGTTCCTTCCTCTTTTTGCTTAAGATAGCTTTGGCTATTCTGGGTCTTTTGTGGTTCCATATAATTTTAGATTGTTTTTTCTATTTCTGTAAAAAAAAATGTCCCTGACGTTTTGGTAGGAATTTCATTGAATCTGTGGACTGCTTTGGGTAGTATGGACATTTTAACAATATTAATTCTTCCAATCCATGAACATGAAACATTTTTTCTTTTTGTGTATGTCTTCTTCAATTTCTTTCATCAGTGTTTTATAGTTTTCATTATAGAGATATTTCACTTCTTTTTTAAATTTCTAGGTATTTAATTTTATTTGTGTTTACTGTAAATGGAACTTTTTTATTTCCTTTTCAGATTTCTCACTGTTGGCATATAGAAATGTTACTGATATTTTATGTTGAATTTTATCCCCAACTTTACTAAATTTGTTTATCAGTTTCATTAGTTTTTTTATGGAGTCTTTAGGTCTTTCTGTATACAAAATCATATCACAGCAAACAAGGATAATTTGACTTTTTCCTTTCCAATTTGTATGCCCTTTATTTCTTTCTCTTGTCTGATTGCTCTAGCTAGGACTTCTAGTACTATATTTAATAGCAGTGATGAAAGTGGGCATCCTTGTCATTTTTCCAGATCTTAGAGGAAAGCATTTCAGTTTTTCTCTGTTCAGTATGATACTGGCTGTTGGTCTGTCATATATGGCTTTTATTTTGTTGAAGTAGCTTCCTTCCATTCCCAGTTTTTTGAGGGTTTTTATCATGAAGCGATGTTGAATTTTATCAAATTCTTTTTCAGCACCAGTTGAAATGATCATATGGTTTTTGTCCTTCATTCTATTGATATCACATTGATGGATTTGATGGATTTGTGTATGTTGAATCATCCTTTATCCCAGAGATAAGCCCCATTTGGTCAAAATGAAGGATCTTTCCAATATATTGTTGAATTCAGTTTGCTAGTATTTTACTGAGAATTTTTGGATGAATATTCATCAGAGATACTGGCCTGTAGTTTTCTTTTTTTGATGTGTCTTTGGTTTTGGTATCAGGGTAATACTGTCCTCATAGAATGAGTTTGGAAGTATTCCCTCCTCCTCTATTTTTTCAGAATAGTCTGACTAGAATTGGTATGAGTTATTTAAATCTTTGGTCAAATTCAGCAGTGAAGGCATTGTGTCATGGGCTTTTCTTTTGTGGGAGACTCTCCATGAAGGCTTCAATCTTGTTACTTGTTATTGGTCTGTTCAGGTTTTGAATTTCTTCTTGGCTCAGATTTCATAGGTTGTATGTGTCTAGGAATTTGGCCATTTTTCCTAGATTTTCCAGTTTGATGGCATATAATTGCTTATAGTAGTGAGAGGTGACAACGTGCTGGCGGCCCCCCCTCGCTCTCGGCACCTCCTCGGCCTCAGCGTCCACTCTGGCCACACTTGAGGAGTCCTTCAGCCCGCCACTGTGCTGTGGAGGCCCCTCTCTGGGCTGGCCAAAGCTGGAGTTGGCTCCCTCTGCTTCTGGGGAGGTGTGGAGGGAGAGGCACAGAAGAGAACTGGAGCTGCATGTGGCGCTCATGGGCCAGTGTGAGTTCTGGGTGGGCACGGGCTTGGCGGCCCTGCACTTGGAGTGGCCAGCCGGCACTGCTGGCCCTGGGCAGTGAGGGGCTTAGCACCCAGGCCAGCAGCGGAGGAGGGGGTGCCGGGTCCCCCAGCATGGCTGGCCCGCCCGTGCTGCGCTGGAATTCTCGCTGGGCCTCAGCCGCCTCCCCGTGGGGCAGGGCTCAGGACCTGCAGCCCACCATGCCCGAGTCACCAATGTGGTGGGCTCCCACGTGGCCTGAGCCTCTCCAACAGGTGCCACCCCCTGTTCTGCAGCGCCTGGTCCCATCCACCGCCCAAGGGCTGAGGAGTGTGGGTGTGCAGTGTGGGACTGGCTTGCAGCTGCGCCTGTGCTGTGGCCCTGGTGCAGGATCCACTAGGCGAAGCCAGCTGGGCTCTTGAGTCGGGTGGGGACTTGGAGAAGTTTTATGTCTAGCTGGAAGATTGTAAATGCAAGAATCAGCACCCTGTATCTAGCTCAAGGTTTGTAAATACACCAATCAGCACTCTGTATCTAGCTAATCTGGTGGAGACTTGGAGAACCTTTATGTCTAGCTAAAGGATTGTAAACACACCAATCAGCACCCTGTGTCTAGCTCAAGGTTTGCAAATGCACCAATCAGCACTCTGTGTCTAGCTCAAGGTTTGTAAATGCACCAATCGGCACCCTGTGTCTAGCTCAAGGTTTGTAAATGCACCAATCAGCAATCTGTATCTAGCTAATCTGGTGAGGACTTGGAGAAATTTTATATCTAGCTAGAGGATTGTAAGTGCACCAATCAGCACTCTGTGTCTAGCTCAGGGATTTGTAAATGCACCAATCAGTACCCTGTCAAAAAGGACCAATCAGCTCTCTGTAAAATGGACCAATCAGCAGGATGTGGGTGGGGCCCGAGAAGGGAATAAAAGCAGGCTGCCCGAGCCAGCAGTGGCAACCCGCTTGGGTCCCCTTCCACACTGTGGAAGCTTTGTTCTTTTGCTCTTTGCAGTAAATCTTGCTGCTCCTCACTCTTTGGGTCCCCACTGCCCTTATGAGCGTAATACTCACTGCGAGAGTCTGTAGCTTCACTCCTGAGGCCAGCGAGACCATGAACCCACCAGAAGGCAGAAACTCCAAACACGTCTGAACCTCAGAAGGAACAAACTCCAGACACACCATCTTTAAGAACTTTAACACTCATCACGAGGGTCCACCGCTTCATTCTTGAAGTCAGTGAGACCAAGAACCTACCAATTCCGGACACAGTAGCCACTAATGATCCTTTGAAGTTCTGTGGTATCAGTTGTAATATCTCATTTTTCACCTCTGATTTCATTTATTTGGATCTTCTCCCTTTTTTCTTACCTAGTCTCACTAAGGATTTCTCAATTTTGTATAACTTCTCAAAAAACCATCTATTTGTTTCATTGATCTTTTGTGTTGTTTTCTTCATTTCAATTTCATTTATTTCTGCTCTAATCTTTATTATTTATTTTCTTCCACTAATTTTGGCTTTGGTTTGCTCTTGCTTTTTCTAGTTCTTAAAGATGCATCATTAGGTTGTTTATTTGAAGTCTGTCTTCTTTTTTAATGTAGGTACTCATAACTGTAAACTTGCCTCTTAGTATTGTTTTTGCTGTATCTCATAGGTTGTGGTATGTTGTTTTTTTTTATCTTTTGTCACAATAATCTTTTAAATATGCTTCTTAATTTATTCATTGACCCACTAGTCATTCAGAAGCATATTATTTAATTCTAAGTGTTTGTATAGCTTCCAAAATTCCTCTTGTTATTGATTTCTAGTGTTGTTCCATTGTAGTAAGAGAAATTACTTGATATTATTTCAGGTTTTTTTTTAAATGTTTAAAGACTTGTTTTGTGACCTAACATATGGTCTTTCCTTGAGAATTAGCCATGTGCTAATGAAAAGAATATGTATTCTTCAGCCATTGGATGAAATATTTTTAAAATATCTATTAGGTCCATTTGGTTGATAGTG
The DNA here is from genome assembly GCF_028885655.2 of Pongo abelii. NCBI lineage: Eukaryota > Metazoa > Chordata > Mammalia > Primates > Hominidae > Pongo > Pongo abelii. The sequence continues at coordinate 153,405,049 of NC_071985.2, forward strand.
AAGATTAAGTTCGATGTTTCTTTGTTGATTTTCTGTTTGAAAGATCTGTCCAATTATGAAAGTGGGGTTTCGAAATCTCCAGCTAATATTGTATTGGGATCTAGCTCTCTCTTGAGCTCTAATAATATTTGCCTTATTTACCTGGGTGTTCCACTGTTGGGTACATATGTATTTAAAATTATTATATCTCTTGCTGAACTGACCATTTGTCATTACATGGTGACCTTCTCTGTCTCTTCTTACAGCTTTTGTCTTAAAATCTATTTTTTTTTCTGATATAAGTAAAGCTACTCCTACTGTTTCCAGATATTCTAAAAGATTTGGATGTTGTGCTGTAAGCTGCATCTGCTTTATGGGGCACCACAAGCCCAGTGATGCTGTGGTTCTTGAAGACTCATAGAGATACTGCCTTGATGGTCTTAGACAAAATCCTGAAGAATTCTCTGGATTGCCAAGCAGAGTCTCTTGTTTTCCTTCCTTATTTTCTCCCAAGCAAAGGGATTCTCTTTGTTCTGAACTACCTGGAGCTGGGGATGGAGTGACAAAATCACTTCTGTGGCCGCCACGACTAGGACTGCACTGGTTCAGACCCGATGCCAGCACAGCACTGAGTCTCACCCAATGCCTGATTTAACAACTCCCTGGCTACCACCTATGGTCACTCAAGGCCCTGGGTTCCTATACTCAGCAGGTGGCAAGGCCAACCAGGACAGTTTACTTCCCTTCCTGGCAAGGAGTTCCCCCAGGTCCTGGGCAGGTCCAGAGGCATCAGGGGCCGGGTACTAGAGTCAAAAACTTAGAAGTCTGCCTGGTGTTTTAATGCACTGCAGCTTAGCTGGCACTCAAACCTCAAGACACTGTCCTTCCCACTCTTCCCTCCCATTTTCAAAGGCGGAGAAGCCTCACCATGTGACCACCACCACCACAGGCTCACAGGAAGTACTGCCAGACTATTGCCAATGTCCCCTTAAGACCCAAAGGCTCTTTAGTCAGCTTGTGGTAAATGCTGCCTGGCCTGGGATTCACCCTATATCACAGTGGGTTCCCCTCTGGTCCAGGATAAGTCCAGAAGTGCCATCGAAGGGCCAAGTCTTGGAACCAGGTACTCCAAGAGCCCACTTGGTGCTCTACCCCTCTTTTGCTGAGCTGGTACCTGAGATGCAAGATAAAGTCACCTTTACTTTTCCTTCAGCTTTTCTCAAGCAGAAGGAGTCTTGCCCCATAGCCATCACAGCTGCGAATGTGTGGATTCTCACCCAAAGCCAGCAAGTCTCAGGGTGTCAACCATGGCTCTTAACATAGTAGCACATGGGTATCACTGCTGATTGTTCAGTGGCCAAGGGCTCTTTAGTTAGCAGGTTATTAATTCTACCAGTACTAGTTTCTTCCCTTTAAGAAAGAGGATTTCCCCTTGGCTCAAGAGGTGATTAGAAATGCCATCCCCGAGCTAGGGCCTGGAACAGGGGCCTCATGACTCTGAGCGATGCCCTATTCTTCTGTGGTTGAGCTGGTATCCAAGATGCAAGACAAAGATCTCCCCACTTTTCCCTCTCCCCTCCTCAAGTGAAAGGAAGGCGTCTTTTTTTGTAGCCATGAGCTGTGTAGCCTGAGGTTAGGGGAGGGGTGATGCCAACACTCCCTTGCCACCTGGCTGGTGTCCCAGTAGATCCTGTGTCCTCCAGTCCTCTGGCTCTGGGCCCAGTTCAGCTCTAGGACTCACTCAGGATTTGCAGTCTTTGTGGCTTAGATTCTCTTTCAAGTTTATTTTGGGCCCCAGAGCACTTTGGCCCCAAAGTGACAAGGTTTATGGGAATTCAAGTTTGGACTTCTGGGATCAGTGATTCCTCTCTAACTAGGGCTGGTTTAAATGCTCGCTTCATGGGCGGGAGTCAGCTGAATTTGGTCCAGTTTTTTTTTCTGCTATCACAGGGCGGGACTGAGTTTTATGCCTCACAGCAGCTGTGGTCTCCCTCTCCCCAGAGTACAGAACACTCTGCACTACCCCACCACTACCAGAATATAGGGGAGGGGTGGCATTGGTAATTCAAGACTGTTTTTCCTACCTCTTCAGTGCCTCTTTCAGTGTTATAAAGTTAAAAGCAGGTACTATGAGTGCTCACCTGATTTTTGGTTCTTATGAAAGTGCTTTTTTGTGTGTGTTGACAGTTGTTAAATTGATGTCTCTGTGGGGGTGATAATCAGTGGAGCCTTCTGTTCCACCATCTTGCTCCACCCTTCTGGCTCTGATTTAGATGATATTTAAATGAGACTTTGGACTTTAAACTTCAGAGTTGAAGATGAAACTAGTTAAGACTTTTGGGGTTGTTGAGATGAAATGAAGGATATGAATTATAGGAGGTGAAGGATGGAGTAAAACATGGACTGAATTTGTTTCCCCACAGAAATGTATATCTTGAAATTTTAAGCTCAGTGTGATGGTATAAGGACGTGGGCTCTTGGGGAGATTATTGATTCATAAGGGTGGGGCCCTCATTAATAAGATTAGTTCTCCTTTCAAGCAGACTCCAGAGAGCTCTCTCACCCTTTCTGTTATGTGAGGAAAAAAGGACCTTTACTGGAACCTGACCATCCTGGTACCCTGATCTCAGATTTCCAGCTTTCAGAACTGGGAGAAATACATTTTTGTTTTTTATAAGCCATCAGTCTCTGGTAGTTTGTTGCAACAACCCAAGTAACTAAAACTGCAGCCTTACCAGACTAATACAGTAACTTTCCCAAATTCATCCATCTAAGGAAATGCTAGAGGTAGAATATGAATCAGAAAATTAACTCAAGTCTGTGTTATGAGAAACTTCTCGGTAACCTTTCACAGGTATAAGTTAAATTAAAAAATGAAAGAAAATTAGCCAAGAAGAGGGTCTTGAAATTGAAAAGTTCTCTGAGCCTTGCTAAGACTTTAGAAGCCATGTCCCTTTTCGCAGTCTTACAATATCAACAGGCAAATGTATTTGCAATTCCATCTTTTTATAATGAACAATTTAAGTATTGTGGGTGCCTCAAATTATTTTATATTCTATATACATTTCCTTCCTTCCTCAGTATGTTTCTTTCCTTCCTAACACTTCACATTCGTTTCCTGTGGCAATTGTAACAAATTGTTACAATGTTGTTCAGTACTTTTTGTTGTTTTAAGTCACCACAAACTGGGTGGCTTAAAACAACAGAAATATTCTCGAACAGTCTGGAGGCTATAAAATCAACATCAAGGTATAGACAGGATCATACTATCTCTAAAGGATTTAGGAAAGGATCATTGCAGCCCATGGAGGAAAGGAGACTAGGGAACCAACAGTGACTGGCAAAGTTGATTACTTTAACTAGATTATAACCTTCCTAAAGACTGCTGACATATTTTATTCCTCTAGGGGGCATATTTTATGTCCCCCCCCCCGCCCCCAGATATTTCACACATTCCTATAATAAGAGATTATTGGTGAAATTATTATTTCTTTCTCAATTTAGATCAGGTTTCTTCTTCTTGTCCATCATCTTCTATTAATTTCACAAACATTTATTGATTGTCAATTATGTGCCAAACACAATGGAATAATTACTTAAAATAAATACAAAAAATATGCCTTAGAGTTTTGATCACTTTCACCTTTGTTATAATTTTTGGAGTCAGATATGTCCATCTAAATTACTATGTGCTTCTGCTTATTTTATTTATATTACATTATTCTTCTCTATTAGCAAAATTAGGTATGCATAAAATAGAAACTCCTTAAAGACAGAGTTCCTTGACTACTTCATGAATATTCCTTGAAGATCCTATAAAGTATAATATGTTGCAATAAAGTATATATTTACTTAATGAAATAATGGAAAAAGCTAGAAAGAAAATAAAATTATAACCTTGAGTATTTTTAAAACTTTTTATTTTATAGGGAAGAGAAGTTGATATTATAGCTTTCTGAAGCAGAGTTTGAATCATTGTACTATATTTTATAATATCACACAGATCAACATCCTTGCCTGCATCTCTCAATATATGTATCAATTGCTTAAAGAGAAACTAACAGTAGCCTTGGACAATAGCAGCCTGAGAGATGATTAAGAATGGGAAAAATACATAAATATCTTTGTTGTTGTGGATTACCAAATACAATGTCATTCACTGAAATTAAGCCAAATTACTTTTTCTGAAAGGAAAATATACACATTTTATTTCAGGTCAATTAAAAAGGTATTATACCTAAGAAAGTAGAGCATTGCTACAGCCTTTTATGTTACCTTGGAAAAAGGTTATTTCAACACTATCATTAATTTATTAGTACAAAACTGGCTAATTTCCCCAAGGTTTTTAAAATTTGAGAGTATATCTTTGAGGCTTCAGAAATGCAATTATTGGAAATGAAGAAAAAGCTTAAATTGGAAATAATGTAATAATCTTTGTTTGACTTCTAATATCACAATCAGTCCAAAGACAGTAGTTTTACCACGTATAGAGTGTAAAGTGAAAATGCTCTTCTCTCTCTGATTGGTGTTTTAATATGTTTGTGTGCCTGTATGTGTATATTTTCATCTTAAAAACAACACAAAGATATTTATGACATAGATTAGTCATAATTCAATAAAAAGAAGTAATTAGAACCTAAAATCTCCAAATAATTGATAAATCATACCAGGTTTTTAGGAAGTATACAAAAGCCAGGTACAATTTTAGACAAATTCTTTATTTCTACCCATAGCTTTGGCCCAAAACCCCACATAATCTCCAAACCTGATATACTGGGCTAGATTATAAGGAAGCTTCAATGACTCTTTAGCCTTGGAAAGGCTATGACTCAGTAAACGTGTAAGACGCCTCAGAGAAACAGTGAATTTCTGAGAGCAAGTCCAGGCAGACATTATATCTGAGATCTTGTGTTCTTCTCAAGAGCCTCAGTGGAAGGGGAAGATTTGGAGATTGGGGAATAAGCAGTCTGGATGGAGAATTAGCTGACTGAGCAAATTCCAAATGCCCCTTTTCTGGCAGAAGGACTGGAAACTGTGAGCCCAACACTTTCATACATTTTGTCTTATATAACATCTCTCCCTAACTCACATGCTTAGCAACCTGGTTGCTTTTTTTGATTTATAAAACCTCGTAAAAGTCCATCTACAAGTGAAATATCTAAAATCTAAGTTCCTAAGCATTATTCACTTATTTCAGGATTAGTCCTCTTTGGAGGCTTGAGAATAAATATTTTGTGCTGTGATGTTGACAGTGTACCTCTGATAAACTGTATCTCAATGAAAAGCAAGGACTAAGTGAAAGAAAATGACTTAGGTGTACTTAGATATATTTGAAAAATTTATTATTTTATTTCCTTATTATGAATGTAGAATTGAACTGTTGTATTATGTTATCTTTATCTCATTGTACAAAATGTAATTATTTATTATTGCTTTACTAGGAAGCTTTGAGAAACTTTCTGTGCTCATTCTCTTCACACTTAAGATGTGATATTCTTGACATTATAGAAGATACCATCATAAAACTTTCATTTAATTACATTTATATTCAGCAAACTTAATCTAATTCAAATGTCTGTATTTATAACTTGAATATATAAATTTATTTTTAATAAAAAAGGAAATCGAGTTTTGTATCATAAACCAAAACATTTACTTTGAGAAATTATGAGAGATTTTATAAGGAAAGACATTTTATTGTTAATGTTTCTTAGCTAAGGAAAAATATAGCTATGCTCTTTTACCGTTCATTTTAGATATTCAATTTTCTTGAATTTGGCATCTGCAAAAATGACCTGAACTATAAGAGGTTATACACAATAAAATTACCAAAATGCTTGGAAATTAAGGACTTCAAAATCAAGCTAATGTCTTCTGCTCAGTGTTCCTACAAATATTTGAGCGACAACATTAAAGAATACTAAGCATCATACATACTCTTCTGTAAATCTAGATTAAGATGACTCTCTTAAAGTTATACATTTCTATTGATGCATTGTAGTTATATTACATTTGAAAATAAACATTTAAAATTCCACAAAAGGAAAAACAGATTCATAGCTAAATTACCCATTTAAGTGAAAAATGGTTCAGCTAAACAATAAACCTGACTAATATCAGGCTTTATTGCAATTAGAGCCAATTGACAAAATCATTATCAATGAATGGCTGTTTTACAGAATGCCTTTTACCCTCCAAAAATTATTATGCTTTTCCCAAAACATTTTTCACCTGCTGAACTCAATATACCACTTATTTTCCCTCTCGGTATTGTAAATGATATGCACGAACTTCCTATTCCTCAATCCCATATTATTTTCTTTGTATAATCTCCATTTTCAAGTCTGGCTATTTCCAGAAAACTCATCTAAACAGTTTTAAATTCAATAATAAATAAATGTTTGATTTGGTCTCATTTACTATGACCAAACAAATTATAGTAGTTCTCTAACTGTTGGTAGTTGACCTCAAAACAGTAATTTTTATCTATTGAAGCTTTTCTGAATAGACAATGAAAAACAAACTCTCTGAATCGTTCATTCATACTCATTTTGATACACCTTGTTAAATGATTCTAAAAGTGAATAAATGCATAAGCCTTTCAAATTTTTAACCTACTTTATTACATTCATCATTTGCTCATTTACTGATAATGAGCACTATAGTCTTGATAAATCCAAGAAAAAGAAAACTCTTCTTGTTCTCATAAAGTTCACATCTATTTGTAAATTGCATTTAACTATAGGTCCTATAAAACAAAACAAAAATATTTTCAAATTTACACTGTTAATACTGAACATAATGAAATAAATGCCTAGGAGTATTCATTATTTTTCCTTTTTGTAAAAAACAATTATCTCTTCAAAAATCTTATTGTATATCTGCTGTGCTAAATTCTTTCACTATGAAAGAAAAAAAATCCTGCATCTAAGTGATTAAAGTCTAAGGTGCACATGCAAATATATTATTACCACATATCAACTTTTTAATTCTTTCATTCATCAAATGCTTATAGAAGTCCTTCTTTAAGCCAGTCTCTATGCCAGAAACTTGGAATATAACAGTGTGCAAAATTATGGTCCTGCTTTCAAAGATTTGGATAATTTTGGGAGGAGATATCAGGTAATAAATATACTACAAATAAACATCAGTTTTTAAACTGTTGTAAGTATTATGAGGAAAAAGCAAGTAGTATATGTGAATAGGACATGACCTAGTTTGGGCTGAAAAAGAAGTGACGTTATCCACACACAAGGGACTTCAATTGACAGCTGTTTTCCCAAGTTGTAAAACAAGTTAGGAGAAGGAAGAGAAGATGTAAAACAGCTTTGATGGAGACTTGGCTAAAACTATATTCTTGATAATGTTGATAAGTGAAAATAAATAATTTATGGGGGAAAAATCTATATATGTAACCTTTACTCACTTTACCCAGCAAGTCTTCACTTTAAAGTCTTCTGGTATTTTAAGTGAGCTGGTCTTTATTTTCACTTAACACACTCACTTAGAAGATTGAATATTGAGTGACCATTCTAATCATCAATTTAGATAAAGGAAATCAATTAGCAAAATGTTTCCAGAATTTCTTTGACAGTCCCCTAAATATTTGACAAACTTATCCAAATGCATATTCCAAATAAAAAAATAAACTGTACATCATTCATGAAGGGTTATAAACTATTCACAAAAGTCTTACTAAATTTTTGCAGACCACCCATAAATTTATTATTTAAAACTCATGGTTACATTTTAAAAATCAAATGTGAAAACAGAACCACAAAAGAAAAGAAAGACAAAACAAGAAAATCACTATGCAGAAAGACCTGTGTTCTCATACTCCATTCACAGAGAATGTGCTCTCATGGAGAACATTGAATATGATTGAACTGTGAGTGATGTAAAAAGTGGCCATAGCTGTATTAGTCGGGATTCTTCAGAGAGACAGCTTTGGGCCTACTACAAAGCGGCAAAAATTTTGCAAATGGGTTACTAGGGGGTAATTTTCAGTAGTATTATTTCCATTTCCACCCTTTATTCCTGACCTCAAAAATCTTGGCTATGGGAGAAATTGATTCAGAGCATATATAGCCTGGGGAAACCTTTCCCAGCCCTGAAAAGTATTGCCACCTAGCTGGTGCTGTAACTGAGCTCTGAAAAGGCCATTCCACTGCTCTGTCAAACCAGCTGTTCAGTATGGTGGAAAATATGGTTAAGACCCATGTGCATGGGCTTATTGCCCCATGCTTTTGCTGTGAGGTATGTTCCCTGATCAGAAGCAATGCTGTGTGGAATATCATAACAGTGAATAAGGCATTCTGTAAGTCCATACATGGTAGTTTTGGCAGAAGCATTGTATGCAAGGAAGGCAAACTGTATCTAAATAGAGTAAGGATCTGTTTCAATAAGAACAAAGTGCTGCTCCTTCCCTGATGGAGGTGGACCAATAGGATCAACTTGCCTCTAGGTAATAGGCTGAACACCCAAATAAATGATGCCATGTTGGAAAAATTGTTGATCTCTGCTACTAGTAGATTACACACTCAGAAGCAACCATAGTCAGGTCTGCCTTGGAGAGTAGAAGCCCATGTTGCTGAGCCATGCATAACCTCTGTCTCTCCATCTCTGACACCATGGCCACTTCATTCATGAGCCCATTCGATGATGACAGTGGTGTCTCAGGCAAGAGGCTGACCGGTAACCACTGGACAGGCCATCCTATCCACCTGATTTGTAAAACTCTTCTCTGCTGAGGTCACTCTTTACTGAACATTCACATGGCACACATATATTTATATTTTCTGCCCACAGAGGTCTATCCTGATACTCTTCCTCAAATTTCCTTGTCATGAATTTTTCAATCATGTTTCTTCCAAGCTCCTAACCATCCAGCCAAGCCATTGGCCACAGCTAATAAATTGGTATGTTATTACACATCTGGACATTTCTTCTTCCAGAAAAGTGAACAACTAGGTGTACTTCTCAATGTTCTGCCCACTGGGAATATTTCCCTTCACCACTGTTCTTCAGGGATGCCCCAGAATAAGGCTATTATGCTGCAGCTTTCCACTTTTGAGTAATGCCTGCATATCACGCACCAGCATCTATAAACCAAGCCCCAGTCTCCTCTTCCTTTGTTGACTGATGGTAGGGAACTCCCCCATGAGACCACAGGGGCAGGTTGAGAGACAGAAGGAAGTGAAGCAGGAGTGGGTACCATGGACAGCTGGGCCACTTTTGCATATAACTTACGTGTTTCTTCAGGGCCTTGTTAGGATCAATCACATATATACCATTTCTATTTGATGACGAAGTGCTGCTTAGCTCGTCCGATTTTATGGCATGGTGCATCAGATAACTGTCAGTGAATGATGAGCAGCTCAGGTTGCATGGTAACCTGATATCCCGTGGTTAAGTGTTCAGTCTCTACTAAGTCTCAGCAGGCCGAGAGCTGTTTATCAAAAGGAGAGAAGTTGTCTATTTATCTTCAGAGAATGGCAGAGCTTTGCTCCAAAATCTTGAGGAACTGTGCTGTGAGTCACCTATACTAGACTATCAAATGCTCCAAATAGCATCTTTATCTACCACTGACACTTCAAGTACTATTGGATCTGCTGGATCATATGTTCTAGTAGAAGAGGAGCTTGCTCAGCAGCCTGGATCTGTTGCAGACCTTTCTCCTTTTCTGAGCACCAGTCAAAATTATCAACTCTCCGAGTCCCTCAGTAAATTTGATAAATGAATTCAATAAAGTTTCAGGATACCAAATAAGTGTACAAAAATCAATTCTACAGATTATTTTTACCATTTGAAATTCCTTTAAAGCATAAATTTTGATTTAGATTTAAATTCTATCTCCCATTTAAGAAATAACACACCCAAATGAGAATTATATTGCCTCCAAAATCCAAGCTCACTAGGCATGGTGCCATTTTGGTTGTAGAAGTGGCAGACGTAACAACTTATCCTCCACCTTAGAAGAAAAATCTCAACATATCCCCACCAATGGACCACTAGAAATTTTAGCAAGATAGTAGATTCCAGAATTTGTCATATTGATTTCCTACTCTTTGGCATGTTAATGCCTTACCAGTAAGTCTGAAGTTGTTGTTATTGTTTGCTCCCTGGGTCCAATTAGCATAATATCATCAATGTAATTGATAATATAGAATCCAGTGGAAGCAAAGGGTAATCAAAAGCACTGCAAACTAAATTACATATAGAGTTAAAGAGTTGATATACCCCTGAGCTACGACATGGAAGGTGCATTGCTAGCCTTGCCCACTGAAAGCTAACTGCTTCCGATGGTCTTTATTGGCAAGGATGGAGAAAAAAGGTATCTACCAGATAAATAGCTGCATACTAGGTACAGGGGAATGTGTTAATTTGCTCAAGCAGTAAAACCACAGCTGGTATAGCAGCTGCAGTTGGAGTCACCACGTAGTTAAGCTTATGATAATCCTTTGTCATTATCCAAGATCCATCTGTGGTCTGCACAAGCCAAATAGGAGAGTTGAATCGAGATGTGGTGGGAATCACCACCTCTGCATCCTACAAGTCTTTAATGTGGCACTAGTTGCTGTAATCTTTCCAGGAATATTATATTGCTTTTGGCTTACTATTTTCCTAGGTACAGGAAATTCTAGTGGCTTCCTCTTGGTCTTTCCCATCATAATACCCCTCACTGTATGGGTCAGGAAACCAATGTGGGAATTTTGCCGGCTACTGAGTATATCTAGTCCAATTATGCACCCTGGAACTGGGGAAATAGTCACAGGATGGGTTCAGGGACACACTGAATCTGCTGTGAGGTGAACGAGAACTAAAATTCCAATGGTCACCTGACTTTCATAAGCCCCTACTCTAACCTGTGGGTCACAGTGACATTTTGCGTCTCCTAGAATTAGTGTCAGTTCAGAGCCAGTGTCCAGCAGTCTCTAAAAGTTCTGATTCTTTCCTTTCCTCCATGCACAGTTACTCTGGTAACTGTAGGTTACCAGACTGTAGGTCACTTTGGGGAAGGCTGGAAAAAGGATTAGCCGAATACATTTTTGATAGCGTACCAGAGTCCTTCCCCCAAGGGATATGGCTGATCCCTTAATTTAAGGTGTTCTGGGTTGATAAACAAGCTCAAGTCTAGGAATTGACTTAGGAAGGGTGACTCTCTCTTCTTTTGATTCAAGTTAGAGTTTCCTTCACTTGACCTAGAACTTTTCTGCTTATAAAGATTAAGTAAGATTTCAGTAGGCTTCTCATTTATCTCACTTCTAGGAACACTAGAAGATTTGGTCCCTCCTCCTAATTAACTATATGACTCTAAGTTATATGACTCTCCCTAAGAATTTACTTTCAAATATAGAAATAGGAAAAAATAATATCTAGCTTTTATTTGTATCTTCTAGATGAAATAAAACAATAGATAGGTCTATAAGCATAACACGCATAGTAATGAATGCTAAATATACAGAGTTATTTTCATGGCAATAACTTGATAGTATTAAGAACATTCAGAAGTAGAATATATGTTCAAAATAAATCAGAAGATTTGATTCTTTTAAGTTATGTTTCATTCTATCTTATGTGTTTTTTTGTAGATTTTAGTTCCCCTGCTCACATTTAAAGAACTATTATCTAATATATGTAGCAGTAAAATAAAAGTTTAATATGTACTCTTTTAAATTATTTTAACAGAAATCTATTACAACTTGTAGAAATTTAATTTTCACTCATTGTGTTTATTATCAGGAAAACATTTCTTTTCTTACTTTACTTATACAGTTTTATTTATTTATATATTTTTATTTTTTTGATACAGAGTATTGCTCTTTCACCCAGGCTGGACTGCAGTACCACAGTCACAGCTCACTGCAGCCTTGACTTCTCAGGCTAAAGCTGTCCTCCCACCTCAGCCTCCCAAGTAACTTAGCACCACAGGCATTCCATCACGACCAGATAATTTATGTATTTTTTGTAGAAACGGGGTCTCATAATGTTGCCCAGGCTGGTCTCAATCTCCTAGGCTGAAGCGATCTTCTGCCTCAGACTCCCAAATTGTTGGGATTATAGTCATAAGCCACTGTACCTAGCCTACTTATACAATTGTATACAGAAAATATGACATCATTTTTAAAAGATCATGTCATTTTATGAAGAGAGCAGAATGACTTTATTTTATAGTATAGTTTATCATCAATGACAAGAACTTATCAGAGTTATTAGTCAGAATTTTCCAGAGAAACGGAATCATTAGAACCAATAGGATATATATACATATAGAGAGATTTATTTTAGAGAATTTATTCACACAATTGTGGGGATTGGCAAGTCCAAAATCTGCAGTAACTCTGGAGAGGCAGGGAAGAGCTGATGTTGCAGCTGAGACTGAAGGCTGGCTAGAGGCAGAATATCTTTTTCCTTGAGATACTCTCTCACTCTCTCTCTCTTAAAGCCATCAATTAATTTCATAAAGCCCATCCACGTTACTGAAGTTATTCGGCTTTGCTGAAAAATCTACTAATTTAAATGTTAATCACATCTGAAAACCACCTCCACAGTAACATATAGAACAGTGTTTTGCCATCTGAGTACCATAGTCTAACCACATTGACTTACAAAATTTACCATCACAAGCACAATGATAACATATGATTCTGTGTGCATAAGGCAAACCCATTCTCTAGTAATAAATTTATTTTCAACAAATTACAATGCATCTAAGACCTCATATTTGAAGACCAGATTGAGCATACTCTGATTACTTGAGCTCAAGAGTTCAAAAGTTGTTTACACTTTAGGAATTGAAAGTAGCAAAATTATTTTTTTAACCAACTGAATATGGGCCATTATCTAGAACTCATGAATGTGTTGCATAAAATAATTTTATACACAAATATATTTTTACAGAGTTTTAGAGCAGAAAAAAAGGAATTTTCTGTTGTGTTGAAAAATCTAATGATTCTCTTCAATGAGGGCTAAAAATACAAGATAATATACAATTACAGAAGCTAAACTTTCTTATTTATCCTGTCACTGTTCCTGACATGACACCTCTTACAAGAAATTTGACATACAGTGCCTCTGATTTATTTGTTTATATGCTAGTCTTTTCTGATAAAATATTAGTTTTTGGAGACCACGGATGATATCTTACCTTTCTTTATATCCCTGGCACATATCAGTGTGTTCAGGGTGAGACTTTAACAAATGTTTATAAAACTGAATTACACTTTGAAACTTGAAAAATGTTTTCACAAACAGTTAATATTTGCTTCAACCATATTGCATTAGTTGTTATTGTTGTCATTAACAAATAAACACAATTGTGGTGGTAAAAACAACACAAGTTTATTATCTCATAGCTTTGTGAGGTGTCATCAGGCTGTCTTCCTTTCTGGAAGTTCTACGGGAGAATCTGTTGTCTTGCTCATTCAGTTGTTGGCAGAATTCAGTTCCTTTTGGTTCTGGAAATGAGCTCCCCATTTTCTTACTGGCTGTCAGCTGAGAGCTATTCTCAGCGTCTAAGGACTATCTGAGTTGCTTAGCAAGTTGTTCCTTTCCTTTGTCTCTAAAGCAAGTAATGGTGTGTTGAGCCTCTTTCACGCTTTCATCTTCAGTCACTGGATCTCTCAGAACCTTCTACCATCCTCTTTAACTTTAATAATGCCGTGTGATAACATTTTACCCACACAGATAATCCAGGATAGCCTTCCTATTTTAAGGTCTGAAGTCTTAACTCCATCTACAAAGTTTCTTTTGCCATGTAAGATAACATAGTCACATGTTTCAGAGATTAGAGTGTGAGAATCTCTATGTCATTATCCAGTCTGCCACATAAAGTATCATCATAATTATCTTTATTTTATAGGTGCAGAAACTGAGGGAAGGAGGTGACATGGCATGCCAGAGTCCATATATGTTAATCAGACAGCTTTATCCCAATCAAACTTTCATCAATGTTAAATCTTTCCATTATACAAAAATGTCATTTTATCAATGGTATGGTTGGAATATTTGTCTCCTCCAAAATTCAGGTTGAAATGTAATTGCCATTGTAACAGTATTAACTGGTGGGACCTGTAAGAGATGATTAGGACGTAAGGGCTCCACCTTCATGGTTTAAATTGGTGCCATATAAAAGGGCAAGTTTGGTCCTCTCTCACCCTCTCTTGCCCTTCTGTCTTCTGCTGGGAGACTGTATAGCAAGAAGGCCCTCACCAGAAGATGGTCCCTCAATCTTATACTTGCCAACCTCCAGAACCTTGAGAAAAAACTTTACATTATTTATAAATTTCCCAGTCTCAGGCATTCTGTTAATAGAGGCACAAAATGGACTAAGACAATCCCCTAATGTAATAGGAGATTCTCTGGATGTAGCATTGAAATTAGAGTCAACAAGTAAAAACAAATGAACAAAGCCTACAGCAGCTTTTGAGATGTGGGTTAAAAATTGTCTGTATTTTATAATAATAAGTAAATAAATGTATACACACAAGGTATATATACATTCAAAATGAAAATAAATAATAACTGGAAATAAAGGCAAAGGAGGAAGGAGCATGTATACTAATGAGCCCTAGTCTTTGTTTATTTTCTTCTTCGTGGTTGAGAACAAGCCTTAAGAGCTAAAGCAAGATTGATTTAGAAAAGGAACTATTTGCAGAGTATAAACAGGAATAAAAAGTCCTATCCAATGGGCTAACGATATAAGACTAGGTGGAAAAATAAGCACTGCAGCTTATGGAACATACAGCAGATTTGCATAGATTGACAATTGCTACTGTATGTTTTCAATGGTCATTTTCTAGAACTATCTACTCATGATGAGACTTGGCATAGCTACACAACTTAATAAATTTATGTCAGACTAAGCTATGCTTTTTAAGAGAAAGACCAGTTCTTGACATTCTCTAAAGCTTCTGGATTACATTTTAGGTATAAAAATATAAAATTTAATATTTGTGTTTTGCAGTTAGTATATAGTGTGCTGCGGTTGCCATAAAAAAAAGAAAAATAACATACACACACTCACAATGTCCTGTCCAATAAGGTACTTTTAGAACTACACAAAACAAAAACTCACGAATTATTCATTTTAAATGTGGCCATTTCAGGGTCTAGCTATAGCAGAAATCCAAAATAATCACAAAAAACAACACAAACAAATAATATTTCTCTAAGTGAAAAGAAAATGTACCCTGAATTGAA
The DNA here is from genome assembly GCF_028885655.2 of Pongo abelii. Lineage (NCBI taxonomy): Eukaryota > Metazoa > Chordata > Mammalia > Primates > Hominidae > Pongo > Pongo abelii. Next base: position 153,420,229 of record NC_071985.2, read on the forward strand.
TGAAACTCATCTAAAACTATAATGATTAAAGGCTGCAAATGCTAATTTCGTATTAAATAAAATTGTAAATATATTTTAATGATAAAGCGCAAGTATCAGCCAATTCACTTTTACTATCAGTAAATGTATTGCAAAACCACTAAGAAAATTCCAAATTTTTATTGTTTTGATTTTCCATTTCTCTCTTAGATTAAAAAACAAAATTAATAGAAGTGTAATTTAAAACTATATACTCAACACTTGATTTTATATATATTAATGAGAGTCAAAGCATCAGCATTGAAAAATAAGAGATAATTCCTCAAACATTTGTGTTTATTATTTGAATGTAGTCATATATACAATTGTGTAGACACTCAGATTCCATCCGTGTGATAATAAATCAACTAGTTAAACAGTGAACAATTTAGTTAGCTAATGCTTGCTTTTTTACATGATGCCAGGCATATGATTTTTTGTGTGTGTATAAAGGTAACCATTCTATTGCTTAATTAATTTAAGCCACTAAATATTTTCATATATTCTAGACAAAGTCTCATCCAAATGGGATGCTGTATATTCCCATATGCAGCTGCTCTGTTACTAGCCTCTGAAGCCATCAGAATCTGTCTTATATGGCCATATAGCACAATGAAGGGGAAAAGTCTAGAAATATGCATGGAACAAATCTTTTCTCACCAAAGCAGATATATGTTCATATCTTCATAAGCAAATCCGAAATACGCAAAATTATTAACTGTGACTGTAAATATTTTGTTGGTGGTGGCCGTTATAATAATTTTGCTTTAATTCGAGAGCTGTAATATGAACAGCCATAGGAGGTAACATGGATAAGAGGAGTACAAAGTTTTTGGAATTTGGATATCTGGGCTTCTTACCATCTAAAGATAGCCTTTCATGCTATTGGACAAATCACTTAACCTCTTTAGATCGTGGACTCCTCATCCTTAAAAAGAGTCCTAAGTAAATCTATCATCTCAAATAAATTGACTCTGGCAGACAGTGTGTATACTTTCAGATAACGTCAGTTCTGTCTGGTTTCTTTGCCATAGCCAGCCTAAACTATGCTACAAATAGCAGTTCCAACCATATGGAAGCTAGGAAATAAGCCTGCTTTTCATACATGATTTAAATCAGAGTATTCTTTTTAACTTCGATGTGCATAAGCATCACTAGAGGCTGTCTTTAAAGATGGAAACTTCCATGCCCCAACTCAGTGACTCTGATTCAGTAGATAAGTGGCAAAAGCCCTGCTTGTTATAACCATCCAAAAAGATTCTGATTCAGGTGATTCTCAGACTATGTTTTGAGATACACTTCCTCACACCTAATATAAACTGCATAGTGAGCATGGTTTGCACAGTGAGTCATTAAACTTTTTCCTTGGATTAAGGCTGTAATTCTAATTGAGTTACTCATGTAGTCCTAATTGTTTAGCAGGTGGTTCAGTCTTGTTTCCCTAGAAGGGAATATTAAAAGTAGAATTCATGTACAAGGACTCTGATGATAAACCAGTATGGGAGGAGGAAAGGCCAAAAAACCAAGGAAGGTACAATTGCTGGTGCAGAGAGCTCTCAGGTGTAAATTACATTGTAGTTTGTCCCGTGTCAAGGTAAAGGCAGTTGAACCTTTAAAACACGGCATTAGTCCATCATTGGCTATTGCATGTCCTGTGAAAACCTAAACTCCCAGGCACTTTCCTCTCTGGGACAAGTGACTCCAGCAGCACAAGGATGCTGAAGATGACTATACATTCCAGCCCCTAGAAGAGAAGCATGCAGAGCTGGGAGTGGAATTTCCAGGAGTGTCTAATCAAGTAGGAATCCAACAGTTTCCACTTCAGCTGAATACTTAATATTCAGTTAGGTGCTTGTTAACTTTGCTTAAATACTAAAGATTTGCAAGCTGCTTTCCAGTTGATCTGAGAGCCTTGAAAATAGAAATTGAATAGTCAATTCACTCGGACATTTTTCTGTTTATGCTTCTGCTTTGTCTTTCCTACTTCTGACCTGTGTGTGCTATCTCCGAACTGTATCACAGTGGATCATCTACCTGTTGCCAGAAAATATTCAAAGCTCAGAATCTAACATTGCTTCCTGTCTTTAGTGAATCTTCATGGATACTGAACTCCAGTCCTCTGGCCACTGACTGCTAAGCACACTCTATCTGCTGAACATTCCATTTGACATTTTTGTCTCAATCATTCTTAGACTGCCCTAGGACAACCGCCTGTTCAAATAAATCCAGTCAGTTCAATTCAAATTAGACAAAACTGACTGAATGAAGTCCCTGGACTAGCTAAAAATTAAGTTTAAGAGAAATGATTTTTGTAACTACGTAATGATTAAAAAAATGTAAGCCTGCATTGCCAAGTCAATCCTAAGCCACAAGAACAAAGCTGGAGGCATCACGCTACCTGACTTCAAACTATACTACAAGGCTACAGTAACCAAAACAGCATGGTACTGGTACCAAAGCAGAGATATAGACCAATGGAACAGAACAGAGCCCTTAGAAATAATGCCACATATCTACAACCATCTGATCTTCGACAAAGCTGACAAAAACAAGAAATGGGGAAATGATTCCCTATTTAATAAATGGTGCTGGGAAAACTGGCTAACCATATGTAGAAAGCTGAAACTGGATCCCTTCCTTACACCTTATACAAAAATTAATTCAAGATGGATTAAAGACTTCAATATTAAACCTAAAACCATAAAAACGCTAGAAGAAAACCTAGGCAATACCATTAAGGACATAGGCATGAGCAAGGAACTTCCTGCCTAAAACACCAAAAGCAATGGCAACAAAAGCCAAAATTGACAAATGGGATCTAATTAAACTAAAGAGCTTCTGCACAGCAAAAGAAACTACCATCAGAGTGAACAGGCAACCTACAGAATGGGAGAAAATTTTTGCAATCTACTCATCTGACAAAGGGCTAATATCCAGAATCTACGATGAACTCAAACAAATTTATGAGAAAAAAACAAACAACCCCATCAACAAGTGGGCAAAGGATGTGAACAGACACTTCTCAAAAGAAGACATTTATGCAGCCAACAGACACATGAAAAAATGCTCATCATCACTGGCCATCAGAGAAATGCAAATCAAAACCACAATGAGATACCATCTCACACCTGTTAGAATGGCGATCATTACAAAGTCAGGAAACAACAGGTGCTGGAGAGGATGTGGAGAAATAGGAACACTTTTACACTGTTGGTGGGACTGTAAACTAGTTCAACCATTGCGGAAGTCAGTGTGGCGATTCCTCAGGGATCTAGAACTAGAAATACCATTTGACCCAGCAATCCTTTTACTGTGTATATACCCAAAGGATTATAAATCATGCTGTTATAAAGACACATGCACACGTATGTTTATTGTGGCACTATTCACAATAGCAAAGACTTGGAACCAACCCAAATGTCCAACAATGATAGACTGGATTAAGAAAATGTGGCATATATACACCATGGAATACTATGCAGCCATAAAAAAAGATGAGTTCATGTCTTTTGTAGGGACATGGATGAAGCTGGAAACCATCATTCTCAGCAAACTATTGCAAGGACAAAAAACCAAACACCACATGTTCTCACCCATAGGTGGGAATTGAACAATGAGAACACATGGACACAGGAAGGGGAACATCACACACTGGGGCCTGTTGTGGGGTGGGGGGAGGGGGGAGGGATAGCATTAGGAGATATACCTAATGTTAAATGACGAGTTAACGGGTGCAGCACACCAACATGGCACATGTAGACATATGTAACTAACCTGCACGTTGTGCACATGTACCCTAAAACTTAAAGTATAATAAAAAAAAAAGTAAGTAACATTTCAACAACAATAAAGTTAGAATAATATAAAATTTCTTATTTAATTACAATAATTTAATCCAATGCATGTGATAGTCTATTCTTTAAGTCCTATACAAATATAAAATGCTAGTTAGAGTGATATAATAAAGATAGTGCAAAATGATTGTATATTTAAAAAATTCTGGCTCACGCTTGTAATCCCAGCACTTTGGGAGGCCAAGGCAGGCAGATTGCCTCAGCTCAGAAGTTCGCGATCAGCCTGGGCAACATGGTGAAACCCCGTCTCTACTAAAATACAAAAAATTAGCCAGGCGTGGCAGTGTGTGCCTGTAGTCCCAGCTACTCGAGAGGCTTAGGCATAAGAATTGCTTGATCCTGGGAGGCGGAGGTTGCAGTGAGGCGATATCGCACCACTGCACTCCAGCCTGGGTGACAGAGGGAGACTCCATCTCAAAAAAAAAATTCAAGTTAGAAATTATCTCATATGCTTTTAATGTCTTATATCAGGGCTGTTGAATTGCACATGCATCTAGATGTAGCTGTATAACCGGTTTTTCAGTAGAAATGTGTGGACAGACAATTTACTATTTTTTTAATGTCAGTTTTGTCTGCCATGTGAAGTGGTGAGGATGTTGCTAAGTCTAAGTGCTAGAAACATACTTCTCACAGTTGTACTGCACTTCTAATCATTAAAAATGAATAGTGCTATCTCTGGATATATTGACCTAAAATATATATCTAAAGGAATATTAGAATTAAAGTATTATTTTTTTCCTACATATTGATAAATTTATATAGTTGTGTATTTATATGATGTTTACCCTTTTGTATAAGATACTTATCAGTCTGACAGACAACAGGCAAATCCTTGAAAGCTGTAATTTGTGTGAGTATGTGTGTGTGTGTTTGTATGTAGCTGAAAAATTCCTCAATATTTGAGAATACATGGAACCAGGCAATTAGTTTCAGCTTCTCTAGATATAAAGTGACTTGGCTAATTATTGCAGTCATACATAACAGGGCTCTTTACAAGTTATTTAAAAAATCTTTTTACTAAAATTACTGATTTTAATATTTTCTTTTCACAAATTTAACTATATATTAGGTTATAGTCAACTGGTTGTTCATCTAGCACTCTAACAAATACTACCACTTACTAAACTAACTTTTTGGCAACTCCAAGCATTTTTTAAAGTAATAAGAGTTGGATAAAAATGAGAGTTTAAAATTGACAAATGAAGCATCTGGATTCTAAAACAACACAGGTTGAAAATTCAAAGTTTCTATGAACAGAATACAATCTAGGTACAGAATCTTCCCACGAAGAGGATGGGGAGGGAGTTGTTACAAGAATGCTGTTGATTTTGGAAAAACAGACTATATGGCAAGAGAATCTTATTTGTAAAAGAAAAGAATGGTGATGTATACTGGCTACAAAGTATTTTGGTTTCATTCAAGTGTATTTAATAACTATTGTTATGCTTAGAATTCTAGACATCATTTACTAGACAATTATAAATAGGGCAATAGCATTCTTTCATACATTGTCATATGGCATGCCCTGTATCTGTCACATCCAGGTTAATTGCCTGAGATATTTTGTCATATGTACAATTCAGGGTAAACCACAGGGGTTGCATTTTTGTAATACTAATTAAATTTATTTTTTCACTGCCCAAAGCTAGTCATAATAGTAATACAATATAAGCTTTCCCTATTTTGGATTATACCAGTCTCTTGTGCCAAATAGCCCTGATATTTTAACATTAGAGATTCCAGTGAATGATTTATAACAACACATAGAGACTATGCTGCTATTAAGCACTAAACTAGCTTACCAGACAGTGGAGGATACAAAAGGACAACACAATTTAAGGGATAAAGTATCTGTCTGTCTACATAGCAATCCATATAGCTACACACACACGCACACACACACAAAGGAAAAGTGATTAAATTGTCTTAAATCACAAAGGCATGTAAGAGCAGGTATATTTTGGGACTGTCCTTAGTTCTGGTCAATTGGTTGGCTTTAAATAAGAAAAATATTCAAGACTACAATCAATCTAACATTATCTTATAAAGGTTCCTTCATTCATTTGAGTTTACTAAGGTTGTTCTTTAACTAAAAGACTAATGTCTTAGGACTAAAAGTATTCAAGAAAATGTCTTTGAAAACCTTAGTTTTATTTTAATTTATTTCAGAAAATAGATCTTTATTATAAGTTCATATGCTGCTATTATATTAATAATACTATGGAAATCTAAAAATAGCAATGAAAATTTGAGTCACTTAGAAATTGACATCCCTCCCAATTGAATAATCAATGGTGTTACAAAAATTAACTCAGCTCTAATACTCATTTAAGTCTAGACGTACAAGAAACATTTAGGTATGGCTATGATGAGAACACACACACAAAAAAGGAGGCAGAAGCTGCTTTTCCTTCTCAGACAACTTCATGGAAAGAATAATTCTCCTCAATCCATTATATAAGGAAGTAGTAAATTAAAGAAGTCTTTTCATAGCTTGAAGACTGTCCTCTTGATTTCAATGTCCTCGTTAATTCGAAGATTCATAAATGAGAAATTGAATTTAAATCTAAATCAAAATTTATGCTTTAAAGGAATTTCAAATGGTAAAAATGATCTGTAGCATTGATTTTTGTACATTTATTTGGCATCCTGAAACTTTACTGAATTCATTTATCAAATCTAGGAGTATTTCGGAGAAGTCTTTAAGGTTTTCTAGGTATAGGATTATATCATCAGCAAACAGAGATTGTTTGATTTCATCTTTTCCTATTTGGATGCCTTTCATTTCTTCCCCTTGCCTGATTTCCCTGGCTAGGATTTCTAGTATTCAGTTGAATAGAAGTGATAACACTGGGCATTGTTGTCTTGTTCCAGTTCCTAGGGGAATGTTTTCAATTTTCCCCATTCAGTATGATGTTGGCTATGGGTTCATCATATATGGCTTTTATTATTTTGAGGTACATCATTCTATGCCTAGTTTGTTGATCAGTAACATTTCTAAATACCAATAACAATCAAGTTGAGAACCAAATAAAGATGTCAATCCCATTTACATAGTTACCAAAAAAAAAAAAAATCCCAGGAATGTATTTAACTAAAGAGGTGAAATATCCCTACGAGGAAAACCAGAAAACAGTGATGAAAAAAATTATAGATGCCACAAACAAATGAAAAAACATCCCATGCTTATTGATCCAGACAAACAATATTGTTAAAATTACCATACTACCCAAAATAATCTACAGATTCAATTCAGTTCCTATCAAAATACCAACTACATTTTTCACAGAATTAGTAAAAATAATGCTAAACTTCATATGGAAGGAAAAAAGAGCCTAAGTAACCAAAAGAAATCTTAAATAAAAAGAACAAAGCTGGAGGCATTATATTACCTGACTTTAAGTTATACTAAAAGGCTAGAGTAATCAAAAAAGCATGCCACTGGTATAAAAATATACACATAGATCAATGAAACAGAATAGAGAACCGAGAAATAAAGCCACACACCTACAGCCACTTGATCTTTAACAAAGTTGGCAAAAACATGCACTGGGGAAAGGACATCCTATTCAATAAATGGTGCCAACACAATTGGATTGCCATATGCAGAAGAATGAAACTGGACCCCTACATCTCACCATATGCAGAATTAACTCAAGGTGTTCTCGATGAAGAGGTTGAAAATGTTGGGGAAAAAATTAACTCACAATGGATTACAGACTTAAATATAAGACCTGAAACTATAAAAATAATGGCAGAAAACCTAGTAAAAACTCTTCTGGACATTTTTCTAGGCAAATAATTCACGACTAAGAGCTCCAAAGCAAATCAACAAAAACAAAAAGAGGCAAATGGGATTTAATTAAACTAAAAAGCTTCTGCACAGCAAAATAAATAATACATCAAATGAACAGACAACCTGCAGAATGAGAGAAAATAGCACAAACTATGCATCTGACAAAAGATTAATATACAGAATCTACAAAGAACTCAACAATAAACAAATCAAAATAATCCCTCTAAAAAGTAAAAAAGGACATGAACAGACGTTTTTCAAAAGAAGACATACAAATGGCTAACAGGCATAAGAAAAAATGCTCAACATTAATTTTCATCAGAGAAATGATAATTAAAACTACAATACAATACCATCTTACACCATCAGAATGGCTATTGCTAAAAAGTCAAAAGCTAACAGATGGTGGTGAGGATGTAGAGAAAAGGTAATGCTTATACACTGTTGGTGGGGATGTAAATTAGTAATATTCTATGGGAAACAGGAAAGATAGTTCTCAAAGGACTAAAAATAGACCTACCATTTGATCCAGCAATGCTGCTACTATATATCTAACCTAAAGAAAACAAATCATATTAAAAAGATATCTGCAATGATATCTTTAATAGCAGCACTATTCACAGTAGCAAAGATATGAAATCAACCTAAGTGTCCAACAACAGATGATTGGATAAAGAAAATGTCTATATCTATATCTATCTACTACTCCATTGTATGTGATATATGTACACATCACATACAATGGAATAGTATTCAGCCATAAAAAATCATGTGTTTTGCGGTAACATAGATGGAACTGCAAGCCATTATCTTAAGTGAAATAACTCAGAAACAAGAAGTCAAATACTGCATGTTCTCACTTACAAGTCGGAGTTAAATAATGTGTAAGCTCGGACATAGAGTGCAGAATAATAGGCATTGGAGATTCATAAGGGTGCAAGGGTGGGAGGGGGCTGAGGAATGAGAAATTACCTAATGGATACAATTTACACTATTTGGCTGATGGCGCCACTAAAAGCCCAGACTTCACCACTAAGCAATATATCCATGTAACAAAACTGCCCTTTTACTCCCTAAATGTATACAAATATTTAAAAAGAGCTTTTAAAAACAAGAAAATGATCTGTGGAAATGTAAAGTTCTTCCTTATCTTTTAAGAATTTGTGTACTTTCCATAGAAATGTATTTTACATGTTATTTAAAATTTATATACCCTTTAATGTCTAAAATGCCTAATTAAATAATTACATTAGACATGAGGCAGGAAGAAATGATAGTAATATAATAATGATAACAGAAGATGTCATAGTCTTGAAAATTAAAAAATATAAATTTCATTTTTGTTTTGCATTATCTTTTTAGATATCTTTGAAAAACTTATTCATATTTCAATGTTCTGAGAATTATAGCTATTAGGATAGAAAATGCATTTTACAAGATAACTAATAAATTTGATGTATTTTATATATTATAGTTAATGCATATATATTCAGGCTTATCCCTGTGAATTTACATTATTCATAACATTTACTTGATAATGTTAACTCAGTGATAATTGGCTTTGCCAAAAATTCAGCACAAATGATTTTTGGAAAGAAGCACAACTTATTGATCCAACATACATTCAAAAATAAAAAAGGAAGTGTAGCATACTTATAACAAGTAGCAGATGTACACACACACACACACACACACACATACATACACACACATATATATTAAAGCAACGTGATTTTAATTTACAATAATTCAGCAGTGTCATATGGCTCCCCCTAAAATGTTTTTATTATATAATTTAGACCAATCTGAAAATATAAAAATAAAATGTTTAGATGATAGTCCCAGAATATTGAATTCTCTATGTATATATAGTGGATTAAAGGTGACTATAAATTTCTTATCACTTCTTCCATTAAGAAATGAAGTCTGAGAATGAAGCAAAAAAAATTACATTTTGTAACTTTGAGCTTGCGTCTGAAGAGATCTACAGATTCTGCATTCGCACTCTTAAAACACTTTCTCTTGGAAACCAGCTGCCATGCTGGTTTGACTTCATTAAGTCACAATATGAACAATATGACTTAACAATATGTTAAGTCACAAGGTGACTTAACAACATACCAGGTGACAAAACAACCATTTCATGCAATGGTTGTTTTGAGGGTGATATTACCTGTTATCCTGAACACAGTCCTGTTATTTATTGCCAATGATAAAATTATAAAAGGCTAAACATGATTAATAAAGTCAGATGAGAAGGCCTCACTCCATCAAAGAACATGTGGAAGGGAACTGTCACACTCTTATTGTTAGACCCAGCTGAGCTACTCACAGAGTGCCAGCACCAGCTACTAGTCACAGGAGTGAGTCTTTGATATCCCAGTCCAGTCGGGCCTCCCGATGATTGTAGTGCCAGCTGAAATCACATAGAGCAGAATAACCACGCAGCTGATTCAAGTCAAACCACAGGAAAATGAGAGAATAAAAATAGCTATTTTGTTTTATCACTAAGAGTTAGTGGTTTGTTACATGGTAATAGATAACTAAAGCAATCTTGAACGGTTATAGACAAAATGGAGTGCGTTGCAGAAGTCTAAGCTTTTACATCATCCTGACCCTATGTTATTATATTTTCAGCCAGAAAACTCAACCCTGTGTAAATTTTGCATTAGTCTTAAGTATGGTTGGCAGCCTGTAATAATCTCATACATACTAGCATGGGATCTGAGATCAGTGTTAATGCTGTCAGCTTGGTGTCAAATATGGCATGTGTCCTTAACTTTCCTTTATGCCACATTGCTTTAGTCAGGTCTTTGTAGCAGAGTCTGTGGAGCACTGTAATGCTCTATTGAGACTTCTGAGTCCAAATAGAACTTCTCAGTTCTATTCTGAGTCCAGAAATGTGGTTGAGGCCTGGAACCTGCCTAACACTTTTCAGGCTTGTCCCTGTGAACTTACATTATTTCCTGCATTTGTTTTGATTAAATGATGGTCTAGTCTAAATGGAATCAGAGCATGACAAAAAAAGAAAATGGAATAAAACCTCTGAGAATCCCTGTGATTCAGAAGAATATGAACAAAGAAATGCCAGTAAGGTAAAATAAGAAAATTGAGAGAAAGTAGTGTTATAGAGGTCAAGGGGCGATCCACAGGGCCAAATTTTTAGAAAGGTTAAAGATGATAAAGAACAAAAACCAAAAATTGGAGCCATTAATGAGAAGAGAGTAGTAAGAAAGTCAAGAAAGCAAGAATAAACCAATATTTCAAGAAAATTAGCAGAGAAAAAACGTTATAAAAATAGAATAAAATAAAATAAACCACCGAAGTGCATGGTTTATCAAATACATAAGAGCTTCTCAGAAGAGACCAATTATAAATGATGCTAAAGTGTATCTGAGTGTGGAATAATGAATTTTAGATTCACAATTTACAACATGAAGTATTTAACTTAAGGAATACGCTATTATAAATTCCTAAAAGATATTGGCATTGCCAGAACAGAGAACACATGGACTATTTAGAAGCCACATCTGGGTAGTTTTCATTTATTTTCATCTGAAGTTAAGGCCAAATTCATCTTAAGCATTTTGTTGTATAATTTTATATGATTTGAGTATAGATCGGGTACAGTCAAGGGAAATATATAGTTAAAACTTGGTTATGGTCTCACTTGAAAGTGTATTTCTTAAAAAAAAAAAACCTGAGAAACTAATTTATCATGTCAATACCATACACAATTGTTAGTGATCTTAAAATATAATGTTCAAGCTTCTCATTCTACCTGAGTAGTGTTAGAACGCAGAATACATAGAATATTTTGTTTATCTCGATACTTGATACTATTCATTGACCAAGAATTGCTTTGCATCCACTGAAGGATCACAAAGTTCAGTTTGCAAGCAATAGAGCAATGCCATAGTATTCATTTAGATTTTTTTTCTTGGAAGAAAGAACTATAGAATCCCCATGTTTATGAAGATGGGAAAACATACAAAATTGAGCAATACGAAGCAATTTACCCTCAGAAATAGTTTGTGAACATCTTTGTAGATTGCTTTCAGTCTCTAATTAGAAGTGCTTCTTCTGCAGATTAACTTCTGCTAACAGTATTACAGCTAAGTTCAATGTGAGTAGCAGTTTCCTTTCACGTAATAAATGTTTAGATGTGAAACCCTCTGTTTTTACAGTCAGGTACTTCCTGGTAAATGGTGACTAGAAATTTCAGGAAGTATCTCAAGAGGCCAAGTCCAAGAAAGAGTGGGCCAAGGCTTCGACTACCTGTTTTGTTTAAATATAATCGGAAGACTTAGAAAAATACCTCGAAGGAATTTAGACATTTTTCATTTGTTTGTGATTAAAAACAAATTTTAAAAGTCTTCTTTAACTGAAGACACTTAATTAAAGTTAAAGAAGAAAGCCAACCACTTAACAGGAGGGGTACCATGGATACAAATGCTTCATTAATTGGATAAAAGAGGAGAAGAAAATCCTTTCCAAAAATATTACTATGTGCTTCTGAACACTTTTTATTAAGTGTATTTTTAAATCAACGCTCAGCATAGACTAGGGTGTGACCTCCCATAACCATGGCTTCAAAATACTTTTGGATAACACATCAAATCAAGAAGTGGACGGAAATGAGAATGTATTTTGTTATAATGATAGAGCGAAAGGACATTATCTGCTCGTGTGTAGCACTATAGCATACTACAATGCAAAGACTATTCATTCATTCATCAGTGATTCTTTCCCATCTTATCTACAATGTCTGTGGCCCTGTGCTAAGTGCTAAGTATAGAGGGGCCAACTATAAAGACACATGGGCAGTTCCAATTTAATGAGATTAGTATGGTAACCCAAGTGGGTACAAAAGGGGCCAGAAAGACCAAGGTGATTCAATTAACCTGGACTTGAGAGGACAAAGAACACTCTTCTAAGGAAGCTACTTCCATGCTTACAGCTAAGAATGAAGAGGAATTAAACTGCCAAAGAAGGAGGGAAAGGCATGTTACATTCAGAAAGAATGGTGTATACACAGGCCAGAATGCAGGGAGAGCCTGGAGACTTTGGGAAGTGCAAGTGAGTCCATGTGACTGGAAAACACAGAGTAGGGGATGGGGAGTGCAGGTGGGAGCAGAGACTGAAGGCAGAGGCAGGAGTCAGTTAATGATAGGCCTCATAAGCTATGTTAATGAGAGTTATTTTACTTGAAAAATAGAAATGTATGTAATCCAAGTCAACAACCGTAGGTTTTTAGACAGTGGGTTCTATTTTTTCAATATCGCTACACATGTTTATAAACTATATGAGAAACACAACTAAATGTACAAAATCCACTTTTTACATCTATCCAAAGAAAAAATGGACTGGAAATATTAGCAAGGATATCCTTATACAAGGTGACTTAACAACATACCAGGTGACAAAACAACCATTTCATGCAATGGTCGTTTTGAGGGTGATATTACCTGTTATCCTGAACACAGTCCTGTTATTTATTGCCACTAATAAAATTATAAAAGGCTAAACATGATTAATAATGAAGTCAAATACTCCAGAATGAGAATTTTCAAGGAAGATGGAAAGCCGATTTTGTCTAAAGAAGACAGTCTCACTGTAGATGTGCGAGAAGTCTTGAGGCACATCATGGCAGAGGCAACTTTTTTATAGGAAAGGGAGCAGAATAGTCTGTACCATGCCCCCTCCAAAAAAAAAGTTTTTGTAATAGTGATATTATATGCATTATTGGCAAAGCACAACTTTGCCTACTTAGCAAAATAATAATAATAATACTAATAAACAAATGGTGCAAATCTTCATTCACCTATTCTTGAAGAAAGAAATAGTCAGAAAATGAGAGACACTTTCTTTTTGACTCACTCACTCACCAGGATGTTTAAGGAAAAATTCTAGTTTACGCAATAATGGGGGAAAATATCGCACTAGCATCTGGTGCATTAACTTGATGAAATGAAAGCAGTCAGTGTACTGATAATACTAAAGGAAGAGGATGAAATAATAATAAGCTAATGATAACAGAATGAATTCTTTAAGGCATAAAAGGTTTAACTTCTGGTACACTAATCACTAATGGAAGCAACGATAATTTCCCCCTCCAACAAGATATGCCATAAATACCACCTGATAAGCCTCAAACTATATTTTAACTTAAAGAGCTGGATTTTTCCCAAAGATACTCAGCCACATAATGCTATGTATCTTTTAAGATCAGCTATTGCACATGTGCCGAAGAAGATATTATAAGATTTGTAGAAAAAGCAGTTATGCTTTGGAGATAAGGATCCTGCTTTCAAAGGAAGCAGGCTTGCTTCAATGTTCTTCAGTTTATTCTTTTTTAAAAAAAGTTGTAAATATTATTCTCTTGTGGACTAGACTGATACTGATTTTATATATTTTATAACCATTACTTATGACATAATCCAAATTTTAGAGATGTATTACAAATTTTTTCCACTTTCCAGTGCTAGTTATTTTTATTGAAATTGAGCATAATCTTTGAATGGCTTCTTTCTATAGATGTTCCTATTATGGTGTAAGGCCTGAAGGCATTCCCTTCTGGGTTTTGCCGTTTATAGTTCTCTCTTTTTAAAAAATCTTTTTATTCACTGCATCATGATCATGCAAAGACAAGGGAAATAACAGTTTTCTGTTGTGACACCAAGACAAACTACTTTCAGTTTAAATATACTCCTGGCTAGAAAAATGCAATAAACTATGGTATCTATGGAAATTCACTAAACAGTTCTTGAAGTTAAATTGAGGAATTATACATGGACACAAGCAGAGAGCATTTGAGTGAGTGATTGCATTTTTTCCTTTGAGAACAATAAGAATATTTCAAAATTTTCTAGACCAACTCTGTGATGTTGGGAAACACAGTTAATTTCAGTAAATCTATTAAAGCCTGGAGAAAAAGAGAATCAATAAAAAATGCAAATCAGTCTACATAATGAAGCTTTTCCTGAGAATATATTTTGGTAAGCAAAGTTCTCTGGCTTTCAAATATTTATAAGAAAGTATCTAAAGCCCCAAATATGACTATAAAGAATGCCAGTTAGTTGTTGGCTTTAATTATCGTATGTACCCAAAATTATTCTCATGTTCATAATATCAGAGTATCTCTTATCTGCTTCTTATACAGATTATTCATCATTTGATCATTATACATATCTACCATTATTACCAGCACTTGCTGTGATGTTAATGAGATAAGGAAGTTAAACAGTAACTTGTCTTTTCTTTACAATATTTGAAATTAATGATATACTATTTATGGCAGAAAAAGCAAGGCATCATTGACCATAGTGAAAAAAATAGTTGCTAAGACAGACAACTAATTATTTTGAAAAATATACATATCTGTTGCTAAGAAAAAGTATCCCAATTGGCAAAAGCCAAGTTACCAAAATCAATATCTTAACTTCTATAAAAGGATGTTAAAAAATGTTAAAACAGAAATAAACCCTGATAATCATAATATTAAGAAAAACAAAATAAAAATAAAGAAAAGGGGAGGAAAGGAGGAAGGAAGGAAGGAAGGAAGGAGAGAGAAAGAAGAAAGGAAGGAAGGAAGAAAGAAAGGAAAAGAGAGAGAAGAGAGAAGAGAGAAAGAGAGAAAGAAAGAAGAAAGAAAAGGAAAGGAAAGGAAAGAAAAGAAAAGAAAAAAGAAAAGAAGAGACTTCTATTCCAACCAGATATATTGCCATTTCAGGTCTGATGGTTAATCTGTCTACTTACCTAGGCTACAGTGCCCAGTTATTCAATTACACAGTAACCTAGATGTTGCTGCTTAGATATGTTATAGATATGGCAAAAATCTACAATCCAGTTCACCTTAAGTAAAGTAGATTACCCTTTGATGGTATGTGTGGGCCTTATCCAATCAATTGAAGGCCTTAAGAAAAAACCCTGAGATTTCCCTGAGAAGAAATTCTGCTTCAACCCTGAAGTGTCAACTTCTGCCTGCTAGCCTACCATACAAATTTCACAACCACATGAGTTAATTCCTAAAAAAAATGGTATCTGTAAATATGCACACATGTTGATATATGTGTTCATGTATACATGTTATGTGTTTTTGTGTCATGTTATTTGTATGTGTGTATATATGTGTGTGTGTGTCTATGTATGTGTATACATAAAATTTTTTTTGAACTCTGACTGATAGACTACAGAAGGTAAGCCTCTCTCAATGCTCTCCTTATGCTGTTCAGGAAACCTTTCCCTGGTATCAGGATCTGATGGAGAAAATTTGCTCACAAGTTTTATTAAGAAGAGAAATTTCATCTGACATATATAACCAGCTGTTTCTGCATAAAAATGTTTTAGTGGCTGGGTGCGGTGGCTCACACCTGTAATCCCAGCACTTTGGGAAGCTGAGGCGGGTGGATCACGAGGTCAAGTGTCGAGACCAGCCTGGACAACAAGGAGAAACCCCATCCCTACTAATACCAAAAAAAAAAAAAAAAAAAAAAAAATTCGCCGGGCGTGGTGGCACATGCCTGTAATCTCAGCTACTCAGGAAGCTGAGGCAGATGAATCTCTTGAACTCGGGAAGTGGAGGTTGCAGTGAGCCGAGGTCATGCCATTGCACTCCAGGCTGGGTGACAGAGCGAGACTCTGTCTCAAAAAAAAAAAAAGTTTTAGCTTCCATAGTTATTTAATTAATAGTTTCAAATTATTTTATTTAATTTATTTTTCAAAAGATCTGCACAATTCTGGTGTAACTACCTGACAAGATTACTTATTACATATTTTCACAAAAGATACTGAGGTTCAGATATACTTTTGATCCTCACAGTTTTCTGTCTGAAGATCAGAAGGGTGGAGCTTAAATTGATTCTCATTCTCTCCATTCCCACAAGACAGTCTCATAGATAAATGACAAGAACAGATATAACTATCAATATTTTCTACCATCTTTGGGAAGTCATCTGAATGTGCCTATATAATATAAGTACAAATTGTTTAATAATTGCTATAAAAGTAAACCATGCTATATAAAAACACCTATTGTTGAAAATATTTATGTGTGATATATTTATATAAGTATATATTAAAATGTGAACATCATATTAGGGTATCATATCCTAAACCTCAAATGATATGCTAGTGTTCTAGCACTTATAAAGTACTGTACTGTAACTAAGTTTAACTGGGTGGTTTAAAAAGTGCCAAATGGGTGACTGAACGTGACAGATCTTAAGGAACAGGTAGATCTTAGGCAACCACACATAGGATTCAGGGGCACACTGAATCTGGGAAAAGTTACAGGCAATGATTCAGAACTTGTTAAAAAAACATTGGTATGTTTAGGGAGTATAAGTAGGCCATCACTAAGGAGGTCAGAGCAAAAGAAAGTTTCATATTTTGCCATTTTAAATGCAACAAACAACACACAACACAACACAAAACTGTGTGCCCATCATTCAGGCTCCCTGGATGATTACACAGTTTGCACTGGATGCCATCACTAAAGGAAGGTTTACTCAAAAAAGAAGTTGGTATAAATTGCAATAAACAGCAACACTTTAAAATAATTGTCTAATCAATATTAATTCCTCTAGTATCTATGTAACAGCATTAATCACAGTGAACTCATTTAGTATTAATGTGAATGTCACAAGTAATTCAATTGGATTTCCACTGTAATTCAACATTAATTACCTTAACAGGGCCATTATTTTACAACGTTACCCAGTAAACATGAAAATAAAAGTAATAAAATCATGCATGAAAGATTTATAATGTAGTGCTATATATCTATGTATAATAAACTGTTTTATTCATTTGAAATAGCTCATCAAAGGATTGAATTTATTAGTGGAATATACACACTTCTACATGCCCACAAAACTATGACATCTCACTTATCTATATTGGTCAAAAAAAGTTGTCTTGTGAAGATATTGTCAAATATTGAGATTTCCCATTTAAATTCTAACACTTAGTAAAACATGTTATTTTAACTATTAACTCCCTATCTGCAAATAGAGATGTGAACATATTTTCTTGTATATTGTGGTGGTATGGAGGCTCATTGGTCAAGGTTTTTTTTTTTTCCAGCTCTCTCATTACCAGGTTATCAGCTCTTATATTCCACTCATGTGTAGGAACTTAATTTAGCTGTCTTCTCCCCACTTTTAATTGTATTCTTCCATTATGCTGAATTAGAAAAAGGAAAAGGAAGAAAGGAAAGAATGGAGGAAGAAAAGAAAGAAACATGTTTCAAGTGTGTGTGAGGTGTGAATCAGCAGCCCCTAACAGACAGAATGAGGGCGTCTTCCAGGTATAAATATGAACTCTCATGCACTGATTATATATCAGATATTTTAGTTCTGAAAATCTTAAATTTCCTCTGACTTTCAGATTGTGCTCTAGGAAGTTAAGATTTCCATATCCTGATTTCAAGTTAAATTCTTCTGAGATATATTACAAAATGTAAATGATATATCTAACAATTTATTTTACATTTCTAGTTTGTATATAAGTACTCAAGAGAGCATGTTTTATTCAACTCTGCATATTCCATAGCACCAAGTGCAGTGTTTTACACAATTAACATTCACTAGAGGGGAAGAAAAACAAAGAAGAAAAAGTTTACTCTTTTCCTCATTGGGGGTGCAAAATAAACATGCCAATTACCTAGTAAATAAATCATTTATATGTATTTTTATACCACACACTATATAATGCCATATACTACATGACCACTTTCTATAGGTCTTGGAAACAATACTTTAAAAAAGTACTTTAAATGAAATCTTAACGAAGCCTTCATATCTTAAAGAAGAATCAGACACTTGATTGAAATGGCAGCAATGGAACCTGAAACCCCACAGCTAGCCCTTCCCTTAAGGATGACAGCAGCTCATACGGAATGTCCAAGGAACCTCAGGACTTAAAGAAATGACTTGAAGACAGGTGTCAGTGATATCAGATTCAAATCTGAGTAAAAGTTGAGCTATAGAGCTCTGAGTTGTTGGGTGTACAACTTAACTTTTCTGAGCCTGAATTCGTTTGGCTGTAAAAATGAGATTAAATATTTCTACTGATGAGTGTTGTTGTGAGAAGCAGAATAAGAGATATAATTACTATTATTTTGTATTGTTATTATTGCTTGTCACTCATTCATTTAATAAAAATTTACTTAATGTCATTTTGTTTCAAGAATAATTTTAAGCTTTGAGGATAAAGCAGTGAATAAAAGAGGCCGAAGGCCTGCCCACATGGAGCTTATTTCTAGCAGTGGAAACAGACACGGATAAGATATAGATAAATGAGAGTTTCCGATAGTTCTAAGTCATATAAATAGAACAAACTAAAGAATTGTGTTTGTCTGTCTAGTATTTAGATAGGGAGCTCAGGGAAAGCATTTCAGATAAAGTAAGGTAGAGAACCACGTGGATATGAGGGGAAGTGTATCCTTGGTAGAGGGAACGGTGACAAGCTACCGAGGTGGGAACATTCAAGATATATTGGAGGATCATAATTGGAGGTTGGAGAGGACTGAGGGATAGGAGCTGAGGTCACAACATTATTAGAGATCCATATGGTATAAAACTTTAGGTCATCTTAAGAACTTTGGATTTGACTCTGAGTTAGATAGAAAGATATTGGATGATATTGAACAGAGATGTGCGTTCATTTAACTTACAGGTTGAACGTCACTCTGCCTGCTACATGGGAAAGAGACTGAAATGGGAGGCAGCAAGAATGAAGGAAAGAGATTAACGAGGCTCTGCTTTAGGAGACGATGCTGCTTCGACTTGGGAGCTCACGATGGAATTGGGGAAATATATATGTGTATGTTGGAATATATATATAAAATAGTTGGAATTGTGATACATATGTATTTATTATTAAACAATAAATTATATTTCATGATATAATAAACACACACACACACACCCCTTGAACCAGACAAGATTCTATTTGTATTGATGCAGAATTAAAGCTCTAAGAAAATGCTTCATCTTTCCGTTTTCCTCATATGGCATTGCATTTCCCACTGGCATCATTCCTCATACATGGGTACTCCTACTCCAGTATCAGAAGCATAATTGAACTCTTTAAGCCTTCTTTGCATTATTTGTAAAATGCTCAGCTTTGCTTTTTAGGTGAGAGTGAATCTAATGAAGGAGTTGGAAACACTTTGAAAACTATAAAAGTGTCCACAGTTGTCAGGTACAATCAATATATTATAACCGATTACATTATATTATGCTTTATGATTACATAAATGTTAATTTGTGATTTTTGGGGTCCTTATCACCTACTAACATCTCCATTTCCACTCCAATCTGTTGTTTCATTTCCAGTATATGGCTGTATATGAAAAATAATGTCATTTGAGCTCTAATGTACTTCTTCTACCTCAGAAGAATGTGTTGTGGGGCAGGTTGTAGGTCCATCTGTTGAGGGAGCCCTCTCCAAACCCAGAATAACTACGACATTGCAATATGACATAACAGACCACAGATGGGATAGTGTTATTGTCTTTCATGCATATGAGTATGTTGGAAAATATGTTTCTTCATTGTGTTTCATAGCTTGCCAGTAGCAGCTAGACTTTTTTTTTTTTTTTTTGGTCTAGCGGGTGGTGCTATACAACTTTCATAATTATCCCCTCTGTGTTTCTTATGGCCTTATCCAATTTATATAATTTTTTGTGTTCTTATTATCATGCTCTTCTAACTTGTTTTTTTTTTTTGTTTCGACCCCTAAGTTCCACCAAGTTTCCCAATATGATGCATATTGCATGTTAAAATGATTTCTATGATCCAGTCAGAAGACCATTACATTTGAACTTTTTCTACAAGTGGTGATAGATGCTTTTTTGCATCTTCTGAACAATTTGGCCAGCCCTATTTATAGTTAATGAAAAATTTATGAAACCCTAGCTAAGACAGATTAATGTCATGAAACATTTTTTTCTTGCCTTTGTTTATATAATAAACCTATTTGACAAGGAGAAAAAATTAACATGTTAGATGATGTTACTTTCTGAAAAAATTGCAAACTTTCCCTAGAGCAATTCAGTTGTCATGACATTTCTATTTTTAGGTTGGTATCTTTTGATAATCTCTTCATACTTTGCATCTAGTTTTTCTTTCCTCATGGAAAAGAGACTATTCAGACTGTCATTGAAATATCTGAAACACATTTACATTGTTTTATTTTGGAACAGCACAATTGAGACATAATTCACATACGGTACAGTTCACACATTTAAAGTATTCAATTCAATGGTTTCTAGTATATTTACAGAGTTGTATCAACATCACCATAGTCAATTTAGAATATTTGGGGTGATTGTCATGACCCCAAAAAGAAACTTCATATCCTTTAACAGTTACTCTCCGTTTCACCCCAGTATCAGGCAAACACAAATCTATTTTCTGTTTCTATAGATTTGGTTCTTCTGGACATTTCTTATGAATGCAATAATATATAGTCTTTTGTAATAGCTTCTTTCACTTAGTACAAAGTTTTGAGATTCATCCATGTTGTAGCAAGTATCAATACTTCCTTTTTCTTGCCAGATACTATTCCATTGTGTGGATATGTGTCATTGTATTTATTCATTCATAAATTGATGGATATCTGGGAATTTATCTCCATATCTGGGAATAATGGATATCTGGGAATAATGGCACCATACGCATTTATGTCCAAGTTTTCATGTGGACATATATTTTCATTCCTCTTAGGTATATACCTAGGGGTACAATTGCTAGGTCAAATGTTAACTCTATTTTAACTCAAATGTTAACCTTAGGAAGAATTTCTAGATAGTTTTGCAAACTGGCTGCACCATTTTACATTCCCACCAGCAATATGAGGAATAGACTTTCTCTCCATCTTAACCAACACTTGTTATTATCTGTCTTTTTAATTTTAGTCAATCTAATGAATGTGAGATAGTATCTCATTGTGGTTTTGATTTGCATTTCCCTAATGGCTAATAACATTGGACACATTTTTTTAATTGTATTTATTTATTTATTTATTTGAGACAGGATTTCGCTCTTGTTGCCCAGGCTGGAGTGCAATGGCACAATCTCAGCTCACCACAATCTCTGCCTCCCAAGTTCAAGCAATTCTCCTGCCTCAGCCTCCCAAGTATCTGTGATTACAGGCATGCGCCACCGTGCCTGGCTAATTTTGTATTTTCAGTAGAGACAGGGTTATTCCATGTTGGTCAGGCTGGTCTCGAATTCCCAAACTCAGGTGATCCACCCACCTAGGCCTCCCAAAGTGCTGGGAGCACAGGCGTAAGCCACCGCGCCCAGCCTGGACACATTTTTATGTGCTTATTGGCCATTTGTATGTCTTTTTTTTTTTGGTAGAAATTACTTTTATTATGTTAAAATATTCCTTAACGAGCTAGCAATTATTTATGTGGAGGATGGTCCAGAAAACAGGTTCATGACTAAATTATCCTTGTCCTTGATTACAGAAATTCATGAATTACACACATCACACTATTCTCTGGAGTAGCTGCTGAAGGTCTGCGAGGCTGTGAGCTTGGAGGAGCTTTTCCCTGCCTGTTAGGCTGCTCACATCAGATCACGACAAGATGGATATTATTTTTCTCTTTGGAATTAAATCTTGACAACAGTTCGAATTCTCTTTCCAGAATGCATGAGTTCAAAGGCTTTGTTAATTTCATCAAAAGACAGATTGTGAGTCATAAACTCATCAGCTTTTATCTTTGTGGACATATATTCAGACACCAACTTTGGGACACTTTCTATACTCTTCCATCCTCCAAAGGCAATGCCTTTCCATGTGCAACCTGTTGCCGGCTGGAATGGATGAGTGGCAATTTCTTCACCTGAAGCAGCTACTCCAACCACCACGTTGGTGCCCTAGCCCTGGTGACATGCCTCAAGTGCTGCTCTCATGACCTTCACATTACCAGTACATTCAAAGGAATAGTCCACTCCTCCATCAGTGCTCATCATCTCAATGAGCACTTCCTAGGTGGGTTTACTAAAATCCTGAGGACTAACACATTCAGCGGCTCCAAGTTCTTTGGCCCTTGCAAATTTATCTTTATTGATGTCCACACCAATGATCTGGGATGCACCAGTCACTTTACAGCCCATGGTAACCCCCGATCCAACTCCTCCCAGGCCAAAGATGGCACAAACAGAGCCAGGCTCCACCTTGGCAGTGTTCACAGCAGGACCATAACCAGTTGAAATGCCACAACCCAGAAGGCCAACTTTATCCAAAGGTGCTAAAGGATCTATTTTGGCAACAGAGATATCAGCCACAACTGTGTATTCAGAAAATGTGCTGGTTCCCATGTAATGTAAAATTGTCTTTCCTTTGCAAGTAAATCTGCTGGTACCATCTGGCATTAATCCTTTCCCTTGTGTGACTTTATCTTCTGGCAAACGTGAGTTTTAGGATTTAGACAAAATTTGCATTCTCCACACTGTGGGATACAAAGTGAGATGACAGTGTCACCTGCCTTCAGCTTAGTAACTCCCTCACCAACAATTTCCACAATTCCAGCACCTTCATGTCCCAAGATCACTGGAAAACAACCCTCAGGACCAGCTCTGCTCAGGGTATAGGCGTCACTGTGGCAAACCACGGTGGCAACAATCTCAATTTGAACTTCATGAGCCTTTGGGGGTGCCACCTCTATCTATTCTATGGAGAGACGCTTTCCAGCCTCCCAGGCAGCTGCAGCCTTGCACTTGATAACCTGGTTTGCCATGTCCAAGGGTTCTATCCATTTGTTTATCTTTTTTAGAGAAATGTCTATTCAGATGCTTTCTACTTTTAAAAATTATATTATCTGTCTTTTTAAAATAATTGAGCTATAAATCTTCTTCATATATTCTAGGTAAAAGTACCTTATCAAATATTTTACTAGCAAAATTTTTCTCCCATTCTGTAGGTTGCCTTTTCACCTCCTTTATGTTATCTTATAAACACAAAAGAGTTGAATTTTGATGAAGTCTAATTTATCTATTTGATTTACTATATTACTTCTGCTCTTGGTGTCACATTTAAGAAACCATTTCTTGATCCAAGGTGATGAAAAACACCTGTTTCCTTCTAAGAGTTTTATAGTTTTTGCTCTTACAGTTAGGTCTTTGATTGATTTTGAGTTAATTTTTGTATATAGTGTGAGGTAAGTGTACAACTTCATTCTCTTGAATGCAGATGTACAGTTGTGCAAGCACCATTTGTTGAAAATATTCTTTACCATGAAACTTTGATCTTAGTCTAAAGATAACTAGATTTGCGGGGATTTAAGCAGCAAATTATTATCCCCATGTTATTTGACAAGCATTAGGTAATCACTAATTTTACCTATTTTGTGATGGACTTCATGCTGGCAGATCACTAGGGCCCCTCTCCTCAGTGTGATTATAGTCTAATTAGTTATTTTATAAATTATCAGGCTTAAATAACATTTTATATACTAAATATTATTGTCCTGTTTCCATCTCCTATAAGGTAAGTTAATGTAAAATTTCTCTAATTCCTACTGATATCAATTCTTTATTTCCATAATTTTCTGCGCTCTTCCTCCTTCCTCCTCTTCCTCTTCTTCTTCCCCTCCTCCTCCCCTTCCTCCTCTTTCTCCTCCTCCTCCTCCTCTTCCTTCCTTCTTCTTTTTCTTCTTCTACCTCTTCTTCTTCTTTTTCCCCTTCTTCTCTTCCCCCCTCCCCCCTCTCTCATAAGTATAGAGCATTCTATGTATTAGAATTGAATATTCCAACACCTAAGATCCTCCACATTTATGCTTTTTTTCTATCAATGTGAGAGAATTGATAGAGATTCATCCAAATGTGAATATCAAGCTATTTATTTATTTACTTATTCTATCTTTATCTAAGTGTCCTTTTTCCTAATTGTTTGTTAAGTAAGTTTTACTAGGAAATATTTAGAAAGCCTCTTCTAATTTTCATGTTCTCCTAAAAATATTCAGTGTTCACAAAAGCTACTCAAACTGTCAAGTACAGTTATTTTTAGTGAGACTGAGAATAATGTAACTAACTCCTACGATATTTTATTACATAAGGCTCTATATCTGCTTATGAGCTAATTAGAACAGATGTGATACTTGAAATCATAACCACAAGGTTGAATTTGCAAGACGTGTTTTGTTTCATTGTGTTTCACATCACCTTTGAGGTACTCCGGACACCTGGGGCTCTATAAAAATAGTAGCAATAACAATGAAAAGAATAGATAAGGACAGTTCCAAGATACTTGTGCAAACTGCTCTCTACACTAATAACCATGTATTTAAATTACCATCCTCAACTCTCACAGATTGGGGTGGTCAATTCCTGCAGTTGTTATGGAAGCATCTTTGTGACTTTCTGGAAACTATAAAAATCTTTGCCTGTATCAGCACATATTGGTCACATGGTATGCCTGCCTCTAACAACACCTTTCATGAATGCAGAAGTAATCACCACTAGAGATCTAAAATGCTAAATCAATTTCTGTTTTAAAATCTAAACCAAAGTAACTGAAGTTTGATGTTGCTATTAAGAATTTTTAATTCTTGTAAAGCCTCTAGAGATCATTTAAGAGAGCCACTCAGAATAGAAGTGCAATTTCTTGTCTTCATTGTATCGTCAACCTCTCTACCTTTATTTGCCATAAAGAGAATGATACCCTTATAATGACATATTTTTTCTTCATTTCTGACCAATTATGTGGTTTGAAACATATTTTGCCCATATCACAGAGCAGTTTCTATTCAACTCAAAGAAAGAGATAATCTACATGAACATTACTGAAAATATTACTACCCTACCTGGGAATTTGACTGGATTTTTCAAATCTATTGAGCAAGTGGGGAATGAATTTTTCTCAAAGAAATTCATGCTTTTTCCTTCTGTGGCCTTTCATTGGAGGATCAAAAGAACCACACATATAAAATGAGAGTTTTAAGCACAGCTGCAGCTTTCTTGCGTACTTTTCACACTTGAACCCATGAAAATGGAAGAAAATATAGTAAGAACATTCTGCTAGATATATGTAAAAGTCATTTTGATGCTTAAGGGAAATAAAATATCTTAGCAAATTAACTAATACTAGTTTTATTGAACTGACTTTAATGTGGTATGAGAAACACTTCTTTCTTCTTCTATAGCTACAGTTGAAAATTAAGCTCTCCTCCCATTTATCCACGCACTAGAAGAGGCCAAGATACGTGTGGATGGATGCACAGAAAAGAGGACTGAGCCCCCATGATGGATGATTATGAGAATGAGCTTTGAGATCTGTAAAAGTTTTGGATTTGATGTCTAATAATACTTATAAGGTAGGAGGCATTAGAAAATTATATTGACAGTTTCTCCATAGCTGTAAAATAAGTATCATAAGAATACATACTTCTTAGGATTTCTGTGAATATTACATAAGATGATGTATATACAGTATGCAGAATCATGCCTTGCATAATTTTAAGCTCACATTAAAACAATATATGTATTTATAACTGTTGTTGGTATCTAAAAAATCTCACAGCAAAATCATCACAGTCTTAGGGCAAAACAAAGAAGAATCAAATACAGCTGTTTTACAGACAGAAGAGCAAGAAAAACCACAAACTTCCTTCTCCCATTCTCTGTGAGTTCATGTAGGATCTGTAAGAACTCTCTGTGACTATGTAAAAGGAAAACGCCTGTCATACTACAATACTGTTTGAAAAGTTCAAAAGAAAAAGGTCATATAATGTGCCCAATGCAAATGTAATGTTTTCCTTTCTAGTTAATTAGTTATACACTAGACTGTTGTACCTTTCAAGTGCTTTCAAATGCAAAAGATATGATTGCATGCTTTCAGAATTTTGCAAAATGGATGACTGACTTCTTGTAACCAGATTTAAACTGTACCTAGCTTCTGCAAGTCAGGCACATGTATTGATTTAATAATTAAATGCCATAGTCTCATTCTCTGTTCTACCCATGTGTTTTTCCTCAGGCAGTGAATTTGAATGTTGAAGAATTTTAGAGTCCAGACTTCATTGGATAGTCAACATTGGTAAAAGAAATGTACGGTATGTCACGCCAAAACAAATCTAAAAGTATTTGCACTTCTTGTAATTGCAAGCTTAACAAGACACACAATCCTTACTGGACTGCTCAAATGTCACAAAGATTTCCAAAGGACAAATATATGTTTATGTTTGCTCTATTGTATTAGTAATTGTTGAGATTTTCTCATAAAGTAATAGAATTTCAAACAAGGATACTTAGATCTTATAGTCCTATTCTCTCATTTTAAATAAACGAAGATTGAAACTCTGAGAAACTAAATAAGTCACTTTTGTTACATATTCATTTGATCCAAATACCATCTTTTAGGTGAAAAAATGCCCAGTATTATTAAAATACGAAAACTCATTCAATATATCTTCATATACCTATCTATATATGTTGTATGTCTTTGTAAGGTGTTTGTATTCTGTACTGCTGTGTCACACACTTTTGAGCCTGGGAGAGGTCAATATGTCTCAGGCACTGTGTAGCTCCCCAGTTGCTACAAATTTCTTCCGTGGGCCCAGACAATATTTCTCTCTGTGTATAAAGGCATATATGGCTAAAACCTACTCTACCTCAAAACTGCTTAGTAATGACAGGATATAATATAGGTGAATTTCACTCAAATATTTCCTAACCTGTGATAGTTATAACATATTCTATAGGTATAAATAAGTCTACATTTAAAAACCAAACTAAAATTTTCGCCATATTCTAATCTTTATCCAATATTACTCAAACTCAATTGAAGAGGCGAGATAAAGTATAGGCATCATGCTACTCTCCCTTCATTTTTATCCCTTTCACTCATCCCTAAGTGTTTCTTCTTCAGCTGCTAGCAATCCCAACATTTCCCAGTTCCTAAATGAAAGCATTCAGTCACATATCATGGATGAAAATACATACACAGGAGAAGAAATTTGTCCGCACCTTGCAGACTTGTCAAAATGACCCAGTATACAGATAAAGAAAGTGCATAAAATACCTATTCACATGCATTGTAACCACAAATAAAGGGTGTGAATTATACCTGGATGCTTATGTATGAAGGTTTTAAATTATTGTGACATCTTTGCCTTTTCCAAAATATCACAATGGCAATGAAACCACTGAGTATAATCCTGATAAATTAGAATCCAAGTTTGTTTTGATAAAGTAGCAAGCACAGCCAGAGTGAAAAATGCTGGGTAACTAAGAATACAGGCCCAAAAGGAAAAGAGAACCCCAAGACAGGGTGGCAATCCATTTTAATGGGAATGGGTCTGGATATTGACTTAGAAGACTGGGAGTCAAATCTCAGCTTAGTTACTTACTAACTGTGAAACTCCAGAGAACCATTAAGTGCTAGGCAATGGAAGATGTAAACATGACTACAACACTTTCTAATGGATAAGATGCTTGTGAATAGATCATTATAATACTATGATAAAAATGCTGCAAAAGAGAAAATAATAACATAGGAAAAAAGGAGAAGGAAACAACACATTCTCTTGAGTTTAATATGTTTTCACAAAGTGGACAAGTTAAAGAGTAAGTAGGCATTTGCCAGATGGGAAACAGAAAGAACATTCAAGGCCAATAGAGTGACAGGTAAAAAGCATGTAGCAGTGAATGAGCATGATAAGAAAAGGAGTTTAAGAAGGTCAGTGGATCTGGAGGCCACTGGTTATAGGGTAATGGAGAATTTGGGCTCAGTGAGCTTGGAAAGCCAGGATTTTAGAGGATTTTGCCTGATACGCATCAGAGCCTTTGAACTCTATCTCATGGACACACTAAATCATATGAAAGGCCTTTTAGTAGAGAAATTACAGGGTTCAATGTGTGCTCTACCTAAAGCAACCTTTGCTAAAGTCTGGAGAAAGAGTTGTCACTGTAAAATTATGTGGGAGGCCATTTTTAAAAGTCTAGGCAAGACATATGGGGGCATATGAGAGACTTGCCTAGGACAGGAATTATGTAATTAGATAGTAAAAGCCAAATTCCAAAAACATGTGTCAGCTGGAATCATTACTTGGGATACAGACTGAATGGTAATGGTTTGTAAGAAATGTTGGAAGTATAATTTTTGAATTTAAGAGAATAGGGTTGGGTTTAAAGTTTTAGAAGCCATCAGTTTATAAATGGTAGCTGCAGCTATGACAGAGGCTAGGATCTACCAGGAAGAATGTATAGAACACAAAAGTTGAACGAGTGCCTTCAGGGGAATACAAACATTGAAAGGATAGGCAGAGGTAGAGGAAAGCCAAGTAGGGTTAAATAGTAAGATAATCAGAGAGGTAGAAAGATTTCAGGAGCTAGTTGTAGATGAGAGGCTAAACTGAAGACATGATTTTAGTAATAGAAAGTAATCAAAGAAACAAGTGTCGCAGAGATCATGTGAGCTGAAGACTCTATAAAGATCTTGTGTGAGAAAAACATCCAGAAGAATAATACTGGGGCAAGGCAGAATATTCATTATACTCGAAATGCATCCTTTTATTTGAAGCCGGCTTAATGGTTCTATACATGTTACAACAAGTCATTGAACGTGATCTCGGTAATGATCGCAGTGTTAAGCCTGCAATACTAAACGCTGTGTCAATTTTCCAGAAACATCTGTGGTGTCTTTACATGTGGCAGAGTTATCATGTTGACAATAAATTAATATGATCTTTCTCAGTTTTATGGACCATTTTTTCTGTTTATTTGAAATAAATTGCTACTATTGTCAATATATTAATGCGATTTTTAGCATTATTATTGGGATAGTTGGCACAAAACACTGGTATCACAAAACAGTGATAAAGTGTTAGCCATAATGTTAATCACTTCCCTTTGAAGTGATCCTTCTTCGACGGTCTCAAATATTAGCACTTGGTTTTTCTGTGCAAGTACATTTGCTATTGTGGCAGAGTTGAGATTTAAAAACCAATAGTAAAAACATAAATATTCCAGATATTTTTGCCATGAAAGAACTTAGAGATGTGCTCATGTATGAGAAAAGGAAGATCTGAACTTCACAACTGAAGAAAAAGTTCACATTTCTTTTAATTTAGTGTTAAATGGTGAAACATATCTCTTCACATGCATATTCACTGCTACGTATTTAGTGAAAACATATTGAAAAGAATTCCTAGCATCTAAATCCAATTTTGGCATTATCTAAAATTTAAGTTGCTTAAATTTTATCTCACTTTAAAGATATTAAATTTTATGTATGAATTGGATCAAAGTACGAAAATACAACTATGTATAGTATCTATTGAACCCACCTAAATATATAATGCTTTTTTATCCTGTGGCTTTGTTTCCCCCTTATTATATTATATAAATATATAAATATTATATTATAAGTAATATAATAATTTAAAATAATTGTTATTTTCTAATGAATATTCACAAAATACCCTCAACTTCTGTGTTGCCTCTGGAAATGCACATTCAGGGTGCATTAGAAACATGCTACTTTGTCTGTGGTTTTCTGGGAAGCTTTGAGGTTTTAACTTTGATCTCTCCTCTTACACACTGAGATTTTCTCCTGACTCCACTAGCCCAGACGGAATTTCTACCCTTGATCTCTAAGGTAATTTTAAATATACTCTTGACACCAGCATCACTCAGTGGCAAAAGTTTCCCTCTTAACCATGGCGTGTTTACTCTTCAGTTTCTCTGTTGGCCTTTGCTCACTAGACTCAAAAGTGACTTTTTTAAACTTTCCACCCACAGGAATAGTTTTTCAGTCATTTAGTTCACATGTTTTCTGCTTTGACTCAAGTATTTTGAGGTCCCATTTTTGTTTCCTCAACTGTTTAAGCTCCTTTATCTGAGGAAACTAGATTTTCTCTTTGATCTGCCAAAGAATCTGCTACATCGTTTGACCACAGGGTGAACTCTACCTAAAGTGACTCCATATTTTTGTGGCACTCTCATTCATCCCTTTTTTAAATGCTGCATCTCTGTCAAGGTACTCCGCACCTTGGATATCAAAGTTGTAGGGCTTTTTTGACTAGTTAACCATTGCTATCAAATCTTATCTCAGAGATTAATCTGTCATCAGTCACTTTTACCTTCATGTGCCATTAGTACATTACCTCTATTGGAGATATTTGCAACTGAGCTCTGTCTTTCAAAGGTGGAAAGAAAAGTAGGAGTTTGTTTGACATAAAACATAACAGGTTAACAAACCACTGGCACTTTTGCAAAGAAGGCCTTTCCAAAGCCTATCAGCCTATAGAATACTTTTCCTTTTGCCATTCATTAAAAAGAAACAGATTGGCCGGGCGCGGTGGTTCATGCCTGTAATCCCAGCACTTTGGGAAGCCGAGAAGGGCGGATCACCTGAGGTTGGAAGTTTGAGACCAGCCTAACCAACATGGAGAAACTCCGTTTCTACTAAAAATAAAAAATTAGCCTGGCATGGTGGCGCATGCCTGTAATCCCAGCTGCTCCAGAGGTTGAGGAATGAGAATCGCTTGAACCCGGGAGGCAGAGGTTGCAGTGAGCCAGGATCGCACCACTGCACTGCAGTCTGGGCAACAGAGTGAGACTCCGTCCAAAGGAAAAAAAAAAAAAAAAAAACAGATCATGTATGAGGGAAGAAGATATCTATTAATCTGCATCTGTGTCAGTCTTTCACATAAATTGACGAAGTATACTAATAATTCTATGTACTTTAACCACTACCTAGAACTTTCACAGATATTTTCTGACAAATAGTTTCACAGCCTGAGTTAGGTGTTAACATTTTCATCCCAATTTAATAAAGTCAAATTTATAAAGGATCAAGACTTTTAAAGGACCTCAATTAGTAGTGATTGGATTTGGAACTCCATTCCAGGTCTTCTGTTGCACATCTTGCTTACTTTTCCCAATATCACAGCTACTATAGTTATGATTCCAATGCTTCTCCAAACCTACCATTTTCCCAGTCACTTCTTTTCAACCAATGCTTAGCTTCCAGAATATGAATCTAACACGGCATTAAATGAGTTTAATACCAGTTGCAGATGGATTTCAGATCAATGTTATAAATGCAACTTACAAATAAGTTGAAATAGTTTACTTGGCATTTATCCTAACCAAGATCATTCTGAATTCGAGGGATAGTGCCAGACCACAATTATACAAATGCCATTGTTAATATCCTTAAATTATTATTATTCTAGCACTGCCATTTGACTATTAATACTGCCTTTCCTGCAACATTTGCCTGCCTTCTGTAGTTCTTTTTGAACCCGTTTCTTTCATTAGCTGCAAAATTCTCACTTAGATCATCTGAATATTCCTATAGTTGATAGGAGTTCCTCTGGCAACAAGGGCTCTTTTACAGAATCACTCATTACTATGGCTCCAAACAGGAAGGTACCAATTTCTGGATTGAATTAAATTAAATTTAACAGATCTTTAAAAGTTGTCATGGCCTCTAAGGTATTAAATATAGAATTTCTATTACTAAAGTCTAACCTAGTTATATTCAATTATTCATTTATTCTAAAAACATTTATTGTACTAAGCTATTCCAGTTTCCAAAATTACCTCCTAGAAATGTATGCTTGTATATCTCATTTGTTTCTATTAAGGGTCTATTACAAAAATAAACATGAAATATTGCAACGTGAAATTTTAAGTATGCTTGTTTTTAGAGAGATAAAGAGGAGATATTATGAATGTATAATTCCCTGGTGAAATCATATTTCTGACACTGGCTTAATGTTGTACACTACTGATCTATTTTTTTACATTTCTCTTTTGTCTGAATACAACATGGGCAGGTTAAAAGATGCCAAGCTAAATCCAGTGCTGGAGTTTGAATGTACTCCTTGCTCAGACAGATTCACTATCACGAAATCTCTAACTTTAACTATTGCCTTGAATACTGAGCTTAGGCATAGTTTCCACTGACAATAAACAATTACAGCAGAAGAGTAATGATTCTTCATGCCTACTACACTAGTAATCTGCTTGATGTATGTACTAGTGCTCAGACCAAGGGGATCTTGAGGATCCGCTATCATCCTCCCAAGTACCATCTAGATGTTCAATATCAAGCAGGCCTCTTTTTTTGCCCCTCTCTTAGATAGAGGCATATATTTATGAGTATACATATATCCTCACATAAAAGAAACGTTTCTCCGACATTGTACATTTTAACAGAATAAGGTCTAGGGAAGTGAAAAAATTTTTATAACTTGAAACAATGCCATTTACTGTTTTATCAATACATAGATTAAGAAATTTAGGCTTTGCAAAATATTATGGGGGTTAGAAAAAGTCAGAACTCTTCATTTTAGAAGCATATGATTTAGAGGAGGAGGCAGTCACAGAATAAGGAAATGTTACATGACTACAGTTGCCAGTTAATTATACAGGCAATTTTGTTTAGGAGTTTGGAAATTACTTGAGATTTAGTAGAGAAGTCTTATAAAGGACATAGAATTTTATCTGGCTTGGAGGCAACTGTGAAATAAAAAAGAAAAAAAAATGAACTTGTATTTTAAATCTAGTCTCTGTCATTTTGTAGTTCTGTGCCTCAGGAAAGGAATTTAGTATGTGCAAGCCATAGTTTCTTAATCTTTAAAATAAGCCACTGTTTCAGAGATTTATTTGGAGATTCCACGTAAAATCACTGCAGATAGTAGGCTCCCAATAATGTTACATCAAGATAGTTGGAATTTGCATAAAAGAGAAAGGAAATTCCAATCAAGGAAAGTGAGCAAAATAATAAAGGTGAAAGAAAACAAAATAAATTCAGTCTATTAAGTGTGTCAGTTTGATTGACATGGGGAAGAGATATAAATGAAAAGTAAGGGTCCAGATTGTGAAACCTTCTGCAGAGGAAGTCTAGACTTGACCTTTGGGCAATGGAGAGTAACAAAAGTATTTCAGCATGAACATATATTCTCAAAGCAGCATTTTGAAAGTTCAATTCAGAAGCAGCAAACAGTTTTATTTTTCCCTAAGAATCATATATTTGTAGCCTGAAATATTTTTATGACTATAATAATTTAACCTCAGTCTTCAAATATACCCCTTACAGTGGTCTAAGGATGCAGTGATGAAGAATTGCTTAAGGTAGTACAAATTTATCATTCAGCTAAGAAAATTAAGTACATTAGGGAGAAACATTTTTTTCTGAGTATTTAAGGAGGCATTTCAGCATCCTGTAGGAATCAGTTGCTGTTTTTTAAGAGATCTATGTGGTTAAAATGTACACTCTGACAATACAATAATCACAGTAGAAGACACCCCCCAAAATACATTTGAAAATCAAACAGGATACTGTTTTCAAAAGCAGGTGTACAGACTGAGCACTATACTCACCTAAAATATCCAGGAGGTAAGTCTGGATAAACGTTGTAACCTGCACTTAGAAGGGTAATGTTGTCAAGACATCTAAGATCTTGAAAACAACTATCACAAAGACTGTCTAGGCATTTTATTTAGTAGCTTTCTGATCTGCCAAGTGCTTATTCTTAACAATTGACTATGGCTTTATGGCTTTAATCAAGGAGTGTGTGTGTGTGTGTGTGTGTGTGTGTGTGTGCACGTGGAGGATAAAGAGACAGGATGATTATACATGGTTATTCTTTAGAGTTCTATGCCAGTGACATTACTGGTATTTCTGAAATGAAGCATCATGTATTATAATTAAATATCAACACTGATTGCTGATGTCTACCTTGGTTCTTGAAAGAGTTCAAGTCTTTGGCGCAGTCACATTCTTAGTTACTCTGCAAAAACTCTAATGAAGAAAGTGAAAAAGATGTGTTAATATTTAATAAGCCTACTGATCGATTGCTGTGCCTCCTAAAATGTTCATCTCTTTGACTGGTGGGAAATGAACTTCATTAGGCTTTCTCTGCCACCTTATAGCTCCTTGTTAACATTTCCCCTTTGGGGTCCCTGAGAAAAAACGCCCAGCTTCTATTCATGAATCTCTGCCAACCATACTCTCCTGCACTATTTTCTATATTCATTTGCTGAGAAAAGAGGATGTAAATCTCATTTTGCAAGGAAAATATTATCAGTTCTTTGTGATTGAAAGTAAAATTTGTGAAATGGTATTTTTATGATTCATAGAAATAACCAGTAGATTGATTTAATATATGGAAGCTAGTACTATATTTAGTTTCAAGCTATGAATATAAAAAATATTAAGCACTTTTTCATATTTTAGCTTCCTCTTACATGTTTTATTTGAAAAAGCAAAAGAAAAAATGTAGAGCTATGAAAAAAGAGAAACTACTAGAAAAGGTTTATGTAAAATAGTTACTATAAAATTTCATTTATTTAAAAGACTTCAAATAAAGGAGGAAGAGGCAACAGAGAAGCAACACTTACATAGTGCTAGTAGCAAAACAGAAATAACTCATTAATAAAATAATTATCAATGTAATACTTCAAGATATTTTGGCATATAATTTTAGATAATATGATATATGCATAAAGGACTGACATTAAAGCTGAACTTAACAGTAGAAAGAAATGGTTAAATATACTGATAATTTAGTATGTGCCAGGAACTTGTTAAATGTTTAATGCACGGTATCTCATTTAAGTCTAATAAAAAGAAACGAGATATATACTATATACTATTGGTATTCCTACTTTACCAATGAGAAATCTCAGGAAGAGATTATGTAAAAAAGTTTTTCAAGTTCACACTTTATAGAAAAATTTTTAAGTACCCCAAAGGGGAGCCAAACCAAAGCATTTGGCTTCCAGAGTTCAAGCTTCTAAGGAATTCATAGATGCATTCACAGATGTAGTCATAGATGAAAGGCCAAAAAGGAATCAGGTGAATTTTCCACTTTTGTAAACTTACCTATTTCCAGAGAAAGCAGAAGAGAGAATACAAACAGAAAAGCTAAACAGCCAAGAGAAAGGTTGTTTCAGAATCTGTCAAAATGAAAAATATTTCTTCTTCTCAGAGCTCCTTTTGGTTATTTCAACCTGAACATGAATGTTCAGAAAACCAAGAGACAGAGAATGAACGAAGTATTTCTTGCCTCTGAATTCTCTAGCTAAAGCAAT
Source organism: Pongo abelii (assembly GCF_028885655.2). NCBI lineage: Eukaryota > Metazoa > Chordata > Mammalia > Primates > Hominidae > Pongo > Pongo abelii. The sequence continues at coordinate 153,455,961 of NC_071985.2, forward strand.
GGCAGTAATTCTCAGTTATTAAGGAATTGTTTCAAGTCTAGTCCTTTGCTGATGATGGAATTTTCTTGACTTCTAAGCATTCAAGAACCCAAACTGATGCAAATGTGCTTCCACCAGAATCCATGGCTACATAATTTGCAGAGCCCAGTAAAAAACAAAAACGTGAGGCTCAGTATTCATGAACTATTAAGAATTTCAAAATGTTTACAGGAGAACATTAAACCAAACTCAGACCCCTGTGTCTGCATTGTTTGTATAGTCATGAAGCTTGATTACTCACAGCCAAATTCTGAGTGCTATTCTGTGAATTCTTCAAAGGGAGAAGGCTTGTGACCATTTATAGTATGTGCCTTTGGCCGGAAATTTTGAATATTTGTAACATATAATCTTTTAGTTTTCTTCCCTCATTTGAGACAGATTTATTTGTGGCATTCAATTATAATGTTCTTACTTTATTCAGGACACTAAAAGAAAAAGACTTTATATTTTCTGAGAGGAAATAAGGATTCCTGTGATTTCTGGATAATCTTTAAAGAGAGACTTTGAATAGAGCACATGTTGATGTTATTATTTTCTTCATTTTTAATGTAGTCTATATCTGGAAAAGGGGTACATAGATCTTTGTGTAACCACCCAAGAGCAATAAAAATAATTAGAGTTCATCCTATTTTTTAAACACAAAGAGAAAACATCATCACATGTTGGTTTCAGAAGGCATCCATCCTATATGGGGTAGGGGGATAGAGTTGGAGGAGCAAACGTGAAGAGTAATGACAGCAAACTTCTCCTTCTATACCTCACTCAAAGTTTCCCCTGCCTCCAATTTTATCATCTCACCATTTTCAAGTAGAATTGGCAGGATTGAAACTAGGTAATTTTGATGCGGAAAATATTGGCCACGTGAGAATGAAAGGGCGACCCACCAAACACATTAGCACCTATATAGAGCAAGGTGCAAATAGAAGCTAACCAATAAATATGTACAGAGGTAATAATTTTATTCCTAATATGAAATTTACCAAATATAAACTTACATTATTGTAAGTTATAATATAGAGGAGGGGTCAGGGTAGGGAAAACTGGATTGTTGAGAGACACAATCATAAATTAGCCTTTATCTAGCAATTGCTAGGAGCTACACTTTATCATCTATTACATCCATCAGAGCTTTATCATGTGACTCTGCTTGAATACCTCTGGGGAACACCATTCTCAGATTGCGTAATGTACTTGGTTCCACCTAGAGTTGTGCTTTTTGGAATTCCTGAAGAAAATATTACTGATGCAATACCACTGAATGACAATAAACACTTTATTAGCATTTAAAACAAAACTACTAGATGTTATAACTATGTGCTAGGAGGAAGGAGTGAAAAAGGGAGTGGTGGATAAAGGGATGACTAAACTGATAAATTTATGAAGAATCAACAAATATCATAAAATAGATTCTTTCATTTTGACTATTATTTGGAGATGAAATATTGAATAAACCACTGGAAGCATGTTTAAGTTTTGATATGTCATAATATATGTGAAAACAGATACCATATTGCTTCAATCCCTTCTTGAATTGTGTTTCTGAAGCTTAATTTGTAAGACTTAAGCATTTCTCCTCTCTTAACCTTCCCATTCCTCATGAACAATTTTTTGGTAGAATCCCATGTTTTCTGATTATATAGAGACTTAACTTAGTCATGTCCTCTGTTGAATGTTGAATATTTAAATACAGCTTTTATTTTAACTGCAAGCTTTTTCTTGTAGCTAGAGTTTTTGATTTTGAAAAGAATAAATCTCTTCCCAAATGGCTTCTGTTTATCTTTAGAAGCAATTTATAAGGAAAATAAATCTGTCATAATCAGGTCATCCCAGACATAGTGCTAAAAGCATTCTAATATCTGAGAAATCCTGCAAAATAAGAAGCAATGCTGATCCTGCTCTTAAATGTCACCTAATGGTCTTATATAAAGTTGTCAATTTTAGTGTTAGTTGATTGTTACATCTTAGAAAAAAATTAACTGAACTGAAGTATATTCAGCGTATACGTTGTTTTACAATAACTTTTTAACATAGTTTTTTTTTGGGACATTTAACAATTTTCCCATTGATTAAATATGCCTACTTGAATTAGATGTAGTTGCTTTACTATACAACTATCTTAGAGGCATTTTGGGGGCTCTGAGGTAGATGTGGGGTTTTGGATTTCATTATTCAGGCTTTTAAAAAATAACAAAATAAAATGCAGCCAATGGCAGGATTGACGTGAGACAAATAATCAAACATCCAGTTATTTTTGAGGAATCAGTTAATTAAATGCTAATGCTGACCAAGCTTGTGTTTTTGTATGTGTTTAATTTTTTTAAAGAGTTTATGCATTACACATACAGTTTGTATGTGTGCTCAGGAACAATGCAGTATACAAATTACAAGAATAATTTTTATTCTGTGGCAACTGGCTTCATCTTCTCCAATAATTGTTCAGTGCTACAAAGAAATTATAGCCATTAGGTGAATCTGGTCAATTATTTTGATGATAGTTGCAGTGGCAATTAATACTTTTTGGCTATAATATTAATATTATCTGAGTCAGATAGTAATTTTATGCCATGAGTGGCTATTTGGAATGCACATCATTTTGCTATTAGGTTATTATAAACTGAAAAGAAAGTTTTCATTACCTAAGGCAAGAATTACAAGCAATTTCAAGAATCTTTAAAATGAAAGGATAATGAGAATTCTTTGAGATACCTCTGACAAGGTCCATGTTCTCCCAGTGAGGGTCAGAGTTCAATTCCTGAACTCATCCATCACATTCTGACTGGCAAGGGCTGAATAGCTGTAATGACTACACAGGAGAAAGGGCACCCTTGCTGACCTCCTAAATCACGTTCACACACACAATTCAATAAATACACACATCCACTCACAAACACCATACACAAATAACAATGCATTTTAACTCATTATTAGGACAAGCAAGTTTTAAGATTCTTGGATCCCTAAGGGATTTATATATTTGAGATTTTCTTTTAAATGCTTATTTTAATCATGTAACAGGAAAACATCATTTCGTATCATTATTTCAGTAACAAATAATCAGTAGAAAAACACTTCATTGATGTCTTTCATACACAATGATTTTGAGCGCCACAAGGGGTACACAAAAAAAAACTGTTTAAGTCAAAACCCCTACTTACAGTCAGTCAGTCAAAACATAACTACTCATCACTTAGAAACCTGTAATCTAATGGTATTTCTTAATAAAATCAGGAATTTAGTGTTAATTTAAAGTGGTTCCAACTGCTGCATCCCACACATTTATTGTCTCTTTTTCTTTGGCTATGATTTTCATGTTAGAGAATATAGGTTAGGTAATTTTCCCTTGAAGTACTTTCACATCGTCTACCTAGCCTGTTTCACAGAGTAAAACATATTGTAAATTTTCTTTGTAATTTTTCATTCCTCACCTACAATGTGGGCTCCAATATGAAAGAAACCACCCCGTCCCCATAGTTGATGACCGGGACTGGTATATTGTAAGTTCTCATTCACTATTTGCCAAATTAATTAAATTTAATTGCCCTCTGAAATCCTGGACCTAAGGCCAGGCCACTTATAGGCCTCCCCATAAGTGAAAATAATTGATGATGTAAAAAGCAGCATTCCTCTCAGAAGTACTAAGTATGCTTTTCAGACGAAGATCAATCCACATCTTTCCTACACAGCAAAGGGGTTTCAAACTATGTAACTTATTTAAAGGCCAAGTAAAGTAATTAGGGGGAGGCTTTTCTCTTAAGTTCATGAAATTAAACCCATCTGGGGTCCATATTCCATCTTCATAATGAAGAAAAGATTGGACCAAGCTTCCCACTGACAGGCCCTGACTTTCATTCATTCCGTATTTGTAGGGTCTATCATAGTGCTGGGCATTGTAGGATTTAACACATTTTCCTGAAATTAATTTAACCAAATTCACAAATGCTTTATTCCTCACCAATCTCCTGTTTCAGGTTGTCTTCAAAAGTTAGAAGATAGGGAGGATTCAAACAACATGACATGATTGCATTATTTAGAATTTCCTTTAAAAAATAGCTTATCAAGAAACCAAATATGCCAAAAAGAAATCACTATGATTCCAGCTTCTAAAGACAGTAAATTTGAGTCTTACAAAATACATTACATATAAAGACATTTTATATAAAGGTTCTTTTTGAAAATCTCTTCTGCCTGGTGTGGTGGCTCACACATGTAATCCCAGCATTTTGGGAAGCTGAGGCAAGTGGATCACTTGAGGTCAGGAGTTCAAGACCAGCCTGGCTCACACGGTAAAACCCTTCTCTACTAAAAATACAAAAATTAGCCGGGTGTGGTGGTGGGTGCCTGTAATCCCAGCTCCTCGGAAGGCTGAGGCAGGAGAATCGCTTGAGCCAGGGAGGTGGAGGTTGTGGTGAACCAAGATCAAACTACTGCACTCCAGCAGGGGCAACAGAGTGAAAAAAAAAAAAAAAAAAAAAAAAAAAAAAAAAAAAAAACCAAAAACAGAGAGAGTAGAAAATCTCTTCTTTACTTAATTACTAATTAGTTAGGGAAAGTCTCATTCAAAACAAAGTTGCAATAAAAATATAAAAAATTCCAAAATATCCTCAATACTTCTAAAGAAGGAAAAGCAATAATGATAGTAGCTCAATATTACTTACACTGTTTTCTAAGTTAACAAAATCCTGTTCTTTAACAAAAATATTTAATTTTCTAAAGTGTGAGAAAATTAGCAAATTAAATAATGGAATTGTCTTTTTTGCTACTTTCTAAAATACAATATTCTTAGGTTGACCTGAAACACAATTGGCTTAATAAAAAATATTATATAATAAAATTCTTAATTATCATAATTGCCTATCCAGAATTTCAATTATTCTCTAGAATCTCTTTCTTAAAATTTGGAGAAAGATAAAAATATTTACTTAGGAAAAAATCATCTCAATAATGTAACTAAAATGCAAAATTCACGTTTTAAAACTTAGAATGATTTGAAGCACCAACATATTCTATGTAAAAATCAACAGTTGCAAATATTCTTACTCAAATTTCTTCTTTCTCATACCTTACCAAAGTGGATAGAAACCTATGTGTGCATGCATGTCCAAACACATGTACATCCCACCTTTTCTGATCTGAGGCTGATAAAATACCTTGTTTTCAATACTCGGAGGGTGGGGGGGGGGGGGTGCAGATTTCATTCAGCTGTAAGGTTATAGCACCCCCTAGCCCTGCCTAACAGAATAGCTGTCAATTCTGGCAGGAATTGAAGTGTAGTAAAGGAATTTTAAAGAATATATGTAAAACCTGGGTACTTTAAAAAAATGTTCTCCATTGAAGACGTATCTTATTTTATTTGGTAGCAACTGCTGTATCTATTATAGTTTAGAATTTCTGGTATACAACCTGCTCTAACCCTGAATAGTACCAATTGCTGTTAAAATATAGGAAGCTGATTTATTCTAAAGATCATGTGGAGCATAACACATCAAACAGATTTCCACTGGTCCTCTAATTTTTTCCCACCAAATCATCAACAAGCCAGACACTTGAAGTACAAGTATAAAATATTGGACATGGCTGTGATGGTTATTGGCAAATCTTATACTAATAGACAACAGCTCTCTGGGGACAAAATGTAGGCTGTGGAAAAATATATCTGAATATGACACATGTGGCCACCACTCAGGTAAGACCTTTGTTACTATTCTTTTATTTATATATCATATTTTAAGAAAAAAGTTGAAAGATGAAGGATTTGGATGTGCTTGTAATAAATTCAGACTGTTTTGCTTGCCCCATCTTTGAATCTTCAAGCTTTCCTTATTAAGCTACAATACCTATTTCCAGCATATCGTAATAGTGCTGATTGCATAGCACCTGTCAGTAGGAATTCAGGAATATAAACCTTAAAGGCTTTGATGGGAATTTAAATGGAATACCGATTTGTCAATGCAGCACTCAAGTCTGTAGTATCTGTGGGGTTCACAGGATTCCAATTAGTCTGACTTTTTTTTTGCAGACTTCAGAAAAAGAACTACTGTAAAACTTGGAAGCAAACAAAAGATAAGTTTTCTCACCTTACTTGGCCATATTATAATTTATTCCTCCCTTCATTCCTGGAATGCTTGAAAGTCATCGTTCTTTATTCTGAGATACTGTAAATCTAGATACTGTAAATCACTTGGTCAATGTACATTAAATTTAATTTAGTCTGACCACTGCTACTATTCAAAGACCAGTAAATTGATTATGTTACTAAAAGGTGATCACACTGATACTGCTATTTAATGAACTCCATGCTTGTACATTGCTTCTATTGCACACTAGTTTAGATCACTTAGTCAACTCCACTCTAATTGAATTTATCATTTGAAACCTTGACTTGATGCTAATGGTCCAAAAATAGCAGAGTCTCTGTAGAGTAGTCCTGTCTACAAAATGCTGTATATTGATGTTTTCTTGCAACAAACACTTGTCTTTCTTGTCTTTTTGTCAGGGCCAGTTGTCAGTTATTGAGGTGCAATTATAAGAAAACTTGCATTTAGGAAAAGATATTATTGACCTCTGCAAATTGACTGGCAACATCAAAATTTGAAAGTGGAGCTCAGGCAGACTTAATGGGATATATGCAAATTCTCTCCAAACACAGGCCTGAAACTGTCATATGGCTGTTGTTATTTTAAGACACGCATGATCTCCTCTTTCTGTTCTATCCCCTTTTATTTTCACTAAATGGAGTCAGTATGTTTGCAAGACTAGTCTGGCTTAAGAGAAATGACAACAGCATTTGCTGGGTTCCACCATGAAGAATCATTACCAGTGCCAGTGGGCTTCATAAACGAGCCCCAGAGAAAAAGTGAAATGGATGTAAAGTGATATTAAAACAGAAAGTAGGGGTAGGAAAAAGACATGATTTCTGTAGGTTTACAATCAAGGCACCATTGTAGAAATTAGAAATGAGGAGAGAATAGTAACTGATTATTCTTTGATTTTTTTTAAAGAAAGAGGAACCTAATTTAGTGTTGCATTGTGGTTCAAAAATAACTCCGCATAATTCATAAGGTGCTGTACATGATAATTAAATTTCCTAATTATGATCATGCATTTTGATAAATTTTATTGAACATAAGCATGCCATGATCAAATCTCTTAATAGGAAGCTATCTTCCATTTGATAGCCATAATTTCAAAGCTATGCTATATACATTTCTGTACAGAAACGAGATGAGGATAACTAACACTGCTTGCCAAAAATCAAATTAGAGAATAAATGTATGGAGAAATAATCTATTTTATAATAAGGATTTTCAACTGAAAAATTACCATCTATACCACGTTTTGGGCAAAAATTGAGGGGTTTGTCATCATGGCTTTTACTCAGATAGGTAACACAAGTCAAATAGAAAATCAAACATAATTTTGAAATTACTCAACTTTTCCAACCCCTCTTTCTTTTACATATGTGTGTCCTGTTACATTCACCCTCACCAAACAAATTTGTGAATTACACCTTTTACCTACACCACACCCCTTCATTTTTATCTGGTGTTTGATAGATTTCTAAATTCTAGATAATTAAAAGTTGTCCATGACTAGGAATGTGCCAAAACCTGGGAAGAATTTATTTACACTTATATAATCAAAACGTTGAGATTCTTTCCTCCAAAACAAACCTCTGTAAGGAATTGTGAAAGGGCTGAAATTTTAGCCTACTTGCAAACTAGTAAGTCAGTCTGCCACAATTTCATATGTACTGGCAGAAAACAAAACACTCTTGGGTGAGAGACATAGGATTTTATTACTCATGGCACAGAAAGCAGTATGAGCTTCATGTTTGTGTCTGCTCCCTTGTTACTCAAATCCTACAGAATGACATAAAATGGTTCCTGTGGAAGCTTTGCACGCAGAGGGTTTGCATCAGAGCTGAGGAAACTTGAGTTTAGAAAACCTTGAGTTTCTATAATGGACTGGAAGCAAATCTGCCTAATCTTTTCCTAGAGGAAAACATTATCTTTATCACACTGGGCAGCCCACGAACCTACCCTTTACTCTAAGGGACACACCAAACCATCTAAGCTTCTTGTTATACAAACATCCATAAGAGATAATCTGGAACAAAAGGAATCAGTGCCTCTGCTTGTGCAGTAATATGATAGACTCATGGAGAAATATCTCCTCAAACTCTCCTGCCTGTGAACTATCACAGAACACATTTTCTGTTCTATATCATACATTACCTTAAATTAACTTTTTTATCAATATATCAAGCCTCCCCAAGTCAACCATAAGCTGCCATTAAAAATAACTCATTTTTACACCAATAGATTTACTTAATTTCTAAGATAATGTCATAACATGATTTGTGCTCAATACATATTTAAGAACAATTACTGATGATGATGATTGATTAACTGATTGGTGCTAATTGATGAATCGATGGTAGAAATTATACTATATCAGGCCTCTGAGCCCAAGCTAAGCCACCAGATCCCCTGTTACCTGCACGTACACATCCAGATGGCCAGTTCCTGCCTTAACTGATAACATTCCACCACAAAAGAAGTGAAAATAGCCTGTTCCTGTCTTAACTGATGACATTGTCTTGTGAAATTCCTTCTCCTGGCTCATCTTGGCTCAAAAGCTCCCCCACTGAGCACCTTGTGACCCCCACTCCTGCCCACCAGAGAACAACCCCCCTTTGACTGTAATTTTCCTTTATCTACCCAAATCCTATAAAACGGCCCCACCCCTATCTCCCTTCGCTAACTCTCTTTTCGGACTCAGCCCACCTGCACCCAGGTGAAATAAACAGCTTCATTGCTCACACAAAGCCTGTTTGGTGGTCTCTTCACACGGACCAGAGTGAAATTCGGTGCCGTGACTCAGATCGGGGGACCTCCCTTGGGAGATCAATCCCCGGTCCTCCTGTTCTTTACTCCATGAGAAAGATCCACCTACGACCTCAGGTCTTCAGACTGACCAGCCCAAGAAACATCTCACCAATTTCAAATCCGGTAAGCGGCCTCTTTTTACTCTCTTCTCCAACCTCCCTCACTATCCCTCAACCTCTTTTTCCTTTCAATCTTGGCACCACACTTCAATCTCTCCCTTCTTTTAATTTCAATTCTTTTCATTTTCTGGTAGAGACAAAAGAGACACGTTTTATCCGTGGACTCAAAACTCCAGCGCCGGTCATAGACTGGGAAGGCAGCCTTCCCTTGGTGTTTAATCATTGCAGGGGCGCCTCTCTGATTATTCACCCACGTTTCAGAGGTGTCAGACCATGCAGGGACGCCTGCCTTGGTCCTTCACCCTTAGCGGCAAGTCCCGCTTTTCTGTGGGAGGGGCAAGTACCCTAACCCCTTCTCTCCATGTCTCTACCCCTTCTCTGCCTTTCTGGGGGGCAAGAAACCCCCAACCCCTTCTCCTTCACCCTTAGTGTCAAGTCCCACTTTTCTAGGGGAGGAGCAAGTACCCCAACCTCGTATCTCTGTGCCCCAATCCCTTATTTCCATGCCCCAACCTCTTATATCTCTGCGCCCTGATCCCTTATTTCCACACCCCAACCTCGTATATCTCGGTGCCCCAATTCCTTATTTCCACACCCCTACCTCATATCTCTGTGCCCCAACCCCTTTCTTGCTTTTCTGGAGGGTAAGAATCCCCGAACCCCTTCCCTCCGTGTCTCTACTCTCTCTTTTCTCTGGGCTTGCCTCCTTCACTATGGGCAATGTCCACTCTCCATTCCTCCTTCTTCTCCCTTAGCCCGTGTTCTTAAGAACTTAAAACCTCTTCAACTCTCACCTGACCTAAAATCTAAGCATCTTATTTTCTTCTGCAATGCCACTTGACCCCAATACAAACTCGACAGTAGTTCCAAATAGCCAGAAAACGGCACTTTCAATTTTTCCATCCTGCAAGATCTAAATAATTCTTGTCATAAGTAAAATGGGCAAATGGTCAGAGGTGCCTGACATCCAGGCATTCTTTTACACATCAGTCCCTCTCTAGTCTCTGTTTCTAATGCAACTCATCCCAAATCTTCCTTCTTTCCCTCCCACCTGTCCCCTCAGTCCCAACCCCAAGCGTTGCTGAGTCTTTCTAATCTTCCTTTTCTACAGACCCATCTGACCTCTCCCCTCCTTCCCAGGCTGCTCCTCGCCAAGCTGAGCTAGGTCCCAATTCTTCCTCAGCCTCCACTCCTCCACCCTATAATCCTTTTATCACCTCCCCTCCTCACACCCGGTCCGGCTTACAGTTTCATTCTATGACTAGCCCTCCCCCACCTGCCCAGCAATTTACTCTTAAAAAGGTGGCTGGAGCTAAAGGCATAGTCAGGGTTAATGCTCCTTTTTCTTTATCCCAAATCAGATAGTGTTTAGACTCTTTTTCATCAAATATAAAAATCCAGCCCAGTTCATGACTCATTTGGCAGCAACCCTGAGACACTTTATAGCCCCAGACCCTAAAACGTCAAAAGGCCATCTTATTCTCAAAATACATTTTATTACCCAATCTGCTCCCAACATTAAATAAAACTCCAAAAATTAAATTCCGGCCCTCAAACCCCACAACAGGATTTAATTAACCTCGCCTTCAAGATGTACAATAATAGAAAAAAGTTGCAATTCCTTGCCTCCACTGTGAGACAAACCGCAGCCACATCTCCAGCACACAAGAACTTCAAAATGCCTGAACCGCAGCGGCCAGGCCTTCCTCCAGAACCTCCTCCCCCAGGAGCTTGCTACAAGTGCCAGAAATCTGGCCACCAGGCCAAGGAATGCCTGCAGCCCAGGATTCCTCCTAAGCCGTGTCCCATCTGTGCCGGACCCCACTGAAAATCGGACTGTCCAACTCACCTGGCAGCCACTCCCAGAGCCCCTGGAACTCTGGCCCAAGGCTCTCTGACTGCTTCCCAGATCTTCTTGGCTTAGCGGCTGAAGACTGACGCTGCCCGGTCGCCTCGGAAGCCCCTAGACCATCACGGACGCCGAGCTTCGCGTAACTCTCACAGTGAAAGGTTAAGCCCATCCCCTTCTTAATCAATATGGAGGCTACCCACTCCACATTACCTTATTTTCAAGGGCCTGTTTCCCTTGCCTCCATAACTGTTGTGGGTATTGACAGCCAGGCTTCTAAACCTCTTAAAACTCCCCAACTCTGGTGCCAACTTAGACAATACTCTTCTAAGCATTCCTTTTAGTTATCCCCACCTGCCCAGTTCCCTTATTAGGCCGAGACACTTTAACTAAATTATCTGCTTCCCTGACTATTCCTGGATTACAGCTACATCTCATTGCTGCCTTTCTTCCCAATCCAAAGACTCCTTTGCGTCCTCCTCTTGTATCCTCCAACCTTAACCCACAAGTATAAGATACCTCTACTCCTTCCTTTGCGACTGATCATGCACCCCTTACCATCTCATTAAAACCTAATCACCCTTAACCCACTCAATGCCAATATCCCATCCCACAGCATGCTTTGAAAGGATTAAAACCTGTTATCACTCGTCTGCTACAGCATGGCCTTTTAAAGCCTATAAACTCTCCTTACAATTCCCCCATTTTACCCGTCCTAAAACCAGACAAGCCTTACAAGTTAGTTCAGGATCTATGCCTTATCAACCAAATTGTTTTGCCTATCCACCCCATGGTGCCAAACCCATATACTCTCCTATCCTCAATACCTCCCTCCACAATCCATTATTCTGTTCCAGATCTCAAACAGGCTTTCTTTACTATTCCTTTGCACCTGTCATCCCAGCCTCTCTTCGCTTTCACTTGGACTGACCCTGACACCCATCAGGCTCTGCAAATTACCTGTGCTGTACTGCCGCAAAGCTTCACAGACAGCCCCCATTACTTCAGTCAAGCCCAAATTTCTTCCTTATCTGTTACCTATCTCAGCATAATTCTCACAAAAACACACGTGTTCTCCCTGCTGATCGTGTCCAGTTAATCTCCCAAACCTCAATCTCTTACAAAACAACAACTCCTTTCCTTCTTAGGCATGGTTAGCGCGGTCAGAATTCTTACGGAAGAGCCAGGATCACACCCTGTAGCCTTTCTGTCCAAACAACTTGACCTTACTGTTTTAGCCTAGCCCTCATGTCTTTGTGCAGCAGCTGCTGCCGCCCTAATACTTTTAGAGGCCCTAAAAATCACAAACTATGCTCACCTCACTCTCTACATTTCTCATAACTTCCAAAATCGATTTTCTTCCTCATACCTGACGCATATACTTTCTGCTCCCTGGCTCCTTCAGCTGTACTCACTCTTTGTTAAGTCCCACAATTACCATTGTTCCCGGCCCGGACTTCAATCCAGCCTCCCACATTATTCTGGATACCACACCTGACCCCCATGACTGTATCTCTCTGATCCACCTGACATTCACCCCATTTCCCCATATTTCCTTCTTTCCTGTTCCTCACCCTGATTAGGCTTGATTTATTGATGGCAGTTCTACCAGGCCTAATCGCCACACACCAGCAAAGGCAGGCTATGCTATAGTACAAGCCACTAGCCCGCCTCTTAGAACCTCTCATTTTCTTTCCATCATGGAAATCTATCCTCAAGGAAATAACTTCTCAGTGTTCCATCTGCTATTCTACTACTCCTCAGGGATTATTCATGCCCCCTCCCTTCCCTACACATCACGCTCGAGGATTTGCCCCCACCCAGGACTGGCAAATTAGCTTTACTCAACATGCCCCAAGTCAGATAACTAAAATACCTCTTAGTCTAGCTAGACACTTTCACTGGATAGGTAGAGGCCTTTCCTACAGGGTCTGAGAAGACCACCATAGTCATTTCTTCCCTTCTGTCAGACACAATCCCTCAGTTTGGCATTCCCACCTCTATACAGTCTGATAACAGACCAGCCTTTATTAGTCAAATTAGCCAAGGAGTTTTTCAGGCTCTTAGTATTCAGTGAAACCTTTATATCCCTTACGATCCTCCATCTTCAGGAAAAGTAGAACGGACTAAAAGGTCTTTTAAAAACACACCTCACCAAGCTCAGGCACCAACTTAAAAAGGACTGGACAATACTTTTACCACTTTCCCTTCTCAGAATTCAGGCCTGTCCTCAGAATGCTACAAGGTACAGCCCATTTGAGCTCCTTTTTATTAGGCCCCAGTCTCATTCCAGACACCAGACCAAATTGGACTGTGCCCCAAAAAACTTGTCATGCCTACTATCTTCTGTCTAGTCATACTCCTATTCACCATTCGCAACTACTCATACATGCCCTGCTCTTGTTTACACTGCCAGTTTACACTGTTTCTCCAAGCCAGCAAAGCTGATATCTCCTGGTGCTATCCCCAAACCGCCACTCTTAACTTTTAAAGTAAATAAATAATCTTTACTGGCAGGACTATGCTGAACCTCCATAGGCACTCTCTAATTAGATGTCCTAGGTCCTCCCAATTCTTAGTCCTTTAATACCTGTTTTTCTCCTTCTCTTACTCCATTTAGTTTTTCAATTCATACAAAACTGTATCCAGGCCATCACCAATAATTCTAAATGACAAATGCTTCTTCTAACAACCCCACAGTATCACCCCTTAACACAAAATTTTCCTTCAGCTTAATCTCTCCCACTCTAGGTTCCCACGCCACCCCTAATTCCTCTCGAAGCAGCCCTGAGAAACATCACCCATTATCTCTCCCTACCACCCCCCAAAAATTTTCACTGTCCCAATACTTTACCACTATTTCATTTTATTTTTCTTATTAATATAAGAAGACAGGAATGTCAGGCCTCTGAGCCCAAGCTAAGCCATCAGATCCCCTGTGACCTGCACTTACACATCCAGATGGACGGATCCTGCCTTAACTGGTGATATTCCACCACGAAAGAAGTGAAAATGGCCTGTTCCTGCCTTAACTGATGACATTGTCTTGTGAAATTCCTTCTCCTGGCTCATCCTGGCTCAAAATCTCCCCCACTGAGTACCTTGTGACCCCCACTCTGCCCGACAGAGAACAACCTCCCTTTGACTATAATTTTCCTTTATCTACCCAATCCCATAAAACGGCCCCACCCCTATCTCCCTTTGCTGACTCTCTTTTCGGACTCAGCCCACCTGCACCCAGGTGAAATAAACAGCTTTATTGCTCACACAAAGCCTGTTTGGTGGTCTCTTCACATGGATGCAAGTGAAATACTAAAACTGAAAGATGCAGCCAATTTTCTAGAGGTATTGCCCTTACGATGTCAACATCTGGGTTTTTCAAACCCACAGAAAGTTGTATGGTTGACATTATGTAGTATCCAGAACTAACTGATTTACAGAGTCTCACCTTTTAATTCATTTTTGTAATGTGATGAAGAAATAATCATTGTTCATGAAGCTAACTGGGTAAAACACATGCAAGTTTAGATAGAAAAATTTTGTGTAGAAAATGCCCTTGAGAAGAGAAGAAATACAAATTTGAAAGAAAGGGGAAAATGAAGTTTAAATGAATTCCAAGCCAAAAGCCATATTCACTTTTTTGGCAGGCAAAAGGTAGAAAACGTGGTTTGCATGTGGAGTCAGAGACTTATTGCTCAAAGTACTTCACTGGTAAAACTGCTCAGAGTACATTTTGTTGATAAATATACATAGTTTGAAAGTTTCATTGTCTTTAAAATACTGCTACTAGGGACTCCTATAATGTTAAAAATTCCCATTAAAATCAAGATTTTTCAAAAGCAGTTTAAGGATAAACAGGCCAAGCATGGTGGCTCACATCTGTCATCTCAGCACTTTGGGAGGCCAAGGTGGGAGGATCACTTGAAGCCAGGATTTCAAAACTAAGCCGGGTGTAGCAGGTTCCTGTAATCCCAGCTCTTGGGGAGGCTGAAATGGGAGGATTACTTGAGCCCAGGAATTTGAGGCTGCAGTGAGCTAGGATCAAGCCACTGCACCCCAGCCTGACCAATAGAAAGAGCCTCTGTCTCTAAACAATAAAATAAATAAACAAATTTAAAAATTTTTTAAAATGGATAAATAATTAGACATATGAAATTTTAAAAAGCTTTATCCTTAAAAATAAGATATTATTTTTATCAATTGAATAACATTTATTTAGTGAAACATAGCAGGGTGTACTTTTTACATATATCTTTAAATGAATCTTCATATTTAAGGTAAATATGAAAAGAATATCAATGTACTTTGCAAATGTCATGGATTTTATTTTGTACGATAAAATAAACGAAAGCTCTGCAAAGTCTAAACCAAGAAAGGCCCCGTTCTTTTAGAGAATGAAATAATCATTTGAGATATAAATATCTGACAAATAAGGTAGAGCAGCAAAGGGAATTAAGAAGAGGTTTGGGGAAGAAATGAACAGTTTCTAGTTGTGGAGGTAATTAACCTTTTTTCAGGATCATTAAAAAATGTTTTTCCTGCACACTACTAATTTTCTTTCAGGTTATAGAGGTCATTGTTTAGAAGAACAGGAGGGGAAAATATTGAGAGCTGATACTCATCTACCTATGCAAAAGGGACACACACAAAAAATTAACAATCAGTACTAAATTATTTCTTTCTGTCATGTATCTTCCTACCCTGAAATTCTACCTTAAGCCAGTGAAATACATCTATACAAACATCATCCGTTGAGGTACTAATTTTGGTGAAAATTATCAGTGCAAAATTTGAATATGTCCCACTATCTTCACACTACTTCATATAAGTAGTATTCTTTATTATTCAATTTTGCATGAAACAATTTGCTCCATTTGTACTGCAGATACATTTCTTTTTGACTCTGCACCCCACAGAGCTGATTTCTAAAGCATAGCCACATTAAGGACACAAACTCTGTGCTTGAAGTACTGTCAAAAGACAGAAATGCTGAAAGGCTAAGATGATGAAATAAATGCCTATAATACTAATTCTGGCCCAGTACATGGCCATGCTGACTTCCTTAATTTCTTTTTCTTTTTTTAAAGTTTACAGATAGGGTCTCTTTCTGTTGCCCAGGCTGGAGTGCAGTGGTATGATCATAGCTCACAACAGACTTAAACTCCTGGACTCAAGCAATCCTTCTGCCTCAGCCTCTTGAGTAGCTGGGACTGCAAGTGAGGGCCACCACATCTGGCAAATTTTTTTATTTTTATTTTTTTGTCAAGATGGGATCTCATTAATCTGCTCAGGATGGTATCTAACTCCTGGCCTCAAGTAATTATCCTGCCTCAGCCTCCCAAAATGTTGGGATTCCATGTATAAGCCACCTTAATTTCATACTTACTTTAGCTTTTCATGTGTGGAGGTTTATTTTCATAGCCAGAAAGTAAAATAAACTACCTCTGAATTATTTAAGAACCCTTTGATAGGTTCTATAATTACTGAGGTCCAAACACCACATCAAACAAAAGTATTTGATCACCGAAATGTAATTAAACTGTTTCTAGCGGCATTGTACCTGATTTTTATATTGTGTTTATAATAGTTACCATTATTAATACTCAATTATAGGTCAATTACAATATATGCATTGTTCAATCTACATTCACAACATCCCCATGAAGTACATATTATCATACTAATATTGCAGCTAAAGAAATAGGTTCTGGTATGTTAGAAAACTTAGCAAAGTTAATACAGCTAGTAAAAGACAGAGCCAGAATTCAATCCCAAGTCCATCTAATTCTAGAACTCATTTGTTGTCCCACAGGACACCATTATTTCATCTCGATAATAATGGAGACTCTAAAGGCCACTTGTAGAGGAAACTAGATTTATTTGATCTTGGCTACATCATGAAGAAACACCAAATCTGGGATTATACAGGGTTGGACATTTTTGACCCTACCTTCCACTAATCTTAGTTCTCCAGAATGAGATGTGAATAAAGCTCATACTGCTTGCTGTCCTTATTGTGCTTGTTCTTCTTGTTGTAGCTGAATGTCCATTTCTAAATCATGGAAGGGAAAAAGTTGTTTGCTTACAGTTATGGCCATGATAAGCAAAGAATCTGAGAGTGGGGTCAGGGAGTCAAAAAAATGTGTAAAAACAGGTAAGGCAATGGTTTATGAATACCTCCTCTAGGGAAAGAATAGGATTCATTATTCTTTTGCAAAAAATGCATCAAAATTCTAAGATATCCCATTTTCTTAATTCTTCACATAATCCTAGTATTTCCTTTATTTTGTTTTCCTAGTAAATTCACTAGTTTTTTTAGTATTTTCTGGCTTTCAAACAAATAGCTAAATGTCCTCTTCTTGTTTTTCTACTGCTTGTTTTGCTTTTTAATCATCTAAGTGAAAAAAAAGGCAGTATACTTTATAAAATGTAATTTATTTACCTCAGAAAGAAAAAATAACTCATATATCACACACAATAAAGAGATTCAGAGCAAAATCAGCATAGTAGCATGTTACAAATTTCTTCATTTTTAAGTTTCTGAAATGTACGTTACTGGTTTATAAAAAACTGAATTTATTTCTCAAACATAAGTATAACATAATAAAATTTTTTTAAATGTAGACTATAATAAAACACTGTACACTAATATTAAAATATATATTCAAGCATTTCATATGTTTAATAAGCCAATAATTTCAGTTCACTTCTACCAATCACTGGCTATTTAGGATCCCCCTTAAATCTTTGTGGAGAACTTCTCATGTTGTTTCATAAATATTTGTTAAGCTACCTTTTCCTCCTGAAACTCAGAGCTCTTATCAGTACACAAGGACTCTACAAGAAAGTCTTCCCACCTTGTGGAATTGACTTGAATATTTAATGAGGTAGCATAAAAGACATTGGCAAGTTTAATACCGGGCACTTAGGAGGCACTTAGTAATTCCCTTCTGTGAAAAGATAATTTTCAAGATGGTAAAATCATGACTCTCATCAAATATAAAATGAATATCTATCAGAGATTTTATTTAGCTCATTAATTAGTGAGGAAACAGGAAAAATGTTAAAACTGATTCAAATGAAAATGTTTTAATAGAGATTTTAATTCTCTACTGGACAAAATTCATTTGCATTTCTATGGACAAGAAACATTTTCATTGTTATCAGTTTGCTACCACACAGCTTCCATCCCTGTAGAGTTGTAAAATAGCCTAGTCAATAAAGACAATCAAAGGTGCACAAGCTTATAGTAACAGATAACCCCCAGAGAGTTTGGTAGACAATGTTCAGTGCTCCACTGAAAGGACTCACAGGAATCTCATTTGCCATTTGCAAATTGATTTTTTTTTTGGCAATCGTTTACCCATTTCCAAGACAACTTTTTTCCTGACACTTCCTTTTTCATAATATTTATTTATTCTAGAACTAAGAATTTATTAATATTTGCATCTTCAGTACTTAGTACATGCTTACCTCATACTCGAAAAAGCCTGGTTTAATTACCTTTTTTAAAGCCACTTCCATTTATACAGGACCTTACTATATGCAAAAAACTTTCCTTATGCTTTCTGTCATTGATTCAATTATCTCACACAGAGTACTGAAAAAACAATGGCAGTCACAATATTATTTTCAATTCAATTTAACAAATATTTAATGAGCATCTACCACATTCATACGCACTGTAAAAAGAAAGAAAGCTAACTATAGTGTCTGGATTTGTGTCTTTTCACTTTTTCTTCTTGATGGTATGCTGGGCTTTGCTTTTATGTCATCCCTTTAACATCATTACCATGGAAACACTTCTGGGGCTATAATTCTGCTTTTTATAGGGAGTTCCTAGTCTGATTACCAAAAGACGATATAAGAATCATACTTACCTCCTCCTGGTCCGCACTGTCATCTTCACAATAGCCCTCTCAACAGGCTTATGAGGTATTGTCGATTGCTCCAAGAAACAGCTCAAAGCAAAAGAAGACTGAGGACAGAATCATGAGGTCATACACATTTAGAGGGACCCCACTGCTATTCTGATGTTTAGTCTAAGAGCCACTTTTCTAGCTTTCTCTGACTTTGTCTTTTCCTAACGAGTCAACAAACTTTGTGTCCTTTGAGAGTTTCACCCTTATACCTGGCTTCAATGTAAAGAAAGTGGTGTTTCTTTAGTGTTCCCCTTTGCCTTGCTTCTTCCAAAGACAAACATTCTAGGAAAAAAAGAAACTAGTTCTAGAGGTCCAGGACAGATATGGGTGTTTTGAATAGATGAGTCCTCAAATTGGGTGCATTACTTGGAAGAAAATGTACCTCAGAGAAGCCAAATAATTTATTCATATTTGCAAGAGTGGTAGACGCAGGATTTGAACTCAAGACTTAAGGTTTGCACAGAAGGCATAGCACTGACAGCTTAGATTTTGGAATTAAAAAAAGAAAGACTTCTATTTGCATTAAGGCCAACCACTGTCTGTGACTTCGAGCTAGTTACCTAGCTTTCCTTAATGTCATGACTTTTTTCCAGAAATAGTAATAATATGTATCTAATAAGGTAGTTTTCAAAATTAAATTAGATACTGCCTGAAAGTCATGTAATCAATAATGCTTTAACTTTCAATATTATTATCTCTAGTTAATCAGGGTTGTCAAAGCTTTTACTGCTAATCAATACAAGGAACTCAGCAGGTAATTACAAAAATAATACACATCAAGGAGTTACACAGGTTAAGACAGTTTTTAAAGTTTATATGATTGTGACTAAAAACATATATGGATTTCTGCTTTCAAAATATTTTTAGGCAGAAAGTGGAATTCACCAATCATTTTCATCATAGCTCTCCAATTCTTTCTTGATTTCCACCCCTCCTTTAAGTGACACTTAACTCCATGTTGGAAAATGCCCCTTCCTGGCTCTGGACCATTCACATGATCACTTGACTCAACTATGTACTTTTCATTTTTAAGAAAGTGACCCACCATCTCAATTGTCACAGCCCTAAAATCAAAAAAACACAAAAAATCTTGTGTACATATTACTCACTTTAGAGTTAAAAAAATACTCTATGTTTTTTAACACCTCTTCTTTGTATACACTCTTACAGAGGTGTGCACGCGCTTAGTTGTGCTGAAAGTGGGGAAGAGCTCATCTGTGTCTTAGTGGGCTCAATCCTTGTGGTGCCCCACATCGAAGGTGGATTAATATAGGACCAGTTTTTAAATCTCAGCATCTTTTTCCCATAGAACTCAGTTAGGCCAGAACTTTTAGATAGATTTGAACAGTAAACTACTGAATGCATTTACTTATTTCAGTTTATCAATGGTCCAAATTATGACAGATACTCCTTTTCCACTATGGATAAATTCTTTCTTCTTAGCAATACTTTTATTTTTTCCTTCCAATTTTTATTTTAGGTTCAAGGAGCACATGTGCAGATTCATTACATGGGTAAATTGCACATTGTGGAGTTTGGTGTGGAGATATTTTGTCTTCCAGGTAATCAGCATAATATCTAATAGATAGTTTTTTAATACCCACTCTCCTCCCACCCTTCAACCTCATGTAGGCCCCAGTGTCTATTGGTCATTTTCTGAGTGTATATGTACTTAATAGCTCCCGGGGAGAACATGTGTTATTTGTTTTTTTTGTTCCTGTGTTAATTCACTGAGGATAATAGATAATGGCCCACAGCTCCATCCATGTTACTGCAAAAGGTATGGTCTCATTCTTTTTTTGAGACAGAGTCTCGCTCTGTCATCAGACTGGAGTGCAGTGGCGCAATCTCGGCTCACTGCAACCTCCACCTCCTGGGTTCAAGCGATTCTCCTGCCTCAGCCTCCAAGTAACTGGGACTACAGGCGTGCACCACCACGCCCAGCTAATTTTGTACTTTTAGTAGAGACAGGGTTTCACCACGTTGGCCAGGATGGTCTCAATCTCTTGACCTCATAATCCGCCTGCCTCAGCCTCCCAAAGTGCTGGGATTACAGGTGTGAGCCATCACACCCAGCCTGGTCCCATTCTTTTTTATGGCTATGTAGTAGTCTATGGTATACTCGTCCCATATTTTCTTTATCCGGTCCACCATTTATGAACATCTAGGTGGATTCCATGTCTTTGCCATTGTGACTCGTGCTGTAATGAACATATACATGGATGTGTCTTTATGGTAGAATGATTTATATTCCTTTGGACATATACCCAGTGATGGGATTGCTGGGTCAAATGGTAGTTCTGTTTTAAGTTCTTTGAGAAACATCCAGACTGAGTTTCACAGTGGGTAAACTGATTTACATTCCCACTAGCAGTGTATAAGGATTTCCTTTGCTCCACAACCTTGCCAGTGTCTGCTATTTTTTGACTTTTTAATAGTAGCCATTCTAGCTAGTGTGAGATGGTATCCCATTATGGTTTTGATTTGCATTCCCCTAATGGTTAGTGATATTGATCATTTGTTCATATCCTTGTTGGTCACCCATATGTCTTCTTTTAAGAAGTATCTGTTCATGTCCTTTGCTCACTTACTAATGGGATTGCTTTTTCCCTTGTAAATTTGATTAAGTTTCCTCTAGATTCTGGCTATTGGACCTTTGTAGGATACATAGTTTGCAAGTATTTTATTCTATTCTGTAGGTTTTCCATTTACTCTATTGATAGTTTCTTTTGCTGTCCACAAGCTCCTTACTTTAATTAGGTCCCATTTGTCAATTTTTGTTTTCATTGCACTTGTATTTGGCATCTTCATCATGAAGTCTTTGCCATGGCCAATATCCAGAATGGTATTTCCTAGTTTGTTTTAGGGATTTTATAGTTTTAAGTTTTACACTTAAATCTTTAACCCATTTTGAGTTGATTTTTGTATAAGGTAAAAGGTAGATTTCTAGTTTCAGTCTTTTGCTTATGGCTAGCCAGTTATCTCAGTACCATGTATAGGGATTCCTTTTCCCATTGCTTTTTATTGTTGGCTTTGTTAAAGATTCAATGGCAGTAGGTGTGTGGCTTTCCTTCTGAGTTCCCTAACCTGTTCCATTGATCTATGTGTCTGTTTTCATACCAGTACCATGCTGTTTTAGTTACTGTAGTCTTGTAGTATAGTTTGAAGTTGGGTAGTGTGATGCCTCCAGCTTTGTTCTTTTTGCTTGGGATTGCTTTAGCTATTCAGGCTTTTTTGGTCCCAAATGATTTTTAGAACGTTTTTATCTAGTTCTGTGAAAAATGTCATTGGTAGTTTGATAGGAATAGCACTGAATCTGTAAATTGCTTTGGGCAGTATGACCATTTTTAACAATATTGATTCTTCATATCCATGAGTATGGAATGTTTTTCCATTTGTTTGTGTCATCTCTATCTCAGCAATAATGTTTGTCTGAGATTTTCTAACCCTCATTCTTCCCCAATCATCATTGATTAGTAATCTCTTATTCAGACCTTCAGTTCTACTTTTACAAACTCATGTAAGACGGAAAAAATTGATCCAACCTTGGCCAAAGACAGATACTTTGTTCATGTTATAATTTATAAAATATTTTTGGGAAAAAATTATCCAATAAATACACTTTAATGGAAATAAGACCCTTCTGAGAGCTCAGCTACTCACCTATTCAGTGGGCTGTTAACCTTGAAAGGAATCTGACTACCTTGAACCAGTCTTGAAGGCATTGTTTAATAATTCTTAACTAGTTGGTTTTTCTCTTATGAAGTACAATAATTAGCTAACCATTCACTTTTCTTATAGTATGTCTCAAAGAAAAGGAAATCTAATCTTTCGAGTGACTAGCTACAAGTCTTCTTCCCTGCAGCAAGATTGTAATAAAATGTTGACACATGTACAACACCAAATTGTCTGAAAAAATGCATTATGTTATTTTATTAAAATTACTTTTTGTTTTGTATTTCATCCCTTCTCCCATCCCACTGGCTTGTAAATTTTTTGATGGCAGGGATATAAAATTTTTTTTTTAACTTTTTATTTTTAAGTCTTGGTACCTACCACACTATCTAGCATATAGTAACCACTAAACAGTTTTGCTGACTCAATGAAGATCTAACAAAAAGAATTAGAAACAGCTAGAGAAGTAGAGCATAAAGCAATATGAAGAAAACAAAAAATAAAGTTGGTATCCCAATGTGTTTCTGACCAGCTGGAAAGCTATTCCAACACAGCAGACCAAGTGCATAATGAAATTTCAAGGAGTAAGTCATTCAAGCTCTGAGAAAGTACCTGCCCAAGAAGCATATAAAAAAATTTGCTGAGTTACAGACTTGAAAACATATTGAAGGTGGCTAAAAAATATTGAAAATAATATAAATAATATTTACTGTTTAGTCCAGAATAGAGAGACCATAATATACTCCAAGGCTTTTTCAGAAGTACAGAAGGGAAAACTACTACTGAGTTTTACTATGTAGCTAGCACATGTGTAGAAAACCTAACATATAGATGTTATGAATATGGCACCAGCCTTAACATTTGATTTTAATGTAATTTTAACATCATTGTCATCTGGAGAACCAGATTACCAGATTCCTTCTGCCATCCAGGTATTCAAAGGAATCCAGAGCCAGATTAGTAGAGCAATGAAATGTACAACGTAAGACTAGGATTGGAAATTTTTATGAAATACAGGAAGATGTCAGTCTGCTCAAGAGCGGTTTTACAGCAATCTCATATAGGGTGGTCACAAACAGGGAAGGCAGAAGTGTTTTAAGATAGAACTGGAGCACGTCCTCATGTGGCCTGTCCTTGACAAGACCTGTGGCAGCAAAGGAGACACTAGTCACATAGCAACCAGAAGATATCAGTTTGTTTTTCTTTTTAAAATAAACTTCACTACACGGAGATATAATTGTTTCGGATAGGGACAGGAGGCAGAGAAATTCTAGGCAGAAAAGGGTGGGTTCCTGACAAAACTCCACCCTGAAGCCTGAAACCACGGCCCAAAGTGAGAAGTCACTTTGTATTCTCAAGTGTTGCCTTTTCCAAAACCACCCGTGGCCCCGCCTGGAGCCATCCTGTGCCAATAAAAAAAACCCAAACTCAGCTGGCAGAAAGAGGAGAAGCAGCTGGACGTCAGCGACTACAGTTGGACATTGGAGAGAAGCAGCTTGACTTCAGAGGGACAGCTGAACAGTGTAACTTCGGAGAAGAATTTGGCCAGACACGATCAGACTTCAAGGGAAGATTACCTTCCCTCCCCTCTCCTCTTCAGCTCCCCTTCCCACTGAGAGCCACCTCCATCAGCAATAAAATCTTCCACATTTACCATCTTTCAATTCGTTCGGGTGACTTCATTTCTCCCAAAAGCTGGACAAGAGCTCAGGTACCACCAGTGCGGATGAAAAAGGCTGTCACACTGACTCTTTGCCCTCACAGGCAGAAGGCAGCCATCTCATGCGAAAAGGCAAAGGGTCCACTGAGCTATTAACACTTAAGCCGTCCACGGACAGCAGAGCTAAAAGAACACTGTAACTCTCCCTCTGGGGCTTCAGGGGTCGCGGGCACCTCTGCCACATGCTGCTGCAGGGCTGTCACGGAGTTGGCTCCTGCCGGGGCGCTTGCCCCAGCTCCTGCGCCTGCTCACCTGTGCACCCCTCCCGTGAGGGGTGGATCACAGCGGTCCAAGTGAGTGGAGTTCATTCCTTCAGGCACCAGAGCAGCCAGCTGACTCCAGCGCTCCTGTACTCCAGTTCCCGCTTTGTTTGTTCACACACTCCCTTCTGAGAGGAGTTGAGAGCTGCGGGCTCAGTAAATGGGGCACCCGCTTGGTGAGTCTTGCAAAGGTCAATTAGATAGAAACCAGAGAACTGAGACAATATTCAATTTTTTTTTTTTTTTTTTTGAGATGAAGTCTCGCTCTATCACCCAGGCTGGAGTGCAGTAGCGGGATCTCGGCTCACTGCAACCTCCACCTCCTGGGTTCAGGCGATTCTTGTGCCTCAGCCTCCCTAGTAGCTAGGATTACAGACATGGGCCACCATCCCTGGCTAATTTTTGTATTTTTAGTAGAGACGGGGTTTCACCATGTTGGCCAGGCTGATCTCGAACTCCTGACCTCAGGTGATCTGCCCACCTCGGACTCCCAAACAATATTCAAATTTTACTTACTCTCACTGAGGAACAGCAAACATTTATTTGCTTTTTAAAAAACTTTTAGCACCAGACTGTAAAACAAAAAATAAAAACAACCAATGGGCTATCTAAAATAACAGTAGATTAATTACATAAGGCTTACTTTATGCTTGGCACTATTCCATATGTTTTATAATTTATTTTTAAATTCATTTACTTCTCAAAACAAGCCCAAGAGGTAGCTTCTGTCAACATGCTATTTTATAGATGAGGTAGCTGAGAGATTGGGAGGTTAAATGATTTTCCTTATGTCATATAGTTGGTAGAGTAAGCATGCAGGCAGCCTAGGCTATAAAATATGTGCTCTCAACATATATTTGTCCCTCAATTTTACTTAATGAACTTCTTTCATACAATCTTCATTTATTACCTCATGTAACTTTACAATATTCCTCTCAGTTTTATTTTTAAAAAAGATTTTCTTAGAAAACATAATCAACAGGTGAGGATCTGGGAATCTGTTCTGCGATACAGACTAAGTGGGATAACTACTGGAAGTCTTTTTCCTCATCTGTTTGATGATAATAGTAGTATTTTCTGCCTTGTTGGGTTTTTATTACAAAGTTAAAATGTAAATTGTCTAGTACTGTTCTTAATAAATGACATATCTATGCACATGTCTAGATTTACATTTAGATATAGATTTAATAATATAGATATATAGATTGATAGATACAGATACTATCATTACTGATAATGTTATAATTATTAAATTAGAAATGAGAAAAGTGAGAGTCATACATTAAGTTATCTTTGTTAATCACGGATCTCTTTGACACCAAAATATGGAAGCCCCCAATTTTTTATAGATATATTTAACCTTAACATATCAGGAAGATCCAAAAGGCATGTGAATGAAAAAGAGCCTAATAGCTATAAACTATAGGTAGATGATTGATAGATACAGATAAAGAAACCTATCTCCATTTTAAATTACATGTCTATTAAAACTTTGAATTCCCTTTCTTTACTCATCAGTTTTTACATCCTAAAACTGCTCTACACACCTTGCCAAATTTTCCCTCTTATGCTTACCTACCCGCAGGTCCTGCCCCTTTGTATTTTTTCTCTACACTCCTTCTTTCATTATGTGGATCTCTTTGTCAGGTTCATCTACCTAGCCATTCACCCATAAAGCACACACTAGTGTTTTTTGTTCTATCCTATAATATTCTCTGTAATAAATCCGATAGCTCCTCGAGAAGATCAAGTGCTTTTCCAGATAAATGCATTTGCATTGTCTTCTGTGAAAGTGTTTTACATTTGCTTATTATTCAAAGTAATTGTCAGATTTTAGGACAATCTGAGACAATATCTATTGTACCTATTTGTAAACTAGTTTTTCAACAAGTTAAAAATATTTATAACCAAGAAACATAACTGTTGTCTCTGGTAGGCTCTCATGTTCTTGGTGTATCCTTCTCTCCTTTATGTTCAACTATTTACACAATTGAAATCAAATGACCTTTTGCTCTACCTCTATTAGGATGCATTAACTGAGATTATCTCAAAGCTATTTAATCTCACATTGTGTGTAAAATTCATTCATATGTCTGAAATACATATTGTACTAGATCTTAAATATGTTGCAGTACATTAAAATACATTTTTAAGTTAAAAACAAAAAACCTAGAGCAACAGCAAAACTAAGGTTTGTTGTTCCCAGGACAGAGTCTAATTCAGCTGCAGCAGCAAGACTGGATGAATATTTTCTAAAAACATGAACTCCCACAAAGTATAAAAAAGCTTCTGTAAGTGTGGGTGAGTTCTGTTCATTGACAAAAAAAAAATCCTTTCCCCATATCAAGGAGTAGTGAGCTACAATATCAAATCATGAATACAGAAATTTCTCAAGCCACTTGTGATAAACTCATTTCTAGTATCATACACACTAGTTGACACCAAATAAAACTTCTCTTTCATATCAGAGTTAAACTGTAAATAAACTTCTACTTGGTCTTTTGCATTACACACTGGGAAGTCCAGCTGAGTCCAAGAGATGTCTTATAATCTCTGTGTTCGGCTATTGCTGCAAGCCACTGTGCTCCAGGGCCTCATGCTGTCAGCAAAGAGAAAAAACTATATTTGAATTACATTATTCGATTCGATCAGGGAACTATATTTTGTCTGCCCAGAAACTGACACATATTGAAAAGGTACAATTTACATATATAAGAAGCATGAGCAAAACTGTACATTTTTACTATGGCTGTCAATGTAAGTCTGTATATCTGGAAGTAATGTCTACTCAAGACAATAGGTCAAAATAGGTAGTTTCAAGCAGTGACTTCTGAATTTACAAAAGTATTGAGTGCTAAGTTATTATTTGTTAATGCCCTCTTTATTTTTTTACTTTGAGTTTCCCATATTAAACAATTATTTATCTTCAACCTATACTATTTCAACCTATACTTTTACTATTATAAAGTTTCTGTTGTATCTACTAAGGAGAAGACACCTGAAATGCTTATTAGGCTCCTGCTATAAAAACATATTTCTTGTTATTTCTTATTTCTCACTTCTAACACAATATACAATGGTTCATAATTCTAATTTCTAGAAAATATTGCTGGGTTTTGGTGGAACCTATATATGTATAATATAATATAATAGGCTCATAATTAGTAGCAACGTTCTTTAAGAGACTTGGAATTTTGGAATTTGAAATCAGAATATTTGAATTTAAGTCCTGATTCCACCATTTATGAGCTAAAGAATCTTGAAAAGTCAGGTTCTCAGAGCCTAAGTTTTCTCAGCAGCTGTGGAGCAAATAAGACAGTATATAAGAAAGACTTTTAGAAATTATGTTATGATACAAGTGTTTGTATTTGTTATTATATCTTATGGGAAAATACTTGGAAAGTTTGATTTTTAGTTCTTACTTTACATATACAAGAAAAAAGCAGAAGGAATTGTCCGTTTGACCTTCATACCCAGAGTATTTCTGGTCAAATTAAGCACTTTCATCTTGTATGTTTTTAAATAGTTTTAAATGATAACATAAGGGCAAATGTGTGAAACCCTGAAGATTTTGCTATTCAAAGTGTCAGTCAGTTCATAGTCACACTAACAGCCCAATAACAGGGCTAAGGAAGTGTTTTATTCCTCATTTAAGTATATGACTTTATTCCAACCTGACCCAATTCACTTGACACTATCTAAACTGCAGGTGGCTCGTTAGTCGTGTAATTACAGTTCCACGGTTTCAGTTTAATACTTTGGACTCAATTTAGTTGTACAAAGGAATGCAAGATTGCCACATAGATTAGTTCTTTAAAGACTTTTGATCCTTTTGTATTTTAATAAATTTTCCAAATGCTATTATTGCTTCTCTTAAAGACTTGATTCTTGAAAGCTTTTGCTCTTTACAAGCTTAATATCTGCTGAAAAAAGCTGCAGAAAAATGTTCAATAATGGAAATGCTAAGCCTTCATTCTCATAATCAACATAAGCTTTGAATCTTTATCAAACTTTTATCAACCGTTCATTACATTCTATCCTTTAAGCTCATGCTGACTTCACTATTGAACTCTTCATTACAGAGTTATATTTCTTTGTTTTGCTTTGGCAAACACTGTGTGCATGTGCGGGTGTGTGTGTGTGTGTGTGTGTGTGTGTGTGTGTGTGTGTCTGTGTGTCTTCACTTTTGGAGAGACTGTTATTTTCATTTTTTACTATTATACAGTTTTATTGGTGTCCCAAATAAATAAAAGTTTTCAATTTTAGAATATTCACACATAACTAGCAAAGGATGAAGTCGATAATTTATATTCCAGTTAGGTTATAATTTTCCTATAGTTAAATTTACCTCAAAAAGCACATAGCAGTGATTGTTTTCCAGGTGACTTTTAAGTATTTACCTTCATCTATCTCCACCCTAGTTTATATAAATGAAAGTCACCCCTTTGTGACTTATTA
The DNA here is from genome assembly GCF_028885655.2 of Pongo abelii. Classification (NCBI taxonomy): domain Eukaryota; kingdom Metazoa; phylum Chordata; class Mammalia; order Primates; family Hominidae; genus Pongo; species Pongo abelii. The sequence continues at coordinate 153,484,891 of NC_071985.2, forward strand.
TCTATCTATCTATCTATCTATCTATCTATTTATTTATTTTTTTGAGACAGAGTCTCGCTCTGTCGCCCAGGCTGGAGTGCAGTGGTGCGGTCTCGGCTCACTGCAAGCTCCACCTCCCGGGTTCGCGCCATTCTCCCGCCTCAGCCTTCCGAGTAGCTGAGACTACAGGCGCCAGCCACCACGCCGGGCTCATTTTTTGTATTTTTAGTAGAGACAGGGTTTCACCCGTGTTAGCCAGGATAGTCTCGATCTCCTGACCTCGTGATCCTCCCGTCTCGGCCTCCCAAAGTGCTGGGATTACAGGCGTGAGCCACCGCACCCGGCCGTGATTATGTACTTAAACAGTTAAGTTATTGGTAGCTAAAATAGTAAAGGTTCTTTGAGTTAAAATGCCTTTGTGGTTACACATTTATTTATACACCTAATTGTTCAACAATCATTTCTTTGGCATCTGTTCTGCACTAGGAACTACTTTGGGTACTCTACACAGGGGCAAAGCTGAAGAATGCATATCCCTTGCTTTTGGAGGGCTCAGGGTGTAGTGAGTAAGATACGTTGTTAAATATACCAAAGTAAGTACGTTAAAGAGTCTGACATGTAAGAACTGATATGTCTGTGACTTTTTCTGCCTCAGAGATTAGGGGGAAATTTCATAGAGTGATATTTGAGCTGAATTATGAAGGCAAGAAAACACCCGAAAAATTTTTTTAAATAATTTAAAAAAGGAAATATATAAAAGGTGAAAATTTAATTCCAGACAATAATATGTTCTTAGTTTTTGAGTACTACTGACCCTGACTTTTCCTTATTATAAGTGAGTTAGAGTTTTCTCCCATTTTGTTGTATGTAAGTCTCTGGAAATTGTATTTGCAGAGCATTCCAAAAGAGCTTGAGCCCAGGGCAAAACCACGGCTTTTTATTTGGGCTCTTGCAGTTTCCTGGATGCATAATTTGAATAATTATTTCAGCTGCTTAAGCTAATTGAGAAACTCAGAAGAAGAAGAGTGATTATTAGTCGTTTTTAATAATTTAAAATGTATTTCTTATTTGTAGAGTTATATTACAGATTCACCGTATATGCTTTGCCAGTTGGTGCGTATAAATTTTTATAATGTATTGTTGTCAATAAAAATAAGTTGCTTTCTAATTGTGTGCATGTGTGTCCTACAGAATTTTAAAGAGCAGTGCTACAGCATTTCCTTTTGTGGGATTCCAAAATTCAATCTCGTGTTCATTCATATGATGATACCAGAAAATATCATTTCCTAATATTTACTGGGTATTATAATTACCTACTTTTAGCTTTGCATTTTTGCATATGCAAAACTTACTCTTAGACACATTAGTAAGATTTAAGGTACTAAGAGCATACCTTGAACTTTGATAACCTTGCTACAGATTTTCTAACAGCCACATACTCTCAGTTCTTCTTTTGGTCAACGTGAGCTTCACTTCTAGTTTTTCAGAGGTGTCAGAAAATCTTGTTTAGGTAAATAAAATACAATTTTAATGGAGTTGCCTATTGGTTATTTAAAAAATTTTTTTTGAGCTCTGTCCTTGCTTGGCTAAGTGTGATGAGGACTTTGCAATACCTGTCAGGGTTGTGTTTCAATGATGCTCAGACTACTAACCTGAGCAGACTATGCTGGAATATGCAAGGACACTTGCCTTAGTGCTAAAGGCATATCCTGCTCATCTGTACATCCTGTCAAATCTTTTTTTTCTTTCATTCCAATTTTTCTAATTTTTTTGATGTACAGTTTCGAATGATACAACTAAAAATAGATTTATAATGGTAGTTTATATATAGAATTGCTCAAGTAAGGTTTCCCTGGAGCAGATTGTTTTCCCTCCTTTTAACAAAATCAATAGCCCATTTGAACTTAGAGCCCTTTATCTCCCGAAAAGAAATAATGATTTTTAGGTATTCCATATACAGGGGAATGTTCCATAGTTTGATATCAGAGCTTCTTTTATGAAGCAACACTCCTACTTGGGACAACTCAAAAAATGATGAGGGCAGCAAGGAGCTGACCTCTTCCTTGCCCCTTCATCTTGACCTTTTATGTGTTGCTACAGGATCCTCTAAAATTAATAGTATTCAATTATTATAAAGCTACAAAATTTAAATGTAATACTTGAAAAAGACAATTCTCATGTATTATTTGCCTCCCATGTGTTAGGTACTTTTGTGATTGTACTGCAGTACCAGAATCCTGAAAAATATCAGTCTCCCTACTTATTTTGTATCTGTGGAAAAACAGATGCTAATTCAGGTTCACCTACTTGCCCATGTTCTCACTGTGGTAAAACCAAGACTCCAACAATCTGTGCTTTTTCCAAAAAAATCACCCTCTCAATTTGGAAATACTATAACTAGACTATTATAATAATGGATTAGAAAATGATTTTTTGTTCAAAATCAATGAGGAAACTGTGCATGGTGAAGAATGTCAGACCAAAAAAAAAAAAAAGGCACTAGATGAAGAAAAATTTCAATAAAACTGCTTGTTCAAGGACATTTTTCACTAAAATGTAATATATTTTTCTGATGTCAAAATTCTTAAAAGAGCAAGACATTTATTTCAATTTAACCAAAATTTAATGAGCACCCTTGATGTGCCTCCAACATTGTGATAGATAGTAAGATCCACTGAATCCAAAGTGGAACTACACTAAGCTATGGAGGTTTTCCCTTCAGACCCAAGGCCCTTGGTAAAAGAAATAGGTATCTGAAGCTCTCAGGTCTTTGAGGTTGAAAAATAAAGCCACAGGCACCATTGAATTCTATAAATAAAGGCTATAAAACTCTTACTTCTCTGTGACTTTTCTTTAAAACATCCCTACACATAATTGTTGAATCTTTACAACTGTAACAAGGACTACCCAAATATGATTTTAGTCACCAGAGCTTCTTAACTTTTAGTGCTATTGGCTGAGGAGAAAGGTTCATGAGATCACGAGTTTGGGATTGCTAATAATTTTTCTAAATCTTTCTTATTGACAAAAGATATAAATTGTTTAATGTGACACCCTCCCCAACTTGGGCACTCTATGTGTCATATTCTCAAAGCCATTATCTTTGTCACCCAGACTAGTATCTACTTTCACTTATTTATTCCCCCAACAAATGAGAGCTGAGCAAGTAAATTCTATACCATGGAATCATGTTTGACTCCTCTGTGTCATATCTTACATTCAAAGGATCAGTACATTTGTTTGATGCTACTTCCAAAATCTATACAGAAATTAATCACTACTTCACCTATATCACCATGGTACAAATCCTTATGATATTTTGACTGAACAATTTCCATTGACTTTCCAATCTGCTTCCTGGCTTTTATATTCCATCTCCCTTAAACAGTCTACTTTTAACAAAAGAGGAGGCAATCTTCAGATCACTTCTGATCCAACTTTATTGACTTCCTGCTTCACCTACCGTCAAATCTTAACTCTTTTCAAAGGCCTACAAGTTGTATTACATGTTTTCTCTTTTTCTGACCCCATCTTTGATCACTCTTTTCCTCTCATACTGTTCCATAAGATGTTGTTCCATCTTGCTCCGTTAGATTATTGAGAACAGAGGTGTGTCTGTTTTGTTTACTGCTGCTATTTCCACATTTACAGAACCTAAAATGGTATATGGCACATATTAAGGGAATATTTAACACTCAAAGAGGGTCAAGAGGTAATTGTGTAGTTTTCAAAATATGAATTCTCATGCACATTTTTAGTTTCAATAAGGGCATGTATTTAAAAGTGCTACACTTTTCCCTCAAAGTACTCTTTCCAAGTAAAAGTTAAAAGTCTGGTGCAAAAACCATACTTCAAGCTAAGAGGTTTTTACCAATAGGTTGTTGATCACTTCCCAATACAATTGCACTTTGTATCTCAACCTATTTGGGAGGATAATCCTTTTTGTGTTGGGATATGCTGTTTGTGCAGTGAAAAATATTAGTTATTATAGGTGTGATTAATATAAATAGCAACAGTTTACTTTCTTAAATTTTCTAAATAAACTTTAAAATATATAGGTTTTTAGCACCTTTTAAAGGAGGACATTGTGTGTCTGGTCTCAGGTTAGCTCTCTGTATAGACATTTGTATAGATGTTTATTCAACTATTTTACATGGATAAATACTAGCACATACAGTGAAAAGTCTACTGCCCACGAGTCAATATGTCCTAGTTATCACCCTCCCAACTCAATTTTGATAAAATCCAAATTTGTTTTTTTTTCTTTTCAGAAATTCTCTAGTTTAAAAGGAAGTAGAATGTAGTCATCTCTAAAGTTTCCGGAATATTAATAAAAACATTATGTTGCCCATAAAACTGTAGGTGTATTTTGAACCGATTTTATATCAATCTTTTATTTTGAATGCTTGTAGCTTTGACTTTGGCACAGGCTACAAGAAATACACTTTATAAGTCTCTTGCTCCCAAGTCTCTAAATTGCACATTCTGAAAAACTGGCTATTTCTGCGCAGAACATAGAGATTGAATGCAAGGCTATAATTCACTTTAAGGTTTTCTGCTGATGACATAAACCACCGAAGCTTGTTGGTTTATGAACAACAACAGAACACAGAGACTGAATTATGGCATGTGTCAGTGATGAGAGATAAAGAATTGGCATTCACAACCCAAAGATAATAGTTCTATTCCATTAAATTTGAGACATAGAAAAAACCAAGATTTTTAAACATTTAAGAAATAGTTCATCTCTGAAAAATTTTATAGTTAATGAAAAGAAAATATCAAATCTATGCTCGAAAGAAAATAAAACAGAGATGATGCAAGGAAGTCCATAGGCAGACCTGGCATTTTACATAACTGAGATGTTTCTGAATTTGCTGGAAAATTACAATTTCTCCCTTTTGGAAGTAGCACCTTACAAAGCTTCATACTAGCTTACTAACTGCCCGGGCTTTGGAAAGTGAAACACTTAATAATAATGCAAGAAGATTTGTCTTTTGTATTTCTTGATGTCTTTTGAGAAGAAGAAGCGAGAATATAGGCAAAATAAGTAAAAGCCACAATATGCTATTTTACAAGGGTAGTCATTAAAGTCCATTCTTACAGCATTCTTTTTTTTTTTTTTTTTTTTTTCCGAGACGGAGTATCGCTTTGTTGCCAGGCTGGAGTGCAGTGGCGCCATCTCGGCTCACTGCAAGCTCCACCTCCCAGGTTTACGCCATCCTCCTGCCTCAGCCTCCCAAGTAGCTGGGACTACAGGCGCCCGCCACCATGCCCAGCTAATTTTTTGTATTTTTTTAGTAGAGACAGAGTTTCACCATGTTAGCCAGGATGGTCTTGATCTCCTGACCTCGTGATCCGCCCATCTCCGCCTCCCAAAGTGTGGGGATTACAGTCTTACAGCATTCGTTACCTTTCAAGTTTCCAAAATGGTGCAGGCACCAAGTTTAAAACAGTGAGTGGAGCTACAAAGTTATGCAGAAGCAGATACTAAGCTACAAGCTGTGTGCTAATTTGAGTTCCCTAGAGGCAACTCTTGAGGTAAGGGTTGTAAGGTGGGTACTTTACTTGGGAGGTACTGAGAACATGGGTGGGGAGAAAAGAAGTGTTACAGAAAAGAAAGGTAGCTACTAAGTGGCAGTTTATTAGAACTACATGGCTACTGGAGCTTAATCTCACAGAGAAACTGGGCAACAGTGTAAAGCAGTGCCTTAGTGTTATTGCACAGGAGGACAGAGGAGCTGGGTTAGTACATATTGTATAATCATTGGTTGAATATTGCCTAGGGTGAAGGTGGACTGTGTTAATGTAGACGAAGCCTGCAGGCCTAGAAGAAAGATGCTGGCAATTAGAAGTCAAGGTCAGAGGGCTATAGACAGGGCACTTTAAGTGTCAGCTATAGAGAAAATGTTTGGGGACACTGCCAAACTGAGTTTGGGAGCCAGGGTGGCTTGATTTCTAGTCTCAGCTTTTCCATTCCTAAGTAATGCTATTATGAGCAAGCCCCAATCTCCATGCATTTCTGCAAAAGAAATAGTTGAGGCAGATGATTTTTAATCACCCACCGCTTGTGATATTTTACACACTTGGGATTTTCCATGGTGTCAAATTATTACATTTCTTAGGGCTGAGCCCATATGTTTGAGGATTCAAGTCATGGCTTAGTGTCTATCACATGAAACTGTCGGGTCTCAGAACATGATACCCCAAAGGATGGCACCTTGGCATGCTGAGTATTTTGAACTGAAGGATATTGGAAGGGCCTCAGAAGCAAAGTCTCTCTGATCTTCCCCTGTTCTCCTGTCTCCCACACCTCTTACTTCCTCAAACCAAGTCATAGATAATAGAACTTGTCTTCTCCAAAGGGGTCATCAAAATTAAAACTCTTCTCCCCCAAAGCAAGCCATAAAACCCCAAAAGGCCACTCTCTTTCTTCTTCCTTCCTTTTCAAACACTCTAATTTCAGAAGGGTCCTGCCCTATACCAGGGGGAAGGAATACTATGCAGAAAAGCCAAGAAGAATCTGAACAGACAGACCGTGCTAGGTTTCCCTGTCAATTTCCACTAGACTTATACCCTTTTGTCCAATTGCATTTTTCCACAGTTGTCTATTCTTCATGTGACCTGGATCTTTGGGTCTTTATTCCTGAGGATTCCCATGTCACATAAAACTGTAATTAAATAAATTTGTTATGTTTTCCCTTTGTTAACCTGTCTTTTGTTACAGGAGTGTTGGTTATGACCCTATGATAGGTGAGGAAAGGTATCATCTCTCTCTGTCCCTAACTCTCCCTGTGCTTCACACACCCTTCTCACACCTGCCTCCACATATGGGTAAATGGTGCCCACATCCACCTACCTCTTTAAGATTCTGATTTCTTCTTGTCCTACAGTCAATTCGTTCAAAGTCATCTTGGTTCTGCCACCATGATACATGTCAAATCTGACCATTGTCATCCTAACCCAAGCCATTATGACCCCTAGCTAGCCTGCAAAAGAGCATTCCATTATTTTCCTATAATCTTTTCTTCACAAAAGAGCCAGTGTGCCTTTTACAACATGAATTTGTTTTGCTGCTTCAGAAAATTTATATTATAATGAGATTAAAATTCATATTACTTATCATGACCTACAAAGAAGACCCTTTATTTTCTCCTCTGTTTAACTCTCCCATATCATTTCTCACCACTCTTCCTTTATTTTTTTCTGCTTCTGATACTTCAGCCTTCTTTCTGCCTCTATTACAAAACAATCTTACTCTATTCTCACTGTCTAACTTACCTAAAATGCTTTTCTTCAATCTCAGCAGGATTATATCCCTTCAGGTTTCACCCTAAATTCTCCTTTTTCAGAGAAAGTGCTAAAATTGTACTCCCAAGCGATCACTATATATTCCACATTTTATTTTATTCAGAAAGAATTATTTATTATCAGAAAGTATCATTATCAGAAGACATTATTATTGTTATCAGAAAGTACCATTTATTTTAGTTTTCTCTTTATTTTCTACCTTTTTCCAAAGTAATTTATGTTCCATGAAAGCCAACCTTTAAATTAATTCATTCACTTCTGTGCCGTCAATACTCAATGCAAGAAATTTGATAATGGATAGATACTCAATAAATATTTGTCTAATGAATTATGGCTCTTTCATAAATTGTTGCTGATTTGAACAGAACTCCTAATTTTTAGATATATTCATTGATATCTTGGGTTTCAAGGATATGAGATACAATATACCTGGTATATAAATCCACTATGTAGAAGATACTGAGGTGTCACTCTACAAAATTAACTTCAAGGAATGTTTTGGTAGGCAGAATCATTATTTGAGGTCTCCCTAATGATGTTCATATTCTAGTTCTCTAAATATGTTAGATTATATCACAAAGGAAAATCAAGGTTGCAAATGGATTTAAAGTTGCTAGTTAGCTGTCTTTAGAGAGATTGAGGTGAATAATCTGGGTAGGCTCAATATAATCACAAGGATTCTTACAAATGGAAGAGAAAGGCAGAAGAGAAGAGGAAGATACAGTGGTGACTACAGAAGAATGATCTGAGAATATTCAATACTTCTATCTTCCCTTTTGAAGATAGAAAGAAACTGCAAACCAAGGAATGGAGGTGGCGTCAAGACACTGGAAAAGGCCCTGCTGAGATCTTAATTTTAGCCCGATGAGACCCATTTTGGACTTCTGACCTCCAGAACTGTACAATAATAAGTTTGTGTTGTTTAAGCTGTTATATTGGTGATGGTTTGTTAAAGCAACCATAGGAAATTGATACAGGTAATGAGGGCCACTGATACAACATCTGACACTGGAGAAAATGAAGAATGATAAAATAACCTAGAGAACTAAGAAATATTATTTCCATCTCAAATATGAATACATGCCTTAAGTAGTTCCAAGCTAGGATAGTTTCATGGAAATGTTTTATGTTTAAATTTATTCTTACCTGTGAATAGATCATCACGAGAGCCCTATGAATTCTTACTACTCCCATTTTACAGATGAATGACCTGAGGTAGTGAGAGGCTAAGTGCTTTGTCAAAAGCTGCACAAAAAATAAGCAGCAGATTCAGTACAGGAAACTGTAGGTAGTATAAGAGAGTGACAATAATCTTTCCTTGAGGACTGTAGAAATATGTAATTCTAAGGATGGTCAATGATATGATTTGGCTTTGTGTCCACACCGAAAATGCTAATAGTGGTGTGGACAATGAAGCCCAGGCTGAAGTGGTCTCAGATGGAGATGAGGAACCTCTTTGGAATTGGAGCAAATGTGACTTTTCCTTGCTTTAACAAAGAGACTGGCAGCATTTTGCCCCTGCCCTAGAGATCTGTGGAACTTTGAACTTGAGAGAGATGATCTGAAATTAAAACTTATGTTTAAAAGGGAAGCAGAGCACAAAATTGTGGAAAATTTGCACCATGATAATGCAATAGGAAAGAAAAACCAATTTTTCTGGGGGGAAATTCAAGCATGAGTAACAAGGAGCCAAATGTTAATAGCCAAGACAATGGGGAAAATGTCTCCAGGGCATGTCAGATATTTTGATGGCAGCCCCTTCCATCACAGGCCTGGAGGCCTTTGGAGAAAAAAAATTGTTTCCTAGGCCTGGCCCAGGGCCCCCACTGTTGCATGAAGCCTCGGGACTTGGTGCTCCGTGTCCCAGTCTCTCCAGCTCCAGCTGAGACTAAAAGGGGCCAAGGTACAGCTCAGGCTGTTGCTTCAGATGTTACTTCAGAGGGTGCAAGTGCCAAGCCTTGGCAGCTTCCATGTGGTGATGGGCCTTTGGGTGTACAGAAGTCAAGAAATGAGGTTTGGGAACCTCTGCCTAGATTTTAGAGGTTGTATGGAAACGTTGGGATGTCCAGGCAGAAGTTTGCTGCAGGGGTTGAGCCCTCATGAAGAACCTCTGCTAAGGCAGTGCAGAAGGTACATGTGGAGTTTGAAGCCCTCACACAGAGTCCCTACTGGGACACTGTTTAGTGGAGCTGAGAGAAGAAGGCCGCTGTCCTCCAGATCCCAGAATGGTAGATCCACCAATAGCTTGCACCATGTGCCTGGAAAAGCTACAGGTGCTCAATGCCAGCCAGTAAGGGAGGTGCCCAAGGCCATGGGAGCCTACCCTTTGCATCAGGGTGTCCTGGATGTGAGACATTGAGTCAAAGGGCATAATTTTGGAGCTTTAAGGACTGCCTCACTGGGTTTTGGACTTACAAGGGGCCTGTAGCCTCTTTGTTTTGACTGTTTTTTCCATTTGGAATGGGTGTATTTACCCAATGCCTGTACCCCTATTGTATCTTGGAAGTAACTAACTTGTTTTTGATTTTACAGCTCATAGTCAGAAGGTGACTTCTTGCCTTGTCTCAGATGTGACTTTGGACTTGAAATTTTGTGTTAATGCTGTAATGAGTTAAGACTTTGGGGGACCGTTGGGAAGGCATGATTGGCTTTGAAATGTGAAAAAGACATGTGATTTGGGAGGGGTCGGGGCAGAATGATACACTTTGGCTCTGTGTCCCCACCCAAATCTCATCTTGAATTGTAATCCTCATGTTTCGAGGGAGGGAGGGACCTCTAATCTCCACATGTTGAGGGAGGTAGCTGATTGGATCATGGGATGGTTTCCCTCATGCTCTTCTCATAATAGTAAGTGAGTTCTCACAAGATCTGATGGTTTCATAAGTACTTGAGTTCCTCCTTCACACACTCCATCTCACCTGCCGCCATGTAAGACATGCCTACTTCCCCTTCTGCCATGATTGTAAGTTTCCTGAGGCCTCCCTAGCCATACGGAACTGTGAGTCAATTAAAGCTCTTTTCTTTATAAATTACCCAGTCTCAGGAAGTTCTTTATAGCAGTATGAAAACAGGTTAATACTGTCATGAAACCAATAGTCAATAAATCAATGAAAATATATGAAAAATCAACTTAAAGAGAAAGAATAACTTCTAGTCTACTCCCATTTTGTTAGTATAATCAGTAGATCTAAAGGTGATTTAATATAGTTTTGCCTTTTAAAAATGTTTACTTTTTGAAATCCAAAGAGGTGTTTGTAAACAATAGAAACACAGAAAATAGAAGTAGGTAAGAGAAGTCACACTAACATTGGCAAATCTCTTTCAAGTACTTAATATGTAAAAAGAAACTCTAATTCAGAAAGAAGAATATTACATTTATCAAACAAATATAATCCTTTATTTAAGAGAGTTACAATTACTGATTGTACCAAAATGACATTTAATTCCTGACACTCTGATTCTGTGTTCAACAATCAATTTTCTGAATTATTGTTTTTGTTTTCATTACCAAATGTGAATACATAAATTAATAAAATTCAATATTCATCTATATATTATCTCTAGTCCTTGCATCCACCTCATCAGGTTAGTACTTATTAAACCATTTTGCAGATTAGAAACAGAAGATTTAAAAATAGTACCTTAAAAAATGTCATCAAAATCCTTTATTTTCCACATGTTTTTACCACGAAAAAAATGTGTCTCCTAGTGAGACTAAGTAGACACAGAGAGAATGGGCCTTCTAGAGAGAGTGAGTAGTCAGGTAGTTCCCATCATAAATTAATATATTCACATTCTATATTTTTATTTTTTAGATGTTTTGTGAGCAGTTGTATGAACCCAAAATGGAGTCAAGAGCTAGACTTAGACAGATTGGTGCATAAGATCACAGCTGCTGTGAAGACATCAATTATGGCCAGACATCCTTTACTAAATGACATCCCTCTGACCCTGCACAATTTTTCAAATTGTAACAACACAAGTCTTCCAATGCCAGTTTTTTGTTTTTGTATTTTTCAGAATAGAAAACAATGTACTCAGGAAAACAGAAAGTGAAGAAAGTATAAGGCATGAGGGTTACAGTTACTTTCATGGGAATGGCAATTCTTGGATTGTATGTTAAATATCAAAGCACTGAAACCCAAAAGAAGTGGAATGGGTAGGATTATTAGACAAAACATAAGACATCCAGTTATATTTTAATTTCACATGAACAATGAATACTTTTTAGTATAGCCATCTACCAAAGATTGCATGGTACTTGCCCAATGAATGTCCACTCTCGCTATTTTGGTTGGGGTACACTTAGACTAAAAAAGTTTTTGTTGTCTATTTGCAATTAAAATTTAACCAACCATCCTGACTTTTTTTTTTTTTTTGAGATGGAGTCTTGCTCTGTCACGCAGGCTGGAGTCTAGTCTCACTGCAACCTCCACCTCCCGGGTTCAAGTAATTCTCCTGCCTCAGGTTCCTGAGTAGCTGGGATTACACTCACGTGCCACCATACCTGGCTAAATTTTGTATTTTTAGTAGAGACAGGGTTTCACCATGTTGGTCAGGCTGGTCTCAAACTTCTGACCTTGTGATCTGCTCACCTTGGCCTCCAAAGTGCTGGGATTACAGGCATGAGCCACCACGCCCGGCCTGACTTTTTATTTGCTAAATCTGGCAGCCTTAGGAATGGGGGCTGGACTAAAAGCACATTTGTATGAAAATGTGTAGGCAAACAGCTCAGTTGATGAATTTGAAGCTGGGTTTCTGGTGGAAATCCAAGAATCACTATAATTTAAATTTTCAAGGCTACATAAAGGCAATACCATATAGAGCAATGCTTTAGAACATCATTCAGTGGAGTCAGACAGATTTGAGTCCTGGCTTCTCTAACTCATATCTTACTGGTGTGACTCTATGCAAGTTATTTTCGGTGTCTTAATTTCAACCTCCTCATAGTTAAAAATTGAGATAATTATCTCTTGGTGTTTTATAAGGATTGAACGAAATAATTCACAAAAATAAATTTTAAAATACCATTGAATAAAACATATACAAGAAGCCCCTTGAGAGTTGGAGGTTTCGGTGAGCTAAGATGGCGCCACTGCACTCCAGCCTGGCGACAGAGCGAGACTCCGTCTCAAAAAAAAAAAAAAAAAAGAAAGAAATCCGCTTGATACTGTTGCTTCTGGGCTATAATTTTTAGCACATCTTAGAATGACTAACAGTTAAAACATGTTAATAAAGCACATTGTTGATAACTGCAGGTAGAACAACACTAAAACATCAATTCCTCGATACAGTTAACGAGAAATGGTCTAAGGCAAAAGGGACTGAGGTTTTGGAGGTAGAGAAAGACTTTCTACCTGTCATTGCATAGCTTAATGTACTGGAAAAATTTTGATTTTTGTTTTTAACTTTTACCCTATGTATTTATTCCTTATTGAAAATGTTGAATAGGAAACCATCTAGCAGTCCCTGCTGAACCTCAATATCAGGTTTTCTTATAACCAGCACTGAGATTAGTTTTATTTTAGAGACCACTGAGGAACAGAGAAAAACACAGAAGAGATTCAGGGGCAAGCATGGACTTCAGCTTCTTGGACACTTAAGCACCTGAAATAGAAACAGAGAAACCATAATAGCTGTAAGTTTACCTCATCTGCCACATCACTGTATTTGTCACAAGGGGAATCAGTTCACTTTTGGTAACTTCCTTAAGAGTACTGTCATCCCCCCAGTGACACATTGGCTACCTAGAGTTTCATCAAGAGTGAAATAGCCAAAGCTGACCATATAACTTTCATTCTCAAAGAAGAAGCATTCCATGTTATTGATAACATCCACTAGTTAAGAATTCTTCTCTTGATGATGTTAAGAGAGTTGACATATTTTCAATATCTGTCATTACTCAAGCCGTAAGCATAACAGATGTTTGTTGAATAATACTCAGGTATTTCTTAGATTGGTGCAGGACACCTAATGCCTACTCTAAACATAAAATCTATTATTGAAAAAATATATAATTGTTGGACCATTGCTGTTGTTTTCAGATACAACTGTATTTTTTAGGTTAAAAAAGTTTTGTACGATAGTCAATGGATGTTGCATTGAATCCTGAACACTGCTTTCATTTTATTGTAGTTTAAATGTAAAATAAGTCCGTTAACTAAAGTGGAAGTCACTGAGTACTGAAATATTGGAGACTCAGCTTGTCAAGATTGTGCTCTATTGACAATATTATATTAAAATAACTGGTCCTCAGATATGTTAATCCCCACTGTCTAGGGAATCTCAGTCAGTTTTTCAGTGTTTTGGGCAAGAAAATAAGTTTTGAAGGTAAGCAGCAATTGGTCTAATTCTTGGCTATGGCAGTCACCTGCTTTATGTTCTGTAGCCACTTGGAGTCTTATTTTTCATACCTGACTGAGTTTTTCTGAAAACAGTAGATAAAGCCGTGATTGTGGTAATAGCACATAGCAAGAGCTTGAGGACAAAGGCTCCAATTCTTCTCTTTCTCCTCCTTTTAATTCCTTCTCTCCCACAGCATCTTTGACCAAAGCCTGTGATTTTACATTTATGTATGGTGTTACTACTTTTTTTTAGATTTAGCAATACTTTTTATTATGAAATATATAATATTTAATATATAATATTAATTAAGTAATTAAGTAATTATGAGAAGAGAAAAGTAATTATGAGAAGAGAAAAAAGTGCATTGTGAGTAAAAAGAAGTTATAGGCAATAGGATAGGACACTCACATGAAGTGGAAAATTTAAGAATGGTTTTCTGAAATTACAATGTAAGTTAGAAATAACCACTTGTCCATTTAGGAGAGTTAAGTGAAAAGCGAGATATTTCTGCCTGGATAGTTCAGAGATAGCATCTTGATGTGGCATATGAAACTTGGAAGTTGTGTTGATTGCGGAGATAGTGGAAAGGGCGTTGTACACAGGGAAAAGTATAGTAGAATCACCAAGTTTGGAAATAATGCAGCTAGAAATGCAAATACTCCATTCTGGCTGTAGTATAGAGTACAAGAAAAAGAAGAGTGGGAGGTAAGTCTGGAAAAACAGCTTGGCAAGAGCTTTTAAAGAGCTTTTATTCAATTAAGGGAGTTGGAAATGTTTTCAGTTAGCAATGGGGAATCATCGAAGATTTTTCAGTTGGGGGTAGGGAAGTGCCTGATCAGAGTTTTGTGTTCGGATTATCTATCTGGCAACATCAAGTTATGTAGATGGAAGCAGAAACAGACTAGAGGCTGTGAAACATTTTAAGATGTGCATTTGTCAGTTAGAGTAGACAATAATGAGTCCATACGCTTGAGCAGTGAAATTAACAATGGTGTCTCATTTGGGTAGAATTGCAGGTGTCCGTGGAGGGAATGAGGACTGCTGGGGATCTCCTGCTTACCAAACAGAGAAGAATTGTAGGTATTAGAGGCTAGGAAGGGTAGGGGGCAGGAAACAATAGGGAAGAGTTGGTTAACAGCTACAAAATTGCAGCTGGATAAGAGTAATAGCTTCTAGTGTTCTGTAATAGCCTCCCCAACCTTTTTGGTACCAGAAACTGGTTTTGTGGAAGACAATTTTTCTACGGCAGGGTGGGTAGGGGTTGGGGAGATGGTTTTGGGATTAAACTGTTAGGCATTAGATTCTTATAAGGAGCACACAACCTCGATCCCCTTGCATGTGCAGTTTACAATAGGGTTTGTTCTCCTGTGAGAATCTAATGCCACTGCTGATCTCACAGACAGTAATGCTCGCTCATCTGTCACTCATCACCTGCTGTGTGGCCCGATTCCTCACAAGCCATGAAGCAGCACTGGTCCACAGCCCGAGGGTTGGGGACCCCTGTTCTATAGCATTGTAGGGTGACTGTAGTTAACACTAATTCATTGTATATTTTTAAAATCACTAGAAGAAAGGATTTTAAATGTTTCTAATGCAAAAAAATAAATAAATGTTTGAGGTGATGAGTATGCTAATTAGCCTGATTTGATCCTTACACATTGTCTATATGTATCAAGATATCACTCTTTACCCTATACATGTGTACAATTATTATGTGCCAATTTAAAATAAAGATAATTTTAAAAAGACAGGAAATATAACAACAAAAAAGGAAGAGATTTTAAGAGAAAAAAATGTATCTTAGTTCAGGTCGTCATAACAAAGTATCATAGACTGGGTTGGTTATAAGCAAAAACAATTTGTTTGTCATGGTTCTGAAGGTTTGAATTCCAAGAACAGTTATCTTTCCATAGGGGAAACAGAGACACAGCTCTCTGGGGTCTTTTTTGTAGGGGCACTAATTCATTTCATGAGGCCTCCAACACTCACTCGTGACCTAATTACTTCCCAAAAGTTCCACCTCCTAATACCATCACAATGGTGATTAGAATTTAAACTATAAATTTTGAGGGGACAGAAAGAGTCTATAACAAATAAGGACTTGGTTAAAAGAAATATGAGGTATTTATTGAAATTCCTCAAGCATTCTAAATGCCTTAATTATCCCTACAAAGCCATGTTCTTTCATATCCTCAGGCCTTTTTTATTTGCCATTTCTTCTTCCTGAAATGTCTTTTTCCACTTCCTCTTTTGGTGAAATTCTACTAATTTTCTGAGAAACAATCCAAACATTTCTCCCTTTTCAAAGATTTCCATGACTATATAATTATTTCATTTATTTATTGTATTAATTTATTCTCATGCTGCCATAAAGAAATACCTGAGACCGGTAAATTTATAAAGAAAATAAGTTTAGTTGGCTCACAGTTCTGCAGGCTGTACAGGAAGTATGACAGCATCTGCTACTGGGAAGGCCTCACGAGCTTTTACTCATAGCGGAAGGAGAAGCGAGAGCCAGCATCTTAAATGGCAGGAGCAGGACCAAGACAGGCGGGGTGGGGGTTGGAGGTGCCATACACTTTTAAACAACCAGATCTCTTGAGAACTCACTATCATGAGACAGCACCAAGAGGATGGTGCTAAACCATTCATGAGGGGTCCACCCCCATGATGCAATCAGCTTCCACCAGGCTCCACCTCCAAAACTGGGGATGACAATTGAAAATGAGATTTGAGTGGGGAGACAGATCCAAACCATATTATCCTACCCCTGGCCCCCCAAATCTCATGTTTTTCTCACATTGCAAAATGCAATCATCCTTTCCTAACAGGCCGCCACAAAGTCTTAACTCATTCCAGCATTAATTCAGAAGTCCAAAGTCCAAAGTGTCATCTGAGACAAGGCAAGTTCCTTCCACCTATGAGCCTATACAATTAAAAGCAAGTTGGTTACTTCCAAGATACAATAGGAGTATAGGCATTGAGTAAATACCCACATTCCAAGGGGGAGAAATCAGCCCAAAGAAAGAGGCAACAAGCCCCATGCAAGTTCAAAACCTAGTAGGACAGTAATTAAATCTTAAAGCTCCAAAATAATCTCCTTTGACTCCATGTCCCACATCTAGGGCACACTGATGCAAGGGGTGGGCTCCCAAGCACTTGGGCATTGATGCTTTGAAACTTGTTTGAATATCTAATATATATCAGGTGCCATTGTAAATATAGTACTTAGTCCTCGTTCTCAAGTAGATTTTTTGTCTACTGAAGAAGATAGGTATATTAGTCCATTTTCACAGTGCTATGAAGAAATACCTGAGACTGGGTAATTTATGTAGAAAAAGAGGCTTAATGGACTCACAGTTCCACATGGCTGGGGAGACCTCACAATCATGGCAGAAGGTGAAGGAGGAGCAAAGGCACGTCTTACGTGGTCGCAGGCAAGAGAGTGTGTAGGGGAACTGCCCTTTATGAAACCATCAGATCTTGTGAGACTTATTCACTATCACAAGAACAGCACAGGAAAGCCCACTCCCATGATTCAATAACCTCCCACCAGATCCCTCCCATGACACTTGGGGATTATGGGAGCTACAATTCAGGATAAGATTTGAGTGGGGACACAGCCAAACCATATCAATAGATAGGTACAAAGATATTACGAGGACTCTTTCAGTCATGACAAAGTAAACTGTATTGAGTTCTCACTGTGAGCCAGTCACTATTCTTTTAGATACTAGACTTAGAGCAATAAGAGAGAGAGATAAAATTCTTGATCCAATTAACTTTTCATATTATTGGAGCTTCAGGCTGATAATGGCTGGCATAGAGGCTTTTTTAAAAGTCAAACAAATAAAACTATAATTTCATTTGGTAATGGATGTTCATATAATAATACAAGTTCAAACCCTTCAGTATAAGTTCAAGCCCTTGAGTAGAGTAGGTATTCTGGTTCACAGGCGATGATTAGGTAAGACATTTAGAGACTAAGGCATAAAAAGAATCAATGAAAAATGTATATAGGAAGAGAAAATACCCAGTGCAAAGGCTTATAGGTGGACTAGTTGAGTATGTTTAAAGGAAAATGGTGGTACTAGTTTAGGATAGTGAGAGAAGGGAGAGAGGATTTTGATATGAGATCAGAGAAGTAGGGATAGGCCACCTCAGGTAAGACCTTAGAGGTCTGAACAGAGAGTTTGGATTTTTCCTCTAAATGTAAACGAAAGTCATTCAAAGGTTGAAGTAGCCAAGTAACATGATCATGTCCTTAAACAGTTGCTCAGGATGCTGTGTAGAGGACCAGCTTTAAAGAGGGAAAAATAAAAACAAGAAGATTATTTAGAAGGAAATTACAGACAAAATATAATAATGTGGTTTGGACTTGGTTGGAGGCAGTGGCATTGCAGAGAAGTAGAAAAGTTAGAGAAACATATTTGAGGTTGAACTTGAGAAATGATACAGAGGGAGAAATCAAGGAGTTTTGCTTAAACAAACTGGGTGGATAATGGTTATAGGAAGGAGGAGATGGTGATGAGACAGCTTTAAAGGATATTTAAATGTCATGTTGGGGTTTGGATTATTTTGATATTTCTGTTAAAATCAGAGTGGTGATGTCAAATTGCTAGTTACTTATATAAGGTTGGGGCTCAGGGGAACAATAAGAACTAGATAGAGAAGTTTGATAGATACTAGTTTATAAATGCATTAACCAGGGCACTGGCTGAGATTAACAAAGTCGGTAATACGAATAGAGAGGAGAAGGTGTCTCGTGACCAAAACTTTCCATAAAACCAAATATTGGGAGATTTGTTTGAAGAGGAGCAGCATACAGTCTGAAGTGGAGTCTGCGACAGAGCTAATATTGTGGAGGAAAAACCATTAAATTGAGGAATATAGAGGTTTTTGACTGACCTTGACCAGAATTGCTTCATTGGAGTAATGGAAAGAAAGACTATTTAAAACGAGCTGAGTAGGAGTACTTAGAGAGAGTAGGAGCCATTTGTAGTAGCAGTTCTTTGGAATATGTTCAGTAATCAACTAGAGATTAATAAAAGCATTGATGAGTAGCACAAGATGAAGTTGGGTTGTATAGCATGGATATTAAATAGAATAAACTGGTCTAATTTTATTCACTAACTTTATTGAACACATACAATTCATGACATTAATTTAGATACCAAAGATTTAAAGCTGAATAATACAGTCTGTGTTGTTTTTTCCTAGTTCCCTCTTGCCGATTTCCCTGAGAAATTTGACCCTATATTGCTGTCTAGTTCCTATTGAACAGATAGGAACCGAAGACCAGATCATATACCTGGATTCCCTGACATTAAAGTGGACTGCCGTTCTCATATATGAAAGCCTGTCTGCTGACTATCTAGCAGATTTATCATCATTCCCTCCTGGCCATGCCAGACTCCTGAAATTGAATGTATTGAGTATCAATACTGGGATAATTTTTTTCTATAATCTATTGAAAATAGAGATTTGGGCTCCTGGCCTAAATTCATCCAGTTTCATGATGTCCATCCACAAACCCATGTAGGAGAAACAGTAGTTAAAGGGTTTCATAAATATCTGTCATAGTAAGGTTGATAAGAATTTCTTAGCATGAAAGAGTCTCTGCTGTGAAGAAAATTATGATTGGAATGACTAGCCGTGGAGTCTAGGCTTGGCAAGGAGGCATGAGAGGTGAGGTAGAAAATGCAGTACTAGATGTGTAGAGAAGGACAAAAAGAGAGGAAATACTGAGAATGAATAGGAAAACAGCATAGCAGCTTATGGCTCAAGAGAGAATGTTTAAACAGAACTTTAAATTCTTAGGCTTCATGTTTAAGTGTGGGTTTTAAAAAAATGTTAAAATACAGCAGAATTTCCATTGTGCTATGTCACTGAGGAAACCAGGGATGGTCTAAAATAAAATGGCTTTGAGGAACACTTTTGAGCAATCATTATGTGTGACAATAATGGAAACAAAATAGAATATTTTCACAGATTTCTGCTTTGATGTGAAATGACAAGTACAGATGGACACAAAAATAGTCACTCTGCAGCTTTGAATCTAAACTTACTGTTCAGTTGTTTTAAAAATGTTTAGATCAAGTATACTATTTTCAAAAATCCACAGAGCAGTGGCAGGGATATATTATAGAGCCAGAAAATGGCCTTAGAAACCATCAAGACATTATTACTAGAGTCAAAAGATTTCTGGAGATGTTTTTGGAAAAGTGTAAGCTTTCATTATGTTTCCTATCTGAAGTATATATACAATTTGTGTTAAATGGATGAAGACGACATATGACCAATCTGTGATATCAAACTTTCATTGAAGATGAGTTAAAGAGAGGTAAATAGTTGAGAAGCAATTTTGCTTGTGGACAGGTAGAACATTTATCTGCTGAAGTATCTCATTATAGGATGTTAACAGAAAAATTAATGTATCAGAAGGGCACATTGATGTCTCAACTCTTCTGTGCTTTTAAAAAATCTGTAAGTTTTAGTACAGTCAGTGTGATAGGACTAAAAGCATTTTGGACATGAATGTAATGCTGTAAACAGTGATTAAATGGTCACTTGGAGTTCCAAAACCATTTCTGTTTGAAAAAAATATAAAGAAGAAAAGAGTAATTCAATCACATTTGTCAGACATTGCCAGTATAACCCCACACATAAATCATGCTGAATGTTCTGAAAAGGAAGTGGGGGAGGTAGAGCATGATGGTAGGCCAGGTGCTCAAATCTCTACTTTCCATAGGGTATAGAAAAATTTACTCTATTATTAACATTCAAACAGTTCAATTTTAGGATGTTAGCATGGCCAGGAGGGAATGATGATACATCTACCAGATTGTAGCTCAGACAGGCTTCCATAGATCAGAACAGCAGTCCACTTTAATGTCATGGAATCCAGGCGTAGAATCCGGTCTCCATTTCCTATCTGTTGGATGAGAACCAAGCAGCAATGTAGGGTAAAACTTCTCAGGGAAATTATGAAGAGCGAGACAAAAAAAGTCAATCAATCAATGTGTATTTGATTGGTGAAAGTCAATCAATCAATGTATATACACATATCAAGTGTTAGACAAAAAGTTTATAAATGGATGTTTATAGAGATACCCAGTGAGTTGTGTTCATGAAAGTCACACGAAACATTAATGGTGAAGAAAACACATTATTATAGATTTGAATCAGTAGTGGAGGAAGGGTGGGTGGGAAATAAAATTAACATATAATAAAAATCATGAATCTACCATTCATGACGTTCATTGTAGTAGAATCCCCTATGTTATTTTTTAATACCTCTAAATCTGGGAGGAAGAGAACCATAATTTTCATCTATCATAGAAGAAAAGGGAGGCACAGAGAAATTACTTTGTTCAAAGTTATATAGCTGATGTAAAGGGAGCTCAAATTTTGAATCTAGGTCTCTTGACTCCAGATCTACCAATGTTTTGTGCTGGGAAAATCCTCTACCACATTTTTCCACCAGACTTGGCTTTTCTTGGCTTAGAGCATTAGTGGAAATGAATCTGTCCTTGTGTGGAAAATCAGTGCTAATTGCTGATGTCCATGTCTGGCCAAGAATATCATTTTTTAATACAAGGGCAGTTTTAATATAAGCTATCCCACTTTTAGCCACCACTTCACTCCTACCTTGGTCTCCATGTAGAATAGGATGTTAAACTCCAAGTGACCATTTAATCACTGTTTACAGCATTACATTCATGTCCAAAATGCTTTTAGTCCTATCACACTGACTGTACTAGAACTTACAGATTTCTTAAAAGCACAGAAGAGTTGAGACATCAATGTGCCCTTCTGATATATTAATTTTTCTGTTAACATCCTATAATGAGATACTTCAGCAGATAAATGTTCTACCTGTCTACAATTATTGCCAAAATGATTAAATTTTGTAGAAAAATTTGTTAGTAATTATTCCAATGAGTTTAGTTAATAAATACTTCAGCATTTGAGGATGCAACTTCACATCATCTCAACGCATACTACTGTTCTGATATACAGATAGATGAACATTTTCAATTCAAGGTACAAAAAACAGCTATTCATAAACTCTGAATGAAGAAACAGCTATTAGGGAATGTGGAAAAGTCTGAAAAGGGAAAATAAGTCATACATAAGAACAGACATAATCTTAAAAGCTCCCTAAAAATCAGTAGAAAAGGCAAAGTCAGGGGTTATAACAGTTAACCATCTAAAACAGAGGAGCAAAAAGAGAAATAGTGGATGCATAGCTTTTTCCAAAATTGTAAATTAGTGAAGAATTAAGTGAAATATCAAGATGGCAAATTATCAGAATACTTGAGAAATTGGATTTTAAGTGGTTGGTATAGACAGAATTAAGAAAAAAAGATACTCCAGGAAGGGAATGAAACCCTGAAGATCTTAATAAAATTGAAGAGAAAGTGTAATTATCCTTGTGAGAGTGTGGGATAATGCAAAGTTAGGTGGGTGAGGAAGAGGAAAAATTTATATTTCAAAATATTCTGATTAAAAAATGACATGCCTGGAAGTAGTGCTAAAATGGGTTCCCAAAAGAAAGTGAAACTCTACACTTCAAAAAAGTTTAAATTAAGCTGTTGTATGGTGGAACTATCAGCCCAAAGGTTAAATTTCAAAGTAATTTCTAGAAACCAGGAAATCTAAAATATCTACAGGCCTTTACAATATCACTCGGTGATGACACAATATCCTTTGCAACCAACCTTGTCACATCCTTTTGGGGTGTTCAGGTATTTGCACATGCCATTGCCTGCATGTCATTGCCTATGTGTCTGAAATGAAAGAAGAGAAAGTACTGGAAGAAGACAAGAGGATAAAAAAGAAGGGGAAATAGTCACATGTCATTTTATGTTTTTATTTGCATTTTTTGCTTAATCATATTTCATTGTTACAGTGTCATAACACGTTTTTCTTTTCTGAGACAGAGTCTCACTCTGTCACCCAGGCTGGACGGCAGTGGTATGATCTCAGCTCACTGCAAGCTCAGCCTCCTGGGCTCAAGTGAATCCAGTGCCTCAGCTTCCCAAGTGGCTAGGATTACAGGCATGCGCCATCACACCTGGCTAATTTTTGTGTTTTTAGTAGAGCAGGGTTTTGCCATGTTGCCCAAGCTAGTCTCAAACTCCTGGACTCAAGTGATCCATCCACCTCGGCCTTTCAAAGTACTAAGATTACAGGCATGAGCCACCATGCCAGAACATTTATTTTTAACACTAGCAGTCATCATTTATGAAACATAGTGAAGGCAGGTTAAAACAACAAAATCCTCAATGCACCATAAAGCAATATATTCAGCACCCATTATGGTCAAGTCTTCACTTCTATCAAAATATATTTGCCAAACTGCAATTCAAAGAGAATCTCATTTCCATAGTACTCACAAATTTAGGACCTACTAGTCACTTGCCAGCCAAATGAAAAGGCAATGTGAATAAATCTTGTAGCCATGTCTCAGACTCAGAGACTAAATGTTTGGGATTATCTTACCACTTCAAATTTTATAGTGTTTTGTACTTCTATGGAAATCATATCTTTAATTCTGAAATTTTAAAGTCAAACAGACTTGGATGTTAATCTCAGCTCAGTCACTTACTAAATATGCTACGGATAAGCTTTATTTTCTTTATTTATTCCTATGCATTCTGGATAAAGCTTTGTATATAAGTTTAGACTTTTAATATAGCATGTATTAGAAAATCAAGATAACTTGCCATTAAAAATAAGGGAATATATTGGTTTATGTAATAGAAAATATCAGAAGGCCAAATTCAGAGTTGGTTGATTCATTGGTTCAATAATATCACCAAGGACTCGTTTTATTACATTTCCTTGCTCTATCTTTCAGTATCTTTTGGTATCGAAAGTTAGTCATCAACAATTTTTAGACCAACCACATTATTCTTAGTTCAGATTCAGAAAGAGAAAGTGAGTGAGAGGGCACATCTTTTTGTTAACCATTGACCAAAAATCTCAAGTTTGGGGGGCTAAGGAGTGTGAAGGTCAATCTCAAATTACAAAGCTGGAGGCAATGTTCTCTGATAAAAAATCTAAGTGTTTTTAGGAATGAAAAAGAAGCACAAAATGCTGAATATATCGGCATCAATACATGTTTACTTCACCTAACTGATTCAAAAGATCATTCCAAGGATCATGTCTGTCTTCTTCAATTTCACAACACCTAATATAGAAACTGGTATATAACACACATTCAATAAAAATCTGGTAAATGAAAAAGTTATTTAATGAGAATTAAATGAATAAAGAACCTATAATATAAGCCACAAAATCTACAAATAATGGTTTCTTCTGAATTTACATAGAAGGACATTGTGTTTCAGAAATATTAAGCTATTTTCTCAATATAACATATTTAAATAGCAAATCTGAGGCTAAACCTAAGTGTACTTATCCAAAGATAGTGAGTTCCAATTTTAGAATTTTGCAATGTAAAAAATATTAATCATGTCTAGTTACATAATGAGATGTAGTTTTAACATCTTTGAGAATATGTAAGACAAAAAGTAATAATGTTTTCAATAATGCTTTTTAAGATAATGTGTGCACTTAATAATCATAGCAGAATTTACAAGTTGTTGTTAATTGGTCTTATGTCAAAGTTATGCTCATTAATGTCTGCATATGTATGTATGTATTTAGGCATATATGTATATATGCAGATAGATAACAGTGATATGCATTATACAAAAACATGTCCTTTAGTTGCACACATGTTTATAACTTCTGGTTTCCAAAATTTGAAACCTGTGTCGGTATGAAAGGTATATTAATTAGCCAAAAATGACTGGACAGAATAGAAATTTTCATACTTCTTTTAATGCAGTGTAATAAGTGATGTTTGTAATCAAAGGACAGGAAATCATTGTCCAAAATCCTTATCATTTTAGCTACTTGTGAACTTGTAAGTACGCCTGTAATATCTTGATATTCATCTAAAAACAGATCCATATATGAACACATTTAGAGTGATACAATTTCTGGTTTATAAAAGTACATACAAGTATATTTACACTCTTAAATATTTATATGAAACATAAAATGAAAAATTTGGTTATTATTTTGACTGAACTAGACCAAAAGTTCAGGTACATTAAAATATTTATTGTATCAAATAGAACTAGATCTATCTACTTTTTCATGGGTACTTTTAACTCTTGCATCTTTCTGTGTATTTGACCTATCCATTTTAGTAGACTGCAATACTGTGAGCTTTTTTTTCACCCTCAGGGTAGCATATGTTCCACACTCAAGGCCTCATATGACCCTTACCAATATATCAACAGCTGGTATTTGAGACATATTGTGTGATTACTGTGATTACTGTCAAGAGTCTTATTGCTCTATGTTATTATCACTACCATACTTGATATGGACTCAATAGGGTAGAATTCTGAGAAGATTCGTTTTCAAGGTTGAAATAAGCAATTGATGCCAATCTGTTCAATAAAGTTCAATGCATTATATTGATGTTTCTCACTGGACATCATTATTATGATGTCCCTGGGAGACATTTGTCAATGTCTGGAGAAATATTGGGTTGCCACAATTGGAGTGTATGACTAATTCCAATTGTCAGTAGCCAAGGATGTTGCCAAACACTCTATAATGCCTAAGACGATCCTCCTGCAACAAGTAGTTATATAGTCCAAAATGCCATTAGTGTTTAAATTAAGAAACCCTGGTTTATTGTGTTACTCAGCTTTCAGGCTCTGAAATGACTACTTAACTCTTTTGTGAAAATAATAATAAAAGTAACTGATATTACCGATATGGATTTAAAATTTAATAGGAAGAAAATGAGGCCACATATTCAGAGACAAAAATCTAAAACATAATTATGTATCTATCTATTTGTATATATACACTTAGCATAACTGGTAAAAGGAACGTATTTCATTACAAACTACAGCATATAGTTTTACATAAAACAGCCAGTGATTACATTCAATTAAGACATAAATTTGGAGGGCAGAGTCAATAACTCTGAGATGTCTATTGGAAGTTAGAACTTTGCAGATTTTGCAGATTTTCGCCCAAGTGAACTGCTGTAGAAAGGCATTTGTGTTAAGTTACAGTTGCTGTCTTTTAAATTGCTAAAAATAATTGAAGAGGTAACTGCACAATCTGCTCTTCCATCAAGTGCCAGTTGCAGAAACTTTTTAGACATAAACATGGAAAACATAAAGAATAACAATATATCTCAAGGGAGTATTATAAGTCTATAATTCCTCCGAGGGTGCATGTAATGTCATAAATTGCAGGAGGAAACTCAAGCAGTTTAGTTGCAGGAATCCTGAGATGAAATTACAGCTTTTATAATCCCCTGAGAAGATACTCTTTTGGTATAATGGGAACTGTAGTTGTTTAGAAATACCCTGCTCTCTTGCCCCTAGAAAAGTACAATGGTCATTTGGAGATTGAAAAATACTAAGCATATGTCTGAAAAGTGAGTTGAACTGATCATAAGAATAATAGAAAAATTATATTGAAGTCATTTATGGTATCTACTAAATATAGTATGGCATTCTTTCTAAAGTAAGAGTTACAAGAGACACCTACATAATTATAGCTATTAGAAAAGATTTTACAGGTGTAAACATAAAGATACCAAAATATATATTGCTAAAGCTTAGCAAGCTTTGCATTCAACACATAAAAGACATTTATAGCCGTATGAGAAGACATATCCTTTACATTAAATGCCAGTAGCTAAATAAGCAAATGCACCGGATTAAAAAAAAAAACATTAAACATCATGGGGTGGCATAACAGCATAAAGTTCACAAAATGTCATAATTGTAGACATACTTAAATTTTGAATTATAAGAACCCCCAGGCATATTGTTCAATATCATAACTCTTGGATTCAGCATGAATTGGATAATGTGCACATTCGTGAAATCAAGATTCTCTTTAATGTGAGTAGTCCAGTAGGAAGTTAAGTTTGGTAAACATTTAAAGCAGATAATAAATATAGATAGATAATAAATTTATTTTTAAAAGGTATGATCTGTTATATTTAATAGTATTGTCAATTAAAGTACTCATAATCCTAACATAATCAATGTTGATAGAACATTTTTATTATTTTCATAAATTATAAACAAATACATAAACAAATAAACAAATAAACAAATGACATTAGAAAATACTGTCCAGAAGAGAACAAAATTTTAATTAACATTCTGAATTTATTTCTATCAGTTTCTTCATTTTTCTCAGGAAGAAATCTAACTATAAATTTTATTAAATATATATTATTTAAGTAGATGAATACACAGGCCTGTTTAATGGCATGTTACTTTAAATCTGCAATTTTGAATGTTTCTCTAAAAGCCAAAACTATAATAAAACAAAAACAATTTGACCAAGGAAATTAATTTTTAAAAATTACATTTTTGTAATATGTGTTTGGTTCCTTCAGCAAATACAATCAATGTATTTAAAGGTACTTAATGACCAGTGGTCAGAGTAAAAAGCAGATGTCCCAGAATGCCAGGCTTAGCAATAGAGAACAAAACCACCACTATTTGGTTCATATACAGTTAGAGGTTATATTTTTGCAATGGCAACTTAACTTGCCTCAAAAGCAAATGGAATTGCTTTGTCTAATAACATTTGAAGGGATATATTGCCTAATTACAAATATCTAGGCCATTGTCACTCTATTTGCTTTGTTTACTGTTGTATTCTAAATTGCCACTAATTAACAAACCATTGACCTATAGTTCATGGTATGAGTTTTAAACACAATATCATCAACATTAATAATTAGAGGTCAGGCATTTAAATCTTGAGTAAATAAAATTTAAAAATTCTGCATTATTGAGGAAATCATATTAACAGTATAAATATGCAAAAATTAATAAACATTGGTTCAAATGACTTTTATTTAGAATCTTAATGAATTCAACTGCAGGTTTCAAATTTCTCTTTGATCTGGTGAAGCTGGCAAATGAAAAATGACCTAAATTCGTTGTCTCCAGATTTTTTCATTTAGTAAAATATAAAAATAGAAATTTTTGGAATTTCATAGGTTTGCCAACTTTTAATTTTTCAAATTATGTAAACAAAAACCTAACAGTTATTATTTAAAATTACTTCATAAAACAAAGATTTTAAAATATTTTTATTATTTTTTAACTTTTATGTTCAGGGACACTTGCGCAGGGTGTGTAGGTTTGTTACCTAGGTAAATGTGTGTCATGGGGGTTTGTTGTACAGATTATTTCATCACCCAGGTATGAAGCAGAGTATCCATTAGTTATTTTTCTGATCCTCTCCCACCTCCCACCCTCCAAGAGGCCCCAGTGTGGGTTGTTCCTATGTATCCATGTGTTCTTATCATTTAGTTCCCACTTATAAGTGAGAACATGTAGTATTTGGTTTTCTATTCCTGCATTAGTTTGCTGAGGATAATGGCCTCCAGCTCCATCCATGTCCCTGTGAAGGACATGATCTTGTTCTTTTTTGTGGCTGCATAGTATTCCATGGTATATATGTACCACATTTTCTTTATTCTATCATTATTGGTCATTTAGGTTAATTCCATGTCTTTGCTATTGTTAACAGTGCTGCAATGAACATACGTGTGCCTGTATCTTTATAACAGAATGATTTGTATTCCTTTGGGTATATATCTAGTAACGGGATTGCTGGGTCAAATAGTACTTCTGTCTCTAGGTCTTTAAGGAATGGCCACACTGTCTTCCACATGGTTGAACTAATTAACACTACCAACAGTGTAAAAGCATTCCTTTTTCTCCCCAACCTTGCTAGCATCTGTTATTTTTTGACTTTTTACTAATAGCCATTCTGACTGATGTGAGGTGGTATCTCATTGTGGTTTTCATTTGCATTTCGCTAATGATCAGAGATGTTGAGCTTTTTTTCATGTGATAAACACAGATATTTTAAATTCCAAAATATGAAAAGGATAAAGAAGATATAATTGCCTAACTGAGACTGAGTTTCTGTATTGAATATATAGAGTTTTAGGAGAAACTCTTGTTGCTGAATGAGATAATATTAGATCCTTCTGCATAAAAAAGAAAAAAAAAATCCACTGCCCACTCTGAAACTCAAACCCATACACATATACAGAATAGCGATTTAACATGGTGGAAATGCACTTTCATTGCATGTAAAAAAATGACTGGAGACAGTCCAGATTTGGCATGGAGAACCATATTCATTACTTATTCAGTTTTCTTCTATCTTGCTCTATACCCAGGAACAGGATATTACTTCCATTATCACATCATTGGCTAGAATTTAGTCACATGACCACATCTAGCTGTATGAAAAATTAAGAAATGTAATCTTTATGGATAGACTAGTGCCCAAATAAAACTGGGATTCCATCACTAATGAATAAAGAAAGATTTATGTTAAAAATTGCTCTTTTCCATTTTGGAACTGATACAAACTTGTCGTTGAACAATACTGGACCAAGAGGTTTTGGAAAACACTATCCAATGAGTCTAATCTAGTCTCGAGCAGTATTGCATATTGAAAAGAATGTTGTAGCACACTTATGGGGACTCAAGAGACCTTGAACATATTTCATGAAATTTTCTTGATCTCAGATTTCTTATCTGTAATGCAAGAGCAATATAGAACTCAGCAAATTGTCCATTAAACAAATACACATTGTTTACTGTGTGGTCTCTGTTACCTAAAAATTCTATATATTGCAAGTATCTCTATTTGTGCCAAATCATAAGTCTAAATATTGCAGTAGAGAGGGAGAATCTGTAGGTCAATAATCATTTCTTTATTAGTCAGAAATTAAGAAAAAAACATTCAATTTAATGTAGCTCCAGAAGGGTGTTAGAACTCGGCATGAGCTCTTAAATTCTTAAGTGGAAGAGAATACACGACTCTACTGGAAAGGCAAAATTTCTCCCAATTAACTTTGATGTAGCTCAAAGTTGTTTTGCCAATTTAAAACCTGAGTTAGGCTTATTTGGAGAAAGGACCCAGGTTCAACTTATTTTTATTTTAATTCAAATAGTTTTGTGGTTCTCAGGATAAGTGTCACCGCCTTTGTAGTTTTTCTGTGTTGGATTGCCAATACAGGCTGTATAAATTTCCCCTAAGGAGCATTACTGCTTAAAAAGGAGTTGGAAGCCTTTTGGTTAATACACTGAAAAAGAAAATGTGAAGCCCGGTATTAACATAAATTCTCTGATCATAAGAGACATTGACCATTTGAAATAAAATTAACAGAGTTTAACATTTCAGTGTTGTTTTCCCTTGACTATAATGATAGTGTTTTAAATAATGTCATTTGGTAAAATAATATTATAGTGCTTTCAGATTTTAATTTTACTTAGTAATTAACAATCATCTAGCCTAATGCTCTGGATTACTATTAATTTTCTTATTAATATTGAGTGGTTCCATATTCAGAGAGGAAATAAAATAATTGCCTTGGTGCTGTGCTAAATTCTAATTTAGCTCTTAAAAAATACATACTGCTATGGATTTTTAATAATTATTTAATATTTATCCAGATTTTTCAAACATGTAAAATTATTTTAGATATCATATAGAGGTAATGAATAAATAGCTGCTTTATGACTTTGTTGTATTTCCATAGTTGTGTATTTTATTCAAATAGTATTGTATAAACTAAAACACCTGGAATTCATTCCTTATATGTATTTTATTTTATATTATGTTTTTCTTGACTATTTTAAGGGTGTTTGAAAATAAGAATGAAAAGACTTAATCTATCAGTGTCCATCTACCTTTTCATCCCAAATATATATGAGATATAGTCCTAGGAAAAAAATTGCACAATTTTAACGATTCATTCAAAAGTAAATTAGGATTTGTTATTGTTTGTCTATTCTCTACATCTGTATGCTATGCTGTGGTAAAAATGTTATGGTAAAAAACCAGGGTAAAACCTGGGTAAAAGAGAGTTAGGACCAACAGTTATCACCACTATAGCCCCCAATTTTTGTTCATTTATAAAATAAACAGAAAAATTAAAAATTCCCAACAGTAATCCACGGAACTCTTGCTTTTTGGAATATAAATATTATGTACAAATGTGTTTCATGGTGAAATAAATCTCAGATTTAGAATTAAAGTTAATTTTTTAAAAAAATAAAGTAGAAAGTCTTAGAATCCTTATGCTAATATGAATCAGAAATCTCTGAGATGAGGATGTAATAGCATGCAGAATTTTTTAAACATATTGTATTGGTTTCCTAGGGCTGCTGTAACAAAACACGACAAACTGGTTGCCTTAAACAACAGAAACTTATCCCACAGTCCTGGAGGCCAGCAGTCTAAAATGAAGGTATTGGCAGGGCCATTCTCCTTCCATACCCTGTAAGGGAGGGTGTGGCTTTGCTTCTTCCAGCTTCTGGTAGCACTAGGTATTCCTTAGCTGTGGCAGCGTAACTCCAGTCCCTGTCTCCATCTTTCCATATCCATCTTCCCTCTGCGTCTGTGTCATGGCATTCTCCTCTATTTGTCTTTGTCCAAATTTCTCTTCTTTTGTGAGAACACCAGTCATGTTGGATTAGGACCCACCCTAAAGATGTCATTTGAACTTGATTATATATCCCAACATCTTATTTTCAAATAAAGTCACATTCACAGGTACCTGGAGTTAAAACTTCAACATATCTTTTGGGGGAACACAATTCAACCCATAACACCTATTCAACCATAAAATACTTGTTTTCGAAGACTATACTGAGCCCTATGTTCCACAGATCATACCTTTGAAATTGCCAGACTGGGTCAGTGTCTTTCAAATGGATTCATAGACTGGTGCCTGCTCCTGAACTATTTCACTCATCCACAATCCACAATTTAATCTTTTCTGAATAAGATAAATTCAGAAATTGAGATTAGGCATTTTATAAACTTTTATAAAAATGTGTCCAGCCGGGCGCGGTGGCTCAAGCCTGTAATCCCAACACTTTGGGAGGCCGAGGTGGGTGGATCACGAGGTCAGGAGATGGAGACCATCCTGGCTAACACGGTGAAACTACGTCTCTACTAAAAATACAAAAAAAAAAAAAAAAAATAGCGGGGCGTGGTGGCAGGTGCCTGTAGTCCCAGCTACTCGGGAGGCTGAGGCAGGAGAATGGCCTGAATCTGGCAGGCGGAGCTTACAGTGAGCAAAGATTGCACCACTGCACTCCAGCCTGGGTGATAGAGCAAAACTCCATCTCAAAAAAAAAAAAAAAATGTGTCCAACAATTCTAATTTGTTTCTATTAGTACAGAGTTACCCTAGATAGCCTGCTTATGTCAGCTTAATCAAAGGTGATAGTTCCCTGGTTATATAGTGGCCCTCAAGTAGCTTATAGCAGAAAACACTGAACAAACTTACACAAGTGACTAAATAGTGTGTATGCAAAAGTTTTTAGTTGAAAAATTCGCATACTGACACAGGCTGTTTTGCAGGATTCATTTCCAGTTTCCTTCTAGAAAGAGAAAATAGGAGCTCTCAACTCCTGTCTGCATAATAAGAGAAAGACCCTGTAGAGAGTTGGATTTTCAAAGCCCAGATTAGGCTGTAAAAATCTTTATTCTTAACATACCAAGAGAGGGTATAGTGATAATAATAAATTATCAATGTGGATAACAAAGTAGCATTTAATTCTGGGAGGTATGAGGCAGTTAGATTCTGACATCTTTATGAAACAGCTTTCAGTAAAGACAGTCGAGAGAGTGACAAAAATGAAGACTGCCTGACAGAGAGAAAAATAGATGGCAACTTCTCTGATAGCTCTCTGTTTTTGTGATTTCAGTTTCTTTTTAAGGCTTGTCTGAATTCCTTCTCTGGAGGTTCATGAGACATGCCTCCATTCTAATAATATAAGCCTCCTTTTGGCATAAGATGGTTTCTGTCACAGGCAATGAAGGAACCTTGACTAAAATAATACTTTCCATGTGTCACTCCATTCTCAAAACCTTCAAGAATTGATCACTGCCTACAGCAGGGGTTCTCAACTTCAGCTAATATTATTGACACTGTGGGCTGCATAATTATTTGTTGTAAAGGGCTGTGTCCCATGCATTGTAGGATCTTTAGCAGCACCTCTGGCCTCCACCTTCCCAGTACCAGAAGCACCTCTGAGTTGTGACAATCAAAGAAACCCTCCAGATATTACCAGAAAGACCTTCCACCCCTCAGGGGGCCAAAATTGCCCCCAGTTGAGAATCACTTGACTAAAGGATAAGCCTAATGCTAACTAACAGTGACCATAGAAGACTCCAGTCACATCTCCTTCTGGCGTTTTTTTTCTTTAATTCATTATGCTGCAAAGTTGAAGGCTCCTTATTGAGCTCATTCAAAGCCACGGAACTCAAAACACCGTCAGTTGCAAACCGTATATTCATTCAGTTTTGCTGGTTGCCTTCTCTATCAACAGTCCTCTCAAAACAATGAGCCCACAGACCTTTCCTTGATACTTCTTATACTTGATTCCCTGCTTTACGCTTTAGCTGTATATGTTCTTCCGCTTTTGATTTTTCACCTTGTTCATAATTAGGCTGGGAAAACTTTCATTCAACCATCACTTCCATGGAGACCCACAGGCACATATACAGAAAGTTCTTGTAATAGTGAACACTAAATCTGTACTCCATACTCTCCAAGGTTATTTCTAAAGGCTCTAGATCTCTTACACGTATAGTTGTACAACTTAATCAGTGGGCATTTGCATATTGCCCCAACTGGACTATCTTATTCACCTTTTGGCTCTGCCTGAATGGCTGCAAAGAAATTAACTTCTTTGGATGAAACAGGTTCTAAAATTCTCCAGCTTATAAGATAGAACATATGCATTAAAAAGTAAGGTGCCACAGGTGGTGATTCACATCTGTAATCCTAGAACTTTGGGGGCCAAGGCAAGAGAATCCCTTGAGCCCAGGAGTTCAACACTAGCCTGAGCAACATAGTAAGATCATGCGCAGCTAATTTGTATTTATTTTTTAATATTTTGTAGTCCCAACTGCTCGGAGGCTGAGGTGGGAAGATTGTCTGAGCCAGAGAAGTTGCACCACTGTACTCCAGGCTGAGCGAAAGAACAAGACCCTTTCTCAAAAAAATTAATAATAATAATAAAGAAATAAAAAAAAAGAGAAAATAATTTTTTTTCTGGTAAATAAAAGATGTGAAAGTAGAACCATGCAGGGCATCTAAAAATAGTAATTCTTGGCCAGGCACGGTGGCTCATGCCTGTGATCCCAGCACTTTGGGAGACCAAGGCAGGTGGATCATGAGGTCAGGAGTTTAAGGCCAGCCTGGCCAAGATAGTGAAACCCCATCTCTACTAAAAATACAAAAAATTAGCTGGGCGTACTGGCAGGTGCCTGTAATCCCAGCTACTCGGGAGGTGAGGCAAGAACTGCTTGAACCCAGGAGGTGGAGGTTGCAATGAGCCCAGATCATGCTATTGCACTCCAGCCTGAGCGAAAGAGCAAGACTCTGTCTCAAAAAAAAGAAAAAGAAAAGGTAGTAATTCTTCCTGACCTCAACAGGCTTTGCACTAAAAGAGTGTCAGAAACACTTGGGATAATGTCTCTGGAACATCCACTCACTTATGTATTCAGCAAATATTTATTGGACATCTGCTATGTGATAGAGAACATTCTAGGAATTGAAAATACAGAGTTGAAAAAAAAAAGAAAGACAAAGTTCTTGACTTCACAGAACTTAAATCCTCTAAAGAGGGTCATATATAAAATTTGCCAGCATATAAATAAATAATAAACCCCACCAAAACCCATGAGTGGAGCTGGAAATATTCTGTCTGTATTTTAGATAGCGTAACCTTGGAGGGAGTTTTTGAAGAGGCAACAACTGAACTGAAACTCGGTGTTGAGAAGTGGGTAGCCACGTGAAGATGTGAAAAAAGACCACTCCAGGAAAACAGAACTACAACGGCAAAATCCCTGATGTGTTTTCAATGTGGCTGGAGACTAGTAAATGAGGGACAGAATGATAAGAAATGAGCTTGATGAGGCAGACAGGAGCCAGACCATGTGAGAAATTTGGGATTTATTCTAATTTCAGTGAAAAGACATCAGAGGATTTTAAATATGTGATTGATAGGATGAGAACCACATGTTGAAAGAGTTAATTTAGTTATAACTCTGATTTTCCAGAGATGTAATCTCACACACACACACACACACACACACACACACACACAAACACAGCTATATTTCTGTGTCCTTTCCTGGCACATTGGTCCCCACTGAAAAACTTGAGCAGATGGTGTCATCCAGAAATCTCCTGTGTTCCCAACAGAGGTAGATCCTTGTTTGAAGAATCAGAATTTCATATCAACGTTGACTTTCCTGGATGAGACACTAGTTAAGCTATATTTGAAATCTCTTACATGTTCCTGAATTTGTTGAAAAAATATGAGAGACTGGTTGACTTTTGTACCATAAAATCGAGGAGAAATAGATAAGAACAGCAAATAGGACCGCAGTTCCTCAGCTGGTTTTACAGTTTAATATTAGCAGTTTTGTCTTTTCTTTCTGTCAATAAAACAGACAGTCTAGATACCTTGTTAGTATAAGTTAGCCTTTTATTTCAAAGCACTGTATTTTTTAGGTAAAACAAATGGGCATAGCTAACAACACTTTATTTCTATTTTTGAACATTTATAATATACAGAAAAGTGTCTAGCACTTCAATTCTTACAAATATTATCAGACTAGATATCCTGAAAACCATCCTAATACAAAATCTCTAATAATGATGATATGTCTTAAGTGTATAGCTGAGCTCATATGAAAACAAAAGGTCGAAACCAAAAAGGGAGATCAAAACCAAGTAATACCATCATTGATGCTATGGCTGAACTAATCCTGCCAATCCAGAGCTAGAATTGTATTAGACATGAGGAAAGGATGTAAGCTTTGGCTCCTGCAATTTAGATTTGGAACAGATTCAAGCATGAATTTCAAATAGTGTAATGACTACACCATCAGAGACAGATGTGCAGAAAAACTAAGCAGTCCAGCAAAAGAGATAACAAGGAACCTAATCTGTTTTGGCCTTTGCTGTGAGTAGGAAAAAAATGATTTGTTTGCAAATCTGTAATATCAAGTCTGTCTTCATATGAGTTCGGAGTCTAAGTTTTCCAGAATACACACATACAATGACATACACAACAGTCCATGCTAAGGAAATTACCATAAAGCCTTCTTTGATAGGTAGTACCCATGAACCAGGGATATACAGTAAGAGCAAAGCATATCTCTTCTCAGGTCTCATTGGATGACTTCAGAGAAAGCCCAATAAATACAAGTTTACAATCCAAATTTATATCTAGCTTACCTACTAATTTTTTGGAATGCATCATTAAGGTGAAAAAAGAGAGATTATAATGGGGAAGCAAAAAAAAAAGAAAAGTAAGAAAGAAAAAAGGAAGGAAGGAAGGGAAGGAAGAAGGCAGAGAGGAAGGGAGAGAGGGAGGGAGGGAGGAATGAAGGAAGGAAGGAAGGGAGAGAGGGAGGGAAAGACGGCAGGAGTTTATATTTGGACAGCTCATAGTAATATTAAAGAACTTCAATGACAATGAGAAGACATTAAGTTAGAGCATTATTAAGAAAAATTTGACAGAATTTATCAAAATTTATCTTAAATAAATTTTATTTAAAAATGTCTTTATCCAAAAATAGTACCATCCTCAATTTTCTCTTTTTCTTACTGCACTTTTTTTTTCTTTATAGTACATATCACCAGGCATATTATTTAAGCATAAACCTGTTTACTGACTTTTGAAACCACTAAAATGTCAATTCCATGTCTGTTTATTTGTTTATTATTTCATTCCTGTTTCCATAGTACATGGCACCTAGTATATTTTCACAGTACAAAACTGTTGGAAATAGGTAGATGATAGATATACATAGGCATATATATGTACACATGTATATATGCACATGTGTAAATATATACGTAACATATAGCCATACAACATATATTCACAACTATACTTCATATATTGGTAGGTATATAATATGTAATATTCATAATATATGCAGTATATATTTTTTATTTTTTATTTTTATTTCAGTAGCTTTTGTGGAACAGGTGGTGTTTGGTTACATGAATAAGTTCTTTAGTGATGATTTCTGAGATTTTGGTGCACTCATCACCCAAGCAGTGTACCCTATACCCAGTATGTTGTCCTTTATCCCTCACATACTTGCCAACCTTTATCTCTGAGTCCCCAAAGCCCATTATATTAGTCTTATTCGTTTGAATCCTCATAGCTTAGCTCCCACTTATAAATGAGAACATAAATATTTGGTTTTCCATTCCTGAGTTACTTCACTTAAGGTCTCCAGCTCCATCCAAGTTGCTGCAAAATACATTATTTTGTTTTTTTTATGGCTGAGTAAGTACCCCATGATGTATACATACCACAGTTTCTTTAGTCACTCGTTGGTTGATGGGCACTTAAGTTGGTTCCGTATCTTATAAATTGTGCTATATGCAGTATAGTTTTATGCCACAAGTATTATTACAAATATTTTAATCTAATATTTTTGCTACAGATGAATGTAGAAATAGCCTACCTATCTACAAATGGGAATTAAAGCATTGTGGTCATACTATTTTACCTCACACATTAGCCAGGTGTGGTGGCACACTCCTGTAATCCCAGCTACTCAAGAGGCTGAGGCAGGAGAATCACTTGAACCCGGGAAGTGGAGGTTGCAGTGAGCCGAGATTGTGCCCTTGCACTCCAGCCTGGGCAACAAGAGGGAAACTCCGTCTAAAAAAATAAAAAATAAAAATTGATTCAAGATAACACTGTCTGGGGTAGAGACCCGGGATCTTCAATTTATGTATGTTTCTCAGATGTTTCAAATTTTGAGAACCATCATTCTATTAAGAATATGGAAGTTTTAATCCAGATTAGGGAAATGTCATATTTTTGTACCAAATGGAGCCTTCCTTGTGGTTCTTCAATGAAGTATCAGTTATCTCTAACTAAATATCTGCTACTATCGAAATATCCCAGTTTTCAAAAAGTCCTCAGGGTTAATCCCCACCATTCTTCTTCCCCACACCCTCTTGTCTTCAGTGCTGAGGCTCCAGGTTTCCAAATCTGAGTCCTTACTGTCAGCTCTGAAAGTAGGGAGTGGCCTCAATGCTGAGTCTTAGACAATCAGAAGTCCTCTTAAAGTTCTGCATACTCTCAGCTGAAAAGTTCCAGCATTAAACTTTATTTATTTTCTCTAGACATTATCTTCATTTGAGTTCTTAGTACTATTGCTTACCGCTTTTTAAAACACTTTGACATTTTGATCTAACTTGTTATCATCATCTAGCCCTCTATGATCACTTTTCTTCCCTCCTCATAGACAAAAAAGGTAAAGAAAACAAAGAAAAAAGTCTCCTCCCTTTGATTTGTGTGCATTTTATATATAACCCTGAGCTATATTCCTGAAAATAGAAAAAGAAAAAAAGGTGAACAGATTACTATTTGAGCCAATGGCAATACCTTCTCTTTATTAGCAGACTAATTAACTGAACAAATATTTCTTGAGTGTCTATGATTTGTCAGGTTCTGTGCTAGGTGTTGGGACACAACAGTGAATAAATCAAACCAAAGCTTCGCCTTCAAGTAGTGGACATTCTTGGGAGGAGAATGGATACATAGACCCTGAACATTGTTCTCCCTGTCCACCTTGTGATAAGGCAGCTTCTCGGGAATGGCTTCCTTTTCATTGCTGTGTCTCCTAAGACTCTTGTGTTAGCTGCTTCTCTCTAAATTAAAAGCTGAAAAAACAAAAAACGGGTACATATTAAATAGCATGTTCTCCTCTTAAAAAACAGCTCTTTTAGACATTTCCATATATTTTAAATTGTAGTAAAATATACACAGCATAAAATTTACCATCTTACCTATTGTTTAAATGCACAGTTCCTTAGTGCTAAGATATTCCCTTTGTAGTGTGATCAATCTCAGCATTTCGTCCAATGTCATTTTATTATCATGTAGATGAGAATAAAAAAATCTATGCCTTGCCAGGGCCATGTGGAGTTTGCACGTTCCCTCCGTGTCTGCATGGGTTTTTTCCAGGAACTCTGGGTTCCTCTCACATCCCAAAGCTATGAACATTAGGTTCATTAGCATGTCTACGTGGTCCCAGTGTGAGTGAGTGTGGGTGTGTGTTAGAGTGCACCCTACGATGCAATGGCCTCCTGTCGAGGGTGCGCTCCTGCCTTGGTCTCTGAGCCTTGGGGACTCATGATATTGAACTGAACCCATGACACTGAACTGAAATAAATGGGTAAATAATGACCTTACTTGTTTGTACTAATGTCTTAAATGCATATATAGGCCACATTTATTCCAGTGTTTAATATGAGAAGTGTTTGGGGGCTTTATTTAGAAGTTTCTTGATGTTTCTGTGACCAGAAATATGCTGTAGGAAAGTCACCCCTTGTTTATATCTGTTAGCCCATAGTAAAATTGGTTTCATTATCTCGTTTTATGTCAAGTCGCAGTTTACAAGAACAATCTAGGATGGTAAGTGAAGACTTACTGTACAAGAGTTCGAACCTCTTTCTGTCCTTTTCAACACGTTATTTTCTTTGTTATTGTTAGTAGTCATTCTGAGTAGGAGGTAGCCTTCTCAATTTTTTATATATAGATATAAAAATATATTAAACATATAATTAGTTCGAACAATATATTGAACATATTTCAATTATCTTTTACCTAGCTGTCTCTTTGCTTGGGGAAAGCTTTCGTCTCAGTTTGCTGGAATGTGTTCTTTTCTGTCATTTTCATCACAGTTTAAATGAAAGACTCTCCTGAAGAGACCTTTCCTGCTTGGTGTAATATACAACAATTACATTTTAAACATCACCTTATCTTAATTATCTGCAGAACACTGACCTACTGTCAGAGTTTTGTTTAAGTAAGTATTCATATATATGAATTTTGTTTGCCTATTTCAAATTTATTTTTAACTTAAAAACTATTATATTTAGATTTAAATCCTCAATTACAATGTAAAATAATGAATGCAAAGGCTATGTGTCTTTTATTTATTGCCATATCCTCAAAGTCAAATGTTTGATAAATATTTTTTGAATTTGATTAATTATACCGGTGAGAAAGTTTGAATAAATGGAGTGGAAACATTCAGATAATAGTATCAAATTTTACACTTTGCTTTTGTAGTCATAGCTTTCGTACTTGAGATTTTATATGTATAATGGCACCATAGTTATTCTACAATTCCCATAAAATTAAATCTCTAGATGCAGAAAAATAAAGGCCACAGTGAAAGTAATGGGTCATGTCCACTTTTAATAGAAATTATTGAATGTGTCCACCCTGTGATGGTTTTTGTCCCTCTTTGTAGTTAGAAAATACATAGAGTGTTACAGTAAAGTAAGAAATGGTTTAAATTGTCGAGCTAAAGGCTAGCTTTTCACTCTGCGAGTCTTTATTTTATCACAATGACACAACATAAAATTCAAAGCATATAATGGGGTGAGAATAAGAAAGTATTCCAAATATCTGGCAGGCATATCTTTCAATTTAATTCACCTGTCAGCCCAGGCAATGGTGAGTGAACCAATTATTGGCAGTCTTGTACCACAGTTACTTTCAGATTCTTACTTTCTTCCTGTCTACATAGAATAAGTCACCAAATCACTCCACTCTGTCTCCTTGGAATTCTTTTTGAGATTTTTAGAGTAAAAATCTCGATCAGAACAAAGTGGTGTGTCACTTTTCTCCCTTTTTGATAAGGACTGATATTTAATCTTTGTAGCATTGAAAAATAATCTTTTTAGCCTAAATACTTTATCAATTTTATTATAAATGGGAGGCAATTTACCTATGCTCGTATCATTCATCATAATGAAATAATCATCTCATTTGTTTTACTTCATAAGACAGAAAGAAAGCAAGCAAAGAAGAAAGAACAAAAGAGGCTGAGAGGCTTACGGGAAACAAGAATTATTTTTCTGAATCAGCCATTTTTCTTTCTCTGTGTCGGATAATGTGTTTGCTGTTTCTGTTGTCTACCACAGCACTTGGCATGTGCAAGCTCATGTAAAGGCTCAGCTCATTAAAGATGTGTGCATCGAACATGTCCAAAGATAGATAAAACCAGAACTGAGACTTGAGTGTTAAAAGATAATTTTCAAACAAGGTAAAAGTCATGACTTTCATACAGATATAAAAATAATCTTTTGTTAAAGATATTTAAATAACTCACTAATGAGGCAACTGGTGAGGTGTTATGACCAGTTCAAAGGAGACTCCAAGGACAGACACACTTATAGACAGGAGTACTAAAATGAGTGTACAAATGGAGACAAAGATGGTAGTTCCTGGGGTGAGGGTTTCTTCTCTCCACCAACCAGTATTCATTTACATATATACATACACATTATTTTGCATTGCTATCAGTCATCTATAACTTTCAGAGTTATAAAATAGCTACCATATAATTAGGATCAGATAACCCAGAAAGGTGTGCTATAGACATTGCACCAATGTTTTTCTACATAGATAAAATGTATGTGTGTGTATTTTCCCTCTTCAGTACTATTTTCCCCTTTTTTGGTTCTTCTATCTGCCCCTCTAATACTATCACCCCCAGGAAACTCTGTGTTCACAGAGTTATAAATTAAAGTCTCATAATTATCTGAGGGCAAATAAATATGGTAATATGTGTTTATTAGAAGATTTTGAAAGGGAAAATATTTTTAAACAAAAATTATTCTTTTATTATGTTCTTTTTTGGGTAATGGAAGAAGTGTTCTGAGCTGAAGGCACTAACTTGCATTCCTCAATTCCTAATATATAAAAGTTTAGGTCTATAAGATAAAAAATAGTATTTCCCTTTACAGGTAAGGAAGTAGGAGTGTGAAAAAGGTTAAGAAAGAGGTCATACAGTTTACTTTTCCATTCCTGTGAAAGAGATGCATGCATGAGCACTGTTCCACAGAATTCAACCATTGTGATAATCACTATGACTGCAATCCAGGAGGGAACAAGTGTTCATCTTGTACCTCACCCTGACTGGAGGCTTTTCTTAGGGATGATGAAATCAGGTGCAGACTAGGAGAGAGAAACAATAACTTTAAGCCTTATGGGAAGCTGACACAGAATTCTTGCCAGTATTACTTAAGATAATTCATAGAAAGTGCTTAGTATAGTGCTTGGCCCATAGTGAACATTCAACTGATATTAGTTAATATAGTGAAGATAATGAGTATTACTAGTATTGTAAAATATAATGAGAAAGAACACTATGCTGAAAATTTTTTCACAAGTTTCCCAATTTTTACATGACCTGGTGTGCCACCTTCAGGATGTGAAGCAGGTTGTGGACTACATATCTTAGCCTTATTCTAGTTTAATCATGTTTGTTTCGCATATTATATGGTTTAATTGTGCAGTTCCTACACATGGAAGTTTACAGGTTGGCTGACTGCACACAAAGAAGGGCTTTGAATGTCCCTGGAAACATGTCAGAATTCCCCAGAGAGGTTATGACAGTCAGCCGGAAGTCAGATGTTTGCACTGATCAGTGATGTCACGCTCTGCTACTTGGTGAAACGAACCTTCTTTCAGTAATCTCACCAGGACGTGGAGCAAGAGCAATAATGAAAATACACATAATCATTGTCTAATTCAAACATAAATACAGATCTTCCATTCTGCTAAAGAATATCTATTCCGATTGCCATAAATGATACTGAAAAGTATTTTCTTAAAAGAGAGTTATAAACTGCCAGAGGCACAATCCATCTGTAGCATCCAGCAGGAAAAATAAATCAATAAATAAAACAGATATATGCTTGTTTTTAACTTGTTATAATTAGAACCCCAATGACCAGAGCTATTGAAATTAATAGGTCCAAATTTTCTACCGAGTCTACAAAATGAGCTTTAACCAAAAAGGAGATTTCTATATTCCTATGAAAATAAAGTAGAAAACAACAACATTTCAAAAGAGTTTTTTTGTTGTTCAAATATAAAGGAATGCTATGACCTGTTTTGTTGTTAGATTCTCCCACCTCTTTTCTTCTTTTTAATGAAATGTTACTCTGATTCTGATGTCATGCTGAAATTGAGTCCACTGAGGGATAAAATTCCTATCTCTCTTTGCTTGAGCTTTAAAGAAAAAAGCAGATATTTTAGTTAGTTCTTCAAACTTGTAAATGACACAACCAAAAGCAAAAAATACCATTTATCCATTTTACAAAACTTTTCATTGTGTTTATGGAGAAAATACAAATTTCTCTTTCCTAGGGTCATCCTATTGATAGATGCAGGAGGCAGATAAGCGAAGGTCCCCGGAGAATCTCTGATCCGCCCCACAAGTGTTTACATCAGATGCTTTTGTGCAGATAAGGGAACCTGCCCAGGACCTTGTTTCTGGGCGCCCACAAAGGACTGGCGGCCCGCCTGCGCGCTGGGATAGTTGGTGGAGCCACGGGGAATTCTCATCTAGTATAGCAGGGAGGAGCCTGGACTCTTCAGCTGTGTGTGATGGTCTGGTATTCAATCTGTGAGGTGGGAGCCTGTTGGCAGGACTCCTTTCTGTTGGCTGAGAGCTTTCTTACAATAAATTCCACTCTCCTTACCTTTCAGTATTTCCGGGTGCCTGCCTAATTTTTCCTGGTCGTGTGACAAGAACCTGGATTTTAGCTGAACTAAGGAGCAAAAAATCCTGCATCACTATCTCAAATCTTGCTAGATTTCTTTATGAATTTGCTCCCTGTTTCAAAAAGTCATTTTCATGATACTCTTTGAAAGTATCAGTTTTCCAGACCTCACTATTCCCATATATTGAAATTCATTTCAATATAGATAACGTAATAATGGTTTTCTTAGGAAGAAAATTTCCAACATTAATTTTTCTTTAGTCCCATGAATAGTTATTACACAATTATACTATATTAGACAAAATGCTATATGTAGAGTAAAAAACATCTTTTCTTATCTGGTGTTTTTTTTCCCCCAAGGTAGTAGGGAAA
Organism: Pongo abelii; assembly: GCF_028885655.2. Classification (NCBI taxonomy): domain Eukaryota; kingdom Metazoa; phylum Chordata; class Mammalia; order Primates; family Hominidae; genus Pongo; species Pongo abelii. The sequence goes on from NC_071985.2 coordinate 153,528,586, forward strand.
TATTTTGTAGGGTGAGCTACATTGAGATAGTAAAGGGAAAAGATTAAAATGAGAGCGCAAACATCCAGTCAGAGCAGAAAGAGCTTTCTGAAGCATAAACGTGATCTCATCCACTTAAGGACAGATTAGCTTCAATAAATAAGATGAGGAAAATAGTTTGTTGAATACAAGCAGAGGAAACAGGACATCTTATACACTGAGTAGATCCAGAAAAATTACGAAGTTTGTTTCCAATACCAGACCCACCACGCATGTGGGATTGGTTGGTGAGAAAGAAAAAGAAGGCTTTCAGAATAAGATAATCTTGTGCAACCAACAGAAAGTTTAAAAATAAAAATAAGAAGTAAGCTATGAGAGTACAAACTTTTTAAAAGCAGAAATGATTTTGGAAACAACAAATAATTATTTGTAGTTATGTTATGTTGCTGGTCCGAGGATAATGAAAGCCCCTTAATTTAAATATATACGAAGAAATGTGTATAGAAGATGTTGCTTTATTCAATCATCATATGTACCTCTACTCCCTACTCCTTAGAACAGAAACCAATTTTATTTTTTCCTGAGAGAATTAGGATGAGGTATAGAGTTGAAAAAGATTCTATACTTTTCTGTCATTATGATAAACTTTGTAATTAAACTTAATTAAAGCTCATTAGCCACCGAGAGAATAAGAAATAAGTTTACAAAATATAAAATTTTCTTTAGACATATTTTAGAACCAAAGGACATATTTTCATTAAAAACTAATCTGCTTTATCAAGTTAATAGAAATGTCTTTAAAAATAATGTTGTATTGTTTGTGAAAATGCCATAAGATATTAAACAAAGCTGGTCATCATCTGAAATTACCCATACCCAAGAATTACAAAAAGTACCAAACAAAAAACGATGTTTTTAACTTCTTAAAACAATATTTTTTTCTTGCTGATTTCCATGATATGCAGTAACTTCATATGCATTAACTTTCATTTTTTAACTTCATTTATGTACATTAACATTAATGTTTGACAAATTGTACAAATGTATCTACTGTGTAAACATTGTCCTAATCCATATACAGAATATTTCTGTCATCCCAAAAAGTTCCCTCATGCCCCTTCTCAATCCAAATGACTCCTATTCCTCTCTCCAAGCAAACAATGATTTGATTTCCATCACTTTAAATTAATTGTACTTGTTTAGTAATTCATATGATGAAATTTACAGTAGATAATCTTATGTATCTGGCTACTTTCACTTGGAATGTTTTTGTGATTCTTCCATGTTGTTGTATAGCTTGGTAACTGATATAATTTCATAGATAAATAGTGACCCATCATATGAACATACTAGTTTATCCATACTAAAGTTTATCTTGTTGACGTGTGGGTTCCTTTTTCCCCAAACCTCTATGAACATTTGTATACAAGGGTTTTTTTTTTTAATGGATAAATGTTTTTCTTTCTCTTGGGTAAATAACTACATGTATAATTTCTTGGTCCTATGGTATGTGTAGGTTGAACTTTATAAACTACAGCCAAACAACTCTACAGAGTAGTTGTAAAATTTTATACTGCCTTCAACAATGAGTTCCAATAATTCATTTTTGCCAGCACTTGATACTGATAGAACACTGTTCATCTTTTTGATTATTCCAGTGGATATGTAGTGGTCTCTCACTGTGATTTGAATTTACTAAATTTGTTGAAAATATTGCATATGCTTACCAGTCATCCATATATCTTCTTTTGTGAAGTATTTTCTTAATCTTTGGCTTATTGTTCATTGTATTTTTTGTCTTCTTATTTTAAAATTTTTGTACTTCTTTGTTTATTCTAAATATAAAAGTACTGAGATATACGTACCAAAAAATTCTCTCCCAGAAAGTAACCTACCATCGGTTTCTTAGTGATGTTTGTTGAAGAGAAAAAAAAAAGTTTAATTTATCTATTTTTTGTCTTTGTTATTTTTCTCTATTGCTTATCTATTCTCTATTTCATTGCTTTATGATCTTCTTTAATACCTTCGTTCTATTTATTTTGATTTATTTTTCTTTTCCTAGCTTCCAATATTGACAATTAAAATCATTGATGTGAAATTTTTCTTTATTTTAATATAAATATTCAAAGTCGCAAACTTCCCCCAACCTCTGCTTATCTTCATCACACAAATTTTGATATTTTTTGCTTTTATTTCTATTCAATGCTGAAATATTTTCTAATTTCCCTTGTAATTATTTATAAATGTGTTGGTTTATTTTTAACTACTTAGAAATTTTTAGATATTTTGAAGTAATTGATTTTACATTTAATTCCTGGAGAATATGTTCTGTATGATTCCTATCTTTTTAAATTCATTAAAGCCTTTTACACTTTAAGGAAAAGATATTTTAAGTGGCTTCATCATTACTAAAATCATCATTAATCTCAGACTTTTCTGTGAATATTCTCTTCACCTTTGTTCCCTAACTGACATTTTGTTCTTCTCTAATGATACAGTTGTCTATAGATCCCTCTTAAATGGTAGCTGTTTTCTCTTTCAAATCTCTTAGAACATGTTTTCTGGAGATAGGGTATATTTCTTTCATACTCCATGTTTCCACTTCCAGATCATTTTCTTCATGTATTAAAAAAGAAAAGTCTCTGTTTTCAATCTCATTATAGACCAGATCACCCACTGTCTTCCATGCTGAAGCCATCTGTCAATCTCCCATGTAATAACAAGACTCACTTCCCAAATAGTTTAACACCAGCCTGGTTGATAACTTTCTCCAACACTATTCTTTGGTTTTGGTGATCATAGTATTTACATAGATTATTTCTTCATCTGTAGCCCCTTAGATCCCTGTCTCCTTCAGTTAACTTGCTCTCTACACAATTTCATCCCCCTCAGTCCCACAGTCATCCTGTTAGCTTATTATTGTCAAGAGTGGCAACCCCTCCACAGTACAATTTCAAACATCCTGCCCTATGCCATCTCCTAGTCTCTTCTGTGTTTATTTCCTCTGCTATTTCAACTCCAACAATGCTCCACTCCCATGTGTACCTTAAATCCCTTGATTCCACCATACTTTCACTGTTTCTCAAACCATTTATGTGCTCTTTTCTTCTTATGTAAGTCATATTTTATAAACATCATTATTACTGTACCTTGCTTTTAACCTCACCTCTTTTTACTTATCTATTGTTTTAATACATTCCCTTGATAAAACAACTCTTATTACATCTGACTGTATTTCTTTATGTCTGTACTGGTGCAGCCAGCTGAGTTTGGAAGGAGAAAACACACAGTAGACAAACTTTAAATTGATAATCATTTAACACATGTAGACCCTTAGTACTACCTGCGAATCACACTATATTTTCCTTGCAGATCCTCTCTTCTATTGTCCTAAAAAAACTATTTTATACCTATCTTTCTCCCCTCAGATCTCTAACATCTTTCTTTATCCTCACTCTCAGCTGACTATCTTCCTTCCTACTTCATAAATAAAAGGACAAATGTGGATGTGTTGGTTAACTCTCACAGTACTTTTTTTTTCTCTTGTGGTGAATCCAGACAGTGTCAGAAGTCTTACAGCACTTTCAATGTCAGGACCAACATACTACAACTTTTAGGATGTTACTATGACTGATCCTTCTGTGCTGCTAGTTAAGGCCAGTGCTTCTACTGTATACCGGCTCTGAGACCATTTCTACGGAAAACATTCTTCCAGCAACTATTCCCTCTTCCTCTCCTGCTTCATTGCCTTTCTCCTCTATTCTTATCAGTGTAACTAATATACAGTCATGCTGTTACCCCTCTGTTCTCTCTTTCTCTCACCTAATTCATTCTTTATTTGCTCTAGAGCAAAGTCCTTTGGCAATTTCTCTTGGAAATTTTAAATAAATTCACTCCAATCAGAATTTCCTTCTACCACTATACTAAAATTGTTCCTCTCAAACATCAAAGACTTGCCCATTGCTATCTCTAGTAGTCATTTTTCAGTCTTTACCTTACTTGACCTGTCAGCAGCTGTTTACAAGATGTATCACTCTCTGTTCCCAAGAATTCTTTATTTATCTTGCTTCCAAGATTCCATTTTTCCCTGATTTTTATTTTACTTCTCTGGCCACTTCCTAGTTTCTTTTCCTGGTTCCTTTATTACTCCTCAACCAGAATCAGCTACATGATTTGTGGAGCACAGTGCGAAATGAAGATGTGGGGCTCCTTCGTCAAAAATCAAGAATTTCAAGGCAAAGAACAGAAACTTAAAACAAACTTGAGGCACTTCTGGGTGTGAGGCCTAGTGCAACTATACAGATATTAAGTCCAGGAAGCCAGCCTTGCCCAACCTCTAAATTTAGACTGCCCAAAGGCCCTAAATATGAAACATTAGCAATGTTCTCTTTTCTCTTTACATCTAATCCCTAGGTGACCTCATCCAATCTCTTGGATTTGAATCATTATATGCTGATGATTTCTGAATTTGTATCTTCATACTGTAACCCTAATCTGATTTCCATTTGTATGACTAATAGGAATTCCAAACTCAATGCACCCCAGACTATGCCCTGGATCTTTCTTTCAAAACTGGCTGTACTCATAGCCTTCTCCAATTCAGTTAATGAAAGCTCTATTCCTTTCGTTTCTTAGTTTCAAAGCATGGTGTCATCCTTGATGCTTCTCATTTTCGGCCAATTCTACCTTCAAAATCTATCCAGACTATGATAACTTATCTGAACAACCACTGCCATCATCTAATATAGTCTATCATAATTTCTCATGTGCATTATGGCAATATCCTTCTGGTTTATCTCCTGCTTCTACTATTGACCTCTTCCAGACTATTCTCAATCTATCATCCAGAGTGATCCCCATTAAACATTAGACAGATAACATCACTTTTTCCTCAAAACAATCCAACAAGTCCCTATGTCATTCAGCATGTAAGACAAAGCTCTTTCTATGTGTTTTATTATCATATCCTAGATATTCTATGTAACTCCCACAAAAATTGTCACCCATGTGACCTCACTACTCTCTCTTGTAGCTTTCTTCTTGTCCCTGAAACATATTAGGAATACTCCTAATCAATAACTTCGTGTTTATTTTTTCCTTTCCCTAGAAAGGTCTTCCCCTGGATATATTGCATAGCTAGGCCCCTTGTTCTCTCAGGTCTTTACCCAAATTTTACCTTCAGTGGCAGATTGAATAAGTACCACCCACCCCCAAAATATGTTGGCAACATCATAATCACTAGAACCCATGATCATTTTACCTTATTTGGCAATATAATTTTTGTGGATGGGATTAAGTTAAAGATCTTGAGATGGGGTTTTATTCTGGATTACCCAGGCAGGCCCAGTCTACTCACAGTTGTTCTCATAAGAAGGAGCCAGAAGGGTCACAGTGAGTAGTAGAAGATAAGGCAATGAAAGCAACAAGGTAGAATGACTTAAGGAAGAAATCATAAGCCAAGCAGGCAGCTTCTAGGTGCTGGAAAAGACAAACGAATTCTCCTAAGATGGAACACAGCCTTGCCAACACATTGATTTTAGACTTTTCCCCTCTAGAACAATATTCATACATTTGTATTGTTTTAAGCCACTAAGTTTGCGCTCATTTGTTATAAATCAATAGAAAACCAATACATCTTCTCAATGAAGTCTACACTGACCATCTTGTCTAAATTTTAGTCCTCCTACTTATTTTTATTCTTACCCTTATCCTATATGCCTCATACTGTACAACATCCAGCTGATTTTATTTAAGTACTACTATGTTGTCAATTCCTTCCACTGAAATATGAGTTCCACAAGTACAGAATTTGGGGCCTGCTTTTTGTTCAATGCCCTATTTGTAGTACCTAGAACATGCCAGGGGCACATTAGGTGTTCAATAAATATTTGCTAAAAAAGAATAAATAAATAAGCTTAGACTTTTGTTTCTCTCTAATCAGTGATTTTTATTCATTCCACAATAGTGCTCATGAATCTTCTGGCATAGTATAATGTGCTCTAAAAGCAAATGTGAGTGTGTGTGTGTGTGTGTGTGTGAGTGTGGATGCACAATACAGTAGCATCTTTATATGTAACTGGAAATAGCATGAAACATGCATGGGATCATATTGTGATCTTAATGTGTAATCAATAGGATTGACATGACCAGACCAAGCATTTCCCATCTCATGGCTGCTTATTTCTGCATTGGAATCAAATAAAGTAGTCTGTGATGTTTTTAATTAAAACAACATAAATAATAGTAAAACAGTGACAACAATTAGGGATAGATGGCATCGCTTTTTATTTTAATATATTACTTCTTAGAAAGGGTGAACAATATAGTAAAGAAAATCCAATGCCTCTTTCACTTTCCATATATATTCATTACTCTTAGCACATGACCATAGCACTTTACCACTAGCACATAGCCTCAAATATGCCATAAATATTACAGAAGAATGTATCACCTCTTAAGCATCATAGTAGAATGTCAATGCCTTAGATTTTGACCTTAAGAAAAACTTAAAATCATATACTCTATTTTCATTTATGTCTACAGAACATCAGGTTAGAGGAGCAAAGCAGTCTTTGAAATAAAGCAGACACCATACATAAAAGCTGACTGCACTTTAAGTTTTAGTTTTTACAAAGAAAATACAAACGAAGTAAACTATAACCATGCATTATTTCCGTATAAAGAAGTCCTTAAAAATCATGCTATTCAAGTTTAATAAACTTGAATCCTCAATTAGCTTGTTGCTTATTCAGTGTCTGTAGCATATCCAAGCTCATTATGCCATGCCACAGGGAGTACATCATTCTGAGAAAGATATTTCCTTAGTGATATTTTTATTTATGGCTTATAATGCAGGAATCGATTGGGGGACATGTTCCATCTTATTACAGAAATAGAAATTTTTGCAATTGTTTTTCATTTTCCCCTCTAGGATTGACTTGGCAGCATAAATTTATATTTAAGGTATATTGATAATTCTCAGAAAGTATATTTAATCCTATTAATTGAGGTCTCTAAGAGGACTCAGTGAGGTTAAAACAAAAAGCTACTGTGAGTCTCTAGTATTTCTGGTATTGCTGACTGTTTTTATGTCAGTGGACAAAAGAAAAACACTGCTTCCTTGTCATTGTAATTTCACAGAGCAGGTGTGACATTGAGTCACGGAGTGGGAAAAAGGTAGACCCTTGACACAATTTGGCCCCAAGGGTTTATATATCACACCAGCAGTAGAAGAAAGCTCTCCTGCTGATAAAAAATTACTTATCATTGACAGAGCCATGTCCAGGGTGAGGGGGGAAAGAAGAAGAAGAATATACATTTCTTAAACTTTTCATGGGAAAAAGTCCATATGTGTTCATTCAAATTAGCTTGTGCAAATGTACTAGAGGACATGTGGAACCAAACACCCACATACAGCCCAGGTATATTCCCTTATCATATAGCTAGCTCTCCTCACAAGCTACTCCACTTGAAATGTGCAAAGCCAGCATATACGAAAATGCTTTTAAATATTAATAACAACATCACATATATAAATGTCAACTTTGACCAAGTAACTCAAATCACGTTACAGAGAATGCTTTTTTAAGTAACTAGCTTCACTATGGAGGTAAGGAAACTGAGGAACAAAGTAAATGAATTACTTATCCAAGATCTATTTCATAGGTCAGGAACAGAGCCAGTACTAGATCTTATCTATGAGACCAGATCAACTCCCTCTCTTAAAGCTGGCATATTACACTGAAGGTAACATCATAGGAGTATCTAATAAAGACTTCAAGCTATTATAGTAGAGTGGCTTCAGACAAAATTCGAATTGATTGAAACTTTCCTCTGAAACTTGAATCAAAGCAAACCCCATCCTTTTTTTTTTTTCTGTACCTCTTCTCTTGTAGTGAAGGATCCAAAGATAGCACACAAATGGATGTTTCTCTGATACCTGTGGCTTATCAGTAAGAATAGAAGTAATGGAAATCTCATGAGAAAGCCTGCTCTTAAAAGATTTCCAATCCAATTTTTGAACTCAAAAGGCTTGAATTAGTTTCAGATTAACATCCAAGTCTTTCAAAGCACATCTTCCAGGATTCAGTTGTCAGGAGGACATTGGACACTGGAATTTAGGTTCAATTTTTTTGTAGCAAGAAGAGAGAAATAGGCAAATATTCAAGTTTTCTTTTTTTTTCATTTATGCTTCTTTTTAAAAATATTTTTATCTCTTTTCTACATGTAGTTTGTTTTCTCACTTAAACTTTCTTTACCTTCTTATAAAATAATTACCCACATTCATGCATGTATACACATACAACTCTATGTATGCCATGCAATGTGTCTTAACGTTTGGCTAAGGCAGTAGTAACTCAACAGAACATCTTACCTCCTTTTATATGTGATACTCCATGGCTACTAAACCTAGAAGAATTAGAGTTCAAAGATGTTCAGTTTCAGTGTCTTTCATATGAATTTCAATGGAGGGAATCCCATTCCATACATAGTGCTCCTAATAAGTGTCACTTCCATCCTTTTTCCTGTCTCTGATCCTCAGGTTTTCCTCATTGCAGATGTAGCTAGGTTGACTGCCAAACTTTTTTTCAAATTTTTTATTTGAGTCAGTTGATATTGATGTATAATCTCTATAAGACAAGCAAGTGGTAAGGTTGTTACAGAGATATGTTCACCTCAGTCTTCCCGTGATCACTTGAAGCAAGAAGATTTATAATACAGAGTGGAAGCCTTTGGAGGATGCACACATTACCAATGCAACCAAATATACCAATGTTTATTAATTAGAGAGACTGATCTAGTCTTTTTAAAGAGGCCACAGAAGGATACTACTAAGAATTCCATTCCAACCTACTTTCAGCAACCTATTCTGTGTCCTCTTCCAAATCTTCCTTTTGAAGACAGCTCTCACGCTGAGGTCTGGTGCCTGTAGAGGATTAGCACTACCTTGAAGTTCACACTGTAGCCCTGAGTGTTTTGTCAAATTCTAAAGAAGAAAGTTCTTCACATCCCACATTAAAATTGAGGCAAATGCTAATATCATCTTAGGTACACATGTTTATTTTTATAAAACTAATATTTAATTTGTTTTAATTAAAATCAAGCACATATTATTTGCCTACAGATTGTACATATTTGAAAGCTGATGGCCACTATATGAGGGAAAAAATAAAAACACATAGGTTTTGTGTAATGCTGAGTCAAGTGCGGTGCAAACTGAGGCAGGTCCCTGCTGGGTAGTTCCACATGCTTCTACTCTGGGTGAGTCTAATGTCAATGTTAGAGGAAGGAAAGGGTCACAGCAAGGATACATGTTTCTTTAGCTTATGCCTTTCTCCCTAAGTGACCTTAATGTAGCATGTCTTCAAAGCTGATACAAACTCCAAGTTTCCTTATATATAAGGTCTCCCCACAAAAAGTTTATTTTCCTGAAAATCTCTGAGTTGTTTTAGTTGAGGCATACCATATAGCTACCATACAGCTGCCTTTTGTTCAAAACACTTGATTGGGTTGGGTTAGTGCTTCTGTGTATATAACTATTATAGGCACTTACATTTTTCACTTCTATGAAATATGGGGCTCAGAACCTTCAAATACTGTTGTGGCAACTAAATTTTCATGTACTCTTAGGCAATAAGCAGGGCTAAACACCTCTAAAGGATACTTTTGGCTACATTTTATAATATTTATTGGATTCTCCTACCTGTAGAGTTGGACAGTAGCTCCCAAATTAACTTGACCCAAGAGAGTTGGGGAAGTATTACAGGATTCTTATTTATTTATTTATTTATTTTACTTTAAGTTCTAGGGTACATGTGCACAATCCGCAGGTTTGTTACATATGTATACATGTGCCATGTTGGTGTGCTGCACCCTTTAACTCGTCATTTACATTAGGTATATCTCCTAATGCTATCCCTCCCCCCTTCCCGCACCCCACGACAGGCCCCAGTGTGTGATATTCCCCACCCTGTGTCCAAGTGTTCTCATTGTTCATTTCCCACCTATGAGTAAGAACATGTGGTGTTTGGTTTTCTGTCCTTGTATAGTTTGCTCAGAATGATGGTTTCCAGCTTCATCCATGTCCCTACAAAGGACATGAACTCATCCTTTTTTATGGCTGCATAGTATTCTATGGTGTATATGTGCCACATTTTCTTAATCCAGTCTATCATTGGTGGACATTTGGCTTGGTTCCAAGTCTTTGTTATTGTGAATAGTGCTGCAGTAAACATATGTGTGCATGTGTCTTTATAGCAGCATGATTTATAATCCTTTGGGTATATACCCAGTAATGGGATGGCTGGGTCAAACGGTATTTCTAGCTCTAGACCCTTGAAGAATCGCCACAGTGTCTTCCACAATGGTTGAACTAGTTTACAGTCCCACCAACAGTGTAAAAGTGTTCCTGTTTCTCCACATTCTCTCCAGCATTTGTTGTTTCCTGACTTTTTAATGATTGCCATTCTAACAGGTGTGAGATGGTATCTCATTGTGGTTTTGATTTGCATTTCTCTGATAGCCAGTGAGGATGAGCATTTTTTCATATGTCTGTTGGCTGCATAAATGTCTTCTTTTGAGAAGTGTCTGTTCATATCCTTCACCCACTTGTTGATGGGGTTGTTTGATTTTTTTCTTGTAAATTTGTTTAAGTTATTTGTAGATTCTGGATATTAGCCCTTTGTCAGATGGGTAGACTGTAAAAATTTTCTCCCATTCTGTAGGTTGTCTGTTCACTCTGATGGTAGTTTCTTTTGCTGTGCAGAAGCTCTTTAGTTTAATTAGATCCCATTTGTCAATTTTGGCATTTGTTGTCATTGCTTTTGGTGTTTTAGTAATGAAGTCCTTGCCCAAGCCTATGTCCTGAATGGTATTGCCTAGGTTTTCTTCTAGGGTTTTTATGGTTTTAGGTTTAACATTTAAGTCTTTAATCCATCTTGAATTAATTTTTGTATAAGGTGTAAGGAAGGGATTCAGTTTCAGCTTTGTACATATGGCTAGCCAGTTTTCCCAGCACAATTTATTAAATAGGGAATCCTTTCCCCATTTCTTGTTTTTATCAGGTTTGTCAAAGATCAGCTGGTTGTAGATGTGTGGTATTATTTCTGAGAGCTCTGTTCTGTTCCATTGGTGTATCTCTTTGTTTTGATACCAGTACCATGGTGTTTTGGTTACTGTAGCCTTGTAGTATAGTTTGAAGTCAGGTAGTGTGATGCCTCCAGCTTTCTACTTTTGGTTTAGGATTGTCTTGGTAATGAAGGCTCTTTTTTGGTTTCATATGAACTTTAAAGTAGTTTTTTTCCAATTCTGTGAAGAAAGTCATTGGTAGCTTGATGAGGATGGCATTGAATCTATAAATTACCTCGGACAGTATGGCCATTTTCACGATATTGATTCTTCCTATCCATGAGCATGGAATGTTCTTCCATTTGTTTGTGTCCTCTTTTATTTCATTGAGTGGTGGATTGTAGTTCTCTTTGAAGAGGTCCTTCACATCTCTTGTAAGTTGGATTCCTAGGTATTTTATTCTCTTTGAAGCAATTGTGAATGAGAGTTCACTCATGATTTGGCTCTCTGTTTGTCTGTTATTGGTGTATAGGAATGCTTATGATTTTTGCACATTGATTTTGTATCCTGAGACTTTGCTGAAGTTGCTTATCAACAAGGAAATTTGGGGCTGAGACGATGGGGTTTTCTAAATATACACTCATGTCATCTACAAACAGGGACAATTTGACTTCCTCTTTTCCTAATTGAATACTGTTTATTTCTTTCTCCTGCTTGATTACCCCGGCCAGAACTTCAACACTATGTTGAATAGGAGTGGTGAGAGAGGGCATCCCTGTCTTGTGCCAGTTTTCAAAGGGAGTGCTTCCCGTTTTTGCCCATTCAGTGTGATATTGGCTGTGGGTTTGTCATAAATAGCTCTTATTATTTTGAGATAGGTCCCATCAATACCTAATTTATTGAGAGTTTTTAGCATGAAGTGCTGTTGAATTTTGTCAAAGGCCTTTTCTGCATCTATTGAGATATTCATGTGGTTTTTGTCTTTGGTTCTGTTTATATGATGGATTACGTTTATTGATTTGAGTATGTTGAACCAGTCTTGCATCCCAGGGATGAAGTCAACTTGATCATGGTGGATAAGCTTTTTGATGTGCTGTTGGATTTGGTTTGCCAGTAATTTACTGAGAATTTTTGCATCGATGTTCATCAGGGATCTTGGTAAAATTCTCTTTTTTTTGTTGTGTCTCTGCCAAGCTTTGGTATCAGGATGATGCTGGCCTCATAAAATGAGTTAGGGAGGATTCCCTCTTTTTCTATTGATTGGAATAGTTTCAGAAGGAATGGTACCATTCCTGTTTGAACCTCTGGTAGAATTTGGCTGTGAATCTGTCTGGTCTTGGACTTTTTTTGGTTGGTAGGCTATTAATTATTGCCTCAATTTCAGAACCTGTTATTTGTCTATTCAGAGATTCAATTTCTTCCTGGTTTAGTCTTGGGAGTGTGTATCTGTCCAGGAATTTATCCATTTCTTCTAGATTTTCTAGTTTATTTGCACAGAGGTATTTATAGCATTCTCTGATGGTAGTTTGCATTTTTGTGGGATTGGTGCTGATATCCCCTTTATCATTTTTTATTGCATCTATTTGATTCTTCTCTATTTTCTTCTTTGTTAGTTTTGCTAGTGATCAATCAATTTTGTTGATCTTTTTGAAAAACCAGCTCCTGGATTCATTGATTGTTTTGAAGGGTTTTTTGTGTCTCTATCTCTTTCAGTTCTGCTCCAATTTTAGTTATTTCTTGCCTTCTGCTAGCTTTTGAAAATGTTTGCTCTTGCTTTTCTAGTTCTTTTAATTGTGATGTTAGGGTGTTAATTTTAGATCTTTCCTGCTTTCCCTTGTGGGCATTTAGTGCTATAAATTTCCCTCTACACACTGCTTTAAATGTGTCTCAGAGATTCTGGTATGTTATGTCTTTGTTCTCATTGGTTTCAAAGAACATCTTTATTTCTGCCTTCATTTTGTTATGTACCTAGTAGTCATTCAGGAGCAGGTTGTTCAGTTTCCATGTAGCTGAGCAGTTTTGAGTGAGTTCCTTAATCCTGAGTTCTAGTTTGAGTGCACTGTGGTCTGAGAGTTTGTTATAATTTCTGTTCTTTTACATTTGCTGAGGAGTGCTTTACTTTCAACTATTTATTTCAATTTTGGAATAAGTGCAATGTGGTTCTGAGAAGAATGTGTATTCTGTTGATTTGGGGTGTAGAGTTCTGTAGATGTCTATTAGGTCTGCTTGGTGCAGAGCCGGGTTCAATTCCTGGGTATCTTTGTTAAGTTTCTGTCTTGTTGATCTGTCTAATGTTGACAGTGGGGTGTTAAAGTCTTCCATTATTATTGTGTGGAAGTCTAAGTCTCTTTGTAGGTCTCTAAGGACTTGCTTTACGAATCTGGTTGCTCCTGTTTGGGTGCATATATATTTAGGATAGTTAGCTCTTCTTGTTGAATTGATCCCTTTACCATTATGTAATGGTCTTCTTTGACTCTTTTGATCTTTATTGGTTTAAAGTCTGTTTTATCAGAGACTAGGATTGCAACCCCTGCTTTTTTTGTTTTCCATTTGCTTGGTAGCTCTTCTTCCATCCCTTTATTTTGAGCCTATGTGTGTCTCGGCATGTGAGATGGGTCTCCTGAATACAGCATACTGATGGGTCTTGACTCTTTATCCAATTTGTCAGTCTGTGTCTTTTAACTGCAGCATTTAGCCCATTTACACTTAAGATTAATATTGTTATTTCTGAATTTGATCCTGTCATTATGATGTTAGCTGGTTATTTTGCTCACTAGTTGATGCAGTTTCTTCCTAGCATTGATGGTCTTTACAATTTGGCATGTTTGTGCAGTGGCTGGTACTGGTTGTTCCTTTCCATGTTTAGTGCTTCCTTCAGAAGCTCTTGTAAGCCAGGCCTAGTGGTGACAAAATCTCTCAGCATTTGCTTGTCTGTAAAGTATTTTATTTCTCCTTCACTTATGAAGCTTAGTTTGGCTAGATATGAAATGCTGCGTTGAAAATTCTTTTCTTTAAGAATGTTGAATATTGGCCCCCAGTCTCTTCTGGCTTGTAGAGTTTCTGCTGAGAGATCTGCTGTTAGTCTAATGGGCTTCCCTTTGTGGGTAACCCCACCTTTCTCTCTGGCTGCCCTTAACATTTTTTCCTTCATTTCAACTTTGGTGAATCTGACAATTATGTTTCTTGGAGTTGCTCTTCTCGAGGAGTATCTCTGTGGCATTCTCTGTATTTCCTGAATTTGAATTTTGGCCTGCCTTGCTAGGTTGGGGAAGTTCTCCTGGATAATATCCTGAAGAGTGTTTTCCAACTTGGTTCCATTCTCCCTGTCACTTTCAGGTACACCAATCTGATGTAGATTTGGTCTTTTCACATAGTCCCATATTTCTTGGAGGCTTTATTCATTTCTTTTTACTCTTTTTTCTCTAAACTTCTCTTCTTGCTTCATTTCATTCATTTGATCTTCCATCACTGATACCCTTTCTTCCACTTGATCGAATCGGCTACTGAAGCTTGTGCATGCATCATGTAGTTCTCGTGCCGTGGTTTTCAGCTCCATCAGGTCATTTAAGGTCTTCTCTACACTGTTTATTCTAGTTAGCCATTCATCTAATCTTTTTTCAAGTTTTTTAGCTTCTTTGCAATGGGTTTGAACATCTTCCTTTAGCTCGGAGAAGTTTGTTATTACTGATCGTCTGAAGCCTTCTTCTCTCAACTTGTCAAAGCCATTCTCTGTCCAGCTTTGTTCCATTGCTGGTGAGGAGCTACGTTTCTTTGGAGGAGAAAAGCCACTCCGATTTTTAAAATTTTCAGCTTTTCTGCCCTAGTTTCTCCCCATCTTTTTGGTTTTATCTACCTTTGGTCTTTGATGATGTACAGATGGAGTTTTGGTGTGGATGTCCTTTCCGTTTGTTAGTTTTCCTTTTAACAGTCAGGACCCTCAGCTGCAGGTCTGTTGGAGTTTGCTGGAGGTCCACTCCAGACCCTGCTTTCCTGGGTATCACCAGCGGTGGCTACAGAACAGCAAATATTGCAGAATGGCAAATGTTGCTACCTGAGCCTTCCTCTGAATGCTTCGTCTCAGAGGGGCACCCAGCTGTATGAGGTGTCATTCGGCCCCTAGTGGGAGGTGTCTCCCAGTTAGGCTACTCGGGGGTCAGGGACCCACTTGAAGAGGCAGTCTGTCCATTCTCAGCTCTCAAACTCCGTGCTGGGAGAACCACTCTCTTCAAAGCTGTGAGACAGGGACGTTTAAGTCTGCAGAAGTTTCTGCTGCCTTTTGTTCAGCTATGCCCTGCCCCCAGAGGTGGATTCTGCAGAGACAGACAGGCATCCTTAAGCTGTGGTGGGCTCCACCCAGTTAGAGATTCCTGGTGGCTTTGTTTACCTACTCAAGCCTCAGCAATGGTGGATGCCCCTCCCCCAACCTCTCTGTCACCTTGTAGTTCATTCTCTGACTGCTGTGCTAGCAGTGAGCTAGGATCCCTGGGCGTGGGACCCTCTGAGCCAGGCACAGGATATAATCTCCTGGTGTGCTATTTACTAAGACCGTTGGAAAAGCACGGTGGGAGTGTCCTGATTTTCCAGGTACCGTCTGTCACGGTTTCCCTTGGCTAGGAGAGGGAATTCCCTGACCCCTTGAGCTTCCTGGGTGAGGTGTTGCCTCGCCCTGCTCTGTGGGCTGCACCCACTATCTGACAAGCCCCAGTGAGATGAACCTGGTACCTCAGTTGGAAATGCAGAAACCACCCATCTTCTGTGTTGCTCATGCTGGGAGCTATAGACTGGAGCTGTTCTTATTTGGCCATCTTGGAATCTCCCCTTTTTATTTTTAAGCTCTGCAGATGATTGATGATTCTGGTTGATAATAAGATAATTGTGAAAACCTTTGTTTTACCTCAAGGCATGAAGAGTAAACTTCTGATTTGTAAACATACAGTCCAATACAGAGGAAGAACCTACTAGATATAGGTTCACATATTCTATAGTCATTACATGGCACTAACATCCCATAAAACCTCTCCTTATTTCCTCTGAAGTTCAACCAATATTCGTGCCCAATTATAATGCTAAGTAAAAGCTACAGAGAAGAATTTGCCTCATCCTTCCCTCAGGGCTCTCTTATTTTCCAGAACTCTTCTGCTTGTTTTGCTTTTTCTCTTGGTGTTTTTCTTTCTTAAACTTATCACTCCATGACAATTGTCTCCTCAAATACAAAGTGTTCCTATTTTAATTCCCGTAGTGGGTTGAATGGGGCCCTCCTAAAAGATGTTTCCATATCTCAATCCCTAGAATCTGTGAATGTCATCTTAATTGAAAAAAGTCTTTGAAGATGCAATTAAGTTAAGGCTCTTGAAAGGAGATCATCTTAGGCAATCTAGGCTAGCCCTAAATCCAATGACAATTGTTCTTATAAGAGAAGACACAGAGACAGATAGGAGAAAGCCGTGGGAAGATGCAGGCAGAGTGGAGTGATACAATCGCAAACCAAGGAAGACCTAGAGCCATCAGAACATGGAACAAGCAAAGAAGGAGTCTCTCCACAGCCTTTAGAGGGAATAAGGCACTGCACACACCTTGATTTCAGACTTCTAATTCCCAGAAGTGAGATAATTAATTTCTGTTGTTTTAAGCTGCTATATTTGTGGTAATTTATTAGGGCAGACCTAGGAAACGGAATCAGCCCTTTCTTCTTTACCCATCTAGACCAATTTTCACCTATTTCACACATTAAAAAAAAGTTTTTCTGCCTTTCACTGTTTCTTCTTTGTCCTCTCTTCAGATATTTACATACTATGAACAGAACATGACCCCCAAAATATGCTTCTTTAGCATAAGTATTGTTGAGCTGAAGGCAATTAAGAAGAATCAAGTGCAAGAAAGTGCTTGGCTTTCCCTCTATTTGTCTAAAAATCAAGATACGGATTTACAAAGAGAGAAGGTGTCCTGCTCCTGCCACCCTGTTTCTATCAGGGAGAACCAAAGAGACCTATTCATAATATATCTATGGAGAAAACAGAAGTTATAACTAGATTTAGATTCCTTAAAGTCAGGGACTCAGTATTGTATTGTCAACCTGAGATCACTCACATCTAGCATAAATACAGACACATGTATTGTTTAATAAATATTTTTAATTAATAACTTCTCAAGTTAGGTAAAAATGAAACATCAATCATTTCAATCTCTGAAATCTTGAGTTGAAAATGCTTCAAACTTAAACTCTACTTAGATTTGCCAAGATATTTTCATCTATCTCCTCATCCTCTTCAAATTCAATGTGTGTTCTCAAACACCGGTGATCCATATGAGTAAATAATAATAATAATAAACAATAGACAGTAACTCAGGGTCCAGTGGTGTCAGAATCCAAGTCATGTCATGACACCAAATCTAATTGTTTCAGTGTCTAATGAGGGCATGCTAAATTAATAAACTAAAACTAATATTTAATTTCATTTTAAGAAAAATATATTTTTAGAATTTTATCAGGGAACCTAAATACTATTCAATATATTGTTTACATTAAAAAATGTATTCCTCATCCCAAGAAATGTTTTGCAATGTAATTCCTGGAACTACAGAATATTTATGAGATAGAAGTGGTCATGTTTTATTCTTGATAATCCCAACCCCATATTGGCATGTTTGTGAGATTGGGATGCTTGGAAGAACAAAATATGCTTCTTCAGCATAAGGATTGTTGAGCTGAAGGCAATTAAGAAGAAGCAAGTGCAAGGAAGTGCTCTGCCCTTCCTCTATTTGCCTAAAAATCAGGACATAGATTTATTAATACAAAGAGAGAAGGTATCCTGCTTCTCTCACCCTCTTTCTATCAGGGACAGCAAAGGCTGACCACTGAAGACTTTAGCCCTGAACAGTCCAGAGATGGCACCAGAGGAATTGACAGTCACCGACTTATGTATTAGCCTTTATCTGCCAGTTATTTGTCTTCCTACAAGTTGCTACCCCTAGAAACTCAAAGTCCTTGTCCTGTGTCTTGTCAATTCTCTAAAAATTTACTGTTCTTTGTTGAAAATGCTACATTAGCTGGAATTTAAAGCCACCTCCTTCACAAGTACTCATTTTCTGGGTATTTCCCATGTGTATATGAAAAAAACTGTTGTTTTTAATTTTGTTAATGTCTTTTGTTAAAGGGGTTTATTCCAACCAAGAATTTATGAGGTTTGAGAAAAATATATTTTTCTCCTCCAGACTTGATATATCCATTTATTGTCATCTCTAAGTAACAGTGGTGAGAACTTGTAATAATATAAAAGAATCTTCTATTAACAGCATCATTATCAACAGCTTTGTGATGACCATCCATCTTCCCTTCTCATTTGCAATGTTATATTGTAAAATTAATTCCTGTCTTTCTTCTAATCTGAGACAGGGATCTCACTTTCCTTCCTGAAAAAGCTCAGTACTTGTCCTTAATTTCTTCTGCCTTTGCTTCATGAGTCATCTCATTTTGTTTCATGACCCTGTGTTTTCTATTGAAAGGCAACATGTACCTAACTTCACCTTGATAGTCTCCTTAACATTCATTGCTTTTCTTTATTGCTGCTATTTAGATTACCCTTCCCCTCTCTATCTTTTGTTCTTTTACCTTATTTTTGTTTCTAGAGCAAGGTAGAATAGTCCCATCTCATCTGCAGTTTCACATTCTGCAGTTTCAGTTACCCACAGTCAATCACAGTTCCAAAGTATGTGAATACAGTATAGTAAGATCTTTTGAAAGAGAGAGAACCACACTCACACAATTTTTATTAAAGTGTATTGTTATAATTGTTTTAATTCATTATTAATTATTGTTTTTAGTCTCTTCCTGTGCCTAATTTATAAGCTTTATCATAGGTACATATGGGGAAAATGTATTATATATTATAGGGTTAAGTACTATCTGCAGTTTCAGGCATCCACTGGGGGTCTTGGAACTTATCATCAGGGATAAAGGGGGGACTACTGTAGTTGTGTTTTCTTTTTAAACCCTCCTGCTGTTTAATTTTCTCTTCATCTTGTTTCCTTGGCTCCCATTCTCCCTTACCAGAATTCACTGCTACAGCTTCCCGCTGCTCAGATTGCGTTAGTTTTAAAATCTACAGAAGAGCTTTCTTTCTGACATTTACTAGCCAAGTTTCTTACTAGAGTCCTCCTGCCTGTGATTCTGTGTACTCTCTGCATGCTCAATAAGTTACAAACTGTAAAAACCCATTTATAGACAATTTCTAGGTAAAAAGAGAGAGCTGAGATGTTGGGAAAACTTGGATGGCAGTAGTTTCCCAGGTTTGGATAGCAATGAGACTATGATCAAGTCCTGTGTACCAATGCGAGTTGATTTTGCTTATCTAGAAAATGAATGATAATGCCTCTTACAGAGGTCATATGTGAGGATGCATTAAAAGAATGAGTGAAAAATATTTAGAAAAAGGAACCAAGATATTCAATATCTTGAAGGCTAGTACCAAAGAGAATGTAGAGAATTTAGGTGATAAATAAAAGGAGATACCTACTGAGTGTTAATGAGATTATTCTGTAGTCTGTATATAGTTTTACTGGTGAATGTTCTTCTTTCTTGTGGCTGGTATTAAAATATGGCAGGTCATCACAGAAATTTACCTGGGTATTTGGTCATTCTTTTGCTTCTCACCATTTGTTCCACAACATTTATTACATTTGATGTGCTCTGTACTTGAAATAGTATGATGAAGAAAATGCAAATATAGACAAAATTATATATTATTTCTGCCCTCATAGAGAAAAGGGTAGCATGACTGGAGTTGTAATAAAAAAGTGTAAACCTGCCTGCAATATTGTGAAAGTTTATTTTATGTGTCAATTTGGCTGGGCCATAGGGCCCAGATATTTTGGCCAGACAGTATTCCGAATGTTTCTGTGCAGACGTTTTTGGGTGAGAGTAACATTTAAGTTGGTGGACCTCAAGTAAAGTAGATTGACCTCTATAATATAAGTGAGCCTCATCTACTTAATTGAAGGCTTGAATAGAACAAAAAGCCTGACCTCCCTTGAGCAAGAAGAAATTCTACCAACAGGCAGTCTTCTGACTTGAATTGCACATCAGCTCTTTTTTGAGTCTCCAGCCCACTATGGAGATTTTGGACTTGCCTACCTTCGTAATCACATGAGACAACACCTTAAAATAAATATATTTATGTTTATAATTAAAATATATCTATTAATGTACTACTTATTATATTTTAAAATAAACATACATATATCTATATACAACTCTGTATGTGTGTGTGTATATATGTATATATAACTATCTTATTGATTCTGTTTTTCTGGAGAAGCCTAATACAAATTTGAATATTTGTTTGTGGGTCAAGAAGAATGTTGGCTATTAGAGTATTTCAGGTGGAGGTTCACAATGTCTTGCTTTAGTGGAATAGTGGTGGAGGTTGAGGGAAGTGGATTGAAGAGCCAATTAAGAAGCAAAATATGCAGGGCTTGGTGTTGCATTGTATATTACAGCCATGAGAGAAGGACAAAACAGACTCCTGAATTTCTGACTTGCCCATCTAGATGCATGATAGTGCTGATCACTGACTGGTATTGCCCTGGAAGAGGACTAGTTTGGAAAGAAGGAATAAGTTTGAACACATTGAGTAATATGTTTTTGATAGATCCAAAAATGGTACGTTAGTGTCTCCATATAAAGTCTAGATAAAAATGAAGATTTAGACTACACGTAAATTTGAGAATCTTTTTATAAGTGATCATTGAAAAAATGAACATAGATGAAAATACATAATATAGAGAAAAAGAAAGCTAGGACTAAGTCTTGAAAAACTGCAACATTAAATGATAGGGTGGAAGACAAGAAATGTATTGAAATTTTAAATAAATCTTAAGGTTTTATAGTTTTAAATTTTAATACAACATACCAGGCTAACGTGTTTGAAGGTCTTTGTAAAGTGTCATAGGAGCAAGGCAAGATCTAATTCCTGATTTGATTCTTCTTCCTTCATTCTTCAAGGGAAAAATTGGTCATTTACATTATTTTCTTACTTTTTCATTAATCAAGAAATCAGGACAGAGTGTTGTGTAAGTGTCACAACAGTACCTACATTCAGGTCCTAATTTCTTACTTGAAAATCATCTTTGTGTGTCATCTCCTGAGCATAATGCATGAACAAGTTAGAGGCTTTTCCAAATTTATCAAGTACCCACCCTTAAGCTAATTTTATAGGATGTTTTGAAAGTTATTTTTGTGGTTTCTTATGTAAGTGCTTCAGGAACAAAATCACAAAGCATTCATCCTGCAGCTGAAAAGATTAATTTATAAAGTTTATAGAGTTCTCCAGATATACAAGTTCTGTGAATACATAGGTATCTTGAATTTTATCATAATATTGGATTTGTATATTATTGGATTTATGACTTTGTATTGATACATAAAATTACACACAAATAATTGCTATTTGATCTGAACTCAGTGCTGACTTATTTATTCAAAACACTATTTAAAATCTAAAACGTTCTGGGTATCTTATGAGACAGTAGCATGCAAATATAATTTAGACACAGTTCCTGTGCCATTAATAAGCTCACAGTCTGGTGGACATATATATATATGTTTAATGGATGTGTTGTAATATGCAATAATGATAGTTTATTCTCAGAACAAAGAAGAGGAGATAATCTATCTTGCAATGGGATAGAGCCAAGAGTGAGGGAATTTTTAAAGGATTAGAAAATATTAACCAAACCAAGGGGGAATGATAGAAACTGCATTCCAGGCAGAATAGACAGTATTATCAAAACACAAAGGCATGACATATTTTGGTTCTTATCAAGATTGCAGTTGCATAAAATGAAGGCAAAAAATGGAAAGATATAGAAGGTAAAGTCCACATTATGAAGTCAATTAAATGGCAGGCTAGGGAACTGGTAATTATCCTGATGGCAACAAACAGCTGCAGGATAGGCTTAAGTAGAAAAGTTATAATAATTAGATTTCCATAGTAGAAAATACTGATATTTATGAATCTGAGTTAACACAACTGTTCACATGTGGTATTCATACTGCAATCCTTTTCCATTGCTAGTTTTGTGGGTTTGTTTGGTTTTGTTTTGTCTTCTTTTGTTTTTTTGAGACACAGTTTCCCTCTGTAGGCCAGGCTGGAGTGCAATGGTGCAATCTTGGCAAACTGCAACCTC
Organism: Pongo abelii; assembly: GCF_028885655.2. NCBI lineage: Eukaryota > Metazoa > Chordata > Mammalia > Primates > Hominidae > Pongo > Pongo abelii. The sequence continues at coordinate 153,550,816 of NC_071985.2, forward strand.
CGCCTCCTGGGCTCAAGTGATTCTCGTGCCTCAGCCTCCCAAGTAGTTGGGATTACAGTCATGCACCACCATGCCTGGCTAATTTTTGTATTTTTAGTAGAAACGGGTGTTGCCATTTTGGCCAGGCTGATGTCAAGCTCCTGGCCTCAAGTGATCACCTGCCTCGGCCTCCCAAAGTGCTGGGATTATAGGTGTGAGCCACTACGCCCAACCTGTTGTTTTTAAATTCATGATTATTATGGGAATATTATGCATTATTTTACTGTTCACCAAAAATCCTACTCTGTGGTTCATGGGAATAATTATGTGACTTTCTTTGGCTAAAGAAAAGAAAAAGAAAAAGAAAAAAGAAAAGAAATAATGTACTTCCAGACACAGAACACAAATTTTAAGATTTAATATGTGACGTACTTAATCTCATTTTCCTTTACCATAAATGGCAATGTGATGGTAAGTTACTGAGGTGTTTGGATTGTTTGTTACTGACTGCAGCAATCTAGGAAATCCTGACTGATATAGGAGGTTATGTCATTGTGGTGATGCTTCCTTTCAGGTTGGGAATTTTTTAGTAGCCTACTTGATCTCACTAATCAGATAGCAATATAGTCTATGTTATGTTGCTTCTCTCAAATAAGCTAAATGATATACAGAGTAGCAATTAAAGACAAATGAGATTTTTACCATCAGTTACATTGTTACTTATGATGACGAGAAATTGATTTGTGTTCTATATTTCTACGGAACACTTGAATACAATGGAATATATTTATTCATTTACAGTCAATTCCCTTTATTCAATGTAGGTATGCTTTCACCACAAACACTGAATTAGTGAGTACGGAACTATTGCTCTAAGGAGCACTACAGAATTAGATGCCTGGAAGACAATGGTCACAACACTTCATCAACCAAAACACCATTTAAGTTGTATGGGTCATTCACTAATGTTAAACAAGCCAATCTCATCAGCATTGAAAACCTGCTCTTCCACAGAATACTTTTTCTATATAATAGTATTTTCTAAATTCCTTTTCAGCCTCCTGGTCCATAGAATCTACATTACCCATAATTTTAGCATTTTTCATACCATAGCACCTTTTGAAACACGAGAGCCAGCTGGCACTACCAGGGAAAGGTTTAATATTTTCCTGATACTGGATAACATGATCATAAATTTATTTGGCTTTCAGCGTCAATGCTACCCACTGGTTTTTTTTTAATCATTTGAATTGAAAAATTAAGGCTTTTTAAATCTTTACCATAGCTTCATCACATACCGTAGAAGTTACTTTAGCATTTTCCGGAGCACTCTCGTGTACAGATTGGTAAATTTCTTCTTCCTTTTTATGGATGTACTATATTGCTGATTCATTGAACTCACATTTAACTAACATTGAACTCACAGCCAACCGCACTAATAACTCATGCCTGAATAAAACTTACCTAAAACAAATTCTCCCCATGTGGCACAGAACTGCCTTCTTGCATTTAGCATCATTAGACAGCACTTCAGCACTATGCTTGGGGGCTATTTTAACAGCAAAAATCACCTAAAAAAATCACAAAAATACAAAAAAAATGCCATTGAGTAGCCCTCAAAACAAACACTTGTTTGCCATGTGACCAAGACCTGAAACAAGAAGGCAGATTCACTTTGTTCAACCTCAGCTGGGAACATGCCCAAGAGATTCAAATTTTTGGCTGATCTGCACATGTCTGCAAATGACCCAAAAGCCCACAAGTATTAATTTTGGGGCTGCAAATACGTTTTAACGAGTAGACAAAATTACAAATTCAGAATATAGAACCTGTGAATACTGAGGATTTTTGTTTCTTTATTAAGTATATTGACTTGCCTTTTTTGAATAAGACTAAATCAATACTATGGAAGTATTGTGGAAAATAGGGGCACAACCTAATGAAGGTCTGGCCACCTAAATTCTAGAGCTCACATTTAATACAAAGGGAAAAAATCATGACGTCAAATTAGGTTTATTAAATTAGGCTAATGTTTATTAGCTACCAAGTAATTAGAAATAACTAGATGTAGTTCTGTTGGTGTTTAATAAAATAAATGCATTAACTATAGCATACTTTCCAAGCAGAAGCAGTATCGCAAACTCTCATTACATATGGAAAAAGCATACAACCCACTAACAAAGGTTCATCAACATTTGGTAACAAGCAAATATACATAGGGTAAATTATGTAATTAATATATTACATGTATAGTGTGAGAAACTAAGTTTGTGGCTGTGCATCTGATCCTAGCATCTGACTGAGAAATACAGAAAGTTAACCAAAGAAGTTTGTTTTTCATATTGCTTACAGAAAGGACTGTGGGGAGTTATTTCAGGTCCAAAAGATAGCAAGCATAAAATTAAAGCAAAAGTATGGGACCACAATGGAATTAAGATGAATGGATCACACCAAACAGGTGTTTACTTACTTACTTGTCAATTACAGGCATGTAATTATCGACAATAAAATTGTGGCTCCATGCTGTGTGAGTTCTTATATAAAATGTCAAATTTCTTAAGCTATGAAGAATTTAGTGCCAATCAATCTGAAGAAAAAGCACTGTTGATTTTGATCGACAACTAACTGATTTTAACAGAATATGGTATCTAACTTGTCACATCACAGATCAGATGAATGATTAATTTTGCCTTCCCAAATAGAAAAAGATAAAATCAATGAAGTATGTTTTCTGCACCATTATTAAAAACACTGGCATCGTTAGGATGACATCGATTGTGAAATTAAGGACTTTCTTCACTTTCTGCTGGTAGCAAGACTGAACCTGCATTTTCCAAGATCAACTCTTCAGCATCAGAAGCTTTGACAGCTCTGAAGGGGGGAAAAAAAGCATTTGTATTCTCAATAGAAAGTACAATCACAGGTATTGATGCAGTTATAGCTTGAAAGCATATTCTTATGCACTCAAAATGACTCGGTAGGAAAATGGCGTGGGTTTAAGTTTTAATAATGCCACAGTAAAGAACAGAAAAAGAAACTTAAATTATATGCACCTTGGGAAAGTAAGATTCTACATTTACTTTGCAACTCTTGACAGGTAGAGCCATATTTGACCCTTGGTTGACATGTACAACTCTTACAACATTGGCTGGATTACAGTTTACTTGTTGGAAATCACACTGCTAGCCATAGTTAGCAACATTCAGGAACCACGTGAGAGGTTATACGACACAAAAATAGGACATCTTCCTCTAAGTCATTTTTCAAGAAATTATCCCAGCATTTTCATTCTCTTTGCCTCTATATTCTCCTTTGCTATACGCTCCATGCTCTATATGATTTTCATTCCATGCTTGTCAAAGCCAAAGATTCAAAGAAAGGAGAAAACAACAACAAAAATTACTCAGTACCTTCCTGCAATGTTTTTACAGCTGGCAGAAAAAAAGATGAGATGCCGGATTTTTATCCCAGAGGATTTAGAGATAAATTCTTGGCCTCAGACATGGAATTTGGTAAATATAAACCAACTGGTATAGTGGTCACTACTCGTTGTTTACATAAAAGTATCTGTTAATTATTATCATTTGATTTAAATTCCCTTCCTAGAGTCATATAACCACCAGGAGAATCATGTTGATGAGTTTTGAGAACACACCAGCAGTCACAGTTTCTCCCAGGATGTCCTAGGAGAAGGCAGGTAAGAGATTTCATTCTTCTTGCATCAGTGAGAGTCAGCAATGAAGACCTGGAGAGAGGACTTGCCCTTCTTCAGACCAAGATGAAGTTTAGGATTTAGCAGATCTTTGGCAAAATCCGGATAGCAGAAAACAGTGAAATCCCTAGAAAAAAAAAAGAACAGCCTGTTTGCTGTTTATGATCCAGGGAGAACCACCCCTGACCTGCAGGATAACTTCAGGGTTAAGCTACATCTCAGTTTCCCAGTTGGGAAAGGGCTTCGATTTACACACAAGAAAATCAGGCCACATCAGGATTCTTTCCCATTCTTCAGCAGAAGGGTAATTTTCTCCAGTTTGTTATCAACTAAATCACAAGAACAGAAATTTCTATGCCTTTATTCCAAAATTTACCTGCTGTTTTATAGAACTATATGGTTGCTGATGAAACATTAAAAGGTAAAACAATATATTATTTTAAAAGACTGAGGGAAAATCAAGTTTAATTTTAAGTAGTAGAAATGAAAATACACATGGAGAAGCAATTAGAGCACAAAATGTATTCAACAACACCCATTATATAATTTTTGAGTGTAAAAACTCAAGACAGAAATTGGAAATTAGAAGGATCACTGTCAAGGTGAGATCTTTTAATCTTGAAGATCAAGTAGAAAATAAAATTTTACAATACTAATAAAAAATAATTTTACAGCACTAATAAAAAGGAATGCAGCTGAGCACAATGACTCATGCATGTAATCCCAGCACTTTGGGAGGCCCAGGTAGGAGGATCACTTGAGGCCAGGAGTTTGAGACTAGCCTGGGAAACATAGCGAGACCTTCGTCTCTACAAAAAAAAAAAAAAAGAAAAAAAAAGTTAATTAGCCAGGCATAGTGACACTTGCCTGTAGTCCTCATTCCTCAGCAGGCTGACATTGAAGAACCACTTGACCCCAGGAGTATGAGGTTTTAGAGTGACCTGTGATCATGATTGTGCCTCTGCACTCTAGCCTGGGCAACAGAGTGAGACCCTGTCTCAAAAAATAAATAAATAAAAAGGAATGTAAGTCTTGAAGGAAAAGCTAAACGGTAAGAATGGTATATCTACGGACTTACAATAGGAATGCCAAAAGGAGAAAAAAGAGAAACAAGTGGAAAACTAATAACTGCACAATAAAAGAAAAAAAACTTCTGAGCTGGTTTGAAATTGCATGTGGAAAAGACTCACAAACTTTCAGTCAGAATTAATACAAACTTCTAAATTGCACATTAAAAGATAAAACCTTATCCCCTAAGATGAGGGGAAAGAGGTTCTATATTACAATATGTGAATCAGATTAGTGCTAAAATTTTCATCTGAAGCATTGGGAAGCTATGAAATAAAAACTAAAGACTATTGAACAATGAGAACACTTCGACACAGGAAGGGGAACATCACACACAGGGGCCTGTTGTGGGGTGAGGGGAGGGGGGAGGGATAGCATTAGGAGATACACCTAATGTAAATGATGAGTTAATGGGTACAGCACACCAACAGGGCACATGTATATATATGTAACAAACTTGCATGTTGTGCACATGTACCCTAGAACTTAAAGTATAATAAAAATATATATATATATATTCCTGCACAATGCAATTCACTCTCCAGAATACTCCCAGGATAAGGCTAAGGACAGAATTTACCTAAGTGTATTCTGGTCAGCTCTTTCCTCTTCCTCATTATTTTTCCCCTCACTCATGCCCAGATTTTTCTTTAAAGAGTATTATTTCAATAAATTTAGGAATCCAAATTCCTATTTTAGGCTCAGCTTCTAGAAAATACAACCTAAGATCCATAATATGTTTTTTCTTTATAAACTATTAATATGCATATTTCTTTTGCCATGGGTTTAAACTCTGACAGAAAAGGATAAACCTCATATCCATCCTATGAAAATAAATTCCTTATTTGTTCTTCTGATACCTACTTCGTAACCATCCAATCATCCCATCTTTCCTTTTCTATTTAGTTTTAAATCCAGAGGTGGCATAGATTAGGAAGAACATTCACTTATGTCATCTTTGTTTACTTAAAAATGAGCATACTTGACAGGGAGTGGTGGCTCACGCCTGTAATCGCAGCACTTTGGGAGGCCAAGGGGGGCAGATCACGAGGTCAGGAGAAGATCCAGACCATCCTGGCCAACATGGTGAAATCCCATCTCTACTAAAAATACAAAAATTAACTGGGCATGGTGGCGTGTGCCTGTAATCTCAGCTACTCGGGAGACTGAGGAAGGAGAATCGCTTGAACCAGGGTGTCCAGGGTTGCGGTGAGCCGAGATCACACCACTGCACTCCAGCCTGGTGACAGAGTGAGACTCAGTCTAAAAATAAATAAATAAATAAATAAATAAATAAAAATATATGAGCATGCTTATTTTTTTACTGCTTATCTCATGTTTTTATCTGTCACTGTTTTCTTACTTGGTCATTTCCACCTCGCCTAATAGCCCTCCTATAAAAATGAATAAAATAATTTAGAATTGGATAAACAGTATATTGAGTGTGTATGTACATATTCATGTACAAGCATAAATACCTCTATCCACTTACAAAATAAGTATATATCAATCTTGACCTTATTAATTTTACATTGAAAAAGAAAATCAGGAACTGTATTTATCTTCTTTTCAAAAATCTATGGTTTTGTAACAACTAGAAAACATTGTACATGAACTTAAACATAAGCTATAATATGGTTTGGATCTGTGTCCCTGTTCAAACCTCATGTCAAACTGTAATTCCCAACATTGGAGGTGGAGACCAGTGGGAAGTAATTGGATCATGGGGGTGGATTTCTCCACTGCTGCTGTTTTCATGATAGTGAGTTCTCATGAGATCTGTTTGTTTAAAAGTGCGTGGCACCTCCCCCTCTCTCTTGCTGCTCCAGCTATGTGACATGCTGGCTTCCCCTTCATCTTCCACCATGACTTTAAGTTTCCTGAGGCCTCCCGAGAGGCCCAACAGATGCCAGAATTATGTTTCCTGTACAGCCTGTGGAACCTTGAGCCAATTAAACCTCTTTTCTTTATAAACTACCCAGTCTTAGGTATTTCTTTGTAGCCGTGCGAGAACATATGAATACAAGCTCCAACCTTCTAGAGATTTGCCATAATAGAACAATTTTATCTAGAAACAAAAGAATAGAAAAACCATAGTAATATAATTTTTTATTGTCTCAATAATATTACTTTACTTAATGGACTGACTTTACAGGTCATTTTAGTAATCTGAATTAATCATTACCTGCTGTTTTATGTTGCAATATGACTATCTTGAAAAGAGTGGCTATCTCCTTTATTGATTATGTCTTTTAGTGCTACTCTTACTTCTGGCACTGAAGAAAATTATTGACATTCAGTAAATGGGTATTCGATGTAAATTTATTGAATTATAGTTCAGTTTGTCTAACTCTAAACCATATTCAGTTGTTATGTAGACAAAGATTGTTCCTCACATTCTGTCCACCAAAGTAAAAAAGGAAAAATCCATATGGAAAATTATTGTTTCTAACTAAATCTATGAGGAAAGGATTCTTCTTTCCCCATAAAGGATTTCCTAAAAAAAGAGGACAAGGAAGAGAAAATAAAAGCAAAGTTTTTAACAGCAATAGCATATTAAGTTTAACAGTTCTCAAAACTTAAGAAATAGATTTTTCTATTGAATCTAGATATTTTGAAAAGTGATCTAAAATAGCGTGTTACTAGCATGTAATAAAAAAGTATAGAAAATTACATCAATTTCTTACTAAAATCTTTCTTTAATCTACTTTTTGAAATTTCCATTCCAACTTTTCACAAGTTTGCTAAACTTTATATTGAACCAAGTCTGGGCACTGCTTTTAGATTTTTTTCTCATTTTTTCATCTTCATCTAGTTTATAAACATATTATCTGTCAATAAAAAAAGTTCTCCTCTGATGGACTTCTCCCTCTACTGACCAGCAGAGAAAGACAACTTGAGTGTAAATTCAAAGGACTAATATAATTTCCTCACAAAAGTTAATATAGGAACCCATATTTTCTAGCAGAGAAGAAATTTACAAATCCGTTTTGTCCCCTTTTAAGCACTATTTAAAATTATTTTATTTACCTGTTCTGGGCTACATATTGCATCTGTTCAGGATGCAAATCACTAGTTTTATTAAGTGTATATATGCATCATATGTTCTGGCAAATAAATAAGGAAATGAATAAATGCACTAAGAAAGAAAAAAAGTAATTTTAATGAAATTGATATTTCAGGTTATTTGTTACTAACACTACAAAACTATAATATAGCCACAGAGAATTGCATAATTGTTGCAAGCATATGTGATAACAATATACTTTTTAAAAGTCTATCAATCTGGTTCCCTTTTCCCTGACTTATGCATTTCATCTACTCCAGCCATTGGCCATTATATAAATGCTGACTATATGGCTCAGATGACATTTTGATATTTTGTAATAGTTACTGAAATATATTTTGCACTCATAATTGGTTTTATTTTTTAAAATTTATTTTACCCTATTGGAAAATACCGTTGAATGCAATCAGCTATTATATTAAGATTTTTTTGCATGTGGGTATATAGGTACACACACACACATATATCTCCTACATATTAGATGCTTTCTTAACATTTTAACATAAAATTCGTATGGTCAAATTAGTAACATTCTGAAATACTTCATGATTTGTGATATTAATAAAAAATTACTGATGAATGGGCTGTGGATTTTTGTTATTGTGTTAATGCACTTACATTTGTAGAGAAGTTTTAGGTTCATAGCAAAATTGAGAGGAAAGTACAGTTCCCATATGCACATGCACAGCCTCCCATATTCTTAGCATACCCCACCAAAGTGGTACATTTGCTACAATTCATGAGGCTACATTGACACATCATTATCACCAAAGTCTATAGTTTACATTAGTGCTTACTCTTGATGTTGTACATTCTATGGGTTTGAACAAATGTATAATGACTTTTAGTCACAATTATAGTGTCAGAGTTTCAGTGCTCTAAAAATATTCTGCTCCACCTATTCATTCCTCCCTGCTAAACTTTAACAAGCACAGATATTTTTACTGTTTCCATAGTTTTGCCTTTTCCATAATGTCAAATTGTTGGAATGATAAAGTCTTTAGTCTTTTCAGACTGGCTCCTGTCACTTAGTAATAAGCACTCAAGTTTCTTATTTGTATTTAATTTGTTTTATTTTACATTTCCTTGAAAAGCATATGATATGTAATATCTTTTTATATACTTATTTACACCTGTATATCTTCTTTGATGAGATGTCCAGATCTTTTGCCCATTTTTCAACTGAGTTGTTCATTTTTGTATTGTTGAGTTTTAAGTGTTCTTTTTATATTTTGGTTAACAGTCCTTTATCAGCTTCATCTGTTACAAATATTTCCTACCAGTCCATGGCCAGTCTTTTCACTTTCTTTACATTGTCTTTCACAGAGCAAACAATTTTAATTCTAGTAAAATCCAGTTTATCAATTATTTCTTTCATGGACTGTGCCTTTGGTGTTGTATCTGAAAAGTCATTGCCAAACCCAGGATTTTCTTCTACATTATCTTTTGGAAGTTTTATATAGTATTGTGTTTTACGTTTGTGACTCATGACTCTGTGACTCATTTTGAGTTAATTTGTGTGAAAGGTGTAAGGGATTCATTTTTTTTTTTACATATGAATGTGCAGCTGTTCCATTGCCATTTATTAAAAAGACCCATATTTTTAATAAATGGTGCTGGAACAACTGGACATTTTGCTCTCTTGTCAAAAATCTGTTAACAAAATTGATGTGGTTCTACTTCTGGGCTCTCTGTCCTGTTACATTAATCTGTGTTTATTCTTTCACCAATAGCACACTGTCTTGATAGCTGTAGCTTTATAATAAGTCTTAAAGTCAGGTAATATCAGTCATCCAATTTTGTTCTTCATCTTCAATTGGGCTATGTTTTTTGAATGATAACTATACTTCAAAATACAACCTCTCATTAAAAAATTTGCTCAAATTTACTTTATTAATTAAATGTGTATATGCTGACATATGACATTAGTGTAAATAGCACCACCCATGCATTAATCATATTATTAATCATTAAGCTTTAACATGTCCATTAAAGCTATAATGGAATATATCATATAATTCAGTCCCAAACAATTTTAATGACTATTTGAAGACATAAAATTAGAGTAGGTTTCTCAGAAACGAGTGTGCATACACTACTAAGGAATTCATGTATAAATTAATCTGAGTGTTTCTCTATAATATAGAGATTGATATATTTTAAAGGCTCAAGATGGATTTATTCATTGCAATTCAATTGGCCAGAGATCAATTTGATCTAGTATTTTTAGTTATATTGAAAATTAAACAAATTAGTAAATTGACCAAGGAATCATGCTCTCTTATTAAAACTTAAAGGCAGAGAACTAGACTAGGCACAGTGGCTCATGCCTGTAATCCCATCACTTTGGGAGGCCCAGATGGGTGGATCACCTGAGGTCTTGAGTTCGAGACCAGCCTGGCCAACACAGTGAAATCTTGTCTCTATTAAACATGCAAAAATTAGCTGGATGTGGTGACAGTCACCTGTAATCCTAGTTATTCGGGAGGCTGAGGCAAGAGAATTGCTCGAACCTGGGAGGCGGTTGCAGTGAGCTGAGATTGCGCTGAGCCGAGGTTGTGCCACTGCATTCCAGCCTGGGTGACACAGCAAGACTCTGTCTTAAAAGAAAGAAAGAAAAAAAAAGAGAATTAAATACTTTATTTTGAGATATGGATCAGAGAACATTTGCTTTTTACTATAAATCTTTAATTATTTTTAAGTTGCGTTTATGAATTTCAACAGATAATTTTTAAAGAAATTCTTAAAGCCCACCTCAAACTCAGAATTCAGTATACATACGTTTAATATGCATACACATGTATATGTGTGTATATGTGTGTATATGTCATTTTATACAAATTACATGTACTACATATATATTTGTGTGTGTGTGCATGTGTGGTGTATGTGTGAGTATGACTGTTGTCTAGGGATTCTGTGACAGCTGATCTGCACATAGGCCTTTAAGAACTACTGACATATAAAACAGCAGGTCTGAATTATGAGAGAAACTTGAATACTTGCCCTTCTGTTGTTTTTAATAAGATGTAACTGATTTAGGACAGAATCGTAGTTGAGAGACGTAATGTCTAAATCAAAGTTGAGAGACGTAATACCAAAGATTTTTAACCAGTACTTGCATGTACCTATGAGGCCACTGAATGTAAGTTTTATGTTTGAGAAATATGATTTGCTATTACATAGAATAATAGTTGGAAAAAGTATCCACTATAACAAATAAGATCTTTGGCAATTGGTGGTGGCAATTGGTGGTGGCAAGTCCACATGACCACTGCTTCTCTGACACAGTTCACTTTTGATGATAAGGATTAGCTATTCTCTGTAAAACTAGATCTCAATAAGTCATTTCAATGGAGAAGGCAGTGGTGCAGATAACGCAAAACATTAAAAATTTCAAACATAATTTGTCCCTGTCTTTGAAAGAGTTCTCTTTCTAATTATATTTGTTTGACAATGCCTAAATTAGCTTGTATTTCCTAGATACATAGCCACTGACAAGGAATTTGTTGCTAGACCAGTCTCTGCTTGACTGAATAGGGGAATAATTCATTAAGATAATCTATGTAGGAACAAGAACATATTGCCCATATTTTTCTTCAGAGCCCTTAATTTTGTATAGCTATCATAAAATGTGAGCTGTTGCTGATTTTGTAACACTTTCTTCCAAAGAGATCAAGGTTAGTAACACATGTCGCAGAAATAATAGGCTGGCAATTAATCTCTAGTAGTGAGGAAAAAGCAGTGGTATTCCTGTAATATGATCTGGGGACAGAAAATGGATCATGTAGCTGTTCCCTCCAGCAACTCATGACTGCACTCCTACTTTAAACAAAGGAAAAAAAGTGTAAGGCGATGACAGAACAATACGAGTCCATGTTGAATAATTGTTAAGGTCATGGACTTTGGACAGGTTTTACCTTAAATAAATTACCTTATCTCTGTAAATCTCAGTTTCCACACTAGAGAAAATAATTGTGATTTTACTTATTCTATGTAGTTATTTTGAGGATTAACACAGATGAGCCTGTAAAACATACAGCATTGTACCTGTCACATGGTAAGTGCCCGGTAAATGTTGTACGTATTATTATTCATGGTTGTGTAAGTGCTCTGAAGATGTAAGGGAGTGATTTATGTTGTCTAGGCAAATAGTACAGAAAATATGAGAGTTAAGTTTTGAATGATAAATAGGATATTTGCAAGTGAAGATAAAAGAAAGAGCATTTCTTTTTTTTTTTTTTTTTTTTTTTTGAGGCAGTCTCGCTCTGTCGCCCAGGCTGGAGTGCAGTGGCGCGACCTCGGCTCACTGCAAGCTCTGCCTCCTGGGTTCACGCCATTCTCCTGTTTCAGCCTCCCAAGTAGCTGGGACTACAGGGGTCTGCCACCACGCCCAGCTATTTTTTTGTATTTTTTTAGTAGAGATGGGGTTTCACCGTGTTAGCCAAGATGGTCTCCATCTCCTGACCTCGTGATCCGCCCACCTCGGCCTCGCAAAGTGCTGGGATTACAGGCGTGAGTCACCGCGCCCGGCCAGAAGTGGCATTTTTGATGAGAACACATGGGCACAAAGAAACAACAGACCCTGGGGCCTACTGGAGGGTGGAGGATGGGAGGAGGGAGAAGATCAGGAAAATAACTACTGAGTACCAGGCTTAATACCTGGGTGATGAAATAATCTATACAACAAACCTCTATGACACGAGTTTACCTATATAACCACCCCCCACGAGTCTACCCGTATAACAAACCTGCACATGTACATCTGAACTTAACCTAATAGTTTAAAAAGGGAATTTTTATGGCAAAAAAGATTATGTAAAATGTGTGACAGAACTTCCTATTCAGAAAAGTAAGCAGTCTGTTGTGGTTAGAGTGAGAATATATTCATTGGGGAAGGGTTAACAGGAAACGAAGCTGCCTTCTAGAGATTAATGCAGAAAAAAAACATGCAGAGTATAAAGAGTATGTATGCCAGCAAAATATATCTGTGTGATTGTGTGGACTTGAATAGTATTAATATGTATTGTGGCAGGAAAAAATGTTATATGTTTACAATACCGTGATTATTATCCATAGTGCAATTACATTTTTCAGCCTCTCTTCCAGGTGGATTGAGGCTATGTGACAGTTCTGTGGATGAAACTGATGCAACATCATCCAGTCATAACCTGTAAAAACATCTCTCAAAATTTTCTAGTTTTCTTTTCCCCTCCTCTCTAGCCTTTGAAGCCAAAGTTGGCAGAGATTAAGGCTGAAAGAGGGTCAATCGACCTCTCCATCCTATAACATTATTGGCTGAAAAAAAAAAAAACAAGAAATAAAACAAAACAAGACACCTTTTATTACAGAAAGCCGCAGAGTGCTTGAGGATTGTCATTTGTGACAGCTAGCTTACTATAGACAAACACACACACATGCACACACACACATGTATACTCACAGTCCTTACTTATGAAAATTTAAAAATTTTCCTAGGTTAATAATATGTCCTAATAATCCACAGTTTAACAAGACAAGGATACTGACTTTTACCACTGCTCATCAACGCTGTACTGGAAGTTCTTGCCATAGCAACTGAACAAGAAAAAGCAATAAAAGGCAAATAAACTAGAATAAAGCTATTTCTATTCACATGTGATATGGTCTTATATATGTCTTATATATAGAAAATTATAAATAATTCATAAGTAAGCTGCTAGAACTATTAAATAAATTGAGCAAAGTTTTAGAGTACAAGATCAGCATGCAATAATGACTAGTCTCTCCTCACCAGCAATGACTAATTCGTAAAGAAAATTAAGAAAGCACTTTCATTTACAATAGCACCTAAAAGAATAAAAACCTAGAAATAATTTACCAAAAAAGGGAAAAGTGCATATGCTGAAAACTACATATTGCTGAAATAAATTAAAAGATACCTAAATATTAATAAATAGAAACATAGCTTATGCTTATGGGTAAGAAGGCTTAATATTGTTAAGATATCAGTAATACCCAAAGCCATATACAATGGCAATGCAATCTCCCTCCAAGTTCTAGCAGACTTTTCTGCATAAATGGAAAAACTGATCTTCAAATTCACATAGCATGGCAAGGGGCTCCAAATAGCTAAAACAATCTGGAAAAAGAAAAACTAAATTGGAGGACTTACGCTTCTTGATTTCAAACCTTACTACAAAGGTATGATAATTAAAATAGGGAAGTACTGCTATAATAATAGACATATGAACCAAAAAAAATTCAGAGTCCAAAATAAACTATATCTACAGACAATGGATTTTGTTTTTCACTCAATGGGGAAAAAATAATCTCTTCAACAGCTGGTGTGAGATGACTGGATTTCCATACACAAAAGAGTGAAGTGGAACCTTATCTTGGGCTCTATAAAAAATTAATTCATATAGGTCAATTACCTAAACCTAAGAATTAAACCATAAAACTCTTAGAAGAAAAAGTTGGAGTAATCTTTATGACCTTGAATTTGGCAATGAATTCTTCAATATGACAACAAAGACCTGAGCAACAAAAGGAAAAAATAGACTGGACTTCATCAAAAGTAAAAACATTGGCATATGAAAGAACATTATCAAAAAAGTTAGAAAACAATCCACAGAATAGAAAAAATATTTTAAAATTGTACATCTGATAAGGGTTTACATTTAGAATATATAAAGAATTCTCACAATTCAACAACAAAAAGGCAAACAATTCAACTTAAAATTGGGCAAAAGCGCTGAATAGACATTTCTCCAAAGAAGCATAAAAATGGCCAATCAGAATATTAAAAATGCTCAATATGATTGTCATTAGGGAAATGCAAGTCAAAACCACGATGAGATATCACACATGTACTAGAAAAGCTGTAATTAAAAAAAAAAATCAGAAATTAACAAGTGCTGGAGTCATGTTATCAGACCAGTGAGCAGGTCTATCCCACTGAAACACACCAAATTCTTTGTTTTGACTAATCCTTGAGTAACACAAGCAAACATAATTTTTCATGCTCTTTTGTGTGCTTTTGTTTATGAGCTTCATAAGAAGAGAAATCAAGCCTGCTTTTATTTCTCATGAATATCTGGCATCTAGCACAGTGCCCAGAACAAATAGGCTCTTAGTAATAAGTTTTTGAATGAATGCATTAAACATATTCAGAAATTGTCTAAATCTTCTACACGAAAAAAATATTGTATTTAATGTAAATGTTAAGCTACCTGTAAAAATAATTTCTTTCCAAAAAATTGTAATAGACACTAAAATTTCAGACAAAAAAAAACCTACAAAATCTAAACCCATTTGCGGGATTGCTGTGGCTATTGGTGTTTATTTAATATTCTCATACTGTCATGTTTCCAGGCTTTGAAAAGCTTTTACTATTTTTTACCATCATTTGAAGTAAGATACCTAGAATATTTTATTATATAATTTTAAACTAGCTTATCTCTCTATGTAAGTATGTGTCTAATATGGTATAGATATGTGTCCCTAACAAATCTCAGGTCAAGTTATAACTCAATGTTGGAGGTGGGGCCTGGTAGGAGATGATTGGATCATGGGGGCAGTTTCTCTAGAATGGTTTAGCACCATCCCCCTTGGTACTGTTGTTGCGATAGTGACTTCGTTCTCACGATATTTGGTTAAAACTGTATAGCACCACCCCCTTTGTTGCTCCAAGCATGTTAGATACTTCACTCTCCCTTTGCCTTCTGCCATGGTTGAAAGCTTCCTGAGGCCTCCCCAGAAGCAGAAGCTGCTATGCTTCCTATATAGCCTGCAGAACCATGAGCCAATTAAACCTCTTTATACATTATGCCATCTCAGGTATTTATTTATAGCAGTGCAAGAATAGCCTAGCACAGTACTTCTGAAGCAATTGTCCTTACTTATGTATGTCATTAAATATAGAGAAAGCAGCTCATTCATGGGCCTGTGATTTCATAGTTTGAGGCAAAAGCTGAAGGTCTTAACCATGATAACCTTTTTTCAATATATTTTCAGCTATTCCTTTTCCAAATCCTCTTTTGAGGGCTTTTAAGAATATAGGTTGTAAAAGTAACAAAATTCTACAACTGTATTTTTGATTCTTTAGAAAGGATATTCCAACCAATTCTTGTAGTGCACGTAATTTTCCCTGCTCTGATATGAGACTAAAATTTTGCCTGTATATTTTTTTTTACTGCTTAAAAAGAAAATGTTACCCCCCACTGAATGTGGTGACAGGTTTTCTCTCTTTTCCCCACCAACATTTCTATCTCTATCTATTACTCTATAAAACTATAAAATATCTGTCTCTATAAATTACATTACAGGCCTATTCTTACTATTGCCTTATAATCTTACATGTCCCGAATCCACTGTCATCACACTGTCTCCCTCACTCTCTAATAACTATTTCACATTTCTTCTTGCCCTCAAACTCCTGCACTTCATTCCACATTCTGTTTCTCTGGTGATGATCTGGTTGGCAATTTCACTGAGAAAAAACCAGCAAACAGAAGATAATTCCGAAATCTCCTACCACTTCAGTTATCCTCCAATCTCTATCAAGGTCTGTATTTCCTGCCTTTCTTCCTGTTATTTTGTGTGAACTTTTCACACTGCAAATCTAAGGTCATCCTTCCATGAGTGTCCTCTCATCTACTTAAGGACAAAGAACCAACAATTCTGCTTAGCCTGTTTAGATTCTCAATTTTTCTCTCTGCATTGTATAATTTCTGTTAGCGTATAAACATACCCTTACAAGGAAAAACTCATCTTTTGACTTCCTGATCCCCTCAACCAAATACTTCGCTTTGCTTCTGCCTTGTAATATAAACATCTTTTAAAAAGCGATCTAGACTGACTACCTCTAGCTCTTCTCATCAAAGTGGCTCATAAAAACATCCCAATAAGCTTTCTTCCTCATGACTCCACTGAAGCTATACTGATGGCTTTCATGCTGGGGTGGCCAAGTCTTATCTGACAACTTCTTGCACTGTCAGCAACATTTGCCATAATTGGTAACATCCTCCTTGTGGCTTTGGCATCCAGGCACTACACTCTCCTGTTTGTTTGTTTTTTCTCTCCTATTTCTCTGGCCTTTCTTTCTCATCTTCTTTACTTGTTTCTTCTTCTTCCTCAACCCGTAAATCTTAAAGTGTTTCAGGGCTCCCTCCATTGGGAGTCCTATTCTTTTCTCTGTATTACAGCCTTATTGATTTCATCGTGTCTTATGAATGAATGCCATCCATATGCCTTATGACATTCAATCTGTGTATCATGTTGTAGTAGTAGCTAACCCTTAAAAATGGCCTTTCATGAGCCACATCTACTGATATTCTCATTCTTGCATAACTCTCTCCCCGTGAATCTGGGCCCACCCTGGAAATTACTCTCAACCAGTAGAATACAGCAGATGTGAGGCTGTGTAACTTACAAAGTTAGGCTATAAGAAGCCTTATAGCTTGCATTTGGACCAATCCCTTGCTCCTGGGATCTCTTTCTTGGAACCCAGCCTCCATGCAAGCCAAAGCCACAAGGAAAGATCACATGTAGATGCTCTATAAATAGCCCTGGCTGAATCCTAGCTTACACCTAGCATGGACTGCACACCATGTGAATGGGTCCTTCACCTGTCTAGCCAAGCCTTCAAATGACGCCAGTCTCTGTCTTCATTTAACTGCAGCTATAAGAGACTCAAAACAAGAACCACTAAGCTGAGCACAGACAATCTACAGAATTGTGAGAAGTAGTAACAAACTATTATTGGAAGCCACTACATTTGGAGTAGTTTGTTATGCAGCAATAGACAACATAGGTCACCTGAACTCCCCACTCAGATATCCAACTACTCATCTAGTATCTCTACTTCATGTCTAATAGACATGCCAAAATCAGCATTTCTAATATAAACTCCTGGTCTTCTACCAGCAAACATAAATATCTCACAACTTTTCCCATCCAATTGAATGGCCACTTTATAATTACAGGTACTTAGGTCAAAAATTTCAGTTTCATCATTGATTCCTCTTTCATTCACATGGGTAATCCAATCTGATGATAAATCCTGTTTATTTTCCCTTCAAAATATGATGAGAATCTAGCCATATTTCATCCCTGCCATTTCAACCTCATCTAATATTATATCAATCTCCTCCTTGCCTACTCCATTCCAGATACCTTGGAATACTCCATATATTCTCATGCCTTAAAGTTTTTGAACTTGTGTTTCTCCACATTTAAGTACACCCACTCTCTCAGCTACATTGTCTTTGCTCAAATGCCATTTTGTTTCCAATGAAGCTTTTCCCAGACAATCAATTTAAAATTACCAGCCCTCTCTTCCCAAAATATCACCATTTCACCATCCCATCCTTCTTTTATCATGGTATTTCCTCCAAGCTGACATACTATATATTTGCATTAATTATTCAGTATGTGACTTTATTATCTGGCTTCTCATAAGCTCCACGAGGGCAGGGATTTTAAATGCTGCATCTCCACCACTTAGAATAGTGTCAGCAATGTAGAAGGTTCTCAGTAAATACCAATGCAATTGGGGAATAAATAAGATTCCTTCTTCTTGTTATTTTAATGAATACAGTTAAAGAAAATTATGTTTTGGTTTAAATTTTCTTTTGTAATTCATAAGTTAAAATTATTGACTGAATTAATTGCAGTAATGAGAGAAGAGAATGTTTGACAAAGATTGGTAGAGATGAAGCCAATTTTCTGCAACTTCTATCCTCAGTGTTGTGTCATATTTTTAAAGGACACTTAAATGTTATGTTAGAAGTAATTAAATTAATTTTTAACCAGACAATCCAGCACATGCTTGTGGGGAGTCATACAATTTAAAGCAAATTTGCATTTTAATCCAGCCTGTGTTTTTTACATTTACATGCATATCTCATTTCTTTTACGTTTCTATCCTGAGTCTGTAATCTTCACCTTGATGTAATATTTCATCTTTAATAATCTATTGCTAGGACACTACACACATACACACATACACGCACTTACACACACAAACACACAAACACACACACATACTTACAGGTTTAGGAAACATCTTTGGTGGTGGGAAATTGCAATTTGGAATAAAAACATTAAATGTTGAAATATATTCATGAAATTTAACTGAAGAAAATACGTGGAAGAATATAAAACATCGAATAACTGCTAATACTTTAAAGCTAGGAAAGATAACAAATAAGTTCATATTAGACTCCTAATACAGTGACTTTAACCCAATAAAATGAAGATTAATAAGGACAAATATCAAGTGATGGCATTTGGTTTAGTAAAAACAATTCTACAAGTATGAAAAGGGAAAGTGTGGATTAGCAACGATCTAAGACATAAGGGTTTAAGAGGCCACAAACACAAGAGAAATGTTATGTTACTGAACATGAAAAAGTAAACTTACTCTTAAGCTATATTAATGAAAGAGATAGAGGGCGGTGACCATGATACTCTGCTCTGTTCTTGTCAGGACCTACCTATAGTGTGTTTCTCAGTTATTGAAATATAGACAGAGCCAACTGAAATGCGTTCAGCGGTAATAGTTCAGTATGTTAAGTGGACTTGAAATGATGTCAAATGGGAAATTTTGAATAGGTCAGGAGGATGCCTACCACACACATACAAAGATATAAAGGGTTCAATCTCAGTTGCTACATTCAAGTACATAAAGGGCTGTGCTTTCTAGAGAAGAATGAACAGTTATTCTAAGACCACTCATGTGTAGACAGAGTATTAATGATTCCATAAGGTACCATTATAAGAGACCCATCATTTGAAAAACCTTCCATTTCCAAAACCCTCAGTAAATTATAACAAACGTTCTTTAAATGTGCTGATGTCAAAATAAGAAAATTAATTTCTTGGGGACTAAAAAAAGTAAGCAGAATTCTGAAGCCAGAGTTTTAAATAAACATGGAAGTTGTGGTACCCCTGGGCGAAAATGGACACTAGGAGCTACAGCTGTGTGTTAAGTATAACACTTGGGAAAAATTGGATGAGACTCTGATCCCTAAAAGGTAGGGGAAGGAGATGAAGGAGAGGATTCCTTTTCACCACACAAAGTTAGATACCTCAATAGTGTCTCCCTCTCATTGAAGGTGATGATGCTATATATATTCTGCTTGTAGCAAGGAGAACTAAAGAGAAAGCATGTCAGTTGCCAAGGTACAGCTGGGAAATTAATCATAGAAATGGCAGTAAGAAACTGCTCTGAGAATTATGATTATAGGCCTAATCTCATGTGAGTCTGTTTATTATAGTGACCAGGAAAAGACTATAGTCTAAGAAACTCCAAAATAATAAATTGAATTAAAAACACATTGTTTCAATGGAAACAAACATATTTACACTTAAGAGGAAAGCCTGTCAATTTAGGCTCCATGGGATTTTTATGGATTAAGTCCAGGTAAGTATGAACTCGCAATAGAAAGAAAAATTTCAAGTACACAAGGAAATAAATCACCATGAGTGAGAAAAATATTAAAAGTAGAAACAATAAATACTAGATTTAAATCCCCAAGGGCTTCAGATATTAGAATCATCGAACACAAAATATAAAGTATTTACAAAAATATTCAAAGAAATAAATGATGGAGTCCAAAACATGAGCAAGGAATCAGAGACTATCGGAAATGCTTAAGCAGATTTGAAAAAAAGATCAAATAAAACTACTGGAAATAAATTACACCATCATTGAGGTTAGAAACATTGTATAAGATTTAAGAATCAGATTAGACACAGCTGTCTAGAGAATTTGTGACTATCATATGTAGCAGAATAAACCAACAATGCAGTAGAAGGAATCAAATGAATGAAAAATATAAAAAAGAGATTACAGAAGTAACAGGAAGCAAAGAGACGAGAGTCCAAAGATATAATTTATTTGTAATCAAAGTCACAGAAGAATAGAAAAGAGTAAGAGAATGGAGAAAAGGCAATGTCCAGAAAGTTAATAGGTGAGAATTTTTCAGAACCAATTAAGAAATCCACTTTCAATTTCAAAAATTCCAATGAATTCTAAGTGGAATAAGTAAAAACAGATTCAAATCAATACTCATTTATACTAAACTTCAGAATAGCTCCCTGCTCCCATTTTCAAATGTTTAAAATCCTTCCAAGAGTGAGGCATGGTGGCTCAAACTTGCCATTTCAAAACTTTCGGAAGCTGAGGCAGGAGAATCACTTGAGCCCAGGAGTTCAAGACCAGCCTGGGCAACATGGAGAGACCCTGTTTCTACAAAAATAAAAAAAAAAAATAGCCAGGTATGGTGGCATGAACCTGTTATCACAGCTACTGGGGAGGCTGAGCTGGGAGGATTGCTTGAGCCCAGGAGGTTGAGGCTGCAGTGAGCCATGTTCATGCCACTGCACCCCAGCCTGGGCAACAAAGCAAGACCATCTTTCAAAAATAAATAGATTAATAAATAAATAAAATCTCTTTGAGAATGATGAATAAAAAAATAGAATTTCAACAGCTATAATGTAAGTAACCAATAGGCATCAGAGCAATGTCTTTAAAGTGGCAAGAAAGAATTAAAAATTCATCCTAACAATGTGTACTCAGAAACATTATATTTCACCAAAAAGATAAAGAAAACACACTGTCTGGTTTTTTTAAGAGTGTTATTGCCAAAATATCTCCCTAAAAATACTTTGGGAAAGAGTTCTTGGAGAATATGTAGGATCAATATTGCAAGAATATCCAAAATCTGGAGATATTGAGTCCAGGATCTGTAGATCTAGTTCAGGAATGCTATGAAATTGAGGCATGACAATAGTAGCTATGCACTAAGACTGGAAATCAATTCTTTTGTATAGAAAACAGACAGCCAAGGGACTCTGGGAAGAATGTCTTCAGGAAATAAGTACATTTTCAATTAGAGGTGAATGTTCTTGAGGCTTTGGGGAAGACTTGTGGTCCTTATATAAACACAGAAAATAAATGAAAGCCATTAGAAATTCCAGTGTTCTTTTTTTAAAGGATTTACTAAACAATCATAGTCTACATATGAAACTAAACTTTTGCATCATATGAAGCAATTCAGCAGAAGTAAAAATTGTGTAAGGCTTTAATATTTGAAACAGTCTCTTTCTAGTTGCCTAAGATGAGTAATATTCAACTCATAGACTAAACTAAAATCCAGTCACACTATTTTACTATTTATTTGCATAGTAAATAATTTTTCATGACTATACTAATCATTAGACATTAGTTTATAGTCCTCCGCAGAAACAGGGCAATAGGGTATGTGTATGTGTGTGTGTGTGTGTGTGTGTATGTGTGTAATAGGGAATTGGCTCACACAATTACAGAGACTGAGAACCCCCAAGATTTTCATTCAGCAAACTGGAGACACAGAAGAGCTAAATGTAGTTGTAGTCTGAGACCAAAGATTTCAGAACCAGAAGAGCTGATAGTATAAATTGGTTTGGAAGCTGAAAGACTTGAGACCCAAGAAGAATTGTTTCAGTTTAAATCAGAAGACCTATGTTCCAACTCAAAGTAATCAGGCAGGAGGAGTTCCCTCCTACTCAGGCTTTTTGTTCGATTCAGGTTTTCACTTGATTGAATAGGGCCCATCCACATCAGTGAGGACAATCTGCATTACTCAGTCCATAGAGTCAACTTTTAATCTGCACCTTCACAGATACATTCACAGTGATGTTTGACCAAATGTCTGGGCACCCCATGGCCCAGTCAAGTTGACACATAAAACTAATCACCACCACAACAAAAATGGCTTTATTTTTTAAATTACTGAATAAAACCCAGAAGACTTAATTGTGGTTACAGAACATAATATTCACGCTATGCACAAAATATTTATGCATCTGCATTACATTACTTTTGAAGAAAATTCTTTGTAAGTGTCTTTAACTTAAAATGGGAGAGACTTGAGTGCTATCCTTAAACTCTCCTAATATTTCTCTGAAGCTTTCTTCTCAGGTTGTTTTCTGTGTCTTAGAATGACATGCTCACTCCAGGTAGAACAGCTAGGATTGAAAACTATCTATGTGCTTATCCACCAGTGTTTTTCTACATATAATGCTCACTTATGTGGCTTCCTATGTTCTGACAAAGATATATGTGAAAGGGTATGGTTCAATCCTTCAAAGAGTAACATCATACTTCGATATGTGAATGAATGGTCTAAACACAAGAGACTGGGTGCTTGTGTATGTGGATGTGCAGAAAGAAGATTATATCAACAAATAAATCTTTACACCAGTATATTTCTGATGAATTTGTGTAAGTACATATCTCTAAGATATTCCTTTTTCAAATATACATTGGAATACTAGTTGCCTTTAATTTCATTTTAAATAAATTTAAGCTCAACAAACACATACCTAGTGTGAAAATATATCCAAATCAAAAATAATTATTATTCAAAGTTGCATTACCTAAGTTCAACAACACATTATTTGAAAACATTTATTTCTAGATATCCTTCTTGCCTACAAGAATATTTGGAGTATTTTAAAAATAGTGTATACTATATTTAAAAGTTGGCATCATGATTTTTATGGAAAATAATAATCCTCTGTGATTTTAAAACACACTTAAGCTCAGTTCCCAGTCAAGAACAATTAAATCAGAATCCCTGGAGGTGGCGCTACTCATATTTATTCTTTTAAGTGCACCCTAGATGACTGTAAAGTGTAGCCAAGGTTAAGAATCACTGAAGGAACATGTAAGCATTGTCCATGTCATTAAACAGTTTTCATAAACATCACTTTAAATGAGTATGCATACTGCATGGGCATACCAAAATTTATTTTAAATTCCTTTAGTTTGAACATTTGGGTTATTTTCAATTATATTTTTATACTTGAATAGATCCAATTATATAAAAATCCTAATCTTCCTAGGTACTGATTATCATATAAAGATACATATGTCTTAGCCTTTTAAGCAAGAGTTAAATTATGAAAGAAATCAAATACCCTGAGGTGACACATATTGTTCTTTGAGTTTTTTTGGCCCTTGATTAACTGACAGCAGCTGGGGGCTATAAAATGAAAAAAAAAAAATCGGAAGAACTGAGCATCATTGCTAGATTTTATAATTTTTTTTGCTAAAAATTTAAAGTCAATTCATTATACCTTTAAGAAGGCTTCACTATCTGTCTTATGTTTATTGTTTTGTATATTATGTATATGAACATATGTAAATAAAATAAATTTTAATTGAGTAGGGTTTGGGTGTGGTGGAGTTGGAGATTTTTATAACTTAGTCCTTCAGAATTTTGAAGACTATTAACTACATACAACTCATGGAAGAATAATTTAAGAAACAGAAAAAAATCACATTTTATTTGATTGGAGGAGTTGTGATGAAGAGAGGTATTTTGTCAAAATCCAATTCAGACTTCCCTATGGAAAATTAAGACAGTTGGGATTAGATAGTTTCCACTTATCCAATTTCTGCCTCACTGTGTCTTTTTTATTTGAATTAATCTGGGTAATGAACACCCAAACCAAATTATTGTGGGTTGATTACCCATGAAAAGTGGGTTAATTGTTTAATAGCCATGGGTGCAAGTGGGTATAGGTATTTTAATATACATAAACTTCTAGTTGGCATATATGAGAGTAGCACAAAATACATATACAATGAAATCAACATTGCAGTTTCATATTAAAAGTTGATTAATCTTGTTAGAGTAATTTAATTATCTGTAAAATTGGTTGTTAAATACTGGAAAAATAGTCATCTATTATAGCTGCTTCTGTTTTAAAAAAAGAAAGATAAATAAATGTTTTCTGAGTTCTAAACAAATACATCTTAATTTTGAGAAAACATTGGAAGAAAAGAGACATTTAGTGCTATTTACAATCAAAGGCAAATGTAACAAATGGTTGTTTCCATCATCAGCTCAGCTTATTATCAGACTTGCTTACAGTTAGATGCAGTCATCCACATTCCTGTGCAGTTTAAAGTGAAAGCTACATAAAAGTTTCCATTTCTGAGGAAGAAGATGGCATCTAATTGAGGCAATGCTGCCTAGCATCTACATCCTTTGGGCAAGAAAAATGCATCCGATCAAGAAACACCATCTGCAGCCATGTTTTCTAATTTCCTTTCTAAGGCCATTAAGGGGAAGACCTTATTAGAAAATAGCCGCCAGAGCCATTATCTTCCTTTCGCTTTCAGTAAAGGTGCACGGGATTTCCATGAAAAATGTCAGCATTCAGCTTTCCTTTCATGGTAGAAGCAATGGACCCCATTAAAAAATTTGGTGAATGGATCCATTACATTATGCCTCTTCTGGAGGAAAAAACCAACACAAGGGAATTACAAAATAACAACCACCACCAAAAAGAATAGAGACCACAAGAGTAAGCACGCTGTACCAGCAGGGAAGCTGCAAACGTGGGCAAAATGTTCTTATAAAGTTCACGAAGTTAACAATGAGGGCAACCAAAAGACTCTACTTGATTGTGAAATCATCACTAATTCTCTATTTCTTTCCTTGTCTTATTATCCTCCTTTCTTCAACTAATACTTCGGCTGATTCCTTTTGCTTCTTATGGAAGTCTGGGCTACAGCCTAGGGTTGCTTTTTGCATTCTTAAAAATGAAGAAAGAATGATATATTTTCCTTTAAAATTAATTTCAGAGGGCAAATCCTGGTAATTCCTAATTGAGAGGCATCATTTTGACATCCGTCAGTTCTACACGACCCAACACGGTCCTTTAGCTGAAAGGTATTGAAAAACAACAATATCTCAGAAATCTTGATAAGCCCAATTTTTGGCGAAAACCAGAAAGAACCTACTTGTCATGCATGGGGTGCCTGTTTCTTTTGTAGGAATCAACAATGTTTTAGCCTTCAGATGATACTTGGCCCTATGGCACACAAAGATTTAATTACAGCTTATTTGCCTTTACATCTTCCCCAGTGCATTAAAGTATAGGGTGCACAGCAAAGCCACCTTTCTACAATATGCCTGGGAAACAGCCAGACCTGAGAACCCTTCACAACTGGCCATAAAGCTAAAATAGAAACAGTAAGAGCAAAAAATTACCTACAAATGCTGACACCTAAAAGAAGCCAGAGACTTCTAAGAAGATGAAAGAAGTGGTCATTGGGGAGTTTCAGAAAAATTTCACCTAGAAAAACAGAAAACAAAGCATCAGAAAGAGTAGGACTGGGCAGACTGTGCATGGGATTTCATGAACCTTACCCAAGATAGTGGTCCGGTCAGAGGAGGGCCCGGACTGCTCAGCTCAGCTTCTCTCTGCATACTAGACAGATGACATTCCTTCATGACAAGATGTATTCCCAATTGTAGATATTAATTTTGATGCTTGCCTGGAGCCACAATTTCTCATTCTCTGTCAACCAGTGTGGTTAATTATGTACAGTAATATTTAAATTACAATTCCGATTATTTTTGAAAGATAATTAGACTAAGAAAAAGAAAGAGACTGAGTTGCAAGGAAGGTTGCTTCAAAGGTTCTTGTTATGTAGGAAGACAATATATTTTCCCAGAAGTGAGAATCATTTGTGGTACAACTGGGCCGTGGGGAGACTGCAACGAACGCTTTGGAACCATGCACTCATTTTAATTAAGGAGGGGCCGTCTGGTTCAGGCAACAAAAAAAAAAAAAAAAAAAAAGATAAATTCTATTAGATGACTTGTCAACTCTTGAGTTACATATGCACTTCCCAAATAAATTTTCTTCTATATATTTGTCTTTTTTCAGAACTTCCATTTTGCCCAAAACCTAAAGAGGACTTCTTACCTTGTTCATATTCTTCATTCACTCAGATTCTGAAATGCATTTGATACAAAATCATATTGTTAATATTCAGATATTTCATTGTTTCAGTGTCTCTACTGATTCTCCTTCAGAATTACTGTAAAGTATCAGATAAGGCAGTGTTGTGGACATTTGGTTAATTTTTTTCCCAACAATAGAGCTATTCATGTAAATTTAACACATGCATTCACACAATTATTGAACATATTAGTAGACGGATTTGTGCCAACTAGGGAATAAACATTCAATTAAAAGAAATTAGCTCTTAATGTGTTTCTTTGTCAATACCAAATACATATTTGGCATGAGTCAATAATTTATTTTTATTTTAAAATCTGTTTTCACTCATTTTTGCAAACATGCAATAATACAGGCAAATAGCCATAAACAGTCAAGTCATATATTCAAAGAATGACCTCAAGAATTAAAACATAAGCTAGGATGCAGCAATATCTCCAAAATTCGTCTACTTTCTTTCCTTATTCTCTTTCTCTTTCAATCTCCTTCCTTCTTTCCTTCCTTCCTTCCTTCCATTTTTCCTTCCTGCCTTCCTTCCTTCCTCTTTTCCTTCCTTCCTTCCTTTTTTCTGTAAACACATCACACATTTTGTATTATTTCAGTACAAGTTTAACTATTGAAGAAAGAAACAAAAATAGTAACAGGAGAAGCAAGCAACTGTTGTTTCACTCATTGTGATAAATACTATTTCACATGGATATTTTTCTATTGAGCTGGAAATTATCATTGGAAAATACAATTAAGTAGTCTATTCTAGCTGTTCAATGTTTCAAGAAAGCTGGATAAAGGCCAGATTCCTGTAACACACTGAATAACACACCAGGAAGTGGCTTTCAACAACTTTTATTGCCAAGTAAAATCAACTAAATTTTCAGAACACCAAATGTATTTTAAAGTATTGGAAATAGTATAGCATAGTGGTTAAAGTACTGAGTTTGTCTTCCGACAGATTCCAGTTTTATTATTAGGGTCAACACTTAATAGTGGTGTGACTGCATAAATTACTTAGTTGTGTCCATTTTTTAATCCGCAAAGTGGTATATAAACTGCTTTGTTCTGAGGACTAAATGCCTACTGTACAAAATGCTTACTATAAGGACTGGCTCATTTAATCAATAACTATATTATTATTTATTTTATTATTATTATTATCTCAAAATTGAAACAACTATTCTGCTTATTCAAAAATCATAAGCAATTCCTCCATGTGCATAAATAACTACCTAACGGTGATTTTTTTTCAACATAATCCAATCCAATGTAACTTAAGGGAGATAGACCTGTCTGTTTTCTTAATTCTCAATAAGACACTTTGGATTTCTTTAAATGCAGGATTTGGGAATACAGTAATGCCTTTAATGGTTAAATAGACTCATGACTAAATCAATACTAATGCAAAAGAAACAGGTGTGTGACTAAAGGCAGAAATGTAATCTTTACATCCCATTGATTATAACTGATTTCACAAAGAGCAAGAAACTGTTGGCTCTTTTGAAGTGGATGGGTTAGCTTCTATAACCAATAGGGGATAATCTCTTGCTCCGTTGACCTTTGTAGAATGGCTTGCCAGGAAATGCTCAAGTCCCCAGATAAGGCTTACAACATGCCTGACTCTTGTCTAGAGAAGAAGATAATCAACAGAGTCAGAGGATTAAAAAAAAAAACTATAACAAATGTTTCATGATGTTTACAAAGGATGATTCCCATCAAATCGTTTGATAATAAAATAAATTGCATTGGAAGCATTTAAAACAACATGTATAATAATTTATTTATTGTTGATGACCTCATGAAAATATCCTAATGCCCTTTGGGAAGTAGTTACCCTCACTGGGGTTATTACAGGGGTCAGACAGGATTCTAAATTAACTTGATTATTCTTACCTAAAATATCTTGTTTCCTGTTAGTTATTCAATTCCAATTTTCATTTTAAAATAGCAATCTTGTAAAAAAGTTTGCTTTTTGAGATATTAAAACACTCCCCAAATAGACAACATGGTTTCTGACAGCTAGAATCTATATATTCTAGGTTTATAAATTTTGCTGCTTGTTCTTACAAACTCATTTGTTTAAAAGGTATCCAGTAAGATGGATTAAAGAAAAAAAAATTTTTAGCATTTTTAAAAATCAGAAAATAATTAAAAAATCAGTAGAAAACAATTCAAATTACAGATATCTCAACTCACAGTCTTTTTAATAGGAAATGCCAGATCTTAGGTAGCCCTTTCTTATGATGATAGGTTTAGAAATGTCAGCTGCCAACTGAAAGAAAGCCTCATCAGCCTCAGTGAAGACAGACTATACTCATCTCATAACCAATAGTACAAAATAATAATAATAAAACACTAGTGTTGTATTCTGAAAATGGCCCAATTCAATTATTCAGTATACCAGAAGCATGTACAACTGCTGACAGCTTCTTGAATGAGAGAACATGTAACATTTGAAAAAAGCAAACTTTCTCGTTCATTGCTGCTTGGGTGAGAATCCTAGCTGCCAATTTGTCAATTGAATCACCAACCAGATTAGCCCTGTTACAGGGCTTTGTTGTGGAACAAATTAAGTAATCCTTTTCCTAATAACAGAGTTTCCACTTCTTCCCAAGAGAGCTAGTAGGAGATTAGGAGGAATTTGGGGTAACATATTACAATAAATATTATAAATATCTCACACATTTAATAAGATAATTTCTGTTGATTGCAAATCAAAAGAATATTAAAAACACATTTATTGAAATTCTTAACCACTACAAGTAATATAGAGTAGGTACCTATCACATTGTTTTTAACATTGTGTAAATAAGCCTGAGAGAATAAACATTATACACTGTATTCAACAGCAGCTATTTTTGTTTGAAAGGTTAGAATAAATACAGTCATGTTGGTACAGTGTGTTAAAGACCAATAGAATATTCAAAGCATATTAAGTGAGATTTAGTAACCATAAATTTGATATTTGTCTATGATATATCTGCTCATCTTCAATAAATAGGTTTCTAATAAGCAGTTGGTATTTATTCAACAAAGGCAACTGTTACAATGAATAAATTAAATGCCTATTTAAGACACTTCGTGCAGCATAAAAAGGTGGCACAATTTCCCCAGAAGCAGCAATGATTGTTAGTACTGGAGAGAAGCCAGTGGTCTAACACCCTGTTGCCAGTGGGAAGCATGCCATGCTCTGCACTGCAGCGTGACCAACACTGCACAGCATGAGGACTCACAGCCATGAAGAATCAATTCAGGAATTTTGACAAGATTCTGTTGGCTGAAATCCTTTCAATCCTTAAACATCAACCCAGAATACATGAAAAAAAGAGCAAGTCTTCATTTCTTTTCAACAAGCCTGGGATAAAAGGACTTCAATGTTTACCTTGATTTTATAGTTGTATGATCTCCAGTTATCAAATATGCCATTCAACCTAGAAGGTGATTTGCCAACTCAATACTGGGCATGTGTATGGAATTCAGTAATCTTGGGATCTGCTTTACTAGCCCTGAAGCAGGACGTTTCTGAAATTATTATAAGCTCCTTTGGTATACAGGCATACCACAGAGATATTGCAAGTTCAGTTCCAGACCACCCCAATAAAGTGGATATTGCAAAAAAGAGTCACACATATTTTTTGGTTTCTCAGCACATATCAGATTCATGTGTACACTATACTGTGTATTTTTAAGTCTATTAAGTGTGCAATATGATTACACCTAACAAAACAATGTGTATAACTTAATTAAAATGTTACTGCTGCAAATGCTATCATTTGATTCTT
Source organism: Pongo abelii (assembly GCF_028885655.2). Lineage (NCBI taxonomy): Eukaryota > Metazoa > Chordata > Mammalia > Primates > Hominidae > Pongo > Pongo abelii. The sequence goes on from NC_071985.2 coordinate 153,581,207, forward strand.
CAGCAAGTCAGGATCTTTTTGCTGGTGGAGTATCTCACCTTGATTTTGATGGCTGCTTACTGATCACAGTGGTGGTTGCTGAAGGTTGAGGTATCTGTGGCAATTTCTTAAAATAAGACAATGATGTTTGTCTCATTGATTGACTCTCCCTTTCATAAAATATTTCTCTGTAGCATGTGATACTGTTTGATAGTATCTTACTTCAAGTAGAACTTCCTCCAAAATTGGAGTCAATCCTCTCAACCCCTGCTGCTGCTTTATCAACTAAGTTTATGTACTATTCTAAATTGCTTGTTGTTATTTTAACAGTGTTCAAAGCGTCTTTACCAGGAGGAGATTCTGTCTCAAGAAAGCACTTACTTTGCTCATCTGTAAGAAGTAACTCCTCATCGATTCAAGTTTTATCATAGGTTGCAGCTACTCAGTCACTTCTTTAGGTTCCACTTCTAATTGTAGTTCTCTTGCTATTTCCACCACAACTGCAGTTACTTCCTCCACTGAAGTCTTGAACCTCTCAGTCATTTATGAGAGTTGGAATCAACTTCTTCCATACTCCTGTTACTGTTGATATTTTGCTCTCCTCCAATGAATCATGAATGTTCTTAATGGCACCTAGAATGGCAAACATTTTCCAGACTGTTTTCAATTTACTTTTCCTGGATCCATCAGGGGAATCATTATTTATGGCAGCAATAGCCTTATGAAATACATTTCTTAAATAATAAAACTTGAAAGTCAAAATTACTCCTTGATGCATAGGCCAAAGAATGGATGTTGTGTTACCAGGCATGAAAACATTTATCTCCTTGTACATTATCATCAGAGCTCTTGAGTGACTGGGAGCATTGTTAATGGGCAATACTATTTTAAAAGGAATATTTTTTGCTGAGAAGTAGGCTTCAACAATGGTCTTAAAATATTCAGTAAATAGATGTGCTGTCACCCAGGATTTGTTGTCCTGTTTATAGAAGACAGCCAGAGTAGATTTAGCATAATTATTAAGGGCCCTAGGATTTTCAGAATGGTAAATGAAAATTGGCTTCAACTTCAAATCCCCAGATGTAACAGCCCCTAACAACAGAGTCAGCCTTCACACAACTAGAGAGGCAGAGAAGGGAAGAGAAGGAAAGGGAAAGGGAAAGGGAAATGAAGGACGGAGGGAGGAAGGAAGGAGGGAAGGAAGGAAGGAAGGAGAAAGAAAGAAAGAAAAGACAAGAGGGAGAAGGGAAGAGAAGGGAAGGGAGGGGAGGGGAGGGAAGGGAAGGGAAGGAAAGGGAAAGGAAGGGAAGGGAAGGGAAAGGAAGGGAAGGAAGGGAAGGGAAGGGAAGGGAAAGGAAGGGAAGGGAAGGGCAGTCGTTTGAAGCTTTGGAGCCAAGCACTGACTTCTCTCTAGCTATGAAAGTCCTAGGAAGCATCTTCTTACATTAGAAAACTGTTTTGTCTACATTGAAAAATCTGTCCCTTAGTGTAGCCATGTTCATCAAGAATCTTAGATCTTCTGAATAACTTGCTGCAGCTTTTACGTCAGCGTTTGTTGCTTTATCTTGTACTTTCATCATATGGAGATCGCTTTTTTTCTTAAAACTCATGAACCAACCTCTGCTAGCTTCCAACTTTCCTTCTGCAGTTTCCTAACCTCTCTCAGCTTTCATAAAACTAAGGAGATTTATGATCTTGCTCTGGATTAGGCTTTGGCTTAAAGAAATGCTATGGCTGATTTGGCCCTCTATCCAGATCACTAGAAGTTTCTTCATATTAGCAATAAGGGTATTTCACTTTCTTATCATTTATGTGTTCAACTGAGTAACACTTTTCATTTCAAGAACTTTGCTTTTGTATTGATAATTTAGCTAGCTCTTTGTGGCAAGAGGCTTAGCTTCAGCCTATCTCGTCTTCCTACTTGCCTTCCTCACTAGGCTTAATCATTTCGAGCTTTTGATTTAAAGTGAGACACGCACAGCTCCTCCTTTCACCTGAACACTTAGAGGCCATTATTTAGTTACTAATGGGCCTAATTATAATACAATATTGTTGTGTCCTGGGAAATAGGGAGGCCTGAGGAGAGGGAGAAAGAAGAAGAATGGCTTGTCAGTGGAGCAGGCAGACATACACATTTATTAAATTTTCTGATTTTAGTAGGCACAAATCATGGTGCTCCAAAAATTTACAATAGTAACATCAAAGATCACTATAATGAAAAAGTTTGAAATATTATGAGTATTACCAAAATATTACAAAGAGACAGGAAGTTAGCATGTGCTGTTGAAAAAATGGTACTGATAGGCTTGCTGGATGCAGGATGGCCACAAATCTTCCCTTTGTAAAAAGGCAGTATCTGCCAAGTGAAAGGCAATGAAAGAAGGTATGTCCTATTTCCAGTTAATTTGCCAGAATCTTTTTTTTATTTGAGTGTTTTTACAGAAAAATCATACATTTTGATCAGTTAATGTTGTCATCTATTATGTCATGGGCTTAAATGATGGAGTATAATTAATTTAGTTATCAAATCTCTCTCACCAGCAATACCCATCTTTTATAGAAGTGAATATTTTTAGATAGTTTCTCATGGATTGTATGAGTTTAGGTGAATTCATAGTTTGCATTTTATAAACAAAGATGATTCTGTTCTTATTTAAGCTCTTCATAGTAAGCGTCCTACAAAACAACTTAGTGTTCACATTCAATTCAGTAATTAACATGCTGTTTTCTTCCAGTGAACAGAAAAGTCATTATAAAACAATATGTATTTCCATTCGTCATTGTCTTTTCTAGCTTCTGACTAGCCACAAGGTCTTGCCAACTTTTTTTCTATGCAAAATGAGACTGTGCTATGAATATCTCAGAGGTTTTAAGAATATTGTACGTAAGGAGCTCTAGCTACCTATGTCAGTGGTGTCAGGGTAATAAATCACGGCCTTTCCTTAACCAACCTGCCAGGCCTAAAATTTTAAATTTGTACATAGCCTAGTAGATATATATATTTTTTAATTTAAGGTCTTGCAATATAACAAATATAGAGATAATACGAAGGGACCCTTAAATCCCAGGAATTTCATTCTGAGAAAGTTTCGAATAATTTCTTGTAGGCAGACTGCATGTAAAGAAAGAGTCATAGTAAAACTTTGTCACAAGAAACCTATTGAGAAACTGTAAAATGAAGCTTTGGATTTAAGGAAGAAGCCAATAAAAGGAGGTATGCCTGTATTTAGGCACACCTAAAGGGGATTCTGGCTAGGGTTAGGGTTAGGGTTAGTGCTCCTTCGGCAACCATCTGATTCTAATTCCAAGAAGAGAGAAAGAATGAAGCTGACACTATGGATAGAACAGTTACTCCATGAGTCCCCTCCAACTCCTCTCCGTTCTTACCCAGCTCCAGGAATTGCTGCTTCAATATATTCATTAACCTTTGCAATTTTTCCTTCTTCCAATTAGAATGCAAAATATAAGTCTGTGTGTGTGTGTGAATATGTTATTTATGTATATTCAATTTTTCTTGTTTTCTATCATCAAAAAGAGGAAGATACACACATAAACAATAGAGACAGGAAAAAAAAGAAATTATCAAAGACATTAAGGGAATCCCAATAAACAAAATCTACTCCTCTTCCATCACTTCTAGACAGTTTGAGAAATATAATCAAAAAAAGACGGAAGCTGAAATAGTCAGAATTCTAAGGTGACCCTCAAGTTCCTCCTCACCCCAACACATACACCCAGTATACATGTACTGCATAATCTCTGGGACTGTGACTATGATGAATTTTACTCTTGCGTTTAGATTTTGTTATATGGCATAGTTGGCCTTAAGATAGGGAGATTATCCAAGTGGGCTGATATGATCACATGAGCCCTTTAAAAGCAAAGAGTGTTCTCTGGCCGGTCATCAAAGCCAGATATGCAAAGCAAGAAAAGGGTTTGAGTTGCTATGGCTGGCATGAAGATGAAGGAGATCGTGGGGTAAGAAATGTGGGCAGCCTTTAGATGCTGACTGGAGCCCTCAACTGAAAGCCAGCAAGGAAATGAAGTCTTCCAACAGCCAGTTGGCAAGGGGAAGAACTCCAAGCACAGATGTGAATTGCAACGTTAGCCAACTTCTGGATTTCAGCCTAGTGAGATCCTGAGCAGAGAAATGAGCTAGATAGCACATTGAGACTGCTCACCTACAGAAACCATGAGAAAATACATTTGTGTTGTTTTCTACCTTGCAGTTTGTGGTAATTTCTTATACAACCACAGAAAACTAATACAGAGGCCAAAATGGCACTTTTATTATTGATAGAAGTTATGTTAGAGAAGGTTGACTAATGTGAGAGTCAAATGAGCCTGGCCACTAATTTCCAAAATTAGACTGATTAGCTTACTCCCTCATAGGGAACATGGGGTTAGAACAGGCCTTCCTAGGTGGAAGGAATTAGCACAGAAAATACAAACAGTAAAGAAGAGAGAACTGAGCTTCCAGAAGTCAGGTGCCCTACCAAGAAAAACAAAGGAAGGTGGATTGAGAATATTTAGTTATTTTACCCAAAATGACCAATCCGTTACATCATTCTTCTTACCCAGAGACAGAGTGAGTAAAATTATAGAGATATCCAGAGTTACAATAATTGAACTCATTTCACTGGAAGGAATATTAAGAATGGGAAGGAGTTTGGCACGGTGGCATGCATCTCTTGTCCCAGTTACTCAGGAGGCTAAGCGGGGAGGATCCTTGAGCCTAAGAGTTTGAGTCCAGCCTAGGCAACATAGGGAGCATCTCTAAAAAATGGGGAAAAACCTATGGAAGAATTGTGCCCCAATAAAATGGAGGAAAGATAAAGGTAGAAAAGATGGGTGAGAGGGGTAGGAGCCTTGGCTTAATTATCTTTATATCTAATCTCTAGCATTGCACTAAGTTTATAATTATTGCTCAATAAAAGCTTACTGAAAGGCAGATTGAAATGTTGAATGAATCACTAATGTATCTGTTTTCACACTTAAAATGATCGCCTTTATCTTGTCAACAGCGACACCAAAATAGTATAGCTAAGTATGTAAGAGCAGCATAATGCAGCAGCGAGAACAGAGCTTGATACCATACAGACCCACATTCAGAAACTAGCTAGCTAACCTCTTAAGAACTAACCTCACCTCTGGTGTTTGTATATTAGAACTAATGCATGTCTCGGGGATAATTAGAAAGACAGAGTGAGAAAAATCTATGGATAGTGCTCAGTACAGCGCTTATCACTTGGTAAGTGATTAGTAAATGGAAGCCATGAATCATGTGTTGACTATCTCCTCAATGTATATAGACTCAGACCTCCTCTAATAACAAGTACACAGTCAGTGCAGGCCTTAACAAGTATAAAAGTGGATGACTCTCCGAGACAGCTGTTCCCACGTGGTGGCTTAGTGTTTCAGACTGCTTTAATATAGTGACAACTCCACCTCAACATGAAGCTTCAGGAATCTACTTAGTAGTGGAAGAAAACATGAAAAATCGCATACCTCAAATTTATGCTCATCACCCGTTATCAAAACCCACTGGCCATCACTAGGCACATAGCCCTGCACAAAAGTTAATCTTCCCTTGGTCCAGGAAAGGGATGAAAATCTGAAGCATTGGCTCAAACTAATAATGTTGCCCACACCAAGTTTCCTGTTCTTTATTGATTTGGGTCCTTCTGCTATACTCCCACCTAGGAAGAAAACGTTCAAACTTTCCCTTCCTGGACAAGTTCTTTCCTTCTTAACAACTGTGTCCTCTCAATGCCTTGATTCCTCAAAGCAAATTCACTCTCTACTGTGAATACCGAAATCTCACTTTCACAATTACTGGAATGGAGAAAGCATGGCTTTGCTTTTGGAAAACAATTTCTAAAAAAAATAATAGTTTGATGTGATGATCAGAACAACTACAGGATTTTTAGTTTAGTTATTAGAAACATAATACCCCATGGCAGTGTTCTCAGTCATGCTTTTCTTTATATTAGGCAAACCATAGTTGTATTATGTTGTTGTTTTCTGGGCAATTCACTTAGGCATGGACAAAGATAAACTGTAATGCATTCAGAAAAGTGCAATCAGAAAGGTGAAGAAATTCTATGGCCAGTTATACAAAGAACAATTGAACTAAGAGATGGGAATTCAAAGTCAGAAAATGAGCAAACTCAGGCAGGACATGACTGCTCTCTTCAAATATTCAAAGGTCTGTCATGCAGGGAAAGAGGCAGACTTGTTCTGTATAACCATAGGATATGGTAAGAACCAAAAGGTAGAAGCAAAAACCAGACTCAATTATCTTATTTTAAGAAAGACCTAACAAAACCAAACCATGATATATTAGACTTCCTCAGGAGGTAGTAAGTTCTCTGTCAGAAAAATGGTTCAAGCCAAATGCTAACCATGTGATAGGGGTATTGTAGAAAGCATTTAGGTATGAGATGAAGACTGGACAGATATCTTTAGGTACGATGACCATGCCATTTATTATCCAAACCAGGACAAGAGTATCCGGGGATGCCGTTGACAATTGTGCCAAAAAACAGGTGTAAATTTGAACTATTCCAAGAAAAGTGAAATGCATGCCCTTGCTGGATTTAGGGGCTCTTTCAAATCTGAGATTATTTTGCATTATATTTTTATATTAAAATATTAGTAGCAGTTTAATAATTTGTATCCATGTGGTATATTTGCAAGATAAAGGATTTCTGAACAGTCAACTGTGGGAGTTTTTTTTTTTTTTTTTTTTTTTTTTTTTTTGACATTGTGGTAAGCCAGTGGGGAATGTTTTGATCTGGTCGGCATTTCAGCTTTGTAGCTTTCCATCTAATGCAGTTGCCTTCATGACTGATTTGGTTACAGGTAGGATTCGTCCAGAATACAATCATACACCAAAACGCAGGGCATAAAAAATGCATGGCATATATTTAAAAGCCATGTAAAAAGATTTCATGGCCTCCCAGATCTGTCCAACAAGGCTAATCTAGTCAGTCAAGGGAGATAGATTGAGTGCCTCCTCAGAGCCAGGTGCTGTGCCAGCTGTCTTCTACTACTCAGTTCTCACAGCACTCCTGTCAGGTGGACATTATCACTTTGGGAGGTAGGTATTACTTTCTCCTTTTCATAGACAAAAACACTGAGTTTGAGAGAGGTTTCATAACTTATTCTCTCACTTATTAACATAAAGTTAATAACATAAAGTTAATAAGTGAGAGAATGAGAATTGGAATTTATCTATGTCTGTCCTTGTTAGAAGCATTTGTTTGTGACATTCCAGGGTATTAGCATTGGATAGAAACTCTAATCAACCAAAAGAGGATCTGATATTCGAATAAGACACCTAACATTTGTACAGTACTTTAGAGTTTCTAAATGAAATCATTCAGTTTTATTTATTACACAAACTTTTGAGCATCTACTAAGTTCCATGTACTGATCTAGGCAACAAGAATCCTAAAACAAGATTATTCCTACAAAAGAAAAGAGTCAAATTGCAACTAGTTGAGAAGAAATGTGCATTACTCTAGCCTACTTTGCCTATATCTTAGCCTAAAATGCAATGGGAATATGTCACATATGTGCCAATTTTTCTCTGCTGAGAAGTGGCTGGGTAATGGCTCAAAGGATGGGAGAAAGACAAACTCTAAATTGTAATATTATGAAGTTGTCTCCAGGGTGGATGGTGAGGGGTGGTGTTGGAGCTGGATTGAGAAAAGAAGGAGAGACGGTAGGGGGACTTTGAAGCTGTTGATGTGTAAATTGCTTTAAACTACCTATGGTGTCTGGAGCTGGGCAGAGATATGTAGGAAGACATACAATTTGATCCTCATAACCAACATGGAATTAAAGCATGAACTGTCATTATTTACCCCATATAACAGATTAGAATCCCAAGTTACCAAAAGCCACACAAATTCAAAGGTTTGCACTCATCCCTTTCTGAAACACTGTTCCAGGAATGGTTGTCATTAGTAATGACAAAAAAAAAATCTAGGAAATGGAATGTGATAAATAAGAGTAAAGTCCTTTCTGATATTGTCTGTCTTGATTATTTGAGCAACTTGACTTAGAACAATAATGTTTTAAGCTCTTCGCTTTTTCTCTCCCTGCTCTCTCACATCCTTGTTTTCTATAAAATTGCAAATAAAGTAATGAGCAACAGAAAGAAATTTTAGATAGCAAAGTTGAAACAAAAAGGCTGAAGACAAGAAAATAGTCCTGTAACATGTTCCAAAGAGAATTTCCAAACAAGAATGAATTTTTCCTGCTGTAAATGCCCTCGGTGGACTGAAAAATGTCTTTGGAACCCAAGACAACAGGTAAAGTCTGTTCCTTATTAGTGTGTGCGATAATGACCCACTCTTACATTTTCTATTTCTCTGGAATTCATTTGTTTTCATTACATCAGGTGGTTGTTATTATGATGTGTTAATGGGCTTCAAGCAGGGCTGTCCTCTGTGACTTGAGTCTGATTACTAAAATGAAAGTTTTGATATTTCTTATTATACCAACTCAGTTTGCATTCCAATTGTTAATATTCCTGTCCGCCAGAGCAATGCTCTGAATTTCAAAGGCATGTAAAGGAAAGAAAAAGTAAGAATCTTGTTTTTATTTTCAACTCTAGATTCTTCTCATCTCAAAGTTTGTCTTTCATGACTTAGCACTGTACTTCAATTCTTATATGTCCCTAGTCTCATTACTAAAATCCTTTAGAAGGTTTTTAAACAAGAACAACCATCCACAATTTTTCCCTCCTTCTTCACTTTTGCTTTTAGGCTTATGTATCATTTTTTTGGCATAAGCAGCCTTTCCCTGTCTATGCCTTCTTCTGATCCTATATCCATAAGAAATACGCCTAATCATCTAGGTTATGGTAGCCTTTTGGTTCAAGATGATTGCAACGAATTTCTGTAGCTCATTATTTTTAAACATAAATAAGTTAGATGAGTTGCTCCCAAACATCACACTTCATCAAGGGTGACCCCCACTCTTAATGACATATCAATGCTTTTCTTTCCTTCAAATATAAGAAATGAAAATCTTGAAGCAGGAGATCAAATTTAGTTTGTTTATAAGACTAGAGAGAACCATGACACTTCTAGTTTGATTCAGACTATGGCTCTTTTTCAGAAACGCAGTCTAAATAGAGCCTACAAATGGAACATTTCCATACTGCCCGTTCTAGTTATCCAGTACCTTTGCAATATCAAATGCATTCTTCTCTTCATTCTGTTCAAACAGGTACAGCAAGTTCCCTATTCAACTGGATAATGAATGAACTTTTTAAAATGCCTTAATCTATGTTTACACACACAAGATGAGATTGGTGTTTACCTAAGGGGACTGTCTTTACTCACTAATGTGCAATTACAATAACTTAAGAAAACAAAAACAACCTTCTCACTCCCAGGAAAATGGTAATTGTGATAATTACAGCAATACTAAACAACCTTGCTTTTCCAGACACTACAGAAATACATTTGGCTGAGCACATTTTTGTTTTGTGTTTATGGAAAGATTTCTTTTTCTTTGTTTGGGTAACTGTTAATGTTATTGCTGTTTATACTATAGGACTTGCGGTTAAGGCTTATGTTTCTGACTGCCTCATCTTTTGCTGATGTCTAACACATGTTGATTTACCTAAGTTTTCCCCACCGCCCCCGCACCCACCCCCAAAATATCAAGCATCACAGATGGCACTTTATAGACAGCTATTTTGTGTACATGTGGGTGTTTAACTTTGTGTTCAGCTAGAGGAGAGATGTCATGAAGGCTTTGTCCTTCAAAGTGCACTGTTATGTTGCTGTTTCCCTTTAAAGTTAATTACATGTTTCATTGTCACTGATTAAATATATGTTCTGAATGTGTCTATAAGCAGCCCTTTCTAATTTCTCCTGTTCATTAGGGTCGGATTGAATTTATGAAGACTCAATACAACAGCTGTTTTTACATCTTTATAATACAGAAATTTAGAAAGGAGCTGTTGAGGAGTCAAAGCATTGAAACACACTGGGATGAAAACAGATAGGGAGAAAGAACTATAGGCAAAATATAAACTATTTCATTAAAACATGAATTTTCATACATAAAATGGTTATTCCTATAACCATTTCATTGGGTAGAACATAAAATGTGACCACATTACCTAATGATACGATCTTTTTTGAATTGAAGAACTCAAACAAATGAACAAAACTAAAAAGGATTTTGTTTTTTTCACTATATGTAACCTGGTAACTAATCTAAGCAAAATATTGTAAAAATGATAATTATGGAAATAAAAGGGGTTACAGCAAAGATGCTATCATTAGTTTGTCAACCAGGGAAAGAAGTATTCTCACTGGCTAATGACATTTTTGAAAATTCAGCTCTTTCAAAGGAAATACTAGAAAGTTAAAAGAAAGAAGATACAAAAAAGAGTAGTAGTTTTAAAAAGTGAAGAAAGAAGATATCCAAGCTTATAAATAATTTGTGGCAGAAATGTTGGCAGAAGTTAGAAGTAGCAAGTAAGCCACAGATATATACTCACAAACCCAAATGCCTATGGGGCAGATAAATAACCTGTGAGGGTGGAAGTTGAGATGATTTAAGTCATGGTCTTGAAACACTTGTTTGTCATTTAAATTCATAAGAATATTATTTTCTCCTGCAAATAAACATGCTTTCTCATTTTTCTTGCGGCCTATCTTTTATTTTTCCATTTTTGACAGAGATATGGGAACAAGGAGTATTTCACTTTCTTCAAAGCTGTGTAATAATGGTGCAAGTATGCTTATAAATAGCAATTGCCAGTAGGTTTCAGTGTTAGGGAAACAAAAATGCATAGCTGGTAATTCAATATCTTTAAAATTGTGAAGGTCACAGCTCTCTGAACTAGCAGCCATGTATTTGTAAACTATAGTAGATTGTAAATTCATCAAGGGCAGAAACAGGCATTATCCATCCTCAACACTTACTCTAGTACTTGACATATGGAAGGTGTTTATCAAAATTTATTGAATTAAATTAGTTTTTATAAATATGAAGGAAGACCATGTGGCAGAATGAAACTGGAATAGCTCAACAAAGAGTAAGAGAGGTAGGGAAGAAAAATGTAATGATGTACCTCTCCATATTGTAACACTTGAAAAACATCTCCATCAATCAAGCATATGTGTTTGGTTATCTGCATGTTTATTGTGTATGTGGGTCATCTACACATCAAAAAGTCTCACATCCAGAGGCCATGTGGCCACAACAACAGTTTAGCAGAGTGGTAAGGGGCATGGTCTAAAAAGAAGGCTGAATGATGGATGACAACATGCTCATGCCATCTGCCTCTATGCCCATATCAGTGTTTTCACACATTATGTATTTCCAAATGTGTCACCAAGAAAGGCTAAATTATGTTCACTGGATTAAGGTTAAATGAGCAGAATAAATGACACATTTTTCAAAGTTCTAGAGTTAGAATAAAGGTTTAAAGAAGAAGGAAAATAATCCCACTACTCCTAACAAATTTTATGTAAACTCATTCATGTCTTTATGACCCAGGTTAACAGAAGTTTGCAGTAAGGTGCCCCATAGATAATATCTCTCAGCATGCCTTGAGGGACACTGGCATTTTGTTTGAGAGCAACGTTATGCTCAAGTCCCTAGCCCAATTAAATGCAACATTTTACCTTTGAAAATTTCCATTATATGTGAAACTAATAGCTTATCCTAAGTTGCCTTGAAAAGACAGAAAGCATTGTACAACATAATTATTAAACCGTCTTTACAGGGTCAAGTGAAATAGGAAAACAAGCATGTCATTTAAAAGGCTTCTATTTGTTTATGTTACATAGACTTGGGATGCATTATTTACTTGAAAGATTGACTTCCTTATTCAATTTTTCTTAGCTAATGGTGAACCAACCTTTAAATTCTTCTCTGGATTTGTTGATTTATTGGAATTACCGGGGATATCAACACCAAATTGCTTAACGGCCCATATTGCAAACATTTTATTTGATACATATGGATTATTAAGAAAGGAAAATAACAGCTTCGTTTGTTTTTTTCTTTTCTTTTCTTTTTTCCTTTTTTTTTTTTTTTTTTTTTTTTTTTGAGACAGAGTCTCGCACTGTCGCCCAGGCTGGAGTGCAGTGGCGCGATCTTGGCTCACTGCAAGCTCCGCCTCCTGGGTCACGCCATTATCTTGCCTCAGGCTGCCACGTAGCTGGGACTACAGGCGCCCACCACCACGCCCAGCTAATTTTTTTTTTTTTTGTATTTTTAGTAGAGACGGGATTTCACCGTGTTAGCCAGGATGGTCTCGATCTCCTGATCTTGTGATCCACCCGCTTCGGCCTCCCAGAGTGCTAGGATTACAGGCGTGAGCCACCGTGCCCGGCCAATGGCTTCGTTTTTATTGGATAACCAGCTAATCAATTAATCAATTCAACAACAATTTATTAAATAGCAAGTATAGGGCAGTCTTTGTGTTCACGTTGACATTGCAGAGACAATGGTCTCTGCTTCCTAGAGATCCACAAACAGCTTTGGGGTACATTGATCAACTTATTGTTTATGGCATGCTGGTTTTTAATTCTTGAGGTGATTTACTTATTCTATACATATTTTCTTTGCACCCTCTTGTTTATATCATGCCTGTCAAAGATGAACCCCCTTTTTTCTTCTGAGATGGAGTCTCACTCTGTCACCAGGCTGGAATGTGGTGGCACGATCTCGGCACACTGCAACCTCCACCTCCCGGGTTCAAGCAATTCTCCAGCCTCAGCCTCCCCAGTAGCTGCGACTACAGCTCCTGCCACCACGCCCGGCTAATTTTTTGTATTTTAGTAGAGACGGGGTTTCACTATGTTGGCCAGGATGGTCTCGATCTCCTGACTTCGTGATCTGCCCGCCTCGGCCTCCCAAAGTGCTGGGATTACATGTGTGAGCCACCATGCTCGGCCAAAGATGAATTCTTAAGTGATTCTTTTCAGTTTGGTGTTGAGAAAACCATACGGTCCCATGAAATGAGATACTTATTTGCTTAAAATATTTATTGTTCTAGAGAATTTTCTGGATAACACAGCAGCACTTCTGTGCTGAAGAATTCTATCCATGTATCATTAATACCTTCAGCAGGATCATTACCTCCAAAACCAATAAGAAATGAACTATATTTTTCTGTATGACCCAAAGTGAAATATGCACAGGAAATTCATAGCATTGTTTTGATCAATAAATAATTAATCAAATTTATATATTTAGGAAGCTTAAAACAACATAGAACAAAATTATGTTGCTACAACCATCTTCCAATATCTTCTTTCATTATTTCCAACGGCTAGGTAAGAAGCCATTTCCAATGGCTAGCTGAGAAGAGGAGGCTGCTTTTTCTGATCTAAGGTTAATTATCTTCAGTATCGATTTCAGGATCTAAATGGAAATTGTGAGGCAGAAAAAGATAGGTAGAAGAGAATTACAGAATAAAAATCCTGAAGCCCTTTTTCCTATGAATACTGTTCTTGGACAGAAAGGGATTTTGCCTACCGATGTAAACAACTCGGGGAGGATGGCTTTCTCCGAAGTCATAATGTGTATGAGACGATTGTGAAGAAAAGTGGAGGCTCCTCAATAGTAGTCCATAAACAAGGATAGTCATTGCAGATTAATTTCTATCCATCTTGGCCATTTTTCAAGCTTATTTCCCAGATTCACTATGCTTCAGGTACTTTAAGAGACAGAGTTACATTTCAGTCCTGCATCTGCCTTAAACTACGTTACATCATCAGATGAATTTTTAAAATGCATTTGGAGTACAATTTAATGAAGCGTGAAACCACACGATCTCCAAATACAGTTCTGATCCCTGAATCTAAATCTGACTGGCAATCTATTCATCACTATATGATAACAACATTTATTATCTTAGCAAACTCCTGTGCCAACCAGTTCACTTTATCTGACCCTGAGGAAACTACCTGGGAGAGGAGTTAGAAAACATTAAAATACCCACAGAAAAAAAATCAATAAAACCCAAAAACTTCAGAGTAGGGCAGGGCATGGTGGCTCACTCCTGTAGTCCATGCACTTTAGGAGGCCGAGGTGCGTGGATCACTTGATGTCAGAAGTTTGAGACCAGCCTGGACAACATGATGAAAACCCATCTCTACTAAAAATACAAAAATTAGCCAGGCATGGTGGCACACGGCTGTATTCCCAGCTACTCAGGAGGCTGAGGCAGGAGAATCGCTTGAACCCGGTAGGCTGAGGTTGCACTGAGCCAAGATTGTGTCACTGCACTCCAGCCTGGGTGACAGAGTGAGACTCCAAAAAAAACCACCTCAGACAAGTTTCCTTGCCATATAATGCACTGATATTATACTTGAACCTGTGACTGTTTCCAGGCACTAACACTTTACGAACAGGAGAATATACTAAGATGTTGTCCTAATTCCACAATTATCACTTTTTCTGTTTTCCAAAGTGTTAGCCGAAGCATTAGACATCTTGTTGAGTAAAAACATTGAGTGTCATTTCTGGACTTTTCTCTCTAAGGTGAAAACATTTTTCTGTAATGCATTTGGCATATGCCAATTTTAAAATGTATGACATCAACTCCTATTCATGAGTACCTTGCACAGTGCTCAAATTCTTACAAGTAATGTTTTCCTACACAGTTGAAATCCCAATTAATCAACATTTTAGTACTCAGTTCTCAAACTTGTCCCATGATGCAATCTGCTTCAAGGACTCACACTACACAGTGTCTTGAAATACCAAACTCATCATAAGAATTGTAACACTGAAATGAACTCTCCATAAATATTAAAAATTATCTAGCCCTCACAGATGTTCATTCTGCTTATTATATGCAAACTTTCTGGATCAAATGTTCAATAGGAATATGTTAATATCCACCAAAGATTGGTTTTGGCAGGGTATATGTTGATATCAGCAGGAAATAAATAGGAAAACATTAAAAGATATGAAACTTTAAAACAATAGCTTAAAGGTGTTTTATAAACTACAGATGGCTTACAACATTTAAGCGAATATTTGCTCCGGGATGAGAAACAATCAGGACTGAGAAAAAAAGGAAAGCATTTGAAAATAATATCTCCCATGCAATATGTTGTAATTAAAGCAGAGATAAGTAATGTAGAAATTGCCTCCTATTATCTCTCCTCATAGGAAAGATGAAGTATGCTAGAATATATATGAGCACAAATCAGGACAAAAATTTAAAAGCATTCAAAGTAGTAATCTTAAATCTTAGAATTATGCAACATGGGATCTCTTTATTAATGTAATGCTAGACCATACACCACAACACCCAAATACACATAATTGCCACATGTATATGCATACCAGTTTTGACTGTTCTAAGAGTTACCACCACTGGCCATGAAAACAACAACAAAAAAGGAAAAAGAACAAAAACAAAGCTGAATTTTAAGGAAGATGTAATCTGAAGGTCAAACAAGTTAAGTCTGCTGGCTTCAACACGCTTCTCCAGAAATGCTTCCAGAGTTGAGCAAATCACTCCACACCTTCCCTTCCACTATTGCTGAATGAACAGATCAAACTCAAATGAGGCTTTCCCTCCTTAGGCTGTGATCACATTCATGCTTAGAGTTGAGCAGCACAGAGCTCAGAGATCATTAACAATGTACAGAGGGGAGATGACTGTAGAAGAGAGGCAACGGAGAAGCTGGAGGCAGTTCACTGATGTTCTCCACATATTCATAATTGAACCTGTGTGCTAACGTGATGCTAGAAGGAACCTTTGCTTTGCGTATTGCCTCTGTAATGTGGCATTAAACAATGTTCCCTAGCATCCCCATGAAATTTTTTTTTTGAGTAGGTAAGGAAGTTTAGACTCCCTATAGTAAAATTCCTTTGAGTTCTATATTGTATTCACACATTTTTCACTGAAAAAAAAATTTTTTTACCCCTTCAGTGAGCTTGGCATTACACACAGGCTCAGAGTTTCTCAGAATGAAGGGCTGTTTGTATTAATACATAAAGAAACCTATTGTAAAATATTATACTAAACATATGCTTTTGATGGCGGTATAGGACAAGGTATAATGGAGAAAGTAACTAATAATTCAAAAGCAGATGTAACATGAAAAATTGACATTTTACAAATTATTGCAAATTTGGGTTAATGTAATGTGTGCAAGTATTATACATAGTATCAAAACTAATAATCACTGTTGATTCTCTATAATTTTTAGATATTATGTCAACTGTGTTCTAATGGAAAGGTGGACCAAATATTATCAGATCTGGCTTCTAATTCCATTTCTGCCACTAAAATCCTTCAAGTTCTAATTTCTCGTGTGTTAAAAAATTAATTTAAAAAGTGCCATACTAATTTTCCTGGTTACCTTTTAGGATAAAATTAAATAATAGTTACACCTTCATATGAATTTTTAAATATTGCATGAATATACAATATTTTTATTATTGGAGATGGTGAATGAGACAGATGTCTCAGTCATGAAATATTTAATGAAAGAAGATTTACTTAAACATCAACTTCCCTATGGTACTGTTGTGCTGTGAGCACAGGAGACACCTGTCTAAACACCACACAGAATTCTGAAACTGCTCTGATTCAAATTTAATTGATTAAGCAATGATTCTTCACAAAATCTTTATAAAACCCTGGGAGCCATGGGGGAAATCATGAAACTTAGGGAAAGAAGGACACAAACAAGGGATGTGCAAAGAAGTACCTCATAAATAGGAGGCAGGCAGTAAGGACTGTTTTCCCTTCCTCTCTAGTTAGTGGCAAAGCCACTCACCACAGTAAAGAGGGATTATACCTGGGCCAAGGAGTAATTAGTAAGATTTCAGAAATAGAAGCCTGAAAGAAGACAAAGAATGAAGAGGAGGCCGAGAAAAGCAAAGACAGGTGCAGATAATGTTCCAGGAGAGATAGTCAACTCATTTTATTGCTTGGGGATCAAAAAGAAGATACCTCAAATCAAATCAAGTCATGCAATAGATGTGGGATTTCAATTTTTACAGGTTGATTAGATTCTATTTTCACTGAACCCTGTGGACTTTCTGAGAGGACTTGAAACTCCTTTCAGTGCTTTGCAAAATTTCCCTACATGTAAATGTTTTGCAAAGAGGTTGCTCTGTATATTAGCCACCAACAATAGCATGGAGAGGACAGATGCCACAATAGGTGCAGAGTCAAGGGTTTGAACCACATTTGTGATTCTCAAGCCCCCAGACCATCTGAGTGAAAGGAAACCCCCCATTAGCAGTCATAAGCTGTTCAGCAGCAGTGTAAGCTTCCAACACTTTACTTCCTAAAGGGTAAATATTCCTCCCGTTTTTAATCCCTTAACACCATGTGCACAAACACAAAGAAAGAGTGGTTCTGGCCCACTGAGTACTTTGCAGAGCTGAAGTGTCAGGTGGGATAGAAACTCAACAAACAGAAATGCATACCACTGCTGCAATTGAGTGCTCAGGTGAAGGGCACATCACTACTGAGGATCAGAGCATCTGTAGCAGGTGCAAGATACCAAGTGCCCTATGTCTGTCTTGCCAAAGAGACTAATAAGCAGGTATACTAATGGTCCCCACCTTTCCTGATTGCATACCTCCTACTCAGAACTGTGTGGTGTTTATTAAAACTGTCATATTGCTAGGCACTCAGCGTAGCTATGAGATCAGACAAACATGTAAGTATAATGCAACCAAGAGAAATCAATTTCTCCTGGGCTTCACTCCATTTAAACCACGTGAATGCAAGTGGGAAAACAAAACAGGCTTTGGCAGACTTAGGATTCCAAGCTAGTGAGTCTGTTGAGGGAGGAAGTTCTATGTGCCACGTTGTGAATTATTATACCAAAACTCGGGTGGATATGTGAAAAGTGAGAGGTCTATGCTCTTGGGTTTCCATTTCCAAAATGTCTTTGTTGAGGTCTTTTCAATTTAGTCCTAGAAATAAACAACTGCTGAGAGTTAGTGGTGATTGAAAGTAGGAAGGGGAAGACTTCACTAGGCTATGTCTGAAGAGGCTGGTTCCCTAAGCCCTTCAGGATTCAATGAGGAGGCTAAGGGTTTTAATTGGATTTGAAATTGTATTAGTAGTCAGGAAAGGTTTGGGGTGCACTGTGTCTGCGCTCCACGCCCAGCATGCAGCTGTGTTTCAAAGCTGACCTTTATCAGATGGTGGTGTGTTTATTTCAGCCTGTCACAGAGAAGGAATAAGAAAACACTGCTACTAGGCCATGCAATTTTAGTTAATAATAATTAAAAAAAAAAGATACTCTGCTTAATTGGCTAAATTCCTAAATGGAGAAATTGGGGGGATATTCCATAAAGGGAAGGGGATGGATGCCAATCAGTTGTGAAGGTACTAAAGCCAAAAGCACCTTGCACAGGAACTGATGAGAAGAAAGTTGAGCTGAGATGAAACAAAAGTAGAGAAACTTGAAATAGATGGCAAGCAGGGCTTAATTATTCTAAAAAATTCAGGGCAGAACTCCAACAGTGGTCTATTTAACTCCCCCCTCCTTCCTTCTCCCCTTCCCTCATCAAGGCATTTTCTAGGTATCAAAAACTTCAGCACGTTCAGAGACTTGGCTCCAAGGTTAAGAAGGAAATGCTACACTGTACTTTTATATAATAAAGTTCAGCTATATCTCAAACTCTATTTCCTTTTTAATTACAATTTTCTTACCTGAGCCTCAAGTGATTCTAATGTTACCATTAACCCTGGAGGCCCGAGTTATTTTATGTTCAGCGACAAGTATTGGAACTGCAGTTTCCACATGGGCAATTTCTCCCGTTTGTGAACTTTAACCAAGTGGATAGCATCAGACCAAAGTTCCTAGTCACTCATGTCCTATAGAGAGACAAGTGCCCTAGGGAAAGCTTAGAAATTTGAAATAAACTGAAGATTATATTGCTTCTGAAATATTTGGGCCCTGTGGAATTAGAGAACAGATAGTAGAATTTTAAAGCGAAGGATGTTCTAAAACTAGGCTTTTTATAAAAGATACTCTAGTGGCTGTTTTAAATTTAAACTCTAGTTTTAGCCAAAATTTGTTTTAAAAGCACTGTTAAAGAGGATCGTTAAGAAAAGGTGGAGATTATTGGGGAAACATATTTGAAATAAAATCGGATCATATATAAACTTTTAAGAGATTTGGCTAACAATTGTTTCTAATTGCATTGTTTATGGCCAGGATGGAAAATACGTGACACAAATATTTCCACACCAACCCTTTTCCCGTGGCAGGCATTGTCAATCTATCACAACACTCTTTCCATTTCCTGGATATTGCTAGCTGGATCATTAAAATGAACTTTCCCTTCTTCCTGGGCACACAGCTAGACTTCACTTCCCAACCTCTCTCTAGTTATGAATGACCATGTGACAGTCCTAACCATCAGTATGTAGCAGAAAGGATGTCTACTTTATTCAGACATGGCCCCAAAGATACTGCTTACATATGATTCTTCCTGCTATTGGATCGGAGATGATTCACAAAGTGGCCAGATGTATTATAGAAAATGTCACTGGAAGGCAGTACTGCTATCACAAAAAAAACAGTTAAGCAGCAGGTGGCGCTAAAACTGATATCTGAGGCTGGACAACTACAATCCTTGTGCAGTACAAATATCTGGAAAATTGTCTGAGATAACTTGGAAGCATGCCTTACACACCGAGCGAGAGCTCTAGGGAAAGTGGCTGGGAAGAGCCACAGTATTGTCCACCATTGACTAGTCTAAGCAAGCTACTTAAGAATGAGGCAAGAATGGAAACAAAGTTCCAGGGATCAAGGGCCATATAGATTTCGAAATCCAACTACTTCTGCACTCCATACAAAGACTGAAAAAAGTCTCCAGTGACCAACAGTTTCTAGTTTCATTTCTCAGGTAAACAAAGTGACTCCACCTTCCCTGAAAGATCGCATTAACGCTATTCCCTTACCAGGTCTATTGTTTCAGGTAGCCTCTTTTAGAGAAATTGAGAGGGAAAGGGAAAGAGAAAGGGAGAGTTGTGGGGAGGGAGGCCCAGTCTGAACTGCTATGAAATCTCAGTCTCTAACCCGTTGTGCCCTCAAAAGTCTTCTCTCATTCTAGCAAAGGCAGTAGTGGTTTTTCTTCTGCAATCCCAGACCATTTATTTTCTACAACATATTTGGCAATTGCACTTGATTTTTTATAAGTTTAAGAAGACACTGTGTGTTGTCTTCCTGTCTGGGTGTAACCTTCTTTAAATCAGAGCCTATGTCTGTTGAACCTCTAAAGCTCCTAAAAAAGTACTTTGAATATAGAGTAATGTAGTTTTCATACATTAATAAATTGCCAGTGCCTCTAAGCATCCTCTGCTTTGTTTCATTTTCTGTAATTAGTAACTGATTTGATCCCACCACCTACTTCTTGAGACTTCAAGGACCCCATTTCCTGAAACTCCACGACTAAAATATACACCTCTGCCTCAAAGCTTTCTAAAATCCCTACCAATCTCCAAAACTACACATCTATCATTTCAGTTCCAAGTAAACCATCTTCCTCACTCAGAGTAATATATAACTTTAGAGCCAATCTGAAGCCAAATCCCCCCTTCCCTCTTGACTGACTGCCTATCTGCCTGCCTTTTTTCCTTTTTTTCTTCCTTTATCTTCTCCATTCATCCTTCCTTCTTCCCTGTTTCTCTCCCTCTTCTTTTTCGACCTTCTTTCTTCTCTTCCTCTCTTACTTTTTCATGTGGACGAGAAAATTGAATCACAAAAATGATAGAGTGCTTGGCCACTGTCACATTGCAATTAGTCAAGATTCATATCTTCCAATTATCTGCTAAATATATTTTTGTTATACCCTGTATTCATCCCATGTAATTATATACTCAAACCCAAAGGGGTAAATGCCTTCAAGTATAAACTTTCAGTCTTTTCCTTATATCTAGAAATTTTTTAGAAATTAAATCTTGCCTTTTGTTCTGCTACATATGAATCTAATATATCATGATTACTCAGATATTATAATATAGGAAACATACTGACCCAAATCATTTGTCCCACACTCATTTGCAATCTTAGGAATTTATCTGTGGAATCCAGGAGCCCACTCCACAAAGGACAGAACCTTCTGGTTATATTGCTGAAAATATACTTCCTGTTTTTTTTCTAGTTTTGTTGCAGAATAATTAATAAATAAAAATTGTATGTATTCAAGGTCTACAATATGATTATTTGATATAAGTATACATTGTAAAATGATTATGTCAATCAAGTTGGTTAACACATTTCTCACCTTACATAGCTGCCATTGTTTTGTGTGTGTATGTGTGTGTGTATGTGTATTGTAACAGCTTTTAAGATCTACTGTTTTAGCAAATTTCAAGTGTATGACACAGTACCGATAACTATAGTCACCATGCTATAAATTAGATCCCTAGAGCTTATTCATCTTATAACTGAATGTTTGTTGTACCCTTTGATCTAGATCTTCCCATTTTCCCTCCAGCCCCTAACTGCTATTCTATTCCCTGCTTATGTTTGACTTTTTTAGATTCCACATATAAGTGAGATAATGCAGTATTTGTCTTTCTGCATCTGACTTATTTCACACAGGGTAACCTCCTCTAGCTTCATCCATTTTGTTTCAGATGGCAGGGTTGCCTTCTTTTTTATGACTGAATGATATTTTCTTCTTTTTATTTTTAACCTCCATAACAGATCAACCCATTTAAGTCTTCAGATTTAGAAAAATAGAAAATTACAATTAGCATATTTCAAAATGACTATAATATTTTAAAATTTTACTTTTATTAAAATATACATGTACTGAATAACAATCAAAGAGTAAAGAGAATGTATGATGAAACTACTGGTCCTAGTACCGTTCTCACCACCCTTAGTCCACTCCCTATACCCTTTGAACTCACTCTTTCTAGTTCTTACAGTGCTTACCTCTGTAAGCACATATTGGAAACTATCCATTTACTTGCTTTTATGATACATGAAGATTTAGTTCACTTGTACTCTCATCTTTCTCTCCTTCTTTTGATTAGTAATTATCAGTTTTATTTTTTCTTGATACATAATAATTGTACCTGTTTATGGGACACATGTGATATCTGATACATGCATACAATGTGTAATAATCAAATCAGGGTATTTAAGATATCTGCCTCCTCAAACATTTATCATTTCTTTGTGTTTGAACATTTCAAATCCTTTCTTCTGGCTATTTTGAAAGATACAACAAATTGTTGTTAACTGTAGTCACCTCACTGTGCTATCAAAAACTAGAATATATTTCCTTTTAAAACTGTGTGTTTGTACTCATTAACCAACCTCTCTTCATTCCCCCGTGATATGATTTGGGTCTGTGTCCCCACCCAAATCTCATGGTGAATTATAATCCCCACTGCTAGAGGTGGGTGGGGTCTTGTGGGAAGTGATTGGCTCGTCGACGTGGTTTCTCATGAGTGATTTAGCACCATCCTCCTATTGCTGTTCTTGTGATGGAGTTCTCCTGAGATCTGGTTGTGTAAAAGTGTGTGGAATCGTCCCCCTCTCTCCTCCTGCTCCTCCCATGTAAGAGAGCTCATTCTCCCTTTGCCTTCCACCATGAATTAAACCTCCCTGAGGCCTACCCACAAGCAGACGCTGCATGCTTCCTATACAGCCTGTGGAACAGTGAGCCAATTAAACCTCTTTTCTTTACAAATTACCCAGTTTCAGGTATTTCTTTATGGCAGTGTGAATGGACTAGTACAGTGCTACCTCCCAACACCCTTGCCAGCCTTTGATAACTACCAACCAATTCTCTACCTCTATGAGATCTACTTTTTAGCTCCCATAAATGAATGAGAATATGCAATATATTTGTCCTTCTGTATCTGGTTTATTTCACTTAACACAATGACCTCCAGTTTCATCTCCTATTGGTTACCTTTTAAACCCCAATTTTTAGTGTTAATAACATTCAAAATTATCTCTTGATTCTTCATTTTGTCAGATGAATGTAATTGAGCTTCTATATTTTCCTCAACTTTTCCTAATCCTCTTTTTTATTTTACCTCTCAGCTACATTCTAAAATGTATGCCATCTATGCAGGTCATATTTACAATCTAAACTGCAACCACAAATAAATCTTCTATGAATACCGATTGACTCTAAAATTTGAGAATCAGTATTAACCTGACTATGACTGTGCATATATTGTTCAGTGCTGGTCCAAGCAGTGACACTAGGTTTAGTGGGCCCAATTCAATGACTTTTGGGCTATTCTAAAGAGAATGTTTCTACCAGCAATGTCAGGTGGATTCTCTTTTATCATATTCATTCAATTACTCAGAATTATGCCATAATTCAATTTAGTTTATATTTCAAACTCATTGTTATTCCGAGAGCTGCTAAAGTGTTTTCTACTTCGTAAATTTTTTTTTTTTTTTTTTTTTAGACAAAGTCTCGCTCTGTCGCCCAGGCTGGAGTGCAGTGGCGTGATCTCGGCTCACTGCAAGCTCCGCCCTGCATGTTCACGCCATTCTCCTGCCTCAGCCTCCCGAGTAGCTGCGACTACAGGCGCCCGCCACCACGCCCAGCTAATTTTTTGTATTTTTAGTAGAGACGGGGTTTCACTGTGTTAGCCAGGATGGTCTCGATCTCCTGACCTTGTGATCCACCTGCCTCGGCCTCCCAAAGTGCTGGGATTACAGGCGTGAGCCACCACGCCCGGCCTCTGCTTCGTAATTTTTATACCTTCAGCATGTTTTCACTTTTGCCAGAACAGCTTCCACTTTCTGCTGTCTCCATTTGTCATTTTTTTCTGGAGATCACTATCCAAAGCCTTGTGCATCCCACTCCCATCAGAACTGCACTGCAGGTACAGTCATTCACCATGTAACATTTGAGTCAATGCCAAACTACATAGACAATGGTGGTCCTATAGATTATGATGGAGCTGAAAAGTTTGATTAACTAGTGACATCCTAGTCACTGTAATGTTGCAGTGCAACGCCTTACACACATATTTGTGGTGATGCTGGTGTAAACAAACCCATTGCATTGACAGCTGTTAAAGGTATAGCATATACCTTCATGTACAGTACATAATACTTAATAATGATAATAAATTATTATGTGACTGATTTATATACTTACTATGCAATACATTTTTGTCATTATATCTGAGTGTACTTCTACTTCACAAGAAAAACAGCTGTAAACAGCCCCAGGCAGGTCCTTCAGGAGGTATTCCAGAAGGCCTTGTTATCATAGGAAATGACAGCTCCATGTGCTTCATTGTTCCTGAAGACCATCCAGTGGGACAAGATGTGGAGATGGACGACAGTGATATCAATGATCTTGACCTTGTGTAGGCCTCGGCTAGTGATTATGTTTGTGTTTCAGTTTTTAACAAAAAAGTTTAAAGCAGAAAAAAAGCTTATAAAATAAGGATATAAAGAAAGAAAATATTTTGTATAGCTGTACAATGTGTGTGCTTTAAGCTGTGATATTATGAAAGAGTCAAAAAAGTTAATAAAGTTTATAAAGTAAAAAATGTTACAGTAAGCTAAGTTTAATTTATTACTGAAGAAAGAAAAAATATAAATTTAGTACACCCTAAGTGTACAGTGTTTATAAAGTCTACAGTAGCATACAGTAATGCCCACCTTTCCTTCTTTCCTCCCTTCCTCTCTTTCTTCCTCTTTCTCTGTCTTTCTCTTTTTCCTGTGCTTGGCCGATTTATTTTTTATCTTGTGCATCCTTCTTTTTTGTTTTACTTCTTCATTTTGATGGCACACGTACTCCAGATACTTCCTAAGAGATATTAAAGAGGTCAAGTGTTTCAGTCCTTGAATGCTATAAAAGGCCTTCATTTTGTCCTCACTTGTAGTCAACTGTTTGGTTTGATATTAAATCTGAATTGAAAATCATTTGATGTCAGAATTTAAGAGCCTTATTGCTATCTGGCATAAAGTATGATTGACAAAATGTCTGATGCCTCTCTGATTTTTACTACTTTGTAGATAATTTTTTGTCTTTCTCCCTTTGGAACCTTATTAAACTTATTTTTTCTTTATCATTCATGTATTTTGGGAGGAAATATAGTTTAATTCCTAACTGCTAGGTTTTTGGAGGCAGAATACTAAGGCTTGTATCTCATCACTGCCACTTATTTACTGGGTAATAAGTGCCCCTTTAACAATTTAACAATTGTGTGCTTTAGGCTTGTTATTTATAAAAAAGGATAATAGTGTGTCTATATCAGCATTGTTGTGAAAATTAAATAAGGTAACACACATAAAGGGCATAAAACATGATATGGCATATTGTAAGTATATACAAAGTTTTGCTATTATTATCTTCTAGTTTTGTTGGTTCATTTTAATTTCAGATTCCATATTTTGATCTCTTAAGAGCTTTTCATGTTTTTTGATTGACCCTTTGATTGTGTACTTTTCATGTTTTATGAACCTGATAACTTCTTAAATATCTCAGAAGATAAGTAAAAAAAATTCTAAAATCTGCCTGGTGCTGTGAATTACGCTTCCTTTGGGGCATTTTTTTTCTTTGTTTATATGGTGTCTCTCTTCCACGCAGCTTGCTGTCCTCCTATGTTAGTAATCTTTGGTTTCCACAGGACACATAGCTGATATGATTTCCTCTGCTTTTACTTCTGGTTGGTTTCTTCCCTGAGTGTGGAATTCTGCCTGGACACTCTGAGTGGAAGGGTGCGGTGGGGTCTGTGGGTATATTAGTCGGCTTCATTTTAAGGAGAGCAGGTAGAGCAGGGTCAACCTGGCCCTCACCGCCACGCCAATATGAGAAAACATTTGTTGCTAGTCATTATGGGTCAGCCTGCAAGCATAACCCTTCCCCAGATGGTATAGTTGGGTAAATGCCATCTTCACTGTGTAGACAGGAGTGAGAGACCAGTCCAGTGGACCGTAGCTCTACCGCACAGGTTTGTCCTCTTTCATATCTTTTGCCTCTGAGTTTTCCGGAGCTCTTTCAGATGGAATAACCCCAACTTTTCCTACAGCAATCAATATTGTACTTTAGGCTAAGCCTTTTCCCCATCCAATTATGGTCTTCTAGAAATGTATTAAAGTATTTTTGTAACAGTGACACCTCTCATATTCTATTTATTGTTTTGACTATTTCGGTTTCTAATTCTAGACTTTAATTCCAGTGATTCTCCAGAGAGACAGGAGGTAGATATATTTGCTTAGTTCACACCAAGTATTATTTTCTTTGACAGCTATAAAAGAAAAAATATAGTTGAGAAAATAAATTGTTAGTATAAATATATATTTGCCATAGGATTTATGCTAACAATAGTAGGAAGCAGAGTTAAAATATTTTTTCTTCACCATGAATGACTCTCCTGTCACTGATACTTACTGATATAAAATTTCTACAATGTATATTCTAGAAATCAAATTTGGTAGAAATTCCTAGATATTTTCAATAAAAATATAGAAAACATATGTAGTAAAAGCTAAAATTTTTTAGAAGAAAGGGAAACTTAGTGTTTGCTACTTGTCAATGGCTACTAGTTATTTTTAAACTAAGATGTTAAAGGATATTAAACCTTTAATGTATACTCTTAAAGCACACTGTAGCCTCCTTATTATCGTACTAATTGAATGTTAGTAAAATTACATCTTGAAATACCTGTCTGCCCTGGATGGAAAGATCTGTGACTTTGGTGCCAACACCTCTTTTGCTCCTTGCCCGGATTCATTAATAGCATAGTAATTTTAAAGAGTGTGCCACTTAATATCTGTCTTTTGAATAAATGAATGAATACATGAGTGAATGAGTTATTCTAAAATTAAATTATTATGTTAAAATAAACTTATAGGGATTTAATATGGATTTTAATTTTTAACTTGTTTATTTATGCTTATTTTTTATGAAAATTTAATCCAATAATTCTAATAACAATAGTAACAGTAATTGTTTGGCATTAAACTTTATAAATTCTTCTAATACAGAATTACTTGATAATTTCTATTGAATACAATCAAATACATAATGTATGTCAAACATATCTGTTTGGTTTTTTGTTTTGTTTTGTTTTTTGAGATAGACTCTCACTCTGTCACCCAGGCTGGAGTATAGTGGGGCAATCTCAGCTCACCGTAACTTCTGCCTCCTGTGTTCAAGCAATTCTTCTGCCTCAGCCTCCCAAGTAGCTGCGATTATAGGCACTTGCCACCACACCTGGCTAATTTTTGTATTTTTGGCAGAGATGGTTTTCGCCATGTTGGCCTGACTTGTCTCGAACTCCTGACTTCAAGCGTCCACCCACCTCCCAAAGTTGTGAAGCATATCTTTGAACACAATGCAAAATGACAAGGTATTACTTCTGATCTTACATGTATTTATCATAAACTCTATATTTGGAAAGCACGATGTATTACCAAATAATATATCACAATTTTTATTCTAGACTTAACTTCTCCTAAAAAAGATTAATGTGAAAATGAATACTAACTAGAATACTAGACTGGTTAGAAATCAAAGGGACCCCTTTTGATTTGAGCACTTTGCCCTATATATTCCACAGGTGAAGAGGCAGAGATCTCATTATGTGAAGCTGTGGACCCAAGGTCACAGGACTTATTACTGATGCAATATCTCAGTGGTAGAGCCAAAACAAATTCCCTTCTTTTAACTTGCTTTTTCCCTCTACCAGAAACCCTAAGATCTTAAATTCTTTACAGTATTCCACATTTTAGAAATTTCTAGGAAAAGGTACAGAAGAGTGCAAGGATGAGAAGTACGATAAGAATATAATGGATGTCCCACACCCCAAGGGAAAAAACACCTAAGATATCCTAATCAGCAATGCAACAAAGGCAGTTGCTCCTCCAGCCTTTCAGGGTTGCAAACAGTTTTCCATGGCTGCCATGATTACAGCCGAGCTGTGGTACTGCACTCTGTTGCTTGCAGCACTTTCCGCTAGAGTGTAATAGAATACTGGAACACTATTGTATTTTTAAAGGCAATTAATATTTTATTATGCACAGACTTTTATTTGCACCATTTGGATTCCTCTTCTCTAATTAAATCTTGTGATTTACACAAACAGAACTGCTGTTCTTTAAACTCTGCGAATTATCAAAATTAACAAATACTTGTTAAAAGGAAGTAAAAGCAGCCAAGGGTCCTATTTTTGTGACAGAAACAACTGGAGGCAACAGAGTGAATTGATGGTGTCTCTTATTTGAGTGGGGCAATGTGGCAATTACATATAAAATACCTTAGTTAGGGAGAACTGATAGAAATTCCAGCTGCCTACGAGAGAAAGGTTAATTCTTTAAATAAATAAAGCCAGAGTATTTTATGTGACCATGTAGGATTTTTGCTTCACGACCTGTGTGCAGCATTTTGTGTTATGGGATTTATAAATCAAGAATATGGTTTCAAGCAGGCATTCTCCCAACCCTGTATTTGTGGAATGTTTCCTAGGGCCAAATGAATGGTCTTCAGAGGAAACAGAGGAAATATGCTTAGATGCCCACTAGGGGAATATGCCTTGCTGCCATTCTTATCCCTAAATGAGAAGATTCTAGATAAATCCCAGCTAAATGAGTATTATTAGCTCCTCACCACTGGCAATATTTGGAGTAAAGGAGGGTACCCTTTAGGGACCCTGTCTTCATCTCTGGAAAGACAACAGACAGGGACCTTGTTGAGGGTAAGGAAGAAAAAGATAGGATCAGGACAAGAAATAATCTCCATCCTAATTAGTCTGGAGATCTACAAAAGTTTTCCTGGAAACAGTCTGCAGTCTCCTTGAAGAGTATTACCCCCAGGGTCTCCATTTGGGAAAGAAGAGGAAGGGGAATTCAGAAGTAGATCTGGGTGGAGCCAAGGAATTTAGTTTTCTTTATGGCTCTTTTTCCACCCCTGGCAAAATGGATATTCAGTCCAGTAAATAGAATGAAAGGTAATAGGCTCAATAATGCAGAAATTTGCTTTCCAGACATTTCAGGAAAGCATTTAGCCCATATGTAAAGGGTACAATGCAGCTTTGCTATTTCTATTCTCATTTTGCATGAGATTCTTCTCTTCATTCAATTTGTAAGTCATATGCTTTTTTTGCCTTGTGTGCCAGCAGATTAATTGAGGAAAAACTCCTACACGAAATTTTTATAAGGATAACGGAATACCTAACTAAGTGAGTACACATTCTCCATTTAAGCAAATTCTAAATAGCTTTATTATAACCTATATTGGTAGAAATGACTTGAGTCTTCCATTCTTACAAGAGCCTTGATATACTTTCAAAAGAACACATACAAATACACACTATCCACACTTTATAAATTTTGATAGTCTCCAGTTTTAAAATATACCAAGTAAAAGCAATACTCAAGTTAGAAATAAGTACAAGCAAATAACAAACAAACACTATTTTTGTTTCACTATTTTATTACTCCCTAATGTTTCCACTATTGTTATGGAATCACTCTGAAAATCTTTATTCTTTTAGAGAATCTCAACGCTGCAAACCTGAAGACTTACTCTGTGAGGCTTCATGGAAAGGGAATATATCAAATCAAAAAGAAAGTTTCACCTATTTCAAACTAGTCTCTAAAATTAACAATGTGTCCAGGAAGTATTAATAACAGAAAACTATTATCCTTTCACCATACTTCTCCTATTCCTATTCTTCATCTTTCTCCTTCTTTCCCCCAAAGGGGGCAGTCTTTCCCCCAAATGAGGCAGCAAATCAAGAACTAGGGCATGTGGTACCAATATGGCCTTTTAGTAGATTTTTAATGCACTTGGTGTTTAAGGACTACCTCAAAAAATTAGCTTCCATTGAAACTTTGTTCCTGTGAGTGTATACATCCTAAAACACAGCAGAAAACAGCCAATTTAAATATCATTTGGTTTGTGTGTGTGGGGGGGGGGGGGGGGGGTTGTTGTTGCTGTTGTTGTTATTGTTTTCTTTTTTAGAGATGGAGTCTCTCTCTGTTGCCCAGGCTGTAGTGCAGTGGCACGATCTCTGCTCACTGCAACCTCCACTTCCCGAGTTCAAGCAATTCTTGTGTCTCAGCCTCTCGAGTATCTGGGACTACAGGTGTGCACCACCATGCCCTGCTAATTTTTTTGTATTTTAGTAGAGATGGGGTTTCACCATGCTGGCCAGGCTGGTCTGGAGCTCCTGAGCTAAGGCAGTCCACCTGCCTCAGCCTCCCAAAGTGCTAGGATTACAGGCGTGAGACACTGCACCAGCCTTGGATATCATTTACTCACTAGGACACTAGGCGTAGATAACATTTACTCACTACAAATATAATAACATTTAATATTTAGTGGATGCTCACTATGGGTCAAGTTCAGTACTAAATTATTTACTGCATTATCCCATTTCATCCTCACAGCAACCCAATTTAGAAAGGGATTATTAGGATCCTTTTATAGATGAGGAGAGTGAGGCTTAGAGAATTTTGCCCATATTCAAAGTCATGCACAGACTAAATGGAAAAACCAAGAGTATAAGAATGTGAAAATAGGTCTATCTGATTTCAAAGCTGGTGCTGTTTAACACTGCGCTACACTAAAATAGAAGAAGTTGAGACCGTTTATACATATATAAAGAGAAAAGATATGTTTAATAAATTTTTAAGAATATTTCTGTTATTGAGAAGAAAATTGTGGAAATTAATTCTTTTATTGTTTTAGCAAATCACATAATTTATCTTGCCATAAAAAAGAAGACCAAACTGACAAATGTATAGGAAAAGTTGAGTCTTCCATATTATTTATTCTAGTGGATTGTTTCATAAACATCAATCTTTTAAAAAGTAGGGTTGTAACGCTGTAATAAAACTAAAAATTCCCATTTTTCTCCATTAATATTAGTAGATGTTTATTAGAGAACTATGCTTTCTGGGCACTACAGTATAATGAGAGGCCCCTTGACAAGTTATGAGTCTCTCCTTATGCTTGGCCCATCATAGGTGCTTAATAAATATGTTGATTACATAAATGATGGCAGGATCTTTGACTGTGGCACACATAGAGGGCTCAGCAATACAATAATTCAAGTTCAATAAATGGGTTCTGATATTTACATTAATACTGAAATGCACTAATATAATGGGGTAAGTATGATAAAAATTAACAAGTACACATAGCAAAGCAATTTCAACCATATAATTAAAAACATATTAAAAAGAAAATATGATCTTCCCCTTCCTCTTTTAACGCAGACACAATTTACAGGAGAAACTGTATTTTATCTGGCCCAGTGTTATTTCTTTTGGTGGTTGCCTTCATAATTCCACAGAATATGCCTATTTCTTGACTAATGGAGAAAGTCCTTCACATTTACTGAATGCTGACATTTTGTGCTAAGGGACGGTGCTAAGGAAGCTGCCTATATTGTCTCATTTAGTGTTCCTCAGGAGTAAATACTGATTATGATAGTCAATCATGATAATTCCATTCTCCTTGCCATTGATTGATTTATATGACATAATTGTGGCAAAAAGCTATTAAAAAAAGTTTGCTTAGGGTCTTTAGGGAAAAGTTTCTTTATTCTTGGAAAGAGACACACAGTAAAGAACGGTCTATCGGTGGTCACTTTTGTGACATTAATGTAGTACATAGTTATGCTGCAACAATGCTGTGCCTGTAGCAGGGTGAGGAGAGTCCTCCTAGGATGGCAGGGTGGAGAGCAATAAAAACAGTGTGAGTCCTTGAAGATGTGAAGCGTTGAAATAATCAACCCATTCCACCACAGTTAACAAAGCCATGTCTGGATATGTTCTAAAAAACTAAATTTCCTTTTTACTTATTATCACCAAAACACAGGCCTCCTATTATTCATAAGGTAATATAATATGGTCCAAAAGATCCAAACTCTGGGTGCTAACAACCTATATTTAAATATTTTCATGTATAACCTGCTACTTAAATATTTGTTTTCTGTTATTTAATCTGTGATAAAGGAACCCTGGACCATTACTAATAACATCTGAAAGTCTATGACACAGGAAGCAACTTTTAGTTTAGAGAGAATTAGGAAGTTAGAAGGTAATAGCCTACTGTTACAAATGAGAGAGTAAGTATATGTTAGAAAGCCATAGACTGGAATCCAGTAGTCTTCATGTTTGAGACCCAATTTTCACTCAATGAAATTTTGTGCAACAATAAATGAACTTTTCTTTCTAAACTTTCTAGCCTGTTTCCATATATATCAAGCAGGGTTTCTGATACATGTTCCGCAGGATCAAATGGGCTAAGGTACATAAAACTGATTTATTAAATTTCATTCATTTCTTGAAAAATATTTATATCATGCCAATTATATGTGTCAGGAACTGTCCCAGGCTCCGGGCAAACAACAGTGAACAAAGCACAATATGCATAAATGAGTTCATTTATTAACACATGATCAGTTCTAATTTGCTTTATAAGTTTTAAAAGCAAAATGGGCCTTTTAATTATGAGACTATTATATAGCATCATAAAGTTCCGGTATACAGAATTGAAATATCACAAGGGAACATATATTCTGGGTTTTTTAAAGTGTATTGCCATGGAGATCAGGAATTACAATTTACATTTTTTTAACTATGATAGCCTCTACTTCTTTAATTGAATTATGTTATAGTTACGCAAGTCTTTTGATGAATCACCTGTTTTCTCATTTCTCTTAGCTGCCAACAACATGCATTTTAGAAAAGACTGACATGTTTATACCAATGTGTATAATATAAAGAATTTGGAGGAGATCTGCACTCAAATTACTACGGTGGCTCTTGACCACCATACGCTGTTTACTGGTCCCCGTTGCATAGCTTCCTCATATTGCATAACATCTTTTTAAACTTAATCCCACCTACCCCTACCTGAGACCTGCTATGAAACTTGATAATTGCCCATTGTGCTTTTGTTCTTGGCTAAACTGACAGAAAGATTATTCAGTAGAACCACATGGAGAAGCATCTAGTCAGCCTTTAATACTTTCTCAATTGTATTAGTCATGTTAATTCTGCTCTTCTCTAATAACTGCAGTTCTCATCCCCAGTAATTATTTCCTATTGTCAGGGCCTCCATGTACAATTGTGTAAGTTAAGCCTTGCTCAGCAATTGCTTGCTAATGAGGGTGGTGGGGCTGAAAGGCAGCCTGTGCTGTGCTCAGCCAATCTTCAACTCTGAATTCAGTTCTCCACCGAATCCCATGGAATGGGAATTCAGTTCCCCACCAAATCCTACTGAGAATTCAGTTCCCCACTGAATCCCAATGGGAATTCAGTTCTCCACCAAATCCCACTGGATCCAATGGAATGACTTTTACTGTCTTCTATCTTTAAATGAAAGAAAGAAGAACAAATGAAGGAAGAAAATGTGGGAAAGGGGGCATATGTATGTGTATAGTTATTTTTATAAATTTGATCAGAAAAATGTTGAGCTACTTATTATTTTAAAATCTACATTTTTTTCTGCTAATATTGTTTCTTAGAATATTTCCCCTTCCGTAAAGTGCCAACATGAGGGCCAGCTTACTCAACCTTAACTACAGCTGGCGATATAAGGATCAGGTAAGGATTGAGATATGCTTGCTGGTGCTGCAAATTTAGCTTTGCAACTAATTACAGAGCTCTGTAAATTCAATAAGTGCCCTTTTTCCAGCAGTGATTCAACTTGTCAGGATTCAGAGACAGCCCACTGTGTAGTCTCACGTCAATCACAGCATTTTTTCTACCTCTCCCTTGGCTGGACTGGCCTCAAAGAGCAGGAAATGTGCTGTCCAGAACACGGCAAGGACTGAAGGACCACTCCTGTGTATATCATATTGATTTGCAGACAACTTTCCTCTCTGCCTTCACTTGATGGCTTGGGGGTGGTGGAGATAATAATGAAATAAATATAAATAGGTATCTTTTCAGTCTTTGCACAACCTAGAATTTTTTAGCTGACTTAAGAAATAAAGAATCAAAGTGCAAGTCACTGCCTTTTCATGGAGCCCATTGTACCAGTGAATTTAAAAAGAACTCTTGTTGATCTGTTGTTCAAAGTGCAAGTCACTGCCTTTTCATGGAGCCCATTGTACCAGTGAATTTAAAAAGTAAAGAACTCTTGTTGATCTGTTGGGAATTTGTTTCATAGTTAGCATCCTCTGGGACTTGAGGTAGACTTATGGGGACATGTGCCAGCATACAGTCATGACCAGCCAATGGCAATGGTCCTTAGCTGCAATCTAAGTGAAGACTCGCCTTTAAGGCTGTATGCGGGATCTCCAAAACGTCACAGGATCACAGAATAACAATGAAATCGGTATTAGTAAGACAAATGATAATAATAACAACACCTAAAGTACTCTAAACTGATAAGTACTTTACATTAATAGTCTCATGGAATACTCACCACATGCCTGAGAGCTAGATATACTTTTGCCATTTCAGAGACGAATAAACTGCAACTGAGGGAAGTTAAGTAGCTCAAAATTTACAACTAGAAAGGAGAGAAGTTAAGATTTGAGTGCAGATTAGAAATAAATGCTATATGGCCTCATGTATGTTTTCACTGTTCTATTAACAAACAAAAAATATGAAGACATAAAAGACCTCTGAGATTCTATAGTAACTGCCCTAGAGGTGGTACACTAATGGTCTTACACATTTTTACCTAGGGGAGATTCTCAATCTGCCAAAAAAGAAAGAGCAATAACAACCACTCTGTTCATTTTACAGAAACAAATCTCTTTCTGGATAAAAGCTTTCTAAGAGCACTGGCTCTGACCAGAGGCAATGTCACTACTTAATGTGGATAATTTTAAGGTTTGCTTTAAAAGCCTTTTAATTAAGCTGCGATATTATTATATCCGGTATGCTTTGACTATTTGCACTGAACTCTGTTGATAAGGCAGAATGTTTCTTCTGGGTTATTTTTTCCTCTCATTAGTTTCTCAGTGAAAGTGAGAGCACATAGGAAAACAGAACAGAAAGAAGTAAAGAGATAATTCCGTCCACTTAAATTCCTAGGACCGTATTGCACTCAAAATGGAGATGGATTGGATTGTCCGGAGGAGCCTCTGTTTCCTTGCATTTTCCAAGGCCCTGCTCCTTGTAATGTGGTACCTTTGTATACCTTCTAGAGCATGGATCTGGAATAGTTATTTCCCCCTGCTCCTATGTGGGATTGCTGATATCTGGCCACATTTTCTATACTGATAGAAAATGCTTTTTAAAAATTTTAAGACTCTTTGGTGATTAATTTAAAGATTGAATGTAAACAAGACAATCTAAACAGTAAGTTGTGCTTATTTGTAGAAAAAGAACATTATAAATATATTACATTAGTGTGCTTCTTTTAACTATTAGACTAGGAATCACTCTCGTCTTAAGTTTAATGAGACAGAGAGAGAGAGAGAGAGAATGTTCTTTAACATTACAACATCAAAGACAAAGAAATCTCCAGTGGGAATATTTTTTCTAGTACTGGCATTTTGGCCATTCTAAGTCTGTGACATATATTTTGAATAAAGAAATTCGGGATTCTAGTGTAATTTCCATCATTTGTTAGTGATGTGAACTTAAACAAATCATTGATACTATTTCCTCTTCTGTAAATGTGTTCAAATAATACTTCTCAGATCATCTTTTGGAGCCATTGAAGGTATCAAATGAGAAAAATAAGTGAAATCTTCATGAACTGTGATG
Organism: Pongo abelii; assembly: GCF_028885655.2. NCBI lineage: Eukaryota > Metazoa > Chordata > Mammalia > Primates > Hominidae > Pongo > Pongo abelii. The sequence goes on from NC_071985.2 coordinate 153,616,852, forward strand.
ATACACAAGAAATATGCATTGATGTTTGTCATCAAAAATTTGTGTGAAAATTGTGATGGAGTAAGCTGTATACTCTGAGACGAGCTATGAGCAAAACAATCACGTGGGGTAAGACAACTCTAAAAGCAGAAGTGTAAGCCCATTAATGCTGAGTAAAACTGAGAAATTATAAATATTCAAAACAGAGTGCATGTAACTGCAATGCTAGTGCATGCTGCTCCTCCAGCATTCTATTCGAATCAGAAAGTTCCAATAGAGTTGAAAGTACTGATCAATTAGATGGATGAGTTGTTAATATTTTTATAAAATTGGATGAGTATTCTAAAGAGTTTTGGGCTTGGCTAGAGGTAAGAAAATGTGAGGAAATAGACTTTAAGAGACTAACAACCAGTACCTGCTGTTTCCCAAAGTTTTAACAGCTTGCTAGTATGCCTTACAGACTGTTTGCATGGTAACATCTTATATGCCCTTCTACTAATTGCTAAATTACCATTGATTTAATCAAATTCAATAGTACTATATAAAATAGATTTAGAATTTAGTATTAATCCTATTATTCGTTCTGTTCTACAATCCGATTGAAATATTTAGCAGTCATAATTAGAAGGTTTAATATAGTAATTTAATGGAAGAAATTACTGAGCACTTTTGTTTGATTTTAGACATTTTAAAAGAGTAAGTAGTCTTCACTAAAAGGAACATATAGTTCATTCTATTTTCATTAGTTAAAGCCACCCGATTCTCTACTCAATATTTTATTGTCTAATTTTTACTTTAAAAAAATCCAATTACCTGTATATATGAGTTATCCAAAATATTTGTTAGTAAAATAAGAGAAAAAATATTTTATTTCTTTAATCCATGTCTCCGAAATGCACAAGGAGGTAGGTCAAATCAAATGTAATTGTCTGGGCCACATTCTCTAATGGAAAGACTTTTACACCTTAGACCTAATGTGCATGCATAGGCCTCTCGAAATAGCATGGTGTGAGCTAATGATGTGCATTGCTAAATATTTTTACATCAGGGTGACATTTATAAATTATATTTTAATATTACAATTATTTTAGATGATTGCCCCTAAAGCCCTTTTATTTTTAGAAAATACGAAGCATGCCTGGCCCACAGACACTCAAAACCTAAGATGTTTCAAATTAGACTCATTATCTTTCCACCCCCGCCCTAAAGTTGCTGCTCCTCTGTGTTCCCTTGCTCCAGTAATGGGGCCAGTCTCCTCCCAGTCACACAGGCTGGAAAACTTCAATCATTTTTGACTCCAACCTCTCCTAACCCTTTAAATCCAGTCAACCAAGTCCTCTCAAGTTTATCTTTGAAATGTCTTTGGAATTTGTCCTATGCTTCATCCTCCACACTTCTTCTGTGATTCCGGTTCTCATCGTCAAATGCTCTCAGTTACTCCACGAGCCCATTCCCTAAGCTCCTGCGAGCTCATGCATTCTGTCTCCAACTACACTCTTTACATTGCTAGGCTTATTCTTTTAAAACACAAACATGAATATATAACCACTCTGAAGCTGGAAAACATTTCTGGCAATACCATTTCACAGACAGTGAAATCTAAACTCCTTAGCAGTGCATCAATCCTTTCACTTTTTGATCTATTGGTTATTTTCCCCAAGTACCTTATGTTCTAGCCCTACTACATCATTGGCTACCTCCAAACATTCTATATTTTTTCTCAGGTAGTCTTCTTTGAGTGGGTAACCATTGCTACCTTGTATGCATTGGGATAACCTAGTCATTTATCATAGCACAGTTAATCTCTTTTGTTAATCAACCTTGGGAAGAATTAATCAACCTTGTTACCCAGGTGCCTAGCAGTTTGCTTATTACTATCTTATAATACCTACCATAATCTAGGAAGAAAACTGGTCAGATATGTGTTCATCCACACTAGTAAAAACAGAGCTCTTTGAATGCAGGAACTTTGTCTTTTTCATGGTTATATGCCTCATACATATAAGTTAGTAAGTCACAGTTATACGTTTATTATTCAACATTTTAATTGTTTTACAAATTACTGTTGGTGCTGTTCATATTATATGATGAAAAATAGCATTGTTCTTAACAGCATTTTTATATTATGTATGGGAGATGTCAATACCTAGCTAGAATTAGGAGAAAATACACCAACCTCCTGACATGACATTCAATATTTTTCATCATACTTTTGCATTAGGATAATTCATATACTTTGAAAAAAACAAAAGAGCATATATATTGCAAAAATGTTATGTTTCCTCCAAAAACTAATGAGAAAAGATAGAGACAGATGGAGTTCAATTGACTAATTTTCTGCCCAGCTGCCTAGATGAAAAATAAAGATGTACTGACCCTATGCTTCTGTATGCTAAACTGTTCAAATATTTAGCCTTCTTTAACCATCATGCTAAGGTTGAGTGGACGGTACCTAGATTAGCAGACACTATTCACCTGGCTGTCCCTTTTGTTCTCCGTTTTTAATGTGAAAGAAGAGAGTTCTAAAAATAGAACCAACCCTTGCAACTGGCTTGCATTCCTGAATATACAATTAGATCACAGTAAAGTGACAAAATCACATCACATCTATTTGAGATAGTTCAAAAATAATATATGTATTTTTAAAATTGCTTGCACTTTTTTTCTCTTCTAGATCCTTCTAATCTTTTAAAATTCTTAGCTGCAAAAAAAGTGCCAATTTACCCTTTTAAAAACTAGGCAAGCTCAAGATTCTTTTCATGTTAAATGGAAATAGGAAATCATTTCCATTTCCATGAGGGATTCTAGCCTCAAATGACTTAACTTTAATTCTCTGTATGTTTTAATTGAGTGTGTGTGTGTGTGTGTGTGTGTGTGTGTGTGTGTGTACATACATTATGTGGAACTTCTTCCTGACAACATTTGAAGTGGCTGTAATTTTTTTTGTTAGCTTGAGAAATATCTTCTTTCTCTCTTAACTTTCTCCCAAAACAATCTTTTAAAAGCCTGACCCTAGCCTCACCTTTCCAATCTCCCTGCCTCAATGGCTCATTGCACTGATGTGTTCGAATTTCACTTCTGCTACAAACTTGCCTATTCAGTAACTCTACATTCACCTATCTGCCTCCCCATTTATCTGTAGCAGGATTAGAAAACCGTAAAATTTATAGAATATTTGTTTGCATTATGATTTCTAAATTTTAAGTCAAATGACATATATGAAATTTAAAGTTTTTACCAAAAAAAACCTCCAGATTATTTGAAAAATATGAAGATTTAAAAACACATATTCCACCATGTAATAGCCAGAACTGATAGGAATAAATCATTCAGGGTCGAGTCAGAAGAGAGAAACCACACCAGTAATTTGTGCAGGGAAAATTTAACATAAAAATTATTAGCTAGTAACAAGGGATTAACTGCCACAGGGTAAAGAGATCCTTGAAGGATTCATAGATCCCATCCATAGGAAGCAGCTAACGGCTAAGGCAGAGTACCTAGGGAAGAAACACATTTGGAAGAGAGCACAATCACCCTCAAACCCAGGGCTAGATTCCTCAGTGGAGAGGGTCTGGTTATGACATACTGGATAGGGAAGAAGGGCAGACTGCAAGACTGAACACAGAAAACTGCCTGCTGGACGGCCAGCAAGACTCACTGGGAAGTCACCCACTGGGATACCATAAAAAACTTTGTGGAGGATGAGTGCCACCATGTGTCTTGCCTACTGCTGGCTTCCACACATTGCAGAAGCAAGAAGGAAAGAAACAGACACTGGAACCTGCAAGAGATGACTCTTCTTCCTGCAGTGTCCCACCATTGCTTCCCATGATAAAGTTTACCCAGGTGCCAGTTGGCAAAGGAAAAATGTTAAGAGGGACCAGCCTCAGAATCCAAAGCAGGGCAAAGCATCATATGGATTTAAAGCTGAGAGGCAATAGATTGATAACCGGCACAGAAAATACACTCTAATCGATTATAATTCTCTCACTGACTACTGTAGGCTCTTGAGTTTCTGGCTAATGATCCAAGTCATCAGTAACCCACATGGCTTCCTGTTAGAAAGAAAGATTTTTAGAGATTTGGAATTCTTAGAGACTCAATCAGCCAACACATATAATTACCAATACTGCTGATACGTAGAAGTGAATCTAATAAGATAAGACAAAAAAATTATGGAAAACATGAATCCTCATGTACCTAAAATGTATTACTTTACAGTTGCATGTTGATATACCAAATGTGAAAAGAAATTATACAAAAATGAAATGTGTCTTTAAGATCTGGCCATAGTTCTATGTCAGCTACAAGGACATAACTACCCTTTTTTGATATAACATTTGAATCCTTTTCTAAAAAATTTTAAGACCTGGATTTTATGTTTGTTTTAAAAGTGGTTTTTGATACATTAATCTTTATTTCATTTTGTTTTGTCTTTATTTCAATTTGCTACTGTATCATCTATTGAAATGTCTTATTAAATGCTTCCTGGCACTAGGCTCAAATGAAAGTAAGAGGTAAGTGATTATGATATTGCCTTCTCTTTTCTTGGACTCATTGGATGAAAGGAGACAGTTAAAGTCAATAATTTAAAAAAAAAACGGATTTTTTGGAGTTGTTTTCGACTTTCAAGACAATGAAATGTAAAGTTCTTGAAAAAGTACAGAGGAGAAGGCTTGGACCTTTTGCCTCTGGCTTTCAAATGCTGTTCGTAGGCTTTGTACCTAGGCAAGCAATGAGCCTGTTTTTTCTATTTACTCAGAAGAGTGAATGGGATTGATTTTCAATAGATATTAACTTTTGCCTATTCCTCTAGAGGTTCTTGCAGGTACTGATTACAACTTGGCAAGACATCTCTCATTTATGTAAGAGCAAGTCCAAAAAAATACCACAGTATCATACTTCTATAAAATAAACTAGAATTCCCCAGGACTTCAGCTACGATGGCTAACTTGTAGTTACAGTCAATACGGACTGTGGCCTGCCTTTGACAATTTCAACAGCTTAAAGAAGAGGTTTAGCCAACTAGAGTTATCAGGCAGGTTAATTTCTGCCTTCTTTTAATGAAATTATTTATTTCTTTTCCTTATGCTCCCTAAGTTGTGTTGATAAAGATGAATATGAGATCCACGCCTTCTGAGAATTATATTTAATATAGTTTTTAGTTTTTCTTTTACACACACACATATTAATAAAAGGAATGCCTTTTCCTATCACTAAACCACCTGTGAAAGGTAAAACACTGGAGCATTCGAACTTTTAAATATCTACGTGAATCTTTATTTTTTTCTCATTTCTCAAATTTAAATGTGCTCTTAAAATATATAATTTGTTTCTCTTCATGAAAGAAAGCAGATATAATGAGGGCAATATCCTTTTTAGAAGAAAAATAATTCTATGAAATATACTTTGCAATATTCTTTACATGATGCTGAAAACTTTGTATTTTTAAGAACAGAAACAGGAGCATAAAAATATAACTAAACTTCAAAAGCCCTTGTGACAGGATGACTGGTGTTGTATAACCTTTTTTGATCTCTCATAAATAAAGAATCATTTCTGCAAAACTTAGAGGTGAGAGCTGCAATGTTTAAATTTTAAGAACATTCATTTTAATGAAGTCTCTGAGAAAACCAAGGTGTTGTTGGGGTTGATGGAAAATTCGGCTTTATTTTTCACTCAGATACTGGAGTTGTGGAATCTTGCCAATAGGTAAAGAGTAACTCTCAGGTATTTATTTAGTTAAAACATTCTAACCAGTATTTACCTCATTTACTAAGTATGTTCAAAAGTCTCTGGGGCTGCATAAGACATTTTAAAAACGATTTTCAGGTAAACAGTTCCAATGCAAATTTAGTTTTTGAAGAAAGCTGCACTGTAATATCCCTGAACCTCTTTAAGGGGTTTCTTTGAGGACCTGCAAAGCTCCCTTTGCATGAAAGGATTACTCACACTGACCTATAAAGAGAAATGTTTGGTTTGCATCTCTTAAAAAAAAGTGCTATGGATTGTAAATTTGGATGCCGTTATAAATTGGGGTCATGTACTCAGACAAATAATGAAATGAATATTATCATTTTGCACTTACTTGAAATTATGGAAATTATTGAAATGAGAGAGAGAGAGATCAAGCAATGATATAGAAATATGGTCTCAGGTACTCAGGCTTACTATTACTGATTTATTATTAATTTTTCTTTTTTCTTTCAACTATTTTGCATCTGATTTTCCCTACATAAAAATCAACTAACATAGAGAGATGAACCAAAAAGGTTATGATTTAGATATGAGATATCAATTTGCTTTTATAATCCAGCCCTATAACAAAGTTAAGCAGATATTTTTAAAATATGATAAAAAGGAAACAAAATTCTAATTTTAACATTTCCAGATGTACAGTTAATAATCAACTGAAACTATTACTTAATGTCTTATTTACAATATTAAAGTTGGATATAATATTATAAAATGAAAGTCATACATTATTTAGCATGAAAATAAAGTTGTGCATACAATTTAAAAAATACAATTGAAATATATATTTCTTTTAGTGTCTGTTACAAAGCATGGTTGGTCAAAATCATGAATTAATCAGATAAACTACATTTTCTCTCAAGGCCTCGTGTATTTATGATTCTTAGGTTTTTTAACCTTAAAAGAGACTGCTGATAACAGGTCAAACTAAAAGAAAATGGATAGAAAGTGGATTTAAAAGACCGGTATGAGCTTGGCCATGAAAAGCAAATATGTAACAATTTTGCTTTTTGAAAAATACTTAGATTGATATCTAGATGCCTTATCTATTTAAATGCCAGTTAAGGAGAGAGCTGTGTGTATTTTGGTGTGTTAGTGAATATATATTCCCTGGTAGATTTGTGGAATCCTATATTTCCTACATATTTTACTTAACATGGTGGAATAGTTCCCACCTTGATAAAATTGAATTATTACTTAGAGTAATCTAACAGAACCTCATTTCCAGAATGCTTTCTTTTCATATCCTGTAATATGGTGTTTCAACTGTGACAAATGCTCACACATTGAAGAAAAAACAGACAAATCAAAAAACTTGTTTCCCATTCTTAATCTTCTTCAGTGGTACTTTTTAGATTTTTAAAAGCAAGTGCTTTCAGATAGGAATGATTTTTCTAAACCTTTTGATTAGTTGTTTCTGCACTAAAGTGATTAAAATTGTCAGTAAACACTCCAGGCATTTTCCAGTACATATTTTTACTGCTTTGCGTACTGAGCAAAATATTGAGAGCTATGTAGTAAATTTGTAAGTGTATGCTGAATTTTCTGTTGGCCTCTCAACATCTTTTTTGTTTCCTCCCATGTCCCTCATGTATCTCAGAGGCAGGAAACCAAGAGTTTACATTTCTCAGGCTCCCTCGCCATCAGGGTTCCATTTGACATTCACCAGTGAATGACACTTGAATGATATTTGGAAGGCAGAGAGAATGAAAAGCCATTTTGTCCTGAAAATAACACACAGGCAGACAGCCTGTGGCAGATGACTTCCTGCAGTTTCACAAGAGACTTTCTGATTTCTTTTCATGAATAATCCCCTTCAATTCTACAGGTTGCTGCAATAATTGATAGAGGCTCTTTGTGATTATTGTATTATCTGATTTTCAGAACTTTAATCATGTTTTTCCAAGGTCTTCACTTTTCCAACTATTCCAGCAGGTTTATTAGTATCTATTCCCCTGTATTTAATTCTTCTAGTATGTAACACCTAGAAAGGCTTCTGTTTTCCTAAAATATCCTGACTGAATCAATTATCTTCATACAGTAATAATCCTGTAGTTATAAGATACTTTTAGAATGATATGATTGAGGAACTATTTTGCCCACATCATATCTCGACCCACCTTTCATTTCGTAAAAATTCTATCCAAATTTAGAAGAGCATTCCTCATGTAATTTCTTTCTCAAATAATGTCAAATACCACTACCCACTCGCTTCACTTACTGTCTCTCACCAATAAAATAAAATTCAAATTTCTTAGTTCTAGTGTTAGCTTTTCTTCTCATGAATCTGCTTTTTCATTATTATTTTTTTACTTCTCTCTTTTACATACCCCATTCACTAGCCAATTAGAACAATTAAATATTTGTAATTCATGGCAATATATATATTTTTAAATTTCAGTGACATTGTTTCTACCATTTATTCAACTGAAATATACTCTCTTTTATCTTCATTTACAAAATTCATCCTGATATCCTGATCACATATTTGAAAGAATGCCTGTCTTATCATTTCCAAAGCAAATGATAAAAGTACATTTTCCAAAGTAAATATGCTCTCTGTATATATACACACACGTGTATGTATACACATATATACATACACATTTTTTTTAAAAAATTATTTTCCTAGAAGTGGCTAATAATTTTGTTTGCTTGTTTTTGTTTTTGTTTTTTTTTGTTTTTGAGATGGAGTCTGTCTTTGTTACCCAGGCTGGACTCCAGTGACATGATCTTGGCTCACTGCAACCACCTCTGCTCCCCAGATTCAAATGATTCTGCTGCCTCAGCCTCCCAAGTAGCAGGGGTCACAGGTGTGTGCTACCATGTCTGTCTAGTTTTTGTATTTTTATTAGAGACAGGGGTTTCACCATGTTGGCAAGGCTGGTCTCAAACTCCTGACCTTGAGTGATCTGCCTGCCTCAGCCTCCCAAAGTGCTGGGATTACAGGTATGAGCCACCACACCCAGCCAATAATTGTTTTTTGATTCAACATCTCATGTGTGTCCATAAATTCTTATTCAGATTTCAGTACAGCATATTTTATGTCATTCAGTAATAATTTATTTCTTTCTTTATCCCAGCTCCCTATACCTATCAGAATGCCTGGTACATAGTACTTAATATAGTTGCATTGAAAGAATGGAAAAACAAAACAACAGAATAGATATTAACAAAACAAATTTTTAACAAAACACTTAAATTTTGGATACAATATAGAAAATAACTTTTCAAATATACAACTAATTGTAATAAGTTAAAAAAAATTCCACCCAAATTAAAGAAATTGAAATCAGAGCAGTAAGCTTACTCTGGAAGATGTGGAAGATGATTACATACATACAATTTGAAAAAAAAAGTTACATCCAAATGAAAGACTGAAACTATGAGATCTAAAACACTCCACCAAAAGATATGAACTCAAAAGTATTACCCGAATTTAACAGTAGTAAAAGCAAGTATTGTCTGGATGAGGCAATCCCATAGTTAGAGCTCATCATCCAAAATTACAGAAACAATGTACAAAAAAAAAGAGTAAGCAGAAAAAAAAAGTAAAGTTATACCCACAAAGATAATGCAGTATTGGATGACAGTTAAATGATATACAATAAGCTTTATTTGCTTACCAAAAGAGGTAGGAACACCAAAAGGAATAATATATATAAGTTAATCAGATATAATTTGTAAAAATAGTCATATATAATCATTGAAATTAAAATCTCCATGACATATTGTATTGCAGGTTTAATTCAGATACCTTGGGAAAGAACTAGTGTGGTTAATAACAAGTAAATAAAACCACCCAGGCTGACACAGAGAAACAATGAGATAAAAAATACAAAGAGAAGGTACATGAAGCACAGACTGAGGAGGTCCAACATATGTCTAACTTCTGTTTCAGGATAAAAGGGGGAAAAAAATGGAAGAGAAGCTACAGTCAAAATGAAAATGAGAATATTCCAGACATGACGAAAAACATGACTCCTCAGATTTAAGAAGCCTGACAAATTTAAAGCCAGATAGCTAAAAAAGAAATTGTTCTTCATGATTCTGAAGAACACCAAAGAGATGATCTTTAAAGAAAAAAGAAATAAAATGAGACATCTAAAAACAAAAGTTAATTAGAATGGGGGAATAATTTCTCAATACTAACAATGGAAACCAGAATGTAGCAGAATGACCTTTTTTTTAAGGGTGAGAAAAAAAAAACTTAACTTAGAACTTAATATTCAGTTAAATAATTGAAACCACCTTTGCAAAAATTATCAGTAAGAAAAATTCTAACAGTAAGCTAAGCTAACTCACAGCCCATCGTGCCTTTCTCTTAATTATTTCTGGGCATTGGAGCCAGAAATAATTGAGACCATACAGTTATAATTGTTAATTATATTAATAATTAATTATATGAATACTTAATACTTATTCAAAGGAATATTATACTAAAAGTTATACATTATTATAATATATTAATATAGTAAAATGTAATATTGATTAATATAATTAATATATTCTATAATGATAATTATTATTATGTTAATAATTAATGATTATTCCAAGCTCATTTTGGAAGACGTTGAGGCTATCATTTAAATGATAATAGGCCCTACCCAAAACTCATCTGCTTTTGTAAAATTAATGGCAGGCTATCATGCTGAGGAGGAGAAGAGCCTGAGTCCTACTAAGGCAACGTCCCCAATTAATCCTGCAAATACCACTATTGTAGACTGGCCTTTTGAGATATCTTTCTAGGGTTCTTGCATGTCTGACACCCATGGCTCACCTACATCATCAACCCTGCTCCTGTGGCCCCACCCAGAAGCGATTCAGCCTGCAAAAGGGCAGCTTTGACTGTTTATGATGTCATCTCCACCCCAACCAATCAGCAGCAAGTGCCTGTTACCTAGTCACCCCCACCTCTTCCCCCAAAGCTGCCTTTGAAAAACCCTTAACCTATGAGCTTCAGAGGAGATGATTTGAGTAAACTCCATCTCCCATGTGGTGTTGCAGGTCTCGTATCTACTAAACTCTCCTTATTACAAGGCAGGAAGAACCCCTCAGGCAGTTACTTTACTATACTGAAATTTAGGAAAAAATCAACCATTTTCAGAGCTGAACAAACTAAATGTTTACCATAACAGATCCTCAATTAGGAAATATCTAAATAATATACTTCAGAAGAGAGAATATGGTCCCAGCTGGAAAATTTAAAATGCAAGAAGAAATGTCAGTAAGAGTTGATATGAAGTTTGGTAAATGAAAAATAAAATTTACTCTGTACAAAAATAAGAACTCACTTCTTTACAGAGAAAACACCAAATGGCGGATGACGCCGGTGCACGGTTGGTGGGGGGGTGGGCAGAGGCCCTGGTGGCCCTGGGATGGGGAACTGCGGTGGCTTCCGCGGAGGTTTCGGCAGTGGCGTCCAGGGCCGGGGTCGCGACCGTGGACGGGGCCGAGGCTGAGGCAGCGGAGCTCCCGGAGGCGAGGGCGAGGATAAGGAGTGGATGCCCGTCACCAAGTTGGGCCGTTTGGTCAAGGACATGAAGATCAAGTCCCTGGAGGAGATCTGTCTCTTCTCCCTGCCCATTAAGGAATCAGAGATCATTGACGTTTTCCTGGGGGCCTCTCTCAAGGATGAGGTTTTGAAGATTATGCCAGTGCAGAAGCAGACCCGTGCCGGCCAGCGCACCAGGTTCAAGGCGTTTGTTGCTATCGGGGACTACAATGGCCACGTCGGTCTGGGTGTTAAGTGCTCCAACGAGGTGGCCACCTCCATCCGTGGGGCCATCATCCTGGCCTAGCTCTCCATTGTCCCCGTGCACAGAGGCTACTGGGGGAACAAGATCGGCAAGCCCCACACCGTCCCTTGCAAGGTGACAGGTCGCTGCGGCTCTGTCCTGGTGCGCCTCATCCCTGCACCCAGGGGCACTGGCATCGTCTCCGCACCTGTGCCTAAGAAGCTGTTCATGATGGCTGGTATCAATGACCGCTACACCTCAGCCCGGGGCTGCACTGCCACCCCGGGCAACTTCGCCAAGGCCACCTTTGAGCTATTTCTAAGACCTACAGCTACATGACCCCTGACCTCTGGAAGGAGACTATGTTTACCAAGTCTCCCTATCAGGAATTCACTGACCACCTCGTCAAGACCCACACCAGAGTCTCCATGCAGCAGACTCAGGCTCCAGCTGTGGCTACAATATAGGGTTTTTATACAAGAAAAATAAAGTGAATTAAACGTGGAAAAAAAATAACTCGTAGTTTGAGACCTAAGAGAAAAAGAACATTAAAACTGAAATACTTGACAATAATAATACCTAAGGCAAAGAGGGTGGTCAGAATCCTAAGACCACTTAGAATAGAGATATTTTAAATTTAGATGTATGATGTTAAATAAACCTGTCAAAATATGAAGAGAAGACAATAAATAAATGTTTTTAAAAATGAAGTGCATAAATTCTAAAACAGAATTCTGTTTCAGGAGGAAACAGAATTAGCAATGGTAGGAAAGGAGAAAAATGTATGAAAAATATAATTAATTTTAACTACTGAAGGAAAGTTTCTGTGTAACTTAGATCTTTGCCTTTGAAACAGGAATACCATTAATACCATTAATTATTATTCTTAGATTAGTTAAAAAAAAGTTTCTTTTGTTGTTGTTGTTGTTGCTGTCGTTGAGACAGAGTCTTGCTCTGTTTTCCAGGCTGGAGTGCAGTAGTGCAGTCACAGCTCAGTGCAGCCTCCACCTCCCAGGGCTCAAGCAATCCTGCCACCTCAGTCTACCAAGTAGCTGGAACTACAGACCTGCACCACCACGCCCAGCTAATTTTTTATTTTTTGTAAAGATGGGGTCTCACTGTGTTGCCCTGGCTGACCTCAAACTCCTGAACCCAAGTAATCCTCTCACCACTTTGTCCTCCCAAAGTGTTGGGATTAGAGGAATGAGCCATTGTGTCCAGCCAAAATAAATATTTTAAGCATGTGTAACTACTAAAGAGGGATGCTGTGCATACTGGAGGAGTAAGTTCATTTCCAAAGCATTTCTTGCAGCATTTTGGGAAATTTGGGGGTGCACAGATAAGACTTTCAGATGAAAGAAATAAACAGGCTAATTTTATTAGGTGTATAATATATCCAAATTACTTCATTTAGCTAATACAGAAACAGGGACTACCTCCCTCCTTGCTGCATTCCTTCCCATACTCCCATACTCCCTTCATGCCTTTCGGTTCTACTTCAGCTACACATTTCCTATGAGACGTGTGAGTCATATATGTTGAGCAATAATAGGCACCAAGGATACACAAATGACTAATTCTTTCTTTATTCTCAAAGAGCTTGCAATCTAAATGTTGTCATATGCATGGGAAAATAGTCTATGCAGGGATGATAATTACAATGGAATTATGGTCACATGGCAAAACACATGAACTAGCAGTAATTGCAAACACATTCCTTCATGGAGATGATTTTGAGCTGAGTCACGATGTAGAAATTAGTGAAGTTGAATAGGAAAAAAACAATAAAAATTTTCTAAGCATAGGGAGCTCTCTGAGCAAGAAGGAGTCAAGAGTAGGCATTTTGCATCCTGGAAGTTACAAAGAAAGGCATAGTTTGATAGGGTGACTTGATGAGTATGAGAGAAAAGGGAAGATTTGAGGGTAGAAAACTGAGAAAGGGTAAGCTTTTGAAACACCTTATATGCTGCACAAATAAGTTTAGAATATATCTCACAGGCAATGGCAATCAATAAAATAAAGAGGAATGTGCTATAATTTGATTTGTGTTTCTGAAAGACTCTTTTGGTTGTACCATAAAGGATTAGAAGAGAACAATACTAGAAGCAAGAAGAATTGTTAGCCTGCTGATGCAAAATCAAGATAAGAAATGATGAGAGATTAAGTCCAAACAGTAAAGATCGGTGGTGAAGATTGAAAGGGAGGATAGAGTCTGTCTGCAGTTTCTGACTCAGAATGCATTTTTCTAGGTATATGCAATTCCACTCACTGACAGAGAGGAACCAAAAAGAAGAGGATGAACAAGTTTGTGGGGGGGAGATAAATATCTTTTGGGCAGTTTAAATTTAGGAAATAAAGGTAGTAACCTGTAGTAGAGTAAAAGATCGAAACATAAAACAGAGGTAAAGTTATTAGCCTCAACCAACCCACGCTATATGTTTTCCTTCTGATTAATCCCAACTACTAATGGAGCGACTAAACAAAATGAATTTTTGCATCAAAATGAGATATTTTACCCTGAGTACTTTCCAATGAAACTATATATAATTACCTGATAGTAGTATAGTGATCTAAACATTAGAGGACTAAAGTCTAATATTCATACCACCACGTGCAAAGGGCAGCATAAAGGGATGAAGTGAAAATATATCAGTAAGTAAAATACTGATTGAAGGTAGTAAGCTTCATTTACCCATCTATTCTATTTCCAAATGCATTATTTAAAACATCTTTCTCATTTCTGACACTATAGGGTCTTCCCAGACCCATAGGACATGATAACTCATGGTATAATACCAATAATTTGAGAGTGGGAATTTAGTAAATTTTAATCAATGTTTTATGTGTATATCTGAGAAAACATACACTATTAAAATCTTCAGTGCAGAGTTCTCTATGTATATCTGCTAGATTTTATTGGTTGCTTTGTTTAAATCTTTATCTTTATTAAATTTGACTACTTGATCTATTCATTACAAAAATGCTTTTAATTGTGTGCACTTTAATGGTATATTCATCAAATTCTCTGTTTCTTTTTTTCTACAATATATTTGAAGTCATTGTTCAGTGACCTTACTTTTCCTTAGTATCTTTTTTTTGCCTTATATTCTAAATATCTGATACTGATAAACCAACATCTTTTTTGTTTAATATTGCACTGATATAACTTTTATACAACTTTTTAAAATTTTTCTTTGTATTTATAATTTACATGTATCTCTTATAAAGAGCGTATAATAGGATTTAAAAAATTCATTTATATTAACTTAAAAAATAAATTGTCTATTTATACTTTATTATGATTATTAATATATTGTATCGATTTCTACATAATTAGTTCTAATTAATTAAATTACAATTATTTATTTTTAATTAACTAAATTATTTCTAATTTAGTTAATTCTATTTGATTTTACATTTAACAGTTTGCACCACAATTCTTGTAACAGCAACTCATTTTTAGAGGGAAATAATTGAAAAAGCTCAAAGACCCTAAGGTCGGGGTTGCTGAGAAGAGCCCAGGCAACACAACATGAGGACAGAGCTTTTCTTATAAGAAAAGGGAAGAGATAAAAAAGATGGACAGAAAACAACATAGATGATTTGGCAAAATGAGATAGAGGTGAGATATTGAAGGGGTAGTAGATTCATTGTAGGGTAATGTCCTGCTTGAAATATAAATAGAATTTTGCCCTGGCCTGTGGAAAAACATTTTTTTTTGTCTCCTCTTCATCCTCGTTTGTCAAATCTTAATAAACAATTATACTCAGGAAAACTTTTTCACATTCTTTGTACTTTGTTTTGTTCTGTTTTCTTTTCTTTTATTTAAATAATAGGAGGAACTGTCTTCCATATGTGGATATACCAATGAAGTCAACAAAAATCCAGAGTGAGTGTGAACATCGGAAAATAAATGATACACTTTTGTTTTATGAGAAAAGCAATTAGAATGATGAATGTATACATAAAAGATGAAGTTGAGTCATTGATCTATCTTGGTTGTCTGTAATTTTTGTTTGCCTTTGCTATGGACTGGATGTTTGTTGTCTCTCCAAATTTTATACATTGAAGCACTCATAAAATGTTTAAAAATTAAGTATTCCACCAGGCACTGGCTCACGCCTGTAATCCCAGCACTTTGGGAGGCCGAGGTGGGCGGATCACCTGAGGTCGGGAGTTCGAGACCAGCCTCACCAACATAGAGAAACCCCGTCTCTATTAAAATATAATATTAGCCGGGCGTGATGGTGTATGCCTGTAATCCCAGCTACTGGGAAGGGTGAGGCAGGAGAATCGCTTGAACCCGGGAGGCAGAGGTAGTGGTGAACCAACATAGCGCCATTGCACTCCAGCCCTGGCAACAAGAGCGTATAAGCTTTTGGGAGGTAACTAGATTAGGTATGAGTGTGGAGTCCTCGTGATAGTAACAATGCCCTTATAAAAAGAGGAAGAAACAGGAGAACTCTCCTTCTGTCTTCCTCTCCTTACCTCTCTCTATGTGTCTGTCTGCCTCTCTCTCTCTCTTTTCCTCTGTTAAAACACCAAGGAGGCATGTGAGAACTTAACAAGAAGGCCATTTACAAACCAGAAAGAGAGCCTCACTGACACCCAATCTGTCAGCACCTTGATCTTGGAATCCCCAAGCTCCAGAACTGTGAGAAATAAATATTAGTTATTTAAGACACTCAGTGAATGGCATTTTGTGATAGCAGCCCTAACTGACTAAAACAGCCTTTATATTCCCTAAATAAATTGCATAGAACAACTCCAAAACTGTAACCCATTAAAAAGTATACATTTGTGAGCTATCATTGTGTCTTATCTGCTGCAATCTTTAATATTGCGTATTTTAAGAGTAAATAAAAATTTAAATATGTAACAATTCATAATGAGAAAAAGTTGGGATTTGCTTCTAAAAGAGGATAATTCAGAAAAATAATTGAACGAGAAAATCTATACACTACATAGCCAAAAGACACTACAACATTTCAGATGAGTTTGAGAAGTAAGGCTACTTAAAGAGAAGGTAGGACGTCCCTTATATGTAGCTGCTACAGACTACCACTAATACTCTTACTAAATTCTATTGTGAATAGGTATTCTGTTTAGTGCTAAACTGAAACTTTTATTATATCTAAACTTTTGTCTGAGGCTGTATTAGTCAGGGTTCTCCAGAGAAACCTAGCCTTTAGAGTGTGTGCGTGTGTGTGTGTGTGTATGAAAAGAGTTATTTTATGGAATTGCCTCACAAGACTATGGAGCCTGGCAAGTCCAAAAATCTGCAGAGTAGGCTGGCAGACTGAAATTCCAGGAAAAAAGCCAATGTTACCGTTCAAGGTCAAAGGCTACCTGTAACAGAATTTACTCTTGCTTGGTGGAGCTCAGTTTTTTGTTCTATTTAGGTCTTCAACTGATTGAATGAGGTCCACTCACACTATGGAGGTAAAATCTGCCTTACTCAAAATTCACAGATTGAAATGTCAGTCTCATCAAAAAACACCCTTACAAATACATCCAGAATAATGTTGACTGCATTATTTGGGGACCATGGTGGAGCTAAGTTGACATGCAATGATCAACCATTACGGAAGTTTTTAATGTCTTTTACATAGTGGCTCTTTATAAATAATAGTAAAATTGGAACATTAATTTACTACATAATCATTTCTTCATAAGTGGTAAGAAAACACAATTACTCTATGGTAGACACGGTTAACTATACTTTATGCTAATCTCTGTGTTCTATTTGGCTTACCTAATTAACTCTACATAGTGCCCCAGACATGGCTTTGCTGCAGGAAGACTTTGGGGAGTCTTTTGAATTCCTAAGAGAGTCAGATGAACAACAAATAATTGAATACCAAAGAAATCAAAGTGTTAGTTCTCTCCCAAGAAAAGAGATTTGTGAAATTAAGACTAGTGGTTCTTTAACAGTTATCCATTCATTTGTATACATTTGCCTTTATATGCTGTATTCATCCTAGGAGTACTAAATCATTGAAAAAAAAATCATATCCAGCAATCCCACTACTGGGTATCTATCCAAAGGAAAGTAAGTCATTATATGAAAAAGACATATGCATATGCATATGCATATGCATGTCTATAGCAGTACAATTTGCAATTGCAAAGATATGGAACCAACCCAAGTGCCCATCAGCCAAAGAGTAGATAAAGAAAATGTGGCATATACACACCATGGAATACTACTCATCCATAAAAAGAAACACAGTAATGCCTTTTGCAGCAATTTGGATGGAGTTGGAGGCCATAATTCTAAGTAAAGTAACTCGGGAATGGAATACTAAATATCATATGTTCTCACTTATAAGTGGGAGCTAAGCTATGAGGATGCAAAGTAGTAAGAATGATACAATGGACTTTGTGGACATGGGGGGAAGGTTGGAAGGGAGGTGTGGGATAAAAGTGTATATATATATATAAAATATATATATAGTGTATATATATAGTAATATATATAGTGTATATATATAGTAATATATAGTGCATATATATAGTAATATATAGTGTATATATAGTAATATATATAGTGTATATATGGTTATATATAGTGTATATATAGTAATATATATAGTATATATATAGTAATATATATAGTGTATATATAGTAATATATAGTGTATATATAGTAATATATATAGTGTATATATAGTAATACATATAGTGTATGTATAGTAATATATATATAGTGTATATATAGTAATATATATCGTATATATATAGTGTATATATATATATAAATATTGAATACAGTGTACACTGCTCCAGTGACAGGTGCATTAAATCTCAAAAATCACCCCTAAAGAACTTATCCATATAACCAAAACCACCTATACCCCAAAAACTATTGAAAGAAAAATAAACATTAAAAAAATTATGTCATAAGATGGAAATGTATTGATCTATCACAGACAAAACAAAAGAAGTGCTTTACTGGCCAGGTTGTTAGAAAGCAATTTATTGAACAAATAAAACAGGGACTCCTTGCTAAGCCAGTTTCTTTGTTTTGTTTTGCTTCGAATTATTTTGAACCTATTTTTTAAGGAATTTTTTGAATTACAAAAAATTCAAACATATATAAATGTATAGTATAGTATAATAAATCACCGCATATACATCATCTGACTTTAGCGATTATGGACTTATGAGCAATCTGGTTTCATTTTCATTTATACCCCTCCTTCTTCTCTCACAGACCCAGACTTCATTATCATCCATAAATATGCCTGTATGCATCTCGAAAAGACACAAACACACCAATAAAATGACCATAATATAATTATCACAGTTAAAATTAACATTAACTTTATAGTACAATCAAAACACCAGTCAGAGTTCAAAAGTCCCTTTTTCATATTGTTTGTTTGTTTGTTTGTTTGAATAAGGGTTCAAACCAGCTTCAGTCTGCATTTGATTGATTTGCCTCTTAGGCCTCTTTTAATCTAGATGTTTCCATTCTCTCTCTTTTTTTTTTATTTTGCAATTTATTTGTTGACAAAACTGGGTCATTTCTCCCTTAGAGTTCTCATGTTCTGGACTTTGATGATTGAATCTCTATGATGTTGTTTAATGTTCTTCTATCTTTTATATTTCTACTAGTTGAATCTTGAGATGTGTTCTATTTCAGGTTCAACTTTAGGCAGTAATGCTTCATTAAGGATGTTGTATATTTCTATCAAGAGGCAAATAAGGTCTGCTTTCCTTGCCTTTTCTTGTATTTTTCACTACTGATGGTCATTGCCTGAACCTGTTATTTTGTAAACTTAATTTTCCTCTACAAATAATCAGTAAACTTAATTCCCCACTACAAATAAAACTTAATTTTTATCGCCAAGCCCTTGTATCCACACTAGAGAAATAAATGGTATTAAGACATAGTGATTCATCCATTTATTAAATCAAAGTACACTGAAGTCTTAGTAAATGTAGGCCACTGTGCTAAGCGCTGAATATACAAAGATGGATAAGACACAATCCCAGTATTTAATTAGTCAAGAGGCTGGCAAATGAACTAGACACATAAACAAATATATTAAAATATGATAATCACTGTCTAGTTGTATGTAAAATGAGAAAGGGTGAACTGATGGAGAAATAATCCACTGTTGAACAATTTTAGAAATAATTGCTCTGTATGCCTACGACTTGGTGTGTGCTGTTTATTCAAATAATGTTTTAAAATTTAAAGCACTTTGGCCACTTTAAAAATAATAGAAAGTAAAAAATAGTGTTAATGCCCATATATAAGTCCAAGAGAACAACTGTTACCATTTTGTTGTCTGTTTATTATATTTCTATTTTTATATAGTTATAATTTCTCTTCTTTTTTTAAATATGATAAGGCAGACTTTATTTAAGGGGACCCGTGGTGATAGGTATAGGGATCACTGCAACAGGATCTTGTAGGTGGGAAGAGAGTCTAGACTCAGTTCCAAGTTAAAATCTTAATAGGTAGTTTTATATCCTGCTTTCCTCCAAACATCTTCATATACTAAAATATTATCTACTTTGCCAGTGTCTTTAGGACTATCATTTTAAATGGCTAATTTATATTCATTTTTATGAATTAATTCTGTACTAATCAATTATTTTTCTATTGTTGGATAAAGATGTCGATTCTAATTGCTCACTTTTTAAAATATCATTTAAATAAGCATTTTCATATATATAACTCTTTTCTCATTTTCTATCATTTCCTATTGAGAGACAATCAGAATAAAAATACTTTAAGCAAATATTTTAAATTTTACTATGTCTTTCCATGCCAATGGCTCTCAAATCTTTCTGTTTTAAACCCAAAAGAACAATCAAACAAAAATGTTGAAACTCAGCTCCCCTACACTTCCCTTGAGGAAACACTAATACTGAGATAAGAAAATATTTCTTGAATTGTACTTTCTGATGTTTGTATCATAAAAATAAACGTTTTTATATTTCAAATATAAAATTCTAATGTAATACTTAATAGGTTTTTTTCAAGTTATTTCCAACAATGTGCACACATAATTAAAATATTTGTTCTATAAAATATGCCCCAAAGTTTTAAGAACATGGCATTTAGAGTTATGCAACCTGAGTTTAAATCCCAAGCACCTACTTGATAAGAATTTGACCTTGGGCGAATTGCTTAACATTAGTAACCTCAATTTCTCCTTTTGTAAAATGGAAGTGA
This sequence comes from Pongo abelii, assembly GCF_028885655.2. Taxonomy (NCBI): domain Eukaryota; kingdom Metazoa; phylum Chordata; class Mammalia; order Primates; family Hominidae; genus Pongo; species Pongo abelii. The sequence continues at coordinate 153,637,516 of NC_071985.2, forward strand.
GAATACCTCATACCCAGGGTTGTAAAGACCAAACTAAACATCTTACTAAAGTTGCTGAGTGCAATGTCTTATATTAAACAAATGGCAGCTTTTGTCTTTTTGGAAGCAGGATTATTTGTTTCCTGAAGAGTAAGTAAAAGGCAAAGAAAAGGGTTGCAAGCAAACACTTTTATACAGGGATAAAAGCCTCTTCAATCAAATTCATAATTCCATCCACCTGCAATATTCTTAAGATGTATATTTTTTCAGGGCTTTTCATCATGAAGGGGAAAGAAAATATAAAACACTAACAACTACTGTATATCAAATTTGAGTCATTTGCTTAATATGTTTTACTTAATTTAATTTCCAAAAAAGTTTAGAGAAGAAACAAGGTTTTATATCTTCTATTTGCAAATAAGAAAATTAGAATTCAAAGAATTTACTCTATTTGTTTGTTTCCACAGTGAGTAAATTGAACCCAGTCCGTGTGATCCAAGGCCTTTGCCATTAGTACTATCGTTTACCAAAGTCATAATAAAATGTGAAATTGTTGACTGACAGGCCTTAAAGAAAGCTGAATGAGACCCCATTAGGGAAGAAGTATTTAAAAGCCAACTCTGATTTTTGCTGCTAGGGATGCTCTTCCACTAATTCTTGGTCTGGCCAGCATTCATGCCTTCTTCCAAGTCTAACATAAATGCTACTTTCTTAGTTGTCCTCCAAGACCCAAACTCTCAGTCCCCACCCACACCAGGCCATGGTTAATCTCCCCATTAGAGACTCTTTTTTTAATTAACATTCTTCACAATTAAACTTTTAATAATTCTTTTAATGGTTTTTGTTTAGTGTTTATATCAATCACCTGATTATAAAATTTAGAATAGAATAGGAAGTAGCTGTCTTGCTTACCACTGGGTCCCTGGTCTCTGACATTTGCTAGGTGCCATATAAATAATTGTTGAATAAATAAATAAATATATATGTACATACACACACATATATATACACACACATGGTCTATATAGTATATATGACTACATACATAATTTTAACTATGTTTTCTTTTTAAGTAATAGGGAATTAGACAAAAAATATTTGGGTACCACTGCCCTATGGTATTAGCTTAGATCCTATGAAACAAATGCAAAAATATGAAAATTAAGGAGTAGAATCCCATACTTAATCAACAAAATTAGGCTAGAGGTGTTTTAAGAGTACTGAGTATTATTTTTTTGTTGGCATTATTTATGCCATTAATGGATTGTGCCTTAATTAACTTGAATTTTCTTTCCTATCTTGGTTTACCTTTAGAGCAGCTAAAAAACAATGAAATATTCAAATTCAGTGTGTGCCTTTTGTGGCAATCTGCAAAAGAAAGAACACATTGGATACTTCCCAGCAAATGGCTGACAAGAAAAAGATGAGAAAAAATTAAAAACTGTTACTTGTTTTAGAAAGAAACTACTTATTGTCCTCCAAACATATTTAATAACTTATCAGCTGCAAAGAGTATAGAGAAGATACACTGCATAATCCTGTTTCAAAACATTCAAACACCCACTTCTAATTTTTTTGAGTGTATGTCAGTGTCTCTAATAATATGACTGCTATTTTAGTCACAATAATGACTGTGATCTTTGATTCTGTAGATGGTACACTTCCATGTCCATATTATTGGAAAAAAATTCTTAACCAGTAAAAGCATGGCACTGTGGATTAAGTAGCAGGCTAACATCAAGGAAATCAGGTGATGATAGTTTACTTTATGCCGCCAGGTAGGTTTTTGACTTGGGCATTGAGTTTGGTTGTCGTTATTGCTGTTTTTATTCAATTAGGAGTGTTGGCTGTTTAGGGTTTGATACTTACATATATGTTTAATGGAGCTCTAGTTCAAAAGTTGAAAACTGGTAGATTTGGGTCAATCTAGCCTGCCAATGTGTTTGTTTAACCTGCATAATATTTTAAACTTTAGAAAAAAAAAGCTGTCTTTTTTTTTAAATGGAGGATGGCTTATGAAAGTCTAGATTGAAGACTTCTCGTGAGAACTCAGAAGACATGGCAATCAATGGCAATACTGAGTCCTCATCATACAGGAACATTGGCTGAAAATGAGGACCTGCGCAACCCCCTTTTAGACCTGGGATTTGCTATTTTCTCCACTAATCTCTATTTTCCTCCTAACACCAAACACAAATGTTAGGTAGCAATCATCAAATAATTTTTTTCTTTTGCTTTATGGTTTTTCTAAGAAAAAAAAAAAAAAGAAAAAGCCCTGGCTACTAAACCATTCATGTTTGTTGCACTTCGCTTTTCTAGTCTTGCTTTAATTAAAGGACTAAGGAATGTAGAACAGTCAAACTCTACTAGGAGCTCATGATAAGATTAGCAGCAAAACACTAAGTTTTTCTCTTAGTGAAAAGAGGAAATCCCATTTCCTCCCAATGGGATATCATATTTTGTGAGTACCCTGAATATCTTGAGACACAGAGTTCCTGTACTTGCTTTTCTGGTGTTTGCTAATACTTAGTTATCCTTAATGCAGTGTCTTTCAAGAATCTTTTCTAAAATGGTAATGCTCAGTCCATTTTCCATCCAAATCCTTCTGTATTGACTGCAGAATGGGGACCTGAGACACGATTTAAAAAACACATTTGCACTAAGTGTGAATAATCTTAACTTGATCAGATGGCTAAACATTCATGCTCCCAGTTTGACAAACCCGGTAATAGCAAATCACGTTCAAAGCCTACAGAAAAATGCTGCCGTCTAACATGAAGAAGTGTCTAAAGCTGACAACTTCAGAGCCTTTAGTGAGTTATAGGGATTTTCCAGTACCTTAGAATATATCATGGAGGTACATACCTCTTCTTTCTAGAAGTAGGGCTTTTTGTGTGAAGTGAAAAATTAAGGCAAACTTCTTTTCCTTGAAACATCCATATCACTGAGAAGCTTTGTTTAAAGAGTCAAGATTAGCTAGAGAACCAGTCAGTTCTCTTCATTTCTATACACACTGTTTTATAGGATGATTAAATACTGAACTGAAAGAGACACCTTTGATGTCTTCTGGCCCAAGCTTCTCATTTTATAGATGAAGTAACTGAGGTTCATAAAGGTTAAGTGCTTTGCTGACAATCAGTTATTCTTGCAGAAACCAAGGTCTTGACTTCCAGCCTTGTGTTCCCTACATTATGCTACACAGTTTCTTAATGAGAGTGAAGAAAGATGTATATAGTTTAATCATCTCTCCATTGACAGACTGGCACTATGGAAAAGGAGAAGGCCACGTTCCTCAATATTAGGCAGAGAGCTTGGTTAATGTTATCTTTAAGTATTACCCTCAAAGAAAATAAGGAGTGCTTTGAAATTGTAATAGCAGATCTCCTTTTATGGTACCACTTCTTCCTTTCTTTGAATGGAGTTTCAGATTAGTTTATTTAAATTAGGATTTACTTCAATTGAGTAAGGACAATATTAAAGATTACCTTGAGGGAAAAAGGGGATCCTTTGTCAATTGCAGTGTATTTTTCCTAGAGAATTCTGTTTCTCATAGTTAATAGGAGGAAGGGGATTGTTTTCTAGTTCTAGTAACAGAACAGATGTGACTTTCAAGGTTGGCGCTTTCCTAAACTCTCCAAAAAAGCCAAAAATTCATAGGAATCTCATTAAGTGTAAATATGCTTGTCTTAAATAAACTTTCAGCTGTTACCTTGAAATTTAAGTAGACGTCTGAATTAAGCTAGTTAATGAGGGCTTAATTAGGGTAATTTAGATTTTAATTTTAATTTTAAGATTATAAGATTGTAAAGAGGTATCAGCTTCATACCTAATTGGATCCTTCCAAATACCCATTCTGACTGATGTCTATTATTTGATCAATTTGCTTTGAAAATCTATTGTGCTTAGAGATGGATATTTGGTTTTGTTATTTTGCATTGTTTTTCCTCTACATTTTTTAATTACTTTGTTTGTTTTATGCTACTAACATGGTGCTATATCATTCTTATTAGTGTTTGCAAGTTGAAGCACACATGTGTCACAAATCCTGGCAGTAAATAATTAAAGTATTTAAATAAACTTGTGTATATGCTACAGTTCTCTGGTTGAACAAATTTGTAGAGTAAGATCTTATTTTGATCTATAATTATAGCTGCCAGTGACTGGCAAGATCCTTACTGAGTCAGATTAATTTACACATTAAGCAGCAATCTGTAGAAATTTTCATAGTACCTCGTTTGCAGTGCTATATATCACATGGGAATTCTGAAACTACCTTGCCACTAGGGAGCTTTTAACACCATGGTTGTAGGCTTATAGCTATGAACAAATTGTTCCAGACATTTACATTTTTTTCTCCTTATTACAAGGTTGTCTAATGATCCAAGAAAAAGTATACAACAGTTTAGACCCCTAATGACAGAATAATTGATAAATTAAGGGTATTCATTTTATTTTCTTTAAAAATATGCTCTTGGCCTTACGTTGAATAACTTAACAAGCTTCATGGAGTAGAATATCCTTAGTAGTTGGGCCATAGTTGCAAACTATATTGTAAATTTATCAGTATGCTTCCTTAAAGAGAAACCAAATGACACTGTTATTGCTATAGTAGGCTGATCTAAGAAAGGTGAAATTATTTCAATGTCTGTAAGTGGGATATTACAGAGGGAATGAACAATGTTTCAGACTCCAGAATGTTAATTTATATAATACTGTTTAAATTAAAAGTACATTCATGCAAAAAATTATTTGAAAATTATAAGTGAACACTGCATTATTTTGTGCAATAGTTCACTTATGGGTCATTAAATGACTGAGGAAAACTAGCACAAATTACTCAGCGCCACTCAAAAAGCATTGATTTAAAGTGTTCTTAAAATTTAAAAACTTCAGCCTCTGTAATGAACACTGGTTACCTGTGAAGTTCATCACTGAGGAATATATTTCAGATTTGTGACTTACCCATTTCTTTTTTAGCTAGAGACATTGTACTATGTTTAGAAAGAAAGAAAATATAAAAAGAAGGAAAGAACACATTAGAAAGTCAACCAACAGCACAATCAGGAACTCAAGGTATTACTTTTTAGTTGAGAGAGGTAATAAGATAGAGAATCCTAAAACTTTAACTAAAAAGGAATTTCTTATTTACACTGAATGCTATAATACCCCTTCTTACATGTCATTTCAAAGTGCTGCCGAAAGAAGTCAAGAATCTAACACAGAACAGGGACCAGTTAAAAAATTTCCAAAGAAAAACACTTGGACAAAAGTGAGCACTTTCACAGCATGTCTACACTACATAGTTTTACCAGGATAGGACATGAGTAATAACACTTACCTGTGCTTATCCGTGAATTGTTTTTACAATGCACACCTGAATGATACAATTGCAGGCAGGAGCCAACACATTTGCTGGTACAGATGAGCTGCGTTCCTCACAGAGCACGGGCACATCAATTCTGGAACAGTCAGCCCTATCACCATGCTGCTTTTCTATTTGAACCTTTCATGCCCTGCAGGACAAGGCACATGAAGCTGTTTTATTATTATTATTATTATTATTATTTACACTAATATTGGAGATAGAGGATGAATCCCAAGCAAATTTGCCTTTTTTTAATTAAACCCTAGTTTCTTTTTTTGTTTCATTCATTAAAGGTCTTAACCAAGACATGCAGGCCATTTGGTCAAGTTTATAAATTATTGATATGCAAGAGACACAAAATGGAAATAAGGTTTCTGCTTCTGTCAACTCTGGATATCACCCGAGTATGTTTGAAATATGTCTTACTCGTCACTCTGTTTCAAGATAGTGAATTGGCATAGAAATTGAACTCTAACTGTACCTTGATTACTTGAAGAGTACGGCAGGCTTGATCAAATTGAATCCTTTGGGAAATTATTAATTTAAAAACAACAAATGTAAAATGATGAGGTATCAAATTAAAGGATGGCTCTCACATTGATTTAGATGAATTATGCTATTTCTCATTGATATTCCCTATCTCTTAAAAAATAGTTACACTGTAGAGCACTGTTAAATCTAGGTGGTGTCGTTCTTCTTTTTTAAAGAAAAACACACTATTTTTAATAAAAATAGTAATTGCATAGGTTTGTGTGGCACAATGTGATGTTTCAATACATGTTTACATTGTGGAATGATTGAATCAAACTAATTAACAAATTCACCTCATATAATTATCATTTTTAAATGATAAAAACATTTAAAATCTACTCTTTTGGCAATTTTGAAATATACAATGATTATTATTTGTTACAGTCATCATTTTGTCCAATTCTTATTTAAAGAAAATATGCTCCCAATCTTAATGCTGAAGAAGTGCATTTATACATTCCACCCTCATAATCTGCTAATCAAATGAAGGCACATAAATCGTCGATGTAGCCTGTAGAATCCAAATAATACTCTGGAATAGAGAAGATTAAACCCAGCAGGGCATTTGGCTGTCTTCTCAAATTAGAAAATGAAAATAGTTCATCATCTTCATTGACAGAAAGAGAATCTCCCCTCAGGGACAAGGATTTTTGGCAATCTTCTCAATACATTTATCCTAGTACTGGTGAGGGTATAGGCAAAGTGCAGAATGCTCACAAAAAACATTATATTGTATTTGTGTTATTTTATTTGTAATATTGTATTTTATTTCTAAAATGTAATTGCTTTGGCCAAAGTAATAAACCATGAAAGAGCTTCTGACCATGTTGGTACACTCATCTACCTTTTTTTATTTTGAGACAGAGTCTCGCTCTGTTGCCTAAGCTGGAGTGCAGTGGTGTGATCTCAGCTCATTGCAACTTCTGCCTCCTGGGTTCAAGTGATTCTCCTGCCTCAGCCTCCCGAGTAGCTGGTATCACAGGCGTGCACCACCACACGCAGCTAATTTTTGTATTTTTAGTAGAGATAGGGTTTCGCCATGTTGGCTAAGCTGGTCTAGAACTCCTGACCTCAGGTGATCCACCCACCACAGCCTCCCAAACTTCTGAGATTACAGGTGTGAGCCACGGTGCCTGTCCTTCATCTAGCTTTTAGCATAGACCTAGGAAAAGAGTGTATAACCACTCCATGAGTTTCTTGCCTTGAAAAAAAGTAAAATAAACAAAAAATCTAGGGAAAAAAAGCTGAAGTTCCTTGTATTTCTAGAGAGACAGAGAGAGAGAGAGAAAGAAGAAAGAAAAAAAAGAAGGAAAGAAGGAAGGAAAGAAAGAAAGAAAGAGAGAGAAACTGCTAAATAATTATGTCCTCTTCTTGAAAAGATATTTGAGTTCAACAACTTAGAAAATACAACATTATAGTTCAAGAGTATTACTTAGGAAAACAGTATATAATTGTATTACTGTTTTACTACATCTATTAGAGATATTGGAGAAACAGTCATCCTGGATTTGCTAGTTACTAAGATTTGGTTCCCAGGAAAGAATATATTAGAAACTATGCTAACATTTTGTATCATGTGACAGGTAGAGTTAGACTTCATTCCTGTTCAATATTTCTGATTTTCAATAATTAATTCCAGCTTTATTTTAACAGATTGATGGAATCATTGTATGAAAATTTAATAGATATTACATTTGATCAAAAGTTAAAAATGATTTCACAATTGCATGCCCAAGAATTCAAGTTATTCTAGACAGAATCATGGGGGAATAAGAAGATTGTTGTAACTGATCTACCCAGCACAAAAAGAGTAATAGATGTATGAAGATGTTTATATGTTCAAGACAGTGAAGAGTCATCAATGTCTTCTGCAAACCATTAGTAAATTGTCAAAAATAAAAAGAGATTTATATCAAATTTATTTAAAATAGGGTTTAAAAATAATTACAAAGGGCATAAAATGCCTTTACAACAGAAAAAAAAACTTACCAATCATAGATCAAACTTATGATACATGACTTCTAGTGAAACATTGACCAGAGTCCAACACTAGCTATGTAGCATTATTAGAGAAGTATGAATTATACCACAAAAGCAGCTGCCTTGGATTCTTCAAGTTTTAATACATTAAGACAATCTTTTTTAAAGTAGGGCACTATTTTAGATGAAAAGAGAGTAAAGAGTTATGACAGTTAACTTACAGCATTTGACCCTTAATTGAATTTTGGCTCAACACCAAAGCAGTGAAACAGCTGTGAAGGACATTACCGGGACAACGGAGGCCATTTTATAATGGACTGTAAATTAGATAAATCTGTTTGATCAATTTTTAATTTTCAAGACTTATAATTATGGAGTTATTGTGATTATGTAGAAAACGTCCTACTCTTTTTTTGTTGTAATTTTTCAAAGTTTCATGCAAAAGTAGAGTCATGGTTTAGGCAACTTATTAAAAAATGGTTCAGCAAAAATGTATCTGTGTATAAATAGACTTAAAAATGACACAATGTTAACAATTAGTAGGCCTAGCTGGAGACTATCTGGGTGCTTATATCATACTATTTTTTCAACTTTCCAATTGGTTTGAAGATTTTCAAAATAAGAACACTGTGGAAAAATGAGTTTCTCCATGCAGTTGTAAATTGTAGAGTGCAACATGTTCACAAGCTTCCAAACTGTGATGACTGCATCTCAAGTGTAAAGCTCTGGACAAAACAGAAATAAAATATGATGGCAAAATATGCAGAAAGCTTATGAATTGGTAATATGCAAGATGGAGTCAATAAATGTTTTAAGAATATTGATAAGTACAACATAAGGCAACATTATGTGAAGTCACCATCAGGAAAAACAGCAATAAATGGCACATGTTGAAGATGCCAGAAAAATAGTTATTCTTTTTAGAAAAAAGTACCTAGTAGCCTGTAAAGTCATAACCCAAGGTCTAACATGAACAGTTTTAAGTTAGAGCACTGTACCCGGTATGTAACGAGTTGTCAATACATGTTTCCTGAATGAATTAATGAGCCTATGAAAGAAAATACAGTGGTCATACACAATTACTCTGAGCTATTGTTTGTTTTTATTCATAATCCATATTGGTAGCTGTTGGTGCTTTTGATTTCCCAGAGAAAAACAAGCATAGGGACTTTTTACAATGCTTATCATCAACTCTACATGGGCTCTACCAGAATGCCTCAGTAGGCATTCTTTGATGAAGGAGTATTTCCAAAAACTAATAATAATTATAGCATCAGCAGAATTGGTTAAAAATGAAATTGCTGTACTCTTCCCATCTTCCCCTAACATATTGCTTTTATTGCTGGTTTATTTGAAACCCTCTGTTGTTCAGATAAATAATTAGTATGACATGCATTGTTATTTTTAAATAGAATATCAGATTGTTCTTTGGTTTTGAATTAACTGAAGAGCTTTAAGAAATAGATATTGAAGGTTTTGTGAAACTTTCACTGTAGTTTTATCAAGAATTGTTCAGGAGATCTGAAATGGGCAAAGTAATTAGAAATAGAGAATATAAATCACCACTAATCTCTTCTGACAAACTCTCATATCAAAAGTAGTTTCACAGGGAAGCCAAAACAACTGCATGCTTTTAGATATCACTGGCTACTGACTTTTATGTTACCTAGAGAGGGAATTTTATAAATGTAATAAAATTGCCTCTCTATGCTGCTATTTTTAATTCTATTGGACAATTAGTAAATGCTGTCTTCTCCAATGGCTACAAGTTATCAGGACGGTATCTGCTTCAAACATCTTTGGCTAACTTTCAGTTAGCAGGCTTTCAAAACAATTACTTTTCCACTAATTGCCATCCCTCTTCCAGGAAGAGATAATTTTCATAAAATTTTTTAGGTAAAACATACTGACAAATTATGTAGTCTATTTGCTTACTTTTTGGGTAAAGAGTTGATTCACAGAAAGATAAAATGATTGGCCTGAGATCTAGCTAATGGCAGATTAGAACTAAATGTAAGCCTTTGGTATTCTGATTCAGTGGACTTTCTACTGCATTAAAATGCCTTAGTTCCCTGAGGTTCAAAGTAGTCCTGTTTTACCCATGATGTCTTATTGCTCCAGTTACTGACTTTTATAAGTACAAAGACGAAGGAAAAAATTACCACTGACTTTGCCTTATGTAATATCAGAAATCTTTAGCAGTGAAAATTATGGAAAAAAAATAAAAGGATTACTGATTATTGAAATTTCCAAACATATAATCAAGATGGAAAACTCAAATCTTAGATTTAATAAGAAATAGTATGATGCTATATTCGTGACTACACATTAGCAGATTTTAGCAAATATTCTGAAGGTGAAATTAGTGTACTGATTAATTTTGAAACACACTTAACTCCCTTAGAGATGTCATTCGGCAGTGTTTCTAGTCAGGAAATATCCTGATATGAGCTAATATAAAGTTTAGAGGGGTCCCTGAGTGACTATACCCCAAGGCAACTTTTGGGGCAAAAATATAAATGTGACAACTCTGTCTGTGACTGTCTAGTAGAAAAATAACACTGGAACCTAGTACCAGACTTGGTTGAAAAAAATGTAAAACTAGTTTTTTCTTCCCCTCCCCCCACAAATAGAATAGTTTTCTAAAGACCAAGTAACATTAATTTATCTGCCAGATTCCTTGTCTATGAGCACACTTTGCTCTTTAGAATGATGACTATATCTTATACGTTTATTGCATTTCACGATTTTCAAAAACTACAGTTCTTCACTACGACAATATTTTGCAATAGTATTGTTTAACAAACAAAGGAACTGATTTTTTATGAGGTTAAATAATTTGCTTTAGGGTTTGTTGCTAATAAATTAACAAAGCTGGAACTTGAAAGTAACTGTTGAATCCAAGCTAGATTTAAGCTCTTTTTTTGCTCTTCTCAGGGCCACACTGTTCAGAGTATAGTAGTCATGGTACCTATGCTCTTCTAGGACACCAGACTACTGTAAGAGCAAGTAATTACATCCATATAAGAGCTAAAGTTCACAATAACCAGAATCATGAGGACAAGGGTCTCATAGTTTAAAAAAAAGAGAGAGACAGACAGAGAGAGAGAGAAACAAGAGCAATAGAGGGTAATTTGGATCTATTTTTCTCTTTATTTAATTTGTGTATTTGAGGAAGGTAGATGATAATTTGAGAGCCTATCTTCTTGCATCTCACTCTCTCTATGTCTCTGTCTCTCTGTCTTTTCCAAAGAAAAATAAAAATATTTATCAAACACTAAAGCAAAGACAATGCGTATTTGTATAGCTGGAGATTTTAAGAGAGTTTTAAAATCTTTAATATATTTTATATAGTCTTTACATGGTTTTAAAATTAATAAGGAAACTAACTTTTCTGCCTTTACTAGAAATAAGAGAATATAGGCTAGCAACACTATAATACACTGATTCAACAAAGGCATATAAACAGGTAAAGCTTTTATTCTCTCATCTCACTTAATGATTGTATTAAATCAATTACTAAGTCCCACCCACAATTACACTAAATTCATTTCAAAACTCTTCAATCCAACCATTCCTTTTTCACTATCTTACTGTCTTAAGACTCTTATTTTTTTCATTGAAAATATTAATTAAGAACCTGTTATGTGCCAGACAAAGTTCTAGGCACTTTCAGACACATTACTGAACCAAGGAGAAGATTGCTGCCTTAAACTCTTGCAAGGGAGAAAGACAATAGGATAATTTAAAGAATAAATTAAATAGTATGCTAGAGAATAAGAAATGCTTTGGGAGGAAATGTAGAGCAGGACATAGAGGATTGTGAGTGCTAGGAAGAAATGGATGTTTGCAATTCAAGTAGGGTAACAAGGAAAGCCCTCAGTGAAAGGGTGACACTTGAGCTAAGATTTAAAAGCAATAATTAACTTTGCATTTATGAGACAAATATCCTAAGATGGGGCATATCTGGCATTTATGAGAATTAGCAAGGAGGCCAGTGAGGCTAGAATGAGGGAACCAGGGAAAGAGTAGTAAGAGACAAAAGCAGACAGGTGATGGGAGCTTGTAAGTTATTGATTATAAAGACTTTGTCTTTTACTCTGAGCTATTTGAAGAATCATTGCAAGAGCTGAGCAGAGAAGTGGCATGACCTGATTTGCTTTCTTGATTTTGTTTTTAAAAGAATAGCTCTGGCTGCTGTGTCATGATTATTCTAAAAGAGGCAAAGATAGAGACAGGAAAACAAGTGAAGATTTTATTACAGAAACCCAGAAATCTGTTTCTTGTTCTGCCCTCAAAAATAAACTTTACTAAGTCTTAGTTTTTATGTCTTTCAGTCCATTCATCATCCTGACATCAGTTAATTCCTGAAATAAAAATTGGATCATGTGATGTGCTTATCTCAAAATTTCAGTGGTTGCCTGTTGCCCATAGATTTATGACCTACTTCTTCATACGAATCTCTTCAAAATCCGATCCCAATCTATTTTTTTCAGATTAATCTCCAATGCCCTTCCCCATACCTGATGTATTTGCTTTTGTTATAAAAGGTTGTTTGCTATTTCCTGAACATGCCACATGACATCAGGCCTCTGTGACTTTGAGTTTGTAATTCCACTGGTAAGAAAACACATTTTTTTTTTCCTGCCTGGTGAACTTTAAATTTTCGTATAGAGATTTAACTAAGTCATGATCACTTTGGTGAAGACTTCTCTGGCTCTCTATTGCAAAATTAACTCTTCCTTCACTATATTCTGTTGTCCTTTATACATGTCCCTCCTAGAGCACTTATTATATCAAAGTTACTTCTTCATCCACCTATCCCTGAAAAGATGATACGCTTCATGAGGATAGACAATATGACCTGGCTGACTTTGTACTCCATGCCTTCAGCTATAGTGCATCACAGAATAGATATTGAATAATCAATATCTTTTGTTAAATGAATAAACAAAAATAATTTTAACATGAAGATCTTATGTTGAATAGTTATTCAAACATAAATTGAAAATGTAAGCCCTTAAGAAATTTAGAGTGGCATAGTAGATAGGAAAATAGTTCTTATATTTATATTTGCTTTCAAGAAATATTTCTTAAACCAAATTTAATAAAAACTCATGTGCTTTTGGAGAATTGTACCATTTCTGTCAAGCTGCAGTTCAAATGACATTCCATTTTGAAAGACTTTATTGTTAACTGGTCCATGCTAATTAGTATGGCTACAAAGATAAACAAATAAGATTTTCTTCCCACAGAAACTTCAGAAACAAAATGGTCAGTTATATACAAAACAGCTACCTGGGTAAATAAGAGGTGACATTGGAAATCACTGGGGAAAAGACCCTTCAAAGTGGTTAGGAAAACCAGCTTTTTACATGGAAAAGAAATAAAAAGTTGGATAAACTACGTATTAATGGCCTAAGTGAGGAAGGAAATTCAAAACTTTCAGTGTCTGGGAGAGAGGAGAAAAAAAATTCAACACTTTTATGAATACGTTGACAGTTTTTTTTTTTTTGTTTACCTCAGAATAGAAAGAATATTTAAAACAAGATATAAAAATATATTTTAAAAATTGTTAAACTTTACATGGGGATAATGAAAGTCAATCTAACAAAAAGATAGAAATAAATACCATAAACTAATTTAAAAGACAAAAAACTAGAAGAAGATTATGACAAATTTTTGACTAAAAATGATTCATATTTAGAAGATATGCAGCAGAGGTCATACAAATAATTAAGAAAAAAACAAACATTCAAATAGGAAAAGATATAAGAAGACTGTACGGTCAATAACTGCATGTTACACTTAGAACTAGAAAATTCACTCTTTAATATAATAATAATGACAATAAAATAATAAGAAGAATGATAAAAATCAGTGCTTTGAGTCTATTTTATTTGTTTCTGTACAAAAAAAGTAAAGACTTAATCATAAAAACTATTAGAGCTAATAAATGAATTAGGTAAATTTGCAAAATACAAAACCAAAATACAAAGAAAAAGTGTTTCTATATCCTAACAATATGCTATCCAAAAAACAAATTAAGAAACCAAATCAATTTTTATTAGCATCGAAGAGAATACAATACTAAGTATAAATTTAACCAAGGAGGTGAAAGGTCCATACACTAAACACAATAAAACCTTGATGAGAGAAATTGAAGAAGTCTCAAATAAATGAAAAATGTTCAGGAATTACAAAATTAATATTTTTCTACTACCTAAAGTTATCTACATATTCAAAGCAATTCCTACCAAAACCTCAATGGCATTTTGCACAGAAATAGTAAAAACAACCCTAAAATTCATATGAAACCACAAAATATCTGGAATAGACAGAACAATCTTGAGCAAGAAGAACAAAGCTGAAGGTATTGCACTACCTGATTTCAATATGCTACAAAGCCATAGTAAACAAAACAGTATGTTACTGGCATAAAAATGGACATATAGAAGAATGGAACAGAGAGCACAGAAATAAATTCATGCATTTCCAGCCAATTGATTTTCCCCAAGGTTGTCAATAACACACAATTGGAGAAATGACAGTCTCTTCGATAAATGATGTTGAGAAAACTGAATATCCACATGCAAAAGCATGATATTGGACTCTATCTTACAACATATGAAAAAAACTACTCAAAATGGATTAAAAACTTAAATTTAAAACCTGAACCTGTAAAACTATTAGAATAAAGCACAGGGGAACAGCTTTTTGGCATTGGTTTGGGTAAACTGAATTTTTAGATATGACCCCAAATGGATGGGTAGTAAAAGCAAAAATAGCCAAATGGGATTGCATGAAACTAAAACTTATTCTGTGCTCCAAGGAAATAATTAACAGAGAGAAGAAACAACTTACCTATGAGTGGAAAAAAATATTTATAAACCATACATCAAGTAAAAGTTTAAAATTCAAAGTATATAAGGAACTAAACTCAATAGCTAGGAAACAACCACATTGAAACTGAGCAAAGACCTGAATAGGCACTTATTAACGGAAAACATACAAATGACCAACAGGTATATGAAAAAACACAAAGTGTCACTAATTATTAGGAAAATGCAAGTCAAAACCACAATAAAATATATCACTTAATGTATGTTAGAATAGTTATCATCAAAAAACATTATAGCAAGTGTTGGCAAAGGTGCAGAGATAAGGGAACCCTTGTACACGGTCAATGGGAATGTAAATTGGTATAGTCATTATGAAAAATAGTATGGAGGTTCCTCAAAATATTAAAAATAGAACTCCCACATGATCCAGAAATCTCATTTCTGAGTATATGCCCAAAAGAAATAAAATTAGTATGTCAGAGTAATATCTGCACTCACATGTTCATTACAGTATTATTCATAATTGTCAAGATATGAAATTAAGTGTTCATCAGTGGATGAATGGATAAAGAAAATGTGGTGTTTATATAACATGAAATATTACTAATCCTTAAAAAAGAAGAAAATTCTGCCATTTGAGACAACACAGACGGATTTGGAGGACATTATGCAAAGTGAAATAGGCCAAGTACAGAATGACAGATACTACATGATCTTATCTATATGACGAATCTAAAAAAGTTGGACTCATAGAAACAGAGAGTAGAATGATGGTTGCCAGGGGGCAGGCAGAAGTGGAGTGGAAGAAATGGAGAGATGTTGGTCAAAGGGTTAAAAGTTTTTTTATGCAGTTTTGGAGATCTGTACAGCATGCTGACTATAGTTAGTAATACTGTTTTGTGAACTTGAAATTTGCTAAGAGAGTAGGTCTCAAATTTTCTCATCACACACATAAAATGGTAACTATTTGAAGTAATGAATATGTTCATTGGCTGGATTGTGGTAATCATTTCACAATGTACACTTATAGCAAAACATGTATACTTTAAACATATACAGTTTTTGTCTACTATAGCTCAATAAAGCTGGAAAAAATAAAAATAATACAAATAAATCATCAACATGCAAAATGTTGGCAAAAATGTGGTGCAACTGGAACTTTCACATGTTGCCAGTGGGAATGTAAGATAGATGGCACTCTACTTTGGAAAATAGTTTAGCAGAGTCTTAAAATACTAAACATATAACTAACACATGATGCAGCTATTCCATTTCTAAAAGAGAAATGAAAACATATGTTCATACATATAAGTAAAGACTTATATACCAATGTTTACAGAAGCTTTATTTACAATAGCCAAGAGTGGAAATAGCCCAAATGTCTATCAACAGTTGAATAGATAACCAAAATATGCTATACCCATACAATGGGATTCTACTCAGCAATAAAAAGCAATGAACTAATGATACATGCAACAACCTGAATAAGTCTCAAAATTTATTTCTTCCTTCCTTAAGGAAGGAAGACAGACCAAAAATAGAGTACCTAGTATATAATTCCATTTATGTAAAGCTCTAGAACATGCAAAATAATCTATAATGACAAAAAAGCAGCTCAGGGTTTCCCTGCAGACACAGTGAACAGAGTAATAAATTACAAAGAGTCAAGCAGAAACTTTTGGAGGTGGTAGAAATGTCATTATATTGACTGCATTCATGGACTCACTGCATACACATATGTCAAAAGTTAACGAACTGTGCATTTTAAATACATGTGGTCTATTGTTTGTCAATTGTACATCAATAAAGTCATAAATTTTTTAAATAGTGAAATAATAAAAAAGGAAAAGAAATATCTTCAATGAATTATTGATATGATTGCTTCAGGAAAGAGGTAGGGATTAGAACAAAAAGCATCAGGCATATTATTAAAATCTAAGTCAAAATTATCATACTTATTTTTGTTAATAGTAAAACCCAAACTCTTTACAAAGGCCTACAAAGTCATTCATGACTTGTGTCATTTCTTTATTTTTCTGTTCTTATCCACTATGTCCCCCTCCATTGCTGGACCACCTCTACTCTAGACACACTGTCCTCCTCCCTGGTCTCAAAATAGTCCCACCATAAGACCCTGTTACTGTTTTTTTCCTCTGCCTGGAACATTCTTCCCCCATTATTTACAAGACTCAGTCTCCTACTTCATGTGTCTACTGTGACTCCCCAGCCCCAGCTAAAACAGAAAACCCACTCCCACCCTGGAACCCTCAATCTCTTTCATCTGTATCTATATAATAGAATTTATATGTTTCTAAAATAGTGTATGAATTGTTTGGTTATACTTATTGCTTATTTTTTGTCTCCCTTCACTAGCGTGAAGTTCCAAGAGGGAAAAAACTTTTGTTTCTATCATTCACCAATGTAGACTTAGCACCTAACACAGTACCCAGCGTTTGTGGTGTTTAGTAATTATTTCTTGAAGGGCTTTAGTATATACATATTTCATATCTGCATGAAATATACATATATGAAATATAGGTATTATATATATATACATAATATGCTTTACTAAATGCTTAGAAAAAATATTATGTAGAATTCAAAACTATTAAGTCTGTATAGTCTGCATATTTGAAAGATTCTTTTTCTTTTTAAAAAATGTTTTAAAAAGTTGATAAAACAATCAATGAAAATATAACACACGTAAAGACTATAAATTATGTAAGATGAGATTAATTTGCTGTTGTTGGCACTTAAATTACATATTACAAAAATAAATACCTGAAATTATATTTAATGAAATATTAAACTCTCAACCAGGTTTTACTAACATGAAAGTCTGGTTAGTTTTCCATTTTACTGAATTCCTGTATTACTTAGGCTGCATATTCTATTATATGCAGCTTAAATGTATGAAGAATAAGAAATTATATACATTTCAACAAGAAAGAAGTTTGATTTTTGAACTTGGATATTTTCCCTCCATTTGATAACCTAACCAACCTTCTAAAACAAAAGTTTGGAGGAAAAGTAATTCTTTTTTCTTTTCATTTACTTAAAATGAGTTATTTGGATGAATATATACAGAACAGGTTCTAATTTAAAGTATAAATAAAGAACCTCTATAACATATATAACAGAATTCTTCCCAGATTACAATTATAACAAAAAGAGAGAAAGGGACTAATTTCAGAGTAAACTCAGTTTCCAGCAAGGTGATTTTTCTGAAAGTAGATTATGTCCCAATTTACTTGCATGCACAGAAGTAGAACTATGTGCATTTCCTTGTGGGGTCTAATGCATGAATATATAACTTTAAAAGTATGAGCCACATTATAGCCACCTCAACAGGGAGTTTACTGGACTGGCTACATGCAGGGAATTTATGAAAAACGAACTGAGAAAATCTGGTCCCACTATGGGTAAATTAGGAGGACAACTTGAAGAATGTAAATTCAAACAACCAATAAACCAGATGGCTCAGAGGGGAATTTAATTGTTATACATAAAATTTAATATGGAACAGGCACAGGCAAGGTAAGTTACTCTTTAAAACTCACACAGTGTAGCAGAAAAAACTCAGTGACTGGAAATCTCAGAGTATTTCTGCATTACAGATGGAAAATTTCCATTGTTCAATAGCCTGCTCACTAACTTAACAGACAAGCAGAAAGAAAAAAAAAGTTAGAAAATATCAATATGAAAATACTCTTATTTCTCAAAAATAAAGTTTAAAGCCACTATTTCATACCCAGGTTTCCTGATATTTTATATTCGTGTGTTATTTCAATTCACTTTAATGACAGGTTAGGGACTATGCACGAAATTACCCTAAAAGAGAAAATAAAGCGATATTTAGACGATAATTGTAACTGTATTTTTTCTTCCTAAGTGTAATGTTGATTAAAATGTGGAAATGAAGAAATTAACAGGGCTGTGAAATTTGACTTTGTGAATGCTCAGCTCTCTGGAGGCAGTTGATCTCATACCATGGTTATGTCACAATGCAATGGGAAAATACACAATCTCACTGTTAAAGAAGTGCATGTTTGAGTTATATTATCCCAGGGATATTTACAGAGGGTCAAAAAATGAGGTTTATCTACATTTTTGGCCTCAAATATCTCTGTGGAAGTGCTGGTGCTTGTAATCTGGGCCCAGTATTATGTGAGTCACAAGAAGTCATTTTGCTTGGATTTTCACAATTCTGTAAAGTATAAAAATAGTGCGCTCCCTGGACCTCAGATGCCCTGCTTCACATTTGGTGTTCCCGGGTTCTCATCCAAAGACAATCAATCATAGCATAAGAATAAAAAAACTCAATCCCCACAGGGGAACGTCACTTAAATATAAGGGCTTTTGCTTCCTCTTCTGCCTGTCTTCCAACAATGTATCCTTCAAACACTCTTTCACCTAAGATTTCAGAGATCCATAGCTTGGGAGGAACTTCACACAAATTTACAAGATGTTTTTCTGGGCTAGGTGTTACTGTTTGTGACTACAATGCAAGGCATTTTCTGAATATGAAGCTAATTGCATTGCATCTAACTTTGGTCTCCATGTTTATTCATAACAAATTTCTTACTCTGTTCCTCTTTCTTTCCACAAATATTTACTAAGTAGCTGCAAGATGCCACATACTGTTCTCAACCCCATGGGTCTTAGAAAGTGAGTTATACTGCTTCTATTCATTTTAAAGTATTTTAAAGAGATGGGTGAGGTGCATATCCACATGAACACAATTATCAAAATTTATATTATCTAAAAGCCATTTACATGTATTCTTTTTTTGTGTTCTGAATTCTACACGAGTTTTCAGAGATTATGAAAGTAGGAGAAATTTTTTTTCTAAAGCAATAGCATCAGAGCAAAGTGTTTTATGCAAGCTATTCAGTGTCAACTTGTTGGACAAGTCAACTCAGAGCCACCATCACATGGATGCAACTGCCTTGTCTTTGCAGGAGCTGCCTTAGCTAATTACTTAGCAGTAAGAATGCCAGCAGCTACCCAAGTTTTCAAAGAGGCATGGAGATGAAAATCCTACATTAATTCCTTCATTGTGCTTTTTAAGGAATTAGGAACAGGTTTCTTTGGGGGATGAAGCAAAGCAGCAGAATTCTTATTACTAAGGCTCATCTTATAACAAAGTTAAGATTCATTTTCCTTAGAAAGAGCTGGAAGATAGTATAATCCATATCTATTTTTTTCAAAGCTGAAAATCATGAGGGATTTCTGTTTCCATCAATCATTTTTAGAAATTTTTAAAATGTAGATGTTAAAGAAAATAATGTAACTAACATTTATGCTCCAATAATTTTTAGAAATTGTCAACCATTTTGCCAAATTTGCTTCAAGTATTAAGAAAAGGACACAGATAATTTTGAAGTATTAGAAGTGTTATTTGACTTACACTGTGTCATATCTTCTTGTCTGTTTTTACAGAGGCAGTCTTTATCATGATTTTTATCTCTATTTCAAATTTCCATATATCTATACATGTATGAATGAATAATGTCTATTATATTTAACACTTGTACAAATAGTATCACATAATATACCTTATGTATTGTTCTAAAAGTTGCTATTCACGTTGGTTTTCATGTATTTATGTTGTATGTATGTAACATATACACACAAATGCATACACACATACTTTATAGAGAGTAATCTATTTAGCTATCTAGAGAGTTTATTCTGGCCAGGCATGGTGGCACACACCTATAATCCCAGCACTTTGAGAGGCTGAGGTGAGTAGATCACTGGAGCTCAGGAATTTGAGACCAGCCTGGAAACATGGTGAAACCTTATCTCTACAAAAAATAAAAAATTAGCTGAGTGTGGTGGCATGTGGCTGTAGTCCCAGCTACTCAGGGGGCTGAGGTGGGAGGATCGCTTGAGCCCAGGAGGTAGAGGCTGCTGTGAGCCACAATCGTGCCACTGCACTCCGGTCTGGGTGATAGAGTGAGATACTGTCTCCCAAAAACAAAAACAAGAAAGAGAATTAATTCTTCAAAGTTTTAACTTTTCCATTATGTAATCTTACTACTTTTAAATTTAATCCCCTGTTACTAGCAATAACTAGTTAGAAGTGTTGGACATGTTTCCTTGCCAATGTGTGTGAATTTCTCCAGAGTATTACTGTACTCAGAAGTGGAAGCCTGTGTCATAGAGTATATGCAAATTCAAACTATTATTGTCCACAAAATCACCCCACAATGGCTGTACCAAGTACAGTCACAACAGTGTTTCTCTTCTTTATCTGCTTTTGTTCATTCTAATTTCCTTTTCTGTAAGTTGCTTGATCATAAATTTAGCCCATTAGCTTGTTGCTTTTTTTGCCTGCTCAGATGTTCTCTACCATGACAGTTTCCTAGTGCTGAAGAGCTGCTTTTCCCAAACATCCTCAATATCTTACTGTTCCCATCCAATCTGACACACAACTTAGTCATATGTTATGTTGGCATAGCTACAGAACATTGTCAGGAAATGGCAACATAAGAACTTCCTAATCTGTTATTACTATTAAACAAGCCTTTTTATCCTGGCACTATACAAGTACCATAAAGTCCATATTTCTGGACCAAACATTTTTTTGGTTGAGTTCACAGTGAAGGGAAATGCTAAACAGGGACTTGTAAATCAGTCTTATATGTGAAATTATTCTCCACACTACCAATAAAAAGTTTATGTTCCCCTCATCCTCCCATGTTATGGTTATTTGCAGGCAAACTACAGAAAAAAAGGACAGAAAACTGAGGATTTATATAATGATCAGCCAAGAACTACATGAAAAAATAAAATATTATTAGTTTATTGTGACAAAGAACTGAACAATTGGAACTATAAAATATGTTGATGAGGATTCGACAATTGAAATCTGAATATGAACTGTTGTAGGTTGATTTTTCCCCCAAATGGTGGTAAATGCCTTAATTTTAGAAAGGAACATCTTATAGCAAACAAGCATGAGGTAAGACCAGTGTTGGACATAGCAGCAAAGCATAAAACCATTAAGAATTAAAATAAAAAAGAAATTAACTCAGTTTCCCAGCAGAGACAATTGAGTTAGCCCTATCTAAGAAACTCTTTAATTACTTAGAGATGTGGTAAGGTCAATAACTAACAAATCATTCTTAAGGTGTGCAAGAAAATAGCTATTTTATTTTTGATTGATATAATCTTGCTCTTAAGGTCCTAACCTGTTGAATGGTGATGGAAGGAATAAGGACTTATAATTGACAAGTGAGGATAGCCTTGACTTTTCAGGTTTAAGCCAGTAGATTCCACTTTTGAATGGGTAAAAGTTCAGTCTTTCAGAGCTTTTTCCTACTCCACACTAATCTATCCAAGGTGCCAGTCAGCAGAAGAGACACCCTGTAGACATCAGCTGTGGAAGTTCAAGATCATGGCCATTAGCCTCGGTTCATGGGCCTTGTATACCATGAGTTCTTCATCTGGACCACAAGATGTTAATCTTCTGATCATTCTACACATCTTCTACATAGAAACCCTATGTATGCAGGCTATGAAGAAACAGGACAACTATTCTTTGATCATTTGCTTCAAATACATACATATTAGCAAATGCTTGTCATGCTGGATATGGTACCAAAACAATGTGATGTTATTGGAGAAGAGTTTTGGTTTTTTTCCAGGTTCTTCCATCTTAATCTAGATATTTCTCTCACAGATCACCTTGAGGATTCTCTTTGAGGGAAAAATTATATATTAGCACCTGTTTTCTTTCATTAAAATTTTCTCTCGAAATTCTCTTGCATCCAACTCAGTCAAGTTTCTGCATTCTATTTTGGCAGGTGGAATTTCCAGTACATCATAACCTCATTTCTCTACCTGGCTTAGAATAAAACTGACTATTCAAGCTCGGCTCTATCAGAATTGGCTCTTGATATGTTAATGGAGCCTAAGGAATTTAGAAAATCCTCTTTTCTCTCAGTAATGCCTAGCTTTCCAGAATAATTGTCTAACAAAAGACTCAGAAATTCTTTGTGGCTTTAATGACTAATTTGACAGTCAAAATCTAGTAATGATTTCATTGCTCTAATTGGTATATCCATCTTTCTAAGACTTAAGCCTTTTGGCTTGCCCTTAAGAAGAGGCTATGGGGGAAATTATTTAGGAGAAATACAAAATAAATCTGGTAAATATTTTCCAAATATCCTGTAATAGATACATGAATTGACAATGAAAAACAAATTCCACTGAATAATATTTATTTTTTGTAAATAAACGCATGCTTATACTACTGAGTAAATGTTATATCATAATTTAATTTTAATATCCCTAATTGAATAGAGTAACATCTTTGTAAAATTTTACTCCATTTTCTTATTATTGTAAAAGAGAGGTTACATTCACAAAATGCTGGTCCTACAGTGTCTTAAGCACACTTAAGCCATATAAAACTGCAGATTTTGATCTTCTTTTTAAAAAGTTCAGAATATTACATATATTCAGGCTTGCATTTCCTCATGGAACAATTAGCTGGAGTTGAGTAGTAGCTGGCAGCTCTCTACGGAATTATCCTCTTGATTTATTACTGTCTTCTCCACTTTCTATTTTCTTTCTGACACAATAGCAATCTTATTTATTAAGGATAACTGCATGGCCTCTGTAGGCAAGTGAGTCTCTAAACATATTTGAATTGTATACACAAGCCTAAGATAGGCATATTTGGAGTTGGTAGGCTCTGAAATACCGTCACCATCAACAATCCAAAGCCCAGAGCGTACAAACTAATAAGCAACATCCTTTACTGGGTGCCACCTGTGGGCATGCTTATCCCACTCTTCTGGAAGTTACATTGGCATTTACATTGGCCTATAGCCTTGACTTCATTCTGGCGCTTCTCACATTTGTTGCCTTAGGACAGAACAAAGTATTTAACAGTGTCTGATCTCCCTACATCAACTGGAAGGTCAATAGGGCTTTCCAGTTAGTAAGGCTCCTGTGGATCTGGGGCGCTAGATAAAACAGAGAGTAATGGATGTGATGTACAGACAAAGAGAGCAAATAACAAATGGAATCCAAGTAAAATAACAAAGGACAAAGTCATAAAAGTATGTGCACACATGGATATTATAGAAATGAGATAAATCTGAGAAAGCCAAGAAGCCCTTGAAAGTCAGGAGAGAAGAGAGAACAGAAAGCAACAGGCTAGACCAGTTCTAGATGTGTGCTGGAAGACATGGGGTTCGATTTTTATCTGCTGCAGGTAACTGGAGGCAAAGTGAGTCTGTACAGAAGGCCCGCGATAGAATGAATTGAACTAGAACCTGAAATTTGGTTTGGCACTAAAATGAGACAGTTAAAAACCTCCCTCTGACTTTATTTTCCAGATTGCAAAAACCCCTGGATTTGTGAGAGAATTCCAACAATAAAGGGAAGTAAAAAACTCTGCATAGTAGCATAGAGAGGCAATAAAATTAAAACGTTTAAGGTGTATAATATTAAAATTTGAATAACTAAATCTATGTTAAATTATAGATATTTCTACATAAAAGCAATAGTGTACTATGTGGGTGTGTATTTTATTCAATATGTATTTTCTGAGAACTTAGATTGTGTCAAATATAAAGGGGGGAAAGGGTCATTAAAGGCATAGAAAAAATTTGTCCTCTTAACAAGTTTAGAATCACTCTATTGGAAACCAGATATATATTCTGATAGGGATATTTGAAACTTGCAGTAGCAATTTACCATTATTACAGCCTTCTTTTTAAGTGCCAAGTACTGTGTTGGATACTATAGTGAAATATCTTTTCTAATCCTCAAGGTAAGTAAACAAGATATTATTACATCCATTAAACAAATAAGGGAACTGAAAAGTTTTTTTACCCTGGACTATCTTGATAGCTTTCCCAAAGCTCATTTCCATATGAACCATACCTTTCTCAAGTACACTCTTCAAGCTATTTTCTAATTCATCTTTCTAAACTATATCTCTGATTTTGTCACTTTTATTACTCCCTATGGAAAAATTTAAACCTCTTAGGCTACCTTTCAAGGTACTACAAGATCTTTTTTTATACCATCAATAATTATCACCTCTTTCTTCCCTTTAAAAACTCTGTTTCAATCTACTCCAGCATTCTCTTCTGCCCAAACAGCTTGAACTTCTAGTAATTATGCATTTGCTCCACTTTTATCCACTCAGAGAGCTTTTCCCATTTTTTTCTTAATAACCAAAGATTATGCATTTTTCAAGTAAAGGAAAAAATGAAATAATAATTTTCATAAAATCTTTCTCTTAATTCCCCTAGTTTTAAATAATTTATCTTTAGCATGGACACTTATCTCTGCCATGAACTCTTCTATAATGTAAACCATTCTACTTTTGCGGTATGGTGTGGCCAAGAATCTGAGTATTTAGTAATTAATTGGTTTTGTGGCTGTAAGATGTATAGGGAGAGAGAGACACTGAAAAATAAAAGATGTTGAGAGGGCACCTAGAAAGTAGGCATTGGAATTCTAGGGAAATTCTGGTAAGAAATGATCAAGACCACATATTTATCTTTGAATTTAATGTTACCATACCCTTTGGGATGTCCCAGGATGACCCTGCACTAGGCCTGAACACAGGTAACAGCAACAGAGACCTTAAAATAAAACCATCATGCAGTTCCTGAGCTTTACCTAGAAGCTACACTGGTGAAAAAGGTATGTATGGTAGTTCTGAATTTGTAAGAGGCCAGGCTTACTTTCTGGTAAGGTGAATATGTAAGTGAATATAAAAAGATAAAATGTTGGAAGTACAGGCACAAATTTGAAAATTTAGGTTTAAACACCCTGAGATAGCATAGGCACTGATTTCTTTCTACTCTGCAACTTGAAGAGGTTCTGCAGCAAGGACAGAGGCAGCAATCAGAACAGATAGCTGGAGGGGAGGAAACGTATCCTTTTCCTTCCACTCTTCTAGATTCTTGGCTGGGTCTCCTTGTCAAAAGACAGATTAACAAAAGGAAAGCATTTAACGTAAGTTTTATGTGACTTGATGCCTTCATTAGCAAATGAAGATCCAAAGAAATGGTTAAACTGAGCATTTTATACTACATTTGATGACGAATGGAAAGTTAAGGAAAAGTATAAGAGAAAAGGGTACAAGCTAAGTGTATTAAACTGAAGGGCGATTAGCGAGGCTTGTTTGTTAGGATTCCTGTCGGTGTCCCTCTGTCTTTGAGAATAAAAATTTTCCTTTCTGCCAGGTATTTGGGGAGCACCTCTCATATGAGGGACATATGACCTGCTTCAGGGTAAGGTCAGGGTCTTTCCTGCCCCTGCCTATTCTCAAACTCCTTCAGCTTAAAATACTTAGTATGCCAAGGTGCCACATTTTGGAATAGGGTGTCCTGAGCCCTGTTATAGCTCAATTCCATCTACTTTGCAATGGCATCATGCAATAGTCAAGCAATAGAAAGCAAAGACCCTCTTTGTGCATAGAAGCTGTGTTAAAACTATGTGTTCACTGTTGGTAAA
This sequence comes from Pongo abelii, assembly GCF_028885655.2. Classification (NCBI taxonomy): domain Eukaryota; kingdom Metazoa; phylum Chordata; class Mammalia; order Primates; family Hominidae; genus Pongo; species Pongo abelii. The sequence continues at coordinate 153,663,706 of NC_071985.2, forward strand.
GGACAGGTTTTTTTTTCTTTTTTAAAAAAAAAAAAACAAAAACAGATTGTAGAGACTTTCTAACCTCAAGAAGGTACACCCTAGTTTTACATTCAGCAGAGTTAGAGATAGCAAGAAATGACCCCTGGGACCGATAAGACACCTGCAAACTTCTTACATCTCAAGGGAAAGAGATCCAAAGAAGAGGAATTGGACTTTACATTTTTAATATATGCAGATATGTGCTTGATAGACAAAGTACATGAAATGGCATCTGGCTTTCCAAAGAGTCTCCATTTCTTGCCCCTCAGTGTTGGTAGAGTGTAAAAATGGCCCCAAATTCTTTCCCTAATTACCTTTATGACCTTATAATGTTACATTGCAGTTTCTTCAAGAGACAAATCTGGTTGATATTTAACATGTGTTAGCCAGTCGGACATTAGCAAATGTGACACAAGCAGAGGATAGAAAGGTGCTTAAGCATTCCACTGTTCTCTCTCTTATTTTCTTGGAACACTACAGAATATGAGAAAGCCTGAGCTAGCCAGTTGGAGGACACAACATCATGTGGAAAAGAATTGAGGCCCCAGGCTAAAGCAAACAGCGGACATGTGAATAATCCCAGATCTAAATCAACCGAATCTAGTGCAAAATTGTCAATTCCTGGAAATGTGAGCCAAGCACACAATTGTTGTGAAGCACTAAGTTTTGGGGTGACTTACTACACAACAAAAGCCATTTGATATGGAAGTTTTTGAAAATAAACATTCAACTCATGCAATCATTTATGCACATACCTCATCTCCACTTTTAGACATTAAGCACTTTCAACAAGTTTCATATCTTACCATATAATTTTTCCATTAAAACAAGCACAGTGATTTGCAACATAGAGTAGAATTTCAGGATTCAAAATCTGTGGTTCAGATAAATGTTGTCTGAGGAGACAGGGGACAGAAATTAGTATAGGCCCAAGCTGAAATGAGCAGATTAGGCTCTATATTTGGCTCTGGTGATACTCCAGAAGTATTTTACATCTATCTTAGTCTACACAAATGAAGCTCCTTCTGATAACAGATGTCCAGTAAACTTTTCAAGATTACTCACGTAGCCTACCTGCTACATGTCTTAAAGAACTCTAAGAAGGGTAATTTCTTCTCACGTGAAAGGGCGTTTCTTCTCAGATGGCATAGAAAACGCATGAATCCTGCCAATGCTGCTGCTCTTAATGTCATTTTGTAACCGAAATGGAGTTACGCATAGGAGCTGTTCCATTACTTGGCCCGTGAGCTGCCAGTACGCTGAGGTATTACATACCTATGTGTTCTGTTTATTGCCTGCACAAACCAGTAAAGTCACTTGAAATTCTCCTCCTGTTTGTCCTATGAGGAAGAGAATTGACAGAAGAAAGCAGAGTTTGTCAAAATAAACTGAGGATTGCTGACCTAGTTCCTTCATTAAGATAATATCCCTTCAGCATTTCTCTTAGTTGGCATAGCAAACATATGTGCACGTGCACACCCAGCCATACATGTGTTATGGTATTACTGGTCTGCATGTCTTCTTATCTGTTTTACTTTATTTTTTCTCTTAACATAATGTAAGTTTACAAGTTGTTTAGATATGACTACCTCTAGCAATTACAGGAGAGATGTTTTATATACTTTGAATTTATGTTATACTAACATGCATGCTGTTTTGGGGAAAACAATCGGCTGGGTTGCAAAAAAATGGTGTGATGGTCATTTTCTAAAATGCATGACTTAAATTATTATTAATAACAACACGACAAGATAATTAACACCCTGCACAGCATTTTTCATTTTAAGAGTACTTTAGGAATATAAATTGTATAACCTCTTCAACACCCCACTTTACAACTAGAAAAATCAAAGCAGAGGTTAAGTGATTTCTCAAAAGTAAAAATAACCAGCATAAAATTCAGCAACCTGCCCCTGATGTTTCTGCCTTAACCCTAGACCAATGAGTGATCTCTCTTTCCCCTCCTTATCTAGGTTCAGGAAAACTGAGCATGGCATTAATGTAATACTCTACTGCCAGACATGATAATAGTCAATAGCCCACCTACTGAATTATATTCAGGAAACACTTTCTGAAAAGAGAGAAAACTTAATGAAAAAAATCAGCCTGAAAGATAACTAATCTTTATTAGTTTATGAAATGGAGATTTCTCCATTCCATCTCTAACTTGTAAGTACAAAATAAATTCTGAACATATTTGTTAGTGGCAGAACCTGTTGTCCTCCCAACTCAGTGAAAGAGAAAACACTAATTAGTCAATAAAGTTAGGATGGGAGGAAGACGATGCAGGTAAGGACAGTACAGAAGCTTCAGAAGTCACAAATATGACTATAGGCCAATTGATATGCAAAGCTGACATAATTTCTCAGGTGATGTCATTCTGCAGAAAGGTACTGAGTAAACAATATTTGCAATCTATTTATCTATTACGTCTTTCTTTTCATACTACCTGATGCCAGTTATTCTGTTCCACAGAGTTGGCAATACACCAATTTTGACTAATATCTAGCTTTTTATGCAAAGATGTAGCTCTAGTTCTTGGAACAAGTATGTTGAATTAGTCCTATTTACTGATAACAAAGATAACGTAAGCCTGTGTGGTGGTGAAGTCATTTTTGTCATATTGTACACATGCAACACATAAAAGCAAACTGCAGCCTTTTTACATTTTGATTAAGAATCCTTTCTAAAAGCCACCATGTCACCATTAAGTTATCAACAGAAAAATATATTTGGAACATAGAAAAAGAGATGCAATTAAATTCAGTGAATTAGAATAGCTTCAGTGGCAAGTTGTGGAAACGATGAGGTTCAAACAAAGTAGATCAGAAAATAGAAACAATGTTAACACTAGGAATTACATTAATTAACTGGTGCTGACCTCGTGGAAATTGTGCTATCATTTGTAAATAAAGCAGCTTTATATGACTAGGGAGTTGCTATTATAACAAAAATCTCTTAGTGTCTTTACTAATTTAATTAAAATCATAGGAAATATATATTCAGCTCTTCAGAATTTCATTGTCTTGAATCTTTCGGAGTTGCAATCACTGAGAGATATCAATATTCATTTGAATAGAATATATAGACCATGCTGTTGCTAGTCCTCTGCTAGACTAAATGTCCTAGATGATTCTCCTCATGGAGACTGAAAAGAGCATGAAAAAATAATGCACAGAATCCAGAATTAATATGAACACAGGAAATCAGAGGATTTCAAATAAACCCTAAATGACTTCAGTTTCCCCTTTGACAGCTTCAAGGTAACTGGGACAAAAGATAAAGCCTTGAGCCCTTTGAAGGTGAAAAGTCCTATAGAAAAACACCTCATAAATCTGAGAACCAAAAGGGATATCTTATCAATATAAACAAGAAGTAGACACACCATTCAGAAGGGAAACTCAATAACAATGGTCTTTGCTGGTAGGAAAAAATAGTCTACTCTAAAAATTTGTAACCAAAATTCAGACCACATCTGGTTTTGTATTTGAAATTCATGAAAATGCTGTGATCTGGAAAACCTCTAAATGGTTCTAGCTGAAATCTAACACAGTATTAAAACACACACACAAGCACACATATACCCACATTGTAAACAATATGGGTTTATTTCAAAATCAAAGACAATTTTGCATTTAAAATGATAACTATAATTTACCATTCTGATAAATTATGATACGGAAACGATCTCGATCGTTGTAGAAATAGTGTCCAATAAAATTAACATTCACTCCTGAGAAAACTATCAGCAAATCAGGAGTAGGAAAATACTTCCTTAAAGGTGTAAATATAACTTGTGTCAAAGCCATCATCAGGGGTCAGTAGAGAAAGGATAGATTATGAAAACTTGCCACTGAGAAAGCTGGCTTTTTAATATTTTTATTTTTTATTTTTTTATTTTTATTTGAAATGGAGTTTCGCTCTTGTTGCCCAGGCTGGAGTGCAATGGCATGATCTTGGCTCACTGCAACTTCTGGCTCCCGGGGTCAAGTGATTCTCCTGCCTCAGCCTCCCAAGTAGCTGGGATTACAGGCATGCACCACCACACCCGGCTAATTTTGTATTTTTAGTGGCGACGGGGTTTCTCCATGTTGGTCAGGCTGGTCTTGAACTCCCAACGTCAGGTGATCCGCCTGCCTCAGCCTCCCAAAGTGCGGGAATTACAGGCATGAGCAACTGCGCCCAGCTGAAAGCTAGCTTTTTATATGAAAAACTTTAAATTGGATTCCCACTTCAGAAAATACATAATTTCAGGTGAATTGAAGAATGAAATGTAAAAGGCAAAACAATAAACTTTTATCAAAACTCTATAAAGTAGAATATTTTAATATGTATAATAAAACCAATTTTTTTAGGAAGATACAACACTCACATCATGAAGAAAATTGGAAAAAGTAGGATATTATAAAATTAAGGAATTGTTATAATCTAAAGTTCCCATGAAAGCATAAGCACTTCCCAGGAGAAGACATTTCTAGCACATACATGTAACAGTAAACTATGTATCAATAAGAAAATTATAAAGAGCCCTTTAGAAAAATTAGCAAAAGACAAAAAAGTTTTTCTTAGAAGATACACACATGACTCATATTACATGAAAATACTCTCAATATTATTATCAGAAAAATTCAAATTAAAATGTCCAACAATGATAGACTGGATTAAGAAAATGTGGCACATATACACCATGGAATACTATGCAGCCATAAAAAATGATGAGTTCATGTCCTTTGTAGGGACATGGATGAAATTGGAAATCATCATTCTCAGTAAACTATCTCAAGAACAAAAAACCAAACACCGCATATTCTCACTCATAGGTGGGAATTGAACAATGAGAACACATGGACACAGGAAGGGGAACATCACACTTCAGGGACTGTTGTGGGGTGGGGGGAGGGGGGAGGGATAGCATTGGGAGATATACCTAATGCTAGATGACGAGTTGGTGGGTGCAGCGCACCAGCATGGCACATGTATACATATGTAACTTACCTGCACATTGCGCACATGTACCATAGAGCCTAAAGTATAATAATAATAATAAAAAAGAAAAAAAAATTTTAAATCATATATATTGAATGACAGTCAACATTTAAAAGCTTGAATATATCATGTTAGAGAGTACACAGAGTCATGGGAATGCTCAAGCACAGTTGGTAGAAATTTCAAACCGTTAAATCATTTTCAAAAAGATTTTGACACTACTTAGTAAATTTGTTTTATTTTGTTTAGTTTTTGAGACGGAGTCTTGCTCTGTTGCCCAGGCTGGAGTGCAGTGGCACGATCTTGGCCCACTGCAACCTCTGCCTCCCAGGTTCGAGCGATTCTCCTGCCTCATCCTCTGGAGTAGCTGGGATTACAGGCATGTGTCACCTCGCCCGGCTGATTTTTTTTGTATTTTTTTTTTTTAGTAGAGACTGGGTTTCACCACGTTGGCCAGGCTGGTTTCAAACTCCTGACCTCAGGGGATCCACACCCCTTGGCCTCCCACAATGCTGGGATTACAGGCATGAATCACCGCGCCCGGCCTCTACTTAGTATTTGAAAATGTGCATGCCTTATACTTCAAGCGGTCCGCTCTTGCAAAAATACCATTGAGAAACACTTGAGTACATGCAGTAATAAACAGGTTTTTAAAAAGTGAATAGGATCATTATTTGTAACAGCAAATATTCCAAACCAAATGCCAATCAACAGCAGAATGGTCAAATATTTGTAATACATTAATATACTGGGAAACTACACAGCTGGGAAAATGAATCAATTACAGTAACTAGCAAGTTAGAGGAATTTCACATACTTAATTCTGAGTTAAAGAAGTCACAGAAAAATGTATATGACATGGTTTATTTCATTTAAATTTCAAAAAAATACAAAAAATGAAACTACATAGACATGTAAAACTTTAGACAAAAGGAGATGATTAATAAAATATGAATGTTTTTAGTTACTTCTGGGGAGAAGTTTGGATGATAATATTGGGGCGAGGCACTCAGAGGGCTTCTAAGATGCTGAGAAACTACGTTTTTAAACTGGGAGAGATGATGATTAGATGGAGAGATAGAGAGATAGAGATTGGAGAATTTCATTCTGCTACTATTTTTTAAATCTGTACTTATATCTTTTGGGAATAGAACATTTTAAACAAACAAAAGTACATACTAGACTTAAGTCCATTAACCTGACATCCATTAAGCACATTGGCTTTGAAGCTAGACAAATTTGGACACAGTTCTGGGTCAATCACTTACCACTTCTGTGATTTGGGGAATGTTTATTTAACCTATCAAATCCTCTCTTCTTTTATCTGTGAAATAGAATAAAAGTATCTATTTCATAGAAATGTAAAGTTTAAGTAAGGTAGTGAATGTAAAGTACTCAGCACAGCACCTGCCAAAATAGTACTCATGATTAAACGCTGGTTATTACCATCATCTCCATCCTACATGGAATAATTAAAACATATAAACTTATGGTAGAGTGAGACAGAACAAGATTCTAAAATCATACTACCTCTGTTATCTCAGAGAGTTTGTATTGTCTCTGGTTCTCAGTTTTCTCAGCTTTAAAATGAAGATAAGAATACTTAGCTCAATTGGTAAGATGAGGACTATTTGAAATCATCTATATAAACTGCCCAGCAGACTGCCTGATACATGCTTAGTTTTCAGCAAGGCATAATTTCTATGTTAGCAGTATATTGCTGTTGTCAATAAAGCATCTTAATAGTGGCTTTGTAACATTTCAATTTAACTAGGCTGAACTTCATTTCCTAAAAATCCCTTTTCCTGGTTTGCTTTTGGTGAACATGAGTCACAAGAGAGATTCTTGTGGGAGACCTTGTGGGAGGGTCAAAGTGAAGCTGCATTCATTTTATAGCACACACACACTGCTCACCATAGTGTAAGCCGGAGACCAGACCTCCAGCTGTTTCATCTTCCTCTAGATCTTCCTATAGCTCTTCTCAATTCTGGGCCAGGTATATTTTTAGCTTCATAAGAAGGACCCCAGAATCTGCAGGACGGCCATACCCTCAAGATCAGAGGCAACAAGACTGATATGAGGTTTAATCCATGCCAAGCCAACTTGTGCTTGTGGGCTCTAGCTTGTTCTTGCACTCCTCCGTTTTACATTCATCTTTCCTTTTCTGTTGCCTGCCCTGTAGTCTTCAAGTACCAACAGCATCAGATGCACAGATGACAGCTTTACAGAAACTGCTTAGCCAACTCCTACAATTGTGTAAGGTAAAATCCTTGTAACAGAATCCTTTCTGTGTATGTATGTGTGCATGTGTGTGTATACTTATATATGTATGTATGCATGTGCATATGTATACATACGCATACCTACACAGATACAATAATATATGCATACATTTACTTATAAGTAGGACAAATATAATACATAACGTGTTTGTATGTATATATATCTTAGTACTCTTGCTTCTCTAATTGACTCCTGATTTATATGTTAGCCTCACAATCTGTGAATAATTGTTTTTGCTGACATAGTAATAACTTCTTTATTTTAGACTTTAAAAATAAGATTCAGTCCGTGTTGGTAAAAAGCTATAGAGAAGAGGCGCACAAAAATTTTGAGTAAAGATGTAGTTCAAGTGGGGTAGAATGAGCACTATTCCACCAACTCTGTAACGAAGAGGGCATATACAGGTTTGGATGAGAATTTAAACTACAAGGGTTTACATTGTTAATCATCCCAGAATTGTTCAGTAATATCATATTCAAGCCTCCCTCTTACACTGGGAAACACTTGGGACACAATCATGATCAGAAGAGGAATTTCACTACAGCTACCACCATCATTTGCCTCCCTTAGTGATGTTCCCTGTGCTCACCCTCAGCCATTTTCCCCTGGAAAACCAGGAATGGGAAGACAGAAATTTTTGGAAATCTAATCTGTCTTTCATCCTGAAGACAAGTGATCTGTGTCTCAAAGTTGCCTTCTTCTTCTATGTTCGGCATAAATGGAATTTGAAAAAAATCTAGTGACAGGGTATGAATCATATGAGTTAAGATATCATCAGTTATTTGCCATGGCATGATATTTATTATGACATTTTAGACCTGGACAAAGTAATAAAACTAATTAGATCCCTTAACTCTTCATGTTACAAATGGGGAAACTATGGTTTAAAAAGATTACTGTCAAATTTGCCAAAGCCACATAAGTATTTAGTGGCAAGTTTCTAAGGAGAATTAAGTTCTTGTGTAAACAGATGTCCAATGAGGTTTTTTTCTTCCCTAGAGGTTTAAAGCAATTCTGGAAGAACTAAACTTTTCGAACTTCTTTATAGAATATGACCAACAAATAATGCTATAGAGCTTCACATTTATTTTCCTGTCCTGAAGTAGGTAACATTGGCCTTGAAAATTGTATTGAATACCAACAGCTTTCAAGATGGAGAGGAGAAGCCTGGAAAATTTTAAATAACCTTGATGCTACTTATTTTACAGAGCATACAGTCCCATTGATGATCATTGCCATGTTTGTGGTGGTTAACCTGTGAATGCTGGCAGGAAATCAATGTGACCTCTTGTCTGGTTCCCATGCTTCAGAGACTCTCCCCCTTGATGGCTGAAGATTTAAGAGCATCAATAAGTGCTTTTTTACTCTCTGAATATTTTCCTTTTTTATGACATGAATCAAAATATTTTTGCTGTTTAGGAATATTTCTCACTCTTTTTAGATTTTAAACTTAATTGGGAAGGTGTTAATGAGGCCATGGTTAGAAATATCATTCCCATCTGGGATGGGACAATCTTTCACAACTAAAAACTGAATTTTAAACTTTGTCAAGTCATATAAAAAATAAGTATCTCGGCTGGGCACGGTGGCTCACACCTGTAATCGCAGCACTTTGGGAGGCCAAGGTGGGCGGATCATGAGGTCAGGAATTCGAGACTAGCCTGGCCAAAATGGTGAAACCCCGTCTCTATTAAAAATACTAAAATTAGCCAGGAGTGGTGGTGCGAACCTGTAGTCCCAGCTACTCAGGAGGCTGAGGCAGGAGAATCGCTTGAACCTTGGAGAAGGAGGTTGCAGTGAGCCAAGATCGCATCACTGCACTCCAGAGTGAGATTCCATCAAAAAAAAAGAAAGAAAGAAAGAGAGAGACGGGGGGGGAAAGAAAAAGAAAGAAAGAAAGAAAGAGAGAGAGAGAAAGAAAGAAAGAGAGAGAAAGAGAAAGAAAGAAAGAAAGAAAAGAAAGAAAGAAAGAAAAAGGAAGGAAAGAAAAGTGTCTCTGAAATACATTTAAGGATGGCTTGGAGTAAATTCATTCTCCCCTTTGAAAACAAATATGCACTCTTTCTCATGCCTCACCACAGCTTTCTTACCTTCCCTCCTCCCCCACCCCTACCACAGATAGACTCACAGGACACACACACTCCCTGGTTATCTAACCACATGGTCAGGGAAAAATAATTGAGTATAGTGCCAGGTAGGTAGTGTTGGTTGTAATTGTTGGTCAGAGAAGAACTCTGATGCTGGATAGAATGGAATTTAAGTCCGTATTCATAAATCTACAAGCTTTGTGACCACAGCAAGTTACTTAAGTTAAGCATGAGTTTCTTTATGTTTAGAATAGGAATAATAATACTACTTAATTCACAGAGTTGTAGTGAGAGTCAAACGAGGTAGTGCATATAATGTACATAGCAGAATGCCTTACATATTCTAGCTAATAAATATTTGTTTAATAACATGTTTTGAAAAATAAGTAATATCTTGTTCAGCATCCAAACTCCCATTTCCTTAGTGGCTTTTCTTGAATTATTTTTTATTTTTGTCAATTGACGGATTAACTTGTAGGTTTGCCTATTTCGTCAATTGATAGATTAACTTGTAGGTTTGCCTAAAAGACGATTTTGAGATTTTTCAAAGAATACTTTTAAAACAACAACAACAACAAAAAAAAACAAAACCTCTTTGGTTGGATATCTTATCTACCTGATCTCTTTATTTATGAAATAAAGACTTGAGGGTAAATTATTTTTAATTCACTTCGTGGAGTCAAATTATCTTTTTCTATTATTATATGACTTGTTCCTCACCTGCTCCAGACTCATTACCTTGTCTTAACCAATAAAATGGTACAGGAAAGACACTCTAGGATAAGCAGAATGCATGTTGTTGGTAGGAGAAATGGAGATACTGAATATAAGAGAAATAGAGCTATAAATGTGTTAGTGTCCTGAGGTTAAAGAAAAGAGAACCTAGAATTGCAAGATGAGAACTCAGAAAGAAAATGGTCTTTCTAAGAAGGAAATCTAGGATTATTAAAGTAACCAATCAATCAACCTCAGGGAAGGCAAAGTGGAGGAAGTAGAATGAGCTTAGATTTTAGCCTTTGTTTTCTTCATAAAATAGGAGGCAAAGTGTTTTTGCTGGAATTTGAAAAACAGGATAAGAAGTTAGAGAAGATCTCAAAGAGTTTTGTGGAAAATAATCTACAATACAGACAAGTATAGTGCAAAAGTGGGAAGGAACTAAGGTCAGAGAAGCTGAATTTGGGCTGGACCTCATCGGAGCTCTTTTGGAATTCAAGGTTTAGAAGCCTAAACAGGAACAGGAAAGTTTTTGGAGTTTTCAGAGTTGAGAATCCCTGTAGTGTGAGTAACAAAGGGTAAATGTGGTAAGAGACTTAGGATCTGGGTTCAGGCACACAGACATTCTAATAGAAATTGGTTATGTTTCAGGGATTTATTCAGCTGGGAGCTTAGCCGATTCAGCCTCATCTATGTCATGACAACATGGATGCTCAATTGGAGAATACCCTCTCAATGAGAATCAGTTTTCATTTCTGTTATATCAATATACACTGAAAGAAACCCAAGTCAAATCATTACAGATGTACTGTCTTACTGTTTTCATCCTATTTTGAATTATGCTATTATTTTTACATTGGAGTGTATATGTGTGCGTGTATAACTGTCTACTTTAGTTTGCTAAGGCTGCCCTAAAAAAAGTACAACAAATTGGGTAGCTTAAACAAGAGAAATGTATTTTCTCTTGTAAACCAAAACATATCTGAGACAGGTTTCAAATAGCTTAGAAGTTTGTTTTGCCAGGGTTAAGGACATGCCTGTGACACAGCTCCAGAAGGTCCTGAGAACACATGCCCAAGGTGGTCATGCCACAGCTTGGTTTTTAGGGAGACATAAGGCATCAATCAATACATGTAAGATGTACAGATGTACATTGGTTTGGTCTGGAAAGACAGGTCAATTTGAAGGGGCAGGGGAAAGCTGGGGAGTTCCAGGTCATAGGTGGTTGCAAAGATTTTCTGATTGGCAATTGGTTGAAAGAGTTTATCTAAAGATCTGGAATTGGCCGGATGAAGTGGCTCACACCTGTAATCCCAACACTTTGGGAGGCCGAGGCAGGTGGGTCACTTGAGGTCAGGAGCTCGAGACCAGCCTGGCCAACATGGTGAAACCCTGTCTCTACCAAAAATACAAAAATCAGCTGGATGTGGTGGCATGCACCTGTAATCCCAACTACTTGGGAGCCTGAGGCAGGAGAATTGGCTTGAACCTGGGAGGCAGAGGTTGCAATAAGCTGAGATCTTGCCACTGCACTCCAGCCTGGGTGACAAGCGAGACTCCGTCTCAAAAAACAAAAACAAAACAAAACAGATCTGGAATCAATAGAAGGGAGTGTCTGGGTTAAGACAAAAGATTGTGGAGATCAGGATTTTTATTATGCAGATGAAGCAAGTCTCCAAATAGCAGGCTTCAGACAGAATATATTGTAAATGTTTCTTATCAGACTTATAAAGGTGCCAGACTCTTAGTTAATTCTCTCCTGGATCAGGGAAAAAACCTGGAAAGGGAAGGGAAAAGGGAAGAGACACCTCTGCAGGATCATTTCAAAATAAGTCAAAGAAATATATTTTGGGGTAAAATACTTTAATTTCTTTTAAGGCCTTTTATCTATCATATTGGTATCTTATTGCTACGGAGTCTGCTTTGTCAGTCTTAAGGTCTGTTTTAATGTTAAATGCTGGCCTGCTGTGCCTGAAATCCAAAAGAAGTAGAGTATAATGTGGTATGTCTGACCCCTATTAACCTCATCTAGTTAGCCTGAACTCGTTTTTCTAACTTAGGAATGCCCTTGGCCAAGAGGAGGGGTCCATTCAATTGGTTGGGGGGCTTAGAATTTTATTTTCAGTTTACACTCAGTTCTGGTAGCTAAATGTGGTTCCTTCAATTGACTGTAAGGGAGAATATGTCCCATGTCCCTCTATCTTTTGGTAGTTTTCAGGCAGTCTTTGGTGTTCTTTGGCTTCTAGATATATCACTGTAATCTCTGCTTTTGTGTTCACCTGACATTCTCCCAATGCTCATTCATGTCTGTGTCCAAATTTCTCCTTTTATAAGAACATCTGTCATATTGGACTAGGGGATTATCCCACTCCAGTATGACCTCATTTTAACAAATTATGTCTACCAAGTCCTTATTTCCAAATAAAGTCCCATTTTGAGGCACTAAAGTTTAGGGCTTCAACATGTACGCTTTTGGAAAACACAATTCAACCCATAACACTATCCATATATTCATATCTCTATATAAGTTTGCTTCTACATCTATATCTTTCTATGTATCTGTCTAGTTCACATCTCTCTGTCTAAAGTGTATATATGATTTTCTTTCTTTAAGGGAACTATTTTTTATGTGTTATTATTGTTTTTTTCAATTTTTAGTTTAAGTTTGGGGGTACATGTGAAGGCTTGTTACATAAACACTTCGTTTGTTGTACATATTATTGTAACACACAGGCATTAAGCTCAGTACCCGATAGCTACCTTTTCTGCTCCTCTCCCTACTTCACCCTCCCCCATCAAGTACAACCTAGTGTCTGTTGTTTTCTTCTTTGTGTCCATCATCATTTAGCTCCCACTTATGAGACCATGTGGTATATGATTTTTTGTTCCTGTGTTAGTGTGCAAGGATGATAGCCTCCAACATGATTCATGCTCCCACAAAAGACATGATCTTGTTCTTTCTTATGGCTGCATAATATTCCATGATGTATATATACCACATTTTCTGTATCCAGTCTGTCACTGATGGCCACTTAGGTTGATTTGTGTCTTTGTTATTTTGAACAGTATCTTTATGATGGAATGCTTTATATTCCTCCGGGTATATACCCAGTAGTGGATTGCTATGTAGAATGGTAGTTCTGCTTTTAGGTCTTTAAGGAATTGCCAAACTGCTTTCCACAATGATTGAACTAATTTACACACCCATCAACAGTGTATCAGGGTTCCTTTTTTTATTTATTTTTTATTTTTTATGATAGCCATTCTGACTAGTGTTTAATGGTATCTCATTGTGGCTTTAATTTGCATTTCTTGATCAGTGATATTGAGCTTTTTTTATGTGGTTGTTGCCTGCATGTATGTCTCCTTTTGAGAAGTGTCTGTTCATGTCCTTTGCCCATTTTTTAATTTCTTTTTCTTGTTAAATTTGTTTAACTCTTTATAGATGCTGGATATTAGACCTTTGTCAGATGCATAGTTTGGTAGTTTGTAAAATTTTTCTCCCATTCTTTAGGTTGTCTGTTTACTCTGTTGATATTTTCTTTTACTGTACAGAAGCTCTTAAGTTTAATTAGATCCCATTTGTCAATTTTGCTGTTGGTTCAATTGCTTTTGGTGTCATTGTCATGAAATCTTTGCCTGTTCCTATGTCCAGGATGGTATTGCCTAGGCTGCCTTCCAGTGTTTTTATAGTTTTGAGTTTTACATTAAATTCTTTAATCTATTTTGAGTTAATTTTGGTATATGGTCTAAGGAAAGGGTCCAACTTCAGTCTTCTGCATATGGCAAGCTAGTTATCCAAGCACCATTTATTGAATAGGAAGTCCTTTCCCCATTGCTTGTTTTTGTCAGCTATGTCAAAGATCAGGTAGTTGTAGATGTGCGGCCTTATTTCTCAGCTCTCTATTCTGTTCCATTGGCCTATATGCCTGTTTTTGTACCAGTATCATGCCGTTTTGATCACTGTAGCTTTGTAGTATAGTTTGACATTGGGTAATGTGATTCCTCCAGCTTTGTTCCTTTTGCTTAATATTGCCTGGGCTATTCTGACTCTTTTTTGTTTCCATATAAAATTTAAAATAATTTTTTCTAGTTCTGTAAGGCATGTCATTGGTAGTCTGATAGAAATAACATTGAATCTATAAATGGCCTTTAGCAATGTAGCCATTATAATGATATTGGTTTTTCCTATCAATGAGCATGGAGTGTTTTTCCATTCAATTGTATCTTCTCTGATTTCTTTGAGCAGTGTTTTGTAATTCTCATTGTAGAGATGTTTCACCTCCTTGATTAGCTGTATTCCTACATATTTTATTGTTTTTGTGACAATTTTGAATGAGGTCACCTTTCTGATTTGGCTCTCAATTTGGTTATTATTGGTGTATAGGTATGCTAGTGATTTTTGTACATTGATTTTGTATCCTGAAAGTTTGTTGAAGTAGTTTGTCAGCTGAAGAAGTTTTGGGGCCAAGACTTTGGAGTTTTCTTTATATAGAATCATGTCATCTGCAAACAGAGATAGTTTGACTTCCTCTTTTTCTATTTGAATGCCATTTTTTCCTTTCTCTTGCCTGATTACTCTGGCTAGAACTTCCAATACTATGTTGAATAAAAGTGGTGACAGAGGGCATCCTTGTCTTGTGCTGGTTTTCAAGGGGAATGCTTCCAGCTCTTGAACATTTAGTATGATGTTATCTGTAGGTTTGTCATAGATGGTGCTTATTATTGAGAGGTATGTTCCTTCAATACCTAGTTTATTGAGAATTTTTAACATGAAGGGATGTTGAATTGTATTGCAGCATTTTCTGCATCTATTGAGATTATCATATAATTTTTGTCTTTAGCTCAATTTATGTGATGAATCACATTTATTGATTTGTGTATGTTGAACCAACTTTTCACCCTGGGGATGAAGCCTACTTGATTGTGGTGGATAAGCTTCTTGATGTGCTGCTGGATTCGGTTTGCCAGTACTTTATTGAGGATTTTTATACTGATGCTCATCAAAGATGCTGGCCTAAAGTTTTCTTTTTTCATTGTGTCTTTGCCAGGTTTTGGCATCATTTGGCATACAATGAGTTAGGGAGAAATTTTTCCTTTTCAATTTTTTGAAACAGTTCTAGTAGGAATGGTCCCAGCTCTTCTTTGTATATCTAGTAGAATTCAGCTGTGAATCCATCTGGTCCTGGACATTTTTTCATTGGTAGGCTATTTATGACTGCCTGTGATGGTTAATATTGTCAACTTGATTGGATTGAAGGATGCAAAGTATTGTTCATAGGTGTGTCTGTGACGGTGTTGCCAAAGGAGATTAACATTTGAGTTGGTGGACTGGAAGAAGCAGACCCACCCTTAATGTGTGTGGGTACCACCTAATCAACTGCCAGTGCAGCTAGAATAAAGCAGGGAGATGAAAAGAGAAGACTTGTTAAGTCTTCCGACCTTCATCTTTCTTCCTTGCTGGATGCTTCCTGCCCTTGAATATTGGACTATAAGTTCTTCAGCTTTTGGACCCTTGGACTTACACCAGTGGTTTGCCAGGTCTGTTAGTCTGATGGGCTTCCCATTGTAGGTGACCAGGCCTTTCTCTATGGCTGCCCTTAACATTTTTTCTTTCATTTCAACCTCGGATAAGCTGATGATTATGCATCTTGGAGATGATCTTCTCATGAGATATATTACTGGAATTCTCTGCATTTCCTGAATTTGAATGTTGGCCTGTCTAGCAAGGTTGGGGAAGTTCTCATGGGTAACATCCTGAAATGTTTTCCAAATTGTTTCCATTCTCCCCAGCTCTTTTGGGTACACCAATCAGTCATAGATTTGGTCTCTTTACGTAATCCCATATTTCTTGGAGGTTTTGTTCATTCTTTTTTATTCTTTTTTCTTTATTCTTGTCTGTCTGTTGTCTTATTTCAGAAAGATAGTCTTCAAGCTCTGAGATCCTTTCCCCTGCTTGGTCTATTCTGCTATTAATACTTTTGATTGCATTATGAAATTATTGTATTGTGTTTTTCAGCTCTATCCTGGATATTTTGTTTGTTAGCACCTGCAATGTTTTATCGTGATTTTTAGCTTTCTTGCATTGAGTTAGAATGTGCTCCTTCAGCTCAGTGAAGTTTGTTTTTATCCACTGTATTAGTCCATTTCACACTGCTGATAAAGACATACTCAAGATTGAGTGATTTACAAAAGAAAGAGGTTTAATTGGACTTACAGCTCCACATGGCTGGGGAGGCCTCACAATCATGGCAGAAGGTGAAAGGCATGTCTCACCTGGTGGCAGACAAGGGAAGCGAGCTTGTGCAGGGGAAACTCCCCTTTATAAAACCATCAGATCTCATGAGATTTATTCTTATCATGAGAACAGCATGGGAAAGACCTGACCTCATGAGTCAATTACCTCCCACTAGGTCCCTGCCACAACACATGGGAATTCAAGATGAGATTTGAGTGGGGAAACAGACAAACCATATCATCCATATTCTGAAGTCCACTTCTGTTGTTTAAGCCATGTCAGCCTCAGCCCCATTCTGAACCCTTGCAGGAGAGGTGATGTGGTCATTTGGAAGAGAGAGGGCACTCTGGCTTTTTGACTTGTCAGAGTTCTTGCATGGATTCTTCCTCATCTTTATGGGCTTACCTACCTTCATTTTGAGGTTGCTGGCCTTTGGATGAGTTTTTTTTGTTGTTGTGGTTTTGGTTTTTCTTTAACAGTTTGGCCATTTTTCCATAAGGTTGCTGCAGTTTGCTGGGCATCTGCTACAGTCCCTAGTCACCACAGATTTTCCAGTACCTGGCGTATCACCAGTGAAGGCTGCAAAACAGCAGAGATGGCAGCCAGCCCCTCCCTCTGGGAACTCTGTCCCAGGGGTGTACACACCTGTTGCCAGCAGGGATGTACCTGTAGGAGATGGCTGGAGACCCTGGTTGGAAGGTCTCACCCAGCAGCCAGGAGGAACAGGATCAAGGAACTGCTTAAAGAAGCAGCCTAGCCCCACTTTAGTAGAGCAGCCATGTTTTGCTGGGGTACCATTTCTGCCCCTCCCTCCCACCACACCCTTCTCCCCCATCAGTTGGGCTCACCAAAGCCCAGAGTCTGGAATGGCTAAGTTGCTAACACAGCAAAGATGGCAGCCCGCCCCTCCCTTTAGGAATGCTATACTAGGAAGTTTTGAAACCTCTGTCAGCCAGAGAATGTGGGTGGGAGTGGCTGGAGGGCCCAGTTGGGAAGTCCTGCTCAGTGAGGATGAACAGATCAGGGACCCATTAAGGAAGCAGTCTGGTCACACTTTCATAGAGTAGCTGTGCCATGCTGTGGTACCACTTCCACCTGTGGGCAGTTTGGACTCTCCTAAGCCCAGAGGCTGGAATGGCTGAGTTGTCCAAACAGTAAAGATGGTGGCCCGTCCCTACCCCTGGGCACTCCATCCCACGGATAAATCAAAACTGTCTGCCTGAAAATATGGGCAGGGGTGGCTGGAGGCCACAGTTGTGAGGTCCTACTCAGAGATAAGGGGTGGATCAGGGACCTGCTTAAAGAAGCAGTCTGGCTGCATTTTGGTAGAGCAGATGTGCTGTGCTGGGGGTGGGGGGAATCCCTCTTTCCCGCAGATGGTTTGAACTTTCCTAAGTCTGCAGGCTGAAACAGCTGAGTTGTCCAAACAGCAAAGAAGGTGGCCCTCCTCTCCCCTTGGGCACTCCATCCCAGGGAGAAATAAAAACTCTGTCTGCTGGAGAATATGGATGGGGCTGGCTGGAGGCCCTTGTTGGGAGGCTCTGCCCTGAGATGAGGAATTGATAGGGATCCTGCTTAAAGAAGCAGTCTGGTCATATTTAGGTAGAGCAGCTGTGCTGCGCTGGGGGAGGGTCCCTTTCATCCTCAGTCAGTTTGGTTTGGACTTTCCTAAACTTGCAAGCTGGAAAGGCTGAGTTATCCAAACTGCAAAGATGGTGGCCTCCCGCCCCTACACCCCCAACCCGGGAACTCTGTCACATCCCAGGTAGGTGCAACACTGTTGTGGGCGGGGCAGGGGTGTTTGGAGGGTAGGTTCCTGGCTGGAATTCCAAGCCAGTGGATCTTCTCCTATGAGACACTGTGGAAATGGAGCCCACAGACCTACACTGCTTGGCCTCCTGAATTCAGTTCCCTTCCTGAATCCAACTTCCCTCCTTGCCTGCGAGGCAGGCACCTTTGCCAAGGGTCCCAGGGCCAAAGTATGTAAAGCTCCTGCATCTCTGTGTGTGCCTCAGCAGCTGCTCTGCACAGACTCCACATAGCTCTGTCTGTCAGACCAAAGGCCCTGGTGCAGTGGGTTTGGGAGTGTACCTCCTGACTCGAGGGTTGCAAAGATCTATGAGAGAAGCGCGGTTTTCCGGGTTGGCATATTCACTCACCGCTTCCCCGGGAGAGGGAGGTTCCCTTGGCTCCGTGTCACTCTCGGGCAGGCAATCACCCTGCCCTGCTTTTCTTCGTTCTCTGTGGGTCCAGCTGTTTCACTGGTCAGTCCCAATGTGAATACCTGGATATTTCAGTTGAAGGTGCTGTATTTACTCTTCCCTTTCCTTCCTCTCCCTGAGAGCTACACACTGTAGCTGCTTCTAGTCAGCCATTTTGGCCCTGAGAATGTGTCCGGAATTGGTGGGTTCTTCGTCTCACTGACTTCAAGAAGGAAGCCGCGGACCCTCACGGTGAGTGTTACACCTCTTAAGGTGGCGCATCTGGAGTTTGTTCCTTCTGATGTTCGGATGTGTTCGGAGTTTCTTCCTTCTGGTGGGTTCGTGGTCTTGCTGGCTCAGGAGTGAAGCTGCAGACCTTCGCGGTGAGTGTTACAGCTCTTAAGGTAGCGCGTCTGGAGTTGTTCGTTCCTCCCGGTGGTTTCGTGGTCTCGCTGGCTTCAGGAGTGAAGCTGCAGACCTTCGCGGTGAGTGTTACAGCTCTTAAGGCGGCGCGTCTGGTGTTGTTCGTTCCTCCCAGTGGGCTTGTGGGCTCGCTGGCTTCAGGAGTGAAGCTGCAGACCTTCGCGGTGAGTGTTACAGCTCTTAAGGCAGCGCGTCTGGAGTTGTTTGTTCCTCCCAGTGGGCTCGTGGTCTCGCTGGCTTCAGGAGTGAAGCTGCAGACCTTCGTGGTGAGTGTTACAGCTCATAAAAGCAGTGTGGACCCAAGGAGTGAGCAGTAGCAAGATTTATTGCAAAGAGCAAAAGAACAAAGCTTCCACAATGTGGAAGGGGACCAGAAAGGGTTGCCACTGCTGGCTTGGGCAGCCTGCTTTTATTCTCTTATTTGGCCCCACCCACATCCTGCTGATTGGTAGAGCCGAGTGGTCTGTTTTGACAGGGCGCTGATTGGTGCATTTACAATCCCTGAGCTAGACACAAAGGTTCTCCACGTCCCCACCAGAATAGCTAGATGCAGAGTGTCGATTGGTGTATTCACAAACCGTGAGCTAGACACAGGGTGCTGATTGGTGTGTTTACAAACCTTGAGCTAGATACAGAGTGCCGATTGGTGTATTTGCAATCCCTGAGCTAGACATAAAGGTTCTCCACGTCCCCACCAGACTCAGGAGCCCAGCTGGCTTCACCCAGTGGATCCTGCACCGGGGCTGCAGGTGGAGCTGCCTGCCAGTCCCGGTGCCGTGCGCCCTGAAGAACTATATATCTTCTAAGAAACAAAATGATTTTACAATTTTATTTTTCTTTCTGCATTCTATATTTTATTTTGTTAATTTTCTTCATTGTTTACTCCCAAATGAGGAAAGCCTCTTAAAAAAAAAAGCCATTTTGATTAATAGACAATTCATGTATCAGTTACAGCATCCAGTCACAGAATAAAAAAACCACTTATTTTAATAAAGATAATTCAGTGTAAATAATTGTTAAGTATTGAAAAATAAAAATGAAAAAAGGAAAACTAATGTGTCCTCGAAGTGGCAATTTCTAGAAGTAGGTATTATTTCTAGAGCTGGGAAGACAAACAAAAGAGTTGGAATAATTAAAGAATAAAATCTAGGAGAAAGGGTCCCACAGTACTGGAACATGGACCTCTAATTGGACAGTGCTGAGCCACCACTGATGTCTCTGCTTGGAGTTGGGGGTCTGGGGAACTAGGATCCAGGCCTCTCATGGACACTGTCAGCTGTTGCTGGTACTTCCGACGGGTGGCAGAACAGATTCTGTCCCTGAGTGTTGGAAAAAATTGCAAGCTGAAATCAACTGCTGTTACTGAGATGAAAAAAAATTATGGCTGACACAACGCTAACAAGAACAGGAAGTAGAAACAGGCTAAGGTAATGAGCAGAAAGGAATGTGTTCTTCCTCAAGCCTTACTGTCTTCTTCCAGCACCTCTTATTGACAGGGTCTAACAGAAAGCCTGCTGGCAAAGCAGAAATATGTTTTGCAGAATTTCAACATCACAAAGCAGAATATGGAAGGGTAGATTTGAAGCTGAGAGACAAGAGCCTCATAACTGGCACGATACAGGAAATATGAAAGACTACATAGCTTTTGATCAACATTTCTTTGAGAAGTTTCCATACGCTGATATCCCCTCATACATGCTTTTTACTGATGTTGTAAACTTTCAGTTTGATTCCTTACTACTTTAATCCCACTTGGACCAGCCGCAGGCTAACCCGTTTTGTCAGGGCTTAGTTACACCTCACTCAGTGACTTCCCAAAAGAGCTTGTTCCTTCAACAGCTAATTAGAGCACTAGGTCAGAACAACAAACAAACCATCAAGGAAATAAGCAATGCCAGGCTCCAAAGAATGAAAGATATTCCCAACTCCTACTCCTACCCCTTAGGAAATTTGAGGGTTTAACTCCCAAAGATCAGAATTAAATAGTCTGCAAACAACTGAAAAATGGTGGGTAAATCAACACAAATTACTTGACTCAATAAACTTAAGTTTACATTTCTCCACAACCTGCATATTAAGTGTTAGCAGATATTTTAATTGCTCATTCTTGGATATATGTGGGGTGACCTTGTGAGATTTGCACTGGTTGAATATCTCCTATTAGACTCATTCTTATTTGGATGACCTAACTGTTGATATGACCAAGATCATGTCCTATTTCCTTCCAGGTAATATCCATTTAGAATCCAATAATGTTCAGTTATAACTTGATAGTTATAATGATAAATTTCATTACTCTTTAATGACAATTATGCGTAACCTAAATACTAGAGTTTGCAACAATTCTGCCAAATTCTTACCGATAGAAAACTTGCGGTTGAAAGATTACTTCAGAATAGATTATTCTGTAGGCCGAGAGGGTTCATCAAAGAAAAAGAAAAAAAAAAAAAAAACTAGCCAAATCCATATATAATTACAAACTCATTTTATTAAATGGCAGTCAGTTACCAAGTGGAACTTTAGGGAATAAAGAGTGGGCATTTCCACAGTTCTCTTATTAAGGAAGCAGCTTTATTTGATGACTAGGAATCACCACCTGTTTTCCTATTTCCATTTTAGGCAGGATAAAAAGTGATCACTTCCATGTTAAATCCTTTAAGCTCCTCAATATTGATGTCTCCATATGGGCACAAAAATGAATTAAGGGTCTCCAGGGTTTTTGTTTTGTTTTGTTTTGAGATGGACTCTCACTCTGTCACCCAGGCTGGAGTGCAATGGTGTGTTCTTGGCTGACTGCAACCTCCACCTCCCAGGTTCAAGCCATTCTCCCGACTAAGGCTCCGCAGTAGCTGGGACTACAGGCACGTGCCACCACAACCAGCTAATTTTTGTATTTTTAGTAGAGATGGGGTTGGCCAAGCTGGTCTCAAACTCCTAACCTCGTGATCCGCCCACCTCGGCCTCCCAAAGTGTTGGGATTACAGGAGTAAGCCACCACACCTGGCTGGTTCTCCAGGGTTCTATAAACAAAAATATAATATTAAGAAGGTATTACTGCACTCTGGCTAGGAAGTTTTTCTTTATTCTCCACATAGCACCAAAGTAGACAAAGGCGATAGTCTCATACCTGATGGAAGGGAATTGACCAGTCTATCTTTAGAGTCAAAAAGTTTGTCCACAAGTTAAACAACATTATGAGCATAATAAAATTTCAATTACAATTCAGAGGAAATCACACAAATTTTTTTAAAAATTCAAATCACCTAATAAAGTCACTTTTGAAAATTATTGGATTTTAGTGGAAAGTTTATATTATTAGTGGAAAGTTATATAATATATAAAAATGTAATATGTATAAATTTAAATTTTATAATTATATTTATAATATATGATATGTGTAATATATATATAGGAAGACTATCAAGTAAAACAATATATATTTTGGCATGTCATTAATGACATGATCCTATGAGAAAAATGAGAAAATTACAATTATTTTTAATAACCCAGTAAGAAAATCCATTCTTTTTTCTGTCTAATATTTATTCTTATTTTGTAGAACTCAGATTTATTTTCTTTTTGGATACAGAAAATATATCTGTTCTAAAAACATTTGGCTAGTCAGTTTAGGCTAAAAACCCATCATGAAAAGAATGTTAGCTGCCAGTGCTGTAGACTTTGTCTGAAGCAGAAGGTTCCAATCTTTTCCAGACTATTTGGTGTAATTAAGTCTTCTTGTCTATTTCCCATGTTCAGGCTGCTATAAGAAAATAGTATGGACTGAGTAATTTTATAAACAGAAATTTATTGTTCACAGTTCTGAAGTCTAGGAAGTCTAAGAACCTAAGGCATCAGCAGAATGAATGTCTGATCAGGGCTTCCTCTCTGCTTTAAAGATTGGCCGGGCGCGGTGGCTCACGCCTGTAATCCCAGCACTTTGGGAGGCCGAGGTGGGGGGATCACGAGGTCAGGAGATCGAGACCATCCTGGCTAACATGGTGAAACCCCGTCTCTACTAAAAATACAAAAAATTAGCCGGGCGTGGCGGCGGGAGCCTGTAGTCCCAGCTACTCAGAAGGCTGAGGCAGGAGAATGGCGTGAACCCGGGAGGCGGAGCTTGCAGTGAGCCGAGATTGGGCCACTGCACTCCAGCCTGGGCGACAGTGAGACTCCGTCTCATAAAAAAAAAAAAAAAAAGAGATTGTGCTTTCCTGCCGTGTCCTCACTTGGTGGAAGAAGTGGAAGTCTCCATTAAACGTTTTTTATAAGGGTACTAATTCTATTCATGAGGGCCAAGCCCCATGATCTAATTATCTTCTAAGGGCCCCATCTTTTAAAATCACACAATGGAGATTAAGTTTTGACATGAATTTTGGAGACACACAAACATTCAGATCATAGCAGTAGCTTACCCCACCCTCAACATGGGAATCTTGCTTTATCTTCAAACATTGCTAGTTTTTCAGCTATCTCTTCAAAATGCTACCTCTACTGGGCCATATCTCAGCCTTATAGCTTAGAACCAGTACATTATAGAAAAACTTTCACACTACTGATCATTCTATACTATTGTATCTTGCCAAGCTAACAATAATGCAAGACTCTTCAGAGCCTTCAGTGATCTCTCAGCATTTGACTTCACGCTTGTTAAAGTCATGGACAATTATTGTTGGCTCATGATTATAGGGTTTGAAATAATAACATCAGTGTCTGCAATGTTGTCATCTTCCTGAGTGTCAGTTTCTTCTGCAACAGACAGGGAGAAAGCAGGAACTGCCTTTTAAGCCAAAATGTTGATCTCAGCATAGACCCTTGAATATTTATGCTTCTTCTTTTCCTGTATTACAATATTATTGCCACACTAGCAGCAGAGTGAGAAGAGTCTCTGGACTGATCTCATTCTAATTCTAAACAGTTATTTAAAAGGATTATGTTGCACAGCCCCTTTTCTCTTTTAAGTTACATTTAAATAGCTTGATTCCGTTTCTAGATGAGTTGGATACCAGCCCGTATGCCATAGCAAAAAGGCCTCTCCTCTAGTGAATACATGGTTTTATATCAAGAGCTAGGAGCAACCTCAAGAAGCAATAAAACCTTTTAGCTAATTACTGTCAGACAGAACAGCTTAACATCAATTCCACTAAATTTAAAATTGTAGTCTTTGGCAGGAGTCCTCAGGTAGTAAAATGGATAGTACTAAATAATTCCATCCAGCGAGTCAATCCATCCTATTACTTACGAGTATGTTTCTTACTTAACTCATCCTGGTGAGCCAATCAGCTTGTAGCACCGCTCTAAATCAGGAACAATTCTGACCTAACACTGGGTTTCTCTTATGGATAAGACATCTTACGCTCCCAAAATATTTTAGGCCCAAATAAGTTATCTTATACATGGAACCCTGTGCTCAATGAATTGTTGTCCAAGGGAGTGTATTAAAATATTTTTTAAGGAAAAACATTGGGATTCCAATGCAGAAGTGGGACCCTCCTTTCGTAAGTGTGCACATACAGACTTCTGATGTGCACAGGGAATGTCAATGTTACTGTCTGATATTTTAATTTTTGGGGGAATGGATCTTTCTGTAAACAGTAACACAAAATATCTGTTATTTGGTTATATAACACAGACTTCAGTCTCACATCCTCTAAATAAAGTTACTAGAGGTCGAAATCCCTGAGATCTATTAGTTTGACTTCCTCTAATGATGCCTTTGTTGTGTTTTAATGTTTTGCCTTGATTTTCATTGAAAGTCTAAATAAAGAATAGCCACACACAACCATTACTCACTTTCAGCCAAACTATTGCTGAGGATATCATTTACTATATTGCTCAATGTCACTTTTATGAGAGTCCACATGATAATTCCTGCCATGAGTTTAATGTTAGAAAGAAAAAGTCTCAACAAACGATCATATGTGTTTTCATTGATAGAATATAGGGATATTATGATTCTTGCTAGAATCTATCATATTTCAAGGCTCAGCTTAAATCCTGACAGCACAGACACCTTCATCAACTTATTCTTATCTTGCAAATATTTTCCTTCTTTGAATTTTTATACCATTTATTATCTGCAACTTGTAATATTATGCTTAACTAAGTTTATGAGTTTTCCCACAATAGCCCCTAGTGTAAGCACAGTAAATTAAGCACAGAAAGCTTAATTGATTATATAACTAGTTCTAGTGAAAAGCAATCATTTCTATAGTTTTCTCATTTGTAGCACCCTTCAGGTCTTTATTCTAACTGTTGAATAAAAGAAAACTTTCAGTGACTCCATGCACCTTAGATCAGTAGTTCTTAACCTTTAGTGAGTATAATAATAACATTTATATGTTAAAAACGTATTCAGAATTCAGAATACCAACTCCATTGTTACTGGTTTAGTAATCGAGATGTTCAGTGTAAGGCCTATGAATATGAAAATGATTGTTTAAGAAGCATTTCAGCAGATTCTGATGGAAGAGATTAAAAGTTAAGAAAGCCTGCTCTAGAAAATAAAGTTTAAATTCCTTTCCCAGGTATTCAAAGCCTTATGCCATCTCTCTCAAACTTACTTTTTAAAACGTATTTTCTGCTATCCTCTTTCCATCCAATATACATTAAACAAATATAATTACATACTATTATATGTGCAAGGCCATTTAGCACTAAACCGCTTTGACCCTCAAACTCCTACCTCTGCACACACAGGTTCTTACATTTTAGAGACCAAATCAAAGGCCATTTCTTCCAGAAAGTCTTTGCTTATTACTCCCCACCCTGGTTGACACCAACCAGTTTCTCACTAACGACCATGAATGTCTTTCTACTTAGTACCAAAGTTATTAATGTATCTGAATTTTTTTTTCCTCCCATAGCTCCCTGAATAATGATTTTAGGTCTAATTCATCTTTAATTCTCTGCCATACTCATCATATTACATATGGAAAGTTGTTGCTTAGTAAATATTGAGTAATTTAAAAAGCAACTAGTTTCTGACATTCCTGCACAACTTCTTTTTACTTCAACACCTTTCCCCCATCTTTGTGCCCGAAACATGTACTCTCTGTCCCAGATGACTTAGCCTATGAAGTAGCTAAGCATTAACATCCCAGCCCCTTTCCTCGGAAGCATGCTTAATGTTGTTACATAAGAAATGACAAGGCACCCCTCAGCAGGAGATATGTTTTCATTTGTCTCCAACAAGGAAGTGTTTCTTTCACCCTGGGGATCAGATCACTTCTTCTCCACACCTCAGAGTTGGAAAAAGAACACAGACATCACAGAGCAGGCTGGAGAGAGTGCTTCAGGGCCAACTTAGAGACAAAAACCAGTTTCCCATTGAAGAAGTCAAGCAGACAGCCAGCATTTTTTTCTGAGCATTTTGGAAAGAAACAAGACTTCCTTACTGGCTGCATTTAAAGTTAACATTGGGCATTTGCATTGCAAAGACTAAGAACCCAGAACCAAACGGCACACAGGAATGAGGTCAGGAAAAGCAAACAAAACAATCAGCAGAACAATTCAAGAGAAGTCAGGTCAGTTTCTGCTGCATTGATTGGGATTTGTCCCTGGATATTCAGTGAGAAGAAAATAGACGTCAACACCAGAAATTCACAGGCTATATTTAAGCTATTACATATATTTATGTTTAAATAAGGTATGTATTACAATACATAATTCTCATTAGAAACCTCTATAGAGTTTGTATTAAATTCAAAGTTATAGGACCCAGGGATATAAGAGATGAAATTATGGAAGTATCATAATTAAGTTTCTGATTGTCCAGAAAGAGCAAAACTAAGTGAGCAGCACCCTTAGAGAATGTTGTCTAAAGACTGCTGAATTAGGTCTAAAAATACTATACTTTACAATTGCTTAGCTGATTTTTTTGACCGTGGTAGGTGTCCTTAATGAACACCAAACTTGCTAAAGGATAATAAACGTTTAAACTTATCTTACTTTTTCCAATTTTTGTTTTGTTTTGTTTTGTTACAAAACAAAAGAAGTTGAGCGATAACCTCTCATTTTCCTTGTAAAAATTTTAATTTCTTTCTAGTCCATAAAACAAAATTATAACAGTAAACCCAATAAAAGAGTAAATCATCTCTGATACAAGTTCTCTGACTGCTTCTTTCCAACCCTTCTTTCTATCTGTGTAGATACTACTTATATTTGGGATCTATTAGATCTGCAGAGCACAGCCTTTCACATACTAGCGTTAACCATGTATCAATTCTGTTTTCCAAGTGCTAACTCACTTACTGGAAAATTTAATGAAACACTCGCCCTGGCACTGCAACTTGCCTTTTGTCACTTTGAGCTGATAATGCAACATAAATGTTTTTTTACCACCTCTGGATTTACGGGCTTTAGCAGCCACTGCTGAGAACTTACTGTGAGTGTAGATAGCTTTAAAAGCCTTGCTGCCTTGGTGTTAACTTTCAGTAACTGGAACTGAGGCAAGAGACTTGCGTATTCCACCCATGCAGATGCTAAGAATTTTTCTTTATATTCATAGACTCAGAGTCTTATTGATAAATAACAGTAAGGCTCAAGTAAACCATATCCAAAATAATCTATACTATGACAAAATGAAGGCTGCAGAGTCATTTGAGATATTGAATATGAAAGACCTTCAAATTACTTTATAGCATTCTATAGAAGAGATTTATTAGTAAGTCCTATCTTTATGGTAAATGATGCATAAATGATGGTAAAGGTTTATAAGGAGAACATATGAACTCACATATAGAGCATAAACTAGGTGACAGCCAGCTTTTCTAAGGGTGAATGGTTTTGTTCACTTGTTTAGAGCATATCAGCCAGTGATGGACGCAAAACTGCAAAATTTTAGAAACCTATTTTTTTCCATTGATAGGAAGAGGCTGTTCTTTAACAAGTAGAACTTCTGGTTTTTATATGCAGAGGGTATTTCTTTTTTATTTCAAGGGAAAGAGCACTCAGTCAAAGCTCCCTTCTAGAGTTCATGCCCTTACCTATAAAGATGGAAACTTATTTAAATCCAAAGGGAATACTGTCCTCCTCAGTTCCCATACCTTTGTATTATCTTTATATAGAGGAATGACAATTCCAAGCAATTGTATCATCATAAAAAATAATAATATTGTGATCAGAACAAGTATATCAACCAAGCATCCACAGGTCTCCTGGTTTATTCTGTACTCTGCTTTTACTCTGCCTCCAATGGGGCTTGAATAAAATATTAAGGAAAAATACATCACTTCTACAGAGGCAGAAAGGTCCTTTTTGATGAAGCCCCCAGTAGATCATCTGTTCATTGGAGGTGATCTCCTCTGCAGCTTGACAAAGAACTGTGACATTACAAAGCATGGTGCGGAGGGGTTTGCAACCAGCTTAACATGAGCAGAGCTGGCACGTGCTGAAAAGTCATTTGCCTCTTTGTCTTTTTTTGCCCCCTGCAGTGTCTTTTTCCTTTGGTTTCTCATTACTTTTATAACACACAATTTTGTTTTCTGTTTGTAACTCTCTGCTGCAATGATTAAAAGTTTCAGAATAATCAATTATTGTAAGGATGACTATATAAATATAAGCTGGTTTATTTGAAAGTGACGTTATGTTTCACTTCACATATTTGCCTCACAAAACCCTTCACTTGACCAGTGAAGCAAGATGTTCTAGCCTGGCCTTGACAGAGGTCCACCTTCCTCATTCTGGTCTACCTCACTGGTCTGATCAAGGCCTAAGGCAATTTGCATTAAAAAAAGTTCAATAATTGTTCTAAATTGCTCTCCATATGATACAGTGCTAAGGAAAAATTTACAAGTTACTGCCTTCATGACTTGAGAGATAAATTGTTTTATTTTATTAAATATCAGACAAAATTGAATATATAGTTTTCAATAATAACTCTCAAAGCTGATATTAAGTACCTGAACAGATAAGACCATGATAAGGTCAAGAAAGAGGATATTTAAACATCTGTAGGCTTTTTTTCTCGCTTCTTTTTTCTTTTTAAACTTAAGCTTTTAAATCTTGAAAGTTCATGTCCAGTGCCTTGATCAGAGATGATAAATGAACTACTGAATTGGAAGAAGATGCTGTTATTATTTTAACCAGTAAACTAACTCAGGGTTAATCTGGGTGTTATTTAACCTATTGAAAGTGTTTTGAGTGAACATATGGTTTCTATTGTGAAATGAAGGCACAGTTTTAACTATGAATATAGATAATTACCCTTTCGACTTTAAACATTTATATGTGTCATGTTGTGTCAGAGCGTTTTTCATGGTCAATAGGTTGAAAGGTTATAAAGTTGAAAATGAAAATCAGTACTTTTGAGTAAAACTACATAGCCAGCACAAATAAAGCAATTCACTACTGCTCTCTCTTGGAGGGAGTGAGTAATAACACCCAGAAAGGAATCACTACACCAGTAGCACAGATTGTATGTGAAAAACATGATCTCAGTTAAAGACCTAATCTTTAAGTTAGAAATTCAGCCTATAAATGCATATTCATGAATGTTTCAATAATTATTTTTTAAATTGAATTATAGATGATGATTTTTTTCTTTGTGTAATAGAAAGAGAATATTTTTAAGTTATTTTAAAACTTCATATAAAATGTGTCTACTACAACCCTGATTTGAACATTTCATATAAATGTAATTTTTGAACTGACACTGAACATTTACAGCAGGGTACACATTTTGTAAATTGCTCAGAATGACGTCAATACTTTGAGCCTAAACAAAACAACTCCTTCAAATGGAATTGGACTCTATTGCAAATACTTACTGGCTTTCAGAGTGGACGCCATATAGTTTCAAGGGAGCATGACCCCCATTCCAACAGAGTAACAGAAAATTTTCAAATTCATAAGAAAAGGGTAGGGGTCAGACGGAGAGACAGAGAGAGAGAGAAACAAAGAGAAAGAGAGAGACACATTTTGGCAAATTTCAATTTTTTATCAAGGCCTCTAAAAACATTTCAGAATTATTTTTATCAACACTAATGGATTGGCAGGATATAGCTATCAACATAAAACTTAATTTTAAAACAGTGCTTTCATTTGTATTTCACTCTTTAGAGTGACAGCCCCCATTTTGCACTGGGTGGTAATAATACCTCTGTCCTATTATTATTATTGTTTCTTATCTTCTTACTACAAATAAGAAAAAAAGTTAAGGCAATTGTTCTTTCTATTCTTTTACTCTCAAATAAACCATTCTTGGGACAAAGATAGCGTGCGAGTGCTTTTAGTTTTATTAGAAAGGAAAGGCACATAAGTTATTTGTGGCATGTGCTTTGTTGCTCAAATTGTTTGGAACCATTTATGTCAGATGCTGATGTCTTTTTAAAGATCACATAGCCAGTGGTTTACAGAATGAGGTTCCAGTGCTGCATGAAACCAAAAGAAAAACCCAACTGATGATGAAGGACTTTGAAAAAAATAAGATTATGACAACAATACATGCAAAGTTTCTATTTTGCTAGACTGACAATTCAGGGACAAGTACACAGTGTCTTTTGATAAAAATACTGGACTTCATCTTCTGTAAGTAAACACTATGTAAGTTTTAGGATTCCTAAATGTGTTACCACTATCATTAGTGTCTTTTCCAGCACTATGACCGTTCTTCTTTTAAGAAAACTATTACCCTGGTCAGATGAATCCTACATTCAAAGGTAAATGCAGTTACTAAAATGGAACAGGCTGTGAAAGTCTCTGAATAATTGCCAGAATTATTTTTTTAAATCCATAACGAGAAGAAACATGTAAAAAGTATGTCTCTGCTTGTAACTCAGATCAACATTAAGAATTTGCATCTTTTATTATGCATATAAATCTTATTTTCCCAATAATGTTAAAATATCCACCACATGCTCTAAAACTGTAAATCTTTTACAGATGGAATGATTTAAAGGGGATGCATCTAAATTTATATTACCTATGATAAAATGTACAAGGTATTTTTATGTAAAAGTAACAATTCTTATGCTTTTTATCTTTACAATTTATTTGTGTTTTTGTAGAAATAATGTTTACATTAAATTCCCAAGTGTTTTTCATTATTTTCTTATAGTCATGAAATATTTAATGTATTTTACCTTAGTATTTCTATATGTTTATTCTTAAAAGAGCAAGAAACAGAAAACATAAAGGGTTTTGCTCATGCAGAAGGAAAACTTTTCTAAAAAAAATTTGACTATTTAAATTATCAATTTCACAAGAAAAGTTTGTTTTCTTTCTTTTAATTAATAATAATATTAACTCCTGATAATTAAGTGAATGTGTATGCACAATATTCATAGAATAATGCCTGAAACAGTGTATTGTCAATACATTTTAACTATCATTGTTTATCTATTAATTCATATATTAAGTAAACATGAACAGGATGCTTACTGAAAGTAAGTTAGACCAATACCATCTCCCCTCATAAATTTTGCAATCTAGAATGTATTGTAAACATTAACTTAACAGATTTCTTTAAGACAGGTTATTATATTTCTGAGCTAGCTCAGGTGTTGTGTTGCAAAGTAATAAAGAAATATACTTCATGGTCTCTTCAAGGACTTCCATTAACAAGTCTGCACAAGTTCTAATGAACCACTTTCAAAAGTCAAGTCATTTGTTTCATGTCCCATTCAAGGCCTACCATTTATTCATCACAACCTGGAACTCATCATTGTGCTATTTAAATAAACCAGGGCCCAGAGTCAGAGTTCAGAAGGAAAAACATCCCAGAAGTTGGTCTTAAGCAGTAGTTAAAATACTTTACCCTGTAACCTACCTCTGAGAAATGGTAAATTGGTTAATGAGGTCACTTCCATAAAGTTTATAAGCTACTTAGAAATGAAAAGATGGACAAATACCAGATATTTTAAGAAATATTCTACTACTGTAAGATCTGTTTATAAGGTTGACCCCATTATCTAAGCTATGAGACCCAGTTACCTGATATTCCCAGTGCTTACTCTCCTTGGAGAGGAAAGTGACAAAGTTGACCTTTAAAATAGTCCTTATTACTATTTTAATGAATATTAAAATATTTATTAAGAATTAATAAAAAAACATTGACTAAACTTAAGGAAAATCCTGAAAAAGACTTACACCTGTAAAAACACATAAAGCACCCATGACTGTGATTCACACTCAGCATTTTATTTTACCACTTTCAATAACATTTACTACACTGTATTACATCATGATCTGCCTGTGGCTTGTCACGTAAGGCCAAACAAGAATAAAGCAATGGGACCATGTTAGGGGCATTAAAAAAAAAAACTATGATTAGTACTGGCAAACATCTAAGCAAAGGCATTTTCTGACTTTCTTCAAAGTTCTAGATATCATCAAAGTAATGTTAGGATTATTTCTAGAGAAAAAGAAATGCACAGTATTGATGTTATGTTAGCACTAAGATATTATTGTTCTTTCTTCTGAAATAAAACTGAAGTGGGTGTGATTAGAGTCATTCCTTCAGAAATCATGACTAATTTCAAAATTGGACCATTGGAAACATTTTTGCTATAACACTGGTATTATGCCTATTAAAAGGCGTTTTTTTTCATTTCTTCAAACTCATTTCTTCTTCAAATGTATTTGAGATTGATGGTAGGTTACACACATTAATAAGTAAGTCACGACATTAACCTACCAAACCTCCAAAATTAATTTTAATTCCTCTACAACATATTTCTGTAGCATCTTTAACAGCAGGTGGGCCTGCTACTCAATTGGAGGAAGTCTTGATGCACATCTTACAGTCCTCACCCACTCCACTTACTAAGAATAGAAAGAACTAGAAATCATGAGATTATTTTGTTAATTCATTCCCTGATTTTACTCATGAATTAAAAAGTCCACAAAATGAGATTAGAAAAATACTTCTAAATCAATATATAATTTCTGCAATATTTGAAAGTCCTTTAACATTTTGCTGGATGGAAAAGCAATTGCCTCCACTGCCCAGGCTTGAATCCCAATACCAAATGTATCAGCTACATCACTTTAGGCAAATACCTTAGCCTCTCTGATCTTCAATTTTCTTATTTGTAGGATGGTAAAAACAAAATCTTTCCACAGGCATGATATGGCTATTTTACTTAACTATCCTATAACATCTGCTCAAAAGATTGTATTATCTCTATTATATAGGAACTGTGGTGTTGTTATTTAGCAAAATGCATTGTGTATAACATCTAGTGGCCAACCAAATGCTACTGTTTTTTCAGTTTTACATTTAAAAGCACTTGACATACTATTTGCTTAAGCTAAACAAAATAGTCGTGTATTTATTAGTGAAAGGGACATGTTCTGAAAAATGTGTCCTTAGGTGACTTTGTCATTGTGCAAACACCATAGGGTGTAGTTACACAAACATAGATAATATAGCCTATTACATGCCTAGGCTATAAGGTATAGCCTATTGCTCCTAGGCTACAAACCTGTAGAGCAAGTTACTATATTGAGTATCGTAGGCCATTGTAAATCACGGTAAGTATTTTTCCATCTAATCATATTTAAATATAGACAAGGAACACAGAACTATAATCTTATGGGATCTTTGTCCCATATGTGGTCTATCATTGACCATAATGTCCTTATGCAATGCCTGACTGCAAAACGTTCTATTCAAGATAGCATGAATTTACTTTACAGCATCAAACTCAAGCTCTAAATTGTATTTTAAATGTCTCAAAAGCCAGTTTCCACATGAGTCACCACTTTTACTCATTTGGATTTGGCTCTGTTAAATTAAAATCAGAATACAACCATGTAAACTAGTCTGCAAATTGCATGAAACACATGGTCATTCTTAATTGCAAAATATTATTTATTCTATGAGCTGTGGCCCTTCTTTTTCCAAAGTAAGTGAGAAAAACAGGGTTTATACCATATATGAATGCGAAATTATGCATGCAAAATCTTTTCTTTCTTTTGTTATTATAAAGGAGAATAGACTACAAAAATGCATATCTAGTAACTAAATGTCCAATTTGATTTTATTATTAACAGAAATGTGCACATAAACTAATTTTGCAGGTGGGCTAATTGCACCTATTTTTCAAATTACAGTACTTAATGAACTGTCTTTTTCAGAAATATGTTCAGTCATAAATATGTAGACTTTGTGTCAATTGCAAGACAACTAGCCGTGTACTACACAAATGTTATAGCACAAGGATCAACTCTCCTGCATATGTATTGAATATATGCAAGTAGTCCATCAGGGTTTAACCACCGTGAGGAAACAATAGTCTGTTCAGAAAAAAAAAATCTTTACTAATGTGCTTTTTTTGTTGTTGTTCCCTTGCTGTCACTAAGAATTCCACAGAAATCAGACGAATAAGAAAAATTAATAATTATTATAATTTCTAGCCTTCAGATACCTAGATTCCTTAAGCCATAGAATTAAACTCTGTTAAATTCTGCTTTACTTTCTGTCCCACTGCTTTATTTTTTATAGGTGAGGAGACAGGCCTAGGAAGATTGAGTGATTTTTCCTACATCACACAAATTAATTAGTGACTCAGGTGCACCCAGCTCTCTGGAAATTTAACCCAGTGTTTTGTTTGTTTTGTTTTTGTTTTTTTGGTGTGTGTTGTATTGTCTTATATTTACAAGAGTAGATTCACCTGGCAAGAAGTTTGGCTGTAAATTTCTTTTTCTTTAATGAGATAGGATTTTTTAATTGATAATAAATTTTTATATTCCTGCTCAGAAATTTAATTCTTGGGATGCGCTCTTGCATGCTGTTTTTTCAATGTATTTTTAGAAATGTGTGTCACTTAATTCCTGTTAAATTTTCTATAACAGATGGTATAGATAATTTGATGTATGCACTCGTCTTCATTTGGTCTGCTATTAGCTTTTTTTTTAATATAAGGACTTTTTTGTTGTTCATCATTGAAACTTTATCTTTCTACTACATGCGATATTATTTCTGGAGAGAAAAAATATAAGAGAAATTTTTATGTTATTGAAATTGAGCACAATTTGGTGATTAATTGCATTGTTCTCATTAATGTCTCTGCCTGATGTTCAGGGCTTATTACCACAGTGTGAATTCAATGGAACGGGAATCTTAACCAGGTGTGGGTTATTAAAGCGGCAGTGCCCAATTTGAAATTGTTTAAGGAGGTGTATCAAAGTTGATATGCTTAACTATGTTCTTCTTCTGGAAAGAAAAGCAGTGCTTGTTCAGGAAAATCACTCACATCCATCATGTGACAAAAGGACTCAAAGCTCTTCTTCCCTTGGGTAAAGCAGGAGGGAACTGTATCTGTGGTATATTAGCAGCTTCAAAACTGATGCAACAATAGTTTATTAAAAAACTTTTTTTGTATTTGTAAAATCATTTATTTCTTACCTCTTACCAAGGAGTTGTTTTCATTCACTAAGAAAATGAAAAGTGTAGGCTGAAAGAGTTCATGAGGTAGATACTAGTCTCTAAAGATGGTAAGTTTAATCCAGTCACTAAAAAATATTCTTAAAATGTTATTCAATCTACACTAGCTTAAAAGTGAGCTATCTTTTTCAGAAAGATGATAGTATGCTCAGAAATCAATTGTGAGTGAAGTTTCATTAAATTCTTCGTATCTTTAGATAGTTCTACCATAACAAAGTCAAGGGTAGGTTTAACTTGGGAATTGACGAAATACAAATATCTGCCAGTTCAAGTTTAGAGCAATCCTCATAACCACCTGGTGGCAATTTCTGGGTCTTAAAGTTAGATCAACAATAAGTTTGATACAAATCAGAAAATCAAAATAGATGGACATAAATTGAGAGTCTGGGGGAAAAATACTACCTTGCATAGAGTTAGCAGTTTATAAAGCAATGAATGATCCAGTCTTTCGCAATCTCTGTTTAAGCCAGCAACAATGGCTCCTGTGTTACACAAAAATTAACTCAAGTTCAAAGAGAAGAAATTTATTTCCCCAAATCTTACATCTATTAAGCTGTGGAACTTGATTTGGAACCCTTCTTTTCTTAATTTTTCCACTGTTTCTACAGGAACTGTTTATAAGTGGCTAAAGCAATTTTGTGCAAAGATATATAATTATTTGAGTGCATAATTGATATATTTGCCATTTTGTGTCTCTTACATGTGTACTGAAAAACAGTGAAGAGTTCAATCATATTTTTTTCTGTGACTTCTTAGCAATTGTAGAATGGTAAAGGAAAGCATGGAATGGCTCTGTATTATTAAAAAAGACCCAGGGAGGAAAAATAAAGCTGAACCAGAACAAGGCTTGGAAATGCTTCAGTTTTTATTTTATTTTATTATTGTTTGTGTAAATTAACTTGTTCCTACTGTTGATTATACAAATTCATGTAAATCAACAGTCAGGAATTTCTATTTTTTAAAAAGAATAATACAGATGGGTAGAAAAGAAATCCGATTTCTATTGGCCTGAGATTAAATTGGTTCATGTCACAGTAGACTGTCTCAACAGTCACAATAAAGAAGGAATAAGATGTGGAATAATAACAAATAATGGTGAAGAAGGGGAGCTACTTAGAGGTAATCTGACTTGAAATTTTAAGGATATGTCATTAAAAACACCCCAAGCATTTGTTAAGGAACTACATTGTGCATAGCAGAATAATATTAGTTGTATCATATGATGTTTTTGTATATTCAGTTCTGAAAGGCTTGAATATTATCCATTTCATATGGCTGAGATTAGCAGAGCAGTCGTAGAGGCCATGTATCTGAGGCTTTGGTTATCTGAGCCTGAACAAATATGAATGCATATCCTAGCTCTATGCTTGGTAAACTATGGAAGAAGGGTAATTTATTTAACTCTTGCACCTTAGTTGATTTGTCTATAAAATGAAGTTCTTCAGATACCATAAGTGACATTACATATGTTAAACATTTAGCACCATATCTGGCAGATATCAACAATTTAATAAATGTTAATTATTATTATTGTAAATCCAATATACTAAAATTCTGTAGAGAAGTTGAGAAAGGAAGAAGTATGTATAATTCAGAATCATCAAGGGCTGAATTTTGTAACTGATAGGATTTGGCTCCATGTCCCTACCCAAATCTCATCTTCAATTGTAATCCAAATTGTAATCCCCGTGTGTTGGGGGAGGGACCTTGTGGGAGGTGATTGAATCATGGAGACAGTTTTCCCATGCTGTTCTCATGATAGTGAGTGAGTTCTCACAAGATCTGATGGTTTTATAAATGGCAGTTTTTCCTGCACTCACTCATTCTCTCCTGCCACCATGTGAGAAGGTACAAGCTTGCTTCTCTTGACTTCCACCATGATTCTAAGTTTCCTGAGGCCTCTCCAGCCATGTGGAACTGTGAGTCAATTAAACCTATTTCGTTTATAAATTATCCAGTCTTGGGTGTTTCTTTATAGCAGCGAAAACAGACTAATAGAGTAACTGTCATTACAACGATAGAGAAAAGAGTTAAGAGACAAAATGTACTGGGAGGAAGAAGAGTTGGAAGCCAGGGTGCCTTTATTAGAGATGGCTGTATGCCAAACTTGGTCCTTAAAAGATCTATAGGGTCTGGAGTAGGCTTGGACGACCTGGAGTAGATTACTTCAACTAATGCAACAGTAAAAATAGGGATATTGCTTTTGACAGCTGATAAATCTGCTGTCTAAAGAGCTGTGCAAATAAATATAGCTAATAGTGTACTTTGAACACAAATTTTGTGCCAAGCACTATTCTAAGTGCTTTGTAACTATCACATCAAATATTTGTAGTAATCTCCTGAGGTAGATACTAATATTATCCCCAATTTATAAGTAAAAAAATGAAGTACAAAGAAGTTAAATAAATTGCCTAATGTGCACTCAACTAGCAAGTGGGAAAACTGGGAAAGACCCCAGAGTTCATGCTCTTAATCAAGAAAAATCTATATGGTCTCTTGTGTTTCTGTGATCCAAAGCTACTTTCTGTGGCAAGCAGGGAATGTGTCATTATTTAGTTAAACAATATTCTTATGTCTAAGTGGGTTAATAGCCTTTAGCAACAGACAGTAGTGTGTCAACTATCTAAAAATTCCAATTTTATCACATTGTCTTGATTTTTAAAACAATAAATATAGCATTTGTGCAGTTATAATTTGAATGAATCCATAAAAGAAAAATGTTGAAAGCATTCATAAAAATCTTATAAACACTGTCATGGCATAAACATCTGCAGATGACAAATCATATTTATATTTTCTTACCATAAAATCATAACTATATGAAAACTTAGATGATAAAATTTAGCTTTGTCTGAAAACAGATTTCACATTTTGGATAAATCTATCTGATTCACCATTCCATCCCAATTTGTAATAACTTCTGTTTCATTTATTTTATGTAGAAAACCCAGATTAAAATGATAGTTAAAATAAAAGAGGTTGTTCAATACAGGAAACCTAAAAGTTCTATTGAATTCTCAAATAACTTCTCATTTTCCAGATGCAATTTATTCAATTTACCCTCATTATCCTCACTTTATCTGCACAACAAGAGGTCTTTAGGCCATTTTATGGTCCTATGGATATTGGCACTTCTAATAGGGTTTGGATATAAAGTGAGAGAAGGTGAAATTTAAATCAGCCCATTTTGCCACTGCTTTATTAGTTTCAAACTGGATCCTTTGGGACAGAAAATTAGCACCTCTAATGGAAGTGTGATTTACTTTTGATGTAACCTCTCCAGTTTTTGCCCTTTCTTCATTCAGCTATATCAAAAAGAGATTACTTGGTCCAATGCACCTCATACCAGCCTACTTCTGGGCATGCTCCAAGAAACATTATGTGCTTAATAAATGGATCTGTGCTTTCCAGTATTATATTCAGTTATACACAAAGCTACTATTTGCAAATGACTTACCTAACTTCAAGTCATTAGCTATTTCTACCTAGATTACATGTGACAATTTTTTTTTGCCTTTTGATTTAGTCTCATTTCATTTTTTTTTTTTTTTTTTGCTTCACATTACTCAACATTCCCCAGAGTCCCAGATCCTCTCCCACTGCCATGTCTTCGCACATTCTGCTTTCTTTGTATTGCCCTATTCTCCAGTTCTCAGCCTGGCATATACTCATGAATATGCCAAATGTCTGCTCAATAATACATTTTTTAAATAGCCAGAATACTGACTGTTCTCTGTGTTTCCACAGGAGTCCACTGATACTATTTATTATTTATTATGTTTATTGATCTTTCTCATTAGACCATGAGTTCCTTGAAAGCTTAAAATGCATTGTTGTGATAGCTCAGGTTCTGGCACATAGTGAAGACCCACAACAAATTTTGTAAATGATAGTTAATATAGCTACCTAGTTTTGCTTAGATTTACCTTTTACCTCTTTCTCTTATTGACACATAATATGTTCCATATTTATGGGGTACATATGAGTGTATGTTTATTATATAGAACAGAATGTGTAATGATCAGGTCACGGTGTTTGTGGTGTCCATTGCCTTGGTAATGTATGATTTCTACGTGTTGATATCATTGCAACTCTTCTTTTCCATTTACTTTGAAATATTCAAAGTATTGTTGCTAAATATAGTCACCCTAGTGTGCTATCAAATATTAGAACTTATTTTTTCTATCAAACTATATATTTTTACCCATTAACCAATCTCTTTTCATCTTCCTCTCCCATCTGCCCACACTTCCCAGTATCTGGTATCATTGTACTCTCTATGTCCATAAGATCAAGTTTTTTTAACTACCAATATGAGTGAGAACATGCAGCATCTGTCTTTTTGTGCCTGGCTTATTTCACTTAAGATAAGGACTTCGCCAATATGTAATAAGTAGTGATGGTGATAGTGACAACTTTGTTTTGTTCCTGACATTAGTGAAGATGCCTCCTGAGTTTCTTATGTAGACAGAGCAACGGATCAGTGGGGAAAAAAGAATCCAAAAATAGAACCATACTTACATGTTTGATTGATATTTTGACAAAAGGTCTAAGATAATTCAATGGGAAATGGAAAATCTTCCTCTCAAATTGTGTTGAAACAAGGAGATAAACCTAGGAAAAAATAAAGCATGATCCTTTTCTCAAACCACATATGAAAATTAATTTGAGATTGACACTTAAATGTAAAGGAGAAAATGTTAAAGTTTATAGCAGGAAAGATAGGGCAATATCTCCAGGTTTTACAAAAATGTTGTTTAGCATGTACAATGGACAAAACATAAGACAAAAAATAATGTATAAATTAGGCTCTGTTAAATGGACTTCTCCCTAAAAGGCAGCATTAAGAATACGAAAGGGCAAGCCATAGACTGTGAGAAAATATTTATAATGCATATATACCTGACCAAGAATGTGTCTACAGAATTATTTAAAAAGATTCCTACATGACTATAATAAAGTGACAAATAAATTACTGGAAGCCTTGAACAGACACTGTACAAAAAAACCTAATAAGCAAATGGCTAATAAGAATATGAAAAATTGTTCAATCTCATCTGTCATCAGAAAAAAGCAAATCAAAACTACAGTGACATACTGCTTTACATGCACCAGAATAACTAAAATTTAAACTGTCAACAACAAATGTTGTCAAGCATGAGGAACAATTGGAACTCTCCCACATTGCTGGTGCAGTGAAAAACGTTAGAGCCACTTTGGAAAACTGACAACGTCTTATAAAGTCCACCATGCACATACCCTATGGCCCATCAATTTTACAGCTAGGTATTTACCCCAAAGAAATGAAAACACCTATACACATAAAGCTTGTTTATCTTGGTTTCATTCATAGTAACCCTAACCTAAAATATTAAAATTTCTGTCAACTGGACAATACGTTAAGCAAATTGTATACTTGTACAGAAAGCTTAGCAGTAATAAATACTGATAAACTTGGACAAACCATATAAATGAGAAAAATTATTGATATGGGAAGGGGTGTAAGGGAAATTTTTGGGATGATAGAAATGTTTTAATGTATTTATTAGGATGTTGATTGCATGGTTGTACATAGTTGTTCAAACTCATTAAGATGTTCTTTTAACGTACTTGTATTTCACCATATGTAAATTTTACCTCAATGTAATTTTGTCTCAATATAAATCGTAAACAAAATGTTGTATACATTGGAACCCTTGTACAGTGTGGTTAGAAATAAAATGATTCAGCTGCTGTGGAAAGAGTTTGGAGGTTCCTTATAAAGTTAAGCATAGAATCATCATATGACCTGGTAAATCAACTCCTAGGTTTATACCCAAATTGTTGAAGGTAAGCACCCAAACTAAACACCTTCACATGCGTGTTAATGCAGTGCTATTCACCATAGACAAAAAACAGTACAAACATCCATCAACAGATGAATGTGTTGACAAATTATGGTATATACATGCAATGGAATATTATTCAGCTGTAAAAAGGAATGATGTACTGAAACACACTGCACATCGATAAACCTCAAAAATATGCTCAGTGAAAGAATTCAGACACTAAAGGTAATATATTGCATGATTTCTTTTATATGAAATATCTGTAATAGGTAAATTCATAGAGAAAGGTGCAGATTGATGGTTGTAAGGGGCTGAGGATAGAGTGAAATGAGGAAAAACTGCTTAAAGGGTATAGGGTTTTATGTTGGATTTAAATAAATATTTTATAACTAGACAGAGATGGTGATTGCACAACATTGTGAATGTAATAAATGCCATGGAATTGTTCGCTTTAGAATAATTAATTTTATATTAGGTACATTTCATTTCAATAAGTTTTTAAGTAAGCAATAGGCATCAATTTCATATTGCATTGCCTAATTAAAATTTCCAAATAATAGTAGTGAATGTCTAAAAGCTTGATGCATAGAGTCCTTTTAATTGAGATGTTTATACCATTTACAATTAATTTATGTGGTTAGCATTAAATTTCTTATTTGCCTTACGTTTCTGCTTCCTCTTTTTCTGTACTCTGCTTCCTTTGTTTTAATTACCTTTTATGATTTCATTTTATTTTCTCTTTTGGCAGCTTAGCCAAAACATTTTTATATAAGTGCTTG
Organism: Pongo abelii; assembly: GCF_028885655.2. Lineage (NCBI taxonomy): Eukaryota > Metazoa > Chordata > Mammalia > Primates > Hominidae > Pongo > Pongo abelii. The sequence continues at coordinate 153,705,653 of NC_071985.2, forward strand.
TTCAAGAGTTTGTAGACTACAGCTTTAACCTAACAGCCTACTTTTAAGTGATATTTTCCCACTTCATCCAGAGTATAAGAACATTATAATAGGTGACTTCCATTTCTCTGCTACTGACCTTCATGCTGTTGCTTTCATTTATTTGACTTTTACATTCTTGTAAACTCCATACTACATTGTTATTGTTTTTGTTTAGTCAATTGTCTTTTACAAAGATATAAACAATAAGGAAAAGTACTCTGTATATTTACCTACGTCATTATCATTTCTAGTTCTCTTACTTCTTTGTGTGGGTTTGTGTTTTCATGCGGTATCGTTCTCCTATTTTCCTTTTGTCTGAAGACTTTCTTTAACATTTCTTGTAGTGCAGGTATGCTGGTGATACTTTTTTTTTTTTTCAGTTTTTGTATGTCTAAAAAGTTTGTATTTTGTCCTTATCTTTTGAACACACTTTCTGGCCAGTCGTGGTGGCTCACACCTGTAATCTCAGGACTTTGGGAGGCCAAGGCAGACAGAGCACTTGAGGCCAGGAGTTTGAGACCAGCCTGGCCAATATGGCGAAACCTTTTCTCTATTAAAAATACAAAAATTAGCTGCCCATGGTGGCACATGCCTGTAATCCCAGCTAATCAGGAGGCTGAGGCAGGAGAATCTCTTGCGCCTGGGAGGTGGAGGTTACAGAGAGCAGAGATCACATCACTGCACTCCAGCCTGGGCGACAGAGTGAGACTCTGTCTCAAAAACAAACAAACAAAACAAAACAAAACAAAACAAACATAATTTCCTAGGTAAAAAAAAAAAAATGCTAGGTTAATGTTATGGACTGTATGTATGTGTCCCTGAAAATTCATACATTGAAAATTTAACCCCTAATGGAGTCGTATTAGAAGGTAGAGGCAATTAGGTAATTAGTTTTAGATGAGGTCAGGAGAATGGAGCTCCCATGATAAGATTAGCGTCCTTATAAGAAGAGAAAAAGACTAGAGTTGTTTGTTTGTGTGTGTGTGTGTGTGTGTGTGTGTGTGTGTGTGCACCAAATAAAGCAGGTAAAGCCGTGAGAGGACATAATCAAGAAGAGGGTCCTCACTAAAACCTGACCCTGCTGACACCCTCCAGAACTGTGAGAAATAAATTTCTGTTTTTAAGCTACATAGTTTGTATTAGTTCATTCACTGCTATAAAGAACTGCCCAAGACTGGGTAGTTTAATAATGAAAAGAGGTTTAATTGACTCACAGTTCTGCATGGCTGGGGAGGCCTCAAGGAACTTACAATTATGGCAGAAGGCAAAGGAGAAGCAAGCACCTTCTTCACAAGGCACGGAGACAGAGTGCAAAGGAGAAACTGCCAAACACTTATACAACCATCAGATCTTATGAGAACTCATTCACTATCATTAGAACAGCATGGGGGAAACTGACCCCATGATCCAATCACCTCCCACCAGGTTCATCCCTCAACACCTGGGGATTACAATTCAAGATGAGATTTGGATGGGGACACAAAGCCAATCCATATCACAGTTTATAATATCCTGTTTTAGCAGTTGGGACTAAGACAGTTGATAATTTTCCCCCATTAGTATGTTAAAAAATAATGTTTCATTGTTTTCTCATCTGCATTGTTTTCAACAGAAATCTTTCCTCATTTCTGTTCCTCTGCATATGATGAGTTTCTTTTTCTTTTCACTTTTAAGATTTTTCTGTTTATCATTGGTTCTAATAAATTTTACTTAATTTTATGTAAATTTTCTGATAAGTTTTTATGCTTCTTGTAGTTTTATTCATATCTTGGGTTATTGAGTTTATTAGGTCTCTGAGTTTATGATTTTCATCCAATTTGGAAATTTTGGGGAAAATATTACTTCACACTTTTTGCTTCTTTCCTTTTTCTTTTTTGGGGGGCTCTAAATACACAAATAAAAGGCCACTTGAATCTTTCCTACAGTTCACAATACCCTGTGCATTTTAAAATTGTTTCATTCTGTAATTCCAGCACACTGGGAGGCCAAGGCAGGCAGATCACTTGAGGTCAGGAGTTTGTGACCAGCCCGGCCAACATGGTAAAACCTCATCTCTACTAAAAATAAAAAAAATTAGCCAGGAGTATGGTGCATGCCTATAATCCGGGCTACTTGGGAGGTTGTGGCAGGAGAATCACATGAACCCAGGAGGCGGAGGTTGCAGTGGGCTGAGATTGCACCACTGCACTCCAGCCTGGGCTACAGAGAGAAACTCCATGTCAAAAAAAAAATTGTTTTATTCTCTGTATATTACTTGAATAATTTCTGCTTCCATGTCTTCATGTACGCTGTCCTTTTGTTCTGCAATATTTAGCTTTCTGTTAAACCCGTCTAGTATTATTTTTATCTTGGATACTGTAGTTTTCATTTTTAGAAATTAGCTGTGGCTCTCTTTTATCCCTTCTATGTCTCTACTTACTATTGTGAACATATGAAATACAGTATAGCAGCTTTAATGTCTTATTGCTAACTCTAATATCCAAGTCTATTTTGAATGGGTTTGAGTTGAATAATTATTCTCATCAGAACAGGTTGTATTTTTCTGTTTCTTTGCATACCTACTAATTTCTGATTGAATGTCAGACACTGTTTATTATACTTTGGGATATTTTGGATATCTTTGAATTCCTGTAACGACTCTTGAGCTTTGTTCTGGGATAGTTATTTGGAAAGAGTTTGATCCCCTCAAATTTTGTTTTTAAAATTTGTGAGGTGGTAGTCATGACATATTTTGTCTAGAGATAATTATTCCCCAAAACTGAAGCAGTATTATTACTTTACCAAATGCCTGGTGGGTTATGAGTTTTTCCAGACTTGGCTGGTCGGAAAATACACTCTTCTCAGACCTGTGAGAATTCCAGGTGGTTTTCCCTGTATTAATTTTGGTTGGTTATTTCCCTGGTATTGGTGCACACAAGTGTGCTAATCAGCACTCTACTGTACCCTTGAGGAGATTCCTTTGCAGATCTCTAACATTCTCTAGCTATGCATCTGTGTCTTATCTTGTAATCTGTCCTGAGCACTCTAGCAACCATGGTCCAAAGACATTCTTAGAAAAGTCTTTCTACTCAGGAAGTTTGCTAAGCATAATGTGGATTCCCCTTTACTACTGGAAAAGCAATAGGGCTCACATCATTTATTTTATGTCTCTCAGAGAACTGCCCTGCATTGTCTAATTTTTCATGTCTTGAACACCAAAGTTTTATATATTTTGTTGTTTTTGGTTGATTCAGGCACATGCAAAAGTTTATTTAATGGTATGTGTAGTTTTTTTGTTGTTTTTTGTTTTGTTTTGTTTTGTTTTGTTGAGACAGAGTCTCTCTCTGTTGCCCGGGCTGGAGTGCAGTGATGCGATCTCAGCTCACCACAACCTCCGCCTCCTGGGTTCAAGCAATTATCCTGCCTCAGCTTCCCAAGTAGCTGGGACTACAGGCACACACCACCATACCCGGCTAATTTTTGTATTTTTAGTAGAGACAGGGTCTCACTATGTTGGCCAGGCTGGTCTCAAACTCTTGACCTCATGATCCGCCTTGGCCTCCCAAAGTGCTGGGATTATAGGCTTGAGCCATCCTGCCCAGCTTAATGGTATGTTTTGCTATTAGTGGTTTTCTTTATAATTTTTACTTCTTATGTCCTGCTTAAGAACAATTTTTCATGGTTACAAAAATGTTCTTTTATGTTTTATCTTCAGATGCGTATTGTTTTACTATCCATGTTTAGGTTAACTATTAATGTTGAATTTAATATTTTGTGTAGCTCAAGGTAAGAGTCCACATTTGTTTAATCACATTGTCTGGTCTGTTTGTGCTCCTATAACAAAATGCCATAAACTGATGACTTACAAACAACAAAAATTTATTTCTCACAGTTCTGGAGGCTGGAAAGTCTAAGATCAAGTCACTGACAGAATCAGTGTCTGCTGGAGGGCTTACTTCCTGGTTCATAGACTGCTGTATTTTCACTGTGCCTTCACGTGGTGGAATGGGCATATGAACTCTCCGGGGATTCTTTTATAGGGCCACTAATTCTATTCAGGAGGGCTCTGCCTCATGGCCTAATCACCTTCCAAAGGTCCCACCTCCTCATACCATCACCTTAGGAGTTAGAATTTCCACATGAATTTTGGGGGGACACATTCAATCTCTTGTGCTAATATGGATATATAATTGACCAAATATCATCGAAAGGATAACTCCTTTTTCAATATACTTCAATATTACTATAAATGAGGTGACTATATATATGTGGGCTGTTTCTGGGCTTTCTGTCTTATCTCATTGGCTAGTTTGTCTATACTTGTACTAATATCAGTAAGATTTAGATACTTTGGTGTCACTGTTTTGCAAGGCTATAGAAAATTCTCTTTGCAATCCATTATAATAATGCCCTATAGTTCTGTGTTCATTCCGAACAGTTTTAATATCATTGCTGTGTTTTAGCATTTCATATTTTTCCTAGGTTTCACGAAGATCTGAAGTGGTAGATTTCTTGTTTTTGCTAGGATCTGATTTAGAGTCAAGATGGACTTTAGAAAGTATCTGACTTAATTAATTCACTTTATAGATGTGTTAAAAGAACCTTAATTTGCTTAAAGGATGTACAGTTACTTAGAGCCTGGAACCCCAAGCATTCTTCACACCCTATGCCTTTTATTTTCCGCAACTCCCAAATTAAGTGCAGTTGGTATCATACACACTTCTCCCATTTAGTTCATTTTCCACCCTTCATGCTGCTATATGATTCTTCACTTTGGGTGTATTATGAGTTTTTCATCCTCCACACAGGGTTCTGTCAGTTCATGGTATAGCAATTTAGTGTTAAAATGGTGGTGTCTCAGCTGTCAATGCTGTAAATACTTTGGCTTCATTCCTCTTCAGGAAAGCTTAGGCTAATTTTTTCCCTTTGCATGTTTGCATTTATATTTTTATTAAAGATGATTTTCATTATAATATTATGTCTTTATGCTAGAATTACAAAAATACAGAAAAGTAGAAGATGGAAAATCATTACCCATAATACACCACCTAGAGTTACACATTTTTAGTTTAGAAGTTGAGAATATTTCTTCTGCTCTTTTGTTTCTTTTTATTGAGTTCAGATCAAATGATATATATAAAATTATATGACCTGATTTTCAAACATCCATTTTATGATTATATAAGTATAATAATTTCATTATAATATTAAGAAATAACGACTATTTTAAATATTTTAAAACTTTAATTTCTTTTCACTATTAAAATGTTGCCATATTTATTGACAGAGTTTAAATGTATTTTTATATTTTCATAAAATTATGACAAAATAATTTTTAAGCATCCTTAATCAGGAACTTCATGTACCCCAGTAGGAAGATATGTTTATGGGCTCATAATAAAAAATATATATATTTTCAACTGAGTGGTTTATAGACTTTTCACAAGTAAAAAAACTCAAAGACTTATGGAATTTTTATGAGTTGCAAAGATGCAGAAAGTAATTTCTTATGTTCCTTGACAATGAAAATGACCATTGTGATTCTTCATATGGCTTGGCTGTTTCCCCACCAAAATCTCATCTTGAATTGTAATCCCTATAACCTCCACATGTCATGAAAGGTACCCGGTGGGAGGTTATTGAATCATAGGGGCGATTTCCCCCATGCTGTTCTTGTGATAGTGAGTTCCAACGAAATCTGATGGTTTTATAAACATCTAGAATTTCTCTGCTGGCACTCATTCTCTCTCCTGCCACTCTGTGAAGAGGTACTTTCTGCCATTATTGTAAGTTTCCTGAGGCCTCCCCAGCCATGCAGAACCATGAGTCAATTAAACCTCTTTCTTTTAAAAATTACCCAGTCTTGGGTATTTCTTCATAGAAACGTGAGAACAGACTACTACAGGAAATTGGTACCACAGAGAGTGTGGTGCTGCTATAAAGACACCCAAAAATGTGGAACCAACTTCGGAACTGGATAACAGGCAAGGGTTGGAACAGTTTGGAGGGCTCAGAAGAAGACAGGAAAATGTGGGAAAGTTTGGAACTTCCTAGAGACTTGTTGAATGACTTTGGCCAAAATTGTGATAGTGATATGGACAATGAAGTCTAGGCTGGTGTGGTCTCAGATGGAGATGAGAAATTTCTTGGGAACTGGAATAAAGGTAACTCTTGCTATGTTTTAGCAAAGAGACTGGTAGCATTTGCTCCTGCCCTAGAGATCTGTGGAGCTTTGAATTTAAGAGAGATGACTGATTTAGGGTATCTGGAGAAAGAACTTTCTAAGTGGCAAGGTGTTCAAGAGGAAGCACATCATACAAGTTTGGAAAATTTGCAGCCTGATAATGCAACATAAAAGAAAACCCGATTTTCTGGGGAGAAATTCAAGCTGGCTGCAGAAATTTGTATAAGTAATGAAGAGACAGAATGTTAATAACCAAGACAATGGGGAAAATGTCTCCAGATCATATCAGAGATCTTCAGGGCAGCCCCTCCCATCACAAGCCTGGAGGCCTAGGGGGAAAAAATGGTTTTGTGAGTTGGGACCAGGGCCACTCTTCTCTGTGCAGCCTGGGCACGTGGTGTCCTGAATTCCAGCTGCTTCAGCTCCAGCCATGGTTTAAAGGGACCAAGGTACAGCTTGTGCCATTGCTTCAGAGGATGTAATCCCCAAGCCTTGGTGGCTTACACATGACGTTGAGCCTGCAGGGGCACCGAAGTCAAAAACTGAGGTTTGGGAACCTCTGCCTAGATTTCCCAGAATGTATGAAAATGCATGGATGTTCAGGCAGAAGTTAGTTGCATGGGTGGAACCCTCATGGAGAACCACTGCTAGGGCAGCATGGAAGGGAAATGTGGGGTTGGATTCCCAACACAGAGTCCTCACTGGGACATTCCCTAATGGAGCTGTTAGAAGAAGCCCACTATTCTCCAGACTCCAGAATGGTAGATTCACTGACAACTTGCACCATGCACCTGGGAAAACCTCAGACACTCAATGCCAGCCCGTAAAAGCAGCCAGGAATGGGGCTGTATCCTGCAGAGCCACAGGGGTGGAGCTGCCCAAGGTTGTGGGAACTCCTTTCTTGCATCAGCATGACCTGGATATAAGACATGCAGTCAAAGGAGGTCATTTTGGAACTTTAAAGTTTAATTACTGCCCTATTGAATTTTGGACTTGCATGAGGCCTGTGGCCCCTTTGTTTTGGCCAACTTCTCCCATTTGAAATGGATATATTTACCCAATGCCTGTACCCCCATTGTATCTAGGAAGTAACTAACTTGCTTTTGACTTTACAGGCTTATAGGTGGAACGGACTTACTGTCTCAGACGAGACTTTGAACTTGGACTTTTGGTGATATGGTTTGGCTCTGTGTCCCCACCCAAATCTCTTCTTGAATTTTACTCCCATAATTTCCATGTGTTGTGGGAGGGACCCAGTGGGAGATAATTGAATCGTGGGGGTGGTTTCCCCCATACTGTTCTCATGGTAGTGAATAAGTCTCACAAGATCTGATGGTTTTATAAGCATCTGGCATTTCCCCTGCTGGCACTCATTCTCTCTCCTGCTGCTCTGTGAAGAGGTGCCTTACACCATGATTGCAAGTTTCCTGAGGCCTCCCAAGCCATGTGGAACTGCGAGTCCATTAAACCTTTTTCCTTCATAAATTATCCAGTCTTAGTTACTTCTTCATAGTAGCATGAGAATGGACTAATATAATTCTCAATTCTACTTCTATTTTTTTTTTATTTGAGAACCCTGAAAAAATATATATTTAGGTAATGTTTCTCTCTCAGTGTTCCAAGCACATAGTTTAGCCAATAAAATAACAGCTGGATTAATACATTGTTTGTATTGTCTAAATGCATGGATATAAGAATTATCATTAGAGTTATTTGAATTGTGGGGCCAAGCATTGAATTTATAAACAAATTTCTTAGAACTCAGAAAATATTTGAGGAAGAATTTCGGAGGACAGGATGGTAATTTACTCACAATGTATTAAATGTAGCCAACAAATACTAAATTCTTTAATTTGAGATCCAAATTATGCAGGAAAAAAGCCCTAATTTTCTGTGTTTTTTTTCTGTTATTTTATGTACAAATATACGTATTTATTTGTAATCTCTAGGTCAACTAGGGTAGTTCTTAAGTATTATTTTATAAAATGTGGGAGATGTAGTTTATTTTCTGGAAGTTTTGTATATCAAGATTTATTTTTTATTCTTATTACTTAGCTACATATAAAATAATAGAGTGACAATATTAATTATAATATTAATATTTTAGAAAGGTATTTAATGACTTGCATATTGAACTATGACAATTAAAATAACTCTAGATTACTCTCAAGGAATTTTTAAGATAATGAGTATGTATTGGTGGAAAAATTTCTAAATACACAAATGTACAGATTTATACTGTTCTCATAGTTGTTTCATAGTATTCCTTTAATATCCTTTTAATATCCATGGGGTCTGTAGTGATGTTCCCTCTTTCATTTCTAAGATTACTAATCTGTGAGTTCTGGCTTTTTTTCTTAGTTAGCCTAGCCAGAGGCTTATTAATTTTATTGCTCTTTTCAATGAACCAGCTTTTGATTTCATTGATTTTTGTCTATTTTCTTGTTTTCAATTTCATTAATTTCTGCTTTAATTTTTATTATTTCTTTCTTTGTGTTTTCTTTAGGTTTAACTTGCTCTTCTTTTTCTAAATATTCAATACTTTAAAATATTATTTAGACATATGTATTTTACTCTCTATTGTAGAAAGTACCTTCAATTATAAACAGCTTGTGCTACAGGTTTAAGAAAACCATTATTCATTGAATGAGTATCATATGCCTTTCACTGCATTGAAACTTGATTTATATTATTTTATTGACTCCCCATAACAATCCTATAAGGCTACATGTTATTATCCTTATTTTATTAATGAAAAAACTAGGCTCAGAGAATTTGTCTAACAACTATGACAGAAGATGTAGGAAATTAACTCATCTTTGTCATAAAAGGCTATTTTACAGTGAAATTATCTATTTATATGGCTTTGTATAGTATATAAGGTAAGCTTTATAATGTCTTATTTAAATAAGTACTATATAAACTGCTAGACATATTAGATTATGGTCCAATCGTTATTGCTAACATATTGCAAGCATATTATATGCCAGATACATACCAATTCATGTCATTTCCACAACAGCCCTATGAGGTTAGTTATCCTATTTTTACAATCAATCAGAAGGAAGCCCAAAGAAAGACTAAATAATTTGCTTAATGTCTGCAGCTTTTAAACAGTAGAATTTATAATCAAACACAAACAGTTAGGATGTAGAACCTCTGCTCTTGGCCACTAAGCTATCTAATTACTTCAGCAACAGTATATTCCAAATATATTGAAGATAACAGGAAGCATTTGCATTATGTACAAATATATATGCAAACTGAATAATTTAAAATAGAAAATCATCTGAATTCTTCTAAAGCCATCCAAAGTTCTCAAATAGGTCTCATCCAATGTATCAGTGTAATAACCAGAATATGTACAAAGATAGGGACCATCAAAATAAAGACAAAAAAATGAAGAGAAGCAAATTTTTAACCATCTCTTTCCATTAGTATATTTGATTACAATTATGCAGAGAAAATAAAAACAAATATTTTGAGGAAACAGAAGATAACCTAATTACCTTATTACTAATAGAACAACTAATTTAGAAAATTGACTCTTTAATAAATGGACATATTTCTTTTTTGAAGATCACTTGTAAGTTTATGGTGCTTACTATTTTGCAACTTGATTTTTAAATAACTCATTTAAACTCAGAATTATCATTAACATGTGAAATACAAAAAGCATTTCTAAAATAAAAATAGCATTTGGAGCACATCTGTTCCAATGATATGTTTTAAAGAAATTTGTATGTATTGGGATCGGATGGCTTGTTTGTGTGTTGCTTTAAGAAGTTGCTCTGCATGATTCACAATTAGACTGCGTATCAGGAGAGATGGGTGTTGCCATGGTAAGTACACATTTTTTAATTGAATAGGAAACTAATAGGCACATAAAACCCACGTAAATTATTGGCACATAAATTGCCTCTCCTAAGGCTACTAATAAACATACTTCTCTTTGGAAATATTTTGCTATTTTTTCTTGGGCGTTGTTTAGATAGTAGACTCGTGCATCTCCTTTTGCAGCCTGAAGCCTCGTTTCCTTAAACCCAGTCTTTCTCACCTCCCTTCACTGATGAACAGCAGTTTTCTGAGTCCAAGGAAGAACTACTTTGTACACAAAGAATGCATTAAGATGTTAAATATCATGAAAATTATGGTCTGATTCTTAATAAGTATCTGGAATCTTTGCATCTAAAATGTCATGGGAAAATGGTATTAAATATGACTCAAGAAATCCCTCACAATTTGATTCTACAGTTCCCCATAAAACAGAGATTGTTATATAAAGTGAATAAAAAGGAATACTTTCTGCTTTTACTAGAGAAAGATTATTTGTAAATGTGAATGCTCAAAACCTCCCTGTTCTCTCAGAAGTCTGTTGCTCAGTCTTCTCTCCTCAGCCTTTCTCTTCTTCCTTACAGTCCACCCCCAGCTCACCCAGTTCAACTTATTCATATCCTGTATTGACAAAGCAGTAAAAGCTTTTGTCTCTTTATTTTTTTCTCTACTTGCATATTTTGGACTCACATGCTTTTATTCATCCTTTGCTTCACAAAGGAAGCTCTTTTCATGGCATTTTGTGGGTTATACAGCAGTTTGTAGGATGTGCTCTGCCTCCCTTTTCCATTTGGAAGATTTTTTTTTTCTGGTTTTACTTTAATCACTATGAAGCATGTGGAGAGGACAGTCATTTGGACTCATATCCAAGTTATTTTTAGAAGCACATTGACAAATATTTAAGTAGACATTGTATTTTACAAAGAATGCTGTTCTGAAATCATTCTGGCTTGAACAATAAGAAAATTCAAGACTACAGGAGGCAAGCACAACAGGATATCCATAAGTAACAACGCCTACTTATCAACTAGGGTTGCTTGACAGACTTGTTCCTGACTGTGACAGTGAGCTGAATTTTTAGAGAGGCTGTAAGCAGTGAGTGAACACAAAAGGTAACAGGAAAAGATTTGGTGTAGTGCACCAAGACTGCTTCGTGGTGCGAATCAAGAGCGAGTTAGAACAATAGTGACTGATCGTTTTCAGCAGCTGCCTCGACTTTTATTCTATTGCCTTGTAGAGTTCACTCACCTTTGTTTTCTCACTTTGATTTCAGAGTTCATTTTTCATGATGTTCATTTTTTATGATGAAAGTGAACCTGTCTTGAAGGAATAGATGAATAGTTTCTAGTGGGTTCAAAGACACCTTCAACAGCTTGGAACAAAAGGAAATTATTATACAGATCAAGGTACTACATGAAAATGTTTTTACAGATTTTAAATAAAATATAAACAGCTGTTGAGAGAAGAATGGCACAGTGACAGTTTTTACCAATCCATTAATAATCTGAATGCAAATTCGATCCTGTTCATTATGTGTAACCCACATTCTTCTATAGAGAAAACAGTCAGACTTAAATGTGTAAACAATGGATTCAACAGCAAATCAGAACAAATATAGAAAAAGGAAATGGTGAATCAAGTCTGAATTTATTATGTAATTTTCTTGAAAACCAAGTAATCAATATGTTCTAGCGATGTAATGAATGGTGCTAATAGTGATAGCCTGCTTTTATTGGCTACCATTCAAAAGACTGTCTGGTAAATGATGAAACACTCCAAGGAACTCTTTCTCCTGTCTTTTTAGATTTCCCTTGCTTGTAAAATAGTCTTACTTTCTAATCAGGAACACTCAGTCTTTCTAGATACTTGCTTATTAAAACAGAAGAGGTGTTTCTCATGTCTTCTTACATTTCACTCTTCTGATTTGCTATGTGACTTAAAATTATCCTAGTGACATATCTTCCAAAAGCCTCAAGTTTTCTTTAAGGTTATGTTTAAAATCTATAGGGGAAAAAATAAGTGAGAGGTTATAGAAATCTTTGTAAACTCTTATTTAATTGTGAGATATAGAGCTTAAACAGGAAGACATAATGTTCTACTTTGCATCAGAAACATAAAAGTAGCCAAAAGATTTCACCAAAGCAGCTCCATTACTATCAGTTATGTTTGTATTGATGCCACATGATATAATAGAATACAGGTCATAGAAATATGACTCAGAGAGCCTGCTATAGCTTTTTAAAAGTTGGTGCACATAAGTTGATGTCATCCACTTATAGAATAAAAGGACTATAGTAAACAAGAATGCATAGGGGCAACAGGAATGTCTACCTTTAGAACAACCAAGCTGCCTATTGAATGTTCTTATGTATTTGTCGAATGTAAGGCAATCCTTCCTCCTTCAATGTTTTAGAATGCAGCTATTCTACCACCAGGAAAACATCTGTGTAACTACACTATCTTGATGGGTTTCCTAACAAAGTTGTTCCTAATTTATACTCCCTTGGAACACAATTTGACTTGGCTCAAATGTATTTATTGAAGGCAAAGAACTGTACATTATAAGAATGTTACATGGATACAGTATTTAAAATTCTTCTCTTTACCTGTTGAATAGAAAACAAATTTTATTAGTGACCTTACCAAAATGTTTATATCTTTTTCTATGCTATTTTTTCATTTTTTTCTCTTCTTTCTGATGATATTCAGATTTACATCTTTCTAATGTTTTTAATCATTCCACATGGGGAAAAGTAATAAATAGTTTTTCAACAGAAAATCTCTAAAGTAGTAAAGTACTCTAAAGAGGAAATATTATAAATGGCTCCATTTTGTAAGTAAAATGAATCTGTGATATGTTTAGGGGTGACCTAGTACATAATGGAGGAAGAACCATATTTAATATGTTCATTAGTGATATTTATTAGCACACTTATGCAAGGAAGAAATGATCATTCAGGAACAACATTTTCATCAGACCAAGTACCCCCTAGAGAGCCTTATTGTCCCTAGGAAGTCCAAGCATGAACCATGCTAACATCTGAACAATAGTATTTCTAAATAAAGTAATTAACAGGCATATGTGTTCTCACAATCCAGATATCAAAGGACAAAAATTTCACATCAAATCAGACAATAAAAACATCAAATAGGAAAAGGCAGCTATTGTTGTCCTAGCAAATCCAGCTGATGCATTTTTAAAATGTAGTTATAAACCGTTAGACTGAGAGTCAATATTTGTTTTATCTCAGTGATTTCCATTTCAAATTTTCTCAGTTTACAAGTCAGAGATTATTTTTCTCAATTTTTTATGTTACATGAGCACCCTGGGATTTGAAACTCAAACTGCATTCTTACCTTCTCTTCTCCTGGCCATTGATAAAGATCTGTAATTACAATGAGGCCAGAGATTGCCTTGATGATGTCAAGAGGCAGAACACAATATCCCCTGACCTTTCCTAGAAACATTACTCTGCTATGCCAGCAGTCAAGTTTCCTTATGTCAGTAAAGCAAAAAGGCTGGACTAGGAGAAATATAAATAACAAACTGCTTCTTGCCAACCTGCACAGCACAGCACAGTCAAGCTGCACAACCTTCATTGTGTCCTAGAAGAAAAAAAATTCCTTTACTTGGTAGGTTTGCTCTGTGTTCCATGGTTGAATTCCAGTTTGGGCCAAATTCTAGTTCAGAGCTTTGTTTTTTATTTTTCATTTTCTTTTTTTTCCCAAAGCAAGTAAAGTTGGGCTAACTGATTTTGATTACCAGAGAGCTTTTGTAACTCCTGCTTCCTCCCTAGTTGTCAGAGTCCCCTCCCTCTGTGCATGAGAGGAGGCATGGGCTAGCAGTGCAGGTCATGGCCTCTGGAGATGGATTGCCAAGGCCCATTGCCTGCTTCTGCCATTGAACAGGTACATGATCTGGGGCAACTAAGCCTGTTGTGCTTCATTTTTTATAAAATGCAAATGAGTACTGTACTTATACCATATTTTTAAGGATTAAGTAAATTAAAACAACTAAAAGGCTGAAAGCAGGACTTTGTATACAATAAGTGCTATATGAAAGATGATGATTGCTATTATTATTGTTATTATTTGACATTACACATGTTCTATAATCAATTTGTACAACAGTGGTCCTGAGGTGATGTACGTTCTCAGCTTACGAAGATAACAGGATCCTGAAATTTGGCTTACTTAGCATATGTTTCAACATCTTTCTAGTTTTCTTTTCTTTACAATGTAGGCTGGAAAGCTAAAAACAGCACTCTATTGACTCCCTTCCAGCTAGGCTGCAGGCCTGTGATCAGTTTCTTCCAATCACATGCACCTGCATAAGGTGGCAGCTGGTCAAAGGGAAATCGGATTTTTTGGACAGCATGGGATATTGGCATCCCGACAAGTCCAAGGTTCCTAAGTGTGGGTATCAACTTCACAGCTGTTTCCATTAGAAGAGTCCCATGGTATGGTTGGGCATTTTTTTTTACTGACATTAAAAACCAAATCTGGTTCTCTGGCCTTCCCTGATGTTTCATAAAACTATCAACTATGCCTTTGTCAAACCTTTTCTGCTTAAATTAGCTGGAACCTACTTTACCATTTGTAATTAGGATGCCTGGCTGCCATATACCATCATTTAAGTTTCATGAAGCAGCATAACTCTTCCTTGTGAATGTGGCTGCGGTGTGGCAAAGTTGTACCTCTCATACAGAGAGGAGGGGGCCATGCTCATGCATGTGACACATACTGCTTCAAACAGCTGTCATATAGATGGATCACTAGAAGTTTTCTCCAATTCCTCAAAGCACTTTTAACTTCAGCCCCAGGGAATTAGGGATATCTGTTCCAGTGATTGCAACACATTCATGGTTCTTCCCTCGGTACTTTATGCTTTTTCTATTATATTCCTTTTACCTTAGGACAGATTAACATGTTCAGTAAACAAATCTAATGTTCAACTTTGTGTCTTTGGAAAACAAAGGAATTTTAGTGTAAACAATGTAGACATTGGTAAGTGGATAAATTCCAGGTTTAGGGATGGTCCAAAATTTTTCAGACATTTCTGGTTCCATTCCCAAATCTGCCCTTCTTTCAACAGCACTTCAATATCAGGGGAACCAGCCCCCAATATTTCAACATAGGTTCTATTTTCCCTAAGTGTCGGTCGGTCTGAGAAATAAAGAGAAAGAGTACAAAGAGAGAAATTTTACAGCTGGGCCTCTGGGGGTATCATCACATATTGGTAGGACTGTGATGGCGACCCCGAACTGCAAAACCAGCAAGTTTTTATTAGGGATTTTAAAATGGGAGAGGGTGTATGAACAGGGAGTAGGTCACAAGGATCACATGTTTCAAAGAGCAATGAAGATCACAAGGTGAAAGCAAAATTAGAATTACTGATGAGGGTCTGTGTCCCACTGTGCACTCATTGTCTTGATAAACATCTTAACAGGAAACAGGGTTCAAGAGCAGAGAACTGGTCTGACTAGAATTTACCAGGCTGGAATTTCCCAATCCTAGTAAGCCTGAGGGTACTGCAGGAGACCAGGGCATATTTCAGTCCTTATCTCAACTGCTTAAGACAGACACTCCCAGAGTGGCCGTCTATAGACCTCCCCCCAGAAATGCATTCCTTCCCCAGGGTATCAATTATTAATATTCCTTGCTGGGAAAAGAATTCAGTGATATTTCTCCTACTCACACATCCTTTTATAGGCTCCCTGCAAGAAGAAAAATATGGCTGTATTCTGCCTGACCCTGCAGGCAGTCAGACTTTATGGTTATCTTCTCTTGTTCCCTGAAAATTGCTGTTATTCTGTTCTTTTTCAGGGTGCACTGATTTCATATTGTTCAAACACACATGTTTTACAATCAGATTTCATATTTTTCAAACACACATGTTCTACAATCAATTTGTACAATAGTGGTCCTGAGGTGACGTACAATCTCAGCTTATGAAGATAACAGGATTAAGAGGTTAAAGTAAAGACAGGCATAAGAAATTATAAGAGTATTATTAGGGAAGTGATAAATGTCCATGAAATCTTCACAATTTATGTTCAGAGATTGCAGTAAAGACAGGTGTAAGAAATTATAAAAGTATTAATTTTGGGAACTGATAAATGTCCATGAAATCTTCACAATTTATGTTCTTCTGCCTTGGCTCCAGCCAGTCTCTCCATTCGAGGTCCCTGACTTCCTGCAATACTTCAAGGCTTATGTTAATAATCCATTCACTTAATCCCTGAAAATTAAAGATTGTTCTCAAGAAATTATAAATCAAAAGTGCCCAGTTAGATAAGGGCAGAGTTGAGAACAAAACATAGTTGATATGGTTTGAATATACATCCCTGCCAAATCTCATGTTGAATTATAATCCCCAACCCTGGAGGTGGGGCCAGGTGGAGGTGCTTGGTTCATGGGGGCAGATCCTGCGTGGCTTGGTGCTGTCCTCAAGATAGTGAGTGAGTTTTCATAAGATCTGGTTTTTAAAACTGTGTAGCACTCTCGTCCATTCTTTTTTGCTCCCCCTCTGCCATGTGAGACGCCTGGTTCTGTGTCACCTTCCACCATGAGTGAAAGCTTCCTGAGGCCTCTCCAGAGGCCGAGCAGATGCTGACATCCTGTTTGTGTAGACTGTAGCACCATGAGTCTACTAAACCTCTTTTCATTATAAATTATCCAGTGTCAGGTATTTATGGATAGCAATGCAAGAGTGGCCTACTATAATAGGTCTTCTATTTTCTTGTCCAGAACTGTTTTTACTACTCTTCACTGGCAGTCTTAACTAAACTAGAAGTTATTCTCAGTTCAGGTACGATCTGAGTTTAGACTTCCAGGCCTTTTATGTTGTAAAAGGACTAAATTTTACATGAAGGCTTTTTAACAGACCAGTTATGATCATTAACTAGCTAGTGTACTATAACTCTTAACATAATACCATGGATAGTAACAGAAGTGACAGTTGCCATTCTAGTTAGTCTAATCTAATTAAAACAATAATTTTAAAGATATATTCACTAATATGCATAATAATAATAATAGGACCTAATATTTCAGTATGCATTATATTTACAGGAATTATATTTAATACCAATTGATTCTTGAGGGTCAATTGATAAAACCCGAGGGTGTTTTATTTGTGATTTGCAATGCAAAATTAGAAAGGCTATCTGATGATATGACAATGGATCCAGGCATTTAAAAAATAACTTTGTTCCTAAGCATCTCCAAAGTCTTTGGCATTCTGTCTACAGTGCACTTCCTTGGTTCCAAAACTTCTTTCTCTGTCCTCTAAAATTTCTCCCACTCTTCAAACAGAAGATATTTTCTGCTCCACCTAATCATTTCACATCACCTCAGCTAGATATGATTGTTTCCGCAACCCTTATTCTCTTAATAACACATACAGAATTTCTCAAATGCTGCTGTATATTGCAATTTGTTATCTACTTAATTTCACTCCTCTATCAGAGCATTAGTCAGATCCAAGTAGACATATGCTGTCTTGTGCTTTCGTTCTTTGAGTATCTCAGAGTATCTGGGGCTTTTCACAAAGATAATAAATATTTGACAAATAAAAGGATCACAAGCTCAACTGCCTGCAGGGGGTGTGTGGTCAACATGACCGAGTGCCACTAATCTGATACAAGCATATAGGTGAAAGCCACTTGTACTATGAGCAAGCATAAGTCTGCCTGCTCACATTGCCTCCGAAATGCTGTGTGGTCTTAATGAAGGCAAGATAAAGCACTTCCAGTGGTCAAGTTAAGCCCTATGCCTACCAGGTATGTCCCTTGAATAAAACACCAATCAGCCTACTTCTATACAGTAAAAACCAACTGAGAAAAATATGCCACTTTTCCTGAGGATTGAGTTCATTTTGTTTTCCCCTCTCATGTGAGGAAAGGATGTGTAGAGGTTGTGGGGAGTCAGACTCATTAATCATTAATCCATGATAGATCTTTTATTGAAAATAAGAGAAATGTTACATTAGATAGACTTACATTTTACAAAATGATTTCACTTACATTGTTTAATTTAAACTTCATAACAAATTAGGGAGTTGGCTGAGCATATAATATAGCCACATTTCTTATGGATGAGAAAAATCAAGGTTGGAGAGACTCAAGTGTCTTGCCCAAGTTACTGCAAAATAGGTTGTGGTAGAGATGTCACCAAACCCAGAATATTTGATGCCTACCCCAGAGCTCTTTGCACAACACTATTCTGCTTAGCACCAGACCTCCGTTATTTTTGGCCCAGGCTCACCAATCAGAAGTGAGAGGCAGTTCTTACGAAAACAGGAATGAGTTCTCTAGGGTTTTGGGCTTTTGTTACGCTTTACACATTTTTTTTTTTGGTTGACATAGAAAATTCTGCAAATTATCACATGCTTATTTCCCATGTAATTAGCAGCTATTTTCTATTTACCAGTTATATGTGCATGTTTGTAAATGATGGCAATTAGCATACTTGAGGCTTTATGCACTTTACAGTTTTTATCCTAAATTCAAAGACACAGAAACACACACAAAAAAACCACATTCCATAATTTACCTTTTAGAGGGATGTCTAGAATAAACCAGCAGCCAAATTGAAAATTCAGAATTGTAGCAGGAACTAATAAAAAATAAACTAATCTATCCTATTACCAGCAATGATCAATAG
Source organism: Pongo abelii (assembly GCF_028885655.2). Lineage (NCBI taxonomy): Eukaryota > Metazoa > Chordata > Mammalia > Primates > Hominidae > Pongo > Pongo abelii. The sequence goes on from NC_071985.2 coordinate 153,724,338, forward strand.
AATTTGTGACATTCGAGGAGTGAGAAGCAGGGAGTTTTCATAGGCTTGGTGGGCTTTAGAAGTTAGTCTGCCCGTCTCTTTTCTCTTTTTCAATGGACTCATGTAAGCTTTTTGATGTAGGAAATCAGTTATTGTTTTGTTTCCATGTTCACTCTGTCTGGTGAAAGGTTGAATAACAAGCCTCCCAAAAATTTGGCTTGATGGGGGTTGGGAGGAGAGGATCACAGGCCATCACTGAGGATGAAAGTGTAAATTGTCTTCTCTGGAGCTCCTATCTTGATAAGAGAGAGAAAAGGAAAGGACCTGGGTTGGGGCGGGAGGGGAGCAGGGGGAAGTGGTGATGGAGGGGAGGTGGAAGGGTGAGGGGTGTGTAGGGGAGTGTGGGGACAGCTTTGTTCTTCTCAAGGTCTGTAGTGAAATTACTGACAGTGGATATTGGTTATAGGTCATAAAAAAAAATGAGGGATAGTGGGAAAGCTAAGAGAGAAGAGCAAAATAGACTGCTGTTCCGCACAAATTTTCCACCAGTATTCATAATAGTTTCTTTACTCAAAACGTAAATCATTTCATTATGTTGGTTTGCTAGCTCTTGACAATAATATTCCTGTCAGTCCTCAAAGCTGAATCAAGAAAGAGTAGGAAAATGGAAGAAAAGTGAATATTGCTAGGAACAATTGATCTGTCACTGCTTGCTTAAGTGACCTTGACAATGTAACTAAACCTTTCATAAACCAGCTACAAAATGATATCCAAATGTTTAGTTCTGGATGTGTTAACTGTAACATTTTACTTATACTCTTCTATTGAAATAAGTTGAAAAAATGCTAATGAGAGTTTTCAATGAGTATCTGTGTTACGAGGTGTTACAATCTCATGTTCTTTTGAGGGTTAAAGACCACAGCTACTTAGGAATTTATATTTATAATTTTATCTGAATTCTTATGTTGAAAGAAAACTTATTTTACATTAAAATACTTTTATGATGAAGTACATAAATATACCATGGAATCTATTGCAGATGATGGTTCCCAGAGAAAATAAGATGTTTTACTCATGTTTCCTTTTGACAATTATTCTCCCATAAGCATTCACAGTATAATAGAAACTACATAAAAAAATACTCTAAAGATTGCCTATCTATATGTAAACATAGTACAACAAATAGAAAAACCATTCTCATAATTACCAGGAAAATATCTCAACTAGGAAAAACATTTCAACCACTTATGGAAAAGAAGTTTTTCGAATGCTTATAAGAAAAACATCAAGATTCTTCAAGTTATTTGTCTTATTTACTGGCTAATTCTTGAAATCTCTATTTTACTCTTCCTGCAAAATCAGTTATTGAGTGGTTGGTAACATCTTATGCTAGTATTTTAAAGAGATAAACAAACACTGATTAAATCATTTATTATAACTTAGATGCTCGAAGCTTGGTTTGAGAAATAAAATGTAACTTAGAAAAGAATAAAAATCAAAAGAATAAAATTGGTTATGCAGATATATATTAATTATCTCTTCATCATTAGTAAATCACATAAGAGTATTTTAGGGGGGAGAGTTATAAAATTTGGCATCAAATGAAAATTGATCCTTGAACAGTTTCCTCTGGGAAAAGTCCCTCTGAGCAGAGAAATAAAGAAGAGTATGACATTAGAGTGTAGTGGGGTAAGATGGAAGAAAGAGAACCTGTTTGGAGACTACGAGAAAGAAAAAGAAGTAAAGTGTTCTAATAGAGGCTGCACTTAAAGAAGGAAAGAGGGAATTCACAGAGGAACACAAACCTAGGAGTTAAAAGAATTAAACAGCCAAATGAAGGCAAAAATCACTAAAAAAAAAAGTAAAGGAAAAAGGGAACAGGGAAAAAGAAAATAAAGAAAAGTAAAAACAAATTAAAAGAAATTCAAAAGAAAAAATAAGTAAAAGAAAAATTTGTGTTGTCTAGTAGGTAGAAAATATGATGCCATTTTTGCCAATTGTAATTTCTAACAAAGAGTTTAGGAATCAAAGAAAAGTTTGTACATAAAAGTTCCCTTCAGCTATCTCCCTAACATAGCCTCCATCATTAAAATGTTGATGGTTTTTGACAAATCGTATGTTGAGGAATATAAATAAGGATGTACTAGAAAGTTTGTGATATGTAGCAAAAGGAAAGACTCCATTTTAACATTGTGTTCACAGAACATATGCATGTTTGTATTTACTTTGGGGCCAGGAAGAGAGAATGATAGGTTGCATCTTGGAATACTCTTTTACAATTAGGCAAAATAAGAATTCTTGGAAGCAGAGTCCTATGAATTACACGCTTTATTATATCAAAGTTAAACTAAGGTCCTTTGTTGATCCATTTAGCCTACCCTCGAAAGGGAATACAGCTGGAGAATAATATTTTACTAAATCCTACAGCTAATCATCTCGTATTTTCCTTTCTGACACTGAGACTCCTTTTGCCACCATCTTGCTTACTTGTGCATCACGCACCATTCACATGGTGAGGAAGAAATCCCTGCTACACAAACCGTCAACTGATAGCCTTCCTTACAGAAATTTTCCGGGTCTCTGCTGGAAAGAAATTGCATTTGGTTCTAAAAATTCTACATAACTACTTGTGTATCACCTTTGGACCTCATCTTTATAGTTCAGCTTGAGGTTTGGCCACATTTTCACTTCCATCTGCTCAACTGTGGAAATAAAAACATCTTCTCTTCTTACTATACCTCTGGATTTGTTTAGCTTAATAAAACAATGATATCCATACTTTAAGGACAAGCCACTTCTAACCCATCAGTCTGACTTCATGATCTTTGAACTTCTCTTGCTATAGAGCTTACATTAAATGTCTGCTAGGAAGCAACGAGTTTCATGTCAAGACCTAATAATTGACTTAACTCTCATAATGCTTTGAGCTTAGAATTTAATTCATGTAATTCCTTTGCAAGACTTACCAGGTGCATAGGATTTATGTCTCCATAATTCTGATAAAAAAACTCCATTTATCAAGGGCACTAATGGTTTATACAGTTTCAAATCAAATTAACATATCTCCAACCTTATTTTTTTTCTGAATACTCAGCAATATTTGATATAAATACTTTCCAGTCTTGAAACCACCAGTCCTTCCTACATCTAATGTATTTTCTATAATGAGGAGAATGTAAAGCTAAAAATTATGTCTCCAGATTTCCTGGAAGCTGGAATTAAAAATGGGATTTAGGTTTAACCAATCAGTGTCCTCTCACGTGAACTGGGAGGCAAAACCGAGGTAACGGCAGAATTCCAATTGCTTTTGCTGCTTTTGCCAGGCAGGCATGGTATTCACCGAATTTGTTTTTTCTGGAGAACCATTGGCAGAGTTTTCAATGGCAAGTCATCAGATTTATCAGTTTCAAGAGTAGGATATTCATTTATGTGTAGATTTGTAGAGTTTTAAACATTTCATTTTTTCCTTGACTAGCAGAATAACCTCTCATCCTATATATTTCCTTATTGCATATATAAAACCTAAGGTAGTATTTATTTGTTAATTATCCCTTCTTCTTCATCATAATTTAAGTTCCAGAAGGGCCGGGATCTTGTTTGTCTTCTTCTTTACAGATTTTAGAATAATGCAAAGCATGTAGTTAGCAATGAATAAATGTTCACTGAGTGAAAAAAAATGAATGAAGACTGAGTGAATTGGGGTTGTGTTAGGGAATTAAGGACTGGAGCTGTGAAGATTTTTGTGTATCATATGAATATTGTTTATATTTTCTTTGCATACATACATGCACACGTATGTGCATTTTGTGTGTGTATAATATACAAATAATCTTTAGTCCTTTTCAGATCTCTCTCCCAAGATATACCTCAAGAGTGAGAAAATCTTCCTTTACTTCTCAATCTCTGTAACTTTCATCTAAGTCCAAAATTTGCTAATTTTTAAAAATATTTTAACTCCATTTTCAATACATTTTGACAAAATTTTCTAATTATGTTTAAAATAAACTTTCTATTGTAGAAAAGTTTTAGACTTACAGAAAAGTTGCAAAGCTACAACAGTGAGTTCTCATATACCTTACACCCAGTTTTCCTATTAACATCCTACATTAGAAAGGTACATTTGTTATAATTAACGAACCAACATTAAATTATTCATTCACTTATATCCATATTTTTCAGATTTCCTCAGTTTTTACCTAATTTTTTTTTCTGTTACAAAATTTTATCCAGGTTACCACATTACATTAGTAGTCATCACTCTTTAGGCTCCTCTTATCTGCAACACTTTCTCAGGCTTTCCTTGATTGTGATGACCTGGGGAATTTTAAGGAGTGCTGGTCAGGTGTTCTGCAAAATGTCACTCAACTAGGATTTATCTAATGTATTTTTCATGATTAGATTTGGGTAATATGTTTCAAGATGAAAACTACAGAGAAAGAGTACCACCATTTCATCGTATTATATCAAAGTTATATAGTATCAACAAAATCAACACAACTTTTCACTTTTGATAACGACCTTGATTACCTGACTGAAGTAGAATTTGTCAGTTTTCTGCATGAAGTTATTCTCTTTTCCTTTTTTACATACTGTATTATTTATTTATTTATTTATTTATTTATTTATTTTTTTGGACAGAGTCTCGCTTTGTCTCCCAGGCTGTAGTGCAGTGACACAATCTCAGCTCACTGCAACCTCTGCCTCCTGAGTTCAAACAATTCTCCTGCCTCAGCCTCCTGAGTAGCTGAGATTACAGGCATGCATCACTATCCCCAGCTAATTTTTGTATTTTTAGTAGAGACAGGGTTTTCCCATGTGTCCCAGGCTGGTCTCAAACTCCTGGCATCAGGTGATCCACCTGCCTTGGCCTCCCAAAGTGCTAGGATTACAGGCGTGATCCACCGTGTGTGGCCTACATACTGTACTTTCTAGAATGAATTCACTATGCACAGCCCATACCTAGAAGTGAAGAATCTTACTCCATGTTCTTGAAGGCAAACTGTCTATATAAATTATTTGAAATATACCTGCATTGAGAGTTTCACCTCTTATCTCTCATTTATTTATTCATTCATTTTTATAGTAATGTCAGTATTGACTAATATATAATTATTTTATACTTTGAGTAGTTATATATATTATATTATATTACCACACACATACATACACACACACACACACACATATATATATATATTTTTGAGACACAACCTTACTTTGTCACCTGTCCCTCTGGCTGGAGTGTGTAATGGCATGATCTTGGCTCACTACAACCTGTTCCTCTCAGGTTCAAGCAGTTCTGGCTCAGCCTCCCGAGTAGCTAGTATTACAGGTGTGCACCACAATGCCTGACAAATTTCTGTATTTTTTAGTAGAGAGGGGGTTTCATTATGTTGGCCAGGCTGGTCTCGAACTCCTGACCTCAGATAATCCACCAGCCTTGGCCTCCCAAAGTGCTGGGATTACAGGCATGAGCCACAGTGCCTGGACTATTTTATTTATATATTTTTTCTCAAATTATTTCATCTTTGGCTATCTGGAACTCTTTAGTTGCCTTCTGTGTCCCTTTGATGTATTCTCATCATTAAAGGTTTTCTTTTATTACTTCTTTACTTTCTGTCCAAAATACAAAGATTGAGAAAGAAAGGAAGATTTTTCCACTTTTGAGGTCTCTCTTGGGAGAGAGATCTGTCAAGGAGTAAGGATTATTTCTATATTATACATGAACAAGATGCTCCAGGCTTAAATTGTATATTCTCTATCTCCTTCCTAGAATTAGCCATTTCTCCAAAACCCCAGTTTATTTTTTTGGACAGTGATATATTAGTCCGTTTTTACATTGCTGATAAAGGCATACCTGAGACTAGGTAATTTATAAAGAAAAAGGTATGTAATGGACTCACAGTTCCACATGGCTGAGGAGGCCTCACAATCATTGCAGAAGGCAAAGAAGGAGCAAAGGCACAACTTGCATGGTGGCAGACAGGAGAGAATGAGGGCTAAGTAAAAGGGGTTTCCCTTATAAAACCATCAGATCTCATGAGAGGTATTCACTACCACGAGAACTGCATGAAGGAAACCACCCCCATGATTCAATTATTTCCCACCAGGTCCTTACCTGTGGGAATTATGGGAGCTACAACTCAAGATGAGATTTGGGTGGGAACACAGCCAACCATACCATTCCACCCCTGCCCCCTCCCAAATCTCATGTCCTCACATTTCAAAACCAGTCATGCCTTGCCAACAGTCTCCAAAGTCTTAACTAATATCAGCATTAACTCAAAAGTCCACAGTCCAAAGTCTTATCTGAGACAAGGCATGCCCCTACTGCCTATTAGTCTGTAAAATCAAAAGCAAGTTAGTTACTTCCTAGATGCAATGCGGGCACAGGCAAAAGGTAAATACAGCCATCCAAAATGGGAGAAATTGGCCAAAACAAAGGAGCTACAGGCTCCATGCAAGTTTAAAATCTAGTGGGGCGGCCAAGTCTTAAAGCTCTGAAATAATCTCCTTTGACTCCAAGTCTCACATTCAGGTCACACTGATGCAAGAGGTGGGTTCCCATGGTTATGGGAAGCTCCACTCCATAGCTTTGCAGGGTATAGCCTCCCTCTCAGCTGCTTTCAAGGGCTGGTGTTGAGTGTCTGTGGCTTTTCCAGGTGCATGGTGCAAGCTGTCAATGGATTGACTATTCTAGGGTCTGGAGGACGGTGGCCACCTTCTCACAACTCTACTAGGCAGCGCCCAAGTGGGGACTCTGTGTGGGGGCTTCAACACCACATTTTCCTTCCACATTGCCCTAGCAGAGGTTCTCCATGAGGGCTACACCCCTGCAGCAAACTTCTGACTGGACATTTCCATACATCTTCTGAAATCTAGGCAGAGGTTCCCAAACCTCAATTCCTGACTTCTGTGTAGCTGCAGGCTCAACACAATTTGGAAGCTGCCAAGGCTTGGGGCTTGCGCCCTTTGAAGCTGCAGCCTGTGCTGCACCTTGGCCCCTTTTAGCCATGGCAAGAGCAGGTGGGATACAGGGCACCAAGTCCCTAGGCTGCACACAACAGCGGGGTCCTGGGCCTGATCCATGACACCGTTTTTCCCTCCTAGGCCTCTAGGCCTGTGATGGGAGGGGCTCTGACATGCCCTGGATACATTTTCCTCATTTTCTTGGCAGTTAACATTTACCTTCTCATTACTTATGCACATTTCTGCAACTGGCTTGAATTTCTCCTCAGCAAATGAGTTTTTCTTTCCTATCATATTGTAAGTCTGCAAATTTTCTGAACATTTTTGCTGTTTCCTTTTTAAAACTGAATGCTTTTAACAGCACCCAAGTCACCTCTTGAATGCTTTGCTGCTTAGAAATTTCTTCTACCAGATACCCTAAATCATCTCTCTCAAGGTGAAAGTTCCACAAATCTCTAGGGCAGGGGAAATATGCCCCCACTCTCTTTGCTAAAACATAGCAAGAGTCACCATTACAGTTCCCAACAAGTTCCTCATCTCCATCTGAGACCAGCTCCGCCTGGATTTCATTGTCCATATCATTATCAGCATTTTGGTCAAAGCCATTCAGCAATTCTCTAGGAAGTTCCAAACTTTACCACATTTTCCTGTCTTCTTCCAAGCCCTCTAAACTGTTCCAACTTCTGCCTGTTACCATGTTCCAAAGTTGCTTCCACATCAGGTATCTTCAGAGAAGCACCCCACCCTACCAGTACCAATTGTATTAGTCTGTTTTCATGCTGCTGATAAAGACACACCCAAGATCAGGCAATTGATAAAGAAAAAGAGATTTAATGAACTTACAGTTCCATGTGGCTGGGGAAGCCTCACAATCATGGTAGAAGGCAAAAGGCATGTCTTACATGGTGGTAGACAAGAGAGAATGAGAGGCAAGTGAAAGGGGTTTCCCTTGAAGAACTATCAAATCTCATGAGAATTATTTACTACCCCAAGAACAGTATGGGGGAAACTGATCCCATGATTCAGTGATCTCTCACCGGGTCCCTCACACAACATGTGAGAATTACAGGAGCTATAATTTAAGATGAGATTTGGTAGGGGGGACACAGCCATACCATACCAAGTGGTATCACAAACCAAGATCTGTGTACATTGCCACTAAAATATTGCTTCTAGTCCCTCTCAGCTGACAGAACAAGGAATTCTGTAAACACACACACGCACACACACACACACAAAATGCATATATATGTGTCTGTAAAACTAAAATGTTCCTTCTAGGTCCTCTCAGCTGACAGAACAAGGAATTCTGTACACACACACACACACACACACACACACACACACACACACACACAATACATATATACATATCTGTAAATATTTCCATATATAACAATGTATCTATATTATCTGTAAGTTCATTCTGATGTCTCCAATTCTATTCCATTACCATATAAATCATTCTAGTCTTCTTCCCTTACTGATAGGTGATATCCCAATATCTGCTGTAAATTAAGTAAACTGTTTAATTTAGTATGTATGTACAATGAAATAAGAATTCTCATATTGTAAACTTTATGATAAATGATTTTATTAACTAGAGTATAGTGCTTATTTACATTTATTTTTTATTTTTATTTTTTGAGAGAGAGTCTTGCTTTGTCACCCAGGCTGGAGTGCAGTGGTGTGATCTTGGCTCACTTCTGCCTCCCAAGTTCAAGTGATTCTCATGCCTCAGCCTCCTGAGTAGCTGGGATTACAGGTGCATGCCACCTTACCCTGCTAATTTTTTTCTTTTTTTTGAGATGGAGTCTCGCTCTATTGCCCAGGCTGGAGTGCAGTGGCATGATCTCGGCTCACTGCAACCTCTGCCTCCTGAATTCAAGTGATTCCCCTGACTCAGCCACTTGAGTAGCTGGGTTACAGGTGCGCACCACCATGCCCAGCTAATTTTTATATTTTTAGTAGAGATGGAGTTTCACCATGTTGGTCAGGCTGGTCTCAAATTCCTGACCTTATGATCTATTTGCCTTGGCCTCCCAAAGTGCTGGGATTACAGGCGTGAGCCACCATGCCCGGCTCTAATTTTTGTATTTTAAGTAGAGGCAGGGTTTCCTCATGTTGACCAGGCTGGTCTTGAACTCCCAGCCTCAAGTAATCTTCTGGCTTTGGCCTCCCAAAGTGCTGGTATTACAGGCATGAGCCACCATGCCTGGCCAATTATTTACATTTTTGTTTGTTTGTTTGTTAGCCTTCAGTCTCACAGACAGTACACATTTCTAGAGTTATTTATGTCAGTACCTATTTCTCCAACATTTTCAGTGATAGTTTCATACATATGCAATGTACTTAGATTGTTTTGTTATGTTCCACATTCCATCCACACATAACATGACCTCCTAAGTTACTTTTTAAATTTGCATATATTAAATTTTGTTATTTGTTCTATGTCTAAAGTACTGTGGGTTTCAACAAATGCATGGTGTCATAAGTCCATGTTTACAGTAACATGTATATTATAATCATGGACATATGAATAGTTTCACTATCCCAAAATATCCCCTGTGCCTTTATCTACTCAACTCTTCTATCCTCAGACTGCTGAAAACCACTGATGTATTTACTGTCTCTACAGTTTTACTTTTCCAAAAAGTTATAAAATAGTGATCATAGAGTAGGCATTCTTCTCAGGCCTGCTTCTTTCATTTAGCAACATACATTTATACATCTTCATGGCTTGAAAGCTTATTTTTTATTATCACTAAATAATATTTTATTATATGGATATTCACAGATTGTTTGTGGTTACAAACATTCAGTCATTGAAGAATATCTTAGTTACTTTCAGCTTTTGGCAATTACGACAAAGCTGCTATTCATGTACAAGCTTTTGTGTGGACATAAAGCCTCGGCCAACATAAGCATCAGAGACGAAGGAAAACCCTCCTTTACTTATCAAACAAGCTCTATAGCTTTCACCTTCTAAAAACCCAAGCTTTCAGATAACATTAATTGCTGCTTGATATATTTTTCCTCTTTTAGTCATATATATGTGTGTGTGTGTTTGCATGTGTGTGTGTGTGTGTGTGTAAATTGATGCAACATACAGAGCAAAATAACTTTCAAACAGAAATACTCTTGATTTTTCCATACTCTTTTCTGACTTATCGTTACTATAACCCATATTGTTCTCATCTTTACATATAAGTCAATATTTCTGAAGAGGAAAAAAAAAGCAAAACAGTACTTCCTGAAAGAGTGGACTTCAGAAGATTTTTTTCTGACAACGTGACTGTCGCTTATTAGTCTTGAACTAAAGACAACTGTTACAAACAACTCCTCAAGGAGTTTGGCTAATTGCTAGCAACATGAAGGGCAGCACTGTTGCCTTGATAGTTTTTGTTGAATTTTTTTCTTTACATAGCAAAAAACAAATACCTTTACAAACACATTTTTATAAAACTTTTCATTGGAACACATACGATTCCCTTGTTAAGACACTGTTCACCCACATGAACATTCACTGATTTATTCACTGCCAACAGTCTGTGGGTGTTTTAACTGTCGTGTACCTGGCAATGTACCATAATATTTCACTCTAAAATCTGAAAGTCATTTAATATTCATGGAGATTAAAAGCTAGATGAAGAGAGCAAAACAAGGCCAGAAATATAGTTTGGTGCTCAGTGGAATTTGTGTTTGTCATTTATTACATTGTCTTCAAAATAAGTATGTGGGTGGAAGAGATGTAGACGGCACATTAATGACAATCATAGATACCAAATAAGGAAAATTAAAGCCACAGAGCCAAATTAATATACTTTGTGTCAAAGTGATTTGGAGATATAATAAAGACAAAAGAATCTGAAATCATGTTACACAGAAAAGTGAAATAAAAAATAAGTCAGTACTTTTAGAAATGAAGACAGAAAAGGCCAGAAGTATTATATAAAGAAACGATGAGAGTTATTGATCAAAGAGTCACATGTAGATGATTCCACAATAGAGCTAGATAGAATTTGCTGGTAAATTATATCATTATAAAATCAATTCACATTTAGTTCTCTGCCATTTGGTAAGATCATTCATCTTGTAACAACTCCATTTCTGAAGTCACACTTGCATGAGTGGGCAATGAGGTGGAGACTTAGGCAATGTGGACAATTAAGACAATTATCTAGATAATTTGAACTGAAGATATCCACATTCCCTCATTTTGAAAATACAGTGAAAAGACTTTAAGACTTTCTGTATTCTTTAGGTCTCATATTTGAAGATAATTCCTCTAGAAAGATTTTTCTGACAGCCTCATGATGGCATCATGTGCTACTTCTCCAAATGTTTTCTTAGCATCTGTAAGTGTCCTACCACATTTCACTAATTGTACTTGCCTCCTTATAGATCCATATTCCATACTGAATAGTAAGTTCTTATGGTAAGCACTTGAGAGTTATTTGCTGATTCAATACGCTTGTGACTTACAGTCGGAGAGACATGGAATTATAAAGACTGTCTCTGCCATTTGCTATGAAACTTTACTACGAAACTTTAATAAGTTCTATCAGTCTCCGATTCTTCATCTTTAAAATGGAAATATAGTAGTTACTTCTCCCAGGATAGTTGTAAGGAGTAAATGAAACAATGTGTGTAATCCCAAAAAAAATAGTTTCTAGCACATAGTAGGTGCTCAATAAATGCTAGTTTCCTCTAACTTCATTTAATTTGATAGCTTTATAATAGCTGTATAATCACTTAATTAGAATTTATAGGAATAAACATCTTTTCTTGACAACAAGATTGAGAAAGGTAAAGGAGATTTAAGAACTTGCCACAGCCCATCCTGTGTGCTTTTTTGCCTTCCTTTTGGGGTTCTCCCACCTACCTAATTTCATCGACTTTCAGGGATCCCCTGGTTTCCCAGGCTCCTCTCTTAAAAACTTCAATTTATTTTGTCTTTCCTTGTATACCAGCAAGGGATTTGAAGTGCAGAGACCTGTATTGGCATGGTGGCTCATGCCTGTAATCCCAGTACTTTGGGAGTTCAAGGTGAACGTATCACTTGAGGTCAGGAGCTCAAGACTAGTCTGGCCAACATGGTGAAACCCTGTCTCTACTAAAAATACAAAAATTAGGCCGATGTGGTGGCAGGCGCCTGTAATCCCAGCTATTCAGGAGACTGAGGCAGGAGAATCGGTTGAGCCCGGGAGGCGGAGGTTGCAGTGAGCCGAGATCGTGCCATTACACTCCAGCCTGGGCCACAGAGTGAGACTCCAGCTCCAAAAAAAAAAAAAGAAAAAGAAAAAGAAATTAAGTTCTGAGGCCTGCAGTATACCATTTTCACCCTAGGAGGCCACACAGAAACCACAGTACCTGTCTGAGTTTCAACTTACTCATCTACAAAGTAAAGAAAGTATTTCCTGTATTAATGGTATTTACTTGGCAGGCTCCTCTCAATTATGGAAGACAGAAGATACAGCAGGAAAAGACAGCCATGTCCTCAGTTTTCCTAGAAGTTAGGCATTAAACTAACGTTTGCATAGGCCATTATTCAGTAAGTTCACAATACAAGTGCAATATGTCAATTGATCAGGAGCAGATACACACACATATATACAAATGCATAGACATATATACATACTAGATATGTAATATATAGCCTAATCTCAGAAGTGGGGAGGAATAACAAAAGTGAAAGGGCTTTATAAGTTTTCCAAATCTATATGAAGGCAATATATGAGTATTATTATTCCCAGGGAATCTTTTTATGTTATTTCTTTCATAGAAATTCCTTAGTCCTATTTCCCAGTCCCCATTGCTCTATAAACACTTGTTAATATTCCTTGAGGAATGAGGTCCCTTTAACATGAGATGAAGTAAAGACCATGCCACTATAGTGTAGCACTGCTTAGTGTGTGATGCTGACATCCCTCCTCTCTCTGAGATAATGCCTTTTGGGTAAACTCATTGGTTCCACTTAGGTATCTTCCTTGTTTTTTCTGGACAATGAGTTAGTTCCCAGAGATTGCCTGATCCTTTGCAGCCTTAACTACAAGCTTCTCTTTTTCTAGTTACCCAAAGATTCTCACACTATCAAAAGGCATCCATTGTCATTCTTTCACTCTACACCTGTCTCATGGCCCAGTCCCAACCAAGTGTCCCTTGACTGTGACTCAGTCCCATTTTCCAGCATTTTATGTGTCAGCTATTCTTTCTGTCTGATGTCCCTCTAAGACAGAAGGTATGGCGATTTTGGCAATAGTTATGGATCATCCCCTGGCTACTGCAAATTTTTACGTTAGTCTTCTTGGGTAAATTATTTTGGAGTTTTGAACTTAATTCTCAGTCACACAATCTGCCATTCCAAGAGCTGTTTCTGAAGAGTGAGGCCTTTCTCTTTCCTCTAAATGAGTACCTAAGAAGCAGAGTCTTGCAGCCCCCTTTCAGATGGAACTCTGATGCCCCTTCTCTACATAAAGAAAAGAGAACACTTCACAGAAGAGACTGCCTTTGTGTATTCTTGGAAACAAATAATCTATAGATCATCCAGAATCAAAAAGACACTTAAAACATCCAGCTGAGCAGAGAAATACAATTTCTAAATTGTATTGACTCAATATTCTATTGAATTTTTATATTTGTTTTTATAGAAAGAGATGGAAACTGGTGAATTTAAAATATACATTGCAATGGTTAAACATTAGAGGTAACAATAAAAAAGTAAATATTTTTATAAATATAAAAATATATGCATCATGCTGTCTGGATTATGATGCGATTTGACATATTTGCCTCACTCTTTGGACCTGCACACTCTCTTTCTCTTACTATTCACCATGTCAGGTCCTTAGACGCTGCTCCCTTCCCTTTGCCCAGAATGTTGGCCAACCATTCCTAATTTATTTGTTGTTTTGCGCCAGCTTCCTTAATGCCTGACATATAGTAACTGCTCCATAAATACTTGTTACGTGAAAAAAGTATTATCTCTAATGTATAAGTAAGGAAACAGATTTTCTCACCATGTCTGTGCAAGTCAATGGTAGCATTCAAATCCAACTCTTTTCACATTATGCTATGTATTCCTTCTTTGTTACACTAAGTTGTCTGGTTGCCATGGTTTTGAATACTGCATAGTGTTTTGCAAGGGACCGCCTAAGGTTTCTAGAACTTCAGGGATTTACAACCAACATTGTAGAGTTTCAAACAAGATAGTCTAATGAAACATGCTGGTGGAAGAATTTAATAATAGGTCTTTTATGAAATAAATCTGTCATCTCTTTTTTGGCAATATTCAACAATTGTGGCTAACATGCTATCAAACTTACATATGATAACATCACTGAGAAAAGAATCATTTTTCTTCAGTTAATTCCCCTGAGTATTATCTGGGATGGAAAGGCTTTCATGGATATACCTAATGACCATTTCTATAGGAAATGGAAAGGCATAAATACCGATAATAAAGTTTTGTTGTCTCCTGATTGAAATAAGCCTCAAAATCATCCAGACAGTTTTATAGCCACCCTTTCTAAACCCACACACATACACACACTTTTGCTTTAACTCGGAAATAATTATATGCACTATAAAAGGTTTTCAAGAACAACAACAAAATTGATGTGTAATATTTATACTGATTGGATATTTCTATTGTTTACAAAGGAATACATAATTATTGTAGAAAATTCAGAGGGCAGAGAACAGCACAAAGAGGAATCACCAAAATATCACCCAAAAGTATTTCAAAGTATGTATTTCCAGGCTCAGTCACACATGTATCAATATTTACCTTTTACTTTTTTTTACAAAGTGAGAATCATATGTACATATTTTTTGTAGTAAGCAATATAATAAAATCATTTTTCCATATCTGAAGACATTTTTCTATAATACAATATTAATGAGTGGAGAATATTGTATGAATGTATCATATGTTGTGATAATGCCCATTTTTGGTCATTAAGAAGTTTCTGACCTTTTTCTTGTTATAAAGTGCACTGAAAAACATTCTTAAATATAGAGAATTTTTTACTTAGCTCCGATATTTAAAAAATATATTCTTAGAAAGTAAATTATTGTTTTAGAATATTAACATTTTTAGTAATTCATGACATATCAAATTGCCTAAAGAATGGTTGTGTCATTTTTCTTCCTGGTACATTCTAAATACCTTCACATTAGAAAGTTTGAAAGGTCAAAATGGCCCAGGTCTGAGTCTGCCTTGATCATTCCCATATCTCAAGCACCCAGGATAAATCAGTAATACATAAGTTGTCCAATATGTATTTGATGAATTATTGAGAAATGAATGAGTGAATGGTGAAGGAAGTAGAGTAGGAAAATATTTCCTTATAAAAGAGAAAGCTATCTTTACTTTATAGACTATGCTGTACTTAGTTACTTTATCCATAAAAGGAGAAATATGTTAAACATGTTGGTCACTGCCTGGGTCTATCAAAGCAGGGTGATTTTGCTCCATCCACTTTGTTAAAATATAACATGTTCACCTATCATTAACCTGCTCAAGTTTATCAATGATTACTTCCCAAATTGTTCCATCTGCACTATTTATCAATAAATAGTACCACAGTGCCAAAATTCAAAACCCACAAATATGGGAGGTTTGAAACCATCCTCTCACACCTCCATTTTCAATTAATCATCAAATTTCATTCATTTTACCTCTTAAATATCTCTCCATTTCTCATCTCTGTTTATTTTCTTCAGCTTTACTGCCACCATCTTGTTTCAAGTTTCTATTGTACCTTCTTGGAATTACAGAAATAGTTTCATAGTCTTCCTTATTCATTATTCTCATTTTCCAATCCAGAATAATCTTCACATTGCCTTCAGACAATCTTGCTAAAATGAAAAATGGCTATGTCAATCTTTGTTTAAAACCCTATAATGTCCTCCCATTGTTCTTAAGGTAAAGACCATGATCTTAGCATATTAATAGAAAACACAGCATAGCAGGGACTTTCTTACCAGCCAATCATATTCCATTATCTCTATTAACCCCAATCTCCTAAGACTCTGGCTTTCTTCAGGATATCTGCTTCAGATGTCTTGTATTTGTACATCCTACTTTCTATACCCACATAACTTTTTTCAGTAATTTCTACTTCCTTTTTTATTCATGCCTCTTCATCCTTTAGGAATCTGTTGAATTCGGTGTCTCAAGGAAACCTTTCCTAATCCCAGATTCTATCAGATTCCCCAGTTACTCTCCTAGTACTCTTAATTGCTCTTTGATACCTCTGAACAAAATTGTTAGTGACTATTTTTGTAATTAATTGTTTTGTCTATGTGTTCTTCTTTAATATGAGCTTCACAAGACTTGGAATTGAGTCTATCATATTCATGCCGTATCTCTAGTTCTGATTTAGATAGTTGAAAGTCAATAAATTTGTCTTCAGTGAAAGAATAAATTAATAAATGATGAACAAATGAGAAAAATGTATAATGAAGTCTATGTGAATAATTATGGTTAATTTCAAATAAGTTTTTAATAACAATTAGCCTTGGGAAGAAAAAAGATGTTAACTTCAGCTATCACAGTTATGGTAGTCTACCAGTCTCCAATGCATATATCTTACTAGCAGACCTCTTAGCAAAGAAACCATTTTTTCCAAGATATATTTTGAGCACAGGTACAAATTTGCTGTTGATACTTTAAATTATTACATTCTAACCCTAAACTTTTGGATTATAACTGACATCCACTCCAGACACCTTGCATTCTGACTGTAACATTGCTTGCACATCACCTCATGACCTTTGTTCAACCAGCAAATTGAAAGTTTTCTGTCCTTAGAGTTAAGTTGGAATAAACTGGAAAATAGAGTTTCCTTCACTATTAGTTCTAACCTATCTAATCTTTTTGCTCCAGGAATTCACCTCAGTTCAATTATCACATCCAGGAGAAGATATAAGTCTTACCTATTTGTTCATCATCTAACAATTTCCAATTGGGTCATTGATATCCACCAGCCTGAGCCACTGACCATTCACCTTTACCAAAACCCAAAGGACTGTAAAATAACTTGAGTGATAAATTATGCCTTTTTGTGATCATAATTTAACTTTCCTAGGCTGCTTGAATAATAGTTACTATGGAATTGGGTTGAAAAATAGATTGATACTTCTACTAAAGATAGTAATGTTTCAAATAATATTCATATCACATTTTCACCATGTCTATACCTAACTAGAAGCAGGTATGATAGTAAGATAGACCCATTAGTCAATGAATAGATTGAGGACATGTCTAGATCTGACATCTTTTTAGTATAAAGAGAAATTGTTTTTATTATTAGTCCCTAATAATGAACTCAGTCAACCATCAGAGTTGTACCATTTTTCATATTGGAATTGAATTTCAAATAATTTTTAATGTTAAAAGTAGATTTTTAATAAAGCTGGTTTAAAATAAAGCCGGATTCAACCCATAAGTAGATGGCAAGTTCTCTTCCAAACTACATGGCAGAACTGTTGCAGGTACAAATATAGTTTGTAACTTAGCTTTATTTTCATAGCTTAATTATTTTTATAGCTTAATAAATATGTTTGTAACTTACCTTTATTTTTATATTAGCTTTATTTTTCTAACAGTGATTCAAATGTAAAGATCATGAGCTATCATGTGCTCCGTCTCTGCTTCCAGGTTCACAATATGAGAAAGACTAGTTGATAAAGGTATTGTGAAAAATTCAGCAGCAAGTGAAAAAGTAAACAGCAAAGGGACCAAGTGAGATAGAAAAACACTCTCCCCCAGCCCCAGACTACAAGTTGCCTTCTAGACACAGAGTATGTTTCTCATATTCTCTATATACTCATATTAGCAGAGTATACAACAAAACATCAGACTTAGGAAATGGAAAAAACATCTTCTACCTACTAAAGCGTAAAGAGAAACACCTTCCTGTAATCCAGAAAATCTTCCCTGCAATACAGCACAAAGCCTCATTGATTCAATTAAACACTGCTTCTATTATTCTAACATTTTTTCTTGAAGTGACCTATTGTTTCCATTTAGTAAGTAACTTTCTTGATAGTAGGGGCAGAATTTTACAGAATCCTATATCTCCCCAGTACCTAGCATGGTGCTGGGTGCATCCTAGTTACTCAGTAAATATTAGAATAACTAGTTTATTCTACTTAAGTTTTAAACTGCCAAGATTATATGGCAACATAGCATGATAAAAAATAAACTTTCTACTGCTTCTGGATTTACTACTATTCTTTTTTCTTAGACTTATTGTCTGCCCCTCTTTCATTTGCCCAACTCCTTAGCCATACCCCAAGTTCATCTCAGTATAACTTTCTCCACAGAAAAGTTTCCTTGATATCCAAAAGTCAAAGCTAGTATGCCAAACACTGTGCCTCTGTAACTCTCTAATCATAAATCTTTTAGAATTTACCAACAAAATAAAAAGTATTTGTTAGGACTCTTCATTCTTCCAAGATTGTACATCTGCTGGGTTCAGAGTTGTACCATTTTTCATATGAGAATTGAATTTCAAATAATTTTTAATGTTCAAAGTAGATCTTTAATAAGAGTTGACAAATAAAGAAAAGGAGGTGATAGGCATTAATTATAATTTATTAAATACATTATATTGTAAATATTCTTTACCTCTTCTTTTGTTTTCATTTTTAAGCCTCAAAACTTACACCTTTACTCTAAATATAAAATATACTTCTACAACTTCAATATTCATATAAGATTGGTTAATTAGCAAAAATATCTTTAAAGGCATTATCTTATTCAATATCAAAATTTAGTTAAAAATCAGAAGACTAAAACCTTGCACGTGTACCATGTCAATCAGTGACAAGCTTGTTCAAACAAATTTCTAGAGAGATCTTTAAGGAGAGAAGATTTTCCAATAGCCTTTTATTATAACTGTTGATTTAGTTATTTCAAGTTTAACATTCTTTAATACAAACCTCCTTGTAACCACATTTCTAATACCATTCTCCCATAAACGTGACAATTTTACATTCTAAATGGCTTTTATTTTTCTACACTTTTTCAGAACATGACAATAAGAAGGGGTGTGTGTGTGTGTGTGTGTGTGTGTGTAAAATTTAATGATATTTAGTTTCCCTTTTAGTGTTTTCCAAGACAAAATTTTGAATGGCTTATTGCTTTATAAATAATTCTCTTCATTTCAGTATTTCACTAAAAATCCTAAGGTTATATGTTTTTAGATTTATTTTTTTCATATTGGGCTCTGATGATGTATTCTCAGGACTTTCAATGTCATGGTTATGAGCTTCACCCCCGTGTTGACGTTTACTCGAATCCTCTTTAATGCCTGGGGATTCCTGGCAGCTTGTATTTGTATGTATAAAAGATAGGCCAAATCTCCATGGGAAAACATTCGAATTAGGAACAAATGTACCGCTGCTTACTTTATACATTAAACATTTTTCTCCAAATATTTCAAGAATGAGCGTTTTAAAAAATTAATATCCTGAGTATTTAAAAATAATTATCTTTAGTTACTATTAATTTTTTCATTTTATGGCAATTAACATTCTTGGAGATCTGGATCCTTTATAAATCCCCTTCTGTCCTTCTTCTATGAAACCCTTTCTCCTACAAAATCTTATGTAATATTTTTCTCTGGGAATGTACATTAATTTACACATCATGATTTGAGCTTAAACTAAAAGCCAAATGTTTTAAATTAATAAAAATCTCAATAAATCATATCTCCCTTTATAAAATTTAAATTAACAGAGATCAAAGGAATGTTTTTCAGTAAAAATGAGTAAACCTAAGTTGTTTTAAATAAGCCCATATAAGGATGGAGGCTATTAAGAACTGGAAAAGTTACATTAATTATAAGCGACTTTCAATACAAACATATGGAGTTACTGGATAGATTTGTTAAGGAATGGTGATTTTGCACCTGGGGATGAGTGTTTTCACTTCTGTGAATCATTATGGTTCAAGTTGGCTCTAGATCCTTTGCTCATAGATTATTGCACATTAATGACACCATTCAAATGCCATCCCTAGTTGGAATGGTGTACCGCTCCGACCTATTGTTCATGGTTTTCTAGGCACTTCTCCATCAGTCTCTCAACCTGTTTGGATGCTATTGAATCCATTTTCCTTATGACAGATTTCTTACTTTAGGACTGAGGAATATAATGACCCAGAATTTTTCCCTTGCCATTTTTAAAATCAATAACCTTAAAACAATCTTAGTGCTCCCTTCTGAACTTGGGGCCAAATCCACATTCCAACCATAGTCAAGCAGTCACATAATGCAGTTTCACACACACACACACACACACGCACACACACACGTGAGAATTTCTAGCCACAGATTGTCCTTATGTGGAACATGGGATATCAATTAAGTGACTCATAGATGGAAAAACCTGAAGTCCTGGCTGTTTATTTTTCATGAGCATTGAGATATCATTAAATGTATGTTCCTTTGGACAGCAATAAGACATTGCAATTTTTCTATTCACTTCCCTATGTGCATTTTCGTTTTAAATTACATTATTCACAGCATTTCAAAGTTAAGAGAACATGGAACTCTGAAGGCTACAAAGAAAGAAATACATGTTTAAGAAGACCCTGGAGGCTCACAGATGACACAGTTCATACTTACTTACATTCCATGTAAGCAACATTCCATATAAGTAAATTAGAAGGTTGGAGCAAGAGAGCCAAAATATCACATCTCCACCTTGCTTCATAAATTTCTACTTCTTGTTCTTCCTTTTGTTTCTTCACAGTGCTTGTTACTACCTGAAATAGTGTTGATTTCTTGGCTTATTCATTTGTTGTCTCTCTTTATGCACTGAAATGAAAACCTTGCAACTGTAGGAACTTTGTCCTGGTTGTTCACTGCTCAGTTTGGTCCTAGAATCAGACATGGTACATTATATGTGCTCAGGAAATATTAGTGCAATGAATGAAGGAATGAACATAAAAGAGAAAAGAGTCATATTCAAAGGAATATGGCTGATTTCATTTTATAGGGATGGAAAAGTTGCATTGTGAATGTAATCTTTCCTTATAAAATGTAATTGATAAATGAAGACTGAATCTCCCAAGAAACATGATTCTGTCTTCACTAAAAGCAAATTCGTATTTATTATCTAGGAAACAAAATAAAGCAGGGCAAGAAGAACTTAGCTATTAAGCCAGAGGAAGTTGTACTGTGCTAAAGAATGGAATGGTCACTGATATTGTTGAAGGCACCTCTAAAAATGAGAAGCATGAGTATAGAGCTCATTGGTAATATAGAGTACATTATTATAGAAAACAACATCAGACTTAGAGCCCTATCTCAATAAATAAGTGCTCAATAAATGTTGCCAATTAGTTTTAATAAATTATAATTGCACTATTAATTGTACTATGTAGGCATATGTTTGTATGCATGTATTTATATATGTACTAGGAATAATGGTTAAGAGGATCAGCCAGATTTAGTTTCAAGTCCTAGCTCTGCCACATACCAACTAGTGACCACAAGAAGACTGTTAATCTATCTGGGCCTATTGTCATCATCTATTTCCTTGGATTGTTGTTAGTACCAGAGACAATGCATAAAGCTTGCCATGTCTGGGAGATAGCAATGATGATGATTATAATGGCAATATTGGTTTATTTAAATTCAAGTAATATAAATGGGACAAACTAGAGTTTTACCATACTAAACAAAATTATCTTTCAAGGTAGAAATAGAATTTATAAGGAAGAGTTTCCTTTTCCCTTAATATTATATTATTTCTTCCTAATCCTTTGATATTATAATTCTACAAAAGCAAATGATGTGACTCTAGGTGTTGCTTAGGATTATTGCAGCTAAAAGAACAAAAAATAGGAATATATATGCACTGTTTTATGAACAAAATATACAAATGTCTAAAAGATATTTAAAGATGAAAAATATTTTAACAGTAACTGATAGATGGTATTTTCAAAAATATCTCAACATAAAAATATTTTGCCTCCAGGTCTTAAAAATATATTTCGCTATTCCTCCATTTGGAGTTTGTTTTAAAGCTCAAGTACAGACTGATGAGTTTACTAATGGTCCTTGTTTTCTCCTTGTTCTCTGAGCACTGATTTTTTTTTCTCTGACTAGTGAAGTTTTGTTGTGCAACTTTATACCTTATAAACACACATACACAGGCACATTGATTAAATTTGCATTCAGGCACTATATTATTTTAAATAGTGGCTGGCATATATCACGATTTCATCAGATACCTTTTCTAGTACTAATAATGAAATACATCTAATAAGGCATATGTTAGTAGCCCTGTGTATGAAGTAGTCTAACTTAAAAGGAGATTGCATGCAGCTGTCAGAATTTAAAATCTAAAGAACAAAACAGAAACTTGGCCTCCCAAAATGGCAAGACTTTTCTATGCCTGTCTGGATATATGATTATAAGGTGAAGAACAAAGTTTTGAAATAAGTAAATTTTCCCTTTGCTGTTCTTCACGTTTCCATATCCTTTTTTCTTCCTTGTCTCCAGTGCCCAAAGACTGAACTAAGCCTCCTATTGACCAATGACCTCTCCCAATATAAATCATCAGCAGCACTGCCTTCTCTGAATAGTCCTCAGACTCCAGAAGTCTATCTATACCACATACGTGCCCTGCATCCCATACTCTTACACAATTATTCCTGTCCAACTATCAATTACTTTAAGCACTATTGCTCATGTCAGAGGTTAGCAATTTATACCCTGATGGCCAAATCCAGACCATCATCTGTTTATGCAAGAAAAATGTCATCGGAACACAGCCACACCCATTCAGTTATTCTGCTGTGGCTTCTTTCATGCCATAATGGCCAAGTTGAGTAGATGCCCTGGAAACCATGTAGTCCACAGAGCATAAACCATTTGCTATCTGGCCCTCTACAGAAAAAAATTGCTGACCCCACATCATCAATGCACCTGAGCCATTCAGACTACATCCTGTAATTGCATTGTAGTTTCAGTTTCTGCCTTCCAGTCTGCCTCATGATCTGGTCCTAATTATCAAGCTTTGGAACTCTTACCCCATCTTCTCTGACTTCTTGTTTGTCCCTTGGACATATCCTCTGAGATAGCCTCTCTAAAAACCACATCGGTTCCTGTCTAACCCATTTTGGCTCCTTTCTTTGACTGTGATGTACACCCCTTAGACTGCAAATACTTCCAACCACATGGATGTCAGCCAAGCCTTACCCAGTCTGGCTTTGGCTTCTCAGTATTAACCTATGTGGCTGGTATTCCTTTTGGATTCACCTATTCCTTCAGATAAGACCTCTGGCCAATATAATAGATGTTAATGAATTCGCTTTCTAACTTAATATATAAACGTGTAGAGAAATATTCCCCTGACTAATCTTTCCCCTCTCTCCCCCTCCCCAATCTTCTCTCTCTCTCTTTCTCTCTTTCTCTCTCTCTCTCTCTCTCTCTGTCTATATATATATATATATATATATATATATATATATATATACACACATACATATTTTTTTTCTTTGAAACAGAGGCTAGTCTTTAAGCAGTTGAGTTACTTTCCCAAAGCAGAAAAATGGCAAATTATTTCTTAATTATTTCTTTAGTATAATTCCTCCTGAAAGAGTTTATTTACAGAGTTTCAGGGGGTTTGAGCTACAAAGGAGTTGTCTTCTTCTAAGTTTACCAGTGGCTCCCTCATTCATCATGGTGTTCAAGCTACTGCCATATTTCCACAAATCATTGTATACTTATATTACAGCTAAAGAGAAACAGACTAAGGCTTGTATGTGGGAACCTGCTATTCATGGAGTCACTCATTTTGGTTAGGTTTAAAGTTTGTTTCCTGATTAAAAACATATTTTTTAGGGTAAACTCATCTTAGTTTACTATATACAATACTGCCTGCAGTAAAAGACAATATGCTTGAGTTTCACAAGTCTCTGTGAGCTGTAATCTGTGTCTCCCATTCTTGCATTGCTTGGTAGGGGTTCCAAACTCAGCCCAAGTTTCTTATAGAAGGACAAATTTTAGAAGTGAAAAGGCCCAGGAGTTTTACTTAGGCTAATAAATGATTATCGTGCTCTACAAATACAACCCTGTTTAATGAATTTTCTAATCGCCATTCCCTGATCCCTCTCTTTAGACATGACATTTACACCCAGATAACAACTTACTTAAAAGTTTGACCAAAACTTAGAGGAACAACAGATAGGGCAGGAAAGGACTTTCATTTTAGCATTTATCTTTTTTGAGTGTTATTGCCAGTTTGTACAATGGCTACTCTGTTTGCCTACAGAGTCCCTACTCTAACAGTATCTCATTCATTATTTATAACACATATTAGGATACTTTGAGTATGGAAGATGCTGCAGAAAACCAATTCTCCTCTCCTTATTTTGTTAATCCTGGATTAAAATTAATGAATTTTATAGCAGAAAGAAAACGAAATAATGCATAAAGCTAATATGGCAAATACAATGGAATTCAGAAAATTAAATTTTAATACGTTTCACTTTGTAGCTTCTTGGTTGGGAATGATGTGATGTCTGCCTTTATTGTTTTATTTCTATAAACCTTGTGGCAAAAATCATTACAGTATATGGTCTATCTTCAACTAACCTAGCAATGGTAAAGCTACCCAGAAATGAAATATGAATATAACCAAACAATGAATCAAACAGCCTCAAATAATCATATATGCCCTTTATTTCTGTAATATCTGTGTTCTGCACATTCCCACCTGACAACTTCGTGTTCAAGTTATTAGAATTGGTGATTTTTTTTACAGCATTAGACCAATATAATAATAAGAAAAATCTAAGCATATAAAGTCTTGCTTAAATCAATAGAGCAAATATTGTTAAATATAAATAGTAAACATATACGGGCAAAAACCCAAATAGATATTTCACCTAGAATAATTATTTCCATAGTGCATTTTGGGAAATGTTTTTATTGCCTGTATGGTTTAAGGTAAAGTGGCTTCATCACTTTAGCCATGGTTTTTTTGTTTTTGTTTTTTTGGGTTTTTTTTGTTTTGTTTTGGTTTTTTTTTGTCATCTGTAGCATGAGGGATGGATGAGAAGGGTGCTGCTATTAGAATATAAAACACCACTGGTCACTTGTTTGGAATAATTGGACAAGGCATCTCTCTTTGGATAAATAAAATTGCTGAGAGCATAGCATGATTAAAATTGGAAGAAGACATTTCTTATTTTGGAAAGACACAGCTCCACATCAGAAGAGAAGGCTTGGCCAACAGAGTGGAAATTTGACTTCATCCTCTTCTTTCCCCTTTAGCTAGACATTCTTGTGCAGTGAAAAATCTGCAGAAATGTGTATGGATGTTAGCTTGGAAGAGAGCTAGAGAGGTAGACAGCCTCTAATTTCTTCCATCTCACCCACCATTTTTTCTTTTCTGTAACTATAATATGAAAATATAATGTTCAGAACAAGAGCGGTTATGATAAGACCAGATGTGGAAACATGCTTACATTTCTGTGCACTGCATAATGTACATTCACCACGTGGAGTATGTGTGTGTACATGGTCTAAAAGACAAGACTGGAGGTTTCTTAAATTTTGAACAATAAGTTTCTAAAATTTTGAGCAATAAAAAATAAGAGATCAGCTGGAGAAAGCCAGATGGCTTCCCAGATAGGACCCTAGAATTCAACATTTGCCTTGATGAGTTCACTGTTGCCCAATAACCAATGAACAAAAGTATCCACTCTCTTACCCAATTGACATTTATAGAACATCCCACTAAACAATAGAAGACTATACACTTTTTCCCATACAAACAGAACATTTGCCAAGATTGATGATAGCCTGGGTGATAAAATAAGTTTTAGTAAGTCTTAAAACTTTCAAGTCACTCAAATTATGTTCTGTGATACAATGGAATAACATTCAAATAAAAATAAAAATATTTCTGATAAATCCTCCAAATTTTGTAAATTCAGTAACTTCTAAATAACTGTGGGCCAAAAAAGTGAAAAGGAAATTAAACATTATTTTTGTCTGGAAGAAAATGAAAAATCAACACAGCAGCATTTGTGGAATGCCACTAAAATAATGCTTAGGGAAATTTTATATTCCTAATTTTTTCTTTTTCTTTCTTTTTCTTTGTTCTTCTTCTTCTTCTTCTTCTTCTCCCTCTCCCTCTCCTTCTCCCTGTCCCTCTCCTTCTCCCTCTCCCTCTCCCTCTCCCTCTCCCTCTCCCTCTCCCTCTTCTTCTTCTTCTTCTTCTTCTTCTTCCTCTTTTGAAACAGGATCTCTGGCTCATGCCTGTAATCTCAGCACTTTGGGAGGCTGAGGCGGGCGGATCATCTGAGGTCGGGAGTTCAAGACCAGCCTGACCAACATGGAGAAACCCTGTCTCTACTAAAAACACAAAATTAGCCAGATATGGTGGCACATGCCTGTAATCCCAACTACTCAGGAGGCTGAGGCAGGAGAATCACTTGAACCCAGGAGGCAGAGAGGTTGCGGTGAGCCGAGATCATGCCATTGCACTCCAGCCTGGGCAACAAGAGTGAAACTCCGTCTCAAATAATAATAAAAAAAAAAAAACCGGGTCTCACTCTGTTGTCCAATCTGGAGGTCAGTGATCACAGCTCACTGCAGCCTCAAATTTCTGGATTCAAGACTCTTCCCAACTCAGCCTCTCAGGTAGCTGGAACTACAGGTGTGCCCCACTAAGAAAATAAAAACATTAATTTTGAATTTTTTGTATAGAAAGGGTCTTGCTATGTTGCCAAGGTTGGTCTCCAACTTCTGGCCTCAAGCTATCCTCCTACCTCGGCCTCTCAAAGTGCTAGTATTGCAGGAATGAGCCATCATGTCTGTTCTATGCCCTAAATTCTAATAATAGAAAAGAATGATATCAAATCAATGATTTTAGCTTTTACTTAAATAAAAAAACTAGAGACAGAAGAGCAAATTAAATTAAAAGGGAGTAGAAAAAAAGAAAATAAAGATTAGGCTATAAATCAATTAAATAAAAAAAACAGAGTAAACCAACAGAAAAAATTAATGAAACTAAAATCTGGCTCTTTGAAATCAATAAAATGGATAAACTCTAGCTGGAGTTATCAAGAAAAAAATACAAGAAGGGAAATATTAAAATAGGAATGTGAGAGGTGATATCATTACAAAATCTATAGATATTAGGATAATAAGAAATATTTTGAACAAGCTTATGCCAATAAATGTGACACCTTATATGAAATAGTTTAATTCCTTGAAAGAAACAAATTACTTAAGCTCACTCAAGAAGAAAAAGAGAACCTGAAAAGCCCTATATCTCTTTAAAAAATGGAATTAGTGGTTCAACACCATCCCATGCTGACTACAACTAAGCATTTACCTTGGTAACTTGACTGTTGCCCAGGGGTGTAATCTTTAGCTTTGCAAGTTAAGATAATTGATCCCACCATTGTCCAAATGTTGAGAATGTCAATCTACATTAAACAATCTCAATTTCCAAGTGAAGGAAATCTCAGGTCACCTTTTTCAGCATAAGCTACAAACTAAGCCAAATGGATAGATTTCTTGATGAGTATGAAATCAGAAAAAGGGATTTTAGAGTCCAAATGATGTCTCCTTCTTCAAAAGAGTAGAATGGTTGCCAGCAAGGTGCAAAAGTCATGTTGGTCTGGTAGGCTAGCTTTTCCCAGGAAGATAATTGCCTGGACACTGAAAACATTGCCTTGTGTTTCTTTTTCTATGCTTCTAAGATTTATGAATATCTCTTCTGGTAATCATCTTTCTTTAGCTATATTTGTGTCTTTCTTCGGATATATTTGCATGATATCAGGTTAAGGTGAAGTTTCTCAGTCTGGGCACTATTGCCATCTTGGGCTGGATATTTATTTGCTATGGGTGGCTTCTTGTTCATTACAGAGTATTTACCAGCATCTCTGACCTCTAGTAGATGCCAGTAACTGCCATAGGTTGTGAAAACTGCAAATGTCTCCAGACATAGTGAAATGTTAGGTTAGCAGCAAAAATTGCTTTCTTTTAGGAACTACTGAGTTAGTCTCAAGTATTGTTGACCTAGGCACCTTCAGGATAGCTTTCTCTATTATCATATATTACGTGTTGATTTCAGCATTCAAATCTCTGAGAATGTAATTTTCCTTATTATCTTATCCTTGTCTTCCATTTCTCAATGAGTAAGAATTTTTCTGCGTGGAGAGTACTAGTAAACTGTGTATAAAGGGGATTTTAATCAGAGAGATCAAGGTGAGTAAAGGAATATGGAAACAATATATTTGGAGAAAAACAAAGCCAAGACAGATTAGAGAGTGCATCTGACAGTCTTAAACTCACCTTAATTAAAATATTAACCTCATCTCTATTCTATTGATAAATAATAATAATCAATGTTGAAAATTTAGAACATTTTAAGAAAAATGCTAAGAGTTACCTGTTTATTGTGTCTTGGGGCTTACGAACCCTCATGAGATAAGTACTATATTTACTCCCATTTCATACATGAGAAAACCGAAGCAACTTAGCCAAACACACAATAAAATGAACTAGTTAACAGACTCATTTTTTCTGCGTCTGTAATCTGAGATCTAGACATTGTGCTGTACTACATGGGTAGACAAAGAGAAGTGAGAAAATCTTTCAAGAAGCTCCCAGTCTAGGAGATCCACAATAATACAGTTTAATCTTTACATATTGTTTTATCTTTCTAGAGTATCTATCCATTAAGTGTCAACTGATATAAACATTACAATATTACTCTGTAGTTTTAATTAAAATGACTCTGTAGTTTTAATTTTCTAAGCATTGACCAAAACATGTCCTCTGAATACTGACACTTGGAAATTTTCATTTCAGAACTATGTTTCTGAATTTTGTTCCCATTATATCTGTGAAAATAAGAAGTAAACAATGAGGGGAACTGTAGTATCTCTATAGTTCAAAGACTGGCTATGATCAGCTGCCTCTGAACTAGGCAAGATGACTTATAATTTGAGAAAGTCTTAGGGGAATGTTCTAGTTAGACTGGCATGCAATAGCAGTAAAATAACAATGTGTGTGAAGCACTAGCAAAATGTTTATAAGGGCATTTCAATCAGAAAGATCAATGTGAGCAAAACAATATGGTTTGCTATTATTTTGTTATTATTGTTAAAGATGGTTTTCTATTATTTTATTATTATTAAAGTTAGATGATTTTCCATCATTTTGTTATTGCTGTTAAAGTTAAAATATCTTTGTATATTCTTTTGCATTATTTCTTGAGACAGGTAGATGAGAATGGAAACTCCTCCCCACGTTTTAAAATTCACATCGATGTGAATGTGTTTTTATCATCTTAAGCAACTGCTGTTTATAATATAACCATGTAAGAGAAACAAGGAATGACTTCCAGCTAAAACAAGTATAGCTCAGGTCCTCTGTCCAACAGGAGATAAGAAAAAGACTGTCTATATACTCAAAAGATTTTTTGATTGGCAGACCCCTTTCAAACATTTGGATTTACATTCTAATTTATGTGCAGGGTTCAACAATTTAGTGCCAGCTACTACAAAGTATAGTGCCAGCTGGAAGTTCTGGTAAATAGGAAGTAATTTTTAAAAACAAAGGTCACATCATTTGTTGAAAAACTACAGAATATTTTGAGAATAAACTTAGTCTATATTATACACACACATGCACACATACATAGATACATATTATGTACACACATATGTTTGTATATAAATAAATAATTATTTTATATTTTACCTCTAAAAATGTTTGAAGATGTTATGGAAGGAATTGTTTCAGGCTAGGGAAACTGATGGCTGTGGGCAGGTACAGACAATTGTCTTGTCTACAAGATCCTTTTGAGACGACGGACCTCTTTAGTTGAATCATACTTCTGTAATAATTTTCATTTATTTAGCATTTTAAAGTTCTCCCTTACCTGAGAATAATACTAGTAATATGGCTTTAAAAGAGCCTAAGTTAAGCCCCTTTTCTCCAACCCCCCTAGTGTTTTGTGTATAAAAACTATCTGGGATATTCATTTCAAGTATTGGTCCTTGAGTCTCATTTCAGAGGATTCTAATAAGCAATAAGCAGGTCTAGGGTGAAGCTCAGGAATCTGCCTTTTGTAAGCCATGCCAAAATTGATGAACTGATCCCCGATCACAATTTAAGAAATATTTGCAAAGAAACACCAACAATATGGTATAGAATACATACAGTTTCAAATCTTTAGGAAATAATTATTCCCTCAGCCATAATAGGAGGAAAATATTTAATCTTTCTAAAGATGAATTTTAACTAAAAGAGAACTTATTCTGAAGGCCTTAGGTTTAGGAAACACTACGTGTGGCTAATGTCAGATCTAGAATCTTCCCATGTAGTGGCATTCAAGACAAATTCTGCCACCAGATGGAAGACTCAACCAACAAATCAAAAGCAAGCATCCATCATGAAATCACAACACATTTGGTGGCAATTTATTATCTTTCTAAACAGCATAGTAAGAGCAGTCAAGTCAGTCAGAACTGTAATTTTAACCTCCCCATCTGAAATTCTTTCTTCCCCATACTGCTTCAATAACAGTAAATGTCTCAGAAATTATTTGAATGAAGTTTAGACAGTACACATTTACTTCCCCCTCTCTTTTCAAAACACACCACTTTTGAGTCAATCAACTTATCTATTGTCTTGCTGGTTTTGATGTTTGTCTAAAATAATCTGGAAAAAAGAAGTCACATTGCACTGTTTGTAAAAGTGGAGTCGATACATGTATTTTTTAAATGGAATGTGTTTGTGACAAAAACTTTCCTATAGCACTTGATCATTTTAAGACATTTTAACTGAGCAAGAAGTAGCTCCAGTGCAATCAGCCATTTAAGGGAACACAAGAGGATTATATACTTCTGTAACAGGTTTCTACACAATACAAAATCTCCCAGGACAATTTATAACAGCCTAAAATAAATGATCCCTGAAAGAAATTATGAGGCTGGAGAGTCAGCACAGCATAGTGGTTAAGGGTGCAGATTCTGTAACTAAGCTGCTTGGATGGAATTCTTGACCTCACTAGACTGTGACCTTGGTCAAAGTATTTAACCTCCATGTAGTGGACAGAATTAGTACCTATTTATTAGGTTGTTAGGAGGATTACATTATTAAATACTCGTTAAAGGGCTTAAAACAATGGCTGGTACATAGCAAGCACAATTTTATTTCTTGGACTATACTTACATAGGGCTTCATGTTCAACAGATGAGGAAAAACTATGAGATGAAGGCTGAGGGAAAAATTATGACATGTTAAATATAACTAAATGTATTAAACATTTTGATCCATCAAACAATGATTATGTCACAGCAAATTCCAAATGCAAAAAGAGAAATGTTTCAGTATTTGAGTGTCTAACTCCAAAAAAACCAGTATTTTGGCTAAGACAAAATGCATGAATAATTTCAGAATAAATACAAAATTTAAATATTTAATCAGACCTTTAAAAAGTTGAAGGAAATCAAATGGGGTTTAATTAAAGACAAATGGAGTAATTTTAAGTGCCCTGCTAACAGAGCAGAGCAACTGTCTCTATCACACATTTAGTTCTATGCCTGCTGTTCTCTGGAAGACCTGCCAGTTGAAACTGAATAAAACTCAGATCCCATCAAATAGCATATAACAGGTCCAGTGTCAATGAGTACATGGCACGTTTTCCTGAGGAAACAGACTGACAAGCTCCATGTCATTTAACACAGTTCATGGGAGTAGTGAAAAAAGAGGATACCTATCAAGGAGTCATCAGACTCGTGGTCAAGAGGCAAGCAAGAGTGAAGAGGGAAAGAGGTCAATGATGTTTCCCACCCTCAGCAGAATGTATTTAAAATAGCTTTGCCTATGGTTATTGCTAATGAGAGAGATCTGAGACAGGTTGAAAAAGACATGATTCTTTCCCTGTGCTTGATGTAATAGCACAGATGGTTCATTTGAACAGGTTGGGGGAAAAACCCAAAGCACACAGTTTTATCAAGTTCGATTGACTTCGTTCCTGAATCTGCAAAATTTGGTTTAAATCCTTGTGAGACCCAAGTTTCTTGTGATATTTATGGGCTTTCAGATTTCATTCAAGTGGAAAATGAACAGGCTCTCTCTCAGCAGCATACTACTTTGGCTCTAGGTACATCAGGGCCATCTGGGGTTGAGGGTCCATGAACCGCCAATCCCAGCATCACATCTCCACTCCAAACACTACCCTCCTACAGACAATCACTTTCTCCAGTTTTGTATGCTGTAAATTCCAAGGAAAATCTGCCTTCTCAATAATGAAGGTCTTGTTCCCTGTACTTTGCTAGAAATGCCTTTATATCTATTGTTCTACTTTGACAATCATTAACCCTGTCCATTCTTTAAGAAGCACCTGTTGTGGAGGGATGGAGAAAGGAGAAGGGCAGTCCATGGAAAAGACATAAGAAGGCCATGATTATCATAATGAGCAAGATTTCTCCATTAAAAGGTTTAGAATAAATGATATTCAATGTGACAAATAAAACACTATCCTGAATCAATGTTCATTGTGAAGTACATAAAAGGAATACTTCTAATAGTGATTGTAATATTCTTCTTCCTTCTTTTTTCTTGTATTTTGTGATGCACATAAGAATCACACCACTGTGCAATGAATCACTTGGATGCAGAGGAGTAGGGGGAGGCGAAAGGAAACAGGAATGTGAAGGAATGTGGGGGAATGGTGCTTTTGGGCAAATGTGCATTCCATGTCAAGTCCATGAATAATCATATTTCATGTCCAGTGATTTCTGTCTAACAGCCTACTTTTGGTTCCATTTCTAGTTAGGGCACACAGTAAAAAATAAGGCCTTGAATAAAATTCCATTTTCTTTTACTAAAAATCACTAATTCAGAGTCAAGGGCAGCATCTCATCATTAATGTTGTTTTTATAGAATTGTTCATACTAGCTATCTTTTAGCAGTTTAATGAAGTAGGTTTAACTAGATTGGTGTTTGGTCCTCCATGGCCAGAGCTTGAAAAATTAGGCTTTCTGAGATTTAGAGTTACTTGTTATTATTACTTCAAAAGTGCTTTTTTAATAATATTAACTCTGGGTAGTGTTTATTCAGGGAGAACAAGTGACGCATCATATTTCATT
The DNA here is from genome assembly GCF_028885655.2 of Pongo abelii. Classification (NCBI taxonomy): domain Eukaryota; kingdom Metazoa; phylum Chordata; class Mammalia; order Primates; family Hominidae; genus Pongo; species Pongo abelii. The sequence goes on from NC_071985.2 coordinate 153,757,435, forward strand.
TTTCTTTTCTGAGATGGAGTTTCTCACTTGTTTGCCTGGCTGGAGTGCAAAGGCGCGATCTCTGATCATTGCAACCGCTGCCTGCCAGGTTCAAGTGATTCTCCTGCCTCAGCCTCCTGAGTAGCTGGGATTACAGGCATGTGCCACCATGCCTGGCTAATTTTGTATTTTTAGTAGAGACGGGCTGGTCACCATGTTGGTCAGGCTGGTCTCGAACTCCTGACATCAGGTGATCTGCCTGCCTCAGCCTCCCAAAGTGCTAGAATTACAGGCATGAGCCACCGTGCCCGGCCCATATTTCATTTTTTCCAAGTCTTGAATTTATTTTTTGAAAAAAAATTATTGTTGTGAAAACCTATGCCCAGAAACTGGGGATTAGTTAGGAAAGGGTTCTGTTCACAATTTATTGAACATATAGAGTGGTACATCATTAAAAAATGGTTATCTACACATTTCAACCAATTCTAAGGATGCAAAAAATTATTTTTTAATGTGTGTTTTGACAAGACTGTATCTTCTAGTACGTTGATGTAAAACACTAAAATATCACTTCTATTATTTATTAATGAGGTTATGGGAGGAGAACAGAGTATTAAGAAGGTCAGAGAAGTCATTAATTGTAGGTTTAAAGAATGGTGGATGGGTTAATTGAGAATCCGTGAAAGGTTTTGTTTTGTTTATTTGTCTTTAGACTATTAAAATATATTTTAGCCATTTCATTAAAAAGCCTTGGCATGGTAAGCTATCTTACAAGTCAAAATATATATTGAATCATTTAAATATTCTTCGTTTTGGACAAATAATATGATAGATTTTCTGAAGAAAACCAAATATTTGATAAGGCTCTTAATGGACAATGTAAAACTGTTTAATTAGAGTTACTTGACACATTCTTGTATTTAAAATAGTTCATTATAAACATTTTACTCTTGTATTTTTATAAAGACTGGCTGCAAGGAAGTCATTTTGGACCAAAGCCAACCCACAACACAATGCAGAGGTATTGCTTTTTTTGATAAGTTAAGAATTGCCCATTACAAAGGTCAAAATCTTTTTTTTTTCCTTTGCCAAAAGTCAAATGCCATTATATTTATATTGTCCCTTTAAAACCATGATTAAACATTTTTATTTGTACCGTCTTTAGCTGTTACTCAACATCTGGGTAAAATGTCAGAGTCACTTTTTATCTTTCTTAAATGCTTTTGTTCCTACTTAGCAGCTGGGGTGAGAGTCACACTAAGGAAACAACGTAGACTCCTGCCTTACTCTGTGGGCTGCTACAAAGGAAGGGGAAGCCAGGTGTGCTAGGGCAGAAAGTCTTTGTTCTGAAGCCCTCCTTGATGCAGTTTGACCTAAGCAAGTTCAATCTCACAGCGTGTTCTGAAACCTGATTGAATAGTAGTTACTCTTACAAATTAAGGTGAAGCAAGAATACGTTTAAGACTTTAAAAAAGACTGGTGATTTTAACGGCTTAGGCTTTCATTATGACTCAGCAGCATGCTGGTTGAATTTCGTTTTCAATGTCAGGAAGCAAGACCAGGATACAAGCAGTTTAGGTATTGCAATCAACAGAGACACAGAGCAAAACTGCAGTTGAGCACTGTGTTTATGCTCTTGTGTCTGGGACAACTTGGTTCTCTTTGCATGGTGTTTGTTACATGAAAACAATAGCCCTGGCATAAAAAACAACATCTCTCAAGTGAATCATGAGTGTTCTTTTTTTTGTTTGTTTTGAGACGGAGTTTCACTCTTATTGCCCAGGCTAAAGTGCAACGGCACCATCTCAGCTCACTGCAACCTCCGCCTCCCAGGTTCAAGCAATTCTCCTGCCTCAGCCTCCTGAGTAGCTGGGATTACAGGTGTGCACCACCACGCTCAGCTAGTTTTTTTTTTTTTTAAATTTAGTAGAGATGGGGTTTCTCCATGTTGGTCAAGCTGGTCTCGAACTCCTGACCTCAGGTGATCCACTCTCCTCGGCCTCCTAAAGTGCTGGGATTACAGGCGTGAGCCACTGCCCCCAGCTGTGTCTTCTTTAATTAATACACAAAGGGTAGTTTAATATATTTAAAAACAAGCTTTTGTAAAAGTGCAAGGTAATATAATAGTAGGTTTTAATTGGCCAGGCTGAATTACAAAATTCTACTTTTACTTTAGCAGTTTTCCTCAGTGCTGTATGCTAATGCTAATGGATAAATCTATGAGATATCCTCTTGTACTTAAGCTGATCCTGGAAGGGACTGAAATGAGCAAATTACTCCCTTTATGTACCATGTTCAACCATGTGAGGTAATTTTCTACTTCCAGTCCTCCTGAGTCCTTTTCACAGTACTGAAAGAAATAATTCCTCCAAATTGTTCCTCAGTGGCCCAGAGCAGTGAAATCTTCATAAAGATAGAGCTTCTATAAACTTACAATCAGTTGTGGCAGATCTAAATGTTCAAAGTTAAATCTTGGTGTTGAAGTCGTCAAATAAAAAGTCAGTGAAGAAACATTTACATTACTGAAAAGTCCTTAATGTTTCACTGCTGTTTTCCACCTGGAACAAGACTTGGTAATAGTTAAAGTCTTTTGAACAAAAAGAGGATAACTACTATTTACCCTCTAAGTCTCAGAGGAAAGCCTGAGTAAAGTCACTTCTCAACTCTCCTTGAGAGGAACCAGGCAATCATGGCAGGGACTGAAAGTTAAAGTGAGAAAGTGTCCCTTGAAAACACAACTAAACGATTTATCCTATGATGGTTCAATAAGCACTTCTTAGAATCTAAGGAAATGCTTATTTTCCTTTAAGAAACTGTGAAAACAACAAGTAAGAAACTTTTCTTGCAATTTTTCTTTTCTGCCTGAATCTTGATATATTTTATCCTAGAGAAGCTACATTTTAGCCAAAATAGGACAAATTATCTCTCTCAAGTTGGTCCTAAAACAGAATCCAGCATCCTAAAGTATTTATAAGTTCACAAACTGTTTCCCACGTTTCTCCTATTACCAAAGGTAAGAGATATTTAAAATCTCAAAAATTTCATTATCTGTATAAACATGCTAATAGTGGTCAGGTTTCAATGAATTCCTTTTGGTTGTGTTTGAAACCGTGCTGTATAAATAACTAGGGTAACTGAAATTTCATTTGTAGCAGTACTGTACTTAAAATCTACAAATATCATAGGAGCTAAAATTTTAACCAACTCTATTAGTTACTTATTACAAATAAAATCCTTCCAATTTCTTTACACAACAGGCTCTATTGAGTCAGGATACCCAGAATATCAGGCAATTAGAAACACAAAATTACTGTATCTGTTCTGTCATAAACCTGGAGATTTAAAAATACTTTTTAATGAACACATATTGCTCTATACTACCTCCACATTATAGCAGGCTTTCCAGAAGCTGACATTGGATCTTTGGGATAAAAATAGTTGAAGACATCGAGTTGGAGAAACCATGTCATTTTTTATGTGAGTGGCAAGTTACAACACTAAGTCGCAACATCTAGAGGTGTGTGTAATCCAAGCTGAACCGGAAAATGTTCTTGAAAGCTGCAACAAATTGATATATATAAGGCTAGGAAAAGCAGGTTAGTGAAGAATCAGCTTATCATGGCTGCCTTTTGTTAAATCAAGTTTAGCTTAAAGCTGTCTCCTTATTAGTTTGGCCTGAAGATTTCTCTGAACATAGTGAGCAGTAACCTAACTCAATATGTAAGTGGCCTACTCTTGTAACAAGTAGCCCTGTCTCAGTCAATCGCAGAAGCTACACTTCAACTACTCACAAGTGACTAAAGCAAGAAAGTTCCCTGACCCCCTTGTGGGACTTGCAACAGGGGTGTGGCTAGTTTGCTCGGCTGCTGTGCACTCAAATCCCTACAGGAGGGGAAGCATGCCAGGTGGGCAAGTGCAGAAGCCGAAGTGAGCGCTTTTGGGCTCCAACCCCATGGTAGCGTCTTGGGGTGTGTTACAATTAATGCTCTTTTAGCATGTGCTGTCCACTGATCAAGTGTTAAACCAGCTCAGTGGAAAGTCAGGGTGACAGTCTTTTACACCCTGACCTCTTGGTACCTAGGTCCTTGTCCAGCATCCAGGGAGAATCAGGTCACCTGGGCTTGAAGGATGGTGAATGCAGGGAGGGATGATGAGTGATGGAGGTGGCTCTCAGTGGGATGGATAGGGGGCTGGAAAGCGAATGGAGTGGGAAGACGATCTTTCCCCGGAGTTCCGCCATCCTGCAACTGATCTCCTCTCTGACTGTCCCCAGGCATGGTGGGCCAGAGTGGTCTTGGAAGAAATAACATTGGACATGAAAACAGGAATGCCTGTTCCCATTTAGGGCCGTGAGTTTCCATGCTTGAGGGTAGGGCCTTTGCCAGGAACCGCTGTCTTCTACCCAGTATTTCCCTGCCTTCTGTCCATATTATGACCAACTGTTCAAATAGCATTCAAATAAGGCAAACACTGGGCTGTAACCAAGCCAGTTGTTTCTGTGCCTCACTTCTCTTTTCTGTACATCACTGTTTTTTCTGTCTTTCTGAACCTGTTCTGGTTCAGGGGCTGTCCGATTTGTGAATCATTCTTTGCTCAGTTAAACTCTGTTAAATTTAATTTGTCTAAGGTTTTCCTTTGAACAATTTTCACAGACAGATTTAGGGCAACTTGCCACCATCATTGTAAGACTGGTTTACTTCCTCCCATTTAACTTGCCCTAGATGATTGGCTCCTATTGGACTCCCTTTTGCTTTCACTCAGTTGAACATTATTTATGAATGATCCTGTTATTGAACCCCAGCAATTATTTGCTTTATCTTCTTTATTTATCCAATCCAATATAATTTAGAAGAATAATATATTATTTCCTATATATTAGAAATGAAGGCTTTTTATTTTTATTTATGTTTTTTATTTGATGATCTTCATTGTTTAAGGAAGAGAATCATAAATGCTACCCTACTAACCACACGAAAAACCTCAATGAAAATCTGTCAAAACTAAAGAAGTCTGCTGCTTACGATCATTATTCTTAAAACCAAAAATTTCTGGGAGGATGAAGTGTTACAAATAAAGAGTAGTGTTTGATTTGCTTGTTTGTTTGATTGGTTGTTATTTGATAGTGCTGCATACTGAGACCTGTCAGATATGCAGTTACAGAGTTAACCTCTTTATAGAAAATAGGAAGTTTTTGTTTACTCACCAGCCCCTTCCTGGCATCTATTAACTCTTCTAGAGTGGCTTTCTTTCCCCATCTAATTTCTATTCAGGGATTCATTTCACCCTCTCAGTTTACAATATCTAAGAAGGATAGTGGTCAACCACCCTCTCCAAGGATGGACAATGTGATTCAGGCCCAAGTCAATCTGACTGGTTGTGGTGAATGGTTGTGGTGAATGGTTCTAAGAGCAGCATATAATCTAAAACATTTCAATCAATATGTATTTTATAACTTTTGCTACACATGCCTAAAACCAAGATCTATATTTTTACCAAACTTTCTACAGGATGAATAGGAAAGGATATGAAAACCTATGAGTGTATTTTTACATGATAAATGGAGGGAAAGCTGTGAATGCAACTGGCATAAGGGAAATGTGCTAGACTGTGTAGAGTATAATCGAGTCCTGGTAACACTGCTTGAAACCTGGGTCAGGCATCACCTGAAGTAAAGCTATTGCTATACCTAAGAGTTATGAGAACCAATAAATACATTTCCTTTTCTATAAGCTAGTTTCAATATTTTTTTTACTTTTTTATCACTTTTTAATTGATATCCAATTTTAGTCATCCTTATGCCATATCCTTATTTCAATCATATAGCATAGATAGAATTATTTGCATGTACAGAAGCAGGGAAATAATCTTAGTTAAGCAAGTTGCCCAAGGTCAACATTTGGCAAATGTCACAGTTGAGGTTTAAAGCTATGTGTAACTAATAAAGCTTAACCTCTTAAACATTACAAAATGAAATTTCCCCACTACAAAGAGGGGAAAATAATGTGGTTTCAAAATCAGATTATACAGCTAAATGATCACCTGTTTTTACTGGCTTTGCATGGACAAATAATCCTGCAAGGATGTGATAAAGATGATGAAATGATAAAGTCATAAAATTTTGGAATAGTTAGGTCTTTTATAAGGATATATCATATGATTCTGTTATGCTTTATATAATTTATTTTTGTCATAATTACAGAACCTTCCTCCCTGTAGTAGAATGAGTCCTAAATTGACATTTTCTTCTCCTGTATGCCTGGCTCGTTCTGGACCGGATATGACTCATTTTGTTGATCTTAGCTTCAACATAAGTCTTCCTACAGAAAAATTGTTTTGATTAATATTTAAAGTATGATGAGGATTGTTTCCTGTTTTTCTTAAGCTGTCCACCCAGTTGCCATTATCCCACAAATGATTTGTTAGGCATGCAGGTTTGTATTGTTTCTGATACTATAAAGACAACAAATACAGCTCCTTTTTTTCAAACTGCTACACCCAGGAAGCTGGAAGAAGAGTAGATATTACATATTGAGTTTCTGAGTGAGTACAATTTTATTTTTTTAAGAAGCTGTGCTTCTTTTTAAAACATGTGAAATTCTTAACAGTGTCCTTTAGAATTACTTCTCCATTATGCATGCTATGATGTGGAGTCTCTCTGTCCTTCAGATAATAGCATAGTTAAAAGACCAGAAAACTAAGCAGTACAATTGAATCTATAACTTTCTCTATATAACCCTGAGCAAACAGCTTAACTTAAATTGAAGATAGTAACAGAACAAGTCAAGTATAAATTTATCAGAAAAGAGACTTGGGGAAAAGAGTGAAACTTCTCCATGTTGAGCATACAAAGAACCAATACATTTAAAAATTTTGTGAAAGATAGATTGTAGGACATATACATACTTAAGCCCGTTGTGCATTAGTACATGGCAAGTAATTCAGTGCAGAAAAGGCAGAAAGTGGGTAATAAACCAGGTTCAGCCAGATGTTAGAGATTCTTTTATGGCAGATTAAAGATCTCTATCCTCAAGGGAAGAAGGAGCCATTGAACTAGTATAAACAATAGAGAGAAATGATCAAACTTGCATTTCTAAAATATTACTTAGGTGGCAATGTGAAAACTTGATTGGATGGGCCTAGAATCTTCCCTATTTGATGACTTGATAAGAAAAGAATAAATGGTTTATAAAAATAATAGAGGTTTCTAAATTGGTCCTCAGGATAAATGATGCTTCCATTTATTGAGAAAGTAGCATTCAGGAGATGCACCATTATTTGGTTAGTAAAGGGGCCCCTTAAAGCTTTGTTTCAATTCTTTGGTAGTTAATCATTTTGTATTGTACTAAGTAATTCTTTATTTTGAAGTTTCCCTGTCAAATAAAAGATGGTTACTGCCTCGTGATTGTACCTTTACTGATATTATATTTTTAAATACATAATTCTTGAAAATATTAATAAAGAAATGATATAAAATTAGGAATAAGGTGCAACAATAACAATGGCTGTTTTTAAAAGTTCAAAATAAATTACTTGTCTGAGAAGAAATCAAAATGGAAGTTTTAAAAATAGAACTAAATGACATTATAATTATTCATATGAAAACTGCCAGGATGCTAGAAAACATATGCTTTATTTGTGATGGTATTATTATCTACATAGAAAAATATACAAATAGATTTCATAGAAAACATAAGAAAAGCTGCAAATGAATTATTATATTTAATGAGAAGATTTAGCAACTGGATTCAAATTAATACCCAAGTGTATTAATAGAGTATATAATTTTTCTAAACCTACAGATTGCAGTAGCAAAACAAAATGAGATACCTAGATGTGTAAATATTTATAAGACTCAGAAAATTATAAGACATTATTTAAAGCCAGTAAAGAACATTTACATAAATAGGAGATATTAAAAGTTTCAGTATCACAATGATGTCAATTGTCCCAAAATAATTAATAGATTTAAAGCAATTCAAATTAAAATGCCAACATGTTTATATAGTAGCTGACAGTCTAACTTTAAAATTTGGCTGGGAACACAAAGCATCATGAATAGCAAGGCATTCTTAAGGAAAACAAACAAGGTTTAGTAGATGTGTCCAAACAGCTATCAGGACTTATTATAGGTCTATATTAAAATGGTGGTGTAAGGACAGAAAAATTAACCAATGGAAAGAATAGGCATATGAAAATTTAGTTTATGATAGAGCTGATATTGCATACAAAGTGGAGAAAACATAAACTATTAAATAAATTGTAGTAAGACAATAGTTAATTACTGCTGAAAAAAATGACACTTGAGTCCTATTTCACATGATAATACAATATTCATTTTACTTTGATTAAATAATTAAATATAAAAAAGAATATAATAAATAACAGTATATATTCAATAGAAATGTTAACTAATAAACATATTTAATATATAAATATAATTAAATATAAAAGATTATATTTTAGTAGATAATATAGAAGAATAATTTGTATCAGGGTTTATTAAATATCTTTTAAAAAGCAGTTCACTAAGGAAAAGCTGGTAGTTTTAACCATGTTAGCATTTAAACCTTCTGCTTATCTGAGGATATAATGAAACAGGATACAAAATCTAGAAGGTCTTTACAACATGTATAATTAATACTGTTGATAACTTTTGTCTATACTTAACTTAGATTTTAATGTTGGCTTTTTCATGCTTATGAAAAGTTATGGTTGACAGTTTTGTGTGACTTTGCTTTTTGTTTTTAAATGGAATCAACACTTAAAATGCCAAGATGCTCTGGACAGGATGGTTATTAAAAGGAGCCATGGGAAAAAGATTAAAATCCACTTCAGGAAAAACAAAAACAAGAAGACCTTGAGAATATCACCATGAGAGTTGTTCGGGGACAAGATTATCAGACAGGATCTAGGCAAAAAAAAAAAAAAAAAAAAAAAAAAAGTCTTGGTGTAGTCAGAAAGGGTAATTGAAGAGTGTTTAATGAAGAGACCAAGGTAAAAACAGGCATAGGGAACCAATAAGTAGAAAGATGTCCCCACCCCTAGTCTTAAAGGGGAAAGAGGAGGGAATGATTAACTGAACCAAAGATACATACAGGACTTATGGTTTTTGTAAAAAAATGAAGAGCTGTTTCAAAACTGCCAGGCAGGAGAGAATATCCTTTCTCTTTAACTCATACTCACCTACTTATGCCTCCTGTTAGTGGAACCCAACCTACAGAAGGAAAGATAATCCAAGTGACTTATTATATAGATGTCAGACCCTGTTTTGTTTTTCTCCAACAAGGGAATGGAGGAGTATCCAGCAAAGGAAGTAAAATTCAGAAATGGCTGCCATAGTCCAGCACTCAACCATAACAATAGTAATCATAGTAAAAACCATCATGCTATGTTACTGAAGTATAACACATTATAGCTGAGAAAACACCTGTACATATATGACATAGTTTACTTCTCAAAAATCCACTGAAAGAATCATTAATGTCTCAATTTTATAAAATGAAAACTAATGCTCAGGAATGTTGGAATTTAGCCACAGCCACATAACTAAAAAATAGGGAGCTTTCATTTCAAAAGACTATACAGGCTTCCTGAAATATAACCAGGTATGTATATTAGGGCTGGTAATTTTTATGTAATGATTTCCCTTACTCACTTGCCCTTTTCTTCACCTCAAAACAAATGCAGTGTTGGATAACTTTGAGAGAGATTGGAATTTGTTGATTTTGCAGTGGTCTATGAAAGGAGGTTTTTATATTTAGGGTGCTTTGAGTGTCAATATTCAAATTTTGTGGGTTTAAATTACTACTTTGCCATTTACTGTGTGTAAAACCTTGGAAAGTAGTTCATCTCACTCTTCCAGATTTCTGTAAAACAAGATGCAATATAGTATACCTTTTTTGAAAGGATGTTGTGGGGATAAATTTAAATAATTCAGGTAAAGCATTTAGAAAAATATCTTGCATATTATAAGCCATCATTGTTATTTTTGCATTATTGTCATTATCTGTATTATTAATACTTCAAGATTATGCCTGTCATTATACTCTAATCTCACAACACTAAAATGCTACTTCTTGGGCATCAATTTCTCTCCTTCTACTACCAGTTTTATTTCATAGCCAAACTAATTGAGAATTTTCTGTACACTGTCTCTACTTCCATCTCTTCATTCTCAGCCATTTCAATTGTAATCATATCTTCTCAAAGTTTGCCATGACCTCTGTTTCATTAAATCTCATGACACTTTTTCTGCCCTTATCATGGAATTCTGCAGCAAAAGTAGATGCAGTTTAATTCTTCTTTTTGTTTTGTTTTGTTTTGTTTTGACAGTATTACTCTACTCTTTTCTCATTCCTCGGCTCTGTAACAAATGTAACCTTCTGACTCCACTGATCCAAGTTGCCCTGGTCATTCTACAAAATTGCAATATTGTTTCCCCTTACCACTGATGACATCAGAAATTTTTTTTAAATTTTTTTTTTAAAATTCAGTTCCACTTGATTGTAAGCCCCATGAAAATAAAATCTTGTTTATTTCAGTCATTGCTGTATTTTCAATGCCACGAACAGTGCCTTTCATATCATAGACCCATATTGTTAAATAAATTGATAAATAATATAACACATAAACAGGTGTCTGATACCAAGTAGGTGCTTAATAAATGACAGCTTTTATCCTTCTAGCAATCTGAAGGAAAGGTAGCAATCATTTGTTTAGTTAAATGATTCCCCGAGTGGTACAGTAGATTCCCAAATATACTCCCAACATAATCATGGACCAACAGTCTTTCTACCCTGAACTGCCATTCTTTCATGGGTTCTCTTTTTCCCTCAGTCAGAAGGAAAATGCCATCCTATTTGGGTCACTAGTTCTTTCACATCCATTTCCAGCCATTCTGTAGTACAGGTGGTCCTCACATTATAAGAGTTCGACTTAGGATCTTTTCAAGTTAACAATGGACTTATAGGGACATAACCCCATGGTAAGGCGAGGAGCATCTGTAGTTAGATTTGTCTAGAGAACGCTTAGGGGTGATGCTGCTTAGCTTCTTCACACTCTGACCTATCAGACTTCAGCTCTGACCTCAAAAATAACAGGATAACAGTACCCTAACAACATCTTAAAAATCAGTCAATAAGGTAATATAGCTAACCATTTTTATAAAAAGAAGTAAAGCTGTTTTAAGAGACTGAATTGATCATTTGTTTGAATTAACTGATCAACTGGCAGCTGGCCATCAGATGGCCTGAAATATACTTTTGTACAGAACGCTATAATTTTCAAATCATCTTTACATACAGTGTTTCATTTAATTTATGGCATTATGATAAAGTTATAACTACCAAAAGCTATTATCACTTGAAATGACCTAAGTTGTCATTTACTCCAATTTCTTTATTCCTATAATAATGATGGTGATAATGATACCACATTACTAACTTGAATTATCTCATCCCTTTGTAGGAAAATTAATATATTTTTAAAATTAACTTTAAAATTGAGTGACTAGCCAGTGTTCTTCTGTCTCAGTAATATTGCAATCCATGTCAATCATTCTAGATACATGACATTCTAGCCTACTTGGGGGTGGATATTAAAATTATATTCTCGAATATTGTTTAAATTAAATATGGGAAGAAAAATGTAAATGAGAAAATTTAAAATATAAAAATGCAGTAACATATTGGCAGTTGTCATTCATGTATTATCTTTTATTTGAAGACATGGCAAATGCACAGAGCTGGTACCATATTCTGCAAACTCTGATACAAAGTTTGATATGTGCTAAAATGTCAAATCTACCAATGTCAGTTAGTACCTTCTTTGGAAGTGTATCGAGTTCCTTTTCTATATCAGCTTTCTTTCCTGATACTGTTTTGAAAGCTTCATAAGATATTCATGACCTAGAGAAATCTAATAATTTTTCCCAGTAATTTCTTTTACTGCTTTATGGAATTTGTTCAGAGGGATACTAATATTAGATACTAATAAGAAATGTTGTCATATTAAAAAATACCTACTGCATATCCATAAAAGGGGAAACTTTAGCTTCATTTGGTAACTAGAATCAGGACAACCATGGAGCCATTTGGTAAAACTAAAACGCTATGGCAAATTAGCATTACCAATCACTGCTACATTCTTACTGTGAATCTCTATATGCCAAACAGACCTCTCCCAGGAAAATCATAAAGGAAAAACAAGGTCATAGTGTCAGACTCTGTGTCCTTGATTATTTTTTTCTGTGATTTGTGGGGAGGTGGGTGGTTGGAGTATATTTTATATTTTAAACAATTTCCAGGAAATTATTATTTCATTGAATCATAAATGTTAGGATGGCAAGAGGTCCCGGGAAAGTATCTGCTTCACTTATTTTTTTTCACCCAGGTAATAAATTATACTCCCTACTTTATGGATAAAGTAGTTGAGACTTTGAGAGCTTAAGTGCTTTGAAAAAAAAATCATGTGGTTTAATTCAACTAGAAATAGGTGCTTCTCCTGTTAGAGCATTTAACACACTGTCTTGACTGCCTGTTTAGTTCTTATTTATTTATTGGTTTCTCTTAAAACATCCTAAGCACCAAAATTACACATAAATAAGCCACATGTATGTTTATCACTTTTTAATCATTGGCTCCTAGTACTCTGCTTAGCACGTAGAAGTTCAATTAATATTATTGAATAAAAAGTAATAAATGGTAGAAGCATCATTCAAGAATTTACTGTTAAATATTCATCTGTGGACATGAAAAGCCATTTATTTAAGTTACAAATTTTGAATGATGCATCTTATTTTTATTTAGGAAAGTCACAAAATCAGATTATTTTTAGTGCAAGAGAGGACCATACTGTTTATTCAAAAAGAAGAAAAAAACCTATCTTTGTTATGCTAGTTATTTAAATTATCATATCAAATATAAAAATGAAAACAAAAAATAGGTATTGAGACATATTTCATATTGTTCACTGGAGCCTGAATGAGGCATTATTTCTTATAGTTGTTGATACCTCTTACACATAGAATTTAACAAACATTTTATAACCTCTTTACAAAATGTTATATTTCCCTTTCTTTCACCAGAGGAGTTTCATTCTGAGCCTGAGTACTCAGTATAATTCACATTGAAAATTAACTCCATAGCTTTCCTACCATCATCATTATTAAAGGCCTCCAGGTGCTCAGTCCTCAACATTTTTCAGGCAGTAAATTGCTCAGGTCCTTTTGAGGAATTTAGAAACAGAGAACCAGTAAATCCATCTGTAACCTCAAAGACCTGTCTGCCATTTTCAGACAGACAGGTCTTTGTTGTGTTTTGTTTTGCGTTGCTTTATGCTAAGGGCACTGATGGGTGTAATAATTGGGACATAAAAATAAACAAAAAAGAGATACAAACAGCTTTGTGTACTAGAGGACACCATCAGATTGCCCTAAGCATCATTTTTCTCATCTTCCACTGATATGTATGGGTTTATGTAATGTTTGTCTTTCAGATACATCTGTTGGAAAATACCAGACCAAATTGATATTAGTTAGCATTCAGGCAGTCTCTTTTTCTGCTGGAAAATAATGAAAATAACATATTAAAAGAATAACTGTCTTGGAGAAAGTACCTGTTTTTTTAATATACACTTATTTATCAAAGCTGTCTTATTATTTGAAACATCTCTTGGGTTTTGAATAATCATTTTATCAGGTAAAATTTGTAGTGATTCTTTCTTTCAACAAACTGAAACTTATTTCACATTCACAAATTCATTGTTCTATCATGTATATTCACTTAAAAAAACAGGAGGAGAATAAAGAGAGACATGTCCCTTTCTGAAACATTTCATGCTGATACCCAGATGACCAGTTTATTCTTAGGTCTCATTTTCTGTTGTGTAAACCAGAAAACGAGCTCCCTATTTTATTTCATTCTTATAATTTAAGAAGTGCTGGCTTCAGTTGGAATTGATGACCCAAAACTTCTAGAAGAAAAACTTGAGTAGCTTTTATTTTGAAGACAATATATAAAGTTTGTATAGCTCTTTGTAGAACTGATAAAAATTGCTCAGCAATTCAGAATATTAAAAAAATATAGTCGACATTTGGTTTATATTGGTTTATAGTTTTTTTCCTTTTAATTTAAATAACCATGCAAATATTGTGGGTAATCTATCTCTGTATTTCGACTCTCCTATTACAGATTTTAACATATTAGCTGATCTGAAAGTGCATTTCCATGATCAAAGGCAAAACAAAACTTAACTAGAGAAATGTTTATTTTTCATTAGAGACCATTGTAATAGCCTCAATGGGGTAAGACCATATTCTCTTTGTCTTACTTTGAGGTTTCCTATTAGGGACCAACACAGAGCAAACTAACTAAATGAGACAAGCTCATCTTTCAATTTTTGGGGTTCTCCGATGAAGCATTTTTCCTGAACAGGTCATGATATCTCAAATATTCTGCCAAACTCAGTGCTCACTTCTGTGCAATACAGCTGTATGCTTGTCCTTTATGTAAGTTACCATGATTTTGTAATAAGAATCTGTATCTCTGGCTACATCTGACTATCCCAGGAATCAAATTCTGATGTCAAAGTTGATAAGAAGGAGGCAGTCACCTATGATGAATCCTACCTATTACAAAAATAGTTTAAAGGCCAAAAGACATTTGGAATATTACATGTTTCAATGCTTTCTAACTGAAGCTAATAGACTACTGATATGGTTTGACTGTGTCCCCATGCAAATCTCATCTTGAATTCCCACATGTTGTGGGAGGGACCTGGTTGGAGGTAATTGAATCATGAGTGAAAGTCTTTCCCGTGCTTTTCTTATGATAGTGAATAAGTCTCATAAGATCTGGTGGTTTTAAAAAGAGGAGATCCCCTGCACAAGTCCTCTCTCTTTTTGCCTGCTGCCATCCGTGTAAGATGTGACTTCCTCCTCCTTGCCTTCTGCCATGATTGTTAGGCCTCTCCAGCCATGTGGAACTGTAAGTCCAATTAAACCTCTTTCTTTTGTAAATTACCCACTCCTGGGTATGTCTCTATCAGCAGCATGAAAACAGACTAATACAGTAAATTGGTACCAGGAGTAGGGTTCTCCTGAAAAGATACCCAAAACTATGGAAGCAACTTTGGAACTGGTTAACAGGCAGAGGTTGCTATAGTCTGGGGGACTCAGAAGAAGATAAGAAAATGTGGGAAAGTTTGGAACTTTCTAGAGACTTGTTGAATGGTTTTGACCAAAAGCCTGATAGCGATATGGGCAATAAAGTTCAGGCTGAGAAAGTCTCAGATGAGACTTTGGACTGCAGACTTTTGTGTTAATGCTGAAATGAGTTAAGACTTTGGAGGACTGTTGGGAAGGCATAATTGGTTTTGAAGTGTGAGGACATGAGATTTGGGAGGGGCCAGGGGCAGAAAGATATTGGCTGTGTCCCCATGCAAATCTCCTGTTGAATTCCCACATGTGGTAGGAAGGACCCTCTGGGAGGTAATTGAATCATGCCTTTCCCATGCTTTTCTCATGATAGTGAATAAGTCTTACTAAATGTGATGGTTTTAAAAGAAGAGTTCCCCTGCACAAGTCATCTCTCTTTTTGCCTGCTGCCATCCATGTAAGATGTAACTTGCTCCTCCTTGCCTTCTTCCATGATTGCTAGGCCTCCCCAGCCATGAGGAACTGTAAGTCTAATTAAACCTCTTTCTTTTGTAAGTTGCTCAGTCTCAGGTATGTCTTTATCAGCAGTGTGAAAACAGACTAATACAACTACGCTGTCCTAAACTGGATTGAATAACTAGAAAATAATATTTTCTTACATAAAAAATTCAGAAGCAGGTATAGTCAGGGGCTACATTTTAAAGCTCCAGCTCCACTTCCCAGTGAATAATGAACTATGCACGGCATTATTCTCAAGCCAGAAGCAAAATGGCTACAACAATTTGACAACTAAAACCCACTACCAATAGCACCCGTAACAAGAAAATCAGCCATTTCTTCTCTGGCTATTCAATTTTTTGTATGAGAAAGAATCCTTCTAGACAACTCCAGAATCCCTCAAGAATCCTTCCAGAATCCTTCCAGAATCCCTCCAGAAAACTTGACTTCCTGTCTCATGGGTCAGTGTTTGGTAACTCAATCAACAACAAAGGGAATGAAATTATTATTATGGTTTATCCAGGTTAGAAAAGTCATTTGAGGAAGATATAAGTGAGGACAATTATCTCCAAAAAATAAGTAAACACTAAAAGAGGGATAGAAAGTAATAGAAATAGAACAAAAGAACTAAGCTATGTCAGAATAATAGCAAACAGAGTTGTTTTATTTTGAAAATCTATCAGGTCTGCCTAAAGCCTTGCTAAAGGTAAATTAATTTTTATATTTTCTGAGCTTACCTCCCTGTGTCTGTTTGCAACAAAACTTCATAAGTTCAATTAAATTCAAAGACTGTAGAACAACATCCTAGTTGCTAGGCAACATCCCAAACTCCAGAACTTTTTTGACTTCTTACTCTATGTCATAAACTACTTTTCCACATCTTATTCCCTTGATTCCTTACTCTTTAATATTTAGAGTAAAATATCATTAATTAATATAGCCCCTTTCCAGGTTCATACCATCTTTGATTTAATCATACCTTAAATAAAAGTAGCAAATATATTTGCTTTAGGTCTCCCTACTGTAGTGTTACAAAGACTCCATGTTTTCAAACTCTTCTCTTTCCTATTTTCTTACTCCTTAGTTACTGTCCTAGTTTGCTATTGCTTTCTTAAATTCAGTCATTGCTGCAAGTGGAAATCAATCACTATTCCACTTATGATGCTATCGTTGTTGGTCATACACCAGAGGTGTTCCTGCAATTGCCACTATTTCCATGACCACTGCAAGAGATCTGTTGAAAACCTTCTCCCGTGACTAGAATTATTTTGGCTAATTAGGTAAACATAGCTCTTTCTGTAGTTTAGCATTTTTTAAAGTATGCTAGTTTTCTGTTGTTATGTAACAAATTATCACAAACTTAACAACTAAAAAAACCAAATTTATTACCTCAGAGTTCCTGTGGATCAGAAGTACAGACACAGTTAAGTAGGACTTCTGATCAGGATCTCACAAAGCTGTAACTAAGGTGTTGTTTAGACCTGAGTTTTCACCTCAAGCTCGGTGAACTTTTCCAAACTCATATGATTGTTAGTAAAATTAATTTCCTTGCAGTTGTTGAACTCATGGAAGCTCCTTCTTCAATGACAGCAGGAAAGCTTTTCTGATTTCCAGAAGGCCCAGTTCTCTTTAAGGGTTTACATGATTAGGTTAGCCTCATTCAGGAAAGTCTCCCTTTAGATTAATTCAAAGACAACTGATTTGGGACCCAGTCATGAGAGTGACAATCCATCATATTCGTGGTTTTGCCCACACGCAACAGGACAGGATTATAAAAGGTATGAACGTCAAGGGGCTAGGGGTCTTAGGAGTCATATTAAGATTCTGCCTACCACAAAAGCTAGCTTTCATTTTCACTTCATTTTTATAGTTGTTATGTTAGGCAGCTCGGATGAAAAGATGGTAAGATTTGATCTCTAGCCTTAGAGAGTTTACTCTACTTTGGAAGATGTATTTGTAGAGATTAAATAAAGGAAACAAGATAAACATACAATTAAAAACAATCGTGTAATCTAATAGGTCAACAGAGGAGATATGCTAATCTGGTTTTGGGAAAGATAAAGAAATAAAGGTAATACTTAAATAGGTGGCAATGTCCTTAAAAGTTGAAGCTTTCTAAGATGAGTAAAATTTAGACAATTTACAATATAGGAAATGATAATACATATAAAAATAAGAAGAAGAAAAAAAGAATGGTCAAAGACCTAGAAGCATATGTCAACATGTAGTATTTCATGAAATACTGGAAATTTATCATTTTGCTGGAGTTCAAGGTTGGAGGTAGGGAATTGAAACAGTTAAAATATACAGAAGTATTCATTATTTTGGTAATACTTAATGCCATTGTATAATTATGAGAAATTATTCTATTGGGAATGGGAAGCTATTTAAGAGATTTGGAGGAAATTTTTATTATATTGGTATATCGTACTATCTTGGTGGCCATGATAAAAGACGGCTTGAAGAAAGAAAAGAGGAAAACATTTTAATAGGTTATGGTAGTTTTTCAGCTTAGAGGTGATAGAAAAATTAGGTAGTACAATAGTATTAGGGATGATAAAGGGAGGAAAAATTTTGACAGGTTGAGAGGGCAAAGTTGGGCAGAACTTGCAAATGATTAGTGTTAACACTGAAGAAAGAGTCCAGACAAATTAATTTCTCATCTTAGCAACTGAGTTCTTAGTGGTGTACTAAAAGTAGTGGAAAGCATAGGAGAAGATTTATAGTCTTAGAATTGGGGAATAAATGATTGGTGCAATTTGGCAAAGTTGGTTTTGAGGTTCTTGTGGGATACAAGATGCAGATTCCAACAGGCAGTTGTATCTACAAACTACAGCCTATAAATAAGTCTGAAGATAGGAGTGAATTTAAAGATTTAGATTTTAGACTCAGCCGCATAAATATCAGGTAACCCACAATAAAATGCCCAGGAACAATATATAAATTAATAAAAATGATAACATGAGGCTGGTGGCAGTGGCTCACACCTGTAATCCTAGCACTTTGGGAGGCTAAGGTAAGAGGATCACTTGAGGTCAGAGAAGTTCAAGACCAGCCTGGCCAAGAAGTAAGACCATGTCTCTACAAAAAGTAAAAATAAAAATAAAAACAAATGATGAGGAGATAATTAAATCATGGTCAAACAGAGGAAGAAGACAGAAGAAACTTCAAAGCTGTTAGAAAAGCAATAGTCCCATAACTACAGGAAGTAAGACAGAGTAGGGTCCTAATAGTTTAAGAAGAAACATAGATAGCACCATAGAAGACTGGTATATAATAAGATCATGCCAGAAGCTCCTTGTGATTAGATATGACAATTAGAAGGTCATTGAGTAATTTCATTAAAAAAATTTATTAGAGTGATGGAGAGAGAAAACCACTTGAAATTGTCTGCGGTATAATAGGATGTGATAAAGTGGAAACACAAATAGAGACCATTCTTCAAAATTTCACCTAAGAAGGGAAGGAGTTTAGGGGAAAATCTACATGAGGCACCAATTTTAATTAATGTAAAGCTTGTAATGTAAATGTAAAGAATACTTTTAGGTTATATGTCATTAATCAACAGAAAGAGACATTAAAGTAGGCAGAAAAAATAATTCATGAAAAAAATCATGAAAGAGAGAATGGGAATCAAAAACATTGGTAAAGGAGGTTGATCTTGAGAAGGAGAAATGACATGTCATAGTGAGACTGAGTGGAAGGAAAGACGGTACAGATATATTTGTGTTGGAGAATAAGATTTGGTTGATGGAGTCCAGACCAGATTACTACAACTTTGTTGTTTGTTTCACTAAAATAAAAAAAAAGATCAGAATTAATTGTTTGTTTAGAAGATTGATTTAGATACGCTTTGAGAGGAATGAGAGAAGGCTTTAAGAAAAGAAAAGAAAAAAATGTAGAGCTTTGACTATTCAGGTGTAGACCACATTTAGAACTTTGTAATTCTGAATTGAACAAGCAAACACGATAAGTTATTAGATAAAGAAAGTAGATCAAGCAGCTTTAAGGACCCACTTGAGGTTATGAATTTAAAATTCCTCCTGTCAACATAAGTGTGTGTTTTTCTTCAATTACATTTAGCTGTGTTGTTGCAGAAATGAAATACGTGGAGATTTGGAACTCACCTGGGGAATTGTGTCCAATTATCTTATTGCCGTTTTTTCATCCTTAGCACTTAAAGATTCAGGTTGCCACTAACAGAGCTGCTGTTGTCCACATGCTTCCATTTTTAATGACTGAATAAAACATCATCAAATTGTCTACTACCTCTTTTCTGGAATTTGTGCTGTGTTGTGGAATAGTATAGATGGAATTTACCTAAATCTTTTCAAGTCCAAAGCTGCCCCACTAGTTCTAGGAACCACTCTCTCTTCTGTAGTCTAATGTGATAGTCTCCTAATAACACTTTTCATATTCAATTGTCTTTCTCTTACTTTAATTATGAAATATTTTAACATTCACAAAACCATTGAGTGTAATAGTTAACATTTATTTGTCATATATATGCAGAGATTATAAGAAAAATAAGATTAACATATAGCTAAAATCTTTCTACTTCTTTTTTATATCATCCCTACCTTTCCCTTCCAAGAAGTGAGTACCCTCTCAAATTTGCTATATATCATTTTCATGAATGTTTAAAAAATAAGTTTACTATATAGTCATTAGAAATTAAATATATGAACATTATTTTTTATATTTTGAAATCATTTAAGTGGTATTATACTTCATGTGTCATCCTAGGTTTTATCAAAAATATGATTTAATTTATAATAAAATATAGATGTATTTATTACTCAGGCATAAATTTAATGAAATATCTAAAATATAGGTAAACATTGAAAAAGAGTGAATAGTATACCATATTCATGAATTAGAAATCTCAATATTGTTAAATGTCAATTCTTTCTAACTTGAGACATAGATTCAACACAATTTCTTTCAAAATTGGAGCATAATGTTTTAGTACAAATTGACAAGCTAAATCTAAACTGTATATCAAAATTCAAATTATCTAAAGTAGCCAAAGCAATTTTTAAAAAGCAGAAACATTATAAAAAGTTACATTTCAATATTTATTATCCAATTAGATCCATTACTAAAACTCTAGTATTATTAAAAACAAGTTAGATAAAAGAACTAATTGAACAGAAAAGAGTCCAGTAATAAATCCATACTTGTGTGGTAGATTTTTAACATAAAATAGGTTACAATTCTAAAAATTAAAAAATAAAAATATAAATTTTCTAGAATATCTGCAATCGTATGATAAACCAATTTTTTTAGGACACAAGCACAAATAAAAAAGAAAAATGATAAAATGAGGTTTATCAAAATTACAATCTTTTTTTCTTTAAGATATTTTATTAAGAAATAAAAGGCAAGCCACATGTTGGGGGGAATATTTGTCATACACATATCTAAAAAGGACTTATGTTGAGAATATATAAATGTATGAATAATATATAGAATAACATAACATAAATAATATACAAACAACTTATTATTCAATAATTTGAAGACAACAAAAGAAAAGCACTACTAAATCACCTGAGTATGCATAAATTTAAAAATTATTTTGCTGAATCAAATAACAAAAGAATACATACTATATCTTTCAAATAATACAAATCCCAAGACAATTAAAATTGATATATAGTAATAGTAAGTAGGTTAGTGGTTGTTTGGGGAAGGGGTTGGAGGGAACTATAGCTTACAAACATGCACAAAGAAGCTTTTGGGATTAATGAAAACCTGTATCTTGATTTTACACTTTAAATGGGCTCAGCGTATTTTAAGTTAACCCAGATAATATTTGCAAACAAATGAGGGAAAAAGAACTAGAAGTACAAGTGTACTATTTTACCTAGTTAACCAACAAAATAACTTTAAAGCTTTATAACTTTAAAGCTTTCAAAGCTGGATTCAGTAAAAGAGGAAGTGGGGAGTAGCATGAATGAACAAATCTTTATTTTGTATTGCACACTTGAAAATTAACAGGTTAACACATAAAGTATATATTTTAAAGTTATGAATGGAACTACCCAAGGATTTAAAGACAGAAATGGTTACAAAAACGTTGTTTCTGAGGATCAAGATTGGAATGTTTAATGGAGCAATAATCAAACATAATTACTTGTTAGTTTTCAATAGACTCTCCATTACCATTTAACTTTTTTTTAATCCATGCAAACTTGTTATATGATTTTGTAATGAGAATTTCTCTCCATTAATGATTAGTGCTTCCAGACCTAGGGTATTCGCTTTCATGCATTTTTTTTAATATAAGTTTTAAAGTAAGTTTTTTTAAAGTAAGTTTTCACCCACAACCCTTGCATTTTGTTTCTGTTAAGAAATGTTAATCCTGGCTGTGCAAAGAACTGAAAATCCCCAAATAACCATCATCATTTTTCCCGTGAGGGTTTGTAGGGTGTTTTTATGTAGCCTTCTCTCTGTAACCTTGTGTTTGCTAATAAGAGTTATATCCCTTTCCTCTCCCAAGTTACAAAAGTAGAGCCCTATTCAATATAGCAGACCATGAAAATTCCCAGGTGCCAAAGGAACAAAAGCAGGGGAGGTGTTGTAAGTCTGAGGCAAAAACGATGGTTTAGTTTGTACATGAAAGACTATGGTTGGTGTAGGAATTTGATTTAACCAGTCTTACTATCACAGAATGTCAAAATAGCAAAGACACCTATTGAGTCCAATCTCATGAAACTGGGTTTCCATAGTCCTAAGCATATTTTCTTGTTTTCAGTTTTTAAAACATCAGTAGGTATCAGAAATTTTCCTTTAGCTTTTTGTTCTTGTGATAGTTTACTGAGAATGATGATTTCCAATTTCATCCATGTCCCTACAAAGGACATGAACTCATCATTTTTTATGGCTGCATAGTATTCCATGGTGTATATGTGCCACATTTTCTTAATCCAGTCTATCATTGTTGGACATTTGGGTTGGTTCCAAGTCTTTGCTATTGTGAATAATGCGGCAATAAACATACGTGTGCATGTGTCTTTATAGCAGCATGATTTATAGTCCTTTGGGTATATACCCAGTAATGGGATGGCATGGATGAAATTGGAAATCATCATTCTCAGTAAACTATCGCAAGAACAAAAAACCAAACACCGCATATTCTCACTCGTAGGTGGGAATTGAACAGTGAGAACACATGGACACAGGAAGGGGAACATCACACTTCGGGGACTGTTGTGGGTTGGGGGGAGTGGGGAGGGATAGCATTGGGAGATATACCTAATGCTAGATGACGAGTTGGTGGGTGCAGCGCACCAGCATGGCACATGTATACATATGTAACTTACCTGCACAGTGGGCACATGTACCATAAAACCTAAAGTATAATAATAATAATAATAATAATAATAATAAAAGAAAAAAAAAAAAAGAAATTTTCCTTTAGCCCCCAGTTTGTATCCTTGTCTGAATTTCACAATAAGACCCAAGTTTCAAATACTCAGAAAGGAATAGCTTTAATTATCTTATTGAGCTTCATAAATAATTATTTTTCCTTACAATTTTGACATGTAAAAACCCTTGAGATTCTTCCAAAACCCCTAATAACATTGTCAAGCATGCCAAAATGCTAATAGTCATTCTGTCTGGATTTACAAGTAGGGGAAAAAAATCTAAAGATGTTAAGATATAATGAATTTTTAAAAGCTCAAAAAACGATGAGTTTAATATAAAAATGTTAAATAATGTACTCATTGAAAACAAATTATTTCTGTGCTTATTCCTTTAATAGAATTAAAGCATATGAATGGATCAGATTGTAAATTCCTATTAGAAAGAATACCTCCTATGTGTAGGTGTTAATATGTATGCATAAATTCTAACTGAATGACCAAGTATATGTAAGAATGTAAAGATAAAGGCACATTTAATTTTCAAACTTGATTATTGATATTTTTTTAGATGATCTTAATTAAAGACTCAAAATAAGATCCCTATGGTTTTGTTCTGAGTCCATGGTGGAACCTGAGAAGAGATTCATCAACTAGTATTTTGATTTACTACTGAGAAAGATAAAAAGTTTTGGTGATATCAGTATCTCTTTAATTAAAAATTATATTTAATTAGTCTTTTAAAAAATCCTGGATCCTTAAGACCTAGGCAAGTGCCTGACACAAAGGTCTAATGACACAATAAATGCCCAATGAATTACTGAATGAATAAATGTAATCAAGTACCTTTAATTTTTTAAATTGGAAATTCTTTATTCCTAAATTGTTCTCTAAAATAATTTACATACCTATCAGTAGTCATTCTAGCTTTTATTGAACTTAGAACAACATGAAATAAAAACAACTTCAAAAAATTCTTGCTTGTTTTAAGTCAGTGGAGCAAGTTTCCAAGTTCAAAATTCGAGGATGCTGAATCAACACATTAATCTAGACAAATTCCTTCCTGTGAAATGAATACAGTCATAATATTCACAAGAAAAATGCTATTCAATAGCTATATTTTCTACATTTATAAGTATCCAGATAATATGAATGCAAGTAGATGACAATTTTACTTTGCATTTGCATTGATCTTTTAAAAAAATAAATAGCCACTGAAAAAGATTTAATGCAGAGAGGACTAGAAAAGGAAAAATTAATAAATCTTCAGTTCATGAATTGTTAACCCCTTCTATGGAAGAATCAGCCCAATACTTAGCAGAAGTTTTAAAAGAATTGCATCATAAGGGGCAAGGTTGATATTACCTTCTTTTCTTTTTTTTTTTCTTTTTTTTATTATTATTATACTTTAAGTTTTAGGGTACATGTGCACAATGTGCAGGTTTGTTACATATGTATACATGTGTCATGTTGGTGTGCTGCACCCATTAACTCGTCATTTAGCCTTAGGTATATCTCCTAATGCTATCCTTCCCCGCTCCCCCCACCCCACAACAGTCCCCAGTGTGAGATGTTCCCCTTCCTGTGTCCATGTGTTCCCATTGTTCAATTCCCACCTGTGAGTGAGAACACGCAGTGTTTGGTTTTTTGTCCTTACGATAGTTTACTGAGAATGATGGTTTCCAGCTTCATCCATGTCCCTACATAGGACATGAACTCATCATTTTTTATGGCTGTGTAGTATTCCATGGTGTATATGTGCCACATTTTCTTAATCCAGTCTATCATTGTTGGACATTTGGCTTGGTTCCAAGTCTTTGCTATTGTGAATAGTGCCGCAACATATTGTGAATATGTTTAATATATGTGCATGTGTCTTTATAGCAGCAGGATTTATAATCCTTTGGGTATATACCCAGTAATGGGATGGCTGGGTCAAATGGTATTTCTAGTTCTAGATCCCTGAGGAATCGCCACACTGACTTCCACAATGATTGAACTAGTTTACAGTCCCACCAACTAGTTTTACAGTAAAAGTGTTCCTATTTCTCCACTTCCTCTCCAGCACCTGTTGTTTCCTGACTTTTTAATGATCGCCATTCTAACTGGTGTGAAATGGTATCTCATTGTGGTTTTGATTTGCATTTCTCTGGTGGCCAGTGATGATGAGCATTTTTTCATGTGTTTTTTGGCTGCATAAATGTCTTCTTTTGAGAAGTGTCTGTTCATATCCTTTGCCCACTTTTTGATGGGGTTGTTTGTTTTTTTCTTATAAATTTGTCTGAGTTCATTGTAGATTCTGGACATTAGCCCTTTTTCAGATGAGTAGATTGCAAAAATTTTCCCCCATTCTGTAGGTTGCCTGTTCACTCTGATGGTAGTTTCTTTTGCTGTGCAGAAGCTCTTTAGTTTAATTAGATCCCATTTGTCAATTTTGGCTTTTGCCATTGCTTTTGGTATTTTAGACATGAAGTCCTTGCCCATGCCTATGTCCTTAATGGTATTGCCTAGGTTTTCTTCTAGGGTTTTCATGGTTTTAGGTCTAACATGTAAACTTTTAATCCATCTTGAATTAATTTTTGTATAGGGTGTAAGTAAGGGATCCAGTTTCAGCTTTCTACATATGGCTAGCCAGTTTTCCCAGCACCATTTCTTAAATAGGGAATCCTTTCCCCATTGCTTGTTTTTCTCAGGTTTGTCAAAGATCAGATAGTTGTAGATATGTGGCATTATTTCTGAGAGCTCTGTTCTGTTCCATTGGTCTATATCTCTGTTTTGGTACCAGTACCATGCTGTTTTGGTTACTGTAGCCTTGTAGTATAGTTTGAAGTCAGGTAGCATGATGCCTCCAGCTTTGTTCTTTTGGCTTAGGATTGACTTGGTGATGCGGGCTCTTTTTTGGTTCCATATGAACTTTAAAGTAGTTTTTTCCAATTCTGTGAAGAAAGTCATTGGTAGCTTGATGGGGATGGCATTGAATCTATAAATTACCTTGGGCAGTATGGCCATTTTCAGGATGTTGATTCTTCCTACCCATGAGCATGGAATGTTCTTCCATTTGTTTGTATCCTCTTTTATTTCCTTGAGCAGTGGTTTGTAGTTCTCCTTGAAGAGGTCCTTCACATCCCTTGTAAGTTAGATTCCTAGGTATTTTATTCTCTTTGAAGCAATTGTGAATGGGAGTTCACTCATGATTTGGCTCTCTGTTTGTCTGTTATTGGTGTTTAAGAATGCTTGTGATGTTTCCACATTGATTTTTTATCCTGAGACTTTGCTGAAGTTGCTTATCAGCTTAAGGAGATTTTGGGCTGAGGCGATGGGGTTTTCTAGATATAAAATCATGTCATCTGCAAACAGGGACAATTTGACTTCCTCTTTTCCTAATTGAATGCCCTTTATTTCCTTCTCCTGCCTGATCGCCCTGGCCAGAACTTCCAACACTATGTTGAATGGGAGTGATGAGAGAGGGCATCCCTGTCTTGTGCCTGTTTTCAAAGGGAATGCTTCCAGTTTTTGCCCATTCAGTATGATATTGGCTGTGGGTTTGTCATAGACAGGTCTTATTATTTTGAGATACGTCCCATCAATATCTAATTTATTGAGAGTTTTTAGCATGAAGGGCTGTTGAATTTTGTCAAAGCCCTTTTCCACATCTATTGAGATAATCATGTCGTTTTTGTCTTTGGTTCTGTTTATATGCTGGATTACATTTATTGATTTTTATATGTTGAACCAGCCTTCCATCCCAGGGATGAAGCCCACTTGATCATGGTGGATAAGAAGAAATGATTTATAAATTTTATGGCAGAAACTTTGACCACATTAAAAGAAATCTTTCTGAAAGGTGAATTGGTAAATTATAAAAACATCAGCTTTTCCATGTGAAACATATTTTAAATTAGGGCTTAGATTTACCTACTTCATGGTTTTTATATATAAATGCAAATTTATAGATTTCTTGAATCTGTTGAATTAATACGACTGTGAGAATATTTTTCTCTCTGGATATATTTAAACATGTCCATTTCATATAACTGTCCATTTTGTTTTAATTTTAATGTTAAAATACAAATATAGCACTTAATGAATCAACAAATCTATATTATAATCACTATTGGGAAGATATCTGCCATAATACTAATATAGTAAAATGTGTACATATCAGGTAAAATGACATTGGCTGTGGTTTAATGTCACCTTTGTTTTTAGGCAAAAGCCTAAAAGTGGAAGTAGAAATGTTCATGAATTCACCCACCAAATTATACAAGTATCATTGAGTAAAACATTATTTAGGTGCATTTTGAAAGCCTTCAGAGTTTCATCATATGTGGATAAAACTCATAATGCAAATTATCCATGTGTGATAAAACTCAGAAGGCTCTCAGAATGTGAGATTTGGAATGAATTTGAAAACATATAATGAGAAGCTTGTATGAAAAGGTCATTGATTCAGATCTAAAGACATAACCAAAGACACTCCTCCTCTGCGAGTTTACCTAGTAGTATTTTTAGGTGTATGCTATACATTAAAGACATTCTTTTCCTGGATGTCTTGTTTAAAGACTTGTCCTGCTTTTCAGTCCTTCTTTCAATTCTGTAAACTATGCAATTTCTTTCCCATGAGTTCCTCCTTTTGGTAAAGTTATTTTAAATTTTAAGATAACGAGAATCTGTTTCTGATTGCTGCCAAATATCCATAATGGATATCTAAATAAGTAACAATGGTAGGTTATATAAGCAATACAACCTTGGAAATGTGGGTATTTGAAGTTGATTATTGGGTTAAGGTGAACCAAAAGACTGAAATATTGATTCATATCCTATTGCTTCTTTTATTGACCTGAAGCCATGTGCCTAATAAATGTTAAGCTCTCACTGTCAATTTTGCATTAGAATTCTTCATTTGCTATTATGAGAAATAAATTCTCTTATGTCAGATTAGAATTAAGTGAAATCAATTATACAGCATAGTTAATAGAATTAAGGGAGAAAAAGTTGATCAATAGGCAGAGAAGGGACAGGAACTAGAATGCAGTCTCTAGCAAGTAATCATTTCTTGATTTATTATTGAGAATATCTGGAAACTAAATGTTTCATAATAGGACACCAGAAAATGCTCATCATAAACTAGGTGCCATTAGGTGAATTCAACAGTATGATAATAAATGGGTTAGATCCAAATTGTCCTAAAGGCAGAAATAATTTGAATGAGAAAGTTGCCTATTCTAAATATGTGTTACCATTTTCAAAGTGCCATCAATCACACAGCCCACAACTATAATTTCATGTTAAAGTTCTTGTAACTGTGTGATTGAGAATTTAAAAACTTTAGTGTTATTTATAGAAGCCTGTATAGGTGGCACCAAATCTTATCAGAAGTAGTCTGTTTAGACATTACAACTTTACCAAGAATGGCCTTTAGGGATTATTGAAAGTGATATTCTTCCAGTGGGCAGAAAAATGTGGGTTCATTTGTTTCTACTTTACCTAAAAGGTGAGATGGTCACACTCAATTAGATGTTGAGTCTTGGAATGAACAAGATTAGTATAGTGACAGGGAGATTTGGGAAATAGAAACCAGACTTCTCAGAATAGGTCTGGAGCTATTCAGAGAAAAAGCATGGCCTATGTCAATAACCTAATTTTGGATTCTACCCACTAGAACTCTGAAAAAATAAACTTCCATTCTTTCAAGCTACCCATTTCATGGTACTTGTTGTGGAAACCCACAGAAATTAATACAGATTTATTTCATGTCAGTTCCCTGTCATTCCCATCTATATTAGTCCATTCTCATGCTGCTACTAAAGACATACTCGAGACTGGGTAATTTATAAAGGAAAGAGGTTTAATTAACTCAGTTCAGCATGGCTTGGGAGGCCTCAGGAAACTTACAATTAAGGTGGAAGGGGAAGCAAACAAGTACTCCTACACAGGGCAACAGGACAGAGAAGTGCAGAGTGAAGAGGAGAAATAGTCCCTTATAAAACCATCAGAACTTATTGAAACATACTCACTACCACTAGAACAGCATGGAGGTAACTGCCCCATGACACACTTACCTCCCACCAGGTCCCTCCCACAACACATGGGGATATGGGAACCATAGTTCTAGATAAGATGTGGATGGGGACACAAAGCCAAACTGTATCATTCCACCCTCAGGCCCTCCCAAATCTCATGTCCTCACATTGTGAAACATAATCATGGCTTCCCAAAGGCCCCCAAAGTCTCAACTCATTTCAGCATTAATTCAAAAGTCCAAGTTCAAAGTTTTATCTGAGACAAGGCAAATGCCTTCCACTTATGAGCCTATAAAATCAAAAGCATGTTAATTACTTCCTAGATACAATTAGGGTACAGTTATTGTCTAAATACACTCATTCCAAATGGTAGAAATTGGCCAAAGCAAAGGGGTCACAGTCCCCATGAAAGTCTGAAATTCAATAGGGCAGTCATTAAACCTTAAAGTTCCAAAATTATCTCCTTTGACTCCATGTCTAACATCCAGGTCACACTGATACAAGAAGTCGGCTCCCATGTTCTTAAGCAGCTCCACCCCTGTGGCTTTGCAGGGTACAGCACCCCTCCTGGCTGCCTTCGGGGGCTGGTGTTGAGTGCCTGCGGCTTTTCCAGGCACATAGTGCAAGCTGTCAGTGGATGTACCATTCTGGGATTTGGTGGATGGTGGCCCTCTTCTCACAGCTCCACTAGGCAGTGCCCTAGTGGGAATTCTGTGTGGGAGCTCTGACCCCACATTCCCTTCTCTGCCCTTGCATTCTCCATGATGGCTTCATCCCAGCAGCAAACTTCTGCCTGGACATCAAGGCCACCAAGCCCTTAGGCTGTGCACAGCAGGGGGAACCTGGACCTTACTTAGGAAACCATTTTTTTCTCCTAGGCCTCCAGACCTGTGATGAGAGGGGCTGCAGTGAAGGTCTCTGTCATGCCTTGGAGACATTTTCCCCATTGTCTTGGTGATTAACATTTGGCTCTTCGTTACTTGTGCAAATTTCTACAGCCAGCTTGAATTTCCCCCCAGAAAATGAGGTTTTCTTTTTTATGACATCATCAGGCTGCAAATTTTCCAAACTTTTATGCTCTGCTTCCTCTTTAATGCTTTGCCACTTAGAAATTTCTTCCACCAGATACCCTAAACCTTCTCTCTTAAGTTCAAAGTTCCACAGATCTCTAGGACGGGGGCAAAATGCCACCAGTCTCTGCATAGCAAGAGTGACCTTTACTCCAGCTCCCAACAAATTAATCATCTCCATCTGACACCACCTCAGCCTTGACTTCATTGTCCATATAACCATCAGCATTTTGGTCAAAGCCATTCAACAAGTCTCTAGGAAGTTCCAGACTTTCTCACTTCTTCTGGTCTTCTGAGCCCTCTAAGTCTCCAGGAAGTTCCAAACTTTCCCACATTTTCCTCTCTTCTCCTGAGCCCTCCAAATTGTGCCAACCTCTACCTGTTACCTAGTTCCAAAGTCATTTCCACATTTTTGGGTATGTTTACAGCAGCACCTCACTCCTGGTACCAATCAATGGTATTATTTCATTATTACACTGCTAATATAGAAATATCCAAGACTGGGTAATTTATAAAGGAAAAGGGTTTAGTTGATTCACAGTTTAGCATGGCTGGGGAGGCCTCAGGGAAACTTACAATCATGGTTGAGGGGAAGCAAACCTGTCCTTCTGCACAGGGCGGAAAGATGGAGAAGTGCAGAGTAAAGTGGGGGCAAAGCCCCTTGTAAAACCATCAGATATCGTGAGAACTCACTATCACAAGAACAGCATGGAGATAACCACTCCCAAGATTCAATTACCTCCCACAGGGTCCCTCCCACCAGATGTGGAGATTATGAGAACTACAGTTCAAAATGAGATTTGGGTGGGGACAAAAAGCCTACCCATATCACCATTTATGGATTGGAATTATAGCAGCGTTTTCTCTTAGCAAAGCATTTCTTTCGTAGTGAAGGAAGTTCAAAAGTGGTTTGGTTCACAGAGGATTTATTGTAGTTGCTAGGTTATCTCTTATTGGAGAAGAATTGAATTCATTTTCTGTTGTTGATGAGTTAACGTGGTAGATTAAAGATGGGTACATTGAAGAATGTTCTCTTTGGTGAAGTTTACATAAATAAGTATAAAATGAAGGGTCTTTAACATATATTATTCTGTGTATAAAATGAGACAAGAACTGGTTTACTTGCTTTCCAGAGATGATTTGATGAGTCAGGATTTTAAATTATGGTCTTTCTGACAAGAACTAGATCTGCAAATATTCAACTGTATTCTACTGGAACTGCAAAGTTTTCATATAGAATGAGGACTAAGCAGGATGAATAAGTGATAAAAGAAATGACAAACATATAAAACTACAAGAAAGTAAGATTTAAAATAATAAAATCCAACCTCAAGAAAGTTGCTGAAACAAACAGTATTAAAGGCAAAATAGAGGCTGTATTTTACACAACACAATATAGGCATTTAATAAATGTGAATTTTTTTATTATTACTATTTTCTTACTATCATTAGTATTATTAATTTATGAATCACTGCAAACAGAAAATAAATGGTAATTGTAATGCTTAATTAAACTAGGAAAAGTGCTATTAGAGTAAATGAATAAGTAAAACTTCTGAGTTTATTTTATGGAAATCTCAGCAGTTTTATGTTATTAAAATCCATAGTAGTAGTTTCTTTCTTTAATAGATAAATTTTCTGATGTTTCTCTATATGAAATATGGTATTAGTCTCATAATTCATGTAAGCATAGTCTAGGTAACCAAAAAAATATGTATTTTTGCACATTGTCATATATTTTTCCTAAGTTATACAGAAATGAAAGCAGACCAAAGATGATTTGATTAAAATATTCCAGAACAACAGATTAGGATTTAAACAATGCTTAAGGTTTTCTGCTTTTTTATTAAACTGTATTTTTTAGAAAACACATCTCAAATAAAACTAGATTAGAGGTTTATAATTCAAGATTTTATGCCTCCAAATATACAATTATACTACAGCAAATTACTTATTATAAAATATTTCATATCTAATGAGTATTTTCTATGTTTAGAGCACCATGCTAAGCCCCACTCATATACGTGTGAGCTCATTTATGCTCACAGTTGAATGAAAGAATTACTGACATTATCCTCTTTTACCAGAGGAAACCATGGCATAGGGAGGTCAAAAGAACTTCTACATGGTTATAGGAAATTGAAATGAGGTTATTTAATATTAACTGTTTAAAACTATGTAAAAAATAAGATTTCCCACAGAAGTCATAATCTAACATGGCATTTTTCCAAGTATGTTCTTCTTTCACCTTAGAAGATAATAGATAAGAAAAAGAATTCCATGAACACAGAACATCCAGAGATGCTGGTTTAAACAAAGATAGGGATCTGTGTGTGTGTGTGTGTGTGTGTGTGTGTGTGTGTGTATTTTGTATATATGCATATAAATATGCCTATACCTACATATGTATGTATATACATATATACATATGCCTATACATATATACACATCTACCTTTATATAGCCATCCACTGTATGTGCATGTGTGTGAAGACTTTTAAAACTTTTGATAGGCTAATGTGCATCGCAATCCATCAAGAGGAAGATATAGGCAGTAATTTAGTAAAAATATTTATTGAATTTCTACTGCATTCTAGGTATTGGGCTAGAAATTAAGAATCCAAAAGTTACATAGGCATTCATAGTATTGACTGCTACAGAAGTCATGTATGAGAAGGGCCATTAAAAGTAAAACATGTAATTTGAGCATATAAAAGGCAATTTTAGGGTAAGTTTGGAACAAGTGACATTTAAGGTGATAGGAAAGAGATGAATAGAAGAATGTGTTATTGGTTAATAACCATTCTCTTCAGCTAACCAATTGGTTAAGAAGGTGGTTGTTTCGCTGAAGAGAAGGGAAAATGATCTGGGCAGAGGTACATCATGTACAAAGGTGCTGAGGCAATAAAGAGAATGGCAGATTTAGATAATTGTGAAAAGTCTAATACAGCTAGATTAGGAAGATTGAAAAGATACAGCCAGAGGTGGAATGTGACAGGCTCAGAGGCCTGGTGAGATCTGATAAGGATTTTGGATTTTATCCTAAGTGTAATCAGCCAATAAAGGGATTTTAGCAAATATATGCCAATATCAATTATTCATTATATAAAGATAAAGAGAAGTTGCCACTTACTTCGCAGTCTGCTTTAGTAATAAGTTATATTTATTCTGTTCCGGAATAGATCTTGAATCTCTTTGGTTCTCGCCATGTCTTTTGCTACCACCTTAGCCTGTATCACCATCCATTGCTGCTCAACTTTATTATAATAATGACCTGCCAGGTGTTCTGCTCCCAAGTTGGGTGAAGACTCCTACCTTCTAGTCTTAACTCAGGACCCTAAAATCCTTTCAACACTTAAGTCAGAGTATATCCCTACCCTGCTTAAATACCTCCAATGACTTCCTCATGCTAAGAAAGCACCACTGCCTCACATAGCCTTCAAGAGTCTTTTACTGCTTTCGTGTCTACCCCCGATCTCACCTACTCACACTCTGGAGCCCTTCTACCTGCTATTCCCTCTGTCTGTTTTCCCCCTAGATACTCTGTAGCACAGACATAAAAGGGCATCAGTGCTAAGGGAGATTCAGATAATGATACATTTTCCATCAAAAAAGATTTGTAATATTGTTGCTTTGTCTATTTACATCATCTCTTAGATTTCTAAAACTTTGCCAAAAAGTATCTGGATGTCTCAAAATCCTGAATATTTTAGACAATTTGAAAATAAAACACAAAGTCTAACATCCAATTTTTCTCTGAGGGTAAAGCAAAGTTTCAGTATAGAGTATACTCATTTTTTCCTTTGTTCAAATAGATTTGTGTGTAGAAAGAAATCTGGCTATTTTTAAAGTGAGAATTAAGAACCTTAATCCCCTAGTGAATGTGATATCAATACTGAGGCATACTTTCCACTGCCCATGTTAATTATGAGGCTTCACTCATAGGACTTTAAAAAATGCTCTATTAAACAATAGATGGACTGCTAATGTCCTTGAGTGTCTCTCTCTACAGTGGATGCTGTGACCTGGGTGTAGTTCCTGAGTTGATTACTCAGTTTAAGTAAGTAGCTTATTCTGTAAATAGCAAGTTAACACTGTCTGCACAGGCTGTGTTTTCTGACTGTTTATTGGCTATAGGAAATCAACTCTGCTCTAATTTCCTACATGAGTCAATAGGGTGGAAGCCAAAGGAATGCAGGCTAATGTGACTTTTAAATACATTCCTCTCATATACAGTTACATGTGAAAAAATTCTGGAAGAGGCACACTACCTTTTAGTATCTGGAATATGAATGTTTGCTGACATTAGTAAATAAAATTTAACAATTCTAGGGTTAGTCTTAGCAATTGGAATCACCTCAAATTCATATAATATATGCATGGAAACCTTGTAAAGCTAGAACTGGAAAGACTATCACTTTAAAAGTAGTTACAACCTAGTCATATAGATTGGTACACAATTTTAATATAATATGCATATATTGTGACTCTTGACAATATTGTTTCTAATTATTCTTAATCTTTACTTGGTTGCCAAGTTCTTGACTTCTCAAGAGATTTCTTACATGTTAGGTATTATTAGATTTGACCATTACATTCTCAATCTGTAAATTTTATATATACACACATTAGTTACAAGGGGTATAAATAATTTTTTAAATAAGGGATGAATTTTCTAAGTAAATATTGGTATTATTAATGGATCAATGTCACTGGCAACAAGTTGTCCTTTATGGAAAAACAAACACAGGCACAAACCAAAAAATGTCCAAGCCACTCATATGACAACTGCAGACCTTCCTAGCACAGCTGAAACTTCAAGGTAGAAAAACACCAGAATGTCACTTACATTTTCAGGCAGATATATCTAAATAACAGAATGCAAAAGAGGCTACATGTCTGAGGGAAAAAAACTGGGTTTATTTCCTCTAGGTAAAAAGAGATAATAATACATGTATCCCAATCCTAAAATAGCAGCAACCACATATTTTCACTCTTGAAAAATATTATTTTTTAATGTAGCTACAGCAAATTATTTCATCCAGAAAAAAATTTTGAACAATTTTCAGCAAAATATCATCATTGCACTGGCAAGCTAAATGTCTCTTCTGGTAATAGCAAATATATAAAAACATGAGAAATTCTAATTCAGGAGTATAAATATTAGTGAATGGAAGAAAGAGATGGATTCTCTTTTATTTATTCAAAACATTTGGAAAAGTAAATGCCAAGGTTGTGCCAGCTAGGGGTTCCAAGATAAAAGATTGTCAAGTTCTGAAATTGAGGCAGTAATGAATAGCCTATTAACCAAAAAAAAAAAAAAAAAAAAAGCATGAACAGTTGGATTTGCAGCTGAATTCTACCAGATGTACAAAGAAGAGCTGGTACTACTTCTACTGAAACTATTCCAAAAAAATTTAAAGGAGGGACTCCTCCCTATCTCATCCTCTAAAGCCAGCATCATTCTGATACCAAAACCTGGCAGAGACACAATAAAAGAAAACTTCAGGCCAATATCCTTTTTTTTTTTTTTGAGATGGAGTTTCACTCCTGTCACCCAGGCTGGAGAGCAATGGCATGATCTCGGCTCACTGCAACCTCTCCCTCCCAGGTTTAAGGATTCTACTGCCTCAGCCTCCCAAGTAGCTGGAATTACAAACATGCAACACCACACCCAGCTAATTCGTTTGTATTTTTAGTAGATATGGGGTTTCACCATGGTGGCCAGGCTGGTCTTGAACTCCTGGCCTCAAGTGATCCGCCTGCCTCCCAAAGTGCTGGGATTACAGGCGTAAGCCACTGCACCTGGCTAATAATCCTTGATGAACATCAATGCAAAAATCCTCAACAAAATGCTGGCAAACTGAATCCGGTGGCACATCAAAAACCTAATCCACCATGAGCAAGCAGATCAAGCAGGCT
The DNA here is from genome assembly GCF_028885655.2 of Pongo abelii. Taxonomy (NCBI): domain Eukaryota; kingdom Metazoa; phylum Chordata; class Mammalia; order Primates; family Hominidae; genus Pongo; species Pongo abelii. Next base: position 153,793,451 of record NC_071985.2, read on the forward strand.
TCATCACTGGGATACAAGGCTGGTTCAACATATGGAAATTAATGAATGTGTTTATCACATAAACAGAACTAAGGATAAAAACCACATGAGTGTCTCAATAGATGCAGAAAATGCTTTGGATAAAATTCAACATCCTTTCATATTAACAACTCTCAATAAACTAGCTATTGAAGGAACATACCTCAAAATAGCAAGAGACATACATGACAAACTACAGCCGACATCATGCTGAATTGGCAGAAGCTGGAAGCATTCCCCCTGAAAACTGGTACAAAACAGGGATGCCCTCTCTCACCACTTCTATTCAACATAGTATTGGAAGTTCTGGCCAGGAACTTCAGGCAAAAGAAAGAAAGGGCATCCAAATAGGAAGAAAGGAAGTCAAACTATCCCTGCTTAGAGATGACATGATCCTATGTTTAGAAAACCCCATCATCTCAGCCCAAAAGCTTCTTAACTGATAAGTAACTTCAGCAAAATCTCAGGACACAAAATGAATGTGCAAAAATCATTAGCATTCCTATATACCAGCAAGTTAAAATCCAAATTGCAAGATCCAAATCACGAACTAACTCTCATTCATGATTGCCACAGAAAGAATAAAGTACCTAGGAATACAGCTAACTATGGAGGTGAAATATCTCTACAAGGAGAACTACAAACCACTGCTCAAATTAATGAGAAATGACACAAACAAATGGAAAAACATGCCATGCTCACAGATAGGAAGAATCAATATAGTCAAAATGGCCATACTCCCCGAAACAATTCATATATTGAATGCTATTCTCATTAAAATACCATTGACATTCTTCACAGAACTAGGAAAAACTATCTTAAAATTCATATGGAACCAAAAAAGAGCATGATTAGGCAAGGCAATCCTAAGCAAAAATAACATAACTGGAGGTATAATGCTACCTGACTTCAAACTATACTACAGGGCTACAGTAACCAAAACAGCATAGTATTGATACAAAAACAGACACATAGACCAGTGGAACAGAATAGATAACCCAGAAATAAGACCACACACTTACAACCATCTGATCTTCAACAAGCCTGACAAAAACAAGCAATGAGGAAATAATTCCCTAAATGACCCTGGGATAACTGGCTAGCCATATGCAGAAAATTGAAACTGGATAATACCATTCAGGACATAGATACAGGCAAAGATTTCATGATGAAGACATCAAAAGAAATTGCAACAAAAGCAAAAATTGACAAATGGGATTTAATTAAACTAAGGGGCTTCCACACAGCAAAAGAAACTATCAACAGAGTAAACAGACAACCTACAGAATGAGAAAATATTTGCAAACTATGCATCTGACAATGGTCTAATATCCAGCATCTATAAGAAACTTAAGTTTAACAGGAAAAAGGAAAAAAACATAAAAAGTGGACAAAGGACATGAAGAAACACTTGCCAAAAGAAAACATACATGCAGCCAATAATCTTATGAAAAATCCCTCAAAATCACTTATTATTAGAAAAATACAAATCAAAACCACAATGAGATATCATCTCACACCAGCCAGAATGGCTATTATTAAAAAGTCAAAAAATAACAGATGCTGGTGAGGTTGTGAAGAAAAAGGTATGCTTATGCAGTGTTGGTGGAAGGGTAAATTAGTCCACCCATTGTGGAGGACAGTATGGGGATTCCTCAAAGACCTAAAGACAGAAATACCCTTCCACCCACCAATCTCATTACTGGGTTTATATCCACAGGAATATAAATCATTCTATTATAAAGACACATGCATGAGATGTTCATTGCAGCACTATTCACAACACCAAAGACATGAAATCAACCTAAATGTCCATCAATGATAGACGAAATAATGCAAATGTGGTATATATACACTATGGAATACTATGCAGTCATAAAAAAGAATGAGAACATGTCCTCTGCAAGGACATGGATGGAGATGGAGGCCATTATTCTCAGCAAACTAATGCAGGAACAGAAAACCAAATACCATGTGTTCTCACTTATAAGTATAAGCAAAACCATGACAACACATGGACACATAGATAGGAACAACACACACTGGGGCCTATTGGAGAATGGAGGGTGGGAGGAGGGAGAGGATCAGCAAAAATAACTAATGGCTTAATACCTAGGTGATGAAATAATCTGTGCAACACATTCCTGTGATCCATGTTTACCTACACTACAAACCTGCCCATGTACCCCTGAACTTAAAACAAAAGTTAAAAAAAAGATTATCTATAGACTCTAATGAAAAGATTGTGCCCAACTTTCATCCATAATGGTGATCACTTAGCAGCTATATTTATATTTTGACTCTGTTCCCTGACTTTGGCTGATGGTAGCAGTGGAAAGGTCTCAATCCAAGGTAGGATAATCAAATTATCTTCCCAGCGAATCTGGGAAGGGAGTTGAGGGTGGCATTCCTTATGTAGCTGGAATTATATTACATAAGCTCTTCCACTCTAGGGTGGCCATATTGTATTTAGTTATTTGGACTGAATCGGGGAAATCTGGTCTACAAAGAAGGAGAATGCTGAAGCACACCAAGACAGAAAATGAAGATAGTGGAGTGAGAAACCTCCCTTGGCCTCTGTTAAATTTTCACATCCTTTTTCTGTTTTTCCTGATCTTTTGGTGTCTTCCTGCCCTGGGTTTCATTAAAGATTTCTAAATATTTATAGTATAATCTCCCTTTTTCTAAATCAGATTACATTATATTCTGTTAATTACAACCAAAGGACTCTAAACTAATATGAGGAAATTTTAGTCTAGTGTAAAGCCAGAAAACAAAGTTCATAATGACAATATAGGTGTTAATGGTAAAGAAGGCACATAGACGAGGCTGTATTGTCAACTAAGCACTAGGTTATAAGGAATAAAGGGTGGTAGGGGCAGGGCAGAATGTGGAATTAAAGATGAATAAATATTTCTGGAGTGAAGAATGTCATGGCTTTGACACTTGGCTCACATGCAAAGATATACAGCAAAAGAAAGAAAAAGAAAAAAAAAGGATACGAGAAAATATATGCAGGACCTGAGAGTGCAAATGGTTGATATACATTAAGTTTAGAGTTCCCTCTGTATTTTTATAGGGTATTTTGGGGGAAAGCCTTCCAGTTAGCTATTACCCTGCTTTACAGGAACCAGTTTAGGCTGGGGTAAAATAAGGGGGAGCATAGCAAAAACCACATGCGCACACAACACACACACTTTCCTGTTTACCAAGGCACCCAAGTCAATTACCAGAACGGTGGCTGTAAATTCAGTTGTCTCTATTTCTTTGAGATTCTGCAGATATACAAAATGATTAGAGCAGCAGAGGTGTTATCAAGGGAAAATAAAATGCCTACCAACGTCATTAAGATAACCTTTGGCTTTGATACCAGAGAAGTAAAATCTCTTGTTTTAAATGCTATTTGTCAACCTCTGCAAGGAATGTGATATCTGTAACAGTTATATAATTAGGAACTCATCTATTTCAGTTGCTGTGGATTTCTTGTGCCTTTAAGGTTTCTAATTAAGTGACCGTTGTGACCAAACTTTTACTGCAATTTTCCCCCAGAACCTATAAGAAAAACTTGAGTTAGGTCCTGTCAGGTCTGCTATTAATCAAGAGCATCTGTTTTAAATGCCTGGATTTCTCATCATGAAAACCTCCTAGTATCTCCCATTGTAAAAATGTAATGCACAGGAATATTAAAGACAAAGTGATTTGACTTTTATAATTATATCAAATTTTACCATGTTTTTGTCCCTTCCAATATGAAAATACTAAATTTGGAAGCCAGAAGTTTCATTCTCAAAAGAAATGTGGATGGTAAAACAAATAAACAAAGGAAACACAGCAAAAAAAAATGGGGCAGAAACAAGGAAACAAACGGTCTACTAAAATAAATTGAGAGGGTCCACATCATCTCCCTGGTCATTGAAACAAGCAAGTTCTTTGAGCCTAAAAGTCCAAAAATATCGAAGCTGTCCTCAACTTTTATGTTGTCTCATCTTGCATGTAATAAAAAGGCTAATGTAGAGAAATATGTGTGATTTATTATTTGCTGTTGTAATAATTCATATATCATAAAATTTTATATCCAAAAAACTCTTAGAAATTATTTTTCAGTATCCTGATTTTACCAAACATGTAATGGAGGCCTAGAGAGGTTAAAAGGTTCTTTCAATAATCTGTATGTTTTCTGGTCAGCTGTAAGTCACAACATATCCTTCACCTATATTATCTCTGGATTTCTAAAATCACCTCCTTAAAGTTTGCATTTGTCAAGGTTCTTTCACTCCACTAATAAGCACGGCTATGGAGTAATTAGCACAAATTAAAATGAATGTTTTACTATTTGGTAGAACTTTTAAAAACATATTTACCCTATTATATGCTACACAGAAATACATTTAATTTATCTTAATTGCTTTGATATTGCTTCTTTAGAAGGCTACAGCAGCCCTAACCACCTCTAAAATCAAACTAAACTACTTTTTAAAGGCTGAAATTAGATTGCTCTCTAATTAATAACTCATTTTCATCTATCTTCAGTAACTGTGGTCATACTGACCACCTCTCCACAACGTATTACATCTCCCAACATAACAATATTCTTTTGAACCAGTGTACTGGATATTTCCTTAATCTCATCATCTGAGGTCCTGTTAAAAGATGCTTTTTCTGTTCTTTCCAATTTATATTTTCTTTATTTATTATATGAAGAAAACTCATACAAATCCTTTCTGGGCACCATTATTCCATTAGACCCTTTCTCCATTCAGTGCATTACATTTTTTAAAGGTGATGTTCATATATATTGAGTCAAAGACTGCCCTTGACTTAGAATATTTTTCCTCAGTAAAGTTGGTAGATCATACCATTCTAGTAGTATGTGAAAAAGACTAATGGCAAGACTGCATAGCTTGTGCAACAAAGTTTTTTTCCGTGCCAAGCAACATGACTAGAATGAAAGTAGACATCAAGATTTTAATGCCATTGGTGTCATTACTCAAACTTTAGTCAGCTAAGGTAAAAAATATATATACTTTTTTTGTGGCTGGCTTGTGTTTATGTTTGTTGTTTTTGTTGTTATTTGATTATGTTTGATCACCGAGGGTGTGTGTGTGTTTGTGTGTGTGTGTGTATTTGCATGTATCAGTTATAAGTATATGGCACACCTAAACAAGATGTAGTTGTGCATGTGTACATCACCTAAATTCTAAATTATCAGACAGCCATGCCAGGCATTACTTCCTTAACTGCCTCCAGCTCCTTTGGAAATTTCAGAAACAGCCGTTATTCTGGCAAGAAAATGAGTTCAAAAGCAATGAAGAACACCAATCCCACTGCCATCCCCACCATCACACACAAATGTGTGCTTGTGTGTGCCTGCACGTTTGCTTATAGTCTTCCAATCAGCCTGCAACTCCATCTACAAATTCTACCTTTAGAATTAAACGCTCCAACAAAAACAGATTTCTTAGTCTTGCCTTCAAGAAACACATAGATCTGGATATACTTCTTCTAGAGATCCATAATACTGCAGTTTCACTTTTTAAAAAAATTTCCCTCCCTTAACAACGCAGGTCTTTCAAAGCCATTTCTTCTTGTTACCAAAAGAACTCTAATTGCAAAATGTCCTTTTCCCTCCCCCTGCACAGATCATCTTTAAACTTTTATATTAATAAAAATCTCCTTCTGTACTTTTCTCTTTAAAAAATTTTGAGATTTGATATATTTCACTCTCACTGAATTATAAACAGTTCTACTTTCATTCAGCATTTAGATTTTATCAGTTTTTCAAAAAACATTGAATTAACATGCTGAATAATAAAAGAGTCAATAAGATGTTTTCACAAGCTTTGCTTATAAATTTAAGAAAAAGACTGTTGAAGGGCTGACAGATTGAAGACAGTAATAGTTAATGGACATATAGTGCAGGATAAATTGCATTCTTTATGGAAATTTATAGCAAATAATTTCTGAAGACCATTTTCATTCATCAGAGCAAACCATGAGAAAAGATGAAAAATACAAAATAAACTTCCACATTACTCTTAAATAAAGGATCCACACAGGATTTTTAAAAGTAAAACTACAGTCAAAGTGAAATGCATAAATACAAACTTTAAATCTGTGGTTTGAATGAACCACATGTACTTCACTCACCCTTGAATTCCAGCACCTCATTTTTAACTGCACTTAGTTTACATTTTACTTCCAGAGATTAATCTTTTCTTTTGCTAAGTGCATTGGAAATCATGAGCACTAACTATGTAAATGATGCTAGGAAATGTATCTCCCAAGTATGAAATAAAGCTCTAACTAGATAATGCTAATAAATATTAATATATGGAGATAGCAAAGGAATATTAAATGATTAAGCTGCCCAAAATAAGAATAATAACATACCTAAAGTCCTCCAGGCACTCATTCAGTATTTTAGGGCTCTACAAATATTAGCAAAAGCAGAGCCTGCAGAGAATTGTATGTCCTAAAGCTTTATGACTTGAATCACCATAAGAAGAGGAATGGGCAGTAGCTACAACTTAACAGGTGAAAGACGGACTTAGTTGGTTAGACCTGGTAATTAATTCTGATAGATATAGCCTACTTTTTAAACTTTCAAAAGTCAGGTTTTCTTCTCCACCAATTACCACTCTTTAGTCATTTTGTGAGCAAAAAAATAGTATTTTGTAGGCTTTAGTAGTCTCCGGAGAATTTGCTTTTGCCTTAACCACATTACCTATTTTTTCCAGACAGTTGGATTATAAATACTGGAGTAAAGGGAATGAGCTGTTAAGCAGAATGTAGAAACCTCTGTTTCTACACCCAAAGCAGAAGTAGAGTGCACCAGGAAACATTCCATGGGTGCCTCATGTCTTTGTAGGTTCACAGAGTAAGAGATGAAATGAGTGGCAGATTCCCTAACTCCCTAGCACAAGTCAGCATCATAGACCAAACATACATTTATTTTCTATTGGTTCCAGTATTTGAAGAATATCATGCCCAAGCCATAACAAATAGCATCAATTCAAGAGGCATTCTCTCTACTGCTCTGCATTGAGATTGTCTCCAATATACTCTAATATTGCTATCAGGTGACCTGATTGATGATTGGGTCAGTGGGTCTTCTGAGAAAGAATTTGTACCAGGCCATAAATGTTTTGTTTCCATATTAAAGAAGGTGAAGGGAATAGATGATGATGATCTTGCTTGGATGCCAGATCAATGCTCAGGTTCCTCATAAAACCCCTTACCACCACCTCCACCTCAATCCCATCAAAGAAAAGATACAAAATTATACTTTTGTATATGGTGGTAGTATAATAACAAACTCTGTGTATTATCATAAGATAATTTTGTGTCTCTGCAAGATTTGAGAGATATGAGTATCCATAGCCATATTAACAATCATCCTGTAGTCTGTGCTGTAAATAAGAAAACTAAGTTGGAGATAATAAAAGTCAGTATTTTTTTTTTCATAAAACTACTGTTGCAGTTTAAATTGCACTTCTTGCTTATGGGGATTATGTAAAACCAATAATAAGAAAATGACCTGAAAACAATTGAGTAGCTGTAGCATGATTGTTACCCTGCTTGCAAAAATCAGAACACAAAAAATGGGAAAAGGGACTTATTAGAAGAAGCAGTACAAAGCAAATAGCACAAAGCAAAGAGTCTATAGATGTGATTTCAAGTAATTCAGTGAATTTCTATACAGCGCATAGCTTTCAGCCTCAATAAAAAGCCAATTATTAATCCTGCAATTACCCAGCCTTATCACTACTGCACACACATGCTGACTATGGCTAGAGTTCTAGATGATATTCTTTTTATTAGCATGGCCAAAGGGAAATTTAATTAGAGATACATCTCTTGAATGGACAAGGGAATATATAAGGATTAACAAATTAATCCTAACATTTAATTACATTAAAATGTTTACCATTCTGTATAGAAAATATTGACACTCTAGCTAACCCCTTTTTTAAATCTGTTCCCTCTTATATCACAGTGAAAACATTATTTCTGAAGGGGAAAAAAAGGTAGGATTTCCTTCCTGCTAGCTTGTGTACTGACTGAACAGGAAGAAATAATCAACTTAGTTTATTCTGGACTCTATCAGTTCCTGACCACATTCCGTAAACTCAGGCGTTTGGAAGAAAACAAACTGATCCGCAGGTTACAGAAACCAAAATATGTACTGATGGAGAGATAGGAAACTGTGACTAAATGAATCCAGGTAAGTCTAAAATAGAGTAATGGAAAGAAACCCCGGCAGAATATTTAAAGAGATAGTCATACTTACATCACAAACCTTTATTAACCAAGCTAACAACTAAATTCTTATGCCATAAATAGTGTAATTTCTGCCTGTTCGATATGGTTTCTTTTTTCTTTCCTTCTCCCTCAACTGCATGTATGCACAGGTAAGATAATATGTGTGCTTTTGTGGTAGATTTCTGAGTTGTCTACAAATAAGGCCCAGTTATATGGCTTTAGAACACCCACTCAAACCTGCACATGTGCATGCTGTAACTTTACTATTATTGTTTTGACATTTAAGAAACAGATGGATGTTTTTCACTTTGGAAGCCAAACATCTGTTCTTCAGAATTCTCTTCAGAAGCTGGAGTCTTCTAGCAGGAACATATTAAATTAAAGAAGCTCTTTACCACCTCACCCCTATTTGTGCCTCTCAATCAAACATATTTTAAGAAGCTGAAAAGAGAAACTTATGAATAAGTTTACAAGCATGAAGACTCTGACATTGATTAAATAAGGCCATACAATGTTCACTGCAAAGTAATCTATGCTAATGCAATTTACTAGTAAGAAGGAAGAAGGAAGTTGAGCTTTGAGCTGTGATATATGAAGAGTTGCCTGAGGAACCAGGTAGCCCAGCACTTCAGAAAAATTGCATAATTCCCATGAAAAATAAATTCTGTCTGTTTTTATTAAGAAAAATCTAACCTAAAATGCATGTAATCATTTGTGCCTGGTTCTGGCATATTGAATGCATGGTTAGAGGGGAGAAAATTTCACAAAATGTGCATAGAAGGAATTCCTTTTTGCATTGTTTTGTTTGGGCTTTATTTTGGGAGGGGGTTCTATTTTGACTTTACTCTGAAAAAGAGATTGCCAGCTCTATCAAAGAGTAGTTTGCAAAATACAAAATTGCAAAGCCCTCAGAACATATCTAGTTCATCTGGAATTTGTAAATATATTAACTTACTATTCTCCAGGGAAAAAAATGGTATGTTTTAGACTAATTTTGGATGTAAATTCTTAACAGGTGGACAAAGCAGCAGGAGGGTGATATCAGTCTGCTCACAGGGGTCTCACACCATATAGTTGTAGAAAATGAATCACAGGGATAGGTAGTAAAGGAAATCAGATTTGCCAAGCCAAGTATTTATATATGAAAGGAGCAGGAAAGCTCAGTAAATTGTAGATCAGGGGTTCAAAGTCATGCATCTACAACATATAATCATGCGGACTCACTGCAGGCCACTGCTGTCCAGTCAATAGAAGAATGCATATATTTTTAATTTAATTTTTAAAATTGTATGCTATAGTCTAAGTGTTCACATGATGAAAACATTTCTTCCTGTATACATACTACACATGTGCCTTGGAATAAAGTTGCTTTTTGATTACCAACAACATTTGTGAGCTTCCTGCTGGTGACACTGTTTGTGACATTGGCAGGAACAGAGTTCAGATGAAGAGGTGATGAACTTCATATCCCTCCTAGCTAAATATATAGAAGAGAACAAGAGAGTCCCTGTGTCATTTCTGAGCACAGTACAAATTGTCCTGAGAATAAGTAACATATGTTGTTTTTGGTGGCATACTCCCAGTGGGGACATAGATAATTTTTGTGGAATTTCCATTTACTGCTGGCATTCCTAGAAATGCCAGGGTTTTTTAGTGTTGCTGTTTTTTCCTAGGTCACAATTTGCAGAAAACGTGAGCATTTTAATTTTAAAATGCATTTTTAATGTCTTCAAAAATCTTGGAAGTTTGATTTTTAGATGACTTTTGCTTACACAGCGACTTTCAGAATGATGAGTTTATCTGTATCTCCCAAATGTATATGGGGAAAGATCCTCAGAAACATTTGCCCAGCCTTCTCACGGCCACAATGATTGTCCCAGGTGTTTTGCTCTGTATGACAAGGAATATAATGATAACAACGTAATTAAGATTTACTGAGCATTTACTACTTACAGGGCTCTGGATTAAATGTTTTACATTCATTATCTCACTTAATCCTCACTCTAACTCTCGAAGTTAGATAGCATTATTATCCCCTTTACAAAATAGATGATGAAGCTGTAGTTTGAAGAAGTTAATTAATTTGTCTAAGATTACTCATTCTAGTCATTGGTAGAGCCAGGCTTGAATTCAGACCTCTCTGACAAAGCTATATAAGAAATACCTCTTGATGCAAAGTTTACTGACTGTTCTCCAAATTGATCCTTTTAATTTTCATAATTGCAGTGCAGTGTGTTAGCCTGCAAAAGCTATCTAAAAAAGTAGTAAGCCCACATTGTTTGACTTTCATAAATTCTGGAAATCCTCTAGCAGCTTCCTTGATTCCCATAGATGATCAGGGTGGTCACTTGGTACTAACTCCTCAGCTGCTAGGTGTTCAACTTTCTGTTTCTTCTTACTGGAGCCTCTTCCTTCTCTGGGTAGCTCAATCAGATGCCCAGCACTTCAGACCTAAGATGGCCATGTACACATTCTACTCCTGGTACTCCTCATCTTAGCAGACAACTACCCATTCATCCTTGCTTCACCAAAGTCTAGGCTGGAAAATCATTCTCACAGAGCGGTACTGGATCAGATCAGCTAAAAGTGCCGATAGTCAGCCCCCCTTTATTCTAGATGTGTGTTGGTGGAAGTTAGAACAGAGTTTGCATGCCTTCTCATTATAGAGGGTCACATATAAAATTTCCTTGGAACTCTATAGACTTCCAACAATGGGTTTGATGAAATAGGGCAAGAAATTATGTCACTACTGGGATGCAGAAGAGGATAAGACTCAAAACACAGGTTTTGCAAATATTGTATCCTTATAAGAATTCTCCGTCATCCACTATCTTGAAGTCTCAAAGTCGCTGAGAAACCCCCAAATTCTTAGACCAGATTTGAGAGAATTTATATTGTAAACACGCATATGATGATTTTGCAAACACTCCAGCATGTTTCATATCAGTGACTGGTAGATATTTCAATTATTTTATATCCTGCTATGACTGCATCTATATTATTACATGTACTTATATATCTTTTTAACTTAAATTTGTACCAGTTTCCTCAGTTTATACATGTGTTATTTTTTGACTTTTTAATAGTAGCCATTCTGACTGGTATGAGATGGTATCTCATTGTGGTTTTGATTTGTAATTTTCTAACAAGTGATTTTGAGGACTTTTTCATAAGATTATTGGCTGCATGTATGTTTTCTTTTGGCAGGTGTCTCTTCAGGTCCTTTGTTCAGGTTTTGTGTTTTTTTCTTTCTTTTTCTTGTTAAATTTGTTGAAGTTTCTTATGAGATTTACAAGATTTAAATTTAACACATAAACAACTTCAAAACAAGAAATATGATAGACTGGATAAAGAAAATGTGGCACATATACACCATGGAATACTATGCAGCCATAAAAAGGAACACGATCATGTCTGATGTGGTTTGGTTGTGTCCCGCCCAAATCTCATCTCGAATTCCCACATGTTGTGGGAGGGACTCAGTGGGAGGCAATTGAATCATGGAGGCAGGTCTTTCACATGATGTTCTTGTGATAGTGAATGAATCTCATCAGATTTGGTGGTTTTAAAAGGAGGAGTTCCCCTGCACAAGCTCATTCTCTCTCTTTCCCTGCTGCCATTCATGTAAGATGTGACTTGCTCCTCCTTGCTTTCTGCCATGATTCTAAGGCCTTCCCAGCCACATAGAACTGTGAGTCCAATTAAAGCTCTTTCTTTTGTAAATTGTCCGGTCTTGGGTATGTCTTTATCAACAGTGTGAAAACAGACTAATGCAATGTCCTTTTCAGGGGCGTGGATGAAGCTGGAAGCCATTATTCTCAGCAAACTAACACAGGAACAAAAAACTAAACATGGCATGTTCTCACTTATAAGTGGAAGCTGAACTATGAAAACACATGGACATAGGGAGGGGAACAACACATACTGGGGCCTGTTGGGGGAGGGAGGTGGGGGAGAGCATTGGGAAAAAGAGCCAATGCATGCCATGTTAATACCTAGATAATGGGTTGATAGGCACAGCAAACCACCATGGCACACATTTACCTATGTAACAAACCTGCACATCCTACACATGTACCCCAGAACTTAAAAAACAAAATAAAATAAAAAAGAAGAAATATGTTAAATGGCATAAAAAGATTGCTTACTTGTTTGAACAGCATTAAAATATTAGAATAATATTGAATAAAGAAAATTGAATAATTTCAACTACTTAATTGAATTCAATAAATTTAATATCAAATGAGGAAGGAAAAATAAAATGACAGTAAATACTCATTGTTAAAATAATCATAGTTATATTTTACTGAAAAAATATGGAAAATAAAAGTCTTTATGTAAAACCAAGTATCTTCTACTTTTATTCAGAAACTTCCTTTTCTTTAGATTGTCATTGTCCATTTTATTTCTTTTCTGTAATTTTTCTTGAAGTATATAGAACTCATTCTGCTAGAGTTATTAATGTATCAACATTTTCATCCTTTTTGAGAGGTTTATAAATCAGCCATAAAATATATGATGATGGTGTAAACTTGGCATATATTCTTAGTGAGAAACATTCTTTTTTTCACATTTTTAAAATGAAATAGTTTGGCTGCTACGAACCTACAAAGGGGCAAAATCTAAATGTTTTCCAACTCTATTTGTGTTACACCCTCTTCCTAAAAAGATTTGTTCAACCAAAAAGAAAGAGGAAAATCAGAGACAGTTCAAAATAACAGCTTCAGGGAAGTCATTACAAGCTTGTTCTGTCAAAGATTTTTGTGTTAATAGCCTCATGTATACATCAATGCATACATAATAATAACTTTAGAACTTATTCAACTCCCACCTAAGGAACAATCTAAAGAAAGCATGGAAAACACATTCAGTAGACAACAGGCAGCATACAAGCTGAGATATTTATGTAAACATTATTACCATGGAAATTTCTTCTTCTTATCGCCTACATTTTTGTTATCAAAGCTCACTGAATATACTTAATAAACAAGAAGATAACATAACAGAAGTCGCAACATGTTACCGAAAAGGAACAATATGCATAGCTCACTCACAAATCTGCCCAACATCTACAGAGAAGTCTCTACACAATGCCCCAGTTCCTTGAATGGGACAAAAGGGAAAAAGGATGTGATTGTCACTATTGTTTTACGTATATTAAACCTAAGAAAAGGTTCAAGTTATGTTTCATTTTATCATCCCAAAATACAAGACATTCTGCAAATAAGAAATATGAGAATAACTTTCTTATACCCAGCCTTCTCATATTTTCACACAAAAAGCTTCCATTGAAGTATTGTACACGTAAGTATTAAAAAGCAATTATGAAGAATTAAAACATATTTGCCATTTCCTTTTTTCTACTTGTAGAGCAAAAAGTGTCCAAATAGTAATAAATAAGAGAAACGTTATAGTGTTACCACATAGCTGATGATAAAACACTAGGAATAATAGAGTAAATCTGCAGAATTTGGAGAAATTCCAGTTTGTATCCTCTCTATCTCACATTTCAAAGAGGACACAGTAGTGAGTGTAATTAACAATAATTCTCTAAGTAAACTTTTTTATTCTTTTTCTTTTTTATCTATTATTTTAAGTTTAGGGTATATGTGCAAGTTTGCTACATAGGTAAACTTGTGTCGTGGAGGCTTATTGTACAGATTATTTTATCACCCAGGTATTAGGCCTAGAACCCATTAGTTATTTTTTTCTGATCCTCACCCTCCTCCCACCCTCTACCCTCCAACAGGCCCCAGTGTCTGTTGTTGTCTTCTATGTGTCCATGTGTTCTTATCATTTAGCTCCCACTTATAAGTGAGAACATGTGGTATTTGGTTTTCTGTTCCAGCATTAGTTTGCTAAGGATAATGGCCTCCAGCTCCATACATGTCCCTACAGAGGATATGAGCTCATTCTTTTTTTATGGCTGCATAGTTTCCATGGTGTATATGTATTGCATTTTCATTATTTGGTCTATCATTGATGGACATTTCGGTTGATCCCATGTCTTTGCTATTGTGAATAGTGCTGCAGTGAACATCCAAGTGCATGTGTCTTTATAATAGAATGATTTATATTCCTTTGGGTATATAACCAGTACTGGGATTGGTGGGTCGAATGGCATTTCTGTCATTAGGTCTTTGAAGAATCACCACACCGTCTTCCACAATGATTCAACTAATTTACACTCCCACCAACAGTGTGTAAGCATTACTTTTTCTCCATAACCTTGCCAGTGTCCATTCCTTTTTGACTCTGTAATAATAGTCATTCTGACTGGTGTGAGATGGTGGTTTTGATTGGCATTTCTCCAATGTGGTTTTGATTTGCATTTCTCCAATGATCAGTAATGTTGATTTTTTTTTCCATAGGATTATTGGCCACATGTATGTCTTCTTTTGGGAAGTGTCTGTTCATACCCTTTGCCCACTTTTTAATGGGGTTGTTTGGTTTTTTTCTTGGGAATTTGTTTAGGGATCTCACTTATTTAATAAAATATTTATTGTCTGACAAGAAAATCACCAAAAAGTTTTCTGAAACATTTCACGAACTTCACAGAGATTATATTTTACTTCCAAGGAATGCCAGTTTAGTTTACCAATAATATGCTTCATGAATATTGAATTTTATATTTCTGCTCTAGAAAATGTCCTCCCTACTAAAAGTATAGAAAAGTAAGGAAATCCTTGATGGATTACCTAAAGGCAGAAGGAAAGAAGTTTCCTAGTATAAGACCAGTTCTTTGTATCTCAGAGGACAGATAAGATATTTCACATCATTTTCCAGATGGTTTTTGACTTGTTCTCATTTCATGGTGAATCAACCATTTCAGAATCACAGGATTCTAGTCCCTGACCAAATATCATTCATTAGCGAAATTCCATAGTCAACTCCATAATATCTGGTGTACTACACGTAAATCATTTTTGAGGGTTATATAAAAATAATTCTGATTTAATATTTAATTTAACTTCTTATGATCTATAAAATTTCTGACATACAAAAGAACTTTAATAATGTATCTATCCTATCAGATTTGTTTTTCTCTCTCTCATTTTTTCATAAGACAAACATTCAGGTTTATAGTACAAAAAATAGTCAACTTGTTTTTTATTTTGTTTTTCTATGGAAGATTTCATATCAAGACTCTTTTCAGGTTACAAAGACTACTTCAACTTTGTGGGCCTCAAATGAGAAAATTATATTAAGTGACTTCCAAAGTAACTTCCATCAACTATACTTGCTTTCTGTCATTGGAACTAATCTTATAAGTTTATGAAAGACAAGAGAAGTCACACATATGCCTATAATATACAAAACCTTATACATGTAATAGTTAATGTAAGGAAGAGAGAAAGTAGTATGGCAGGAATGGGGACCCTGAGCATTTGAGCCACTTTATCTAACTTATCTGTGCCTTCAGTGCCAAATCACATATATAGTACTTTCATTTGATAATGGAATGCTACTATGCACAATCAACTTTATGACTTGGTTTGTCAGATTAAACACAATTAATGATGGACAGCTCTGGTCACATGGTAACTTGGTGGGCCAATGGTTAAGTGTTCAGTCTCTAATAAAGCCAAGTAGCCGGGCAAAACTGTGGCTCAAAAGGGGATCAGTTATCTCCAAAGGAGGGCAGAACCTTGCTTCAATATCCCAAGGGCCTGCACTGCAGTTAATCCATAAAGGCCTGCCAAAGCCTCGAAACAGCATCCCTAGCTACCACTGACACGTGAAGCACCACTGGACCTGCTGGGTTATATGGCCCAAGAGTCAGAGATGCTTACACAGCAGCCTGGACCTGTTGCAGAACTTTCTCTTGATCTGAGCTTCGCTCGAAACAAGCAGCTGTTTGGGTCACTTAGTAAATGGGCTGGAGTAACACACCCAGATAAGGAATATGTTGCTCCCCATATTAAAAAAGGACCATTAAGCATTGCCCCCCTTTTTTTGTACCTACAATCATACCTCTAGAAAATAGATTCATCTCGTTTTCTTTTCTTTTTTTTTTTGGTTTTGTTTTTGTTTCTTGAGACAGAGCCTTCCTCTGTTGCCCAGGCTGGAGTGTAACTTCATGATCTCGGCTCACTTCAACCTCTGTCTCTTGGGTCCAAGCAAATCTCCTGCCTCAGCCTCCCAAGTAGCTGGGACCACAGGTGTGCGCCACGACCCTGGCTAATTTTTGCATATTAGTGGAGATGGGATTTTACCATGTTGGCCAGGCTGGTCTCGAACTCCTGGCCTCAAGTGGTCTGTCTGCCTCGGCCTCCCAAAGTGCTGGGATTAGAGGCATGAGCCACCGCGCCCATCCAGATTATCTCTTTCTTTTAAGTGGAAACTGAATTTTAGAGGGTGTAAGTACCTTACTCTGGTTCACATAGATAGGAAAGAGCAGAACTTAGTTTGAACACAAGATACATTTTGTTCTTAATTACTCTTTTCCCTTGTACCCTTTACCCTCTCTGACTTTAAGAGCAACTAGAGAATTATGATAATACTTCAGGAAATAATAAATATCAGCTTAACACATCGTGTGTGTGTGTGTGTGTGTGTGTGTGTGTGTAAACTACCATGCTAGGTACTGTAGTTGTAGCAAATAAAAATAAAATAAGTATATGCTTTCAGCATTTTCATATATTTTACTGATAATTTACCACGTGTTAGGCCTACACTTGCTACTGGGAATAGAATATTATTAAAAGACCATAGTTTCTATCTTCAAGGAGCTCAGTCTAGTGTATGGGCAAATATGCAAACTAAAATTACATCTTAGTTAATTGGTATTAAATTGGCATTAAAACATTTTTATTTGAGCAAAAGGTAGTCTGTATTTAAAGACAAAGAAAAGTGATTAAAAGTTGCTAATGTTATAAGGATTATAAGTGGCTCAGTATTATTGGGTGTAGGTACATGGAGGAAAGACCAAAATGAGCTAGACAGACAGGCAGGGTCCAGATCTAAAGGGCTACGTATGCAGTACTGATTAGAAGCCTTGAAATATTTTGAGCATAGGGGTGGGAAAATGATTATAGAATTTTGAAACTAAAAATAATATTGTTTTACAGAAATGAGGAGGTTGGCTTTGAAGACATGATCTGCTATAGGAAGACTGTGCCCCTTACAGCAGTTAAAAAGACATCACTGGAAAATCCTTTGATACTCTTCTATTGGCAGAGTGAGGTCTATGTATTCTCCTCTGAATCTGAGAAGCAAAAAGGAAATAAAAGTTGATAGGCTAATGTAATCACCCAGTCAAGATTATTGTGTGAGCCATACCTAGTACAGTAGCCTTAGAAATAGAAAGAAGGTCTGGGCGCTGTGGCTCACACCTGTAATCACAGCACTTTGGGAGGCCCAGGCAGGCGGATCACAAGGTCAGGAGACAAAGACCATCCTGGCCAACATGGTTGCCAAGGCAGGCAGATCATGAGGTCAGGATATCAAGACCATCCTGGCTAACACTGTGAAACCCCGTCTCTACTAAAAATACAAAAAAATTAGCTGGGCATGGTGGCAGGCGCCTGTAGTTCCAGCTACTTGGGAGGCTGAGGCAGGAGAATGGCGTGAACCCTGGAGGTGGAGCTTGCAGTGAGCCCAGATCGCGAGATTGCACCACTGCACTCCAGCCTGGGTGATGGAGCAAGACTCTGTCTCAAAAAAAAAAAAGAAAGAAAGAAATAGAAAGAAGGTATTAGATATGAGAAATGTTTAAGATACAAAACTTAAAACTTTCAAGAAACATATAGTTTGGTGGCAATAGACTTGTAGATAACAATCTATATTGAAAATCAGAATGTAATGGAACTGTGGTATAAATACTGTGCCTTGGAGCATAGAGCAGACATCGTTGGTGCACTGTCCATATCCTTTCTGTCCTTCACTTTCCAGTCTTGCAAATGGTGTCCACTGTCAATTCCCAGCCTTAGGACTTTCTCAAATGTCTTCTGCAGAGCAAGCTGGGAATACCCCCAAATTAATGCCACCAACATTAGCATTAATAACACAAAAGAGTTTGGCAAATAACACATAAGAGTTTCAGGATAAATTCTGCAGCATCCTCATGCCTTAGATATGATAATACTGGGAATGTTTCTATTCTGTCTTCCAAAATTTCCTAGAGAGACTAAGCCCTAATAGACTGCAGTGATAACCAACTCATTAACACACATTTTTTTTCTCCTTCTATAGCCTCCACAAGTGATTTCTGGGGTTACCTGTCAATAAACTACTTTCTCTCTAACCTCAGGATCATCCTCTGAAAATTCGAATGAACCTATGACAGATAAAAAGATTAAATTAGTAATTTTTAAACTTTCCACAAATAAGAGTTCAAGTGTGGACAACTTCATTGGTGCAATCTATTAAACATTTAAGGAAGAACCAATACCAACTTTTATCAACTCCTCCAAGAAATATGAGGGCAGAATTCTTCTCAACTCATTCTATGAGTACTACCCTGATACAAAAATCAGACAGACATCACAAAGAAAGAAAACTGCTATATCTCTTACATATGTGAATATCTCATAAGGAAATATAAATATATATATCATGATAATATCTCATAGGGAGATAGACTTACATTTCTTTATGAATAACATAAAAGCCCTCAACAAAATATTGCAAACCGAATCCAGCAACATATAAAAACCAATATGGACCATAAACAAGTAGGCTTTGTACCAGGAATGCAGGATGGACTTATCATCCGAAATCAATTAATATAATACATCAGGTTAGTAGAATGAAAGACAAAAACTGCATAATCATCTCAATAGACATAGAAAAGCATTTGACATATCTAACATCTTTCATGATAAACATCCTTAGCAAACTTACAATTGAAAGGAACTATTTCAATCTGTTAAAGGACACCTACAGAACAACCCACACTAACATAACACATAATGGTGAAAGACTGGATGCTTTCCCTATGATTTCAGGAACAAGATAATGATATCTAGTTTTTTCTGTTTATGTTGTGCTGGAGCTGAGGCAGTGAATTCTAATCTCAACAAAGCTGTTATTAGAAAGAAATACATCCAGTAAAATTTAACACCCTATTTTTTAATTTTAAAAAGCTCTCACCAAAGTACACACTATCCCTCTATGATAAAGGCAGTCTTGCAAAGTTCAGCTGACACCATAATTGAAATATTCTAGGAATAGGTACCAAGCAAGAATGCCCACTGTCACACTATTGTTCAACAATGCACTGGAAATAAACTCAGTTTATTGACAGATAACCTGACACTATTTTACATGTAAAATTGTGGGGAACTACAATGAAGCGGCTACAAATGAAAAGCAAATTTAGCAGGGCAATATTCCAACAACAATTATATTTCCATAATACTTGTGGCATAAATTTAAAAACTGAAATTTAAGAAATACTATTTTCAGTAGCATCAAAATCATAAAATATGTAGGAATAAATTTAACAAAATACAGGGAAGATATCTGAAATTAAAACTACAAAATGCCATTTAGAGAAATTAGAAACCTAAATTAATAGATATTCCATAGTCATGAACTGGAAAATGCAATATGATTAAGATTTTACTATTTTTCTAATTTAATCCATATTTTAAAGCAATCCCAATCAATATCCATTTCTTTGTAGAAATTAACAAGCTGATTTTATAATTTATAAAAAAATGCAATTGACCTAGAATAGCAAAAATATTTTTGAAATGAAAAATATAGTTGAAAGACTAACACTTTCTGATTTCAAGACTTGCTATAATGTTACAGTGATAAGCCAGTGTGTTATGGGTTTAAGGATAGGCAAGTGGGTAAAAAAAAATGCACATTCTAAAAGCAGAACAATGCACTTGATTTTTGGCAAACGTGCCAAAGCAAGTCATCAAAGAAAAAGAAATCTTTTCAACAAATGTTGCTGGAGCAACTGGATAAATGTATAGAAAAAATACATCAAGATGCCCCCTCATATCATAAACAAAAATCAATTTGAGAGGGTTCATAAACTTAAACATTAAAGCTAAAACTATGAAGCTTTTAGAAAAAAATATTTTGCAACTGGTGGTCAGCAAAAATTTCTTAAACAGGATGACAAAAGCAATAATCATGAAAGAAAAAAGGATAAAAATATTTTCACCATTTAAAAATATTTAGGAAAAAACATCATTGAAAAATGAGTAAGCAAGCTACTAGGAGGCAATACTTACAATGCATATGTATCTTCAAAATATTTATATGCAAAATATATATTATTGGGGGAACCAGCCCCCTATATTTCAACGTAGGTTCTTTTCTATTTTCTCTAAGTGTTGGCTGGTCTGAGAAATAAAGGGAAAGAGTACAAAAGAGAGAAATTTTAAAGCTGGGTGTCTGGGGGAGACATCACATGTCAGCAGGTTCTGTGATGCTCCCTGAGCCGTAAAACCAGCAAGTTTTTATTAGCAACTTTCAAAGGGGAGGGAGTGTACGAATAGGGTGTGGGTCACAGAGATCACATGCTTCAAGGGCAACAAAAGATCACAAGGCAGAAGCTCAGGGCGAGATCACAAAGTCAGGGCAAAACTAGAATTGCTAATGAAGTTCCATGTCCTGCTGTACACACATTGTCATTGATAAACATCTTAACAGGATTCAAGAGCAGACAACGGGTCTGACTAGAATTAGCCAGGCTGGAATTTCCTAATCCTAGCAAGCCTGGGGGAGCTGCAGGAGGCCAGGGCGTGTTTCATCCCTTATCTGCAACTGCATAAGGCAGACAGCCCTGGAGCAGCCATTTTAGAGGCCCCCACCTGGGAATGCATTCTTTTCCCAGAGCTGTTAATTATTAATATTCCTTACTGGGGAAAGAATTCAGCGATATTTCTCTTACCCGTTTTTGGCAATAAAAGAAATATGGCTCTGTCCTGCCTGGCTCCCAGGCAGTCAGACCTAATGGTTATCTCCCTTGTTCCCTGAACATTGCTGTTATCCTGTTCTTTTTTCAAGGTGCCCAGATTTCATATTGTTCAAACACACATGCTTTACAAACAATTTGTGCAGTTAACGCAATCATCACAGGGTCCTGAGGCGACATACATCCTCAGCTTACGAAGATGACAGGATTAAGAGATTAAAGTAAAGGCAGGCATAGGAAATTATAAGAGTATTGATTGGGGAAGTGATAAATGTCCATGAAATTTTCACAATTTATGTTCTTCTGCCGTGGCTTCAGCTGGTTCCTCCATTCGGGTCCCTGACTTCCAGCAACAATATATAAGCTCTTACAAATCAAACAAAATACAAATCTATGCTAAAGACAAACAACTCAATAGATTTCAGAAGATACATCACAAAAAAGAAATAATTAGTAACCACATGAAAAATTTATGACAAACTGAAATCACATAATACTACTTTCAACATTCTAAAATAGCTATAATTTAGGCTGGGCATGGTGGCTCACACCTGTAATCCCAGCATTTTGGGAGGCCAAGGTGGGCGGATCACTTGAAGTCAGGAGTTTGAGACCAGCCTGGCCAACATATAGTGAAACTCTGTCTCTAATAAAAAATACAAAAATTAGCTGGATGTAGTGGTGTGCACCTGTAGTCCCAGCTACTTGGGAAGCTGAGGCAAGGAATCACTTGAACCTGTGAGGTGGAGGTTGCAGTGAGCCAAGATCACGCCACTGCACTCCAGCCTCGGCAACAGAGCAAGACTCCGTCTCTCAAAAAAAAAAAAAAAAAAAAAAAAGCTAAAATTTAAACTCTCAAAACCAATTTGATGAGAATATAGTGCAACTTGGGCATTCCCATATTATTGATGAAAACATAAAATGATGCAAGTACTTTAGAAAATTGACAATTTCTCATGAAATTCATGTACAACTACCCTATGGCCCAGTGTTTCTATTCCTAAAGCAATGGAAATATAAGTCTGTAAGCCTGGATGTGGTGGCTCACACCACGGCCCAGCTTTTTGATTCCCAATGTAATGAAAATATACATCTGTAAGTCTGGACATGGTGGCTCAAGCTGTAGCCCTAGAACTTTGGGAGGATAAAGTGGGAGGATTGCTTAAGGCCAGGAGTTCAAGACTAGCCTAAGCAACATAATGAGACCCCATCTCTACAACAAATAATTTATAAAAAATAAATACATAAAAACACATAAACTAGAATGTTTAGAGTAGCTATATTCATAATAGACAAATATTGCAAATAGCTCCAAGTTCCAAGAGAATGGAAAGAATGCTGACATATTCTTGCAATTGCAATCACTAGTCTTAACAAAATAGAATGAACTATCAAATCATCTTATGTCATAGTTTAAGTCTGCCAGGAAGCAAATACTAAAGAAGTAGGGCTACAAAAATGTATGGCTATGATCTGAATGTGTCCCCTCAAATTAGTGTGTTGAAAACTTAATCCTCAATGCATGGGAGGTGGGACTAACAGGAGATATTTAGGTAGTGAAGGGATCTGCGTTCATGATGGAATAATGCCACTCTAAAATGGGCTTGCATAAGTGGGTTTTCTCTCTCTTATACTTGCACCTTCTGCCGTGTAAGGATGCAGTAAGAAGGCCCGCACTGATACCAGTAGCTTGATCATAGACTTCCCAGCCTAGAAATACAGTTCTGTTCTTTTTAAATTACCCATTCTTCTATAGAAGCTCAAAATGAATTAAGACAGAGAGCAATACCTGAAGAAAGAGAAGAGAGAAAATATGACTGATCAGGACACCTCTTGCTGCCATGCAGTCCTGAAGGTCTTTGCCAGTCCAGTGGGGAGATTCAGTCAAAGATTACCCATAAGAGGGGCCTTGCAGTGGGTATAAATGTTGAGACTCTTATACCAAGACTTTGCTCAGTCATTGGCTAGAGGCATCCTGAAGTGCAACACAGCTAACCACAATTCTTGCAGCTTGGCAGTGAGTTCTTTCCTCTAAGGGGAATCAGAGCACAAAATTTGTGTTTTACATCCAACAATGTGGATGAACCCGAAGGTCATTATTCTAGTAAAAGAAATTAGATGTAAAAGAGGATATATTTTATGATTCCTTTTATATGACATGCAAAATCAGGCATATCTACATATTTAGAAATCAGAATAGTGTTTGCCTTTGGAAGATTGAGGATTGACTGGAAGAGGGCGTGAGAGAACTTTCTGGTGTAATGAACATTTTCCATATCATGATCGCAGTACCGGATATAGTTTATCAAAAGTCATCTAAACTGTACACTAAAGTGCTACAAATTTACTTCAATTTGAAAAATAACTATTTAACTACTGCTCCTCCCTACTCTACATATAAAAGATACAAGCACTAGAAACCTAAAATAGCCATCAAAATCACCTATAAGTCTCTACTCATTTACGCTTGCTAACTGATACTTAATTTTTTTTTTTTTTTTTTTTTTGGTGAGATGGAGTCTCACTCTGTCACGCAGGCTGGAGTGTAGTGGCACGATCTCGGCTCACTGCAATCTCTGTCTCTCCCAGCTTCAAGCAATGCTCCTGCCTCAGCCTCCTGAGGAGCTGGGATTATAGGCATGCACTACCACACCTGGCTAATTTTTGTATTTTTAGTAGAGAAGGGGTTTCACCATGTTGGTCAGGCTGGTCTCCAACTCCTGACCTCATGATCCGCCTAGGCTTCCCAAAGTGCTGGGATTACAGACACGAGCCACTGCACCTGGCCTTGATAGTTAATTTTTAGGGTAACTGGGATTGAGCAAAGGTTGTTGAATTTTGTCTGGCATTTCACTGAGCATGACGTGTGTATGTGCGTGTGTGTGTGTGTGTGTTTGTGTGTGTATGTTTTCTAGATGTGTGCTTTTATACAATTCTATGTATTAGGGTGGTGCAAACTTAATTGAAGTTTTGGCACTAAAAGTAATAGCAAAAACCGCAATTATTTGTACACCAACCTAATATATAGACATGGCTAAGTGTACATCACTAATGTATTACAAGCTTTAAATCAGTTCAAGTATATCTACAAGGAAGATATGGAAAACTTATTTTGAGGTCTTCATGAACACACAGAGAGGAGATCACACATGTGTTCCTGTACTCAAATATTCCATACCCAAATTATTTTTATTGAAGTAACACATGCTTAGGGTTCATGTATAGGAGCAGTTCTCCCATGTGGAATGGCCACATTCCACCCAGCCTTCTGCTCTGCTTCCCAAAGGAAAGTACTCCCACACTATTCACTATTAGGGTAGATATAAATTGAGTTCTCTCTGTTTTTTTTTTTTTTTTTTTTTTATTGAGATGGAGTCTTGCTCTGTCTCCCAGGCTGGAGTGCAGTGGTGCAATCTTGGCTCACTGCAACCTCTGCCTCCCAGGTTCAAGAGATTCTCCTGCCTCAGCCCCCTGACTAACTAGGACTACAGGTCCATGCCCAGCTACATTTTGTATTTTTAGTAGAGACGGGGGTTTCACCATGTTGGCCAGGCTGCTCTAGAACTCCTGACCTCAAGCAATCCACCTGCCCCTGCCTCCCAAAGTGCTGGGATTACAGGTGTGAGCCAATGTGCCCAGCCAATTTAATTCTCTTACACCAGTACTCCTGTCCTGGATTTTTTTTCCACCTATAATCCTAATGTAACTTTTAGATTAAATAGTTATTTAGTGTTTATGCTATTTTAAGTATATAAAAATATTACAATGCTTAAGCCAAGTGACTTAATAGCATTTTTTTCTTTCCTGTATCATTAGTAGTCTTTCCTATGTTAAAAATTGCCCTATTTGTATGTGTTTGCCTATTTATTTCTATAATAATCAGGTCTTCCTAATGAGCTAGAAGGTGGAACTCAACTCAGGAGATGAGACTTGACTCCAAGGGTGGGGCTCAGACACTGGACCAAATTGAGGACTAGCTAAAGCAGAGACAGGGCAAAAGCAGCTTTCCACAGGACATACCCACCAGTGTGTGATGTCAGTTTACAATTGCCATGGCAACAACCAGAAGTTATGGCTTCTTTCCATGGCAATGACCCAACTACCTGGAAGTTTCCACCCTTTTCCTAGAAATTTCTTCATGACCCGCCCCTTAATTTGCACATAATTAAAAGTGGGCATTAATATGACTGCAGCACTGGCTCCGAGCTGCTGTGGGCACAATGCCCGTGGGGTAGCCCTGCTCTGCAAGGGGCAGTAGCTCTGCTCCTGCTGTCACTTCAATAAAAGTTGCTGGGCCGGGCGCAGTGGCTCATGCTTGTAATCCTAACACTTTGGGAGGCCGAGGTGGGCGGATCACCTGAGGTCAGGAATTTGAGACCAGCCTGACCAACATGGAGAAACCCCAACTCTACTAAAAATACAAAATTAGCCGGGTGTGGTGGTGCATGCCTATAATCCCAGCTCCTCAGGAGGCTGAGGCAGGAGAATCACTTGAACCCAGGAGGCAGAGGTTTTGGTGAGCCAAGATCACACCATTGCACTCAAGCCTGGGCAACAAGAGTGAATCTCTGTCTCAAAAAAAAAAAAAATGTTGCTAACACCACCAGCTCACCCTTGAATTCTTTCCTGGGAGACGCCAAGAACCTTCCAGGCTAAGCCCAAAATTTGGAGCTTGCCTGCCTTGCATCACTATTACTTCCAGTAGACTAAATATAATTTTTAATATGTTCAGATGTCCTATATAATTTATCACTTAAATTTATTTGCAGAACTCTTATTCCTAAAACCTCATATTTTCCTGATACAATATAACTTGGTTACTCTTTTGCTCTACCACATAGTTCTTGTCCTGGAATTTTCCTGCTTAGTCAACTTTACCTTTCAAATTTTCGTGTTGGATTCCCAGTTTCTTTGGTTTCATGTCTTGTCCTTTCTTGTTTAACTTTCTCACCATGGTAGATTCCTGTTAAACTGTGCAAAGACAGTCATTCTTTTCGGAGAACTTGCATATCTGATAATGTCTTTATCACATATTCACATTGAATTGATATGTTTTCTCAAAAAGGAATTATATGATACATCTAAATTTCCCTCAGAATTTTGAAATTATTACTCTGTCTTCTAGCTGCCAATATTTGTGTTGAGAGTCTCCTGACTTTGTTTTATTATTATTATTATTATTATACTTTAGGTTTTATGGTACATGTGCGCAATGTGCAGGTAAGTTACATATGTATACATGTGCCATGCTGGTGCACTGCACCCACTAACTCGTCATCTAGCATTAGGTATATCTACCAATGCTATCCCTCCCCCCTCCCCCCACCCCACAACAGTCCCCGAAGTGTGATGTTCCCCTTCCTGTGTCCATGTGTTCTCATTGTTCAATTGCCACCTATGAGTGAGAATATGCAGTGTTTGGTTTTTTGTTCTTGCGATAGTTTACTGAGAATGATGATTTCCAATTTCATCCATGTCCCTACAAAGGACATGAACTCATCATTTTTTACGGCTGCATAGTATTCCATGGTATATATGTGCCACATTTTCTTAATCCAGTCTATCATTGTTGGACATTTGGGTTGGTTCCAAGTCTTTGCTATTGTGAATACTGCCACAATAAACATACGTGTGCATGTGTCTTTATAGTAGCATGATTTATAATCCTTTGGGTATATACCCAGTAATGGGATGGCTGGGTCGAATGGAATTTCTAGTTCTAGATCCCTGAGGAATCGCCACACTGACTTCCACAAGGGTTGAACTAGTTTACAGTCCCACCAACAGTGTAAAAGTGTTCCTATTTCTCCACATCCTCTCCAGCACCTGTTGTTTCCTGACTTTTTAATGATTGCCATTCTAAATGGTGTGAGATGGTATCTCATTGTGGTTTTGATTTGCATTTCTCTGATGGCCAGTGATGGTGAGCATTTTTTCATGTGTTTTTTGGCTGCATAAATGTCTTCTTTTGAGAAGTGTCTGTTCATGTCCTTCGCCCACTTTTTGATGGGGTTGTTTGTTTTTTTCTTGTAAATTTGTTTGAGTTCATTGTAGATTCTGGATATTAGCCCTTTGTCAGATGAGTAGGTTGTGAAAATTTTCTCCCATTTTGTAGGTTGCCTGTTCACTCTGATGGTAGTTTCTTTTGCTGTGCAGAAGCTCTTGAGTTTAATTAGATCCCATTTGTCAATTTTGGCTTTTGTTGCCATTGCTTTTGGTGTTTTAGACATGAAGTCCTTGCCCATGCCTATGTCCTGAATGGTAATGCCTAGGTTTTCTTCTAGGGTTTTGATGGTTTTAGGTCTAACATTTAAGTCTTTAATCCATCTTGAATTGATTTTTGTATAAGGTGTAAGGAAGGGATCCAGTTTCAGCTTTCTACATATGGCTAGCCAGTTTTCCCAGCACCATTTATTAAATAGGGAATCCTTTCCCCATTTCTTGTTTTTCCTCAGGTTTGTCAAAGATCAGATAGTTGTAGATATGTGGCATTATTTTTGATGGCTCTGTTCTGTTCCATTGATCTATATCTCTGTTTTGGTACCAGTACCATGCTGTTTTGGTTACTGTAGCCTTGTAGTATAGTTTGAAGTCAGGTAGTGTGATGCCTCCAGCTTTGTTCTTTTGGCTTAGGATTGACTTGGTGATGCGGGCTCTTTTTTGGTTCCATGTGAACTTTAAAGTAGTTTTTTCCAATTCTGTGAAGAAAGTCATTGATAGCTTGATGGGGATGGCATTGAATCTGTAAATTACCTTGGGAAGGATGGCCATTTTCACGATATTGATTCTTCCTACCCATGAGCATGGAATGTTCTTCCATTTGTTTGTATCCTCTTTTATTTCATTGAGCAGTGGTTTGTAGTTCTCCTTGAAGAGGTCCTTCACATCCCTTGTAAGTTGGATTCCTAGGTATTTTATTCTCTTTGAAACAATTGTGAATGGGAGTTCACTCATGATTTGGCTCTCTGTTTGTCTGTTATTGATGTATAAGAATGCTTGTGATTTTTCTACATTGATTTTGTATCCTGAGACTTTGCTGAAGTTGCTTATCAGCTTAAGGAGATTTTGGGCTGAGACAATGGGGTTTTCTAGATATACAATCATGTCATCTGCAAACAGGGACAATTTGACTTCCTCTTTTCCTAATTGAATACCCTTTATTTCCTTCTCCTGCCTAATTGCCCTGGCCAGAACTTCCAACACTATGTTGAATAGAAGTGGTGAGAGAGGCCATCCCTGTCTTGTGCCAGTTTTCAAAGGGAATGCTTCCAGTTTTTGCCCATTCAGTATGATATTGGCTGTGGGTTTGTCATACATAGCTCTTATTATTTTGAGATACGTCCCATCAATACCTAATTTATTGAGAGTTTTTAGCATGAAGGGCTGTTGAATTTTATCAAAGGCCTTCTCTCTGTCTATTGAGATAATCATGTGGTTTTTGTCTTTGGTTCTGTTTATATGCTGGGTTACATTTATTGATTTGCATATATTGAACCAGCCTTGCATCCCAGGGATGAAGCCCACTTGATCATGGTGGATAAGCTTTTTGATGTGCTGCTGGATTCTGTTTGCCAGTATTTTATTGAGGATTTTTGCATCAATGTTCATCAAGGATATTGGTCTAAAATTCTCTTTTTTGGTTGTGTCTCTGCCAGCCTTTGGTATCAGGATGATGCTGGCCTCATAAAATGAGTTAGGGAGGATTCCCTCTTTTTCTATTGATTGGAATAGTTTCAGAAGGAATGGTACCAGTTCCTCCTTGTACCTCTGGTAGAATTCGGCTGTGAACCCATCTGGTCCTGGACTTTTTTTGGTTGGTAAGCTATTGATTATTGCCACAATTTCAGCTCCTGTTATTGGTCTATTCAGAGATTCAACTTCTTCCTGGTTTAGTCTTGGGAGGGTGTATGTGTTGAGGAATTTATCCATTTCTTCTAGATTTTCTAGTTTATTTGCGTAGAGGTGTTTGTAGTATTCTCTGATGGTAGTTTGTATTTCTGCGGGATCAGTGGTGATATCCCCTTTATCATTTTTTATTGCATCTATTTGATTCTTCTCTCTTTTCTTCTTTATTAATCTTGCTAGTGGTCTATCAATTTTGTTGATCCTTTCAAAAAACCAGCTCCTGGATTCATTAATTTTTTGAAGAGTTTTTTGTGTCTCTATTTCCTTCAGTTCTGCTCTGATTTTAGTTATTTCTTGCCTTCTGCTAGCTTTTGAATGTGTTTGCTCTTGCTTTTCTAGTTCTTTTAATTGTGATGTTAGGGTGTCAATTTTGGATCTTTCCTGCTTTCTCTTATGGGCATTTAGTGCTATAAATTTCCCTCTACACACTGCTTTGAATGCATCCCAGAGATTCTGGTATGTTGTGTCTTGGTTCTTGTTGGTTTCAAAGAACATCTTTATTTCTGCCTTCATTTCGTTATGTACCCAGTAGTCATTCAGGAGCAGGTTGTTCAGTTTCCATGTAGTTGAGCGGTTTTGAGTGAGATTCTTAATCCTGATTTCTAGCTTGATTGCACTGTGATCTGAGAGATAGTTTGTTATAATTTCTGTTCTTTTACATTTATTGAGGAGAGCTTTACTTCCAAGTATGTGGTCAATTTTGGAATAGGTGTGGTGTGGTGCTGAAAAAAATGTATATTCTGTTGATTTGGGGTGGAGAGTTCTGTAAATGTCTATTAGGTCCGCTTGGTGCAGAGCTGAGTTCAATTCCTGGGTATCCTTGTTGACTTTCTGTCTCGTTGATCGGTCTAATGTTGACAGTGGGGTGTTAAAGTCTCCCATTACTAATGTGTGGGAGTCTAAGTCTCTTTGTAGGTCACTCAGGACTTGCTTTATGAATCTGGGTGCTCCTGTATTGGGTGCATATATATTTAGGATAGTTAGCTCTTCTTGTTGAATTAATCCCTTTACCATTATGTAATGGCCTTCTTTGTCTCTTTTGATCTTTGTTGGTTTAAAGTCTGTTTTATCAGAGACTAGGATTGCAACCCCTGCCTTTTTTTGTTTTCCATTTGCTTGGTAGATCTTCCTCCATCCTTTTATTTTGAGCCTATGTGTGTCTCTGCACGTGAGATGGGTTTCCTGAATACAGCACACTGATGGGTCTTGAGTCTTTATCCAATTTGCCAGTCTGTGTCTTTTAATTGGAGCATTTAGTCCATTTACATTTAAAGTTAATATTGTTATGTGTGAATTTGATCCTGTCATTATGATGTTAGCTGGTTATTTTGCTCGTTAGTTGATGCAGTCTCTTCCTAGTCTCGATGGTCTTTACATTTCGGTATGATTTTGCAGTGGCTGGTACCGGTTGTGCCTTTCCATGTTTAGTGCTTCCTTCAGGAGCTCTTTTAGGGCAGGCCTGGTGGTGACAAAATCTCTCAGCATTTGCTTGTCTGTAAAGTATTTTATTTCTCCTTCACTTATGAAGCTTAGTTTGGCTGGATATGAAATTCTGGGTTGAAAA
The DNA here is from genome assembly GCF_028885655.2 of Pongo abelii. Taxonomy (NCBI): domain Eukaryota; kingdom Metazoa; phylum Chordata; class Mammalia; order Primates; family Hominidae; genus Pongo; species Pongo abelii. Next base: position 153,824,080 of record NC_071985.2, read on the forward strand.
TTCTTTTCTTTAAGAATGTTGAATATTGGCCCCCACTCTCTTCTGGCTTGTAGGGTTTCTGCTGAGAGATTCACTGTTAGTCTGATGGGCTTCCCTTTGAGGGTAACCCGACCTTTCTCTCTGGCTGCCCTTAACATTTTTTCCTTCATTTCAAATTTGGTGAATCTGACAATTATGTGTCTTGGAGTTGCTCTTCTCGAGGAGTATCTTTGTGGCGTTCTCTGTATTTCCTGAATCTGAATGTTGGCCTGCCTTGCTAGATTGGGGAAGTTCTCCTGGATAATATCCTGCAGAGTGTTTTCCAACTTGGTTCCAGTCTCCCCGTCACTTTCAGGTACACCAATCAGACGTAGATTTGGTCTTTTCACATAGTCCCACATTTCTTGGAAGCTTTGATCGTTTCTTTTTATTCTTTTTTCTCTAAACTTCCCTTCTCGCTTCATTTCATTCATTTCATCTTCCAGGGCTGATACCCTTTCTTCCATTTGATTGCATCGGCTCCTGAGGCTTCTGCATTCTTCACGTAGTTCTCAAGCCTTGGTTTTCAGCTCCATCAGCTCCTTTAAGCACTTCTCTGTATTGGTTATTCTAGTTATACATTCTTCTAAATTGTTTTCAAAGTTTTCAACTTCTTTGCCTTTGATTTGAATATCCTCCCATAGCTCGCAGTAATTTGATCGTCTGAAGCCTTCTTCTCTCAGCTCGTCAAAGTCATTCTCCGTCCAGCTTTGTTCCGTTGCTGGTGAGGAACTGTGTTCCTTTGGAGGAGGAGAGGTACTCTGCTTTTTAGAGTTTCCAGTTTTTCTGCTCTGTTTTTTCCCCATCTTTGTGGTTTTATCTACTTTTGGTCTTTGATGATGGTGATGTACAGATGGGTTTTTGGTGTGGATGTCCTTTCTGTTAGTTTTCCTTGTAACAGACAGGACCCTCAGCTGCAGGTCTGTTGGAGTACCTGGCCGGCCATGTGAGGTGTCAGTCTGCCCCTGCTGGGGGGTGCCTCCCAGTTAGGCTGCTCGGGGGTCAGGGGTCAGGGACCCACTTGAGGAGGCAGTCTGCCCGTTCTCAGATCTCCAGCTCCGTGCTGGGAGAACCACTGCTCTCCTCAAAGCTGTCAGACAGGGACATTTAAGTCTGCAGAGGTTACTGTTGTCTTTTTGTTTGTCTGTGCCCTGCCCCCAGAGGTGGAGCCTACAGAGGCAGGCAGGCCTCCTTGAGCTGTGGTGGGCTCCACCCAGTTCAAGCTTCCAGGCTGCTTTGTTTACCTAAGCGAGCCTGGGCAATGGCGGGCGCCCCTCCCCCAGCCTCGCTGTGGACTTGCTGTTTGATCTCAGACTGCTGTGCTAGCAATCAGGGAGACTCTGTGGACGTAGGACCCTCTGAGCCAGGTGCAGGCTATAATATCCTGGGGCACCGTTTCCTAAGCCCGTCGGAAAAGCACAGTATTCGGGTGGGAGTGGTCCGATTTTCCAAGTGCTGTCTGTCACCCCTGGAAAGGGAACTCCCTGACCACTTGTGCTTCCCGAGTGAGGCAATGCCTCGCCCCTGCTTTGGCTGGCGCACGGTGCACTCACCCACTGACCTGCGCCCACTGTCTGTCACTCCCTAGTGAGATGAACACGGTACCTCAGATGGAAATGCAGAAATCACCCGTCTTCTGCGTCGCTCACGCTGGGAGTGGTAGACCGGAGCTGTTCCTATTCGGCCATCTTGGCTCCTCCCTGGAGTCTCCTGACTTTGTATGAAAACTTTATGAGAAACATATTTTTCTTCTCTCTGTAGCTTTAAGGCTTTCACCTTCATTCCTGTAATTATGAAAATTTAATAATTATTATTCACTTTAATCACATTTTAACTCATTTATTGAAATACTTATTTCATAACTTTCTCTCATCTCTTTTCTCTATTTTCTTTCTGGAATTCATTAGTCAGTTGTTTGACCTTCTAAGTATTCTCCTATTGTCTATCTCTTGGGTATTTTTGTATTAGTATCTGCAAGATTTCCCTAGCTTCTATCTTTCATTTTCCCCTTGAAGTTAGTTTTGTATATTTTATTTCACTGATTTAAATAGAAGTAATCTGATATGAACATCTATGTGTTTTGATTAGCAATTCCACTAACTTACATGCATCTATTCTTATATACCTGCCTTCTCTCCTGTTTCAATAGATTGTCTGTGCTCCCATCTAAGACAAACACAACTACTTCATTTATTTATTCATTTTTTCACTCATTTATTTGTTTATTTTTTTGCTTGGCAAATACTGTGTGTCTATTACATGCCTATAACCTAATTCTATTCTCGATAAGACAACAACTACACAGAAATCTCTACTGTCATAGATCCTTATTTGAAGGCCTGAGGAAATAATAAACCAAAATAATTACATTAGATAGTAAATTAAAGCATTATAATTCCAGCCCTTTTTACCTTTTGAAGAAGTTTGCTCCTGAAACCAATTCTTTTGTCTCTTTCATCATCAGCCTCAGTATCTATTGAATAATTTCTATGAGCAAGTAAACACTTTATATTTCCGCTTAAAAATAAATAATTATACTTCATTCCCCTTTATTTATTGCCACATTTCTCTGTTCCCTTTTAGAGCAAAACTCCTATAATTTGTGGTCTGTATTCACTGTCATCATTTTCTCCCTTTCTCACTTCTTTTCATTCCATTACCTCATAAAACTGCTATTATCAAGGCCCCCCATTGCCAAAACTAATGGATGATTCTTAATCCTGTTGTCACCTCCCTTTAGCGTTGGAAATAGTTGATCATTTCTTTTTTGAAATACTTTCTTGACGAGACTTTTGGAATACCACTCTTGTTTTCTCCAGTCTCACGAACAGTTCCCTCTTAGTCTCACTTGCTAAGTATCCCTAAATGCTGGTATGACCCATGGCTGAGTCCTCAGCCTGCATCTCTTCCGTAGATGAACTCACTTAGTCGCATGTTTAAATGTCATCTGAGTGATAATGAATTCCAACCCCATTTAAACAACTGCCTATCTGTGACACCTTCACTACAATAATCAATCATAGTAACTAACAGCTACTGAATATTTCTTATGAGTCAGAAACTGTTCTAGGAACATTTAGAATAGAATTAATACATTTAGTTTCCCAAGAACTCTTTTCACACACTATGAAATTGAAGCACAGTGTACTTAATTCAGTTTTTAATATTATATAGCTAATAAGTCATTTACCCAAATTTAAACCCGAACCATCTGGCTCTAACTGCCTGTGTTCTTACTCATTACACTATGTTCCTTTTAGCTGGTTAAAGCTGGCATTTCAGACTAAATACAGGAAGACATTTAATCTAAATCAGACTTGCTTTTAGTAGGAACCTTGCAGTATGTAGGTGTGTTTATGTTTATGTATAAATATACATTTAGCATTTGAAGATTATACAGATATATACTCAGGGCAACAATGAGGTAGCATTTGATTTCTTGGACGGTCAACAAATGTACACTCTTCTAAAATATTATTTTCTCTATTTTTCCATTTTCATTCAGCTGAAAATGTGATCACAGTGAGTATTAATGTTGAGGAATTGGGAGAGAAGAAGGAAAAACTTAGAGCCAGCAGTGGAGGTAGAAGACATGCTTGTAAATATAAAGGTTAAAAACCTGTTATATATGTAAATGAAATGACTATCAAACATAGATTAACTATTTCCATCAGCTTGTCGATGAACGCAATACCACAATAGTAAGATAAAAGTATTTCTAGAGAGTAAATGAACATGTTTCTTGCTTCACCTGACATTTGCTATTGAGTTCGTATAAAGTGGAATATCACACTGAAATAGTAATAAAATGTATCAATAACTGAAAGCAGCACAAATTGAGTACAAATAACATGAAAAGAGAGAGTCACCAGTTCCCTTAGTCAATAAAGATCACAGCTTTTCAGATCATGCCTGAATTGCAGTTATTAATCACACTGCCCACTTACAGGAGACAATATTGTGCCGCTGATGATTGATAATCATCTTGGGCATAATGTCATCTCTTCTATGAACCAGGAAGACTTGGGCCATGTAATTGAGATATCACAGATTGTTGGAATCTGCACTTCAATACACGCTCAAATCAGTTACTTTTTTATTGTTATTGAATATATTGAGAGAAAACAACTGAAGAACCATTCTTTAGGTTTCTTAGGTCATTTTTGTAATTCAGGTGAATTTATGACACATTGATCATGAACATAAAAGTTATTAGAAGCAATTGTTCTATAATAAAAATTGAGTGCACATAATGTGGTAATAGCAGAAACATCTGCCACTCATGCAGACATCATTCTGTAAACTCATCTAACTAACTCTATTTTCCTTTCTGATTGTATCAGGGTAGCTTGCGGCACGACAGTGATTTGAGTGACAGGCATCCACCCTGGCACAGGGTGATGCATACTTAAGTTTTGTTTATGGGAATCATCCCTCCTTGAAAAATGTAAATTTTTAAATTGGTTTTTATTGAAAAGAGGTATATAAGGAAGCAGTGTGGTTGCCTTCAATCCTTCAAAAGTCAAAGTTATTATAATAGTCTCCAGCTTTCATAAAAATTTTACTAACTTTTTAAATTGACTTTTTGGTTTTGTAATGAAAAAGAACATGAATTATTTAAAAGTTTCAGACAGTTTTTATTTAAAAAATATTAGAATATAGTAAAATGCAAAAGACAATGTTCAAGAAAAAGCATAATATTCACTACATTCAAAGAGGTTAACATCCTCACGTGTACTTCCTCAGAAACAGCCAAAGTCATTTTTAAATTCTAAAGTTACAACAACAGCAAGATTTTTATATATATATATATGATTTTATATATATATATAAGATTTTATATATATATATATGGAACTATAATATATGGAACTTTAAATGTGGAACTATAGTAAAATATCTGTTACAGAATCCTTATAAAAAATGTTAGCATGTTAGATTTGGAAGGGACTTTTGAGGACATCCTGTGTTGATGCTGGAAGCAACATGGAAATCCCTCAATGATATTCCTGTCTGAAGGTCCTCCAGCATTTGCTCAACCACTTCATAGGAAATTTCTAACTTCATAAGGCAATATTCTGCATTAGAACATCTCTTGTTTTAGAAAGAATTTCTCATATTAAGCCAACATTTATCTTGCCTCCACTTTCAAAGAGACACCCTCCTAAGCTACACGGCATGACAAACTACTTTACAACACAGAGTCTTAAAATTTGCATAATTATGTGAAATAATATTTTGATGTTGCAGTGTAACCAGTTAATTCAATTGTTTATATGAATATCATAATGAAATATGTTAACAAATATGACTCAATAGCATTTTTGGTAAAATAATTGTGATGTCTTTATATATGCAAATAACTTTTATCAGAATAAATCAATTCCCAATTTGGTCAGAACTGTGTGAAAGAAACAAAATGCAAGTGGGAAAAAGATGCATGAGAATTTGGATTTCTGCACTTTCTTTTTAGTCCTGTTAGACTGTATCTTCATTCTCTCACCCTGTAGCAGATGTAATGAGTCATATATCAAACACTGTAAACAGCTTTCCACCACCAGAGCTGCCATGTAGGCGAAATGTGTTCCCTTGCCAATAAACTCATGCTTTCTCTTCAGTTATAGCAATCTGTAAGTTGACTTTATACATTATGTGTTTACTTGTCAAGCTGTGTATTGATTTGTGATGAGAAGAAAGAATTTTAAAAAATGAGAAAATAACACATATAGACTCCAATAGTCTTGGACCACCGTGCTGTGCTAAAGAAGAAACAGAGATCTCTTTTGCATTTTTTTAAAAATCCAGTATCCTCAAAGACAACTTGGCCCTCATAATTACATTTTTGTCTTTGAGTATCTGGCATTCTTGGGTCAAGTTATTTATCAAGAAAATGTTCCAATGGATCACTTAAATTTTTATCTCAGAGAGGATAGGAATCTAAAATTTTGTCTAACCATGTCATTTTAAGTTTTCTGAGATGGCATGGGTAGATTTCAGTTCTTCTGACCCAGAATTCTGTTGTTTAAATAATAGAGGCAAAACAACTTGGGGGTTCACTGAAAATCCTACTGAGTCATTATTTTATAGCTTTCATAGACAAACCCTTGTTTAACTTTTTTTTTTTAAAGCAAGTGAAATATTTTCTCCACTTCGAGTTAGGAGAAGGGGGATTGTAAACAGTGAATGATTAAGACATACCTCTTCTGCCAAGGTTAGGTAATGAGAAAAATAGGCATATTACATATTTTAAGAAAATTTACGCTGTTTTGACTTGCATTGGGTAAAAAAAGCAAACTATCTCAAACATTGCTTTTCCACTCACTGTCTTAAAATAGGTATAATTGTTTAAGCAAATCTTGAGTAGGCAGTGTAAGGAAAGGAAAAATAGCATAACAGATGTTAGGCACCATGGCTTACACCTGTAATCCTAGCAATTTGGCAGGACGAGGTGGGGGGATTGCTTGAGCTCAGGAGTTCAAGACTAGCCTGGGCAACTTAGGGATACCCTGTATCTACAAAAAGTACTAAAAAGTTATCTACCTGTGGTGACATGTGCCTGTGGTCCTCCTCGAGAGGCTGAGGTAGGAGGACCGCTTGGGCCCAGGAGGTTGAGGTTGCAGTGAGTTGTGATCACACCACTGCACTCCAGCCTGTATGACAGAGGGAAACACTGTCCAAAACAAGATAAAAAAAATAGAATTTTTTTTTTAAAGGCAGGTATTTCTTATTGGAGAATGATGCAGTATAAAACATGGAAACTATTTTGATAGATTCAGAGAAGAAATAAATAGAACAAAGACAAAGTAAAAGATAATATGTACAGGGTGCCAAAGATACGCACACAGAAGCTGGTGGTTGAGAACCCTGAAGAGAGAATGAGCAAATTTGCCATTCTTGTAGTAGGCAAGAGGAATGAGATGTTGTTATTGCTTTTAAATTTCTCACCGTGTTTATCATATAGAACCTCCAAGGATATAAGGTAGATAATATTTAGTTTTGTTTTATTTTTGTTTTGTTATAGTTCTCACACACTATAAAATATTTAGATAAATAAATCACAAATCCTGGGCCAGAAACAGAAATATATTACACCTGTCTTCATATATCAGAATGAAAATGTGAGAAAAAAATACCATCAATTTCATTGCACATGATAAGAGTTTATTTACTAAGAGCTACATCCTCATAAATGGGAGACATATTAGCTTATTGCCTAATTGTCACTTTGAAGTCATTGCAAGTAAAAGCAAGTTCTACTTCTCTGCAATGAATCTACGTACTTTCAAATGATTCAGAGAAGTCTAAGTGCAGGATGTGTGGCCTGATTTTCCAGGGACAAAGGAGATTTTTGGGACACAGAACTTGCAGGTTTAAAACTAGAAAAAACAGCTTATAACCCTAATGAATCCACAATTACCAGGGAACCCTAACTATAACCCCTATATATCAATGGCACAAAAGACTTAAATATACTATTCCACTACCTGAAAACCCAGATATTGATGATCCTCCTCTGTCTCACAGATAAAATAGAATGGAGATTATTACCTATCAAAAAATGGAAGATACCATAGAAAAAATATATAAATATATCTATATATGTTATACCGATATAAATTTTAGTGAGTGGTGTTGTGAGTAGTACTTCAATTAAAAATAATTATTATTCTTCATCATCATGGGGTTTTTTGAAGGAAAATAATTACTGAATTCCTCCATGCAGAGAGTTAATTGAGGGAATTATACAGCCAAATTTCTCATTATGGTGCAGTTTGTTAGTTCAGAAACAGAAGCTTCTTGCGATAGGCATAAAAATAGTGGGGGAAAAGAGTACAAAATTTGAATGCAGTGAGAAATGGCAGTGCCAGAAACATTGTGTATTGTGCAGAGCACTAAGGACATTTGACAACCGAGAGAATAGTCTTTGAACAGAAATAGAGAGGGAGAGAAGGTAAAGAATATGTAAGAAAGGGGGTGAAGGAATATAGTAGCTCCTATAAAACTGGAGAGTTCAGGTAAGCAAGAGTGTGGGAAGGAAGGCTGTAATAATTTCAGGAGAGGTAGCAGAGTTAATAAAAATATAAATAATTTGGTACTTAGTCACTATAAATAGAGATCTGTAGTTCTGATGTCCCTGACATACATGGAACAAAATATGTATTTAAAAATGTCAGTGGACCAAGGAAACAGATACAGTTTTGGGGGAGATGTATTTTAGGGAGTAGCTCTCATCGTAGGTGATTGTATCCAGTCTTAAGGCTTGAAATATCATTTACATGCTGATAACCCCCAAATTTATATATATAGCACAGACTTCTTTCCTGAGCTCCATAACTGGCTCAAAACTGAATATTGACCTTAACAACACGGCTCAGTGTCCATTTTCTTCAGCCTGGCCTCCTCCCACCATTTTCTATCACCTTTAAATCTTCGCCTATGGAGGACAAGAGCAGAAAGGAGAAAATATAACATACTCAAAATAAAATTTGAGTTCCATCAAACTCATCACCAGTGTATTAGTCCATTCTCATCTTGCAAATAAAGACACACCCGAGACTGTGTAATTTATAAAGGAAAGAGGCTTTATTGGCTCACAGTTCAGCATGGCTGGGGAGGTCTTAGGAAACTTACAATCGTGGTGGAAGGAGTAGCAAACATGTCCTTCTTCACATGGCAATAGCAAGAAGAAGTGCCAAGCAAAAGGGGAAAAAGTTCCTTATAAAGACTTTAAATCTTGTAAGAACTCACTCATTATCATGAGAACAGCATGCGGGTAACCACCCCATGATTAAATCACCTCATAACGGCTTCCTCCCCCCACATGTGGGGACTATGGGAACTACAAGTCAAAGTAAGATTTGGGTGGGGAAGTAGCCAAATCATATCAACCTTTTTCATCTCCACTATTTCCTACTTCTTTTGATGGTACTATGATGGTATACAATTGACACCTGCACATTCGAGTGTTTTTTTCTCCTTTTTCCTTCAGATTCATTATTCAATTCATCATTGAGTCTCTTTGTTTGTATAACAAGTATATCCAGGTATAATAGGTTGCCGCCATCTCCACTTCTATCTCCCTCTCTTGCTTTAATCATGTGGTCTACTTCAACAGCCTCTGCATCAATCAGAACCTGAAGAGGAAAGAAATGGCATCCTCAAGCTGGGTAATTGAAGAGACTACTTGCAAAGTATGGGAAGGGCTTAGGAAAAGCAGCAAGGAATGGTGCTGCCCTCTAGGAAGGGAGATATAGTGACACTGAGAGGGTTTTACCACACCAGGTTTAAAAGGTAAGAGGAAAAAGAAAGCTGCATGATGACTGCCAGCTGTCCATAGTAGGACAAAACCAGCCTGGGGAGACACATCAGAGAAAAACAAATCCCTTACCTCACTCTGCTGCTTCACTCTGATTTCCTACCAGTATCCTCATTGGCTAGACTCAACAGGAAGTCACAGGGCAAGGGGGCCTCCTGATTCATACAGTCTTTGCCAGTCAGTATTCCAAAGCACACATGCAGTGGAGAAGGGTGCACACAGGACAAAAGACAGCGCATCTTCCGGCTGGTTTCCTCATTCCATTTTGCCTTGCTGCAGTCGATTCATCATTTTCAAGTCATCCCCACAGAGAAATATTCCTTATGTGCCTTTCACAGTTGCCAATGCTTGAGCTACTTATTTTTACTCTTTGTCTTACTATGCAGTGTCCTTTTCTTCTGTCATCGTCACATGTAACTATCCAAAATAATTGTATAGATGGAAGGATTGATGGATGAATCAGTAATGGACATTTTAATGTCCTGTCTGTCTCCACAAAAATGACTCTAAACTCCATTGGACAGGGATTTAGTATGGTTTGTTCACTCCTGTATCTGGAGTATCTGAAACAATGGTTCACCCAGTAAATACTTGTTAAATAAATTAATGAAGATATATTTGTATTATTTGAAATAATGCAGTTGATAATAAGGGGACAAGATATTTGATAAAGTAAGTTAAAAAATAATACTTGTGATTCATCTTAGAAGAAATGCATCTTGTACTCACAGAAGACTGTCTCCAATTGTTTTGGATACTATAGAAACTGTCATATAATAACAATCACTATTTGTAATCTAGCCTTCCTTTTATTTGTTCACAATCAAGTACCACTTGTTCTGCCACTATGACAGCTTATCTTTTTTTATATATCTTAACTGTTTAATAACCTCTGTTGATTGATTTGGTGATACATAACTATTTTTTTCTGGTTACTTTATCAATCTAAGGAAATAAATTATTTAATATTATATGTTACTTGTCTAACACTTTTCATGCATTATTTAATTTGATTTTTCACACTAATAACTATAATTATCCTTATTTTGCAAATTATTAACCTTGACACTCAGAGAATAAAAGTAACTGCCCCAAAGCTATAGAGCCTATGTAAACTAAAACTAATAATCATCTCAGTAAATGTTTAAAATGTTTTATTATTAAAAATACCTTACATCCTGAAAAAGAGAAAAATATATAATTTAAAGTAAAAATTAAATATCAGGCAAACACAAACATCAAGAAAACACATGTGTAAGTAGACCCACCACTCAGGTTGACAATTCTTTTATTTACATTTTATTAATAATTATGTATTCATGAAGAAAATATTTAATATTGCATGTTTTGGGATTTTATATAAATGTAATAATGTTATACATACCCCTCTGTGACTTGCTTCTTTACCTCAATATCCGATTTCTGGGATTCATTAATGTTAATTCCAATACTTGTTAAATCATTAATGTTCACTGATGTATAATATTCCACTTTATAATATCTCACAATATATTTCATCCATTCTACTGTTGACAGGTTTTTGAGTTGTTTCTTCTTGGGAGCTATTTAAAACAATGCCACTATAAACATTCTGCATATCTTTTTCAGAAAATATAAAAGTTCCTGAGGGTATACACCTGAAAGTAAAATAGGTAGGTCTTAGATATGCATATGTTTATCCCTCTAGGCAATGCCAAATTGTGTTTTCATACTTGTTCTAATTAACATTTCCCCTAGTGGTAGATGACTGTGAAGGTAGAATAATGGCCCTCCAAAGAGGTACACATCCTAATACCTGGAATCTGTGAATATGTTACCTTACATAGCAAAAATGATTTGCAAACATAAATTAAGATCCTTCAGATGGGGAGACTATCTTGGATTATCCAGGTTGGTACAATAAACAAAGGCCTTTAAAAGGCAGAATTATCCATCAGAGTGATTTGATGTGAGAAGAATTCAACCTGCTTTTGCTGGTTTTGAAGATGTCAGAAGGAGCCATGAACAAAGGAATATGGGCAGCCTCTAAAATCTGGAAAAGGCAAGGAAATAGATTCTCCCCTACAGGATCTGGAGACCAGTGAGACCCATATTGGACTTCTAACTCACAAAAGTGTAAGATAATAAACCTGTGTCATTTTAAGTTTGTGATAAACTTATCACTACCATCTAACATATTTTATATTTTAAGTTTTTATTCTTTCTTTACCCACCAGAATGTAAACTTCCTAAGAGTAAGAATTTTCAATTATTCTTAATTGAAAATTAAATCAGTTTACTGATGACTGCCTAATGCATAGTGAATCCTCAAAAACTATTTATCGAATAAATGAATGAATACATTGTGCCTGGTCCTTATGCACTTCTTGAGTTCTGACTGCAAATTGCACAGTTTCCATTAGATGGAGGGTAAACAGATGTTCCCTTAGACACCATTTACATTTTTTCCTACCAGGTGGCTGGAAGCATTACCAGTTTGGCATCACTTTAGCATAATTGCTGAGTCTCTTCAGATACGTTCTTGGTATTTCAGCTACTCTAAATTTACACTACAAATCTATGAGGTCCTTCTTCTTGCTTTAACTGTTCAGGTACTTCTGCTGCTCAACATCAAGATTCAAGGAGTTCATCACTTGGATGAGACTGGGGAAGAGGATGGGTATTTTTTGTTCACCAGAATACTGAGAATTACAGTATATCTTTTTAGGATAATACTTTTTACAGTGAGATTTTCCTAGTAGTCACCCTACTGTGATCAGGACCAGAATTTTCTCTTCTGTCCCTCGTGTCCCTAAAACTCATGGGAAACAAGATTGGAGTTCATCAAGTTCAGCAAATGCTCTCAAGGCCAGTGCCAGCTTCAGTGTTCAACATACCATGGTAAGCTCCAACCTTCCCTTAATTAATCCCAAGTCTAGGTATTTCTCATTTTCTTATCAGTTCATCATATGCTTTTGAGGGATTTTTTTTCCATTTTGGGAGAGGATGTATTGACAGAAATAAAGTCCCCAGTTCCCAACCGATCACATTAGAATCTCTATCCACCTGAGAGAGACAGGACAATCATACATGACTAGGCCCCGAATAGAGGTCATCACACAGCTACCAAATAAAATGGATTGTGAAATACTTCAGATTGACTAATCTTATTAATTTTTCCAGTAATATACAATTATTCTATATTCCTGTAGAATCTACTAGACCCATTTTTAGCACTGTTCTCTTATTTTCTTAATTCTTCAGGTCATTGGAATGTGAATTTCATAACAACAGGGAATTTTTTCGTGTTATGCCCATTGGTAGATCCCCAGTACCTACATAGGTACTTTTTTTTTAACTAATTGTGTGAATTGAATAAATGAATATAAAATTGAAGGTGTTTATTAGAAGATAATTTTCCCCCCAACTTTGCTATAATACAGCTCAGGTTATAAGATACCAAGATATATGTTGACACTAACTTCAGAGAAGCTCATTTTTTAAAATAAGGATGATGTAGCCACAGAACCAATGTGCTTCTAAAAACAGAAATACTACTACCTGACTTTTTGCTAGTAATTCATGATTTTAAAAACTTTCGATAACAATGCTTTAGCCACATAGAGGTTACAAAGAATTTTTCATAAGCAGTACCGCACTGTAACCCCCTACAGCTTTGTGAATTATAAAAGGGAAGAAAGCTTTGGTTAGAATTTTAGGCAAGAAAATACTATGCAGCTATAAAAAATGATGAGTTCATGTCCTTTGTGGGGACATGGATGAAGCTGGAAACCATCATTCTCAGCAAACTATCACAAGGACAAAAAAACCAAACACCGCATGTTCTCACTCATAGGTGGGAATTGAACAATGAAAACACTTGGACACAGGAAGGGGAATATCACATACTGGGGCCTGTTGTGGGGTGGGAGGAAGGGGGAGGGATAGCATTAGGAGATATACCGAATGTAAATGACGAGTTAATGGGTGCAGCACACCGACATGGCACATGTATACATATGTAACAAACCTGCACGTTTTGTGCACATGTACCCTAGAAAATAAAGTATAATAAAAATATGTATATAAAAAAAGAATTTTAGGCAAGAAAAATCTAATGCCTTATGGCTGATTCATGGCATTGCCAGGATTATAAATTAATTCGTGTGTATTCTATCTCGGATCTTTCCTTTCTTGCTTCAATATTACTTCACTACAAACACTAAATTCAGTAACCTAGATCCCTAGTGATACATAGATAACCCTAAATGAATTTTTAGTTATGAAAGTTCTACCTTAGGAGTCACTGATACTAATCAATCAGTTAACAATGGCAATATGTTACATTCAAAAAACATTACACATGTGTCTGTGCTTTTTCTAAAAAGAATCTGGTATCTCTGAAACCTAACATTTATTTTTGTAAACAATCACAACTTACATGTTGAAATCAATTCAGTGTGTATTTTACACAAAAAACATTTAAAGAATTACACAAGGCTGTAAAACTAAGATAATTAGCCATTTGCCAGAATTTCTGGCTGCTGCTACATGGATTCACATGTTAAATATCAAATATTTTATTTCAACCTAAGTTCTAATAATAGTGGGATTGGCAGTATTTTTGAAGAAATCTCACTCAAAATCCTTTCTACAGCCAGAGTAGTTTGGCCATGTAAAATGAGGTAATACCTATATCTGTCCAAAAATTTATGTTCTAAAGGAAATAATTTTCCTCTTGATTCTGGGTCATCCTAAAAAGGGATTAAAGTTTCTGGAATGAAATGCACAACTTTATTTATGTATTTTTCTACATGAAGAATACTCAAATGTTAATGAACAGTTAAACATTAGGTACCATTTTAAACTTACTATTTTATTTTTTATTAAATGTCAATAATGTCCTATTTTGTCAAATTTACTAAAAAGCAAACATGTTAGAATATTTCTGAGGGCAACATAATTTAGAAAATTAACTTTGAAAGCCAATTTGGCAATATTTATTGTAAGTTTTATTAAGTGTTTCCAGGCTTTGGATTCAGGTGTATCATTTCTGGGAATTTATTCTGGAGAAAAAAAATCCTATGTAAAATAACTATATTTAACTTTTTTTTTTGCCCAGTAATAGGAAAATATGTAAATAAAACATGACACATTTACTCAGTGAAATATCTTATAACAAATATAAATTATCGTAGACTATGTGGCAGCATGGAAAATTGTTCAACAAAAAAAAAGGGAAATACAAACACAATGGGAGCTAATCCTAAGTATCTAAATACACACATGGAGTTCTGATTTTCAGTGATTTATATGTAGATTATTGGAAAATATAGTGCCTTATGCTACTTTTGAAGTTAGTTGATATTATGGCCTAGCCTGAAAATTCAAATTCATAACACTTGGAAAGAAGACAGATAGTATTTGAGGCTTGATTGAATTCTACGTAAGAGGGTAAAAGAGAAGAGTAAACACTGATTCTTGGCCAGTCAGTTACGTATTCAAAAAATTCATGTATTCATCAGATTCTTTCTCTAGGCCAAGTTGCATGCTAACACAAAAATAGGTATGTTATGCGTCCTCAATGAGCTTAAATTCTAGGGCAAGCTTGTCCAATCCGTGGCCTGAAGGCCACATGTGGCCCAAGACAGCTTTGTAAACTTTCTTAAAACATAATGACGGCTGTGCACAGTGGCTCACACCTGTAATCCCAGAACTTTGGGAGGCCGAGGTGGGTGGATCACGAGGTCAGGAGATTAAGACCAGCCTGGCCAACATGGTGAAGCCCAGTCTCTACTAAAAATACAAAAATTAGCTGGGTGTGGTGGTGCGTGCCTGTAATCCCAGCTACTTGAGAGGCTGAGGCAGGAGAATTGCTTGAAGCTGGGAGGCGGAGGTTGCAGTGAGCTGAGACTGAGCCACTGCCCTCCAGCCTGGTCACAGCAAGACTCTGTCTCAAAAAAAAAAAATAAATAAATAAATGAGATTTTTTTTTTGCGATTTTTTTTAAGGTCATCAGCTATTGTTATTGTTAGTGTATTTTATGTGCGGCCCAAGACAATTCTTCTTCCAATGTGGCCCAGGGAAGCCAAAAGATTGGACACTGCTGTTCTAGTGGGGAAAAAAAATGAACTAACTTGGTAAAGATATAAAAGCAATATGACCTGCACTAAATGTAATCATGGGATTATTTTTGCTAATTCGTTAACTTATTCAGTAATTCATTCTTTGGCATAGTATTGTGGTAGCAAGCCTGAGCTTTGGAGTCAAAAATCTTTGTAACACTGGGCAACATACTTAAATTTGCTAAACTTTGGACTCCTCATCTGCTAAATGGGCTTAATAATATCATCAGATTTGACGTGATAATTAAATATAAAAATATGAATAAAGCACCCAGGTCTATATACTGCTCCTGAAATGTTAATTTTCCTGCAGCTTTTCCTGTTGATTCTGAGCATCCTGAAAAGGGATTAAAGTTTCTGGAATGAAATGCACAACTTTATTTATGTATTTTTCTACATGAAGAATACTCAAATGTTAAGAATTCTAACAAATATGTTCCTCAGATAAATACAGTATCTTTTTCTACTAAGTGAAAATTTTGAAAGATCTCTTCAGACTGTTTAAATATCAAAACAGTTTTAGGAATTCAGTGTAAATGAATTAAGAGTAGGCATATTAAATTTTCTTTGAAATACACCAAACGTTTATAGCTAACATTAAATGTTAAAGACAAAGACAAGGATTTCCAAAATACATGCTAAATCTCCAAACTGATACCAAAAAACAAGGGTAAGGAAAGTTTTCATAGAATTATCTTTTTAAACATTATGTCATATAATCAATATATTTAGTCTGTGGAGGCAAGACTAATCTAAGATCTCTCCTGACTTTTAGCCCTGGATATTATTAATGAGCACTGCATTAACTTCCAATTTTGATAACAAATATGCTTTAGTTGTCTTTTTCTTGCACAAAAGGAATGAACCCATACTTTTCTCATTGGATGGCTTTTAACTGAGAGAAAGAAAGAAAGGACACAAAGATGACATTAGCCATATCACACACTCTGGGGGATTTCAATATTACTAGGAATATTATATTCCTCTTGAATAAAAGCTTCCAAAGAGCATGACACATTATTTCTTCAAAGAAGCTTTCCCTTTTGCCATCAATTGACATGGCTGAGAAATTACTCTTATAATTCTTCATAAGGGAGTATGTATCCTAATCGGAACATTCATATAAGGTTAAATTTCCCAAAGTGCTTTTCTATCTATAACTTGTTTGGGATATTATATTTTTCAATGCAAAGCTGCTTGATGAGTGTGACTCAGTTGTCAGGTTAAATGTACAAGTAATCAATAATACATTTCTAAGTTTTCCAATGATTATTTGTATTTGTATAACTAAAGAGAAAAAAATACTGGTAGGAGAAAAGGGCTCTTCTTGGTTCTCAGAGAAGCTCCGAGTCATTTACTCTCACGTACTTATGAAGTCTCACTTATTCCTGCAAACAGAAGGGGTAAGTTGATGTATGATTCAAAAGCATGAATAAAAACATGCTGTTGTATTTGGCTTTGCTTTCTTGACATCTAACCTGCAACCCAAATGCTGAGTACGACTTCAACAGATTAAAGTGGTGGCTTATGATACAATCCGGAAAGGAAGTAATTCAATAAGTTTTGTATAACATACAACAGCAATTCTATCTGTTCTGTTGATAGCTAAATAAAACACATTTTATTCCTGCTTCCATGATAAATTAGAATTAAAAGCTAGCTGATTTTTTTTTTCACTGACATATAAATAACCCTGAATTAAGATTTGGAAAATTTCAATTTGGTTCTGGCGATCTCATTAACTAATCAGCTTTGTTTTTATGTATTATAACTAGTACTACCTTTCCAGATCTCAAGTATTTCATGTGTACAATTATAGAATTGCAGTAAGCCATCACTGGGGCACTTTCTGGATTTTAAATTCGGTAGATTGGAAATTCTGACACCGAAGCTGACTGTCTCAGTTAAGGAAAGTGTTTCAGAACACTAACCTATTTCCACCTGGACACACATCAAGCAATGAGATGTTTCTATACTTTCTTCTCCTCCCACTCTTTCTTGGACCATCCCACCACTTCACTAAAACTGCTGATTTAAGGACATCAAATGACTTCCATGTTGATAATCCAGCGGTCAGTTCTTTTTCCTCTAGACTTTTACACAGCATTTGATACAACAAATTACTTGCTTTTTCTTGAAACATTTCTTCATCTGGTTCCTGGAACATTATTAACATCATTCTCTCTTATATCTCCCTCAGTATGTGACTCCTCCCACACTTTTGCTTAATCCCTTTTTCTTGACCTTTAATGACTGAAGCATCTCAAGTGTCATTTCTCAGATCTCATCACTTTTTCATCTACATTCACTACCTAAGTGATCTTATCAAGTCCTGTAGCCTTCGAAACATAGTAGCAACTCATAATAGTATCTCTGGCCAGGAATTATCCCTTTAACTTCAATATTAAAATCCAACTGCATACAATATGTCTTTATTTGGGGACCAAATAGGCATTTCAAACTTAACATGTCCAAAACCATTATCTTGATTCCCACTATCTACCTGCTTCCAAATCTTTCCTTCTAGTCTTCCCCATCTAGGTAAAGGACCATCACACTCTACCGGTAGTCAAGACAAATATTTTAAGATCATCTCTAACTCATCTCTGGAACAGAATTCCTACCCTATAATTTAAAAATCTTCTTTAAAAAATATTATAGATATACAGAATTTTCTTAATTCTACTTATTTGTTCATTACATACTCATTTATCCACACCAAAACTTCTTTTTATTTATTTAATCTTCAATTCATTTTTAAAAATAACATCACAAGCACTCATGAACCTATTATCATTCGATATAAAAACTGGTACTCAATGGATAATCTATATATGCATCCCCCAGACTTCCACAACATCCCCCTGCCACTCCTAACCCAATAACCATCAAGTTGCTTCATTCACTATTTCCTTGCTATAGGTTTATATATTTTTAACTCATCTTTATGTATTCCTCTACATTTTATTAGCTTCTTAAAAACACTTTCATGGTGTATGTACATTTATTTTATACTCAATATTATATTGCTGAGATTCATCTATGTTGTTGCATGTGGATGAGGTTAATTCACTGTGACTGTTTTACTAATATGATTTATTAATATTAATGTTAATATTAATTCTATTATGTGACTATCCAACACGAGATAGATTCACTCTTGTGTCAATGAACTAAAATGATTGTTTCTAGGTTTTGGTCACTGTAAGCACTGCATCTGTAAACAATCTTGTACATGTAAAAAGTTTCTCCCAGATGGTAGCAGATGCTTTTAGTATCTTGCCCAGATTCTCAGGGACTCCTTTACTGGGTTCTGTTGGCGCGGCTGCTAAACGTTTCCACCTGCAGCTTTCCCTGAGTGACAGCACTTGCAAAATTGATCCAATCTTACCCGGGTTGCTGGGCTTGTGCTCCTCCCACCCATTCTCCTCACTGGAGGCAGCTGGGAGTCAATGTAGGTGTACAAAAGCCCTACTACCTAGTTTAGCTTTGCTGCTTTCACTATCCTGCTTTCTAACTCCCTGTTAAGTATCTCCTAAGTGCATTGCCTTAACAAATCATCGTCCAAGAATCCCTGTCTCGGGGTCTGCTTCTAGGAAATTTGACCCAAGACGCATGTATCTGCCTAGGGTTGTGGAGTGTAAGAAAGTACAATTTTACAAGACAGTGTCTGTTTTTTAAGTGATTGTATTACTTTACATTTCCACCAGTAATACATAAATGAGTCTGTGGATCCATATCTTCTCCATCACTTGATATTTTCAGATTTTTAATTTTTTTTTCCAATAGAAGAGGTGTAAAATAGGATCTCATTGTAATCTTGATTTTTTAAATACTCATTAATAAAGCTAAGTACTTATTTGTATGTATCGGCCATATATATTTTTATAACATGCTGGTTCATGTCTTTTTTTCTCTCATTTTTAATTAGTTCTCTGAGTTTTTCTGAACAAATCATGAATTTTTTAATACATGATTGATATCATTCCATTGTTATCTGTAGGCATTGCAAATACTACCTAAATTTGATTTGTCAGTTATACGTTCATTAGCGTTTTCAGACCAAAAAAATGAAAAAAAAATTAAGAGTAAAATTTAACATCTTTACACAGCTAGATATTTTGTAGATTTAAGAGTTTTGCCTACCTCAAGGTCTAAATGCTGATACGTAGTATATTCTTTATTATTCAGTGCTGGGTAGTTTTTAATCCCATTAGAATTTCTTTTTCAATGATTAAATAATTTATCAGAGTTGTGATTATTTGATTTCTAATTACTCAGAAAAAATTTACATATCTTTTGTTATTTTCTTCTAATTATTATATTATCAGTGAATATAGTCTGCATATACCTAGTCTTTGAAATTTTGAGGCTTTCATTTACCTTTTAACATTATCAACATTTATAAATATTCCATGTAGGCCTAAACAATAGAATTTTCTAATTGTTGGATGCAGAAATGGTTTTTCATATCTCTCAGATCAAGCTTATTAATTTTGTTCTACTGATTGTATTATCTGCTTTTCTTTGCTTGAATTATTTTTGTGTTGAAATTTCATATTATGCTGGTAATTTTCTAAATTTTTCTTGCAGTTCTAATTTTTGCTTCATATAATCCAAGGCCATTTCATTAATTGCATACATGTTTAGAATTTCTGTATCTTCTTACAGAATTGGACATTCTGTTCTTGTGTTTTGAGTCTTCTTGATGCTTGTTTATGATGGTCTATTCCTAATAATATCTCCTACCATCTATTCACCACATATCGTGGCCAGAGTGATCTTTTAAAACCTAAGTTAGAGAATATTACTCATCTGCTGAAATACTGTAATGTTTTCCCCTTTGACTCAAAATAAAATTCAACATTACAATAGGCCCCCAGTGCTTATTCTGACAAATGACTGCCTCCTCTAACTCATCGCTTACTATATTTCCTTGCTCCTTCAGTGCAGCTGCAGTCGCTTCTTTGCTTTTCTCTGACCAGGCCAAAAATGTGCTTAGCTCAGGGCCTTTCATTTCCTATTTTCTATAACCGGATGGTCCTCACCCGACACAACTCTGTGGCTTACTTGCTTCCTTCACACAAATCCCCATACTGGAACACTCTCTATAAAAATGTCACTCCCCAACAAACACATCATCTCTCTCCTGTCTTTACCCTGGATATTTTAAAATAATTTTTCAACATCATTTGTTTTTCTATTCTTTCCATAAAAGTAGCACTTGCTATTTCACTCACTGACATGTGTGGCAGACTAAATCAATCATTTATTTCCCTAGAGAACATCCACCCCTCCCCTTCTATTCCTTATTTTGGTGAGAGTTTATTTAACTCTTCAGCCACTTGTTACATCTTACAACTGGTATATCCCAAGGGTCACAGAATGAAGAGTGTGTGATTGAGTGCTGAGTTAGCCCTGCAGGAGAAAAGGATATAAACAGAGAGTATAACAGATACCAAAGGACAGATACATGTAGTTTTCAAGACATCAGAAAACAAAATGGACATATATTCAGAAAATTGGACAGATTAAGAACCCTGCATTGACTAATTAGATACTTTGAAGGGCACAGACTTTGACAGTCATGGAAGTGCGTCCCTTAAACCTCCTTTCAAGAGAAAACCCATTATGAGGAGTGTACTCAGCTGAGAGCACCCACTTGCCACTTCTTCAGAATCTTCCACCCTATTGTGGAATGTCAAGGCACATTCCCCAGCATTCCAGGGCAGCTCCTATACAATGACTGACCATGGTGGGGGTGCTAGCTGAGACATGCCTGCCCAGTGCAGCTAAACTTTCATGAGAAATCGTTGTTTTGGGGGTCCCCACCAGGCTGGTCAAGGTTTCCTCAGAGCTCTGTGTGGCTCTAGGCTCCTCCTACCAAATCCTTCTTTCTTCCCTCACTGTCTTCATAGGTGTCAGGCCCATATTGAGTCTGGAGTTGGTTCCTGCTGGTGGGTTCGTGGTCTTGCTGACTTCAAGAATGGAGCTGCAGACCTTGGAGGTGAGTGTTACAGCTCTTAAAGATGGCACGGACCCGAGAGTGAGCAGTGGCAAGGTTTATTGTGAAGAGCGAAAAGACAAAGCTTCCACAACCAGGAAGGTGGCCCAAATGGGTTGCTGCTCCTGGCTGGGGTGGCCAGCTTTTATTCCCTTATTGTCCCCTCCCATGTTGCATTTCCATCCTGTCAGCGTGCCCTTTTTAAAAGCCTCCCTGCGATTGGCTACTTTTAGAATTCTGCTGATTGGTGCATTTTACAGAGCGCTGATTGGTGCATTTTACAATCCTCATTAGACAAGAAAGTTCCCCAAGTCCCCACTTGACCCAGAAAGTCCAGCTGGCCTCACCTCTCAATATGAACAGTCTGAAGTCTCTCTCAAACTACTCCTGTTTTATCTCTCCTGTATCTTTTACAGACATTCTCCAACCCCATTCCACCAAAAAAGTCTCTTTCACTTCTGATTTCAACTTAGTGTCTACTTCCTAGACAACTGAAACTGACAACAAACAGAGGCCCTTATTTGAAGCGGGCCATTAAAATATAAAGTGACAAGAATTTAATTGGGATAGATTTGAAATGTGTTGACTAATTATTCATTTATTCAGCAAATATTTGGGAACCCATTATGCATCAATGTGGTTGTCTTCACAAATATGATGTTACATTTTTAAGAGGAAACCAAAACGTTTTTCTTTCTTGTTTCCATTATAGTCGTAGGAATTCAGAGAAAATATTTCCCTGTTCTTCCATTGTCTGGGTCGTGATTGCAGTGTTTCAGTACCTTATCTCTTGTGAAATGAAATAGCTTTCATTTTAAATAACTAGGCTTCTTCAACTAGCCACATTTGCCAGATGATAATAGACCATAAAAAATAAAGAGAATCAAGTACCTAACTGCCCAATTAAAGATCAAAACAGTGACAAAATCAAAGTAGAAGATTATATTTCTGGAATGCTTGAATTCTCCTAATAATTGGAATGGGAATAAAAACAAAAATCATATATCACACTATTATCAAGGATTTAGAATAGATTCATTAATAAAATAAAGTTTGCCTTCCTTTTATGCAATAGATATGTCCTGGAAAGATGTATGCAAACTGAATTTGTCTAATCGAATCATGTACCAATGCTTTTTATTAAGGAAAATTATGAATTTCTTACCAAAGAATTGTCCAGAGTTTTATACTGGTTTTGCTTAAATCAAGGTGAATTCTCAAGATGGCATATTTCAATATACTAAATATAATAAATAATTGAAGAGGAAATATTTAGTAATTAAATTCAAAAGCTATATCTTGGAAGCTGGATTCCTACAAATTGAAATGGGAAATGTCTCTAGTTCAATTTCATTTCTCTAAATTTGTAAAATAATGTATTTTTAAAATCAATATTTTACTCTTTAAGATATCTTTGCCCCTTTTAAATTTATCTTTGCTTTCATGTACTCAGAAAGAAGAAATAAGGACAAATTTTCTTTCTACAATACATATTAATAGTCTCCTCTTTCCTGAGAATATTTTTATTGCAAATATATAGTCATATATATGTAAGATAAGGATATTTTAAATAATATTTTAAATGTTATTAATATAATGTTTTAGCTTATACAAATTGTAAATCAGAGTTCATCTATAATTGATTCCTAAAGACTGAAAAATGGTAAAGGGAAGACGATAAAATTAGCTAGTTTCTATAGAAGGAACATGATGTGCTGAGTAATAACTATGAATTCCAAATGTCAAAATCTACTCTTACATAAAATAATTTCAAAAGCTTCCATCACCAGGATAAAATATCATGTTAAACTACCAAATTCCATCCAATAATTTGTTTTCCATGAAATGTTTGTAACAGAAACAGGACATATTACCATGACAATTTGATGTAATCAATAAAAATATTTATGTGCTGATTTCATGAAAACAAGTTTTATATCGGGATGAAGATGAAGATTAGGAGAAAACAGCTCCTGCTCAGAATTTCAGAGCACCAAGGGCCAGACGATGATGTCCAGATAGTGGTTTTTGAAATTTCAGTGTTTTAGAGGGTTTCTCAAATGGCTCTTTTTGATTCTGCAAGCAGACTGCTTCAAAGGGACAGCTGCTTCCCTGGAGTTCACTTAAGTATCTGTAGGCATGATCTTGATGGGTCATATATTAAATATCTACTGCTTATTCATTTAGCTTCCCCAGGACACTCTAGTTAAGAGGTTACACTGGCTTTCCATTCAAAGGCAGAGCTAAAGCAGAACACAGAGCAGAACTACCTTTGACTTTACAGTCACTGTTAGCTTTTTTTCACATAAAATATCATGTGCTGTAGATTTTGAAGATACAGTAGCTGAATCCACATGCCTACAGTTTTTAAGCAACATAAAAATGTAAAATTGTAGAATAGCACATTGCTCTCAGTGAGCTGAGATCGCGCCACTGCACTCCAGCCTGGATGACAGAGCGAGATGCTGCCTCAAAAAAAAAAAAAAAAAAAAAGGACACTATCCTAACTTCTAAGATTTTTTAATATTGGGAAGATAAAAATATGTTACCAGGTTACCTTATATAAATTATCTCCCCTTTTCTTTCAAGCACTGGCACATGTACTCTTGAAACATGGACTTTAGGAAGGGCACAGAAGCCAATTATTGTGATGCTGTGTAATAAGCTCAATAATGGTAAAGATTTCAAATGTTGGTATCTCTAGGGGAGCACAGAAGAGAACGCAAGTAACTTCTCCTGGGGAAATTTACAAGTAATATTATCCCGGCAGCAGCAGGTAATATTCCTGTGTCCCTTTCTGTATGGGATTTTGTAACCTGTAAAATATAGAAGTTAGAGAGTGAGGAACCCAAAAAGCCCCAATCATTTGAAGGGTGATACTAATTTCAGGAATGTTTGAAGAGTTTAGGTCTAAAGAACTTTGAGTATTCTTGCTTTTGGTTATATTGGACGTGAAGATTTAATATAATGGATTGTAAATTCAAGTTATGAATATACTCATTTTTTAAATTCAGAGGTTCTGAAGAGAATCTGCACCTAATGAATTAAGTTCAACGATTTATCTTAAAGAAAACTTGTGGAGTTGAAAGCCTCAGGCCAAAATACAATGCAATGTTAATTTTTTTTGTGTGTTTTTTTTTAAGTGGGGGAAATTTTTTCTCTCTAGGATATGACTCTATGTTCCACTATTCTTTCTATAACATGAGATACCCACAAGAATTTGTTGAAGAATTGTATAATTTCCTTGAGACTTAGTTTTCTTTTCTTATTTCATTTTTAAATATATATCTTCGTTTGAATTGACCCACTCTATTTTATAACTTACACTTGGCAGCAGTTATCTACTGCTTGCCTTAAAATTACCCCCAAGTAACTCTAAGTATCCCCAAATTCCTCTAAGTAACTCTAACCAACTTAATTATGTTTTGATGGGTGAGCAATTTAGACAGGGTTCAACTGTGTTATTCTTCTGTTCTATGTAGTGTAAAATGAAGTTATCTGATGATATTCAGCTGGTAGATGGACTAGTCTTAGGGTCCAAGATGGCTTTGTTCACATGTCTAGAGCCTTTGCAAGGATGGCTAAAAGGCCAGGCTTAACAGAGTCTGACCACCAAAACACCCACACATGGCCTCACCTTCATACTCTCTGGGTAGCCCAACTTACATGACTCTAGACAATCAAAGAACTGTCCTAGGAGAGACAGAAAGAGGTTAAAGTGTTCCTGTATCCTGGTCTTGGAAGTTCTAGATTGTCACTCCTGCTACATTCTGTTGAATGAGAGTGAAACTTCACCTCTCATTAGGAGCAATAGCAAAGAATTTGCAGCCATCTTTAGTCTACCACAGTCTGACCTCTGGTCACCAATGATTTATGTTTTCCCCATTTGCAAAATACACTTGATGCCCTCTTAAAGCTCCCCAAAATGTTATCCTATTACAACACAGGATTTTGACATGTAAATCAGTTCCAGGTTAAAAATATATATACCTATATTCTGCTCCAACTATATATTTCTGCATAAAATATATCCAAAACCATAATGGCTTAGAATATATTTATTATTTCTCATGATTCTGTGCATTTACTGGGCTTGGTTGTGTGTTCTCCTTCCGTGTCTCTCATGCTGTTACATTCAGGCAGCACCTGGGACTGAGGTTATCTTAACAGCTTCTTTACTCTTCATCTGGTGTCTGGGCTGGAAGACTGAAAACCTGGGATATGGTCACCCATATGTCTTCATGCAACCTCTCCAAATGGCTAACTTGTGTTTCCTCACAGCAGGATAGTTAGACTTCTTACATAATGGCTGACGTCTCCCACAGCCAGGGTCTGAAGATGCCAGCTTTTTAAGACTCAGAAGCGAAAACTGGCACAATGTCACTTCTACAATATTTTATTGGCCAAAAACTGCCAAAATTCAATGGGAGGAGATAAACGTCCCACATCCACAGAAGTGTCAAATAATTTGTGGCCACCTCTAATCTGCCACAGTCCCATCTCTGGCCACATTCCTCCAAAAACCAAAATACATTCACACCCTCCAAAGACTTCCCAAAGTCTTATCCAATTATAGTATCAGCTCAGAGCCAAGGTTTAGGATCTTGTCACCTAAATCAGCTCCAGGTGTGGGGATCTCTGGGTACAGTTCCTCCAATACATCTCTTCAAGTAGAGTTCTAGTCTATCTGAGGCCTTGTGAACTAATGAGACAAGTTTTATGACGTACCCCCCACACATCAATGTTTGCCAATGTTTGTTGGCAAACATTGATGAGATAGGCATAGGCTGACCACAACAGACCTTCCCTTTCATGGAGGGTAGAGGAGAAGAGAAACCGCAAAACAGTCACTGTAGTTCATGGAAATTCTGAAATACAGCTGGGCACTTGTTAACAATCATTGGTAGGCCGGGTGCTGTGGTTCATGCCTGTAATCCCAGCACTTTGGGAGGCTGAGGCGGGTGGATCACAAGGTCAGGAGATCGAGACCATCCTGGCTAACATGGTGGAACCCTGTCTCTACTAAAAATACAAAAAATTAGCCAGGTGTGGTGGCGGGCGCCTGTAGTCCCAGCTACTCTGGAGGCTGAGGCAGGAGAATGGCGTGAACCCAGGAGGTGGAGCTTGCAGTGAGCCGAGATCACGCCACTGCACTCCAGCCTGGGTGACAGAGCGAGACTCCATCTCAAAAAAAAAAAAAAAAAACAATAATTCGTTAGGGACCCTCCATCCTACTTGGAAGTAATTCCTTGGTTCCACTTGCTTCCATCCTCCTTGGAAATAATTCCTTGGGTTTATTGTTATGACTTTATATTCACTGCTCCATTTATATAAAAAAATGGCCAGCATTGGACACTATGTACCCTTTTTTACTACTCCCTACTTGTAGATATTTGGAGTCCTAAAGCTTCTTCTGTTGTTGTCCTGTTCCTAAACCATTTAGTCTTAAGCCGGTGGTGTAATTCTCTTAAAAACTTTGTGACTTTTCTACAAGCCTTTTTGGAATTCACTCAATCAAACAAAAACAAAAAAACTACACCCACCAATTGTGTCAAGACAAGCTCCTTTGGCCACCTGGGAGACTACTGGGCAATAACATCATCGAGTTTATTCTATCATCCGTACTCTTGGTTTATTTACCCAAAGACTACATTTTCCTGCCTTGGAATTAGTCTTTTGCTTGAGACTATGCCATACTTTGAGAATATTTTACTAGAAGAGATGGGGAATGAGAGACAGTTTTAATTTCATTTCTAACATGTCCTAACTTTATGCTTCCTCTAAATTCTGCTGGAAGACTGGAATGTTTTACGTTTAGGTTATCTCTCTTTTCGTATTTTATCCTAAGGACCTATAAGAAGTCAGTTGGCACTTTCTATATTCTGCCTGGAATTGTCCCCAGTGAGATTGTGAGTTCATTACTTGTCCTTTTTATTCTCCATACTTCTACAGATAACAGAGCTGGTGAACTTTTTTTCGCTATATAAAAAGACTCTTCTTTGCTCTAAACTCTAAATGTTTCACTTAGTGTCCTTTAACTCCCAATAGTTTTTTCAAGGCCCTTCTAGCATTCAAAATAATTTGCTCACATGTTTTCCAGATTCTACCTGCCACCTATGTTCAAAGCCAGTGTCACATGTTTTAGGTTTAGGTGACAGCAGGTCCCCACTTCTTGCCGCCAAATTCTGCTTTGATTATCTATTATACTGTAAGAAAAATAATATAAAAATTAGCAAATAAAAACAATAATCATCGTATTCTATCTTGTGATTTTGTGAGTCAGAAATTTGATCAGTACTGAGGCAATTCTTTGATTACATTGCTGAGGTTCCCTGGCAGTGCTCACCTGGCAGAGGCTGGTATAGATGGTCAAATATGGCTACTCCCATAGCTGAAGTCTTCACAGGAATGTCTAGAAGCCTGGTTTCTTCTGAGACTATCCACCAAAGTACTTACATGTGTCCTATCTAGCTTGGCAGCCTTAACATGAAGGACTTCTTACATGTGTCTTAGGGCTCCAAAGAATGTGTTATATCAGATCTGGGTGAAAACTGAAGGCTTCTAATAACCTAGCCTTTGAAATTTCAGAATGTCACTTCCACTGCTTTCAATTGGTCCAGCAAGACATTCCAACCTAGATTCAAGGTGAAGAAAAGTATAGTCTCCCTCTCACTGGGAGGAGTAGCAAATAATTTGCAGCCATTTTTAATGTACCACACATTTCTACTACACAGAATCCTTTTCATAAAAAACACATACTGTGATATGGGCTTTTGGGCATCTTCGATATGAAGGTTGTTTTGAAACTAGCAGTTAATTCTACAATGAATAATTGTGTTGTGTTTAAGAGTCATATCATTAGTTTTCATGAGGAAATTCCTTGAGTCTTAAAATAACAAGTCTGCAAATGCGTGTTTAAAAATAGTTTTCTAAATATTTTGTGTGTGCAGTTATGATTCTGTTCTGAAGTGCAGATACATCTTTGGGAAGATAAAGTGTTTTTAAGAAGTAGGTTAAATGGTTTTTTTTACAATTAAATATGGGAAAATTTTTCACATTATGAAAATATTTTACATAAGGACCTCATCAGGGGCTGCAAAGGTAAATCTGTGAATTACTTTGGGTGGTAAGATTGTCATCTGTAGTAGAAGGCAAAAATGGCCCAAATTTTTACCCTTCCAAAATCCATGCCCTTGCCATGTAACTTTACAGTTACTTCATAATTTTTTTTTTTTAACTTCCTCTACTCTGGCTCTGGTCTTAGCAAACACAAATAGAAACGATAGTTTGTCAGTTTTGAATCTGGGTCTCACGAGTCTTTGCATACTTGCACTTCTGTTATTCCCATAAGAACGTGCTCAGACTAGCTTACTGGAGAAAAAGTGAAATGTGGAGCATAGCTGAGTTGCCCAAGTCACTCCAACTACAGTCAGCCTGGCTTAGCCAACAGTCAGCACACACTCAGGCATGTGGGTGAGTCTGATACCTAAAGAACTCCAAGCAAAGCCAAGCATGAATCACCAGCACACAGGCTCATCACCTAAATGAGTACTATTATTTGAAACACTTACTTTTGAGATGATTACTCATTAAGCATTATTGTAGGAAGATATAACTGACTCAGAAGTCAGTATGAGGAGTAGGGTGATGCCATAAAGCATCACTAAAATATATAGCACTGGTTTGGGGACCAAATGGTAGGCAGAGGATGGAAGAGACTTTAATAGGAAGTTGGACAAATGGCAAGGGAGCCACCATA
Organism: Pongo abelii; assembly: GCF_028885655.2. NCBI lineage: Eukaryota > Metazoa > Chordata > Mammalia > Primates > Hominidae > Pongo > Pongo abelii. The sequence continues at coordinate 153,853,281 of NC_071985.2, forward strand.
GAGAGCTAAGATGTGATAACCACGTTATGCAGTTGCAAAACATTTGGTAAAACTCTTAACTGCTTTAACTAAAATAAAGTAACTAATGAATGTTTATCTTGGCACAGAAATTTCTAGGAAGAATTGGAAATAGCAGTTGTTTCTTATTAACTACATGCGAAAATGTACCACAGTAAAACGATGAGCTCAGAATAGTGCTGAGAGTGTGCAAATACAATTTAGAGGAAAGATAGTGGGATGTGAACCTGCCAAACTGGAAGGTAAACTATTTCTCATTTCTAGCCTCTCATGCTAGACATGGCCTCAGATATAAGGTCGAATAAAGGGTGAGGCTCTGGACCACTTTATGATGACCTCTGAGAGGATTAAGTAATTAACAGTAGATTCCCTCACCTGGACAAAATGTAACCTCTAGGAACTGAATGGAATGGTTCCCTAGCAGTCTGTATAACCCAAGCACCAGAATCAAGTTGGACAGACATCAAATAAGTAAGTAAATAAATAAATAAATAAATAGTGTGTCTTTGGAGCTTAATGTGGACTAGATCAAACGTTTAAAATATACTCAACAGGTCAGGCATGGTGGCTCATGCTTGTAATCCTGGCACCTTGGGAGGCTGAGGCAGGTGGATGACTTGAGCTCAGGAGTTGGAGACCAGCCTGGGCAACATGGCGAAACCCTGTCTTTACAAAAAATATGCCAGCCAGGCATGGTGGCAGGTACATGTAGTCCCAGCTACTCAGGAGGCTGAGGTGGGAGGATCACTAGAGCCTGGGGAGGTTGAGGTTGCAGTGAGTCATTATTGGGCCACTGCACTCCAGCCTGGGTGAGAGAGGGAGACGCTGTCTCAATAGAAGTAAATAAATAAAATAAATACACTCTACAATGTGTGTGTGCATGTGTGTGTGTGTGAAGATTTTTGCTCTGTAGCCCAAGTGGGAGTGCAGTGACATGAACACGGTTCACTGCAGCCTCAACCTCCTGGGCAATCCTCCGGCCTCAGCCTCCTGAGTAGTTAGGACCACAGGCTCATGCCCCATGCCTGGCCACACTTAACATTTTTGAGAGTCACATTGGCAAAAGAATCAACAGGCTGGTCCACAATGGACTGAAATTTTTCAAAGTATAGAGAGGCTTCTAGGACCCCATACTTACATGATGAGAAGCAAACTTTGAATGACCTTTATTGAGCATATTTGCTAATGCTGCCTTCAAAAGCGGCAAAAGAGTTCATGGAAAAGAAAAGATAGTCCAGAGGGTAGAGCTAAGAGCTATAGAGAATAACAGAAGGGGAAACTCTTCATAGGTATAAGAACTGGACCTAAGAGCATTCTCTATCTCCAGAATAAAGGACCTGATTGTAATTTCCCAGTGTAATTTTAGAACATTTAGATGAGTGACTGCCATAGAGCTTTTCATTCTTTCCTTTTTCCAATGATAGTACATTATTGCTTTTAACCTACCACTATTCCACTACTGTAAGTTGAATGTGGTTGAAATAGAAAACTGGTCTTCTTTTGGTTTGTAGGTTGCCAGGTCAGGAATAGCTACATTCAAATTGACATAAATCATAATATCCTGGACTTGGAGCCCATGTGTGGTTGGATGAGGAGGTGAGTATATTTTATATAAGAGAGATAAATGAATAATTCTGTCCATCAGAACAGACTAGGGTCATGCAAAGCTCAGATTCTTCATTTCTCTGGATTCACATTCTTCGACACATAGATTGTTGATGACCTTTCTCCCTGACACTTAGCTAGATTGTGAACCCAGAATTCAAGAAAGCTTTGAGTTTATATTTTCTGTCTCTTAATCCTTTGCTATCACCTTGACAACATACCCAGTAAAGTGGGATATACATGGCGGATAGTCAGTGTGCCAAGCCAAGTTCAGCCTATATCAGCAAAAATCCAGCTCATCCCCATACACCTGAATGAGTCTAGCCAAGATCTAAAAATTGCCTACACAACCCCAGTGAAAATGATCTCCTGCACTAGTCTACTAGGTAGACACTTATTTTTTTAAGATATTGATATTTAGGTTTATTTATTACTTAGCACTTTTGTGGCAATATATATTTGATAGATTGCCTTAAAAATTTTATATGACATATTTCAGTTAAACGTAAAAGTGTTGGTAATCATAAAAGTAAAAAGTGTATATCCAACCAAGTTAAGAAATAAACATTCCAAGTACTTTGGAAGTTTCTGGTCTGTACCATTCAATTTCTCTTCTTTTCTATACTCCAGAGATAACCACAATCATACATTTTTATTATTCCCAAGCATTTTAATATTCTACTATGTAGGTATTTTTCTATAAACAAAGCATTGTTTTTTATTTAAAAATGTATATAATGGTAACATTCATTATAACCTGCGATGGCTTTTTATACTCAACATCAGATATTTTAACTTTAATAATTTTTAAAAAACATAGCTCCGGTTCCATCATTTCCACTATGGCATTGCATTGTTTTGTATAGGTATGCCACAATTTATTAAAGCATTTCCTTTATGTGAACATTATGTTGTCATTTTAGGTCATTGGGCATCTTTTGGTATACTGGTTGGATGTAGAAATTTTGTTTTAAATTTTACATCCCACAGGTCTGAGGAACTGAAACAATGAAAAGTCCTTACTTCAGCATGTATTTTATTCATGGTTCAAGATTTGTCACATATATTCATCTAAAAAACACTAAATGTAATACTGTTCATGTTGGCATATTTCATACTTTATGCAAAACTGGTAGAGTTCACTTAAACATGGATTGGCTTCAACCACCAGGAACATTCAGAAAGATTTTTGAATAATATATATTTAAATATTTTATACACACTTAGTCAATGCACTATCACTCCTGGAAAATACAATAATTTGCATTAATTCTTCACAGCTTAAAATAGACAAAATATTCTTCTTAGCAAGTCACTTTTCAGACCTAGCTGGTGTATTAGTCCATTTTCGTACTGCTATGAAGAAACACCCAAGACTGGGTAATTTGTAAAGAAAAAGGTTTAAAGGACTCACAGTTCCTCATGGCTGGAGAGGCCTTACAATGATGGTGGAAAGCAAAAGAGGAGCAAAGTCACGTCTTACATGGAAGCAGGCAACAGAGCATGTGCAGGGGAACTGCCCTTTATAAAACCATCAGATCTTGAGAGGCTTATTCACTGTCATGAGAACAGCACAGGAAAACCCACCCTCATGATTCAATTGCCTCCCACTGGGTCCCTCTCACAACATGTGGGGATTATGGGAGCTATAACACAAGATGAGATTGGGTGGGGACACAGCCAAACCATATTAGCTGGGATCATCGTTCTAGGTGTGAATTAGAATACAAAATATTTTATGTGAGATTGGGTAACATTCTGTACTAAGAAGTTAGTATTATGATATAAAGTGTGTAACAAAGATCTTTTAAACGGATAGTTGTGAAGAACTATAATAAAATCACACACTAAATTTATTATTCAGCATATCTCTTAGTGATTGAACATGAGGCTTGATTTTCTTTAATAGATACAAATATGTTACTTTCATGTGTACTAAGTGAGATGTCATTATTTCAATAAGCTCAGAAACATTAAAGGCACTGTATCCAAACAAAATTGTTGACCTCTACTGTCCATGACAGCTGTGCTGCAAAATGTCAGTCTTATCCTTAATACCAAAATACTTATTTTGAAAATATTTGCACTTCACATCATTCACTATTAAGGGGAGTTTAATTTTCAAGCATGTGAAATCTAAACATCTAAACATCTAAACAGACCCATAATAAAGAATCATATAGATTATATTTTGTGTCTCAAAATAATACTATTAGAGAGGATTGAGACTTGTAATTATTTTTAACAGACCGAAGACTGACCTAATTTAACTTCCTTATTTTTAATTGTAACACAGTTCCTATTTCCATTGTTATAATATCATTTACAGGACTTAAGTGTTTATAAGAACTGAAGAAATAGTTCACATTTATAATTTATAATTATCAATAAAATATTTTATAATAACAATGATTTATTCACTTTTTGATGAAAATGGTGTATAAACATTTAGATTTTACTCTGTTTGAATGTTGTTTAACTGTTACAACTTGCCACACTCTATCTTGATTCAATTTTAGAGCTGTTTGTGTTTTTATATTTAGATTTTGCCTTTACTTCATCTACAAATTTCAATATAATAATGTGTCTGAATAATTATTGCAAATAATTGAGCATTAACTTAGTCTGGAAGTCCTCAGTTTTCAGATTTTGCATACTTTTAAGTAATATTTTCTGGTTAAAGTATGTTTGTTTTGCTTTCATAATTAATGATATTAATTAGCAAAACAGATTCTCAAGGTTTAATATAGTGAACTAGTCTCTTCATATTTTCATTTGAACCTGTTTTTTCTTAAGTTACAGATGATTCTGCTTTATTTGAGTTTCTTACAATTATTGCTTTGCAACAAACAACTCCAAAATTTAGTGGCTTACCACAACCCTAATTTATTATTTCTCACAATTGTGTTGGTTGCCTGAGTCATTTTTCTGCTGGTTTCAACTCGGCTTACTCATGCAGCTGCATTCAACTTCAGGGTCAACAGTGCTAAGCTCAGCTGGAATGATTGAGGGAGTTGAATCTGTCTCCAGGTTTTCACACTAAAAGAGGCTCTACTGTTTTAAGATCATGACGTCCTCAGGATTTCAAAATGTCAGGGCCAGCTACGGAATTTGTGGGGGTTCAATAAAAATAAAAATATGGGTCCCCTTGTTTAAAAAGTAAGAGTTTAGGGCAGGGTGCGGTGGCTCACGCCTGTAATCCCAGCACTTTGGGAGGCCAAGGCGGGCGGATCATGAGGTCAGGAGATCGAGACCACCGTGAAACACCGTCTCTACTAAAAATACAAAAAATTAGCCGGGCGCAGTGGCAGGCGCCTGCAGTCCCAGCTACTGGGGAGGCTGAGGCAGGAGAATGGCGTGAACCCGGGAGGCAGAGCTTGCAGTGAGCCGAGATCGCGCCACTGCACTCCAGCCTGAGCAACAGAGCTAGACTCCATCTCAAAAAAAAAAAAAAAAAAAAAAAGAGTTTAAAGATGACGATAGCAGAGCATTAAACCAAGTGCAAGTCCTTCTAAGTACAGATCCCAGTCAGACTTCATGGTCACATGCCCAAAAGCCAGCCCTGGAAAAGGGCAACAGTTGAAGCTGTAAAGTATCTTGGAGTCTTGGCTCTTAGATCACACTACTTCACATCTGCCACATTTTATGGCTCAATGCAAATCCCAAGAACAGCACAGATTTAAAGGGGTAGACCAGGATGGTAAGAATCTGTGATCATATTTTGCATTCTACCACAAAAGTTGTTTTAATTCTGCCCTTTTTACATCATCTAGTCACCCTCAGCATTTTCTCCATTCCAAAAGAAATAATAACATTTAAACTTTAATTAAATTATTTAATAAAATCAAATGCATTCTACCATTTTTAAACCTGCTTACTTAATTTCCAAATCTTGATTAACAGTGAGGGAATATTGAAAATAGAAAATAAAATTATAAAAACATCTATAGATTGACAATAAAAATATATTTGGAAGGAAAAGGGAGTCTTAAGCGATCATCAGGTTGTATTATGAGACTATATAGAGAAGGCTACCAGATAATTTACTATGAACAAATGCATCTGGGTGAGTGTGTATGAAGCTATTCCATTTCAATAAAACAGAACAATGTAATCCCCAGATCAAGTATAAGCTCCTGTAAAGCACAGGCATACGGTATAGCTCAAATGAGAATTATCCTCCAAAGGTGCAAAATATGCATTTCTGACTTTGTGTTAAAAGGAACCAGTTTGTTTAAAGGGAACAGAGAAGAAAGGCTTTGTAAATAAAAAATCTTTAAATTTAAGAAGCAGACAAATCTGGGGTGCTGTTATTTTTCACTGAGATCAACCCGTATCTTTTTTTTTGAGACAGGATCTTGCTCTGTCACCCAGGCTAGATTGTACTGGCACAATCATGGATCACTGTAGCCTCGAACTCCTGGGCTCAAGCAACCCTCCCACTCCAGCCTCCTGATTAGCTAGGAATACAGGCACACACCACAACAGTTGGCAGTATTTTTTAGAATTTTTTTGTAGAGACATGGTCTTGCTATGTTGCCCAGGGTGGTCTCAAACTCCTGGCTTCAAGCAGTCCTCCATCCTCAGCCTCCCAAAGTGCTGAGATTACAGATGTGAGCCACCGCCTGGTCTCCCTCATGTCTTTAGAGCAGCTGTGTTGAGGTCACATGCTACAATTAGCAATGAAAGGCTGTTTTATAATTTTGAAGGATTCCATCCATTTTACCACCAACATTTAGATGTTTTCAGTTTAATTTTAACATTGTCTTTCTGATTTATTAACTTATTTTTAAATGCCTCTTTCTAAAAGAAACAAGCCCTAATTCTCTCCAACAATTCTAATCTTCCAGTAACATTTTATCACAGCTTCTCTATGCTCTCATTCTAAATACCCATTGTCTTCCTTTTCTAATGTCTGAAAACATGTAGAAAGATAATTGTTTTCAACTCTTATAATTGTTGCCTACATCTAATTTGTACAAGATCAAATCATTTGTTTAATAGAAGGGACATGAACATAATATATTTTGTCGTAAACTATGAGAATTGTAGAGAATTGTGTATTCATCTGTTCTCATGCTGCTAACAAAGACATATCTGAGACTCGGTGATTTATAAAGGAAAGAGGGCAATTGACTCACAGTTCAGAATGGCTGGGGAGGCCTCAGGAAACTTACAATCATGGCAGATGAGGAAGCAAACATGCCCTTCTTCACATGGTGACAGCAAGGAGAAGTGCTTAGCAAAAGGGGGAAAGCGCCTTATAAAACCATCAGATCTCATGAGAACTCAGTATCATGAGAGCAACACAGGAAAGACCCACCCCCATGAATCAATTACCTCCCACAACATGTAGGAATTGTGGGAGTTACAATTCAAGACGAGATTTAGATGGAGACACAGCCAAACCGTATCACATTGGTTGGACCTGTTACTACAGGGAGTAAAACAGTTTAGTAACAGAACTGCAAAAGATTTCCTGATCTTCCATTAGGAGCTACCGGTTTTTGTTGTTACTGCAGTTTTTCCACTTGAGAAAGACACAGTGAAAAAGCAAAGACACAGGGATGTCTGTTTACAACTTCAGGGTAATTGAGGGATTCACCCATTCTGCTGAGAGTGCAACAAAGAGCTGAAAACTCCTTATTGGATGGGGGAAAAGAATCCAGGGAGAGGTCAGATTGGCAGAAGTGTGGATCTCACAGCGCTGAAGGCAGGCATGAGACAGGGCCCCCCACAGCTTAGGACAGAAGGACTTCTTCCTTGCCCTGCACTGATCATGAGTGAGTCTGAGGACGTTGAACAAGCTGGGTTTTGTGGGAATTTTCAGCTTTCCAGATGCTGCTTAATACTGCCAGACTGCACTATGTTAATTAAACTCTTCCTACAATGTGGTTATTATGGCAGAGGTCTGCCAATGTCTAGCAAAGTCTGCATTCCCAGGAAGAGAGGACAGGGGCTCTGCCAAATGATGAGGGGAAATCCAAACACTGGGACCCAGATTTTCTGGAAAAGTGTTCTCAAAACAAGATTAATGGCATCGTATGCTTCACTGCTTTCAAATAAAACAGTGAATTCAGTCTCTAAAAAGTACTATCTGTTATAGATACTTGCAGTCAAATTTATTAATTAGAATTCTTTCAAATAACCCTGAGTCTCCTGCCAAGGACATCAGTAAAGAAGAGTAAATGAATGTGTTCCTCTGCAGGAATACACTGCCTCTACACTGCCCTGCCTTAGATGGTGGTGTTTGGCTGGGAAGTTTCACACTAGCAATGAAAGAATACAATTCAGAAGAATTTGTGTAAGAAGATCCAATTTTTGTGAAGTAATAGCAAAAATGATTTCTGTACATGTCTACTACATGTCTGCAGATATATGACAATGATAGGTTAGAGAGAGATGATAGATAGATGATAGATAGATAGATAGATAGATAAACAGATGATAGGTAGGTAGATGATAGATAAGTTCGTTTTGTAATTAAATAAAGCTGTAAGAAAATAAACTAGTGAATATGACTTATGGCAATGGGTTGGAGGTAACAGGAAAAGAGAGGAAGCCAGGAACAGTGACTCATGCCTGTAATCTCAGCTCACTTGGAGGCTGAGAGAGGAGGATCACTTGAAGCCAGAAACTCAAGTCCAGCCTGAGCAACATAGGGTACCACTATGGGTGATAGTGATACCCATATCACTATATGAGTAGTGATATGGATGGGTAGATAGATATCTATCGATGGATAGATAGATAGATATCTATCGATGGATAGATAGATAGATATCAATGGATGGATAGATAGATATCTATCGATGGATAGATAGATAGATAGATATCTACGGATAGATAGATAGATATCTATGGATAGATAGATAGATAGATAGATATTTATAGATAGATAGATATCTATGGATAGATAGATAGATATCTATGGATAGATAGATAGATATCTATGAATAGATAGATAGATAGAGATAGGGTGATACCCTGTCGCTACAAAAAATTTTAAAAATTAACCAGGAGTGGTAGTATGTGCCTGTAGTCCACTGCTCTTGGGAGGCTGGGGTGGGAGAATTGCTTGAGCCCAGGAATTCAAGGCTACAGTGAGCTAAGATTGTGCCACTGCACTCCAGCCTGGGCAACAGAGCGTTAACTTGGAAAGTGAGGAAGAAAGAGAGAAAGAGAGGAAGAGAGGACGAGAGAGAGAAGGGAAGGAGGGAGGGAAGAAGGGAGGGAGGGAGGGAGGGAAAAATAGGCAAAAAATAAATTTCTTTTAAAAAGTTATTAGCATATATATTATTCAATTTAAATTTTGTATTTATATAAGATTATGTGTGCTTGTATATTTGATTACAGAATTTAAAGTACCTCATATATTTTGAAACATTTATTGTTCAAGGAATAAAAAGTTACTTCTACACTCCTTTCATGTTAATTCCTGAGCAAGGAAATATCTGGACAGTAATTAATATTTAAGATACATGTGGCCAGATGCCGTGGCTCATGCCTGTAATCCTAGCACTTTGGAAGGCCGAGGCAGGGGATCACCTGAGGTCAGGAGCTGGAGACCAGCCTGGCCAACATTGTGAAACCCCATCTCCACTAAAAATACAAAAATTAGCTGGGCGTGGTGGCTCATGCCTGTAATCCCAGCTACTCAGGAGGCTGAGGCAGGAGAATAGCTCGAACCCAGGAGGCAGAAGTTGCAGTGAGCCGAGATCGCACCACTGCACTCCAGCCCGGGCAACAGAACGAGACTCCATCTCAAAAGAAAAAAAAAAAAAGATACATGTATTTGGGCCAACTAAATGTCAGGCGTTATTCAAAGTGTGGGGCCTAACAGCTCTTTCCTCATTACTCCTCTAAATGCATCCTAGGAGCAATGAAGTAGTGTGATGCATCGCGGGCTGTGAACAAAAGGCTTCTGGTGGTGAAACCAACTCTACCAAATGGTAAACAACAGCAGTAGGGATGGAGAACACTTTCCTGGTAGGACAAGAAAGACAAAGGAGGTATTTATACATCCATGGTGTAAATGAGAAAGATGAAAATGTGTCTGTACACAAACACAATAGACAAATTTATCTCAAGACATGTTTTTAAATATAAAATTTTAAATATAAAATTATGGAAACCACAGATATTACTTGGTTTCCATAATTTTTCATTTTCTTAAAACATTTACCTCTAAGTAAGGTAAATCAGGATCAATTCTTTGCACAAATAATTACAGAGAAAATCATTCTTCTCCAATGTGTATCCACCTTGTTTCATTCTCTTCCTATTCTCTACTTTGCAGTGGAAGATGCCATGTGACCTTTGGCCACCCTGTAAGAAATTAGTTTGATGTCAGGCGCCCAATACTATTTTCCTTTCACTGGCAAAGCTCCCAATGAGATCAATCAGAGCTTTCTTCCTGATCTAGGAGACTGCAATTTTGTCCCAGTGCAGAAGAAAATGTGAGCAAACATAGTAACTGTTTGGTCATCATCGACCGCTCAACATAGTTAGGAGCATTTGAGTCTGTTTAACTCCCACTGGGATGGCGGCCTTAAATTCAGGCAGCAGAGCCTCACAGAGAAAGGCTCATTTGAAAAAAATGCTGGGTCCTTTTTACTTCAGTATTTCCACAGATACATTCTGAGTTTTCATGAATTCTGCCAATCCTAGTTTGAAGATTAAATCAGATTCTTGGCTGGGTGTGAGAGGGTGGGGATGGGGACGGCTGGGGTTGATGGAAGGCACAGAATGGGGAAGACAATGAGCATTTGACCAAATGAAAAATTACAAGGGGACATGGCAAATAATTTCCCTGTGAATATTTTTCCATATGATCTATGATTACTACAATGAATACAATAGAGAAACTACAACCTAACCTAATAAATTATATTTTTATTCCCTAAAGCATGTTTAATATTCTCCAAGCATAATTTGGATAACGCATTATTTAAAAACCGATATATTTACTAGAAAACAAACTGCTTCAAATGTAATATCTGAATTATTGCTTGAATCATTTCGCTTTAGTCATATAAAGGCACAAAAATGGCAATCATATTTACAAAGTATTCCAGGACTCAGGCTTTGCTTTCTAATTATTATTCTGTTAAACTAATTATTAATAGCTGTTTGTTTTGTTGTTGATGATACTTTATTCACTATGCATAACAGAAATAATTACTTATTGACAGGATTTTCTGCTTATATTTTCCTCTGAGATTTTATCTTTGGCTTAAAAACCATGATTGCATTTACATTCTTTAGTTTCTATTGAAGTTTGGAGTAGTTCATGGAACCTTTTTTTGTGTGTGGTAAAATCATTTAACGTGAGCTCTACCTTCTTAACAGATTTTTGAGTGTATAATAGAGTATCCTTATTTATAGACGCAATATTGTACAGCAGATCTCCATAGCTTTTTAAACATGAATTAAACTTAAAGGATAAATTCAACAAAAATCACAGGCAAAGAATGCATATGATGTGATGCAACTTATAGGAAATTCAAGAACAGACAAAACTAATTTGTGATGATAGAAATGGGAACAGCAGTTTCTGGAGGGGAGGGCTGGGAGGCTGGCAAAGAGGTGAGGATTGACCAGGAAAGGAGATGAAGTTTGGTGATGGGTATGTTTAATATCTTGATGTAGGGATGTTTCCATGGATGTATATGTCAAAAAGCATCATGCAGTACTTAAGATCTGTGCATCTTACTTTACATTTATTGTGTCTCAATAAAATACCATAAACAAAGCACAGAAATGGGAGGGAGAAAATGAAAATTAAAAAAGGATGGGAATAAATTGAAGCAAGGCTCACATACCCAAGAAGGGAAGAGAGGACAGGACATCGTAAATGCACTTCCAGGTCTTTACATCGCTCAGCTTGTGAAAAATGTAGAACTACAAACCAGACCTAAGAGATCCAAGAGGTAAAATATCCTATTGCAATAGGATTCATTTCTTGACAATGGTAGGTCAAGTCCTTCCCCATCATTTCCATGATTCCCTCAAAATCCCAAATGTCTTTGCAAGAAATCCTAGGAGTTAATTAAATAAACAAACAAAATCTTTATCTTTTTTAAAACCACTATCTGGATCTATAAGAGCATAATGTACAAAAAAATCAGAATTTCAAATTCTATTTTAAATCTTTAAAATATGCTGTCTGTATTTTCTATAGAATGTACTGATTGGTGTTCTATATTATTTTGTAGTTCTAAGTTCAAAAGCCCTCAATCCCCCACCCCCCCAACACACACACACACACACACACACACACACACGCGCACAGTGTTGCTGGAAAATATCTTACTAGAGAAAAGACACACCAAGTGCAAGTACTTGGGAAGATACAGTTCTGAAATTGAATACAATTATTCATTAGTAATCAAAGAAAATGAATCTTAGGCATCTAGTTCATCTCCATGCCATTTCAAGATTTTTCTGTCCATTAAGATACCCACATAGAAATATAAAGAAGCAATATTGTATTTTATTTGTTCACATTTTAATGACATTTATATTCCATTTTCTATTTCACTAGTTGTCATGTATATTGCTATTGTTTTCATATTCCTTCTTTTGCCAATAGTGTTTTTCTTAATAAGGTTTTTCTTATAAAGTCAATTCTAAAATGTTTGGATGTTCCATATAATCAATTTTCCACAGCTCTGCAATGATTGCTTCATAACATTCTATGGTTGGTTTTATTGCTTTTGTTTTCACTTGTAAAACTATTATCAGAACTGAAAATATAAATGCAAGTGTAGAGTTTTGCATATCATTGCAAAGATTGAAATTCAGAATTTTTGAAGAGCAGTTTGTAAAAACATGACAATATAATCAGAGTTAAAGGATGATGACTTTTTGATGGAATATTGTTTCTATAACACCAACTTATAGATGCTTTACTGAATGACCTCATGTTCATGTTTCCAGTTAATAAGCAGGTTGCCAACTCCCAGCATATTATTGTCCACTGTAATTAGTCAATAAGTCTAAGTGTCTAATGGTATACTTAAATTATCTAAAAAAAATAAGGAGAAACCAGTCAATAAATTACTCTAGTATCTGGTATTTTTATTAGTTTAATTTTTACTAAAACATGACAAATACAAAAGAAGTCATACATCCATTCAATTAAATCATTGAAATTCTTAACTAATTACCTTACTGATAGGTCATCATGGACACTCACACACAAACACACACAAAAGATTATTAAAGACAAGAAAAATCTAGAACATATTATATTATGGAAAAAATTACAGGCAGAACTCTCCATAGAAACTGTTAGTATCAAAAACTAATCATCTTCGTACAGGGCTCTAAGCCTCTGGTTTTCAATTTCATCAGACTTTAACACGTCACCTATCTGTCTATGTATCTATCTATAATGTCTTAACTATGATATGAAGGAGAAAAGGAAGAAATTACTTTATAAAAAATTCTATACATTTAATAAGTAAATGTTTAGACATGACTATGCTAGTAACCATAATGAAATAGGTAGATGCTTGTTCCTCTAGGTGTCATCTCTGTGAATGCTAAAGGTACAATTGTAAATTGATTCATCTTATTGTACTGTTACCTCAAAACCAGAGAAACACAGTAACATTGGTGATGTGATTTTGAGAAATGGTGAACATCTCTTGGTAAAGTTCTTAGCAAGACAAAGTACAAGTTTTCCTCAATTTGTATGGTGAGTTGCATTACTGGAAAAATCTTCATGTACTGAAACAACACAAAAATTCTTCACTTCTCTAGGCTCATTTATTTAGAACAGTTCTTACACAGGCATGTATGTTCAATGGATCAGTAGAAATTCATACCAAACAATATAGTCAGTTATTATACAGGAATTTCCCATACAAATACAGAGCTTCTAGTATCTGCAATTGCTTACTAAATAACAGCAGGGTTTTTCCATTTATCATGACAACCAAATGCCCCAACACATTTCCCATAGGACTTCTAGGGGATTGTACATCTAGTTGAAAACCATTGCTCTAAATCAGTTACACTACATCTATTCGCTACTATGGCCAAATCATTGATCTAATCAATTACAACAACAAAGTTAAATTAATGTGAAATAGAATTCCTAGAATTTCTGCATCTTCCTGTTTTCCTCTTGTTTTTAGCATAAGAGCCTTGACTGTAATGGGAGAAGAAGCTTCTACACTCACATTTGACTTTCTTTGACCTCACCAAGGTTAATGTTTACTATTACTAGGCACACATGCCTTGCCTAGGAAAACCATCATTTGCATTTGCCTTTTCATTTTTTTTTCAGAGCTAAATGAGTCATGTAACGGATTTATGAGTTTATGTGTAATCATAAAATATGAGCCTGGAGATACTCTTACTCCCTTAATTGTGATTTTAATAACAAGAGCTAAAACTTAAAAGGGCTACAGATTATTGTATCAAACCCTGATCTAAACAATGTTACAGATATTAATACATTTAATTATCATAACCTTCTGAGGAAGTTGTTATTACTATTCCCATTTTATAGATTAGGAAACTGAGGCACAGCCTAATGTCACACAGCTGGAAAGCGGTAAAGACTGAAAACCTGGCAGTCTGGTGCCAGGGTCCATGTGCTTAACTAATTATGTTACACTCTTCCTACATACATGGGGAAAATGGAGTGGAAGAGATAGTTATGAACTAGTTGTTTGTCTAGAAGCTTCAGAATTTTGTTTTGTTGTTTTCATTTTTAAATATCAGATGGCATAATTACTCCTTTCTTCTCTATTGGATTTATCCTCAAATTATCGCTGTTGTTTTAAAGTTAGGTCCAGAGCTCCTAACACATAGAACCCATGGAAATTACCCTCAGCTTGCTGGTACTGGGCATGGCTCTGACTTAGACTTATGGAGCCTGACAGAATATGCATTGGCACATTGTGTTTCTACTCATAAGTCTTGGCCTTCTGCTTTTCTGGCTTGAATTAAATTATCCAATGAACATTTTTATTCTCCTGATGCTCTCTAGCAAGTGAATTTATTAGGTACTTAGGAAATACAGAATTATTATGAATCAGAAATTATAGTACTCTAGGTTATAAGTTCTGTGAGGGCAGATAATGTGTCTGTCTCAGCACTTTGTCTCCTACTGCAGTGCCTGAGATCTAATAGATGTTCAATAATATTATTATTATTAAATAAATGAATTAATAAATGATAGGTAAGATTTGATAAAACCTACTTGATTTGAATTTGCTCATCCTGACACTATTGCTCTGGATACCCTCTGTTCTAAGTCAAATTCATTTTACCTTTCATCATTGTTAAGTTTCTAAGCTGATCAACATTCTGTGCTTCTCTGCCAGACATGATCCAGCTTATCATGCCTCACAGCTGCCTGAATTAAACACAGAATCAAATTTCTATTGTATTCACCTGTTTATAATTTCAAAATATTTTTTCATTATATTGAATCACCATTTACTATCTGCTTATAATAGAAATAAAACTATTTAATAATCGTGTTGCATTTTAAACATAGTTTTCCCTCACAGCAAAGTTCTACCTTGGGAGAATAAGTTATTCTCCAAGCTTTGAAAGAAAAGAAATAAATAAAAATATATAAATATATATATATATACATGTAATTATATATAACAAAATTTTAAGCTAAGTGTTCAAGACTGTTTTCTTCATTTATATAATTTTCATATGAAAAGCAATATAAAGCACTTAAGAGTCTATAAAACATTCATTGTACCATTAAATTGGCATACATTTGTAAAAGTTTACCTTTCATTACAATGATATGTCAGTGTAAGATGATGTGGTATGCAGCTGCTACAGAGATTGTATTCCATGGCATGAATTTGTTGGAGATCATAAAGATTTAAAATGACAAGCCAATTATAATAGAAAATATGTGTGTAAGACAGTAAAATGAACTAAATATGTATTTATTATAAAGAACAATTCCTTGAAAAATATAAAACAAGCTTAGAAGAGTAGTATTTTAAATAAGAGTTTGCAGTAGATACAGAAATTGGATACACTTTTCAAAGGACCCAAGAACAGCTTTCCAGTTGTTATGATGCTATGTCTTTCTAGGAAATCCAAATTTTACATGAAAATAAATACCTCAAGGCCAGGCACAGTGGCTCATGCCTGTAATCCCAGCAATTTGGGAGGTTAAGGTGGGTGGATCGCTTGAGTTCACAAGTTCGAGACCAACCTGGACAACATGGCAAAAGCCTGTCTCTGCAAAAATAAATAAATAAATAAATAATTAGCCAGACATGATGGTGCATGCCTGTAGTCCCAGCTACTTGGGAGGCTGAGGTGGGAGGATGATTTGAGCCCAGGAGGTGGAAGTTCCAGTGAGCTGAGATCATGCCACTGCACTCCAGCCTGAGCAATAGAGCCAGAACTTGTCTGTATATGTATACGTATACGTATATGTATATGTATATGTATATGTATATGTATATGTATATGTATATGTATATGTATATGTATGTATACGTATATGTATATGTGTGTATATGTATATGTATATGTACATACCTCAAACCAACTATAAAGATCAGTAGAACGTTTCACCAAGGAACAGACCACATATTAATTTTCTGAAAATAGTTAATGGAAGCAAAAATGAACTATGATCTCCAATATAAACATGTAAAAAACAATTCCCATCTGAGGAATAAAGTAAAACCAAACATTGATTCTGGTATAGGAAGTCTTAGACTAGCATATAGAACAAGAAACCAGAGTGCCTAAAATCTTAGAAAGATACCAAGAAGTATTTGTAATGGAAAATTTTAAAATAATATGTATGATTTTTAGATATTTGCCAGAAAATTTTTAAAGGTAACAAAAGAATGAAAATAGTAGAAACATGTCATTTTAGTATTATAGACCATTGCTACTTACAGCTCTCACCTTTGTCAAACTTAAAATTATAACATAAAACATTTATTGAAATCTGTGTCCTGGCAGACAGACTTAGAAAGAAGGTTAACCATTGACATTTTGTTGATACTAAAATTCCCCCAAATCTGCCTTGTCCTATTGTCAGCCATTTTCCCTTTATTAGTGTCCTCTGAAAGCACTTGCATCTGTTCTCCTTCCAATTTGTTTTCTCCCCTTACTTCCAAAAATGCACCCTAAGGCAAAAAACTGTGTTCGTAATCCCCTCTGCTATTGTAATAGAATGGGTAGGTGCTGTTATGTCCACAGAAATACTTCCAGTCTCTCATTACATCCCTCAAGGATTGCAGACAAACTTTCCATTAGTTGATAGTATACCTTTTATAAAACTTCTTGGTTATCTAATCCCTGACCATTTAATAAATTCTTTCATGAATAAATGAAAAATGAATTGAATCACTATGTGCTAAATAAAAGGTAGTATGTCAACAGATACTTCACTGCCTTAATATTCAATACAATTCTTTCTGTAACTATTTTTAAATGGAGGGGGGATGAAAACTGATCACAGATCTGCAAACTGTATTTAATCAGGAAAGTTATAATTGTTCACTTTTTCAAATTATCTCAAAATTACACCTATCTGACCTGCAAAAAAAAAATATTGATACATAAAGAACTTCTTGGATACCACATTCTGTCCTAATAAATTAGAAAGAAGTGTGTTCTTAGTTTTTTTTTGGTTTTCAACTTTATAACCAAGAAACTATGAGAAGATTGTATAAAGTGATACAATGATTGAAAATATGGAGCAGGAGCGACACCAGATCCATGACCCTGGAAGAGCTACTGAACTTCTCTGGTGACTCTTTATTTTAAAATGATGAAACTGTTAATACCAATTTGATAAGCTCAGAGAGAGAACTCAATGAATTTATATGTGTAAAGTGCTTTTTACATTCCATTTTTGGCATATACTAATTGCTGTATAAACCTTTACTGTCCTAAAGATTCCAATAATAATTCTCTAACCCAGAAATAAGTACTGCAATTTCAGAAACTATTTTAATATGACAAATGTAAATATGTATGCACTGCATGCACATATATTTTATATACACATATATGTATATAAAATGAAGCCATTTGTAAAGATTTCCTATGAAGACTACAGGATATGGGGCATATATATGTACTTTTTTTCAATATAACAAATATCTCTTACTATTTTCTCCATTTACTCCCTACACTGGATAATGTAACGATGTATCTCTTCAACTTTATCAAATAGGGGTCACCAGTGGGAGAGCCTTGATAGATTATATCTGTAAAGATGGCCCCATCTAGCTGAGGGCAGAGTTTCAATGTCTGAACTGATTTCCCCAGGGAGGACTCACTGGATATGAAGTTTCACTGAAATTCACACCCAATAGCAAAGTGCAGGGAGGCTCACAATTAAACACAATATGTTCAGTTCTTCAGATGAGCTTTTTATAGAGACAACTATACTTAACCTGTATGTTCCTTCTATATGTACCAGTGATTCACGTTAGTTAAAAATAGAATCTAGGGAACGCAAATATAGCCTAATAACTGAAGGAATTTCATATTTCTTTGTGTTGTTTGAGTATATAGGCACAGTTGGAAAAAGATTGCTCACAGGTGTCAAGCCACAAGACATAATTCCTGGTCACGAGGATACATTTGAAGGTGTGCTTATTCCAGTGGGGAAAAAATAGAATAAATACCATGTCACTGCTCAGAAGTCCAATCTTGAACAGACTTAGAAATGATTAAGAAAGTCGATTTTCCCTCATTTAATTATTTGGTGGAATGTTTAAGGCTATTTCTTCCAAAAACAATAATTTTATGTATGTCAATTTAAAAAGTATTATATTTGTAAAAATGTCTTTTATAGTTTATTTATATAATTTTTTTTCATTTATTGGAAGGTGGGGACTACATTTTTTGATCAAGTGCATGATAAGTATATTACATACATATTCTTCGTTCATGCTTATAAGAGATAAGTACTATTGTATTTTCCAACTTTACAGATGAGGAAACTGAGGTCTTTAAGTAATGTCCGGTCTAAGTAGTTTCAGGAATGAGGCAGGAATTTTAACCAATTCAGTTCTAGTCTAAAGTCTAAAATCTATGCCCTTACGCTACACTATGCAGTTGTTCTACCTGACATGAATATTTTGAGTGAATTATGTTTTGGTTTTTTTCAACTGGCTGTTTTGACAAAGTGGTAAATAAGGAGTAGTGCTTTTCCAGCTTCCCTTTAAGTGGCTCAGGCCACTATATATTTTTTTATTGTTCTGCTTCCATTATGTTTCAGTTTTCCTTTAAGTGGCTCCACCACTATATTTTTTATTTTTCTGCTTCCATCATTTGTCTATTTCATCTTTTGGATTCAGGGATATTATTGCTTAAGCAAAAGTACCAATGGAATAATAAGTACAAAAGATGTGTATGGCCAGATGTGTGGCTACTAAGTGCCAATTATAGCATCAAGATACCCTACCATGGTGCTTTTAGGAAATCTATTTCAGAACATTTTTTCCTTTCCTATTCAAGAAAGCTATGTTTTTATAGCCTTTGAGAAATATTAGTGAAATAACCAGGAGGCTGTGAGGAGTCACTTCAAGAATAATAAGTTCCTGTACCCAAACATCTGTCTCTTGTCAAAGGAGGAGCATCTCCAAGAAGTTGAGACAAAATATGCTACTTTTAAAACTCCACAATATAAGCACCAAGACCTAATTCCCACAGGTAAATCCTGAGACACTTAGTACTCAAATAAGAAAAATATAGTAATCAGTTCTCATTATTAAATTGAGTTTTTTAAAAATATTTAAAAATGCTAAAACCAATGTTACAGGTTTTCAAAGCCATTGGGTTTAAACACTATCAATGGAAAATAATATAACATAAGATATTCTTTAGAATTTAAGGCTCTGTGGGCAACATTTGTGAAATCTGGAGTTAAGGACCAAAACAACACCTATAGAACTGTAAAGCTCACTCGATAAGCACTCATCATCAGTTTTCAAGTTTCTAGATGAATTGAAAGTATAATTACTTTGGAAATAGGAGGGAGACTATTTCAGAGTTTTAAAATTAATCCTATCTTTAATTAATTAATTAAAATTAATCCTGTCTCTGAGTCTATGAAAGCAGGAACCTTGTCTCATTAATCATCCTACCCCTAGTACCTTTTGTTATGTATGACTGATGTGGGTGCTTAAAATATATTGGGAAAAGGAATCAGTGAAATAATAAATGAGTAACTTGATAGTAGCCACAGGCAGAAAACATCAAATGATTCTAACATAGGATAAAAGACTAAGAAGTGAGCTGAGTAGAATACAAAATAAATAGCTCTTTTCCCACTTTCTCTTCTACTGTCTCCGATGATCTAAAAACCTAAATGAAAGCTTGGGTGTTGATGAAAGTTGTTAGTACTTATGCCCTATGTTCAAATCCCAGAAAAGTTTTCTCTGTGTCAAATTGTGGTTTTTCTCTTCTGTCTTTTCCTCGTTGGTCGTTTTCCCATTCTTCTTAATGTCATACCGAATGCAAAGTATATGTTGCAATATTCCTAAATTCTCTGACCTAACAATCTTGTACTAACTTAAAAAAAAAAAAAAAGGAACGTTATAAAGGTCACGCCAAAGCAAAGAACATCAAGCCATCTTAGGATCTCTCCCCTAAATATGCACTTAAATTTCTTAATTAATAAATTCAAGTCACCAGTTGTCATCAAGTAGTCTTATTCTGGAGGGAAAAAGGCTGTAAATTGATCAGTTAGGTAATTCATCAACTCCTCCACATGAATGCCCTAGTACCTCAATAATTCATTGTGTCAATTTACTACACATTCTTAGATAAGTTGTATTCCTGCAAAATCGCATAGTAAAAACCCAAATAGTTTTTCTTTATATAAATTATATAGAAAAACTAAAGGAATTAGGACACTAAGCCTACACATTGTTAACAAAACTTAGTGATGTGATTAGACCACAGTGTTCTTTTCACTAGTAACCTACAGGGAAACAGAAAAGTTGAAACTAGAAGGACCGCTTCAATAAAACCTAGAAATGTGATTAGTACTTTATACAACACTAACAGTATTTTGTAGAATAATATTTAGAATTGAGAATTCAATTCAAAGTAGTTTTACAATTCAGTCCTTGCAATGAATAAGCTTTTGTTTTGAGGATTCAAAAATGCATAAGAAACACTTTCTTGAACCTAAGAGCTGATCAGTTAATTTTGGAAGAAGAATAACATGCACATAGTATTCATATGAAGCAGAAAGTACATTTCAGAAAGGAAATATTAAATATTATAGGAATAAAAGAAGAAAAGCTTCTATCTAGTTAGGAAGATTATTAGATATTTTAAGATGATTATTCTATTTTGAACAGAAAGGTAGAGATACAGGGTACAGGACAGTCTAATTTCATTCTGGTGCAAATATTTAGTATGTACTTATAAAATGACAGATAAACATATTTAGTGCAATATATACTACTTTCTACAGTGATTACTATGTGACAGGCACTCCCCTAAGAACTGCACACAGAGAGTTTAATCCATTCAATAGCAATATGAAGTTAAGTTTTGAGATACTCTGTTATTCCAATGACAAAAGTGGGTTAGACCTGGGCAGCCTTACTCCATAAAACTTGTTCTTAAATACTTCGTCACCCCAGCGCTATGCAATATACCCATGTAAAAAACCTGCACACATATTCCCTAAATCTAAAATTAAAAAAAATGCTGCATCACATTCCTCTCACTTCTTATAATTGTCTAACAGGGAGAATAGTGTGAAAGGTATGGCCATTAACAGAAACATAGATGTCAAGAGGAATTACTCTGGGTAGAGAAAATGGGGAGTTCATATTTCTGTATTTCAGATTACAAGATTTGATATGATACTCATGGAGTTGGTTTAAACAGTTGGAGAAAAATGTAATCTTGATTTGGAAAATAACTTTATAGAGCTGAGTTTGGAATAAATGAGGTCGAAGCAGGGACAAAGTTAGAGAGAGGAGAGGGTAAAGAATAAATTCTTCTCTTCACTTAGAAAAGAAAGAGGAGGCAAAGTTACTACTGTGTCAAAACAGCATTCAGCTTCTCACCTGTCCATCACCCACTGCCAGACTTTGTATCTGGCCTGCAGAACTTGAAAATATTTGCAAATTAGGTTGGAAATAAAACTAACATTTTGTGTATGCATTTAATTCATGCCATGGGTTTTACCAACTCTACCTCCTTGATTACACATCGTTTTATTTTCTCCTTTTTAGAAATGAAGAACCTCACACATCCCAACATCCCATAGATGGGAAAATAGGAGTCGACTTCAGATTTGTCCAATTCCAAATTGGTTTAAATTTTTCAAACTGTATGTTAGAGACATCTGCCTTATTTTCATCAACTTGCTTTTAAAGTAGTTTAATTTTTATTATTCTGATTGAAATGACTTTGTTTGAAGGAGAAGACTTTTTAACATGAAGTAATGGTCTGTCATTCTTACAGTCATACTCATCCGATCATGAAACACAGTTTATGTAGGGAAAAGCAAAACCCAACATGATAAGTAGAGTTCTTGTTTAAACTAATGATTACCCCGTTTAAACAACATGAACCAAGCAGTTGTCAATATATGTAGTTATTGAGGAGATATTTTTGAAATACCAGCATGAGTATTTATCCTAGGCAAGTATCATCTATCCATCAAAAGATAAAAAGGAGCCGAGACTAACACACACACCCACACATGCACATTCACACTATTTCTGTCTTAGTAATTGGACAAAAGTTTGTTTTGTTTATTAAGATTTTTGTTTTTGTTTTTTCTTTTTATTGTGTATGAAGAATTTCCTTTTTGTCATGTGGGGCTTTGGGACTTATTCTAGACAAAACTCACCTGATTTGAGCCCTGAGGAAATGGATTTAAATCTTCTCTTAAGGGTAATCAGTGAGGTCAAGAAGCATGTTAATTTAGGTACATAAAACACCATGGCCT
Source organism: Pongo abelii (assembly GCF_028885655.2). Taxonomy (NCBI): domain Eukaryota; kingdom Metazoa; phylum Chordata; class Mammalia; order Primates; family Hominidae; genus Pongo; species Pongo abelii. The sequence goes on from NC_071985.2 coordinate 153,875,857, forward strand.
AATAGATGAGCTGTCTGTTCCACCCTCCAACTTTCTAAATTCCAGGACATCAGAAGCAGGTCATGCATTTTCAGAGGAAGGGGTGGGGAAGTGGTATTTCCTCTTTTGTAAGAGAAAAAGGAAATCTATTCATTTAGGTTGTATGGGTTTGATCTTGATCCTTCTGATGCAGAGTTGTCATTTGTTTGTTAGATAGGCAAGAAAGTTGTGCACTGACCCAAAGGAAAGCGTAACATCTGAATTATGACACTGCTCCTCCTACCAGCAGCCACATAAAAGAACCTTCTGCATTAGTAACTATTCGGGTTGACAGGGAAAGTTTGAAGGGGAATGTGATAGAATGCCATAATATAAAAGAAGGAAGAAAGAGAAAAAACCGATAGCACTTTATTCTCTATTAAGAGTTCTCACACATAGAAGGAGAGGTTGAAGAAAGAATAAAAATGTAAAAGATGGTATCAAAGGTGTACTCAATTCTGACTTTTATTCTAGCTATTCACCCTTTTGTACTGCATTTCGTTTCTCAAGCTTTTTTTCTATAGTTTTCATAATAAATCTGATACATTTTAGAAACCCAGTTTAAAAAGGAAAGAGAGACTAGAATTGAAGCTTTCTCTTTCCTAACAGTTTTTTGGTTGTTAATGCCTCACTAAAAATACTATTTCCTGTTCATGTTCAAATTGATTTTGATATTTCATTCTGATGCCTTCAACATTATTGATTCATTATAATGTATAGATAATGTTGATATGGCATGATTGTAAAACACCAATAGGCAAAGGGCATCAAATGATCTATTTTTAAAATAAAAATGTCATTTTCCATAGTGTGAACTCTATCTATATGAAATAACCTATCTAGTCATGCAACATAGTGAAAATCAATAGAATATGAAAGTACTAGTTATGATACATAATATGTTTACAACAAATGTAACATCCCATGTGCTTGACTGAATTGAGCTTTAATGTTTCATTTAAGCTTGGCTGGCATGAGATTAAATGTTACAAGATAGGATACTTTTAAAAAAAATCCAGCACTCCAGCCACATTATTTAAATATTTTTGGCAACTCTGCATTTTAATTTTAAAACACTTTTTTGCCTTTGTTAGGATTTTAGATCTTTAAAACTATAATGTGACATTACTATTGTTGCGGGAATAGGAAGAAACATTAATCTGCATGTTATCATTGCTTGCAGATGTTCATTTTTGTCCTATTTAAATGAATGCAAATTTTGTCATTTTTTTCTGAAAAGGCACTTCATTTTATATGTTACATCAGAGATGATATGAAAATTTACATTTCATATGTATATATAATGGAACAATATTCTATCAGATTCTATTAAAATATAGCTGAGTGATAAGTCAGAAGCTCAAATTAGGTGTTCAAGAACGTGTTCGAGTAAATAAAAGTTCTTATTTCTATTAGCTAGGAATTTTACATTTGCAAGTTATAGAAATACAATAACATTGATTCAAAGCCCCCAGAAAGGAAGTGGGATTTATTGACTTTATAAATCTCTGAAGTCCCAAAGTTTACCTTCACATATGGTTGTGTCAAAAATGTCATTAAGACTCTGTTTTTGTTGGTTTGTTTTGGTTTTGTGTCTACCACCACCACCCAACCCCACCTGCATCCCATGCCCTTGTTTTTCTCCAGGTTAGCCTTATTTTCAGGTAGGTCCTTTCCTTCTAATGACCCTAACAGTGCCCGACTTTCATCTTCCTACCTAATTCATCAAGGCGGAGGAAAATCTCTCTTGTACAATAGTTACCAAAAATGTCACTAGTTAAATTTCATTACCAAGGCATGAATACCGAGGTTACTTCTAGGTCTCAAAAGTGAGGTCATCCTACATGGATTAAGAGTGATGAAGAGGTGGTTTCCAAAAGCAAAATACAAGCATTATTTACACAACATGTATACACTACAAAAGCTCATCTGAGATAAATATATATTTTTTAGTATATTTCAGTAATGGAACTTCACCAGCATTAGACTTCTGCAAGGGTGTCTAAACTATTCCTAATGGTCACCTATAATTTTGAAGGCTAATATTTTGTCATTTTAATATTCTAATTTTATTTAATTTAAAGGAGAGTCTATGTGAATAAAGTATTATTAACAACATTATTTGAAGAATATTTATTTCATTGCAAACCAGAAATCCATCTCAAAAATTCATTGAATTTTCTAACAATCAAATTCACCTAATAAATGAAGTTGGTGCTAATAAGTGATGACAATATGCTTGAGTTGTTTTTCTAGGAGAAGGAATTTTTTTTTGAGGTTAGTACAAATATAGGAACTTGTCCATTCTCTCATGAGTAGCTCATATGTGCAAGACACTTGGCTGGTCAGGGCAAGATACAGTCTGTGATCACTATGTCAAAAAAAGCCAACTGGCCCATACAGAGATCAAACCCCTGACCTCAGCCTCATTTCATGTAGATTCAAATCAACTGTGCTTACTAGCTACAGACACGCATGAGTGTCAGTAAATATCCCAGATTTCCTGACATAGGATCCTTCCCTACCAGGCCACAGCAGAGCTTAGTGAGCCCAAACTGATGACTCATCCAGAAGCAGCCATGCAAATCTTGGCTTCCTGAGGAAGGAACCAGAACAGCAGGCCAAACAATCCTTAGAAGCTGATAAGGCTTAAATCAGCACCTTCTCCATTTTCCAGCACTCTCCTCTGCCTTCTCTGCCTTGGCATACTGATGTATTATACAACAGTTACATAATTTCTCAGGAAATAGAGCTCAGAGCCAGATGCTCTCTGAAGAATTAGCATTATTATCATTTTTGTTGCTATAAGCTTGAGTTGTTCTTTTTAAAAAAAAAAATCTCTTAGAGAATGATATATTCAACCAAATACAGATCTGGTTTCAGTCATAACAGGATTTAAATCTTGACTTTCAGATTCCAAGTTGGCATAACTTAAACAAATTTTTATGTTTTTACTGTTTCACACTCTACAAATCAGGTTCCAAAAGTATGTGAAGTGTTTACCTTCAACATCTAATGAACATGTTCTACTCTCCCCATTATCTCCATCATCTCACCTTTTGGTTTCTCTCTAAATAGAGATTCTTTCTAGCCCTTGATGTATGTGACTAAAAAGATATATTTTACACTATATTTTATATTTCATACATATTTTATATTTCATACAATTTCATAATGCGGTATTTGACAAAGTGTGCTTAGAGTATTTCCTTATATGTAGTTAAAATACTTGAAAAAGTTTTTGTGGTGGAGCTTTTCCAGTGCACAATGCCTATCATTATATTCACTTCAGATCATTACTTATTAGATGTCTTTGATAATGAAAATCCTGATCAGAATTTATTGGCTGAGCCTATCTTTTTAAAATATACATTTTATTTTACAGGCCTTGACACTAATACTCTATTCTTCTATCTATTATTATATAGTGATAGTAAGGTTCGAATTTTCTGAAGATTGAATCAGATATTCGGCCACTAAGTAGCTTGATTTAACCTCTATGTATGTAGATAAATAAACAAAATCTAAAGAATAAAGGGTCAATTTTATTAACTGTTATTTTAAGCTAAGAAGGAAAGAAAAGGAATAGAGGCTGGATAAAAGAAAAGAAGAAAGGGAGTAAAAAAGGAAAAGAGGAAAGGAGGGAGGAAGAAATGCAACAAGGTGTTGCTTATAAATTTTCCATATACTTTTGTATTAGTCTGTTCTCATACTGCTATAAAGAAATATCTGAGACTGGGTAATTTATAAAGAGAAGAGCTTTAATTGGCACGTGGTTCCACAGGCTGTACAAGAAGCATGACTAACGAGGCCTCAAGAAACTCACAATCATAGTTGAAGGCAAAGGGGAAGCAGGCATGTCTTACATGGCTAGAGAAGGAGGAATTAAAAAGAAGGGGGAGGTGCTACACACTTTTAAACAACCAGATCTCATGAGAACTCACTCATTATCATGAGACTAGCAAGGGGGAAATCTGCTAGTCTCATAATAGCTGATTCAATCACCTCCTACCAGGCCCCTCCTCCAACACTGAGGAATACAATTAAACATGAGATTTGGGTGGGGACACAAATCCAAACCATTCAACTTTTAATAGTATATTTTCTGTTTAAAACTCTGTAAAAATACAAAATTCGAAAATATATAGACTATTGATCCATAATATCAAAGAACTTTTAAAGTTAGAGTCAATAAGGTATGCATATAAGCAGTCGATACTGAATGAATATTTGTTGAGAAGACCAGATAAAATGGCCAGGACATCTTTAAAATCTGTTTCTGTGGTTTTTTAAAAAAATTTATTTCAAGCCAAAATACACTACAAAGAAAGCACAAGTTCATGAAGGACGGAAATGAAGTGATCGTCTTATTTGGAAAGGTTTATCAAGTTCCTTTTTTTCACAGTGTTTGAGGCAACCCTGTGAGCACTGAAAGCTGTGAAAATATTGTATATTGTACAACTGAAAACATTACAGATATCCTGAAAAATAACAAAAGTGAAATATAATGCTATTTCAGTTACAAAAAGTTAAATATAAAAAGTTACAATAATGTAACTTATATGGATGTTTATAAACATATAATTCTAGACATATAGAAACAAGTATAAAATACTGTAATTAAAACATTCATTAAAGCACATATGGACTTTACAATCTCATTGAAATTGCACTACTAACTTTTAAAGGGTCTTAAAGCTGCCAGTTCAGCTGTTTAAATAATAGGAAGACTTGTAACAGGAACATACTAGGTCGATGTACTAGAAAAGCCTATATTTTATATCTCTTTAATGTTAGTCTTTCTGGGATTTTTTTACATATTTCATTAATAGCAGAACTTTTATGTAGGTGTTATTTCAGCTACAGAAAGACATTCTAGAATGCATATAAATGTACTTTGTTTGGTAGACAGTATCAAGGGTAACATTAAATATCCTTAAGTCTGATTAACCTGAAGTGTGCTTATGAAGGTCATTTTATCTCTCAACCAGAATTCCACAAGTGGTCATCATCCCACAATGTCAGTGTTAAGAAACTATTGAAAGTGGCAAGGTTGGGTTATAGTGAATTTATAGAAAAAGTGAATCCTCAAGTACTCATGACCTACGCAAGGCCATTGAAGAATAGAAAACTAGAAAATTTAGTTAGGTCATTCTACAATTAGTTCCTCCTGGACAATTCCTTCTCAAAACTATCTCAGAAGGCATGAAGTATTTCAATATTATCTATGGAGTTGCAGGGAGAAAAAAAGATATTGTTTATGGCACAGAGTACAAAGTAAATGTGAATCCAAACATTTATTTAACATTTCTTTTATACTGACTCCATTTGGCCTCCTGAGTATCCATGTTAATTCCAGTATTCATGTCTCCACTCTTTTTACTCTTTTCTGCTGAAATATCAGTGTTTTCTCTGTTGTCCATTTCCTATCAATTTCTATCCGTTGTTCAAAGATTCAGCTGAAAGATGACTGCCCCCTCAACTACTGTGTTCAAAAGATTTTCCTAACCACTTATTGCTCCCTACCTTCTTTCTCCTTTCCTTTCTCCCCACTTTATTCTTGCATTGCGCTGCTAGATTTAGAAGAGGTATTGTAAATTTGTTTTGTTCTTAGGGGTTATACTCTTACTTTATAGACTTTCCCTTTGGCAACCCTTTAAAAATGTAAAATGTTGAGTCCAACTTTTAATCTATTGTTTAGCAGCAGTTTTCTCATACATCCATGTGAACACTCAGCACAACATTAACCCTACTCTTTAAATAAGGAGCCACTCCAAAATTGGAATCAAAATCGCATCTGTTAAACTCTTTCTAAAATAAAGATGATGTCAAGCACTTTTACAAATTATCTCCTTTAAAAATGGCAACAATCTACTCCCCTCCATCCCCACTGGGCCCACATTAGGTGGAGAAGTGATCATTTAGCCAGAAGCCAGACTATTCTCCTGTTCCTTTTCTCTACCACCTTTAAAACTTAATATTAACATAAACTGAAGAAAATAATGACCAATGTTCACACATAGAAAAAGATGTGAAAATTGTCTCTACAATTCAAAGTGGTATTTAAGTATCAGGCATTAGAATCTCTCATAAATGTGCACAAAACACTACCTTCAATTTTCCACGTCATTAACTTTTTAAAACATAAACTAGAGCTACTTGAAACTTGTCCCTTAAACACAGTCATTATCACCTTTTTAATATATTCTTACATGGGAGAAAAAAAGGATTGAGATAGAGATGGAAAGATTGGAATTACGCATAGCCTCCATCATCACATACATACTCTTTGACCATATTCTCTGAGTATCCCCTTCACCTAAATGAGGTCAATATCCTCAAGTTTTTTTTTTTTTCCCCTGTAGTTTTTAAAGCCACTGAGAATCAGGCTCTTACTCTGTGTCAGAGATTTGGTTAAATGCTTTATATATATATTTCAAAGAGGAAAAGACAAATTTTTCTTGGGAATCAAACTTTAAAACATTGTGGAAATGGTTTCAATATTCTGGGGGAAAGAAAAGAAAAAACCCAAGGCTGAATCCCCCAGTGTCAGAAGGATTTGGGAAACTGGTGTTAGGGGTGGTACTAGAAGGTGAGACTGAGAAAGAAGAGGGAGGAGCCCAATTCTATTTGGGATCAATGTGAATGATAACTTGGTGACAAGTTTCTGGTTGAGGAATGGCTGAGGAACTTTTGAAAGTGGTATAACTCTAATATATTTATTGAAACAACTGCAAATCTTTGAAATTTAGTTAAAATGTGTCCCCCTCCAATACACGCAGACACACACACACACACTCTTATGATAGTGGTACCAAGAGAAAGCATGTGGAAATCAAGATAGCGCTAAGTTTATGATAATGTATTATGGAAAAGGAGACTAGAGAGGGTGGGAACCAGTGAAAATCAGAAATGAAAGGGGCTTGGAACATGTGTGAATCACTAGGAGGCTTTAGAAACTGGATTGCAACCTGTTGTCTTGTGATTACAAGTGGTGAGATATTGGGAAGTCTTTTATCCTTTCTAAGACTCATTCATCAGGAGTAGTTAAGAAAGATGATAATTTTTACCTTGAGAGATTCTTGTATAAATTAATATGAAATATATATATGGCCGCTGATGGGTTAGATTGATATACTTAATGTATTCCTCTCCTTAAGCCTTTCTGTTCCCTATGACTTAAAGTAGAAATCCACCCATACCTTTTATACTATCTACCAGTAACAATAAGGAGTATTTCCAGTAATAAATGTTAAGGGCACTGATGCAGAGAGCCAGGTGTCAATGTGGAGTCAATAATCTTGTCTCCATGCTGTACTCCTACCATGAGTAAGCTCTCCTTGGCTTATCTTTGGCTATGGATTTCACTTAAACCGTGAGCTGTGTATGACTACACATGCCAAGCCTTGTGACAGCACAAGAGGAAAATGATTAATATCTCTCCACATTCTTAGCAATACCTACAATTCTGCTTCCTAGCTTCTTTCAAGTTAAGACGTAGTATAATAAAATAGTTTACATTAAGGTGATATAAAATTGTAATAGTCTAATGTGTAAACATCTGTGAGGGTGATGAGTATATTAATAATAGTAAAAATAGGTAACATTTACTGAGCACTTCCTGTGTGACAGTCACTAATATAAATACCGTTTATCTTTTATAGTATGTAACGTCATAGCAAACACATATTAACAGTAAAGTTACTGTTAATATCCCCATTTTGAAAGTAAAAATACAGCCAAAGTTAAATAGGTGAAAGAATTTAGACAATTAACTTGTCACAGTTAAATAGCAGGACAATGATTCAAAAATGATTTGCAATATTTAATAAATATTAAGTCATTACTATTAATATCTGCTATTATTATTAATATTCCCCTTCAAATATTTTATTATCTTATAACATTACATAACAAGACAAATTAGATCATCATATTACTTTCTGACATAAAAAAGAGACTCTTGCCTTAATCTTTTGGAAATATTTTCTAAAAGTCGAATCTTACCAATATCCCCATGACTTAATGTTTCTGAGCTCTAGTCCTCCATATCATGTCACTCTCTATTTAAAATCCCTCAAAATTTATAGATCTTTTAGCTCAGAGAATGTAGTACACTTTTCTGTAAGGTCAGATTGATTAGCTTCTCCAGCTTTATTTTGCAAATACGTTAAAGGTTCTTCTACTTCTGTGCTTCCGCTGCTGCATATAATTACCTTGCCAACCTCCACTCAACTCCAGGACCAAATTAAGTATAACTTTCATAGCGAAGAGACCCTGTGCTCCAAACTAGGTTAAATCTACCAGTTAAAAGCTATCATTACGTATTCTTCCAGCCTCTTCCATGCAACAATAGCACTAATTAAAACCAGTTCCTACAATTGTTTACTCTTTTCCCATAGATAGAAAAACCCATAAGGGTAAGAGTATGTCTATTCCATTTTGTTTTTCTTATTTTCACCACTTTATCCCATTTCCTATCATACCATGCCCTATATTCAGTACTGTGATGGTCAACTTTAGGTTCAACTTGACTGGATTAAGGAATATCTGGATAGCTAGTGAAGCATTATTTTAAGGTGTGCCTGTGAGGACATTTCCAGAGGAGATTGGTGTGTGAGTCAAGGACTGAGCGGAGAAGATTCACCCTCAATGTGGGAGAGCACTATCTAACCAGCTGGGGTCCAGCATAGAACAAAAAGGCAGAAGAAAGGTGAATTTGCTCCCTTTCTCTCCTGGAGCTGGGACACCCTCCTTTTCCTGACCTTGGACATCACAACTTTAGGCACCCAGGCCTTTGGACTTCAAGACTCACAGCAGCCATCCCCCAGGTGTCTCAGGCATGCTGCCTTGGACTGAGTTACAGACTCACAGCAGCCATCCCCCAGGTTTCTGAGGCATGCTGCCTTGGACTGAGTTACAGCATCTGCTTCCCTAGTTCTGAGGCTTCTGGATTTGAAATGAACCATGCTGTCAGCATCCCCAACTCTGTCATGGGACTTCTCAGCCTCCATAATCACATAAGCCAATTCTTCTAATAAATACCCTCTCATCTATCTGTCTCTCTATATATTCTTTTGGTTCTTTTTCTCTGGAGAACTCTGACTAATACAAGTACCAACCAGACATGTTCTTATGCGCACACAGACATCATACTCTACATGTCCACAAATTAGCTCCTTAACCTCTCCCCAAATCTTCTTCAGAATTTGCCTTCATCTACACCGTGATGGTCTGTCTCCTTATTTATTCAGTCACCTAGGAAATCATTCTACACTGCCTCTTTCTCTACCCCTGTTCATCCAGGGTCATCAAGTCACATGCATTCTGCTTCTTAAACTCTTCCTCCTCCCCATCTGCATGATTTTAGTTACAACACTCACTCTTTCTTGAAATATTTTCAGAACTTGTCTGGTCTCTTTGCCTCCAATGTGTCCCTCAAAAATATCTTTTTCTTTTTTCTAAAAACATGGCTGGTCAAGTTAATTTCCTGCTGAAAGTCCTTCAATGGACTATTAATATTTAAAAGTCTTCAAAATATTGTCTCATACTTTTTCTGTTGTCCTCCCCCAGCACTCACATTCACTCCAATCTCTAATTCTGCTGCACGTTTCTAATATCTTACCCATGTCTTGAATTTCATTGGCCTTTTTTTCTTCTTTTGTTTGGGGTACATTTCCCTCCTTTGGGAATGTAGGTAATGCCTATTAATCCTTAAGAATCGCCAGTCTATTCCTTTAAGAAACTTTATTTTACTCACTCATACCTCTTACTCCATTCTTCAGGGTTGGCCCTCCCATAGTGCCCTATAGTCAGATATATAATTTTAATATTGTGTTTGTATTGTCAACTAATACAGAGGTGGAGACATCAGATTTGGTTAGAAAAATTTCAAAATACAAATTGGTTTAGAAAGAATACAATTTTCCATTGTTTGCCATTTTGCATAGCATTCAATATTTCATTCTCGTTCCAATTTCAATTTGAGAGAAAATCCAGACACCACAAGAACCAACTGAGAGTTGTGGTTTTGTTTTGGTTCCATAATGAAACATTTGTAATAAAACCTTCCTAATGGTATGATGAAGCCTACGGGAACTGTAAAAACACACAGCTCCCAAAGTTATTTTTTTTTCTTTTTTCTTTTTTTCTGTAGCTCTAAATTGTGGAGTTTTGAGATAAAAGCTTTAAAACCTTCAAAAATGATTTGAGTTACTTCCTGCTATTTAGAACTACGAAGACAATATTCCAACCTGAGTAACATTTTCCTGCATTAAGGGAACCTCAAAGGAATCTCCACAGAAGTAAGCTGTGGACTGTGAGCGACAACAAACCTGACCTCTCACTCTTTCACAGAAATCATGTGATGATTTCAAGGAACTGGTATCCTCTTCTTTTCTGTCTCACTCCTCATGTTAGATAGAGATGGCATTAGAGAGATATACTTTCATCAACCTACATGATTTTCTGTTTGTCTTCTATAATTTTATGATTTATAAAGTTAAATGTTTGAAATATGAAAGGAAGACATCTGACTTTTTTACTTTAACCTGTCGTTCCAATGTCTTTATGAGCACTGTAATTTACTATTAAGCCTATTATTTTATTTTCTACATTAGAAGTGATTAAATAAGTTTGAATAGATATTAAATGTTTTTAAATGAAGAAAATTCATAGATATTACAAAGATTACACAAATAGCATTTAAACTGGATATTATATATATATATATATATATATATATACATGCTGTGGACTATGTATATGCAGAATTCACAGGAAACTATTGACAAGACAGAAATCTATTGACAGAATAGATAAATTCTGATTTTAAAAGCCCCCTTGAAAATCAAAAAGAAAAATCTCTCTCTATCCTTATTAACTTGACTGAATTTCTTAATCTGTCTCTTTCCAGATTTCATAGTAAATAACAATATCTACTTCGGATTTCTATGTTGGTCAAATGAAATACAATATATAAAGTTCCCAGCATAAACCTAGCACGTGGAAGACTCTCAGTAAATATAAGTATTCTCTCTCAAAATGTTTGAAATCTTAGTAGTTCTAAATATTTAACAATTGTTTTATATGTTCAGCCATTGTAACATAATATTTTAAATTGTCAGAAAAGAAAATGTAGCTCTTAAACCGAAGCCATATGCTTATTTTGATCCAATATTTCAAAGGTCCAGAGCACATTTTTAGATTCAATCTACCCAGTACTTCGCATGACAAGTGGTAACAGTGGAAAATTGATGTCTCTTAAAAAAATATAATAGATATATTGTATTGAGCACAGAGTGTGAAAGTTGTGGTGTAGAGGAGAGAAGAGGAAGGGTTCCAGTTTCCTAAATGGGGATTATATCTTGTGGACTTTGAAATGTTAATATGTAATTTTACCCTGCACAACACAGTAATCCAATTTCCTAATCTGCACAGTGAAGATAATATTATGTCATCTGTTTGCCTTTCATAAGTAACCCAAAATAAGGGGTTTACAGGGATATTTTTGCTTTAAATTGTCTTATTGAGGTAAATTTGAAACAAATATTAAACTGAACATTCTTAAAGTGATAATCTAATACGTTATTACATAAATGTATCCCTGAGAAACCATCACCACAATCAAGATAGTGAACATTTCCATCAATATCATCACCACCAGGGATTCTTAGTGGCCATGGATAATCCCTCCTTCTTATCTTCTGCCCCACCAGTCTCCTGAGCAACCACAAATCTGCTTTTTGTCAGTATAGATTATGTTGCATTTTCTGAAGTTTTATATAAATGGAATCACACAGTATGTACTCTTTGTTATCTGTATTCATTCACTCAGTTTAATCATTTTGAGACCAATTTATGTAATTGCATTCATCTATAGTTCATTATCGTTTAGTGCTGAGCAGTATTCTATTGCATGAATATTCCAAAGTTTGTTTATCATTTCGCCTACTGAAAAATATCTAGATTGTACTGAGTTTCTGGATATCACAAACAAAGCTTCTGTGAACATTCTTGAACAAACGTTCGGATGGGTACGTCCTTTGACATCTTGACAAACATCTAGGTATGGAATGGCTACATCATGTGGCAGGTGTATGAGTAAATATTTTTAGGAGATGAACATACTGCTTCCAAAGTGGTTGCATAATTTTACATTCTCATCAGCAGTATGAGAATTCCAGTTACTCCAAATCATTGCCAGCAGTTGGTAGGATCAGTCTTTTTCATTTTATACAATCTAATAGGGATGTAGTAGTATCACACTGTGGTTGTATATTTTTAATTTAACTTTTTACCTTGAAATAACTACAAATTCACATGCAGCTATAATAAAGAGAGATCCCATGTGCCCTTTGCCCATTTTTCCTCAATGGTAACATCTTGAAAAATGATAGAATAATATCACAACCAGAATAGTGACATTGATACAGTCAAGATGAAAAACAATTCTATCACCACAAGGACTCTTCCGTTGCCTTTTTCAAGTCACATCTACTGGCAATCTGTTGTTTTCTGTGTGCTTCTTTCATTTCTTGTTCTTCTGTTTCTTTTTTCTTAGACTCCTGTGGGAAGCCTGAACATTTTCTAGGATTATATCTGTTTTATTTATAGTACCTTGTTATGCCATTTTATAGGTAGTTTGTTTTAGTGGTTGCTTTAAGTATTACAATATACAAACATAATTTGTTTACTCTATTATTTATCAATGTTTTAGCATTTTGAGTGAGTGAAGTATAGAAATCTTAGTCCCATTTGTGTTTCTTCACCCTCTCCACTTTTGAAAAAAAGAGTTGTCTTAAGTATTTCTTCCACATACATAGGGCATCACATCAAATGGTATTGTAGTTTTTGCTTCAACCATCAATTATGATTTAAGAAACTCATGAAAAGGAAGATCATCTATTATTTACTTTATTTTTATGAATTCTGATATTCTTTTTCCATTTCAGAAGTTTCAAGCTTTCTTCTGTTTCTGTTTGTTTTCTGCTTAGAGAACTTCCTTTAGCCACTTGTTAAGAATAAATTTGCTGGCAACGGACTCTGTTAATTTTTCTTTGTCTGAGAATGTATTTATTTCCCATTAATTCTGAGTGATATTTTTGCTGGATATAAAATCTGTCGGTGTTCACTTCTCTCAGTATTTAATAAAATGTGTTACTTCCTTTTGGTCTTCATGATTTCGAATGAGAAATATGCTGTAATTCAAATCAATGTTAGTACATAATTACTGTGTTGTTTCCCTGTGGCTGCTTTCAATATGTTTTTTTGCTCTTAGTTTTCAGTAATTTAATTATGACGTGTATTTACATGGATGTGTTTGTTTATCCTATTTGGAATTGGCTCAGCTTTTTGAAACTGCAGGTTTATGCCTGTCTGCAAATTAGGGAAGTTTTCAGCCATTATTGCTTAAAATACTTTTCAAATACTTCAAGTACTCTTCTCTCCTTTTGTGACTGCAGTGATATCAATTTAGCCATTTGGGATTGTCCAACAGATCATTTTAAGTACTTTTTTTTGGTTTGTTTTTCACATTGGGTAAATTATCTTCATCTATTCTCCAGTTCATTGGTTTTTATGTCCTTTCATCTCCATTTTAATATTGAGCCCATTCTTTAATTTTTTTCGTTATTAGATCTTTTAGTTCTATAATTTCCATCTACTTCTAACTCCTATTTATTTGCAGATTTTTAATTTTTTCACTTGTATAAAAAGAATTTGTAATTGCTTATTGAAGCTGTTTCAATATCTCATCAGATAATATCGACATATGATTCATCTCGATGTTGGCATCCATTGATTACATTTTCTCACACTATGATTTTTCCGGTTCTTAGAATTAGAAGCGATTTTTAAATTGCACTCTGAACCTATATAATATAACATGATACTCTCAATCCTATTTAACCATTTTTTAGGAAGCAGTCCTCTGTTTAGCTGTAACTCTAAGGACATTTAGATGTGTATATTCACCTTCCTACTATACCTTATAGACACTTTCCTGCAATCACGAGGTACTGACTCATGCTGTTTCATTGCAGACAGCTGGGATGGCAGTTAGCTTCCTTCTTGACCTGCTGACACCTTCCCTTTAAAAGTATCACAACACCTCACTTCTGAGTGGAGGTGTAAGATCAGCTTGCCAAGGGCTCTGTTGCTTCGTAGAGGATGGAAGTGAAGAGCTCAAACCCATATTGGTTTTTTGCTGCAGGTCCAGGGTAGGCAGAAGCTCGGTTGCCTATTTGGTCCCACTGACACCAAAGAAAAAGGAACTGGTAGAAACAGAGTGTTAACTAGACTTGTCTCCACCACTACTTTCTACCTCCCAGATGGATGCTCAGCAATCCATTAAACCTGCAAGCCATGCTGGGGGGTTAGGGAGCTATGTTCAGAAACAGGAGTGTGGCTAACCCTACTTCAAACCACTTTATTTATTCTCACTTCTGCCTAGTGGATATGGAAATTCTGTTCCCAACTGGACATCAGTGAAGTTAGAGATGGAAGAAATTAAAGTGTATACTAGCACTTATTTTTAACTCTTTGTTTAGTTTTATTGATACAAGTTGGGGTGAGTATTCATCCCCTAACTGACAAGGAGAGGGAGGAATGAATTCTAGTGGTGACCAGCCATACTTGCACTGCTTTATTTATTAAGTCTCATTGCTGTTGGGGGAAGAGTGGAGGCTCAGCTGACCACAAAACCCAACCTACCCTATGTGGTGAAGGAATAGCTATACTACCTGGATCTTCCAGGAAGATAATGGAATCTTCCAGGAAGATGATGGAGTCTTTCAAGAAGATAATGCATGTTGCATCTGGCAATACTGGAATTGGTTTTTGTGAGTGGAAAATTATGGTGGAAGAGCAGCTCAACTCCCTCCATTGCTTGATATCTAGTGTCTTGAAAAGTATTGGGTTTTTGCTCAGTTTTTGGTTCTTTCTGGCAGGAGAATAAACCTGGTCTCTGTTATTCTATCTTGGCTACACTGATGTCTCATGTCTAGAGTCTAGTGAGCAATGGTGTTTTATAATGCAAGCAAAAATAAAATGGGAGATGGAAAGCTACTTATTCAAATAAGTGAAATTGAATATCTCATCTACATTTCTGCGTGAAATTTATAGTTCCCTATAAATTTAATAGTATCACAACAATATAGACTTCTTAGTTTTGATAATGGCACTATAGTTATGTAAGATGTTAATTAGTGCAACCTAGGTAAAGGGAATATGGAAACTACACTATTTTTACAACTCTTTTTTAAGTCTGAATTCATCTCAAAGTAAAAGTTAACCTTAAAAAATTGTACATTCTTATTATCAGTGTCAGTGATTTAAAATTCTGAGTCATTTTCATTTTTGATTTCACTCTTGCCCAATCAGCCACCAAAGCTTGTCCTTTCTAAATCTTCACTATTTTTTGGCTTCTGCAGTACAGTCTTTGCTCAAGTTCCAATTAATTCTATAGTATTTTGAATAATTTCAATGGCCTCTATGTTAGGCTTCCTATTTCTATGCCTGAGAAGGTACAACTAACTCTCATGGGTCCATCTGTGATTTGGCCAGAACTAACTAACCTCATCACTTAATAGCCATTTAACTCTTGTGGACCACAATATCCTCAACTGTAAAATGGGAATAATGGAAGGTGAACCATTTATTTCTCAGAGTGGAAGTGAGACACAAATTTCTGTGTGCATATGCATATATATACATATATATATATGCACATATGCACACACACACACATATCTTGGAGTCTGCAAAGCACTGGCATTTTAAATGACAGTGCCTCATTATTTTTTAGACATAGGCAATCATACACAATTGCTTCCAGGAAGATTATTTTACTGATGTGTTTTGGATTTACAGACTTCCTGTGATCTGTCTACATAAAAATAGCCTCCAGTGGTGACAATGACACCCAAAGCCCAATGACACTCCCCAAACTAAGTCCATCTTAGGGTTTGCAGTGAACTTTTATTGCTACTTTGTACAATTTCTGCCATGTAATATAGCCATACAGGGCAAAAGCTGTTAATTTTCATTTTGTTGCCTTCACTAACTTCTTAAAGCCCCAGAGCTGTAGAGCTGCCTACAAATTAACCCCAAGTAAAATAAGTCAGCCTTAAATGATCGAATTGCCTTCCTGGATACAAGTAATAACATCCATTGATTAATGCACCTGTGAGTACATGGGTAAAGCTAAAGTAATAAATGTTTCAAAAAGAAATAAATTTTTTGCAGTTCAATTGTAGAAAACAATAGAATATGATATTAAAATTATTCATTACCTTTAAAAACTATCATCACATATAATTTTGTCACATTTTGATATTGTTTATGAGAATGAACACAAATATTAGCATGGTTTACAAGCCTTTTAAAATTAAGAGTATTTTTGCAGATGACTTTTGCTTTACAAGTCACTGACTCAACTCAAAGTGCCCAGATCCCCAACTCCTCCCTTTTTATTGCTTCATATGGAATAAATCATCCAAAATTTCTAAATGATAAATAAAAATGAAATATCCTTAAATTTTATATTATGGAATGAGCATATTTTTTAAAATTTAGCATACATATTGGGAAAGGATTTTAAAAAAAAAAAAAAAGAAAAAAAAACAAGACTTGGCCAGGCGCAGTAGCTCACACCTGTAACCCCAGCGCTTTGGGAGGCCGAGGCAGGCGGATCACGAGGTCAAGAGATTGAGACCATCCTGGCCAACATGGTGAAATCCCGTCTCTACTAAATGTACAAAATTAGCTGGGTGTGGTGGCACGCACCTGTAGTCCCAGCTACTTAGGAGGCTAAGGCAGGAGAATCCCCTGAATCTGGGAGGTGGAGGTTGCAGTGAGCCAAGATCGTGCCACTGTACTCCAGCCAGGTGACAGAGTGAGACTCTGTCAAAAAAAAAAAAAAAAAAAGCAAGAATTGTGTTTTGGAACAATTTTCCAGTTTGTAATAAAAGTAACATCAGATGACACCACATATCAGCTGGGTAGAAGGATGAAGGTTAATGAATAATTCAGAATTATCACCAGATCCTCAACATCATAATGGTTTTGTACTGCTTGGTTATGTCTTGCTGGACGCATTTAACTGGCATAGTCTACATTTCCACACAGCTTTATTCAGTGAAGAAAATCTATACTGAGACCATAAACCCTAACAAATTGCTAAGGGATGAGTCTCAAGATTAGTGGGGATCTCTGCATATGTGTATTCAGAACCGAACCTCATAAATAAGGAAGGTAAGGCAGACATGTAAGTGTAATGAAGGGTTCCTGTTTGCATCTCAGGTAGTTTACCCGTTCACTGTGATGTTAAATAAAAACCTTGGCTTTAAATATTGACAGATGAAGAGTTATTATCCAGTAAGGGCTGTGTGTTATACAAGCAATTTTGTTTTAGTTCTGGGGGCATTTGGCATAAGAACCCTTCACTATTATCTGCAGCTTGAGGATGCACAGCTGGAATGGCAATGGATTTCTTATTTTTAAAACATCCACGAATTTCACCACAGGCCTTCTACCAACATGGAAGCATCTGTGAATCAAACTGTTCCCCAGCTGTTCATCCACTCCTGGCAGGTTATTGCCGTATAAAGCCCCTATTAGTACTGCTGGTTACACTACAGCCCTGATGGGTCTATACAAAATTGTTCCTCTTATACTACAGTTTAATGCATGAACCCCCCCCACAAAGATAAATCCCTTAAGATTCTTTAAAAAATAAAAAACAAAAAAACTCATGTCTTTTTGGAGGTTTTGGGGGCAACTCTCCACATTTTTATTTGACCCCTTTTTAGTTTCCTAGGTTTTTGCAAAAGGTCCTCCCTTCCAGGCAGATACACCCTTGGTGCTTTCCCACATAAAGAATAGAGAAAATTTCTGTGAACACAGGACTGAAATGCTAAGTAGAATAAAAACAAATGCCAGAACGAAGTCGTTTCAGGCCTTATCTTCAAAAGCACAATTGCTTTAGGACCCCTTAACAAATAGTTTTTCTTATTAAGGTTCTGGAAATTTTAATTTCTTTAACAGTGACACATATATTTTAGGTTTTAATTAAAATCTTTGAGTTATAAGAATTTCTATCATTGTACCACTGTACTTTTATTTAAAAACAAATTGCATTTATAAATCACTTGGTAAAGGGTGTAAATCACTTGGTAAAGCTTTACTTCAGGGAATGGAAACAAGAGTAGCTTTTCATATTAAAACAATAACAAGAAATGTTTAAATTTGCAAGAAATATTTATTTTAACTTAAACACCAACTAATAATTATGGTAAATGAATAATTATAAGGCTTGGTATTCAACAAAGTTGGAAGTTTTGCAAATGTTAATGGAAAACATACAAGGATTTGTTGTTTTAAAATTTAGGTATCATCAATGATTATATTTTGTTTTATTGCTCCAGAATTTCATTAAGATCATGCTAACTGCTGTAATTCATGAACTCTCTTAGCATTAGCATGCTATTTCTTCCACATCACCAAATCTAGAATTTCTTAACATGAAATTGTGTGTTGTTTCCAGTACCTAATATCTGTTTTTCTCTGGATTTATGTTTCTTTGAATCTAAAGAATATAGGCTCAGTTCAATAAGAGTACAGTCACATAAGTACAATTAGTAATAGCTTAAATATAATATTACATCAATCATTAACAAAACACTATCAATAGAGTTTCACTTATGTGTGGATTTTTCATTTTCATTTAGATTTTCATGTTTTTTGAAATTTCAGATATCTCATCTTCAGATTTTAGATACTAGATTTGTTTGTATTCATAAATGAACACAAATATAATGTCCTTTTGAAAATAAAATTTCTAGTATATAGGCCACTTTCAAATAGAAAACAATATATTTGACTCTGTATTTGAAGAAAGAGAATATGTCAAATACCCCCTGCCGACTCACATTAAAATAAATACATTACCAATTCGATAGTAATAGAGTAATTGGTAATATGTATTATATATGCAGGTGGTAAAGGCTAGCAAACTAAGTTGTTCTGCAGGCTGAGCTCATCTGGTCTGTGGCCTGATTACCCACACTAAGCAATATTTCTCCAAAGAAGTAACCATTCTTTTTCTCATTTACTATCCCTCTCCATATTATTGCTTTACCTACCTCCGTCAAAAGCCCAGTCACCATTGATACACTTACTGGGCAGTGTCTTCATTCCACCTACTTATAATCACAGGTAACTTCTCCATAATTCATGACAATTTTGCCACATTGGTAAAGCTCATGACTGACACATAGTCTCATACTAGGTCTTCTGTCTCTCTAGAATGTTTTTTCCTATATAGTATTTTTTTATGGTCATGATCACTTCTTGTCATGTTAAAGTACCAGTAAAGCCCTTCCTAACTATCCAGTATATTAGTCATACACCATCATTTTCTGTAGAAAGTAGGATTCGCATTTGTCCTAAATGTTCATCAAAGAGTAGCTTAAATGAGTTATAATTTTATTTTTCTCACACCTAAGAGATATGTAGGCAATTGGTAAAGTTAACTCAAGGCCCTTGTCCTGTCTTTTTCACATAATCACAGTGTGGCCACCCAGCATCAGACATCACTTCCACATTCTAGCCAGGAGGAAGTAAACAGCAAAGAAGGGGATATACCTGTGAAAGGAATGAAACTCTCCCAGAAATTTCAAGTCTTCTCACATTTTATTGTTCAGAACTGCATCACATCGCCACAAGGAACACTTAAAAATAGATTTTTTGCCACATTGAACAATAGCGATATTGTATTAGCAATAAAAGATGGATAATGAATAGGCATCAAGCAGCATTTGTCAAATTTTCATAAACATCTTTTGTTGTATTTGCTGACCTTACCTTGTTATTTTATTTGTTTATATGTTTGTGTATTTAATGTCCTCTTACTAAAAGGTGAACTCTAGAAGATAAGAAGCCCTATCTCTCTTGTTTGTTTCTGCACCTCTATATTCTAGAAAACTCTCTGGCACATAGTGTATGCTTCATAAATATTTTCATAGTAAAGGAATATCGGGTTAATTGAAGTTTAAATAGCAACTTTGCCTTATGTATTCCAAACTTATTAAACAAATATTTTCCGTCTTAAATTGTCACAGAAAATGTCTTCACTATTTTCATGTAATTGTATAATGATTATTTATTTTTCTAAAGAATTGTTGCATAGAATCAGGGATTGCAAATATTTAATCAGTCGTTACTTTGTTTTGATTTGAAAGAATTCTAATACTCAAAGTTGAACATATTATTTTCCATAAAGCTAATTTCTCTGCACACTTCTATTCCCTCTTTCAACCTCCTCCACAAACAACAGAAATATAGGAAGCAACATTTTTTGAACAAATACCATATGCTGAAAACTCAGCCAGATATCCCATATATAAATATTTTGAAGACTAAGAAAGTCATTAGTTTAATCAAGCTCTACAATGTTATAAATGAATAAAGGATTATTATTGTTGGCTTTATAAAGTCTCATAATTTAGTATCTAAATTATATTATTTTATAAATGGAAGTCTACTTTATTTAAATTAAGAGGACTAGGGTACTTATTTTATTTTGATTCAGAGAGTACATGTGCAGGTTTTTTACATTAATACATTGAGTAATGCTGAGGTTTGGGCTTCCCATGGACCCATTAACCAAATAGTAAACATAGTACCCAATAAGTAGTTTTTCAACCCTTACCCCCTACCACTGTACCCCCTTTTGGGATTCCCAGTATCTATTATTTCCATCTCTACGTCTATGCGTACCCATTGTTTAGCTTTCACTTGTAAAGTGAGAATATGTAGTATTTCATTTTCTGTTTCTGACTTATTTCATTTAGGATGATGGTCTCAAGCTCCATATATGTTTCTGCAAAAGACAGAATTTCATTCATTTTTATGCCTGCATAGTATTCCATGGTATACATACACCACATTTCTTTTTCCAATCAACCACTAATAGACCCTTAGGTTGATTCCATGATTTTGCTATTGTGAATTGTGTTGTAATAAACATACAAGTGCAGGTGTCCCTTTGATGAAACAATTTCTTTTATTTTGGAATAGATACTGAATAGTGGGATTGCTGGATTGAATGGTAGTTCTATATTTATTTTTCTGTGAAATCTCCATACTGTTTTCTATAAAGGTTGAACTAATTTACATTCCTACCAACAGTGTATAAAGTCTTCCCTTTTCTCCACATCCTTGCCAATATCTGTTATTTTTTGACCTTTTAATAATAGCCAATCTGACTGGTCTGAAATAGAATCTCATTGTGATTTTAATCTGCATTTCTCTGATGATTAGTTATGTTGAGCACTTTTTAATATGTTTGTTGTCCTCTTGTATGTCTTATTTTGAGAAGTGTCTGTTCATGTCCTTTGCCTACTTCTTAATTGGATTATTTGTCTGGTTTTTGTTGATTAAGTCCCTCATAGATTCTGGATGTTAGTCTTTGTCAGATGCACAGTTTGCATTTTTCTTCTCCCATTCTATAAGTTGTCTGTTTACTCTGTTGACTATTTTTTTATGTGCAAAAGTTTAGTTTAATTAGGTCTCATTTGTCCATTTTTATTGTTGCATTTGCCTTTAGCCTTAGTCATAAATTCTTTGCCTAGGCCAATATCTAGAAGACTTCTTCTTAGATTTTCTTCTAGAAATTGCATAGTTTCAGATCTTATATTTACATCTTCAGTCTATCTTGAGTTAATATTTGTATGTGGTGAAAGGTACGGGTCCAGTTTGACTTCATATGGCTAGCCAACTTTCCCAATGTCATTTATTGAATAGGGTACCCATTTCCCATTGTTTACTTTTGTAAACTTTGCCAAGGATTGGTTGGTTGTAGGTGTGTGGCTTTATGTCTGAGTTCTCTATTCTGTTCCATTGATCTACGTGTCTTCTTTTGTACCAATACCATGCTGTTTTGGTTACTATAGACTTGTCATATAGTTTGAAGTCAAGTAATGTGATGCCTCTGGCTTTGTTCTTTTTACTTAGGATTGCTTTGCTACTCAGGCTTTCCTTTGGTTTCATATGAATTTTAGAATTGTTTTTATAATTGTGTGAAAATGACATTGGTAATTTGATAGGAATTGCATTGTATCTGTACATTGTTTTGGGCTCTAAACTCATTTAAACAATATTACTTCTTCCAATCCGTGAATAAGGTATATTTTTCCATTTGTTTGTGACATTTACAATTTATTTGGTCAGAGTTTTGTAGTTCTCCTTGTAGTGGTTTTCACTTCCTTGATAAAATTTATTCCTAGGTATTTTGTTTTGTGTGTGTGGCTATTGCAAATAGCATTGAGTTTTTGATTTGGCTTTTACCTTGAGTATTGTTGGTATACAGAAAGGCACCTGATTTTCATGCATTAATTTTGTATCCTGAAACTGTACTAAAGTTATTTGTCAGGCCAAGGAGTCTTTTGAAGAAAACTTTAGGGTTTTTTAGATATAAGATCATGTTGTCAGCAAACAGAGACACTTTTATTTCCTCTTTTTCAATTTGGGTGTCTTTTCTTTCTTTTCATTATCAGATTTTTCTGGCTAAGACTTCAGTACTGTGGTTAAATAGGAATGGTGAGAGTAGACATCCTTGGCTTGCTCAAGTTCTGAGGAATGCTTTCAATGTTTCACCATTGAGTTTGATGTTGGCTGCAGGTTTGTCTTACAGGTGTTCCTTCAATGCCTAGTTACTTGAGAGTTTTTATTATGAAGGGCTACTGGATTTTATCGAATATTTTTCCTGCATCCATTGAGATGATATGATTTTAGTTTGTAACTTTGTTTATGTGGTGAATCACATTTATTGATTTGCAGATGTTGAACCATTCCTATATTCCTGGGATGAAACCTACTTGATCATGATGAATTGTCTTTTTTTCTGTGCTCTTGGATTCAGTTTGCTAGTATTTTCTTGAGGATATTTGTGTCTATATTCTTCAGGGATATTAACCTGTGGTTTTCTTTTTTTTGTTGTATCTTTGCCAAATTTTGGTAACAGCGTGATACTAGTTTTGTAGAGTGAGTTAGAAAGGAATCCCTACACCCTGATTTCCTGGAATAATTTCAGTAAGATTGGTACCAGCTCTTCTTTACATATCTGATAGAATTCAGCTGAGAATCCATCTGATCCTCAACTTTTTTTGGTTGGTAGATTTTTCATTATTGATTTGATTTTATAAATCATTACTGGTTGCACAAGATTTCAATTTATTCCTGATTCAATCTTGGGAGTTATGTTTTCAGTTATTTATCAATTTCCTCTAGGTTTTCTAGTTTGTATACATAGAGGTGTTCATAGCAGTCTCTGAGAATCTTTTATATTTTTGTAATATCAATGTCATGACACATTTTTCATTTCTGTTGTACTTATTTGATTCTCATTTTTTCTTGGCTTATATAACTAGCATTCTATTTATTTTGTTTAACCTTTCAAAGAACCAACTTTTTTGTTTCATTGAGCCTCCGTTGATTGTTTTACAATTTTTAAGATCAATTTAATTTAGTTCCACTCTGATGTTTTTTATTTCTTTCCTTCTGCTAGCTTAGTATTTTGTTTGCTCTTGTTTTTCTAGTTCCTTGAGGTGAGACGTTAGTTTATTAATTTAAGATATTTCTATATTTTTGTTCAGGCATTTGGCACTATGAACTATCCTCTTAACACTGCTTTTGCTGTATGCCAGAGGATTTTATATGTTGTGTCTCTATGTTTATTTGAAATAATTTTTTGATTTCTACCTTAATTTCTTTGATTCCCTCAAAGTCATCCAGGAGCAAGTTGTTTAGTTTCCATGTACTTGTGTGATTTCGATTTAATCTTCTTGTTGAAGTGAACCCTATGTCATTATATAACACCCTTCTGTGTATATGTGTGTGTGTGTGTGTGTGTGTGTGTGTGTGTGTGTATGTGTGTGTTGTTCTGTTTATTATTGTGGGTTTAAAGTCTGTTTTATCTATTACAAGAATGGCAACCTCTGCTCTTTTTTGTTTTTCATTTATGTGATCTGTCTTTCTCCACCCTTTTACTTTGAACCTCTGGGTGTCAGTACATATGAGGTGCATCTCCTGAAGGCAGCAGATGGTTTGGTCTCATTTTTTTAATTTAATTTGACAATCTATATGTTATAAGTGGAGAATTTAGGTCAGTTATGCTCAAAATTAATATTTATATGTTATATGTAAGGCTTTGTGTCATCATGTTTTTAGCTAGTTACTTTGTAGTGTAACTTATTTAATTGCTTTGTAGGATCGATAAATTTGTACTTACATGTTCTTTTATGGTAGCAAGTATTATTCCTTTGTTTTCATGTTTAGAACTCCTTTGAACATTTCTTGTAGGTTCAGTCTAGTGGTGACAAACTTTTCTAGCATCTATCCTCTAGCTTGTCTGGGAAAGGCTGTTTCTCCTTCATTTATAAAGCTCAGTTTAGCAGCATATAAACTGGTTTGTAAGGTTTCTGCTGAGAAGTCTGCTGTTAGTCTGACGGAATTTCCTTTATGGGAGATTTGACCTTCCATAGCTGTCTTTAAGATCTTTTCTATAGCATTGACCTTGGATAGCTTGATGACTATGAATATGCTTCGGTGAAGTTCATCTTGTGTAGTATCTAGCAGGTGTTCTCTAAATTTCCTGTATCCAGATTTTTACCTTTGTAACCATGTTAAAAAAATACAAAATTATTCTCTCAAATATGTTTTCCAAGTTTTTGTTTTGTTTTCTTTTTGTTTTTTGTTTGTTTGTTTTTTGCTTCTCTCTCAGGAATGCCTATAAGTCATAGATTTGGTTGCTTTACATAATCCCATATTTCTCAAAGGCTTTGCTCTTTCAAAAAACTTTTTTTCATCTGACTGTGTTAATTGGAAAGACCAGTTTCCAAGCTCTGAATTTTTTTCTTCTGATTGGTCTAGTCTATTTTTAAAACTTTCTATTGTGTTTTGCAATTCTTTTAGTGAATTTTTAAATTCCACGGTTTTATTATATATGCATATATATATCCATACGTATTTATAGCCATCATATATATATATATATGGATATATATGTATATATCTATACGTATATAAAAAATTGCTATATAATATATAGCCATTTCATCTCTCATATCTTGAATAATTTTTCTGGTTTTGTTGTATTGGTTTTCAACTTTCTCTTGCATCTCATTGACTTTCCTTGCAGCCCATATTTTGAATTCTTTGTCTGTTATTTCAGAATTTTCATTCCTGTTAGCATCTATTGCTAGAGAGCTACTGTGATCCTTTGAAAGTGTCAAAACACTCTTTTTGTACTGCAGGAGATCTTGCACTGATTCCTTCTCATGTGAAAGAGCTGTTGCTTCTTATTTTTGAATTTGCTGTCATTTGTATGAGACTTTTAAATGCTTCATTCTTTTTTTCCTTGAGGGTATGACTGTGGTGTATGTTGCATATGATCATTTGGCTTCATTTCTGGTTGCTTTCAGAGGGCCAAGGCTCTGTATGAGTTCCTTCATTGTGGATAGAATTTGTGTGGTGGCTTTCTCAAATGTTGCTTATTGTTCAAGTACTTTTAGAAAGATGCTATGTTAAACAAGTGTAACTGGGGATGTTAGTAGCACTTTTATAATATAATCACCTATAGGTAGAATGAGAAAGTTTCTGGATTTCTAGCACCTAACATTAAAGTTCATGCTTTCTGAAAGTAGGCCGTCTAGGAAACGGTTACTTTTGAATTCTCTGGTCTTTTATATTTTTGAATGCAAAGGAAATCTGTTAGCTGTTTGACTGTTTTTCAGTTTGCTTGAGACTTACATTGAGCACCCAATGCCATTTACTGATTCTCACTACTTGGAAAGAAAATTTCCACAGAATTAAGACAGAGTAATTTCCATTGGTTCACCATGAATTCTCTGGTAGTTTCTTTACAGAAAAATCATAGAAAATAGACCTAATTATTATTGTATTCCCATTATGAAGTAATAATTGTTGATACATATTATTTTAAATTATCCAGCAATTTCTTTCCCAGTGAGAGAATTGAGGAACTGAAAACTATCGCTTTGCCACGTTACTCAGAATCACAAAACTGGCTTTAAAATGGTGTTAAAACTACACTCCAAGTTGCCTGACCCCTAAGCTTGTGTTTAGACCATTTTTTTTTTTACTATGGGGCCTAACAGATGGGCAACTGAAAAGGATCATTAATTTTTTTTCAGGACAATATGGTGTCATTTAAATACTCAGAAAGAAACAACTTGCCCACTGTTATACTGATCCCTGAAAGACTTCAAAGGATGAAGAGTTTACAGCTACAGAGTATTCAATAGACCTTGGGTCAGTGTAGAATCAGACTTACCTTTATGGTTTAAAATAAATTTGATTTTAATTAAATTTATACATTTGTTTCTTTGTTGTCTGCTTAGAAGACCAGGCAAATCATTGTAAGTTTGTGTTCTCCACTCACTTATCCACTTATCTGTAAGAATTACCTAGCCAGGAAGGCTAGCCTTTCACGTGTTCGGTCCTCCTTGGCTGACTCGCCGCCCTTGCTGCCGCACCGTGGACGCCCCGAGGCACGTGGTCAACCTCGGGCCTGGTCCCGCCAAGCTGCCTCACTCAGTGTTGTTAGAGATAAAAAAGGAATTATTAGACTACAGAGGAGTTGGCATTAGTGTTCTTGAAATGAGTCACAGGCCATCAGATTTTGCCAAGATTATTAACAATACAGAGAATCTTGTGCGGGAATTGCTAGCCGTTCCAGACAGCTATAAGGTGATTTTTGTGCAAGGAAGTGGGTCCGGCCAGTTCGGTGCCGTCCCCTTAAACCTGATTGGCTTGAAAGCAGGAACATGTGCGGACTATGTGGTGACAGGAGCTTGGTCAGCTAAGGCCGCAGAAGCAGCCAAGAAGTTTGGGACTATAAATATCATTCACCCTAAACTTGGGAGTTATACAAAAATTCAAGATCCAAGCACCTGGAACCTCAACCCGGATGCCTCTTACGTGTATTATTGCGCAAATGAGATGGTGCATGGTGTGGAGTTTGACTTTATACCCGATGTCAAGGGAGCAGTACTGGTTTGTGACATGTCCTCAAACTTCCTGTCCAAGCCAGTGGATGTCCAAGTTTGGTGTGATTTTTGCTGGTGCCCAGAAGAATGTTGGCTTTGCTGGGGTCACCGTGGTGATTGTCTGTGATGACCTGCTGAGGTTTGCCCTCTGAGAGTGCCCCTCGGTCCTAGAATACGAGATACAGGCTGGAAACTGCTCCTTGTACAACATGCCTCCATGTTTCAGCATCTACCTCACGGGCTTGGTCCTGGAGTGGATTAAAAACAATGGAGGTGCCGCGGCCATGGAGAAGCTTAGCTCCATCAAATCTCAAATGATTTATGAGATTATTGATGATTCTCAAGGATTCTACGTATGTCCAGTGGAGCCCCAAAATAGAAGCAAGGTGAATATTCCATTCTGCATTGGCAATGCCAAAGGAGATGATGCTTTAGAAAAAAGACTTTTTGATAAAGCTCTTGAACTTAATATGTTGCCCTTGAAAGGGTATAGGTCTGTGGCAGGCATCCGGGCCTCTCTGTCTAATGCTGTCACTATTGAAGATGTTCAGAAGCTGGCCGCCTTCATGAAAAATTTTTTGGAGATGCATCAGCTATGAACACATCCTAACCAGGATATACTCTGTTCTTGAACAACATACAAAGTTTAAAGTAACTTGGGTATGGCTACAAAAAGTTAACAAACACAATATTTTCCTCAAATGAACATGTTTATTGTAGATTCTTCTTTTTTGAAAGAACAACAGCAAAACATCTACAGCTCTGTAAAGCTGGTGGGACCTAATGTTCACCTTAATTCTGACTTGAACTGGAAGCATTTTTAGAAATCTTCTGTTGCTTTTCTAACAAATTCCCACTTGTTTTGCCTTTGCTGCTACTATTTCTAGTTAGATTTCCAACTTGCCTGTGGACTTAATAATGCAAGTTGCAATTAATTATTTCTGGAGTCATGGGAACACACAGCATAGAGGGTAGGTGGGGCCCTCTAGGTGCTGAATCTAAACATCTGTGGGGTCTCCTGTGTTCAGAGGCTGTTGATTCAAGGTCAACATCGACCATTGGAGGAGTGGTTTAAGAGTACCAGGCAAAGGGCAAACTGTAGATCGATCATTATACTGTTATTACAAGAGAAGTGTCATACTTTATATATGTTTATATTAACAAGGTCTGTTTTTAATACCATATACTTTATATTTCTATACTTTATATTTCTAATAATACGGTTATCACTGATACATGTAGACACTTTTAGAATTTATTAAATCCTTGACCTTGTGCATTATAGCATTCCATTAGCAACAGTTGCACCCCCTCCCCAGTCTTCCTCCTTCCTCTTTTTAAGCTGTTTTATGAAAAACATCTAGAAGTTCTTGATTCATTTTTACCATTCTTTCCATAGGTAGAAGAGAAAGTTGATTGGTTGGTTGTTTTTCAATTATGCCATTAAACTAAACATTTCTGTTAAATTACCTTATCTTTTTTTCTCTTGACTGTTTTCTTTGTAATGTTTGACGATGAGAGTGATACTTTGCTGAAAAGTCTTTCCCCATTGTTTATCTATTGTCAATATTTTATGTTGAATATGTGAAGAACATTAAAGTCCTAAAACATCTAAAAAAAAAAAAAAAGAATCACCTAGGATGGAATAAGATGGAAATGATAGCAACAAAAAATAAAGTTGAAGTTACAGAGTTTTGAGTTTTTCTACTTTAGATTACATTATATACCTACTAATGAAGACTAAGAAGTTTATTTCAATATTAAAAATGTCTCCATAAATACTGAAATAGGAACGCCTGATAGTATAGCTAATAGTTAGTAGGTAAGGATATTTTTATATATTTACTTTTAAAAATCAAAATGAATATCTTAACTCAGTTTTGGTATCAAATGGCTCATTGCAGCCATTTAGATTCTTGAAGGTAAATTTTACTCTGTGCTGATAGAAATTTTATGCACGATTTGCTGATAATTTAAAAAAAGCTGATTTTTTTCTTGCATATGACAAAAGCAAAAAATACAGTAAAATGTCTTTGCATTTGTTAAAAGGCTGAGAAGAATTTAGAATGGCAATATTACTAAGAATACAGAGTCTATAATTATCACTTGCTAGCTCCAAAATACAAATTTTTCTGGAGTTTTATTTGCAAATTATATTTCTCTGGATTCAAGAAATATGCAAGAAAATAGAAAAGAAGAATGAGGGAGAAAAAAAGAGGGAGGGAGAGAGAGTGAGAGAAAAAGAAAGAGAGAGTGGGGAGGAGGGGGAGGAGGACGAGTAGGGTGGAGGCAGAGGAGATGGTAACCAGGGAAAGCACAATGTCTCCTAATGCTACATTCTGCTGTGGCTAAAAGATAAGAAAGACTAAGCAAAGAATTATTATGTAGTCTTAAAGAATTATTTCCAATGTACTTAGCATGTAACACATAACATCTAACTACTGTTAGTTGAAGGCTCGTATTCCTTCCTCTTCCCCTCCCTCTCTCATATCACTTTCTCTTTCTCTTGGTTTCTCTTTCTGTTCTTTGAATATTTCCATTTCCTTTTTTCTAATAGAATGCAGTCTATTCACCTGAATTACAATGTCATGCTGACTTAAGTCTTTTTGCTTCTTTATCTTTCAGAAAAAAATTCACTGTACTATAGAAAATCCAAATTAAAGTAAGAAATTCATGAGGCATTAGTGATTCTGATTCTTATCACCAATATATAGTGGGCTCTTTTTAAGCTATGGAGGATCTTTTGAAGGACAGTGGAATATTTATCT
The DNA here is from genome assembly GCF_028885655.2 of Pongo abelii. Classification (NCBI taxonomy): domain Eukaryota; kingdom Metazoa; phylum Chordata; class Mammalia; order Primates; family Hominidae; genus Pongo; species Pongo abelii. Next base: position 153,905,711 of record NC_071985.2, read on the forward strand.
TGCAGACAGATTGATAGTAGAACTGAAATAGTAATGAGGACAGTTTATATCAAAACATGTACAATTAAATTTGGTTATAAAATTTGTAGGTTACATGGGAAATATTTCTTTCTTGTTAAAAGGTATATAGTATGTTAAGAACATTAAAAGTTTCTTATTACAGCATTTCAGATTTGGGAGAAGATTAAAGAATATTGATATATCTAACTTTGAGAATCTAACTTTCATTTTATTTTGAAATTCTTTCAGTATTACAGCACTCTTATGTTTATTATTTCCCTATGAAACATTTCTGAAACATCTGCTGAGTTTTAAATATTAAGAGATTTTAATATTACAAGAAATGTATGGTATACCCTTGAGGTAACTTTAAGAGCTGCTTCTTATTACTAAATATTTGTAACTGTTGTTATTTGTAGATATTAATTCAAATATACAAAATATATGTTCCTATGAATAAAATTAATACTTTCTATGTATTTGAAAATTACATTTTAAATTATTTTTATGTAGCACATTTGCCAAATGTATTTCACTTACTATGTGCAGAGTATAATTGAAAGTCATTTGGTGTTGTTTTTATTCAGACATGATAAGTACAGAGAATAAATGCCATTCAAACTCTTTGATTCTTCCATTTTAACTTTGGGAAGAAATTGAAGTTAAAATTTTTTTCTTGACAAATTGCAGCTGAAGTTCTTCAACTTATGAGTTTTTTTGCAAACATTGAGGGAAATTGCCCATAAATATTCAGCTACCTGAATAAATTAAGACCTAATATGCTTGAAGAAAGATGTTTTGAGAGTATCCTTTTGGGGTGATGTTCTCACCAATTTACATGCAAGAGTGAATTTGTATCATTTAAACTAATTGTCAAAATGTTTGACAAAGACCAGCATTACCTTCTGCTCAGAAGCCTCCTCTAAAAGTATTCACATTGTTCATAGAAATCATACTGCTGAGTTTTCTTTCGCTCCTTTTAAGGGCTTTTGATCCTTATATGGATATAAGAACCTGTTTTGCATATACTGTTAGACAAAAAACATGAATATTAAGCCATTATTTTTACATTACCAAGTTTTCCCAGGGTGGGTTTTTAACATTTTAAAGACATTTTGTTTTGTGTGTTACTCTCTTTTTGTCTAATCACCTCTAAAATTATGAACACTACAAGAATAATACATACTGAATAACAAAACAGCTTGAAATATTAATAACAAAGAAAGCAACTGTTAAATGTTCATAAACAAAGTTGTTTGGAGACTCCTTTATTAATTTTTAATTTATCTTCAGTCAATTTCTTATTACTTCCAAATTCCTGCATGGGATTCTGTTAATTAGTCTTGTGTAAAATATTCATTAAAACCAGCTTTGTATTTTCTTCTTTTATTGCAAATTTACATTTCTAATCTTATAACCAAAATAAATGCCATTGGGTAGAGGAACCATATTAATTTGGATCAGCCACCTAAAATAGAAGCTCATACAGCAAAAGATATGGTAATATAAAATAGACTAACATTGAGGTACTATGTTGATTGATCACCATTTTGCAATAGCAGATGGATATCTAGTTCATGTTTGAAAAAATATCAACATTACGTAAAATAGAGTGTATCTGAAATCTGGTAAAGTAATCTAAGATGAAGTAATAATGAATTTGTACCTGTATACTTTTGCACATTAAAAACATTTCAGAAACAACATATAGTTTAGTTAGGGATTCAAATTTAATCAACAGCGACAATGTTGACATTAAATTTAAATCATTGGGTAGCAAAAGTTTTACTGAGTTTTTTCAGTTGTTATTTGTTTTAAAATATTTTACTTGTCTTTCCTTATTATGCATTATGTAGTTTTGATTCTGTGCTGCAAATAGCAAAGTAGTATAGGAAATGGAACATCAGTGTGAGTTTAGTATTACTAATACAGCTCTTTACTTTTCCCTTAACATAGTGTATGTTAGTAAAATATTCATATTCATACAAACATCTCTAAAAGAAATATATGTCAGCATTGTAGGAAAAGTTTGCAATGCCAGGCATAGTATTTTCAGAGTGAAATTCTTGGTTTTGTTGAAAACTCTTAGACTTCTAAGGGTTTGGATACATCTTAGAAATATAAGCGTTTGGCTACATCTTAGAAGTCTAAGAGTTTGGATAGACCTTAGAATTAACATAACTCATCTCTTCTTAAAGTCTATGTCCAAATTTTAAGTCTTTAGTCATTAATTAAAATATGTAAAATATAACTACCAGATTAGAAAGTTTACTAAATTAAAATAATATTATTTACTGGAAAAAGTGGGAAAAAAATCATATTTTATAGGAAGAAAAATGTAATTACACTCAAACAAATAGAGCATATTTTGTTTGCTCTTATGCGGGGTGGTAAATTTATTGCCAAATTAAAGTCCTCATGAATGACAGCACATTTTCAGCATAGAAACATTTAGTAACAGTAAGCACAGGTCTCAAGGTTCTAACTCTGTCTTCTGAGATTAAGTCAAAAAGGAGGCAAAGATTTAGGTAGCACATACTGCTTCAATAACAAAACCAACTGAACAGGATGTTTAGAATTATACATATCAACATTAAAAATAATATTTGTTTAATAAACAGAAAACCTAATAGAAGACTGAATTTTGGGAAGACAAAATGGCAATATTGAACCAGATCTCTAAGTAATAGATGGAAATATCTTCCAAGAAATAGTTAATTGTAGTACCCAATGGCCAATCATTACAGTCCACGTGTCAGGTTAATTTTACCTATCAGTCAACACTCTTTTGAAATAGTTATTCTCCTAAAATCCCTCCTAACCCGATTGTTATCTAAGCCTGCATTGACTTCTACATCTTGAACACAAAAATATTGTCATTCCATAGTAACATACACATCTAAACTAATCTAACTAATCTACCAGTCTAACATTGTGATAATTTTTTAAATGTTGACTTAACATGCCTTGCTGGCAAAGAATTTACACTTGCCCTCCACACGTTAGCAGTCATGATTGCACAGCTGCATGATTTTTGAGTCTTGAAGCAGCCCAATTATCAAGTATTCCCTAACTTATATAAAGCCCTTTACCATATCTTAGAGTCTCTTCTTTGTTTGAGTCTATAATTTCCCTTGAACATATACTCTGTTTCTAGCTTGAAAATCATCCTCGGCCGGCGTGGTGGCTCACGCCTGTAATACTAGCATTTTGGGAGGCTGTGGCAGGTGAATCACGAGGTCAGGAGATCGAGACCATCCTGGCTAACACAGTGAAACCCTGTCTCCACTAACAAAAAATTAGCTGGGCATGGTGGCGGGCGCCTGCAGTCCCAGCTACTTGGGAGGCTGAGGCAGGAGAATGGCGTGAACCCAGGAGGCGGAGCTTGCAGTGAGCCAAGATCGTGTCGCTGCACTCCAGCCTGGGCAACAGAGCGAGACTCTGTCTCTAAAAAAAAAAAAAATCATCCTCATGTCTTAGATGGTGGAGTGAGCAGTAACAAAAGAAGATGGAATTCAATCCTCTCTTTTACACGTGAGGACTTTGAGGTCAAGCACAGGTATACTCAGTGAACAGAGGGTCAGCTGGACTTGGAGCCACTTCACATGCTCATTCTCCATTAAAAAAAATTGAAAGTAAAAAAAGAGGTTGGATAGTGTGTGTGAGTGAGTGTTCTATGAAAAGAAAAATAAAAACACCTGGGTGCTTAATTTCTACCTCAACCCTTACCCTGAGGTAAATGTTTAAAGTTTCGTCATCTGAAAAAGGCAAAATAATTTCCTGCTTTGTTTCCACAGTGCTGTGAGGCCCCAATAATACATACATAAGCATACTCTAGTATATAAGGACAAGTTATAATAATATAGTTAATTACACCATCTTTAGCTTGTTCTATGAGTTTTTCAAAATACTCAACATAGCCCATCGTGTTGCTGAACTTCTCAGTTACTGAAACTCCTCAGTTATTTTTCTAAACTTTATTTCAGACAAAATATAATGAGTTTTTGTATAACCACTAATGTTTTTTCCCTAACATGTCTTTGTTTTATGCTCAGTATTTAAAAAGAGTTTTTAAAAAACATGTGTATGTGTGTGTGCATACACACATGCACATGTGTGTTTTACAGGAATATTGACCAGTTTAGTTTCATGTAGAATTGGCATGATAGCTTTCCCAAAGAATCAATAACAACACTGTCTCAGAAATGTAAGAATTATTTTTTTTTTCTGAAAATATCCTCAACTGTATCTGGAGAACACTTTCAAATTCAATCTGTGGTTCCTTTTTGGATACATCTCCCCACAATCAGAGAGTTTCCCATTGAAAATATTGCCATATGCAGCAGGCTCTTGCTCCTGAAAAGATTGTGTTTCACCTTTACCAAAATATATTCTTCATTTATTTTGAAACAAAGAAACCGTGAGCAAAGGCAATGTCTTTTAATAAAGAACACCTAAATTTTACACTATTCTAAAAATGTTTTCTGTCCCATCTTTCAATAGCTGATAGGAAGCTGAGTATTTTGAAAACAAAACAAAGCCAAACAAAATGGCACAATGTAACTTGGGGAAATCCTAAAATATATTTTGTTTTACTGTCTGCACTATGAAAATCAAAGCAAACTAAAGTTATTATTATGAATATATCTGGTTGTTCCAATAGATTTACATGAAATAGCTGCTCATAAAGTTATATCTCAACAGTTTCAAAAGTATCTGCTATCTCAAATATTTTTAAGGAAACGATTAGTGATCAAATGCATGTAAAAATTATTAAAAGGGCAGTTTTTATTAAGAATATAATTGATTTGTTTCTGTTTTTATATTTGTAAAGAATTAACTAAGCAATTATATACACTACACTAAAACATACTCACAGTAGAGCAAAACAATTAAATATTATATCATATTTTGTTACACAGCTAGGGTTTTATCATAGCAAATGATTTTATCTTTACTTCACTATGCAACAGAAAAGAAAAAGTTATTATCTACCACCATTTTAAACACTAGTAACAACTTATGCACAAAAATTCACAGCTATAAAAAGCAGTGTAAAACATTTAGAGATATTTTTATTTACATTCAAAAATCTTTGTAAGTTAGGATTCAGGTTGAAAAGGATGGGATTTACAACAGAATTGAAGATTAAGAATTCATCATTGCAAAATGACATTTCTTTTGACAGCATAATTCAATTGCTACTGAAAAATAAATCATTTATGTTTCAAATGCTGTGAATATTTATTTAGTGTCATACCTGTCATTTGTTTGACTTATTTCCCCAAGGATAGAGAAGAAAAACTGTATATCTCTTATTACAGAGCCAAAATTATTTCTGGTAGCAAAAAAATCACAATGTTATGTACCTTAAAATGAGCAGCAGAATTTTTTTGTGTGCTAATAAATCACAAAAACAGCCAACAGAATTCTCCTAACACCACTCAATTTGCTCTGAAGCCATTACTTTATAAAATATCATTCAAATGCAACATTAGAAAAATCTATCCAGGCTATTTTACAGGATGATATTTTTATTACATTTAATAAAAACAAAAAGAGTCAAATCCCCCAGCTATTTCCAAAATTTAAGTCACAGTGGGGTCTCAAATAATATTTTTGTGCCTATATTGTCGTGCCTGTGCCAATATTTTCCCTAAGATCCACTCATAAGGCTGACTTAAGGGTCTAACATGAATGCTGGAACTGATAATAGGTAGAAATTGAGAAACAATTCTAGGAAACCAAGTTAGACAGTTAAGATAGACCCTGAATTAATTGAGTTAGACATCTAAATTAAGACACTACAAACTTTGGGTAGAAATGAGTCTTATTTTAATTAGATTACAATGTACCTGTAAATTAATATGCCAATATTTTAAAACAACATTTTAAATTAACTTACCGCTGAACACACACAGCTTCAATTTTATCATGTTGTTGCGGATGAGTAGATTTAATATATATATAAAAAAACATTTTGCCTGCTGAATGATTTTGGGCAAAGCCTTAACACTCTGTAAAAGGCAATGATAATTTCTATCTTGTACTATTGTTGCCAAGATTGACTAAAGATTTATGTGAAAGTTGCACTGTCACACAAAGCTTTATACTAATATAATGGATTACTGTGCTAACGGTAGTGATTAATATTTTGGGCCAATTTAACCAGATTACATTTTCATCCAACTTTAATGCAGTCTTTGGTAGTTAATCCACCCTGCATAAACCAAGTAAAATATACAGATTTATCAGATAATTTAATCTTTTTTATTGATACATAATAGATGTACATATTTTTGGAGTACATGTGATAATTAGATATATTCATGTAATGTGTAAAGATCAAATCAGGGTAATTGGGATATTCATCACCTTAAATATTTAATTTTTTCTTTATGCTAAGAACATTCAAATTGATAGATTTGAATCTTAATGAAAATCTGTTGGCAAAAATAAAGTAATGAATTGGCACACAAACCAATGCATCATGGTAAGTGGAGTGTATGCTGAAGTAGGTAATCCATTTGGGGTTCTAATCACTTTACACATCCTTCATTTGGTTTCCGTTGGTCTGTGAAATATATGGATTGGATTATAGATGCCTCAATTTTCTATTTAGCTATACATTTTCATACTTACTTTCAAAGTAAAAAATGTTGTTTTATAAATCACAAATAACATAACAATACTGATAGCAAATTGTACTTTTATGAGTCAAACATTATTTCATAGCCATTAGCTCAAATTGTCTTCAACATCTCCACCTCCCCCTAAAAAGCTGTGATGTGAGAATGGTAGAACAGACATTACTATCCCATTTTACAGAAAAAACCACTAATGCCAATTAAGGTTATAAGCGTCAAGAATAAAACCATAAGGTGTTCAATTGATACTAGAGTCCAGATTATTTTTTAATTTCAAGAGAAAAAAAGAATTTCAGAATTCCTTATGATACGGGAGTGCTGGAAATGGAAGAGCATGGTCCCTTTAAATGATACACAGGGTGGGAAGGGAAGCGCTGGGTGTAGGAGGGCGTGGTCCCTGGCTAGGGCTCCACCCCCACGGACCTAGGTAAGGACAGGCAGTCCTGCCATTTCGCCCAAATGTTGCATTTCCCAAGACCACCCTGGCCCACCACGTCCCCATCCTGGGCCTATAAAATCCCGAGACCCTAGCAAGGCAGAGACAGAGGCAGCTGGCAGAGACAGAGGAGCAGTTTGGCAGAAGACACAAGAGGCTGGACGTCGAGAGGACGTCAATGAGAGCACGCTGGCAGAAGAGCACAGTAACAGACAAGGGTACACTGGCAGGCCATCGAAGGGCGGCATGAGGCGGAGTTTGGCCGGGGCAGTCAGAGGAAAGCCGGGGCTGCCAAATGGCGCAACTCTGAGGGAAAACCATCTCCCTTCTGGCTCCCCTGTCGTCGGAGAGCTACTCCCACTCAATGAAACTTTGCACTCATTCTCCAAGCCCACATGTATGTGATCTGATTCTTCCCATACATCAAGGCAAGAACCCAGGATACAGAAAGCCCTCTGTCCTTGTGACAAGGTAGAGGGTCTAATTGAGCTGGTTAACACAAGCTGCCTATAGATGGCAGACTAAGAGAGCACCCAGTAATACATGCCCACTGGGAGTTCAGGAGCTGTAAACATTCACCCCTAGACAGTGCCATGGGGTCGAAGCCCCACAGCCTGACCATCTGTATGCTCCCCTAGAGGTTTGAGCAGCCTAGCACTGAAGAAGCGAGCCACATTCCCTGCCTCAAACCCTGTAGGGGGACAAACAAACTTTTCCCGTTTCACTTAAAACATCTTTCTGATAAATGAAAAAAGTCACCGATCATAGAGCATGTTTATTTCTATTAAAAATAAAATTTTCCATGAGTTAAAAGACAGATTAAAATATAGAGATTAAAGTGCTTTACTTCACTTATTAATATATGAAAGCAAGAAAATTAAACGTATTTAGTTTTCATTAAATATTTTTAACAAATGGTGTTAAAATAATTATTCACTGAAGTTTTTAGATATTCCGCACTTCTCCTTAGCAAGTTCTGCTTATATTTCAAATAGCACATCTAAAAAAAACCATATAATTATTATATGACATTTAAAAGTATTAGTGTTTTTTTCTCTGGATTTAAATGTGAGTAAATAAATCATATTATATCCGTAAAACTTCCAGAGTTGGCAAGAATCAAGTTTAGTCACATTCATATTTTATTTTAAAGCCATGAATTCACTTAATAAAAATGTACTCATACAATTAATAGCAATTGCTTTTAGATGCAATAATGTGTCTTTGATTCAAAATAAACATTCATGAGCTATGTTAAGACGTGTAAATAAACATTTTAGGAAAATGATCTATAGCTGTATTTCTGAATGTTCATGTCATATGTTACCAGCTTTGATACAGTTCATGAAATTTGAAATACAGCGATACACACTGTACCATTTATATGTCAAAGACATTTTAATGCTGTCTCTTGAAACTGTTCTACTACTGATTTCCTGGTGAAAAATAATACATTTAAATAAACTGCAGGTAGCTGAAAGACTACCACAAATTAAGACACAATAAAAGTTATGTACCTCTTTTAATAAATTCAATGTAGAAAGTTCATAACGAGTTGTAAATTTTCTTTTTGTCATTGGGTGACATCAAATAATGTATAACTGTCACAAGATTATTAGCATACAGACTGAGGAAAGACTTGATAACAAATGCTAACAAATAAATAAACTTTCTAGTGCAACTTTAAACTTATTCTGGACTCTATCCCTTATTTTAGGAAACTAAATTCAGAACAGGGTGAACATATGTACTGCATTTTAACACCTATGTTTGACAATATTTGTGAAAATAAAATGTCAGAATAATAGTTTTTGAGGGCACTGGAACTTTTAAAACCATGAAGTGAACTGAAAAGAAGAAAGGGAGGGAGAGAAGGAGGGAGAAAGAAAAAGAAAGGGAAATGGGGAAGGGAGGGGGTGCAGAACAGAGAGCAAGGAAAAAATTCCTAATGCCTTAATCGACAAACTTGCCTCCCTTTGCCTTGTGTTCCGTCACTTGGAGCAGTTTGTCAGTTGGCAGAATGAAGAAGTAATTCACAGATTCTGCACATTCCAGTCATAATCACAGGAATGAATTCTGGACTTCGTAAGATTTCACTGAGGAGATGCGACTTGGCATAACCCATGTGGAAATTCATTTCATCTGTTTTCATTTTATTCTATCTATCATGTATTTTTGATGACTACATGGGAAAGAAAAAATGAAATTCTACCATAAAAATTTCTGTTAAATATCATTTTAGCTATCAGTTGTCACACCTGCTATTTGATGCATTTCAGTCAATTGACACAATTATATATTTTTGCAACCTATATCATTTTCTGAAGACTTATTTATTTTACAGTGGATCCAATTTATTTTATTCAAATGTCTTAACAGATACCAAATATTTGTTTCTCATATATTTAAATATTATTCAGTAGAAATCTGTAAGGTATTGAATAATATGCCTGTTTTTAAGCTAAAATGAGTCACTATTTTTTATAATGTCATGACAGCTCTGAAGGCTCTCTTTAGAAACATCCAGGTCAGCACATGCACTTAGATTTGCACACGATTTCGGAAAGGTTTTCTAATTTTTATTTTTATTATACACAAATTACACTTGTATATAATTATAGAAGTGGTGTTCTGCTTTTTTAATACAACATGGAAAGAGTAAATTAAGTAAATTAAATTAAGTAATGTTAAATATTACTTCAAATATTTAACATTTGTTGATGAATACATTAGAAATTTACTCTCAGCAACATTGAAACCTACAGGACTCAATTATCAGCTATATTCACCAAGCTGTGTAATTCATTTAAAAAAAAATAAAACGTATCCCTCCTTACTGAGGCTTTGTACCCTTTGACTATAATCCTCCCATTACCCCACAGCCCAGTTGCTGGTAACCACCATCCTACTTTTTGTTTCTGTGACTTCTATTGTTTTAGGTTCCACATATAAGTGAAAATATGTGGTACTTGTCTTTCTGTATTTGGCTTATTTCACTTAGCATAATGTTTGCCCATTCCATCCATATGAATTTCAGGACATTTTGAGGCTTCTTTTTATCTCTTCACAAGCTCCTCTTAAGTTCTGAAGCTCTATCAATCTTCTATAGTTAGTTCTGTATCAGTTATCTCCAGAATTCTATTATTAGACTGATATATCCATTTCATTTTTAGTACCAAATATAAATATATTTATGTATAATCCCATACAGGATTAATCTCTCTTAAATACAACATAAACATAAACAAAAGCAGATTTTAAAAGATGAAATAAAGATACAATGAACAATATTTTACTGCTTCCTTATTGAGATGGCTTTAGAACATCATTATCTTTATTCTGAGTGAGATTAATAAATAATGATAGTATATTATGTAAAAATCTTGTTTCAAAAAGGGATCGTGAAAGTTTAGGTTTTTGGCTAAATTTTTGTTAAATCTGATGAGTCACTGTTTTTACCTCTAAATGACTCATGCTGGAAATAGCAGAAGTATCAGCATCCCACTTTCAAAATGAGCTGTCTATACACACACACATACACGCACACTCATATATATATATATGCACACACACACACAATACTTGGTTATTCATGTGTACTTTTATGAAGATGGTTTTTCAATCAAACTTCTGACAATTCTACCTAAACAGGAATTTCTCATTTAGATGCTGAAAACAAAAATACCTCTATGGGTTAATTTCCATTCACATATATTTTAATTTCTTTATGATTGGCCTTAAGTAATTTAAAAAATATTTTTCTCTTAATTTATTTAAATATTTTCTAGGTTAAGTAGTTTAAATGTACGATTTATTGGAAACAAGTAAGATGGCCAGGCATGGTGATTCACATCCCTAATCCAAGTGCTATGGGAGGCCAAAGTGAGACGGTTGCTTGGAGTTTAAGACCACCCTAGGCAACAAAGCAAGACCCCATCTCTACAAAAAATAAAATTACAAAATTGTCTGGGCATGGTGGCATGCACTTGTAGTTCTAGCTACTTGGGCATCTGAGATGGGATGATCCCTTGAGCCCAGGAGTTCGAGGTTGCAGTGAGCTATGACCACACCATTGCACTCCAGCGTTGGTGACAGAGCAAGACTGTACAAATAAATACATATAATTAAGATGATTTCCTGGACTTCTGTTTCTATACTTGCATTATATCTTATTCAGAGCTCTCCCTTTGGCTGCATCATTTGATAAAAGAAAAGAAGGAATAAAAGAGAATGCAATCTCCTAACAGAGGTATCTTTTTTGGATTTTTCCTGCCAAATATATTTTAATATTATGGTAAAGTTTTATTTAGTAAAAAATATTTTATGTTATCCATTACTCAACATTCACTTATTAAAATATATTTGAATGCATAATATTTTTGAGCACTATTCTGGATAATGTAGATGTCTTTTTTAAGAGTTGGTATCTGCTTCCTTCCTTTATATAATAACACTCAGTCTTAAATTAACTGAATTGACAGGGTTCCACCCAAATTTCCTCTGGCAGCTTTTTCTTTTAAATCTACTGCAAATACAATTTCTTCAAGTCAATAGAAAATAGGTAGTCCTTATCAACCACAAATAATTACTTAACTGTGTATGAATGGGCACATAAGGGTCAGTCCCCACCCTCAAAGCCTGAGTTTAGAATAAATCCTGGAAATAGTGCTCAGTTATCAGGGAATATGAAAGTTGACATTTCTATAGTTAACATGCTTTGTCTCTGGTACTGATAGAAGAAAAGACTGATCTAATCATTCCACTGTTCCAAATTACATCATAGATAGTGACTTAAAATGAAAACATACTTCATAGACCTACTCTGTAAGGTTTCTATTTTGTGCTGTGACAAAGTATTTAGGGACTGCAAATGACAGATGTGAAGTACATTAGAGAAATGAATAGTTACTTCTTCCCACCAGAGGAAGCACTTTTTTTTTTTTTTATCACAACAATTTATCATGAAAGAGGTGGTGATTTAGGAGGAAACATTGAAACTAAAGTACGTATTGCAAACGAAGTTAGCAAATTGAAATTATGATTAAAACACTAGTAAGCAGAAGCTTTTGTAAATGCTTTGGAAGAGCATTTTTGTGACTGATTTTAATACGTTGAAATTAAACTGTATTACTTAAAAGGTGAATAAGTGAAAAAATGTACAAGTCTCAGAGTACCTCATGTCAAAGGGAAGAAGGACGCTTAACCCCGACTTAGATATTACTTGCATATTTCACTCACTGGCTTTAGAGTACCATTACCTGTATTCTTGAGTGAGATTAGTAATGAATGTAAGTATATTATGTAAAACGTTGTTTTGAAAAGAGAGCTTGAAAATTATTTTTTGGCTAAATTTTTGTTAGATCTGATTAGACTGTCACTATTTTTACCTTATAAGACTATTGATACTTGAAATGGTAGAACTATCAGCATTCCACTTTCAAAACCAGCAGTCTTTCTCTCTCTCTCTCTCTCTCCACACACACACACACACACACACACACACACACACAGAGTGAGTTATTATTATGTATTTCATGAAGATAGTTTATCAACCAAACTTCTGACTGGGTAGAATCTTGCCTAAACAGGAATTTCTCAGTTGGTTGCTGAAAATAAAGTACCCATACATGTATATTTTGATGTGCATATATTTTAATTTATTTAGTTATAATTATCCGTCAATGTTTTTAAAACTGTTGCTCTCTTAATTTAAGTAAATTAAGAATCATTTAACTTTTTCTGGATCATTCGACTGATATTGTGGCAAATACTGAATTTCCACTGCCTAAGTATCTGGTAAATATTTTTTTCTTTCCATTCAAACATTTTAGAAATAAATACAAGTCTAAGTTCAGAATCTAAATGCTTAAAAAGCAGATGAATTTGATTAATTCTATTTTATTTTATTTTCGTTGCTTATCAATAGCTATTAGTGTTTAGAAAGTGTTATTTCAAGGCCATGTGTGTTCAAGAAGACCTCTAGAGACAAATGTGTATAATAAGTTATTATAAATGCCAAAATTACAAAAGGGAAACCTGATTTTGAGGCAGGAGATTTGGGTGTGGACACAGGGAACGAAACGCTGTTTCACACCAACTTCATAGAACTGAATTGAAAGGAAAACCCTCACTTTTCACACCTAAGTAACAAAAGGACCAGGGGCTATTCCCTTTGCAAACCCCATTTTTTTCTGCGTGGCAGATGAGAAATTGGCTGTCCCCAGCAAATCAGACAGATTGCAGGTGGAATCTTCCTTTGCAACTTTGTAACTTCACTCCAGCCTCTGAATGGTTGCTGTCCACAACCAATAACTTCACATTAGCCTCTGATTGGTTGCTTCTTGCAAACAATGAGATGTTTGCACAGGAGTGTGACCTTGGTAACTTCATTTCAGCCTCTGGTTGGCTGCTTTCTGCAACCAATCAGACTGATTGTGGGCTACCACTTCATTTACATGAGGTGAGCATGAAGTGGCCAATGGGAAACTTCTAGAGGGTATTTGCACCCAAGAAGATTCTCCATCCTGGCCCTTGAGCCGTTGCTCGGGTCTGCTCCCACACTGTGGAGTGTACTTTCATTTTCAATAAATCCCTGCTTTCATTCTTTTGCTGCTTCATTCTTTCTTTGCTTTGCAGGGCATTATGTCCAATTCTTTGTTCAAAACGCCAAGGAACTGGACAACTTGCAGTCACAACCCACTACTGGTGACACTTTGGACAGAGGAAAGTCAATTTTTCAATCTTTCACAAACTTTACCGCATGTAAAGAACCTCCTCTACAAGGCTTTTAAGACACAGAAATGGAAAGACATAGCTCAGAAACTTGGGAGGTCACTTTAAAAAAATGAGATCGTTAACATACAATTTCAATACAGCATAGATATGCTGCAATAAAAGTATTTTTAATATGCTGTGAAAGAAGAATAAAGTGCCTCAATCTGCGAGAAATTTGTAGGGAAATCAGCCCAGAGAAGGAAATCTATAGGTGAGACGTTGCCGGAACATAGAAGTTTCCCAAAGCAGAAACCAACCCTACCCAGCCCAAGTTGGAAGGGTGAATACAGCCAGTCAGGATACTTCTATTTTTCTGATCAGTCATTGCATTAGGAATGGCTGCATTAAATGATACAGGACAACATTAGAAGAAATATGTAGGCAGAAAGGTCCTGGGAAAAGTTCAGGAGAAACCTAAAAATGTGCACACATTTTTAGAAAATGTACACAACTTGGGGAGGTTGCTTTAACTGAACACAGTCCAAAGCTTACTCAGAGTTACATTTTGCATTTGCAAGCTAAATGACTTAACTTTACTAATTGATCAAAATAATAGTGTGTGTGTGTGTGTGTGTGTGTGTTAGTCTGTTCTCAAATTGCTATAAAGACCTACCTACCTGAGACTCAGTAACTTGTAAAAAAGAAAAAAAGAGGTTTCATTGACTCACAGTTCCACAGGCTGTACAGGAAGCATGGCTTGGTGACCTCAGGAAACTTATAATCATGACAGAAAGCAAAAGGGAAACAGTCAAGTCTTACATGGCTGGAGAAGGAGAAAGAGACAGAAGGAGGAAGTGCTACACACTTTTAAACAACCAGATCTCATGAGAACCCATTCACTATCACAAGAATAGCAAGGGGGAAGTCTGCCTCCATGATCCAATCACCTCCCACTAGGCCCTTCCTCTCACATTGGGAATTACAATTTGACATGTGATTTGTACAGGGACACAAATCGAAAACATATGATTCTGTCCTTGGCAATTCCCAAATTTCATGTCTTTCTCACATTGCAAAATACAATTATAACTCTTCAATAGTCCCCAATTCTTACCTTATTTCAGCATTAACTCAAAGTCTCATCTGAAACAAGGTAAGTCCCTTCTGCCTATGAGACTATTAAGCCAAAGAGTTAGTGACTTCCAAGGTACAATGAGGGTATAGGCATTGGGTACATATTGCCTCTCCAAAAGGGGAAATCAGCCAAAACAAAGTGTTACAGGCCCCATGAAAGTTCACAACCCAGCAAGGCAGTCATTAAATCTTAAAGCTCCATAATAACCTCCTTTGACTCCACGTCTCATATCCAGGCCACACTGATGCAAGAGGTGGGATTCCAAGGTCTTGGGCAGTTTTGCCCATGTGGCTCTGCAGGGCTCAGATCCCAAGCTTGCTCTCAAGGCCTGCCATTGAGGGTCTGTAGCTCTTCCAGGCCCACAGTACAAAATCTCAGTGGATCTACCATTCTGGGGTCTGGAGGATGGTGACCCTCTTCCCACAGGTCCACTAGGCAGGTGCCCCAATGGGGACTCTGTGTGTGGGCTCCAATCCCACATTTCCCCTCTTCACTGCCCTAGTAGAGGTTCTCTATGAGGGCTCCACCTCTGCAGCAGACTTCTGCCTGGACATCCAGGCATTTTCATACATCCTTCAGGCTCTAGGCAGAGGCTCCCAAGCCTCAACTCTTGCCCTTTTCACACCTGCATGTTTAACACTGCATGGAAGCCACCAATGCTTATGGCTTGAACCCTCTGCAGCAGTGGCCTGTGATGTATCTGGGGCCCTCTTAGCTACTGCAGGAGCTGGAACAGCTGGGTTGCAGGGAGCAGTGTCCCAAGGTTGTGCAGGGAAGCGGGCCCCTCTGCCCAGCCCATGAAACTGTTCTTCCCTCCTAGGCCACTGTACCTGTGACTGAAGAGACTGATGCAAATGTCTCTGAAGTGCCTTTAAGGTTTTTACCCCATTGTCTTGGCTATTAGCATTTGGCTTCTCCATCCTTTGGCAAATTCCTGCAGCCTGCTTGAATTCCTCCCTTTGAAAATGGGATTTTCTTTTCTACCACATGGCCAGGCTGCAAACTTTCCAAACTTCTATGATCTGCTTTACTTTTAAATATATTTCAGTTTCAGATCATCTTTTTGCTCATGCATATAAGCTTATGCTGTTAGAAGCAGACAGGCTACATATTGAAAACTTTTACTGCTTAAAATTTTTTCCTGCTAGACACCCTAAATCATCTTTCTCAAGTTCAAAGTTTCACATATCTCTAGGGCAGAAGAACAATGCTTCCAACCTCTTTGTTAATGCATAATAAAAGTGACCTTAGCTCCAATTTCCAATAAGTTCCTCATCTCCTCTGAGACCTTCTCAGCCTGGACTTCATTGTCCATATGGCTAGCAGCATTTTGGTCACAACAATTTAACAAGTCTAGGAAGTTCCAAACTTTCCCTCATCTTCCTGTCTTCTTCCTAGCCCTCCACATTCTTCCAATCTCTGCCCATTACCCAGTTTCAAAGTTGCTTCCACATTTACAGGCATCTTTAGAGTAATACCCTACTCCTAGTACCAATTTTCTGTATTAGTCCATTCTTGCTTTGTGATAAAGAACAACCTGAGACTGGGTAACTTGTAAAGAAAAGAGATTTAATTGACTCACATTTCCACAGCCTGTACAGAAAGCATGGCCAGGGAGGCCTCAGGGAACTGACAATCATGGCAGAAGGCAAAGGGCAAGCAGGGATGTCTTACACGGTTGGAAAAGAAGAGAGAATAGGAAGTTGCTACATAATTTTAAACAACCAGATCTCATGAAAATGCACTTAGTATCATGAGAACAGCAATGGGGAGTCCACCCCCATGATCCAATCACCTCTCACCAGGTCCCTCCTCCAACACTGGGGATTTAATTCGACATGCAATTTGGGCAGGGACACAAATCCAAACCATATCAATATGTATGTATAACTATCCTAGTCACCTCAATATCAACACTTAAAGCAACTCAAAAAGACAAGAGAAAGATTGAACAGGAAGCTCAAAGTGATGACATGTCATCTAATGATCTGTTCAGTCATAAAATTTCAACCTAAGTGATTCACTCTCTTGTGTGTTGATATCAAAGTTCAGATATGTGGTGGCTTACACCTCTAATCCCAGCACTTTGGGAGGCCAGCAAGGGCAAATCACCTAGATCAGGAGTTTGAGACCAGCCTGGCCAACATGGTGAAACCTCGTCTCTACTAAAAATACAAAAACTAGCAGGGTGTGGTGGCACACGCCTGTTATTCTAGCTATTAGGAAGGCTGAGACATAAGAATTGCCTCAACCTAGGAGGCAGAGGTTGCAGTGAGCTGAGATTGTGCCACTGTACTCCAGCCTGGGTGACAGAGTGAGACTCCATCTCAAAAAAAAAATAATAATAATAAGTGTAGATATCTTTGCAAGGGCTCAGTCTTTATTAGCTAATGTAATAATGCATAATGTGAGGGGTTAGATGTAAAAAGGGTAATTGGTGTTTAGGAGAGTGCTGGAAGCAGGAGACCCAGCAAAGGGTTCAAATCAAAGGAATGGCAAAAGTAGAAGTAAAATTAGGATAGAGACTGAATTACTATATCATAATTTTGTCCAGCACTAGTCTCAAACACAAACTGTCAGCTGAAGTCTATTTCTTTTCAGAAAGGTAAATTTTTTAATCTAAATTTTTGTCTTTATTAATCAATTCTATCATAAACATGGGTCTAGGTGGACATATTCCATATTAGCATTTGCAGGTTTATTATGAAACAATGACTGAAAATTGCTACCATTACTGAAAATTACTACATGCTGGAATTGTGCTTGATATGCATCATCTCATTTAATGCTTATAGAAAAACTATGAGGCACATATAGTCTTCATATTCCCTGACAAAAGCAAAGCTCAGTTGCCCAGCATCACAGAACTTGTAAGTAGCAAAAGGAAGATTCAAAACTAGGGTTTCTGAATGCAAAGCCTGTGCTCTACATGTGGATTATGGCTTCTAGGAAGAAACATGTCAGTAATTAGCCACAAAGTGTGGCATCTCTATGCCCTAGAGATAATAATTTTAGTGTTTAATTTTTGAGTGTTGAGATAATCTATTGAGGTGTTTATAATTTTTTATACAACAATATCAAATTTCCTTGTCAAGAAATGTTGACACTGCTTTTTAACAGACTGAGTGCAGATGAAGTATTTGGAAGGATTAATAATTCATTTACCAAATACTTGAAACCACTCCTATAACAACTTATGCCTAATTTACTTCCAATTACACACCTTTATAAAAATTAAGATTTTTAGATTTATATTAGGATAGTAATATTAACAACCTCTCTTGAAATTTTATGGAAACCAATAAGTCAATATTCATGAAGTACCTTGTAATTTCTAGTTTAAAGGTGTTTAATTTAAAAAATATATAGATTCTAATAAAGAGGTCAGGTGTGAAATTTATTGAACGGAAAGCAAGTTGTTCTTTATGTGTAGTTAATCATGGGTCTTACATTGACATGAACTAAAAAACTCTAGCTTATTGCAACTCAACCTCACTAGAATAGCCAAAAGAGAGAACAAATTGTCCAAGTAACATCAACCTAGAGAACACAATAGAAATTAACCTAAGTATAAATGTCATAATTGCTGTCATTTAATATTCATTGGCTGCCTGCTGAGTGGATATAACTATGATAAATGCTTTAAGAGTTTTAAAGAGAGGGAGGATACCCTGGGTCAATAGTATAGGAAAAGAAAGTTGTATAGTATGATTTTAATAGTTCTAGAACACAGAGCCCCTTTAATTTATAGCAAGCATTATTTACTCACAACTACATTGTTTATAAAATTTTATAAATTATTTGTATTGTAAAATATTTGATACAGATGAAAGACCACATATAAACACTTACATATTTTAAAGCATAATAATAAACCAGATACCACTATATATGCTAACTAATCCTCCTGTATCTCTTAGCTTTTAATCTTTCACTCAGAAGTACCAGTACCCTAAATTTTCTTGTGTATGCTTTTTCTATTAATGATTTTAGCATGCATGTATCTATCCCTGAACAACAAATCAGTTTGTTTTTGAAATTTATAAAAATGGTATTATACTTCATGTTATCTTCTTTTTTCTCTTCCTCTTTCTTTTTCTTTTTCTCTTTCTTCATTGTTTCTAAGACTTATATCTTTATTTCTTTACATTACTGAAAAATATTATGTTATTTGAATATATTTCAGTTTAATTTTTAGTTCTCCATATATTCATGGAGGTCATTTTCAAGTTTTTGTTTTTATTTTTTGTTTGTTTGTTTATAGTGCTGCAAACAAAGCTGCTATAACCCACTTTGTATTTGTCTCCCAGGGCAGGCGTGCAAATTTCTTGGCCTATATGTCTAGAAATATAATTGCTGAGTATTAGGCATTATTTTTTTGCTAAGTCAATAAAGCAAAATATACACTTCCGCTCGATTTACATCCACACCACCACTTGGTATTGTCAGGTATCTTACTTGTTACCAACCTCAGGGACATTGCTGTCGTTTTTTCAAACTCTATTGAGATTTTGTTTGGAACTTTATTGAATCTGTGGATCAGTTTGTGGAGAAATGGCAGGCTTAAACTCAGTATATCTCACCGTTCATTTAAATTTTATTTAATGACTTCCATTATATTTCATAATATTTTCTATGCAGGTCTTCCAATTTTTATTATATATACTGTTACCTGTATTTTTTGTAAATGGTGTTTTGTTTTGTTTTGTTTTGTTTGAGATGGAGTCTCGCTCTGTCACCAGGCTGAAGTGCAGTGGCACGATCTCGGCTCAGCCTCCCTAGTAGCTGGAACTACAGGCGCCTGCCACCACGCCCAGCTCATTTTTGTATTTTTCAGTAAGACGGGGATTCACCATGTTGGCAGGTATGGTCTTGATCTCTTGACCTCATAATCCACCTACGTTGGCCTCCCAAAGTGCAGGGATTACAGGAGTGAGCCACCACACCTGGCCCAAGTTGTATTTTTTAATGGAGCAAAATGCATTTGACTTTTATATATTGAGTCTGTATCGATCCACTTTGTCAATCTTTCTTATTATTTCGAATAATTCATACATTATATACATATGTAATAATATATACATAGTAGCAGCTTTGTTTATTCTTTTCAATCCTAACATGTTGTAGTTCTTTTTCTTTCATTTCTTTTCTTTTCTTTTCTTTTTTTTTGAGACAGAGTCTTGTCCTGTCATCCAGGCTGGAGTG
This sequence comes from Pongo abelii, assembly GCF_028885655.2. NCBI lineage: Eukaryota > Metazoa > Chordata > Mammalia > Primates > Hominidae > Pongo > Pongo abelii. The sequence continues at coordinate 153,925,848 of NC_071985.2, forward strand.
CAGGGGGGTGATCTCGGTTCACTGCAATATCAGCCTTCCAGGTTCAGCAATTCTCCTGCCTCAGCCTCCCCAGCAGATGGGATTAGAGGGGTGCACCACCATGCCTGGCTAATTTTTTATTTATTTATTTTTATTTATTTATTTTTCTGAGATGGAGTCTCACTCTTTTCACCTGGGTTGTAGTGCAATGGCGAGATCTCGGCTCACTGCAACCTCCGCCTCCTGGATTCCGGCAATTCTCCTGTCTCATCCTCCTGCGTAGCTGAGATTACATGCCTATGCCACCATGTCCAGCTAATCTTTGTATTTTTATTAGAGATGGGGTTTTGCCATTTTGGCCAGGCTGGTCTCGGACTCCTGACCTCAGGTGATCCACCCACGTCGGCCTCCCAAACTGTTGGGATTACAGGCGTGAGCCACTGTGCCCAGCCTAATTTTTGTATTTTTATTAGAGATGGGGTTGCATCATGTTGGCTAGGCTGGTCTTGAACTCCCAACCTCAAGTGATCTCCCAACTTTGGCCTCCCAAAGTGCTGGGATTACAGGCATGAGCCACCACTCCTGGCCATACTTCTTTTTCTTACTCTGCCAGGCTTTCAGCACAATGTTTCAAAGAAGTGAAAATAAAAGCCATTTTTGTCTTTTTCCTGATTTTATTTATTTATTTATTTATTTATTTATTTATTTATTTATTTATTTATTTATTGAGATAGAGTCTCGCTCTTTCACCCAGGCTGGAGTGCAGTGGTGTGATCTCGGCTCATTGCAACCTCTGCCTCCGGGACTCAAGCTATTCTTGTGTATCAGCCTACCGAGTAGTTGGGATTACAGGCATGCACCACCACACCTGGCTAATTTTTGTACTTTTAGTAGAGACGGGATTTCACTATGTTGGCCAGGCTGGTCTCTAACTCCTGACCTCAGCGGATCCACCTGCCTCAGCCTTCCAAAGTGCTGGGATTACAGGCATGAGCCACCGCACCGGGCCTCGTCTTTTTCCTGATTTTAAAGCAATATGACTAATGTTTTCTATTAAGACTGATAGTTTCTATAGATGCTTAAATTTAACACGTTATCATTCTAAAGATGTTTTAAAATATCATACTTTTAGAAATTAGAAATGAACACTGAGTTTCACCAACAATTCTTTTCTGTATCTATTGAGGTGATTCCACTTTTTCCCTTTTAGCCACTTAGGGTGATAAATTCACTTGAAAGTTTTCTAAGTTCATAGTTGTCTCAAGTTGAATTCTTGTGATAAATTAAAACTGCTTTTTTCCTACACATCAATGGATTTTTATTTTCTTATACACTAGTGGATTTGACATTTATCTTTTTCTACACTATTTTGGCTTAATTTTGGTTTCCATGTTGTACAAATCTTATAGGCCAGGTTGCTTTTCTTCCCCCATTCTCAATATTCATATAAAATGGATTTAAATGATATATTCTTCAAAAATTTGATTAAACTCACATGTAAAATTATCTGGGTGCAATGTTTTCTCTGTGGGAAGACTTTTAAATACTTGAAAGTTGTTATAGGACTACTCTAGCATAATTTTTTAATTGGCCAAGACAAATTATTTTTGTCTTAAAATGTATCCTTTGGGTAAATATTACAAATTAATTTGAATAAAATTATTTTTAATTCTGTCTTTATTACCTTCTACTGAAAAACCACCTTTCTTGGCAATAACAAAAAGAATTAATACAAAGTGTATATTCAAAATTTGAATTGCCCAACGTATCACTCATAATTTTGTAACTATCTTAGAGGCAATAAATTATCATTATTCATTTTAAAGATGAAGAAACTAAGTCACAGAAAAGATTGCTCAACTTAGGTGTTATAGTTGGCCAGGCATGGTGTCTCATGCCTGTAATCCCAATACTTTGGGAAACCAAGCCGGGTGGATCCCTTGAGGTCAGGAGTTCAAGACCAGCCTGGCCAACATGGCAAAACCGGGTCTCTACTAAAAATACAAAAAATTAGCAGGGCATCATGGTGCAAGCCTGTAATCCCAGCTACTAGGGAGGCTTGAACCCTGGAGGCTTGACATTGCTAGAATCCAAGGGAATCGTTTGAACCCGGGAGGTGGAGGTTGCAGTGAACTGAGATCACACCACTGCACTCCAACCTGGGCAACAGAGTGAGATTCTGTGTGAAAAAAAAAAAAAAAAAAAAAAGAAAGAAAAGAAAGAGAGGAAGAGAGAGAGAGACAGGGAGGGAGAGGAAGGAAGGAAGGAAGGAAGGGAGGGAGGGAGGGAGGGAGGAAGAATAAAGTGGCATAGTCAAAATTTACATCCAGGATGTTTTGTTTCAGAGCCTGTGTTCACTAGAATTGTCTGTCCACTAGAAGGCCTGTGGTTTCATGTCTTGTCTTTCATCAGAAAAGTTCTCCATTTTCCTTTTTTCAATTTAAAAAAATTTCAACTACAGTCAGGATGGCAGGGTTTATAGAAACATTTCTCCTATTCTCACCATCTGGTTGAAGTGAAATTAGAAGTTCCCAAAGTGAAGAATATTGTATTCATAGAAGATGGACAATGTTCTGAGTAGACACAGGCATTGGAATGGAAAAAAATAATCCAAATGACAAGAACAATGTTATACTTCAAAGGAATCATCTCCTTTTACTAATAGAGCTTCATGTGTAGTAAAAAGTTTAACATGCTGGGCATGGTGGCTCACACCTGTAATCCCAACACTTTGGGAGACCAAGGAGGGTGGATCACTTGAGGCACCCATCTTTAGTAGAGGTGGGGCAAAACCCCATCTCTACTAAAAATACAAAAATTAGCTGGGCATTGTGGTGCAAGCCTGTAATCCCAGCTACTAAGGAGGCTTGAACCATGGAGGCTTAACAATGTTGCTAGAATCTGGGGGAATGGCTTGAACCTGGAAGGTGGAAGTTGCAGTGAACCGAGATCACACCACTGCACTCCAGCCTGGGCAACAGAGTGAGACTCTGTCTCAAAAAAAAAAAAAAAGAAAGAAAGAAATAAGAAAGAAAGAGAGAAAGAGAAGGAGGGAGGAAGGGAGGGAGAGGGGAAGGAAAGAAGAGAGGGAGGGAGGGAGAAAGAATAAAGTGGCAAAGTCAAAATTTACATCTAGGATGTTTTGTTTCAGAGCCTCTGTTCACTAGAATTGTCTGTCCACTAGAAGTCCTGTGGTTTCATGTCTTGTCTTTCATCAGAAAAGTTATCTGTTTTCCTTTTTTCAATTAAAAAAAAATCAACTACAGTCAGGATGGCAGGGTCTATAGAAACATTTCTCCTATTCTCACCATCTGGTTGAAGTAAAATTAGAAGTTCCCTAAATGAAGAGTATTGTATTCATAGAAGATGGACAAGGTTTTGAGCAGACACAGGCATTGGAATGCAAAGAAAAATAAAAATGCATATAACAAGAACAATGTTATACTTCAAAGGAATCATCTCCTTTTACTAATAAAGCTTCTTGTGCAGTAAAAAAAAATTAACCTGGCAGCAGGCAGTTGCTCATGCCTGTAATCCCAGCACTTTGGGAGCCCGAGGTGGGTGGATTGCGAGGTCAGGAGTTCAAGAACAGCCTGGCCAAGATGGTGAAACCCCATCCCTACTAAAAATACAAAAAAAATAGCAGGTGCCTATAATCCCAGCTACTCAGGAGGCTGAAGCAGAGAACTGCTTGAATCCAGAGGCAGAGGTTGCAGTAAGCCAAAATCGTGCTACTGCACTCCAGCCTAGGCAACAGAGAAAGACTCCGTCTCAAAAAAAAAAAAAAAAAAATCTTACCCTAAGAGATGTATGGCCTCTGCCATGGGCTCCTTAGAGGTAATCCTTAAGCTCTTAGAATGTCCTGCTTGATAAAAGTGTTTTTTTGTTTTTAACCTGGAGGCCTTGGGCCACTTCAAATAGTCAATGCTAACAATGTGATTTATGTTAGAGAGTTTGAGTTACATATTATTAGCTTGACTTCTGAAGGGTCTGAAGAGTGAAGTTGGCACCATTAAAGACCAACCAGGTCTATGAAACTGAACTCCAATAAAACCTCTGGACATCAAGGCTCGAATGAACTTCCCCAGTTGGTAATACTCCATGAATATTTTCACATTGTAAGTAGGAGGAGTTAACAATATTTCTCTACTGAATATGGGCAACTAGAAGCTTCACATTTGAACTCTCCTGAACTGGCCCTCATATGTTTCTTCCCTTAACCGATTTTAGTCTGTATTCTTTCATAGTAATAAACTAGAACCATGAGTTTCATAGCTTTCAGTGAGGTTTGTGAGTCCTTTCAGTGATTTATTACAACTGAGAGGAGTCATGAGTACCTCTAAATTCTACAGGTGATGTCAGAATGAGGATGTTCTTGTGGACTCTTCTCCAAATTTGTACTTAGTAATGACACACATTTGTTTGCCTGATTCCTGGCTCTCTTAGAATAGGTCTTCTTGGGAAATGCTTTCATTTCTAATGCAAAGAAAATTGTGCAGGCAGCCACATTAAGGCAAGTCACATGTTCAATTTTCTACACTGGATCTAATTCATGCTACTGTATATGTATATCTGTATATCACGACATATATGTGTGTGATGTGTGTGTATGCATGTATCTATGTGTGTATATATATATACACATATTTTCATGTATATATGTGCATACATATATGTGTGTGTATATATGTGTGTATATATGTGTGTATATATGTGTGTATATATGTGTGTGTACACACACACATATATATAATTGATTAACTATCTTTCTTTTTAGACTGCAAGCTTCAAAAGGCAATTATCTTGTCTGCCTTATTAGTTTACAGGGTTTTTATTTATTTACCATTCAAAATTGATAGACTTACTGATTGATTCATTGATTTAATCACTTAGTGAACATTATTGTTTGCTATATGCCAGGCACTGGTCTATATGCTGTGTGTCCCACAGTAAAGAGTTCAAATTAGACAAAAGTGTCTATCCTTATGACTCTTACAATCTATCAAGAAAGATATATATATCTCTTTATATATGTAAAGATGTATATATCTTGTTGCCAGGAGGAGTTAACACAATTTCTCTACTGAAAATGGACAACAGAATCTTCACATTTGAACTCTCTTAAACTAGTCTTCGTGTGTCTCTTCCCTTAACTAATTTTAATCTGTATCCTTTTATAGTAATAAACTATAACAATGAGTTTCAGTTTATAAACACACACACACACATATATATTTTTTATATATATAATATATATATATATATATATATACACACACAACTATGTATTTTCTCAGATGGTAGTAAATTCAGTGGAGAAAATGAAGAACTTGGAAAAGAAATGACAAATTTAGGACTGTAGTTTTTTTTAATAGTGTTGTCAGAAAGGGTCCTTTTATAAGGTGACATTTAAGCAGATACCTGACGTGCAAAAGCCATGTGCCAGTGCTAAGATGGTAACTGAGATAGACAATGTCATGTGAAAATTAGGGTGGAACTTGAAGTCCTCCAGGAGACCAGCACTTGCACTAGTAGAGTTGAACTGAGTTTGGAGGTGGGGCAAGAGGAATTATAGAAGGTGAAGTTAAATAGATACAGGTGAGTTCAGGTTACGTAGAGATCTGTGGGTCAGTGGCAGAGCTTTGGCTTCAATTCTGAATGAACATGAATTGTCATTAGACAGTTTTGACTAGAGCAGTGTCATGATACAATTTACATCTTAAAATGATTACTCTGACTGCTGTGTTGAGCATGGACTATATAAGGCCAAAATTGGGAGTAGAAAGTCCAGGTAAGAGACAGATGGGGAAATCTAGGAAAGCAATAATGGTGGCTTGGACCAGTATCAAGGTGGTGGTAGCAGTAAAAGTGAAGCGATTTTGAATAGATTGCGAAGATAGAGTTCATGGGCCAGGCAGAGTGGCTCATACCTGTAATCCTAGCACTTTAGGAGGCTGAGGTGGGGAGATCCCTTGAGTCCAGGAGTTAGAGATCAGCCTGGGAAATACAGTGAGACTCTACAAAAAATACAAAAATTACCTGGGTGTGGTGGTGTGTGCCTGCAGTCCCACCTACTTGGGAAGCTGAGATGGAAGGAACCCTTGAGTCTAGGAGGTGGAGGCTGCAATGAGCTGTGATGGTGCTACCACACTCCAGCCTGGGCAACAGAGTGATATCATGTCTCAATAACAACAATAAAAAGATAGAGCTCACAGAATTTTGCTGATGGGTTAGACTGGGTGTGAGAGAGAAGTCAAGGGTAATTGAAAGGATTGTATTTCAAATAACAAGACAGAATTGCTTATAACTTAAAGGTGGAAGTATACACAATTCAGTTTCAGATTTCAGTTCATTCCCACACTGATGTAAAGAAAATACCTGAGATTGAGTAATTCATAAAGAAAAGAGGTTTGACTGGCTCATGGTTTTGCAGGCTGTACAGGAAGTATAGTGGCTTCTGCTTCTGGGGAGGTCTTAGGAAACTTATAATCATGGTGGAAGGCAAAGGAGAAGCAGGCATATCTGACATGGTCAGGGCAGGAGCAAGAGAGAGTGGGGAAACCTAAAGTATAATAATAATCATAATAATAATAATAATAAAAGAAAAAAAAAGAGAGAGTGGGGAGAGGTGTCACACACTTTGAAACAGCTAGATCTCATGAGAACGCACTATTGCAATGATAGCTCCAAGTGGGATGGTGTTAAACCATGAGAAACCACCTCCACGATTCAATCACCTTCCACCAGGCCCCACCTTCAACACTGGGGATTAAAATTGAACATCAGATTTGTGAGGGGGACACAGATTCAAACCATATCAGGGGATTTGTTTTGTTTGGGGTTTTTTGTTTCTTTTTTGTTCTGTTTGGAGGAGTAAATAGGGGAAGAGAAGTGGAGAAGTTTAGTTTGGAAAATGTTTTAGACCTTTGAAGGGCAAAACCAAGTAACCAATTCTAGGTGCTAGGATTATAGTTAAAACATAACAAATATAAACAACGAAGTCCTGAGCTTTGCAATGTTCCCAACTGTCCTCTTCACCATGACATTCCTAAGGTCTTGCACAGTGCCTTGCTCTTAGGTGTTCAATAAATATTCAAGACATGAAGGAAAAAAGAATTGATCATTAAAATTTAAAATCCTGCCAGGATTTTGCCTCTATAGGAGCTATGCAGCAGGTGTACTTGAGGATAGTGCCTGGCAAATCCCTCATAATTCAACTTCAGATCTATGCATTTCTGATGTCTACCCATTGAGTAACATGCTTCCTGTAACATATTTGATTTTGAACAGTGATATCCATGTGAGTGGTTAGTCAGAAAACAGACCTCCAGATAAGTAAATAAGTTAAATTGAACAACATGCTTTAGTATTATTTATTAAAATACCGGATGATTTGGTGTAAAACAATAACTCTGATTTTTCCATAATTGATAGATGTTTTTCTGACAATAGTTGGCCAAGATATTCGGCTGTGTCTCGAGGCCACTCCTGAAAAGAGGAAGTTTGTTTTCCTGTTGTTCTGACCGGAAGAGGTGGATCAACTTCATCAACATGCAGTACCAAATTGTTAGGATACAAGCTAAAAAGGAGGAGTGAGTTAAGATATGGCACTCTTTAGTGTCATATATCTATATAGCATCACGTGTGTGCTTATGTGTGTGTGCCCACTTACTGAGTTTGAAATGCTAAACAAATCTCTTGCTATGGGTTGCAGGCAAATCAATTTTAAAATGCTGATGTGAAAGTAGAAACCAGGGCTTTGAGATGGGATCCAGGCACCACCTCACTGCCACTCACTAGCAAATGACATCAGATTTACTCTATTCTTATTAAGGCTCAGATATTTACTTCTTTTCTTTTTTCTCCAGCTTTATTGAGGTATAATAACAGAAGTGTATATGTTTAAGGTGTACAACATGATGTTTTGATATAAATATACATTGGACATAATTAACACAAATTAATTGACACAATCATCACTTCACATGGTTACCTTTGGGTCTTTGTGGTGAGAACATTGAATATCTACTCTCTTAGCTAATTTCAAATATACAATAATGCAGTAATATTAGGTATAGTCATCATGCGGTACCTTTGATCTCCATAATTTGTTCATCCTGCATAACTGAAACATTGTACTCTGACCAATATCTCCCTATTTCCCAATTTCTCCGTGTCCCAGGGCCTGGCAACCACCATTCTACTCTCTGTTTCTATGAGTTCGGCTATTTTAGATTCTGTGTATAAGCGAGATGATACAATATTTGTCTCTCTGTGCCTGGCTTATTTCACTTAGCATAGTGTCTTCTAGGTTCATCCATGTCATCACAAATAGCAGGGTTTTCTTCTTATTTATGGGTGAATAATATATTTCATCATAATGTATATACCACATTTTCTTTATCCATTCATCTGTCCACAGGCGCTTATTTTTATATTCAGATCTTCATTTGAAAAATGGTAAGGCGTACTTATTTCATGGAGTTATCTCAAAATGAACATACATTTTCATCCACCAAATGCTTTAAACTGGCTGGTTCTGTAGGGCAAAAAATCTCACATGTTTTTTCCCTCTACTCTCATACCACAACAACAATCAAAACAGAAGACTTCTGTGTGTGTGTGTGTGTGTGTGTGTGTGTGTGTGTGTTTTGTTGCCACAGAGTAAGAAAACAGTCAATTCTATTGTTAGACACTAGCTGGGTGTTCTCCAATTCAATTTAGTTGCTATCTACCTGGAGATAGCAGAGCCTGCTACCTTCTTGGAAACTCCACATGTTCAGGTATCCAGAAACTCCCCTATCCCTGTCCTCTTGGGCCTCTATGGCCCAATTCTATGATTGAAGCATGGATAATTGTCCTGATACATGATTGAACAAAACAGTTATGATCTAGTACTAATAGACTGAATGGAGAAACACAGAAAAGCCTGTCTGATTAGATTCTTGGCCTCTCCATGCAGCATCCTTCCTTGAATGTGGGTTAGGAACCTTTCTGAAGTGGGGATCTTATGACCTACAAGGTAGGTCAGAGAATTTCTTTACAGCCAACTCTAAGATAGAAGGGCAAGAGAAGATTTCTGCCTTGAAGAGAAAAAGGAGCAGGTGAAAGGAGGGCGGGAGAAGGTCAGAGAGAGACAAAGACTCGTTTACTGAGAACTGTTCCTGAGGCCTAAAGCTCCCCAGCATTATAAAAAGGGCCATGGGAGTTAATGAGCCAGGAACCATGGACAAAAGCGTATATATAATATCACCACACTTGTGCATAACAAATATTTACTATATAGTATTTATTATTATAAATAGCATTATATATGTAATTTGTATCTTTCTGTTCTTTACTTAAAATTATACCCTAAAAATCTTCCATGTCATTGAATAGTATTTATAAGAACCATTTAAAATCGTGTTTATAATACTTACTGTGGTCAGTTTTTCCAGTATTCAGAAGCTATTTTTAGGAATCAATACTCTGGTACTATTTTATTAGCATTAAGTCATCATGTTGGCATTTTAAAAATCTGAAATTTGCATCATTATTTTATTCAGATAAAATCATTGACTCTATTATATAATTAATGTGAAAAGACAAATCAATTACTCATCTAGCCAGTTCTATGCTAATGAGTCTAAATAGGCAGTGTATTGTGATATTGCAAACCTTCTTTTTCAAGAACAATTTTTATTCCATTTCAAAAACATTTCAAAGTAGTAGTCTATGAAAAAATCAGAATTGAAACTGATAGAGGTAAGTCTGCACCAAACTTTTATCTATTCATGATAAAATCAAAGGACAAACCAGGAAAATACACTTTATAATGAAACAAAATATGTAGTTTGCTATCAATGAGAAGTTTGCTAAATCAGGAAAAAAATCCTAAAATCTTATTTAAAATATCTCCACAAGGTTATCAACTGAGATTTTTATATTCTTTGAAGGTAATTATTTAGAGAAAAGTATCTGGAGTTATTTCATAGCCTGTCTCTGCACCATTCTGTTGACTAATATAGAATCAGAAAGGGCTTCTTCGTCAGCAGGTAATAATCTGCACAAAAATACACTCATGAGTTAACGTTGACAATATAGACACTTTTTTGAAGATAGTGCTGTTTTTTGGAAAAAAGATCAAATATCATTTTCCTTTAAATGTTTCCTAATTAAATATATTTTTCACTTTATTTTGTTCCCTGAAAATACTTCATTATGTTTATATTTCAATGCAAAATATAAATTTATAATTCTACTGCATGTCTTATTATAAATTTATAATTCATTGTGTTTAAAATGTATCATGCATTTATTTTGTTTTATTGTATGAATTCAAAACTGTTTTTTAAAAGAAAAGAACAGCATTGATACAGCATTTTGAAATTGGCCAAAAAAACCAATATTCCCATTTGCCCTAATATTACTATCACTAATTCTTTATGAACATATAACATTGACTCTCCATGGTATAATTTTCTTAACTATTTCCTTTTCGTTTCCTTTCCTTTTAAAAATTGTTTCCAGGCTGTATGCCGTGACTCACACTTGTAATCCCAGCACTTTCAGAGGCCAAGGTAGGAGGATTGCTTGAGCTCAGGAATTCTAGATCAGCCTGGACAACATAGTGAGGCTCCATGTCTGAAAAAAAAACACAAAAATTAGCCATGCATGGTGGCACACACCTGTATTCCCAGCTACTCAGGAGGCTAAGGTAGGAGGATCACTCCAGGAGGCTGAGGCTGCAGTGAGCCGAGGTTGCACCATTGCACTTCAGCTGAGGGGACAGAGGGAGACCCTCTATATTAAAAAAAATTGTTTGCAATATTTGAATGCTATAATTGAAGTGGCTGTAAATACCTTGATGCATACAACTTTACCAAAATCTGGATTTGAGGTGTGTGTGTGTGTGTGTGTGTGTGTGTGTTTGTGTGTGTGTGTTTGTGTGTGTGCATGTTTTAGAATATATTTTAAAAATGGAAACTATTGAGTCAAAAGTAAGAATCCTTTTAAGGCTATGGACAAACATTGAGAAATTGCTCTCTAAATCAGTTTGTTTGTTTGTTTGTTTTCACTTGCTTGCTTTACTAATTAGTTAACAACTGCAGAGAATTTTCACTAGAAGGCCTTCTCCAGTGCCAAGGCATTCTTAGGCGGTGTAGCTGTAACAATAGCCACGGGATAGATTTTCACTGTGGGCAGCAATGAGTAAGCAAAGAATATGGCTAAAAATTGCATATCTCGCGTATCTCCAGCCAAATGAGACAGAGTTTGTCCACAGAGGGAATCTACTGTCTTTGCAGAGCACTCTAATTATATATAGTAGTAACACTAAGGCAGACCACAGTGAAGGTCAAAACCAGGAAATAAAGTCAAGAGGACAGAGAGAGGGAAGATTTAATTCCATGAACAATCACAAATCACAGAACAAAAGGTGTCACTCGTTACTAATGCGTGCTCGTAATGTACAAAGATTTTTAGATTTTTTTTTATTTTATTCCTTTGTAGGCTGTAACATTAAATCTCTATTTTATTTACAACTCAAAAATGTACTTCAAGTTTTTCTTAATATTTTCCCCAAATATGATTTTCAGTGAATCTCATCAATATCAACACTTTTCTAAGATAATATAAATTGTAAAAAAATTTTCTTGTTATACAAAATAAATTTTGATCTGTAGCAAAAGATTTAGTGTGCTTCATGAATAAAGTCTATCAAAAGTTGACTTTAAATATCAAAATGTTATTCTCTTCCACTTGTGTGAAATTCTACCAATATCTATAAGCTAATATTATCCAATAATTGCATTTGAAGAGAAAACCAGAACTGACACTTTTACTAGTAAAGCTATTTGGTATAAGTATTTCACTCAAGATGTCAACTACTTAGAAACCAAAAGACTATCAATAAGCCACATTTGCTTCACTCAAAGCTCAGGATTGTGTTAGAAAAACACTGTGTGATAGTTATAAATTAATAAGACTCCCATTATTACTTACAGCATGCTGGGATGCTTTTTCATGTTACTCTGATAAATATGATCTTATTTTTTAATAACCTTCATAATCTATAAAAGCCACCATGTTGACTCTGTAGAAAGGTTTCAGTAACCTTTTGAGCAAATCTTTATGGATTTCTTTGAGGTCTTGAAGGCTTGTCATTTTTAATAGACAAAGCAAAGCACTCAGAGGATAAAGTCATGAACAGTTAAATCACTGTATTGAGCTTGTCACTCTGAGGTACTTTCATGTAGCATTTATATTTTAATAAGGAACAACCTCTTTAATTTATTTCACAACTTAAAGGACTTATTATAAGCTTCATATGGGCAAAGAGTTTGGATAAAGAGGGATATGGCATTTACTTATGTAAATGTATATAAATTTACTTTTATCTGTCTAGAATTGCATGCGTACACATATACAGTGCAGTTTCCCATACTGTTGTACATACATATTGGCACACACATATATAATATGCACCCAAAAATACATATGTGTGTGTGTGTGTGTGTGTGTGTGTGTGTGTGTGTTTATGTGTTTGTGTCTATTCAGTTCCCTAAACTGTCGTTCTAGGTCATGTGACTGCCCTGTTTTTTCCTAATGTTCTTACTTCCTGCCTGGACCTCTGATTTCCCTTGCTGGAAGTCGCTTATTTACAAGAAGCCAAGAAGAAATTAGGTCGAGGCCAGGCAGCATTATGTTGGTACAAAGGTAACTGGCTTCTCAGAGAATGAAGACACTTGTAAACTGTTCTGGTAGCCATGACTTGGTCCTGTTATACCAACTGTGCCCTCATCTCTAGCTCTCTCAACTCCAAAATACTGATGGTTCTGAAAACATTATAAGTTGGGATTAGGTTTAGTTATTCTGAGTCCCCAAATGACAGTTCCAAAATGACAATGACGTCAACAAGATAGTAGTTAAATTTTTCTTGCATTAAAGAAGACTAGCGGTGGCCAATTCTACCAATTCTGGGAGGCTGCCTTGGCTCTGTAGTTCTTAGGGACAGCTAGTTTATCACCCCCAACATCATGAGGCTGTGGCTCTCTCTCCTGGTTTAAGAAAACAGAATTCCAATTTTTACCACTGTGATAAAGTAACAGAAAGAAAGAAAGAGAAAAAAATATATATATATAGCCTATTTTACGGAGGCTTCTAAAAGTGAAATCCAGAGCTTGTGCTCATACCTCAATGGCCAGAACTTAAGGAGGCTTCTAAAAGTGAAATCCAGAGCTTGTGCTCATACCTCAATGGCCAGAACTTAGTCTCTGCAATCCCAGTTGCAAGATAGACTGCAAAATGCAGTTTTGTTTTAGTAGTAGACCACATTCACAGCTTCAAGTACAAGGTATGACTACCAAGAAAGATGAAAATAATATTTGCTAGGGAAGCAACGAACAGTTTCTGCCAAACCCTCATAACAGACTATGTTCTTTCTGCCACGATTAACAATGATTTCTTTGCATTATAATTTTTGGTTTATCCTTGCTTAACTTTAATAATATTGAAGCTAGGGACATGTCATGTCAACCTTTATGGTGTTATAACAAGAGTGTCTAAAAGTTACTGAGGACTCATTCTAAATACTCTACCAAGTTAGCTGGGATTAAGGATTCTTCTCCTAACAGAAAGTAGCTTCTTCTTCCACCTCACAGGAAGAATTAAAACTTCCCAAGGGCCCTATTGTCACTGCTCCTAGGCAACTAGAACTTATGACTTCTAGTCTCCTATGTGCCTGCTATTCCCTGAAAAAGTCATTTTCGTAGGCCTGCCCTACAACGAAGGAGCAGGAGTAAAGGGCACAGTCCCTTTCACAGAAATCCAATCCTACACAGATAGCATGTACTACAAGTACCTGTCTGGGTAAATTTACAAGCCAAGAGTCAACAATAGAAGAAAAAGGCACAGGCCCTCCAGTCTTCCCATTATCTGTGGGAAAGGGCTGTTACTTGCCCATGCCTCTCCACTGTTCGTGAAGTACAGATGTGCTTCCTAGAAGGGAAGATCCTGCTTCCCCTTTTGGTGAGTTGAGTAAGAACTCAATCCCATCAGTTGTGAGGAAGGAATTTATCAATTTGGGTGCCAGGAAGTCTCAATTTTGATGCCAGCTGTTGACAATAATTGTCTGGAATGTACCTGGGCACCTTGGGACCCATGGAAAGTCAGGCTGGGCACAACCCCTCCTGATGAACAAAGCAAAGGATCTCCAAGTTCCAGCTAGCTGACTATCCAGGCAACAAGTTCATTTCTAGAACCATTTTGGGATGATTCTGTTTGTCACTCTATAGCTTTGAATCTCCAGAGTGTCATACAGAATATGCCACACAGCAGACACTCAGTAATGTTGGCTGCTGGAGTCTTAATGGATAAATATAAGATATTTGCTGCTACATCTGAAACAACATTGGGGAATTCATTAATACTTGAATTATTTGTCCCTTAAGTGAAATTTCAAAAGTCACCTTTCTGTAGATTTGCTAACTTGTCAGTGTGTGTTTTCTTAGGAAAGAGCATTCCTTTCTAAGATTCTACCAAGGAAAACACAGAGTGAGCTTTCTGAGAGTAATGCTAAGAGCCTTTGTCTTAGAATCACTCATCAGAATGGCACCTTGTTCCATGCCATTCTTTTTAAATTACTATAGTTATTTCAGTGTGATTCCAGTCATCTAATTAGAACAGTTTTCCTGAATCATAAAAGAAAAAAAATATCCATTGTAAAAAATATTTCTCACTGAGGACCAGAGAGATAAATAGGCCTTTGTAATTGGTGTGGAGACACATGGAATAGGAGCAAGGCCAGAAATGGACACTGCTGAGTTTCCTCTACTGATGTACATGGTGGACCAGGTAGATGAAGCAATCAATGCCTTTGGCTTCAGAACATAAAAAGTTTGACATTGCCTTGGGCATATAAAGCCACTGGAAGCCAGTGAGCTAATGTGATTGTAGCATGATAAATATGAACTGGGATACGGTTTTTGAGATAAAGCAGAGAAAATCAGAAAGATTTTAAGTTATATTATTCTTCAAGCCTTAGTTAATTGTTAGGCATTTTATACAGACTATTGCTTTTATTTGATAATCATACTTGCATACTCTAATAACAGCTTATCAGGTTAAGAGTTGATTAATATACACTAAAAGTTACATCTGAGAAAGTTATTTTACCATACACATATTTCCTTAGTGCTATGCAACATTCAATACAAACTATGAAGTTACAGCTTAAAGATTCTGATAAGAATAGACTCATTTTTGCCACATTATCTCTCAATAGAATTTTGCACAGTGAGAGTAAATTCAACCGTAGCTCTTTATTAGGATCAAACATTTTATGATGAGAGAGGTACAAAATTAATCCATCCTGTTGACAGTCTTACGAGTCCTTCAGAAAACAAACAAAACAAAACAAGGACAGGCTGAGATTTAGGCATTCTATTGACAAGGACAGTGGGGAAATGGAACAAAATTAGTATATTTACAGGACAACCTTTAAGACCATAATCATATGGTTCCTCACAAATGCATTGGTAATGGAACACAGAAAATTGTAAACAAGACACATCACTAGTTAAATATTGTACACAGCAACCTTATCAGTCTTAGCACCAAAAGTAAAAACAATGCATAAAATTAATTTCAGCCTTCAACAAAAGAAAGTCAACAGAGGAATCATGATTTTAGTTATATGCATTATTATAAAGTTTTCAAAAATGCTCTTTTCAGGTATGAGTAAAACATTTTATACTCTCAAAAATATGTAGGTGGTGAGGACAATATTTGAAAGATATGTTGCTAACGATGCAATATTGAAATTATTTAAAATAAAACAATGAATAATCATTAAATATCTGACCAATAGTAAAAAATAATTTAAGAGAAATCAAATAAAAATGACTTCAGAAACTGTTTTATATATAGCTCTTTTTTTTTAAAGAAGAAGTGCCTAGGTTGATGAAAATGTTAATTGCCTCCATTAGAATCTTATTTTTATCTTCTAATTTATTTAGTCAAAATGAAAAATGCATTCTAAAATATAATCTCAACTTCAGGAATAAAGGTCAATTACCTTGATAATAATTCAATGGCAACCTCTGTCTTCTACAGCTAAACCGTTTCTCAGATCATTCCAATTGTGATTCAGAATTCTTTCCATTTTATATGTATTTTTAAGAAAATTACTTATAAATACCTGAATATCTACTAATGAAAAACTCTTCATTCTTGCATTGGCCTGAGCTCAGTGATCATATTTGGCACAAAAATAAAACAATGTTACTTTTTTTTCCATATCGATATTCTTTGTACCTTAAAGAATTTTATTCACGTCACAAACAAGATTCATTTATTATGTATTTATTATTGTATTATGTACTATGCTACCAGCATAGGAAGTGGGATTATTTGGTATAATTAAAATTTGGAAAATCAATAACTATTGAATAATTTTGAAAGAGAAACTAGTGCAATTAGCTTGTGAATTATTTTTAAGACATACATAAGTACAATAAGTTGGGTAAATTATATGTGACAGGCCCTTATTTTAAAATGTTAATTCACAAGTTATGTGTCAATAATGACTTTACATCATCATGGCTTTTGGAAATGTACCTTTAAATTAAGGTAATTATTTCAGTGTAAGCAAAATTATGTTTGCAATTGGTGGGAGATAGTACTATTTATGTGAATTTATGTCTATAGATAGAGATATGAAAGGAAACTCAGAGCCTTATGCTTATCTTTAAAATAACATTTTTTAAAATGTGATAAATTGTAAATGATTATCAGTTAATATACTTTATTTAGATTTCCAAACAGCTTTCTATTTTTAAGCCAATTCTTTCTCATAGAAGGCTATTAGTAAAACAGTTTACAATGAAAAAATTAAATCTTGTCTGAGATTAAAGATTTGTGACAAAGTGGAAAATGAAGCATAAGAATAAAAAGATAATTCTCAAAGAGATAGGAAGTTAATAATGATGTTCCCTGGAGTCCCGAACCAGAGACTTGTATCTTCAATATGCATGTTAATAACAATAGATGATAGTGAATAACAAGCAACTGAAATATGCTCTCAGTACATAATTACAATATTTTATTTTCCTAATAAAAATTGAGCAGTCGTGGAGAATTGTAAAAAGATATAGTAAATGAGTGATTGAAGAACACAAAGGTAGATGAAATGTAATGTAAAGTGCAATGTATTACAAACCTAAAGAAATAATTTAAATTACTTGTACATCCTGAGGGATTCTGTAACCTCTCAGGATATTATTTTGGACAACTCAATGAAGGAGAACAATCAACTATAAATAAATCAGTGTTACAAAGTGTTGAAAGTATAGCTAAAAAGAACGGTGTTTAGAGGTGATTTTCACCTGGTTTCTGTTTTAGGAGTGCTGCCTTTTAGAAAATGAAGTCAGCTTGATATTTCTATAACATAGAAATGTCCAAACAAAAAAAAATTAATGAAATAATTTACAAGTCAGTTAAAATGGAAATGATTAGCATAAATGCAGGTGTTTTTTATTTTTCCTCTTCACATCAATACCTGCCTCAGAAGAAAATCTGTTCCTAGGTGTGGGTACTAGTTTATTAATCTTTATGAAGAGAAACTCTAGGAGAGAAAAAAACATACAAAGCAGGGACATTTGTAAATGTGTTAAGCAGAATAATGGAAAGATTTAGTGATTTTTCTGAAGGTCACAAAACAATTGAATGACCAGGCTGGGAAGGAACTTGGGGCTCCTCCCTTCCAGTCAACACTGAAAATTACCAGATGCTTTTTGCACCCCGTTCCACTGAAAAAATTAGTAGCAGAAAACCTAGTCAAGTGTTCCTGTTCATAGTCTTAGAAATGCAACTTTTAAAATGCTTTTGTATACTAACTTGAGTTTCATAATTAGATGATGAACTGATTAAATGCATAAGTGAAAATGTGTATTAAAACATTATAATTTGTTTTTGATACCAACTGTTGACCGACATTAGACATATTTAACATAGATTAGAAAGACACAAGTTTCCAGCTAGCCAGATTTCCACACCAGCATCTCTCTGCAATTGGTTAAAACCTAAGTTTAACACTAGACCAAAAAAAAAAAGGAAACAACTCATTTCTCCTACTGTCTTGTAACTATGAATACTTTTAAAAATAACTATGTTTTGCTGGCTTTTTAAAAAATTAAATGCAAAAGACTGACCTTTGCTATATCCCATTGATATAAAATACATCTGAAAATCTAAAAGACCTCTGAGGCAGACAATTTCCAGATAGTCTCCAAAAATACAAATGTGCACTTTTTTTTTTTGAGATGAAGTCTCACTCTGTTGCCAGCCTGAGTGCAGGGGCGCAATCTCGGTTCACTGCAACCTCCGCCTCCTGGGTTCAAGCAATTCTCCTGCCTCAGCCTCCTGAGTAGCTGGGATTACAGGCACGTGTACCATAACCAGATAATTTTTGTATTTTTAGTAGAGATGGGATTTCATCATGTTGTCCAGGATGGTCTCGATCTCCTGACCTCATGATCCGCCCACCTTGGCCCCTCAAAGTGGTGGGATTACAGGCTTGAGCCACCAAGCCTAGCCACAAATGTGCATTTTTGGCAAATTTCATTATGCACTATTCTAGAAACTCTTAATTTATCCAATCAATCAGCACATTTTAAAATTCCATATCTATCACGTTCAGGCACTGAATGAAGTGTCATGGAGCAAAACAAAACAAAACAAAACAAAACAAAAAGCCAAAAAACAAAAACTCTGTTCCTGACCTTCGAGTTCTAGGAGATTAAGAACCATTAACAGGCAAGTCCACTTTGGAAACCTCAGTCCTTCTCCATTCACGGGCATTCCTCTACACTGGGGCTACTGTTCCACCTTACTAAAAGCTTTTCTTAATTTCAGCATTGAGTATGTTTTAATCAAATTACTCTTTCCTACTTCATACATAACTCAATTTTCCTTTTTTTTAACCTTTCTATAGCACTTTTGCCAACGGTACATTGTTAATGTTGATTTTGACTAAAAGTGAGTCATGAGAAAATCAATATTCTTAGGTGAGAAACTGTGGTAAATTGTCATCCTATTGAGGGTACTATGGGAATAAAGAAAATGCGTAGTAATGAGGAATTACCTAAATTAACAAATTGGTGGTAAAAGTTCAATAAGTTGAAAAAGTCAAATGATCCATAAGTAATGACTAATATAAAGATATGTATTTACAGCTTGACAAACACTTGGAATCTAATCACATTATTGATGTCTAGGTGAGGAATAGACAGTGTTACAAAGGCCTCACAAAGAGGATCCAGAAACGGCATTAGGTTCCTACTATCGGTCACCATGAGCAGAATAAATACACTTTTGGAGAACGGCTTTATTGTCAACTATACACTAATTTCCTATATTTAAATGTGTTTAGTGTCCAGAGGTATGGATGTCTGATTATTCTTACATGTATAGTAATGACCTTAGAAGCTCACTATCATCTAGCAGGGCAAATACAGTTATTTTCATTTAACAGAACTGATCCCCAACAGAGTTAAAGCCTCTACTCAAGATAAAAGCTAGAATTAAACACAGGTCTTCAGAGTGAATACTTTCCATTGCAAACTCCAACCTGTCCAAGAACGTTTCAAGGAAATCCTGTTTAATTTGGCACTTACAGACAGACCTAAGATAGAACTAATCATGGATCTGACAAGATCTAACATTGCAAGAGGAGTGTTCACACTGGTGTATTTCATCAAAGCTACAATTAGGTAGGTAGCTTAAAGTGACTTAACTTCCATGCGTTATGTTATAGACCAAAATCAAGCTCTAAGAGATTGTTGTGTATCTTTCAAAGTTAAACATGCTGCAGTGGTAACCAAGGGAAAACTGTTAATAAAAGTTTAGACTGATAGTTCAATATTCTTTTGAGAATACTTTTTTTAAAATATGCTTTTCTTTCTGGTAATTAAAACATTTTTTGGATTGAAACTTCTTTTTTTTTTTTTGAGACTGAGTCTTTCTTTCTCTGTCGTCCAGGCTGGAGTGCAGTGGCGCCATCTGGGCTCACTGCAAGCTCCGCCTCCTGGGTTCATGCCATTCTCCTGCCTCAGCCTCCCCAATAGCTGGGACTACAGGCACCCGCCACCACGCCCAGCTAATTTTTTTGTTTTTTTTTTTTTTTTTTTAGTAGAGATGGGGTTTCACTGTGTTAGCCAGGATGGCCTCGATCTCCTGACCTTGTACAAGATCCGCCGGCCTCAGCCTCCCAAAGCACTGGGATTACAGGAGTGAGCCACCGTGCCCGGCCGAAACTTCTAAATGTTTTTTTGTAAGTAATACAAGACAATGAATCCAAAATTATACATTGATTATCTGTATTTTCCTTTAAAAATACAGACTTCTTCAAGCAATACATTTTTAAATGATTTTATTTTTACAAAGAGCAATATTAAAACTATAAGTGTCAGCAGGGCGTGGTGGCTCACGCCTGTAATCCCAGCACTTTGGGAGGCCGACGTGGGTGGATCACGAGGTCAGGAGATCGAGACCATCCTAGCTAACAGGATGAAACCCCCTCTCTACTAAAAATACAAAAAAAATAGCAGGTAATGGTGGCGGGCGCCTGCAGTCCCAGCTACTTGGGAGGCTGAGGCAGGAGAAAGGCGAGAACCCAGGGGTTGGAGCTTGCGGTGAGCCGAGGTCACACCACTGCCCTCCAGCCTGGGCGACAGAGCGTCTCAAAAAAAAAAAAAACTATAAGCATCATTAAACACCTTATGCTCCCCTATACACTATCATTTTCTTGATGAGAACAATGAATACACTTTTGCCTTTTAATAAAAACACACATGCAAAAGAAAAAAATGGAAAACTGTTTTTTAGATTCAAGTGTTAATTCACTTTTGCTAATTTTAAAGCAATGTCTAGGAAAA
The DNA here is from genome assembly GCF_028885655.2 of Pongo abelii. NCBI lineage: Eukaryota > Metazoa > Chordata > Mammalia > Primates > Hominidae > Pongo > Pongo abelii. The sequence continues at coordinate 153,946,742 of NC_071985.2, forward strand.
AGTGATATTTTTAAAGATTGAGCTGTATTTTATTATCTTTAGTATAAAATTAAAGATGAAGCAAGTGTGGCAGATATATGGAGTAAATTATTTTAAAAATAAGTGCTGTGTTTCAGTTTATAGCTCATCTCAGAAAATAATGTATTTCTATATTTATGCCTTCTGAAGTTTGTCTCTATGTATGTACATTGAAGCTCAACTTCTTATAACTGGAGAAACTGGTTTCACATAAATGAATTCAGATCATTGACATACTTCCAATTGTATATTACCAAACTGGGCTTATTAATTTTTTCTTTCAGAATTACTCCTCATCCTATCTTTTGTATTTTTGTGAATGGTTCCCACCTTCTCCCATTCATACAACTAGAAAACCCCAACATTCTCTTTGTTTCAGCCTTATATCTCAATTTTAGTAAATCAAGCAGACATCAATTTGTCTTTATCTAATGCTTTCCGCAATCTGTCCCTATCTCTCCATCACAAATATGCCTACCCTTGTTCAGGCATTCATAATCTATTTCCTAAACTCTTCATAGTTTATTTTTGCTTCCTTGCCTTTGGTATGCCCTTAAAATCCATCATTTGGGTTCTTGCCAGTGATTCACTGAATTGCTTTTCAGTTTAAAACAAAAACAAAAACAAAAACAAAAAATCTTGAGGAAAAAAGTTATCAACAAAGTCCAAAACTTCTTTTTTATGGCATTTAGGACTTTTAAATCACTTTTTCAAACTCCGCGAATAACAATATCTGATGACTCCTCATTCTTGCAACAGCCTCCTGAGTGCCATGTCACTCTAGAAGCAATATAGAGAACATGGACTGTGAGCTTATAGTCTGGGTTCGAATCAAGGCCGGTCACTTAGACCAGCTGTCTAAGAGCTGCTGTGGACTTTGAGCAAGTCATGCAACACCTTTGTTCCTCATTTGCCTCACCTATTATGGTGCCACTCTCAGGAACTTTTGCCCACATTCACCTAGAAGGAGTCTGGGAAAGTGCTATGAAGAGCCAGATAAATGTGTCAACACATAAGCACTTGTGACTGCTGTTAATACGTAAGTCACTTTGTGGTGTGTGATTGTGACTAGTTTTAGTTGTTTTTCCAGTAGTTCATAATCCCCCTGGAGTCCAGGGGCTGTGGCTGTTCATCTTTCTGAGGCTGCTCTTTATATAAAGTAAATTTGCACTAGTCACTTTTTAAACAGAACAGGAATGGAATGTGACAAAGGTGATCTGACTATTCAAAGGTAAAATGGCTTGTGTTGATGGCAAAAATATTAGTCATTTCCTTTCTGTAAATCAACTTTATTTAAACTTACATATAATACAATTCATCTAACTTATATACAATAAAATGCACCAGTTTTAAGAATACAGTTGGATAAGTTATGACAAATGCATGCATTCATGTAACCGTCACCTCAGTCAAAATATAGAATGTTATCATCACCTCAATTTCTCCTTGTGCCTTTCTGCAGTCAGTCCCTCTCCTGCATCCCAAGCCTGGGCAACCATTGATCTATTTTCTGTCATGATACATTAGTTTTCTCTGCCAGTTATTTTTAATTTTTTAAGCTAGAATTGTTTCCATGTTCCAATGTGAACGATCTCTTTCTACATAATCGACTTGTATATTAACATGCAAAGGATATGATGCACCAATTTTTCTGCAGATGTAAGGAGGGACTACAGGTGAATTTTACCTGAAATTGAGTTGATAATGGAAAACACAGTCTAACCTAGACACAATAGACTATATCCTTATTTTACACGATGCAACCCCGAGTCCCAGCAAGGTGGGGCCTGAGCACTGGCATGCCGCTTTGCATGGATTCAGGTCTCTTGACTACTTCTTGACCCATTGTTCTTTAGGAAAATGTATTGGCAAGTATATTAAAAAAAGGCTATGTCTTGAAATTTAGGTGTCAGAGAGAACCCCTAAAACCTATTGAGTTTTGGATGCTCCCTCTGGAGGGGCTCTCCGTGGATCTCAGAGACCTTTGTTTTTTATGTACTCACTTTTAGGGTGTCACTCTGGGAGCTGCGCCTGGGGACAAACTGATTCCTCAGTGGGGCTGTAACATTGCTCAGGGTCAGTGGTCACCAGGCAGGGAGCCCAGGTGGCGTGGGGAAAGGGGATGGAGGCCGGACGTGGCCAGCGGACTCAGGGCTTGACTCACACACTCACACAAAAGAGGCCGGAAAGTGTCCGGAGGAAGCCGGCGCGTCACGGAGGACGGATCCGGGACCCTGCCGCGCCCGCCCAGCGGCGCCCGGTCCCGGGTCCACAGCCGCACTCACCCCGCCGCGCTCTCCGCCACCGCCACCACCGCGGCCACCGCCAATGAAACGCCTCCCGCTCCTAGGTGAGTGCTCAGCGCCCCTGGTCGCCGAGGTCGTCGGAGGGACCAATCCCTTGTAGGGGACTGGATTTTTGAAGAGGTGGAGCTCACATGGCAAGTGTATTTGGCAAAATCTCCGAGGAGAATTGATTTAGTACTTCTCAGGATGTTTTTCTCCTTGACCTTTCAACTCTAAAGTTGAATATTCCAAGGTCCAGGGAATGTTACCTTTTTATTCCTCTTGAGGAAGTGTCCAGCATCCCCTTTCACCTTTCTTCTGTTCTGACCCGAAGAAATTTGGGAAATCCAAACCATTAACACCCATGGGAGGCTTCCTGGCATTTTAAGGGGATTGCCGGGCCAGATTTGAGCTTCATTTTGACCATACTGTGCAGAAAGATAGTAAATGACATCTCCGAGGGTGAACTAATTCCGGCTTAGTCAGTATACATAGTTATTTGCCACTAGGATTTAGAACAGAATACTTAAGAATCTCTTGGTACCTGATAAGGACAACTAATGTTAGATGACTGTTTTCAGAACAACGACCTCATGCTTCATAGCTGTTGGTCCTCAAGACTCTTGAGAAGGCCTGGTAAAACAATAAAAAAGGAACCTTCTGTACTTTTCCTTATTTTTTCCTATCAGTCCACAACATATAATTTCCAAATATATTTCAATAACTCTGATGTATAGTCTTCTTCCTTGTTTTGTTTCTTTTTTTTTTTTTTTTGGTCACATTTGTGTGCTATTCCATTTCTGGAAGATCAATCTTTGACAATAATGTTGAGTTTTTGTTTTTGTTTTTGTTTTGTTTTTAAATTTCCCCTAATGGAAAATAAAAACAGTGAAATAAATTTTATTATGAATAATTGAATTGAAAACAATTGAAATTGAAATTGAAAACAATCATTAGAACACAGAAAAAAAAACAGCAATTGCATCTGTTCTCCTAGATAAGATGTCATCTTAAAATAACACAGATTTGAATTTGCAAAAACCCAAATACTCAATTTACCTTCATTTCTACACAGGATTACTCCCAGAGGAGGGAAATTGCTTTACAATCAGGCAGTTCCCTTTCAAAGCATCTCACCTCAGAATGAAGGGTAACACTTAATCAACATGCTACACTGATCTGGGAACACAGTTTTTATTATAAAGCTGAGTAGTTTATTACATTTTAATTTCATTGAGATTTACTTGATAAAGGTTGAAATTGAAAAAAAAAAAAAAGCCTTCATCTTAAAAGTAAGTTTTACTTACTTGCTTTTGTGCTGTAACTTAGCTAAGTGCTCTCTTGGGAAAAATTATAATCCATTTATCTAAATAGAGAGGATAATTTATGCTTATTATACTCTAATTCAACAATGGGGAGAGGTGTTTGTTTTATTTTTTGAAAAGGTGTATTTCTCTATTTTATTTAGTGGTTTTTTCCACTTTGTTGAATTGTTCCTATACTCAAAATTGCACCAAGACACCTTGTCTCCCAAATGCAAAATGTGAAATACGCAATGGAATTGAAGCCTGCTATTGCAACATGGGATTTTCAGGAAATGGTGTCACAATTTGTGAAGGTAAACAAGCTTTATTACTTGTTTTGGATTATACTGTAAGATTAAATTCTGATGTGAATGCTTTTCTGTCCTCCAGAAACTAACTTGTTTTGTGTTATACTGTTTAATTTCCTACCATTTAAAAAACGCTTAAGTAGCTAAACAGTAAGTTTGACTTCCCATGTCAATTTATACTTGTTACTGATTTTAAAAGACTTCATGCATATCTTATTTTTTGGTGCAAATATTAAAGATTTCCTTTTAGCTCATGCTGGAGATCCAGGTGTAGAGGGCATAGTCAACAGCTTTGGGAACAAAAGAGTTCACAAAATGTATACTGGTATGTATTGCCTTCATATAAACTCTTTACATGATACTAAGTATGTAAGTATTTGTATACCTATATGGTATATGATACCACATATACAGGTACTTGACTGCCTATATTTGGAGACAATATTAAGAGATTCATGGTTTTCTCATGCATACCCTGGGCATAGGAAATGACAAGAGAAAGAGAGAATTTTGAAAAGACATCATCTTTTGAAAAAGTAGATTATAATCATAGAACTTTATGCTACTGTCCAGAGACAGAATGCCAGAAAACATCCTTGTGGGGTGCAGTTTAGCCCATTGATTTGATCAGCAGAACACCATCTGATAATCAAATTTACATTATTTCGTGTCTGTAGTTGTCACCTCTACCCCTAATCTTCCACTCCCGCTAACACCCTCAATCTTTTCAAATTCATTTTCAGTAAAATCTAGTTTTAACTGGATCCATAGACCAATGTTCTGTGTAGAAGAGAGAGAGAAAAAAGTACTAGGTCATACAAATTAGTTTTAAAATATAATTAAATAGCAAGTTAAAATTATAGCTGTGTGGTGTTATGCATCTAAATGTGTTTAAGATAACATGAACTTTTTCTAATTAAGCCAGGATATTGTATATTGTTAATATTGAATGTGTTTGCTTACAACAAAAACAAGTTGTATCTTGTGATTGAATTATATAGGCTCTTTAAAAAGATTAAATATGCAGTGTTTAGTAAGACCAAACTTCATCATAATTAGATTGAATGTTTAAAAAATGTACAACAAAGCCACAGTTCACTTAATGGTACATTAAATCAGGCGCTTCTGCTTGTATACACAGCCAGAATTTGTAATATACTGTTTTACAAGAATTACAAAATTTTATTCATAAATAATCTTAGAAATGTATTGTGTATTTAATTGAACAGCATTATAGCAAGTATAAAGTTGAGTGACCTTCAAAATACTGCATCTCACAAATTAGTGTGCTTTTCCACTAATCATTACAAATTGTACCATAGTACTTCATAACCAGCATTGCCTTTTCATTATTTAGATGCTTTTCAATTGTCATGCTTAGCATAAGTAACATCAAAAATTTTTCACATTTTGGACCTTTAGCAGCCAACCAGCTTATAATCACATTTCTAATGATTTCTTTTAAAAACACATCTTCCATTATCTAATGCAGTTGTTTTCCCCCTGCTGCCTAAGTCAATAACTAGCTAATAAACAGAAAATATTTTCCATTGGAAAAAAAAATTCTTTAAGACCTTTTGGCCTGCAATTTCTTTTCACACACAACATAATTTGTAATGGGAATTTGTTTCTTTCTTAGGTTCATGTTAAACTTAAATTCCATTTCTGTTTTAAAAAAACTCCATACACACTTATTTTGATATTTATTATCTGAGATTTGTAGTGTCTTCTTAAAACTGTTCAAACAGTGGTTTTCATCTTTTTCACCTTTTATTAATTCACTGACAGGTTTTTAACCTTTTTTTAGTCAGGATAGTTAATATACTCTTTAGAATTAAAACACTATATTCCCAACTGCTGAATAGTCTAGGTTATATTTTGAGTTTTAAGATTCTTGTTGACATTTTCATCTCTAAAGAGATTCCTCACCTTTCCTATCTTTCTCTAAGATTGGTATTATGTCAAGATGAAATGACTGGACAGGAGATTAGCTACAGAGGATGCCTATTTCTTGAGGAATAGAATTTGTTTTCTTTTTTCTGTCCTCAATATCGCCATTATCATAAAATTTGTCTCTCTCAGAGGTACCAAAGAAATGTTATAGTAATAATCCAACCTCACTAAACATATTAAAAGAGCAAGTTTTGAAGAAGTAATTTATAATTTGTTTTGCATGGTCCTAAAAAATAAGCTTTAATCGTAGTGAATTTATTTAATTTAATCATTTTTTAATTCAACAGATGTTTATTAAGCACTTTGATCATCATTATCATAATCACATCAACATTAGAATAGCTAATATCTACTCTGTTCTGAGTCCAGAAAATTAATTAACAGAGGCCTTATAGTCAAACATATTGATTAAGAGTACAGGCTGTGGAATCAAACAGACTTGGATTCAAGTATTAGCTCTACTACTTGTTTGGTTGGTTGACCCTTCCTAATTCATGTTTATTCTACCTAACAGAGTCATTTCCTAATAGACATAATTTATCATGTAACTCAGCTACTTAATACCTGCCAATGGCTCTTCTTTGTCAACAGAATAAAGTCTAGGCCCTTAACATTCTGACTTAATTCCCACTGCCTTCTCAACAAATATGCCCTCTGATATATATCTGGCGTGAAATTCTTGGAACTCCTTTAAAAATATCGTACATGTTCAACTTCCAGGTTTCGGCCTATGAGTAAAGGGAATAATTAATGGCCAAAATGATTTTTCAAAACATTGTATGGTTATAAACTAATATATGGGGAACATTTTTTCATGAGTAGCATGGAGTAAAGACAATTTGAAAACTTTTGAGATGTTTTGAGCAATAACAAGCTGACTGTAATAAATGCATTGACTTTCAAGTTGTTACTTCTCATTTGGATGTATATGTTCCATTATTTGTTGAAATATATATGAATAATTTTCATGCATTTATCTTATAAACATTATAAGTGGAATTAACATTAAGTGGAATGGAGAATTCCACTTCCAAAGGAAATTGCTAATGTCTCTAACCCTAAAGTAACAAAGATAAACCTAATATGTTACTGAAACAAATCCTAGAGGTAAACCAGCTTATTCAGAAAATATATTCGTAATGTAATTATTAATGCAAACTTTTTTTAAATAACCATTACAAAGCAGAAAAACAATAATTAAAAGATATCAGTGCATTTTGAAGAAGAGACCAAGCATTTTCCTCTATGATAAAATAACATAACTACCTTGAAAAAATGAGAAAAAGGCAAAATCATTTACTTATTTTAGCATTTACAATATTTATCGTATCCCCTTCATACTAGACATTTTCACAAAATGATACCCCTAAGCAATTAGCATAACAACAGTATAATTTTCTTACCTAAAAAGATTGTCTGTCAGCTTATTTTTATCATATCCTAGTGAATTAAATAATCTGCTCACCAAAGTTAGTCTATTTATTCACTGAGATAATGTGTTACACAAATAAGCAAAGTTGAAGTTCACAAGTTGCCTTAAAATTGTATAAATATGTATCTTATGTGAAGGTACATACCAGAATATAGAGTTTATCAAAACTATCTGCTTCAGGTCCCTCTGGAGAAGCTATTTTTCATAGTAGCTTCTAAATATTTTGTTTTTCTTTCTTTTTTTTTGTCTTAGGCGTTTTAAAAATATTTGTTTTCAGTTTTCATCAGACATTATCGGCTCTCTGGTAGTTCATCTGAAACTTTTCTTGTCCTTTTATTTTTAAGTATTGAAATTTAGGAGTAGTCAATTGAGTTGAGTAGCACCCGGACCAGCATTCATAATTCATTCATTCCTTCCTTCCTTCCTCCCTCCCTCCATCCATCCCTCCATCCCTCCCTCCCTCCCTCTCTTCCTTCTTTCCCTCCTTCCTTCCTTCCTTCGTTCCTTCCTTCCATCTTCCTTCCTCCTCCCCTTCCTTGCTTCTTTTCCTTCGTTCTCTATTTCTTGTTTTTTAAATTACAATCCTCAAAAGGAGGTGGCTCCTGATTTTCAGGTAACATTTAAGGATTATTTCAAAAGTTGCAAGTATATATCTCACTAATATTATATGTATGTTTTGCTTCATGTACAAGATATGTTACTAAAAATCTTAGGCAATTTTTATGTATCTCAGAGGAACTTCTTAAATGAATACTACAGCAAACTTGAAAAAGTATAAACTCAGATATGCTACTGGAGAGTCATGTATCAAATTTGTTTAAAGAGAGGTTTATATTTCCTTGGGGTTTCTGTATTAAATGGGAAATGTAACCTCTTTAAGAAATTATAGCCTAAATTAACCCAGGGTTTACCTTCCAGGATCATGATTTCTGTAAACTTCATTCAAATAAATAAAATATCTTGCAAATTTCAGAAATTCTTTTCTTTGTACTAGAAATATGATCTCTTTTCTCTCTTCACAAGAAAGGTTCTACAGTTAGAGATAACTACCACAATAATTAGGTGGAACTTCCTCAAAAGTATCCACTCAACAATATTACACATTCCATCAGTATATAGAAAGAAGAAAATAAACCAATAAACCATTATAAAAACTTTCTTTAGGTTAATATTTACTTTGAAAAGAGAAGGAAAGGGGCTTGTGTGATCTGAGTTTTGCTGATTAGTTCCATAGTTTTAAAACCAAAGACTTCGCTGACCTGGTTTATTAAGGTCAACTTTACAGACTAAGTTTTAGGAATCATTTTTCCAAATCATCTTGTTTCATGTTTATCTAACAGGATAATTACCAAGAATTAATCAGATACAACTAAGAAATTTCTTGAAATCTTAGAGTAGGGTTTAATATGAACATATGATTTTGGATTTTCCCAAGTAACCAATAAGGAAACCTAATTAAAATTTTTGTTCAAGTAGAAACCTCATTTATTTTTAATCAGTATTATCTAGATGAATTCATTGAATATTTAGAACCAGAAAAGTAATATCAAGTAACTAATAGGATGAAGAATGAAACTGAAATAATAAAAATGAACACAGAGCTTCCGGGTTCTAATTTTAAGAATAAACATGCTATGCAAAATTGTATACTAAATCAATCTTAAATAAGACTTTGCACAATATATTTTCTACTTATGCACAAAAAAATGCCTTCTGAGTTGACATTATTTAAATGTTGATTTTTTTTCCAAATTAAGAATACCATTTTCTGTTTATACTTCAGGCTCTACCATCAGTTTATAAAGTTGATAGGTAGATGATAGATAGATAGATAGATAGGTAGATAGATAGATAGATATAACTATAGATGTGTATTACATAATATGTATTAGTGATAAGGGATCAATGACAATAAAAATTGAATATGGTTTTCCTAGAGCTTGTGTTCATTTTGTATGCAAAGTGAACACGGTGACTGTACCATCTTATATTACCTGTTCTGCCATATATTTTGAAGCTGCTAGGAATGTAAAACTAAATAAAAATTGTATTCTATTTATTTATTTATTTATTTATTTAAGATGGAGTCTCGCTCTGTCACCCAGGCTAGAGTGCAGTGGTGCGATCTCAGCTCACTGCCAGCTCCGCCTCCTGGGTTCACGCCATTCTCCCGTCTCAGCCTCCCGAGTAGCTAGGACTACAGGCACCTGCCACCATGACCGGCTAATTGTTTGTAAAAAATTGTATTCTAAATGTGGATTACCATACATTTTAATTCCTGTTGCTTTTCCATGAAAATTCTGGTAGAAAGGTGACTAAAGAAATAGTAGAGATAGCACTTCCAATACTTCCCCCAAAATCACTGAGTCCAAATTTTCCGCTTTGTTTATTATAGTTCTACTCTTTTGTCAATATTTTAAGGTTGCAAACCTTATTTTGCAAAATTGATGACATTTCTGTTATTCTGGAAACGTCAGTTGTCTATAGTCCCAATTTTTAGGGCATCAGCACACTTCTTAGTAAACTCCTGGTTATTTTAAAAGTAAATTATCCAGTCTTGTACTTATCTGTGTTCCCATTATTTCTCTTCTTCCTTATTTACTCTCTTTAATTATTAAGTAAGTTTCAGGTTTGCAGCTTAATAAAAAAATTATATATTGATGTTGATTTTAGTGACTTCTGTGAGCTAGACACTATTCTAAGCACTTCACATGAATTTTTAAATTTAATTCTCACAATTCTTCTCTGAAGTAAGGGCTGGTATTATCCCCAATTTATAGATTAAGTAATTTGCCAGAGAAAGTATATACCAACAATTGCCTCACATAACCCTCAAACTACTCTGTGATGTAGGTCTGCAAATAAAGAAAGTGAATCTCATTGAGATAAAATGAATTATTTTAGTTCTACCCTACCCCCATCTGCCTTTTCCCTGCTACATTATCAAAACAATCATATATATGAAGATATTTTAAGAATCTGGCTGGGTGCGGTGGCTGACGCCTGTAATCCCAGCACTTTGTGAAGCCAAGGCAGGTGGATCACCATGTCAAGAGATAGCGACCATCCTGGCAAACATGGTGAAATCCCGTCTCTACTAAAAATACAAAAATTAGCTGGACATGGTGGCACATGCCTGTAGTCCCAGCTACTCGGGAGACTGAGGCAGGAGAATTGCTTGAACCCAGGAGGCAGAGGTTGCAGTGAGCCGAGATCGTGCCACTGCACTCCAGCCTGGCGACAGAGCAAGACTGTCTCACAAAAAAAAAAAAAAAGAATCAGTGGAAGTTTTAATATCTTGATAAAATGCATAGGTCAAGTACAAGAGTTTAACTCCTGTTCATCAGTCCCCATCAAGATAAGTGAATTGAAAAAAAAAAAAAAAAAACAGCAAAATCAGAGGGAGGCCATGAGAAGTCCACAAATTAGAGTGAAATTCTCAAAGCAGTGTCGAATGCCACAAAAGGGGGCAGTTCAATGCACATAAAGAACCCTGCAGCAAAGAGGCTGGCTTTTCCCTGTGGTGGCGGGATCCTGTCCTCTTCCCAGAAGTGGAGAGAAATCTAGGTGATTGTTTGAGACATTGTTTTCCAAAGGCTACACAGATTGGACATTCTATTCCTCATTGTTTGTCGCCAGATAAAGTCAAGAAAATACTCTCAAAGAAAACCTGGTCATCTGCCTGGAAGCAACTCTTGAGAGTGAAAATTGATACCACCTTTCTGTCTTCTCCTTACTGATGTTACCTAGAATAATGCCTCAAAATTACTGTACCCACCTGCGTTTACAGAGAACTCTGAAATCTCTTTTACTTCAGAGATGGTAATGGCTAGCTGGCAAAATCTGGAGCAAGTTACCTGTGATAATCAACATTGTTTTTTTAATTATAAATGTGAGAGTCATTTAAAGATAGTCCAATCATTGAGGAAAACTGAACAATATAAACACATAGATGAATAAATAGAAAAATTTGCCTGAAAAGCCATACTTTTAGGTTGAAGAAAACACTCTGATTTATATGCTCAAAGACATTCTGGAAAATTTTGCATCCAAACAATTACAAAAATTTAGAAGAGGCTTCTATGTACAAAAGAACTATCACACAACAAAAAAAACTTATTACTTTGATATAACCTCAAAACTTTGCATGGCTCAACCTCTTCCACACTCTTTCTCTAATTCTTCTCCTTTCATAGGAAGAGGTATCAAGATACAAAGCTGCTAAAATTGTCAGTAATGCAAGCCAGTGCCTAAAAACCACCATAAGATCGAGGTTAAAGTTTCCCATTCCTGGGTTTTCTGTCTTGCAAGGGTGGTTGCGGGATAGAACAGGGAAGCTGCAAATATTCAATTTATTTATGTATCTGTGGAAGATACACCAGGACAGCATTAGTCAAGATATTCTTGAGCGTATCACCTCAGTACCATTCCCCTTTCTATATCCCAATTTCAATTCTTTTAATCTTTTTTTTTAATCTAGGTCCAGACCTTTTTTATATTCCTCCTGTGCTCTATCTCAAAGGTTAACCAAGGTGATCATCAATGTGTTTTCTGACCCTAACTGCATGATTTGCCTGTGATTTTTACATTGAAATGTCATTAATGCAGTAATGGAGTCCATACCTGCTAATCATTGCTACAGAACCTCTGCTTCATTTGATTGAACTCAAACTCATTTTGTGACTCACTTGTAACTTTCGTTGTTGCAATAGTGTAATCATCTCTTCCCTGTGTTGTGTGTTTACCCCAAATGGTTTCCTGAATTCATTGGCTAATTTGATTGTTCCTGCGAAACAAACCTAAAGTATTTTTTTCACCTGCTATAAAATATATTTATCTTCTGATAATTGATGAGATAATGTACAACAATGGGCTGAAAAATAATCATCCCAAATTGTAGAGCTAAAAAGCGAAGATGGAATATAAGACAGCAAAATGGAAAATAAGAGAACAAAACTGAGAAACAGAGGACCAAGCATGGAAGGCCTAATATTAATCTAATAGAAGTCTTATTGAAGAAGGATTCAGGCAAAATTTAGCAGAGGATAAAATAAAAGACATAAATTAATTTCCCAAAGCTTAAGAAAGTCATGAGCCTTCAATTAAAAGAAACCACAGAAGACCACTTACCTTCTATGGAATGTGCCTGTGCCTTCACCTCTCAGTTTATGTTTAAGGAATATCCATTGATATCCTGCTATAAAAGAAGAGTATAGTTTACTTCACAACCTGTCACTTTTATTTATACATTCAAGTTTTTTATAATCTTTATGTCCTTAAGTAGTAATGGAATATATTAGCTGACTTAACATCAGGCAGCTCCATTTCTAGAGCCTAGGCTAAAAACCTACTCAAATCATGAGAAGAGAGAAAGTATTTTTCAAAAGGACATTTGGGTGACTGTTATCAGGAGGATGAATAGATGCCATGCAGCCAGAAAGGCAAGTGACCACTGCAAGAAAGTTTCTGTCAGTCCCTTCAGTTCCCATTTCTACATCCATCTACTTTCACTTAACCACTACTTTATCTTTTTCCTGAGACAAATTCTAGTCTAAAGTAAAGGGAAATCTATTAGAAATCTTGTGGTATATCATATTAATAATAAAATAATTTCTAGATTAATCTATTATCTTCCAAGTTTTAATTATCGGACTCCTATTTTATATCTTATGCTCCAACAACCAAAACCCATCCTTACAAATTGAAATCCCCTTGGTATCCTATGCTCCAGTGACTAGATTCTCTAATAATAAATTTTAATGTTTCTGTGCTAAAGTCTCCAAATTTGTTACGTATATTTTATCCCTGTCCTACTAAGATTCCCATCGTAAGTCACAAAGAGCATCCAAGCCTCAGTTTCCCTTAAATGAGCAGATTGGACTAACATCTTTATTGATGTCCCTACAGGGTTTAAAGTTATTTGATTCTACTATTGTAATACATTTATTTGAACTGTAGTCAATTTCCAGTTCAACCAATTCTTGAGTAAATAGCCTTGATTTTGGACTCAATTTGAAACATGAAAATGAAACAGATGGATTTTGATCTCTTGCCTGTAAGCTCAGTGCCCTTTCCACTTTATTGCACAGTTCTGTTAAACTCTGATCTCTGGAGCTGGCATGACCAATGCAGGAGATGCTTTATCTACTCTTTGTACTCCTCTTGTCTCCACTTATGACCTGGCACACCATGATACTCTTTCCTGATGAGCCAGGATGTGACCTGAAAGTTCTTCTCCCAATATTACCAGGCCAGTGCTACAAATCAGTAGAAGTTGGCACATAAATGAAGCATTGTTTCCATATTTTCTCTAGTGGTTTCCTCCCTCAGAAGGAATTTCTGGATCAATTTTCTGAGACCCCTCCTGCATTACAATGCTGAAAAGTAACACATTAAATATCATATGATCAGTGATAGAAGTACTATATTGGGGTCACTTGAACCATTAAAAGTAAGTGGAAGGCTGTTACCTCCATAATTTTTATATTTGCTCTCCTATTGGGAAGGTTTAGTCACTGTGATGTGTGATTGAGAGCACTCCTTTGAATAAGATGGTGCACAAATCCATTTAAGGGACAGGAGGGTTGTAATTCATGTGATTTTATAATTACCACGTAACTAACAACTAAAACAAAATGGTATATAGTGGAACTGATCTTTGTGTTGCAATTCCAAAAGATCTTTGCTTAACGAGTGTTTATGTTCAAGAATGGTAAAAGTAGAATTGATCAGAGAGGCAGTCGTCTCAGCTAGGAAGTAAATCCAAAAGCCACGTTTATTCATTCTGAGGGTAATATATATTGCCAGGTATCAAAATAATTTTGCACCAGGCTCAACTAATGAGGCAGGATGATCAAATGTATGTGTGCTCAGAGGACAAATTAGACCCTTTCAACACTGGGACTATTATAAACCTGGTTACTGTCCAAGACTGGATTCACATGCCACTTTCTTTGCAAGGCTTTAAAAAAATTTTATCTGTCAGTAATAATTGTTTGTTTTTAATCATGCTCTCTAAAGTAATTAATCCTAGTAATGAAAAAATAATTTCATTTTATTTTTAAACTGATGATGGAGTCTGCCTGCTTTTCATTAGTGACTGGGAAATCCCAGCAATGACTACCCTTTGAGGAGAATGGCTAGTTCTTATTTTTTATTGTAACCTTGGAAACTACAAAAATCCAGTCTACAAAATGCTACAATTGTGGTTTGTTGATGTCCCATTTTTATTGTTCTTTACCTATGCTGAATTTATTGAAAGACCGTGAATGGTATTTCCATTTGCAAGAATCAAGCACTTAGATCTGATTGAATGTCATATGTTGTATAAGGCTGAAATGGGATTACTTTAGATGTAATCCCATCTCAAATATTTTGCTGTAAATACAGAGCATCCATTATAGCCAAATGAAAAATTTGCATAAATGATCAAACTCAGTATCATAAACTTTACATTGGTTTGCTCTATAATATCTTTGTTTTCCTACTTCATTTTAAGGGATGAACTATGAAAGTCTGAATTTTCATTGACTTATTTATTGCTTTTGTGAACATTTTCAGGAATAAGGAAGTAACATTTGCTAAGACAGAGTTAGCTGAAATATTGGCACTAATGCCTTGTAATGGTCTGTTTTTGAGGCAGCCTTCAGAGTCCCAAAAATCGCTTTGCTACTTTCTTTTGGATCTTACGTATCAAATATGATTTTGATTTTTTCACAACAATTCTGCGAAGTGTAAAATCACTGGCACTTAAAAAAATGAAATTTTTGGCCAGGTGCGGTGTCTCATGCCTGTAATCCCAGCACTTTGGGAGGCCAAGGCGGACGGATCATGAGGTCAGGAAATCGAGACCATCCTGGCTAACACAGTGAAACCCCGTCTCTACTAAAAAAATACAAAAAAAATTAGCCGGGCATGGTGGTGGGCACCTGTAGTCCCAGCTACTTGGGAGGCTGAGACAGAAGAATGGCATGAACCCAGGAGGTGGAGCTTTCAGTGAGCCGAGATCCTGCCACCGCACTCCAGCCTGGGTGAGAGAGCGAGACTCCATCTCAAAAAAAAAAAAAAAAAAAGGAATTTTTGCTTAGAATCATATTAGTACTTTAAGTTATTTTTAATTACAAAAATAATTTTACTCCTTTTACTCCATGTGTTATTCATAATGCTTGTCTCACATTTATCACTCACTTCCAATGAACCAAACTTCATAAATACAACTTTATGTAGAGCTAAATTTATTCTTCAGTAAACTATTTAAGATGAGGTTTTATAGGTTTAATCATTTTTTACATTAGGTGTAAAGGTGAAAGACTTTATGCTGTTACAATTTCATATTTAAAACAATTTATTTTGTTTATTATCATGCTCTAAATTTGATTAAAATGGAATGCATGATCACATAAACCAACTGGGAAGAAATAAAGTATTCCTTCTCTCTACAACTTTAAGTCATTTTATGAGAACTTTTGCACGCCCAATATATAAAGATTATAAATAAAATATTGTGTACATCCTCAAAAAATGCTTGGTTTAAATTAAAAAAACGTATTTTAACCCTCCTTAAGTGTTACTTTCTTCTTCTGGAAAAGATTATTTTTCTACTGTTTAGCAGTGTTACAATCAACTAAAAATTACATGTTTAGGAGAATGTAGAAAAAAATAAGTTAAGAAATTCTAAATGTATTATCCAGGATAATTTTCTACTTCCTTTCTGCCCAAGATATAATTTAATATCCTCTGTTGTATCAACCATCAAACATCAATTGGTCTGAAGTTACATAGATTTGTATAGTTTGTTAGTCAGCTGTATGACAGAACACCACTGTACAGTATATATTATATAGCTTTTGTATAAAAGTATCAATCATTTGGATTGATAAAATCAAATTTGTCTGGCATAAAAATTGTGATTTTTCTGAATATTAAAACATTGAGGCAAGATTATTGAAATATTCTTGTGTCCTTAACTATTTGGTCCATTGCCATTGAACATAGATGAAAAGCACCAACATTAAATTATTGTCCTTTTATGTGTAGTTGTGAGTAGGATAAGAATGAGAGTATTAGGAGGAAAAAAAGTTTTCAGGGCTATTGGACTATAGACAACAAACTCTAACACCTGAATCTAATAGACAATATTTTATGTTCAAGTCAAAGAGTTTTCATTAAAAATATGATTATGTTGAGTGTTATTCGTCAGACAAGCTCAATTCCTTGCATGGGATTTATTGCAAGGTAATGCTATTTTCCATATTAACATGATTTTTCTGCAATCTTATGTTCAGATACGTAATTGATATTACCAAGAAACCCGGATTAGTGTACAGTTTCATAGATTCTCTTTATAATTGTTTAAAAGTTCCCAAATAAATTGCTGAAAGACAGAATGTTAAAACTGTTCAAACTTTGTACTTATTTTAAGGAGGAAATTAACACTTTGGTCCTTTATTTGCCATGAAAAGAGATAATGACTTCTCTAGGAAGATTAGAATCTAACCAAACATTGTAGTCTAAATATAGCATACAAAGTCTTGTGCCATTTGTGAAAATGCTATCAGGGAGAAAACCCAGTGACTGACTGACTGCACTGTATTTTTTAGGTACACAGATTTAATTTAGAGATTATGGTTTGAGAATAAAATTTACTGTATGAGTGTTTTTGGCTGATAAGAAATTGATTTTGTGACCTTGGTACACATTAATTGAAATATCTGGCAATGTGTATCGACGAGGTTAAAGGAACCATACATACTTGGAACCATATTATTCCTTCACACCGTACTAGCAAGTTAATCCCTTTTTGCCATTAGAAGGATGTAAACTACTTTTTGCTACTATGGGAGCAGAAATAATCTCCTTCTATTGAATAGCAAGTAGGTTTTGTGTAACTAACATTATACTTAGTTGGTTGACTATATTGAAGGTGAAGTCTTTTAATTTGTTTAGGAGTTATATTACTCACATATTAAATATAGTATATTATATTTTCACATATTTCAAAGGTTATATTTATTAAATCTTAAATATGATAATATGTGCTGATAAGCATATTGAGACTTAAAGGTTGTTATTTCAGTTATTCACTAAATTTTGGAATGTAATTTTAAAGGAGTTACAATACAGTGAAAGTACTAAATTGTCAGCATTCTCCATACCTTAAGTGTTAGCTTATTTAACCGATATTGACTCTAATTGTATTTACACAGGAGAAATGAATTGCAGAAGATAATTAAAACAAATTGTGAAATTTGTAAATTCTGCACAAAGAACACCAAAATATGTACTTCCCATGAGGTTTTTGGGGCTTGATTAACCAGATTAGTTATCTATACAATAATTATCCAGACACATGCACTGCACATCTTCACTTATTTCTCTTTTGTGTATATAACTTCAGAACCAAAATGTAGGTCATGCTTATCAGCACTTCGTGCTTTTGGCCCTCTGAAGGACAAGAACACATACATCGTAAGTCTTAAAGAATTTAATATTAAAAACATAATTGAAGTTGTATTTAACATTTACAACTAGCATGGGGAAGGAATGTGCTGCTGTCTTTTATGCATTTTTGATAATTAAAGTTGACATGTACAGGCAACTAAATCAGTTTTCATGAGATTGAACAGAAGCTGAGGTGTTTCTAACACTTGCTTGAGAGTTTTGCCTTTGTGGCAAATTATTGATATTTTGAAATAAGAGAGTTGTATATCCTTTGTGTCAGAAAGGTTCTTATGCCAGATTTCCTGGTGCCATATGGAGGATAAGTTCTGAAGATTATTTCTGGACCTTTATAAACACAGAAACCTATTGAGAATATTTTTAAAAAGTACAACAAATCTCTGTTGTATACGCAATGCAGAAAGGCAAGCAGATGCTTGATTATAGTGTTATACTTCTTCAACTAATGTTATGTTCGCTGCAGCAGTTTCCAATGGAATATCATGTGGAGAAGAATGGTCTTTTAAATGTGTTTTGGTCTTTGAATTTCAGTTTATTTGTAGACAAATATATAAAAAATTTTCAGTAAAAGCATTAATTGTTGTTTTATAGTCAACAATCCCTTTATACTTCTCCTTTGAAAAAAATCAAATGGTTGCTTTAAGAATAAATAAGTATAGCGTTAATCTGAATGTAAGCAAGTCTTTAGATTGTAATCCATAGGAAAAGTTGCACTATTGTGTTAAGAAAGTAAAACCTAAGTCTTATCAATTATTGGTGATACCTTTTTAATAGAAGATTCCAGTGATTCCTAAATTGTAAACAGGGGACTTATTATTAGTAATGCCTTAATAATTCCATATCAATTTCTTAACTAACGAAAAAAAATTTTCTTCCAACAGTTTAAAATTGGATAGGAATATGACACACTTAGAGAGTACAATTAAAAATAAAATTCTGAAGTATGACAAGTGCTCAAAATTAGATATCGAGTACAGATAATAAACATAGAAGGGAAAAATGGCTTGTTTATTTCAAAATAGTTTTGAGGATGGAGCACTATGATGGACATCCACTGAGGTAAAAAGGATCCTCAGCTTTTTTGATTCAGAAATGAAATATTGATGATTTCAATCAAGATTGATCAAAACCTGGTGAAAATATCCTGATAATCAATGGGAAGTAGAATTACAGCTTATTGTGAGAGTCAGGGCCTTGGAGGAAGCAGACTTTCTAAAGAAGCCATCCCTGGCATCGAACCCTGGTCCTGGCATCTACCAGTTTCTACATCTGTGGATTGTAAATAGTTTTATCAGCAACAAAATCGTTTTTGAAGACTAAAGATGAAAATACAATTAAAGCACTTAGTTATAACCCCAGCCTTATAGAAAGGCTTTAATAAGTGATAACTGTTACATTGTAAATCTGTCAATCACTTTTTGACAAAATTGTTTTTGATGGGTTCAGTCTCTTTCTACTTTCCCAAACCATTCAGGACACCTGATTAAGATCATCTAGGCTGCAAGATTCTGATGCTAGTGTTACACAGACAACAAGATGCTCTTCTGCTTTTCCCAAACTCCACGAACTACAACACATAACAGGCACTTTGGTACATACCTAGAAGAAGAACATATTACTCCCCATTCTTTACCAGTTTACTAATCTTTAACTTATATTTTTAGCTCACTGTGTCCAAAGGAAAAAAGAACAGAACAAAAATTTATTTAATTATTAAAGTAAGAAAGTAAGCTTTCTTTAAAGAATAAGTTTCTTTAATTTCCTTTGTACCAATCACCTGGTCAGTATGGTGGATGACTGTATTTAAAGTAGAAGCATGTTTACAAAGACGATCTGTGAACTAACTTTTCCTAAATCATATGTATATCAATACATTCAATTATCTAAAAAAGATGGTTAGCATTGAAAGCATGCTATGATATAAAGTACAATAAGAAATAGATTTTGAAAGTATAAATTCTTGAAATAGTTTAATGTGAATATTTATCAAAATTTGGAAACAAATATATTAATATCTATCACAGTTTTCATTTCTTGAAAATAATGAAATTTACACAGAAATTGAACAAGCGTCTATATTACAAAATTTTAAATATTTTTGTTTGGCTTAACAAATCTTTTACTGAAATTAGTTACTTAAAATATACGAAATAAATGATAGATGACAGATTTTACTATATATGAAGTTTCTTTTAATTATTATTATGAAATTTGTAAAAAGACTTGCAGAATACTTCAGCATAAAGCTTATTAGAATAGAGAAGTCCATATATATTTTTAATTCTGGGAAAAATGGAAGAAAAATCACTTTGCAGGGTGGAAGGATTGAATAATTAGCACAACTTTGTTTGTTTTAAAGATGAATTTAGTGTCCTGCTTCTCAAGTGATTCATGTAATCTCCAGGTAGATTCTTAAACTTTGAGAAAAATCATAGATCTGTAGACTCACCTTGTGAGACATCACTTAGGATTTTCAATGCCTAGGAGAAGTGATGTGTGTTCATTGACAGAAACTGGTTGAGAGGGAAGATTGGAATTACTCTGTCAGGGTTCTGCTCTTCCATGGCTGTTGAGGCATTCATCAGTGTAATATTTTATCTTGAACAAAGACAGATTTGTATGGACATGTATCAAGACACCTTCATTCAGTTCAGCAACATTTCTGAGTTACAGTTTAATTTATGTTAACTGTAGATGATCTAATATTTGTTCATTGCATTTGAACCCTCTGTAGTTTTTGGAAACTTTTCCAGTAAATGAAAAGTAGAGAGCTAAATATGAATTCTATAAAGGAATCCTTTTGCAACTAAATCTCAAATTTATGTTTTCATAAAGTCAGAATAGATGTCTTAACTCTTGGCCAGAGGGAGAAACTCCTGCCTGGCTCTCCTAATTCTAAACTTATTCCTATTTTTTTTCAAACTGTCATTTCATATTAATTGTCAAAAAGCTGATCATCAATTTAAGTTTTCTAAAATGCCCTGAAATAAACTGTTTAAATTCTTGATATAATAACATTTGTTTTTCATTACTTTCATTTCGTAATTTGCCAAGAAAACAGTAGGTTATACCTTAAATTGCTTTTCTTTTAAGCATGTTATTTTAAATTCTAATACATTTTGCAACTTTCCTACTAGTTGGTCAATATTCCTAAATTACAGAAACAAAAAAATGCAGTGGCCATTTTAAAAATTTAAATAATGATGTAATAAATATTACCTTACTATAAATCTAAAAATTATGCTATGATTAGTATGTATAAAAAAAGACAATAGAGCAGTAAGATTGAATGTTCCTTTGGATAATTTCCCTTTCACTAATTTATGTCTCATACTATTTCTAAAGCTTCAGGGGTAAGGACAAAAGGACAAATAAATGTGGCCTGTCTTGGAAAATGATAAGAGTCATGCAATATTGAAAAGGAAAAGATAGCAGCAAAGAAACTCTCCATATAAATTAATCAAGAATATTTGCCAGTGCCTAGAGTAGAATGCTGTATAGTAAGGTTCGAACCTAACTATTAGTGTTCCAATAACATACTTTGTTCTTCTACCAGCTAGATAACCATCATGGTATCCCTTATCAGCACTGACTAGACATTGCCTTAAAATTTTTCTCAGTACAGTGGATTGAGTAATAACTTCCAAATTTTTAGTTGTATTGGGAATCAATCTTATTTTAATTAATGGTGGTAATTTTTTTATCCTGATTCATGTGAAAATTATTTACACTGGACATCCAATGTATATACATTTATTTATTTTATATTTACCCCACTCTACATTATGAAACACCCCAAACCAGAAATGTATAAGATATAAATAATTGAAGAAATGTTACCATTTTTACTTATATGTCAATGGATGGCTTTGCACACACTTTGGGGTGCATTTCCCCATTGTAATTGGACAAAACTGCTATTGCTGAGTCATTCATTAACAAGTATATCATGATGACCTGTCATTTATATACCATGTAGCTATCTTAAATCATGTGTGGAAATTACAATTATTATGCTTTCAATTAGGTAGTGATTTAGATATTGAGACTTGCAGGAACTTTTGACTAATATTCTTGCTTAAAAAAAAAAAATTATCTGAGACTGAAAAATTATCTGAGACTGAAAATGTCCTACTTAAAATAGCACTGACATCTCCTTCCAAACTATCCTGTTTAAATGATACCATCATGTCATGATTTATCTACTTTGTTTCATGACATGCCTCGTTAGTTTCATGACATACATGCTTTCAAAGCATCTTATTGCTACAGAACACCTCCCTTGTGGTCAAATTAGTTTTTAGACTCTATCTAATCTTTTATCCAAGATACATTTTTACTATTTTTGATCATTTGAGGTTTTAACTTAGATTATTTATAGTTATTTCAAATAGGACCCCAGCTACTCTTTGTTATGATGAGTGAATAACTGGGAAAATATTTTAATTTCAGTGAAAGCACAGTTTGCATTCCAATTTGAATGCTATTTTATAAGTTGAAAAATTTTACTTTTACCCCAACTATTCAAAAAATAATGTATATTGCTTTTTAATTTTAAAAAATTTATTTATTTATTTATTTATTCATTTATTTATTTATTGAGATAGAGTCTCATTCTGTTGTCCAGGCTGAAGTGCAGTGGCTCAACCATAGCTTACTTCAGCCTTGAACTCCTGAGTTCAGGTGATTCTTTCTTCTCAGCCTCTAGAGTAGCTGTGTCTATGTACCAACACACCCAGTTAATTTTCTTTTTTCTTTTTTTTTATTGTATTTCATAGAGACAGGGTCTGCCTCTGTTGCCTAAACTGGTTTTGAGCTCTTGGCCTCAAACAGTCCTCCTGCCTTGACCTCCCAAATGCTAGGATTACAAAAACATCAACAACTTGGTTGTAGATTTCACTGCCAAAAGACAAAGTCAATTAGTCATAGCTCTGCTGTATAAGAACTTAAATATGAATCACATTTTTTTCAAAAGGCAAAAATGTTATTTCATTTTGTTTTTTACGTGATTGTTTTGATTATTGTTTTTAACCTTTATTTTAGGTCCAAGGATTCATGTGCAGACTTGTTATATACATAAATTGTGTGTCACAGGGGTCTGATGAACAGATTATTTTGCCAACAGTAAATAAGCATAGTACCTGATAAGCAGTTTGTCGATCCTAACCCTCCTCCCTTCTTCCACCCCTGAGTAGGCCCCAGTGTGTGTTGTTCCCTTCTTTATATCCATATATACTCAATGTTTAGCTCCCACTTATAAGTGAGAACATGGCATTATTTGGTTTTCTGTTCCTGTGTTAGTTCACTTAGCATAATGGCCTTTAGCTCCATCTATGTTGATACAAAGAACATTATCTCATCCTTTTTAATGGCTGCATATTATTCCATAGTGTGTATATACCACATTTTCTTTATCCAGTCTACCACTGATGGGCATTTAGGTTAATTCCATGTCTTCACTATTGTTGTGAATAGTGCTATGATAAACATACGCATGTATGTGTCTCTTTCACATGTTTTATATATTGCTTAAGCTTTCCTACCCATGTCTTTTGACATTTAAGAGGAGGTTGTTATATGTAATTTTTGTCCCTGGTTTTCTGTCTTCATTTAGATGATAAATGAGAGATTATGCAATAGTTATTAACAAATCTCAAATTACCATTGGAGGAAATATATTATATCAATTGTGTAACAACAGTTAAAGGTCAAAATTAAGATACTATTCTCAAATTGATAAAATAAGTAATAAACTCTATGCTTTTGTTTCTAAATACCATTTCAGCATATTTTGTTTTGATAAAAGTAATATATACTTATTGCAAAAATTTTAAGCCACTGAAAAAGTCAAGGGAAAAAGCAAATCATCACTCAAATCCTTACCTTGTAAGCCTGCTTTTATGTATTTAGTTAATATAATTCAGAGTATCTTTCTATGCATGGACACCTATCAAAATAGATTATAGATAAATTAGAGAATAGATGAGAGAAAGGTTAGATAGATAGAATGATAGACTATTATAAATATTGGATTGTTGTTTACATGCTATTTCACTGAAAATCCACTCCCATTTTATTATAATTTGACAGAAGAAAAAAGAGACTAAAATGAAATGGAAATAACTGTTGATTGCAGATTTACATTTTTAACCACAAAACAAATAAATTTTAAAATAACTATATAAATATAAGCAAAAATATATACATATAGGTGCTGAGATAATTTTTAACAACTCATTTAGATTTCAGACAGTACCAGTTGACCATTTGCCATACTAACACATCTTCCTCCCTCTCTTTCCTTTTTATCTGCATGTTATTGCTTTGTAAAGGGTTATAGTGTTGACATTCTGTTCTACCATGAGTCCCACAGTAATTTACTCTCCATTTATGTTGAAAAGGTTTTAGCCCTATCCCGGGGTTATTTTCACTATAGATTCTCCATTTCTAGGAGAAATTTCTAGGAATTTTTTAAATGCAATTATTAACTAACTAAATTTCTTTATTGAATATGTGTGTGTGTGTGTTTTAAGAAAGGTTTCTGACTTCTCTGTTGTCTGCTTTCTCCTGTATTTGAAAATGTCTTACTGTTCCTCTTATACTTGGAAAACTTGTTTCGACACACTATTTTTAAGTCAAACTGTCATCATTAGAACTTGCATACACTACATTTTGTGCCTTTTGTCGCTGACTGCTGTCATGTCAAGATTGAGGCTAGTCTCACGTTTACCTCTCATAGATGTCATGCATTTTCTGCCTAAATGAATACATTCAAAATTAATCCAGACTGTTTCCTGGTGGACATTTACTTTTTCCATCTCTTTCCTTTTAGTTCTAGTTTTACTTTGTATAATTAACTAAATAAATCCAAAATAATCCATATTTTTACATACCTAAAAATATAACTTTAATATTTTAGCACCAATCTCCTACCCCAATATTAATTAGTTTTATAGTTCAGTATTTTAATTTGGTGTTTTTGCCCCTCAGATTAATCATTAATATTTTCAAATAGTAGTAATAGTAACAATAGCAATAAGAACCACCATAAAGTTCTTACTTTGTACCAGAAACTGTTCTAGTGTCTTCGCTTGTATTAAAACATGTTTGAATCAGTATACTCTACTCTCTTAATATACTGCTTATGTAGTAATGTTGTTTTCAACTTACCTGGATATTTGTTTGTTTCTTCTCGTCATTCCTTCATGTTTACCATTCTTTCCTTCTGAGTTCACTATTCTTTGTCCTGAAGTTCACCTGATAAATTTTGTGTTTGTTTATCTGAAGATGGCTATCTGAGTTTACAGATACTTTTTCCTAAGAACTTTGAAGGTATATGGTACATTATTTTCTAGTTGTTACTGTTTAAAGTGTCCTCATGTATCTTTTTCTTCATAGGCAATCTACCTTTTCTCCATAGCTGTTTATAAAATCATCTCTGCAATTTCACTGTGATGTTTCCACTTTTAGAGTTATTTTCATTAATCTTGCCTAAAGTTGTATTCCCCGAATTTGAACATTCTTATCTTCAATTCTGTAAAAGTTTTAATCTGTTAGCTTTTAAAATAATAACTTTCTCATTTACTGTCCTCAGAATTTCAATTGAATGTCTCTCTTTCTGTTATATGTTTCTTAAACATCAACATCTTCTATCTCTTTTTGCTTATGTGTCTTACCTGTTAGTATTTCAGATCTTTCACTTCAATTTTTCTATAACTATATTTAATCTGTTGTTCAACCAGTTCACTACATTAATTGCTTTTTTTTTTCTAATTCTAGAGCTTCTTCTATGTGGTTATCTTAAACTCTCGAGTCTTTTTAAATAGAAACCTTGTAGCTTTCACATATATTAAACTCCATTGCTTATCTCTTTAATGTTTTCAACACAGCTACCTTGCATTCTATATCCAACAAGTCGGTTTGCAAAGTACCCTAAATCTGCTATTTGTTCTTTCTGCTGATTCTCACTGATGATGTTTTGGGCGTGTGTGTCTGTGTGTGTAGCTTAATTGCAAAATTTAGTTTGACACTCCTTATGTGTGAGAGTCCTGTGGTGCCAGTGCACAGGATCTTTCTATACGGGAAGAATATTTGTTTGTTCTCTCAGCCACCCTACCTTCTTCACCACCACCTCAGGGTCACTTTCTGCTGTTTGTCAGCTTGGAGTTTCTATGATCATAGGCATGTCGTTAGACATTCTTAAATGACTCTCACTCTCCCTCTGCCCCTGTAGCTTAGGCCAAGACCAATAATTTTATTTTATTTTTCCTGATGAGGACCCTTTTAAGGTCCATCCTATCACTGAATGTGTAGCACTTTGAAGTCCTGACTTTAGACAATTTTTTCTGTCTTAGCTCGACCTTGCACAGGTGCAGTCCTTACCTCTTTTTTCAGAGAAACCCTTAAAAACCAAAGCCCCCAGAAAGTATTTCTGAGGTTTTGTTTTACACTCCTAATCTTTATCTTTCTATTTATGTTTGTCCTCAAGGATTTCTCTTATTTTCCAGTATGCTGTTTTATCTTCTAAGAGTACATTTATTTTCTTTGTCATATTTTATCTAGCATTTCTAGATGTTTTGTTGGAGAAGGGTATTGAGATTATCCAGTCCTCATATTGTAAGAATAGATATTCAAAACTTATAAATAATCTTATGAGCATAAAGGAAGCTAGCCCAAGGAAAAAAGTTTCAATTCCTTGGATGACAGAGCAGAAAGAGGAAACAACCTTGATGACATGGTTGTGCTACTAAATTAATCAACCCTGAAGCCAATCTACTGCTGTACTTTTTCTCTTTTGTGAGATAATTAATTGCCTTATGTCTTAAGCCACTTTGAAATGGGTTTCTTGTACTTACAGTAAAAAGCATCTTACCCGATCTATTATCAGCTCATTTCCTTTGGTTTCCAACTCTCCCCATCCGCGCCTTGAATATAAGACCATATTGGTGTAAGTGTTGTCCCACCTTTCATAGGAAAATGTTAAAGCATGAAATTGTGGACAAAATGGCTTATATTTCAAAATAGAGTGTTTGCAAATACAAGAAATATAGGTGAGATTTTCAAGTTAGAAAGTGTTTTGGTGAGTAAGATTAAACTTAAATTTGGAATTCTATAACAAATCAGCAAAATTCAAAAATAATATTAATATTTAAGGCATATGAATGCAAAATTTGTGTAAGGTTCAAAGAAGCGAACTACCAACACGTATTTTAGAAGATCTTAAAGGTTGAGCTCTAGTTGAAATTGAAAAGATGAGGCAGATTACAAAGAAGACTAAAAGTAGAGGTAAAAAGTAAAGTTGAAAATGAATTACTATATATTGAACATAAAGTGAAAATAGTAAATTGTACTGTAATTATATCAAGGACATTAAGAAACATAAAATATCTTAAATAATTAAATTTTGTATTTAATCTTTGTTTTATTAATTAATATTTAAACTTAATTCATAACACAAGACAGATATATTTTAATTATTCATAGCAGACACTTTTATAAAACTGGGGTAAACCAAGACATAAAAATAGACCTTTATTTCTTTCTGTAAGACCATATTTTTGTCATTTCAGGGCTTTTTTGAAATTAAAATCATACAATATGGTTAATATGTTTAAATAAGATAAAATGATCATCAGTGCTACTATAAACACTATGAATTATACCAACTAATATTTACTGAGTATCTACTGACTGCAATGGCTTTTTAAATTCCTATAATCTTCATCAACCCTATGAGGTAGACGCTCTTATTGTAAGCATTTTATGAGTGAAATAAATAGTTGCAATATAACTTTATATCTGAATCAGTTGTGGAATAAAATGGCACAAAATAATTTGAAATATTATGAAATGGGCATGATAAAGTCATGGTTTCCTAACAAACAATATTTTTCTATGTTGTTCCTCCTCTGCCTGAGTGAAACACTTCACATTCGTTCATCTATTTTACTTTAAAACATTAAATTTTTTATCATTTTCTGATCTATTGATTTCATTTCATTGATCGGTTGATATTTTTCTTCTGTCTCCTTTGGAGTTTGCATAATAATATGACTGCTTTTGGGGAAAGGGATTGTTGAGGGGCCAAAGTGGTAATTAGAAGGCTGTTCTATAGAGAGGCTGATGTCTTTCGCAAAAATTCTGAGAGGTGTCACAAAGATTAATACTATTTTGGAAAATGCCTGTTTAACCTTTGACAAAAGAAGTACTCAGGGGTCCAGTATTGGGATACACTGCACAAATGTATGGTAGTTTCTAACATAAGGGAGACTAACCTGTTAGTTTCAGGCTTCATCGGTGATCGTGCAATAGCAGACAGGTTTACACTCTAGCATTAGAAATTTCGGTTACATTTAGGGAAAGATTTTCAGGGTGAAAGGTGTGAAGTGCTGGAATCAGTTACAAAGAGAAGTTGTCATATCTACTTTCTGCAGGTTTTTATAAATAGTGTAGTTTCTCATCTCTGTGGGATGATTTAAACATGAGAGATGAACTACGTGACCTTTCTGGTTCATTTCCAGCCTTGCGATTCTGTGAGGAAATAAAGTATTTCTTCAGAACTGCTCATAAATTCCATTAGACTACAGTTAGTACTCTCAGTGGTAAACTAGTGGCTAAAGATTTCTTCTAAATTTTCTGGCTTTACTATATAAATAAAGCTTTAACTCCTCAGTGGCTGTAAAATTGTGTTTTAACAATATTAAGTAAAAGTCTTTTAATTGTAGAAGTCAGCACTGTTTTACAATGAAATACTCAGGTGGATTCTATTTATAGGCCTCTGTTGGAGACAATGATATATTGTAAGAGGCCGTATTTTTTATTTTGTTTTTACTAAATATTTATATTATATGCTTATTCTTAGCTGACAATGTATTAGGCACTAGAAAGAAACAAAGTCGCCACTCTTCAGAATAAAGGCCTAGTGAAAATGTTGAAATGTAAATAAAAAGAATTAGAACTCAGTAAG
Source organism: Pongo abelii (assembly GCF_028885655.2). Lineage (NCBI taxonomy): Eukaryota > Metazoa > Chordata > Mammalia > Primates > Hominidae > Pongo > Pongo abelii. The sequence continues at coordinate 153,975,466 of NC_071985.2, forward strand.
AATAAGGGCATTGAGAAGACGTAGCACATGGAATAGGGAATACCACCCAAACTGCTGTGTGTGTGTGTGTGTGTGTGTGTGTGTGTGTGTATGTGTCTGTATGTGTGTGTGTGCACACGCATGAGTCTTATCTGCGTGTGAGTGCAGCACGCAGATAAGAAATTAGAAATGCTACTAGAAAAAAAAAGAAACCTGAGCTACATACTAAAACATTAGTATTCTTTTTTTGTTTAAATTTTGTTTCAATAGTTTTGGGGGGCGCTGATGTTTTTTGATTCCATGGATACGTTCTTTAGCAGTGATTTCTGAGATTTTGGTGCACCTGTGATTCAAGCAGTGTACCCTGTACCCAATATGTAATATTTTATCCTCTCTCCCTCCTACCCTTCCCCTCAAGTTCCCAAAGTCCATTCTTATGCCTTTGCATCCTCATAGCTTATCTCTCATTTATAAGTGAGAGCATGATATTTGCTTTTCTATTCCTAAGTTACTTCACTTAGAATAACGGCCTCCTGCTCCATCCAAGTCACTGCAAAAGACATTATTTCATTTCTTTTTTATGGCTATGTAGTATTCCATGGTGTATACATTCTACATTTTCTTTATCCACTCATTGGCTGATGGGCACTTAGATTGGTTCTATATCTTTGCAATTGCAAATTGTGTTGTGATAAACATGTGTGTGCATGTGTCTTTTTCATATTATGACATATTTTCCTTTGAGCAGATACCCAGTCATGGGATTGCTGGATGAAATGGTAGTTCTGTTTTTAGCTTAAATATCAGTATTCTTTATTAAAGCAAGGTTAAGGGAGAATACGTCAGAAGTAATACATTTAATGGCTTGGCAAATTAGAGCCATAAGATGTTTGAAAATCTTCAAGTACTTCATAGGTTTGAAATATTGACTACAGGGTGCGAATAGAAGAAGAACGTGGTCGTGTGCTGAATCAGGAAGGGATTTCAATACCAAGCTAAAGGGAACAGACTTACAAATCAAGCTATGGGATTTGAAATTAGTTTTGAAAACAAAGGTTTTTTAAGTAGTGAAAGGACAAAATGACATTTTCATTTTAGGAATATATATCTCATGACTGTGTAAACAATGTTTATTTTTGAAGGTTAGGTTCACCATTTCCAAATTATGATAAAATCTTAGATTCACTTTGTTAGGAAGGCCAGCTGCATTAGGGAGAGAATCATGCAGGATCTAGAAAACACCGTGATATTTTCCTGGTTTAATTTAGACACATTTAGAAATGTGTTCTGAAATTTAACTCATAATTCATTCAAAAAATTGCTGCTGCTAGTGTTAAATACTAAATATTCACAATCCAAAAATATTAAAATGTGAAATACCAACATTAGATTATCAGTGTATTTATAGGATGTTAGGACAAAGAAGAAAAAAAAGATAAGATCTTTGGCATTAGATTAACTTGTGTTTTAGTTCTGCCTCCAAACTTTCCACCTCTGTAAACTTTGAAAAGTTAACCTCCTTGACTCCAATCTTCTAACTGGTGAAAGAGAACTAATAAAATCTAACCCATAGGAATTTTTGTGAGGATGAATTGAAACAGCACATGTAAAACACTTACAGATTTCAACAACGGGAAAGTACTCAATAAGTGTTAGTCTGCTCTTATGCATATTTGTAAAATATAGTAAGGTTTCTTGGGAAATCCTGCTCAAAAGAAAACATATCATTTTGTTGAAGAATATGGATATGAGAAAAAATGATGATATAAACAGGAAACCTGGCAAAAATAGCCTGAGGAATTGGACGAGAAGAACTGAAACATTGACTATTGCAAACTATTTTTTACCTGGAAATTGTGGCTTTTCATCTGTCATGTTCTTGTGGACAGAGGTGATGCCTTTCACTTCTACAATGTCAGCTATATGGTAGACAATACATTTACAAAACAAAAATAGTGTGAGTGAAAGTTCAGTAATGACAATAAATGATCTATGTTGAATCTTCACAGAGGGCAAGAAAATTTCCCGAGAGTCTCTCAAGCTGCAGAAATCTGGGACATGACAATAGGCACATAGATTACCCAGACAGGAATACAGGCTACTTTTAATTGAAAGGTAACTGGAATGCTGATGCTTTGATACATGATTTAGGGTGAAAGAGCCAAGTGGAAATCTTATTGTATTAGATGCCAGAGAATCTGACCCCCAAAATCTTTTCCACATGACCAAGGTAAATGAGGTGATAGAGCAGAGTGGGGAATGCCTATGGATATTTATATAATTGCAAAACTTGTTTGAGGGATACTATTAATATTAATTTAGAAACACATATTTACTTGTTAATTTCTTGTTTACTTACTGGATGTCTTTTCTGGTCTACTGGCCTATACTTTTTTGCTAGTATTTCTACCACACATACATGATGTGGGTGACTATCAGCTGTTTTGATTATGTTAGCCCTTTCCAATTAATTCCAGGTAATGCTTATCCCTGTATTTTAAAATGTATTTGCTATAAGAAGTAGTTTATAGCCAGGTTCTGGTAGTGCCAGATGAAAAAAAAGGCACTTATTCTCCAAACTACTCACCAGAACACACACATACTACTACTATAACTACTACTGTTACTACACATACACAATTTGCATGTGGATCTCTGTTCTATTTCATTGGTCTCTTTTTCTCTCCTTGCAACAGCTTCGCATGGTCTTACCTAATGTAACTTTATATTAAGTCTCTACTGATAAAGTCATTCTACTTTGTTTTTCTTTCTTCAAGAGTATCTTGGATATATTTAGTCCTTTGCATTTAAAAAAATCAACTTCATTGTGGAATAATTTGCATTTGATAATATTGACCCGTTTTAGATGTATACTGAGTTTCATAAATTTGTAAAGCCATTTAACCAACACCACAATTAATATAGAGAACATTTCAATTACCCCTAGTTCCCATACAATTCATCAGATTCAATTTTCACTATTACCTATGATTTTAGATAATATTTTTGATGGATGTCCTTTGGTAAAGTTTCCTTCTTTTCCCAGTTTGCTGAGAGTTATTTAATCATGAGTGGATGTTGGGTTTTTGTCAAATGCTTTTTCTGCATTGATAGAGATAATATCTTTTCTTTTTCATTTTGTCAATATAGTGAATTATATTGTGTTTATCTCAAGAGTGTAAGCATAATTTAACTTTTATGCTCACACTCTTGAGATAAACCCAACATAGTCATGATGCTTTGTATGTATAGTTGGATTAAGTGTTACAATTATATTTAGGATTCTTCCCTCTGTGTTCATGAGGCATATTGGTCTGTAGATTTTGTACTAGCTTCATCTGATTTTGGTACCAGTGTTCATGATGGCTTCATAGGATAAAATGGAAAGGATTTCCTTTTCTTCAATATTTTGGGAGAGTTTATGTAGAGTTAGTATTTTTTTCTTAAATGTTTGGAAAATTCACCATTGAAGCCATTTGGGTCTGGAGGTTTTTTTTTTTCTTGGAAGGCTTTAAATTATAAGTTCAATTTCTTCAAAAATATAGTGCTATTCACATTATTTCTTCTTGAACAAGCTTTGATAGTTTGTGTTTTTTATGGAATGTGTCCATTTTGTCTAAGTCAAGAGTTGGCAAACTTTTTTATAAAGATTCAGAAAGTAAATATTTTAAGTTTTTCCATACAAAATCAAAGGTCTTGTGTATATATAATTATTTAACATGTAATCATTTAAAAATATAAAACCATCTGTAGCTCATGAGCATAAAAACTAAACTAATGAAAAACTAAAACAGACATATAGGTTATTTTTCACCTCAGATGTTGAAGACTTTATAGAGGATTTTTTTTCATTTTGTTTTGTTTTCTTAATATTTCATGTCTATATTTAATTTTTAACAAGTGAAAAAAATACTGAGCCCAATTTCCTTAAACATTCTACCCAATGTCCTATTTTCCATCTGGTTTGTGAGAACAGAAGCTGTTGCTACATGAGCAAGGGATACTGCTCACTATTATGCTTTCAGATGGTTCTTTCCTCACTGGCAGTATGCAGTACTTATTTATCGTACTTTGCTGAATCTACAAGGGGACCTCTGCAGTTTCCTAGATTCTTTCTCTCATGTTTTTGCTTGTTTGTTTCTGTTCTGTAAACTCTAGTCACCTTGTTATTCTGGCACTGTTAACTCCATTTACTTAGCACAGGGAATCCATCAGGCTCTATCTAAGTCATAGCCTCCCGAACTCTCTCAAAGCAGTAAGCTGGGGCAGTCATGTATTAATAGTTTATCTCATTTTTTAAACTTACCTTTCAGGGATTACTGTTTTTTGATGACTGTTGCCCAGTATCTTGAAAATCACCCTTTCATATATTTTTTTCTGGCAGTGATTGTTTTTGTTGCTGCTAATAATGATGTTTGTTTCTGTTAGGAGGGTAAATCTGATCCCTGTACCAAAAAGAAAGTGTTTCAAAACTTTGTGTCTCTTGTTACTATAAGCATAGTCCTTTTATTCTAAATACTAGGTTGCTCTTACTTCCATTATCTATAAAATATATATAATAATAATACATTGCCCAGCGCAAAATAGTGACTCTATAGTGTTTTTGACAAATGCATACTATTGAGGCATGAGTTTAAAAGTTTATATATAATAATTCATGTAAATATCAAGACAACCCCTGAGTTGGGTTTTACTCTGTATTTTAGAGTTTAAGAAAATGCAGTAGTGGCAAAGTCAGATGTCAGCCTGGGCCTACATAATTATAAAGGGTCAACTGAAGAGTTCATGTAAGACCATTTAAGAGGGTCTTTAAGTAGATAATAGGAGTTGGGATAGACAGATAATTGTTTAAGGGACAAAGAGGTCTTAATATCAAGGCATCTTTCACTATCCATCTGGGTGACATATGGCATCATATTTCTCATTTGCTTTTTAACTATAGGATTTACCATCGTTGTTCCTATATTCTAATTATAATATTATTAGTATCATGAAGTACTTATTCTAAGCAGTAATTAATACTTTCTTCATCAGAGTTTCAACTCATACATCATTTTGGTCCCACTCATCACAGTTATATCCAGAAACAAATGGTGGTCAAGAGTAAGGATTACCTGATAATTACTAAAGAAACTGCCAATTCTAATTTACTACTAGAAAGGAAAGTGAATTTCTCCACATTTTTCTCTCTATGATTGTAATAGGAGTCAAAAGACAAAATTTTACCTGCCCACTACAGTCTGTTTGTTGGTTTTGTTCGTATTTATTCACCATATGAAATAGGTAACTATGATAGGCAGAATAATGGCCCCCTAAAGATGTCCATTCCTTAATTCTCAAAAACTACGAGTATGTGACATGGCAAGAGGGAAATAATATTCTCTATGGAATTAAGGTTGCTAACTATGTGACCTCAAAATAGTCGATTATCCTGAATTATCTAAATGGGCCCAATGTAAAACAAGTGTCCTAAAATGTGGAAGAGGAGGCAGAAGAGTTAGTGTCAGATTGAGGTGATATGAGAAAGATTCAATCAGCCATTTGTGGCTTTAAAGGTGGAAGGCCATGAGCCAAGGAACACTGGCAACCTCTAGAAGCCAGAAAAGTCAATAAAATAGATTATCCTCTAGAATTTCCTGAAAAGAGCTCAACCCAGCTGACACATTTTAGCCCAGTGAAACACATTTTGGTCTCCAACGTCTAAATCTGTATGATACTACACGTGTGTTTTTATAGACATAAAATTTGTGGTATTTCATTATAGCAACAATAGGAAAATAATATGGTAACTGAGGATGTTTCCTTGAGTATAATGTATAAAAGTAAAAAATGTCGCTTGTATGCATTACCATTCTTTTCTTTTTCAATCTCTTAGGGTTTTGGAGCCACATTTTTAAAAGAGATATTATAAAATCATGCTTAAATCAAAATGAGACAATTCATTTGTCAATAAATAACTGAAAATGTAGAAGAAGATAGACCACAGTACTATTGTCCTAAAATTCACCAGGATCCACAGGCTGATATACATAGAAGGTTATGACTTCTCCTCCCATCTTTGTAGGCAATTATTAAATAATTTAAAATCAGAACAGTCACTCCAAGCATAGAAATTAAGTAAAATATTTTGCACTGAAGATAAACTGGAAAATAACATTTATATGCGTGTTTGAGGGAGGAACAGGAAGACAACATGACAGAATGGATTGCTGTGGCTGTACAGGCTTTCATGGGGTGCTGGAGGGAAGGGTGTGTGTGTGTGCTTTTGCACACATGCGGTGTATTTAATCAAACAAAGGAAGAAGCTATATTTTCATCTAAAGATTGCTATAAATATATTCTCAATAATGAAATCCAAGTAAAGCCCATAACTACCAAAGGATTTATTCAGTTGTTCTAGCCTTAATTTATTTATTAGAACAGTAAAATATCTTCCTGGCATTATTGAAAAGGGGAATTACAGAATACAAGAGTATATAAGAAAAGAAACATAAAACAAAACCACTTTAGCACCAGTGGATATTTTAGCACTTTTTATAAGTTAAGTATAATAAACAAGCAATTCAATTTATTATAAATGGCAAAATTTGCTGAAAAATTGTATCTTGTGTGCTCAGGCTAACATATATATATATATATATGATTATCTTATTTAAAATAATATGTATAGTAATTATATTATTTAAGATAATATATATTACCAATTTACTTATTTATATTGACATTTAATTATTTTCCTATGATACATCATGTATCACTTAGGAGAGATTTGCATGTGTTACATTTTATTTAATTTGTATTTTTAATGTATCATACTTGCTCATAAAGTATTCCTTATTTGACACTTTAAGTGCAGTCATAAGAATATCTTTTAAAACTACATATGCTTATGTGAAAAGTTTTAAAATAATATTTTAAATTATAAGTAGAACATTCACAAATAATCATTCAAGTATTTAGAACAGAAGGCAGTCTCTCTTTATATACAGTAGTATAGCTTACATATAATGCTTTTACATATATGTGAAGGGAATCACCAGACACTTGCTCTGTTATATGGAGTAAAAATAAACTCATTTTAAAAAAACACACCAATTTGAAAGTAAGAGTAGTTCTTGGTTTAATTCTAAAATATGAACCGAATTAAGAATCTATTTTTAAAAATGCCTTGAAACTAGTTCCTAAGGAAAAAAGACTAAATCTGGAAGGAAAACAAAGGAGTTAAAGGAGGAAATGATATTTGAGAGAAAATGCTAACGCTAACAGCCTAAGGGTATCACCTGTCTGGCTTCCTTTAAAACTACAGAAATATGTGCTTTGCAACCGAAATCAGTCCTATGTTCATAGCTGAGAGGCCTGCACCTGGTAAGAGCAGGGTCCATTGGCAGCCTTATTCCTCAACCAACTTCCCACACTTTTGGTGCAGACTGGGATAGGCAGCAACAACAGATGGAACACCACTGTGATACAAAAGACATTTGGTGGGAACCGTATGCAAATGTATGCTGGCCATGAAATTATGTGAAAGGTCTTACAATTTGAGAAACTAATTGGAAAACAGAACTGTTGCAGAACCAGAAAACAGAAAATTGAATAGAATTTGAGAATGCTTCAACAATAAGCAGATTCATTTATGAAACCAAATAGCCAACACTGTCCTCTACAACTTAAAAATAATAATAGTAAATTTTATTTCCCAATATGTTCCCTTTCTAATTCAACAAATGCATATCAGTGTTCTAGAGATAAATGTGTACAGTACTTAAATTATAAAGAGTTGTTACAGGACTGAAACCGTTGCCTCTTATATTTGATGGAAGATCCTCATGTTTTGGATTTTATTATTTTAAAAATCTTTGCAATTTACATTTCTTCTAAATATATTAGAAACCTTTTAAATCTGTAATATTTATGAGATCTATTAATTACAATGTTAGAATTACACAATTCTAAGTTTCTAATGTTGCTTTACTGGAGATTCCTCCATAAATATTAGAGCTAAGCATTCATACTGACATAAAATCCAGTCAGGCTTTTTCATCATGGTGATATGCTATGGAGATAAATACAGGTTTTACATGAATAGAGGTAGGATTCCATAACATAAGTAGTAAGTGAAAGATAATTATTTCCCACATAGTTATTCAAAAGTTAGCATGCTTTATAATCCATACTATTTGTATGGCATCTACATGTGCTACTTTAGGATATTTAAGGTTTTTTAATCCTTAAAATAATCCTGGCCAGGCATGGTGGTGCACACCTGTAATCCCAGTACTTTGGGAGGCTGAGGCAGGTGCATCACCTGAGGTCAGGAGTTGGAGATCAACCTGACTGACATGGTGAAACCCCGTCTCTACTAAATACAAAAAATTAGCTGGGCATGGTGGCACATGCCTGTAATCACAGCTACTCGGGAAGCTGCGGCAGGAGAACCACTTGAACCTGGAGGTGGAGGTTGCAGTGAGCTGAGATCATACCACTGCACTCCAGCCTGGGCAACAAGAGCAAAACTCCATCTCAACAACAACAACAACAACAACAACAACAAATCCTGCAGTGAACATCATTAATTCCATTTTGAAAATGAGGAAACTAAATCTGAACAAGTCACATAATGTTGTAGGACTTTCTCCTTAGTTCAGCTAGGAGCCGGGTCTTTGCCACACGGCCATGACATTAGGCTCAGAGATACTTTGAAGGGTGAGAATAATGGAATAAAGAGAAACAGGGACTTTCCACAAAGCCAGAGTCCTGCTAGTGTGCTTCCTGCCTTGCAGATTGAATCCCAGGTACCACTCCCCAAAAGAGGGGAGAGAGGCCAGGCTTTTCCCCCCTGCAAAGGGTGTGAACTTCCCATGGCTCCACCCTAGTGTGCAGGTCATCTGAGGTTCTTACAGGGAGCCATTCCCACCTGGATCTCGCATTCCCCTCTCTACCAACACGGCACATGTATACGTATGTAACAAACCTGCACATTGTGCACATGTACCCTAAAACTTAAAGTAAAATAATAAAAAAAAAGAAGTATATCTAACTGCTGTCAGAATAAGGATAAGGATAAGGTCAAAGACCTATCTTAACTGCTTCCTGCTGTCAGGGGGTGCTGTTTGGGGAAAATGTCAGTCAAGAGTTTTCTTAGAGGCCTATCTAAGGGTTCCCAGCAGAAGGGACCATTGTCCAAGCCTCCAGTCACATGATTGCATGACCGTTTGGAGTTTCATGCCCTGAAGGCAAGAAGAGACAAACGGTTATTAGAAAACATTTATCAAAACAGAACAAGGGGAGGGGTAAGGATGGCTCAAAAATCCCGAGGCCTTTTACCAGTTTGCATAGGGAGAGACAGACCAAAAGCCCGACTGGTAAAAAAACTTTACCCTTTTGTCACCATGTTGGCCTTCTGCATTCCCTTCTCCTGAGCCCAATCCTAAGCCCAATCCTAAATTTACAGCTTGCGAAATTAACTTTTCCCAGTTTGGAGGATGCATCTGAAGGGAGTGTCCCGTAGTACTGAGACACAATTACCTATCTGTGAAGAGAGGACAGAGGAGGAGAAAGGGAAAAACAAAGGCATTTTTTCAAAGGAGTCCCAGGGGTTCAGGGTGCATTCAAAAGCAATACAGACTGAAGATTAATGCCTTTCCATCTAGAAAAAGGGGAGCAGGCATCCCTTGTTTCCTTCTCTTCCTAGCAGATACCTGGGGTACATGAGGGAGAGAGGGAAGAGCATCCTTTTCCCCTCTTCTGTCCTTGCATTCCTGAGTCCTGGTGACCTTGGCACATGCTGGCATGGGTGCCAAAGTGGCTTGCACCCATGACACAGGGAGGGGCTAGAGAATAGGAATTATCCACTCTCACCTATGTCTCTATCCCACCTACTATCAGTAGCTTTGGAATTCCCTAGACCTCATTTATGCTACAGATACTAGCATGACCTTTATCCATGAAATAGGAGACTTGGCTTAATTGGCAGGGATTAGCCATGCTTACCTGCACTCTGCCTTTTAACCTCTGTTGTCATCTTCATCTGGATCCTTTAGATCCAATTTTCCTTCCTAGGGCTTTGACCCAAAACTTAGAATTGAGTTTTGGACAAAAATGTGTCTTGGGGAGGAGTTGCATGGACTCCTTAACATAAGCCAGCTGCTAAGGTGAAAATGTGGAACTGAGTCTTCCTCCAACAAGGAAGAGAAAAGGATGTCTTGTGACACATCCAGATAACTGATAGCTACAGTTATGCTTGCTAGGATTTGGGTGCATGGTGCACCCTTGGAGCTAACATGGTTAGCTCCCTTGGTTTTACTTTCCCAAAAAAGGAAACCTCCAAGTGGTGAGCATTCTATTTATTCCCATCACCTGGCAGGATTTGCAGGATAATTGCTCAGAACTGAGTATTGATCCAGATTTTTACATTGCCCATCCCTCTTGTTCTTTCTGAACTGCAGCTGGAAGTTGATGGTTGGTTCACAGGAACAAGGAGGGTTACTCTAAAATGTAGGTGAAAACTTAAAAACAATTAAAGACAAATGTACGATAAGTTTTGAAACACAATTTCTCTCTCTCCAGTCCTCATTTTTGTCAAAAAAAAGAACCCACAAATCATCATCAAAGGACTGACTCATTTGCAAAACAGATTTTAGTCTTATACTTGTCCTGATTATTTGAATGAAGTGCAGCAAGAGTAACTATTTCCACACACCTTTGGATTGGCTTTGATGAAACTCTGTTCCACAAGGAATCTCAAATAAGACCTTTTAAAGCCAAGCCCAGCCATAGGTTTGTATCCTCAAATATCTGTGAGTTGGGTAATCCTGTCCTCTTAAGGTCCCAAGATAAACTTGGAGCTCCTGGACCTGTTAGAAAGTGATATTCTTTACTGACCACCAGTCAGGAACCCTGTACAGGGACTGTCTAGGCAAGTTTCTCCCCAAGGGGCTTTTATCAGCTCTGCAAGTTGAACTTGGCCTCTTAAAGAGAAACATACCCTTCCAGTCAAAGCCTTGATAAAACAACCAGTTTCTACAGTTGTGTCCTGTTGCAAAAGAAAAATGGATTCTTATTGCACTGTTGCAAATGATGATATTGCCATAAGTTAAGAATACTCACAGATAGTTTCCAAATTCTGGAGAAGCCAGGGAGAGAGAGAGACAAATATGCTCCAAATTTTGTTCACAGGAATATACCTTACTCAATTATTAAAGGCTGTATATAGTTCCAAATGAATACCCTTGACTCTGAAAAACAAAACAAAGATCAGCAATATTTCAATCAAAAGTCAAAAAGATTGCTTCAGCTTTCTGAGTTCAGTCAATTTAGTTATTGATTTGCTTGATATTCTTGAACATTTCAGCTCCTCATAAGTCCTGTACATTTTTCCTTTATTCCAATATTAAAATCAACAAAGTTATCAGAAACTTGTATTTGAGAGCATCTGTCAAAATTCTATAGCTTATTATAAGCCATCTTTTGAAAAGGATTAAAACCAGATAACAATCATCTGTGAACAACAAATTTTCATGGTAGTTACAGCTGGATGTAGGGTCCGTCCTGCAGACCCTGACCCAATGACAGATGAATAAAGTACACTGACACAGATATTTTCCCTGTCAGTCCAGCTAACAACCCGGGCCCCTCACAGACACCAAAGAAGGTGCTATAAAGAGTAGCAGCCGCAGCCCCGTTCAGCCAGTGAAGTTTGCATTTATTCAGTATAGATTAAATGACAAAGGTCTTGAGTAAAAACCACTAGAGGGTAATTGAACTGATTGCCGACCCCACCCCCCCCCACCCTCAGTAGAGAGCAATTATGCATCCCTGGTTGATCAAAGGTTGGTCTTAGGACTGCGTGAGTAAACAAGCTATTTAGATAAACTACATTCCTTTGTATCTACTTTAAACTATTTACTTAAGGTAAGGATTAGGCTGCCTTCAGCCTGATCTATTACTGGAGCTTATGCAAACCCTCTGGCCTTCCAAGAAGGTTTGTTTCTATTTCTATAACTATTTTAAAAATATTTCCCATCAGCCTGACTGAACTCCCACAGTTGGAAACACAATTGACAAAAAAGTTTGGTTATCTCTGTGGCTTACAATGACATCATAACAACCTTAATTATAATTGACGCATGTAATCAGACATTAGAATTTTAGAAATCCCATATAATTTTGGAACATATGTTAGCTTTATTCACAAAAATATAACCTAAGGAAGATTGAACATCATTTTGGCAATCTCATGTACCTAAACATGTCAAATAATCTTGTTTACCTTTCTCTTCTGGACACTCCAAGCACCCTCTGGAGCCTCGGAAAATCCAGGTGTCAAGAAAGACAATTTTGAAGCTGAAGTTTGATTTTGGGAAGCCTGTTAAATATGGTAGCAGTTTAAAACACTTGATGTTATGAAATAGAATTCCAGATCACTGTAAGTTATTTATTTTTTTTTTTTTGGCAAAATGATGACTCAAAAATTTTAAAGTAGCAGAAACCTTTTATAACCTTTTACAAATTTTGCCAAAGAGCAGATGAGTGACTTAAGAAATCCTTGTTGTGCTTTTATTTCAATTTCTGATTTACAGGAAAACCATAATACCCTTTTGAATTTAGTCAGTATGTTCACACAGAGAACCTCTTCCACAAGATTAATTTCCACAATCTTTCCACTGCTTGTTTTGAACCTTCAGCTATATCTTATGTGACTGAATACAATCCTTTAACCCTGAGCAAAAATTTACATTTCTATGCCTTTATTATAACCTTTTACTAAAAACACATTTTACTGTTCTTGCGCACTTTGCATGTAAATCTATTCTCAGTAGTTTCAATTACATGTTATAAAGGTAACTCCTAGCAATTTTAAATTTAATGCAAAACCTGGTAAGTTGTTTTAATTGTGTGCTAGGTGCAGCCAAGGTTTGACTCCTTCCAGCATAATTAAGGGTGTGGTTAGTTCAATTTTTCCCCATGTCTTACTAATTGTGAAACTGGCAAGTCAGATAGTTCTCAAAACCCCAAAGCAGTTTATATCCTCAAAACATTTAGGAAGCCTAGTACCTAACCTGCATAATTTAGTCCACCTATTTACATTTTGATGACATCTGCTTTTTACCAATAATTTTTAAGGCTGTTTTTATTTCTCAAAGATTAAAGTCATGTGAACTAAAAGGTACCACAGCTTTTAACTTTCCTTTAAAAAATATTTGATCCAAGCACTTGTCTTCCTTTAGGCCAGTTAATTAGACCTCTTATTACAGACGTCACATACACAACACATGCTACACAGAGGTAGGAGAAAACCCAGTCCCCATAAGATCCTTTTTCACAACTAAAAATTTAGAGAATATAAACAGGGATTTTTTTCTTTTTTTATCATTCCTAGCCTAGTAAAATGTCTTCTAAATGAAAAAAAAAAAGAAAGAAAGAAAAAGAAAAAAAAACTAGCTTAAAAGTTAACTGCTGACTGATAGGGTGGAAAAGAAAAAAGAATGCCTCGGGGAAGAACCTCTTATTCTTATTCAAATGGTGCCTCCACCAGGGAGAGAAGCTTAATTACTGTCCATGGAGTTGAAGCCCTTGGCCAGGGAAGGGGAAGATGTGAATGCTCGGCATTCCCCAGGCCCAGCTGGAAGAGGAGGGGGAGCAAGGATCCCCTGCTCACCTGTCCATTCCAAAAAAAGGAAGGAAAAGACCATGGAATGGCCCCTGACACCTGGTAACAATGAGGGTGGGGGCACAGTTTCTCCTACCCTCAGAAGACCAAGGATGAAAAGGCTTAGAAGCAACAGTGAGAGGTTTTGAGTGCCCATTTTACTCACCGCTTCTCAAGACCCACGTTGGGTGCCAAAGCTGTTGTAGGACTTTCTCCTTAGTTCAGCTAAGAGCCAGGTCCTGGTCACATGATCATGAGATATTAAGTTTGCAGACACTTTGAAGGTTGAGAATAATGGAATTTATTAGGCAAAAAAAGGAAAAAGGAAAACAGGGACTTTCCACAAACCCAGAGTCCTGCTAGTGTGCTTCCCCCCTCACAGATTGAATCCTGGGTGCCACACCCCAGAACAGTAGAGAGAGGCCAGGCTTTTCCTCACTGCAAAGGGCATGAACTTCCCATGGCTCCACCACAGTGCACAGGCTGCCAGAGGTTCTTCCCACCTGGCTATCTGAATAAAATTCAAACTTTATATTTATGACTCTGTAGCTTATGTGTTTTCCCAATCTCATGATGGCTTTTCCCAACCAAAATTTCAAATAGCTTCGGTTTTTTGGTTTTTGTTTTTTTGTTTTTTTTTTGGTTTTTTTGGTTCTGTCCTATCATCACTGTTAAAATAAAATAAACCTTACTTTTTCATTGAAGAATAGTTCTTTTTGCAAAACATTCGTTTGAGATAGTATAAACCTGGCTTAATATTTTAGAGTGTCAGCTCAGCTGTCAAATTTAAAAGCCAGCTATGTCATTCCCTAATGCTGTATTCTTCAGTGAGTGACTTAAGATGTCTGTACTTTTAGTATTTTCATCTATAAAATGGGGGCAATGCCATTTTAAAGGTTTCTTTTAATATTTAAATGACAGAGTTAATTTACTGGCCTAGAACATAATAGTTGCTGAATCAATGTTAGCAATTGAATTCTTTTTATAAAAGATTGGTAGAAATGGATACAGGAGAGTTTAACACTTAAAATCTCTTGTTATATCCAGATATTGGTCTTTGGAGTAGGTTATTTAAAAGAAGTTTCTAGTTATACTTTTTGTTGGTAAATTATTTTAGTGCTTGCTACAGAATTTGTGGGTTGTAAAATAGGAAAATTTTTTTCTTTTTTTTAAATTAACACTTGATTGTTTGGGTAACTCCCAGGAAATAACTGTAATGTTAGTGTGTTGTTCTATGTGCTTTATCTTCTATTAGTCTGCAAAGTTTGTATACTATAAACAAGCAAGTACAAGGAGTTAATGCTCCACATATTTCTTTTTCTCGCATAGTTAATAGTGAATGATCAGTCAGTTTTTTGCCTAAATTTTATCCTTATAACAAAGTATCATACAAATTAGTTTTATTGGGTCACATTTATATGATTGCTTTCAAGATTTAAGAGTTAAATGACTTTAGCTTGTAAATTTAAAAAAACTCCCAAAATACATATTTGCATTTTACTAGAACTCTGGACTAGACAATTATAAGCCTCAAAAGGATTTCTATATTTTGAATTTGGTACATTTCTGTTTTTAATTATTAAAATCCAAGGATATTTTAGCTTCACAGTTTTTTTTAAGACTATTTACAGCCACTGTCTCTTTTTTTGCTAAAAACAATTCTACAGAACATTAGAAAGCTGGATAATTAATATAATCACTTTATAGGTGAGAAAACAAGAGACACAAAATAGAATTGAGTGACTTATTCTCTCCAAAAATAAAATAATATTATTGTAAATAAATCCAGGACTAGGGTTTATCTTCCCAATTTAAAGTCTTCATACTTTTTAGTTGTACCAATAAGCAGAGTTGCATTCTGGTTACATAACTTTTCTCTTCCAAAATCTCTAGTATGAGTCATTTAGCCAGAATTTGAAGAAGTCCTCATTTTCAGTAAGTGTGCACAGAAAAGTCATCAGGCATAACTAACTGCTATCACAGTCATTTTTAAATGGATGTTTGAAAGAAACAACTTTGATACCATAACAGAAAACATTACAGAAGCAGAAAACAGTATTTTATTTGATGAGTTTAACAGTGTCTCAACTAATAAATTGGCTGTCATCCTTGCCCAGTGTGAAGATAAGGAGTATAAGGCCATGTAGATGCCCACCTTGGTATGCCAATTTGCAATTACCCCATGACAGAGCACACAGTTTTACTATGATTGATGAAACATTTTAGAAGGAAAGAACTTAAATGGAAGAATTTTATTAGGTTTTGAAATGACATTGCTAACATAGTGCTAGGGGAAAAATAAACATAAAAACATTTTAAGTAGATAGTAGGAACGCAACCTAATCTAAGCTGCCTACAGTGCCCTTGCTATTTTCACTTACTTTTGCCTCATATATGGGGATGTAAACAACTTAATTCTAAGGTTATTGTGTGACCTTTTCTGCTTTGTACTTTGATCAGAAATCGTGTCTGAAATAAAAATGAGATAACTCTAAGACTTCAATGCTTATCATAAAAGGCTGTTATTAAACATAAACACAGTAACTGCATACTCTGAGCTAGAAAAGCACTACAGTGATAAATAAATGTACATTTTACAATAATAGCACGATCACTCTGATCTTGAACATTCATTGAACATTCATTTTCAAGTTGGACAAAAGTTTTTGAATCAGTCTCCTTTGCTCTTAAGTATTCATATCTTAAATTATATAGCAATTTTACCATCCCATATTGGGTCAGATCACTGTTCCAGAAAATAAGGCATCATGTATTTTTCCAGGTTCTGAACTGTTAGTTAAATCATCTTCACACAGTTCAGCGTACCTAACCAGTGGTATAAGACTGCAAAACTGATAGAGGAAAGCAACTTCTAACTGACCCTTTAGGCAATTATTGTAGGACTGGAAGCCTGATATTTGATTACACTCAGTGTCATTTTCAATTTAAATAGCTATAAATTACTCACATTTTTTGAATAGCAACAATCTTTAAATCAATGAACTCATCTAAGAATTGAAGAAATTTCCATAGGTTTATTGTATGCCTAATAAACACTGTTTCTTCACATGCTTTAGTTATTTCTTGGGGCCTTGATTTTTACCATATATACATTTATTTTCATCTTATTTTATGAAGAAATCATGTAAAATTGTCACAAGACTAATGATGTGAGATCTGGTAGACATAAATGATAATATTTCTGTAGCATGCTTTAAGATAAAAGCATATTTGTCCTAAAATATCAACAAATGTAATATTTGATTTGGAGAGTATAAAACTTAAGAATTCAAGATTTATTTTCCATGGTCTCAAATTAGACTTCAAATATACACATCCAATTAGATGTTTCCATCTTGCTAAGGAGACTTAAAGAGACATAGAAAGACAATGTTGGCAGCATGCTGGGCGTGAGAATACTCCAGTCTAGGCAGGGTCTCTTCAGCTCCTTTCTGGGCTCAGAGAAGTTTGGGATCAGGTAGGCAAAGCAGACAGGTATCAAAGAAGCAAAGAGGTGTTGGGGCAAAGGGAATGTGGATTTTGGATTACTTATTATGCATGCATAGCCTCTGTGTTGCAATGTGAACACCACGAAGATTTGTATCTATAAAAGAATCCTATGCCAGATCTTAAACAACTTGTCGATAATAGATGTTTGACATATTTATACCTGGGTGAAATCAAGAAAGCTTACTCTTGTGGTCACCTCATTGAACAAGAATTTATTGTTCATCTTCTATGTGCCAGGTAATTTCCAGCAATTTCTGAAAATACAAATATCAGTAAATTATGATCTTTTTTCCTTGAGAATCTCATGGTTTAAAACAGAGGGCAGATTTATGGAGAGTTCCTCAGCTTATAATAAAATATGAAAAGATTTCATACACACAATAGCTTTGCACAGTAAGTTTTCATAAGAAAAGGCGAACTTCCATGAACATTTTTCTCGAGTAGATTGGCACCCTATTTTATACTAATCCATTTGTTGCTTGCTTAGTTTTGTGTAGCCATAGAATTTAACTATATCCTCACTATTAGTGCATTTTATTTTGTACATTGTGAGATATCTGTCAGATTTGAAAGAGTATTACCTGAAGATGAAAAAAAATCACTGAAGTTAAATTCTGTATTCTTTTCTCTAAGCAAATAAAAACTATTTTCATCTCTATATATAAAACAAAATACATGAATGATATTTCACTATATTTTTGAAGAATAATTGATGACTTATGGAAAATATCAAAAGAAAAAGATGTTATCCTAACATCATCAATATAAAGTTTCAGCTTGGATGGGGGAGACAGGGGAGAGAGGCAAGGAAAGGTGTCTTCAACCTAGGTCAGCAGGAGGAAGGGTGAAATCATGGTGTGGATAGAAAGAACACGAGAGCCAAAATGGCTGCCATCTTCACAGATAAAGGCATATATGAGTAGGCTAAAGCTTACCATATTTATTGTAGGAGAATATTTGGAGAGGTAAATGGAAATGTCTAGTAGCTATTGAGTTAAATTGCAGGAGAAATCATAGGTGGAGGAAAAAATATGTAGGAGTGTCCGCAGTGGCAGTAGTTGAACACAGAATAATGAATGTGATTACTAAGGAGAAGGACAAAAGACTGCAAACTGAGGCATATTTGGAGCACATTAAATGTTGATTTAATTATAGCCTGGAAGGCCGGGCCCGGTGGCTCATGCCTGTAATCCCAATACTTTGGGAGACTGAGGTGGGTGGGTCACCTGAGGTCAGGAGTTCGAGACCAGCCTGACCAACATGGTGAAACTCTGTCTCTACTAAAAAATACAAAACTAGCCAGGCATGATGGCGCATGCCTGTAATCCCAGTTACTTGGGAGGCTGAAGCAGGAGAATCGTTTGAACCTGGGAGGAGCGGGTTGCAGTGAGCTGAGATCTTGCCATTGCACTCCAGCCTGGGCAACAGGAGCAAAACTCCATCCAAAAGAAAAAAAAAAGAATTACATCCTGGAATCCTCCCCATATTCTGATTCTCAAGCCATGTACCATGATGCAGGACTGCTCTTTAACAGAGAAGGGAACAAAAGTTCTACGTGCGGCAAAGCTGCATCCACCCAGAAAGGGCATCTTTTTCTAAGTCATACAATGGTGCCATTTAAGAACATCAGGGTTACATGTGACCCTGATGTCCTGCTGCAAGACTGTTGTGAAGGCCATTAAAAATATTATCTGACACCTGGCATACAGTAGGTCATTATCAAATGGTCATATTTGCATTATCATATTGCATAATCACTTTCTTAGAAAATGAAACTTTACTAAACAGAACTAAACAGAATCAAACAGAACTAAACAGAACTTAACAGAATCAAGTGACTTGAGCGGATGGCTTCTTGTTCAAACTGTGTTTCATGACCCATTAGGAGGCCATACAGTCAAAGTAGCAGATCATTACCAGCACTTTAAAACATACTGAAGTACTCATGCCTGTAATCCCAGCACTTTGGGAGGTCGAGGTGGGCGGATCACGAGGTCAAGAGACCGAGACCAACCTGGCCAACATGGTGAAACCCCGTCTCTACTGAAAATACAAAAATTAGCTGGGTAAGGTGGCGTGCACCTGAGTCCCAGCTACTCAGGAGGCTGAGGCAGGAGAATCGCTTGAACCCATGAGTCAGAGGTTGGCACCCAGTTACTCAAGAGGCTGAGGCAGGAGAATCACTTGAACCCAGGAGGCGGAGGTTGCAGTGAGCCAAGATCGCACAACTGCACTTCAGCCTGGTGACAGTGAGACTCCTTCAAAAACTGAAGTACATAGAGTCATAAAAAATAGAGCACACACAATAGCTGATGGAAAGATAAATATTTTGATGAAAAAAGTTACTCTATTTATGAATAATTATGGGTGCATAAAATGTATTTCTTACTATAGATTTGTCTTAGTTCATTTTGACTGCTATAACAAAAATACCATACCTGGATATCTTGTAAACAACAAAAATTCATTGCTCACAGTTGCAGAAGCTGTAAAGTCTACGATCAAAGCACTGCAGATTCATTGTCTGGTGAGGACCTGCTTTTTGGTGCCTTCTTGCTGTATCCTTGCAGGGTGGAAGGGGTAAATGAGTTCTCTGGAGCCTCTTTTGTAAGGGCACTAATTCCATTCACCTGGAAAAGTTCCTAATTCCTAATACCATCACCTTGGTGGTTAGGATTTCAACATACAAATTTGGGGGTGGGAAAATACAAGCAGCAGTCCATTGCAAGGTTACTTTAAAAAAAAAATTGCAAAACATTAAGAAGCACACAGTAAAGTGGAAGAGTTAAAACAATATATCCAATTTCCTCGTAACTCCATGTCTTACTCACAGTTAGCTTTGTCATGTATATGATCTGAGACACAGGATAATTATGTTAAGTCACTCAATAAGAGTGTCGGGGCTATAATTATTGTTTCAAGATCCACAAATCAGATTCATTGTCAAATTTATGGTATATTCTAAAGGCCTATTGTTATCAGAAATCTAATTTAAATGTTTATTGTTTGTGTGATAATTTTAGATACTAGATATTTACAAACATATATAAAATCATAAAGTGCCATGTATACAGGTATGGTTTTAAAATCAGATTAGTTTTTGCATAATTTAATAATTTTAGAAAAACCATGATATAAACAGATTTTTTAAAGCCACACTTTTATTTCTGTAAAATACTTAATACAATGATATGCCTTTATGTAAGCATTTTTCTTAAAAGATGCCAGAGATACTTTAACTCATCAATAAGCAATAAGGGATGGGATTCATTTTGTGTTTTTTGGGGTGTTTCACTTCTTAAACTGCAGATATTATCTACTGTTAATGAGTATTCTTCAAAATGTTATTTTGAATGGCTGTACCTTTTTAGCTTATTCAAAATATTTGTATTGGGCATTTAGGCTTTGACATATTCTTTATATTACATTACTTCTGTGGATATTCTTGTATATAACTTTTGACAGATCTCTGAAAGAAGGTTCATGGGAAAATATATGGCCACCTTTGGTGATCTTGATGTAAAAGTGTCTATCCTTGAGAGAGAAGGATATGTGAATGCTCTGATTATACTGACTCTGGTTCAATATACTTTTATTGACAGTTTTAAGAAAGTAAAATGTTAAGATAAATGAGTCCAGACCAATAAAATACAAGGAAACACAAACTGAATTTCATTACTTCTATAAGGTGCTTGCTATTAAAAAAGAAAACAAGATTATGAGATCAGGCAGTCCACCAGTCCATGCAATGTTCTGACATTTTGCCTAGGAGGTAAACACACACACACAGGTCAGACTGGAGACACGACTAACTGAAGATGTTAAGGATGATATGAATGTGTTTTTGCTATTTCAGCCCAATGACTGAGTCTGGTTTAAAAACTATTGGCCTGGCAAATGGTGGTATTGAGTGTGTGATGGTGTCATAACCAATTTGCCTACTTATTAATCACTGCTTAAAAAACTGATTGTAATTTCTAAATATACTTTGCCAATTTTATAGCTGATAATTGGGCTTTCATTTTCTATTTTAATTTTAGTTTCTTTGATTATTAGAAAAGATAAATATTTATGTAGAGCAATGAGCTATTTCTGTTTTCTTCTATGAATTACATAAAGGCATACCTCAGAGATATTGTAAATTTGGTTCTGACTAGTGCCATAAAGCGAGTATCACAATAAAGTAAGTCACACAATATTTTTAGTTTCCCAGTGCACTTAAGTTATGTTTACATTACATTATACAGTAGTGTGTAGTAGCATTATGCCTAAAGAAAACGATGTATGTACTTTAATTTAAAATACTTTATTGCTGAAAAATGCCACCAATTATCTGAACCTTCAGCAAGTCATAAACATGTTGCTGGTGGAAGGTCTTGCCTTGATGTTGGCTGCTGATGGATCAGGGTGGTGGTTGCCAAAGATTGTGGTAACTGTGACAATTTCTTAAAACAAGACAATGAAATTTTCCACTTGGATTGACTCTTTCTGTCAAAAAAGATTTCCCTGTAGCATGCAATGCTATTTGATAGCATTTTACCCATGGAATATCTTTTAAAATTGGAGTCCGTCCTCTCAAACCCTGCTGTTGCTTCATCAACTAAGTTTATGAAATATTCGAAATCCTTTTTTGTCATTTCAACAGTGTTCACAGCATTTTCACCAGAAATAGATTTCATCTCAGGAAAAAAAGTAACTTTCTTTGCTTATCCATAAGAAGCAACTTCTCATCCATTAAAGTTCTATCATGAGATTGCAGCAATTCAGTCACATCTCAGGCTGCACTTCTAGTTCTCTTGATATTTCCACCACACCTGCAGTTACTTCCTCCACTGAAGTCTTGAACCCCTCCAAGTCATCTATGAGGGCTGGAATCAACTTCTTTCAAACTACTGTTAATGTTGATATCTTCACCTCCTCCCATGATTCACAAATGTTCTTAATGACATCTAGAATGGTGAATCATTTCCAGAATTTCAATTTACTTGTCCAGATCCATCAGAGGAATCATTATCTATGGCAGCTACAACCTTATAAAAGTGCATTTCTTAAATAATAGAACTTAAAAGTGAAAATTAGTCCTTGATTCCTGAGCTGCAGAATGGATGTTATTTGCAGGAATGAAAACAACCTTCATTTTCTGGGACATCTTCATCAGAGCTCTTGGATGACCAGATGGACTGACAATGAGCAGTAATATTTTGAAAGGAATCTTGTTTTCTGAGAAGTAGGCCCACTGTTTTATTTTTTTAACAATGGGCTTAACGTATTTGGTAAACCATGCTGTAAACGGATGTGCTGTCATACAAGCATTGTTTCTTTATAGAGCACAAGCAGAGTAGATTTAGCATAATTCTAAAGGCTCCAGGATATTTGGAATGGTAAATGAGCACTGGCATCAACTTAAAATCAACAGCTGCATCAGTCCCTAACAAGAGCATCAGCCTGTGCTTTGAAGCTTTGGAGCCAGGCATTGACTTCTCCTCTCTAGCTATGAAAGTCTTATAGGGCATCTTCTTCCAATAGAAGGCTGTTTCATCTACACTGAAAATCTATTGTTTCCTGTAGCCACTTTTAACAATTATCTTAGCCAGATTTCTGGATAACTTGCTGCAACTTCTGCATCAGCACCTCCTGCCTCTTCTTGCACTTTTATATTATGGAGACAGCTTCTTTCCTTAAACCTCATGAACCGACCTCTGCTAGCTTTCAAATTTTCTTCCGCAACTTCCTCACCTCCTTCAGCCGTTAAAGAATTGACGGGAGTTACAGTCTTATTCTGGATTAGACTTTGTCTTAAGGAAATGTTGTGGCTGGTTTGATCTTCTATGTAGACAACTAAAACTTTCACCATATCAACAATAAGGCTATTTCGCTTTCTTAGCATTTGTATGTTCCCTGGAGTGGCACTTTTAATTTCCTTCAAGAGCTTTTCCTCTGCATTCACAACTTGGCTGTTTGCTGCAAGAGGCCTAGGGTTTGGGTTGTCTCAGCTTTTGACATGCCTTTCCTCACTGTGCTTAATTATCTCTAGCTTTTGATTTAAAGTGACATAAATGCAACTCTTCCTTTCACTTGAGCACTTACTTAGAAACCATTGTAGGGTTATTAACTGGCCTAATTTTGGTATTGTTGTGTCTCAGAAAATAAGGAGGGCTGAGCGATGGAGAGACTGAGAAACAGCCGGTATGTTCAGCAGTCAGAACACGCAACATTTATCAATTAAGTTTGCCGTCTTATATGGCTGTGGTTCATGGCACCCCAAAACAATTACAATCATAATATCAAAGAACACTAATCACATATTACAATAACTAGTATAGTGATCATGAAAAAGTCTGAAGTATTGTGAGAATTGCCAAAATATGACACAGACATGAAGTGAGCACGTGCTTTTGGAAAAATGATGCCAATGGACTTGATTTACACAGAGCTGAAACAAACCATGAAATTGCAATGTCTGCAAAGCGCATAAAGTGAGGCTTAGTAAGACAAGGTATGCCTGTACTCATTTCTGTTTTCTGAAGGACACAATGCTTCCATTTTGACTTCTTTTTCTTCTTTGTCTCATTATTTACAAGGGTTTTTATTTCTTTATTGTTGTTTTCTCAAACATTAGGTAATTTTAATTTTATGATATTGATATCTAATTCAATTCTCTGTTGTCAACAATATTACATTATATTATTTATTGTGACAAAGTATTTGAGCAACCTGGTTTTGCAAAATAGATTTTAAAAATGGGGAAGAAAATGAACAGATTGAGAGATTTGCAAAATGAGTGTTAGGCTCTTGCCTTACCAAAAATTAAAAGCTAACATAGACTTGAACACTAGACAAATACTGTTTTTCACATAGTAATCAGTATGATAGCAAGATTAACTTGTTGACTCATAGAGGAGTAAACTATGTGTTTGTTGCCATTTCTTGCTTAGATGTAATCAGAGTCAAATCTCTATGAATGACTAATAAAATGTGCAAGGCTAGGTGCAGTTGACATAACCAATGTAGGTTTCCAGAAGGGATATCATCTAGGTATGGGACATGTATCTGACAGAGCTTAAACTGAATGCTGGGAAAGTTATGTAAGTTTACAGTGCTATACCAAGAAGCAAAGGAGAAAGAAGTGATATCCTAGTTTATATTAAAAAAATGAAGACAAAGTCCTGCTAATTTTTGTGTTTCAGCAATATCTAAATGCAATAACTAATAACTAATACCTAATGTCATTCCTAAATGCAATAAATATGGAGGTCAAGGTTATAATCACAAATTATGGAAGGAGCGTATCATCCTGATGCTATATGCTGTTGGATACCAAAGGTAATTCGAAGTCGTATTAGAATATAATCTGGAAAAAGACTAGAGTCAATCATTATTACATAGTAAAGAAAGTACAATGTATGTATGTAAATAAATGCATACACTTTTAGTAAGTATAGATTAGATAGGTTTTTTCCAAAATGTTTTATTGCATTGATGATGTGTCTTAAAATTTATGGCATCTTAAAATCAAGGAAACAAGGTCTCATTCATAAGTAAACCTGTCTGACAGTGATGAGGGTGTGGAAAAACTCATCAACATAAGAGAGACTTCAGAAACTGTTCTAAGTAAATTAGTGTATTTTGAATATAAAAAAATAACATTTTACATCAGGAAAAAAATGAATACGCAAAAATAATGATGAAAAAACTTACTCATCTTAGGAAAATAGTTAGATTTCAACTTCACATTTTACACTGAAGTAAACTGCATATTATTTTAGAGATTTTATTGTAGGAAAAAAAACAAAGGCAATACAAAAGTATTGTTAAACATTTTTATAATGTTAGGAGTGTGAATGGTTTATAAATGGGATACAAGGTCATAAACAAGAAAGGAAAAGAATGCAAGACATGATTACAAAAAGATCTCTGTAGCTTGGGAAGCAAACAAGGAAATAAAACAAACTGTGCCACAAATAAAGTTAAAAACAATTTTCAGTTTAACATTTATGTCGTATCAGTGAGAGGCAATAGTTGATAATTGTTAAAAGGCTCTTGCAAATCTACAAGAAAATTAATAATGCCCAAGCAAAAGATATGAAGAGCCAGATAACAAAAGCAAGAACACAAAAAAAAGTCATGTAAATATACAAGAGGGTTCTGTACTCAGTAATATTTCAATATATAATCTCAACATGATTATAGAAATGAGATCTTACATTTTGTCTATCAAATTGAAATTGAATGCAAAGAAATTGAGAAATATGCACATCTCACACATTACTAAATATCTACACATTTCCTGAAGATTAGTTTGGCCATGCTGATCAAAGTTTCATGATTTAGAATAATATTTATGTTGTTTTTGTTAAGTAGCCATTACTACATTGAAAAAACTTTTCTCCTATCTGATGAATTTTATTAATTACATTTTTGATATCTATTGACATAGGCACAAATTTTTTAGTAAGTTGGGTGTATCAGATTCATAAAAAGGAAAATTAAAATATTTAGCTATTATTGCACGTTTGTCTAGTTCCCTTTGAATGTCATGTAATTTGTTTCTTTATAGCTTTTAAGCTAAAATGTTGTGTTTAAGTTCTATATTTCTAACTACAATTTTTTAATAAACTGAACTTTTAGTGGTATAATGTGCTTCTATGTCTTTTAACAACTTTAATCTTAAATTCTACTTTAATATTATGTGCCATCCCTATTTTCTTTGTTGAAATTTTCAAGGTTGTTTCCATTTAAAATTTAAATATGCTTATTGTTAACAAAATATAATTGGATTTTGTTTGCAGCCTAATCTGACATGCTGTCTCTTATGGGGAAATGCATGTCTTCCTCATTTAGTGTAACAGTTGATATACTTGATTGCTATTCTTATTCCATCAAAATTATTTAATGATAGCTAATTTGTTTTTACTCAGAGTTTTGTTTTTTCTCTTATATTAGATTTTGTAGGCTTACTTTATCTCTTTATTCCCTGTTTTTTAAATTCAATTGTGAATTTTCAGTACATTTCTCATTCCAGATACTTATAACAAATTCCACATTTTTGTCCTTTACTAAAATTAGATAACGAGTCTTCTCTTTTCCAGTGTGTTTTACTTGCCCGCTGTGCTCCACTCTCACCCTAACTAACGTAATATGAACCCTACTAGGTGCAGACTATTTATTTACTTATTATTTATCTATTTATTTATTTTCTGAAATGGAGTTTTGCTCTTGTTTCCCAGGCTGGAGTGCAATGGCGTGACCTTGACTCACTGCAACCTCCACCTCCCAGGTTCAAGGGATTCTCCTGCCTCAGCCTCCCAAGTAGCTGGGATTACAGGCATGTGCCACCATGCCCAGCTAATTTTGTATTTTTAGTAGAGACGGGGTTTCACCATGTTGGCCAGGCTAGTTTCAAACTCCTGACCTCAGATGATTGCCTGTCTTGGCCTCCCAATGTGCTGGGATTACAGGCCTGAGCAACCTCGCCTGGCCAGTGCAGACTATTTATTAGTTTCTCCTTTCAACATGTATCCTATGAGAGTCCTAATTAGCACTTGTGTTATGTGTTCATGATCACACAGTCATCATCTATTTGAATTTATGTATTGCAGAGCTTATTGTCCACCATTTTTACCTCTCCGTCTAATCTTCCCCTATATAAATTCTGTCTCCTGAATTCATTGGTATTTGGTTAGAATACTGTCTTGAATATTTTCTTCACACACAGTGCATGATTGATCTACTCTCTGAATCCATGTATTTCTATAAATGTCTTTCATCCTGTTCAGAGAACGGTTTCTTTAGCAGGTTAAAGAATTATAAAGACACACTCATTTTATCTCAGTGACATACGTGTTACTCTATCGTCTTTCAGTGATTTTAGCAAGAATCTGATACTATTCTAATAGTTTTTCCTTTGTGAACTAGCAGCGGTTTTTTTTGCAACTGACAGCTTGTAAGATTTTTCTACCAATGATTTAATTTTCCCCATTGAATATGCATTACTTCAATGATTAGAAACAAAATTCAATAAAACTAGCTCCTCAAAAACAACTTCATAGCCATCATGTAAGTCTCAGAGATACTATAAGAGCATTACTCATCTTTACTGTACCATTGATTGATAGATACAATGGAATGACAAAGTTTTAGAGTCTTTGATAGTTTGAAAAAAATGTGTCTGAATTTTCCATATCTCCAATGGGCAAGATAAGTGGTTTCCAATATGTACAAACATAAGATTGTTTCATTTCATTTACCTTCTCTACTGATACTTCATTTTGTTTGTTTTTCTAATATGTGTATATTAATAGTTCTGACAAAGAGGACAAAAAATTATAACAATTTAAACGGGAACATTTTCTTAAGTGCTACATTTCCCTCAGAAAATAAGTAAGTATAAACAGAAACAGAGACCATTCTGTACAAGTATTGTTTGTTTTTTTTCCTGGCTTATACATACTTTTCAAAGTCTGACTCATAGTCAAAGGGACATTTTTCCTTCAAAAAAATTTTGAAATGAGCCTGTAGTTTCAAACACTTTAAAAATTCATTCCCAATGAAGATACTGAAAATAATAATAAATACCCAACACAAACATTTTATTATTGTATAACTCTGCTTTATTTACCTTTATAATTGTAACACTTTCATTTGATGAATTTTACATTTCCTTTAATAAATTGAACTTGAGTTCATGGTCAAGGAAATGTGAGTTTACACTATGGGCTTTATAAGTCTATTACTTTTCTTGACTGATTGAATCCATTCTAGATTCATTGTAGTTCTTTTTTTTCTTTCCTTTCTGGTGATCTTTTCTTCCTCCTTATCTCTTTACCTGTATTTTTACCTTGGTATTCACAAAATAAATACAAACCACAGAAAGTCCATAATTGAGAAGGATAATGATGATCTTTTAAAGTTCCTTATAGTACTGATATGGAAAGAGAATTCCCAGTGCTGTTGAAAACAAACGAGCCCAGCAGCTGTATTGGGGAAAAAGAGGAAAAAAAAAAAAATCTTTCTATATTACTCCACCTTTGACACAGAGGGCCTGTTTCACGAGGAATCACACAATGGTTATAGTCATTTTAGTGTTCAAATTTACGGAGCAACACTGGCAATCACATCCAGAGGGAAAATGTGTACAGGAGTGATGCTGCTGTTAAAGTTCCATAGATTTCAAGTTGTTATAATCAATTTGAGCCCGGCCAATAATATCTCAAGTGATAAAAAAAGAAAGAGATGATTTTTTTTTTATTTTTCTCCATCTTTGGTCAATAGATTAAAAAGTGAAATATAAACTAACATCTTGTTAAGATTCTGGAATACCAGTGTGTTATAAAGCAAATAAACTTCTGTCCTATTATACAAAGAAGGTAACATAATCATATGGTTTGTGGTCAAAAATGTTTCATTACTAGGGGACTCAATATCACTCTTGAATTTGGAGAATTATATGCTCACTCTTTATGTCTTATTAAGAAGTACACTTTATCTTGTTAAGATTCTGGAATACCAGTGTGTTATAAAGCAAATAAACTTCTGTGCTATTATACAAAGAAGGTAACATAATCATATGGTTTGTGGTCAAAAATGTTTCATTACTAGGGGACTCAATATCACTCTTGAATTTGGAGAATTATATGCTCACTCTTTATGTCTTATTAAGAAGTACACTTTATGATAAAGTACACTTCACTCTTCAACGCTAAAAAATAACTTGGTCTTTGGAGTCAGACAGTCTTAAGCATAAAAACTGTGTCTACCAGATTCTCTTTCTACGCTAGCATGATTTAACCCATCTGAGCTTTAGTTTCCTCTGAAGTAAAATGAAGACAATATCAATCATTGCATTGTTGCAACAATTAAGTAAAATAAAATGCACCACTTAACAGAATGCTTGAAATACGTGTTTTCCCTGAAATAATTCTTTCAAACTATTGGGTATAAATCTTGCTAATCTACTTGTTGATATAACTCCAAAACAACTAAATGAGTAGCTAAACATCAACAACAGAAACAAAATGCCAACAAATATTTTGAAAATATATTTTAGACATATGCATCTGTTTATTATTTTAACCCCCCGTGTAGTTTACTGGCAAGTTGGGCTGAACCATGTGGAACCCCAAAGGCGTTTTCTGGTAATACTGAAAGCAAAAATATGTGGAGAGGCTTCCTTTGTCATTTTTCTCTACCTTCATATCCTACCCTCAATCCTCTGGACTTTATCACTTGATTGGTAAGAAGAAGCAAACTCAAGGAAGAAGATACAAAGGACAACAAAAAACGGAGGGTGGGGAGGCAAATCAAGAATGCAATAATGCCCATACCCATGCTCTGTAAGCTGAGATGGAGCCTGGTGAGTTAGAAGGAGAGCAAAGGGGTCCATTTAGAGATGAAGTGCAAAGAAAAACAGCAGGCTTGCCCCTTTTCTCAGGAGCTGAGAAATACCATGCTCTTGAATCTGACACATGCCCTGGAAGAGAAGAAGGGGGTCATGAGCTTTCCCCCATGAATAGACAATTCATGACTATATGGCTGACTACGGAACTATTGATACGCCTTCTGAAATGTCCTCAGTTAATTAAGGCACATCAACTTTTTATGTCCAAAAGTGACTCCCCATCTTACCCTGCAAGAATGCTCCTCCTCTGCTTCTCCCTGTCCTGGTAAGTGGATCAATTTACCCACCAGATCCCTCCAAGTCAGAACCTGGATTTCATTTTTGCTGCTCCCCTCTCTTCAGCCAACTCAAATATCCATTCAATCTCCAAGCCCCACTGATATTTTAAGTATTATTTTATTACGAAAAATTTAAAATACAGAAAAGCAAAATATGATATAAAAATTTGCAAGTAGCCATCACCTGTTTAATCCTACCCTCTTTTCTTTATCTTCTCCAAATCACTGACTTGTAACACCTAAATATTTCTGAAATATTCCCTACTTCTTTCTCCTTGATTCTGCTTTGGTTAGTTCCTCAAGTCTTGTAGTGTTCTACCAGAGCTACCTGGGCCTTAGTTTTCTTTATACTTGAAAACGTGTTTTGAAACTCAAATCCGATCCTATTTATCCACTACATAAAATCAGTTGATGGACGTCCTTTACCCACTGGATATAATTCCAAATTCTTGGCCGGTGTTTTCTCGGTTTCAGCCATGCCTACCTGCACAGATTCTTGCCCTGAAGCCGCTATCCTTGTGCCCAGTGTCTGACAGTGCAATCCTCCTCTAAATTATGCTGTTCCTGCAGGCCTCCAGCCATTTAGGTAAACTTTTTCCTTTGCCTGATTGGATTGTGGGGACCCCTTTTGTTTGTCTAAACTCTTGCTTATACTTCATTACCTGACTCCAAACATCACTTCCTTTTCTAATACTTCTCTGTCAATAATCTTCACCTTTTTATCTTGCAAATGACCTAAGGAAGCCATTTTCTTCCAGTTGTCACTGTACTACTAAATACCTCGTTTATTTTTGACACACAGTACAGTCTAATAATTTGGGTGTTGGTACATCTTCTCCAGTAGCTGTGGATACCTTAAAGTCAGGAGCTGTGTGTATGCCTGTGTTCTTGCCATGCTTAACTCAGTGTATCAGAGGTGAACCAGGAAGAATTTTTTCTCAGATAATACCAAATATTTTTCCTTATTAAAATACTTTAATAACATTTTAAAATATATCTCCAATATAATTGTATTTTAAAGAATTTTTCAAGGGACATCTTAATCTAAATAGTTATTTTACAATCTACCAAAATTATAGAGTTAGTTACAGGGATTAGGTAGTATAACTGGTGAATTGATTTGAACATTAGAAATAAGAGTGCCCAAGAAGCAGACTTTTATTTTTCTATATTATACCCATCCAGAGAAACTTTCTCCTTGAAGATTAATTATTATGAAGTTGGACACTGGAAAGTTTAAGGCAATTTAAATAATTCATATTTATATATTACTTCACAAAGATAATTTCTTGCCTATCTCCACAATCTTGAGGGAAGAGAGAGGTTACTTTCAGATAAGTGGTATTTTACCGAACAAGATTTGAGTTGGACCATTAGGGAATTTGTCCATATCATATATCCAGCCCAGAAGATAGGGAGATAGATAAGGAAGTATTTTTCTTTCCAAATTCTTGATAAGAAAGCAAAGAGGTCAAGCGCTCAAAACCATACAGCAGGAAGAGACACAAAAATTAATATCAACTTTTGCTTTTTTCTACCTATTAATGTATTACCCAAGACTAGTAACAATATTTTAGAGTTAAGCAACATATTGGCAAGTTAATCTATTTTTACAAACAGTCAGTTAGGTGATATAAAGTGGTTCATTTTCTTGGACTCCAACCAATACCTCAGACCTCATGAGTTCTTTTTCTCTATATTTTTGCATATCATTTTTGCAGCTATAGCCCACAAGGGATACAATCCTCATCGTCCTCTATATTACCAATAACTGATCTGAGAGCCAATTTCTTTTAAAGTTTAATATAAACTTCTCCCAGTATGCCATGAAGGGAGTCAAATTTAAAGATAAAAATGAAAACTTTTATTTTAATAAAAACTCAATTATATGCTTCTGTGTTAACTTGCCTTTAGAATGTGAACTCTGACAGCAGGGTACAGATCCTGACTTTTTGATTAATTTTTACTTATTTCCCAGTATAGACATATTGACTTTTGGGAACTTGGAAACTCCATAAATATTTGAGTAACTGAATGATTGAATCAACCTAATATGGTTGAACTACTTTGCTTATGTTCAGTTTGTGAGCCACTCTCAGTTAATTTTAAGAAACTAATTTCTATTTTATGCATACATAGACATACATATCTACTTTCTGAGTATATGTAGCCATATAGAGTTGCATCATATATTTATTTATATAAAATAGGCAAATGAAATACATACATGTTAATAAAGTATTAACTCTTCAGCATTTTATAGAAGACCATTCACAATTTATCTTACTTTATTGTCATATTTCAGCAATTATTCTCTCTTTCTCCCACCTCCATATGCTGTGCTTTAGGGGCATTAGACAAGTGCCTGGCCAAATGCTAGATCTGAACAAAGTGTCTTAAATATGCTTTTAAAGTTTTTTAAATTTTAATTTTTTTAAGTGAGTGTGTACTTACTGGTACCACAAGCTATACAACACCAGCTTCTATTGTCTGACTCCTGATGGAATCAAACTTTTACATTACCTGCCTGGCCTACACAAACTTTTGATAACTCAACCTTCTTCGTTCTTTCGTATCTCAAAGTTGTTGGTCTCCAGGAGAAGCTCAAAGTTCTTCCCTTACTGCTCTGCTCTTCTGTCTTCCCAATAATAAATCAGGTCAAATGCTAGAGATTAAAATTCTCGACAGAACTTGAGATTCCCTCTCAACCTGCCAGGAAGGTATCTATGGTAAAGTAAAAAGCGATCTGATGCCACAAAGAAAAAACTCTTAGATATGATGCCTGAGCTCCGTCTGCTCTATTTTTCTCATCAGTTAAAGATAATAATACCTACCTCCTAGAGCTTCTATAAAGCATTGAGCTAATTAATATTTATAAAACATTTGGAATAAATCTTCAACTTTTAGTAATTACTATATGTGAGCAATAGCCAGTATATGAATTAAATGCTACACAACTCACCCTTTAAAAAGAAATTAAGCCTGGTTTGAATAAAATGAAGAGTAAAGATTCAAGCCATTTTTCAAACCTGACTTGTTTTTATGATTCTCCTATGATTTCTCTCTGTGCTCCCCAATTAGGCTTACAATCTTCAGAATATCCCAGTCACTTTTCTGCCTGCACTTTTGTCCAAAATGTTTTATTCCTTTAGTTTCCTTTCTTCTTCTTTTTCTCTCTAACTGATACTTACTTATCCTATATTCTCCAGTTTGAGTCTATCAGTTTTCTAGGGCTGCCATAAAAAATTATGACCAAATTAGTGGCTTAAAATATCAGAAATTTATTCTTTCACAGCTCTGGAGTCTAAAAGTCTAAAATCAAGGTGTCAGCAGAACCATGCTGCTTCAAAAACGTGAAAACGTCTAGGGAAGATTCCTTCCTTGCCTCCTCTAGCTTTTGTGGTTGCCAGCTATCCTTGTCATTCTTTGGTTTGCAGTTACATCTTTCAATCTCTGCCCCTGTCTTCACAAAGCCTTCTCTTCTGTGTCTCTGTGTCCAAATTTCCCTCCTTTTATAAGGATGTCAATAGTTGAATTAGCGCCCACCATAATCGTGTATGACCTTGTTTTTCTTTAATAACGTATCCAAAGGGCCTATTTCAAACAATGTCACATTCATAGACACCTTGGGGTTAGGAATTGAACTATATTTTTTAACCCACAACAGTGTTTCATGTCACTGGAAAATATTCTCCTCCTCCAGACCATTATGATCATCTCTGAGAAGCACATATTTTCCAATCAATTTATTTAACAGATAATATAAATCTGCTTTCTGATGTTTAAAAAGGGTTTATGAACCTTTATCTTCCCTGATAAATTATATTGTAAGAGTATAAAGGTAAAGACTATATTATTTACTTCTTAATTTTTTGTATTGTATACTATTCTGTGGAACAATATAATGCATATAGTTGTAAATAAATGCATTAATGAATACATGAAAAGATTGTGTGCCAAGTAATGCAAATTTTTTCTGTGGAACAATGGATGAAATAAATAGTACATGATAAGAACATGTCAATTTGTAATTTCTGATTTTTCATTTTTCATTTATGTTGTGCTTTTGATGGATTATGAAGAGTACTATAAATTCAAAATGAGCATATATTTGTTGACATGGTTATAATTAGATTGCATGTAAAAACTTGAAAGATATTGCCATATAGATTTAATAGTTATATCTAGTGCTTTTAAAGTAAGAGATCCTATTTTGCTTTGCAACTACAAAGAAGATCTCATATTATAAACAAGAATAAGAAAGTGTGGAATATGGATTCTTCAGTACTAAGGTTTGTAGATATAAACATCGTATACCTTAAACTATTTAACAGTCAATATTCCAAAATACTGATGGAAAATAGTCAAAATTTATGTCAATTATATAAAAATAATCTTTTAAATTCATATGCCAACAGATGATAATGAATGTGGAAATTTAACTCAGTCCTGTGGCGAAAATGCTAATTGCACTAACACAGAAGGAAGTTATTATTGTATGTGTGTACCTGGCTTCAGATCCAGCAGTAACCAAGACAGGTTTATCACTAATGATGGAACCGTCTGTATAGGTAAGTTTGGTTATCTAAGTTAGAATTTGTATGTATCTCTATTGTTTGTTACCTCCAGAGGTCAAACATATTCAAGCCAAATTCTGCCAGACCTTGATTGTATCCTACTTGTTAGGTACTTTCAGAAATTTAATTAATGTCTTTATTTCTCCAGTGTTTTAAAGTCTATGGGATATTTATGCAAGGATACAGGAAAAAGGTTTAATTTTTGAGAGAATAAGTTTGCAAAAATAAACAAATAAAAGAAAGTGAGAGAAATGTTCATGGAGCCATGAGATCTGGTATAGTGGCAAACAACAGAATAAATGTTTATACTTTAGAATAATAAAATACTACAAGAAAATTGTCATTTGCATTAAAAGATACTGATGACTTTGTAAATATGCACTCTGTGATGGGTTCTACGTATTTTTCAGACAATCATCATTTATAAAATAATTGTTCTAGTGGTTTTACCTCTGCTTTGATAAAAGTTAGTCACACTTCAGATATGCATTAAGTTTTTCTGAACACTAGAGTCAGAAAATTATTTATAAAATCATGTAGGGTCACTAAAACGTCCTTTGTAGGGAAAATAATTTCAATGTAATTTTTAAGTGATTGTTCACTTATTGTGGGCCTGAAGGGAGTACCTAGACGATTTTTAAAAATATCCTTCTATTGTAATTTGGTCATGCATGTGATTTATCAGATTCTAGAGAACTGGATTACAGCCTGAGAAAAAATAATTATTTATAAACTTCAACAGATGAATAATTTTCAGAAGCAAATTCTCTGGAGCCAAAGACTTTAACTTTGAAAATAAATTTTAACTAATCTTAAGCATGGTTTCTAAAAAATATTCAACTTGTCAATAACTATTATAATTATGATTGGTAATCTACAAAATTAATAGGTACGCTGAGGCCCTGAGAATGTAATCATGTAGCCAAGGTTAGACATGGGACTAGAATTCAGGAACCTACATGCAACATAGAGAAGGGTAATGTGCTGCTTCTAAACGATATAGTTAGATAAAAGAGATAGATATTCAAGTTAATCTAAATCACACTAAAGCCTTTGATTAGTGCCCTAGTGAGATTTTTTTTTTTTTTTTTCTTGAGACAGAGTCTCGCTCTGTCGCCCAGGCTGGAGTGCAGTGGTACGATCTCGGCTCACTGCAACCTCTGCCTCCCAGGTTCAACCAGTTCTCCTGCCTCAGCCTACTGAGTAGCTGGGACTACAGGTGCACGCTGCCACACCCAGCTAATTTTTTGTATTTTAGTAGAGACAGGGTTTTACCATGTTGCCCAGGCTGGTCTTGAACTCCTGAGCTCAGGCAATCTGCCCACCTCAGCCTCTCAAAGTGCTAGGATGGTAAGCTATGACACAATGTTCAAAAATTTTATCTGTGAAATGTCTATGTTAAAGAAATCATCCAGTCTCATGTACCTACGCTTCACAAC
The DNA here is from genome assembly GCF_028885655.2 of Pongo abelii. Lineage (NCBI taxonomy): Eukaryota > Metazoa > Chordata > Mammalia > Primates > Hominidae > Pongo > Pongo abelii. Next base: position 154,011,294 of record NC_071985.2, read on the forward strand.
ATTTACTCTGTTATATAAAAAAGGAATATTTTATTCTCCTCATTTTATTGCCAAGGAAGTGAAGGACTACTCTAGATTCGTACATTTTGGATAAAGGTAAGGCTAGACTCACAGTCCTGTATCTAAAAACCCTTTGTTATTTCCACGGAATACTTAAATGTGTAGTAGACCATTTAAATATCACTTTGATCTGAATCATCCAAATATAGTCGATCAAGCTTTGCAAGGGTATAAAATATTTAAAATATGAGAAAATAATGCTATTGCTGTTGAACGGTAATTTTACCTTTAGTGTTTCTAGAAAAAAGTTTGATTGCAATATAGCATAATAACATACTCAGGAAATAGGAATCAATGATATTCTGCCTAGAAAACTTACAGTACTTCACTGTTTGTTCTTCTCAAGCCTATATTCTTGTTACTAGTCTTAGAATGTCATATAATGTGCTTTTTATCTTTAGTAGTTCAGTTCTAATATGTAGCCCTGCAGGCTTTAGTGAAAATGTTCCAAATTAGTGAAGAAGTCTAACTTGTAACATCTTAATCACTGTAATTTAATACAGTTTTAACTGTGCTCTCCATTCCCTAATGTCTCTTCTCTGTAGAAGACATGTCTTTTATCTGATCATGTTTACTTTTAATAACTCTCAACTCACAAAGGGCACATTTCTCTGTTCATGTTGCTTGAAGTAGAGAATTTCTGCATTAGAAAACACTGAATCATAAATACAGAGAAAACAAAAACACACAAAGGTGACTGAATGGCAACATTTTATGGGGGTAGTATATTTGTAATCAAAGACTCTTTCTCTTGATACTCAATTTCTATTGTGGTAAGGTGGAATGGGCCTAAGTTTGTGCTAACTCCCTTTTTAGCTATTTTAAGTAGTCAGTAAATGCACTAACCTTATTAAAGCCCAATACCCGATATTGAGCCCTTCTGTTTCTACCTGTTTTGTTTGATGGATTATTCAGTGAAAAATTCATTCTCTAGAAAAATGTTATTTCTCATCAATTTTTGTTGTCTTTAAGGATTAAGCTTTTTTGAGAAGCAGTGCAGCTATTTCTTTTTATTTCAGTCCTGCAGTAATTTTCGTTGCACAATATCATAATCCTCAGGGAATTTGAACAGAGAAACATAAATCTACTCCCTTTTGCATTAGTATATCACCTTACAGTGTATTGCTTCTGATTTGAAATTTTAGCTTATCCTTAAATTTGACATTTCTGGTAATTATAGTCATTAAAATCTCTATGAATAAAAAATGGAAGACTTTGATATAGGGCAAGAAATAACCCAAGCAAAATTCTTTACCTTTAGTCCATATTCAAATACTATTTTTGACACATAAGGTCATTTTGCTGCAGAAAGCGCTGGGTGAGATTTAGCACTGCACGTATTTCTCCTCCTCTTTGAATCACAGTAAAACAGAACTTCAGAAGTCCAGCTCCTGAGAAACCTAGTTACACACAAGAATTTCACAAGGGGAAGCTGAGGCATCCAATAGTAAAGTCAATCTCCTAAAACCAAATTAATAGAAGCCATGAATTCCTTCAATTTCACCATGTGTTTTAGAGCATTGTTTACTGCTTGTAATGTCCTACTGCCTGGAGTAATCGATGATAATTGTAGATTTTTTTTTCTAGCTTTGAAAAATATTAAATTTTGTCTTTGAAAATAATTTACTATAATTTAACATTTTATCTTTCTTTGGCAGTCTGTGAGTTACACATTAGAAAACTGTATTATTGATCATAATTATAAGAATCATAACCATCATATGATCATGTTTTGAAAGAAGATTATGATAAAATATTGCTGGATTGGCTAATTATACACATGAAAACAAACATTATTATTATTATTATTATTATTATCATTATTTTTGAGCTGAGGTCTCACTCTGTTACCCAGGCTGGAGTGCAGTGGTGCAGTTACGGCTCACTGCAGCCTGGAACTCCTGGGCTCAAGTAATCTTTCTGTATCAGCTTCCAAAATAGCTGGGACTACACTACACACCACCTTGTCTGACTAATTTTTAAATTTTTTTAGTAGAGACAGGGTCTTGCTATGTTGCTCAGCCTGGTCTCAAACTCCTGGAATCAAATGATTCTGCTGTCTCAGCCTCCTAAAGGGCTGGGATTACAGGTTTGAGCCAGCCAAGCATCACCTATTAATAAAAATGTTGCAAATGAGTTGATTGTTAATGATATGCTTGCATTTAGTGATATCAAATTATTAGTTTAAAATCAAATAAGTTGGTAGTGAGGAAAGTGGGCCAATCAGTAAATCAGGTCTGTCAAATCCAGCCTGACTTAAATAATTACCTAACAGAGATTTGGCTTTCATTAAGATAGGAAAGAGGTTTCTTTTTTAATAGATTTGGAGATTACCAAGACATGGTAACCTAGAAGAAAACACTCTTTATTTATCTGTATCTTCAAACATACTTAGTCACAAGCCTCCTGCTATTAGGAAAACATGCAATATGAGTAGAATCACCAGTCCTGATTTTCCAGTTACAGTATCAGGTGGCAACTATATCCTAGGCACTATTCCACCTTCCCATACATTTTCTTATTTGTTCATGAGGTAGAACTCTTTCGGATTAGAAGGTGGAAAGTGTCTTTTTTTTTTTTTTTTTTTGTGATGGAGTCTCGCTCTGTCACCCAGGCTGGAGTGCAGTGGCGCGATCTCAGCTCACTGCAAGCTCTGCCTCCCAGGTTCACGCCATTCTCCTGCCTCAGCCTCCCGAGTAGCAGGGACTACTGGCGCCTGCCACCATGCCTGGCTAATTTTTTGTATTTTTAGTAGAGACGGGTGTCACCATGTTAACCAGGATGGTCTCGATCTCCTGACCTCGTGATCCGCCCACCTTGGCCTCCCAAATTGCTGGAATTACAGGCGTGAGCCACTGCGCCACGCCTAGAAGGTGTCTTTTTAAGATATTACCCAAGGTCATCACACAGCTCATAAGTGTTATAGTCAGGATTTGAATTTAGATCTTCTAATTAGCAATCCCAGAGACTTTTCCTACAGGAAAGAGGAAACCATAGGGTTTAGCCATTTGAACCTGCAAGATATTGCAAGAGAAATTAGTGTGGATCTTGCTGCAAAATGACAGGCACATTCACTGTAGCCAGGCCAGTTTCATTGGACATTTAAGTTCAAAGTGCAAGAAGGAGGATGGAAATTGAGTTCATGGAGCCAAGATTTTTGTGTTTCTCAGAGATTGGATTTGGAATGAAGTTTCTAAGTATGTTGCACATTTAAAAAAAAAAAAAAAGGGTTTGAAATTGAGAAAAATCACCACCTTGTTTACTGTTACCCATAGAAGGCATCTCAACTACAAAACAAGGGTATTCAAAGAACATAGTAGTTTTCTTGCTCATGAAATAAATTTTTTTTGGTGTTGTTTATGATACTTCATGGGTCTATTCACACTTTCATTGGGGTGTTTTCCCAGTTGGAGTATAACATTTCATACTTCAACAGTTCTGCTCCAAAAAAGACTCATCTTTGCTTTAGTCCTATATAGGTTTCTCACTTCATTGATTTCATGAAAAGTGACAACCCTAGTCTGCACTACCATCTGAGTGCTTCTGTCTGTAGCCCAGCCTAGAATGCTTTCCTTGATGGTTCTCCATATCCCAAGGTCACTTGTCACTACTTCTCCCCTACTTTATTTTCTGTTCATTCATTTTTGTGGAGTGGTAGTTCCTGAATACGCCTAGAAATAGAGGATGAGGGGTGAGGGTGCTACAAGAGCATTTGTGTTTCTTTGGAAGTGGTGTGCTCAGATTTCTGGGTAGTACAGATTTTGAATATATATACTTGTCAGAAGAACAAGAACTGTTCTAACCTTTTAGGCCTGGGCTATTAGCTGACCTCTTAAATCTAGTACCATCACCTTTCTAGTGAATGGAGCTTTCTTTAAGAATCTAGCAAGAGGCTCACTTTCAATTTTCAGTTTTGGTGGTGTGAATTTGGATGTGTTTTCTAGGTCTTTGTTGGATTTTTGAGTGAGAAATTAGGAACAGCTGCATTTAAGATAACTATCTAGATGATATTTTAAATTAGACTTTGGTTACACACCCTTTTTCTACAGCAAACAGTATTATGCCACCCTGTTAGTTTTAAATAAATTACATTATAAATTTAAGGTTAGATGTTCATTTATTAATTTAATATAAAGTATCTTTAAGATGTCAGACCTGGGGTAGAAACATAAAAATTTTTGCATTAATTCAAGGTAATGATCTAGACTCTTCAGTTCCTTAGAATCTTTTTCTCTAGTGGCAGATTATTTATACTGTACTTATAATGTGAAGCATATTTCACTGCAGTAAGTAAAGTTTTAAATTAAGAATATAAACTATGTAAGTTTAAAACCCAGCACCTTTATTACAGCCTCAATACATGGCTTTTGAGAATGTAAGACTTAATTCTGTATAATGTATTATTTTATTTATGATGATTGTGTATGAAGAACTATAGTAAAATATAACCTGAACAAAAGTAATAAGTTGTGATAAAATTTTAAGGGAATTCAATCACATGTTCTGCTATACCTTAGTTTTTTAGGTTAACTTAAATGCAACCTTAGTTTTTTAGGTTAACTTAAATGCAAAAATGAAGCTTTGGAAAGAAATCAGGTCGCTGTTTTATCCTCCAGATTACACTGAGTTGTTGAAATCAGTTTAGTTTAATACTAGAAAACAAATAAGTTTAAATGTGTTTCTTAAATTGGGTCTTTGTTAAATTAGAACTAAATGTTCCATCATCAATGATGGAAATTACTGTAATGACTTTGTTGATCAATCATGCAATTCAGAAAGCAATTTGAGAGTTTGGCCCATGAATAATATTTTCAATACTCTGTCAAAATTGAGTGGAGGAATTAAAGTTAAAAAGTATATGCATCTAAGTTTGTTCTGCCATTGTCTAAATGATAGTATTTCTCTTGCTTTCTTATAAAATTTGACATGAAACCGCTAATCGTAAGTAACACTATTTTCAACAAGGTAGCAGGCATATGAGCACTAAAACATTTTTTTCAAATATTAGTATTTCCAGACATAGATGAGTGCAGTGAGTCAGTTGTCTGTGGTGATCATTCCATATGTGAAAATGTGAATGCAGGGTATAACCTCCTGCAAAGAAGGTTATCAGACATCCACAGGAAAATCACAGTTCACACCTAATGATGGCTCTTACTGCCAATGTAAATTACATTATTAAATTTTATGTATTATCAAAGAACTATATAAAATATGTAGTACACAGTTGTGAAGTATCACAGAGCTATATCTTCCAAGAAATGTGCCTGCATTCCTTTATCTTCTATGGAATAAAGAAATGAAATTCTATTTTTTTTAATTTAATCAAAATTGTAGATAACATTTTATGGAACTAACATTCCTTGGCCCTTAAAATCCTTTTATTTCATTTTCTGTAAAATATTGCGCATTCTAAAACTGAAGAGGAAATTCAAGTGTTAGAGAATGTCTTTTTAATATTTAAGTAAGTGAGCAAGATCGTTGGGATTGATATGGTCAGCTTAGGAAAAATACTTTTTAAAACTGACTGTGTAATCTATTTTCTTTTTTTACAGAAAATGTGAATGCAAACTGCCATTTAGATAATGTCTGTATAGCTGCAAATATTAATAAAACTTTAACAAAAGTAAGTAGAACAGTTAACAATTTATTTTATTTTGACATTTTGGTTTCAATTAAAATGCTTTCAGTGTCACATATTTCAAGAAGAGTAACCAGTAGCCAAACTTTAGGGAGAGTTGAAAATGTTTACATATAGAGATCCAAGCATCATGTTTGCATCAAAGATAGGGTTAATTTGAAAATCTTCAAATTATTCAAGAGGCCTTTTACATATTTCATATGCTACATTTTCATTACTCCATATGTTGGAAAATTCTTTTTGTGTAAAAAAAGTTGATTAAAAAATAGTAAAGAGATACTTTGACTCTAGACCCATTCCCACATTCTAAGTAGACATAATTGAATGCACCTAGATTTGATACTTCAAAGTGAACATTCAAAGAGCAAATAAAGTAGGTGATTTATAAAATAATTGTCATATGATTGAAAATGTGAATCTCAACATGAGTAATCAACTATCAGTTTAAAGCAAATTTTCGTTTAATCACATTGTAAAGAATTTTCTTTGGTTGATTAAAATCTAATTTAAAGTATTATCATTTATTGCTTAGGATATCAATATTTATAAGTACTAAGAAGTTTAAGTATTAAGGTAGATTCATTGGCTAGGATATAATTCTACACTGAAGAATAGGAAGTTATTTTGAAAGCTCATTTAAAAAAATTATTAATTCAAACATGCTCTGTTTCTTTTCTGAAGTCAAGTCTAGGCTTTTAAGTTATTTGCTAATCTCTTGTAAATAAATTGAGGTTTCAGTGATGCATGTGATGGTTTAGGTTTATTAGTTTGATATTATTTATGTGTAGACCAAGGAAACCAACCTCAGAGTAAATTTAACATGTAAGTTTTATTCTTGTAAAACTCCAGTAGAACTAATTTAGTTTCCTTTTTCTGGACTCATTTTTTCCAGATCAGACCCATAAAAGAACCTGTGGCTTTGCTACAAGAAGTCTATAGAAATTCTGTGACAGATCTTTCACCAACAGATATAATTACATATATAGAAATACTAGCTGAATCATCTTCATTACCAGGTTACAAGAACAACACTATCTCAGCCAAGGACACCCTTTCTAATTCAACTCTTACTGTAAGTATGTTCAGCTTTAACTCTTAATATAATTGAGCTTTGAATTTTTCCTTTCATCTGTGAATAGTGTAGGATTCTAACATTTCTAAAAGACATACTTTTTTTCAATAGGAATTTTTAAAAACCGTGAATAATTTTGTTCAACGGGATACATTTGTAGTTTGGGACAAGTTATCTGTGAATCATAGGAGAACACATCTTACAAAACTCATGCACACTGTTGAACAAGCTACTTTAAGGATATCCCAGAGCTTCCAAAAGACCACAGAGTTTGATACAAATTCAACGGATATAGGTAAGAAACAAGGGTCCATTTAAAAGTAATTGTGTTTTCCAAATAAGCCATTTTCAAAGTTTTGGGTGGGGGTTAGGAGGCATGGTGTTGAAACTAGTATTGATTACATTGAAAGTAGTTTTATCAGTGTAGAAATGAATGGTGATGCATATTGCAAGAGCATTGTGAATAAAGTACCAGTAAAAAGGATAAATCCACAAGTGTTGTCTCCTTCCTATCATATCCACCTTTTCTGATTCCTGAACTGTACAGCCATTAAATGGTCAGAGTACATTACTCCCTTGGCATTTTGAGTCCGTCATCTCATGACTTGTTAGGGTCTACCTTGACCAATGATCTTTTGGATTTAGTTTGTTTGTTTGTTTAAAGACAAAGTCTGGCTCTGTCACCCAGGCTGGAGTGCAGTGGCACAATCTCAGCTCACTGCAACCTCCACCTTCTGGTTTCAAGCAATTCTCCTGCCTCAGCCTCCCGACTTGCTGGGATTACAGGCGTGTGCCAGCACACCCGGCTAATTTTTGTTCTTTTGGTAGAGACGGGGTTTCACCATGTTGGCCAGGCTGGTCTTGAACCCCTGGCCTCAAGCCGTCCACTTGCCTCGGTCTCCTAAAATGCTGGGATTACAGGCATGAGCCACCATGCCCAGCCGGATACAACACATTTAAACTTCTGTTTAGGAATCCTTTGCATGTTCATAATATAAAGCAATCAACATAGCAAATTAGAATGTTTCCTGCTTCATGCAAATTCATACTTAAAATATTCAGAATCTTGTATCAAATTGAGGATCCCTATAAAGTTTTTCTGAGGAAGCAATGTAAGTTAGCTGAAATAATCAATCACTGCATACATCTTTATTGCATTTTCTGGTTTGCATTTTGCTGTGCAACAGCAGATTTATAAAAATCTCATCAGGATTCATCATTTACTCTAAATCAAAGTTTCAAGCATTATGACTAATATACAGGTGCTCTATTTTTTATAATGTTTCTGCATGAAAATGGTGATAATACAGCAGGTCAAAGGAATTAACACTCAAACGTTTAATTAAATCACTCATTAGTAATTTATAGACACTATTCTGTAAGACATTGTAGTTGCTTGTCTTTGCTTTAGTAATTATAATTTTATAGGTCCCTTGGTTACATACACATATTATATTTTATTTAATTCAAAAACAGTTAAACCATGAGTGCCATAGTGAAATTAAAAAAATTAAAACTTGAGTCAGATTTTTAACATGTGTATTACATTGTCCAAACACGTTAAGAATATGTTCACTCTACTTGCTATAAATAATTTAAAACAATAATGAGGGATGAAATTGTCTCTAAGCTAATATATTTATGATGTATATTGATTAAACTAATTTCATGTTTTTTTTAATTTCTTGGTTTTGTTTTAGCTCTCAAAGTTTTCTTTTTTGATTCATATAAAATGAAACATATTCATCCTCATATGAATGTGGACGGAGATTACATAAATATATTTCCAAAGAGAAAAGCTGCATATGATTCAAATGGTAGGACTTTAACAATCTAACAGACAATATATCAATGAATTTGCAATAAATACTTATCATGCATTTGATTATGTCATATGTACATGTAACATGTGTGGTTTCCTATAAAAACATTTGATGTATGTACAGTATACAGAATATCCATATTCTTACTTGAGATTTCCATTCTGATATAAATACCTGGGGAGGATTTTGGCTGACAATATGTGGGTCCTTGTCTTACCTCCAGCTTTTGCTACTGTCTGAAATTGTTGAGATTCTAATGAAAATGTACAAAAGAGCTCTGACTTTACTACTCCTTATACAGCAAAGTCACTATATTTGCAGTTCCTTTAATATTTATTCCTCAATAATCCATCATATTCTTCATCATGAGACAAAATTTGTGATTGTGTGAGGAAGAAAAATAGAGATTTTTTAAAAGTAGGTTTTTTTTTTTTTAATTTTGCTTTAGCTCTGGGAAACATGTGCACAACATGCAGGTTTGTTACACAGTTATACGTGTGCCATGGTGGTTTGCCTCAGCTATTCACCCGTCCTCTAAGTTCCCTCCCCTCTTTCCCCACCCCCTAGCAGGCCCTGGTGTGTGATGTTCCCCTCCCTGTGTCCATGTGTTTTCATTGTTCAACTCCCACTTATGAGTGAGAACATGCACTGTTAATTTTCTGTTCCTGTGTTAGTTTGCTGAGGATGATGTCTTCCAGCTCTCATCAAAGTCCCTGCAAAGACATGATCTCATTCCGTTTTATGGCTGCATAGTTTTTCATGGTGTATATGTACCACATTTTCTTTATCCAGTCTATCATTGATGGGCGTTTGGGTTGGTTCCATAAATTTGCTATTGTAAACAGTGCTGCAATAAACATACATGTGCATGTGTCTTTATAGTAGAATTATTTATAATCCTTTCGGTATATACCCAGTAATAGGATTGTGGGTTCAAATAGGGTGTCTCTGGTTCTAGATCCTTGAAGAATCACCACTGTCTTCCACAATGGTTGAACTAATTTACATTCCCACTAACAGTGTAAAAGTGTTCCTATTTCTCCACAGCCTCACCAGCATCTATTGTTTCTTGACTTTTTAATAATCACCATTCTGACTGGCATGAGATGGTATCTCCTTGTGGTTTTGATTTGCATTTCTCTAGTGATCAGTAATGTCAAGCTTTTTTTTCATGTTTGTTGCCTGCATAAATGTCTTCTTTTGAGAAGTGTCTGTTCATATCCTTTGCCCACTTTTTGATGGAGTTGCTTGATTTTTTTCTTGTAAATTTGTTTAAGTTCCTAGGAGTTGCTGGGTATTAGACCTTTGTCAGATGGATAGATTGTGAAAATTTTCTCCCATTCTGTAGGTTTCCTGTTCACTTTGATGATAACTTCTTTTTTTTTTCCTTTTTTTTAAATTATTATTATTATTATACTTTACATTTTATGGTACATGTGCGCAATGTGCAGGTAAGTTACATATGTATACATGTGCCATGCTGGTGCACTGCACCCACTAACTCATCATCTAGCATTAGGTATATCTCCCAATGCTATCCCTCTCCCCTCCCCCCACCCCACAACAGTCCCTGAAGTGTGATGTTCCCCTTCCTGTGTCCATGTGTTCTCATTGTTCAATTCCCATCTATGAGTGAGAATATGCGTTGTTTGGTTTTTTGTTCTTGCGATAGTTTACTGAGAATGATGATTTCCAATTTCATCCATGTCCCTACAAAGGACATGAACTCATCATTTTTTATGGCTGCATAGTATTCCATGGTGTATATGTGCCACATTTTCTTAATCCAGTCTATCATTGTTGGACATTTGGCTTGGTTCCAAGTCTTTGCTATTGTGAATAATGCTGCAATAAACATACGTGTGCATGTGTCTTTATAGCAGCATGATTTATAGTCCTTTGGGTATATACCCAGTAATGGGATGGCTGGGTCGAATGGAATTTCTAGTTCTAGATCCCTGAGGAATCGCCACACTGACTTCCACAATGGTTGAACTAGTTTACAGTCCCACCAACAGTGTAAAAGTGTTCCTATTTCTCCACATCCTCTCCAGCACCTGTTGTTTCCTGACTTTTTAATGATTGCCATTCTAACTGGTGTGAGATGGTATCTCATTGTGGTTTTGATTTGCATTTCTCTGATGGCCAGTGATGGTGAGCATTTTTTCATGTGTTTTTTGGCTGCATAAATGTCTTCTTTTGAGAAGTGTCTGTTCATGTCCTTTGCCCACTTTTTGATGGGGTTGTTTGTTTTTTTCTTGTAGATTTGTTGGAGTTCATTGTAGATTCTGGATATTAGCCCTTTGTCAGATGAGTAGGTTGCGAAAATTTTCTCCCATTTTGTAGGTTGCCTGTTCACTCTGATGGATGATAACTTCTTTGGCTATGCAGAAGCTCTTTAGTTTAATTAGATCTCATTTTTCAATTTTGGCTTTTGTAGCAACTGTTTTTGGTGTTTTTGTCATGAAGTTTTTGTCCATGCTTATGTCCTAAATGGTATTACCTATGTTTTCTTCTAGGATTTTTATGGTTTTGGGTATTACATTTAAGTCTTTAATCCATCTTCAGTTAATTTTTGTCTGTGGTGTAAGGAAGGGGTCCCATTTCAGTTTTCTGCATATGGTTAGCCAGTTTTACCAGCACAATTTATTGAATAAGAGATCCTTTCCCCTTTACTTGTTTTTGTCAGGTTTGTCGAAGATCAGATGGTTGTAGATGTGTGGTGTTATTTCTGAGGTCTCTGTTCTTTTTGGTACCAGTACCATGCTGTTTTGGTTACTGTAGCCTTGTAGTATAGTTTGAAGTCAGGTAGTATGATGCCTCCAACTTTGTTCTTTTTGCTTAGGATTGTCTGGGCTATATGGGGTCTTCTTTGATTCCATATGAAATTTAAAGTATTTTTTTCTAATTCCATGAAATAGTCAATGGTAGTTTGAATAGCATGAATCTATAAATTACTTTGGGCAGTATGGCCATTTTCACAATATTGATTCTTCTTATCCATGAACATGGACTATTTTTCCATTTGTTTGTGTCCTCTCTTATTTCCTTGAGCTGTGATTTGCACTTCTCCTTGAAGAGGTCCTTCACATCCCTTGTTAGCTGTATTCCTAGGTATTTTGATCTCTTTGTAGCAATTGTGAATGCAAGTTCATTCATGATTTGGCTCTCTGCTTGTCTATTGTTGGTGTAAAAGAATGCTTGTGATTTTTGCACATTGATTTTGTATTGTGAGACTTTGCTGAAGTTGCTTACCAGCTCAAGGAGTTTTGAGCCTGAGATGATGGGGTTTTCTAAATAAACAATCATGTCATCTGCAAACAGAGACAATTTGACTTCCTCTCTTCCTATTTGAGTGCCCTCTATTTCTTTCTCTTGCCTGATTGCCCTGGCCAGAACTCCCAATACTATGTTGAATACGGCACTTCCTGTCCTTGTGTTAAGCTCCTCTATCCCAGCGTCACACCCCCTGCATCCACCAGCGGGCGTGTCATCAGCTGTAGTCCAGGGTTTGGTTTTTTTATTTTTATTTTCTGAGATGGTGTCTCGCTCTGTTGCCTGGGATGGAGTGCAGTGGTGTGATTCAGCTCACTGCAGCCTCGATCTCCTGGAGTGGTGAAAGAGGCATCCTTATCTTGTACCAGTTTTCAAAGGGAATACTTCCAGCTTTTGCCCATTCAATATGATATTGGCTATGGGTTTGTCATAAATAGCTCTTATGATTTTAAGATATGTTTCATCAGTATCGAGTTTATTGATAATTTTTAACATGAAGGGATGCTGAATTTTATCAAAGGCCTTTTCTGCATCTATTGAGATGATCATGTGGTTTTTGTCTTGGGTTCTGTTTATGTGATGGTTTACATTTATTGATTTGTGTATGTTGAACCAGCCTTGCATCCCAGGGATGAAGCTGACCTGATTGTGGTGGATACGTTTTTTGATGTGCTGTTGGATTCATTTTGCCAGTATTTTATTGAGGATTTTTGCATCAAGGTTCATCAGGGATATTGGCCTGAAGTTTTCTTTTATTGTTGTGTCTCTTCCAGGTTTTGGTATCAGGATGATGGCTGGCTTCATAAAATGAGTTAGGGAGGATTCCCTCCTCCTCAGTTTTTTGGAATAGTTTCAGAAGGAATAATACCAGCTCTTCTTTTTACCTCTGGTAGAATTCCAGAGGCTGTGAATCCGTCTGGCTCTGGGCTTTTTTTGTTTGGGAGGTTACTAATTACTGCTTCAATTTCAGAACTTGTTATTGGTCTATTCAGGGATTCGACTCTTTCTTGGTTTAGTCTTGGGAAGTTGTATGTGCCCAGGAATTTATCCATTTTTTCTAGATATTCTAGTTTTTTTTGCATGAAGATGTTTACAGTATTCTCTGATAGTAGTTTGTATTTCTGTGGGTCAGTGGTGATATCCCCCTTATCATTTTTATTGTGTCTATTTGATTCATTTCTCTTTTCTTCTTTATTAGCCTAGCTTGTGGTCTATTTTGTTAATTTTTTTTTCACCAGCTTCTGGATTCGTTTTTTTTTTTTTTTGGAGGGGTTTTCGTGTCTCTATCTCCCTCAACTCTGCTCTGATCTTAGTTATTTCTTGCCTTCTGCTAGCTTTTGGATTAATTTGCTCTTGCTTCTCTAGCTCTTTTAATTGTGATGTTAGGGTGTTGATTTGAGATTTTTCTAGCTTTCTATTGTGGGCATTTAGTGCTATAAATTTCCCTCTTAATACTGCTTTAACTGTGTCCCAGAGATTCTGGTACCTTTTTTTTTTTTTGTTCTTATTGGTTTCAAAGAACTTCTTGATTTCTGCCTTAATTTCATTATTTACCCAGGATTCATTGAGGAGCAGGTTGTTCAACTTCCATGTAAGTGTGTGGTTTTGAGTGAGTTTCTTATTCCTGAGTTCTAATTTGAATGCACTGTAATCTGAGAGACTATTATGATTTCAGTTCTTTTGCATTTGCTGAGGAGTGTTTTACTTCCAATTATGTAGTCGATTTTAGAATAAGTGCCATGTGGCACTGAGAAGAATGCATATTCTGTTGATTTGGGGATAAGAGTTCTGTAAATGTTTATTAGGTCCACTTCATCTGGAACTGAGTGCTAGTCCTGATTATCCTTGTTTATTTTCTGTCTCGTTGATCTGTCTAATATGGACAGTGGGGCGTCAAAGTTTCCCACTATTACTGGATGGGAGTCTAAGTCTCTTTGTAGGTCTCTAACAACTTGTTTTATGAATCTGGCTCCTGTATTGGGTGCATATATATTTAGGATGATTAGCTTTTCTGGTTGAATTGATCCCTTTACCATTATGTAATGCCCTTCTTTGTCTGTTTTGATATTTGTTGGTTTAAAGTCTGTTTTGTTAGAGAGTAGGCTTGCCAACTCCTGCTTTTTTTTTTTTCTTTCCATTTGCTTGGTTAATTTTCCTCCATCCCTTTATTTTGAGCTTATGTGTGTCTTTGCACATGATATGGGTCTCCTGAATATAGCACACCGATGAGTCTTGACTCTTTATCCAATTTGCCAGTCTGTGTCTTTAAATTAGGGCATTTAGCCTACTTACACTTAAGGTTAGTATTATTATATGTGAATTTGATCCTGTCATCATGATGCTATCTGGTTATTCTGCACACTAGTTGATGCGATTTCTTCATAGTGTCATTGGTCTTTATATTTTGGTGTGTTTTTGCAGTGTCTGGAACCAGTTTTTCCTTTCCATATTCAGTGCTTCTTTCAGGAGCTTTTGCAAGGCAGGTGGTGACGAAATTCCTCAGCATTTGCTTGTCTAGAAAGGATTTTATTTATCCTTCGCTTGTGAAGCTTAGTTTGGCTGGATATGAAACTCTGGGTTGAAAATTCTTTTCTTAAAGAATGTTGAATATTGACCCCCAATCTCTTCTGACTTGTAGAGTGTCTGCTGAGAGGTCCATTCTTAGTCTGATGAGCTTCCCTTTGTAAGTGGCCTGCCCTCTCTGTCTGGCTGCCCTTAACATTTTTTACGTAATTTTGGCCTTGGAGAATCTGATTATGTGTCTTGGGGCTGATCTTCTCATGGAGTATCTTAGTGGTGCTCTCTGTATTTGCTGAATTTGCATGTTGGCCTGTCTTGCTAGGTTGGGGATAAAGTAAGTTTCTTAGGCTTAGATTTCTCTTATAATTTGTATTTTTCTTAGTCTTTGTATAGTAAACTCTTCAACTAAACAACCCTTTTTAAAAATTGTATCAAAATTCAATGTTGATTCAATTCTGGTACTAGCAAGCAAATTAATGATTAAATAACTGAATATCCTTCTTATATGGATGATGTAACTAATGTGCAAACTTAATAGATTTGTTCCATGTCCATCAGCAGATAGTACAGAACCACTAAAAGCTGATTCTTCTAAAAAGAAATCGGCTTTTCCAGGCCGGGCGTGGTGGCTCGCGCCTGTAATCCAATCACTTCGTGAGGCCAAAGCGGGTGGATCATGAAGTCAGGAGTTCAAGACCAGCCTGGCCAGGATGGTGAAACCCCATCTCTCCTAAAAATACAAAAATTAGCCAGGCGTGGTGGTGGGTGCCTGTAATCCCAGCTACTCAGGAGGCTGAGGCAGTGAATTTCTTGAACCGGAGAGGTGGAGGTTGCAGTGAGCCGAGATCCCACCACTGCACTCCAGCCTGGGTGACAGAGCAAGAATTCATCACAAAAAAAAAAAAAAAAAAATCAGCTTTTCCTTGGTACCTAACTAGCAAGTAAGTAGTTACTATTTCAATTTAATCATTTATCTGTTATCTTAGTGCAATGCATTTAGAAAAAACCCTGCCGATAGTAGAATTTTGTTGTTGTTCTCATATAGGTAAAATTATATTACCTTGAGAAAATAGGAATTATAAAATTTTTGCAAAGAAAATAATAATAATATTTCCTATTTTCTCTAGGTAATATATTTTTACCTATATGAGAACAACAACAACAAAATAGTAAAATACAAATGGAAACTATATACCTCAACACACATATGGTCTCATGGAGAGACACTATTTCATAAAAAGAAATGTTTTCGTATCCTCTATTCTTTCTTGTCATGTTCTAGTGGGAAATAGCCATAAATGAAGCAAAAGTAACTAAGTCATGCTGCCATTGAAACCTTGGCTTTTACTCTATTATACCATATTCTAATTAACCAAGCATACGTTTTGTATTTAGGAACAAATCCAAAGAATGTGTTAAACTGTTGAAATTTCAAAGACAATTTGGGTACTGTTTGGAAGTTGGAAAAAAGACATTGAAAATACCGATTATAGTGACAGATGATGAAATTGTCATGGAATTAATATCCTGAAGAAGTTTTGTCTGATTGTGTGGTAGCTTTGTTGTATTTAATGATCCCACGTACAAAGTGATATTTGAAAGGGACAGTAATATTAGCTCTCAATAAAGGAGAGTAAGAAAATGTGTTTTTCTCAAGGTTGTATCTTAAAAATAAGGACAAATCTAACACATTGATCAAACCCTCTCAATGATGTCTGCATGTATTTATTAATTTATTGAAAAAATTAGTTAATAAAACACATGCATTCTTTAAAACATAAACAGTACCATTGGTAGGAAAATAAAGGAGGCCTATGCAGCACAAGTGGATTTTATTTTGCTTTTTTGAGACAAGGCCTCACCCTGTTGCCCAGGCTAAAGTACAGTGACATGATCATGGCTCACTGCAGTCTTGACCTCCCAGGGCTCCAGTGATCCTTCCACCTGAATCTCCCAAGTAGCTGGGACCAAAGAAACATACCACCATGCCCGGCTAATTATTCTATTTTTGTAGAGACGTGGTTTTGCCATATTGCCCAGGCTAGTCTCGAACTCCTGCCTCAAGTGATCCTCCCACCTCAGCCTCCCAAAGTGTTGGGATTACAGACCTGAACCACTGTGCCTGGCCCCTGGATTTTTAAATGTATATTTTTTTTATAGACTGAATTTTAGAAGAGTAAGGAGGAAGGGTTGAGAATTAACAGAACAAGATTCAATGCTCTGATCTATGGTTTTATGATAAAAAGATAATAGACTTTTGTTAAGAGATTTCACATACTTATTTTCAAATTACTTATGAAATCAACATTTAGGTGAAAAAATAAAGCAGCATATGAAGCTCTATTGAGAAGTGGTTTTAGTTATTCTCAAGTTAAAGTAGCAATAAAGCAGTTTGAGAGCAATGATTCTCTAAGGAGTTCATTGCATAGTGTATGTGGGTAAAATTGATTTGGGAATTTAACATAAGGAAAAATCATAACTCCTGTCACCCCAGTAGTTTTCTAATAGTTTGGAAGGCTCATGCTTGGACCACAGTAATAAAAAACTATTAATTTCATTCAAAAGAATTAAAAGCAACAAAACAAAATAGGAATAAGGAAGAAGACCTATTGAATGGGAATCTTTAAACAAATATATATAGGTATTAATTCTAAAGTAAAGTCTCCAGAACTTAGCATAGTTATTTGCACTGTGTAAATGCTCAGATATATGTTCTATCAATTAAATTGGAGGCTATGTCTGGTTCCTGGCAATCATATGGTAATGTTAACAAATATAGGAAAGATCTTAGGGCAAAAAGACTAAAGTAAGCATTGCAAAGAAGAAAAATTAGGAAGAATGGATGACGATTTATTAGGAAATGATCTAATCGTCTCAAATTATTCAAAGTTTTTATACCCTTTATTAGTGAATGAACCCCTAATTTTTAACAAAAGGTACAGGTTTGTTAAGAAAATTCAAAGCTAGATCAAGCCTCAAATTAGTGAGAAATCATAGGAATTGAAGAAGTTCAAAACCCTGGGAATGGACAAATAAATACTGAGACAATATATTTGTAAAGGAGGTGAGAAGATATCTTGGAGGATTCTCTGTGGCACCCCTTATCAAAAGTCAAAAATTGATGTTAAATAAATATTTTTCTTCACAAAGGAAAGTGGTAGCTAGTAGATTTTAAAAATCCATCTTATATTTTTGATTCATCATTTGATTTTGAACCATCTTCTACTACAACTCCTGAGATGCCACTGTCCCACGACATGGTTCATCAACTGGACCTGGTCATGTTGATCTAACAGGTATCCAAGTCCTGCCTCAGGCCCTCGTCTGTTTATAGCAAAGGCTGGGATAGTTATCTTTTGGAGTCATAATTTCACTAGCCCAACAATGTCATACTTTCTTTAATATAAGTTTTGTAAGATGGAACTTGAGGAAAATCCTTTATGTAATGTATCTGGGTTTAGCAAGGCTCTTAACAATATCTCTTGAGGTGCCTTTTTAGATTAAGAGAGAAAACATAAATAGCAATACACTTTGGCAACTTCTAGCTCACACAGTCATATCCAAATAAACCTATTTATTCATGTGATGTGGAGGTTTCCAGTTTTGTTATTACAGTCCTTTGTATTTGATGATATTAATATTTGTATTTATGATTTTGTGCTATTTGGTTATATGCTGGTGCACTGCGTTTGGGGAGTTTTAGGGGACATGGATAAATGGCCATCTCTCAAGCAAATAAATTTTCTACCCTGACATTGCATAATTACATGTTATCAATATTAAATAGAAACCATTTTAGTGGGCATAAGTTTGAACTCAGTGGCATGTTACAACTCCTTCATCTCTAAATTTTCTTGATTCTATCAGCCTGTGATAATTTCCTCCCAATACCTCTTAAGTTCATGTATTTATACAAGGACATAATAACTTGAAACTTTATTATTCAAGTGAATACACTTCACACTCTGGTTCTTGGTCAGGATTTTGGTGTAAATTTATCTAGGGCTATTTTTCTTCTAAAGATAGTTTGTGCAAAAGGGATACTACACAGTTCATGATTATCTTTGAATTCTTCAAGGTCAGAGAATATGTCTTACTATGGTTTAACAATGTAGGCATGGGCTTATTGTGGTCTATATTTCAGTATCTGGGGATTTGTATAAATTTCTAATGTAAAATGTTTGTCTATTCAATTTTTATGTTTATCTTAAGAGTCTAAATACACTTTGTTTTATAAGAATTTCACTAAATATACTTATTTGATTGATAGGCAATGTTGCAGTTGCATTTTTATATTATAAGAGTATTGGTCCTTTGCTTTCATCATCTGACAACTCCTTATTGAAACCTCAAAATTATGATAATTCTGAAGAGGAGGAAAGAGTCATATCTTCAGTAATTTCCGTCTCAATGAGCTCAAACCCACCCACATTATATGAACTTGAAAAAATAACATTTACGTTAAGTCATCGAAAGGTAAGCTGTTTTTCTGGTAGTTATTGGCTATGATTGTCATATAGTCAGAGAACTGGACTCTTTGTTGTGTCACTTAAATTATCTGAGTTCTCGAGTTTAAAAATACAGATTTGAAATTAAAAGAGTGAAGTAGTTTTAACTAATTTTCATATAAAATATTTTTGTAGTTTCACAGCTCTTTAAACATTCTAATTAATACCAAAGAATTTATTAATTTAATTCTCTGGAATTAAGAAATATTTTAGTTTTATTTATAAGTACACTGTTTATTTTGGAAATATCCATGGTTTCGAAGAATGAGTTATTAAAAAGTATCACAATCAGAGAAATAAATGTCACTTGTGTAATAAGTGAGGTGTTTCATTAATACTTGTCATTTAAAATAATATTTGAAGGGATTCTGGTGTTGATTAAAAGAAAATTATAGCAACATTTAAAATGTTTCATAAAGAAATTAGTGGAGACCATTTTACTCTTTCATTTTTTATTCTAAATCATTTTTCAGACTCATATATAATTAAAGATATACAATAAAAAAGCATGATCAGAACTGAACAACTATTTAGCTATTTTAGTTAAAAATGAATGGGGGCAACTCAAAATCACAGGTTATTTGCTACCATTTCACAATTGATGTTATCTTAAACTTTCAACAGAATTTCAGTTCTAGTACATGATTCGAGTACTTTCGAAGTTCCATTTGAAGTACCTTGAAGTTGAGCAATTATATTTGCATTATTATGGGAGGAAAAGGGGCTTTCTAAACAAAAAGAGTATATTTGCTTACACACAATACAAACATGCCACTGTTAAGTAAAAACATCGAAGGTAGAGAGAAACTAAATGTATAAAAAGTGCGGGTAAATAATAGCTCAAACTTAAATAATGGTAAGTACTATGTTGAGGGAAAAAAAGGTATGAAATTGCTTAAGACTGAAAACCAAACTTAGACTTCTTTTTTAGATGCTAAATGCAAAACACGTTTTTAATACTAGAAACCAAACACTGTTCTTTCACATGGTCTGACGGTTTTTCCGTTTTTTATCAGTGGAATGTTTTGGCAGCTAAAGAGTTGCCAAGAACAACCCACTTCACCAATCCCTGTTTGACAAAGACACAAAACAAAACGCATATTTAAACAAAAACTCTTCACGGTAATTCCTGGGAAAACTTAATTGCTTTTATCTGCCTTTCTGCTCAACTATATTTTCCATTCAAAGTAATGACTGTTATGAAATTTCACCACTTTTCTCTGACAATATACCTGCTTAGTCACTGGTTCCCTCGCTCGGAGAATGAAATTTTGCTCCCATTTTTTCCCCTGAGAAAATAAAAACTATCTCATAAGTAATATCTTCAGTGTCCTGATTCCCTGATAATTTATCTGTGATTTGACTAATACATAATTCTACAGTACCTCAGAAGAATAGTAACAGTAATTATAGTAGTATTAACAATTATCATAGCAATCAATAATTACATAGTGCTTATGTTAGAAACCAGGCAGTATTCTAAGTTTTTTACTTAAAAAAAAAAATTCATTTAATGCTTACAAAAGCCATGTGAGGTACATACTATTATTACCATTTTATAGATGAGGAAACTGAGCCTGTGAGATTAAATAATTTGCTCATGGTCACTCAACAATTAACTGGTAGAAAAAGGTTTCAAGCCCCTGCAGCCTTCCTCCAGAGTCCATGCTCTCGAAAGCTATGATACTCCTGGCCAGTTTGGCCCACTACATCCATCCCAATCTACTTCCCAAGAAATTATGCTCCATCCACCATCTCATCTTTCCTGGATCTCTCCACATTGGTGTCAGTGTCTCAGCTAATAAAAAGACTCAAGTCTCCACCTTATAAAAAAATAAAACCATTCTCCTTTGGTACTGCATCATCTTCAACCAAAAAACCAAAAATTAATAACTCCTCTTACCTTAAGCTTCTAAAAAGTAGATGTAAACTGCTGACTTCCATCTATGGAAGACTCAGATTTAGTTTTCTTACACACATCTTCTGCTATGATACACACACTCCCTCAACTATGCATCCACTCATGCTTACCTCCAATTTTTGGTTAAATCAGTTTTCAGTGTTTATAATAAATACTATAAATTGGTGTGTTATTCACAACTGAATCATGGAGCTCAATCATTTCCCTGGTGTTAATAAATTCCTTTATTTTCACTTGCTTAAATTTCTATTTATCCATTGTTAATTTTTCTCCAAAATCTTTGACAGAATTATAAATCTCTTTTCAAAACATTCAAACACGTGAGCTTATCTATCAGCCAGTTTGTTGTCTTGGAGACATCCTTCCCAAGGCTCTGTAGCCTTAATGCTGACTAGATGATCTACCCCTAGGTCATTTATCAGCCTGGGCATGCCTTCCCTTCCCCCATCATTTTCACATATCATTCAGCATTCACCTCTCTCCTCTCCTGTGTCAGATGCCATGTTTCCTCCAGCAATGTCTTCCTATTTCTTAGTTTATATATGTATTTTGGTGGCATATTCTCCAGTGGCCGTTTGAAAGGGGAAGCAGAGAAGGTCAATTTTTTAAGCTCTTGCATTATCAGGTTTTATATAAATATACATATATACACACACACACACATATATTTTTCTACCTTACCCTTATACTAGTTAGATAAATACCATGGTTCAGAGTTATTTTTTTTTCTCAGATCTTTCTAGATCTTGTTCATATGTCTTTCAGCTTTCAAGGGTAACCTGGAGAAGTTGAATGCAATTAATATTTTAATTAAAATGTATTATCTTTTGAATGCAATCAGTCTCTTTCTCTTTATCTGTCTCGTAAAGTTTTGGGATCTTTATTCTCAGTATTCCAAAATCTTTAAGATGTACTTCGGTGTGAATCTTCCTTCATTAATTGCAGTAAACATTTTGTGAGTCTTTTCAGTCTGAAAATGTATGGTCTTTGGTTTTAGGGAATTTTCTACGATGATTTCTTGGTAATCTCTCCCTGTACAGTATCTCTGCTCTCTTTTTCTGTTCCTCTTAGTATTTATTAGACTTCCCAGCAGAGCTTCTAATATTTGGAGTTTTTAAACTTTTTCATTCCTATTTTTTTCTCCTAATATTTTTTATTTTTACTTTATACTTTATTTTCACTGAGAAACTTTATTTTTTCAATCCTGATTTTGTTTAATGGGTACAGTATCTCATCTCTCTGAGATATTATTTATATATTTTTTAAAAAAGCTATTTTCTGCTCCCTGCATCATCCTGCTCTTGACTTTCTTTGTTTGGATTGTTCATCTTGGTTCCCTGTCTTTCCTGTTGGAGCTTGTCCTCAGATGTCTGGGAGTTCATGACCACCCATTCACATTTAATAATGAGACACGGTATGCTCTCTTGACCGTGTGGCAGTGGTGTGCTTCACTAGAGTTTTCATCAGGCAGGCTCCTGGCCATGGCATTGGAAGATCCCGAATGTCAGTACCCAAAAGCAGTTTATTTTGGGCCAATCCATTTCTTAGGAAGAAATGTTTTTCCTTTCCTGTCTACTCCAGATGGAAGTCTGGTTGAAAGGATTAGGAAAATTAAGAAAATGTGGTAGGGCATGATGGGAGACCAGTGTGTAAACAGACCTTCCCTTAACTCTGTTTTTGAATGTTACGCACAATCACAGCTCAGTTTGGCTCCTCAATTCTAGAGTCCCTCTACTTTCTCTAGAATTAGGCACTTCCCAGGCTCTTTTAGGAACTAAAAGAATTTCAGTTTTCTTCATATAGCTTGACATCCTTGACAAACTTCTAGCAATCTCTCCAATTTTAACTCAATTATCTTTCCAGACTCATTCCAGACAAACTCACACTGTTTTTTTCAGTGCTCCAACTGTTGACCTAAGGGTTGTATTTAGCATCTATCCCATTAAAACAATTATCTTATTGTATTTAAATCATCTGAGTTTCTATCATCCTTGAAGAGCTGATACTTTATCTTTTTGACTGATAATCCTTACTCATTGAACAGTATATATTATACATTTGAAACTCAAGACATGTTTTCTTTAATAAATATTTGTCTGAAAATTTGAGTTTGATTCTATATTACTCCATCTATCAATGTTTAGTCTTAAATACACCTTAAAATCACATATCTTGGCCTCTTAACATAATATAGCATTTATCTCAGAGAGCGTTTATGAGGGTCAAACTAAACAAAATAAGAAAGCAAGCACCTAGTTAAGTGTAAATTGTTATATAACTGTAAATAGTTTTTATTTCTACAAGTTCAATATTTTATTGATAAATTATTATTAAACCAAAATTAGGTATAGTGTTATGATTAGTTAATATAAAAGTATGATAAGGAGAATTCCACTGTTTATGGAATAACTATCACACAGTCTGTGTGTCATCTGTCCCATGTCTGTATCTGATCTTGTCTTCACTATTCCTTACCTCACTCACTGTGATCTAACTTAACTGGCTTCTACAAGTTTCTGGAATGCCTCTGGTCAGCCTCACTTCAGAGCTTGTCCATTTACATTTCCAACTATTTTGAACCCTCTGTTCCCAAGTCTGTTGGACCCCCACTTCACTTCATCGAAGTACTTGCTTAGACATAATCTAGGAGACGTCCCCTTGGACAATCCTCCGTATCACTTTCTTTGTTCTTACCCAGGGTTACTTTTCTCATTGAATAAGTTTTCATCTCTAACTAGAATTTAATGTCAACAATGCAAACACGTTTTTATGTTTTGTTCACTGTTGTATTTTTAGTACCTGGATTAATGACAAATATCTAGTAAATACTCAACAAACATGTATTGAATAAAGATACATATGATAATTATGCACTGTGGTAAATGACATATGAGTAATTTACTGTAATGAAAATTATCACAGGTTTGTGAGACAAAATTGATAAAATATAGCATTGTTGCAATATAAATTTCCATTCTTCCACATAGCAGCCTTTATTTGTTATCATTTGTTTTGTGTTTTACTGTTAAGGCATTGTTTCAATCACATTAATGGTATTTTAAATACAACAAAATCAATACTATATATGTAACTTTTTCTCTTTTTCATCAGTAAAATATCTTTTTTTCAGGTCACAGATAGGTATAGGAGTCTATGTGCATTTTGGAATTACTCACCTGATACCATGAATGGCAGGTGGTCTTCAGAGGGCTGTGAGCTGACATACTCAAATGAGACCTACACCTCATGCCGCTGTAATCACCTGACACATTTTGCAATTTTGATGTCCTCTGGTCCTTCCATTGTAAGATAATTTTCCCCTTCATATTTATAAATGTTGCTTTTTCTGTTTTTTTTTTCCATGTCATTCGAGAGAATATTTAATTTTTTATATATTTTTCTTGGGTTTAGATAGCACATTTAGTATAAGAGATAAAACCCCAACAGGATCTTTCTTTCTGTCTGTTTTCCTACCTACCTTCTAAAACATATCTAGTATGCATTTAAGGTTATTTCTAGTCTAAGACTTATCTAGTCTGTAATATCTGGTAGATTACATATTAAATTAGCTTGTAATGCTGCTTTCAAGAGCCATTTTCCCATTTTAATGTACCCCGGAATTTAAAGGCACTTTTTTGTGATGACAGTTTATTTTTACTCATGACAAAGCTCCTGAAAATATTTGACAGTTGGGCAATAAGTATTAGCACACTTGTAACTAACATCATGTTTTTAGCAATGTAGAACCCCACAAGATTTTTAAACATGAAGAATCTCTCTAAGGTGAATAGTTTCATGATAGGTATCTTACTTTTGTGATATCTTACTTACATTGCATATTTATCACATAATTTCTTATTTTATAGCTCTGTGCTATCATCTCCATCTTAATATATTTATTTATAATCTATCATTAAATATATAAAGTAACCAAATAAATCTACCTAAACATAATGTCAGTCCTAACAATGATTTTTTCCTGAACTTAAGCAAATAAACATCTATTCTGTATATAAACGTAAGTATTCATCTAGTTAGGATAAAACCAGCATTTTCTATTTCAAAGTTTCTGAACAATATTACTTGATAATCCTTATATTCTGCATTGCTAACACCTTTGTTTCACGTGTTTTAGATGAATCACTGCATATGACTTAGTCTTACCACTGATAAATCTGTTTTAATTAACCATGTTCACATTATAATAATCTATTGCCTTTCTAATGTAGTGAAATTAATGAAGATAACATTGTTAAACCATGTACTAATACTAATACTATGCCTAGAAAAATATCACCAATTACAGAACTGTTAAAGTGCTACATGATTTACATCAGATTTATGTGGATATTGAGGATTTTCAAAAGTACAAAATTTTTCTCATCTAAATGCATATTTATATTTTTACATTTTATGAACATTTTGATTAATGTTTCACCAAAAAAGGAAGTTCATTATATGTTGTAGTTCCTTTGACAAGTTACTGAGTTATTCTTTTAACAGCTTTATTATTATTTTCCCTTAGGGTATTAAAGATTATAATATTCTTACAAGGATCACTCAACTAGGAATAATTATTTCACTGATTTGTCTTGCCATATGCATTTTTACCTTCTGGTTCTTCAGTGAAATTCAAAGCACCAGGACAACAATTCACAAAAATCTTTGCTGTAGCCTATTTCTTGCTGAACTTGTTTTTCTTGTTGGGATCAATACAAATACTAATAAGGTATGTAGGCATCCTAATCTCTATTTTTGTCCTATGATATGTGTACTTTCTTAAATGTATATGTCCTAGAAACATTAATTGTAATTTAGGGTTTAATGGGGCAGACATACTCTATAATTTGTTCTTCAGCTATCCTTTCTAAGTTTGATAATGCTAACACAGCTAAGCAAACTACTTATCAAGTCCATTCAGCAAAAATGGCCCTCATTATGACGAATTATTGGGACAAATTACAACTTTGCAACAAACTGAATCAATACTTTTTTGTTGTTCTGTTTTGTTTTTAAATGGACGTTAAATAAAGGCCAAGGAGAGAGAGAATTAGAAATAAAGTTTATCTTAGAATAGGGACTGAACAGAAATGCAGTCACAGTTTATAGGTTGGAATGTGATAAATTGGTTTTACCTAGTATCTTTTCTAACTTCCCATTTCCCAAGATTATTGATTTTGAACCATTTGAACCTTCCCAGATGGTTTCATATTGTATTGGTCTGGGTCCTCCTAGAAGCAGGTGTTAAGATGGGGTTAAATATGCAATAGATTTATTAAGGGAATTGCTGGTGAGAGCAAATGGGAAGAGAGGGGCTTGGAGAGCTATCAGACCAAGATTCGGGTATGATCCTGAGGGAAGAAAAAAAGAGTGGGCAAAAGCATTCCACACAGTAATGCAGTTCTAATGAAAAGTCAGCACAGGTGTCAAGGAGTCCTCTTGGAAGTACTTGAGCCAATGTTACCTGTCAGGGGAATCTTTTTGTCTCTCAGGAGCAGGAATCCTTTGTAAGAGGAATCCTTTGTGTCTCACAGCAGTAACCCTACTGTGCTCAGTCATGGGCTGGCAGCAGCCTATGGGAAGTGGGAACAGCAATGGATTTCCTACAGCTGCAGCTGAAGCCTTAGGTCAGTTGCACTCCTTGCAGTTGGAGATTGGAGAAGTGTATTCTCATGACCACAAAAAGTGAAATTGCCTCCATATTTCCATTCTTAGAAATCTTTCAAAGACTGAAACTAACAATCAGTTAGCAAGGTTTTCTTCTGAAGTAGATGGCAAGAAGTGTTTATTTTAAATAGTATACACTAGACTGTAAACTCCTTATCTATTTTTATGTTTTGCAGTGGTATTCGTTACACTTTTCAATTTTATGTATCTCCCACTATCCTCCAATGCCTAGTTCCTCTTTCAGTTACCTTCCACCATTATCTTCACCCCAAAACTACTCATTATAGTGTTTACTTTCAACTACTTTTCACCTATTAAATTTGTCCCATTTTTCCAGTCATATCTCAAATCTCACTTCCTTGCTAAAGTGATTTCCAAATTTTAATTGCCAATGATCTTTCTGTTCCCCAGCCTTACAGAGTACTCTCTAACATATTTTAGTATGTCATCTCATTAATCTTGAATTATATTCTGTTTTTTTAATGGGATAGGTACGTAAGTATGTATTATGTTATCTCTCCCATGATACATACCTTTAGCTTTACTAGTATGGGAAAGTGTAACCACGTCTTTTTCTGTTATTTCTTATAGGTCTAACTTTAGTTCTAGATAAGAAATAAACACTGAAAAGTATGTTTAAGTGAAAGCCATCTCAAATTTACATGATAATCTTAACAGTTGAAAGTAATTCTATAATGGATATTTTGATAAAATATATTATTAATCTACTTTGTAAATTTTATTTTTGTCACCTAAGATATTTATTTTATTTTGTTTAGCAGAGTATTGTAAGTCATTTTCATTCTTTGAGCATGAATAAAATAAAGGAAAAGAGAGGCATCTCCAAAACAGAAATCAACTTAAATCCTAACATATTCACCAAGATACCATGGTTTACATGTGAATAATCCACAATTTATCACATAACATAAATATATAAAAGTTATAAACCTCTGGACAAAAACAGTAACTTAGTTCTATCACAAGATCGGTTAATATTTCATGTTGATGAAGCACAGTTGTTTTTCTAAATCAGCTAGAACTAGTGCATCTTTAAGAACTGACATGATATTTTAATATGACTAATCATTATATAAAGCGGCATACTTTATAGTATAAAGAAAGTTGTGATTTACAGCGAAAGTAGAGATTGTATGTTATGATAATTTTAAAACAAACACTGCCAATGTTTTGTTTTTTTTTTCTTTGATTTCTAGCTCTTCTGTTCAATCATTGCTGGACTGCTACACTACTTCTTTTTAGCTGCTTTTGCATGGATGTGCATTGAAGGCATACATCTCTATCTCATTGTTGTGGGTGTCATCTACAACAAGGGATTTTTGCACAAGAATTTTTATATCTTTGGCTATCTAAGCCCAGCCGTGGTAGTTGGATTTTCAGCAGCACTAGGATACAGATATTATGGCACAACAAAAGTGTAAGTTAAAATGATTTCATGAGCATTTGAAATATAATTTTGAATGTGCTTTGCGTATCTTTGATAATTTTGCTATGCTAAAGTACATGCAAACATATTTATAGATTCTATCTTTTATTTACTTTTCAGATGTTGGCTTAGCACCGAAAACAACTTTATTTGGAGTTTTATAGGACCAGCATGCCTAATCATTCTTGTATGTATATATAAAATTGTTATTATAATTCAAAAAAGTGATGATCATAGGGTGCTTAAAATTTCCAGCAATAAGGTGTCATTCTAAAAAAAAAGAATTTGAATATTTTACAGTATATCATTTATCAGCATTTTACATATACTGTAATTGAAAAATACATGTATATCTTTTAAATCCAAAGCTATTACAATTCATTTGCCCCTCTTGATGGAGTATAGATGTCTGCATAACATGGAGGAAAAAGCATTTTTTGCTTATCAGTAATACCTCGGCATACTTCAACACAGAGAGTGTGCCAACCAGCTGATAATTTGGCATTTTAGATGTTTATGTTATTTAATCTTTTGTCGATGATCAGTCATCTTTGAAGATTAGACTGTCATCTTTATAGTTTTATCATCTTTATGTACCCTGTCATCATAAAGTGATTTTAAACTAAATTGCAACATCAGAGACAAGAACCCACTATTTCTCATGAACAGACAAGTCATATATTGAGATAGTCCTATTTCAGCAAGGAAGAGGGCCTTTTAATTCTTATTGGAAGTGGTTTCAAACCTACAAATTTGGCAGGCATTATATGTTCCATTCTAAATAAAGACATTTTTATATGTCTGAAGAGCATTTCTAAGTGCTGAAAGTTTTCAACAGTCTTTCTGAATATAATAGTCTGTCAAAGAATCTGGGAGGTCTGACAAGACTCTAGAGTGGAATGAATTGTCAGTAGAGAAGTTATGGCAATATTTTGGACAACTTTGTTCCATATGTGTTGACCATAAGCTAGTCATCTTTTTGGATTTCTTTTCCTGTCTTCCTCTTTCCTTTGAGTTTTTTATGGTTGTGAGGGTACTGCTAAATGGAGAAGGACCTGAAATGCAAAACAGAGAATTTTCATCAAGCTTTATTTTGCAATGGTGTGGGTGAAATCAAGTGCATTCATAAAGTATACTTTCTATTCATCACAAAAACTCATTTATAATTCTCAAAATAAATCAAACAATATTTTATAAAAGAAAAATCAAGAGCCAGATTTAAGTTAAAACAAGTTGAGTTAATTTATTATAACTCCAAAATTTCCAACCCACATAAGAATACAAAATGGTGTCCCACTCACATATTTTTATGGATTGCCCTGATATGAGTATTTCAGTGATGGCATATCCTGATTTTACTGATTTTCTCACCGTAGGAAAATCCATGTTTGCCATTGTTTTGTACAAGTGAAAGGTCCGTGGAGCAATGACTCTTATTGTTTAGATAAAAAGTAGCATGATAGAAATTATACTAAAACAACAAAAACAGGAGCATACTTCTCTAAAATAAAAAAGGGGAAGTATACTTTGAAATAATTTTTAACAGTTGCTTATGTAAGGCTAATTTGGATTATTTTATGGTAAGATACAGAAAATTTAGGTGAAATTATTTAAAAATGAGTCCTGCAAACTTTTCTAGAAGTCTAAATGAAAACTGTCACATTGTTCTAGTCTGGAGCTAATGAGCCAATTTATCTCCCATACAATCTCTGTATGATAACCATTTCCAGGTTAACCAGAGGGTCAGGCTACTTAAAAAATGAGCTAGGCCCCTCAGTTTTACTCTAAAATTAAATATTTCTCACCTTTTATAATCTCTTTTTTAAATACTAAGAAATTCTTAGATAATTATTGAATCAAAGTGAATTATTTATCTCCAGTTATCTTTGTTCTTCTGTGCTAATGCTTGCATGTTACTATTATTATTCAACTGTATAACACAATGTTGGATGACATTTTTCCTGTAGCCCAAGAATAGTATCTAGTTCGAAGATAAAGTCAAAGAGATATTGAACACCAAACATTTAAAAAAGAACCACCAACAGTTTAGGCCTGACTCTTCCCATTGTTCATACAATTAAGGAGAAGGACCAGCTATAGCCCTGTGAGAGGACTGGAGAAGGGAGCTCAGTGGATGATGGCTCAGAGTTAGGCATACTTGGCCTTTAGGGAAGGACAATGTTCTCTATTAGAAGTTTTTCTTTTCTCTACCAATAAGAAAAAATGATAGTGTTTCCCTAACCCCTGAAGACAAGATGTGGAGGAACACTCAAAAAAGTTTGCAGAGCATGGAATCAAAATAGTAAGATTAAAATTATCATCCTGATCTCACATTGCTAGAATGACTGTAGAATTTTCATGTGTCCCTGGGATATAAGAATACCAGATTATAATGAGCATTTTTTATGAGAGTTTGCCATATATCCCCTGATTTCGAGCCAAATGTGAACCTAGAGACTAGCACCTGCTTTTGTATGGAGTTTCTTGCAGGCAATGTGCTTACTGGAGTATTCTTCAACAGCAGGGACAGAAAAGATTATTATACAGTGTCCCTAGTAACAAAATGATGGGGCAAAACCCAAAGACTTGAGCTATTCTACATGCAAAGATAAGTTGGAGAAATGGAAAGAAGTTGCAGGTCTGCCTAGGTCGTGTGAAGATATGTACAATGAAGAGAATGGGTTGAATGGAGATATGGATATTCATCTTTGAAGAATAGAAGAGACCAAGATGGAAATGAAATACTGTGATCACCAGTAAATTATGTATACCATCAAAGTGAAGACTGTCTCTTAAGCCAAGACTAGCAATGGTAATAAGAACCAGACTAAACCAAAATTATATCATGCAGCTCCCCCATAACAACTGGTGGTCAGACCCTTCTACCCTCCAAGCGCAGAGTTGTGGAGCCTTAGCAGTAGAAGACCAGTATCTCAGAACCAACCACGCTGCCCCTACTCAAACACATATGTTTCAAGTATCTGGAAAGGAAAAAGAAGTAAACACCAGATTTTAAAAAATCTAAAATTACTGAAAGCTATGGCATGTAAATTTATGGCAGTCCCTGAAGAAAGAAAAGTAACTTCTATGTCACCAAAAAAAATCTCTACTTCACCAAGTAGAGATTCCTTGGTGAAGTAGGAATGTTCAAATGTTCAAATGATCAGATGAACATCAAATGATCAGATGTTCAAAATTGATCACCACTTGCCATTTTGGGGATAGAAATGACCTACTGATTAGGAATTTCCATCCTATGCTTTCGAATATCCTGCTAGGTAAAGACCCAAACCATATGATTAAGTTCACCATGTTAATTGGGTGCTCTGGACATGATAGAAAGATAAAGAAAATATAAGAAATATCTTCTGCCCACTACAGTATGAATGAGAGGAAAAAACACAACACACATGATAAAGAAAAGTATATAATTACATATAAGTGATACTGGTAAGATGTGGAGAGATCAGTATATGTATCATAGACATTCAAAAGTCTTCATTGAGGTGGAGGACCTTGTTTGTGGATGTGACAAGAAGCAGGTTGTACTTCATATGATTGCGAATGGGCAGAGGATTGCAAGTGTGAACTAAAGCAAGTAGCCCTTATAAGCATACCAGATTCTTTTTGAGGGAGAACAAAGAGAAAAACAAGAAGTAGTTAGCATTGTAAACCAGGCAATACCAGACATCAGCTGAAGTATCATCATTATTCACAGTATTCAAGAATCATCTTTTTAAAATATATTAATCACTTCTTAGTCCAGATTGTCATTAACTACTAAACAAATTTTTACCTCCACAAATAAACTCATCCATTTCTTCTCCTCCATGTTTATAGTCAGGCCCTTGCTATCCCTCACTAGGATGCTTAGTATTCAGAACAAAAATAAGAGGTTTTACTTTAATTTATACTTTATTTTGTTTTATCTTATTTAACTTTTATTTTAAGTTCAAAGGTACATGTGCAGGTTTTTTATATAAGTAAACTTGTGTCGTGGGGGTTTGTTGTATGGATTATTTCATCATGCAGGTATTAAGCCTAGTACCCATTAGTGATTTTACCTAATCTTCTCCCTCCTTCCATCTTCTACACTCAAGTAGGCTCCAATGTCTGTTGTTCCCATCTTTGTGTCCATGTATTCTCATTTGGCTCCCACTTATAAGTGAGAGCATGTGGTATTTGGTTTTCTGTTCCTGCATTAGTTTGCAAAGGATAATGACCTCCAGTTCCATCCATGACCCTGCAAAGGACATGAACTCATTCTTTTTATGACTGCATAGTATTCCATGGTGTATATGTATGTTTTCTTTATTCAGTCTACCACTGATGGGCATTTAGTTTATACTGTGTCTTTGCTATTGTGAATGGTGCTGCAGTGAACATGTGTCTTTATGATAGAACAATTTATATTCTTTTGGGTATATACCCAGTAATCGGATTGCTGGGTCAAATGATAGTTCTGTTTTTAGGTCTTTGAGGAATCGCCACCCTGTCTTCCACAATGGTTGAACTAATTTATACTCCTACCAACAGTGTATAACCATTCCTTTTTCTCCCCAACTTCACCAGCATCTGTAATTTTTTAACCTTTTAATAATAGCCATTCTGGCTGGTGTGAGATAATATCTAATTGTGGTTTTGATTTGCATTGCTCTGATGATTAGTGACAGTAAACATTTTTTCATATGTTTGCTGGCCATGTGTATGTCTCCTTTTGAACAGTGTCTCTTCATGTCCCTTGCCCCCATTTTAATGGGGTTGTTTGCTTTTTTCCTTCTAAAATTGTTTAAGTTCCTTATAGTTCTGGAATTAGACTTTTGTCAGATGCATAATTTGCAAATATTTTCTTCCATTCCATAGGTTGTCTGTTTACTCTGTTGATAGTTTGTTTTGCTGTGCAGAAGCTTTTTAGTTTAATTAGTTCCTATTTGCCAACTTTTTTAAAGTGTAGGGGTACATGACTTAACCTGGCCTGGCATAGCCTTAGGTCCTGTTTATAATTTGGTATCATATTGCCACAAAGAGTCTGTTCTGGAAGTTTTATGACCTCCTATTTTAACATTAATGCAGTCAGCTATTGTTTTTAAACCAGCAATCCCCAACTTTTTGGCACCAGGGACCAGTTTTGTGGAAGACGATTTTTCCACAGATTGTTGGGGAGGGGTAATTGGCATTAGATTCTCATAAGGAGCATGTAGCTTAGATCCCTTGCATGCACATTTCACAATAGGGTTTGCCCTCCTATGAGAAGCTAATGCTGCTGATGATTTGACAGGATGGGAGCTCAGGTGGTACTGGTTCATGGCCTGGGGTTTGGGAATCCTTTGTCTAAACCATAAAAGAGAGAGGGTATAACAAGGTGTTTTTGACCTTCCAACTCATCATGGCCAGGAACTCAGTTTTCAAGTTATTCTAGGGTCTCCTTGGCACAACAGAGTCTATTCAGTTGATTAAGGGCTTCAAATTTTATTTTTAGTTTACTTCTCAATCACAGAGCTATGCCTTTCTTGATTTATTTACTGCATCTTACTCAATAATCATCTTGCTCAATAATCAGTGCCACTGTGTTGCACAACTTTAGGAGTCACAGTTGCAATGTGGTCTTTAGGGAGCTGCATTCACATTGGAATCTCTGTGAGTGATGGACTCTAGAACTGTAAAACTTTGTGGCCCTCTTTTTGGTCACCCTGCAGTATAGAAGTGCCTAGTAAATCTTCAGTAATTATGTGTATATTTTAATTGAGCCACTAAAAATATCCATGGTAATAAATGAGGAAGCAAGATTAAGTGATCTTTCTGAAGCTATTTTTCTACCCCTAGCCTTGGGTTCCTAATATGCAGCTGAAGTTAATGATGCAAGCCCTACATAACACGGCTGTGGTAAAAACAACAATAACAATTTTAACTTATTTTTTAACAATTAAAAAAGGAAAATGCACAACATTCTGGAGGATAATCTTATGGCATTCCTATACCTACATTTTTGTGTTAAAATTAAATAAAAAGACATTTTAAAACCATGATTTTTACGGCAAAACATTTTATGCAAGGGAATGTATGGGTAGCCAACTACAGTGTGTGTGTGTGTGTGTGTGTTTAGATCTTGATTTTTAAAATATTAGTGAATAAGTAGCAGTATTTAATTATAGCAAGATATGATTATTATACATATGTCTGTTGCTATATAGAATTTGTTAGAAGTTTCTAGTACACTATACCAGAAAAAGTTTAGCTAAAACAAAGTAAATGTGAAATATTGTGAAGAAAACAATAGAAACTTAACAGAATAAATAATATTTATTTTCCAGAATAAAGACAAAATATAAATGAACCTTCAAATTTAAATAGGTAATTAGGAGCAAATTTTTTATGACCTTATATGAAGATTAAGATTGCTTTCACTGTTTCTCTGAACACATGTAGAAAGACTTGTGCTCCAGAAAAGAAATCTCTATAGAGCAATCTTTAATCCCAATCATTCCTACATGGAATCCTTACAGTTTATCCATAGAGTAAGGACTTCTAGAGTAAGAACTATAGACTAATGCCTTAAATGGTATTTGCTTATTATTATGAATGGAGTCCTGAGGCTTTCCTGGTTTGGGAATATGATGTAAAATGCCTTTGAGGTAATATATAAATCAGTAAGAACAGAATTAGTTCAACACTAATGTATTATTATGTATGTTGTTTCAAACAAATATTTAGGCTTTTAATCTGTTCTGATAAGTGTTAACTACTTAGGTATTTGAACAGTAACATGTTCTGCATTGATCTTACTAAAGTACTTCTTCAGGTGTTTGGTTCATTAATATTAAGAATCTCTTAGAATTCTGAAATATGAACCAGTGACCTCATTGATTCTATCTATGAATCACTACATTTAAAATGTTAAGATTGTGACTGTACTTGAAAGGGCCTAGCCTTGCTTTTGAAAGCTTGAGCTGTACAAAAAAGAGATGTCTAAATCTTTGTAAAGCAAGCTGCAAACTGAAGATAATTTCCATAATTTATTTCTTTATTCAATATTTTTAATCTTCAATGCTCAATTCTTTAAACTAAAACTATATAAGTGATTAGATTCAAGTACACAACTATAAAGAAGAGTTTGTAAAAATAATTTAACTTTTAAATAGAAACTGAAGTTTCCCCTAGACACATTCAGCATTGAAGAATAGCATTTGCTTGATTGAGGCAAACACTAATTAAGCTATGTCCAAATAAGGCATTTTATTTAAAAACTGTGAGCTTTCATTTGAATTTAAATCAAAACTCTCATAATTGTGTGTTGCTGTATCACTACTCTTACCAACTTCTTTTCAAATCTGACCAGAACTCCACTCACTTTTTGTTGTAACCTCTAATTGTCCTTTATATGTCTACAATCTAATTCCCTTTCACCAGGAAATACTTATTAAAACCTGATCAAAATGAATTTTTTATGACTCTTACAAGATGGGCCACATTTAGACATATCTGTTATTATGTAAGATATTCTTATTACATTTTTAATAGCACAAATTGCCAAAGATTGGAAAAATGCAAATATTACAAGACTGTGCAAGGTAAAAATATGAATAATATTCCATCCTACACTCATTCTCCCCATAAATACATTTTTCTTAATATTTACTCTGTATCCTTCTAGACGTCTGCTGTGTGTATATTTGATTATAAACTCAAAAAACCTGAATTGTCTATTATCTGTAATATATCATATTCATTTTTCCTTGTTAGAACATAGTTCTACCCTCTTTTTATCATGTATATTATGACTGTGTGCTAATTTATTTAATAAATTTCCTATTGAAGAATATGTAATGTATTTCCAAAGTTTACTTATTACAAATAATACTGCACAGAGAATCTTTATTCCAATATAATTTCATGTATCTATTACATAAAATTATTAGGAACTACTTCTTAGAAGTAGAAGTGCAAGTATATACAGATTTTAAAATTTACAAATTGTCCTTCAAAACAATTACTTTAATTTATAGGTTCACCAACAATATATGAGAGTGTTCTCTTTCTGACACTTTTGCCAATGCTAGATATTATTATCTACTGAGGTAGATAATAAAAATAAATGGTTCGATTGGAATGTATAAACCAAAAAGCATTGTGATAAACTAGGATTCCACAATAATGGCAGAGTTGACACTTTGGACCAAATCTTTGTTGTGGAGGCTGTCCTGTCTGTGCCATTATAAGTTTAGAAACATCTCTGGTCTCTACTCACTAGATGCCAGTAGCACCACTGCCACTTAAATATGACAACCAAAAATGCCTCTCCACATGTCCTCTGGGGGATGATATTCCCAGTTCTCTTCACTGGGAACCACTAGCCTAGACATGGATGTTAAGTATCTTGAATACGATTGTATTTTGCAGTCCTCTATAAATAGCATACAATGAGAAAAATCATGTGAATCATGGTTTGGGCACTGCACTTTAGATATCCACATTAAAGTTATATTAGAAACACTACTCATTGTAATTTTAAATGTTATGGATAATGGCATCAACATTTTAATTATGTGTTTTAGTTTAACGTCATTATATTTGTTGGGTGCATCTTTCAGTGACCTCTATGGTTCAAGGCACTTTAATACTCTAACCTTTATCCATATTATGTACTAATAAGCATTTCAGTACCTGTAACATTTTTCCACATTATTTTGACCTTCTTGAAACAATAGATAG
Organism: Pongo abelii; assembly: GCF_028885655.2. NCBI lineage: Eukaryota > Metazoa > Chordata > Mammalia > Primates > Hominidae > Pongo > Pongo abelii. The sequence continues at coordinate 154,047,938 of NC_071985.2, forward strand.
CTGGAATTCAAAATAAGGAAAAGTAGAATTACATAAAAACATAAATAATACATTGGTAGTTTCAATATGTTCCTGTATATGAGAGATATATTCTTACTGGAAATACCTTCAAAGATAATGTTCTTAAGACACATACTAGAAAATGTCTTAAAAGTTGAATAAACTCATAGAAATTAGAAATCCAAAAAATATTTTTAAAAACTCTTGGATCTCTAAAGCCCAGTTGGAAATAACTGGTTAAGATGAGATTCATCACTAGTATTTCTTTATAAATGTAGCTTTACATTGAAGGATATTACATAATGATATGATGAAAGGGAAAAACTATGGATGTTGGTAAAGCAAGATAGTCATTAGAATTATTATTCACTTTACATTCCTGTAGTCTTTTAACCTTTACAAAACACTTTTAATATATCTCAGTTAATCCTAATGGAAGCTTCTGTAATACATGCAAATAAAAATAGTCACAGCATTTCATAAAATATGATGTTTTACTAGATTTTTACACTATAGTACTGTAATCTTGACTTATCTACTTAAAAATACCTACAGGGGTTCTGCTATTTATAACTTTTTAAAGCTTTAGACCAATTGTTTGAAAAGGGCTGATTACACGAAGGCAAATTATGTGCATTCTTTTGTAGCTAACAGACAAAACCTTCAAGCTCCTATTCACTAAGAATACATAAAATCCTTAAACTTGGCCAAGAGCACAGTATAGATTCTAATCACCTTTAGACTTCTGATCATCCTCTGAAAGTAACACGATTTCCTTCTCCAAGGTGATCTACTACAAGAGGGAGCCGTTTTATTATTATTATTATTATACTTTAAGTTTTAGGGTACATGTGCACAATCTGCAGGTTAGTTACATATGTATACATGGGCCATGCTGGTGTGCTGCACCCATTAACTCGTCATTTAACATTAGGTATATCTCCTAATGCTATCCCTCCCCCCTCCCCCCACTCCACAACAGTCCCCAGAGTGTGATGTTCCCCTTCCTGTGTCCATGTGTTCTCATTGTTCAATTCCCACCTACGAGTGAGAACATGTGGTGTTTGGTTTTTTGTCCTTGCGATAGTTTACTGAGAATGATGATTTCCAATTTCATCCATGTCCCTACAAAGGACATGAACTCATCATTTTTTATGGCTGCATAGTATTCCATGGTGTATATGTGCCACATTTTCTTAATCCAGTCTATCATTGTTGGACATTTGGCTTGGTTCCAAGTCTTTGCTATTGTGAATAATGCCGCAATAAACATACGTGTGCATGTGTCTTTATAGCAGCATGATTTATAGTCCTTTGGGTATATACCCAGTAATGGGATGGCTGGGTCAAATGGTATTTCTAGTTCTAGATCCCTGAGGAATCGCCACACTGACTTCCACAATGGTTGAACTAGTTTACAGTCCCACCAACAGTGTAAAAGTGTTCCTATTTCTCCACATCCTCTCCAGCACCTGTTGTTTCCTGACTTTTTAATGATTGCCATTCTAACTGGTGTGAGATGGTATCTCATTGTGGTTTTGATTTGCATTTCTCTGATGGCCAGTGATGGTGAGCATTTTTTCATGTGTCTTTTGGCTGCATAAATGTCTTCTTTTGAGAAGTGTCTGTCCTTTGAATCAGTCTTTCTTAGTCGTTGCAGAGCTCATGTTCTGCACAGCTGAAGATATTTAAACTTCTCTGTAAGTGTTTGTCATATCCCTGTGTCCCCTTTAATATTCCCTGCAAAATATGAGTTACAAATTTTGAGAGAATGGACAGTCTGCGTGGCTTGGTCTTGATTTCTTTCTCTCATATGGAAACGTTGTGCAGTCTAGTTTCAGGGTTTCCCAAGGAATAAATATTTAAGATTCTTTTTGATGCAAAAATCATTTCTCCTGATTGTATCTGATCAAAATGACAACCAGCCCAGGCAAACAGGGACGCGTGGATACTTTACCTAGAAGTTAATGTTCTAGACCCTGTCTGCTGCTCAGCTTCTTTTTTCAAGAGCTCTCCATATTCAGTCACACTGGCTGCTTGACACTTCCTGAGAGGTTCTATGTACCTTCCCATCTCAGCACCTCTGCCCTAAAACATACCCTATCACTTCCTTCTGTTCATACCTCCATCTAGTTACCACTCATTTGTCTTTCAGATATCAACTCAAACAACACTTTCCAAGGAAAGTCCTGCTTGATTCATTAGTCCATAATAAGTCTCATTGTTAAATGCTTTCATAGAAGCCCATTTTTTTTTTTGGAAAACTTTTATCATTCTACAATTACACGTGTTAGTGTGAATAACCTATTAATATCTGTCTTCTCGAAGGAGTACTGTAAGCTCTGTGAAAACAAAACCTTATGGATTTTCTCCCAGTATATTATCTTTAGGGGTTAGCATGTAGAATTCACTCAAGTAATACTGTTGAATGAATAAATGAATGATGCACCATGAAAAGTTACTCAGAAATGATATTTTCTTCCCTAAAATGGAAATTTAAAGAAATAAATCATCATGGACATAAGATTATTTTGAGAAAAAATTTCAGAAAAGTATGTGCAGCATTCATTATAAACTATCACTTTTACTTTATTTACTTTTTTCTTAGAAAATCATTACTATATCTACCTATGTATATTAGTCTATCTACCTATTACATGCTTTCAGTAGGAATTTTAACACTGAGGTTTTACACTTAACTGAATGAAATGAAGTGCTATCTAGACAATGTCAGAAGTTTTCAAAAGCAATATGGATAGTGAAGAGTACAAACAATGGGTTCTTTCCATGCCCTGAATTTCTAATATGTAGATGGAGATAATGGTATCTACTCCAGATACAGAGATACTGTTAAAAAATAAAATCAAATTATTAGAGCATTTTTAAAAAGTCAGAAAAGGACAATTCTTAATAATTTAGGGAACAATCTTATATCTCTTCTATTTTTACCTTTTAAATGAAAGATTAAATTGGCAATAATTTTAGATATACCTTTGAATTTAATTGTGCAAGTTCTATTTTAGCTTCTCAGCAAGCAACTTATATAAATTTATATTAAAGTTCTTATACCTTAAAGCTTACAGTTTTATAAACTTCCTTTGAAATGTTTGATTCTTACTAACCTCTGTTCTTGTTTTCTATTGCAAGTATATACAAGAAATATTTTTCATTGCTTGTATCTTATGAAGAAAGAGTTCATTATGTAGTATTCATTATCACATTACATCAATTTACATTGTTGTAAATGCTCTTCACATACAGTTGTTCTCCTTCACCTTTATTCCTTTCCATGGTTTAAAATCATCTACAGTTAAAAACCAGTGACAAAGATAAACCCATGTAGCTCGCTTACTCCCGTGCGGGTCACTTTATCCTTCATGGATACAAATGTCCAGTTCTCTCTGCCTTTTGATTCTGTTTTTGAGACTAGTAAATTATTCTTTCAAACACTAAAAAAAACCACTATTAAAATATTCCTAATAGAAACATGTTAAAAATATAAAGTGCTAATATTATTTTAATGCCTAAAATGATTATGTATTAGGATGGGATTTTAGCCATAATTAAATAGAGCAATTATTTAGCTATAACATGAGGATTAATTTCCTAATAGACAACTATCCTGCCAACTTGTTGACTAAGAATTTAGTTGTGGCCTATCAGTGTGCCCAAGTCTTAGATTAATGAATTTATATCATAAAATCCATGAATGTTTAGTTTCTGTTAGATGCAAAATATTGAAAGTTGTCCAATGTGTCTATCCACATCAATAGATGTAACTTTATTATTTTTCCCTACTCAGAGTTATTCCTGGAGAATAATTATATTTGGATAATTTTAGCTATATTTCTTAGTTTCTGTTGCCATATATTATGTAATATTCTGTTTCTAATTCTATACTATCATGTCACAATCTGCAAAATTTGAGACAAAATAAAAATGTAATTTTTCAAAATGTTTAGTCAAATTAATGGCTAAATGCTCCTTTATGAAGGTTATTAAGGATACCTGGGATTTAAATATAGAGTCTATCCTTCATCCTTTTATTTATTCAACAAATGATTGTTGAGCATCTTGTATATTCCAAACACTGTTCTAGGCCTTGAGAATACATCACCAAATAAAATAGAAAATAGTCTTTGTCCTTGTGGACCTTGGATTCTAGATTAGGAGTCATCAATGAGCATGGCTTGTTTTTGTAAATAGTTTTATTGGGATACAGCCACACTCATTTGTTTGTTTATATATTCTCTGCTTTAATGGTATGGCATAGTTGAGTAGTTGTGATCAAGGCCATATGTCTCTCGAAACCTCAAATTGTTATTTTCTGGACTTCTACAGAAAATGTTTACTAACCCCAGCTGTATACTAGAGAAATGTAAGAAAAGGTAGCTATCTGCTCTCATAAAATTCCCAGAATTTCATAATGGATTAATTATGAATATTCCTGCTTATATTCTGCATACTCTATGGGTCACCCTTTGCAATATAGTTATTTCTTTCTTTCTATAAACTTCTTGAAGGTAGCCAGGTTTATGACCTACAAATTACAATTCTACCCCAGAGAACTTTCAACAGAAATGAGGAAGCGTTTACGCAAATGATAAATGCTCAACTTATTCTTGAATTTTATCTATTTCAGTACTTATTTTGCTGATATCACTTTAGAAGAAAGTCCTGAAAGTGGAAAATATTTCCTTCCTCTATATTAAGAACATATTGGCCAAAAATAAAGACAGACAAATATAAGTTCTGGTATTTTAAGATGCTATTGACAGGTCCAATGAAACCATATCACAAAACAGTAATTATCCAATTGTTGAATAAATACACATTATATGTGGTTTTGGTCACTTCAAATTTTGAAGACAATATGGAAGAACCATAATTCTGTATGAGTGTTGTAACCACTACTGATAATAATTGATGTTTGTTGAGAACTTAAATATTAGGTACTATTTGGAGTACTTTATATTAATTATGTAATTTAATACACACAACCTATGAGATAAGTACTAATACTATCCACATTTTACACACAAGGAAAGTAAGACACAAATAATTAAATATATTAACCTTCTTGTAAGTATGAAAACTAGAATTTGAACCTATGAATGTGGCTCTAAAGTCCATTTAGTCCATTTATTTTGAAGGTGCGTTTGTTGCTTTCTTAAAACTGTCATATTATGTAAGAAAGTGGTTTTCAAACTTTTTGACTAAAGACCCATCAGTAAAATGTATGCACCTCACTAAATGTATGTTTATATCTTGAAAATGTCTATCATTTATTAGTTTAACTAATATTTTATGTAAATTATCTTATACAGTATATAAAGTATATTGTAAAACATACTTTAAAATATATATTTAAAGAATGAAAGATGAAATAACAATATTTAAAATAGATCAATATGATTCTCACTAAAATATTAGCATTTCATTTTTTTAAATGAAATATTGATTATACTTTAAATGCAGCAATTCAAAGGTATAGATCTAAGTTCAATACTTGGTTTAAATGACTATCAGGGAGCTGCAACCTCAAAAATGCATTAAATCTGTACTTTCACATTAGATGTAGCAGATCTACCACTCTGGGTACTCTGTTCTAATACTTATTTCTTCAAATCTTCAGTGATGTTTTATTATTGCACTTTCTAGAAGTTTTTAGTGAAGGAGTATATAAAGGAATACATTGAAATTTGGTGCCATTGTTTTATTTGTTTTCCATGTCTTACTTCATGGGTTATTACATTATGTTCTATGTATTATTTTAGTTAATTTTATCATGAAGAACAGAGATTTTCTTCAATAGTACATTATTATTATTATTATTTTTATTATTATTTTTTTTTAGATGGAGTCTTGCTCTGTCACCAGGCTGGAGTGCAGTGGCATGATCTCAGCTCACTGCAACCTCCACCTCTCAGGTTCAAGCGATTCTCCTGCCTCAGCCTCCTGAGTAGCTGGGACTGTAAGCACGTGCCTCCACGCCCAGCAAATTTTTTTGTATTTTTAGTAGAGAGGGAGTTTCACCATGTTTACCAAAATGGTCTCAAACTCTTGACCTCGTGATCCACCCTCCTCAGCCTCCCAAAGTGTTGGGATTACAGGCATGAGCCACCGCGCCCGGCCAATAGTACATGATTTTTTTTTTAAACTTCCACTATTAAGTAGAAAACATTACTAGAGACTTCTAAACGTTTCATGAATATGCATAACTTTAAATATGACTGAAAACTGTGGATCTAAATCCATGCTTCAAATTATCTTCTCAATACTTTGAGTTTTGTAATACCATTTAATCAAATCTGATTAGATCTTCACGGATTTTAACCATGATTGGCTTATATGGACTTTTTACGTGGACTTGCAGCCTGGCTGGCACATAGCATACTGTAGAAGTAAGAAAAATGTCAGTTTGTCATTTTTTTGTTTGTATTTTCCTTAATAGTATTAATTTTAACCCACAGTGCACTTGGAGACATCTTAAGTCTTATTTGTCCATTTCATTAGGATTACTTTATTAAAACTAAATAGTGCGAGTTGACAGGCATGCATGTAATATGATGCAGTAGGCTGAAAGATAAAGAGGGTGGACTTCTCCACCTTGAGGAACAAATATAGCCTCCAGAATGGCTCAGATCTGACATGGGACTCCACTCCATAGACCATGGAAAAAGTGAGGACACCAGTATCATTCATATTTTAAGTATTAAAGTTTAATTTTTCCGTGGGAAAATATCATCTGGAATTCGAATGTGTTCTTCATGTACCCCAATTTATATTTTCTTGACAATCCACTTTGGAAACCACTATCATGAAATGATTATACAGTTATATTTGGACTCTAAAGGATGGAAAGCTTTGTTGTTCACCAGTACAGGAAAAATTACCACATTCTTTAATCCCTTGGCCACAGAGAACAATGAGGACAGATGTCTCCAGTAAAGGATAATTAGCACAGTACACTAAATCCTGTTGGCTATTAACAAGGCCTTCATCACTGGTATCACGACTAATTTGGATGAACACTAATGCCAAATAGCTAACCATATTAATACTTATTAATATGTTGCTCTACTCCTTTATTTCTCAAACGCAATAACTGTTAGCTACACATGTAAATAAATGTCTGTACAATTAAATTCTTAAAATTGTAGATGTCAGTTTAGCTTCTCTTTATAGTTCCTTCATCTTAGTTTGGTAGCTTTGTAAAGTGCTCAGGAGCATAAACTCTATAACCTGTCTACTGGGTATGAATATTGGCTCTGTTACCCCCTAATTGTATTGCCTTGGGCAAGTTATTTGACCTCTTTCTGCCTCTGTTGCCATAAATGTGAAACAAATGTAATAATAAGAGCAACAACAGAAATAATAATGGTAATGGTGATAATATTAAGGCAAAAAATGCTTATCCCGTTAAGTTGGTGAGTGGGTTAAATAAATTAATAAATAAAACAGACTTGGAACAATGTCTGGCACATAGAAAGCACTCAATATCAGCACTCAAAAATTTAATTTTGGGGGGTGTGGAGGTGGTCATTCACTTGAGTTTCAATATAACAGTAGTTTTTAAGTGCATGCAGAATGCCACATTATCTCAGAGCGATTATTCATCTAATTGGGTTCCTCTGTAGTCAATGCCTGGTAGGAGAACATTGCTATTTTCTAAAGTATAAATATCAAGAGTTTACTGCATTTTTGTGATACTGTTACTATCACAGAGTGATCTATTAAAATGTTTCTCCTTTTGCGATATAAAGAGCCTACTTTAATATATTTATTATGGTTTCAGATGTTTCAATGTGTTTCAGATCACTTAATTTTTTTTCACATAATTGTAGACTGCACTCCCATTTCTCTGAGGTCTGCTTTCTGCTGAGCTGAGTGTTGGTAACCTCAGCAGAGAAATATATTTTAGCTCTGTAGATACTCCCAAGTGTGCTAAATCCTGACCCTAGTGAGTGCTGAACATGATGAGGCTCATGGTGTTAGCAGAGAGACGCTTCTTAGCAGTGTCATGTAGCTATATTAGGGGGTGAAAGTTATTCTATCTTTTCTACAAATCTGACAATAGGTGACCAAACACTGTGGCATCATACTTGCTGTGAATTTTGACAAATGTACTAATACCATTTTATACCTGTGCTTTATACATTTTATTTCTAACCATTACTTTACTAACAAAAGGTGTTTAACAGGTGCTGGCTCAATCCGCTGCTTCCGGACACAACTGTACCATGTGTACCAAGGAGTTTCCAAAGAGAAAGAGTTCTGCCAAGCCCAAATGTATCATTTTCTGGGTTCAATCCTTTATGTGCCCTTTCATAGACTACATACTTTTAGGACATTTTATCAGTTTTAGCACATACACATATATTCAGTTTCCACAATAGTTGGAACATCTAAAAATTTAGCCCCTCTTCCTTTGAGGTCTCTTTCAAACAATTATAGATCAGCCTGTGTGAAGAGGGTGACATCCTTGGGGTTTTCCACTAAGAAGCCAATGTCCTCAGATTATAAAAAGATCAGATGTGAACAAAATTTGAAAGCTATGAAGTTAGGATTGACATGAAGGATGCCAAGTGTAGTTAAATTTTAGATAAACAATGAATTAATTTTTAAGTGTAAATATGCCCCTAAATATTGCATGGAATTAATATTAATATTTGGAACCAAGATACTGGTATCCTATATTTTTATTTACAACATCTGGCAATCTTATGTGAAGGACCTATAAAGGTAAGAATTTTACAGAAGAAATATGGTAGGTTCTCTAAATTCGTATTTATTTTAAACTGGATTTTAAATCTTATACAATTTAATATTACATTAAACTTTTTAAGATTTAAAATCCAGTTTAAAATAAATACTAATTTAAAGATAATAAAAACTATAATTATAGGGTATTTCATTATATACATATACACATTGTACTTAGTCCATTGTCACACCGCTACAAAGAACTGCCTGAGACTGGGTAATTTATGAAGAAAAGAGGTTTAATTGACTCACAGTTCCTCAGGCTGTACAGAAAGCATGGCTGGGAAACTTGCAATCATGAAGTGAAGGAGAAGCAAGTACATCTTCACATGGTGATCGGAGAGAGAAAAATAGTGAAGGGAGAGGTGCTACACCCTTTCAAACAGCCAGATCTCATGAGAACTCTATCACAAGAACAGCAAAGGGGAAAGTCTGCACCCATGATTCAATCACCTACACCAGGCCTCTCCTCCAACACTAAAGATTACAATTCAACATGAGATTTGGGTGGGGGCACAGAGCCAAACCATATCATACCTACACACACATATATGTACATGTGCATATATTTCTCCCTATATTAGTTTTCTATTGCTGCTATAACGAATTACCACAATTCAGTGGCCTAAGACAACACAGACGTATTATCTCACAGTTCTTCTGTAGGTTAGAAGTCTGGGTATAGCATGACACAGCTGGTTTTTCTGCTTAGAGTCTCACAGGGCTAAAATCAATATATCAGTGTCTCTGGAGGGACTGGGGAAGAATTCGTTTCCATTTTTATTCAGGTTGTTGGCCAAATTGAGTTCCATGCAGTTGTGGGACTAAGACCCCATTTCCTTGCTGGCTGTGAGACGGAGCTCCTACTGAACCTCAAAGGCCTCCCACCTTCCCTGACTCATGATCTCATTCATCTTCAAAGCCAGCAACAGCTGTTGGTGTCTTTTCCTGCTTAAATTTCTCTGCCTCAGCTTCGTTTTTGCCTTATCTCTCCCACCAAATCTCCTCTGCCTCAAAGGCTCATGTGATTCAACCAGGTAATTCAGGATCACCTCCCTATCTTAAAGTTTATGACATTAATTCTAACTGTAATATCCCTTTTGCCATATTCACAGGTTCCAGGAATCAAGGTGTGGACATTTTTTTGGAGGGGGAGCCATTATTCTGTTTTTCACACACCCAATTTTCTGATACTCTGTGATAAGCATTGTAACTAAGGCACTTAATATGGTAATCTCAATTGGGAAATGGTTAAAAAAAAAAAATCAGACAGAAGACAAAACCTTTACTACTTTGATTCCAATTTAACTCATGGACAATTAATAGAGCATAATTTAAAATTTTGATGCTTAAATTAATAACTACATAGGGCCAAGCATGGTGGCTCATGCCTGTATTCCCAGCACTTTGGGAGACCTAGGTGGACAGATCACTTGAGCCCAGAAGTTTGAGACCAGCTTGGGCAATATGGCGAAACCCCACCTCTACTTAAAAATACAAAAAATTAGCCAGGTATAGTGGTGCACACCTGTGGTCCCAGCTACACAGGAGGCTGAGGTGGGAGGATCCCTTGAGCCCAGGAGGTTGAGGCTGCAGTGGACTATGATTGCACCGCTGCACTCCAGCCTGGGCAACAGAGCAAGACCCTGTCTCAAAAAAAGTACATACATACATACATACATACATAGCCATTTCTGCAGTGGTATAAGGATTGAGAATGAACAGCTGTTGTATATGGCTATTCAGTAGGCCAGTCAGTAGAAATCCATCCATTGTTCATAGCAAAAGCAGATCTGTCCTAGGCCAGTTGACTTAAAGGTAATAAAACTATTTGAAAGAACAAAGACGTTGTGATTATGACACATCCTTAAATGAACCAGATTCCATTTGATATATATGAAAAATTTAAGCATGGGTCTAAAAGTGCTGTAAGAGAAATCCTTTCATTTTTTTCGATAAGATCTAACATCAGCATATAGATGGCTTCATCAATTATTGAGAAAAAGACTAAGAAAAGAAAAATGACTGATTGGGATGCTTCATTTTGAAGTCTGATTTTGAAGCCTTTGGGTTGAAGGTACCTGTAGCTCTAAATCCTTCAGAATTAGTTGTCGTTCTTTCACCAACTCATCTACTTAAATTTCTTGTTTTTTTTAAAGACACTTAAAAATTTTAACACACTGTCAAACAACAAAATGTATGTGCTAAGCTTTGAAATACATGAAATACATGAACTGCATGTATCTGAAGTTAAGAAACAGGTCTCTTTATAGATAAATATCACTTAAGATGAAACAAAAAATGACTTTAACTTTAAAATATTGCTTTACCTCAAGAGTTAAGTGTTCATGACTTTGAGTGACTTTTTTTTTCTTCACAGCTATTTTTATTCTCTTCTGTATTCCGAAGTGCAGCATTGAATTTCAAAGTTCTTATACTTGCCATCTAAGGTCCTTGCCCTGTTTATTTCTATCAAAGTATCATGGAACCCAAGTTGACAATCTAAAATCATTAAAAAAAAAAATAAGACAAAAGTGATAATGAAGGAATGTTCATTTACAAATCATTAGTTATCCCTGGTGCTTTTTTGGCGCTAACATTTAGAGATTAATAAACAGACCACAGTGGATTAAATAAGCACACACAGATATGCACTAAGGAGTAAAAGTGCATCTCATTTAAAAAGCACTATTTTCTTAATTCAGATGAATACCAATGATTTTTCTTACATTTTAAAGATTTACCCAAGTCTGCTATCATGATGTTAGACACTGCCATATAAACATAGTGCTGATAGTATCTTTCTAGCTGCTCAACCCAAAATGGAGACTTTTATCATCTTTCCTCCAAGTCATTACCTCTGGGTTAACTGAAAATTGTTTTTTATTATTAAAAATGCTTTCTAATTCTTTATCATCTTTTTTTGAGGTATCCTTTTTTTTAACCTCATCTCAAACCCTTCATACCTATTTCATAAAATTCCCCAAAGGTATTTTTCCATACCATGTAAACTTTATTTCCACCTCTAGGTCCATAAACTCATGTGCCTTTAGATGTCTTTAGGTGATACTGATTCTTTATTTAAAGCTTTGACGCTGTTAGAAAAAGGATTTGAAGTAGCTTATATATTTATGGATAAAGAGAGGACACAGACAATATAAAGGAGTAAATGTGAGTTTTGCCAGTTACCTCAAATTTGCTGAATATTTTAATATGACATTAGGGGCAACTGGGAAAACCTATATTTTTCTTTATTTACCCCAACTTTGCTCAATATTGTAATATGACTTTGGATCATATCATTCAGGAAATTTTGAGTAATGAAAGAAAAACATATTCTAAATAATTTTAGATAAGTATTTTTTCTGGTAAAAGTTATTATTCTGATACAAAGTTAAAGAAAAAACTTGTTATGACTGTTGTTAAATGGCATGGGAGACTTTATTCAGGACTATTGTGATAGGTGTCAAAACTATGGCAGGGGAGAGGCAGATTGGCCCAACTGAAATCAGGGCATTTATAGCCAAGGTGCGAGTTAAGGGTAATGGAATAATTACTTAGAAGAGACAACATAAGTAAGAGGAATTCTTGCTAAACTGACTTAACAGGATTCCTACTGAATGGCAATCCAGGGTGAGCAAATATCAAGGATGTGAGTTAAAGACTTTGATTAGGTATTAAGAATGATCAGGTATCAGAAGTGAGGAGATTCTCTCTAAACTGACTTATCAGAAATTTTACTAAAACTGGACTGCACAAGATCAGACACTGAAGCCCAAGGTCAAGGCTTAACTAGTAGTGAAGAGGGCTCACAGGAACCTGGCTAAAGGTTGGTCAAGGAGAGTGTCAGTTTTTTAATGACTAAGGCAAGGGAAGAACACGTTGGCATACAAACTTTGCGTTGTGCAAAACAGTAAAGAATACTCATCATTCTCTACATTTCCATAAAATTGAACTTAGGTCTGATTTTATCATTTGAGTTTCAGTTTTTTTTAATATAAGTACATGGCAGGGAGTATGTAGGCAAGATGGCATTTAAACAGAGTGATGAGGGTATGAGCCATGGGAATATCTTAGTGCCAAAATTCAACTGCCCTATGGCATGGTGCATGGGGTACTGGAGAAACTATGGCGAACTCACTGTGAGTGGAGTGAAGTGGTCAAAAGATAGAGAAGTAATGCTTGGGGGAAGAGGTATAGCAGAGATCAAATCATTTCAGACCTTAAACCCCACTGTGCAATCTTTTACTTTAACTCTGAATGACATAGGAAGCCATTGGAGGATACTGAACAGGAAAAAGACCTGACTTACATTTTAAAGAGATCAGTTTGACTGCTATTATGAGATCGATTATAGGAAGATAAGGATGGCAGAAGAGAGATCAATTAGGAGGTTTCTGAAGTAGCGCAGAGGAGGCATGATGGTGGCCTGTTTCAGGATAGTGTCTGTGGAAATGGTAAGTAGTTAGTGGTCATATTCTGAATATGTTTTGAAGGTAGAAATAAGGAGTTCACTGACTGATAACTTGGAAGAATAAGGTAACATTTTTTTGAGATGCGGAAGGTTGCAGAAAAAAATAGGTTATTTGCGGGAAGAACAGCAGTTTGGTTTTTGACTTTTCTTTAATTCACAATGCCTATTAGACTTCCAAATGGAGGAGTTAGATTGGGCCAAAGGACAGACAAAATGGACACGTAAGATTAGAATGAAGGTTTAGGAAGTACCTGTCTTGGGACTTAGCATTTAAACTAGAATTTAATCAGTTATAATGCATTAGTAGATCAAATAATGAAGGGACAAAAAGTATTCTATAGAGAAAAACAGCATAGGGAAATCCTCAAGGCATGAGGAGCTAAGAAAGTGATATTCCTATAAACAATTGATAAAGGCGGCAGGAGTATAGTAAACAAAGGGAAGAGTGGCATGAACCATTGGGTCTGATCACCTAGGAAGTGAGAGTACATAGATAGATCCAATGACTGATGTTCACAGTAATCATTTATTTCTCTGTGTTGTCCTCCTTCACCTCTACTGGTCATTCAAGACTGCTTAGAAATCCCTATTTAGGGTGCAGTCACCTGTGTTCTTTCATGACACTATGTAAACAACTACATGGTGCTTTCTGAACCGTGTTGCACTTGCCTGTTTTCTGGTCATCTCCTCCAGTATACTATAGGTTCTTTAAGGAGAAAGCCTATAGTACATAAATAATTATTGAACAAAACAGTAAATAAACCTTTGCACTTCAAATAAAATCTAAGTGATAATTGTCCCTGTCCTCCTCACCCAACTCATGTCATGCCACTCTTCGCTTTGTTTACCATACTCCAGCCATCTTTATCAATTGTTTGTAGGAATATCACTTTCTTAGCTCCTCAAGCCTTGAGGATTTTCCTATGCTGTTTTTCTCTATAGAATACTTTTTGTCCCTTCATTATTTGATCTACTAATGCATTATAACTGATTAAGTCTGGGTTTAAATGCTAAGTCCCAAGACAGGTACTTCCTAAACCTTCATTCTAATCTTACATGTCCATTTTGTCTCTCCTAACAGTTCTAATTTGTGAATTAATAGCATTTGTCATGGTTTGTAGATTTATAAGGATTGTATGATTATTTGTTTACTATCTGTTTCTCAATAGAATATATGAGAACAAAAGACCATGTCTGTTTTAATCATTAATGGTTACCTAGCCCTTGCCACTGCACCAGACACTTAATAGGCCCTTTAAAAAATTCTTAGCCTAAGTGAAAATAAAAATTTCCACATATTTGTATTATTATCAATGAATGTGGATAATATAATCAGTATATTTGTGATTTTTGGATAACATGAAACTATAACGCCTTTTGATAAACATGTTTTAATCTGTTTTCTCTTAAATTTGGGAAAATATGAGCTAATGGAATAAGAATTAGTCTCCCACTTGCCCAGCAGCACCTGGGTTTTATAAGTATGTAAACATTTTCCATTTTTTACAGAAAAAATGTACTTTCAAGATTTGGATCACCTCAGGGAATGTTCCATTTCCTGTCTTCACTAGTTCAGCATGTGATGTAGAAGAGCATATCCAAAATGAATGTGAACTTCTGAGAAACCATTAGCAGTATGAGCAACTATTTTTCAAACTCAGTTTTATTGAAAACAGAAGTTTAAGAAACTTAAATAAATTACTATTTATGTGGAAAACTTGTGGATCTAGAGAACAGCTTTTCTCGTTGTTTACTTTATCTTCTAACTCTTTCTTTGTTGAGATAACAAGATCAATATAAATACCTCATAAAAATTATTTAAAATTCTTCAAACCAATAATGGGTAGGCATATATTATTAAGACTAACCAAATTTTACAACTCTTATTTATAAATATATGGGCATATATTTATAAAATTAAATACAGTTGTTTCCAAATTTATACAAAGAAGCTATAGCTATTGAACTCTAGAAAATACTAAGTATTCCAGTTTCATGAGTATGAAAGACTACTTATAAAATTAAATATTATTTAATTGTCATTTCAGTTAATTATTTGAGCATACAAAGAGGATGGAACTATCACCTAAATCAATTTCAATATTCTTTATCTCACCTCTACAATTGCTAAAGTATGGAAGCATTACTATAATTAGGATTAATTACTCATATAATTAGAAGTAATGGACATTTGGAAACAGGAAGTAGAGACTAGACCCCTTATTCCTCTGAGATTTCTTCTCAAGGACCCCTCCATACAAAAGTGGCAACATGAAATTCTCAGGCCCATTATTTTATACTGTTGTTTGTAATACTACAATATGCTAAATTTCATTTTGAGAGGCTACATAAAACTTATTAGAATATAGAAAAAAGAAATGTTTGAAAACTGTAAGCTTCTGAATTACTAGTGGAAGAATTAGCTGAAAATTATAATGTTGCACTTTGCTGTTGTCATTTCAAAGTGTCTTTGGAAAAATCTGCTCGAATTAATAAAATAGATTTCATAAGGGATTAGCCTTCCAACCATTTCTATAATATTTAATATTTTAAATTATTGGCATGCTCATATTAGACTATCTATACATTTAACATATACCCCTCATTTAGCCTTCTAACACTGCAAATATGACTTGGAGTTCTTCAAAACTAGAGAAAAAGGAAAATAAGAGGAAACTTTCCATAATGCAGTCACAATAAAAATAGTGACAACTCTCCAATTCCATTTAGCCCATATTACAAAATACAAATAATAGAATGTGTTTATTAACACTTATTTGCCCAACAACAAACATTTAATTCATTGATTAACATTTTGAAAGCATCCAAGGTTAAATCAAGGAAAAAAAATATTAACATTTGTATTAGGAGAGAATCTAGATAAATCATACGAGATAAACTACATTCAAACATTTCCTCACAATAGAAACTGAGAGTGTTTTGTTGAGTTTTCTTATTTCTTTTCAATCTTTCAATTTTTCTTTTCCAGTCTAAATTTTTAAAGTGTTCACAGAATTATCACTAACACGTTTCTTCAAAGAAACAGTATAGAATTTACTGAACAAAAATTTGTTTTCTTTAGTGTTTATAAAGCTTTCCAAACCAAAATTTAACTTAATGTATATATTAATTAATATATACATATTAGTGGCATATTAGTGGCATATTAGTGGCAGCAGATGATACTCATATTAGTGGCAGCAGATGATACTCATCAATCTTTAGGTATGATGATAACATCTGAAGAAGTTTCATAAACAGGTTGCTTTCAGTACCACTTGTACTTATAATTTTCAGTGATATTGTAAAGAACTGTATAAATGCCATGATTTTTAGTTTCTATCTTATTGAAATCTTTACTATTTATTTTCTTTATATGTATCTAATTTAAGATGAAAACTATCTCTTCTTTGAAATTAATTCTTTTTCCAGGTTAATCTCTTGGCTTTTGGAGTTATCATATACAAAGTTTTTCGTCACACTGCAGGGTTGAAACCAGAAGTTAGTTGCTTTGAGAACATAAGGTAAATGCGTCTTTAAGTTCACCTTTTTTTTTTTTTTTTTTTAGTAAAAAAAAAGCTTTAGTAACTCAAAGTACAAATAATTTGGGGAATTATTTTTAAATGATTGTTTCATACTTTACCATATTTAAAAGATGCATTGGAAAATAGCATTTAGTATGTATATTAAGACTATAATTACTGCAGATTAAGTGGTAAGAAGCAATTTTTTCAAACATACACCCCTTTGAAAGGGAAAAGACGATGACTGTGTTTTAAGGCAAGGAAGGCCTTAGTGATTTTCTTTTATAAAATGCTTTTCAGAACTTAGTAACTGTTTCTTTCTTGTTATCCCTAGTTTGTATGTTGTCATGATTTTTCCTTTACACCCACCCTTCTGCTTTAAAACTGATTTATTGAAACCTTGAAAATGATTTGTTCAGGAAGAGCTGAATTATGCTATAGGGAACACTGGAAACCACGGACTATTTGTGTTGCTTGGGAACACTCCTGTAGTTTCAATACCTTGCACAAGATTTATAGTTGGGATTTAGTAAATGTTTGATCGAATACTTTCTTTTAGTCCTCACTAGTTATGGTTTCATGTAGTGTACTGGTTTTAATAAAGTTGAAAATGACTCATTTTCTGAGGTACACTGCTAAAACATCTACTGCAATAAGGAATGATTGGACTAAAAATGAATGAGAGAATAATCATTAGTTACTTCATTTCCAAGGCAATGTCCTTAGTGAGCAGGATAGAACACTGTTTTACCAAAAGTCACAGGCATTCTGCTAAAAAGATGTAAGAGTGCGTATGTGTGTGTATTTTTTCTTTAATTTTTAAGAAAACAGTATTCTGTAATGAATTTATTTTGACATATTTTTGTATTGCAAAAGCAAAACAAAAAAAAAACAAAACCCTATTTTTATATCCTACACGTTCGTTTCTTCTAAACCTGAAAGAAAAGCAGAGCCTCCTTTGATGTAATAGATATGTGCTGACCCCAGTCCACATGGTATACTTTTCAGAGTTTCTTAGGGAAAATACTTCCTAACAGATATATGTCTTACCTCCAGGAATTCCTGCAACATTACATTTGAAATCAAAGCATGCACACTGCAGTACACCAGACAAAAATATTTTAAGATTAAGGAAATTACTTAATCTTAAACATAATTCCATGTTTTGGTAATAGCAATTTGACTTCGGAAGCACACCCCTGCCACGGTTCAGTAGCATACCCTAAAGGCTGTCCCACTTAACTGCAGCACAACTTAGCAGTTTTGAAATTCTACTGCGTCTATTTGTAAAAGGTTTCTTGGTTATACTGAAAACTCACCTCCCACATAATTTGAGTAATTTGGGAGACGTGTTGACTATACATGGCTTTCTTCACTGACACATTTCTTATATGTGATAGGTCTTGTGCAAGAGGAGCCCTCGCTCTTCTGTTCCTTCTCGGCACCACCTGGATCTTTGGGGTTCTCCATGTTGTGCACGCATCAGTGGTTACAGCTTACCTCTTCACAATCAGCAATGCTTTCCAGGGGATGTTCATTTTCTTATTCCTGTGTGTTTTATCTAGAAAGGTAAACAATTTCTTATTTTGGTGGTTCCTAGTATATTCATGTAGCATCAGTTGCCAAATTGATAGAAAATTCTTACTCTCATAGATTTATGACTTCTGCCTTTATTGCCTAAATCGCCTAGCTGTTCATAGGAAAATATGCTTTTAAAAGAACCTTGGTATTAGGGATATAAACATAACTTAAATGGACATATTCTGAGCTATAATACTTTAGAAAACCATATATAACAATTTATTGTGATTTGAAAAAAAAATTAAATGTGATTGTTATGATTAACATTTCTTCCTTTCCTTTTTTTAATTTTTAGATTCAAGAAGAATATTACAGATTGTTCAAAAATGTCCCCTGTTGTTTTGGATGTTTAAGGTAAACGTAGAGAATGATGGATAATTACAACTGCACAAAAATAAAAATTCCAAGCTGTGGATGACCAATGTATAAAAATGACTCATCAAATTATCCAATTATTAACTACTAGACAAAAAGTATTTTAAATCAGTTTTCCTGTTTACACTATAGGAACTGTAGATAATAAGGTAAAATTATGTATCATATAGATATAGTATGCTTTTCTATGTGAAATAGTTCTGTCAAAAATAGTATTGCAGATATTTGGAAAGTAATTGGTTTCTCAGGAGTGATATCACTGCACCCAAGGAAAGATTTTCTTTCTAACACAAGAAGTATATGAATGTCCTGAAGGAAACCACTGGCTTGATATTTTTGTGACTTATGTTGCCTTTGAAACTAGTCGCCTACCACCTTGGTAATGAGCTCTGTTACAGAAAGTGGAACATAAGAGAATGAAGGGGCAGAATATCAAACAGTAAAAAGGGAATGACTGTTACAATAATAAGATGTATTTTGAATGAACTGTTTTTTCTGTAGACTAGCTGAGAAATTGTTGAGATAAAATAAAGAATTGAAGAAACACATTTTGCCATTTTGTGAATTGTTCTGAACGTAAATGTCCACTAAAACAACTTAGACTTCTGTTTGCTAAATCTATTTCTTCTTCTAATATTCTAAAAAAAAAAAGGTTTACCTCCACAAATTGAAAAAAAAGCAAAAAAAAATCTGTTTCTAAGTTTAGACTGAGATATATACTATTTCCATACTGATTTCACAGACTGTGACTTTGGATATTTAATCAGTAAAATATAAATGTATCAAGATATAATATTGTTTATGCTTATCAATGTAAAAACAGTGTAATAAAGCTGAAGTATTCTATTCTATTACCTTTCAGTGAATTGGAAGTTATACTATCTCATTAGTGTATTTGAATCCTTTATTATTTTTAATTTTAGAAATATCGCAGTTCACATTGCAATATTCCCTTTAATTTACTATTTTTAAAGGGGTATTATAAATATGAAGGTATTTATAAAGTAAATTGCTATTTTTTCTGTTCAGAAAAGTACACATTTAAAATTGTTATTGTTAACAAAGAAATCATGGAGAACTGTAGAGGTTTTCACAGTGGATCCATTTTCTGACAGTTTTCTACTATCTATTAAATCATATCTGCTTAAATATATAGCTTCTATCTATCTTTAAATCTTCTCATTAAAATGTAGAAGCAGTGACTTTGATCTCAAAAATAGGTAATTTTTCTTTGCCTACCTGTAAAAGTGTGCCAATACACTAAATTTGTGATTTTAAATTAATTTCTCCAGCTGTTGAAATGAAGCCTGCCAAATCTTGCTCTAACAAATAAAATGTTATCTAAATGAAGCAATTCTGCTACAGCTTTGCTGAATTCCTGTTCTCAAGAAAGATGAGCTACCTGCCAAAGGGTCTTTTACATTTTTAGGGAATCCATGATAATAACTTCTCATTATCTTCTAATTTCTTACATGGTAAGCCTGTGACCTATTATTATCAGTGCCATTGCAGGATAATGTTATAGAAATGTGATATTGAAAATACTCATCTGTTTAATAGATATATTCAAACCTTCGTGTGGTAAACAGAATAATGCCCCCTCCCAAAAAAATGCCCATGCCCTACTCTTCAGAACCTCTTAATATGGTAGATTACATGGTGAAGAGAATTAAAGTTGCAGATGAAATTAAGGCTATTAATCAGCTGACCTTGAGATGAGGAGATGATCCTAGATTATCCAGGTGGGCCCAATGTCATCACAACGTCCTTATAAATGAAGGAGAGATTCAGAAGAAGGGCAGGAGTTACAGTGATGCAGTGTGGCGCAGACTCTACCAGCCATTGCTGGCATTGAAAAAGAACTCCACGAACCAAGGAATGAGGACAGCCTCTAGAAGCAGAAAAAAGGGTAGGAAATGTATTCTTCCCTGGCATCTCCAGAAGGGAGTCAGCCCTGCTGATACCTTTGTTTTAGCTCAGGGAAACCCATTTCAGACTTCTAAACTCCAGACCTATAAGATAATAAGTTTATGGTGTCTTAAGCCGAATTTGTGAATAATCTGTTACAGCAGCCATTAGGAACGAATACGATGGAAATATTTATGTAATAAGATCTTTGGAGATGAACTACTGTTCAAATCATTAGGGCAAGCATTCACCCAACTGTCTTCTTTTCATCCACCTTTCCGTAGATATCATTGGACAAATCTTATACTTGTTAGTATGACAGTTAAGAGCGTCTCATATCTACTTTCCTCCCCAGTTTTCATTTTTGCCTGACAAGTTTATTCAGTTATACCAAACACTTTACCTTTCCCCAAATTTGCCATGGTTTACCAAATTCCCCTTTTCTGGAATTTCCTCCTTGTGACAATCATTAGTCTGGCAAATATTACTTGCCCTTAATGCATCTTTCTTTAGGAAGCCTTCTCTGACTCACACAAAGAATTAATCGCTTCTACCTTTGTCTCACCACTCTATCTAGTACTTATCTATTTAACATGTATTACACTGTGTTGTAATTATTCAGCCCGGCTCAGGACATTCACTGGATGGTGTTCTGTTACTCCTTAAACACAGGTACCCTTTTTATTTTGGGTTTCGTGAATCAATGGTACTTATCTTCTGTTGCCTCCTGACCACATGTTTGATGTCATAACAGGTCTGCACCCTCTGAACAATCTGGCCTTTGCTCTTTTGCTTTACCTATTCCATTCGGGAAGCCCGCTTAGCCAAGCCTTCATGCTTGTCTCCCACACACCATGCAATTAGGTGGAAAGGGATGACCCAGCAACTTCAAATTAGTAAAGTAGAGAAGGCAGAGTAATTAGGCAAGCAATATAGCCTTGAGCATATATTATTCAATTCAGTTTTTTCAGAAAAGACATTTTTGGAGGATTTGTAAGGAGCTTACCAAAATGATAAAGTCATGCTTCATTTTCCATTTGGTTGTCTTTCCTCATGTTATTCCTTATTCTACTTCCTCATTTGATAGTGAGTTAGGTAAATATTAAGAATCGAGACTCAACCACCTTAACCTGTAAAATATGTCACAAGATCATCATTAAATACTAAGTTACAAACTCTTCTTTTCTTCACAAACAAACAAAGGGGGAGTTATAAAATCTCAGAAGATTCAATCAAATAACTCAATACTTTAAGCTTGGCCTAAAGCAATGAGATGGACAGACAGCAGGGAAGTATAAGATAAATTCTCTGACTGTGTGAAAACTTGCTATTAACTAGAAATGTAATAATCCCCTAATAAAAAATATCTGTTGGTTGACTGATTACACTGTAGTTGGGAAAAATTTATTTACATGAAATATAATAATTAGAAATAACATGCGGGTCTATAAACAAATAATCCACAATCTTCATACTAGGCATAACTAATAAGCCTTTCATAATTTGGTGATGACATCATTTATTCAGTCCTTTTCAATTTAATGCCAGCCCCATAAAATTAAATGCTGACTCTGCATCATTAATTTTCTATATATTCTATCTAACTTTCTATGCACATCTTCACTGCCCTACAAAATAGGGCCCATTTGTGTGTATCACATTATTGTGTAATTTTTCCAACATGAAATTTTTGAGGGAAGCATGAATTATGAATTCAGTATGAATCCAGAAGTAGTACCCCATTGTTCAAGTTTTCCCCCTACCTGGAATGTCTTCTCAATGCAAATTTTACCCATCATTCAAGACTTGACATTATGAAACTCTCTGGTCAATTTGGTCCTTATTAATTTCCACAATCGCTACCACTATAGCACTTACAGGGTGTACACGATAACATAGCACTTAATAAGAATCATTGTAAAGTCATCATTCAGTGCTCAAGCTTCAAATTCCTAGGTTTTAGATTACAGATAGGAATTAAATAACTTGGTAAAGGCATTTAAAGAAAATATTTCTTTCTTGAACGTTGATACAGTTTTGAATAGTTAAACTGTGCTATCCCATTTAATTCTCACACTAACATATGCAATTCTATCCTTGTCTTTTCAACGTCAAAAGTGTCTAATGTCACACAGGTAGGAAATAGCAAAGTTAGTTTTCAAACTCAAAGCTACATCCCCTGCTGCTCCCCTACAGGAGCTCTCACAAACTTGCTCAGACTCAGATAAGGATTGAAAATGGCTGGATTCATACCCAAGCTTTCTGCCTCTGTAGGGTATGTTCCACAGCTATACATTTGTATAGTGTAAGGATAATATTCCAATTTACAATTATGTTCTCTTGAGGCTAGATGAAGCATGGCATACTTTTTTATTTTTTCTTTGACACCAAGTTTTGCCCTTGTTGCCCAGGCTGGAGTGCAATGGCGCGATCTCAGCTCACTGTGACCTCTGCCTCCTGGGTTCAAGTGATTCTCTTACCTCCACCTCCTGAGTAGCTAGGATTACAGGCACGCACCACCACGCCCAGCTAATTTTTTTGTAATTTTAGTAGAGATGGGGTTTCTCCATCATGGCCAGGATGGTCTCAATCTCTTGACCTCGTGATCAGCCCGCCTCGTCCTCCCAAAGTGCTGGGATTACAGGTATGAGCCACCGCGCCCAGCCGACATACTTTTTTAACATGGGATTTTAATGTCTTTTCTACATGCATCTGTGATTTGAAATAAGTGCATAGCATAAGTTTTAAGTTAATGTGTTTTTATTATTTTTCTCTCCGCTTCACTGCCCTTTCCTTGTACATTTATTCCCATCCCCCATTCCTACTCACACCCTCAACCAGGCAATTCATGTTAACCAACTGTCATATATTCTTGCATATTGTTCTTCCTGTTCATATCACCATATTGAGAACATTAATATGACATCACATTATAATAATGTCTACGTTGCCTGCTTTTCTCACTTGTTAAATTAACAAGTATAGCCCATTAATTCATTTAATGGCTGAATAATATTTTGTATTGAGGATGTACCATAATTGCACAGCTGATATACAATCTGAACCAATGCAATAATATATTGGAAGGGCTCACTGCCTTTCAAAAATAATGTTCCCTATGCCATACAGTTTGGTTTTGTTGTTGAAAATACCAAATGCTAATGTTGTTTTTTTTCTTAAGATGAATGTGGACCCATGTTGATGAGCCAAAACATCATAACCCTTTCATTGATATAAAGGTTGTTTGTTGTTTCTAGTAAGTATTCAGTGAAAATCATACTGTTGGTTTGAGATCCACAAAGCTCCTTGAGCATTTTAAGTGAAAAGGATTTGAATTATTTACCCTACATTGATGGCTCGAGCAAGCATTAAGATTGGTAAGCAGTCTGAAAGTACAGAACATTTTACCTGGTATTTCATTCAGACATTGCACGTCACGGGTTTGTATGATAGTTATGATTAATATAAAATGAGAGGGTTAGTTTAGCTGCAATGGATCTCTTCTGGTGCCAATGTACTATGTTTCTAATTCCAACCCCCCATTTTGAGGCAATGTAAATAATAAAGTCTATAAAGTATATTACAATTTTATGCACTCAAAAATAAGGAAAAAAATAATAGGTTTCTTTCAAAATTGTCCTTAAGAAATGTGGTTTTATTTCCTATCAGGCTGCAATTTGCCATTTATGAACATCTAAGGGCCAGGCAGCTCAACCTGAAAATGATTATTTTCTTTCTTTTTCTTAATGTATCAGAAAGTGGATCTAAAAGAACCTTCAGTATGTAGGGGGGTTAATTATCTTGGCAGTCAGTTAAGCTTTGGAAGTTTTAGGTGATAAGAACAAAGCCCTAAAAAAGACTCCCTGCTACTGCTGCCTGCTGTGAAGAAACAGCCATGTGTTGCCACCACTGCAAATATCGCTCAAATTACCCCAAAATTCCCCTGCTTTTCTGTGCATCCTGGCTCCTGGAGAGTGGCACTGTGCCAGTGAGGTCATTTATTCTGTCACATCAGCCTACACAGCAATCATGACAACTATATCTTTCACTCAATCTAATGCAGGAGGCTTTTCTACAAGACCTTAGATGACCTAAGTGAGGAATGTAATTATTCAAAACAACAGTGCTTCTTTTTCCTCAAGTGCTGCCAACTTCTCTGCAGAGCCACCTAAATGCTCCCCAATTTTATCTTCCCACTCAGATCAATTTCTCAGATTCCCCTAAAGGAGTGTGTAAATAAACAGTCACCTCTCACATTTTAGAACTTTACTTTCAGAGAGGCAGTAACAGCGGTGTGGATGCAAGCTCAGATTCTGCAGTCAGACCACCTTGGCTAGAATTCCCTTCCTAACACAGTTGGTTGTATAACCTTGGGCAAGTTACAAACCTAGACCTCAGTTTATCACCTAGGAAATAGAGATAACAATGATATAATGTTGTTTTCAGAATTAAATCACTTAATATATGGAAGATAATTAATACAATGATTAGCACACGGCAAGTGGCATCTAAGTATTGGCTATTGTTATTATAACCCGCATGAACAATTACTGACCATGCACTTACCAGGTACTAGTGACTGTTCTCAGTATGTGGTGGAGTTAACCAGTAAAAATCATGAAAACTGAGAAAAAATAAACATAAATATCTTGTTCAAAGTGAAGATCTCCACATTATTGATTTATCAGCAAGTTATTTCTGAAACAAGGAAGGAAACAGTAAAAACAAAAGTGAGTAATAATAAAGTCAAATTGTAGATTTACTTTCTTTATTTTCTATCAGCCCCCAATCTAGCTTCTCCCACCGCCCCCATTTCACCCCACCCAAAAACTCCAACTTCAAGTTTCATTGCCTTTTAATATGGAGCTGGAAGTATGCCAGAGAGAAGTTTAAATGTTCGACTTTGTTGATGTGTTCCCTGGAGTGCAGTTGCAGCCCAGGTCCCACATTCTCTGTACACACAGAAATCCTGCCCCTGCAGGTGCTAATGTCCTTCAGTTAAAATTAAAGTGGTTTTACTGTAAAGAATTTTCACCAATATATTTTTATTTAAATATAAATCTTATTAGCATTTACATGAAACTAAAAAATATTTTCTCTTTTTTAAACATAGTGCACATAAACAAAGACATTTTGGTATTCTCAGCTTTCCACTACTACCATAAATAAGGAAAAAAATTCACACTGGCATTTGGGTATTTTTTTCAGCATATTATATATATATTATATATATATATAAAGAATATATGTATAAAGAATAAATATATATATTCTCGGTTCAGGACACTTTCCAGTCATTTCATTTGCTCTTGCCTAATTTAAGACGACAGAAAGTAGGCTCCTTTAAAACACAATCCTGATATCTTTAAAGGAAAAAGCAAATGAGCTATTTTAATACTTGAGAAAAACTGATAAGGGAATTGCCAATAGAAAAGAAGAAATATTCTTTAATAAATACCAATTACTTGTTTGTAAAATGCATTTGGCTTTACCTATTTATGATATTTAAATGTTCAGCACTGTTTCCTGAACAATAGATTTCTTTGTGACATAAAGGGAATTTCTAACTTCCATATTTAGTAAACTAGATATTACAAATTTTTGAGATAAAAATTAACTAGGAATTTTATCATTTGCTAATTTGAGAACTCAGATTTTCATTATATCTGCCACCCTCATCTGCCAATCTTGTTATTTTGATGAAGAATGCTTCAGAGATTAGAAACATAGTTCTTTATTCTTCTATGCACTAAAGTGTAAGACATACTTGGCATTGTGTGATTTTTTTCCAAACAAATTTGCATTCATAGATAGAATAAGCTGAATAAGTCTACACAGTCAAACATTTTTTTCTGCTTGCTCCAATAACACTAACAAATAGGAAGCTCTTGCTTGCTCCCCAAAACTCCATTTCCTTGAAAGCAGAAGTGTAACATTACTTCTTAGTATCCTCCCATTTTCTTTGCGAGACTCAGAAAAGATAAATGGATTAATATATATATTTTTGACTTGGACTCGATGTGAATTTCTTACATAAAGAATTATGTACATATGGTCATCTTACAAAATGAATTTAAGGTGCTTTACAAAGATGGATAAAATATAAACTGATAATACGAATATAAAACAAGAGAGTAGAGTCAAAGGAAAAACAAGGGTACTGTCATAAAACGGAGGTAAAAACTTTAATAAAATATGAGTGCTTTATTCACTTAAGTTCTGTCCTGTTATCTGTTGCTGTGTAACAAAACCACTCCCAAATCAAATGCCTTAAAACAGTGATTCACTATTGTTTCTCACATTTCTGTTGGTTGATTGGCCTCAGCAGTGTAGTTGTCACCCAGAGTTTCTCATGCAGCTGTGGTCAGATATTAACTGAGGCTACAGTGATCTGACATGGCTGTCGACCGTAATCTTGACAGCAGCTGCCCACCAAACACCCATTGACGGTCTCTCCATGTTATTTGGGTTTCACACAGCATAGATTCTGGGATCCTTGAGGGAGCACCCTGAAAGCAAGCATTACAAAAGGTTCTAGTAGAGACTGAAAACCTTCTTATTACCTAACCTCAGAAGTCATATCACTTACTTTTGTGAAAACAGTCAGTCACAAAGCCCACCCAGACTTAGGAGGAAGGAGAAATAGATCCACCTCTTAATGGAATACTAACAAGGTCACATTGCATATTAGCATTTGGGAATGGGAAATATTATTGAGGTCCTTTTTAGAAAATACAATCTGCCATAAGTTTTTTTTTTTTTTTTTTTTTTGAGATGGAGTCTCGCTCTGTCTCCCAGGCTGAAGTGCATTGCAGTGGTGCCATCTCAGCTCACTGCAAGCTCTGCCTCCCGGGTTCACACCATTCTCCTACCTCAGCCACCCGAGTAGCTGGGACTACAGGTGCCCACCACCATGCCCGGCTAACATTTTTGTATTTTTAGTAGAGACAGGGTTTCACCGTGTTCACCAGGATGGTCTCGATCTCCTGACCTTGTGATCCTCCTGCCTCGGCCTCCCAAAGTGCTGGGATTACAGGTGTGAGCCATTGCGCCGGGTTCTGGGATACATGTGCAGAATGTGCAGATTTGTTACATAGGTATACATGTGCCGTTGTGGTTTGCTGCACCCATCAACTCATCATCTACATTAGGTATTTCTCCAAATGCTATCCCTCCTCTAGCCCCCAGCCCTGCCATAAGTTTTACGCTCTTGCTAGTATCTATATATCACAATAATATCCTTACATTAGACAAAGCAAAGTATTTTATAGGACTGTAGTGTCCTTGAGTGTAAACCAATGAAATTGCACCAAAGAACAATTCAGTTAAAGCAATAAAAGCCATAAAAATCCCAAATTATATGAGCTAGATAACTATTTTATGCTCTTATACCTTTACTCAGGGGTATATTTTTAAAATCAGTATCAGTATTCTCCATATTGTAGTCTAGTATTTTCAACACAAGTATTCTGATTGCTAGTAATAGGGCCCTATTTGAAAAAAATTAATTAATAAAGGCATTCTATAAGTAGAATTCTTTTTAGAAATCCTACATAGTTTACTCATTCTCACTCTCCAACTACACCACAGACTTGAGTCAGCCAGTCAATTATTTTAATATATAAAAGTTTTGAGAATTATCGCCATTTAAAAAAAAACAAATCCAAATATTGAATTAGTTTAGCATAGTTTTGCTGCACCTTTTAAGACTCAGAACACTTCTTTTTCCCTTAGTATACCAATTAAGATATGAGAGACCAAATAAGATATGAGAGAACATAGATCACATTAACATGATATAATACAGAATTTTCACATTCTTCCACAATCATCCATCCATAATTACTCACTCTATGATATGATTTAGATGTGTATCCCCTCCAAATCTCAGCTTGCAATGTAATCTCCAAAGTTCGAGGTGGAGCCTGATATGAGGTAATTAGGTTATGGGGGTGGATTCCTCATGAATGGTTTAGTGACATCCTCTTGATGATAGGTGAGCTCTTGCTCAGATAGTTCATGTGAGATCTGGTTGTTTAAAGGAATATGAAACCCACCCTGCCGCCCCCAGCCCTTTGTCCTGCTCTCACTACATGATGCACCTGTTCCTCCTTCACCTTCCACCATGATTAGAAGCTTCCCAAAGCCCTCACCAGCAGCAGATGCCAGCACCATGCATCTTGTATAACCCGCAGAACCGTGAACCAAAATAAACCACTTTTTGTTTCACACGTTCATGTGAAGAGACCACCAAACAGGCTTTGTGTGAGCAATAAAGCTGTTTATTTTACCTAGGTGCAGGTGGGCTGAGTCCGAAAAGAGAGTCAGCAAAGGGTGATGGGATTATCATTAGTTCTTATAGGTTTTGGGATAGATGGTAGAGTTAGAAGCAATGTTTTGTGGGCAAGGGGTGGATCTCACAGAGTACATTCTCAAGGGTGGGGAGAATTACAAAGAACCTTCTTAAGGGTTGGAGAGATTACAAAGTACGTTGATCAGTTAGGGTGGGGCAGAAACAAACCACAATGGTGGAATGTCATCAGTTCAGGCTATTTTCACTTCTTTTGTGGATCTTCAGTTGCTTCAGGCCATCTGGATGTATACGTGCAAGGCACAGGGGATATGATGGCTTAGCTTGGGCTCAGAGGCCTGACATTCCTGTCTTATATTAATAAGAAAAGTAAAACAAAACAGTGGTGAAGTGTTGGGGCAGCGAAAATTTTTGAGGGTGGGAGGGAGAGATAATTGGCAATGTCTCTCAGGGCTGCTTCGAGCGGGATTAGGGGAGGCATGGGAACCTAAAGTGGGAGACATTAAGCTGAAGGAA
Organism: Pongo abelii; assembly: GCF_028885655.2. Classification (NCBI taxonomy): domain Eukaryota; kingdom Metazoa; phylum Chordata; class Mammalia; order Primates; family Hominidae; genus Pongo; species Pongo abelii. The sequence goes on from NC_071985.2 coordinate 154,077,393, forward strand.
GATTCTGGGGTAAGGTGATATTGTGGGGTTGTTAGAAGGAACATTTGTCATACAGAATTATTGGTGATGGCCTGGATGCGGTTTTGTATGAAATGAGAAACTAAACGAAAGACAGAAGGTCTGAATAAGAGAAGGAGAAAAATAGGTGTTAAAGGACTAAGAATTGGGAGCACCCAGGACGTCCAATTAGAGAGTGTCCAAGGGGGTTCAAGGTTATTGTTTGCTTGGTTGGCAAGTTTTTGGGCTCTATCCTTGAGTTTTTTTATGTTGCCATATACCAGGCCAGACTGATTTAGGTAAAAACAACACTCTTCACTTAAAAATATAGAGTCCTCCTTTTTCAGCAGTGAGTAAATCAAGGCCTCGGTGGTTCTGGAGGACAACTGCAGCTAAAGAGTCAACCTGGGATTGGAGAACAGATAAAGTTTGTGATATATCTGTAATGCTAGCAGAGAAGTCATTAGAGAGGCTGCAGAATGTTGTGGCAGCGGTTGAGATGCCTGCTATTCCCGTTCCAAGTGCAATAGTGGAGGCAGAAAGTCCTAGACCCACAAGTAAGGGGATTAGTGGGATGACTCTTTTTTGTCATGTTGATGTCATGAGGGGGACAGGCAGTTGTTCGTTCCCATCTGCAAACTGGATTTTGAGGGTAAGGAAGACTAGAATGCATGTGCTCGTCCAGTTGGCAGGTAGGCGCACGTAGGTGGAAGAGCCACATAAAAAGAAGAGACCTTGTGTCAGGCAGAACTGGAAATGTAAAGTGAAAACGTGAGAGGGTGTACTGCAAGAGGAATCCTGCACCCAAAATCCTAGAGATCCAGCAAGGGTAGCAGCCGTTAGAGGTTGTAATGGGGATTGATGGTGCAACTGCGTAGAAGGAGGGGTTCAGTTTTCATGGTGTATGAGAAAGCACATAGTGTCTACAAGTAACCTTTCACTGCTATTTATGGGGCTGGGTATAAGCAAGCAAGAGGAGGGGCTAGGAGGAGATTCAGACAAGCAGGGGGAGGGTAGCCAAGGATGGAGTGAGATGCAGGGTAGGTGTCTTCCTGAACAATAGTGACTGCCAATGGTTTTTAGTTTGTCAGTAATGATAGAGGGCTTATCAGTAATGTGAAGTTGGAATGCTCTCATCTGTTTGGTAAGGTGTGTGGCTGGGCTCTGCAGATAAAGAGTAAAGGAACATTTGGACAGTGTAAGGTTGCCTAAAGGGATTCCAGTAGGCTGCTGTTGGGAGATGCATAAAGAAGCGGCAACAGGGATAGTTGTTTGTGTAGTTAGGGATCCAAATATGGGGTGGGTGGAATTGACATAAGGAGAAAGGTGCTGTAAGTAGACGCAGAGAAGTGTGGCAGCTTGTTGGTGTGAAATGTCTGGAGGATTCTCATCAAATCTGTCTAGAAAGTAAAGAAGTTCCTCAGACAGGTATAGATGAGGGCTATTAAAGGAGGTTCTGAGGTGCAGGGAGACAGGACAGGTAGCCCAGTCAGCCTGTAGAGTGGGGATGGCTGTGTAAAAGCAGGAAGAAAGGGAAACGCATAGCCAACAATTCTTTGCTAGAGAAGGATTGGAGGCAGTGAGGAGAGAGTGGGTGAGATTGATAGTATGCTGGAGGTAACTAGGGAGAGGTAGAGAGTGGCATAAGAATAGAAATGAGAATAAGAGTGAGTAGAAAAGTAAAGAACAGAACTTCATCAGGGTGGAAGTATTGGAGGGTGCTCTGCCACCAAAAATCATCTATCCACTCCAAGAGGGAGTCAAGAGTGGCAGTTTGGGGATAGCACCAGGAGATATCAGCTGTGATGTCTTGGAGAAACAATGTAAACTGACAGTGTAAACAAGAGCAGGTCATTTATGAGTAGTTGAGAATGGTGAATAGGATTATGACTAGACAGAATATAGTAGGGATGACAAGTTTTTAGGGCACAGTCAAAGTAGTGGAGGTGACTGCTAAAGCCCTGTTGCAAAAAGTAGGGTAAGGATGGATAGACCTAACAGAATGAAAGGATGTATTAGGCTCATAAGTGTTATTACTGTTCTTCATAAATGCGAGTGAGTTTAGGGGAAGTAGGGGAGAGTACTTGTGACTTCCAGGAGGAAGAGGAGATATCAGGCTGGCTGGCTGATGGGCACGCAGCTTTAGCCTGGAATGGTGAACCCAATGGGAAGGGTCCTACAGGTGGACAGTGGTTGGAGTACTATAGATGACTAAGTAGGGTCTGGTTCATCGAGGTTGTAGAGTTTGAGAGGTCAGATTCTTAACAAGAACTGATCGTCCAGCTAGGGTGTCTTCATGTTGCTGGGAATCTGGAGTAGGCAAGAGAAGATTAGCAGCCTGGCAAATTTCCTGTCTAGCCTGCTAGAGGACTGGAAGATAGTTACCTAGAGGGCTGGTGTCTGGAATGAGGTTGGGGCCAAGTAACAATGTGCATCCATATAAAAGTTCAAACGGACTGTACCCTGTAGCCTCTCGAGGACAGGCTCTAATTCTGAGAAGGGCAAGAAGTAAAAGTACTGTCCAGTTCTTTTTAAGTTGGAGGCTGAGCTTGGTGAGGTGTGTCTTTAAAAGACCATTAGTTTGTTCTACCTTTCCTGAAGACTGAGGACAATAAGGAGCATGAGGTTTCCACTAAATACTAAGAGCCTGAGAAACTGCTTGGGTGATTTGACTAGTAAAGGCCGGCCCATTATCGGACTGTATAGAGGTGGGAAAGCTAAACTGAGGAATTATGTCTGACAGAAGGGAAGAAATGACCACAGTGGCCTTCTCAGACCCTGTGGGAAAGGCCTCTACCCATCCAGTGAAAGTGTCAACCCAGACCAAGAGGTATTTTAGTTTCCTGACATGGGGCATGTGAGTAAAGTTAATTTGCCAATCCTGGGCAGGGGCAAATCCCTCAGCTTGATGTGTAGGAAAGGGAGGGGGACTGAACAATCCCTGAGGGGTAGTAGAATATCAGATGGAACACTGAGAAGTGATTTCCTTGAGGATAGATTTCCACGATGGAAAGGAAATGAGAGGTTCTAAGAGGCAGGCTAGTGGCTTGTAACCTACATGGAAGAGGTTGTGAAATGACAACAGAATAGAATGGGCCTGTGAGGCTGGAAGGAGATATTTTCCTTGGTCTAAGAAACATTTGCCTTGTGTGGGAGGAGATTGATAGGTAGAAGTTTCAGCGGGGGAGTAGGTGGGAGTGACTGATGAGAAAGAGAAAAACTGGCTGTGAGGGACAGAAGTTGGAATTCTAGCTGCTTCTTTAGCTACCTTATCAGCATAAGTGTTGCCCTGAGCAATGGGATCTGATGTCTTTTGATGGCCCTTGCAGTGAATGACTCCAGCTTCTTTTGGAAGTAAAGCGGCCTTGAGAAGAGTTTTTATTAAAGAGGCATTAATGATGGAGGACCATTGCATAGTGAGGAAACCTCTTTCAGCCCATATAACAGCATGGTGGTGCAGGATATGGAAGGCATATTTAGAGTCAGTATAAATATTGACATGCAGTCCCTTTGCAAGGGTGAAGGCTCGAGTTAAGGCAATGAGTTCTGCTTGCTGAGAGGTAGTGGAGGGGGGCAGAGCGGTAGCCTCAATGATAGATGTGGAAGATACTATAGCATAGCCTGCCTTTGCTAGTGAGTGGCGATTAGGCCTGGTGGAACTGCCATCAATAAACCAAATGTGATCAGGGTGAGGAACAGGAAAGAAGGAAATATGCGGAAATGGGGTGAATGTCAGGTGGATCAGAGAGATATAATCATGGGGGTCAGGTGTGGTATCTGGAATAATGTGGGAGGCCAGATTGAAGTCTGGGCCAGGAACAATGGTAATTGTGGGAGACTCAATGAAGAGTGAGTATAGCTGAAGGAGCTGGGGAGCAGAAAGTGTATGCATTGGGTGTGAGAAACAAAATAGATTTTGGAAGTTATGAGAGCTGTAGAGAGTGAGTTGAGCATAGTTTGTGATTTTGAGGGCCTCTAAAAGTATTAGGGCAGTGGCAGCTGCTACACGGAGACATGATGGCCAGCCTAAAACAGTAAGGTCAAGTTGTTTGGACAAAAAGGCTACAGGACGTGGTCCCAGTCCTTGTGTAAGAATTCCAGCTGCACAGCCCTGCACTTTGGCTGTGTGTAATGAAAAGGGTTGGGATGAGTCAGGGAGAGCTAGTGTGGGGGCAGTCTCTAAAGCTGTCTTGAAGGAACAGAAAGAGGAGTGGGGAAAGGATTTAGGATCTATGGGGTCAGCTAGGTTTCCTTTTGTGATTTTATATAATGGTTTTGTTAGGATGGCAAAACCAGGTATCTAAAGTTGAAAGTATCCAACCATGCCTAGGAAGGAAAGGAGTTGTTTTGTAGAAGGTGTTGGGGTTTGAGAGATCAGTCAGACACGATTGGCAGGGAGAGCACGTGTGTTTTCATGAAGAATTATGCTGAGGTAGGTAACAGATGGGGAAGAAATTTGAGCTATGTGGGGGATACGCAATATCCTTTGGAGAATAAATGTTGAAGGAGCAGGAGAGTGTCTTGTTGAGAAGATTCAAAGGAGGGGCTACAAAGTAGAAGATCATCAATATATTGAATAAGATGAGAAGCAGAGGGGTGGAATGAAAGTAAATCATGAGAAAGAGCTTGGCTGAAGTAATGAGGGCTGTCCCTGAAGACTTGCGGCAGCACAGCCCAGGTAAGCTGCTGGGACTGATGTGTGTCAGGGTCAGTCCAGGTAAAAGCAAAGAGAGGCTGGGATGAGGGGTGCAGGGGAATAGTGAAAAAAGCATCTTTAAGGTCAAGAATGGAATAGTGGGTTGTGGAGGAAGGTATTGAGGACAAAAAACTGTATGGGTTGGGCACTACAGGGTGGATAGGCAAAACAATTTGGTTGATAAGGCACAGATCCTGAACTAACCTGTAAGACTCGTCTGGTTTTTGGACAGGTAAAATGGGGGAATTGTAAGGAGAGTTTATAGGTTTTAGAAGCCCACACTGTAACAGGCGAGTGATAACAGGCTTTAATCCTTTTAAAGCATGCTGTTGGATGGGATACTGGCATTAAGCAGGGTAAGGGTGATTAGGTTTGAATGGGATGGTAATGAGCATGTGATCGGTTGCCAGGGAGGGAGTAAAGTTGTCCCATAGTTGTGGGTTAAGGTGGGGGGATATGACAGGAAGATGCAAAGGAGGCTTTGGGTTGGGAAGAAGGGTGGCAATGAGATGTGGCTGTAGTCCAGGAATAGTCAGGGAGGTAGATAATTTGGTTAAAATGTCTCAGCCTAATAAGGGAACTGGGCAGGTGGGGATAACTAAAAAAGAGTGCATAAAAGAATGTTGTCCAAGTTGGCCCCAGAGTGGGGGAGTTTTAAGGGGTTTTGAAGCTTGGCCGTCAATACCCACAACAGTTATGGGGGCAAGGGAAACAGGCCCTTGAAAAGAAGGTAATGTGGAGTGGGTAGCCCCCATATCGATTAAACAGGGGAGGGACTTACCCTCCACTGTAAGAGTTTACCCAAAGCTTGGTGTCCGTGATGGTCCAGGGGGCTTCCGAGGCTATCGGGCAGCATCAGTCTTCAGCTGCTAAGCTGAGCAGATCTGGGAAGGAGTCAGTCAGAGAGCCTTGGGCCAGAGCTTTAGGGGCTCTAGGAGTGGCTGCTGGGTGGGCTGGGCAGTCTGACTTCCAGTGGGTCCCTGCACAGATGGGACATGGCTTGGGAGGAGTCCTGGGCTGCAGGCATTCCTTGGCCCAGTGGCCAGATTTCTGGCACTTGAACCAAGATCCTGATAGAGGAAGTCTTGTAAGAATGCTTGATGGCTGTGGCTTAGGTGGGTGCAGCTTAGGCATTTTGAAGTTCTTGTATGCTGGAGGTGTGGCTAGGTTTTGTCTCACAGCAGAGGCAAGTAATTGTAACTCAGAAATGCGTTGCTGTCTGGCGGCCTCCTCTCTATCATTGTACACCTTGAAGGCGAGGTTGATTAATTCCTGTTGTGTGGTTTGAGGGCTGGATTATAATTTTTGAAGTTTTTTCCTAATGTCAGGAGCGGATTGGGTGATAAAATGCATATTAAGAATAAGGCGGCCTTCTGGCCCCTCTGGATCTAGGGCAGTAAAGCGTCTAAGGGTTACTGCTAAGCGGGCCACGAACTGGGCTGGGTTTTCATCTTTATCTTGGGTAGTTTCTTTAAGCTTGTCATAATTAACAGCTGTGTAAACTGCTTTTTTAAGCCCTTCAACTAGGCAGGAAATCATGTAATCTTGCCTAGCTATACCTGGGGAATCTGCCTGATAGTTCCATTGGGGATCCTCTCAGGGAACTGCTCTAGTGCCTTCCTGGAGGTCTGGCTCATGGAGCCAACAGATGTCAGCGTGAGATTGGGCTAGAGAAAAAACTCTTTCCTGTTCATCTGGGGAGAGGGTAGAAGTTAGAATGACATTTAAGTCACTCCAGGTTAAATTGTAGGATATCGGAATTCCTGTACATATTTAGTGGGGTCTAATGAGAAAGAACCTAAATGCTGGCTGATTTGGGAAAGGTCTGATAGAGAAAAAGGCACATGTACCCTGACTATGCATGCCTTCAGCTCCAGCCATCTCTCTAAGAGGAAATTTTTGGGCAGGTTGGGGAGAGCTAGTCGCAGAATGAAACTGTAAAGCAGACCAGGAGAGGGGAGATAATAGAAGGGTTATAGGGTGGGGGAGCAGAGGCTGAAGAAGAATTGGAGCCTGATTCAGCCTGGCGGGGAGCAACCTGAGGAGGAGCAGTCTGGGGAGGAGGTGAGGGGTCAGATGGGTCAGTAGAAAACGAAGATTCACAAGACTCAGCAACACTTGGGGTTGGAACTGAAGGGACAGGTGGGAGGGAAAGAAGGAGGATTTGGGAAGAGTCACGTTGGGAACAGAGACTAGGGAGGGAATGAAGTGTGAAAAATGGCTGAATGTAAGGCACCTCAGACCAATTGCCCATTTTTCAACAAAAATTTCATAGGATGGAGAAATCAAAAGTGCCTTTTTCTGGCCATTTAGAACCATTGTCGAGTTTGTATTGGAGCCAAGCAGTGTTGCAGAAAAAAATAAGACTAGATTTTAGGTCAGGCAAGAGTTGAAGAGGTTTTAAGTTCTTGAGAACACAGGCTAAGGGAGAAGAAGGAGGAATGGAGGGTGGAAAGTTGCCCATAGTGAAGGAGGCAAGTTTAAAGAGAAGGGTAGAGACATGGGAGAAGGGGTGGGGGGTGCTTGCCTCCCAGGAAAGTGGAGAAGGGGTGGAGACAAGGAGAGAAGGGATGGGGGGTGCTTGTCCCCCAGAAAAGTGGTGCTTGCCGCTAAGGGTGAATGACCAAGGCAGGCATTCCCACATGATCAGACATCTCTGAAATGTGAGTGAATAATCAAGCAGGCATCCCTGCAATGATTAAACACCAAGGGAAGGCTGCCTTCCCGAGTCTATGACTGGAGCCAGAGTTTTGGGTCCATGGATAAAATGTGTCTCCTTTGTCTCTACCAGAAAATGAAAGGAATTGAAATTAAGAGATGGGAGAGATTGAAGGGTGGCACCGAGATTGAAAGGAGAAAGAGGTTCAGGGATAGTGAGAGAGGTTGGAGAAGAGAGTAAAAAGAGGCCACTTACCCGATTTAAAATGGGTGACATGTTCCTTGGGCTGGTTGGTCTGAGGACCTGAGGTCATAGGTGGATCTCTTCACAGACTGAGGGTGGGGACAGGGGACTGGTCGCCCAAAGGAGTCCCGCTGACCTCGGTCTTTGGCACCAAATGTCTCACTTGTCCATGTGAAGAGACCACCAAACAGGCTTTGTGTGAGCAACAAGGCTGTTTATTTCACCTGGGTGCAGGCTGGCTGAGTCCAAAAAAGGAGTCAGCAAAGCGTAATGGGATTATCATTAGTTCTTATAGATTTTGGGGTAGATGGTGGAGTTAGGAGCAATGTTTTGTAGTTAGGGGGTGGATCTCACAAAGTACATTCTCAAGGGTGGGGAGAATTACAAAGAACCTTCTTAAGGGTGGGGGAGATTACAAAGTACATTGATCAGTTAGGGTGGAACAGAAACAAATCACAATAATGTAATGTCATCAGTTAAGGCTATTTTCACTTCTTTTGTGGCTCTTCAGTTGCTTCAGGCCATCTGGATGTATACGTGCAGGTCACAAGGGATATGATGGCTTAGCTTGGGCTCGGAGGCCTGACACTTTTCTTTATAAATTACCCTGTCTCAAGTATTTCTTTATAGCAACACATAAACAGATTAATACAGAAAATTAATACTGAGTGGGGCATTGCTATAAAGATATCTGAAAATGTGGAAGCAGCTTTGGAACTGGGTAATGGGCAGAGGGTGGAAGAATTTGGAGGTCTCAAAAGAATACAGGAAGACAAGGGAAAGTTTGGAACTTCTTAGAGACTTTTTAAGGGGTTGTAACCAAAATGCTAATAGAAATATTGACAGTGAAGGCCAGGCTGACAAGGTCTCAGATGGAAGTGAGAACTTTATTGGAAACTATAGTAGAGGTTACCTGTGTTATGCTGTAGCAAAGAACTTGGCTGCATTGTGTACATGTCCTAGGGATCTGTAGAAGTTTGAACTTAAGAGTGATAACTTAGGGAATCTGGTGGAAGAAATTTATAAGCAGCAAAGCATTCAAGATGTGGCCTGGCTACTTCTAGCAGCCTATGATCAGATACTGAAGCAGACAAATAACTTACAGTTGGAACTTAAATTTTAAAGGGTAGCAGGGGGTGAATGTTTGGAGGATTTGCAGCCTAGCTATGTGGTAGAGAAAGAAAAAGCATTTTCAGGAGAGCAATACAAGCAGGCTGTGGAACAATCACTAGCTGTAGAAATTAGCATGATTAAAAGGGAGCTAGAGTGCTAATATCCAAGACAATGGAAAAGGTTTCAAAGGCATTTCAGAGATCTTGAAGCCAGCCCCTCCTATCACAGGCCCAGAGGCCTAAAAGGGAAGAATGGTTTCAGAAGCCAGGCCCAGGGCCCTGTTGTCCTGCTCAGCCTCAGGACACTGTTTCCTGAACCCTGGCTAGTCTAACTCCAGCCACAGCTCAAAGGGCCCCAGAGACAGTTCAGGCCACTACTGCAGAGGGCACAAGCCCTAAGCCTTGGCAGCTTCCACAAGGCATGAAATTTGTAGGTGCACACATGCAAGCATGAAGGAGGCTTGGTAGCTTCCCTGTGGATTTCAGAGAATGTATGAAAAACTCTGGGTGCCCAGGCAGAAGCTTGCCACAGGGGCACAGACCTCACAGAGAGCCTCTACTAGAGCAGTACAGAGGAAAAATGTAGTGTTGTAGCCCCCACACAGAGTCCCCACCAGGATACTGCCTAGTGGAGCTGCAGGAAATGGGCTGCAACCCTCAGATCCAAGAAAGGTAGAAACGCTAGTACCTTGCACTCTCAGCCTGGAAAAGTCACAGGCACCATACTCCAACCTATGAAAGCAGCCATGGGGGCTACACCCTGCAAAGCTAAAGGGTCAGAGCTGTGCAGGTCCTTGGGAGCCTACCCCTTGCATCAGTGTTCCCTGGATGCAAGACATGGAGTGAAAGAATAGTATTTTGGAGATTTAAGATTTAATGATCACTCTGCCTGGCTTCAGACTTGTTTGGGGCCTACTGACCCTTTATTTGGCCTATTTCTCCCTTTTGGAATGGGAATGTCTAGTCAATGAGTATACAACCATTACATCTTGGAAGTAAATAACATAGTTTTCATTTTACAGGCTCATATGTGGAAGGAGTGTCATGGAGCACACAGGCTCATGTGTGCTCAGATGAAACTTTGGACTTTGGACTTTTCATTGATGCTGGAATGAGTTAAGATTTGGAGAAACTATTGAGAAGGGATGATTGTTCTTTTCACAATGTAAGATAAGCATGATATTTGAGGAGCGAGCCAGAGGTAGAATTATGTGGTTTAGATGTCTATTGCCTCCAAATCTCATGTTGAAATGTAACCCTCAGTGTTGGAGGAAGGTCTTGTGGGAGGTGATTGGATATGGAGGTGGATCCTTCATAAACGGCTTAACATCCCCTTGGTGATAAGTGAGTTCTTTCTCAGTTAACTCATGTGATATCTAGTTGTTGAAAAGAGTATGGAACCTCCCCACACCTCCATCTCTTGCTCCTGCTCTCATTATGTGATATGCCTACTCCTTCTTCTTCTGTCATGACTGGAAGCTTCCTGAGGCCTCACCAAAAGCAGATACCAGCATCACAATTCCTGTACAGCCAGAAGAAACATGAGCCAAAAAAACCACTTTTCCTTATAAATTTTCCAGTCTCAGGTATTCTTTTACAGCAATACAAGAACCAAGAATGGACTAAGACGCTCCAAAAGATGGGTTGCTGAGAAATAGTGAGTAGTATTTGACTTGAGAATAAACTGAAAGCCAAGTATCATCTGGATGTGAAATAATATTCCTTTGCATTTAATTAATCAAGGAATATAGCTCTTTTGTAATGATAGCAAAAGACGACTTAGTAGTTTTTGAAGAATCCTTAACCAAAGAACATAACAAATGATTGTGTGATTGAGAGCCCAGAGCTCTATTCCTTATATGTAGCATAGTGGGAAAAATTCAGTTAAAATCTTGCCCTATTCAATATACAGACAAACATCAAGCTTGATGAACTTTTACAAATAAACTGATCTTACTATTATATTCAAGGTTGTAAATCTAGTCAGTGTTAAAACCTACAAATGTCTCTCTTTCATTCACTTAATAACTTTAAAAATAGTTTCAAGTATAGAACATAAATATTTAGTTCTCCAAAAAAACTATAAATCTAAACTTTAAAGGAACACATTTTCTCTTACAAAATGGCAAACAAATTATTTTTATGTTATTTTAAATTATATTTACTATTTTAACTATAATAATTGTACAAGATTGGTAATAGTATAATGTTTTCTAATCTAATGTGAATTAGCTAATGTTCAGTAAAGTAAATGAATACATACTCAAATATTATTAAAGTTATGTAATTGTATACAATTTTGGCACTGCTGTAGGCAGCTGATGTTATTTAAAGAATAGTATTTCAACATAGTAGTCTAGCCAAAAATAAGACAATTATTTAATATCAGAAAAATTAGGAAGAAAAGTTTGTGAATATAAGAAATCTATTTTTAAATTTGACATATTTAGTGAGACTAAAAGATCTGTCACACAAACTATGTCATACTTTCTCTTTCCGTGACAACTAAGTCAAAGGCTATGACCCAAAACAGGTTATACACTAAGACTAGATTTCATGTAGGTCAGATTTAGTTGTAGAATGTTTTAACACAAAATGACTGACTCAAAATCTGTATGCAGCCCCTGACATTAAAGAAGTCTTGTATCCCTGCTTCACTATGACAGCGTACAAAGAAAAAAGGGAAATAATGTTTAAGAGAAAATGGATTTATGAATTAGGAAATAAGAGAACCTTTAAATAAAGGCAGTTTGCAGGGATGCCTCCCCTGAAGCTACACAAAATTGAAAAGGCATCTACTGAATCTTAAAACAGCATTCAACGATATCTTTTAGTCTACTCTTTTAATGGATGATTTGTATGCAACACTTCCAAGTGAGATGAGAGTATTGCAGACTACTGAAACAGACATAATCACCATGCTGACCCAGCAGGGGCAGCTTGAGAATAGGGGAAGAATGAAAAATCCCATTTTTCTCTGAAACCACCTGAGCAAAACAGCCTATGAACATTGCACACATCATCATGTAGCCTCAGCCATAGCTTATGCCTCTCATTTTTAAAGGGAAAATAACCACCGTCAAAAAATTAGCCTGCCTCTTTAGATTAATTAGGCTAACCATCTCTGATCCTAATATGCTAAATCTCAAAGTAAGTGGTGATTGCCTTTTGGTGGCACTACAGGCACTAAAAGGCTGGACATGAAGACAGAATTATTTTGGTTTTAGTTTAACTTGTTTTCAAGAGGTGACATTTAAAAAGCATTGTAAGCTATTGGAAACCAATGAGGAGGCCGCAGTCATTTCAAAACATGCACACAAAAAAATATCATTTTATAAGTGATGAATAATAGCTAATTTTATAGAATAGCTAACCCTTATAGGTAGAACATATCTGTGAGGTAAAGACCATGTGTGAGGGTCTTCACATTCCTACAATATGAGAGATAAACAACATCCTATTAAGATACACATATAAAAATAGAGAAAGCCTTAAGCAACTAAGAGGCCTAATTACAAAAATTGGCCAATTTTAATAGTTTTCTTATCAAAAACTTTGTGTTACTAAGTATTTAAACATACTATAATTTATTTTCTGATAGAAAAAGAGAAAGTAAAATTTTGTAAAATCTCAAAGTGTGTATTTTTTTGTTTTTTGAGACAGAGTCTCACTCTGTCACCCAGGTTGGAGTTCAGTGGCAGCCATCTCTGCTCACTGCAACCTCTGCCTCCCAGGTTCAAGTGATTTTTGTGCTTCATCTCCCAAGTAGCTGGGATTACAGGTGTGCACCACCACACTGGGATAATTTTTGTGTTTTTAATAGAGGCGGGGTTTCACTATTTTGGCCAGGCTAGTCTCTAACTCATGGCCACAAGCGATCTGCCCACCTTGGCCTCCCAAAATGCTGGGATTACAGGCATAAGCCACTATACCCTGCCAAAGTGTGTATTTTTGAACACCAGTGTTATAATTATCATTCATATTTAAATTCAATTTTATGGTATTTAAAATTCACACAATTTTTTTCTTAAATTATGTGTTGTCTAGTAAAGAGTTAACCTTGCCCAAAGAAAAGTCTGAACTTTTCCTTCAACTACTGGGATCTATACATCCCTAGAATGTCTCATCTGGCAAGAGAAACTTTGTTGACTTGGGGATTTTGGCCATGGGACAATGTAACAATGTAACAATGTAATTTCTGATGGAAGACTTGAGCCATGCTATATTAGTTCTAACATTCAGCAGAACTAGAGACTAAGAGTATTAGCCCGACCTCTGAGAGGAGCTGAAGACTGAAGTATGTAATCAAGCCCCAATCAAAACTGTGAACACCAAAGGCTCAGGTGAGCTTCTTTGGTTGGTAATATTCAGTGTATATTGTCACACATTGTGGCTGAGAAGTAATGCTGCTTATGACCCCACAGGAAAAGGACAACCAGGGGTCTCAAGTTGGGGCCCCTTCTGGGCTCTGCCCTGTGCATCACTTCCCTTGGCTGATTTTAATTTGTGTACTTTTGTCATAATAAAACAAATTATAGGTACAGTGTGTTCCTGAGTTCTAGTTGTTCTAGACAATTATCAAACCTGTGACTGGTAGTGGGGATCCCAGAATTTGTAGCTATATATGTCAGGGATCTCATGAAAAACAGATTTTTATATGTATGATATGACATATATTTTATATATATATAATTATAGTTTATATAGACTATAAACAGATCACATATGTAATCTGATATATATTTATATGTACACATAATCATGTATATATGAGTGTGTGTGTGTGTATGTGTGTGTGTATATATATATATGTGCATATATATGTATATATATATGTGTGTATATATATGTGTATATATATATGTATGTGTGTATATATATGTATGTGTATATATATATGTATGTATATATATATATATATGTATATATATATGACATTTACTCAAAACCAGTGCTCATGCAATGTGGTAACTGGCAAGTCCAAAATTTATAGATCATGTCAGCAGGCTAGGAACTTAGGTAGGGGTTAATGCCACAGTCTTGAGTCCAAAATCTGTAGGGCAGGTCAGCTGGCTGGAAACTCAGCATGCGCAGTCTTAAAGCAAAATATTTTTCTTCTCTGAGAAACCAGTGTTTACTCTTGAGGCCTTCAGCCTATTGGATGAGTCCCATCTACATTATTGAGGGTAATCTCATTTTCTTGAATTAATTTGGTTGTAGATGTTAATCAAATTTACTAAATATCCTCAAATCAACATCCATATTAGTGTTTGATTAAATATCTGGGTATTACAGCTTAGCAAACTTGAAACATAAAACAATCATAGTAGCCAACTGGTCCAAAGTGAAGGTGGTCTAGGGGACACCTGAAACTTGTGGCTGGTGACTTAAATGAGAGAAGTTTTGTGAGAACTGCGTCTTCTCACTATATAGTTGGCTAGACTCCACATATAGACCCACCCAAATATATTCAACTGATTTTGATAAAGGCGCAAGGGCAATTCAATGGAGAAAACACTGTATTTTCAACAAATGGTACTGGAATAACTGGATGTTTATATAAAAACATGAACCTACAATAGAACTTACACCTTACACAAAAATTAACTCAAAATGGATCACACCTGTAATCCCAACACATTGGGAGGCCGAGGTGGATGGATCACTTGAAGTCAGGAGTTCAGGATCAGCCTGGCCAACATGGTGAAACCCTGCCTCAACTAGAAATACAAAAAAACTAGCTGGGCATGGTGGTGGACACCTATAATCCCAGCTACCTCAGGAGGCTGAGGCAGGAGAATTGCTTGAACCAGGGAGGTGGAGGTTACAGTGAGCAGAGAGATCACACCATTGCACTCCAGGCTGGGTGACAACAGCGAAACTCTGTCAAAAAAACAAAAAAGATGATAGACCTAAATATAAAATGCTAAACTATAACATTTCTGTGAGAAAATATAGGAGAAAAGGGAGAAAAAGTCATACAACCTTCAGTTTGGTGATGAGTTTTTTAAATATAACAAGAAAAACACAGTCCATGAAAGAAAAAACTGGTAAGTTGGAGCTTATTAAAATTGAAAACTTCTGCTCTCGTTAGTATACTGTCAAGAGAATAAAAAGAAAGCACACAATGGGAGAAAATATTTGCAATCACCTATCTGATAAAGGGTTCGTATCCAAAATATCCAAAGAACTCTAGTATTCAACAATAAAAAACAAAGAATTCAATTTAAAATGGGCAAAAGATTTGGACACCTCACCAAGAAAGATATGCCAAATAAGCATATGAAAATATGCTCAAAATCATTTGTCATCAGGGAAACACAAATTAAAACAACGAGATATAACACTACACACTAATTAGAATGGCTAAAATCCAAAAAACTGCCAATACCAATTACTGTTAAGAGTGCAGAGCAATAGGAACTCTCATTCACTGCTGGTGGAATACAATGCTACCACTCTAGAAATGTCTGGCAGTTTCTTACAAAACTAAACACAGTTTTGCCACATGATCTAGCAATTTTGCTCCTAGGTGTTTACCCAACTGATTTGAAAATTAATGTCTACATGAACCTGCACATGAATGTTTATAGAAGTTTTATTCATAATCACCAAAAAGGTAATAATCAATATGTCCTTTAATAAGTGAATGAATAAACAAATTGTGGGACATTCATACAAATGCTTTTTGGCTATTAAAAGTAATGCACTATGAAACCACACAAAGACATTGATGAACCTTAAGAGTATATTGCTAAGTGAAAGAAGCCAATCTAAAAAGACTACATACTGTATAATTCCATATATATGACGTTCTGGGAAAGGCAAAACTTCAAGGATAGTAAACAGATCAGTGGTTGCCAGGAGATGGTGGGGAGATAGGTCTATGAAAAGGTAAAACACAAGGGATTTTTTTAGTGCAGTGAAACTATTCTGTCTGATACTCTAATAACGGATATACAACACTATGAATTTGTCAAAATCCACAGAAATTAGCAGCACAAAGAGTACACCTTAATGTATACGAATTTTTAAAAAGCATTGAGGAAATTGAGGAATCCCAGGATATAATGCAGTGTGACAAAAGAATATAACTTTATTACAACTGATCAAAACAATCTCATTGAAATGAGATGAAAGAAAAAGATACTGAACTAAGAAACTTTGGAAATAAGTAGTCTTCAAGACGAAAGGAAAAAAGAAATGTACATAAGCACTGTATTCTATTTGATGAAAGTGTTTCCTATGGCCTATGGGTTAACAATTCTGAAACCACCATACATGTGTACAAAAATTAAACAAAGAATGGTGGACTGCAGTACCCAAATTTCTCACTGTTGTTTAACTAGGGGTAAAGTTAAATAAGGAGAGAAAGCAAGAATGATATACATGTGTAGTAAATTGTTATAATTTTATCTTTCCTCAGCACCCATTTTGAATATAAGTGGGAATTTCTCATATCAGAAGCAGGGTATAGTCACCTTTGACTAAACTTTCCAGTTGTCTACTTATTCTCAATTTTTCAATATGATGGATCCAAACATCTGCCTTACATAACCACTTCCTGGTGCTCACCTTCCTATGAAACAGCTAGATAATAACCTACTTGACTCACCCCACTGATCCCCACACCCCACATGGACCATGATAATATGCTGCAGTGGTCCCCTTTTAGTCACACTGTGACTCTGTGGAACCCAGGCCTGCTTACCTAAACCTACCCGTTAGACTCCTTACAGCAAATCTGCTTGGGTAATGCCCTGGATCCCAATTAAGCCTTTAGTCCACAGGTTCCCCTCTCTTTTGCTCTCATTCACTGGTTGAGAACATGTGTCCTGGACAGCTCCCCCTTCCAGTTGGCCCTGCGAAGCCTGCTGCCCTCTTCTCTCTGGGATCTATAAGTATAAACTGCTTCTATTATTTCATGAGGTCTGTTGAGTTTTCTACCATTTCTCACCTGACCAACACTCCCAAACCTAACTTCTTTCAAGGTCAGGGCTCTTCTCGACAATGTCTATCTTGGTAGGAATAAGCTGAACACAGATCAGCAAGAGTCATAAGGGCATCTGCCAGTATAAACAGATTTCCTGGGAGAGAGACAACTGGTCACATGTTGGACACCTAGGCATTAGAGCATCCACAAGAATAAATAAGTATTCTGTGAAAGACACATTGTGAACACCTGTGGAACCCCATCAAACAAAATTAGAATTTATAGCCACTCTCCAGAGAGAGACTTCATGACAAAATTAGAGAAAAATAAACAATATGGTAATGCATTAGAGTGGGAGACATTATTATGAACAAATTTGCTTAATGTAGATATACATGGTTACTTAGAGAAAAAAGTATGTTTGCACATGTGTGTATACATACATGGGTTAGTAGACACTTATCTATTTCCCTGCTCTGTCATCTGAGAGGACCTAAAACAATGACACCCCAGTAGCAGTGAGCACACCAAGCATCCAGCTCTTAGCTTCAAATACTTACTCTCCAATAAAAACACTCAGGGCTTCTTGTAAAAATGGCTGACTCTAGAAATGGGACAAGAAATACATAAACTGAGCTTAGAGTATCGTGTAGTGCTAGAAAGTAAATAATTCTCATAAAGAAAAAAAATAATAAGAATATTTCAAATGGGACACAGAAGTCAACTGAAACAGCTCCCAAAGGCCAAAGCTGGACAAATTTGAGCAACAAAATAAGGAGACACAAATATAGATAACTGATATTCAACAAAGGAACAAAGGCAATACAATAGGGAAAAGAGTCTTTTTGTGAAATGGTGCTGGAACAATTGGACATCATAGGCCAAAAAAAAAAAGAATATATATATATTCCTTACATCCTTCTCAAAAATTAACTCAAAATGGATCATAGACTTAAATGTAAAATGCAAAACTATAAAACTCTCAGAATGTAACATAGAAGAAAATCTAGGTAAGTGTGGCTTTGATGATGAATTTTTAGATACAACACCAAAAACATGATCCATGGGGAAAAAAAATTGATAAACTAGACTTCATTAAATTTAAAAACTTCTGCTCTTTTAAAGGCACTGTCAAGATAAGAAGACAAACCACAGATTGGAAGAAAATAATTGTAAAAGACATATCTGATAAAGGACTGTTATCCAAAGTGTAGTGTACAAAAGACACTTAAAGCTTAACAACCCCCTTTAAAAATGTGCAAAGATCTATACAAACACTTTACCAAAGAAGATGTACACATGGCAAATAAATATATATGAAAAGATGCTCAACATATGTCATTAGAGAATTGGAAAATAAAATGATATACCAATATACACTATCAGAATGGCCCAAATACAAAACAATGACAACACCTAACACTGACAAGAATGTGGAGAAACAAGAGCTTTCATTCGTTGCTAGTGGGAATGCAAAATAGTACAGCCACTTAGAAACAGTTCACCAGTTTTTTACAAAACTACATATACTCTTACCATGTAATCCAACAATTGTGTTTCTTGGTTTTTACCTAAAAGGTTTGGAAGTTTTCATTGGCACCTGTAATCCCAGCTACTCAGAGGCTGAGGCAGGAGAATTGCTTGAGCCTGGGAGGCACCGGTTTCAGTGAGCCAAGATCATGCCATTGCACTCCAGCCTGGGCAACAAGAGAGAAACTCTGCCTAAAAAAAAAAGTTTGCATCCACGTAAAACCCATTCATAAATGTTTACAGAAGTTTTCTTCATAATTGTCAAAACTTGGAAGCAACCAAGATGTTCTTTTGGTATATGAATGAATAAACAAACTATGGTACATCCAAACACTGAAATATTCTTCAGTGCTGAACAGAAATGAGGTATCAAGCCATGAAAAGGCATAGAGAAACTGTAAATGCATATTACTAAGTGAAAAAAGTGAATCTTAAAGGGCTACATACTGTATGATCCAACTATAAAACATTCTGGAAAAAGGCAAAATGATGGGGACAGTAAACAGATCAGTGGTTGCCGGAGTTAGCGGGAAAGAAAGATGAATAAGTGGAGCACAGAGGAATTTTAAAGCAGTGAAACTATTCTATGTGATACCATAATATTGGCTACTTATCATTATTCATTTGTCAAAATCAGAATATACAACACCAAGAGTGAATCCTAATGTAACATATGGAATTTGTGTGATAATTATGTGTCAATGTAGGTTCATCATTTCCAACAAATGTACCCCTCAGGTTAGTGATACTGACAGTGGAAGAGGCTGTGCATGTGTCAGGGAAGCGGGGATATGGGAATTCTACAATTTCCTCCTAATTTTACTGTGAACCTAAGACGTCTCTAAAAATTAAGCTTATTTTATAAATAAGTAAATAAAGTAGCATTGGAATATAGCTCTGTATAAAATCAATATTCCTGAGGTCATACTGATATAAATAAATGATTGACTAAATAATTTAAAAAATAGCAGAGATTAAACAAACCTTTCATGCATAAGAATTACAAATAATGTATGTAAATATTACTATTCAAGGACGTAGAGTTTATCTCTCCACTCCTCCCCTGTAGACAGTATGGAGTAACTTCCAAGTTCATGCTGTGAAAAGGAAGAGGAGAGAGTAACTTCACAGTGGAGAAACCTGTAAACACTACCTCAGTCAGGCTGTCTAGGTCATCAGCAGTGCTAGGTCATGTTGGTAGTCTATAATCTTGATATGGGAAGAATGTCACTTCATGATTTTCCTACAAAAAACCCATAATCCTAAATGAATAATGAAAAAAAAATCAGACATATCCCAATTGAGGTACATTTCATATAAACCTTGACTAGTACTACTCAAAACTGTTAAACTCATCAAAAACAAGGAAAATTGAGAAATTGTCACAGCCAAACAAAGCCTAAGGAGACACGGTGAAGAAATGGAATGTGGTTTACCGGATAGAATCCTGGAAAAGAAAAAAGACATTAGGTGAAATGTAAGGAAATCTGAACGAATTATAGACTTTAGGTAATAGTCATGTAACCATATTCATCCATTGATTATGACAAATGTGCCATACTAATGTTGGAAAGTGAATAAATATTTGTAAGCAGAAAATATTTTTTATTCATAAGCTGTATTCACTATCTAATGTTTATTTACTTTCAAATACACAGCCTTAGTTGGTAATGATAAAGTTCTGATTCATCACTCAAATAACACATGAAAATAAGACAGAACCTCAATGCTACACCTGAAATATAACTGACCACATTAACAACCACCTAACAGTATATGTAGTTTCCATAGCTGACTAATCCCTTCAAGGTTTTGGCCCTGACAGTGAGAACCAAATTCGAATGCTTGAATAGAGCAATGATGGCATATGGCTGTGGAGCGTGGAATCAAAAAACCTTGAAAAGTCATCGTCTAGTTTCAAAGAAAAGAGTGAGGACCCAAGCTGATAGAATGAACAATCCAAAGAAGACAAGCAAGGTGGTAGAACCACTTTTGTGTCAATAGGACTTCAAAAGGGGAAAATGAAACTATAGTTAGTAGCTATAGTTGGGGTTTGGGATGCAAATTAGAGGCTTTACACGTGGTGTCTACAGTGTCACCTACCCTCTTAAGAAGGTGCTGTTAATAATGCCAGGTAGGGCAATGAGCCAACTAGGACAATAGCTATTCTATTTATTTAGCTCTTAGAGTCTAAGCTTAGACATGAACAGAAATTCTCTTAGTCAAAGTATTTTGTACAACAATTTTGAGACTTGCAAGAACAAAGACGTATCTCTTAATAGCTAAGTAATCACTTCTAAAAATGTCCCCTTAAACCCTTAGGGTGGAAGTCCCACATCAAGAGGACCACAGATAAAGCAAATTGATCATACTACTGTCTCTGACTCTCCTACTGATACCCACTGATATCTTTCTGATTTCATTCCTTTAATCTATATAAATCTGTTTATCTGATTGATCTTCACTGACTCCTCAATTCTTACCTTTGGACTAAGCACAGTCTCTATATATAATTTGCTATCTTCACTTTCATTTCTGGCTCCTTCATGTATAAAATGGATCTATTCTGATCCAACATCCATCTATTATAATCAAACGTCCAATCGTGTTCCCCAATATTCCATATGAGCTGAACCACCCCTCTCTTGATAGCCCCACATAAGATCCAGATACCAGCCCAGGTTATACATATCTCAGGGCTCTACCCTAATAACACTTTTTTGATACAGCTAAAATTTTCTAATCTATTTTTTGAGTCCTCCAAAACTAACTATATAGTTTCATATTAACAACATTTTATCTGTATAAAAGATATTTGTGAAATGTGCCAATTTGTACATTTTACAATATATGAAGCATGTATTCATCAGATTCTTCCATAAACTCAATGAAATAGTCAATTCATAGTTCCCAACATTAAAACTAAGTTCCAGGAATGTTACCTGCTCTAGATCCCATAGCTAGTAACTGGGATTTAGAAGTCCTAAGGCAAGAGCTCACTACATCAAGTACAACACATTCCCTTAGACTCATTTGAAAGCCATGATGAACGGAGAGGTGTGGAAAATCTGAGATCACAAATATGCCATGAGAAAGCATCTTTGTTTCTACCTCTACTTTACAAAGCCACATCTCTTACTACTAACACTTCAAATTCCCTCAAAATAAGCTTTTTTTCCCAATTGTCTCTCACTACCAACTATAGTCATGCTCTGGAATTATTATGGAAATTTAGCATCTGAAAGAAACAGGAGGTTATAATAATCCCTCATTACAATTGGGCACAAACTTATTGTTTTTCTTCTACCTTTTCTAAATGTACCCAATGCTCATAATGTTTTCTGCCAGATGTTCTAGTCACTGCATGATGGGGTTGTTACTTTTGCCGCTTCTCTGGACTCCTCACTCTTAGTCATTTTAAACATGGTTAAAATGACAATCTTTTTTATCATATTTGATATATAACTTTCAAAAAGAATAAAACTTAGCACTCTCCTATTAGTCCTTATCTAAATGGAAACTTATTAGCAGAGCATCAAGGGCCCAATAAAGTGCCCTCACTTTTGAAATGTATCTCTAGTCTCTTTCATACATTTCAATCATGTCAGTTTCTTATTGTTCTCCTAAATAGGTGCTGATTACTAAACTCTATTCATGGGTTTTATTTTTTATGTTCCTCTCCATTGATTAATATTCTTCACTGACTTTAAGACTTCACGATTCATTCTTTTAAAAGGACATGTTTGATTTCCTCCACTGTTAACTGTTAAATATCTCTCTGATAATATTGTTTTCAGGCTTTCTCATCTGGTGTAATTATGTTTCAAGTGTCAGGTGGAAAATTCATTTTCTATCCTGTGCAAAAACTCATGCTGGGCACTAAGAGCATGGAGCATGTCCCAGTTATCTATTGCTGCATAACAAACCAACCCAAACTTAGCAGTATAAAACAACCACTTCTTTAGTATGCACATCAATTTTCAGGGTCAGAAGTTCTTTCCTCCTTTATAAATGGAGTCTCAGTTGGGAGTGACATAAATGGTCCAATGCAGAAAAGGCTGGGGCTGCATAATGCCCTTTCAAGATAACTAATTCACTCCTATGGCTGGTGCCCGGGCTAGGACGACTCGAAGGCTGAGCTTAGCTAAGAGTGTCAAACAGAATATCTACATGGGGGCAAGCAATTTGGCTATGGCTTCTCACAGTATGTTTCTGGGTTTCTAGAGGAACATTCTGAGCACAAGCATTGCAAGATACCATGACACAGACTGAAAGACTACTTCTAACCCAGCTTCAGAAGTCCTGCAGCACCACCTCTGCCCTATTGTCTTGGTTATAGTCCAGATCGGGGATGAGGGGCAGCAGTCTGGGAGGAATTATATATTACCTCTTGATGGGAAAATGTTAAGATCATATTGAAGAAAAAATATGTGGAATAGAAGATTTATTGCAGTCATCTTCACAAAATACAATCTTACAAAGTACCACGGGGCAAAAATAAATCTTGTTAAGATGGCATTCCATGTCAGGCTGTGTGCTGCTTACCTCATTGTTCCCAATCTAGGAAGCATAATATTCATTATTAGATCATACTTGTAGACATATATGGAATATCTAGCTTCATTTTTTTTAGAATTATCCCTTTAATATGCCATCTTGCAGTTTGTTACATGTAGTGTCCACCATACTCTGGCCATGGGGGTGAAGGGTCAGCGAGGGAAGAGACACAACAAAGATGGGACAAATCCCAAAACTATATAGGGCCAATCAGAGTCTTTTCTGAAAGCAGAGGTTGGAGAGAAAGTCTATTTCCTTTGATGTTACTAAGTCAAGAACATGGAGAACTGTGTGCCAGCTGGTACCCTTTTTAAGCCAACCACATGCAAAAAGTTTATCCAGAGTAGAAAGAATTTAAACTGATACCCAGCAAGAAGCAGAGTCAAGGGATGAAGAGAAAGACCTGATGGCATCAGTATAGCCCCAAAGTCTAATGTGCGTGAAACTACATCCCACCTTGACTTCCAGGTTACACAAAACAGTAAGTTCTCTTTTTGACTTATGTTAATTTAAACTGAGTTTCCAGTATAACATGTGCTGAAAAAGTTCTTCTGACCTGAGTGAGACCTGTCTAGTTCTGTTACCCATACATAAAAGTACTGGAAAGAAAATCGTATAATAAGGGATAACAGTCAATCAAAAAAACTTTATGATAAAGAACATAATGTTCTCTCTTGAATGAAAGAAATTTTTATACCGGTAACCCAGGCACAAGTTAATAGAGCAACTTAGAATACAACAGCATGAGTTATGATGTTAGTTTGCTCATTTCGTAAGAAACCTTGGCAAGGAACGTCAAAATGAAATTTTCAAATGTACACATTTTCTTTTATATAAATTTATTTCTATGGGTGTTTTGCATTCTTACAGTAAGCTCTGAAGAATATTTTCTCCTCATTAAAAAAAGTCTTGCTTGTTCATTCTAACTTAGCCCATCCTTCCACAGACATTTAGTGAGGTCATAAAATATGCTATCCACTGTAGAAGATAGAGTTGTATGAGACAGATAAATTCTTGTCCTCATGGTCCTTACCATCCAGTTTGGAGGTGGGAGTGGCCAGCATGGGTAAAATCTCTACTTCTATGGAACTGAACTCCAGGTCACATCCTGCATGTTCTTGTTTCCACACTTTTGTTTAAGCCATTTCTCTGGCTTAAATGCCTTTCCTTTCCTATTTCTTTCCCCTTAGCTAAGTTGTCTACTTAATTCAAGGAATTTCCTTTCTCTGTTTTGTGCTTTATCCACAGCAACATTTACTTTTTTGAGATGCAGTGATGAGGAAGGATAAAAAGTTGACTGTCTTTGGTTAAAAAGAATTACTCATTGATAGGGGTTCACATACTGAAAACAAGTTTCCTATTGACTTTCTGAGTAGTTATCACTGATCATCACCCATGTAGCAACAGTTTAAGGGCTTTCCTGTTTAATAATGGCTTATCCTGTTTTACATTGTTTATACCGCAGTTATTTGAGCATGGGTTATGTGTCCATAAATGAGCTTGGCACTATGCCACACAGCATGATAATATATGGTCCTAATACATAGGGAGCACAGTGCTAAGCAAATGCTGACACACAGAATCCAATTAGAGGACAAATAATTATATAAAAACACACTAAATAAAGAGCATAAAAAATAAGACACAGTTAATAAGATAGTGCTTATATGTTCAAAAAGAATGAGAAAATAAGGGGTAAATATGGGACGAAATCCTTGGAGCATCTATATGAAGGTAACTGAAGCTGATTCTTGTGAAATGCGCAAGGTGTGGCTAGTTGCATAAGGTGTCAATAGATGGAAATAAGTGAGATGCATGGCTTTGTGGAATAGGGATGAGAGTGTAGAGGTGGAAACGTGAACAGTAAGTGGAAACAACTGAAATAAAACTGGCCTGATTATGGCAATGAATACACATTGGACATTAGTAAGCAATAAAATAGAAAATTTAGGGAAGGGTCATATCATCAAGAAAACTTAAATCTAGGGAGAGAAAGTAAAAATTTTTATGGCTTTAACAAAATGTCATTTTAAGTTCTTGAGCTGGAAACTTTCAAGTACCCTCACCCAGAGCCTCCTGTCCAGGAAGCAAAGATAGTTCTTTGCACTGGGCTGACAACTAACTGGATCAGGGTGGGTGCCCAGCCCAGGATAAATGAAGAGATTCTCCTAGTATAATTGAAGACTATTAGTTAAGCCAATCAAACTGACTCCATAAAGGACTGTTCAGGTATAAGAGTCAAAAAGAGGAAACTTGCAGATAGAAGCATATCATGAAACCACATAGGCCACAAAGGAAACTAAGAGAATAGAAAATTGCTCCCAGTAATCCCCTTGAACTTAACCTAGTCAATGCAAAACTCTGTTCTTTGGCTCAATAAGTCTAACTAAACACATTGACATTATGAAAGGGATACTTTAAGAATCTTTATCAGGCAACACTGCTGAATCTTGGGGCTAGGTAAATGAAAGGCAAAGAGAACTACTAGGAATATGTTGAAGCAAGCTAGATTTGGGAGCATGAGGGCTAGAGACCCTGGTAATGGCAGTGAGAATAAGGCAAAGACATACACGTGTGATCCTGCAAAACAAGACTCAAAAAGTCCTGACGACTGGAATGTCTATCATCAGAGTCTATTTCCTAACTGAATTTCACAGATAAATTCTTGTAGGGTGAAATTAGTAAGACTTATGACGAAAAATTTAAGACGAGAGAGAAAGAGTTTTTTTCTTTTTATGTGAAGAACAAATTGTTTGAACCACCAACCCCCTATCAGGCAATCCAGTCAATTAGGATAACTAAGTCTACTTGACCCTGAGGGAAACAACAGTTGGCATATCAGTGGTCAAAGAATGACTTTCTCAAAAGCCTAGTGGTTTCCAAAATAATTAAGTCACAATGGACAATAAAAAAATAATGAAGCACATCACCCACAGTAATATTTAGGTTCTACACACAGGCAACCACAGCATTGGCTTAAAATCTGAAGAGTAGCTTAGGGGCCTGTGCTGTTCTATTTTCAGTTCTGAGTTTTCAGACTTGTACACCTTGTGGCAGAGCGACTATCATCTGAATTCCCTGGCCACTCTGCTGAGCTGTAAACCAGCTCATCGCAGCTGGTTTTATGCTCAGCACTATTACCAGATAGCATTAGAAGAAAGAATATGTGGCAGCAGTTCTCAATTTCGATCTAGGTAAGAATCATTAGGAGCCTTATTATAAAAGCTGATACCTAAGCCCTATCTGTAGAGATTCTGATTCAGTAGGTTTGGAATGGAGCCCAGAAATCTGTATTTTAATAAATACCCCCTAGGAGATTCTGATACAGGTGATCCATGGACAATGCTTTGTGAAACCCTGATTCATGAAAATGAGCTAAGTATTCCATCCAGCATGTCCCCAGAGCAGGCAGTGCGTCTTTAGTCCATTAGGTCAAGGAGCATGTCATATTAATGTGATTTGTTTATATTTTCTCTTGCTAAACTGTGAGCTTCTTGAAGGCATATCTTGGTCAATTAATTTTACATCCCCAATGCCTGGAACAGTGAGTTTAATAAAAGATAATCTAAAGTTGATGCCAGCAGTGCAAACAGAATGTTTCCCAATGTCTAAAAGAGGTAAAAGAGCATTATAATTTAATTAAAATTTACTGTTTGCCAAATTGTTCCCCTGGAATCTAATTCTGACCTTTCGGAAACTATTCCTTCTTTTCCAACCTAACTAAATATTACCAAACTGAAAAACTACAAGCCCACCTTTCTATACACACTGAATTGATTTGTTGCTGTTGTTGTTGTGTTTTTCTGAGAAAGGGGCAACTGACCAAATTTGAGCTACTCTTGCTACCTAGGTTTCTGGTCATGGCCATGGGATTTGTTCAGAAATATACACAAGCTCAGAATAAAGCCACTCAGTCATTCTCAAGATTAAAAAAAAAAACTGGAGCTATAATGACATACATTTTTCATTTTTTATGATCATTCATTTCTTTCTTCATTCAGCCAAATCATATCACTTCCTTGTTCAGATATTTAGAGTGAGTCTCAAGGCTCTTGGTGAACAAGTCCTCCCTTTCTCCCTTGCCTATGATCCTCTTCACCTCAACTCCTACCTCTAATTTCTCCCTCACTCCACTCAGTCACAGTAGCAACAAATTCAGTCAAGTTCCAACCTTAAGCCTTTGCACTGGCTGTGTGCTCTGCCCAAAACACTCCTCATCCTCCACCTCCCATATTTACATAATTCACTGTCTCACCTTCAAGTTTTCAGTTTGGAATTAGCAAACCGCCTTCCTTTATGGCATTTCTGATACCTCTCCCTCCCCCAACTGTACTCTCTTCTTGTTTCATGGAATTTGTCATCTTCAAACACACTTACAAATATACTTTAATATTAAAATTATTGCTTGCTTGCTTTCTTCCCCCAAGATCCCCACCTAAAGTGAATTACACAAAAGCAAAGATCCTTCATGTATGCCAAGCATCTAGAATTGTGCTAGGCACATAGTAAGCACATGATAATTCAGTAATTTAATTCATCCAACCGAGATTTGAATGGTACTATGTGCCAGGTAGTTAAGCACACAGATTAAGTCCCTGTTCTCATGGAACTTACATACTAGTGTAGAATACAGACAACCACCAATAAATATATAATAGAATCATAATAGAATACCAAGTCGTGATAAATGCTTAGAAGAAAACAAAACCTAGAAAATGGATAGAATGCCAGGAGTATTATTTTACATAGGATGATCAGTTCTTTCAACTGATGGTATTTTAGCAGGGTCTCGAAGAAAATGAGAAAATGAAGATGTAAAGACATGCAACCAAGTTGTTAGGGTTCTAATCTGGCTATGCTATTGATCTCCTTCTGTAGGAGAGGACACATTTTACATGCTGATAGAAGCTGGGATGAGAGACCAGCAGAAATTATTTTGATGTTTGAATTGCTGGGATCCCCAAAGATGTTTTGGTTTCTTCCCTTCTCAAGAATTCCTCATCGTCTTTCTATGTTGAGAACCACCCCAGACACTTCCAATAAGTCCATCTCTTCTATTTTAGTGGGATTAGAGGGTGGTTTAAGCTGTTCTGAGTTGAGTGTCTATTATCTGCAACCAGTCAGGGTCGGTACACCTCATGCTGACCATATGAAATAGGTACTACTATTCATAGACTTATTTTAAAACAAGAAAAAGGAAGTTCAAAAACAATAAAAATTATCTGAATTTGTACATCTATTACATGGATTAACAGAAAATTGAACTCAGAATGGCCTTATCACTTTGCATTTCTCTCAGCTATTAATCTGCATTGGGCTTAGGAGTGTTGACTCTGTGCTGGACAACCTGGTTTTTACCTTAGCTTTCATTAAAAATTTTTCTTTGTCACAAATAATTTCCTTATTTACGAACGTAAGTTAATAATAGTACATATCTTAGTGGTTTGTTGTAATGTTGAAAAATATGAACACATGTAAAGCCCTTACAACATTACCCAGTACATGGTAATCTGTTAATAAAGTATTGGTTATTATTATTATTATTATTATTATTATTACTGAGCTTGCTGGGTCACAGTTCCACACCTGCGTGTTCTGTTTTCCTTAGGTTTTTATTTTTGTGATTGGTCTATAGATCAAGTTCGCCACTCCTTCCAGAATGAGTAGCACCAAGACCACGGCAGATCTATGCCTAGCCCAATCCTAGCTCTCCTCTTACAAAGTTGCCCCCTAACTCTCTCACCATTGCCTGTGCCCTCTTTCTTTGCCTCGATCTTTCTATGCTCTCTCTTTAGCCCTTCCCATTTCACTTGACTTTTCCTCACTGGACAATCTCACCAGCCCTCCAGCATTAATTATCAAATCTCTTTAAATGAATTCCCAAATCTATCATGGCTGTATTAGTTTCCTATCACTGCTATAATAAATTACCTCAAACTCAATGGCTTAAAACAATAAAGATTTATTATCTTATAATTCTTAAGGTCAGAAGTCAAAAATCGGTTGACTGAGCTGTGTTCCTTCTGCAGATTGTGTGGTAGAATTTGTTTTCTTGCCTTTTCAGCTTCTAGAGGCCACTTGCTTTCCTCGGCTCTTGGCCCCTTCCTCATCTTCAAAGCCAGCAGTGTAGAATCTTCAAATTTCTTCTTGTTTCTCAAACCTCTGGTTACTTCCACCATCACATTTCCTTTTTTCTTTCCCTTATAGGGACTCTTGTGATTACAAGAGTACATTTTCTGAGCACACTCAGAAAATCCAATATAATCTCCCATCTCAAGATTTTAACTTAATCACCTGTGTGAAATCCTTTGTCATGTAAGGTAACATATTCACAGATCTGGGGATTAAGATGTGGATGTTTTTGAGAAGCCATTATTCTGTTTATCACACTAGCTTTGACTTTTTTTCAGAATGTTAAATTTATATAATATTGCCTGATGTTCTGCTTCTGAAAGTTCCAATTCTACTTTAAAATATTCAAAAATGTAGTCACCTCCCAACACACCTTCTAGAATCCTACTCTCTCTCTTTCAAATAATCTTGCATAACCATTATCCCTGACATCCTGACCAGAAAACATGATGAAAGAGTAACATGATGTACAAGAACATGGGCACTAGGTTAAAACTGCCTAGATTCAAATCCCGGCTGGAGTACTTGGCTAATCTTTAATGAAGCTCTATTAACAACAATACACCTAATATCTTCGTCTAAATATAAAGACAATAATGGCATCTACTTAATAGACTTATTTTAAGAACTAAGAAAGACAATTCAGAAAAGTGCATGTCACAGAATAAGCGCTAAATAAATGTTAGCTAGTTCCCTCATCACTTCTGTATCAGTCAAGACAGGCTAAGTTTGTTGCAATAAAAAATAAAACTAAAATATCAGTGGTTTACAGCAACAGAGGGTTCTTTTTTACTCAGGTCTCTTGTAGGTCAACAGGCCCCCTGTTCTTCATAGCCACTGATATTTCAGCCTAAGACCAGGCTGAAAGAGCAGTCACCTTCTCAAATATTGCCAATCACGATGATAGAGAAAAAGAGAATGCTCTGGAAAGTCATACATTATCAATTAAATACTCAGACAAGAAATAACACACTTCACTTCTCTGTACAATTATTGTCACAAATGAATCACATGACTAAACCTAACCACAGGCGTGCAGAAAACGTGATCAATGTGTCTGGAAAGAAAAGAACAATAATTACTTGGCTAACAGCACTATTTAACAACTGCATTTTCAAATTAAAACTATTTGAATCCTTATTCGTTTGCCTTTGGCATTGCCTTTATATTCAGGCCCTATTTTCACTTCCAGTGCAATTCCTATAGCTATGCCTTAAATGATATTTTCTTGGACCATTGCAATAATCTTACTGGTTTCATTATTTTTATCCTTCCATATTTTTAATGCATCCTTCAAACTGATATGGTTCTAATCATATCAGTTACTCCTCTAAAAGCTATTGATAATAAGACCATTCAGTTTATTAGTTAATAGCCTTGGATCAGGAGTCAGACAGATGTAGATTGAAACAGATAAGCTAAACCAGATATGTGATCTTGAGACTATTACTTAAACTCTCTAAAACTTGGCATAGTTTTGAGGATTAGTGTTTGTAAATTGCACATTTATTCACTATAAAACTTGTATTATCATAGTTCAATAAATGTTATTTCTTATTTTCTCCACTGCCTAAAGTACAGAGTTCCTAACATTCCATTCAAGCCTTTCATAGCCTGAGATTAACTTAATTTCCAGTCTTGTTTTCTCTGTGTTTCACTTCCACCCAGGAATTTTAGATTGAAATTCTTCCATCCTGAATTCCATAAATGCAGCATAAATTCTGTTACTGTTACATCTTTTCACTGACTAAACCTATAGCCAGAAATGCCCATTCTCTCTTTAGCCTTCAGAAAGTTCCCTCATAGTCAAAGCCTATCTCAAACATCAGGCTTACTCATGAAGACTTCGGTGACAAACTAGTCAGAATGAATCATTTTCTTCTGTCTTTCTTTGTACATTTATTGTATCACTTATCTCCTGCTCCTTGTATTGCAGACCTTTTATTTTTGCATCCCTATGAGATTCTAAGGACTTTGCATCAATTCATCACTTGTGGACTGAGGTGCTGCTATGTACCCAGTACTGGGCTAAGAACTGTGGACATATTAATTAATAAAACAGATGTGGGCCCAGCCCTTTGGGGCTATACTTTTTCCTTTGGTACCTTACATATGAGTGTTTGTTGAATTGAATTCTTTTCAAGGAATCCTTATATTCGTCCTGCCTCTGTCCTCTGGATTCTCTCCAGGTTCCATGTATCTTGTTTAAATTGCTTTAGCCAGTTGTAAACATGAGGCTCTAATAAAAGCTTTGCAAATGCTAAGGACTGTGAGAGGA
The DNA here is from genome assembly GCF_028885655.2 of Pongo abelii. Lineage (NCBI taxonomy): Eukaryota > Metazoa > Chordata > Mammalia > Primates > Hominidae > Pongo > Pongo abelii. Next base: position 154,108,530 of record NC_071985.2, read on the forward strand.
TTAACTCATGTCTCCTGTAGTTAGACTCCTGTTTATATGTCTCAGAATCAAGCTTTACTTTGTGAACAGCAGGACTATATTGTGGCTATGTTTTGCTATATGTTAAAATATGTGTTGGGGAAAGACCAGATTCTCAGCCTGTACAACTATAAACATTTTCTCCAAATTGCCTACAATGTGATCCACCCCACAAAAAAATATATACACAAACAAAGCTTTGAAGCTAGGTATTTTTCCAACTTGAAATGGAATAAAATATAAACTACCTAGCAACACTCCAGCACTTCTTTTTTTAATTAGCCAATGAAATGTGCCTAGAAAATTTATTCCTCAGTCCTAAGAGATTTCTTCTTTGTGAAGTCTTACCTGTTCACCTCTGTGTTCCAGACAGAAGAGTTTACTTGATCATTTGCATTCCCAAGAGAAAGAAATAGCAAGGTATGAAGAAAGGTCTCTGTCTCAGGAATCTGAGAAACTTAGGTTGAAATGGTGTCTCTATCACTGAACAAGATATGCCTTAACCACGTAACATAATCTCTCTGAGCCTTAATTGTCTCATTTGTAAAGTGGAGTTAACAATATATATTTCATAAGGGGGTTTTGAAGATTAGCAAGATAGTGTATATTAGGCACTTAGCAGACATATGACATTTAGAATCATTCAGTTTATGGCAGTTATTGGCTCCTGTAGTTCTCTCTATATCAACATGCCTTGTGAGACCATAAGCCCCTTGAGAATAGTGAAAATTTTCTTGAGAATGGTAAATATCTTGGTCCCTGCTCCTATTGTCTAGCAGAGTGCTCACAAAATATTTGTTTACTGGACAATTTATAAAAGCTAACTGTTTATGAGTTATGCTGGCTTTCTTTGACATCCATTATCTACGTGCCAATGAGCCCTCCTGATTTCACTGCCTGTCATTTTTCATTGAATGGTGACCTGAAGCTGGAAGCTAGCAAGTGGACTGTTATTTGAATTGGTGTTAGAGGATTAAGGATTTAAATACAGTAAATGAGATATGGATTGAGGATCCTGTGCTAAAGAAATGCTTTTTTTATATGCAACTTGGAGGCAATGACTTCAAATCAAAAATTTTAGCAATGACCTCCGAATACTCCTTAAAATTAGAATACATTTACCTCTTGCTTTGAATTTTTTCTATGTGTGGGTGTATATAAATATTCCCGAGCAAAGTGCCTGCTAAAGAGTAGTAGTTTTCTTTTTTTTCTGGTAATAAATGTGTGTGCTCTTTTAGACAGCATAAATAGAGTGATAGTAAAAGTAATTGTAATATCACACTAAATGCACATTTAAAAGGTACAAGATCTCCATTTTATAGTCAATAACATTTAAAGGGACAAAACCCAGTTTGGGCACTTTTGTCTTATAATCAATAAAGTGTCTCTTTTCCTTATTAGGCTACGTCGGCTTCAGTCAACCATTGTCAACAGCCAATTTTCTCTGTCAGTGAAGCAAATCCTTACGAAACACATGGTACTAGTGTTACAGTTTTCCATTCTGTCCTGAAATGAAAAAGAAAAAAAAACATTTTATTTTATTTTAAAAATTAAAAACCTGCAAGATACAAAGGAGAGTGAATTTTCAAGGTAACATAAAAGACTCTTTTTCACCTTAAAACCAGAGGGAATTATCTATCTAGAGTATACACTGTCTCCAATCATGCCTTTTAAAACCCACTTATTAAATATGAACAGCAGATAGATATGGGACAGTTATCACCTTGGCAAATACCACAGGCAGAGACAGAAATGGTTGCTATAGCCAACATAGGAGCAGGAAAGACAATGAAAGGCTATTTTACTTCAAAGCTAGTTAGAATCAAGGGGCTTAAGAAAAACTGAAAAAGAGTGGGAATCTTTTCCCTTATTCCTCATGTAATCAGCGTAAAATAGGGCTGGCCACATTGGAAGCTCAATATTTATTGTGGCTCCAGTGTCTTATCTGGTGACAGAACACTGAAGTCTCCAGCTACTGGAAGTATATTCTCAAGAGTAGAAGGGCTTTTAACTAAGGCCAGAAAGCCTTTGGGACCACGGGAGGCAGAGAATGCAGCTGGATGGAGACCACACAGATTCTGCAAGCGATCTTACTTATTAGTCATCTAGGCAGGGCAGCGCTTAGAAAAGCAGAGCAGGGAAAGACAGTCAGCTAAGAAAAAGACTGACCGGCTCCTCGCATTCCTGGATGGAAGGGTTTCTTTTTCTGGCATAAGTATCTTCTAGGTCTGTAGGGCAGGGGATCTCCCAGCTGTCAAAACCCTCTCTTCACTTTTCTGGTTAACTGCCAAACCAGAACTGTCAGTCAGGAGCTGCTGGTTGCCGCAGTGTGGCTCACATTACTCCTTGCTGCCTGGGCCTGGAGGCATTCTGGAGAGACTTACTTCTAGATGGTCACTGGGGACCAGCTTCAAACCTAGGTAGAGTTCTGAGGAGGCCAGGTGCAACAGGTGCCAGTGAGGCTGGGCAGCCCCACTTTGTGAGGCAGAAGGAGCTGCAGAGATAAGGGTCAGGAGGGAGAAGAAAGCTCTGCTCTTTCTAAGGTGCTTGAACTGGCATCAAAAAGAAGGTATTTCTTCTTGGAAGCTAGACCCAGAAGCAACCTCTGCTACTATGGGAACAGCTGTGGGAGCTCTTCGGGGATGGCTAAATTCCAGGATTCAGGGTTGGCAATCTGAGAAGCCTCTCTAGCTTGTGGTTCTGAATTGATCATCACACAAAACTGAAGGTTTAACGTGAATAAATTCAGGGTCTGTTGTTTCAGGAGCAACTTATTCCTACTAAGTTTAAAGATATAAGCACAACTATCATACTTTCAGTTTCTCCATAATCAAAAGCAATACAAATGCAGAATTTTAATCTTTATGGAGATTTTCTTCTCCATGCCCTGGGACTTGGTGATTTACACATGTAATTCCCATTAACACTAATAAAAGATAGACTGTGCGCACCAATCCGCCTGTGTCAAAATGAGAACTGTACACTAATAAATACATTTTTAATTCTAATTTTACTCAGAATTAATGTAATATTTTATACAACACTTAGAAAACCCTTTGGAGACAAAGGCTGTCTCAATTAATTCTCCCTAACAGAGACGCATATTCATACAAACTCCTACTATTTTTACAAGAATATTTACTTCTTTTGTACAGGAGAAAGGATTTAACTGGACATAATTGAATCTATGTTGTGGTAAGATTTCAAGTGCAAATTGTTCTTTGTTTGCAAACATACCTTCTTTACAGGTAACAACCTCAGGACTCCTCAGAGATTTTTGTTTTTTTTTTTTTCCAGGTGACATTTTAAAATTGATAGTTGTGACTCAATCTTATTATAGTGCTTTAGTGCCACCTCCTGGACAAATCTTTAAAAGCAAGCTCTGCAGAAATTGCATGAACTTAACCTTTCCCAAACCAAGAAACAATTAGTTGAAGAGTCCACTAAGAATCAAAAGAAAAAAAGGGATTTTTAAAAATAAAGAAGAATAACAACAAGAAAAGATAAACTGGTCAAAGAAAAAAGTTTCTTTTTTTGGTTTTTAAAGTAGGAATAAAGAGAAAAAGAATGGAAGGGATCAACTATAGGAAGAATAGATAGGTCTAGGACTGATGAACTTTTTTTATGTTGTTTAAAATTTAGCTTATTTTTTCTATAGACACATTTTTAGAAAACCCAAAGATAATAAAAAATTAAATGTACTGTGTATACATGAGAATGAAATAAATATTCGGAGCAGATTACCTCAAATCTATTAATTAGCTCAAATATTATGGAAATACAAATAACCAAAGTCATTCATTTAGGATTTACTAAAAGGAACAAGAATATAAGTAACAGGAGGTTGTAAAATTTAAATAGATTTAAATAATTACAGAGTTGACTTTTTAGAAATGAAATTCTCTCACAGAAACAATCAAAACAGCACATATGGTGTCTGAGAAAGAAAATTATATTTTAAAAATGTAATTATCTTTAACTCATTGTAGAATATAATGCAAAGATACAATCCTCAACAGAAGCAAGTGTTGATTTATCTGAATCTAACAATACGGCTTCTAACAAAGTACATGGGGTCTCTAAAGACATGATTTCTGAAAGGCCGTGTGTTCTCAGGTGAGTGTTTTGAACCATCCAACACGTAGTTCAGCATCGGGATATTATAGCTTCTAAGACTTCTAAGACCCTCCAGCCCAGGCCCCCTATCCACTAACTCCTTAGAGAAAAAAAAAGGGAAAACACTCCTTTTTTATCCACAGATTTCACTTTTAAAAAATCAGTACATTGAAAATACAGTCCTACTTCAAACAATTAGTGCTTATTGAATTTGAATGTGATGATCTGGGACATGTGATTTGAAAAATGAAATGGAGGCCACTAAGCCTCCTTACACTAGGCTTAATGCTAATTGTGAAAAGATAATTGGAATTTTAAAAATCTCCCCATTTTAAGCAATCACAGATTTATCAGGGTGTTTTAAAAAATACTAAATTATTTTTATCTTGCTGGAACCAGAGGGAGGAAATTTAAGAAGACAGACTTAAAACATACAGCGTTTTATTTTATTATTTTATTTTATTTTATTTTTATAGGCCAACAACCTTGAAAAGGCAGTCTCTTAGCAAACCAGGACTTAGAAAATGAAACATCTCTGATTTGAATTAGATCACTGATTGTTTTACCTCTGTATCTTAATGTTCTGTAGGATGTTTTCACACATATATGCAGAAACATATGCAGAGAGATACACAAACAAATCTTTTTATTCTGTCAATTTAAGGCAAATTTTAGGTGTAGACAACCTTTACTTTTCTTCCAGATTCTAAGCAAATGGTTATTTGTACTTCAATGAGATCTGGAACACTGCAGGGTAAGGGTTTTTATATTAGATTGAATCATATTGAGATCATTTATTTTTTCCACAGTTAGAGAAGCTGTTGGAAAAAGAGTAAAAGCTGTTTCTAGAAATACCACCAAAGAAGACAGTTAAAATGAATACGTGTTTTTTTTTCCTTAAACTAGGATTTCAATCATTTTTATGTCTATTCCACAAGAAAAGCCCTAATATTACATAGCTCTTTCGACATTCTCAGGTACTATAATATTATCTTCTTGACGCACATGCCCAGCTTCTATTAAATACTAATAGTGACTCCACACATGCATCCTGAGGACACAGTAGCCCTGAGCAGCTTTTACTCCACATATAGGAATAAGGGATACGCTTTGTTGATGTCCTTTAACCATGCATTAAAATGGATTATATTTCCATTAATGTACCTTAGGAAAACAGATTGGCCTGTCCTCAAATTATATGGACGGAGAACAAGGAGATGGACCATCACCAATTCAAATTAGTCTTAAAAAAATAAGAATAGTTGATTAACCACCAGTGGGTGTGTCTACCTTATACATCTCTACCACTATACATCAGACATCTGTATCATATGTAAGAGTGTGATTACATATTTTTTCCTGGCCTTGTCATCCAATGGGTACAAATGAGGGACATTAGTATATAAGCCTAAAATGTTATGTTTCTGAGCTCCATCTGTACTCTTATTCCTTGCCTTCTTCTGTAGCATATCTCTCCAGTTCTCCCATAGTCATTTCTGGAAAATGTGAAGATTCAAACTAGATCACATATAAGTAAAAATCACCATGCTGTGTCTTGCTTTCCTTCTCTGACTTACTGTCCACAGTCATAGCCTGGAGATTTTGAGGGTACTTCTTTGACACTATAGTTGAAAGTACCCTTGACGAATATACCCAATGAACAATTTTCCAATACTTCCAGTCACCATTTTGGGGTTTCTAAAGAAATCAAGCTCTAGGCAAAGTGGAGAAAATAACACTTTTCTCCTGGACCATGAAAAAAGTACACTTGTACTTAAATTTCTTCAAGTTCAAGAACAAAAATATTTCTCATGCTTGTAGCTCCCAATATTCAAAGAGTTAGGGCTCAAACCAATGTATGAATGCTGATAGAAGACAAATGCCAAACCATCTGCTTTCACTTTCATTTCTCTCTCTCTCCCTTTGCCACATACTCCAACCAAACTTCTTCCTTCTTCAAAAGTAATCAAGTAAAGTTCTATGCAGATCAACAAGTACCAAGAGAAGGAAGTCTTGTTGGTCTAACAGTGTTGGAGCCAAAATTGTCATATATATAAAAATATATATATATACTTATATATATATACTTATAGATATATATACTTATATATCTTTATATATATATATATAAAGAAATTTTCCAAGCAGTAAATTTCTCACCCCCAAGATAAAATTTGTAAAGTTTCCTTAAACTCTTCACTATATTTATCTTCATCTGGTGCTGGTTATCACATCTCCACCCCTCTCTGTCTCTCTCATATGTGCTCAGGCACACACACATGCATACACGCACATAAACACACAAACTCTTACACACACATAGTATGTACTGCATATACCTGGAGGTGGTTCCTCCTTTTGTGGACCTCCAAGTTTTCCTGGGATATTACTACATTGAGTTAAATAAATGGTTGATTCCCACAATGTTTTGCTATATCTCAAGAGCATTCTACCTTCAGGGTTGTCATGAAGTTAAAAAAATTCTCACAAAATGTTAGAACTTTTATATATACTTAAAGGAATTTTATTTAGCACATTTCTAGATATATGAAAGGCAAATAAGAGGCAACCTCAACTACAAAAATATGAAAGTTTCGTGAAGAAACAACCCACTATCTTCAGGGCTCCAAACGTGAGTTTATTGATGAAATAATTGTCTTAATGTGAAAAGAATTACACAGGTACTCATGCAAAAAGACTTAAGGGCTTTGAAGGGAAGTAAAGCAAGAATATTTTAGATATCTGTAGTATAGAGTATTTGTAGTTTTCTCTCTACATTGGTCTTAAAACAATATCTTAAGTGGAAGAGCATTTTGTACCTACCAAGTTGTAAATCAAGAATTACAGACATATTGCAAACTAAAAGAATTTAAAGTAGCCTGTCCTTATTGTAAAAAAATTTTATTTCACACAACTTTATGAAGTAGTTATATAAAAAATAAAAATCTTCCTTTAATTATCCTTTCCTATAATAATAGAAAAAGTGAGTGACACTCTATGGAACTTAAAAATATAGAAGTTATACAAAAGAGACAGTATAGTAATTAATAAATTAAAATCTGAAAAATAACCCAAATGTTGAATGGATAAGCAAACTCTTATACACCCACATAATAGAATACTACTCAGCTATACATATGAGCAAACTATCAGTGCACATAATAATTCATATGAGAAAGACCGAATGACAGAATTCAGTTTTAAAGGGTTACATACTGAATAATTTCTTTCGTAAGACATTCCTAAAGAGGCAAAATTATAGTTATGGAAAACAGATCAGTTGTTGCCAGTAGAAAGGGATGAAAGGAGGGTATAACCATGGAGTGGAAGCTTGAGGAAGTTTTTTTGGAATAATGCACCTGTTTTGTATCTTGATTATAGTAGAAACCATACATGTGATAAAATCCATATAACTGAAAACCAAAATTGAAAGTCAATTTTCCTTTATGATATTTTAAATAAAGTAAAATGATGTTATCAATGTACTATTATATGAGTTAGAATTTTAAAAAATATATGTGACTTAAGTCACTGATAAGAAACAACCAAGGTCAGACACGGTGGCTCATGCCTGTAATCCCAGCACTTTGGAAGGCTGAGGCTGGCAGATCACAAGTTCAAGAGATCAAGACCATCTTGGCCAACATGGTGAAACCCCGTCTCTACCAAAAATACAAAAATCAGCTGGGTGTGGTGGCGCACACCTGTAGTCCCAGCTACTCGGGAGGCTGAGGCGGGAGAATCACTTGAACCCAGGAGGCGGAGGTTGCAGTGAGCTGAGATCACGCCACTGCACTCCAGCCTGGTGGCAGAGCAAGACTCTTTCTCAAAAAAACAAAAAACAAAAAAAAAACAAATACATTAAATACATTTACATAATTTATGTTTATAATGACTTTTTCTTCATCTGTTTTATCCTCTCATTTCATTTATCAAACAAATGTTTCTTGGGGATGTACTATACCTTATAAGCAGGTAGGCTGGTTGTGACACCAGGATAGTATTTCTGGTGAGAAATGATGTTAACCTAGATTGTGTGAAAGTTGAAACTGAGAGGATATGATTATGTACAGGGTATGGAGGGTTTCCAGTTCACATAACTGAGTAGATGGTGGTGGCACTGGAAAAGAGTTTGTGTTGTGCTTATTTTTCTTTTCTACAGGAGATGGCTATAAATCATTTGTTTAGTTTTGGTCATATTTACTTTGTGGTCCCTTTACCACAACCACAAGAAAATATCAAGTAGCAATTCCGTGTACTGGTCTGGAACTTGGGAGCTATTGTAAATCTAGAAACATCCATTTCTGAGTCATTTGCATATTGAGAACAATTTAATCCACAGGTATTCACGATATAAGGTACAATCTGTAGTATAAAATGAGCAGAGAAGATTACCTAAAAGTGACCCTTGGTAATACCAATTTTTATTGAATAGATACAGAAGAATGAACCCCCACAAAAGAAATAGAGAATAAATGACCTGAGAAGAATGAAGGAAAGCACGTTATGACATAGAAACTAAGAAAAGAGATTTTTTTTTCAAGAAGATTGAGTCAAAAGGACAACATCTTGCTGAAAGTTCAAGTAAATTACTGACAATTATATGAAGGATTTGGGAAGATGGGGGACATTTGTTGTCTTACCACATATTGTTTTGATGGAAAGATGAGGTTGGAATCCTGGCAGAACTAAACTAATGAGTAAATTGGGGTTTAAAATGGATAATTTTAGAGAATTATGTTGAGAAGCTTGGATAATAAACTTTGAGGAGGGAAAGAAGGCGGGAGCATGAAGCTAGAAGCAGCTAATGGCTAACTAATACAATGAAGCAGAACAAATTAAACAGTCAGGCTGATCTGATTTGGAACATTTCCAAGTACATGTGATGAAAAAGAAAAACAGAGAGAAAGGAAATTTAAGACACTGGCAAGGGTGTTGTTGAAATGATGAATCGCGGAATGTAACCTCGTTCAAGAGTCAGGAAATGTAGTTGTTGACAAAGGAATGAATATGCACAAGAAGTGACAAGTGACACAGATGGTGTCCATCAGTTGCAAAAGGGATAGTTGAATAAATACACAGAACATATAGGAGACTATGGTAAACAGTGTATGAGGTTTAAATTACTTATTTTGAAGGAAAAAAAATAAAGGTGATGGCATGATGTTAGGAATGACCACTGGAGCAGATTTTTAAAGTGGAGTGAAAGAGAAAATCATAGGAGAAAAAGAGGTCAGGACACAGAAGCCGGGATCCTGAAGGATTCCTCTTGCTCGTCCTGAAGATATGCAGTATGATGGCAGCAAACTAGGTGGCAGTCTTCAATACATGGGCTTGAGCTAAAAGAACTAGTGTTTCGTTTTGTTTTGTTTTGTTTTGTTGAGACGGAGTTTTGCTCTTGTTGCCCAGGCTGCAGTGCAATGGTGCCATCTCGGCTCACCGTAACCTCCGCCTCCCGGGTCCTGCCTCAGCCTCTGGAGTAGCTGGGATTATAGGCATGCGCGGCCACGCCCAGCTAATTTTGTATTTTTAGTAGAGAGGGGGTTTCTCCATGTTGGTCAGTTTGGTCTGGAACTCCCGACCTCAGGTGATCCACCCGTCTCGGCCTCCCAAAGTGCTGGGATTACAGGCATGAGCCACCGCACCCGGCCAAGAATTAGTGTTTTATACAAGAGTGGAAAAGGAATGGGCTGGAGATGATAATGGAGATCAATGAGGACACCCTAGCCTAATCCCTGGTCATGAGTTATGCAAGACGAGAAAAAGTTAAAAGAAAAAGGCACAAGTGGTGTCCTTAGGAAGGAAGCCGTTTATAGTTAAAACAAGAAGATGGTGTGAACACTGAGATAAAAAGTCAAAGACACAGTGGAGATTGCCGATTACAGAGGAGCAAGTTCAGAGGATACAGTGAAGGGTTTAGTAGGTGCAGGAGTGTAGCCCAGGGGCAAAGTCGTGCAGAATGTTGTAGAGAGCATGGAACAATAGAGCATAGATGGCCAGAGAAGAAGACAATTGGATCTTTAACTTAATCAAACGGGAATCAGTGTGAGAAGTTAGATACAACAGTCTTGCTGAGGACAGTAGATACTTATTTTATCATTTAGCTTGATTGCCAGGCCAGATGCCCTAAACACTGCCTATTATGTGAGTTGGTTGTTGGAAAACTCAGAAACTGTCAGCTACACACACTGTATGGGCTGGTCGGCAGCAGATCCACAAACAATAGACTAATTTGCTGAGCCTTCTGAATATTAATTCAAATATTGGACATGTTAAAAAAAAAAAAAAAACTTCCAAGACTGTTGTTGACAGTTGTAGCCTGCCTATGCTTCTAGAGTAGAAAAAAAAAAAAAAAAAAGCTGATTTAATATCTGAAACAGTGATGAAGCATGAAATCATGTTCAGCTTTGGGCATGATTAATTACTTCTCAACTTAAATATGGAGTCGAATTTCTTGGCAAGTAATCTTGGTATTTAGGCTTGAAATTTTTGGCAAACGTAGCAAAATGTAGCAAAATCTGCTCCCAGGTAGACATGACAATGTATGGTTAAATATTAAATACAAAAGGGGTATTTCCTACTATGAGCCTCTTTTAATTAGAGGAAAAAGTACTTCCTAGGAGGCCCAGAAGACCTCAGCTCAGATCCCACTAACTATGATTGAGTCACATGCTTTCAACCTAGCCACAGGAATGCCCCAAAGCATGTTTCTGGGGAAAACTCAGCCTTTATAGTGGGGAATTTTGGCTGCATGGGCAAAGAGGAAATGAGAAGGAAAGGAGATGACTAAGAGGTGGGCCATCAGTCCAGCCTGCCTTAAGAAGGCTAGACACCCTCTTACTGCACGGTAGTGTCTGTGTGGGGGGGGAGGAAAGGGTTTGTAAACCAATGTCTAAATATATTAAGGTTACTTTGTAAATTTATTTTCCAGTTTGTTATGTTTCTTAATTTTATTTATAGAACCTATTATTCCTTACAGAAACTTTTAATGTTTATGTAGGGAACTCTATCAACCATTTCCTTTATAGTTTCTGGCTTTAGGTCATGCATAGAAAGTTGTCCTCTATCAAAGATTCCAAATATTCACTTCTATTTTCTTCAACTGTTGTCAGACTTTTACTTTTTAATATGAAATTCATTGCTCTATCTGAAATTGATTTCAGCAAGATATGGATTTTCATTACATTTCCCTCCCAAAGGCTAACTAATTTTCTCAGCATCATTTGTTGAATAGCCAATCTGTTATCCATGGATTTGAAATACTACATTAACAAAATGCTAAAAATACATATAAAACCAAGACAGGTCCTAAACTCTTTTTTTTATTCATTGATTTGATCTTGTTTTAGTCCTATATTTTAATATATGAATGGAAAGAGGAGAAAAGATGGATATGAACATATCAAATTCAGTCCAAACTATACCTGGAGAATTACAGATTTGCACTCACATTTTTAGATAAGCCAAAAAACCTCATATATGACCAGTAAACTTCATTCTGGAAATGAGAAGACCTGAAACTGTCTGTCCCTATCTGTCCCTACATTTGTCAGCCTATTCAGCTGCAGGCTCCGAAGATTCTGCTTACAAATTCCAGCTCCCTTCCTCTCAGCAGCCAGCACACTTTTCATTCATTTAACAAATATACCTAATGTAAATGACGAGTTAATGGGTGTAGCACACCAACATGACACATGTATACATATGTAACAAACCTGCATGTTGTGCACATGTACCCTAGAACTTAAAGTATAATAAAAAATATATATATATAAAATAAAAAATAAAAATTAAAAATTAAAAAAAAAATTACTGATGTCCTGCTATGTTACAAGTGCTGTTCTAGAACACAGGAATAATTGTGGTTGAGATAAAGTCCTTGCTTTCATGATACAAGTAGGCAAATAAGATAATTTTATACAGTGATAAGTACAAAGAATAAAAGAGAGCAAGGTGGTGGGACTGAAAGTAACTAGAGTCTGCTGAAGACTTTCAAATAGGTAGTCAGGGAAATTGAGATGTAACATGAGACAAGACCTGAGTGGTGAGCAGGAGCCAGGCATGAAAAGCCCAGAAGCTGAGCATTTAACAGAGGCAATTTCAAGTGCAAAAATCTGGGACTGGAATGAATTTAGAATTGGCATACTTAAGGAAAAAATAAATGCTAGATCACAGTGTAGGGTGGTGGCTGTGAGACTGGGAAAAGAGGTTAGAGGGCTAGACAGGAAAGCTGACCGAGCAGGACATTGAAGGCCATGGAAAGGAGACAGGGTTTCAGACTCAAGAGCTGGTAGGGTTTTCAATAAGCTTGCTGCCCTCGATTCAGTATCTCATATATTTAGGAAATCCTTCGTGAGCATCCTGCTTTAACTTTCATTACCGCTGCCATCAAAATTCTTCCTCCACCATTCTCTTGCCTATGGTCCCACTGGAACCATGAGTAGTGATAACACTCTTCTATCAGAACATTTGCAGAAAATGCAACTGACTTTGTCACCCTTGTTAGAAGTTCTGTGAAATTTTTCCTGATAGTATTTCTTTTTCTAGTGTTTTATCATGCTCTTATTATATTGATAATAGCAGTTAACATCTATTAATGCTACTTACTATGCAGCAGGCAATGTTCTGGAGGTTTCACATGTATTAACTCATTGAATCTTCATAACCATCCTGTGGAGCAGGAACAGTAATTATTCCCACTTAACAGATGATGGAACTGAAGCATAGACTCTGCCCACGGTCACACAGTTAGTAAGTGGCGGAGCTGGGATTTGAATACAAAAAAATAGGTCTCCAGAGCCTGACGGCTTCGCCATTATGATTTGCTGCATCCCCAAAGCACTTGTCAGTGGTGCTGTGTATTTGATTGATGCTGAATATCTTAGAGAAACAGCAGAGAAGAATTATTGAAGAAATGCAACTTCCCAATATCAGTGGCCAACAATGTGCCTATTATTAGACTTTGTATACAGATTTCTTTATTTAAAACTCACAGCAACCCTATTAAACAGGGATTCCTTCTGTCTGGTACCATAGCCAAGTTCTAATATCATTCTACTACTGCCTGTCAATGTCTAGCAATGACGTAAGCATCCTCAGAAGAGAATCTTGGACAGAGCCCTTAGAGTCATTTTTTAGGCCGGAGAACTACATGTTTTGTCCTGGTGAAGAAATATTCAAGCTGGTCATTAATCCAGGCAAACCTGCAGTGGCAGTTCTTCTGAATAATGGAAAACAACAGAAACAAGTGCTCTTCTCTGATTGGCTCACCTATTGCTGGAGCTTATTGGGGAATTGTGTCTGACACACAGGTGATATTCACTTAATGTTCGTGCAGTGGATAAATAGTGCCCCTGAAATGCAAATGAATTCAGCCTCTCCCACTATTATTTTCATTTTTTAGAAACAGCACTCTTAACTCTTCTCATTCTCTTCTATTTCCTTGGTTTTTATCTAAATAGTATATAGTATGTACATGGGTCAGGCATTGTTTTAAATGCTTCAGAAATAATCTAAAAATCTCACAACAACCCCATGAGGTAGGCACTATTGTGCTCCCATTCTGCAGATATGAAAAATGAGGCATGAGATATTAATTAACTTTTGCAAAAATCACAAAGCTACTAAATAGTAGCACCAGGCCTTAAACCGCAAACCTGACTCCAAATTCTGAGCTATTTATCCACCTTGACACCGGCTTAATACACGTTGTTGACATTGAAAACTTCCTTATGCTTCACTAACCCAATGGCAAAAGTGAGGAGTCATTTATATTTATGTTTACATTATTATAATATCTTAAATCCACTGTCCCTTTACCTGAGGTAATTTCCATTCCTTCCGAAATTCTATTCCATATAAATATTTACACAAATCCCCAGAGCTGCTTGCACTCTGTTCATAAATCAGTCCTTGTCAGAGATCCCCTGTTGCCAATGGCATCACTCAAGGCTGAACTCTACAATTGATGGTGTCCCACACTCCCCCAGGCCATTCCATTTGCCTCTGGCCTTATAGCCTGCTGCTATTACCCTCAGTGGACTTTCACGGCTAACAGTGGAGCCAAATATCCAGCGTCTTTGATAGCCCATCTAAAAGTGCCAGCAGTCCTTTGAGATATAAAACATGCTGTTTCCTTGGTTTCATAGGTCAAAGAGAAGGATGTACTCTCCTCACATACATTCAGACAGAGGCTAACCACAACAAAGCTACCTGGACCCAAAATATTATACTCTTTAGTGGCACAGCACTTTCAATTCACACACCTGTCTTTTCCCCTTAAAGAATACACTAGATCTGACTAATCCCTCAAATCAGTCTATCCCTGTTCCCTCTGATGGGCCAGCCACTGCTGCAGCCCCTTTCAGCAGTCCACACCCTTTCCAGACACGGCTCTTCTTAGGGCCTTCTTTTTCCCTTTCCAATATTCTGGCATTGTCTGGACTCACCCTATTAGATTACATATATATATAACTTCAGTAGGGCAAAAGAGATCAGGGTTCTCATAATTCCCCACATGCCACCTTCTAAAGAGTTATTTGGCCTTTCATGTAAATCCACAGCTTCAAACTGTGGAAGTGCTTCCCAGCTCCAACAGGCAAGTTTTTCAAAAAATGATACTGCCTAACAGCATCTAGTAACGAACCTATAGCCTTGGCCTTGCCCATCCAGAACAACTTACTACATTTTGCTGTGAGATTTGTTTGGTCTGCCATTGTGACTTTTGTTTTTCCTCGCCATGTTCCAAAATTCAAGATATTCACCTATACACAGATATTTTGAAGTATTATGTTAAAATCTATAATTAATTGTAAACTACAGACCTTTTTCCCTTAGCTCCTAAATTTCCTTGATATTCTCAAAATCTTTTAAAGTTCCAAATTGTT
This sequence comes from Pongo abelii, assembly GCF_028885655.2. Taxonomy (NCBI): domain Eukaryota; kingdom Metazoa; phylum Chordata; class Mammalia; order Primates; family Hominidae; genus Pongo; species Pongo abelii. The sequence continues at coordinate 154,123,550 of NC_071985.2, forward strand.
CCAAAGTCAATTTCTTTTGTTCTTATTATGTCTTGGAATTAATAAAATAAATAAATGATGTGCAAACTATCTTTCATAGCAATGTATATGTACATTCCAACCCAATAATGAAAAGTATCAATAGCAATACTTTCAGAATGATTCCTCATAAATAATGCTTACAGTTTTTTTAATATTCGTGAGGAAGAGAAAAACTCATCAACAAACCTAAATATTGCTGTTTCCTAAAGCTCAATCAGTGTCTTTCACACTATAATTGCTTCAGAGTTAGAGTATTCTAGATTCACATGTAACAGAGTAACCCCATTTTAAATTAATTCTAAAAGTGGCTTCTTCAAGCTCATACACAGCCCTTGAATCCTTCAATGCCTTCTTCAAGACACAGAAAATATGAAAGTTTACTTCTTGTTTGGAGAGAAGAGGTTGGAAACCAGCCTAATCCTTCTCAGGAGCAAATTCAGAGGGAAGATCAAGAGAAATGGGCTCATTTACAATGGCCTCTTTCTTGATTTCCTTTTGAGAGAAGGTTTCAAGTAGTGTTTAGCTGTATCTCTCAGTTTTCTAGAGATATGGTAGTGAGCTGACCAGTGTCCCCTGAAAATTATTGTTTCACTGCAACCTCAAAATGTGGTCTTTTTTGAAAATAATTTCTTTGCAGATATAACTAAGTTAAGATGAGTTCCCACTGGATTAAGGTAGGCTTTAAATCTGACGACTAGCATCCTTGTAAGAAAAGAAGAGGGCACACAGAAAGACATGAGATCAAGTGACAATGGAGACAGAGATTGGAGTTATGCTCCCACAAGTCAAGGAACTCCTGGGTCCAAAAGAAGTTGGAAGAAACAAGGAAGAATTCTTCACTAGATCCCTCTTCAAAGGAATCATGGCCCTATTTACGCCTTGATTCCAGACTTCTAGCCTTCTAAAATATGAGAGTCAATTTCTGTTGTTTTAACCCACCCAGTTTGTGGTACTTTGTTATGGTAGCCCTAGGTTACAAATTCATGTGGAAATGCTCATTTAACAGTGCTGTCTTAGACACCTTAGAAGACAAGTTTGAGAAGGCCTAGATAAATCACTGTTGTACCTGGAAGTTTTTATCAAGCAGAGGCTCAGACTCTGGGACCAAGGTGCCTGGTGTATGGCAGTCTGCTTGGACTGCCATAACAAAACACTAGAGACTGGTTGACTTAAACAATAGAAATGTATTTCTCACAGTTTGGGAAGCTGGGAATTCTGAGATCAGGGGGCCAGCCAATTCAGTTCCTGGTGAGAGCGCTCTTCCTGGCTTAAAGTGGTCTGCCTTCGCACTGTGTCCTCATATGGTAGAGAAAGATTGAGTCCTCTCTGATATGTCCTTCTCCTCTCATAAAGACAGCAATACCATCAAATTAGGCACCTCCCTTATGACCTCATTTAACTTTAATTACCTCCTAAAATCTCTACCTCCACACCCTGTCACATTAGAGAGTGGGGCTTCCACAAGTGAATTTTTGTCCCTAGCACCTGGGTTTAGTAAAAGTCCTCCACATTTTAGCTGTGCAATCCTGAACAAGCTATTCAACTTCTGTGGCCACCAATTTTCTCCTCTGTAAATAGGAATGATAATAAAACCTCATTCATAGAGTTGTTATAAAAATTACATGTATTAATATATGTAAAATATTTTGAATAATACTGGGAACAAACTAAATACCGCATAAAAATTAACTCTAGCTATAATTTTCCGGACATACATAAACCATGGCTTGGTCATACCAAATTGTGACCTTTTTTTTTTCTTTTCCTATGATTGGTCCTGTAGAATAAGATGTTTTTTCTTATAATTATGGTATTATAGAAGAACACGGTATTCTCTGGGCACTCGTTCATAGATTTTTGCTGTGTCCTAAGCTCCCACATTTTTAAACATTTATGATATTTGTAAAGCAACATTGCTCTTGTGGCTGTTTGTAAACACTTGCCATCCACCATGGGTACCGTAATGATATCATTGACCACATGAAAACCAGAAGAAAAATATACTGAGATTCTCCACCATCTACTTTAAACAAGAAATATTTAAGGAAGTTACTCAGCAAATGGAGCTGTTGCCAAAATTTCAGATCTGAAGATCTTAGCAAATCAAAATTATTGAAAACCCAGCTTGCTGACAGGACTACATTGAAAGTATAATCACCTTCAAATTAACCAAATAATGCAAATTTGAATAATATTTAAAGGTAATATTATTTTTTAAAAACTTGATAAAGCCATGCTTAAAACATATACTTTTTAGAAAAAAATACCAGTGACATAATATTAGAGATATTTATAGCTAAGTCATGACTGAAGTGGGGGAAAGTGGACTGAGAATAATTATTCAGATTATGTTAATTTTTAAATAAGATGTTTGGTTTCTAATGTTGCTTTCACAAACATTGATTGTTTTTGAAGAAAATTTTAGTTTCAAACACATCTTGAATATAATTATTTCACATCTACTAATATAATTAATCTAATTTACATATTCATAAATGCATATTTCAGAATCATATCAATTTAATTAGTATGATCATCCTCCTTCAATCCCCAAAGTGCCCTGATCTGGGGGATAAATGTATTCTCACTTTACTTGCAAGTCTTGTGAGACATTGGGTTTTATTTTTGACAGAAATAAAAAGCCATTAGAGTCAAGGAGTGACATGGTGCAGTTTATAGATTATAGAGAGAACATAACATATTCCTGTGTATATATTCGAAGATCACTCTATCTGCTCTGGGGTGAGCAAGGGCAGTATACAGAAAGACCACTTGGATGCACATTGCAATTATACAGGTGAGAGATGATAATGTTTTGGAACGGGGTGGTAGCAGAGAAGACAGTACAAAGGTAGAACCAAAAGCAAAGATTCAGATTTGGGATATAAAATGCTAGTTCAAAAGTAGAATCAAAAGCATTGTGACAGATTGAATGTTGCATGTGGGAAAAGGAGGAGTTTAGGCCTGACCAACTAGAAGGTTTCAGGGCCTGAGAAACTATACAAACGGAGATACTATTTTTAAAAATTAAGGAGCATTTTAGAGGATGAGATTTGCTTGCAGCAGGTAAGAAACTCCCAAGTTCAGTTTGAGACATTAAAATGAGATGCCTATTGGATATCTTTATCATACTTGCAAGACTGTAGAACATATGAGTCAGGTTTAGAAGACTTGACTGGAGATATAACTATGAAAATCATTAGATATTTAGTCAGCATTTAAACCCAGAAGATTGGATTTGATTACCCAGGAATATGACTAGGCAAAAAACAGAGAAGGTAAAGAAACAATCTCGAAGCTTCCATCATTTAAAGATAGGCCAGCAAATGAAACTGAAAAGGAGAGTCTAGTGTAATAGGAGGAAAACCAGAGCCATAGGATGCATCTGGGTCAAGTGCAGGAAATGTTTCAACAAGGCAGGTCATCAACTTTGTAAAATGCTGCTGATGAGCAGAGGTATTAGTCAAGATCCTGTAGAAAAACAGCACCAATAGTACCAAAGCACTCTCAAAGACACATCCAGAGATAACATTTGACCAGATGTCTGAGCATCCCTTAGCCCAGTCAAATTGACACATAAAATTAACCATCACAGTCTAGTATGATGAGAAGTGAGAATTAACCATTGGACTTCACAATGTAAAGGTCATGGTTGTAGTTGACAAGAGCAGTTATGGTGAAGTGGTGAAGGCAAAAGCTTGAGTAGAGGAGTAGAATAAGATTATGTCCAAAATTTGCTTTTATATGCTTTAGCTAAAGAAGAAAGAAAAGAGAAGGTAGATGTAGGCAGTATGGCAAATGGCAATAATTATTACATCTGAGTGATAGCAAAGCAAGATTTAATCATACCATTCTTTCTACTTTTGTGTATGTTTGAGTTTTTTGAACAAAAAGTCCTAAAATGGGAGAATAAAAGGAGAGAATTAAAGACAGCAATTATATACAACTATTCTAAGTAGTTTTGTTAGGAAGAAAAAGCCCAGGAATAAGATGCTAGAGGGGTGCTTACTGGAGAGGGAGTAGAGTTCAGAGAGATTTTTTAGAGATATGAAAATTATATCCTATTTTTACGATGTCCAAAATGATCCAGTAAAGAGGGAAAATTGATGGTGTACAAAAGGGAAAGAGGAGAATTGCTAGACAGATAATTGAGCAGATTAAATAAATGGGAGAGAATGAACTACGCAATGGACGGTTTCACATTTGATAGGACCACAGCATAACTTTATGAGTGATGTAGGGTTTATTGGCATAGTTGAAATTAACTGGGTAAATGTGGTAGAGAAAGTATGTGGCATTTTTATTTCAATTGTTCCTATTTCCTTAGTGAAATAAGCAAGGCCATAAGCTGAGAGTGAAGATGGATGACAGGGTGCTTTAAGTTTAAGAAGGGAGCAGGAAATAGTTACCTAGGAAAACAGCAGAGTGAAAGGATTATGAATTCCAGTGGGTCAGTGATCATGATTGTGTGTTTTTTACCTAGGAAAACAGCAGAGTGAAAGGATTATGAATTCCAGTGGGTCAGTGATCATGATTGTGTGTTTTTCTCTACTGTGAACAGCAGTACAGGTGTAGATGCTGAGTACAAAGACAGTTGGATTCATTCAGGGTTCATATTTTTCAGACTTATACAATAAAGGGCAAGACAATCAAGGTTATATGCGGGGGAGTGATGAATAAGTAAGAGAGAAAGTAAAAAGATTACAGATTCAGCAGATTGCAGGTCTCAGTAGGATGTATGGCATCTAATAGTAATGAGAATCTGGGCAATGAATTTATTTATATGTTGACTGCATTAAAATGTGAAAGTATTTTCATTAAAACACAACACGAAAGTGGAAAGAGATCTTGCAGATTGAAAAAAATATATATATTTATGTTTCAGTACAATATATAGTTCACATAGCTACAATATATTTTTTAAACTAAAAACAGTAAGTAACAAACATGATGTACAGGAAATTCACAGGAGAGGCCAATAAACATATGAAATGATACTCCACTTTACTAGCAATTAGGAAAATAATAAATATAAATTAAAATCACAATGAAATATCATTTTATAATAATTGAGTTGGCAAACATTTTTAAAGTTGTTTAATAGCAAGTGTTGGCAAAGAAAGGAAGCATCACGAATGTTTATACACTGCTGCTGGTGGATCTGGGAATTGGGACAAGCACTTGGGAGAATGTATAAAATAGCATTGTTTGTTTTTTAAAAAAAGAAAATTATTTAAATATCTATTAGCAGGAGAATAAAGAAATAAATGTTGGTATATTCATACCATAGGGAACATAAATGAATATATATAAATCTCACAAACAATGTAAAATGAAAAAATGAAATGAAATACTAAAACCAATTATATAAAGATTTAAGTATTCAAAACAACACTTTAATACTTAGGGAAATATATATGTATATATCTGTAACAAAATTCATGAGAGTGCTAAATAATAACTTTAGGATAATGTTACTTATAGAAGAGATCCAGCTCATATGCAGGAAAGGTTTGGAAAGGAGATTTAACTGTGTTGACAAGGTATCTTCTTGAACTGAGTGACAAGTACCTGGATACTTGATATAGTCTTCTTTACATCATTTTTAATGTCCGAAATGTTATTTAATAAGTGTTAAACCTAAAAACCAGTAATACATTAACTGGCAAAGTCATAACTACCACTATAAAAAAGTAGAGGCCAGGCACGGTGGCTCACCCCTGTAATCCCAGCACTTTGGGAGGCTGGGGCGGGTAGATCACCTGCGGTCAGGAGTTCAAGACGAGCCTGACAACATGGAGAAACCCTATCCCTAAAAAAATACAAAAATTACCCAGGCATGATGGCGGGTGTCTGTAATCCCAGCTACTCTGGAGGCTGAGGCGAAAGAATCGCTTGAATCCGGAAGGCGGAAGTTGCAGTGAGCCAAGATTGCGCCATTGCACTCCAGCCTGGGCGACAGAGCGAGACTCCGTCTCAAAAAAAAAAAAAAAAAGAAAGAAAGAAAAGCAGAGCCTTCTTTTTCCTTACTCTCCTCACTTTTGCTTATCCTCTGATACCTCCATCTTTTTCCCCTCCCCCCTCACGCCAACATACATCAACTATGGGGTGCCAGGCACTGTGTTGCAGAAATGTATACATTTCTTTGGATTTGTAGTCTTTTACTAATGTCTAAATCTTTTTTTTAAAAAAAAAAAATACCACACTGAGGAACAGGGATACATAGATAGGTAATTTCCTTGATCTCTAACCATTAAAAAGAGTAAAAATATTAGAGCAATTTTTCTCTTTTGAATTCATCTATTTATATGAAATCTCATTAGTTAAGCCCAATAGCCCTCTTACTCCCTGAGGCAAGAAAAACTCCCACCTAAATCATACTATGAAGTTTGACAGACAGACCAATTTTCCAAAAGTTTAAGGTTTTCTATTAAAGTTTCTACTTAAGTTTTTGTTTGTTTGTTTCTTCGTTTCTAGATGAGAAAATGTACCACCCAGCTCACACATATTTGTCATAGGGACTTTAAATTTTCCCTTTTTAATCTCAACTTACATCCTTTCAAATTATTAGCCAGTACATGAGCACTATTTCAGTCACTTTTCTGAGGACCCAGTAGTAATTTTAGCAACCATAATGCAGAGTAACACCTAGTTTCTGCAAATTTCATTTTCTCCTCTACTCTACCTTTACTTAAATCACCTTTTGAGATTTCTCTTTTCCCCAGATCAAGCCCATGAATTTCAGTTGTCGTTCTGATTGGCAGTAGAGATGGATGTTCAGTTATACACGACCCAAAATAACATTGGTCTCAAATTTGTAGGTCTTAGCTTACTGTGTTTCCATGGAAATGTGTATAGCACATATATCACATTTCCTCAGCACTTTATATATTTTTGTTGATATTTTAAAATAAAAAATAGGGCTGGGTATGGTGACTCACACCTGTAATCCCAACACTTTGGGAGGTTGGAGCAAGAGAAACACTGAGGCCAGGGTTCAAGACCAGCCTGAGTGACATAGTGAGACCCTATCTCTAGAAAAAAATTTAAAAATAAAACATAAAATAAAATGAAAAATAATTACACCGACCTACTAATAAATGTGTCTTGTTTTATCTGTCTAATTAGGGCAAGATGTCCATGTTGAATCTGTGTGATATCTAGACATAAGTATAAATGAGCTAGCACACAAGTATTCAGTAAGAGAAAGTATAGAGGTTAAAACTAGATTTAATTTAAGCCACAGAGATAGAAATGTTTACGGAGGAGGAACATGTTTTCTCGTGAAGAAAAATAATAAAATTAAAACATGTAATCTATGCACAATATTTAGCAATCAGGCAATTTTAAGCTTGATGTCATTGTGTTCCTGTATTATATATCCCCCAGGGGTGTCTTTCTGGAGTAACTGTAGTAATTTCCAATGGCAGAGGTATGGGATCTCAAAATATTTTTCAATTTAAAGATCCTTTAATAAAATGAAATGAGCAGAAGACTAGAAGCCTAGGTTCTAATTTCATTTATATCTTTATTCATTTATGTATTAATCAACCATTAATTGCACATCAACTATGTGCCAGGACCTTGTTAGGCATGGGGGTGACCAAGATAAATAAGTTTTTGTCCACAAATTGCTGTCATTCAAGTCAAACAAAGGCTGTATGGCTTTGCCCACATCAATTTTTCAATGTCTTATTTTACAAAACAGAGAAAATGTAGGTTCTAGTTATTAATTTCATTAATAAGAGGATCAAAGGTGCACATGAAAGTTCTGTTTAAACTGTTAACCACATATAGAAATGTTCTGAAGAGGAGCCTATGACTTTCTGAATGTCTCCTTTGTCTACAGCTCCTTAAAAGCAAAACAACCTCGTGTGTGGTAAGGAACAAAAGCAATTTAATTCCCTGAAAAGGACAACCTGTTTTGCATGCATATCATGTTATTTTTAATTAAATCCACCATATTAGTTGATTCTCGCACTGCTATGAAGAAATACCTGAGACTGGGTAATTTATAAAGAGAAGTGGTTTAATTGGCTCACGGTTCCACAGGCTGCACAGGAAGCATGATGCTGGCATCTGCTAAGCTTCTGGGGAGGCCTCAGATAACATGCAATCATGGTGGAAAGCAAAGCTGGAGTGAGACGTCCCATATGGCCAGAGCAGGAGGAAGAGAGAGGGGAGAGGTGCTACACACTTATAAACAACCAGATATCGTAAGAACTCTATCACAGAAACAGCACCAAAGGGGGAAATCTCTCCCCATGATCCAGTCATCTCCCACCAGGCCCCACCTCAACAATGAGGATTATAATTTGACCTGAGATTTGGGTAGGGACACAGATCCAAACCATGTCACCCATATTAATGACAATTAAAAACCAAATCGGTAGAATCATAAATGCAATTTCATCCCACACTGAAATCACATTTAAGATGGTAGGGGAACATGAAAATAGAGGATAAAACCATAATAATACAGGTGGCACTGCCCTTTGTCTTCTGTCTTGTTCAGGACCCCAAATACCTTTTTTTCTTTTTCCTGAGACCAATAGGAGAAAATGCCTGATGGCATAAAAATCTACATGCTGCAAAGGGAAATGCATCTCTTCTACCAGACATTTCTCACAATCTAAGAAGGCATGGATATTTGCAAAAAAAAAAATTATAGAACTGAAAGAATTAGTTTGAAAGGGCAACTGAAGATTTATCTCACTTGTTCCAAGATTTTTAGTTGTAGATAAGATATAATAGGGTGCCTATGAAGTTACAAATTCAAAAAAACAGTCTGAACAAGAAATAAACACTCCTTCATAACAGCTTTTAAAAGGCTCTTAATAAAGCTCCTTTAAGAGAAGAGGAATAAATTGCTAAAGTAGCTGCCTCAACCATTAAGTTTGCTTTCAGTTTTGTTTTGATTATCGAAGAACTCTTTTTTTTTAATGTGTTATAGATTTTAAGCAATTGGGAAGAATGGAAATCATTATGTGGTGTTAAAATGGAAGCATAGTGATAACTTAGCTACTGCAGGACTTTCCCCAAATTCTACCATGACACAGAATCACCGTCATGGAGAAGCCCTGTTTCATTTGATCATATCAACTTGGTCATAACTGATGGTCAAGGATTTGATAAATGAGCTAAAAATAGCCAACCAATTGATCCCTAGACCTATAAAGAGGGCAGGAAAAAAAAAAAGTCTAACATTTTAGTGTAAATGAATTGATTCATGAAGATCATATTTTGGGGCATTTGAATTCAATACCAGAACTATCTAAGTGCCTGCTATTCATCATTTGTCAAATAAGTGATTTAAAAGTTATTAAATAAGTCAATGAAATGAGACACACGAGCAAAGGGGGACACGGATGGTAGACAGATATGCAGAAAGGCTAAAGCCTCTTAAGCAGTACAAGTATAAATAAATAGACTCTATAGGAGAGTAAAGGACAGGATAAGCTGAGATGGAGTAGTTGGATAGGAATTTCACACTTTTAAATGCACTTCTGAGCAATTTTTAAGTCCTTGACAAGGACTGCAAAGAGTTTTCTATGCCTCCTGACCTACCTAGCCCCTCATCACTTAGAGAAATTACAAGTTTTACCTGAAAGAACCTAACTAATGCAAAAAGTCAGCATTATTAGTAAATAATAATAAAAAGGATACATACACATTTTTCATTTGACCCATTGCTTCTTTTTTCCATATATGCTACAGTAAATCATAATGGTGGTCTCTGAAAAGTCGCCAAGAGATACCTGTGAACTCTGAGGTAAAATGCCAGGCAATGTCTTTCAGCTGCACAAAAAAAGGCTGATTTTTTTTTTTTTTTTTTTTTTTTTTTTGCTAATTCTTAATCTTCCACCATCAGTTTGTTTTGCTCAAATAACTACTCTTAAACCTGTATGCAATTTTTTCCAGAGATTCTTTCAGATATTCCTATTGAGAGTATAACCATTAAAAATTCAACACTTTTTAGGAAGTAAGCACTATTTAAGGAAGAAGACAATCCCCTAAACAATAGTAATAATTTATACATTGATGGTGGTATAATCTATACTCAATAACTTCTAAGAACTAGATTTTAAAAATCTACCTCTGTTAAGAAAGACAGACTAAAAGGGTGTATAATTCTATCTTAAGGAAATACGTACCTCTTATAGGCTCCATTCTATGTACCCGGCTCAGGGCTTAATATGGCACCTATTTGATTATTTGCCTGCCAAGTGCCTCTAGAATGTCTTGTTTTTAAAAGGGAAAGAAAGTCAAGTGACAGAGAGAGGCATTTATACAGTGACCAGCCCAAGTTGTCTTTATACAATGACCAACCAAGTTATATAATAGAGGAATACAACACAGGTAAAATATGGAATATAAAATAATATTTTATTATATGTCGCTTATATTACAAAAAGTAAAATACATATGGTGTTATGGACTCCACTATAAAATCACAATTTATCATCGTGATGTCTGAGTTTCTCCTAGATTTTACTGACTTTTTAAAATCCAGATTTAGCATAGCAAATGTAACTTTTTGCTAAGAGATTAAATCCCAGGAGAATGATAAAATCTGAACTTCTTGTTCTCCTGCTGAGCACTATTTTAGGAAATTCTTTATATACGTAAAGAATGTATATGCTTTTAAACAATTTATTTCAAGTTAAAGTTTTTTAAAGAATAATAATGATATATTATACATACACTCTTGTATCCTAGCGCCCACTCTCAGTGCTCTGAGAAAAAGTCATAGTTTCTGACTTAACTGCTAATCAGAGAAAAACAAATCCAAACTAGATCTCAAGACATAAGTTTACTAGAAGGTAAGAGGAATAAGTTGGGGCCAATGGAGTAAGATGGGGTTGGAAAGCGTGCCTCAAAAATTTGCATTAGACAGGTGATTAATTTCCTAGAGGAGTTTATATTTAGGAACTCACTCCTAACGAAGAAAAAGAGGGAGAAAAAGGGAAGAATGAAAGGGAGGTTAGAGGAAAGGAAGAAATCAAGGGAGGAAGGAGAGATGGAGAAGAGGGAGAGAGAAGGGGACAAGAAAAGACAAGGATCATTAAGAAAGCACTCACCGGTCTCTCTTTTGCACATGCCTTAGAACCTATGATAATAAGAATACCTTGCATTTAATTTATTCTCTTTCAGTAAATTTCTGTGTGTTATCTCATTTTCCAGCTCATACAGTAATCCTCACAAGTAAACAGGTTAACTGTGTTCTCTGTTCTAAAGAGTCACCTTGGTAAGCTATTTGGAAGTTAGGTCAGAGTTAAGTCAGAGCTAGGCATATGTCTCGGTTTCTTAGTCCTCATTATTTATCAAATATCATTTGAGTACCTAATACATAGCAGTCACTATGCTGGACCAGAGGATATTGCTAAACAAATCAATGCACAGATAATACACAAATTGCAAGCATAAAGAAATTTGCAAAAGACCAGTGGGAACAAGCAGGTAAACACATAAAATCAACATCTAGTGCATACTCAAAGAGATGACTGGAGAACTGAAAAACAGCTGAAGGAGATGGAAAGTTCAGCAAAGGATTCTCTTCCAGAAACGTGCTTGGGATGAATCTCAAAGGGAAAGTGGAATTCTGCCAAGTGGGGAAGAAGCAGGGCATTCCTGGCAGCCGGAAAGGATATGCAAATGCAGGGACCTCATGAGTACAAAATATATTCAATAAGAATGCCGTATAGGAAACACGTATGGTTTGGGGAAGGTATGCTCTTATTACACACTTTATGTTTGCTCCTGATACCATTTGTCATCTCAATTATTTAAAAAAAAACAAAAAAAAAAAACAAAAAAAAAAACCTCACTGATTACATTGAAGTCCCAGCTATCTGGTGGTTAAGTTCTAAAGTGAACTTGTAAGGTGAAAATGATGGCTGGTAAAGACCCCTTAGGAAATACCATGTTAGACACATTTCAGAAATGGAGTCTCACTATGTTGCCCAGATTAAACTTAAACTCCTGGGCCCAAGTGATCCTCCTGCCCCAGGAGGGTCTGAAACTATAGTCATGTGTCTGCCACATCTGGCCAATGTGCCTTCTCTTGATACATAAATTCGGCACAGCTGTTTTCCCTGTAGCTTTAGAACAGATCATGTTTTGGTTGAGCTTCAGATAAGGTTGCTGTCTTGCATTTGAAGTCCATATGTATAAAAAATACCCATTTTTAAATAGTAAAATAATCCCACCCAACATGTACCATTCTCACACTGTGAGGCCACTGATATAACATATAAAATAGCAGATTCATATACTGTGGCATGTTAATTCTGGGGCAGATGCTCATTGAGTGGAAGGGTGGGTTGAGTTTGCCTGCACTATTTCCATTTTCACTCTTTGTCCTTAGTCTCTCTCCAGTCTTCATACAATTGATTTGCATTGCTAAATGAGCATATTATGTCCTATACACCATTGTATACCTATACACCTCACACATTCATTCACACATGCAGCAAATAATTATTGTGTATCCTCTATAGGCCAGACATTGGTCCAGGTACTGGGCTCATAAAAGCAGTGATCACAAACAGACAATGTAATTATAAGAAATATGCTAGAATCAATAAGTGATTAAGATGGGAGGGGAGGAAATGAAAATGGAGCAGAGTGGATGGTAAAGAAATTCAGTTTTAAGTAGGGTTTTCATGGTAGACTTTATTTGAGAAGGTGACATTTGTTCAGAAACCTGAAAGAGATGAGCAAGTGAGCCATCTGGTTTCAGACTCTCAGAGTCCAGAGGTAGAGCAGAGAGACCAATTAAGAGACTGTGGCAATAATCCAGGGGAAAGATGATGGTGGCTTAAACCAGAGCCATAGCAGTGGAGGCAACACAGTGTCAAATTTTGGATATGTATTGGAGGTATTTGCAGAAGTTCTGGTTAGTGATATAAATTTGGAGAAAGTTTTGGCAAAAGAAACAGAATGATAGAATTGCATTTTTAATGAAACAGTGGGAAATAAGGAGATATTCATAAGCCGAACATAAATCAACAAAGTGAAATATCAACGCAATATCTTGAGAGAGAAGATAAGTATCTGATAGGTATTTAATTAGCCTCACTGCACTTTCTTAAAATCCTCAACAAAGAGGCAAAACTTCTGTCATAATTAAACAAGCTATTAATGACAAATACAAAATCATTTTTTCTTGTAACAATACAGCATATATGTGTAGACTGGGGGTAGATGGGAAGAATTATCAGTTCCCAGAGATGTAACAAATTGGTACAACAATTGTAAAAAGATTAGAACTATAAAATAAATGACAAACTAAAAAATATATGTCAAGGCACTATTATTTTGTAGCCATACACAATTTAATTTTTTATCAAAAAGATAAGTAAAAAACAAAAAACACCACAAAGACGCTGATAATACTCAAAAGATGATACTTCAAGCAAACCATCTTTACCTGAATAATGCTCTTTTTATTTTCCTGAATCAGCATATTTGTTACTGGCTTCCTGGTTCTTATGTCATTTGATTACTCTATTTCAATGATTATTAGTGTTTTTCTTCAAACTAATGCCCCCCGAGGTGATTTTTATTATTGCTAGTGATGTTTCCATGGTAATACCTTTCCTACATCCTCTGTAATTTCTATCTTCTTCTACCTGTACCTTTTCTCAATATCATCAGCATTTGTTTTTCCATCGAGTTTGGTATCTTACGGAGAGATTTCAGAAGTGATGCCAGTGTCCTAGGTTTAAGAAAAGCAGCCATGTCTCAGGGCATAATTAATTTTCAGTGTCTTGGATGATAATCTTGGTCTTGGAGAGTAATCTTTTAGTCAAGCCATGTCTATGAATGGTTTTAATTTTTCATTAGCAATTTAAATCTCACTTGAAGTCACTTATGGGTCATATGATGGAATTAGAAAATCATTGGTTCAATTATTAGAATTATTTTCCCAGTTTTAGTACCAAATATGATAGTAATGGCATATTCATCAGGACTCTTACATTTTTTACATTTCTGTAAAAAGAAGTTCATAGAGCTCTTCTGAGGTTTAAATATCATGTTTTCAAAAAACATTTTGAAAGCAGAAAATGCACTGCCGATGGCTTAAAAATAGCTCCTGTGTTGTATTGCAAGAAGAAATTTCCTACGTGCTTCAGTAAGATATTTAATGAATTTGGGGCCTTCATCTTCAGAATGAGGATAGAAATACCCACCTATCTTTTCTATAAAGATAGAAATACCCACCCACAATCACTATATCTAATCAATATATAATAACATGAATAAACAAAAAATTAAGGAAATAAATATATATGCAAATGTTTCTATGGGACAATTTCATTTAAAACAAGCATTGGACTGGGCTTAGATGCAATGTGAAAGCAAATTTAAATAATGAAACAGGCACAATATTAAGACAATATGGATAGTTATCAATTATACAAATTGAAGATCATGTAGCCCATATGACAAGATTCTACTTGGAATATTTTTTAAATCAACAATGCTTGCCAATATGGTTTGGATGTCTGTCTCCTCCAAGTCTCATGTTGAAATGTGATTCCCAGTATTGGAGGTGGGGTCTGGTGGGAGGTGCTTGGATCATGGGGATTATGCCTCCTAAATGATTTAGCACCATCCCTTCTGTGAGTTCTGGCTCAGTTCACACAAGATCTAGTTGTTTAAAAGAGTCTGTGTCCTCCCACTTCTCTGTCTTTCATTCTGCTCTTGCCATGTGATATACCTGCTTCTCCTTTGCCTTGGAAGCTTCCTGAGACCCTCACTAGAAGCAGAGGCCAGCACTATTCCTGTACAGCTGCAGAACTGTGAGCCAATTAAATCTCTTCTCTTTATAAACTACCCAACTTCAGCTGTTTCTTTCTAGGTTAAAAAAAAAAAAAAGACTAACACACTTACAAAGCAAGGCACATATATGGCTCAAATTTGGTCAATGACTTAACAGTGACATCTGAACTAGAGATACCTCTTGGAGTAAAATAATAATAAATTTGGATATTGGTGTGCATTAAAGAGTGCATTAAAGTACATATTTGCTATTCCATTTCTCAGGTAGAAAGTACTTTAGACTTCACTCACCAGGAGGAAATAATATGAGTCCACTATTGGCAAAGATTCAGTTGGGAAAAAAGAAATTAGAATAGGCATTTTAAGCAGACATTGTTTAATGCCAAAGGTTCATTACTTGGGTATTGGAAGACTGAAAAAATACAAAGGAGCACTATAGTATTCAGTGATAATAACTGCAGAAGTTCCCACAATGAGGTCTGAAAGAACCAAAAGGAAGATACTGGGTTCCAAGATCCTAGAATTTTGGAATAGAAGTGCCTGTGAGCTGGTGTTTAGTTTTCTGAGGGGGTAGCAATGTTCTGTTCTGATGGTGTCTCTAAGGGAGTGTCAGAGGGCTGGTGTAGGGAACACAGACAGAAACTGGAAGCTGAGGCCACCAACTGCTGCTGGAGCAACACCAACGAGAACAGGGAAATATGAAGAAAGTATCTGTTTCTTTCTGCCTGACTTCCAATCTCTCCCGAGTGCCTCTTTTTGTCAGAACTTAAAAGGAATCCAGAGTCCGGAAATCTGATTTGCAGCATCTCAGCCCCGGAATCACTGAACCTGAGTAAACTTTTATTGAAATAAGATAAATAACTGGCTTGTGGTCTTCTGCTTTGCCAACCTTGCTGATTTTTTTTTTTTTTTTTTTTTTTTATGATAGTAGAAGTGAAAGGTCTTGCTGGTGCATTTTGTAGAGATGGCTGCTAATACAGGACCTGGAGTCTTTGTTTCTCTCTTTCTTTTGAAACTTCAATGACGTGACTGGAGCACACCTTGCTCCCACTTCCTTGCCGTTTTTCAAAGTTAAATTTAACTTATGGGAAAAGAGAAGGAATCCCATGTATTAGTTTTCTATTGCTCTGTAGAAAATTATCACAAAACAAACTTAGTAGCTTGAAACAACATAAATGTATTATCTCATCTATCTCATGGCCCCAGAGTCCAGATACAAGTTTACTTGGTCCTCTGCTCAGGATCTGATAAGGCTGAAATCATGTCACTCACTCTTTGATTCTTTCTGGGCTCCTAGGTCCTCTTCCAAGCTCAGAAGTTGTTGGCAGGCCTCAGTTCCTTATGATTATAGGACCCATGTTTCTATTTTCTTGGTAGCTGTTGACCAGGAACCACCTTTAGCTACCAGAGGCTGCCTCTCGCCATCAGCACTTCACAGAACAGCTGTTTGTTTTCTTCCTGGCCAGCAGGAAATTTCTCTGACTTCTTCCCCTAGGGACAGTAAAAGAAAATCTCTCCCTTTTAAGTGTTCTGCTGGCTAGGTCAGGCCTACCCAGGATAATCTCCCTTATGCCATATAATGTTACACAGTCATGGAAGTGATGCATCATCATATTTATAGGTTCTACCCACATTCAAGGGAAAGACATTACATAGGGCCTGTACAACAAGAGGTGGAAATCTTGGGGGGCCACCTTAAGATCCTGCTTACCTCACCCCATTATGATCTCAGGCAAAGCCTTGTTCTCCAAGAAAGATTTTTGGTGGGACTCTATACTGTGACTAATTAAACAGTTACCCAATTTACTTTTTGTGTTGGTTCTTAATTGTTCAAAAATTCTTAGAGAAGAAAAGGCAAGTGGTTAGTTTAACTTGAATAAATGGGCCTCAAGTATTTTTTTAAAATTATACTTTAAGTTTTAGGGTACATGTGCACAATGTGCAGGTTAGTTACGTATGTATGTGTACATGTGCCATGTTGGTGTGCTGCACCCAGCAACTCATCACTCAACATTAGGTATATCTCCAAATGCTATCCCTCCCCCCACCTCCACCCCACAACAGGCCCCAGAGTGTGATGTTCCCCTTCCTGTGCCCATGTGTTCTCATTGTTCAATTCCCACCTATGAGTGAGAACATGCAGTGCTTGGTTTTTTGTCCTTGCGATAGTTTGCTGAGAATGATGGTTTCCAGCTTCATTCATGTCCCTACAAAGGACATGAACTCATCATTTTTTATGGCTGCATAGTATTCCATGGTGTATATGTGCCACATTTTCTTAATCCAGTCTATCATTGTTGGACATTTGGGTTGGTTCCAGGTCTTTGCTATTGTGAATAGTGCTGCAATAAACATACGTGTGCATGTGTCTTTATAGTAGCATGATTTATAATCCTTTGGGTATATACCCATTAATGGGATGGCTGGGTCAAATGGTATTTCTAGTTCTAGATCCCTGAGGAATCGCCACACTGTCTTCCACAATGGTTGAACCAGTTTACAGTCCCACCAACAGTGTAAAAGTGTTCCTATTTCTCCACATCCTCTCCAGCACCTGTTGTTTCCTGACTTTTTAATGATGGCCATTCTAACTGGTGTGAGATGGTATCTCATTGTGGTTTTGATTTGCATTTCTCTGATGCCCAGTGATGATGAGCATTTTTTCATGTGTCCTTTGGCTGCATAAATGTCTTCTTTTGAGAAGTATCTGTTCATATCCTTTGCCCACTTTTTGATGGGGTTGTTTTTCTTTTTCTTATAAATTTGTTTGAGTTCATTATAGATTCTGGATATTAGCCCTTTGTCAGATGAGTAGATTGCAAAAATTTTCTCCCATTCTGTATGTTGCCTGTTCACTCTGATGGTAGTTTCTTTTGCTGGCAGAAGCTCTTTAGTTTAATTAGATCCCATTTGTCAATTTTGGCTTTTGTTGCCTTTCCTTTTGGTGTTTTAGACATGAAGTCCTTGCCCATGCCTATGTCCTGAATGGTATTGCTTAAGTTTTCTTCTAGGGTTTTTATGGTTTTAGATCTAACATATAAGTCTTTAATCCATCTTGAATTAATTTTTGTATAAGGTATAACGAAGGGATCCAGTTGCAGCTTCCTATATATGGCTAGCCAGTTTTCCCAGCACCATTTATTAAATAGGGAATCCTTTCCCCATTTCTTGTTTTTGTCAGGTTTGTCAAAGATCAGATGGTTGACCAACCAAAAAAAGTCCAGGACCAGATGGATTCATAGCCGAATTCTACCAGAGGTACAAGGAGGAGCTGGTACCATTCCTTCTGTAACTATTCCAATCAATAGAAAAAGAGGGAATCCTCCCTAACTCATTTTATGGGGCCAGCATCATCCTGATACCAAAACTTGGCAGAGATACAACAAAAAAAGAGAATTTTAGACCAATATCCCTAATGAACATCGATGCAAAAATCCTCAGTAAAGTACTGGCAAACCGAATCCAGCAGCACGTCAAAACGCTTATCCACCATGATCAAGTGGGCTTCATCCCTGGGATGCAAAGCTGGTTCAACATACACAAATCAATAAACATAATCCAGCATATAAACAAAACCAACAGTAAAAACCATATGATTATCTCAATAGATGCAGAGAAGGCCTTTGCCAAATTCAACAGCCCTTCATGCTAAAAACTCTCAATAAAGTAGGTATTGATGGGATGTATCTCAAAATAATAAGAGCTATCTACGACAAATCCACAACCAACATCATACTGAATGGGCAAAAACTGGAAGCATTCCCTTTGAAAACTGGCACAAGACAGGGATCCCCTCTCTCACCACTCCTATTCAACATACTGTTGGAAGTTCTGGCCAGGGCAATCAGGCAGCAGAAGGAAACAAAGGGTATTCAATTAGGAAAAGAGGAAGTCAAATTGTCCCTGTTTGCAGATGACATGATTGTATATCTAGAAGCCTCCAAGTCTTTATATTAAACCCCAGATTGGTCTTTCAGGACCCATATACCAGGCTGAGAGGTCAGAACTCCTAGTGTGACTAAGACTGAAGCTTTCTCTCCTGTAACCGAACTCTGACCTCTGTAAGATATCAAATATTGTTAGTTTCCTCAGATGTAAGCCTGGGCAGTATTTACAAAAGAGGAGATTCACTTTAGTGCTTGTCAAGGACCTCAAATTATAGGAACAGAGAATTAAGAGAGAGAGAAAGAAATGTATGTCCGCATTAGAACAACCATCTTTAGTTATTTCTGAACGGGCAGGCAAGTTGACATTCTGAGGGCTTACTGTCACATATTGAGAGGCTAAGCATTTTGCTAGAACAAAAAATATGTCACTGCAAAATAGGGAGTTTCAATTTATAGGCTTTTTATTCTCATTTGAAATTTTAAATTATGTATTTTTATTTTACAAAAACAATTCCTATTTATTATAACTGGAGGCACTGATAAATACAACTTCAAGATGCATTATTCACATTTAATGTTGTGGATTTTTCTTCAAAGGGATATTCACCTGATAAACATTGAAATTGGCATATTGGAGTTGCATATGCAGTGGCTTTGACTTTGAAACATTGGAACAATATGCTTTAAAAAAATTAACATCTCCCAATCCCAACCATCTTCCTCACTTTTGCATTACATTCATATGACCCATTTTGCTAATATTGTTGTAACAAACGGATGATCTGAACCCTTCCACACCCACCTTCCTTCTTTTTCATTTCAATGCATGCATACTTATACACCTATGTAAATTATTTAAAACCAGATCATAGTAAACACATTGCTCAATACTTGCTTTTTTCTCTTAATAAACTTCTCAATAACCCACTGACCAAAGAAGAAATCCTAATAAAAATTATAAAATATTTAGAATTGAATGATCAGGAAAATACAATACATCAAACCTTACCTTTCTGACCACAGTAGTGATTAGAGGAAAATTTTTAACCTTAAAAGCATACATTACAAAAGAAGAAAGGTTAAAATTCAGTTACCTAAGTATCTATACCAGCACCTGGAAAAAGTATAGCAACTTAAACCCAAATATAATAGATAAGGAAATATTAAAGATAAGAGCAGCAATGAATACAATAGAAAACAAATGTAACCTGGAGAAAATGAATAAAGTCAGAAATCAGTTATTTAAATAGAGATAAAATTGATAAAAGAAAGACTGATCAAAAAGTAGAGAAAAGTAAAAATTAACATTAGTAATGCCAATTGCAATGCTTACCAAATGAATATCCCCTGGAGGAAAAATCCGCAGAATTAAATGTGAATAATGCATCATGAAGTTGTATTTACAACTACTATTTAAGTATTCAAGACAGAAATTATTCCAATGTTACACAAACGTTTCACAGTATGAAAAAGAAGGAAATACTTCCTAATGTATAAAGTCAGCATGACCTTGATTCCAAACTTTAGAATAATATTATAAGAAAGGAAATGTATGGTCTAATTTCACTAATGAATGTAAATGTTTTTAAAAATCCAACAACAACACACCATTGCAACTTGGGTTTATTTAGGGATTCGAGTTTAGTATAACAGTTGGAGATCAGTAAATGCAATTCATCCCAGTAATAGAGTGAGGAAAGAGAAAAAGCATAATTTCAATAGATGCAGAAAAAATTGTTTCATAACATTCAAAAATTCATTCATGAAACGAATGTATGTATATGTTTGTCTGTGTGTGTATGAATTAAATCTGTTGTATCTGTAGTATTACACAAGGATAGACAAATAGATCAAACAGGATAAAACATCCAGAAACAGACCCATATGTTTCTAATCATCTTATTTACTTTTTATTTGTATAAATTTATGGAGTAGAAGTGTAATTTTGTTACATGCATAGATTGCACAGTGGTGATGTAAAGGCTTTTGGAGTATCCATCACTGAAATAACGTATATTGTATCCATTAAGCAATCTCTCATCGTCCACCCCCCTCCTGCCTCCTCACCCTTCTGAGTCTTCATTGTCTATCATTCCACATGCTATGTCCATATGTACAGATTATTTAACACCTACTTACAAGTGAGAACATGCTGATAACCTGATTTATGACACCAGTCAATGCCATACAATGGAGAAGATGGCCTTTTCAATGAATCACAATGTATCAATTGAAGAGTTATACAGAAAAAAAAAAAATCTTGGCTTTTTCCTCCCATCAGACACAAAAATCAAGTTCTATATGGATCATGAACTTAAATGTAGAAGTTCGGATAATAATAAAACTAACTTCAAGATTAAGATTACACAGAAGACCATCTTCGTGACGTTGGGGTATGCAAAAGTATATAAAGAGCACTATGTTTAAAAACCACTAACTATAAAAGATTGATATATTGGACTTCATTAAAATCAACACCATACGTTCATCAAGAAACACCATAAAGTGAAGATACTGTATATATGTGTACACATATAATGTGATGTCAATAAATTGAAACTCTTACACACTGTTGGTAACAATGTAAAATGGTACTACTCTATGGAAAATAGTATGGAGGTTTCTTAAAAAATTAAAAATAGAATTACATATGATCCAGAGATTCCACTGCTGGATACATATCCAAAAGAATTGAAATCAAGATCTCAAAAAAAATCTTCATTCCCATGTTCCTTGTAGCATTATTCACAACAGCCAAGATAGGAATACAATCCAAATCATAACTGACAGATGAACGGATAAAGAAAATGTGGTATAGACATAAAATGGAACATTATATAGCCTTAAAAAGAAAGGAATCCTTCCAAATGCAACATTAATAAATCTGGAAGACATTATGCTAAGTGAAATAAACAAGTCACAGACAGACAAATGTTACATATTTCCACTTTCATGGGGTACCTAAAATAGTCAAACTCATAGAAATAGAAGTGGTTGCCAGAGGCTGGTGGAGAGAGGTAATGGAGAACTGTTCAATGAGTGTAAAATTTCAATAATGTAAGAAGAATAGCTTCTGGAGATCTGTTTTACAACATAGTGCCTGTATTAAACAATGCTGTATGATGCACTTAAAAATGTGTTAACAGTAGATCTCATCCTAAGTGTTTTTACTACAATTTAAAACATAGGAAAAAAAACTTGAACAGGAACAAAGATATACAAATGGCTAAAAGATGAAAATATATTCAGTATTAGTTTTCATAAGCAAAATAGATTATTAAACTAATAAATTTTCATCTGAGTGGGGCTTCTGTGGTATTCATATATTCTGTTTCTCAACCTGGGTAGTGGCTACAAAGTAGCTTCACTTTGTAAAAATGTATTAAACTCTACAATTAAGATTTTGCACTTTTCTGAATGCATGTTATACTCCAAAAAAAAGTTTTTAAAAGGGAATCTTGTGGTTACTACCATTGATAACATTGTATTGTTCATTTGAAATTTGCTAAGAGAGTAAATCTTAAGTGTCTTCATCACAGACA
Organism: Pongo abelii; assembly: GCF_028885655.2. NCBI lineage: Eukaryota > Metazoa > Chordata > Mammalia > Primates > Hominidae > Pongo > Pongo abelii. The sequence continues at coordinate 154,145,787 of NC_071985.2, forward strand.
TACAGATAGACACACAAATGGTAACTATATGTGTTGATATATGTGACGATCAGAATGTGGTACTCATTCACACTGTATACATACATCAAATAATCCTGTTGCATACTTTGAACATATACAATTTTTATCTGTCAATCATCCTCAATAATGACGAGAAAACATTTTAAAAATAAAAAGGGAATCTCATATAACCTGGTGACTACTCCTGCACGTACTCAAATATGCTAAAAGGTAGGGATGTTTCAAACACCTTTTCTGTGGGAGGACACAGAACACGCATATGGTAAACTCATGCCCGCCTCTAAATATGGTAAATACACAGCCTCAACTTCTGGGTGTTTAGTTTACCAAGCAGAATTCAATTTCACAGATCATAGACTCTAAATAAGTAGCATAGGATGACTGGCATCCTGGTTAAATCTGGAAAAAAAATTTTTTAGTATTTTCTCTGTAACTCAACTCCCCTCAATACTCAGTATTGAATTAATTCAACTATTGAGATGCTGAAGAAATGTCAGTCCTTTAAGTGGAAGATAGACCAGGCCATACAGACACCGCAGGATCCCCGTATCTCACCAAGCATCCGCGCAAGATGCCTTTGGCTGAGACTAAACTGATTGAAAAATTGGGGAAAGCACATGTTTGAACTTTAATTCCTTTGAAATTTAATTTCAAAATTAGGTTTTTTGGAATCTAATTTCTTCCTGAAAATTGAGCACAAATAATTTATATTGGTCAAATTTAGCACGTTTTAATAGAACAGTGTACTATTTAGAGTATTTTGATGCTGTTATTTGGGTTTTTTCCTAATCTCTGGTGTTATATTAGACAATATAACCGGGATAATCTGATTTGAAAGAAAAGTGTTACATTTTGGCCAAAGGGACAGTGTGGTCTGAAATTAATCAATATATTATTCTAACCCTATTTCAGAGCCTGCCTATGGAGAAGCTTAATTGATAATTTCCGGCCCTAAGAGTATGCACCAAAAAGCAGATTTTAGCAATTGAACTATAATTCATGAACGTTAGAAAAGGATTCACCTGATAAAGCACTGAAAAACACCTTTGCAGAGAATTGATCGCCCATGACTTACTATTTAAGCATAAATCTGAATGGTAGAAGAGAATTTAAGAGCCATAAACATCTTTCTCTTCCCATCCCTATTCACTCACAAATGTGAATTCTTTATTTAGTGAGTTGGAGTACAGTACCTTACTTTCTCCCACTTCGGCCTTACTTGCCTGATGATCAAGTTCATTTTCCTTAAGGTTTCTTTTTCCACATGGAAAAGTTCATTGGAGCATGGTTTTCTGCCCTGCAAGAAAGAGCTGAAGTTATCTTGCTATTCTGCTTCAGATTGAGCTAGTGAAAACAGAGGGAAAGTCCAAGCCATTACCTTCAATCCAGCTTTAATGGGTGACTCTGTATTTTTGGCTAATAAATTGGTCCCTTTGGTCTTCTCACTGTAGGTAATAACAGGAAAAAATGAGGGTCAAGTTATTACATTCTAAAGACCCCAAAGACTAAATTATTCTGGCTAAAACCCCTGTGAGATATGAGAATAAAATATCTTTTGGACTACCATTTTGCATAGGATACTTTTTGTAATTCCTTAAATCCATGTTCATTTTGTTGTGTCTCATTATTCTGATCCTGCATTTAAAAAAATGTTATGGTTCCTGTGATTACTTTGTACATTTCAAGGCAAAAATACTGTAATTTATCTTTTACCCATACTTTTATTTGAAAATTATGTGACAAAATATTCAGATTCTTAGTTTTCTTTTCACCCATTCTTTATGAAACGTTTGATATTATTTATTGCACCCTTCCTTTTGAAATACTCCCTTTCAAGGCATATGAGATACTGTATTCTCCTTATTATCTTCCTTCCTCTGACTCCTTTCTTTGAATATTTATCATTTGTCCTTCCTACTTATTTTAATTCTTAAATATGGGATTTCCCTGGGTTTTCACCTTGGCCCACTTTTTGTCTTCCTCTTTAATTAAGTAATATGATTCACCATGAGCTGTATCAGGATGTCACTTAATTCTGCGTTTCTATCCTGTTTTCTGTGCATCTCTATCAAAATGCCAATATATACTTAAATTAGTCCAAAATATTCTCTAATGAATTTTCTCCAGCATGTCTTTCTTCACTGAAGTTGCTATTTCAATTATCAACACACTTTCACCGTTCCAAGCTGAAACATGAATTCCTCATTATTCCACCAGATCGCCTTATTTATCTCTTCACAAAACCTACCCCAGTGACGTTACCTTTGATTGATTCTCATTACATCTTACCTGAATTACAGAAATTGTTTTTCACTATTACTCCTGCCTTCATCATTTAGGAATGCAAGGTATCATATTGATTGTACTCAAATTTTTTATGGGTAGATTATATTGTCTGTGATTTCCAAGATACTTGTATAAAATGCAGTGCTTTGTCTGATAATGTTGAAAGCATTTCTATAATATGTTGAAGAGTAACATTTATTGTGGTCCTAAACTATAAGGTGATGAATTCTGTATTTGAGGTGTATTCATTTTGAATTTAAATTAATTAAATTTTCTTAGTTAAAATATTACTCTGTCTACCCCATCATATAAAAATTATCGTGACATCTCAACCTATTTTAGTGAAAGTATGCACACGACTGTTATCTTCTTTCTTTCTTTCTACTTAATTCTACTACTATAGATGAAGGTAAACAAACTTACTTAAGCCTTTCTTCATTGAAAACCTCATTGTCTTCCCAGTCTACTGTACCATTCCATTACCTTTTTTTTTTTTCTAGATTCTTCACTTTATAAGTATCTTTGTTTTGTGGACCCAGATATTCAGTTTCTACAGTCAACAACTTACATGAAGATAAGTTATCACCAACTGTTTTATACTGGAAATTTTAACTTATCATAATATCATTTCAATCATGAATAGAAAAGATAGATAATTCTTGATAATTGATGAGATAAAGATAGAAGCAAAAAGTTTCTATTTTTGTCTCATCAGTTCTCAAGAATTATCTATCTTTTCTATTCATGATTGAAAAGAGCATCCAGGACAATTGAGCTCAGTGGTACATTGTATATCAATGATAATTGCCAAGACTAAGCACAATTGTTTCCAAGTATATATCTCTAATAGAAGTCTATGGAATTGTTCCTAAGAGCAGCTGACCAATGTTATTTTTTTTTACCACAAATATAAAAGAATTATAGGTAATCTTATACTAAAGAGTGTTTTGAAATCTAGTGAAACGTAAAGCTAGCAGAACCATTTAAAAGCAAACCAAAAAAATTTTTTTTTGCAGAGTGTAAACTATGTTTGTATTTAACACGTATCAATGATTTGATTTTCAGTGTTAGCTTCTTGAACCTCTATTATTGAAAATAGATGTGGTAAAAAGTTGTTTTTTTTTTTAATCAACATGGAACCCTTCCGACATAATTGTTTTACGTTTTGTTTTTTTTTTTTGTTTTTTTTGTTTTGTTTTGTTTTTTTGAGACGGAGTCTTGCACCGTTGCCCAGGCTGGAGTACAGTGGTGCGATCTCTGCTCACTGCAAGCCCTGCCCCTCGGATTCACGCCATTCTCCTGCCTCAGCCTCCCGAGTAGATGGGACTACAGGCACCCGCCACCACGCCCGGCTAATTTTTTGTACTTTCAGTAGAGACAGGGTTTCACCGTGTTAGCCAGGGTGGTCTCGATCTCCTGACCTCGTGATCCGCCTGCCTCAGCCTCCCAAAGTGCTGGGATTACAGGCGTGAGGCACCGCGCCCGGCCGACATAATCGTTTATAACACTTTTATCCCAGGGCATCCCTTCAGTGTAAGTGATTCAGGGATCTGGTTGCACTAAGGCATCATTTCCTGACCATTTATTTGCCAGAAATTTGTGAAGGAACTCCAGTGGGTTTCTATTGTTTAAAACAATAGAGCTTAATGTCTTCTTTTTTCTAAATTAGACATTTTCTTGTATTTCTGCTTTTTTGATTAGGTGAACCATTTTATTTTATTGCTTTAAAACAATAATTGTGAGTGTATTTGTTAATTCTATTTTTGTAATTCATTAACTTTTGCTTCTATTTTTATCTCCAGCAAAACTGTCTCAATATGCTCATCAGTGTACTGCTGATTTAAATTTATCTAATCAAATTTACATCTTGCTACATGAAAATATGTTGAAACAATTCTATTTACTTTTCATTATCTATGTATTTTGACATATATACTTATGCATACATACATATATACATACACATGCATGTGTGTATACACATATATATTATAAAAATAACAAAAATCAAGGACATATACCTACTACCCAACCCAAGAAACACCAATTTATTCACTCTATATTCCCCCAATTGTCAGTACAATTCAGAATTTTGTGTTTTTTACTTTTCTCTCTTTTCTAAGTATGAATATATTTCTCAATAAACATATTTTAAAATTTTATACTTGTATATTTTTCAAACTAAAATAGTTTAAATTATAATTTGATAACATTTTCCACTCAATGTTGAAGTTTTCTTTATTCATTTTTTGTTAATGATTGTAGCTATAGCTCTCATTTTTCACTGTTGTAGTGTAATCTATTATATGAATATCCTAATATTCTATATTCATTATATGAATATCCTAGTGGTCTGTATTCGTCATATGAATATCCTATATTCTATACTGAGAGAATATCCATCATTCTATAAATGGACATCTGGGTTGTTTGCAGATTTTTTTCTTCACAAAAAATGATAATATAAATATTCTTCTTTATGCCTCCTGGTAAACATACTCAAGCATTTGTCTTGAGCATACAAATTTAACAAGTGTAGACCTCAACATTACAAGAAAATGCCAAATTAATTTACAAAGAACTTTGTAACTCTTGTAAGTTCCCTTTGCTCTACGTCTTCCGCAATGCTTGTTATCATGGATATTTTAATGTTGCTAGTCATTTGTATATAAAAGACTACATATATGATGTAATTTGCAATTATTTGATTATAAATGATTCTTAGATTCTTTAAGTAGGTTTACTAATGACTCCTGCTTTTTCTGAAATTGCTGTGTCTATCTTCTGTTTAGTGTCAATTGTCTTATTTTTGATTTATAGTTTTTATATAGTCAAAATATCTTTCTTTGGTTCTATGTATTACACATAGTTTCTGCTGGTTGTAATGTATCCTTTTGCTTTATTTTTATGTGTCTTTGGAGGAGTATAGCTTCTTAATTTTATTGTCATAAAATATATTAATTATTTTTATTTTAAATTTGCTTTGCGTATCTTCTTTAAGAAAACCTTTAATACTTTGAAGATGTAAACATATTCTCCTAAATTATCTTATAAGACTACTGTGTTTTGCCATTTACATTAACTTTTAATCCACATGAACTTGTTTTTTGTCTATGATACATGGTACAGATCCAATTTTATTATATTTTTTCCTATACGGATTAACAGTTTTCTTTTTACCAATTATTAAATAGTCCATCTGTAAGATATCTCCCTGCAGAGTCAGCTGTCTCATATAGTAAGGTTCGGTACATGTGTGGGTTTGACTCTACATTTTGTATTTTCTTCCACTTATCCCTTTGCTAACCATATGCTATCAAATTATCATAACATTATAATTAGTCTTGATACCTGGAAAAACAAACTTTCTCACCTGTTTTTTTTCCTTAACAGCATTATGGCTATTTTCTTCTTGCTTACCTATATAAAATTATAAATCAGCTTATCAAATTTCGTGAAAAACCCTGCTTGGATTTGGATTGGAACTGCATTGATTCTCTTGATCAACTTAGAGATAAACAATATCTTCATATCGGGACAAATTTAATGTTCTTCAATTTTTTTTCTGTAAAAGTCTTACATATTTTTGTTATATTTATCATTACAAAAACCATACTAGTGATTGTTGTATATTTATATTCTATCTATGGAAACATTGCAAAATCTTATTTCAATTGTTGGTCAATTTAAAGATTTTGTTCCATCATTCTACGTAGTTAATTATAAGTAATTAAACCTGTGCTTCTTTCTTTCCAATCCTGTGCCTTTTATTGTCTTTCCATGCTGTCTAGAACCTTCACTATGATTTACTAGAAGTGATGTTGGGCATCTGACTTTTACCTGGATCTAAAGGAATGTTTCCAATATTTTACTACTAACAGTGATGTCTGTCATTCACAATGAGATAGAAGAAGTTCCATTCTGATTCTAATTTGTTAATTTTTTTATCATCTATGGTGAATATGAAATATTTTAAACTGTAAAGCAGATGATATAATTTTTATCTTTTAATCTTTTAAAGAGAAAGTTACATAAAACGTGTGATGTTAAATCACACTTGCTTTTCAAGTCATGCTGTTTTCTTCTTTAAAAAATATTATACTTTTAAGTTCTGGGATACATGTGCAGAGCGTGCAGGTTTGTTACGTAAATATACACGTTGCCACGGTGGTTTGCTGCACCCATCAACCAATCATCTACATTAGGTATTTCTCCTAATGCTATCCCTCCCCTATGCCCCCACCCCTCAACAGGCCCTGGTGTGTAATTTTCCCCTCCATGTGTCCATGTGTTCTCATTGTTCAACTCCCACTTATAACTGAGAACATGCGGTGTGTGGTTTTCTGTTCCTGTGTTAGTTTGCCAAGAATGATGGTTTCCAGCTTGATCAATGTCAATGCAAGGATATGAACTCATTCTTTTTTATGGCTGCATAGTATTCCACGGTGTATATGTGCCACATTTTCTTTATCCAGTCTACCATTGATGGGCATTTGGGTTGGTCCCAAGTCTTTGCTATTGTGAATAGTGATGCAATAAACATTCGTGTGCATGTATCATTATAGTAGAAGGGTATATACCCAGTAATAGGATTGCTGGGTCAAATGGTATCTCTGGTTCTAGATCCTTGAAAAATCACCACACTGTCCTCCACAATGGTTGAACTAATTTACACTCCCACCAACAGTGTAAAAGTGTTCCTATTTCTCCACATCCTCTCCAGCATCTGTTGTTTCCTGACTTTTTAGTGATCACCATTCTAACTGGCATGAGATGGTATCTCATTGTGGTTTTGATTTGCATTTCTCTAATGAGCAGTGATGATGAGCTTTTCTTATGTTTGTTGGCCACATAAATGTCTTCTTCTGAGAAATGTCTATATCCTTCACCACTTTTGATGGGGCTGTTTCTTTTTTTCTTGTACATTTGTTCAAGTTCCTTGTACATTCTGGATATTAGCCCTTTGTCAGATGGATACATTGCAAAAATTTTCTCCCATTCTGTAGGTTGCTTGTTCTGTCTGATGATAGTTTCTTTTGCTGTGCAGAAGTTCTTTAGTTTAGTTAGATACCATTTGTCAATTTTGGCTTTTGTTGCCATTGCTTTTGGTGTTTTAGTCATGAAGTCTTTGCCCTTGCCTATGTCCTGAATGGTATTGCTTTGGTATTCTTCTAGGGTTTTTATGGTTTTAGGTGTTACATTTTAGTCTTTAATCCATCTTGACTTAATTTTTGTATAAGATGTAAGGACGGGGTCCAGTTTCGGTTTTCTGTGTCTGCCTAGCCAGTTATCCCAACATCATTTATTAAATAGAGAATCCTTTCCCCATTTCTTGTTTTTTGTCAGGTTTGTCAAAGATCAGATGGCTGTAGATGTGCAGCATTATTTCTGAGGCCTCTAGTCTGTTCCATTGGTCTATATATCTGTTTTGGTACCAGTACCATGCTGTTTTGGTTACTGTAGCCTTGTAGTATAGTTTGAAGTCAGTAGTGTGATGCCTCCAGCTTTGTTCTTTTCGGTTAGAATTGTCTTGGCTATACGAGCTCTTTTTTGGTTCCATATGAAAGTTAAGGTAGTTTTTTCTAATTCTGTGAAGAAAGTCAATGGTAGCTTGATGGGGATAGCACTGAATCTATAAATTACTTTGGGCAGTATGGCCATTTTCGCGATATTCGTTCTTCCTATCCATGAGCATGAAATGTTTTTCCATTTGTTTGTGTCCTCTCTTATTTCCTTGAGCAGTGATTTGTAGTTCTCCTTGAAGAGGTCCTTCACATCCCTTGTAAGTCGCATTCCTAGGTATTTATTCTCATTGTAGCAATTGTGAATGGGAGTTCACTCATGATTTGGCTCTCTGTTTGTCTATTATTGATGTATAGGAATGCTTGTGATCTTTCCACATTGATTTTGTATCCTGAGGCTTTGCAGAAGTTGCTTATCAGCTTAAGGAGATTTGGGACTGAGACAATAGGGTTTTCTAAATATACAATAATATCATCTGCCAAAAGAGACAATTTGACTTCCTCTCTTCCTATTTGAATACCCTTTATTTCTTTCTCTTGCCTGATTGCCCTGACCAGAGCTTCTAGTACTATGTAGAATAGGAGTGGTTAGAGAGGGCATCCTTGTCTTGTGCCAATTTTCAAAGGGAATGCTTCCAGCTTTTGCCCATTCAGCATGATATTGGCTGTGGGTTTGTCATAAATAGCTCTGATTATTTTGAGATACGTTCCATCAATACCTAGTTTATTGAAAGTTTTTAGCATGAAGGGGTGTTGAATTTTATCAAAGGCCTTTTCTACATCTAATGAGATAATCATGTGGTTTTTGTCATTGGTTCTGTTTATGTGATGGATTACATTTATTGATTTGCATATGTTGAACCAGCCTTGCATCCCAGGGATGAAGTCAACTTGATCGTGGTGGATAAACTTTTTGATGTGCTGCTGGATTTGGTTTGCCAGTATTTTATTGAGGATTTTCACATCGATGTTCATCAGGGATATTGGCCTGAAATTTTCCTTTTTTGTTGTGTCTCTGCCAGGTTTTGGTATCAGGATTATGCTGCCCTCATAAAATGAGTTAGGGGGAGTCCCTCTTTATCTATTGTTTGGAATAATTTTGGAAGGAATGGTACCATCTCCTCTTGGTACCTCTGGTAGAATTCGGCTGTGAATCTGCCTGGTCCTGGGCTTTTTTTGGTTGGTAGGCTATTAATTACTGCGTCAATTTCAGAACTTGTTATTGGTCTATTCAGGGATTCGACTTCTTCCTGGTTTAGTCTTGGGAGGGTGTATGTGTCCAGGAATTTATCCATTTCTTCTAGATTTTCTAGTTTATTTGCTTAGAGGTGTTTATATTATTCTCTGATTGTAGTTTGTATTTCTGTGGGATCCGTGGTGATATCCTCTTTATCATTTTTTATTGTGTCCATTTAATTCTTCTCTCTTTTCTTCTTTATTAGTCTGGATAGCAGTCTATCTATTTTGTTAATCTTTTCAAAAAAGCAGCTCCTGGATTCATTGATTTTTCGAAGGGATTTTCTTGTCTCTGTCTCCTTCAGTTCTTCTCTGATTTTAGTTATGTCTAGTCTTCCTCTAGCTTTTGAATTTGTTTGCTCTTCCTTCTATAGTTCTTTTAATTGTGATGTTAGGGTGCTGATTTTAGATCTTTCCCACTTTCTCTCGTGGGCATTTAGTGCTGTAAATTTCCCTCTAAACGCTGCTTTAGCTGTGTCCCAGAGATTCTGGTATGTTGTATCTCTGTTCTCACTGGTTTCCAAGAACTTATTTATTTCTGCCTTAATTTCATTATGTACCCAGTAGTCATTCAGGAGCAGGTTGTTCAGTTTCCATGTATTTGTGCAGTTTTGAGTGAGTTTCCTAATCCTGAGTTCTAATTTGATTGCACTGTGGTCTGAGATACTGTTAAGACTTCTGTTCTTTTGCATTTGCTGAGGAGTGTTTTTCTTCCAATTGTGTGGTCAATTTTAGAATAAGTGCGATGTGGTGCTGAGAAGAATGTATATTCTGTTGATTTGGGGTGGAGAGTTCTGTCGACGTCTATTAGGTCTGCTTGGTCTAGAGCTGAGTTCAAGTTCTGAATATCCTTGTTAATTTTCTGTCTCATTGATCTGTCTAATATTGACAGTGGGGTGTTAAAGTCTCCCACTATTATTGTGGGGGAGTCTAAGTCCCTTTGTATGTCTCTAAGAACTTGCTTTATGAATCTGGATACTCTTGTATTGGGTACATATATATTTAAGTTAGTTAGCTTTTCGATCTCGGCTCACTGCAAGCTCTGCCTCTCAGGGTTCACACCATTCTCCTGCCTCAGCCTCCCGAGTGAGTAGCTGGGACTGCAGGCGCCCACCACCATGCCCAGCTAATTTTTTGTATTTTTAGTAGAGATGGGGTTTCACCGTGTTAGCCAGGATGGTCTCAATCTTCTGACCTCGTGATCCGCCTGCCTCAGCCTCCCAAAGTGCTGGGACTGCAGGCGTGAGCCACTGCTCCCAGCCAAAAGTCTGTTTTATCAGAGACTAGGATTGCAACCCCTGTGTTTTTTCAATTCTACCTTCAATCCCATATGCTCATTTAGAATTAAGATACATGTGATTTGATAAGGTATTATCCTAGTATAATCTTATTTTGAAAGTCATTTAAGTTTGGACCTTTTTAAATATTATTTCTTCTGAGGTTCAGTGACTAGAAAATTATCTCCTATCTTTCAATGATTACTATTCACTATAAATATTATGTACTAGTTATTGCATATATGTATATACACATATGCACATATATATAATTTCAGGATAATTTGAAGCTATGGCAAGTAAACTAGCTTTCTTGATTTAAATTGTGGTATATGTCTACTAAATCACCAATAATAAATGATCATGGAAAACAAATTAATATTCTCTTTCTCTACTATCTTTCTGTGAAAAACTTTTAGACTTACTATTGAGATAAGCTAATGTGCAGAAAATCTGTTAATAAATTAGCAGAACTCTATGTTAGAGGATTACATAAGTTTCTTTTGTGGTTAAGAAAGCTCCTTTTCTAAGACTAGACATAAGTGGACAAAATCTCCTATAGATCCAAAGAGAAATTCTGCCTGACTCTAACTCAACATGGATAAAGACAGAAGCTGATTACTCTTTCATACAGAAAGTTGATGTCATTGAATCATTGCTCCACTGGATAATATTTGAAATAAAAAGTAAACAAAATCAAACAATAACTAGATAAACTCTATGTTACATGAGCCAAAGAATACTTAAAAGTATATAAATTAATCAGTGATTGTTATTTTGTATTTTTCAAATTAAATAAGATCTCTTTAAAGTCATTTTACTTTAAAATATTAGGTAGTTTTACATTTTCTAGAGTAAAATCAAACCTCTATTTGTGTTGCTAAATCAAAAGAGATTTGATTTAGGACCAAGAGTCCTTTGGATGTTAAAATGCTTATCTCTCTTCAGACCCAGTGTCATCCTGACCATGTGTCACAGTGACATGGAGATGAAAAAAATAGGCATCACACTCTATACATGTGAAATCTATTGACATATCCAACTGCTGACTTATGTATTGTCATGATTCCTCGATGTTATTGTGTTCTACAAAATGTCAATTCTAGGTAGAAAAATAATATACAGTTACCATCCAAAGAGGTAAATCTTGTGTTATATTAAATCTATCAAAAAAAAGTATTTCTCTTCAAAACATACTTCCATAGAAGTAATGTTTTATCATTGTTTAGTTGAAACATAGTGTATAGATTACTGTAATTAAATTTTAAGGAAGTAGCCCTGATTTCAATATACCAACAAAAAATTTTAATGATCTTACTTTCAAATCACAAGATAAGCAATACCAAATTTGGTGGTTTAACTTTTTAAAAATCTCCTATATAAGCAAGTTCTCTATATTAGAAAGTTTGAGGACTAAATAAATCTTATTGGTGATCTTGTCCAACTACTTCATATTATATATGGAAAAACCAAAGTCTGTAAGCATTAATATGATTTAACCAAGATAACATCGTTACAAGATGACAAAGTCAGAGCTAACATCCCAATCTCCTACTTCCTCATGTCAAAATCTTAATGCAAAATGACTGAGAGAGAAATAAAGAGTCTATAGTCTCATATTTTCATAATAGCAAAGGAATTGCACAATCTTGTTATGTTACAAGAGAAAATTCTGTAGAACATGAATATGATTAATTTTATTCTAGGCTATATTTTGGCCTTTTGACATTAAAAACTTCCCCACAAGACAAAATTACCTTTACTGTGAAACTGAAGTGTAATGGTTTACCAGGGTACTCTGAGAGAAGCAGCCAAGAGAACAGCTGATGAACTTCATGGCAGATTGCAATCAGGAACATTCACTGTAGACAAGGCATTTATGTTAAAACACAAACCCCAAGCCGGATGATTACTGTTACTCTTTGGGTTCTGACTTGATGATTACCAATACACTTTTCCAAAAATATTTTCTCAAACGATAAGTGAGTAAAATACATGCATGTAATTAGTGCTACAATTTATACTGAATTGGGCTGTGCTACATCATGGTCATGTAATTATTTCTTTAAAGTGTAAGCCCTCACTTAAAAATTTAGCTGCAATTTACGTTGATGAGTGCTTTGGAGGATTTGGAAAAATATATGGAATCTACAGAGAATACACAGAATTAGTTGTAATTAAAATTGTATGTCACCTTTATCCCCATACTGTGACAATCTAAATACTAGCCACTTCATGAAAACGTTTTTGACTGTGTACTAATGTCACCAAATACTAAAAGAAAAAAAGACCATGTTAAAAGTGCTGATTTTTATTATGCAATACACTGGTGTAACAAACCTGCATATATACCACCTGAATCTATACTTTTTTAAAAGTGCGGATTCTTTTTAAGTAATAGTACAGAGACACAGAATACACTAATATTAGGAAATATAACTCAGCAACAAAGGATTCTAAAAAGGAACATATATTTGGGGATGTGACATGAAGTCATTTCCATTCTAATGATATTGTATTCAGATGTCAAAGTAAAAGGCAATGTCATTTACCATAGCTGCCTGCTTGATCGTTTTGGTGAAAATTTACTATGGTGGCTTGGAAGCAATTTCCCTAATCCCATCTTTGTTCCTAAACAACACATGAAAGTGGTATCACTAAGCCATAATTTGGTATCATGAATGGAGTCAGAGAAGTGCCAGGAATATCTGCTGAATTTCAACAGCCATTAACGTGACTCTGTTACCTGAAGAGAATATGTTTGCAAGACATAACACCAGTGTGAAAGCAGTATTTCTAAAGTGATAATTAAAATGCATTTTCATTTCATATCTAGAGGACTTTGCAATTCAAAGCATCCTGCATTCATTCTTACACATTTATGCTCTGTTCACTCTTATTTTTTCTGCACTGTTGCCAAGCATCAGATGGACATTAATGTATTAAAATGGGTGAGCCACAAGTGTCAGCTTTCCTTATCACTAAGGAGGAGTATTATATTTTCACTCACGAGTGTTAAAATAACATCTTAACCTCTAAACATCTCTCTTCAAGATATTTTGTACTTTTATGGAACATTATTCTATAATGTTTCCAAAAAGGAACATTTTATTTGAGGGGAAAATTCATTGAAAATCCCATTTTTGTTTTTGTCTTTAGACATCTTATATTGAAAACAAATATTTGGAAAATATTTACAAAGTCTTGCTTAGTTTCTCAGAATTTGAAGAAAGTTAAGAAGGGCAGAGTGTATAATGTCAAAGATGAAAAAGACACCAATTTTGTAGTCTAGTGTGTTATGCTGACACATGCCAACAAGAGTCATTTGTTGGCTTTTCAAACACTGCAGCAAACGGTTAGATCAAACAGGCCCTAATTAATCCTTCAGCCATGTCCATAATGTTGCATATACTGCTCAATTGAAAATATTTCAGAACCAGCTCCAGGTTTTACTCACCCCTGAGGTTGTATGTATATATATATATATATATATATATATATATATATATGAAGAAATTAACAAGTCATTGTTTTCTTGGAAACATAAGAAAAAGGGACTAGGATGTGACTCTGGACTTGGAGTCTTCTGTCACTCATTCTATAGGGTAAATGTGGTATTTGTGCATGCCAATCATGGGTTGCTGGATATGTTTTAGAGATACACACTCAGCTCATTAAGTCAAAGAGGCTTAAGGCAAGACCACAGTATTCTAAATGAATCCAACATTGCTTTGCTTTCTTACACAGCCTCATATCTTGCTGCCATATTTTGTACTCAGGATTGTTAAGGATTAAACATTTTCAGTATCTAAAACCTGGCATTTGCGTCTTGCCTCAAAAATGAAGAATATATTTAATTCCACTAGAACTTACAGTATAAGATGGAGAGTGGCAAGAAATGAGGTGTTGGCAGGGCACAGTGGCTCACGCCTGTAATCCTAGCACTTTGGGAGGCCGAGACAGACAGATCACCTAAGGTTAGGAGTTCAAGATCAGCCTGGCCAACATGGCGAAACCCCGTGTCTACTAAAAATATGAAAATTAGCCAAGTGTGGTGGCGCATGCCTGTAATTCCAGCTACTCAGTAGGCTGAGGCAGGAGAATTGCTTGAACCCGGGAGGCGGAGATTGCAGTGAGCTGAAATTGTGCCATTGCACTCCAGCCTGGGCAACAGAGTGAGACTCCATCTCAAAAAAAAAAAAAAAAAAAAAAAGAGTTGTCACAGGTGGTCAATAGTCAAATCATGGAAGTCAATGAAACTGGTAAAATGAAAATGTTTACTATCTTCAACTGAAAGATGTTAAGTGTGGAGGCAATATCAGATTTGCATTTTAGAAAAGCCATTCTAGTTTCAGTGTAGAACAGAGATTTGCAGAAGCAAAGTTTATTGGCAGGGACATAAGCTAATGTGAGTATAGGTAAGCAAAATGGTATTTGGGTAAAAGGTTAATGAATACTGTCAAGTGGTCAAGCAATTGTGAGTAGCAGCATGGTGGTAGCTCCTGGATTGGCTTGCCACATTTCCGTAGGTTCAGTTAGTAAAAGACAATGAATCTAAATGAATTTAGACAGTTTACTACTTACACAAAGTAAAGCAAAAGCAAGATCAGCATGGTTTCAGCTCCCTATGACCCTAATCCTATAGAATGACAAAGAACTTGACGGGCCAGGTGATAGCACAATTAAGGCATTGCTCTGCTGTGGAGAAACCATCTCTAGGATGCAGTAAGTCATGGTTTTATATTCTTCACCTGTATCATAAGTTGTGGGGGTAGGGGTGAGGTGGGAAATCCTATACACAATCAGGGAGATGAATTAGAAACTTCTTTGTGGAAGCCTCCTACTAGACAGGGAGCCTCCCACACGTTAGGGAGGTGGAAGAAAAACAGTGTTGTGCTAGTTCTTTCTGAAACTGCCTGTCTTGCTATATTACAGGAAGGATCACAAGACGTTCACTGATACATGGGTCATACTAAAAGGAAAAGAAGAGCAATTGAATTAGAAAATGTACAAAAAGCATAACAAACATTTAATCAAATAGGACATATAGATGGCAAATAAACACATGACTTTAAGCATTAAATAATATTCAATATTGGCCGGGTGCCCTGGCTCACTCCTGTAATCCCAGCACTTTGGGAGGCTGAGGTGGGTGGATCACCTGAGGTCAGGAGTCTGTGACCAGCCTGGCCAATGTGGAGAAACACCGTCTCTATAAAAAATACAAAAAAATTAGCCAGGCATGGTGGTGGGTTCCTGTAATCCCAGCTACTTGGGAGGCTGAGGCAGGAGAATCGTTTGAGTCCAGGAGGCAGACGTTGCCGTGAGCCGAGATGCACTCCAGCCTGCGGTACAAGAGTGAGACTCTGTCTCAAAAATAATAACAATAATAATAATATTCACTATTATTACTCATTAAGAAAATGCATATTAAAACCACAGTGAAATATAATTGCACACCTATCAGAGTTTGGCCGCTTTGAGCTCTTCATGCACATAGTCAAGTGGGCAGAAAAATAAATATTGGTTCAGGTAATCAAAAGTTTGGGCTGCTGCTATTCAATGGGTAGGGTGTGCATATCTGGAAACATGGAATTCTTGGTGCTTTTATCCCCAATAATAATGACAAATGGGCAACTGCAGAAACCATGGTCCAACAAGGGCAATGTACATAAGAGACTTTTACTTTTACCTCTGGGATAAGTGTCTGTATTATCCTATCAGGCAGGTATGCAAGACCAGCTTGGCTGAAAGAGTAGGAAATCTGAATGAAAGGGAGAGGAGAGATTGTGACTAAAATTAGAGCCTCAAGGCCAGTGGCAACAGTGGGGCTTACAGCACATTTTATTAACCCTCTTGCCTTAAGTTTTTTCAGAGTGTGGTTAACTTCTACATTGAAGAGAACTCTGTGACTTGCGAAACTCGTACCCCCTTTCCTCTAGGAAGAATCAAGATCATTACATTCTCACAAAATTGCTCATATGTGGAAACCCAGTAAAGTTTTGTAGTGCTTCACGCGTTGGTGTCAACAGGAAAGCCATAGGACAGGAGGTGAGAGGCACTCAGCAAAAACTGAAGTGAGGCATTGCCAAGTTGAACTTTTTACAGCCAGATGGAACACTAGACTGGTGAATCCAAGAAAATCTGAGGTGGCAAATAAAAAATGTGTTGAATATAGAATCAAAGAAGCATCACTTTGATATGAGACTTTCTCTTTTTGATCACAAAATGGTCTCCAACAATAGACCCTAGTTGTTAACCTAGATTATATAAAATTACTGTCTCACAAGAATTTCCATTTAGGTATAAATGCTATGTTTGAGATAAAAGGGCAGGCCAGGCATGGTGGCTCATGCCTGTAATCCCAGCACTTTGGGAGGCCAAAGCAGGCAAATCACTTGAGGCCAGGAGTTTGAGATCAGCCTGGCCAACATGGCGAAACCCATCTCTACTAAAAATACAAAAATTAGCCAGGCACATACCTGTGGCCCCAGCACTAGGGAGGCTGAGGCATGAGAACTGCGAGGCGGACATTGCAGTGAGCCCAGATTGGTCACTGCACTACAGCCTGTGTGACAAGCGAGATTCTGTTTCAAAAATAAATACATAAAAAAATAAAATAAAAGTGCAATTGGCTTTCAGGTGAGATATTTTCAAACGATGATGGTTTACTTCCACTTGGTCACTCTTCAAGGATTAAGCAGTACAAGTGCTGTCACCCGGCCACATGCCTAAGTGTCAAAGAAAATTGAACTCAGGACCCAAACTCACTATGTCAAGAGGACAGTTAACCTTGGGAACTGAGTCACACAAAAACTGTTCTTTTTGTTCCCAAATATATAGTTGTAATTTCACAACCCTGTGTTGTAGTCTCATTTTCTCTATTCCCTCTTTTCACATACTTACTTTATTGTATGTAAAATGTAGATTTTTTTGAAGTTAATTAGAGCCTCACAAGAATGTAATCATCTGCCTCACTGCCTACCCTCCCTCCCTTTCTTCTTTTCTCTCCTGCATTCTCTTTCTCCTTTTAACACTGAAGTTCCCGAAACCACCTTTGGAAAAAACACAGGTCATAGATGTTCCTGTGACTTGTATCTTTTTTTCCAGTGCATGTTCTTAACCTTGGCTAAATAAACCTTGACTTGTTCAATTTAATAAACCTTGATTTACTAGATAAATCTTGATTGAGACCTGCCTCAGTCACTTTTTGGTGTACACATAGCTGGCCTATAAAATGAGAGAACCAAGAACCATCTCCAGGACTGCAGAAGACAGCAGGATGAGCACGTGTGTCCCTGAGTCCTTCAAATGTGCCCTGGCTGTTGCCGTGGCAGCTGATGAGATGAACTGATGGAGGTTCTGATCTTCTTCTGATTAGGAAATGATGGGTCCAGGTTTTTTATTTTTTTAAGGACTCATCAGTTGTCACAGTGACCATATCCACTCTTCATTAAACCCTGCCTGGAGTGATGAGCAGCTATAACCTTTAACTCCCTGTTTTAGCTGAGAATCCTCCATTTTCTTCCTTACTAGTTCTTAAGAAGATAGGAGGCAGTAAACAAAGTTAATTTAGCTTAACTCATACTTTGTATATCTGTGTAATATATCAATTATTTAGTGGAAAAAATGGAGTTTCAAACTTACAGAAATGGAAAATAAGAGCTTAATGAGAATAATGTTGGTAGGTAACTCTCAGTACCTGTTAAAAAAATTGCATTAAAAACTTATTCAACATACTAACTGAGAGTTTACCATGCTCTCTTGTCTGAAGCTTAGAGTAAAATCTGTGTAAATCTTCACTCTTATAGCTACCTGTGAATATTTACACTGGAGTGTTTTTAAACACAGTCTTATGGATAAGGTAACGCTTGTACATATTTTCTGTTGCTTCTCATACTCTGCTTCTTACTGGCTATGTGATTTTAGGCAAGTTAATGAACATTCATGGCTTCATTAGCTTCTATAAAATAAAGCTTTAAAGGGTACCTCTTACATAGGCTTATGATAAGATAAATATTTAGCACTGGGACTGCCAGACAGTGTTAATACTGTCACTCATTCAATAAGGTTGTTTATGCCGCTATCATCCTTGAAAATAACACATCTGGTTTACACAGTCACTTCTTCATATGGGAAGATCCTGGGGGTCCATTAATATCACTGGCTAGAAGGATAACCATTTTTCTTCTGATTTTCTTAGTAACATTTTTATTATATTAAAAACTTTGCCTCATTTATTTTAAATGTAGTTCTATAAATATAAACCAAAAAAAGCATATAGAAATGTGAATCTAAACTAAAAATGCATTTCTCATTTCTTTCTGCTCAAGGACCTCTCAAATGGGCAATCATAAGTGTGGGAAACTCAATGTCCCAAGCGCCAGTCCTTTGACAATTGGAATATGGGAGCTTGAATTAAGTAATGAAGACAAATGGAATATAAATGAGCTTAGACTTCTTAGGGTAAGTTTGTGTTTGAAAATTCATTTGTCTTCTATAAAAATGGAACAAAATGACACAATGTACACTAGTTTCAAAATTAAAATGGCCAATATTTCTTATATGTTATTGGCTATCACACATTTTAAAAGCAAATAATTTTAAAATCTAAGAGGATAACAGCATCTGCTACATCCATGTTGCTGCAAAGGACATGATTTTATTCCTTCTCATGGCTGTGCAATATTCCATGGTGTGTATGTAGAAAAATTCCTTTATCCAATCCACTGCTGATGAGCACTTAGGTTGATTTCATGACTTTTCTATCATGAATAGTGCTGTGATAAATATGAGTTCAGGTGTCTTTTTGATAAAATGATTTATTTTCCTTTCAGTAGACACCCAGTAGTAGGATTGCTAGATTGAATAGTAGTTCTATATTTAGTTCTTTGAAAAATCTCCATACTATTTTCCATAGGAGCTGAACTAATTTACATTCCAACCAACAGTGTATGTGTTCCATTTTCTCCACATCCCGCCAACATCTGTTATTTTTTGACTTTTCACTAATAGCCACTCTGACTGGTCTGAGATGGTATCTCATTGGGATTTTAATTTGCATTTCTCTGTGATGAGTGATGTCGAGCACTTTTTCATGTGTTTGTAGGCCTCTTGTATGTTTTCTTTTGAAAGTGTCTGTTCGTGCCCTTTGCCCACTTTTTAATGGGGTTATTTGTTTTTTCTTGTTTATTTCTTTAAGTTCTCTATAGATTCTGGACCTCAGTCCTTTGTTGGAGGCATAGATTGCAAATATTTTCTCCCATGCTTGGGAGGGCAATGTCCAGAAGAATTTTTCCTATGTTTTCTTCTAGGGTTTTAATAGTTTAAGGTTTTACATTTAAGTCTTTAATCCGTCTTGAGTTAATTTTTGCATATGGTGAGAAGTAAGAGTCCAGTGTCATTCCCTGTATATGGCTAGCCAGCTTTCCCAGCACCATTTATCAAATAGGGTATCTTTTCCCTAGTGCTTATTTTTGTCAGCTTTTTTTGAAGGTCACTTAGTGGTAGGTGTGTCAGTTTATTTCTGAGTTCTCTATTCTGTTCCATTTACCTATGTGTCTGTTTTTGCACCAATACCATGATGTTTTGGTTGCTGTATTTTTGTAGTATAGTTTCAAGTTAGATAATGCGGTGCCTCTGGCTTTGTTCTTTCTGCTTAGGATTGCTTCATTATTCAGGCCCTTTTTTGGTTCTATATGAATTTTAGAATTCTCTTTCCTAATTCTGTGAAAGATTATGGTAATTTTATAGGAATACCATTGATATGTAGATTGCTTTGGGCACTATGGTCATTTTAACAATATTGATCCTTCCAATCCACAAACAGTGATTGTTTTTCCACTTATTTATGTCTTCTCTTATTTCTTTCACCAGTGTTTTGTAATTTTCCTTGCAAAGATCTTTCACCTTTTTGGTTAAATGTATTCCTAGGTATTCTGTTTTGTATATTTGGCTGTTGTAAGTTGGATTGCATTCTTGATTTGTTCAGTTAATATTATTGGTGTATAGAAATGCTACTGATTTTTGTACATAGATTTTGTATCATGAAACTTTACTGAAGTTGTTTATCAGATCTACGAGTCATTTGGAGGAATCATTAGAGTTTTCTAGGTATAGAATCATATGGTCGGTAAATATAATTTGATCTCCTCTTTTCCTATTTGGGTGCTTTTTATTTCTTCTCTTGCCTGATTGCTCTGGCTAGGACTTCCAGTACTATATTGAATAGGAGTCGTGAGAGTGGACATCTTTGTTTCTTTGCAGTTCTTACAGGGGATGCTTCCAATTTTTGCCCATTCAGTGTGATGTTGACTATGCTTTTGTCATAGATGGCTCTCATTATTTTGAGATATGTTTCTTCTATGCCTAGTTTATTGAAGATTTTCACCATGAAGCGATGCTGGATTTTATCTAATGCTTTTTCTGCATCTATTGAGGTAATTATATGGTTTTAGTTACAAATTCTGTTTATGTAGTCAATTATATTTACTGATTTGCATATACTGAACCATCCTTGCATGTGAGGAATACAGCCCACTTGATAGTAATGAATTATCTTTTGGATGTGCTGTTGGATTTAGTTTGCTAGTATTTTGTTGAGGATTTTCACATCTGTGTTCATCAGGTATATTGGCTCATGGTTTTCTTTTTTTTTGGTGTGCCTTTGCCAGATTTTGGTTTCAACTCAACAGCAGATACACATGAACACATAAAGATGAAAATGACAGACACCTGGGACTCCAAGAGAAGTGAGGGAGGGAGAGGGACAAGGGCTGAAAAACTACCTTGGGTACTGTGTTCATTATTTGGGTGGTGGGTTCCATAGGAGCCCAAACCCTAAGATTATACAATATACCTATGTAACAAACCTGTACATGTAACCCCTGGACCTAAGATTTTTAAAAATTAAAAGTTGTTACTTTTCATCTAAAGTTATTTTACATCCTGTGGTTTTGTGGTATACTTTAGAGCCTTCATAGAATAGTTGTTAAGTGAAGTTGCTTTTCAATTAGAAAAATTGTGTATTTCAATTATGCTTCTAAAACTTATTGGTCATTTGACCTTTAGTTTTTTAAAATTTGTGATTACATTTTTTAATGTAAAATGAAGTAATTGTATCTTCTTCATAGAGTTTTTAATTGTCATTGAATGAGATAATATAAGCAAAGCCTTTAGAAGTTAAATACTCCATAAATGGTAGTTTTAATTTACTAGAGGATAAAAAGTCTGATTTATGGCCACTATACATTTTCATGTAAATGAATAGGGAATGAATAACAAAGATTCATATCTGAATTTATGTCAATATGAATTGTAATTTCCTGTGCAATTTAAATGTGATTTACAAAATAATTCAGAGTATAGCATTTAGTTTAAGCGCAAACTGTGTAGAGTAATAGAAAAAGTGTAAGACTTGGAATAGGACACCTAGATTCTTGTTTCTGACCTACTGTCTACATGCAGTAGGGAGAATTTCCCCAAGCAACTTGCCTCTTGCACTTTAGTTTCATCTTTCAAGTGGAGACAGGAATCATACCTTTCATTTTTATTGTTTCATCATTTACTAACTGAGTAAACTCAATCATGTTTCTATAAACTCAATCATGTTTCTTAATTGTTTGTGTGCCTCAGTTTCTACATCTGTGCATTGAGGATAGTAGTAATGTCTGTGTCACTGCATTCTTGAGAGTAATGAATGAGAAAAAGCAGATGAATTCTGGCCGCAGCATTTGGCTGAGAGCACGTAGTTTATATGTGCTGTTGTGTTTGTTTATTACCTAATTCACCCCCAGTATTCTCTGAGAATCAAATGTGTTTGTAGGCTGAAAATCACATAAACAAATTTTGTTGTTAATTCAATGACATCTAGATTTTGTTATCATTTGTTAGATTACTAAACAATCTAAATTTGCATAAAAATGACTACTGGAATAAGAGTATGATTTTCTTATTTTTGAGCTCTCTAAATATACTAATAATATCATATGACTGTGACTGGAAATTTGTTTAAAAATACAAATATTATAGATAAATTTAATATTCAGAAAAATGGAGCAAATACTTTGATGAAAGCAAAGTGGTATCTGCCCTCCCTGTAATTATGGATCTAAATTGACTCTAAAATGTGTATATTTATTACAGTTAAGTTCCAAAACATTTGGCTAAATATTTATTTCTAAAATGAACTTAGACTATTCACAATAAGCATCACATTAAAATAAGGTGGTATATTTTAGTTCTTCTTTTTTTTCCCCTTGAGTTTGTGAGTAACTCTAAATTTGTTTTGACCAGTTTTCTGAAGAGTGCATGATGGATAACATATTACACAGACTATTGGTTTTTGGAACATTTATAAACATAAAAGTTTCAGCATCTCATATGAAAATCTAATAGATCTTTAGGAAATTCTTCAGTGTATTAATAATAATGAAATAAAAAACTGTTTTGATGTGCTTTTAAAATGAAAAATATCAGTTAAAGGAAGACAAAATTGACAAAATAGATGAAATACAAAAAATGAATATTACAATATAGTGGAGAAAATAAATGATTCTTTTTAATCTTATTTAATTGCAATATTTTCTACCTTCCAAGATGTTCATGGACTCAATGATTTTATTACAGTAGGTACTATTTCTATCTCAATAAATTATTGGATCTTATTATATTAGTCTGTGTGATATATAGTGTTTTCATGATTTAATTTAACACAGAGAGTAAAGTATGTAGGCAGTTCAATATAAGTATGGCTTTCACATTTGCATGTGTTCTTCAGGGAAACAAAAGCACATCCATTATTTTAAGCTATTAATATTTCTCATATATCATTAAGTAGAAGTGAACATGCTTGTAATTCTGGACTTGTATTTTATTTTTCAGAACCTAATTTCCAGAAAGGGTGATTTATGATTCTAAATATGAAAGTACATTTCTAGTGTATTTCCACAGCAGTACTTAGAAGAGCTGGGATGTAAACAAAAAGTAAAGTAGAAATCACTGGCACAGGTCTGAAACCCAATTTTATTAAGGTAAGAAAATATATCCAATTTGAAAGCTGGAATTACCTTCTTTGATAACGTTTTCAAGCTTTGGACAAATAATTAAGTTTCATCATATGTTTTGCTTATTCATGCAGAATGTAACTAAGGCTTTTTTTTTTTTTTTTAATGCAGAAGCCTAAATTCCATTTCACACTGTAGCCAGACAATTCTCAGCTCAAGCTAACCTTGGGCTTGAGGGATTTCTTCTGCTTTGTGCTCAGGGAGACAATAGAGCATAATTTTGAATGCACAGCAGTTTATTCCAAGATCAATTCAATTGTACCAAAACCATATAACTTTAGATTATTTAATCAACTTATTTCATAAGCAGAAACAGATGCAAAAGCAAAGAGTTCAGTGTTTCTTGATATTTAACATAATTCATGTAGTTTTCTGTTTATGCATTTCAAGGATTTATACTACCTATATATTCACCAAAAATATTACAATCTTATTGCATTCTAGCATTGGCATTTCCCATCATTTATAAGAATATGTCTTCACTCTAAATTCTGTACTGTGGAGAAGTATATGAACATAGCCCCTTCAATCTCTTCATTGTAAAAGCAGCATTACTTAACTTTTGGGAATATGGAAGATTGCAGAGTCACTGTGCTTTATGAAAGAATATATTTCATATCTATATCTGAACCTATATTTGTATATAGATATATATCTACAAGGATAGCTCCTTCAAAAAATATTTGAAGGAAAATGTCCAGTGTTGAGTGGTTCAATATGTCTATATCAGCCATATAGCTGATGAAATAGGTCATGGCTCAAACCAGGATAAAGTCTTTAGAAACTCCCTCTGGAGTTAGTGTTCTTTGTTTAGATTGTTTTTCTTTCTTATTCTCTTACACCACCATAATAAATTTTTCAGTGAGCTCCTAATCAAACTAGTCCATTAGAACCTCAAAGACCGTTTCAAGTCTCTTCACTTACTGGGGCCAAAACGGTTTAGATTTGTAACAATATGGTGGATATTCACCTGGGATTCTCAACGAAAATCATGGCAATACCATTGTACCATTATCAAAACCTCTAATTTTTAAAATCATTTTCTAAAAGTATCTTTTTCCTGACAATATTCCCCTTAAAAATATTAGTTACTAAATCTACTACTTCATGATAGCAGCATGAATTGTGGTTAAGTGATAGGTTGAGATGAGGTAATGCTGAATAGATGGTATTTTTCAGTATTCTGAATGTAAATATTAGTCATAGCCACAATACATGTAAATTAGATTATTTTCCCATCAATCTTTCTGCTGAAATTCCACCATCAGCTACTTAGAGCATCCACCAATTTTCTCACAAATGTATATGATAATTTATTCTGCTGCTTATAATACCATAAAGTAGTCTAGAAATTTGTCACATTAAGTTTTTTAAAAATATTTTTAAATATTTACATGTGTCATGTAACAAATTTTACGAAGTGGCTCACGCTTATACATTGTTCTGTTGCTTGCTTTTTCATATACCTACTAACATTTCTCAGAGAGATTTCATCTCAGCATTCATAGGTGTACTGTGTTCCATTCCTTTAATTATTATTACTATTAAAAAGTTCTTTCAGCCAGGGGCCGTGGCTCGTGCCTGTAATCCTAGCACTTTGGGAGGCTGAGGTGGGTGGATCACAAGGTCAAGAGATCGAGACCATCCTGGCCAACATGGTAAACCTCGTCTCTACTAAAAATACAAAAATTAGCTAGGTGTGGTGGTGCACGCCTGTAGTCCCGGGTACTCGGGAGACTGAGGCAGGAGAATTGCTTGAACCCAGGAGGCAGAGGTTACAGTGAGCCGAGATTGCACCACTGAACTCCAGCCTGGGCAAGAGAGTAAGACTCTTTCTCAAAAAAAAAAAAAAAAAAAAAAAGTCCTTTCTTTGTGCCAAGCATTGTACTAAATGCTTTACCTACCTTTATTCATTTATTCTTCATTACAGCTCTACGTAGTAAGTACTATTGTTTTTATTGTTTTTCCCATCACAAAGCACTGACTCAACGTGAACTCAAAGTCAAATTTCCTGCTGATTGACGTTTAGGTTTCCTTCTGTTTTTTATTTTATTTTCTTGGCTAGCACAATCAGGATAACATAGCTTTGAGAGTGTATGCTTTTGTGTTTTTATATGTGTATTTGTGGTTGTGTGTAAGTCTGTGGATGAAAAGACATATTTGCATACATAATGAGTCTATTTTTGTTAATAAAATTGCTGGATAAAAGGAACACATTTTAAAATGTATTTTTAAAGTTGTCCTCATATGGATTCTGCACATTTCTTAGTGAGTTTATTTTTGGATATCTTATTTTTAGTAGTTCTTTATTTCTTCTACCATATATCTTTATACATTTTACTGGTTACTGCTTATTCAGAAATCATTTAAAAAAATTTTTCGACCATTTTACTGGATTTCTTACCATTTCCTATATTTTTTCTAGGAATATAATTTATGATTTTAAAATATTAATAAATGTTTATTCTACTTTCTAATATCTGTTCTCCATTTTGCTTCTCTTTACGGTTTTATTGGTTAGTAATTCCAGAGCAAGGTTATTTAATAGGAGTCATTCCAGACACTTGTCTGGATTCTGACTTTTCAAGAAATGCTTTCATTGAAATCATAGCAATGCATTATGACATTTAATTATTTAATGCTTTAATTCTTGCACTTATTTTGTGTGCTTTTTTTCATAGTTTGGTATGTGTTGTGCTAAATTTAAAATAACATGAAACTTTTGTTTTAGTTATGTGGAATTTATATTAAAAAGTATAAGAGGATTTCCTTATGAACATATCTGTGACAGGTAACTTGTAGAGCTTTAGTCCTTAGCAAACTTTCAGGTTTTTTCATTGTTATCTATTGCTTAATTTTAATCTTGTTTTCAATTAATAATAGCAATTTATATTTTCTTCAAAATTATCCATTCATTATCTCAACTAAATAGTTTTTATTAGCATAAAGTTTCTCAAAGTAGTTTCTTTTAGTTCCCTCTCCTTCAAGGTCACAGCTGAATTTTATATATATATTTAAGTATGAGAGAAAGAAAAATCAGCTTGATGTATAGATATAGTAGATAGATTGGGAGATAGATAGATAGATAATCTATATGTCAAGCTGGTTTTTCTTTCTCTTATACTTAAATGTCAACTTGTAATTTGGATGTGTATAACATTTTTGGCTCATATTTTCCTTCCATTGTGTTTAAGTAGAATTTTTTTTCTTTTTTTTTATTATTATACTTTAAGTTTTAGGGTACATGTGCACAACATGCAGGTTTGTTACATATGTATACATGTGCCATGTTGGTGTTAACACTTAAACACAGCCTTGTAACTGCCACCCAGATCAAGACAGAAAATAACAGTTTGCATTACTTAAAGCTTCTAGCAGCTGCATGAAACTATAGATTGAAATAGGCACAAGTGCCTATGGGAAGCCTCACTGTGTCTCACTATATCTTATTAATTATCCACCCAAATGTAAACAATATCCTGAGTTTCTATCACCATAGATTAGTTTTAACCATTCTTGATGTTTATATAAATGATATCACATAGTGTGTGGAATCTTCTGTGTCTGGCTTCCTTCACTAATATTATGGCTATGAGGTTAACCTGATTGTCATATGTAGCATTAATTTGATCATTTTTCTATCGTATAACATTAAATTACATGAATATGAGAATTCATTTATACATGCTACTAATGATGAATATTTGGCAATTGTAAAAAATGTTTTTTAATTACTATGTTGCATAAGTCACGGTATCTGGTACTTTAAGTCCTCCAGCATTGTTCCTGAAGATTGCCTGTAGGCTTTCTGTACCTTGGCACATTGAGAAAGTTTTATATAGTTTCTCAGTGTCAAAAAGTCTGCTAGGATTTGAATACAATTCTAATGAACCTACTGATTAATTTGTGGATAATTGACTTTTTTGATATTGTATCTTTAAATTCACCAACAAAATACACCTTTCCATTTATTTATGTCTTTTTCAATTTCTCTCAGTAATGTTTTGTAGATTTCTGTATAGAGGATTTACACACATCTTTAATCAGACTTATCTGTGGATATCCGTCCTGATACTTTAAAAAGGTTACATTTTATTTCTCTTTTAACTGATTTTGCTTGCATGAGGACACTTCAAAAAGTTCATGGAAAAATTCAATTAAAAGATAAAACATATAAACTTTATTTCTCAACATAAGCTCCATCAATTTCAAGACACTTTTTAAAGCAATTGTACAGGCCATTGAGTCCATCTCTAAAGAAGTAATGGTCTTGGAAATGTGACCATGTGAGTATGGTCTCTTTACATTAGTAATTGAAGAAAAACATCGGTACCTTTTAAAGATTTTTTTTTTTAAGATTAGAAAACCAAAAGAAGTCAGAAGGAGGCACATCAGGACTGTAAAGTGGATGCTTAATAATTTCCCATAGAAACTCTTGTAAAATTACTCTTCTTTGATGAGAGGAATGAATAGAAGTATTGTTGTGGTAGAGAAGGACTCTTTGGTGGTGGTTTCCTGACTGTTCTTCTCTGAAAGCTTTGGCTAACTTTCTTCAAATTATGTTATAATAAGGAGATGTTGTTATTATTTGGCACTTCAGAAATTCAACAGGCAAAATGCCTCGAGCATCCCCCAAAAAACTGTTACCATGACTTTCGCTCTTAACTGGTCCATTTTTGCTTTGACTGGAGCACTTCCACTTTTTGATAACCATTATCAGATTGTGCTTTGTCTTCAGGATTGTACTGGTAAAGCCATGTGCCATCTACTGCTATACATCTTCGAAGAAATACTTCTGGATCTTGGATCCCATCTGTTTAAAATTTTCATTGGAAGCTCTGCTCACATCATATCAAGGGTATATATATCAACATGATTTATGACCTTTGATGTGGACTTTGCTTATCTGGCTGAAGTAGTGTTTGTCAGGTTTTTCCATTACAATAAAGTTTCCCACTATGATATTACTCTTTTCCTCCCTTTCTATATTGAATTCTTTGGAAAGAAGTCACCATACTCAGCCCACATTTAAAGTGAAGGATCTACATAATTTATTTGGAATTCTTCATGGAATATTTGTCTCTTCTTCATAATTAATTTTTGCATACAGACTTTTGTATCCAGCAATTGTACTAAATTCATTGTTTATGCCAATACTTTATTTATATAGTCTTTTATATTTTCCATGTTCACAATTATCTCTTCTGCAAGTTATGATCGTATGATGTCTTCCTGTCTAATCCAAATACTTTTTTTTCTTTTTGCCTTATTGCAGTGGGCACAGTGAGTACAAGTAGTAATAGCATGTCTTTGTCTCATTTCCATTCTCAGGCGGAAAGCTTTCAATATGTCATTATTAACTATGAAGTTTGATACAGCTTTATCTGATCTGAATAAGGGATTTTCTTTAGATATTCAAGTTTTTAAGAATTTGAAAAATCATGAGTAGGTGTGAATGTTATCAGATATGAATGTGTTTTCTGAATCTACTTAGGTAATCAAATATAGTTCCTTCTTTGTCCTTGAAATGAGATAGACTATATTAATTTTCAAACTTTAAATCAAACTGTGCTTCCTGGAAGAAACCCAACTTGTCTTTCTGTTTTATCCATTTTATATATTACTATGTTCAATTTCTTAATATTTTGTTAGAAGTTTTTGCATTAGCACTTATGAGAGATGATTTTTTCTTTCAATGTTCTTGTAAGATTTGGTGCCATTACTATAGTTATCTCATAAAATGAAATGGAAAATGTTCCCTCTTTTTCTATTCTCTGGAAGAATTTGAGCATGATTGGTTTCATGTCTTCCTCTAATGTTTGACAGCATTCATTGGCAAAGACAGATGGACAATGAGTTTTCATTGTCGGAAGGACTTAAACTATAAAAGTCAAATTTTAATGTAGAAATATTAAGAGTTTCTGTTTCTTATTATGTTTGGAAAGTTTTATTTCATGAAATTTGTTGGCTTCTTATGAATTTTCAGATTTAATGGCATAAATATCTCATAATGTTATTTTATATTTTAATTTCTTTTGAATCTAGAATGATACCTACTCTTTTGTGACATTGGTAATTTGTACAATAACTCTTTTTTATCCTTCATCAAATCTTGCTAAGGGTTTAATCAATGTTATTAGTATTTCAAAGAACCAAATTTAAGATTTCTTGAATTTCTGTGTCGTATCTTTGTCTCCTATGTTATCTTTCCCTCCTAATATGGATGTAGCTTGCTTTTTTGTTATGCAAAAAAATTGGAATGGATGCTCTGATCACTGATTTCTATCTACCTTGTTTTCTAATATGGAAACTTAGAAATATAAGTTGTTTTTTTTTTTTTTTGCAATGGAAAATTACCTTTATTTTGTCAGTATTGAACAGTATTTTAACAGGCTCTATAATTCTAGGTTGACATTTATTTTTCCTTAGCATTTAAAAGACATAACTCCATTGTCTTCTGTCTTCTATGCTGGTGGTGGGAAATCTACAGTCATTTGAAATGCCAGTTTTTAATTTTTTTGTTTGTTTGTTTTTATTTATTTTTTTCTTTATTATTATTATTATTATTATTATTATTATTTAGGTTTTATGGTACATGAGCGCAATGTGCAGGTAAGTTACATATGTATACATGTGCCATGCTGGTGCGCTGCACCCACCTCTGCACAGCAAAGGAAACTACCATCAGAGTGAACAGGCAACCTACAAAATGGGAGAAAATTTTCACAACCTACTCATCTGACAAAGGGCTAATATCCAGAATCTACAATGAACTCCAACAAATTTACAAGAAAAAAACAAACAACCCCATCAAAAAGTGGGCAAAGGACATGAACAGACACTTCTCAAAAGAAGACATTTATGCAGCCAAAAAACACGTGAAAAAATGCTCACCATCACTGGCCATCAGAGAAATGCAAATCAAAACCACAATGAGATACCATCTCACACCAGTTAGAATGGCAATCATTAAAAAGTCAGGAAACAACAGGTGCTGGAGAGGATGTGGAGAAATAGAAACACTTTTACACTGTTGGTGGGACTGTAAACTAGTTCAACCCTTGTGGAAGTCAGTGTGGCGATTCCTCAGGGATCTAGAACTAGAAATTCCATTCGACCCAGCCATCCCATTACTGGGTATATACCCAAAGGACTATAAATCATGCTGCTATAAAGACACATGCACACGTATGTTTATTGCCACATTATTCACAATAGCAAAGACTTGGAACCAAGCCAAATGTCCAACAATGATAGACTGGATTAAGAAAATGTGGCACATATACACCATGGAATACTACGCAGCCATAAAAAATGATGAGTTCATGTCCTT
Source organism: Pongo abelii (assembly GCF_028885655.2). Classification (NCBI taxonomy): domain Eukaryota; kingdom Metazoa; phylum Chordata; class Mammalia; order Primates; family Hominidae; genus Pongo; species Pongo abelii. The sequence goes on from NC_071985.2 coordinate 154,176,526, forward strand.
TGTAGGGACATGGATGAAACTGGAAATCATCATTCTCAGTAAACTATCGCAAGAACAAAAAACCAAACACTGCATATTCTCACTCATAGGTGGGAATTGAACAATGAGAACACATGGACACAGGAAGGGGAACATCACACTTCGGGGACTGTTGTGGGGTGGGGGGAGGGGGGAGGGATAGCATTGGGAGATATACCTAATGCTAGAAATATAAGTTTTTTTCTGAGCACTGCTCTACTGGCATCTCAGTTTTGATATATTGTGTTTTTGTGATGATTCAACTCAAGCTAACATCTAATTTCCATAATGACTTATTTCCTTTTCTTTAATCCATGGCTTACTTAGAAGCAAATATTTTAATTGCTCTCATTCTGATATTGTCTAATTATCTTTTTAAATGTTTATAATGAGATTATTTTGTCAGGGAAATATTCTGAATATTCAGTGGGGCTTCAACCCATTGAAACTTAAAGAATTAAAAAAGTTTGTCTTCTTATTTTCTCATTTACAAATGTTTCATAGACATTTGAAAACAATATTTATTCTTCGGTATTTAAGTAGAGTGTTTTTCACATAAACATATAAAGTTTTTTAATTATATTGTTCATATTGCCTATATTCTTACTTTTTTCTTGGTCTAATGTTTATTTATGGAGATGTGGTAAAATCTGCATTTATGAATGCAGATGTATGTATTCCTATGTTTAATTCTGTCAGTTTTTCAGTAACGCATTTTGAGGTTCTATTATTAAATGTGTACAGATTTACAATTACTATAACTTTCTGTTGAATTGACCCCTTTATCAAATTATAATTCCCTTTTTGTCTTTGATAATACACGTTACTTTAAAGCGTATATTTGTTTATATTAGCATAACTACAACAGATCTCTTTCAGTTAGTATTTGCATGATGTTTTCTTCCATTCTTTTATTTTCAACCACCTAAATTTAGTAAATGTCTTTTATAAGCATCATGTAATTGGTTTGTTCTCTTCATTCTTATAACTTTTGTCTATGAAATGGAATATTTATTACATTTAGATTTAATTTATCATATATTCGATTTTAAAAATACTAGTATCAAAGTATGTGTTTCTTCTTTTATTTCCCCTTGTTTCTTCATTTTTGCCTCATTGGAGGTTAGTTAATATGTTTATTCTATTTTTATCTTTATAAAGTTACTTTTAATAATAAATTAGTTGATTATTTTTAGTGCATAATATTGTAATTAAAACATACATCATAAAACTTTTTTAGTTCACCATAAATTAGTACATTTTTCACTTCCCCGACAATGGAGGACCTTAGGTTTTTTAACCCATTTGCTTCCTCCTACCTTCTGTGTTGTTATTGTCATGAATTTATATTTTGATTACATTAATCTACAGCAGATTTTATTATTGTTTTAAATAGTCAATATTTGTTTAAATTTAAACACAAATTACTTTTGTAGTGCCTTTTTTGTTTTTTATTTTTTATTTTTTATTTTGAGACAGAGTCTCTCTCTGTCACCCAAGCTGGAGTGCAGCGGCACAGTCTCAGCTCACTGCAAGTTCCGTCCCCCGGTTTCATGCCATTCTCCTGCCTCAGCCTCCCCAGTAGCTAGGACTACAGGCGCCCACCACCATGCCTGGCTAATTTTTTGTATTTTAGTAAAGACGGGGTTTCACCCTGTTGGCCAGGATGGTATTGATCTCCTGACCTCGTGATCCACCCACCTCGGCCTCCCAAAGTGTTTGTAGTGCTTTTAACGTCTTGAATCATTGTGCTTACATCTTCTAGGATAATTTTCCACTTGCATGATGATGTATCTCTCTCGTGTGTGTATATGTTGGTGCTTGCATACATAAATGTATGTATGTGTGATTGGGCAGAAATGATAAATTATCATTTACTTCCTAATACATCTTATTTTGGAAGGCTATTTTCATTAGATTTAGAATTGTAAATGGACATCTATTTTTATTTTCATTCCGAATTTTGTAAATGCCACTTAATTGACTTCTAGATTCTATTGTTTCTGTTTAAGTGTCAGCTTAAACTCTTATTATTGCTCCCTTTCTTAGCCTATCTTTAAGATTTTCTATTTGTCCCTGGTATTAAACAATTTACCTATCATATGCTTACATGTGGTTTTTAAAAAATATATCTTGCTCAGAGCTCATAAAGCATATTGAATCCATGTTTGATTTTCTTCAAGTTTTCTCTGCCCTCCTTCTAGGATTCCAATTATATGTAAAGTAAGTATTTTCCCAATGCCCCATCTATCTCTTCTCATTTCTTAATTTTCTATTTTTTCTTTCTGTTTTTCAATCTATCTATTTTCTATTGGTATTACTTTTACTTTACCTCAGTCTAATATATGGTTAATTTGATCTATTAAAGAGTTAAAATCATTCATTGTATTTTCTTTTCAAAACATCTATTATTAATAGGTTATTGTTTTCTGGTGAAATTATTCTTCTTTCCTTCTATTCTTCTTGAACATATTAATTATCATTATTTTGAAATCTATGTCTGATAATGCCAATATCTGAATAATCTATAACTATATGTCTATTATCTATTTTTCCTTTTGATTTTTAATCTTTTGCTCCAGTTTCCCTATAGTCTCAATATCTTAGCCCAGGAAACATGAATGAGGGAGAAGGAAAGTGAAATGAAGAAGAATAAAAGGCAAAATAAGGATATGTAACCAAAGTAGTCCTGCTTCATCCACCTGGGAATTGATCTCACTGAGACTTTCTAAGGAATACAGAGAATGACTCAGAATTTTCCACTTAGAATTTATACTTTTCTTGATTAGAAGCCAAGAACTAGTCTATTTGAATTTGCAATTAAAATTCTTAGAGGAACAATTTAAGAGCTGAGTGTATACTTGCTAAATATTCTTTAATTTAATAAATATTTTTGGTACAGTCAATCCTGGTTATTTGTACGTCCTATGTTAGTGAATTTGCCTACTGACTAAAATGTATTTTTACTTTCAAAATCAATACTTAGGGCATTTTTGTGATCATTCATGGATATGCAAAAAATTTGATGTACACATTCCCAGCTGAAGTTGAACAAGACAATACTCTAGCTTCTTGTTTCAGCTCTCGTAGTGTAAACAAATGTCTTCTTTTTCAGTCTATTTACTATCATGGTTTTTTGCAATTTTGTGCTTTTTGATGACAATTTTATTGTTTAGATGGTCCCCAAGCATAAAGTTGAAGTGCTGTTTAGTGCTTCTAAGCACCAGAGGGCTGTGATGTGCCTTAAGGCAAAAATACATGTGATAGATAAGTGTCACTCACGCATGACTTGTAGAGCTGTTGGCCATGAAGTCAATGTTAGCAAATCAACAGTATATCAAGTCTCAAAAAAGGACAAGGAAATTTGCCAATATGTACATGAAGCTTCTCTGGAAAGTTCTAATGTGCATGATGAGCCTATGAAAAAGATGAAAAATCTGCTAAATTGTGGATGACGACATAAGATGACAACTATTGAAAAAGGTGGAGTGGGCAGCATTGTTGTAAGACTGAAAGCCAAAGGAATTTATGGTCATGTTACTCAGTGTCAGGAAAATTTTATACTCTTCTTGTTTGATGTTTTATTATTTTTAAAAAATACTGCCTGTAATTAATTATTGGTCAGAAACACATATTACAGTGTCTTTAATCAGAAACATATATTAAACAAGATTATGTGTTGAATGATTGGCAAAAATATTGTGACCACAGACTGTCAGGAACATAATACCGTATTTCTCATAAGAACAGTGGCTCAGTATTCACTAATTCACTGTTCAAGGAATTTTATAGAAAATAACTATCATGAATAATAACAATTGACTTTATTTACCATATATCAAGTACTTTTCTGCTTCCAGAGATTCAATAATGAACAAATCAGATGTAGTCATTTATTCAAGATGACTACGTTTCAGCGGGTTGGAGTGAGGAGGGCAAAGAACAAATAAGTATATACCATGTTGGGAAGTAAACTGCTATAAAACAACCTCAGTAGGGCAATAGAGAGAATAAGTTGTGTTTTTATACAAGTTAGAGAAAATGTATCTAGCAAAATGACTTAAAACAGATAATTGAAGGAGAAAGAGTGCCAGACAGAGGAAAGAGGAAAAGCAAAGAGTCCGAAGTAGAAGTATGCTTTTTAAATGGGAAAAGTAACAGGTGAGTGTGAGCAAGGAGATGGGTGGGTATAACAACTGAAGGAACACAGCAAATCCTGTATGGCTTTATAGGGCACTGTGAACTGGATGTCTTCCACTTGTTTTTCCAGATATATGCCCCACTCTTCTAGACCTTGATCTGTGCTCATTCATGGAACACATCAACAGGCTGGCTTTGACTGGGTTTGGGCAATAAGCATGGACAAGAGATTAGAGGGAAGTAGGAGAGTGAAGACGAGATATGTAACCTCCCAGCATTCTCTCTGCATGTTTCCCACAGGCTGGCTTTGCCTCCCACTAAAGATCACAGCTCCTGACAAGTGGCCCTCTCTTTCTCTGGGTTCCGGTAATAGTTTCCTACCCTCACCCCTTAGGGCCTGGGGATGGTTTTGGCCTCTGCTGTCATTAATACCATGGTCCTGCATTATCCTCACTATCCCTTGAAATTTCCCTTTTCCCTTGCCCATATCTTTGTAAATAGACTCTTGATTAAACTTACCAAAAATTGCTAATTTGAATGTGCCATTTGTTTCTTGTTGTGACTGTATTACACAAGGTACAGGTTTGGTTTCTATATGGGTGTCCCATGGAGCCACTGTAGAGTTTTGAGTATTTAAATGCCATAACTTTGGTAGCTGTATGGAGAAGAGAGGATAGAGAGAACAGAGGTAGCAGACAGATCACGTAGAAGGATATTATAAAAATCCAGATAAAAAATAATTTTAGCTTGAATGAAATGATAGAAGCAGATTTATTAGGAAGTGATTGAATACAAGACATATACTGGAGAAATTTGGCAGAATTTTCTGATGGATTGAGTTTCGGATATAAGAAAAAAAAAATAAACAAAAACTCCCAAATCAAAAAATAAACAAAAAAAGTTCAGAGCTTTTGGCCTTAGCAACTATAATAATTGAGGGTCCAGTGACTAAAATCAGAAATGTTACATTTTAGGAGGATATCCAAAATTTGTTCGGGGAAAAATTTAATTTGCAGTGTTACACAGCCTAATAGAGAAATAAGAATATGGAATTCAAGGAAGTAAATATGAGAATCATCAACACAGATGGTATTTGATGTCAAGAGACTGGATAAGATAAGGCGATTGTGAATAGAGAGAGGAGAGGTGAGAGGACTAAGTCTTGGGACAACAATGTTACAAGACCAGAAGTAAAAAGAAAAAATGTCAAGGGACACAGAAAATCAGAAGACTGTGAAGTAAGAGAAGGTTCTGAGGATCAAGAAGTCTCTGAGTTGCTAAGTAAAGAAAGTGCTTCAAGGGAAAGGGAATGGTGAATTGTCAAATACTTCCTAAAGGGCAAGTGAGAATTGACCAAGGAACTGGGTGACAAAGAAATCTTTACTGGCCTTGACAAGAATACTCTTATTAGAGTGTTTTATGACAGAATAGAAGAAGCAGAAAGGGAGACCGTGAGAAAATATAACCCTTTTGAGAAAATCTTATCAAGAATGACAAAGTTCAAAAAGCAGCAGAAAAGGGGGAAATTGGGTAGTGGCTGAAGGGAGATTTGGGATAAAAGAGGAGAGCTGTATTTTAGGAATTTAGAAATGATACAATATAAAATAAAATTTTGAGAGACAGATTACTGAAGCAATATCTTTGCTTCAGTAAGTGAGGAGGTAAAGAATATTATCAGCAGACATCTAAGAAGGTAATATACTTAGTGTTAGGATAAGGTGAAATTTTTTCTATGTTCTCATCTACTCTCATTTGAAATAAAAGGCAAGGTCATCAGATGAGAATATGGAGACCAATGAGACTTGCAGTTTCAGACGCAGAGGACATATGTAATAGCCATCTAAGACAGAGATCAACAAGCTTATGGCAAAGACCAAATATTAAATATTTTAGGCATTGTCAATGACGTAGTCTCTGTCATAGCTACTCGACTTCTATGCTATAATATAAAAGCAGCTATAGATAATAAATAAACAAATGAGCATGGCTGCGTTTCAGTATAATTTTACTTTTAAAAACAGTAGAGAGCTAGATTTGGCTCACGGGCCATAGTTATCTCTGATCCAGGAGAGTGAAAAAAAATTAATGGTCTAGGGAAATGGATTAGGGTTTTCAGGAAGCTCCACAGGCTTATTTGAGGTTATAATCGTGAATATAAATATTAATCAGTACATAGTGTTTTTCTCCAGCCATGTTTTAGGTGGGGGATGGGGAAGACAAGTGTTGTAAACATTCTTGTTGAACAAGACATGAATTTTTTTCATTCTTAATTTCTGCCAACCTGTGAGCTGTTCTAGTCATTTTTTTCCCTCTCTCTCTTCTCATTCCTATAATTGTGTGCTTTCTTTTGCATAATTGCACATTATTCTTTATTTCACAGAGTAAATGAATTTCTTAATTCCTGTATCAGACAGGCAGTTTCCTGCTTTAGATCCTGCAGTGTCTTCCCACTGTATGAACACATCATACTCTAAGTATGGCTCCCCTGGCCTTGCACACTCTGGCTCCTCCCTTCTCTCCAGCATCATCTCACAGCTCCTTCTACTCTTATTCACTGCACTCCCCACATTTGGGTCCTTGTTCTGTTTCTTCAATGTAACAAAGTTCACTCCATCTTGAGGCTCCTTCCTTGGCTTAAAACGCTCATCCCCTGAACCTTTCCCAAATTATCACTCATTTTCAAGCCCTATTTGAAATGCTCCTTTCTCTTAGAGGCTTTTCCTCATCCATCTGTGTACTCTTCCCTTCCCACTGCACAGCCCCTTCTATGAGCAGAGCCACTCAGTAATTTTCCTCCGAATACTCTGATCTTTCCCTTCATTGGATTCAACATAATATGTAATTATGAATTTATAGCTGATGTCATTGGTTTGATGTCCGTATAGCTCACTATAGCCATGAGAACAGGATCTATGTATGATTTGTTCCACCAACATATATCCTGGCCTAGCCCTTGGTATAGTAGATTTATAATATATATTTGCTGATGAATGAATGAAATAATTTTCTCAGATTTTATGTACTTTAGGAATCAGAGGTAGAATAGGATCCCCATTGCAGTGTTCACACTATTTTATGCTTGTATTAGTCTGCTCAGACTGCCATAAAATATCATAGACTAAGGTGACTTAATCAAGAGAAACTCATCTTGTTATAGATGTGGAGGTTAGAAGTCCAAGATCAAGGTGCCAGAAGGGAGGCCTCTCTCCTCAACCAGCAAAAGGCACCTGCTTGCCAAGTTTTCACGTGGCCTTTTCTCTGTGCATACTCATGAAGAATGAAAGTGCTCCAATGTCTCTTTCTCATAAGTATCTCAGTCCTATCAGATTAGGGCCCCATTCTATGACCTCGCTTAACCTCAGGTCCCCCAAAATATATTAACACAATAAAAAAGAAAGACATTCGACTATCTCAAGAAAGGCAGAAAAGGCACTTGGCAGAATTCAACACCCATTCATTATTAACAAACAGCAACAAGTCATCAAACTAAGAATAGGAGTAAACTCTCCTAATCCGATAAGGAGAATTTATGAAAATTCTAATGTTAACATTATAGTTTATCATGAAATAGTAAGCTCTTTCCTCTAAGATAAAAAACAAGACCAGAATATTTACATTCACTATTTCTATTCAGCATTGTACTGAATGTCCAGCCAATGAAATAAAAATTTAAAATGTTTAAAAATAAGTAGAAAGATATATATCAGAAAATAAGTAAAAATGTCTTTATTTGAAGATAATAAAATTGTGTATGTAGAGTATGCAGCGTCTACAAAAATAACTAAGATTAACAAGTGAATGGATGAAGACCATAGACTTCAAGATAAATATATAAAATAAATTGTACTTATATCTACATTAATAACCAACACCACTGAAAGTCACAATAAAAATTAAAATTAAATATTACATTTAAATCCAACAAAATATATATACAACCTTTATATTAAAAAATAAATAACATCGCCTAAGGAAATTATTTAAGACTTAAATAAAGATACAGATTTGCCATGATTATAAGTTGGAAAGCTCAATATTTTTAGATGTTAATTTCAAAATTGTCCTATGGATTCAATATGATCTTTCACAAAATTCAAGTAGGTTTCTAGTAGAAATTGTTAAAAAGATTATAAAGTTCATATGGAAAAGCAAAGGCCTAGAATATCGAAAATCATCTTTAAAAAAATTGAACAGAGTTAGAGTAAGACAAATTGACTTCAAAATTTACAATACAGCTACAATAATTGTGACAGTGTGATACTGGCATAAGATGGACAAAGCAATCAATGAGCAGAAAAAAGAGTCCAGAAATAGACACACATTTCTAGTCAATTGCTAAATAAATTGGGTAAGAAAAGGTGTTTTCTTTTTCTCTTTGACTGATGTTGATGAAACAACTAAAAATATTCATAAGAAAAATGTGAAATGAAATTCCTATTTCACACTATACAAAACTGTAAGTTAGAAGTAAATTATAGGCTATCAGTTCTTTCTGTGCTGCTATTATGGAATACCTGACATTGGGCAAATTGTAAAGTACATAAATGTATTTCTTATAGTTCTGGAGGCTGGGAAGTCCAAGGTCGAGGGGCTCCCATCTTGTGAGAGCCTTCTTCCTATTGTTGCATCTTCTCATGGCAGAAGGTGAAAGGGCAAGAGAGCACTGGCATGTGCACGCATGCAAGAGAAGCAGAAGCTGGGAGAGGGAGCCAAACTTATCCTTTTATCAGGAATTCACTCCCATGATAACAGCATTAATTCATCTCTGCCTTCACGACCCAATCATTTCTTAAAGGTCCACATGTGAACACCATTGCATTGGGGATTAAGTTTTCATCGTGTGAACTTTGGGAAACACATTCAAACCATAGTATAGGCCTAAATTAAAAAACCCAGAACCATCAAACTTCCAAAAAATTCTACTATAATGCTTCATAGCCTTAGAACAGGCAAGGTGTTTTTATCAGAACAGACAAAAAAAACACAAATGTTAAAATAAGTGCAATTGATTAATCGAAGAATGTGCGCTCATGCAAAGATTCCATTTTAAAAATGGATAAGCCACAGACTGGAAAAAATATTCACAAGAAATAGATATGACAAAACATTTATATCTAGAATATATAAACACTCCTACAGCAAACAATAAGATGATTAATTCAAGTTTAAGTTGATAAATTATTTCAATAGACAATTCCCAAAATAGGATATTCAAATGGAAAATAGCATGTGAAAAGACACTCAACATCATTTGTGATCAGGGAATTACAAATCAAAACAAAAAGAAAAAAGGGCTATCTTTTCACACCTACTAGAACGGTGAAGTGAGAAAATTATTGCATGGAAAGAAGGCTTGAAACTGACTGGAAAGGGACATGAAAAAATTTTCTGAGAATGTTCTATCTGTTGTCTTGTGTTGTGATAACACCAGTGCCTAAAATAGACAAGCACATCAAACCGAACTCTTAACATTGTGGGTTTTATTACATGTCAATTATGTATCAATCAAAAAGGAATAAATTCACTTCATCCTCAAACCTGATTTTACTCTCTTGTTTTCTTTCTTGGTAAATGATAGCACAGCCAAATGTTGCTTTAGCAAAAAACTTCGGAGTTATCTTTGAATCTCCACTCTATTACCCTATCTCCTATTATTGAATATTCTTTAATTATTTTATAAATACCTCTAAAATTTATCTACTTTATTTCATCAGACTACCAGCACCTTTTTCCAAGTTTTTATCGCAATGTATTTGGACTAGTAGCCTCCTAACTGGAGCCTCTGCCACCACTATTGCCTTCTTGCAATCTTCTCTCTATAGTTGATATAGGATGGCATTTCATAAATACAAATGTAATGAAACTTTTAAAAGGTTTACATTTATCTTATAAAAATAAAATATTTACTATTTTAATACTTGCTACAAAGCCATGCCTACCTAGAGTTTAGAATTTGTGTCATAATCCATACCTCTATGAAGGTCAAGGAGTAGCCTAGCCTAACACATGTGCAACAAAAACTCATTAATACTAACAATTTATGGAATTCTAACAGTTTCTTAAACAACTCTACTAGATGGTTATATACATGATCCTTAATTTTATAAGCTACCAATGAAGAAACAGGAGTTTAGATAGGTTAACCTTCCACAAGGTTAAATTCATGTGTGGTAAAGCTAGAATTTAAATTCAAGTCTGTCTGGTTCCAAAAGTCTGCCTTTTGAATTATAATGATGTTACTGGAAATTTTGTTCATGGATCTTTGGCTACATATAGCTATGATTTATGTGGCTGAGTATGATAATTACAGGAACCATACTAGCTGCATCAATACCAATTATTTTTCTTACAATTCTTAGTAATAGCTCCCAATAAATAACATTTGCATAGAAACTCCCCAATGATAGGATATGTATATGGGTCAATTTATGTGCTTCCTTTTGTAAGTCGTCCTATAATAGAATATATGATACAAAGAGGCCACCAAAAAGCAGCAGAGCCCATAAAATTTTTTAGAAGACCTCAAAGGAGTAATTTCAAAGGTCAGTAAAATGACTAAGAAAATAATACTGTCAGTTGATGGGAAAGCAATGAGGAAGAGAAAACCCTGAATTATTTTCAAAACCGCGAAGGAGAATATAGCATTTTGAGATGATTGGCAAATATGCTTATGTGAACTTTTTCTTTAATTTATATGCACTACAAAACTATTTAATTCCCACTTTAATAACAAAAATAAAAAACAGACCTCAGGAACAAGATTAACATATATACCATCTATACCAGAAACATGAGAGATATTGAAAAGACATGCTTAAAGAAATACAACTACAATTGTGAATTGTGCTGCTATAAACATGTGCGTGCAAGTATCTTTTTCAAATAATGACTTCTGTTCTTCTGGGTAGATACCCAGTAGTGGGATTGCTGGATCAAATTGTAGTTCTAGTTTGAGTTCTTTAACAAATCTCCACACTGTTATCCATAGTGGCTGCACTAATTTACATTCCCACCAGCAGTGGAGAAATGTTCCAACCCAAATGCCCATCAATCAACGAGTGGATAAAGAAGCTGTAGTATATATATATGATGGAATACTACTCAGCCATAAAGGGAACGAATTAACAGCATTTGCAGTAACCTGGATGAAATTGGAGACTATTATTCTAAGTGAAGTAACTCGGGTATGGAAAACCAAGCATCGTATGTTCTCACTGATATATGAGAGCTAAGCTATGAGGACGCAAAGGCATAAGAATGATACAATGGGCCGGGCGCGGTGGTTCACGCCTGTAATCCCAACACTTTGAGAGGCCGAGGAGGGCAGATCACGATGTCAAGAGATCGAGACCATCCTGGCCAACATGGTGATGCCCCGTCTCTACTAAAAATACAAAAATTATCTGGGCATGGTGGCGCACACCTATAGTCCCAGCTACTCGGGAGGCTGTGGCAGGAGAATCGCTTGAACCTGGGAGGTGGAGGTTGCAATGAGCTGAGATCACGCCACTGCACTCCAGCCTGGTGACAGAGTGAGACTCTGTCTCAAAAAAAAAAAAAAAAAGAATGATACAATGGACTTCGGGGACTTGGAGGAAAGAGTGGGAGGGATAAAAGACCACAAAATTGGTGCAGTGTATACTGCTCGGGTAAAGGGTGCACCAAATCTCACAAAACACCACTGAAGAACTTTCTCCTGTAACCAGCCTCCGGAACGACAAGAAAATAAATTTCTGTTATTTACAAGAAATTCATGTGGTATTTCATTATAGCAGCTAGAGGTGACTAATATTTTATGCCTTCCATTTCAAAGTGCCAGAGTATTAGATATGCAAAACCATATGCTTTTCTTTAAAAAAAAAAGTCATAAGAAATTGCCTAATGAAGTAAGTCTTCTGAAAGTATTTTTGTATTGTTTATATTCAGTCAAGGTAATTACAAATATAAGTACTTCCTTCCTTAAAAGATTTTCAAACAGTTGCAATTGAGCATGAAAATATCTCCTCAAATTAGAGGATATTTAGTCTTATCTTCCAGAATTTAATAGCTAGAATGGATCATTTCACTATGTCAACATGTTTTCCAGTGGTAAATATTTTCTCTTCATTGTGAATAACAATTTGGTGCTAATGAAGGCTAAGGGACTGGCATAAATAGCTGAAAAATATCTATGTCTGAGTAAGACCAGAGGTAAAAAACTATTTTCTTTTTTATAAGAAGACACTGCCCAGGAGAAATGTTAGTAATTGGTTACTGGTTATTGCTTATATACAAATCTGAAAAGTACCTTGTAATTATGAAATAATTTTCATAAGAATTTCTGAAAACTGCACAAAACATACCTAATGTGGATGAAAAGGATAATTTTATTTTTTTAAATTTAAAGCATCTTTGCAACAACTATAGAACACCTGTAGATGTATGTTGATTTGAATTGAACTCAGTTTATTTGAGTTAAATTGAATATCTTATTTCTTCATATAAAAATATATAGTGAGAACACATTACTTTATCAGATATAACGGTAATTATAAAAAAACTCCTTCTTAGTTTAGTATTTAGTTTTTATTCTTAAAGCCAGGGAATACTCACCTTATGAAGTACAAGACAAGAAATATGAAGAGAGATCTATTACAAGTAATATAATTTACTATAATTTACTTCAATTTATACCTGCTTTTGTAATGTGGCCCAACCAATATAAGACTGTTACTATTTGTTACACAAGAAGACGCTGTGTGTGCTTTTGCAATGTTAAGTGACAAATCTTAAAAGACCTGCATGTCTGGCCAGGCACAGTTGCTTACGCCTGTAATCCCAGCACTTAGGGAGGCCAAGGCAGGCAGATGGCTTGAGCCCAGGAGTTCAAGACCAGCCTGGGAAACATGGCAAGACCCCATCTCTACAAATACACAAAAATTAGCTGGGCATGATTGCGTACACCTGTAGTCCCAGCTACTCTGGAGGCTGAGGTGGGAGGATCACTTGAGCATGGGAAGCAGAGGTTGCAGTGAGATGAGATTGTGCCACTGTATCCCAGCCTGGGTGACAGAGTAACACTGCGTCTCAAAAACAAAACAAAACAAAACAAAAAACGCTGCATGTCTATTATACAAATACCAAATGCATACATGTCAAGTGTATTTAACTCATTAACAGAATAAGGTAAACTGGTAAGATGTCACAATCAGTTCAAAGGAGAAATCAAAGAACAAGAAATGTATATGAAATAAAAGAATGTTAAAATAAAATAACTTTGCACATTTATTGACAAGTTGGTGTGCTTCATTCTTTTTATTCTTTCTTTTGTCTCCTCTTTGTATTTTCAAATAGCCTATCTTCAAGCTCACTAATTCTTCTGCTGATCGATTCTGCTGTTGAGATTCTGATGCATTATTCAGTATGTCAGTTCCATTTTTCAGTTCCAGAATTTCTGCTTGATTTTTCAAAAATTATTTCAATTTGTTTGTTAAATTTATCTGATAGGATTCAGAATTCCTTCTCTGTTATTTTGAATTTTGTTGAGCTTCCTTAAAATAGCTATTTTGAATTATCTGTATGAAAAGTCACATATCTCTGTCACTGTAGAATTGGTCGCTGCAGCTTTAATTAGCTTATTTGTTGAGGTCATGTTTTCCTAAATGGTCTTGATGCTTGTGGATGCTTATCAATATCTAGGCATTGAAGAGTTAGGTGTTTTTCGTAATCTTCACAGTCTGGGCTTGTTTGTGACCGACCTTTTGAGAAGGCCAATGAAAACTGAGTGTTGTGATCTAAGTCTTTGGTCACTGCAGCTGAGTCTGCATTAGGAGGAAGCCCAAGCCCAGTAATGCCATGACTCTTGCAAACTTGTAGAGGTAACGGCTTGGTAGTCTTGGATCCAGAATTCCCTGGATTACCAAGCAGTGTCTCTTTTTCTCCTCCCTTACTTTCCCCCATACAAGGATAAATTACTATGTGTCCTACCCAATGCTATGAGGAAATTAACTACAGCTTATAAATAGAAAAAAAGAAATTTGCATTTGGATTATAGGAGAAAAAAAACACACATGAAAAGAAAAAGTTCATTATTCTGGAACCTAATTTGTAAAGATTCAGAAGAAATAATGATGTGACAATACAATAATTACCTTTAAACTCAAGTTTATGCTTTATTACTAAAATTACCAATAACTGTATGTACTAATTGAACTTTTTAAAAGATAGGGTATATTAACACAAGTTTTATGCATAAGCAGAGTAATGCTGACTGCGTAATGGAATTAAATGACTGCTATTTGGCTCCCAAGCTCCACAGAATTCCTCCACTGTTTTTCTTCTTTTAATTAGTCTTCCCTCTAGGACTTTTGAAAGTCTATTCTTTCATTACAATTTTGGGAAGTATAACATATCCATTCCTTTATAATTCAGTATAAATATATTATCAGATTAATTTGCTCTTGTACCAATAAATACTGGATTAACGTTGATAATGTTAACCCCCAGTGGTGGTGTTGAGGAGGAGAGAATGCTTACCAGGCACTCTAAGAAACATTGAGGTGTCTGAAGTAGAAACAAATGTGAAGAAAAACATTTTGACATAAATCAATACCAGGCAGGGATCAAGATGGTGGAATAGAAAGCTTCACCAATTGTTCTCCCTGCAAGGACACAAAGTTAACAACTATCTACATAGAAAAAAAAAAAACACTTTCATAAAAAACAAAAATCAGGTTAGCACTCATAGTACTTGGTTTGAACTGCATATCACTGAAAAAGGCACAGAAGAGATAGAAATAACAGTCCTGAATCACTGATGCCACCTCTCCCCAACCCCCAGAAGTGGCAGCACAGTGCAGAGAGCCTCACTGGGTGCCAGGGTAGGGAGAACACAGCAATTGTGAGGCATTGAACTCAGTGCTGTTCTGTTAGAGCAGAAATGAAAACCAGACCAAACTCAGCTGACACCTGCCCACAGAGGGAGCATTTAAATCAGCCCTAGCCAGAAGGAAATTACAAATCCCAGAGCCCCGAGCTTGAGTGCTTAACAAATTTCACCATAAAGAGCTACAATGCTCTGTCTCCAAGTAAACTTGCAAGTCAGTCTAGGCCATAAGAACTGCAAGACTTAGGCGAGTCCTAGTGCTGAACTAGGCCCAGGGACAGTGGACTTAGGGATCATGTGACATTCTGAGACACAAGCTGGGGCAGCCAAGGGAGTGATGGCAGCCAAGGGAGTGATGGCATCACTCCTTTTGAGAAGCAGGTCTGTTCATGTCCTTTTCCTACTTTTTTAATGTTTTTTTTCTTAGAAATTTAAGTTCCTTACAGATGCTGGATATTAGACCTTTGTCAGATGGATAAATTGCAAATATTTTCTCCCATTCTGTAGGTTGTCTGCTTACTCTGTTGATAGTTTATTTTGCTATGCAGCTCTTTAGTTTAATTAGATTCCATTTGTCAGTTTTTGCTTTTGTTGCAATTGCTTTTGGTGTCTTTGTCATGTAACATTTGCCCATGCCTATGTCCCGAATGGTATTGCCTAGGTTTTTTTCTAGGGTTTCTGTGTTTTTGGGTTTTACATTTAAGTCTTTAATCCATCTTGAGTTGATTTTTTGTGTAATATATGGTGTAAGAAAGGGGTTCGGTTTCATTTTTTTACATATGGCTGGCCTGTTCTCCCAGCACCATTTATTAAATAGGAAATCCTATCCCCATTGCTTGTTTCTGTCAGGTGTGTGAAACATCAGATGGTTGTTAGTGTGCAGTCTTATTTCTGGGTTCTCTATTCTGTTCCATTGATTTATGTGTCTATTCTTGTACCAGTGTCACACTGTTTTGTTTACTGTAGCCCTGAAGTATAGTTTGAAGTCAGGTAGTGTAGTGCCTCCAGCTTTCTTCTTTTTGCTTATGATTGTCTTGGGTATTTGGCCTCTTTTTTGGTTCTATATGAATTTTAAAATAGTTTTTTCCTAAATCTGTGAAGAGTGCCAATGGTAGTTTAATAGGAATAACAATGAATCTATAAATTGCTTTGGGCAGTATAGCCATTTTCACGATATCGATTCTTCCTATCCATGAGCATGGAATGTTTTTCCATTTTTTTGTGTCATTTCTGACTTCTTTGAGCAGTGGTTTGCATTCTCCTTGAGGAGGTCCTTCACTTCCCTTATTAGCTATATCCCTAAGAATTTTATTCTTTTTGTTTCAAATGTGAATGGGAGTTCATGTGTGATTTGACCTTGGCTTGCCTGTTGCTGGTGTATAGAAATGCTAGTGATTTTTGCACATTGATTTTGTATCCTGAGACTTTCTGGGCTCAGACAATGGGATTTTCTAGATATAGAATCATGTCTTCTGCAAACAGGAATAGTTTGACCTCCTCTCTTTTTATTTGAGTACTGTTTATTTCTTTCTTTTGCCTGATTATCCTGGGCAGAACTTCCAATACTATGTTGAATAGGAGTGGTGAGAGGGAAACCTTGTTTTGTGTCAGTTTTCAAGGGGAATGCTTCTAGCTTTTGCCCATTCAGTATGATATTGGATGTGGGTTTGTCATATACAGCTCTTATTATTTTGAGATATATTCCTTTAACACCTAGTATATTGAGAATTTTTAACATGAAGATGTTGAATTTTATTGAAGGTTTTTTCTGCATCTATTGAGATAATTATGTGGCTTTTTGTCTTTAGTTCTATTTATGTGATGAATTACATTTATTGATTTGCATATGTTGAACCAGCCTTGCATTCCAGGAATGAAGCCGACTTGTAGGTGGAGAAGCTTTTTGATGGGCTGCTGGATTTGGTTTCCCAGTATTTTGTTGAGGATTTTTGCATCAGTGTTCATCAAGAATATTGGCCTAAAGTTTCTTTTTTCTTTTTGTTATATCCCTGCCAGGTTTTGGTATCAAGGCGATGCTGGCCTCATAGAATGAGTTAGAGATGAGTCCCTCTTTTTCAACTGTTTGGAATAGTTTCAGTAGAAATGATACCAGCTCTTCTTTGTACATCTGGTAGAATTCAGATGTTTATCTGTCTGGTTCTGCACTTTATTTTTCTTTTTTTTTTTTTTTGCTGGTAGGCTATTTACTACTGCCTCAGTTTCAGAACTCATTACTGGTCTATTCAGGGATTCAATTTCTTCCTGATTCAGTCTTGGGAAGGTGTATGTGTCTAGGAATTTATCTATTTCTTTTAGATTTTCTAGCTTATTTGCATAGAGGTGTTTATAGTATTCTCTGGTGGTTGCTTGTATTTCTATGGGGTCAGTGGTAATATCCCCCTTATCATTTCTGAGTGTGTTTATTTGAGTATTCTCTCTTTTCTTTTTTATTAGTCTATCTAGTGATCTATCTATTTTATTATTTTCTTCAAAAAACCAGCTCCTTGATTTCTTGAATTTTTTTAAAAGAGTTTTTAGTGTCTCTGTCTCCTTCAGTTTAGCTCTGATCTTGGTTTTTCCTTGTCTTCTGCTAGCTTTGGGGTTTCTTTGCTCTTGGTTCTCTAGTTCTATTAGTTGGGATATTATTTTGTTAACTTGAAATTTTATTAACTTTTTGATGTGGGCATTTAGTGCTATAAATTTCCCTCTTAACACTGTGTTAGCTGTATCCCAGAGATTCTAGTACATTGTATTTTTGTTCTCATTAGTTTCAAAGAATTTCTTGATTTCTGCCTTAATTTCATTATTTACCCAAAAGTAACTCAGGAGAAGCTTATTTAATTTCCATGTAGTTGTATGGTTTTGAGTTAATTTCTTAATCTTGAGTTCTGATTTGATTCCACTGTGGTCCAAGAGAATGTTTCTTATGATTTCAGTCATTCCGCATTTGCTGAGAAATGTTTTACTTCCAATTATGTGATCAATTTTAAAGCAAGTGCTGGATGGTAATGAGAAGAATTTATATTCTGTTGTTTTGGGGTGGAGAGCTCTTCAGATATCTATCAGGTCCACTTGATCCAAAGTTGAGTTCAGCTCCTGAATATCTGTTAATTTTCTGTCTCAGTGATCTGTATGATATTATCAGTGGGTTGTTAAAGTTTCCCACCATTATCGTGTGTGAGTCTAAGTCTCTATGAAGGTCTCTGAGAACTTGCTCTCCGAACCTGAGTGTGGCTGTGTTGGGTGCATATATATTTAGGATAGTTAGTTCTTCTTTTTGAATTCAACCTTTATGTAATGTTCTTCTTTGTCTTTTTCAGTCTTTGCTGATTTAAAGTCTGTTTTGTCAGAAACTAGGATTGCAATCTCCACATTTTTCTGTTTTCCATTTGCTTGGTAAACTTTTCTTCATCCCTTTATTTTCGGCCTATATGTGTCTTTGCATGTGAGATGGGTACCTTAAAGACAGCATACTGATGGGTCTTGGTTCTTTATCTAGCTTGCCATTCTGTGTCTTTTAGTTGGGGCATTTAGCCCATTTACATTTAAGGTTAGTATTGTTATGTGTGGATTTAATCCCATAGTCATGATGCTAACTGGTTATTTTACAGACTTGTTTTATGTGGTTGCTTCATAGTGTCAGTGGTCTGTGTACTTTAGTGTGTTTTTATAGTGGCTGATAACAGTTTTTTCTTTCCATATTTAGTGTTTCCTTTAGGAGCTCTTGCAAGGCAAGTCTAGTGTTAATGAATTTCCTCAGCATTTGCTTGTCTGAAAATTATCTTAGTTCACATTCACTTATGAAGCTTACTTTGTCCAAATATGAAATTCTGGGTTGGAAATTCTTTTATTTAAGAATGTTGAATACTGGCTCCCAATCTCTTCTGGCTTGTTGGGTTTCTACTGAGAAAACCACTGTTAATCTGATGGGCTTCACTTTATAGGTGACCTGGCCTTTCTCTTTGGCTGCCCTTAACATTTTTCTCTTTCATTTTGACCTTGGAGAATCTGATAATTGTTTGTCTTCAGGATGATCTTCTCATGAATCTGCTTTCTGGGGTTCTCTGCATTTCCTGAATTTGAATCTTGGCCTGTCTAGCAAGATTGGGGAAGTTCTTCTGGATGAGATCCTGAAACACGTTTTCCAAATTGGTTTCATTCTCTCCATCTCTTTCAGGTACCCCAATCAATTGTAGAGTTGGTCTTTTTATGTAATCCCATATTTCTCAGAGGCTTTGTTTCTTCCTTTTTATTCTTTTTTTTCTATTCTTGTCTGACTCTCTTCTTTCAGAAAGACAGTCTTCAAGTTCTGAGATTCTTTCCTTCACTTAGTCTATTCTGCTATTAATACTTGTGACTGCATTGTGAAGTTCTTGCAGCATGTTTTTCACTTCTATCAGGTCGGTTATGTTCCTCTCTATACTGGCTATTTTGGCTGTCAGTTCCTGCATTATTTTAGCATTATTTTTAGCTTCTTTGCGTTGGATTACAATGTACTTTTTTAGCTCAGTGAATTTCATTTTTATGCACATTCTGAAGCTTACTTCTGTCATTTCAGCCATCTCAGCCTGAGCCCAATTCTGAACCCTTGCTAGAGATGTGTTGCAGTTATTTAGTCTGGCTTTTTTAATTTTCAGAATTTTTGAGGTGATTCTTTCTCCTATTTGTGGGCTTATCTACCTTCAATCTTTGAGGGTGCTGACTTTTGGATGGGGTTTGTGTGTGTGTGTTTTGTTGTTGTTTGTTTGTTTGTTTTTCTTTTAACAGTCTGGGAACTCTTCTGTAGGGCTGCTGCATTTTGCTGGGGATGCATTCCAGTACCTAGTTGTCTTGGTTTCTCCAGTATCTGGAGACATCATCAGTGAAGGCTGCAAAAAAGCAAAGATGGCAGGCCACCCCTTCCTCTGGGAGCTCTGTCCAAGTGGGGTACTGACCTCTTGCCTGCCTGAATGTGCCTGTAGGAGGTAGCTGGAGGTCTTGGTTGGGAGGTCTCACTCAGTCAAGGGGAACAGGATCAGGGACTTGCTTAAAGAAGCAGTCTGGCTGCAATTTGGTAGAGAGGCTCTGCTGTGTTGGGGATCCCTTCAGCCCCCAACTGGCTTGGACTCTCCAAGGCCCACAGGGTGGACCAGCTGAGATGCCCAAACAGCAAAAGTGGTGGCCTGCCCTCCGCCCCAGGCACTTCATCCCAGGAAGAAATTAGAACTCTGTTGGCCATAGAACATGGCAGTAGTGGCCTGAGGCTGCAACTTGAAAGATCCACCCAGTGAGGAGGAATGAATCTGGGTCCCATTTATAGAAGCAGTCTGGCCACACCTTGACAGAATAGCTGTGCCATGTTAATGAACTACCTCTGCCCTGGACAGCTTGGACTCTCCAAAGACCACAAGCTGGAATGGCTGAGTCATCCAAACAGCCAAGATGGCAGCTCACCCCTCCCCCTGGGCACTCTATCCCAGGGAGAGATTAGAGCTCTGTCCATAGAATACAGGTGGGTGGAGGTAGCTGGAGGCCCCAGCTGGGAGATCCCACCCAGTGAGGAAGAGTGAATTGAGATCCAGCTCAGTGAAGCAGTCTAGCTATGTTCTGGCAAAGCAGCTGTGCTGTACTGAGAGGACCCTTCCTCATCTGCACTGTTTGGATGCTCCAAAGCCCATAGACTGGAATGGCTGAGTCAACCAAACAGCGAAGCTGGCAGCCTGCCCCTTCCCCCAGAGGCCCCATCCCATCTCAGGTAGGCTCTGCCTTTTTGCCAGTGACTGGCTAGAATTCCAAGCCAGCAAGTCTTATCTTGAGAGATGGATAAGCCCCATTCTATGGGGCCTGCAAGGAAGTTGGAAGTGGGGAAGTGGGGCCTGCAGACAGACACTGCTCAGCCCCCCGGATTCAGCCCCCTTCCCAGGGATATGTACAGACCTCCCACCTTGCCTGAGTTTTAGTCACCTCTGTTGGGGATCTCAGGGCCAGAGCATGTAAAGTTCCTGGGTCTCACACAGCTCTGTGTGTTGGAACCAAGTTCCTGGTGGCGTGGGCTTATGAGCGGATCTCCCAATCTGGTTTCCTGGGGTCGCACATTCACTCACTGCTTCCCTTGTCTAGGGGTGGGGGTTCTCTTGGCTTCGTGTTGCTCCCAGGTGTGCCATCAATCTGCCCTGCATTTCTTCATTCTCCATGGGTCGAGTTGTTTTCCTGATTATTCCCAACACAAGTACATGAATATTTCAGTTAAAGGTGTTATATTCACTCACCCCTTTTATTTCTCTCCATGAGTGCCACACACCATAACTACTTCTAATTGGAAATCTTGCCTCTTTTCTTAATACCTAACTCTTTAATCCCCAGACACTGAAGAATGTCTACTAGCATCAACATCATCCAGGAAAATAAGACCTCACCAAATGAACTAAATAAGGCATCAGGGACCAATCCTGGAGAAACAGAGATATATGACCATTCAGACAAGGAATTAAAAAGAGCTGTGTTGGGGAAATTCAAAGAAATTCAGAATAACACAGAGAATAAATTAAAAATTCTATCAGATAAATTCAACAAAGATATTGAAATAATTAAAAAGAACCTCAATAGGTACAGCAAACCACCATGGCACATGTTTACCTATGTAGCAAACCTGCACATCCTGCACATGTATCCTGGAACTGAAAATAAAATAAAAATAAAAATAAAATAAAGTAATAATAAAAAACAATAAAAAAGAAAGCCATACCTGAAAGAATACATAATGTATGATTCTAACTATATGTGGCCCAAACATAAGTAAAACTACCTATGGCATTATAAGTCAAAAATAAAAATAAAATGTATCTCCAGGTGTTCACTGTAGCATGAAAAAAAAAGAACCAAGCAGAAATTGTTACAGGCCAGGAAAGAGTGGCATGACATATTTAAAGTGCTGAAGGAAAAAAGTTTTACCCTAGAATAGTATATCTAGCAAAAATTTCCTTTAAACATGAAAGAGAAATAAAGACTTTCTCAGGCAAACAAAAGCTGAGAGATTTCATTAACACTAGATCTGTGCCACAAGAAAGAAAAGAACATTGATGAACAATAAAGAATCACCTGAAGGTACAAAACTCACTAGTAATCATAAGTACACAGAGAAACACAGAATATTATAACACTGTAACTGTGATGTGTAAACTACTCTTAAGTAGAAAGACTAATCAAAAGTAATAACTACAACAACTGTTCAAGAATAGTCATTGCAATAATACATAAGTAGAAACAATAAAAAGTTAAAAAGCAGGGGGATGAAGTTAAGGCATAGAGGTTTTATTAGTTTTATTTTTGCTTATTTGTTTGTTTATGCAAATAGCATTAAGTTGCTATCAGATTAAAATGATGAGTTATAAGATAGTATTTGCAAGCCTCATGATACCATCAAACCAAAAAAAAATACAATGGATATACAAAAAACAAAAAGCAAGAAACTAAATCATAAAACCAGAGAAAATCACCTTCACTAGAGGCAGACAGGAAGAAAGCAAAGAATGAAGAAAAGACTATAGGACAACCAGAAAAAAAATAAATAAATAACAGGAGTATTTTCCTCTCAATAACAACGGTGAATGTACATGGACTAAACTCTCCAATTAAAAGACATAGACTGGCTGAGTGGATGAGAAAACAAGAACTACGGATTTATTGCCTACAAGAAACCCACTTCACCTATAAAGACACACATAGACTGAAAATAAAGGGATGGAAAAAGATATTCCATGCCAATGGAAACAAACAACAAAAAAAAGCTGTACTTACATCAGACAGAATAGATTTTAAGATAAAAACTATAAGAGACAAAGAAGGTCACTCTATACTGATAATTTTAAAGAGGTCAATTCAGGAAGAGGATATAACAATTTTAAATGTAGATACACCCAGATATATATATTAGAGCACCCAGATATATAAAGGAAATATTATTAGAGCTAAAGAGAGAGATAGGCCCCAATACAATAATAACTGGAGACTTCAACATGCCACTTTCATTACTGGACAGATCTTCCACACAGAAAATCAACAAAGAAAAGTTAGACTTTTTTTCGTCTGTACTATAGAACAAAAGGATCTAATAAATATTTACAAAACATTTCATCCAAGGGCTAACCTTGACTAGATATTTCTGAAAAGACAGCATATAAATGGCAAGCAGGCATATGAAAGTGTGCTCAACATCATTAATCATCAGAACAATGCAAATGAAAGCTAAAATGAGATAACATCTCACCCCAGCTAAAATGGTTTATATCCAAAAGAGAGACAATAATAACTGTTGGCAAGGATATGGAGAAAAGGGAACCCTTGTACACTGTTGGTGGAAATATAAATTAGTACAACCACTGTGGAGAACAGTTTGGAGGTTGCTCAAAAAACTAAAAATTGAGCTACCATATGATCCAGCAATCCCACTGTGGGTGTATATCCAAAAGAAAGAAAATTAGTATATCAAAAAGATAACTGCATTCCCATGTTTGTTGTAGCATTGTTTATAATAGCTAAGATTTGGAGGCAACCCAAGTGTCCATCAACAGAAGAATGAATACAGAAAATGTGTTATATGTGCACAATAGAGTACTATTTAACCATAAAAACTAAATCAATCAATACCAGGCAAATTTTACCAATTTGAAAATCTCTGTGTTTGCTTTTTACTTGTTCTGCCAAATTAAATCCCTTTTCTTGATATTATGCATATTCACTATGATGCATCCAAGACTCCTCTTTGAAATTCAATCCAGTAAAATATAATTGGATGAAGAGTAAGGATTTTGAGGTGGGTGAGATTTTCTCAAAACGAAATTTCTATCTGCTTATTAGATGAAAAAAATTCACATAAACAATTAATAGAGTTATCAGATGAAAGTCAGGTGGACCTAAGAGCATACCAGTCAAAAAGATATTTCCAGTAAAAATTCAGCAGAGGAGTCATTCACTCTAAGATGTATAATTTTGTATCTGCCTCATAATCGCTCTAGAGAGTCATTTTTTAAATCTTAGAATATAATACTGGCAAAATCTGCTGCTGCTGCCAATCCTGATGGAACAAGCTATCAATCTAATTCAAAGTGAAATGATTACATGTAAACCCCTACATCTTTCCCAATACTATCACAGCAGAAAGGGATACATTTGGAACAATACCCAGCCCTAGGACAGGCAAATATTTCTGAGGTTAGATGTGATTTTATTGTGATTTTGTTTCTAACGTTTTAGCAGGTATTACTCTATATATCAAACTACCTCAATGTAATTTAAACTCTGATAAAACACTTCACCATCTGGCCTAGTTCTTTCTAATACCTTCAACAGTTTTCCCCTACTGATGGCAAAATACAGTTATTTGTTGCATTTGTTGATCCTCTTGTCACCTCATATTTAACAATTCTTTATTAATACATTTAATGAGTTGATACTACAGAATGTAAAGGAATACAAATGATCTGGCTGGTGCAATTGGAAAAATATTATAATTGCCATGAAATGAACAAAGGGACTCTAATTATGTATGTTAATAGGACAAAGATGCACAGTGTTCTGCTTATAATGGTTTAATGACATCAGTTTTATGGTTGAGATTTCCAACATTTCTCATATCAGACTGTATATCATATTAGGCAATTAGTAACTTGATTCACACTGCACAGGGTGGTTTTAAAATTCAGCCACACTTTTGCTAATGTGGTTTCCTTTTCTTTTTACATTATCTTATGAAAGAAAATGTTCTTGAATACTTACTCAGTAAATAACACAAGTACCAATTTTCAATCAGAACACTACTATCCTGGCATCAAAGTATTTCTCTTAAGAGTGCCCTGGATTTAAAATGTGTATTAAATCTTTTTGATGTAATTTATCCTCTAGAATAAAGATGCACACTTAACATAGGCTAAAAGAGTTTATCAAAATGCATTCAATCAGACATGACACTTACTGAGAATGGAAGAGCAATGACATCCGAAAAACTAGCAGAAAAAAATTAAAGCAGAAAAATTACTTTTGAGCTGTTAATACTTCAGGCAAGAGTAATGTTATTGCATTGTTGTTTCATGGAAAAGCAATATCCGCAATAGGACTGAAAAGCAATATCTACAAATAATAATTTCACAACTGTGTAAGAAAAGTAATTTGGAAAAAATATCTGATTTGATGTATTGATAAGTATCTATTAGAAATGGAAGAGAAACTTTTAAAAATTACAGTATTTTTTATATCTCCATTTAGATACTTTGGTTCATGAAGTAAGTTTTCTTCATGAGGTTTTTGTTTTGCTTTGTTTTTTGTTTTTTGTTTTTTGTTTTTTTTGTCACCAGGCTGGAGTGCAGTGGTGCAGTCTCAGCTCACTGCAACCTCTGCATCCTGGGTTCAAGTGATTCTCTTGCCTCAGCTTCCCAAGTAGCTGGGACTACAGATGCGAGCCACCACACCCAGCTAATTTTTGCATTTTTCGTGGAGATAGGGTTTCACCATGTTGGCCAGGATGGTCTCAATCTCTTGACCTCCTGATCTGCCCGCCTTGGCCTCTCAAAGTGCTGGGATTACAGGCCCAAGCCACCATGCCCGGCCTGAGATTTTTTTAAGTAAAATTGTTTTATTTGCATAACATAGTGGTTTTAGGACCACTGGAAACATTTTCTCCAGGTGTAGTTTATAATATAATTGTAGTATTTCAGATTTTTCTTTTTCTATATTTTCAGGCATTTGGAGAAAGTGAGGGAAATCTTTTAACAGTCAAGAAAGTCATTAAGAGTCAGCAATATAGTTTTGCAGTTCAGTAATGTAAACCATTACTCATTTTAAACATTAAAAACATCATGCCAACCTTCATTGGCTGCCATTAGAAAGCTGTTTCTGTTACACTTCTTTAAGTTGGATTTTGTTAGTGTAGTTTTCATGATTATATGTTATGTGTGCAGCATTTAAAGTACCGGATCATTGTGTCATGGTTAAAACCCAGATTCCACCATAGAATTTTCACATTTTAGATTAGTCAGCTTATTTGCTAGCAACACCAAGTTGTGTCTAAAAGGCAGGAGTAAAATAAATAACGTACAATAAATAACCTATGTGCCTCTTAGCTGAGCTCAAAATCTTAAATAATTTCCACATGTTTCTAATGATCTCCACATGTGTATCTTTCCTGTAGACATTGTTTTATCCCTTTAGTCTATCTGGATGGCAAGATTGTAGTTGTATATAACTGCAAACTGAAGGAAAAAATTAAGAATAAAGGCAGACAATCTCATAAGTGTCACTTCTTCACTTTATTTTAAGGGCAATAGTGTCCAATTAGAATTTTCATGATTAGTCAAGAAATGGATATTGTTGCCATAAAGCATATAGCTTTTATATACTGCTTTGTTGTAAAATACATAGAATACATAATTATTTATAAGGTTTTGGGCTAAGCGTTGTGATAAATACAATGAATAAGGAGCATACCTTTTCATTTGAAAATTTGCATGTGAAAAGATAATTAACAAAATATGGTGGAATTAATGGCTTGATCTCTACCAACAGCACTGTGACATCAGACAAAACCCTCAATATTGTTGAGCCTGAATTTCACTGGTCAAGTTAAGGCTTAAACATGAACACACACAAGGTTATTATAAAGATAAACTGATGACATATAATGTAGTGTGTAATCTTGAGATACATTTTTTATTTCTTGTGCATTTATCTGTGTGTTTTCAATGTGTTTTAACATGTGGTATTTTTTTTTCTGTGTGCTTTTAATGTGCTTTAAGTTCCTGCCTGGTTGCTTCTACTTGTCTCTTTGAAATAGAAATCAAGATTGCAGTGGTCTAAGTCTGCAGGGGAGCTTGCAGACTTAGGTGCTTTATATGCTCAAAGAAGGATCAACGTAATTGTTGAAATAAATGAGAGAGTAGCTGTTAAATTTTGTGATTGTCCTTGTACACAGGAAGAAGAAGACAAGCTTTAAAAGTTTGCAAGATTATAGGGAAGGACACAGATAGGCAAGGAGACAAAGGAATTGAGGCTGGTAGCTAAAGGACTCTTGAAGTGATGAACTATGTGTTTTGAAAAGGAAGGAATGCCTAAAATAAACCCAGAGGCTAGAAGAAATAGTTGGGTGTCAAGGGACTGAAAGTTTCAATAAGATCAAAGAATAGGTGTGCAGGCATGTCTGAAAAGAAATGATGCTCTACTCAGAAAAAAAGATAATGGAGCTTAAGCTTTCTAATCCTAATGTATGGATGCTCAATTTCAGGGGAGGACAAAGTTCATGGAGTTATGAGTCATGGTATAGAGTAAATAAGGAGTGATAAGAGTCTGAATATTTGGGTGAGATTTATGTGGTGAAATCACACAGGATAATAGAAGGTGGAGAGATAAGAAAGACTGTGAGATGGGAATCAACATCCTCAATAAATCCCTGAAATGTAAATGAGAATTTACATTTTTCATTTATGTAAAGTTACTTTACACCAGTGTTAATGAAAGGCAAATGACAAAAAAGATACAGAAGGTAGTAAATGGTTTTAGATTCATGTTGTAAAAGTTTTTGTAAATTTTAAAGTAAAATGTAAGTCTGGGAGAATGGTAACACTTCCTATTTCAAAAAAAGTGAAAAACTTTAGGGAGTGAGCCTTCCACTGGACAGAACTGTAAGGAAAATAATGTTCTCAGGGGATGACCATGTTTCTGACTATGCCTGCAAATAATTATCATTCTATAATAACATATAAGTAATATGGATAACCTTCTATAATATAATGTAATAAGATGTATTATTTGTAATTCTGCAAAGCTATTTCTAGCCATAGGCAATAAAAAATTATAGATCCTGTTAAACTGTTCATTAAGAGTTCAAACAAGTATTGAATTATGCTAAAATAATAGCAACTC
This sequence comes from Pongo abelii, assembly GCF_028885655.2. Classification (NCBI taxonomy): domain Eukaryota; kingdom Metazoa; phylum Chordata; class Mammalia; order Primates; family Hominidae; genus Pongo; species Pongo abelii. The sequence continues at coordinate 154,204,436 of NC_071985.2, forward strand.
AACATTAATTTCATTAATTTAATGACATTAACATTTGCTTTTTTTATTACCCTCTATGTCTAATTGAGACACTGGCTACCACGAACTGAATGAGTTTTTGACATAATATTTCCTGGCATTATGGCCTTTGTCAGATGATTTTGCCTCTATTGACCATCATGTTTTGCATTTGGATTTGAAATGTACATTAGCATGTTAAAATGATTCCCCTGTCATTTTCCCACAAGCTGTTTCTCATTTAGTTAAACACTTCTTCCAGGGTCAGAGACTCCACCAGTTTCAAAGTGAGATCAGCATGCAGATGAAATTTTTAGACCATATTGAAAAATGAAAAATTGGACTCCTCATCACTTTTTCCCAAGAGAGGAAAGCTGCCGTCAGCAGAGCCAAGGAAAGAAAACAGCAGTGAAATAATGTAGAAACCCAGGGAACAGCAGGTAGAAGAATTAGTCATGGTTGCTTTGGAGTATAAAATTTTACCTCCAATATACTGCCAAAAATACTAAATGATTTAACACAACATCTTATTCTAGCTTTACAAAATATGGGTTACTAGGTTTTCTTCCTTTTATGCCCCTGTGTTTTCTTGATGTCTTTTACCTGGTTCCAGTTTCCTTAGCTTTTGGTAGCAGATAGCATTTTCAGAGCACTGTGCCAAGACTTACCCACATGAGTCCTATCGACCTTGATCAAGGCCACAAGGCAAAATCCCTAGTCCTTACTTTGAAAATTAACTTGATATTTCCAGATATATATTCATCTGGTTTTTCTATTCCACATATGAGAATTATTTCTCTGAAAGGTTTGATTTACTTCTATTAATTATTATTCAAAAACATACCCTGTGAAACAATTGTAACTAAATACCAAACAAATGAAAACAGATGGTAGTGTAATCTAGACAAAGAATTTGGCCCAAGGGGTTAAAAAAAAAGAATATAATAGAGGAAGAATTTTCTTTAATTACCCTCAGAAAGTCAACATGAAAAGTGATTGAAATAGGTTTTGCTGGTATCTCTCCCAGTTTTAAACATATTTGTGTTTCTAAAGTAAAGCATCTATACAGATAATCCAGAACTTAAGTAGTGAAAATAACTATGTTTTTCATCACTCAATTACAACATTTAAGTCCATATTAACAAGCCAAATGGAAGAAAAGATTTACCAAGTGAATTGGGAAAATATGACATCTGGATGATAAAAGTGAGTTTGATAATTTTAAAAATAATTTGAATGACTAATTAAAAGTTTCCCTTACTCATTAAGAAACTTATGACTGCTCCCGCTGTTTTTTTCTAGCATTATCGTTGCAGACTTTGTTCATCCAAGATCAAAACAATGGGTCAATTTCATCAGCTCCTTTAAATAATGCATCTAGAAAGTGAAAAACAGTCTGTCTGATGACAAGACCTTTCACCGTGTTAGGAGGAGGTTTCTTTGTTCTCATTAACATCCACTAAAAAGGCCCTGGTGTGGAGGCCCACTCTGGAAAAGTTGGCCTCCAGTGCACAAGATGAAGAGGTAAGTTCAAGTTCACCAGATTTTAATCACTCAGAAGTACATCTGCCTGAAAAGCCTAGTCAAAGATCCACATGAGGCAATGCACTTAACACCTTCCAAATTCCCTTTTCAGCACAGATTACCCACTATACTTATAGCACCAGATGGATTCTTGAAAAAGTGTTGCAATGTAATCAGGCATCAAAGTTAAAATAAATTTTATAAACAGTACTAAGGCTAACTACATTTCCAAACCACTTTGGCACATTTCTTTTGTCTCTTCCATTCATTTTGCCAGCAGTTGTTGATTTAAAAGGTTATGTGAATGTGTATATTTTTTTCTAACGTAACATTTACAAAGAAAGCACTTATGTAAATAAACCTTTGGAAAACGAGGTTGCTATGATTAAAGCACAAATGTGGGCATATGCCATGGAAAGTACTGTTCTTTTCTTTAATACTATGTTAACAAAAAGTTATTTAAATAAATTTCATGTAAAAAACTTATGCATACGTTCAGTATTATAGACACTTTTGCCAATACTATTTTTTTAAAAGTATATAAGTACATTTATACTAGAAATATCTACAGTACTTTTTCTGGTACAAAAATCTTTGGGAGCGACATTCTCTCATATCTTTACAATATATTTTTATGTTAAAACACCAGAGCCAACTCTGGCTGCCTATTTTTATTATGCTGTATAATTCCAAAGGTATCGACATGTGTCACCTGTGTTGCAGCCACATTTGGCCAGCTCTTTGTGCTCACCAGGGAAGTATCGATCTTCAGCTTTCATTAAGTGGTAGAAATAGACCATTGGCATAAAAAATTATTTTTAAAAATAAATGGGAGAATTTTCTGCCTGGGGACTACACCACTACTGTTCTCTAGTAATTTGAATTATTGAATGGACTAAATAAAAGCCATTTCTATTCTTTTCTTCTTTTTTTTTTTGCCCAGACAAACCTGAAATCCAAGTTGATTTTTTAAAAATCTTTTATCCCCTCAGCTTGTTAGGATTTATCCTTGAATGTTCCGTTCTGTGTACTCTGCATGGAGTGCTATCATGTATTTATCTAGCAATCTCTAAAAAAATACAGAGCTTTTAAAGAAAATAAAAGCTACAAACCCCATAATATTTGCCAAACTATTAAACATGATGTGCAATTGTGAGACTGCTTGACAGAAGATTTCAAAAAAATGAAACTTTTCATTTTTATAAAGTCTTTTCTGATCGATGGCTTTAAAGCCCTTCTCACTGTGTCTGCATGGCAGCAGAATATATGAATGACAAACAAGAAAACTCATGTAACAATTTTAATTTGATTATACATATTTGTTAAGAACCTACTATATGCAGGAACATGGTCTGGTAGCACTGCTGATTACATTATCCACCTCTTCACCTGTCAATTCAATACTAAAACCTCAGCTCAACATTAACTCCTTCTAGAAGTTTTTCTTGTCGATCAATTCCTCTACTCCCAGCTAGGTGAAATTCACCTTCTTCTGCTGCCATGTTTGTATCGATGTCATTCCACTAACCCGCTGGATTATAATTGTTTAATGTAATTATATCCCATACTAGGGTTTTTCTTAAAGTTAAGAACTCTGTCTTAACATGTTGTGTAGGCTGTACATAGCACAGTAACTGAGTTGAATGAATGAATTCAGCTGAATAAATGAGTGAATAAAGATGTAGTCAAGAAGCTTACAATCTCATAAAAAGCAGATAAGGGTAGAGATCATAACAGTAAGATGTGGTTTGAATCTTTGTTCCCTCCAAATATCAGCTGCAAATGTGATTTCCAATGTTGGAGGTGGGGCCTGGTGGGAGGTGCTTGGATCATGGGTTGATTGGATCATGGGTCCATCATGAGTGGCTTAACACTATCTCCTTGATGGTAGTGAGTTCTCCCTCAGTTACTCCAGGAGAAATATGGTTGTTTTAAAGAATGTGGGACCTCCTTTTTCTCTCTCTTGCTCCTGCAACAGAAGAACGGACTAACACAATATATGTTAGAATTTGATAAATAGCTGAAGAGTTTTAAAGAGCTATAGAGTAGAATAGTAGAAAAGGTACATTTGTGTGGTCATAAGTAAAGGTGACCTTTGCAATTAACCATAAAAGATGAGTAGGAATTCAATAAGGAGACAAGTCTGAATGGTGGGGGGAAGCATCACAAGGAGGAACAACATGAACAGGTCAGAAGTAGAATAATGCTAATCAGGTAAGAAAAAGGCATAACAAACTGATTAAACCTGCAGACTCTGGGACCAGCCTATTGAGCTTCAACTCCTGTAGCATCAACCTCTACTTCCAGGGCTGTGAGCAAGTTGCCTAACATCTTTGTGTCTTGCTTTTTTTGTTTGTTTTTTGGGATTTGCTTTTTTCTCATCTATAAATGGTGGATAACAATGGTAACTTCCTCACAAAATTGTTGTGATAATTAAATGATTCAATTCATCTAAAATACTTGACACATGATGATGAGCATTGAAAAAAAATTGCCTATTCTTTTTAGCTAATAACAAAAAGACTTCCTTCCGGAAGTTTTCCTTGTAAACCAACTCCTCTACTCCCAACTAGGTGAAGTTTACCTTCCTGTGCTGCCATGTTTGTATCCATGTCATTCCACTAACCCCACTGGACTATAACTGTGTCAAGCAATTACATCATATACTAGGTTTCTTCTTAAAGTTAAGAACTGTCTTAACATGTTGTGCAGACTGCACATAGCACAGCAACTGAGTTGAATGAATCACAGGTATGAAATATATGCGCAGGAAAACAATGGCCTGTAGACCTTGAAAGAGGTTGTGATCCTGCTATAGAGACTGTAAAATTCCAGAGTTGAGACTGCACTTAATTTGTAACACAGCAGGGAGAGACATGGCTGTATTGTGTTTTAAGAGCATGAACCAGCAATATTGAAAGGAGAGCCAGGAGCACAAACCACATGGTGGAGCCAAGGAGTTGAGTTAGAAGGCTCTTTCAGAGCTCTAATTGAGATAACAGGGCTTAGCCTAGAGATCATGAGAATGGGAAGAATTAGATGGATGTGACACTGGGGAGGTGGAACCCAACAAGCTTGACAAATGATTAGATGTGAGGGGGTATTAGTCTGTTCTCATGCTGCTAATAAAAACATCCCTGTGACTGGGTAATTTATAAAGGAAAGAAGTTTAATTGACTCTTGGTTCCACATGACTGGGGAGGTGTCACAATCATGGTGGAAAACTAATGAGGAGCAAAGTCACATCTTACATGGCAGCAGGCAAGAGAGCATGTACAGGGGAGCTCCCCTTTATATAACCATCAGATTTTGTGAGATTCATTCACTATCATGAAAACAGCACAGGAAAATCCTGTCCCCATGACTCAGTTACCTCTGAATGGGCCCTTCCCATGGCATGTGGGAATTATGGGAGCTATAATTCAAGATGAGATTTGGGTAGGGCCACAGCCAAACAATATCATTCCACCATGACCCCGCCCAAATCTCATGTCCTCACATTTGAAAACCAATCATGCCTTCCCAACAGTCCCCCAAAGTCTTAACTCATTTCAGCATTAACTCAAAAGTCCACAGTCTAAAGTCTCATTTGAGACAAGGCAAGTTCCTTCCACCTATGAGCTTGTAAAATCGAAAGCAAGTTAGTTACTTCCTAAATACAATGGAGGTATAGGCATTGGGTAAATACAGCCTTTCCAAATGGAAGAAATTGGCCCAAATTAATGAGCTACAGGCCCTATGCAAGTCTGAAATCCAGCAGGGCAGTCAAATCTGAAATCTCCAAAATGATCTCCTTTGACTCCATGTGTCACATCCAGGTCACACTGATATAAGAAGTGGGCTCCCAAGGCCTGGAGAAGCTCCACCTCTGTGGCTTTGTAAGGTACAGCCTCTCTCCCAGCTGCCTTCATGGACTGGCATTGAGTGTCTGAGGCTTTTCTAGGTGTGCGGTGCAAGCTGTTGGTGGATCTACAATTCTGGGGTCTAGAGAAAGGTGGCCCTCTTCTCACAGCTCCACTAGGCAGTGCCCCAGTGGGGACTCTGTGTGGGTGCTCCAACCCCACATTTTCCTTCCACACTACCCTAGCAGGGGTTCTCCATGTGGGTTCCACCCCTGCAGCAAACTTCTACCTGGACATTCAGGCATTTCCATACATCCTCTGAAATCTAGGCAGAGGTTCCCAAACCTCAATTCTTGACTTCTGTGCACCTGCAGGCTCAACCACATGGAAGGTGCCAAGGATTGGGACTTGCACCCTCTAAAGCCATGGGCCAAGATGTATCTTGGCGCCTTTTAGCCATGGCTGGAGTGGTTGGGACACAGGACACCAAGCCCCTAGACTGCACAGAGCAGGGGGGCCCTGGGCCTGTCCCACAAAACCATTTTTTCTCCTAGGCCTCTGGGCCTGGATGGTAGCAACTGCCACAAAGTTCTCTGGCATGCCCTGGAGACATTTTCCCCATTGACTTGGTAATTATTATTCAGCTCTTTGTTACTTATCCAAATATCTGCAGCCAGCTTGAATTTCTCCCCAGAAGAGAAATTTCATTTGTTTTTAATTTCATCAATAGGCTTCAAATTTTTCAAACTTATGCTCTGTTTCCTTTTGAATGCTTTGCCGCTTAGAAATTTCTTCCCCCATATACACTAAATCATCTCTCTCAAGTTCAAAGTTCCACATATCTCTAGGGCAAGGGCAAAATGCCACCAGTCTCTTTGCATAGCAAGAGTGACATTTACTCCAGCTCCCAACAGGTTCCTCATCTCCATATGAGGCCACCTCAGCTTGGACCTCATTGTCCATATCACTAGTAGCATTATGGTCAAAGCCATTCAACAAGTCTCCAGGTGGGAAGTTCCAAACTTTCCCACATCTTCCTGTCTTCTGAGCCCTCCAAGTCTCTAGGAAGTTCCAAACTTTCCCCATTTTCCTGTCTTCTTCTGAGCCCTCCAAACTGTTCTACCCCCTGCCTATATAACCCAGTTCCAAAGTCGTTTCCACATTTTGAGGTATCTTTACAGCAGTCCCCTACTCCTGGTACCAATTTACTGTATTAGTCTGTTCTCACACTGCTAATAAAGACAAACTTGAGACTGGGTAATTTACAAAGGAAAGAGGTTTAATGGACTCACAGTTCCACATGGCTGGGGAAGCCTCACAATTGTAGCAGAAGGCCAAAAAGGAGCAAAGTCATGTCATACTTGGCAGCAGGCAAGAGAGCATACAAGGGAACCTCCCTTTATAAAACCATCAGATCTCATGAGGCTTATTCACTATCATGAGAACAGCATGGGAAAAACCCCATGATTCAATTACCTCCCACCGGGTTCCTTCCTTAATGTGGGGATTACGGGAGCTACAATCAAGATGAGATTTGGATGGGGACACAGCCAAACCATATGAGAGGCCAAAGGAAAAAAAATGATTTAAAGATGATTCCAAGGTTCTGAGGCTGCTTGGCTAGAGAAATACTTATTCAATAATTGTGCTTTCCTCCCTACTTCACATTTAAATATTCTTTTTGACATAGCTCAAGTCCTACCATCTCTGTGAAGCCTCCTTTGATGACTTTGTCTAATTCCTTTTGCCCTGATTGTCTCTACTTCCCAGCTAGTACATTATAAGCACCTTATTCTTTAATTATAATTAAATTAGGATTTTATCACTTCATAATATAATGCAGTTCTATTTAATACAGTTAAGTGTACACCTGACTTGGCCACAAATCTTTGTCTTGTTTTCCAAATAAATAGGAAAGTCCTTTGAGGATACAGACTATATTGTACATTATCCAACATAGCAGTTAGAATTTATTAAATGTCAAATAAGTAATTAGTAATCAATTCGCAGGCCAAAGGAAGATTCTTAAATTTTCCCGCTGGAAAATTAAATAGCAGATTGAAAAGTTTTTTTCTACCCCTTATTCAAAGGTGTTAACAAAAAACACTTCTAGATTCCTGGACTTTTTTTGCATTGTGATTGACCATAGCACTGCCAGAATCAAAATAGAAACAAGTGCTTCCTACTCAATAATACTCTTTATAGACAAGTTTGTTATAGCAAAAGTAATTCGTATTAGGTAATAAGTATCTATATTAATATATAATGAGCAATATTTAACTGAAGTTTTCCACAATGATCCTTATAAACCCTTGTTAACAGATAATTTGCCATAAAGTATTTTAGTATATTCACATATGAGACCATTGAAGACAAAGAAAAAATTATTATAAAATCTTGGAAAAAATGTCAACAATGTAAATAAATTTAAAAAATGATACATATCTTGCATAACAAACAACATTATTTCCAAAATACATGAATGAGTTTGGAAAGTGAGACGTTTGCTGTTCATTGGCAAGAGTGCTTTATAGTTAGAGTTAATATTAACACCACAGGGTTTAAGAATATTCTGCTACTCAATATATTGACGTTTAATCTTCTACTAACATGACAAATTGTTGAAAACAGACTGGAATTCAACTTCCTGGTAATAGCCTTCCATTTCTAATTAAAGCACATTAGAAGATCAAATATTATAATAAATGCACTGTGAATTTTATCTTATTCTTTTAAAAATTAACATAAGTATAGATTAAAATGAGAAACTTGATGTTGATTATTTTTACATATTGTTTTTGTTTTACTTTTTGTTTTGCTCTAACTTTCAGAAACGAGAGTTAAACCCAAGGTGGAAGAGTCTTACTGGGAGGTGGAGAATGGCTTTTACAAAATCATAGTAAAAAACCTACCTAATCAGTGAAATTTAGTGAAGTTTCTCTCGTCTATTCTCAAACTGTACTATTATCTGAGATAATCAACTGTATGATATCATTTGCATATTCAGCCCATGGCTATTTAAAAAGAGATTTCAGTCATTATGTGAATTTTCCATTTGTTTTAACACGAATTCCAAAGGCAGCTTTAAAATTATTAGGAATTCTTCTTTACAACATAATTGTGAGTTTGTTTATAGAAAAGTGTATTTTAAAATTTTATTTAGAAAATAAACTTCTCAGAAACTGAGAATTTATTGGCAGAAACAGAGCATTTATCATCATTCCCACCTTGAAATATTCCAGGAATTCTTAGATGATAGAAATGGCAATTAAGGGAGCTGGGCCTGGACTGATAACAATGGGGAGTAGTTGAAAATATCAGCTATTTCACCTGCTTTTAATCAAGGTTTTCTCTGGTCCTGAACTCCTGAGTCTATTTTCCAGGTAATTGCTGTGTTGTGGAGTTCTGTCCTCTTCCTCCTCTAATATCCATCTTTAATACATCTACATCATAATCATCTTGAGTTAGTTGCTCAAAATGAATTTAGACCCAGACAATTGAAATAAGTTTTCACTTCCTGATCATTGTTAGGTGAGAAGATCCTGACCTAATACCTAATAGTAACTCCTTTTCTTCTAACTTGTTTTTATTGTCTTACATATTTTCATTTTGTGTGTAAAAGATATTCCATACCCCAAAATTGTCTAGCATTCTAGTTAAATATCCATAAAGAATACACATGAACAAAATATTCCAAATTGACTTGCGTTGCTTGAATCTAATTAGATTCTAACCAATTGAAGTAATTACATAATATACTAAGTCAGATGAGTTAAGTGCTGCTTCAGAATTGCACATTGCTTTTATGAAAGCTTATCTTTGTTTTTAATCTACATAGAAACAAGGTTGCCAGATTTAGTAAGCAAAAATATAGGACACCTAGATAAATTTGAATTTCAGACAAATATTTTTTATATGTCCCAAATATTGTATATCTCATTTTTTTGTCTAAATATTTTTATTTAAATCAAATAGTTGCACCAAGCAAGAGCTTACTTTGCCCACTCCAAATTAAAACAGAGCACAATAAGGACAAAATTTATTTGACAGGACCATTACAATATGTGAACACCCTCCTTTACTCATATGCAGCTGTTCTCACACAAAATATTAACCCCAAACTATTAATGTCACACAAAAGGAAGTGGTCTTGATTTTGCATGTGGAGCAGCATGTTCTATAAATGCTGAAGGGTGGGAGAAGCACAAACACAATCCACTCTTTAAAAAAAAATACTTCAAAGTAGAATTTTCTATCCCCTCCATTCTCCAGTAAAAAAGTAGTGCTGGGATCTGGCACCCAGATTTGGTTTTTATCCTAACCATTTACAAAGTGTTCCCCCATATGACTTGCATCATTACGGTTATAGATAATAATAATTTATTCACTTTGAAGAAAATTGTGTCTAATCCTTCCTCCTCTTCTTGCCTTCATGCTCATATTCCGTGGGGCGGCTGCTATCTGAGGGTCTTTTAGAGCCACCGTGCTGTTTCACTTCTTCCAAAAACTTGTCCAAACCAAAAGGATCTTCCTCAAACTGAACTGGTCCTTCTCGGCCTCTCTGCTTACAGCCTGAACCAGAAAACTCTCTGTCGGGAACAAATCTGTTGGTCTTTATTCTGGCTTCTAGGTCATCGTCATACACGTCCTTGTCCAGATTTTTACGGGGCCTATAAATACTGTGGGCCATATCTTTACCACCTCTCTAGGCTTGATCATAAACATTATAAATTCCATCTTCTCCACCTGCAAATCCACTGTCCATACCCTTGGATTGGTTGACGAGCCTTTGGTCGTACTGACCTTCATTGGAAGTTCAAGGATTAGGAGCACCGAGAGCAATGACTTCACTGATATCCCCATTTTCATTTCTCTGAAGTTTCGACCTCTTATCAGGAGCTGTCCTGGAAAGATTCTGGTCATGCTGTCTCTCTTTTCACCTATCCTCTTTTTCCACGAGTTTTGATCCCAGCTCTTCTATCCCTGGCTTTCTGGGCCATTTCTCTAAGTTTCTCTTCATATTTTCCCTTTTCTTTCTGAGCCATTTTTCTCTCTACTCGGGCACGCATTTCCACAGCTTCACAAGCCTTCTGATCAGCAATGTAGAGGGCTTCGGCCAATGTGGCAACATTTTCTTTTATGTGTACTGTCTGTAGTCCTCTTCCATCGGCAGCCAGACATCTGTCTAATGGAATTGTGTAACCCTTTGCATTTTTCCAGTTAGAAATACAAGGAGGAAACTTTCACTCTTGTTGTTCCCTTACAATCATCTTTTGGCTAGGAGAATGCATGACAGGTACAGGAGGAGAAGGTGGTCCCCGGGGAATTTTCTTATTAATCTTGAACTTTGGAGGCTCCGTTGGATCTTTCTGCACTTCTACCATCCGACTAACCCTCTGTTTAGCTCCAGAGTTGAAAGCCACTCCTTGCTGAGATGGTGTGTATCGGATATACTGAGCAGGAGCCGGTTTGTCAGCTGCCTGAACTGGCGTGACTGCGGCGACCTTCTGTGTTACAGCTTTTTATAAGGCTACTCTTGTCTTTTCTGTTGTCTCTTTTATAGCTTCTTCATCGGGCCTTTGCAAGTCTGGATCATTTGCATTCATAACATCCTTTGGAACCAGGACAGTGTATTTCCTATAAATTACCTTGTCTTTTGACTGTCCTTGTAGAGTGATTCCATCATATTTAATTTTTCCTTCAGAATCCACCCGAATGGCCAGCACATTAGACATTTTTTTCTTTCGTCCCATATCCAGTGGATACTGAGCCACATGGATTTCTGGAAAAGCACCTCCATCTCCAAAATCCTCTAATAACCGAAGTGTCCAGCCTTTCCGGTATCCGTACGGGGAAGGTTCTCTTCCGGAAGAGACACATGAAGTCTGCCGTGATCTCTGGGATCTTGTCTTTTCTTCAGCCTCAAGCTGGTCCTGAGATAACTGAGTAGGTGCAGGTGTTTTATCTGGCAACGCTATATAAGAAGCACCTCAATTTGTCAAAGAAATACATTTTTGCAGTTTTCAGACCCAGTGCCACTTCTCTAAAGCAAATGTTTAAGTTCACATTGTGAAGAGCATAATTAATCCATTTAAACAACTTCTTAATATTATGAAGCTGGTGGTTTAAATTTTCTTCTAAGTTGTTATTTTAAAGTTTTCTGGGCCTAATTATTCATATTTATTTGACAAATCCTGTGCTCTGGTGAAACCTAGAAACGACAATAATCTAAAGAGCTTTTCAACTTAAATCTCTGACCTTAGGGTAAACTAGTCAAGTAGTTACTATTAGTAAGACTGTTAACTTAGAAATGTTCATTAGTTAATCTAAAAGCAAGCAGACATAACAACAGATGCCCAGATGGCTAGGGCAGGGGTCTAGGAAAGGTGCATATGCAAAATTGTTACCAAGAAAAAAACACACAAACAAAATAGTAGACACTTTACATAGTGATGCCAACTTAACATTCATATGTTCAAAATGCCACCTTCCTACAATATTCAACTTACTACATCTCAGCCCAATAGAAAAATCATTCTTATGCTGCTCATCTATAAGCATAAAATATTAGTAATAGTCGTTTATGAATTACAAAAACACAGTGGACCTAACATATATTGACTGGGTGCTGATTCCATTAGATTAATCAAGTATTTGGTATCTTAAAAGACCCTAGCGGCCCAAACACAAAGCTTCTGAATGCTATGTCAGTGTGTAGAAAACCCACAGGAGTAATTAAGACACTGTTCACAAGTTTAGTATGGACAAATTCCATATACTGGTTTTGACAGCCAAGAACTAGCAATATTGGAATCATTTATAAATGAGAAAAGGAGAGTTTTAGCAGGGAAACTCATAGCTTTATTTCATTTATAAAAATAGATATAAATTATAAACAATAGATTTACAAACTGAATCCAAAGTAATATTCAAAAATATACCATGCCCAAGTTGGGCTTATCTTGGGAATACAAATATGCTTTTTGCATTGAAAATATATTAAAATTATGTGAATAGATTAAAGGAAAAAATCCACAAGTTCATCTAAGAAGTGTGGAAATGTTATAAAATTCAACATCTCTTGTGTACAGTAACAATAGGAAACTAAGAAGAGAGGCATCTGCTTAGCCTAATAAAAGATAGGTATCAAAGTATATCACAAATATCCTCTTAGTAGCAAAACATTAAATGTGTTCCCTTCAAAATCAGGAATAAATTAAGGATTGCAAACAATTGCTACTTTTATTGAGGATCCTTTACAATATAGTAAGAAAAATTAAATAAAAGGTATAAGTATTTGAAGAATATTTAAAAGAAGAAAATGGTTACTATTCATAGATGACATGATTGACCACATAAAATATGCAAAATTATCTACAGACAAATTTATAGAAATAATGAGAATTCAGTATGGTGGCTTGCCATAAGATTCCTATTCAAAAATAGGTGGTATCTCAATACACAAGGAAGAAACAAACAATGGTTAAAGCAGAGGGAGAAAGAAAAGAGGGTGAGCAAGAGACTATTTATAATAACAGAAACAAAGAGTGTAGAAATATGGGTATAGAAAATGTAAACCTTATTGAAAGATATTAAAGATATAAATAAACAGAGGGATATTCTGTGTTCAAGAATATAAAGACCCAATATGTTAAAAGTGTGTGTGTGTATATATATATATGTATACGCTCTCCTCAATTTCTACCACTGCCCCTTTTATCACCCTTTTATTACCCTAGCCTAACCCCTAGCATCTTTCACATTTTTTCTAATTTTCTCCCTGCTGGTCTCCATACTTCTACCCATGGCCTCAGAACATGTCAATCTTGTGCTCAGAATTCCTCAATAGATTCACACTTCACCAAGTAAATGCTAAAATCCTTAAAATTGCCAGCAAGATGCTAGAGGAACTGGCCCCACAATTACCTATCAATCACATCTCCTGTCACTCTCTTCTCATTCACTTTGCTCCTAACATAAAGGCTTCCTAGCTATTCCTCAAACACACCAGGATCCTTCCTGCTCTAGCTGTTTCCTCTACATCACTAAAGCCTTCATCTACTTCATGTCCTTGCTAAAATTATTTCTCAGAGAAGGTGATGTAGTTTGGATATTTGTCCTTACCCAGATCTCATGTTGAAATGTAATCCCCAGTGTTGGAAGTGGGGCTTGGTGGGAAATGTTTGGATCATCTGGTGGATCTCCCATGAATGGCTTGGGCCATCCTTTGGTGTTAAGTGAGCTCTCACTCTGAGTTCACAAGAGATCTGGTAGTTAAAAAGTATGTGGCATCTACCCCCAACCTCACCCACTCCACTTTCTTCCTCACAAGAGCTCCTGCTCTGGCCATGTGATATGTCTGTTCTCGCTTTACCTTCTGCCATGATTAGAAGCTCCCTTAGGCCTCCCCAGAAACAGATGTCAGTACTACGCTTCCTGTACAGCCTGCAGAACCATGGACCAATTAAAATGGTTTTCTTTATAAATTACTCAGTCTCAGGTATTTCTTTACAGCAATACAAAAATGGATTACTACAAAAGTCAACTCTGACTATTATATTTAAAATTTCAACTGGTTCTCTGTTATGGGAGTCCTATCTCACTTTATTTTTCTCAATGACATTTGTTACCTTCTTATATACTATATAATTCACTTATTTATTAAGTTTATTTTCGGTCTCTGACCTATTTGAACTTCATCTTCATGAGAGCAGGGATTTTTTTTTATTATTGTTAAATCTATAGCATAATTAGCAGTTCCTGGAACATATGTATGGCAGACATACCTGACAGCAATAACTTAAATGAAGGACACTGAGAATGACTCTGCATGGTAGACATACTGATAGCCGTAACTTAAGCATCCCCTGAGAATGCAGATGCACCTAAACTGTATAAACTTTCAGCTTTTTACAAATGGTACAAAACTGCATCTTTTTACAAATGGTTCTCCTGTCTAGGCTATCACCACTGGACTGCCTTATATGTAAGTTTCCTTGATAAACCTTATGTCTCATTCTCTGGCTTTGGGCCTCTTCTTCAGTCTCTCAGACATAGCATCCTCTCATTAGAGTCAATACAGGTCTGGCAGGTCGAGATAGTAGGCACTCAAAAAATATTTGTTAAATGTGCAGTAAATGAAATGTAATTTAGACTATAATAAGCTAGGAACTATTAATTAATAAAATCATTTTGTAATTATTATGTATACCCCCTAGAGTGGAAAAAAATTAAGAAATATTATAATCTGAGGAGAATGTGAATCATCAGAAATTCATACAAAGATTCGAAAGACTGCAAAAAATTCAAAAGATTGCAAATTTGAAAATTTTTTGGAAAACCTGTTGACACTATTTTGCAAAGTTAAACATTCATGTGCCTTGCAAACCAATAATTCTACCTTTATGTAGGTACCCTAGAAAAACTTATATATGTGCTTATGATACATGCAAGAATATTCATAACAGTATGATTAATAATAAAATATGGAAGCTACAAAGATGTACTATGACAAAGGAACAAATAAATTAATGGTGTTATATTTACTCAATTAAATATGAGAAAGCAGTTAAAGTGAATGAAACACAACTATTTGTAATAACTATGGATGCATCTTAAGATGTTAAACAGAAAAGTCCTATAAGACTACAGAAGATATGAAACTATTTTTATAAATCTCAACAGAAATAATATTAGGTTATATTTGACTTTGGCTTACATGCATATGTCAAAAAAGCTACATATATGTGTTTGTGTGTCTATGTGCATGTGTGTGTGTGTGTGTGTGTAAATAAATAACTACAGTAGTTTTCTCTGGTGGAAAGGAAGGAGGATGGGCATGCAAAGTGTATATGGGTAGATGAAAGTCATGTTAACATTTTAGTTCTTGAGTTGTTTGATTGGTTCACCAATGTTTATTATTTATGTTTCTAACATATATTATAGATACACACACATTGTAAATATATCAAATATAATTTTTATATTTTTTAAAGTATTTAAATATTTGTATATTTGAGCAAAAAATAACAAAGGGAAAAGGAACTGCAAAATGCTCATAGCACTGTTTTTCTTTCTTTAAAAATAAGGTTGGGTGTATTAGTGATGTGGAACAATTGTTTATCAGCTTCCTTTTCAAAATTCTCAGAGATCATTTGGTCATTGATTAATCCCAAATTCTGTGGTTTGTAATATATTTTATTTAGAGTTTTGATCTTTCAAACTTCTTTAAGAAGTCTCAGTACATCTTTGAAATCCAAGTGTTTTATTTTTAGTGTTTCACTTTGCTCTTTTTATTAGCTGAAATGACCTTCTTGAAATATTGTGGCATAGAGGAAAGAGGAAGAAGGAAAAAGTCATCTGAAAAAGTGTTCTTTCTAAGCAGCTCGTCTATTCCACGTCCTTACAAATAATTCAACTGTGTTTATTCTCAGCCAAAACTCTGCTATTATTCTAATGATGGACAGCCTGTTCTTTACAGTTCTATCATATTTCCTGATCCATGCCAATTGCCTAGATGGAGGTATGAATGTGGCCACAGTGATAGGTGGCTGTGAGGGTTTTGTGAGAGGCATTTTCTTCTGCAGGGCAGACAAAATGCTTGGAATGGAGGATTAAAAAAATAGTAAAGCTCATTTCTATTGCATTATGTATTTTGATGTATTTCTAATGTATTCCTTTTCAAAACATATCTTCACTGGAGTAAAGGTAAAGACAGAATGAACAACAGTTGCTGTTTTATGCACATCAAGTAGCCATTTTTAAAACTCTCAAAAATGCAGCAAAGCAATTTAAAAAGAGCAAGTGGCATGGTTGCTTTTTTTAAAAAAATGTGTTTGCTCTGTAGCTACATTTACCAGACTCAAGATATGCAAATGAAACAATATATGAATTTGGCTATACCAATTTTCTTTCAAAACTGTCTAATACAAATATATTAAATCCATCTATTTATGCATTAAATCCAGATTTCTTAATACAGAGCCAGCACTTCTTTTGCAGTTATTCAACAGGATTGCATTTTTTATCAAGATATGTTTCAGATGTTGAAAAGATTCCATTTTCAACAATACTTTGGATCAACAATAGTTTTACTAATCATTAGTCAAACATGTTTTCTTCCCTTTAAGTCCTCTCCTTGACATTCTGTAGTACCTGAGAAATTTCCAAGTAAGTGAGAATTCGCCTTGCCTATTGAAGTCAAATTATTTTATGTGTTTGAATTACAAATTGAAGGAGGCTATGGTTTTATTGACTCACTTTTGTGTTCAAATGCAAAAGTTTTTGAAATCATTCTGTGCTCATAGTCTGTCATTGCTCCTTCTGAGTCCCCTTCTCCTCTTTTGAAGTCATTGTTGTATAAAGATGAAAAAAAGACACGTCCTATTAGCTAAATCAATATTGATATTCAAGAAAAAGATCTAAAATAATTTCTAAAGAGCTATTCTCACATAAAAATAAATCATCTTTGGTAATGTATTTTTTAAAAGAGTTTGGCTTTTACGTTTATGCAAGACTGACTTCTTACTAAGCCTTTACTCCAAGACATTTCACAGTGGAGGTCCCCAATGTTTGTCCTTGTCATTTTATAGGATTAGTTTGATCCATTGTCATTCACCTAACTGCCTTGTACCTCTTGTTAGTACACAATCCCTAACTAAGCCTGAGTATTTGTTCTTCAAACTTTCTAAAATGACTCTTCTGTTCACTCTCAGGATGTATCATTTATCATACCTTCAATGGCTGGAGAAAACATAGTCTCTTTATGGGCTTTTAAAACTGAAAAATCGTTTGTTAAAGGAGGGGTTTCAAAGAAAGTATTGTCTTTCTGGCTTAGAGTTTATGCTTTTTCATTACGTACCATAAAAGGAGCACATTTATAATCATATTTTTTAAAGAAGGTAAAGGAATGGAATTTTAATCTGAATGCTTAGAGGGAAGATGAGAGGCAGCAAGAAGACAAAAGCAAAATGGGAAAGCCAAAGCCGTAAGAAAGGAAAGAAACCTCAGAGATGAATCGTAGCAAAGAAATATGTTTATCATTACTCGCAGAATATATAGATTTTTAACTAAAAGATTAAGTCCTTTGAAATGTTCCAAAAACATGAAAATCTGAAACTGATTCTCACACTTGAATTCAAGGATTAGCATTTCATGAGCTTCTTCCCCCTCTTGGTGAATCTTTCCTTACTAACATTAGTTATCAAGACACTTGGCATTTTTTCACAGCATGCATGAGTCACAACACAGACACCCTTATCCTCAAAATAAATGGATATTGAACTTTGAATAAAACATGCTTCTTCTATCTTAATCTCAAATTTCTGACTGTGCTCCTCTCTCTTAGTCTGTTGTCAGATTGCCTTCAAGTGATAGTTTATTCTTTTATGTATTCCAGATTGAAGAAGGGTGAACCAAGGATTTCTTTGGGAAACATCTGTCCATAAATGGGAAAGGATTGGGAAAGATGCACTGAGATTCTTATAGGGCCCCAAGTCACTTCTATTAGGCTAAATTTCTAAGAGATGCTAGGTTCTTAGAAATTTCACAAAAATACTTGTCTGATGGTAATACAATTAAATTTTCTAAAGTAAAATGATTTTCACTTCACTGAAACATGTCAATCAGAATCAGAAAGCTTATTTCAAAAAAGGGAAATATCTTAGTTAAGTAAGAAAATGCTCCATTTTGACTGTTTACTGGCTATAATAACATTCACAAGTCTTACATATCTACTATTTTTTCCTATCCAAGAAGCTGCTACTTTGTAAGGTGTGGAGAATGGGTATTTTTATTCCATTACTTGGATTAGAAAACTAAAACTGGGAATCACTTGTTATGTCACAAAGAAAAATTGGTAGAATCTCAGTAAGAACTATAGTCTCCTGATTTTTCATCCAAGACTATTTTATTTATCCATACAGTGTCATTGATTGAGTGCCTGCTATGTACCAAGTATTATTCTGGGTCCTATGAATAACACTGTCCTGCCTTTTATCCTATTGTTAACTATATATAAATGTATCAACGAGCAGTATATATATATATATATATATATATATATATATATATATAAATGCTACATATGTAAATTAAAATATATTACTGGGAGACAAAACAGTTCAAATGAAACTGAAACTACTAGTATTATCATCCCATTTTCACTATTGTTTGTTGTTATTATTGATTCAGTTTACCAGGATAGTTATTTCCATTTTAATTACCCTAAACAATAAGCTCCAGAAGTACAGGAATTATTATGTTTTTCTTCATTATTTCAACTTCTAGCAAAATGTCTAGCAAATGGTGGGCATTTAGAAAATGTATTTGGAGAAATGTATTTGGGGAAAATTAAGTAGTAGCTTTGCTTTTCTCACTGACACTTGTTCACTGTACTCCAAATCAGTCAGCCCCACTTAAAGTGCAATTAGAGAACAGGTCAAAGTCGTCACTGGCATCATCCTTCCATCTCCAGCATCCTACTCAGCTCCTTCAGATTATTTTCTTCCTCAGACCTCTACATTGGTGCCTATGCTTCCAGGAGTCTTTTCATAGGCTATATCTTAAATGATAGTAGTATTTATTGTACAGAAATATTTATATTGCATTTTATTGCGTGGCTCTTGGAAAGTTCCAAGTTCAGTGGAGTAAATCCCTAAAAGCTAGAATTTCAAATGGAAGCTGAGAATAAATGTCTAAGAAAAGAACACATTCTTCCCCACCACCACCAATCAATTAAAGTCACAAATTACAAGATACTGTCTCTCGATTAATGTGAATTTTTTCCTCTGCTGAATATTTGTATAGGTTAAATCATTTGGAAATTAATGCTGCACTAACTCTAAATATTTCTTTAAAAAAGGAAAAACTATTTTAAATGAAAAAAATTCCTTTTAAAAAACACTTTTTTTTATTATCTATCAAGGTGTCTGAATAATGTCTTTAATGCATAGCTTACCCTAACTACACAGATTTTGTTTTCTTGCAGAAGAGAAAGCCATTAAATATGACTCAGATACTAGAAAAGATTACTTCATATTACTGGGAAAAACCGATGTTGAAGACTAGTCAAGTCTAATGCACATGGGCAATTACATTGGAGAGTTTACAAAGCACATGGGAGTTGTTTTAATCAGAAACCAGAATGAATAAATTAATGGACTCTTGGTCTACTAATTTTTTTTAAAAAAGGGAAACAAAATATAAAGCTACACATTCTTTTTCCTTTTTGTAATGGAATAACATTTTAATTTTTTATTTGAACTCCAACTTTTGTTTTAGATTTAGGGATACATGTGCAGGTTTGTTACATGGGTATATTGCATGATGCTGAGGTTTGGAATATGAATGATGATCCCATCACCCAGGGAATGAGCATAGTAAGCAACAGTTAGTTTTTGATGTCCTTAAACATAAAGACCTACCAAATTTGCTTTGAATGAAATACCCTCACTTCAGCATGTGTAAAGGATTTTTTTGTTTTTTTGTTTTTTGGTTTTTTGTTTGTTTGTTGGTTGGTTTGTTTTTGAGACAGAGTTTCTCTCTGTCTCCCAGGCTGGAGTGCAGTGGCATGATCTCGGCTCACTCTAACATCTGCCTCCTGGGTTCACACCATTCTCCTGCCTCAGCCTCCAGAGTAGCTGGGACTACAGGCGCCCACCACCACACCTGACTAATTTTTTGTATTTTTACTAGAGATGGGGTTTCACTGTGTTAGCCAGGATGGTCTCAATTATAAAAGATTTTTGAGGCAGATAAGTCAGGGAAAATCATAGATTCATAATTCTGTTGCACTGTGTGGAGATTTTATTTGGAAACAGCCAAATAATGGGCTGCATTTCCCATTCTCCTTGGCAGATTACTGTAACCATGTGACTGGTACTCAATGAAGGTGTTGGCAGAAGTAGGGAGTAACACTTCCCAGGTAAACTGATAAAGAAGCAAATGAGCCTTCTCCACCTTCTCCTTGCCTCTCCATGAACAAAATTCAAAAGAAAATCCATGGATCTAAAGAAGGACAGAGCCCCAAGGTGGAAGTAGGTTGGGTCCTTATTATGGAAGGCTACCTGCCAATCAAGAACATCCCATTTGGATTTTATATGAGAGAAATCAACATTGATTTTACTAAGTAATTGTATTAGTGTATTTTCATGCTGCTGATAAATACATACCCGAGACAACTGGGCAATTTACAAAAGAAAGAGGTTTAATGGACTTACAGTTCCATGTGGCTGGAGAAGCCTCACTATCAGGGTGGAAGGCAAGGAGGAGCAGGTCACATCTTACATGAATGGCAGCAGGCAAAAAGAGAGTTTGTGCAGAGAAACTCCCATTTTTAAAACTGTCAGATCTCCTAAGGCTTATTCACTATAATGAGAACAGCACGGGAAAGACTTGCCCCAATGATTCAATTACCTCCCCGCCAGGTTCCTCCCACAACATATAAGAATTTTGGGAGTTACAATTCAAGATAAGATTTGGGTGGGGACACAGTCAAACCATATCATTCCACCCCTGACCCTTCCCAAATCTCATGTCCTCACATTTCAGTACAAATCATGCCTTCCCAACAGTCCCCCAAAGTCTTAACTCATTTTAGCATTAACTCAAAAGTTTACAGTCCAAAGTCTCATCTGAGACAAGGCAAGTCCCTTCCACCCATGAGCCTTTAAAATCAAAAGCAAGCTAGTTATTTCCTAGATACAATGGGACTACAAGCATTGGATAAATACAGCCATTCCAAATGGGAGAAATTGGCCAAAACAAAAGGGCTACAGGCCCCATGCAAGTCCAAAATCCAGTGGGACCATCAAATCTTAAAGCTCCAAAATGATCTCCTTTGACTCCATTTCTCACATCCAGGACACACTGATGCAAGAGGTGGGTTCCCATGGGCTTGGGCAGCTCCACCTTTGTGGCTGTAGAGGTTACAACCTCCCTCCCAGCTGCTTACATGGGCCGGCATTGAGTGTCTGTGACTTTTCTAGGCACACAGTGTAAGCTGGGGTCTGGAGGACAGACCATTCTGGGATCTGGAGGACAGTGGTCCTCTTCTCACAGCTCCACTAGTTAGTGCCTCAGTAGGGATTCTGCATGGGCCATGTGACCCCACATTTCCCTTCCGCACTTCCCTAGCAGAGGTTCTCCATGAAAGTCCCGCCCTTACAGCAAACTTCTGCCTGGACACCTAGGCATTTCCATACATCCTCTGAAATCTAGGCAGAGGTTCCCAAACCTCAATTCTTGACTTCTGTGTACCCACAGACTCAACACCACATGGAAGGTGCCAAGATTTGAGGCTTGCACCCTCTGAAGCAACAGCCCGAGCTATACCTTGGCCCCTTTTAGTCATGGCTGGAGCAGCTGGGACATAGGGCATTAAGTTTCTAGACTGCATACAGCAGAGGGACCCTGGGTTCAGCCCATGAAACCATTTTTTCCTCCTAAATCTCTGGGCCTGTGATGGGAGGGGTTGCCATGAAGACCTCTGACATGCCCTGGAGACATTTTCCCCATTGTTTTGAGGATTAACATTCAGCTCCTCGTTACTTATGCGAATTTCTGCAGCCAGCTTGAATTTCTCCTCAGAAAATGGGATTTTCTTTTCTATTGCATTGTCAGCCTGCAAATTTTCCAAACTTTTATGCTCTGCTTCCCTTATAAAACTGAATGTTGTTAACAGCACCCAAGTCACCTCTTGAATGCTTTGCTGCTTAGAAATTTCTTCCTCCATTGGCCAGGTGTGGTGGCTCATGCCTGTAATCCCAGAACTTTGGGAGGCCGAGGTGGGAGGATCACCAGGTCAGGAGTTCAAGACCAGCCTGGCCAACATGATGAAACCTTGTCTCTACCAAAAATTCAAAAATTAGCTGGGCATGGTGGTATGCGCCTGTAATCACAGCTATTAGGGAAGCTGAGGCAGGAGAGTTGCTTGAACCTGGGAGGCAGAGGTTGCAATGAGCCAAGAGCATGCCACTGCACTCCAGCCTAGGCAACAGAGCAAGACTTCAACTCAGAAAAGAAAAAAAGAAAGAAAGAAATTTCTTCTTCCAGATACCCTAAATCATCTCTCTCAAGTTCAAAGTTCCACAGATCTCCAGGCTGGGGCAGAATGCCACCTGTCTCTGCTAAAACGTAGCAAGAGCCACATATTCTCCAGTTCCTAACAAGTTCCTCATTTCTGTCTGAGACCACTTCAGCCTGGACCTTACTGTCCATATTGCTATCGGCATCTTGGGCAAAGTCATTCAACAAGTCTCTAGGAAGTTCCAAACTTTTCTACATTTTCCTATCTCCTTCTGAGCCTTCCAAACTGTTCCAACCTCTATTTGTTACCCAGTTCCAAAGTTGCTTCCACATTTTCGGGTATCTTTTCAGCAGTGCCCCACTCCCAGTACCAATTTATTGTATTAGTCTGTTTTCATGCTGCTGATAAAGACATATATAAGACTGAGCAATTTACAAAAGAAAGAGGTTTAATGGATTTATAGTTCCACATTGCTGGGGAAGCCTCACAATCATGGTGGAAGGAAAGGAAGAGCAAGTCACATCTTACGTGGATGGTAGCAGGCAAAGAGAGAGAGAGTTTGTGCAGGGAAACTCCTCTTTTTAAAACCATCAGATCTCCTGAGACTTATTCACTATCATGAGAACAGCACAGGAAAACCCACCCCTATGATTCAGTTACCTCCCACCAGGTTCCTCTCACGACACATGGTAATTGTGGTAGTTACAATTCAAGATGAGACTTGGATGGGGACACAGTCAAACCATACTAGTAGTTAAAATTTTCTAGTCAATCTATTTCTGGAGTTAGCATTATCTTAAGTAATAAAATTCTCCAATACAAAACAAAATTGAGAAAGATATTCATTGGTTAAACATGGAAACAGGTATGATATCAGATAAGGCCTGTATATGCATGTATTTTTTTCATCAGTCTTGTCCTTTGTAACAGTAATAATACTTAGTCTGGTGTTTCAATATTTAAATGCCAGGAGATGTTGTGGGCAAATACATGAGTGGAATTCTCCTGGGAATCAAATATGTAGCAGCCTGAATAGCAGTTCCAGGATATCAAACCTAGCACCCAAGTTTTTAGGGGTCCTGTCCAGTAAATTTTTAGTTTCTTAGTTTCCACAGGAGTATCCATTGCTTCCATAGAGTCAAATCCAAGCCATAGATTTTTCTTTCTGGAGTTCCTGAGAAAGGTGTCAAACACACTGACCATCTTTAAGAGTGAAGATGAGCTTCATTTTAACTAGATCTTTCACTTAGGCTTCCAAAGTCAGCTATGCTTCAAATGTGGCATCTCTACAGAACATTGCAGGGGTAGCAACAGCTTTAGTTGCTAAGAATATCCCGCCACAAATGGATAATAAAAATGAGGCTAATGTAAACAATGTGGGCCAAAAGATACATGGACTTAAAAATCTTTAAAATGAATTCAAAGTGAGTACATTACCTTCTTATTCATTTGGTTTTAGCCAATGTTGAAGAAATAATTAAAATGCGCTTACTGAATCTCTGTAAGTGAATCTTTTTCTTAATTAATGGGAAAACGCTCTGTGCCAAACAATGATGTGAACCTCCTGAGAAATTCTGTAATTTTATAAACTATGACAACAAAGCAATGGTTGTTTACCACTCCCTATGCTGTGTACATTCTTGTTTGATTACACTAGTTCATAAACAAAGAATTAAAGAACAGAGAGATATGTCAGCTTTTTCAACCCTTGTAAACAACTCTTAGATAAATGAAGGGCAAACTCAGTGGTAAGAAAATAACTCCATGTAATGTAACTACAGGGTTTCTTTTATATTTTTTAAATGCTCTTTTTTCCTGTTCTTAAAGCAATTTTATCAAAGGATCCTGACAAAGAGATATGTCTCCTTAGACAATTTGCTTGGAGCCCCTAAAATGTTTAGTGCACCCCTAGAAGAAAAAGTTCTGTTAAGATATTATCCTGATAAAGAACCAAGTCAACTGATTTTGCCTATTGTAAACATCAGAAATAGAATATTGAATTTAATCAATTATAATTTCTTGAAGGAACCCTCCTACATTGGTATTTCAGAAATAGTACAAGGATTCACTAAAAATGACTAAATTCAAAGTAAAAATTAAAAACTATATTCAGTTCTCTTAAGATTTAGCTTAGAAATTCTTATGTATACAAGTTTCAAATAATATTTTTCTGGAACTAGTTTATAGAATATGGTACAAAGTGAAGTCTCAGTCTTTAATTTGAGGGAGTTGCAGAAGGAGGGTTGTTTTGATTGCACGTCTTCTTCTGACATTCACCCTGTCTGCCTTGAAGAGTTTCTTCCCTCTATAATTGCTTTAATTAGTAGTTATAGAGAATTCTTTCCCTCCATCCATGATAGTTCAAAGACTAGGTAAAATCGTTTTCTGATGCACTGTATGATCTGAATGGTCAGCAGCATGATTAGACATCAGTCCTCAAAATGTGAATTCTCCTTCAGGGTTTCTCTTCTTCTTCCAGACCTCCAAAGTCAGCATGTCTGTTCACAGTTTCCAGACCTCTTCTGTCTTACTGCCTCCCCTGATCACATCAGTCACAAGGAGCTAAATACTATCAATAGGCAAGTGACTCCTACATTTAAATCCCCAGTCCCAACCTTCCCCCAGAATTCCAAACACAAATAGCCAATACCTACTTGGCGTCTCCACTTTTATGTCAACTGAACTTCCCAAACTTGGTGCGGTCAACATAAGACTTTTGCTGTCCACTGGAAACAACAAAAGAGCCTCACCCACTGATATGGTTTGGATGTTTGTCTTCTCCAAATCTCATGTTGAAATGTAATCCTCAATGTTGGAGGCAAGGCCTGGTGGGGGATATTTGGGTCATTGGGGTGGATTCCTTATGAATGGTTTGGTGCCATTCTCTTGATAATGAGGAGTTCTTGCTCTGAGTTCACATTCAGGCAAGATCTGGCTGTTTAAAAGAGTGTGGCACCTCCCCACTCTCTCTCTCTCTTGCTCCCCCTCTCACCATGTGATGTGCGTGCTCCTGCTTCATTTTCTGCCTGGGCCTCAGGAAATACCTTCAAGCTTGCCAGGAAGCAAAGCAGATATTGATGCCATGCTTTTACAGCCTGCAGAACTGTGATCCAATTAAACCCTTTACTTTATACATTACCTAGTCTTAGGTATTCCTTTATAGTAACACAAGAATGGCCTAATACATCCATGGTCTTCCTTATCTCAGTTAATGGCACCACTGTTCCTCTTTCTCTTTTCACACTGTATAAGACTTTTTTGACTCTACTTGAAAATATTTTCTAAATCAGCATTATTTCTTATTGCACTCATGATTACCACTGGAGTCCAAGCGACGTACTTTCCCCTGGAGTATTAAAAGATCCTCCCACCATTCTCCTTGCTGTCACTGTGTCCTGCAGCTTACTCTCTAGTCTTTACACATTAGCCACTGCACTCCAGCCATTCTTGCCTTTGGCTGGTCCTCAAACACACAAAACAAGCTCTTTTTCTACATCTCTATTACTGGGGGGGTCTCCTATGCATGAAATATGCTTGTCCCAAATATTCACATCACTGACTTCTTCATTTTGTCCACAGCTGCCCAAATGTCACCTCTTTGGGGTTGTCTTTGGTCATGCCTCCAAACTAGATATCACTCTCTTCCCCATTACTCCGCTTTTTAGGTAGGATATAACCTGAAGTTCTATTGTTGAATTTTACTTATTTATTATTTGTGCCCCTCACTAGAATACAGGAACTTTGATTTTCATCACTCTATCTGTAATACCTAGAATGGTGTGCAGCACATAAAAGACACTCAGTATTTATTGAATGAATTAATTAATGGTGCCATCCTCC
Organism: Pongo abelii; assembly: GCF_028885655.2. Lineage (NCBI taxonomy): Eukaryota > Metazoa > Chordata > Mammalia > Primates > Hominidae > Pongo > Pongo abelii. The sequence continues at coordinate 154,230,665 of NC_071985.2, forward strand.
TAATAATAAGGAGTTCTTGTTCTGAGTTCACATTCATGCAAGATGTAATTGTCTGCTGAGATCTTAGGGACTTCACATGGCGAAAATAGAAACTGCCCCTGACTCAAATTGTGTGTGTGTTATGTTGTGGATGTGTGTGTGTGTGTGTGTGTGTGTGTAAACTGATATAGTTTTGTCTCTAAGGAGCTATTGCCCTGGGAGCTCAGATCATGTATTGCAAATAGTGACCATATTATTTTTCATACCAGGGAAGAGAGACTTCTCTCCCCTCTGCTATAACACAAGTCTCCAGAAAAACTTTGGACCAGCAATGTTCATTTAGACTACTTTCCTGACGTAGAAACTAGAATGTGCGGCCGGGCGCGGTGGCTTACTCCTGCAATCCCAGCACTTTGGGAGGCCGAGGCAGGTGGATCACGAGGTCAGGAAATCGAGACCATCCTGGCTAACCGGTGAAACCTCATTTCTACTAAAAATACAAAAAAAAATTAGCCAAGCGTGGTGGCGGGCGCCTGTAGTCCCAGCTACTCGGGAGGCTGAGGCCGAAGAATGGCTTGAACCCAGGAGGCGGAGCTTGCGATGAGCCGAGATCGTGCCACTGCACTCCAGCGTGGGCGACAGAGTGAGACTCCATCTCAAAAAAAGAAAAAAAAAAGAAAGAAACTGGAATGTGCATCTTGAATATACTTTTTTTTACACATGAAGTTACTGCTTTTTTGTTTTTTAAGTAAGTTAATGAAACAGGAACGACCTTAGTGAAATGCATTTTCTGCAGTAAACAGTGGAAAGGAGCTATTAACCTAACACAGCAGGAAATATATTGACCACAGTTAGAAATCTATTCTCCAAGAATGCCATACACAGTTTGCTTACTGGTGCTAGCATCCTTTTATAAAACTGAAGCAAGAGAAGAAAAAAAGGAAAACAAAAAAAGACACATTTTGATTGTTAATGCATTTTCTGCAAAGATAGCAGAATGAAAATGTACAAAAGTGTTCAACTGTGACTATAGAGTGTGTATTATTTTACGTACTATAGCTCCTAAATATCCTTGTCCTTTTTAGATGTTTCAGAGTGTGTAAAGGGAGTAAAATATTCAATTACTTTTTAATGTCTCAAAATCACTCTCAGTAAAATGAAATCAATGCAATTGCCAAGAGCCTTCTTTATAGGATCAGCTATATTAACTCAACATATGTCTCCCTCCCTCAGGTAACTTTATCTTGAACATTGATTACTAGGCTTAACCGTTGGTGGAGATTGAATCCCATGCTTTCAAGAATAAATATGAAATGCATAATTTTATCTGTAAGCAACAGAGTTGTTTCAAGTTAGCAAAATAGATTGCTAGAAGATTATGTATTCAGTCTACTATGTGATATCCAGAATTTCACATCCTCCAATCTTACCTTAATGTACAGGTAAGGTGATACAGGCCTGTAGGAGACCAATGAGTGCTGACATGTTCCAGTAGTCTCACACATCTACCTGGAAGCAGTAGTGCAGAACAGAGCTGTGCTCAACTTTTCATAAAATTCACTGTAAACTGCTTTTACAATAGCTAAATTATAGCCAAAATATTGCTCATGGTCAGGCTTGGTGCAAGCAGGCACTGGATGGTTGGCCTAGGAAGAATTCATACTTTTGGCATTTTTTCCAGATTTAACTAGTGCGGCAGGAGATATCTCACTTCCAAGTATGAAAGCTGTGTTCTCAACATGCTTGGTAGAGGAACTCAGGCTCTGGCTTGCTAAGGGTCCTTAGTGGTCCTTAAGAACTGCACACTATTAAGATTATTGCTACTACCTTGCCATGTAGATCTTAACGGACTCCTGGGCTATATATTCATTAGCAAAGTATAGTAGAGAAGTTATTTAGATTGCACAATGTAAAGGCCAATTTTGCATCGGTTCTTCACTTTACGTGTTTAATATCGCCTTGAGGAAAAATTTTCTGTCAGGACGTGGGGAGAAATTGAAATAAGCACGTTCCCTATTTACCAGTTGCACAAAAGACCTTCTCAATAAAGTTAGATTAGCAGCTAGGATGACCTTCACGTGATAGAGAAAAATGTATGTATATTTTTATGAGGGCTTTTTGTAGAACTGCCTTAATGCTAAATAAAGCATATTCACATAAAGGCAAGCAGTAGCAACTTCCTGTTAATTAAAAGATTTGTTAACTTATCTTTTAAAAGAAAATAATCTTAACTGCTATGTGATATTAAGCCAAAAATTTCTGGCGGTGTTTGCAGATTTTGACTTAAAGGTTTAATTAGAGGTGAAAATTGCACTGGGAGACATCCCGAGAGAAATAGTTACAGGTTTGTTCATTCTTTCCCCCAAACAGGAAATTGGTTTTCTGAGTCCACACTATTTTAACAGCAGCATAAATGCAGTTCACTACCCTGAATTCAGATGTAATACTCCATAATGAAATGGGAAAAAAAGTTAGTCACATGCCAGATTGGAGTGAGTAAAATAGACAAGTAATAACATACCTAAATCCATCCCTGACTAATTAGTTGCTGAAAAAAAAATTCTGCAGTTAAAAGAAAAAGTTAGATTTAGAGGGCAAGTGAAAAGGCTACTTATAGAATCAAAGCTTGATTTCTTCACTACATGTCTTTGGTAGGGCTTACAAAACATGTTAACACATTAGTGATACCTATTAATATTAGTTGTAAACTGGAAAACTAAACGTTTTTAATGACGTCAAACGCATTCACAGATTTCCCTGAAGTAGATATATAAAATATTGCCTACACTTTGCAGAATCTCAAAAGTAATACAAGTTACAATTTTATCTATAGACAGATATGTTGATAAATTTGCTTCTTTTTTATTACAGTCACTCTGACTTGATTAACTTCTGCTTTAAACCACATTTTCAATAGGGATAATATTTTTTAAAGTAAGCCAAATCTGAGCCCTAACAGAGATATGGAATATAAGTGGATTAAAGAAGTCTATCCTTTCTCCCTAAATAAGAAGTGATTTGTCTACATCAATATTAAGTCAGCAGCAGTTTTTCCTCCAATTGTTGACACAGAAGAATTGAAAGACAATAATTTTAAGGTCAGATACACCTAGGCTCAAATCCAGACTCCATCACTTTCAGGCTGAATATTTGAGCAATTTACTTAACTTCTTTGGATCTCACCTTCAGTAACGATAAAACAGATATAATACATGCTTTTATGGAAATAATAGACACTAGGGACTCCAAAAGTGGGGAGAGTGGAAGAGAAGTGAGGGTTGAAAATTACCCATTGAGTGCAATGTTCCCTATTTGAGTGATGTGTACACCGGAGGCTCAAACCTGACTGTTATACAATACACCCATGGAATCCTGCGCATGTACCTCCTGAATCTAATATTTAAAATAATAATGTATGCTTTTTAGGGGCATTGGGAGACTTAAGTGAGATGAATGTATGTAACAGGTTGACTAGTATAGTTTGTGATACATAAAAGGTATTCAATACATATTATTTCTCATGTTCACACATATGTAGGTGATGTGGATTTATTTTTGTCTTAGAGCAAGGTAAATTAAAGTTGATAGCAATAAAGTGACTAGCGCAAAATCAGTGAGATATTTAGAGAATCTACAATTTGATCTCCTAATTTATTAGATAATGCCTATAGAGGGCACCAGAAAAGTTAGATATCATTGGAATAAAATTTTGGAGTCCGACTAAAATTCTAGCCCAATGGATGGGTTTAGCAAGGCATTTAACCTCTCTGAGCCTCAGTTTCCTCATCTAGAAAATGGAGAAAATAGCTACCTTGCTGTTACCATAAGAGAAATATTAGATGTGAGTAATATAGCAATATCTAGCATATACTCAGAGCTCAACATGATTATTATTAAATACTTATTGTATGTTGGGTATCATGGCAAGTGCTCTAAGATACCCCAAAATGACAAATTCCTTACCCTGGAAGAGCTATTTTGGCAAATAGCACGAAGAGTAATAATTACTGATACTCAGCAGTGTTTAAACGAAAGAGATAGATAGATGATAAATGAGTGAAAATGGTAAATAAATAGATCATTTTATACTGAAATGGCCAGAAAAACGTCTCAGAAGAGATGGAACTAAAGTTGAGCAAGAATAGGAGTAGATTCATCTTAACAAAACAGTAGTCACCTTTTCTCTTTTTCATATAGGAAAGTTTTAAAAGGATTTCGAATGTCAGAACTAAGAGAGAGAAGCTACGTTCTCTATGGGTACTTTTTAGGGAATATAGCTTTCTGGCTGAAGGCTGATGGACAAATATTCCACTCTGAATGTCAAAAACATAAGCACAATAAAGCTTTCTTTATGTGTGCACACACATGTGCACATGCTTGTCTACATGTTTGCATGAGCTGGCTCACTTAACATCCAAAAATATTCACAGTTTTCTAAGTCAACGGAATGCATATCTTTCTAGTTCCCTTTTCTGAAGCACAGCAGAAAGAGATTCTCACCAAGTTATTTTTCAGCAACAACTTCACAGACAATTGATACACCCATTAAAAACGCTGGCAGTGTGTCTGGTTTGGTTACTTTTTTGATGTGCTTTCTAATGGTGCTGCTGCCTTTGGCAATAATTGTAATTCAATTTATGCATCCACAAAATTATCCAATCCTGTTGCCTATGCAGTGTCACAAAATAACTTTTCTCTTTAGAGTTAATCAGCCTTACATTGTATGTTTTCCATTACCTAGATTTCACCACATCTCTCAATAACTTGGAAGCTGAATAAGTTTGTATTAAAAAAAAACACATTATGCATAAAGTGATCGACCTTAAACAGATAAGAGATGCCAATCATAAAAATGCTGACTTGACTCCATTATAAAATGTATGTGTGTGTGCACGTGTGTGTTTTATTCTAAACAGGATGTTTTTAATTTTGAGTTGCATAAACACAGCTTTTTGGTAACATTTAAAAATAATTTTATAATTTGCTTCATTTTTATACAAACTTTGAAATGCAGTTGAAATATTTTCTCAAGGCAAATGTATATGTATAATGACATTTTTGAATAGTTTTAAGATAGAAAAGTATAAATACGAAATAATTTTTTTCTAATCACTGTTTTTAGTAACACTCTGTATAATTTTCCTGTGCTTTGATATTATTGTGGGCAATTCTATCACTTTCAGTATTTAAAAGTTTAATAAAATAGTGCCGCAATAAACATACGTGTGCATGTGTCTTTATAGCAGCATGATTTATAGTCCTTTGGATATATACCCAGTAATGGGATGGCTGGGTCAAATGGTATTTCTAGTTCTAGATCCCTGAGGAATCGCCACACTGACTTCCACAATGGTTGAACTAGTTTACAGTCCCACCAACAGTGTAAAAGTGTTCCTATTTCTCCACATCCTCTCCAACACCTGTTGTTTCCTGACTTTTTAATGATTGCCATTCTAACTGGTGTGAGATGGTATCTCATTGTGGTTTTGATTTGCATTTCTCTGATGGCCAGTGATGGTGAGCATTTTTCATGTGTTTTTTGGCTGCATAAATGTCTTCTTTTGAGAAGTGTCTGTTCATATCCTTCACCCACTTATAGCAAGACTTGGAACCAACCCAAATGTCCATCAGTGATAGACTGGATTAAGAAAATGTGGCACGTATACACCATGGAATACTATGCAGCCATAAAAAATGATGAGTTCATGTCCTTTGTAGGGACATGGATGAAATTGGAAATCATCATTCTCAGTAAACTATTGCAAGGACAAAAAACCAAACACCGCATGTTCTCACTCATAGGTGGGAATTGAACAATGAGAACACATGGACACAGGAAGGGGAGCATCACACTCTGGGGACTGTTGTGGGGTGAGGGGAGGGGGGAAGGATAGCATTAGGAGATATACCTAATGCTAAATGACGAGTTAATCGGTACAGCACACCAGCATGGCACATGTATACATATGTAACTAACCTGCACATTGTGCACATGTACCCTAAAACTTAAAGTATAATAATAATAATTTTAAAAAAGTTTAATAGAGTAGAATTCCATCAGGGTTTCATGTGCTGCCAGCGAATTGCCACAGTACAGCCTTGAGCTGGCACCCTGACTCCTTGGCATAGTCAAGTAAGGGTAAGACATGATCTTCATCTGAATCATCTCTTCCCATCCCCCCAACCCCGCCACTCCCCACTTTTAAGACCAACTCCTCCAAGGTTGGTTTAGAGAGAAGGGAAAAAAAAGAAACAAGTGTCTCTTCCCCTACCTGGACTGTCTTAATGTTTCTTCATGGGTTTGGCTGCTTCAATGACATGAACTACCAGTTATCAGTGCTTATTATGAGTCTGAATTCAAATCTTGGTTTTCCTGCTGCATAGAGCATTGCTACATGAAATGTAGTGCTTGGACTGGCAGCACTGACATCACCAGGAAGATTGTTAGACTCTCAGACTCCAGCCCCCTGCTAAATCAGAATCTGAATTTTAACAAGATCTCCCAGGTGATCTGTATGCACATTAACATTTAAACTATTGTATTTAAAAGTAGTTTTTTATTTTCCTTCTCTCACAGACTGATGTATTTTTAAAGTAGAATAAGAACAAACAGTAAAATGAAATTTAAAAAAAAACAAAGATAGGCAAAGCACAAGCCAAAGTTTTATTATTTGTTTCGACAGACACCACAGTGGAGTAAGAAGTACCAGACTTGCCATCCCACCAGAAACATATGAAACCGTTATTTTCAAACGTGAGACAACAAGCAACACAGGACTTTGATATAAAGGATCAAAGTCCTCTTACGGACTTAGATCCCTAAAAGAAGCAAAACAAACAAGATCAGCCTTATTATCACCCAAGCTTTTTGCCTCAAGGCATGGCACGGAGAAGGAGAACCCAAGCAGAGCAGAGGAGGCTCACAATATTGAGGAGGCAGAGACCAGAGTTCAGTGAGACTGAAGTGACTTGCGAAGCAGTGAATTAGAAAGGAGGCAGCTAGGAAGAGAAAGAACACGGTAAGTCTCCTTCAGTTTGTTGCTGAATTCTAATCTATGCAGTAAATTTGGCATGAAGTTAGAACTCCATGAAGCTGGGCAAAAACTACCAGGGTCGTAAAAGCTGAGCAAACCCAAAGTTCACACGAGGCTGGGAGACATTTGAATTCCAACCAGTTAGAGTGGAGAGATCATTTATAGATAATTTCCAAATTAACATAGCAGAAATTAAGAAAGGAAACTTTAAAATTCTAAAAGACAGGTTCCTATCTTTCTAGACCAGGAGTCATTTTCTTTCCCTGACCCCTTCGTGGGCAGGAACTGGAGTGCACAGGCGCTGGCAACGGCGAACTCCACTCACTGGAAGCTGCCGCACTCAACCCCTAGTGGGAGGGAGCACGCAGGTGAGCGGGTGCAGGAGTCAGGGCAAGCACTTTTGGACACCGGCAGGAACAAACTCGGCAGCATTTGTGGGGGTGCCCATGACCCCTGAAGCCCCAGAAAGAGAGTTACAGTCAGTGCTCTTTTAGCTTTGCCGTCCGCAGATGGCTTAGGTGTTAACAGCTCAGCGGAGTATCAGTGTGACAGCCTTTCGTACTCGCACGCGAGTAATTACTGGGCATCCAGGAGGGATGAGGTCGCATGAACAAATTGGTGATGGTAAATGCAGAGGATTTTATTGCCAATGAAAGTGGCTGTCAGTGGGAAGGGGAGCTGAAAAGGTGATGGAGCGAGAAGGTAATCTTCCCCCAGAGTCCGGCATAGGATTCTTCAAAGCTCTGCCGTCAAGCCGTCCTTCTCAAGTCAAGCTGCTTCTCTCCAATGTCCAACCATAGTCTTCGACGCCCAGCTGCTTCCCCTCTTCTCCTCCCTCTGCCAGCGAAGCCTGGGGTTTTTATGGGCACAAGATGGGGGGCAGAGCAGGCCATGGGTGGTTTTGGAAAAGGCAACATTCAAGAGGGAAAACAGGAATATTTGTTCCACTTTGGGCCGTGGTTCCAGTCTTGAGGGTGGGGCCCTCGCTGGGCATCTGCTGTCTTCTGTCCAGAATTCTCCTGCCTCTTGTCCTTATCAAAATCATTTAGTTCAAACAGTTAGAGAAAATAGTTACCAACCAGACAAATTGTATTGGAATTTATACTAGAGAACACTTGAGGCAGAAAGAGAATATATGGCTTTTGAGTATATTGTTTTCTATTAAGCAAAAATTTTATCTAGAAACTTGGAAAATTGTATTTCTGGACAGTGAAATAGGTGTGGAAGAGATCTTTTACTTCATATATAAGTATCACCAGGTATTGCTTGTAATTATCTTTCTTCTTCTGGATAATGGCTTTTTAAGTGACCTAGGTGGGACTAGGAACCAGGGAAACTCAGCCAAGCGTAATCTCTAATTACCTACAAGGACGGTGAAAAACCTGCATAGGTGCACCATGGCCAATAAGTTTGAGATCTAGACATTTCCAATTCAAGAATGTCTGCTTTACCCACCTGAAAGTGCTCTGTAAGTTAAAACTTTAAATACAAAAATCAATTTGAAAGTAACAAAACAACTCCATTACTAAAGGGAATTCAGATACACATTTGGTAAAAAGATCTCTTAACGTGGAACTAGAAAATATGGATTTAAGTTTCAAATATGTCGGTTTATAATTATTTGTTTTAAGACAAGTAAATGAGCTGTATTTTCTTGAAATTCCCATGTTGTAAAATAAAATAATGAAATAATGTACTTAATGTGAGTGGTTTGTTAAATATAAAATGCAATGAGAGTGTTATATGAACATATATGTATTTTAAAATAAATAAGCCCTTACACACCACTTAATATGTACAGAGAACTAGTCTACGCATTTGTCTTTAAATAAATATGAACTCAATTAAGTCTCATTTTATAGATAGGGACATTGAGTCACAAATAACTTACATAAAGTCACACAGAATTAATAAATGGAAGAGCTGGGATTAAAATCCAAAAAGCCTATCTCTAGGGTCTATGGTAACCCAAGTTTTGAATGGTTTATGAGAGCTGAAAGGATAAGTTCTGTTGGCAAGTTTCTGGATCTTAGGAAATCCTTTTTTGAGTCATTGTTTTGCTTCAGTATGGCCTTAGAATGCCTTTAGTGTACTAGTGAGGGATCAGGGAAAAGGAAAATACATAGAGACCAGACCTTTGAGTAAACTTATTATTAACTCTGTTTAAAAGGGAAAAAAGGTGATATTTCAAAGGATTGTTTGGCAACCATGCAGTCCATCGATTATAATAGATTAGTAATTTTCAAAGCTTGTCCTGTGGATCATTTTTCGCTGTGATGATGTCCTCCTGCAGAGCCATAGATTAATTCAAAAATGCAAGTCCATTTCTTTATTCTTAATAGTGAAAGACATACAATTCCAAAGATTCATTTTTTGTATGATTAAAGAAACTTCTCAGTAAATACGTTACTTCTAAATTTGGTATTTATATACCAAATTAAGTATGACATTAAAATTTTCTGAACATTGTTATTTTAAGAGTTCAGTAAGAAATTCAAGTAAGCTCTTAATGTGCCTACATATGTGCACATACTTAGAAACCCACAGCCCCACTAGGACAGGGCAAGATGTGTGGGCTGCAGGGTCTTTTGCCTCATTTGATCGTGTGCCACGACCAATAAGTTTGAGATCTAGACATTTTCCAACTGAAATATATAAAAATTGTCCAAGGAGTGATTTGTACAGAACGATTTAACGAAATTCATTTCCAGATCTTTAATTCTATATATAATGTTCCTTTCTCAAATATTTGCCTGAGAGTTTCTTTGTCCAAAGTTTTTCTTTCTTATCTCCTCTTTCACAATTGTCCTTCCCCATTTTACATAAAACAGTATATCCATCACTCGTCTTAAAATAATTGGAAAAAGCCCTTACGTATCTCATTAAGATATGTATTTTACTTTTTATGCTTAATAATAGTTCATCAACATTTGAACCCCTACATACATGCTTTTGATTCATTATCTATTAATAATTATAGAATCGATTTGCAGAAAGTTTCAACATTTAAAGCTTTTGGTTAAAAGAATTTTAAAAACAAATGCAATTATTTTTTGTAATTTTTGTTGCAGAGGAGTATATTTGAGTGGTCATTAAGAAATTTTAGGAATAAAATTTGCATTACAATTCATTTCTGTGAGAGAAGTAAAGTAGAATTACAATTTCAGTGATTAATAAAAGCTATGTAAATTTTTTATCAAAAAGGAGCTTATATTTGCCGGGCACAGTGGCTCATGCCTGTGATCCCAGCATCTTGGGAGGCTGAGGTGGGCGGATCATCTGAGGTCAGGAGTTCCAGACCAGCCTGACCAATATGGCAAAATTCCATCTCTACTAAAAATACAAAAATTAGCCGGGCATGGAGCAGGCGCCTGTAATCTCAGCTACTCAGGAGGCTGAGACAGGAGAATCACTTGAACCCAGGAGGCAGAGGTTGTACTGAAGTGAGATCACCCCAGCACCACTGCACTCCAGCCTGGGCGACAGAACGAGACTCCATCTGCCACCCCCCCCACCCCAAAAAAAGGAGCTTATACTGGTTGTATATTTGGGTGATGATGTGTCTCATATTCTTGTGCTGGATAGTGTAATAATTAATTTTATGATCAACTTGACTGGGCTATGGGATGCCCATATTGCTGGTAAAAAATTATTTCTGCATGCATCTGTACCAGTGTTTGCAGAAGAAAGTAGCATTTGAATCCATAAACTGAGTAAAGAATATCTGCCCTCACCAGTGCAACATCCAGGCTGCTGAGGACCTGAATAGAACAAAATTGTGGGGCAAGGGTGAATTCTTCCTTTCTTGTTGAGCTGGGACATCTATTTTTCTCTTGCCTTCAGACATCAGAGCTCTTGCTTCTTGGACCTTCAGACTCCCGGACTTATACTAGCACTCCTTCCACACCCACACTCTGGTTCTCAGGTCTTTGGGCTTTGACCTTGTCTCAATCTTTTGGTTCTGTAATAACAAAATACCTGAGTGAGTAAATTATGATAGAAACATTTCTCACAGTTCTAGAGGCTAAGAAGTCCAAGATCAAGGTGTCTGGTGAGGGTCTGTTCTCTGCTTCCAACATGATGCCTTGTTGTTGTATCCTCTCATGGCAAAAAGCTGATGGCCAAAAGGGGCCTAACTAGCTCCCTCCAGCCCTTTTATAAGAGAACTAATCCATTATGAACATGGGGACTTCGTGACCTCATCACCTCCCGAAGGTCACACCTCTTAATAATGTTGCATTGGGGATTAAGTTTCAACATGAATTCCAGAGGGGACACAAACATTTAAACCATAGTAGACTGACTGGTATTTACACCATCAGCTCCCCTGGTTCTCAGGGCTTCAACTCAGACTGAATTACACCACTAGCTTTCCTGGTTCTCCAGTCTACAGACAGCAGATTGTGGAACTTCTTGGCCTACATAACCACATGAACCAATTCCCATAGTAAATCTTCTATTATTTATACATACTTATATATGTATATAATATTATATGTAAGTTATTATATAGAATATAATTGTAATATAATTATATTTATTATATATAAATATAATATATTATAAATATACACTATTTTATTGGTTCTGTTTCCCTGGAGAACTGGGACAAAAATGATACATTCTACTGAATACATGTAAAAGGATAATTTAAGATTTATTTTTAATTGCCAACATTCACTGTGTACCAGAAATTACAATGTTTGTAACAATTCAAAATTATGATGGAAAAATCAACTCAAATTCCACCTAAAGATAAGCAAGAAGGTACTTTTTTATTTCAAAATTATTTTAGATTCAAGACTACTGATCTACGGACTATCCTTTGCTCATGCTTGACCATAAGATGACTGTACTCGCAGATCATATTTTTATGGTAGAATTGCCTTCACTGCATTTCATTTTAGCATTGTCTCAGCTTTTATAGGAAGTAATTACAGGAAATAGCCATAAAGAATCCGTCACCACATAAAAATGCTATTAAAGGTAGTACACACAGCATCCCAAAATGCCTTCCAAACAGAGTCCCACATGAAAAATTTCTTTTGAAATTCTGCTCTAGGAAAAGATCTGGTTCCCTTGAGTATTTGATGAGCTTCTTCATTTCTTATCATAAGAGAAAAGAAATGATCACCGTGGCTCAAAGGTAGTCTGAAACGAAATCTAAGGCTACATCAAAGTAACTTTTTCAGTCTTAACTGACTGAACAAATTTTGTTGCAGTCCCATCAATTTATTCTTACTTATAACTCATTGCTTCTGAGTTTTTATTCTTAATTCAATTGTCCATTATTTTATGATATGCATTTTTTAACCCTCCCCCAATTTTTTTGTGGAGGCAACTTAAATATCAAATGTTCTCTGTATTTACATATCACTTGCTCCTCAGCATATTCTCATTGTATATTGGGTAGATAAAATTACCAAAGATAATGACTCTCAGTGTCAAGGAGACATCACTAGCAATATTCCCAGCAATTCTTTATTTTAACCAGCTTCTTAAGTGAGCATGCCCTGGGCATCAATTTCTTCTTCGTATAAGCACAGCGATAAATTCAGCCCTTGACTTCTAAATACAGTTAACTGGTCATGTAGTTTTCATAAAACAAAATTTTGATTAGATTCAACAGCATCATAGTTTGACCTTTGTAAAGGGTAATGCATTAATTCAAAGAAAGTGGAGTGATATGTGTGCCTTACTTTGAGCCTAAGAAATGTATTTTTTCATCATGAGACATTTCAAATCCCATAATTATTCCCTTATGTTAAATTCCTTCAACTCTTCGTGCCATAATATTCTGCCTTGCGTATATAGCTGCCTTCAGATAATTTTTCTGTGGTCTTCTGGTATGTAAGTTATCTTCTTAACTGGTAAGTATCCTCATAACCAACTACATTCTTCATTTTAGACTACAAGTGACAAACTGTTTTTCTTGGTTTCAAGACATTCATGATTAATTTACAAATAGGAAACTTGTGGAGTATCTTCATCTAAAAACATAAGGAGTTTAATTTTGTAACAGTACATCAAGTTAAAGTTCCTTGCCAAGAGATAAGACATTGATACTTCTTTTCAAAAACAGCACTAATATTTTCTTCTAGCAAATCTGATCTAATTTTATAATCCCCTTCCTTGAGAATTTTGTCTTAAATGAGTGATTCCTTCTAACCAATTATTGAAGAAGGAATCATCCCAGCAGCATCCTGATGAGTAAGAAAAAATTCTCCTTGCCCACAGATGGCACTTCTGGCTCTACCTCCATCCTACAGTCTTCCCATCCCACCTCCACTCCAGGCACATGTTGCCTAGCCTGTCCCCATCTCTCTTTTACTTCCAAGAGTCTGGCATTTTTTAGCTACCTTCCTCTCCCATCTCAACCATATTTCCTTCACTCAGTAAATAAATACTGAGTAGCTATATGTACTAAACACTAAGCTGAGTTTCTAGGAATGCAGAGATTTTGGTGTCAAACAAGCTAGAGTAAATGCCTTCAAGGAGGCTTGTAATCTGAAATATGATAGGGACAGACAGAATGTCAGGGAACATGAGAGAGGTTTCTATGAGGAATTTAGTCTGTTCCCCATATCTCTTCCCACTGGGTTCTTCTCTAAGTCCTGCTTAATACTGTACAACATCAGATCCCAGGCCTCATACTTTTACTTCCATTCCGTTATTTAAATAAATTCAATTAGCATACACACCCACATCACATACGCACGCATGTAACACAGATTTTGTAAAGAGAACTATACATCGATTTTCTTGGTGGAGATGTTAGACTTGACACACATTGGCCACACAGAAATATCTGACTTAAACAAGTAACTTAATTAATTGCATTGATTGTAAGTACCTTTGGAAACAGAAGCACTCATTTGCTCATAAATAGTTCCTAACTTAGGGGACCATTGGATCTATGTGAGTATAGTAAGAGAGGACATAGGTAGGTCCTTGAGATGTATGCAGTAAGCAATAAGGTGGACAAAATTTCATTCACCAAAATTCCTCTTAAGAAGAGCATTAAATTTTAAAGGAAACTAATAAGCATTTAAATGTTTTAAATAAATGTGTTTATTTAAATAAATATCATTTGTAGTGTGCCACCAAAGAAATGATCATGTAATAAAAAGTGATTATTAAACTGCCTCCTAGGTGGGTGGGTCCAGGTAACCAGTGGAATTGTATGTTTCATTGACCACTGTGTGGAGACTTGAGCAGCTAAATTTAATCTCAGGAGCTGAATAAAGCTGAATTGCTGTGCATAACAAAAGAAGAAGAAAATTGACTTCCCAAAAGTAATTTCGATAAAAACTGTTTATTTAAAAATAGCAAAACCAGAAGTCTGCATGGATGCTGGGCGAGAAAAAGAGCAACATAGAGATTGCTCTCTGCCTAAATCCCCAACCCATTATCATTCCCATTAGTTGACTTGGCAAAGGAAGGAGTTTGAAAAGAATGAGCATTTAAAATCATTTAACTTGTTGTGATGCATTTAAATTCACCAACACCTGACCTCTCCTACAAAAGTTTGAGTTAATTCTCGGTTGACAATTAATGTTTGTGAATAAGTTGGTTCCTTAAGAAGATGCAAGAGGTGCTCACTTTCACAATGACTCACATTGTACTCAAGAGCCAGTGGATAGGAGAAGAGCTGACCTTTAGTACAAAAATATCAAAACTCAGATGAACTGGTACTCTACCTACATTCTATCCTTATCCTTAAAGAAAATAATTCGGTTTGACTAGAAAGTTAAAAATTCACCTTGGCAAGCTTGTTATTTCATATTGTTCAGATGGTCTGATCTGCGGGTATCTACACACACACACTTTTGTCTATGATGTGTCTCTACTTGAATCTTCTCTGTCCCTTGCTCAAAATGTCCTTCATCTGGCTCCTGAGACCATGCAAAGCATATGGCAAGGTTGTTAAACATTTCCATTGGATTCTTTTGTAATTATTGTTTAAATTCTCTCATCAGCCTACTAGTCCTTTAGTTCCTTAAAGGGTAGATCCACAACTTTCCCATATTTTATCATGAGAGCATGTCAATTTTAGGAACTTATGCATTTGTGAAAGATTAAAATGTAAATAAAAGGAACAATATATGAACACCAACTAGGTTTAAACCAGAAGACCTAGTGTACCTATTTACTGATCCATCATAAATATTAAGCTAGTTTAAGGATGGTTTAAAAATATATCCGTGCATGACCGTAAATTTACATCTATTATCAAAGTTTCAAAATTCACAATAGGAACAATAACATATAATATTAGAAATGCAAATCAACTATACTGTACTATTCAAAAACTAGAGACTGTTGTTTTTCACTAGTTAACTAAAACCCTTTGTTCATTTTTTTTTTGGAATAAATGATCATAAGGATTAATTTCTGCTGTATACCATTTGGCCTTTAACTGGACAATTTCTTGACAATTGTAGAGTGCATTTATCAAGCATATTGATTTTATTCAGAGTCCTGACTATAAAATTAGACTCTCTACTTCAGAGGCATTTATAAAATGTTTCTAGATAACAAAAGTATAATTACAGCTATTTAGTTTGTTGGAAATGATACTATCAACTAAACTGCTTCTTCTATTCCAGAAAATAAAAAATATATTTTGCATCATTGAATTACCATTTAACTTTGGATATCATGCTGATATTGATAAGTAATTCTCAATATGAAAGTGGATTGTCTTTATTGTCTTCTACCAAAAAGGAACTTGAAATTAGTTAATTAAGCCACATATGACTACAATTTGTAAGGTAGTAAGATTTCTTAGAATATTATAGGCTTCTCCATTTTTAAATAATTTTCTCTTGAAAATGAAAGTTCACTATCAAAATATCATAGTTTACTTTCAAGTGTGTTGTAATATATTAATGCTGTGTAATGCAATATTTAATGCTGTAAAACTCAGTAATTTTTTTTCCTTAGGACATATAAGCTTCACATTAATATGCTGGAGTTAATGTGCAATAAAAGGACAGTAACTCCCCCTGTCTACCTGAGTTATAATACTAGACAACATTCAATGAAAATTTTAATGCACCTGAGGCTTCTTTTATGCTTTCACTATGTCTATTCGTACTGGTATTGTTCATCTGTGTTTGTTCATAAACATCAAAAGAAAAATATCTAAAATTTTTGATTACATAGAATATTAGCCATCTGCTAAATCTCAAAAAAAAAATAAAGAAAAAAAAACAAGTAGGACTCAGCTATATGTTTGAACTGGGAAAAGACGTGTTAGTCCAGTGGTTTTTAACAAGGAGTGATTATGACAATGATCCATAATCCTTTTAAAAATACAGAGGACTGCCTGGACCTTATAAAATTTAAATACTGTTATTCTGATGTGAACCGATGTTAACAATCACTGTTCTAGGCAGAGATAATGGCAAATGCTAAAATAGAGAGTTTGAAATAAATGAATGAAGAAGGGGAATATGAATATATCAAAATAATCAGAAAATACTCTTCACGTTTTATTCACACATATCAACTACTGAGAAATAGAGCGATATCTTAATAAACAATACTTTAAATTTTAATTATTCCTGATTTTAATGTTATCCTATGTATTCTTAATCCTTGTGCAAATGAGTTTCATCATTTATTCCTTCACAAATATTTCTTAACCTTCCATTGCATGCCAAGAATATGTTAGATGCTAGGAATACAAAGAAAAAATGAGAAGAGGCTCCTATCTCAACAAGAGACATACTTTTCACTTGAAAAACATGAAGAACATCATTTTAACTTTCAACTTTATACTTGCATATGTCTAAAAACAATTTGTCCAAAGTCTGTGTAGTTTTGAAACTTTTACTGTATTTTCCTTAACAAATGTTCATTCATACTACAGTAATCATTTATTCCCATTACCTCTGCTTCCTAATCTCTGCCACTCCTTTCCTAACTTCCCAGCACCAATTAATAGCTCATTTTTCATTCTAGTTTTGTCTTTGATCTTGAGTTTCACTTGTCTCATCTTTTGTCCTCATTCTGGCCATTAAATCTCACCTTACATAATGCCTTAGTTGGCAAAGAAACTAACCTCCTCCTTGTATTGGTGATGGTAATGGTATCTGTTATTGTTCTTCTATTGGTATGCGAATGTGTTTGTCTGCTTTGGTTAGAAATTTAGCCTGTTAAGGGCCTAAAAGATGAGTCATCTCTGATGGCCAGTGATGATGAGCATTTTTTTATGTGTCTTTTGGCTGCATAAATGTCTTCTTTTGAGAAGTGTCTGTTCATATCCTTTGCCCACTTTTTGATGGGGTTGTTTTTTTCTTGTAAATTTGTTTGAGTTCATTGTAGATTCTGGACATTAGCCCTTTGTCAGATGAGTAGGTTGCAAAAATTTTCTCCCATTTTTTAGGTTGCCTGTTCACTCTGATGGTAGTTTCTTTTGCTGTGCAGAAGCTCTTTAGTTTAATTAGATCTCATTTGTCAATTTTGGCTTTTGTTGCCATTGTTTTTGGTGTTTTAGACATGAAGTCCTTGCCCATGCCTATATCCTGAATGGTAATGCCTAGGTTTTCAAAACCACAATGAGATACCATCTCACACCAGTTAGAATGGCAATCATTAAAAAGTCAGGAAACAACAGGTGCTGGAGAGGATGTGGAGAAATAGGAACACTTTTACACTGTTGGTGGGACTGTAAACTAGTTCAACCATTGTGGAAGTCAGTGTGGCGATTCCTCAGGGATCTAGAACTAGAAATACCATTTGACCCAGCCATCCCATTACTGGGTATATACCCAAAGGACTATAAATCATGCTGCTATAAAGACACATGCACATGTATGTTTATTGCAGCACTATTCACAATAGCAAAGACTTGGAACCAACCCAAATGTCCAACAAAGATAGACTGGATTAAGAAAATGTGGCACATATACACCATGGAATACTATGCAGCCATAAAAAATGATGAGTTCATGTCCTTTGTAGGGACATGGATGAAATTGGAAATCATCATTCTCAGTAAACTATCGCAAGAACAAAAAACCAAACACCGCATATTCTCACTCATAGGTGGGAATTGAACAATGAGAACACATGGACACAGGAAGGGGAACATCACACTTCGGGGACTGTTGTGGGGTGGGGGGAGGGTGGAGGGATAGCATTGGGAGATATACCTAATGCTAGATGACGAGTTGGTGGGTGCAGCGCACCAGCATGGCACATGTATACATATGTAACTTACCTGCACATTGCGCACATGTACCATAGAGCCTAAAGTATAATAATAACAGTAATAATAATAAAAAGAAAAAAAAATTAGCAAAAAAAAAAAAAAAGAAAACAATTCCATTTCAAGGTCTAGTTGGATTTTATTCCCCACCCATAGGAAATGATCAGAATACATTTCTTTCATCTACGTTCAATTTTTCCCTGAAAAATAATAAAACATATTTTTCTTATTTTTTTATTTCCACTAAGGTTCTATTCCCTAGCCATGTTTGATAGTCTCTTATGGATTAGATCTGTGATCCCCCTGACCTGTTTGACATAGTGTGGACATTTGCCCCCTCTGAATCTCATGTTGAAATGTGATCCTGAACATTGGAGGTGGGGCTTAGTCGGAGGTGTTTGGGTAATGGGGGCAGATCTGTCATGAATGGCTTGGGGCTCCCTCTGGTAATGAGTGAGTTCTCTACTATATTAGTTCACAGGAGAACTGGTTGTTTAAAGAGCTTGGCACCTCCTCCCCTCTCTCTTGCTCCCTCACTCTCCATGTAACATGCCTGCTCCTCCTTCTCCTTCTGCCAGTATTGAAAGCTTCCTGAAGCTTCATTGAAGCAGATGCTGGCTCCATGTTTCTTGTACAACCCGCAGAACCATAAGCCAAATAAACCTCTTTTATAAATTACCCAGGGCCAGGTATTCTTTTATAGCAAAGTGAAATGTACTAATACACTGCTCATTAACTCTTCTTTCATTTATTCATTCATCCATTCATTCAGTTACTCTGTATGAAAAACCAAGTACCTAAAAAGTTAAGTGATTTGCCTGGGTTGCAGAGTTTGAAGTTTGGTAGAGGCATAAATAAACCTAACTCTCTGCCATCACGCAAGTATTCTTGCACTTCCATTATTATTTCTTAAAATTCAAATTGAAGAACATTTAATTCTTTTATTTAAAATGTGGAAAGTCAATTAAACATGAATATTCTAAAATTTGCAAAAACTAACAATCTATAGATAAGCAGCCTTTAAAAATTCTTTTCTGATTTTACCACAGTCAGTGTCAGTGGACTCTTCCATTATAAGCTGGCACACTAATCTGTATGACTAGCATATAAATTCAACAAACATTTCTCTTTTTTATTCATTTTATTCATTTATCTACTTTTCAGACAGGTTCTTACTCTGTCATCCAGGCTGGAGTGAAGCAGTTTGATCATGACTCCCTGTAGCCTTGACCTCCCCTGTTCAAGTGATCCTCCCACTTGAGCCTCTCAAGTAGCTGGAACCACAAGCACACACCATCATATCTAGCTAATTTCTTATTTTTTGTAGAGATGAGGTCTCTCCCTATGTTGCACAAGCTTGTCTCAAACTCCTGGGCTCAAGTGATCCTCCAACCTCAGCCTCCCAAAATGCTGGGATTACAGAAATGAGCTACCAAACATTTCTTTTAAATACAGTTTGACAAATGCTATTCTATATCCTACAATTGTGGTGAAGATTATTTTTTCTGGCCAGAGGCACTACCTGTAGAGTACAATTTGACCTGTGTTAAAGCCCAAGGGTATGATAACAATGCATACTATCACAGCACTATGACATATTTTTAAGGATCAGATGAGAACTTAACTAATAATATAGCAGGAAATGATTTCAAAGTTTGCCATCAAATTGTCATGTTCTTCAGATATTTATTATATTTCATGTTCTTATATAATATGTTCTTTAGATAATAATAAAATAAAATATGAATGCTTTCATTCCATTTTCTCCATTCTTCTAAAAGCTAAAATTTATCAAAAATTAAAATTTGAAGGTTTTAATAAAAGGTAAATGATCTTGCATCTCCCTAGAAACGTAAAATGAGAAATTCACATTGGCTAGTATCCAAAATTGCCTTGTGAAAATAAAATTATTATTCACTTAAGCTTTTACTGCTTTTCCATTTCTAGAATAAAAGGACGAATCTGTGGAATTCTGACTAAGAATCCTTGTAAGATCTTCAAGTAAAATAATAACATGAGGTTGAGAATTATAACAGATTGTATTTTTCCAAAGATTGCTTATTCATATGTGGCCCTGCTTGCCATGTAATGTCATGCTCCTCCACTGAGAAGTGGGATCTCCGTGTCTTCTGCTTTATTTTGCATGAACTTTTGTAACTGCCTCCATCAACAGAGTATAGCATTTAAATGCTGTACAGAGCTAAAATGATGTTATGTGTAATATTGTACAGAATTTAAATGATGTGATAACTGTCAAGGCAAAGCTACAAAATACAATCCAGCTTCCATCTGTTTCTTGAAATACACACCTTTGAAGTTCTGAACCACTTTGTAAGAAGTCTAGCTATAATGAAGTTTTGGTGCAGCAGAGACCACTTTGAGATAGAAATGCCCAGAGATCCCCAGTTGTTCTAGCTCTCAGCCATTTGAGTCAAACCTCTAGACAGGTAAGTCAGAAGTTTTCAGAAGATTCTTTCACTCAACCATGAACTCCCTCAGCCATGATGAGTGAAAAGGAAATAAAATATCCTCACAGAGCCCTGCCCAGAATGCCAGTTTTTTGTGATGTAAGCAAAATACATGATGTATTCAATCACTAAGCTTTAGGTTTGTGGTGCAGTCATAGCAACTGAAACAGAGATGTCTACTCCATACAATTACCCTGATTGAGTAAATATGGCAAAGAACAGCTACATAATTCATTCATTCATACATTTCCACAAACACTTCTTAAGTGCATACATGTGCCAGTAACTATGCCAGTAACTATGGCTGTATAATGGTAAGTAGAACAGGCAGTTTGGGCCCCCATGGAATTTAAAACATTCAAAATGTGCTCATAATAGGCAGACCTATAAACAGTTTGATATTCTACCACAGTGGCAATTATTAGAAGAATTCAGATAAACGTCATTGATATGGAAATGGTAATGGAAACAGCTGGCATATTTTCTTTTATGGAGACACAGTGACATGTCTCCCCCGGCAATCAAATCTTTCTGTGCACAGGAAGACACAATGCCAACCTTGTCCAAAATCTGCAATAAAGGGGAGAAGAGAAAAGAGGCAGGCGAATGAAATGACTCAAGATCTGGCAATGAGAACCAGTGTTTTCTAGACTTCTCTTTCTCAACATTACATTGTATATGACAGACATCATACTGGGGTAATATGATATTTCATGATGTTTCAAAACCTTCGGGTCAGATCAGTCAGAAAATTGTAATTCTAAGATGACATTAATATCACTTAATTCAGCAAAGAGGTGATGCTGAGAGTCTTGACCCACATTTTTAGTGTAATTTGGATTGTTTTAAATTATTTTAAACTTTCTTCATATGCAATATGCTTCTCATAAATAGAAAAGCCAGGAAAAAAATCAGGGAAGCTTTGCACATTCTAGTTACGCAAACGTAATCTAAATGAAGGCTCTAATACTCTTCTCTATACCTTGATAAACCTCCAAACAGTTGAGAATTTTTATTGGAAGGATGAATCATATTATTCCATTTAGATTAAAGGATATGGTTTATTCAGGCTGCAGATAATAAAGCCACGTAGTCCGCTTAATGCTAAAACTGACAAATGCGGTGCCAGATTTGAAAATATACAGGAAATTTTAATTAGAAGTTTATAAAAGTCTGAAAAACTCCAAAGGGTTTATCCTTAGGAATAAACTTAAAACAAAATTAGAGCTAATGTATTAGCTGATATGCAGGCAATTATTAAGGAAAAACAGGTGGCTGGTGCTTAATTTCCAGAATGGTCCCCATTTTAAGGCTGGCTGTGGAAGCAAGCTCCTGTTGCCTGTAGGAGTTTGTGCTCAGCAAAGAACAATCAAGAGGGTGCCTCACTTTGTCAGGGAACATGTTACCCTATCAAGCTTGATACTACTTTTCTCTGTCAGACATTTGTCTTTATCTCTACAGGCTATTTTTAGGTCTGTTTATTTCCTCTGCTGTTAATTTCTAATCATTCTACTTTCTTCACATATCTCTCAGTGAACTTGAATGACTAGAAGATCACAAGAAAAAAAAGCATTGTTCAAGGTAAAAAAAATAGAAAAAGGAGACTAGAAACATTGATTATTGATTGTGCATGCCATAGTGACCTTTTTCCCCCTTGCACAGTATCTTAAAAGTTGATCAAAGATTCCAAAGCACTGTTACCATGGAGCAATGCCCCAGCTACAAAGGGGTTATAATGGAAGCAGTAAAGTATTTTAAATATTTTAATATGCTCTAAAAGAAAGATAAATCCAATGCAATTCACGTAAAATCTAATGCATTATGTACAGTCTGTGCTTAATAAATGCATTACTCATAAAATATACATTCACAAGTCCTCCTTTCTTATCAATAGAGCAATCAAGCTGAGCATAAGATTATTGAGAAATTCAACTCCTTCCTATATAAAAATATAATCACATTATCGCCTTTTAAAATCATGCTCAGATGAAAAGAAACAAGAGATGGTTAGCTTAATATTTCATTGTAAAAAGCATTTTATAGTTAACCTACTCAAAATACTACATTTTTTTCTTTCATGTTTCCCGGCATAGAAGAGAAAAACATACCAACTTTTTACTCCTAACCCTGGAACTCATCTTAAAGCATAATGCACATCAGTAATTGGGACTGGTTAGAGTTACCCTGAAGCATTCAGGGACTTTTTGTGCTACAAAAACTGTATTTTGATTATCAGTAAATGGACATAATGCTAGTTCCTGATCTCTAAAGGAATTTGACTCTGTGTTTGCTTCTTTTAATATTCTTCTCCATTTGTCAGACTGAACAACTCATGCCCACTATATGAGATGTTAGGCATCCAAATCACATTTCTCTGGCACAGTTTGCCCAAAGCATTTTTTAAGCTAAGATCAAAACTTGTCTTCATAATGAGGATGAAATTGGATACTGGCAATGTGGTTCCCTCCGGTCTGTTATTTTTCATCTGGATAAATGACCCCTTAACTTCTGGGTATCCCCTTACCTCTGTATTTACCAAGCTCCATTCTGTTGATAAACGATTAATTATCAGGTTAAGTTGGCTCTGGTTTATTCCAGTAAATAGTGGGCAGATTCTACAGAATGCCTGAAATGTTGGCAGCATTCTCGCAGTCAAAATTATAGTTTCATATGGCAATAAAGGAATCTGCAAAAAGAAAAAACAACAGCAGTTTTCACTTTCTCCTGACCCCACTTTATCCCACCCCAAGTTCAGATTTTTTATGATTACTTGCTTCAAACCAGCAGACCGTACAGCTCTCTGCAGTACCTGTTAAGGCATCTTTGTATACTTTGCTAGCAAAAATGTCATTTAGAAAGGCAAGTACCAATTTACATGAGGCAAAACTTTGTATATCCTTCACATTCCTTTTCCTCTCTGACAGGCAATAAACTGCAGGTCTCATTTTCCAATCCTTATTAAAAAGTATGATCCTGATTGTTTGGAAGGCTCATTAGTGCCATTGCCCTGTGACGGACTGCACATCTTTATAAGAAAGACAGATTGCACGGATGCCTCTGTACATCAGCCCTAATGAAACCCAAGTGCATCCCCCACAGACCTCAGAATTTAGATCTTCATTTGCTTCTGTGAAAAATGAGAGTCAAGACCATGGGCATTTGAAAACACAGCTAGTTTCTTGTTTTGTCAGTAATAGGAGTGCCTCACTATTGCATATGTTACTTTCAGGGAAAAAATAAGAAGCAGTTAACCATGTAATGCTTTGCAACTAGAGTGCTGAGACCAGACAACTGTTCTCAGCAGAGAGGCATTAGCAATTACACAGGAGTAAACTTAGAGACTTGCTGTCTCATCAGTGGCAAAGCAGTGGTCTCTTGGGTGATGGTGTCCACACTGAAACTTTCTCCAGTATTCAATTTCCCCTTCCAAAAAGGTAGTCATATGGTGTCTTCTTGTAGGCCACAAATGGCCAAAAGTATTTGAGTTTAATGGAAGTTTGCTTGCTTTTTCGGAATAAAAGAAGCCATAGAAATAACATTACCAACAATAAAACCATTAGAATAGTTCAAAACTTAGAGGAAATGAAACAAAATTGCTGCAATAGAACAAGTAATCCAGAGCTCATTTTGATGTTTCAAGTAAATGTGTTTCTCCATCTCTAATGAGCTACATGTATGTTTCTTATTCCTAGAGTATTTCACAAAGGAGGACACCATGGGTTAGAAAACACACTGGCCTTGCAGTCGTAAGTCCTTATTTTGTCTCAGAGTTGGCCACTTACTCGCTGAGTTACCTAGATGCATTATTTAACCCCACTGGACCACAGACTTTACCTATCCAGGGGATTTCTAGAATTAATTGAGTCTTAGAGACCATCTATATCAATCTATTAATTTTTATATGAGCAAATTTGAGCAAAAAGAAGTTAAGTAACTTTACCAATGTCACCCAATATTGAAGTACCAAAAATGAAATTAAAGCCAAATTGTGATCTAATATTAGAATGTATATATTATTTTTAGTACTCGTGTAGTTAGATAAATTAAAAGTAAAACATAACATTTATCCCAATTAAGGTGAAATTTGAACACTGAAATGATTCTACATAATCAATAGCGTTTAAAATGCATACCATAGCTCTCCTGAAGGTTACCTTACATAATCCTGGCTGAATAAACAAGTGTATTTTCTGGGCTTGCTCTGCTTATTTTATCTAATATTTTAGAAATATAAAAGGCTACTCAGACATTACACACATAGTATACAGTTGTATTAATGGTATTTAGGAATCAAAACTTTCTAATTTCTTGTCATTTTAATTGCCTAATTTATGAAAATCATTGTGTTATAAATAAATTGATATCAGAGTTTGTTTTTATTTTTCTGAAGATTTATATTTTCTGAAGATATTTTTCTTTTAAAATAGAAATAACCAGATGTGATATGATAGCCTAGAAAAGAAAAATGACACTAGTGGAAAAGTGGTGGAATCCAAATAGAGTCTCTACTTTAACTAATAGCAATGTACCAATGTTAGTCTCCTAGTTTTGAGAAAAGTGCCATGATTAAGAAAGACATTAACTGTAATGGAAACTGGGTAAAGGGCATTGGGAAATTCTCTTCACAATCATTGCACCTTTTCTGTAAATCTAAAGGTATTCCAAAATAAAAAGTTTATTTTTAAAATAGAGAAATAAAATCAAGAAATATAAGTAATATTTGAAGAGGGGGCATCTTGGGTCAATTAAAACAATAAAACAATCTTATTTTATCAAAAAAATTGTGGAAGATGATAACTCTTAATAAGTAAAGAAGGAATAAAGAAAGGAAGGAAGCAAGGAAATTGTTCCAACTCCTTATACCCACAGCAATATGATGCCATATTTTCCCTAAACTCACAATTGGTTTATTTCCCATATTTACCCATTACTAAACAATGAGGCAGTTGTTCTTACCACCATTTAAAAAAATAAAGTTTATTGTGTATATTTGAGGTCTACGACATGATTTTTTTGTTTTATTTTGTTTTTTTGAGATGGAGTTTCGCTCTTGTTGCCCAGGCTGGAGTGCAATGGCACAGTCTTGGCTCACTGCAACCTCTGCCTCCCAGGTTCAAGCGATTCTCCTGCCTCAGCCTCCCAAGTAGCTGGAATTACAGGCGGGCACCACCATGCCAGGCTAAGTTTTTGTATTTTTAGTAGAGACGGAGTTTCTCTGTGTTGGTCAGGCTGATCTCGAACTCCCGACCTCAGATGATCCGCCTGCCTCGGTCCCCCAAAGTGCTGGGATTACAGGCATGAGCCACCATGCCTGGCCTACAACATGGTCTTATGGGATACATACAGATGGTAAAATAGTAATTATAGTGAAGCTAGTTAACATATTTGTCATCTCACATAGTTTTTTTATGTGTGATAAGAGCAGCTAAAATTCACTTCGTTAACAAAAATGTCTAATGCAATCCAATTTAATTAACTGTAATCCTTATTTAGATCTAGACTTGTTCATCCCATGTACCAGTTACTTTATAGCTTTGATTTCCCATTTCCTTCCCACCCCAAACTCCCTGCTGCCCACGGTAGCCACTATTTTATTCTCTATGTCTGTATATTTGACCTTATAAGAAAGGTCCACATATAAGTGGGATAATGCAATATTTGTCTTTCTGTGTCTGGCTTATTTCACTTAGCATAATGTCCTCCAGGTCCATCTACGTTGTGGCAAATGGCAGGATCTTCTTTTTTAAGGTTGAATAATATTTGTGTGTGTGTGTGTGTGTGTGCACATCACATTTTTCTTATCTATTCATCCATGAACAGGCACTTAGATTAATTTCCTACCTTTGATAATTCTGAATAATGCTGCAGTGAACTCGGGAGTGCAGATATCTTTACTAGGTGGTGATTTTATTTCCTTTGGATATATACCCAGAAAAGAGGTGGCTAGGTCATAGGGTAGTTCTATTTTTAATTTTCGTATGAATCTTCGTACTAGTTTCTGTAATGGTTATACCAATCTTGTCTTTTTTATAATGGTCATCTTAACAGGTGTAAGGTGATATCTCATAGTGGTTTTAATTTGCATTTCTTATATAATTAGGATCTTGATCACCTTTTCATACATCTGTTGGCCATTTTTATGTTTTATTTATAGAAATACTTGTTCGGGCTCTTTGCCCATTTTTAAATTGGGTCGTTTGTCTTTCATTGAGTTGTTAGGAGTTCCTTACAAATTTTGAATATTAACACATTATTAGGTATGTGATTTGAAAATAACCTTTTCCCAGTCTGTGGGTTGCCTTTTCTTTTTGTTAATTGTTTGCTTTGCTTTTGAGTTTCATGTAGTCCCATTTATTTATTTTGTCTTTGTAGTCTGAGGTTGGGCGTGATATTCAAAAAATTGTTGCCAAGGCCAGTGTCAAGGAGCTTTTCTCCTGTGGTCTTTTCTAGGAGTTTTATGATTCCAGGTCATACATTTAGGTCTTCTATCCCTTTTGAGTTGACTTTTGTCTAGGGTGTAAGATAAGTGGCCAATTTCATTTTTTTCCATATGGAAATCCAGTCTTACCAACATAAATTATTGAAGAGACTATACTTTCTGCATTGTGTCCTCTTGGTGACCCTGCTGAAAAGTAGTAGAGCGTATATGTTTGAATTCATTTCTGGGCTTTCTAACATATTTCATTACTCTATATTTCTGTTTGTATACCAGGACCATATTGTTTTGATTACTATAGCTTTGCATTTTCTAATAAATTAGAAACGTGTTTCCTCCAACTTTGTTTTTCTTTGTCAATATTGCTTTCACTATTTTGGGTTTTTTTATGGTTCTATATAAATTTAGAATCGTTTTTATATTTCTGTGAAGTACGCCATTGGAATTAAATGTCCATAATATCCAAAGTGATCAACAAATTAAATGCATTAACTCTGTATACTGCTTTGAGTAGAATGCACATTTTAACAACATTAATTATTTCCATCCATGAAAATATCTTTCCATTTATTTGTATCTGTTTCAATATCTTTTATCAATGTTTCTTAGTTTTCAGTATAAAAATCTTTCACTTCCTAGGTTAAATTTATTCCCAAGCATTTAAGTTTTTTATTGTGTTATAAATAATAGTTTTCTTGATTTCGCTTTTAGCTAGCTCATTATTTGTGTATAGAAATGCTACTAATTTTTTGTATATTGATTTTGCATCCTTTAACTTTACTTAATTCATTCACTAGTTCTAACAGGTTTTTAAAATAAAATCTTTGGGGATTGGGGATTCTACATATAAGATCATGTCATTTACAAACAGAGATAATTTTACTTCCTTTCTGAATTGGATGCCTTTTTTTTTTTTTTTTCTTTTTCTGGTCTAATTGCTCTTTCTGGCACTTCCAGCATTTTGTTGAATAGAAGGGTTGAAAGTAGGCACCCTTGCCTTGTACTAGATTTTAGTGAAAAAGTTTTCCGTTGTTCCCTGTTGATTATGCTAGCTGTAGGTTTTTCATAAATCGCTTATATTATATGGAACTTTCCTTCTATACATAAACTGTTAGGGATTTTTTTCAAGAAAGAATGCTGAACTTTGTCAAATGCTTTTTCTGCATTAATTAAGATAATCGTATGGTTTTTAATCTTTCTTTCTGTTAACGTAATGTGTCACACTGATTGATATGCATATAGGAAACCAGGCCTGCACGTCAGGAATAAATCCTACTTGGTCAGGATATATAATCTTTTTGACGTATTATTGGATTTGATTTGCTAATATTTTTGAGAATTTTTCTGCCAGTGTCATCAGAGATATTGGCACCTTGTAATTAATCCCTTTCATCTTACTGCTTCATCCTATTCCATTTTCTTGTCTCTCCTACTTCTATCCTCCAGCTCTTATAAAGCTTCTTTCGTAGAAGCTTCCTTCTGAGAAGTTTCATAAGTGCTGTAGGGTATAAGTACCTTCTTTATCTTATATCCACTCAGGCAAAATGGAGCTGCGGAGCCCTGGGCCAATATGTCAGCTGACCAGCAGCTCTGAATCTAGGTTTAAGCTCAACTGGAGCACCCCACTGTATAAGCTAATATCGTGAGCAAACACAAAATAGAGAAGAAAGAATGGTATTCTTGTGAGCTTACATAGCCTTTTGTGTTGATTCCTTGAAGTTTTCTGAGCAAAGCTAAATATCTGCATCTATATCTTTCTGTACACCTGGCAAAGTCTTAAGAAATGTATAATGCTATCTAACAATTTCAAATTTAAAATTAAGAAAAAAATATATTTAAAAAGGTGCAGGATTTTCTCCAAGGAAACTTCAGCTGCATGTATACTTGTATTTCCTAACCCTGCTAAAGCAACAGTCCCAGGAGACACAGCATATTAAATGAAAATATAACTACACTTCTACATCTGCAAATGAGCCCAACCCCAGAGAGCCATTGTGAGAATTAAATGAGATGATGTGAAAATACTTGAAAACAACAGAGTCTTACTGCTGTAAACCATTATTGTCGAAATATTATTTTTCTCATCTCCTAAAAGAGCTAAGATGGGTTGATATGGTACTATATTAACTGGCATGTTTTTCTCTCTCTTCCTTTTTGCCTTGTCATCATCTTTCCTTAGGGTAGCTCATTACCATAGGGGCAAGTCATAATAGAAAAGAAAAATGTAAAATTCTTGCTTTTAAAGGTCAAACCAATCCTTTGGTAAATCCCTGGGTAAGAACAGAATTATTTAAAATAATAATAAGGTAACACTGTTTCCCCTGCCTCCATATCCTACTTAATAAAGTAAGAAGAGCTTAATAAAGGAAGAAGAGCTGGATGAGAAGGGGCCTTAGTCACTGGACCAAGTGTCTTGTGCCCTGCCTTCTATCTTGAGTCCCTGGGGAGGAATGATTTAAAGCCAAGATAAGTTGAGGACCTGTGAGCAGAGATCTATATTTCTTGTTGCCCTTCTGGGGTCATGGGGGACAGCAGAGGGGAGTAGCGAGAGCAGCTGCATAGAAATGCCTATGAAGAGTGCATCCTCATAGAGTGCCAGCCCAGCCCAACAGGAGTCTGAGGTTTGCAGAATGTTTTTCTTGCTTTGTATTTCTCTTGTATTGCGTGAGTTTATAGAAATGAGCTGTGCCAAAATAAAGATTCTCAAAGTTAGGATGGAAGAATTTGTCTGCAGACCAATGTCGTACACTTGAATTCCAAACTCAGATGACGTAAAGGGCCAAACAGATGGTTTGAACATCTCAACAGATGCCAGCACAGGGAAGGTCCCTCTGTCCATTGACACTACAACATCAGGTCATTGCCCCAGGACTGAGAATTATAATCAAAGGGAAGAAAGAGGAAAGGAAAAATCTTGATTCCATTTTAGTTTAAAATTGAAATGAAAAAAAATTCTCTAAATTTGACTGAGTTTAACTGCAAGTGTAAGAGGAAAACCAAACATCTTACCTTCCATCAGATGGGAGTATGGCTTGAGATGAAAATTAAGATTGGTTATAGGAAAATCAGTTATATTTTTGCACAAATGATTTTTTATTCTGTAGAAATCAATATCTGCTCTGCTGCCCTTTTTGATAAGACATTACGTAAAATGAGATAGAACTGTTTCACTCAGAGATTCTACTTCTAATTTTTTGCATGCATCTAGTCTGTCTGGACCCCAGCAGTAATGCCTAAAATGCCTTACCTCATCAACAAATATTATCAAGACATTAGATGAGAAAGAAAGAAACAATTAAATCAATGTAAG
Organism: Pongo abelii; assembly: GCF_028885655.2. Taxonomy (NCBI): domain Eukaryota; kingdom Metazoa; phylum Chordata; class Mammalia; order Primates; family Hominidae; genus Pongo; species Pongo abelii. The sequence goes on from NC_071985.2 coordinate 154,261,110, forward strand.
AATGTTTTCCATGGTGTTCACTTAATTACCGCTTTGAAACCTTGATTTTCATTTTTCCTTACCACCCCATTTCCACAATTCAAAATATTCCCTCCAAAATTTATTCTATTGAAACCCTCCTTTCTGGATGTACCAATGTATAAAATGGAAATGTAAACATCTAGAAAAAATCTGTTTTTATTCTTATTGTCAAATAATTACTCCTCTCCCCTTCCCCACCTCAATGGAAGAGATACACTTCTTTCCTGCACTTTAACTTCAGAATAAACCACACATCTTGTTTTGATTAACAAGTTATTACCAGATATGACACACAAAAAGACACTTGCCAGATGCTTGGGAGCAAGAATTGGTCTTGCATTCCTGTGCCTCTGATATCACCATAACAAGAGCATCCCCAGAGCATCTGTATCCCTTCAACCTGGGCCCAGAATAAACACAGGTGAAGCAGATGTGGGCTCAACTCTCTAAAGGAGCCAATTCTGGAGGTAAGAGGCAAGTGGCCAAACAGATGCAGCTAGGAGGAACATCTGCCACCAAGGGACCGGGACACTGGGAAGACTGGTACACTCCTAGCAGATCTTCAGAGGGAAGGCATTGAGAGTGGACAGAGTGAAGACACACATGCCAAGCTAAAGCGGGAGGAAGCTGGGAACCCTGCATGGGGCTATAATACACTGGGATGTTCCTAGCCCCCAAGGACTCCTGGGCAAGGGGTGAGTTGAGAAGGCAAGGAGAATAACCTGCTCGGGCCACAGGCCTCTGGAATCCTGCCAGCAGGAGACACTATGGTCCCCCAGGCTGGTGAGGAGAGCTGCTTAGAGAAGTGATGGGGGCAAAACTCCAACCAGTGTGGAGCCCAGTGAGGTTGGTGCAAGAGTGTCTGTAGTGGAGCACTACTGGGGATGTCTATATCCCAAGGCTCACTTTTCTTCCCTAGACTTTAGCCCTAGGGAAGCTGTTGGACTTGAACACTGCAGGGTGGTATTGCCTATGAGAGGAGGTCAGTTCGACCTAAACAACCCTGAGTCCACTGGCCTCTTTAGTTGTGTAGGGGTCTGTGAGAGCAGCCTCGCAGTGCCTGCTTGCAGTGCAGCCTCAGATGCCCAGGTAGGGGGCCTCCTAGGAGCCCATATCATAGCTCCTGCTCTGGTGACTTTACTTGACCAGCAGAGAGCTCCAGTAGCGTGCACCTGATGACATGCACCAGCCCACCACACCCTCCCCCCACCACAGCCTCCCCAGAACCACTTTGCCTGCCTCACCCATGGCCACCTTGACATTACTTTGCTGCAGGCAGTTCTCACAGGTGAACTTTGTCTCCCTTTCCCACCAGCACACATGTGCCCATGCACCCCATCATGCCACAGCTGCTGGCCTGAGTGCACCCCACCCCTCCAACCCTCCCAAATTCCCCTTCCAATGCCCCTCCCAAACCCAACCCTTCCACCTGGCCATTGCTATTGGAGGGGTTCACAGGCATAGAAACCGCTAGCCCCTTGCCCACCAGCACCCCTGCCCTGAGTAGACACGGCCTGTATGGAAAACTAGGAAGGAAGACAAGCAAATCTGCCCCCACCCCCAGAGACAGCTGTTACCCTCGTGAAGCCAGGCATAGACGGCACACACAGTTCCATGTCACCAGCACTCTGCCAGCCCTCTTGCTAACACAACTGCCATCTTGAATGCATGTACTGATGTCAGTGGGTCTTTCTGCCACCCCTGGCTCCCTGCTCCACTGCATTGTGTTGCCACCACCTCTGGGAATACCCTCCAGCACCTCTCTGGAGCATGCATGCCAATGAGCATGCATTCTGCAGCACTGCAGCTGCTGTTGGCATGTGCAATAGAGAATGGATCCTACTGCCACCACCCTATAAAGCACTATGACTGAGGCCCCCATCAGAGTGTTATGATCAGTAGTCAGATCAACCTCTAGCACACAGGTTTCTAACCTCCAGGGGCCACAGAACAAAGCTGGAGCCCTATACCAGCCACTCAGAGTTAGAGCATGTAGTTCAGCAGTTCTGAGCTGAGCCTTGGCCCCCTAAAATCCTCCAGAAATAAAGCCAGGCTACTGAACCCAGTTTATATAGTGATCAAGTCCTCACGGATGTTTAATAGGACAAAAGAAAATAAAATGCAAGCGTTGCCAACTTCAAATATTGAAGGAACATCAGCTCACAAAGATGAGAAAGAACAAGCACAAGAATTCTGGCAACTCAAAAAGCCAAAGTGTCTTCTTACCCCTAAACAATCGCACAAGTTCCTCATCAGTGGTTCCTAACCAGGATGAGATGGCTAAAAGACAGAAATAGAATTCAGAATATGGACATGAAGGAAGATGATCAACATACAGGAGAAAGTTGAAATCCAATCCAAGGAATCTAAGAATTACGATAAAACAATACAAGAGCTGATAAATGAAATGGCTGTTGTAAGAAAGAGCCAAACTGATCTGATAGAGCTAAAACACTCTACAAGAATTTCAAAATGCAATTGCAAGTATTAACAGCAGAATTGGCCAAGCTGAGCAAAGAATCTCAAAGCTTGAAGACTGGCTCTCTGAAATAACTCAGTCAGAGAAAAATAAAAAAAACAACAAAGAAGAACGAACCAAACCTTTGACAAATAAGGGATTATGTAAAAACACACAATCTACACCTCATTGGCATGCCTGTGAGACAGCAAAAGAAATGAAGAAACTTGGAAAACATATTTCAGGATATCATGATGAAAATTTCTCCAACCTTTCTAGAAAGGCCAACATTCAAATTCAGGAAATGTAGAGAACCCCTGCAAAATACTATACAAGAAGACCATCTGACATAGAAGAATCTGACATAGTCATCAGATTCTCCATCATCTTAATAAAAAAAAAAAGTGTTAAAGGCAGCTAGAGACAAGGGGCAGGTCACCTACAAAGGCAACCACATCAAGCTGACACCAGACCTGTCAGCATAAATCCTACAAGCCAGAAGAGATTGGGGGCCTATATTCAGCATTCTTAAAAAGAAGAATTTTCAACTAAGAATTTCATATCTGGCCAAACTAAGATTTACAAGCAAAGAAGAAATAAGATCTCTTTCAGATAAGAAAATGCTAAAGGAATTCATTACCATCAGAGCTACCTTACAAGAGGTCCTGAAAAGAGTGCTAAATATCGAAAGGAAAGACTATTACCAGCCACTACAAACATACACAAGTATATAGATCAGTGACACTATAAAGCAACCACACAAATAAGTCTCATAATAACCAGATAATATTATGATGTCAGTAACACATACACATATATCAATACTAACCTTTGGTGTAAATGGGCTAAATGCCCCCAATTTAAGGCACAGAATGGAAAGTTGGATAAAGAAGCAAAACCAAACGGTATGCTGTCTTCAAGAGACCCATCTCACATACAATGACACCCATAGGCTCAAAATAAAGGAGTGGAGAAAAGTCTACCAAGCAAATGGAAAAAAAGGAAAAGCAGGTGTTGCTATTCTAATTTCAGACAACATGGGCTTTAAATTAACAAAGATCAAAAAAGACAAAGAAGGGAAGTACATGATGATAAAGGGCTCAATTCAGCAAGAAAACCTAACTATCTTAAATATATACATACTCAACACAGGAACACCTAGATACATAAAGCAAGTTCTTAGAGATCTATGAAGACATTTAGATCACCACACAATAATAGTGGGAGACTTCAGCTCCCCACTGACAGTATTAGACAGATCATTGAGGCAGAAAACTACAAAGATATTTGGGACCTTAACTCAACACTTGAGGAAATGAACCTAATAGACATCTACAGAACTGTCCACCCAAAAACAACAGAGTATACATTCTTCTCATCTGCACATGGCACATACTCTAAAGTAGACAACACAACTGGGAATAAAACAACCCTCAACAAGTATTTTAAAAAATTGTACCAACCACACCCTCAGACCAAAGGGCAATAAAAATAGAAATCAATGCTAAGAAAATCACTCAAAACTGGCAGCTCCAAGATGGCCAAATAGGAACAGCTCCAGTCTACAGCTCCCAGCATGAGCGACGCAGAAGATGGGTGATTTCTGCATTTCCAACTGAGGTACCGGATTCATCTCACTGGGGCTTGTTGGACAGTGGGTGCAGGACAGTGGGTGCAGTGCACAGAGCATGAGCCGAAGCAGGGCGAGGCATTGCCTCACCCAGGAAGTGCAAGGGGTCAGGGAATTCCCTTTCATAGCTAAGCAAAGCTGTGACAGACAGCACCTGGAAAATTGGGTCACTCCCAACCTCATACTGCACTTTTCCAATGGTCTTAGCAAATGGCACACCAGGAGATTACATCTCGCGCCTGGCTCAGAGGGTGCCGCTCCCACAGAGCCTCGCTCATTGCTAGCACAGCAGTCTGAGATCCAACTGCAAGGTGGCAGCGAGGCTGCCACAACCATTGTGGAAGACAGTGTGGTGATTCCTCAGGGATCTAGAACTAGAAATACCATTTGACCCAGCCATCCCATTACTGGGTATATACCCAAAGGATTATAAATCATGCTGCTGTAAAGACACATGCACATGTATGTTTATTGTGGCACTACTCACAATAGCAAAGACTTGGAACCAACCCAAATGTCCATCAGTGATAGACTGGATTAAGAAAATGTGGCACATATACACCATGGAATACTATGCAGCCATAAAAAATGATGAGTTCATGTCCTTTGTAGGGACATGGATGAAGCTGGAAACCATCACTCTCAGCAAACTATCGCAAGGACAAAAAACCAAACACCGCATGTTCTCACTTATAGGTGGGAATTGAACAATGAGAACACTTGGACACAGGAAGGGGAACATCACACACCGGGGCCTGTTGTGGGGTGGGGAGAGTGGGGAGGGATAGCTTTAGGAGATATACCCAATGTAAATGACGAGTTAATGGGTGCAGCACACCAACATGGCACATGTATACATATGTAACAAACCTGCACATTGTACACATGTACCCTAGAACTTAAAGTATAATAAATATATATATAAAAGAAAAAAAAGAAAATCACTCAAAACCATACAATTAAATAGAAATTAAACACATGCTCCTGAGTGACTTCTAGATAAATAATGAAATTAAGGCAGAAATCAAGAAATCCTTTAAAACTAATAAGAAAAAAAAAAAAGATACAACATGTTAGAATCTCTGTAATATAGCCAAAGCAGTGCTAAGAGGGGAGTTTATAGCACTATATGGTCACATCTAAAAGTCAGAAAGATCTGAAATTAATAATCTAACGTCACATCTAGAGGAACTAGAGAAACAAGAATAAAATAACCCCAAAGCTAGCAGAAGACAAGAAATAACCAAAATCAGAGCTGAACTAAAGGAAACTGAAACATGAAAAAACATATGAAAGATCAATTAAACCACAAGCTGGCTCTTTGAAAGAATTAGTAAGATAGATAGACCACTAGCTAGACTAATTTAAAAGTGAGAGAGTGATGATACAAATAAACACAATCAGAAATGACAAAGGGGATGTTACCACTGACCCCACAGAAATAAAAAAACTGTCAGAGACTATTACAAACACCTCTGTGCACTCAAGTTAAAGATCCTAGAAGAAATGACTAAGTTCCTGGAAACATACAACCTCCCAAGATTTAATCAGGAAGAGACTGAATTCTTGAATAGACTAATAATGGGTTTCAAAATTGAATCAGTAAAAATAGCTACTAATAAAATTTCAGGACCAGATGGATTCATAGCAAAATTCCACCAGACATATAAGGAAGAGTTGGAACTATTCCTAATGTAACTAATCCAAAACATTGAGGAGGAAGAACTGCTCCCCAACTCATTCTATGAGGCAAGCATCAACCTGATATCAAAATCTGGCAGAGACACAACAAAAAAAGGAAACTTCAGGCCAATATCCTTGATGAACATAGCTGCATAAATCCTCAACAAAATACTAGTATACCAAATCCAGCAACACATCAAAAAGCTAATCTGCCGTGATCAAGTAAGCTTTACCCCTGAGATACAAGGTTGGTCCAACATATGTAAATCAATAAATGTTATTCACCACATAAATAGAACTAAAAGCAAAAACCACAGGATTATCTCAATAGATATGCAACAGACCTCTGATAAAATTCAACATTCCTTGTTGTTAAAAGCCCTCAGAAAACTAGGCATTGAAGGAACATACTTCCAAATAATAAGAGCCGTCTATGACAAACCCACAACTAACATCATACTGAATAGACAAAAGCTGGAGGCAGTCCCTTTGAAAACCAGAACAAGACAAGAGTGCCCTCTGTCACCACACCTATTCAACATAGTACTGGAAGTTCTGGCTAGATCATTCAGGCAAAAGAAAGAAATAAAAGGCAGCCAAGTAGGAAGACAGGAAGTCAAACTATCCCTGTTTGTGGTTGATATGATACTATGCCAAAAAACCCCATAGTCTCTGCTCAAAAGTTCCTTGATCTGATACACAACTTCAACAAAATTTCAGGATACATATCAATGTACAAAAATCAGTAGCATTTCTATACACCAACAATATTCAAACTGAGAGCCAAATCAAGAATGTAATCCCATTCACAATAGCCACAGAAAGAAAAAATACCTAGGAATGCAGCTAACCGAAGAGATGAAAGACCTCTATGGTGAGAATTACAAGACACTGCTTAAAGAAATCAGGGATGACATAAACAAATGAAAGAACATTTCATACTCATGGATTGGAAGAATCAATATTATCAAAATGGCCATACTGCCCAAAGCAATTTAGGTTAAATGCTATTCCTATAAAACTGCCAATTCTTCATAAACTAGAAAACTATTTTAAAATTTATATGGAACCAAAAAAGAGCTTGCCTAGCAAGGCAATCCTAGACAAGAACAAAGCTGGGGGCATTATGTTATCTGACTTCATACTATACTACAAGGCTACAGTAATAAAAACAACATGGAACTGGTACAAAAAAAGACACATAGACCAATGTGGACAGAATGGAGATCCCAAAAATAAGTGTCACACACCTACAATCATCTGAAATTTGACAAAATTAGCAAAAATAAGCAAAGAGGAAAGGATTCCCTATTCAATAAATGGTACTTGGATAATTGACTAGCCATATGCAGAAGACTGAAAGTAGACCTCTTCTTTATACCACCCACAAAAATTAACTCGAGATACATTAAAAACTTAAATCTAAAACCAAAAGCTACACAAATTCCAGAAGATAACCTAGTACCATTCTGGACATAGGACCTGGTAAAGACTTCATGACAAACATGCCAAAAGCAATTGCAACAAAAACAAAAATTGGCAAATGAGATCCAGTTAAACTAAAGAGCTTCTGCACAGCAAGAGAAACTATCAACAGAGTAAACAGAAAACCTACAGAATGGGAGAAAATATTTCTAAGCTGTACATTAACAAAGATCTAACATCCAGAATCTATAAGAAACTTAAACAAGTTAAGCAAAAAACAAACAAACCCATTAAAAAGTGGGCAAAGGACATGAACAGACACTTTTCAAAAGAAGACATATATGCAGCCAACAAGCATATGAAAAAATGCTCTATATCACTAATCAGAAAACTGCAAATCAAAAACCACAGTGAGATAACATCTCACACCCGTCAGAATGACTATTACTAAGAAGTCAAAAAATAATAGATACTGGTGAGGTTGTGGAGAAAATGCAATGCTTGTGCATTGCTGGTGGGAATGTAAACTAGTTCAGCCGTTCTGGAAAGAAGTTAGGCAATTTATCAAATAACTTAAAACAGAATTACCACTTGACCCAGCAATTCCATTATTGGGTATATACCCAAAGGAATATAAATTATTTGCAGTAAGCTGAGATAGCTCAGTTGGGAGGTCATTAGACTGAAGAAATATAAATTATTCTACCATAAAGACATATGCATGCATATGTTAATTGCAGCACTATTAGCAATAGCAAAGACATGGACTCAACCTGAATGCCCATCAATGGTAGACTGGATAAAGAAAATATGGTACATGTGCACCATAAAAAAAGAATGAGATCATGTCCATTGCAGCAACATGGATGGAACTGGAAGCCGTTATCCTAAGAAAACTAATGCCAGCGCAGAAAACCAAATTATCACATGTTCTCACTTGTAATTGGAAGCTAAACATTCAAAACATATGGACACAAAGAAGGGAACAACAGACACCAGGGCCTACCTGAGGGTGTAGGGTAGGATGAGGTTGAGAACTGAAAAACTACCTATTGGGTACTATGCTTATTAACTGGGTGACAAAATAATTTGTATCTCAAACTCCTGCAACACTCAGTTTACCTATATAGCGAACCTGCACATGTACCCCTGAACTTACAATGAAAGTTTAAAAAATAAAAGTAGCCAGTTCCAACTGGAGCTACAGGTTGAAGCAGAGCCACACAATTGCATTCACCCTAGATCTGCCTATAACCCCCAGGGTATCCATGGACAAGTGGGCAAGCATAAGCTATTATTTGGAACCTAAATTTGGGGTTGGTTTGATAAGCAGACATAGTGATTCTCAGCCCTTAGCTTGTAATAGTCAGTGACTTTTCCCAGAGTGGTTGGGTTACTACATTTACCAGGTAAGACTGTAGTGGAACTAGAACTCCCTATTCACACAAAGATTGATACTCCTGAAACCACAGTGAATCCTAAGAGTTTGGGCATGCTTTGCTTTAAAAAAAAAATCATAAACAACAGGTGATCATGTTTCATTTTTCCACAAGACTGCATGGGCCTGGAAGCAACTCCACTCCTAAAGGTGGAATCCACAGCCAAGCACAATGCCCAGGACCTTCTTCCATGATGCTCAGTAAGTGATAGAGACAGGGTGCTCCCTCCCAGTGAAGGACAATGAAGACTGTCCAAGCAATCGCTTTTACTTAGCAAGGTGGCAGGGGTCCAATTCCCTCAAGCATCAAGCTCTTACCAGGAAAAAAAGATAGAAAAGAAAGACATAAGGAATACTGACAAGAGATCGAATAACTCACCATTTTCCAGCCCTACTGCTTTGATGGCAAGTGAAAATGGGCCAAAAGCATGAAATGGGCACTATGCTTGCCTGATAATAAATGTGGTTGTTCCTGTGTAATAGAAGAGGTGTAAGTGCCCGAGTCTGTATCTGGCAGGGGAGCAAGAAGGTGGAGTGGGGATGGGTGTGTCACTTGAATGGTAAGTGGATAGTTGGGATAAAAGGGAATTTGCCTCTTTTCTAGCATGTTTCAACACCTTCAAGAAATTAACAGACTTCAGACATTATCAAACATGCAAACATACACACAAACAAAAACAATAATAGAGCAAAACGTGGCATGAAATGTGGGAAAAGATGATGCTCTTGAACTTGCCTATCTTCAAACAGATGTTACCTGAGCTATATTTGTTTCGGGAATATGATTCTACACAAAATTATTTCAAAAAGTAATAAACATTTCAAGAAAAATTGCAGAAATTTTATGTATACTTTCTAACAGAAAAAAAGATGTGAAGAACAGGGTGAAAATTTGTGTGCATGGCCCCCAATCATACCGTGCGCGCTTATAAAGAATAAAAGTTCAGGCCGGGCACTGTGGCTCCTGTCCATAATCCCAGCACATTGGGAGGGTGAGGCAGGCAGATCACCTGAGGTCAGGAGTTCAAGACAAGCCTGGCCAATATGGAGAAACCCTGTCTCTACTAAAAATACAAAAATTAGCTGGGCGTGGCAGAGAGTGCCTGTAGTCTCAGCTACTCAGGAGGCTGAGGTGGGAGGATCCCTTGAACTCGGCAAGTGGAGGTTGCAGTGAGCCAAGCTTGCGCCACTGCACTGCAGTCCAGCCTGGGTGACAGACTGAGACTCTGTCTCAAAAAAAAAAAAAAAAAAAAAAAAGAAAGGAAAAGAAAGAAAGTTTAAATGTTTTAGAAACATTCAAGTAAGTAACAAAGGCCATATTTTCCCTTTACTATGCATAAGGAATTCCTATCGAAGTCAATGGGGTTTTACATAAAAATCAATGGCAAATTATGGTCCTTAATGAAAGAGGAAATTATAATTATAGCACTGCTGGTAACATCACTATAGTTAAGGCTGAGCAGTCTTTTCCATTATCACTTGTCAAGATTTAATAGCTCAGCTGCTTTGAGTCCTACTTGGCTGAGACGTGATATACAACTCATCGAGTTGGATGTAATTAGTTATTATTATTGTTATTACATAAACAAATATTTTAATCAGTAAAGTATTTTTTAATTATAAAGCTTAAAGAGAATGTTTTTTTCTTAGTAGCAGGTGCAGGAGTGGGAAAAAAGATAAATAAGGAGACAAGCTTAAAAGAAGGTAAATTGACTTTGGCAAGTTCCTCAATTGGAATAACTCATTTTCCTTTCATTGTAGGCACCAATGTGGCCTGCTATGTAATAGAATCTCCTGGAAAAGCAACCCTGTGGAAGACTCAGGCAAGGCCATTTACTGGCTTCTCTCAATCTGTTTTTCTATTGCATGTGCAGTGCCATTAAATTATTTTATGTTCATGTACAATGCAATTAAATGGCAACATACCACAAGGTTCCTAGAACTTCTCAGGACCCACTTGACAATGCCAGTCTTGCTTTACCGAATAAAAGTGCATCATCCTCAGCTTCTACATGTTCTATTGTCACTCAGTCTGTACAAATGCATGCCTTAGTTGTGAAAAACCTTACATCAGATCTTTTTGATAGAGCCCAGAGACTTTTTATGACTATGTTGTGACTGTCCTCTTACTCACCCATGTGTGTGGTACTCAGGGATCAATAATGATGATGCTTATTGCATATGATGCACAGATAAAGAAACTCGAGCAGCAAAGTTGTTTTTTTGTTTGGCTGTTTTTTGTTTGTTTTGTTTTGTTTGCTGTTTTTGTACTCAATGCTAGAGTTTTCTGGCAAATGCAAAGGCTACCTGTGGCACTTTGGAAATATTCATTACCTGGAGAGTGGTAAATAGAGTATGAGAGGAAAAGGGAAATGACACTTGTAAAGTGCCTATTATGTGCATTGTGTATTTAACCTACTGCTATGGTTTGAATGATGGTATCCTCTCCAAAATTCATGTTGAAAATGTTGAAACTTAATCCCCAGTGCAACAGTATTAAGAAGTCTGACCTTTAGGCAGTGATTGAGTCATAAAGACTCTACCTTCATGAATGGGATTAGGTGCCCTTAGAAAAGGACTTGATGGAGGAAGTTTGCCCCTTTTTGCACATTCCATTCCTTTCAACACAGTATTTCTCCCCTCTGGAAGATGCAGCAACAAGGCACCATCTTGGAATCAGAGAGCAGCCCCCACCAGATGCAAAATCTGCCAACTGCCTGGTCTTGGACTTCCCAGTCCTCAGAACTGTGGGAAATAAATTTGATTTTGTGGACTGCCCAGTCTACAGTATTTTCTTATAGCAGTACAAATGAACTAAGATACTTATGTTATCTCATTTAATCCTCATAACACCACTTATGTGTGGCATTTTATTTACAATTTACAGAGAAGCAAGGTGAAATTCAAAGAAATTACATGCTTTTATTTTCCAGATCGTTCAGTTACTAAGTGGTAGAGATCAACTTCGATCTCAGGCTTATCAGACAAGTTCAATGTTCATCCTATTTCCTTCTTCACCTCCAAATCCATACAGTCATTCTCTTCTCAACACTGCTCATTAGGGCTTTGATCCCCTTCTTTCAGAGAAACTACTCTAGTCAAGTCCACCAACAACCTCCACTGCCAAATCCAGTGATCACCACTCTGTCCTCATCCTTCATAACCTCTCAGCAGCATCCAAAGCAATTGACCTCTTTTTTCTTCTTGAAATCCTCTCTGCTCTTCACTTTCATATTGTATGCTATTCTGTTGTAAGGGTTCTTCCAGACTCACTGACAGCTTCTTCTTGGTGCCCTTTGTTGGCTCCTCCTTCATCACTCAGCTTCTACAAGTCCCTCCTTTTCTTTTCTCTGCTCATTCCTTCCTTGGGGGTTCCCATATAGTCCCATAGCTTTTCATCCATCTCTATGCTGCTGACCACACTACAACCCACATTCTCTACTGACATGTGGACTTGTACATATAACTGCCTACTCATTAATTCCACAACGTGTCCAGAATAAACTTTCACTGCCTTCTCATAAGAAAAAAAAACACTATTCCTTGCCTATTTTTCCCATTTGAAATACACCATCCTTATTATAGTTGTTGAAATCAAAACACAATGTTTTATTCCTCTCTTTCCCTTGTCTTCCACTTGTAATCCATCAACAAGACTTGATGATTCAGCATCGAAATAATATCTGAAATCTACCTACTCCTTCTAGCATCAGTGTTTCAGGTTTGCAATTGCCTCCTACCAGAGCTCCCAGTTTCCATTTAGTAGACAAAAGTATTTAAAAAAAAAAAAAGAAAAAAAAAACATAAATCAGATCAAGTTACTTTCAGGCTTCAAAATGTCCCAAATAAATATAAAGTTACCTATACACACACACACTCCAAAATCTTCTCATAATCCTTATGATAAAATCCGCATTCCTTTCTGTGTCTTCATCATGACCTCACTGTACTCATTCTCCTTCCATATCTCATCTGTCTCACTCACACTCTACACCAGACACACTGGCCCTATCATTGTCCTGAGCACCTCACTGCCCCCACAAGCTGAACACCACTTCCACACCTCAAAGCCTTTGCACTTGCTGTGTACTCTGCCAAGAACACCTTGAATTTTGGGTAACTGGTTCTGCTCGTGATTGATTTCTCAAGCAACTGTCAACTCCTTAGAGAAGTTTTCCAGAATAAGTCTCACAATGCTGTCATGTACATAAGTCTAAGATATTTATTATCTGGGCCTTTATGCAGATAGTGTGTGCAGGGTGACAACATGGTCATGTTGTCCAGGGTGGACACTCCCTCCCTGGCTTGTAGAGAGCCTCCTTCTTGCTGTGTTGTCACATGGCAGAGAGAGAGAGAGAGAGCACTGATGTCTCTTCATCTTCTTTTAAGGACATGAGTTCTATTGAATCAAGGCCCTTATGACTTTGTTTAACCATAATTGCCTCCTTAAAAGCCCTATGTCCAATATAGTCACATGGGACATTAGGGCTTCAACATAAATTTTGAGGGGACACAACGCAGCTGATAGCAGCCCTGATAGAAACACTTCGCCATGCCTGGTCTATAATAAAGAATATGGTCTTTCCACCCCACCATTATTGCCCATCTATGTGACACAGATATCTTACTGATGTTTAATGCTACAGGGTATATATATTCATTTTCCATAAAAGGTATTACACAGATAGAGAAGATTCATATTAGGAATAGTCATTATGTGGGCTTCAAAACACCAGTTTTTAAATTTTATAACATTTTCACTTTTGATCTTTCTTCAAATACATTGTTAGAACAAGAGTCACAAAAATCTAAGGGTAAAATAAACATATTTCCTTGTGTTTCATACTTATGGTAGGTAAAAATATAAAAATTTGTAGTAATAAGAATCAGAAAATCCTCTTAGAAGGCTTAAAGGAAGACAGCAGTTTTGTAGTGGAGGAGTAAGAAGGCTTTTTCACACACACATACATGCACACACACACACAAACACGCACCTTGTTTTCTCTGCCTTATTTACTGCTCATCAAATTTTTAAAAGCCATTTTACAAAATATATTTTTAAAGTCGTAAAATACCCTAAGAAATGGAAAGAAAAAATAAAAGATTACTCTCTAATAACCAAGGTCTATGTTGTTCATCTGTAAAGGAATAGCCAATTAAAATGCAGTAGGTACATCTATAGAATAATAGTAGGTAGCAGTTGGAAGTAACAGCAACTTCAGTTTCTTAGAAACCTGGTATTGAGTGAAAAAAAAAGAAACAAAGAAATCAACAACATAACACCATGTATGAAAACTAAAAATATATACCTTCACAAAACACTACATATTTTATAAGTGTACATACATATACTGTCAAGGGTAAACATCAAATGCATGAGTGTGAATACTGTGGAGGAGATGAATGCTGCAGTCTCAGAAAAGGGGAGAATTAAAAACCAGAGATGGATTAGCAACCAATGACATTGGCAAACCAGGAATATATGTGGCCCAGATATTTGCATTTGAGGTAGAATGAAAAGAAAGAAGAAAGGGAGGGAGAAAGAAAAAAAGGCATGAGGATGGAAGTAGGAAAATAATGATTGTAAATATAACTCTCTTCTGACCTTATCATTTCTTTAAGTTTTGGGCTTTGTGCTCAGGGAATCCTTCTTAAGTGTGAACTAAAGTCATAGTAGTAGCTCAGCGTGCTAGGATCACAGAGGCAAATACTACAAGCTTAAACAGACAGGGAGACATAAAAGTAAGGATCTGCCAAATTGTCCTTGTTTCTTTCACCAAACCAACAAGTCTATCCTGACTTATTTATGCCATCTACTGGTCCTTTCAATTACTTGTTTTCCAAAACTCACTCTTGCTGTTTGACTTGAGCAATATTACAGTTTTGCAGGAGCAAGTACAGAAAGTCTTTTCATTCAAGTACTGAATTTCTTGCTAAAGATATCTGCACTGAAGCAACATTTTGCCCTCATACTGGTATGTTCTAAGTTTTTTCTTTGTTAGTGAAACTCTGCTGAATTAATTCCTTTGTTAGAAGTCCTCTTTCAGTGAAAAAGAGGACACGGTTTCTGAAAGAGGCAAGAAAACCATCTCCCAACCTGCTATAAATATCAGTGCTGATTTTCCTTCTCCAAAGCTGGAAAATTGCCTTGGAATGGTATCCTTCTGTCCACTTAAAATGTATTTGTAACACATTCTCATTTGAGTTTAAAACATTTGTATAAATTGATTATTATTTGGGGGAGGAATTTTTAAGGATTTTTTAAATTCTAGTGTACATTTCTGTACTATAACAATCTGACTCACAGTTGGATGTGTATTATCGTATGTTTTTCTTATTTTATTGCCATTTATCCTGCCTTTCTTGTTTAATTTACTAATTTATCAGACTATTCTCTGATTTGACCCATCAAGAGATGACAAATGTCAGTATTTTAATGCTGTTTCAACCAGACAGCCAGTCACTTACTTTCTTACTGATGATCCAACTGAACGTGTGCGGTAATCCAGTCAAGTTTTATACCTATTCATAAATAGAAGTCATTCATTAACAAATGTAAAATTTCAACAAGAACAAAAAAATCCTGTCTCATTCCACATTCCCTTCTTGACAGAACCATGAGTCATATTGAATAATTTCTCATTCATGTTTAGAATCTGTTACTCTGAAGGAGAAAAATCAAGCAAGCTATTTCTGGAGCAAACATTGAAAATAACCACTAAACTGACAAGCCATCCTTTCTTGACGAGGTGGTTATTAAGCAGCTGAAGTTAATTCCAAAAACAGATAGTCCTCAGAATATTTCTGCCAAAACCTATATGACCATAATGTCTTTTTCATAGGAAAATAGTACTGACTCTTTTGAGGACCCTGAATATCAGGAAAGACTTGAAGCTCCAAGGCAGGGGTCAGAAAACTACAGCCATAGTCCAAATCTGCCCTACCACCTGTTCTCACAGAGCCTAAGAGAAGAGTAGATTTTACATTTTAAATGGTGAAAGCAACTCAAAAGAAGAATATTATTTCATGATACATGAAAATATTAAATTTAAATTTCAGTGCTCATGAAGTTTTATTGGAACACAGCCATGCCCATTTATGTACTTTTTATCTCTGGCTGCTTTTATAATACAACTGCAGCACTAAGTAGTTGCAACAGAGACTACCTGGCTCACAAAGCTGCAAATATTTACTAACTAGACCTCACAGAAAAAAAATTGCTAACCTCTGCCCTAGGTAAAAACTGATGAAAGAGATGTGAGGTGCTATGAAATCCTTGGTAGAATTATACCAAGAGACCCCAGTGAATGGGTTTCCAGGGAAAACATGAGAACAAATGCAGCCTGTCACCCCTGGAAACCCATTGCTCTTGTTTTCTCATACATTTAATCCTTTCCTCATCAGATGATGGTCTCAAGAATCTTGAGGTTCCCTTACTGCTTTTCCAAGGCTCACCTTGAACTACACAAAAAGATTAACAGGCTTATACTAGATATTTCACATGCAAATCTTGACTGGTTTCTGGCAGTCTGTGAAGGCTAATTCTATTAGGTTGGTGCAAAAGTAATTGCGATTTTTGCTCTTACTTTCAATGACAAAAATCGCAATTACTTTTACACCAACCTAATAACAACGAGTTAGAAAGCTTCAAGCATATCCACAGAAAACAAGCTGAGAATCTTCAAAGGGGATCCTTATTCATTTTATACTATAATGAAGGCAAGAGCCTAGCAGAACGGTGGGTTCTGTTCCCCATGGTTGCCTTTTCTTCAAAACCCTGCTCATGAAGTCGTGAGTTCCTTGGTATCTCTGAATTCTTATTTTTATATCACTAGCCAAGTGAGACTAGAGCAAGCTTTAAGTCTTTGCTTTTGTTTAGCTGTTGACTTTGAAAACTGTTAATCAGCAAATGCCTCAAGGAGTAAAAGTTGCAGAGAAAGAGGAACTCAACTTGGTGTATTTTTTTCTTTTTTTTGGTTTTGTTTTGTTTTGTTTTTGTTTTTGCTTTCTGTTTGTTTGTTTGTTTTTGAGACGGAGTCTCACTCTGTCACCAGGCTGGAGTGCAGTGGTGCGATCTCGGCTCACTGCAACCTCCACCTCCTGGGTTCAATCCCAGCCTCCAGAGTAGCTGGGATTACAGGCATGCACCACCACACCCAGCTAATTTTTGTATTTTTAGTAGAGACGGGATTTCACCATGTCAGCCAGGATGGTCGCCATCTCCTGACCTCCTGATCCACCCGCCTGGGCCTCCCAAAGTGCTGGGATTACAGGGGTGAGCCACTGCACCAGGCCAACTTGGTGTATTTTTTCTTATTTCTGATTGCCTTGGTTCTTCTCCAGTGCTTTTAAATAGCTATTTTATTTATTTTAAAAAAATTGTATACAGCTTTTGTTGTTTATCCCAAGACAGGAAATTAATTCTGATATAAACTACTCCCTTGAAATCAGAAGTGGAAAATGTTTTCTCTCTTTTAAAAAGTAAATAGCATCAAGTATTTTTTCTACTAGAATTGCCAAATAATAACTCTATCTACTTCATTCCAACAAAAAGTGACCTTCCCTGGAAATCCTGGGAGATGTCTTTATAGTGTAAAGAATATTTTCACTGAATGTCAAAAAGATGCATTTTACAATTCTGGAGATAATACAATTGTGTGCCACTGAAGAGTCCAAAGTATGACCTACATAGGAACAGAATTGTGTTCCAAGGAGATCTTTAGAAGATGAAATGTCTTTGAGAGACTGTGTGAATGTGCAATGACTACTTAGGTCTGAACTGCCATTGGATCCCCACCATTGTCCTTTCTATCATGCTTCCATTGCAGATACAGTTTTGCTCCAGACAAAGTACTCAAAACCAAATTGCCTCCATCTTTCACTTTTTATTGCTGTCCTCTGCTAACCAAAGAATGCTCGTTTTCCCAAACTGGAAAAGTGACACACTCCAGCATGAGATTCATTGATTTCTTAAAAGCAGGCCTTGCTATAAGCAAGGCATAGGCAGTGTGGTGTTCTGACTCATGAATACAGCAAAAAATTTAGAAATTATTTAATTAAACATATAGAGATTATTAACTTGAAATAGATTCTGCAACAAATAATAGCTTCATAGATTGAATAGAGCTGATAATATTCTAATAGAACAATAGGCTTGTACATGATGAACTTTTTTTTGAAGAAATCACAAGGCTGAACATTCATTAGACTGTGAAAAGAAGAAAATCAACCAACGAAGAATGGCTAACGAAACACAAAGGGCAATTTGGCAAGACTTTGCTGGTTCATGGAGAAAAAGGAATCCTCAAACAAAATCTTGCAGAATATAATTAACAAGATGGGTTTGTGGAACATTGACAAGATTCAAAGCATAAACAGAGAAATTTCTTCTGATGCTGAGAATCTAATTGCTATGGTTCTTCACTTTACTATTCAGGATTTTGCTTTCAGTGTGTCCTTACCACTTGCTTATTTTACTTTCCTCTCTCTAGATGTTCTTTAATTTCAATCATTTAAATGAATTCAATAATCACTGTTAAGTGTGATACTATGTCCCATAGGATCAAGTAAATGTACAGGGAGACAGTGTATCATGGATAAGATATTATAAAAATGAATGAGGTCTCTGTTTTGAAGATCTTCAGTAGAAATAATGAGGCAGTGGACAGAGTAACTAGGCTAAATTTAAATGAATATTAATTGTGTAATGTTGTATGGGTTTATATTAATATAAATTAAAATACTGTTGAGTGAAAAAAGCCAGACACAGAAGCGTGAAAACATGACTCTATTCATATAAAGTGTAAAAACTTTAATTAATCTAGGGTATAGAAATCATAATACTGGGGGGGACGAGGTCATGACTGAGAGGAGACAAAACAGAGGCATCTCAGGGGTGATAATTATATGAGTTTGTTTGACTTTGAAAAAAATCACTGCTCTGTACAATTATCATTTGTGAAGAACTCTGTAAGTGCACTATATTTAATCATTGTTTTACACCTGGGATAGTGTATTTTTAAGTTTTCTTTTTTAGTATCAATAGCAAATAATAGGAAAATGTCATACAAATGACTATCATTGTTCTGCAGGAAAAAAACGAACTCATCTGTTCTGAAAATGTAAATATCTATAGACCATGCTTTTTTGACAACTTTAATTTATGCCTTATGTGAATGCCATCAAGGACCAGATCTTATTTACCTTGATGTCTCCATTTCCTAGCACAGTATCAGGCTGAGCATTTTTCAGACATGGATGAGTCTCATGCTTTCCTTTTTTCTAGAGATGTCAAATTTTTTCAGCCTTGATTTTCCATTTATCTAGATTAATTTCTTTCCAGGGGAGGGGTAGGGTGCATTGATCAGGTCCCAGACCTGTCATCCTAGCTGTCTGGTGGAATTCTGACACACACCATATATGGGTATCTAAAACACCTTATTCCAAAGGCAGTGGACAAAGTAATTAGGCTAAATGAGGTCAGCAGGAATAAAGTGTCAGGGCATTGGCCACATGTAGCACTGCTCATGTCCTGGGCCCAGCTCAGCAGAACTCAGAGTGGTGTGCAGCATGTGTATTACAGGAGGCAAAGCTACTGTGCTCAAGGATTCAGAAGGTAAAGGTAGCTTATGGTCTTGCTCTGTCATATGGGAATGCTGACTGAGGGAACTGGTCTTGTTATCTAGCAGTGATGCTTTTTCTAGTTTCTTGGCTTATCTCCATCTCACACTTGAAGATGGGCCAGCTTGAAAAACACTGGAATTGGGGATATCATTTGAGGAGTTCTTGGAAAATTTCAGCCAAAACTATTTCTTCCAACCTCAACTAGTTTTAGAGGTATATTTATCTGGTTCTTAAGGGCATTTTCTTCATAAAAATACTCTATTCAAAACAAGCACTTGGTGAAAAAAAAACAAAACCCTCATATCCTTGATCCAGAGGGAAAGACACACAAATAAGGCTGGAACACAGCATGAGAATAAAGCTCCAACAACAATATCATACAAATCTGTTCAAGTTCTGGCTTTCCTGGGTACCAGCTAGCTGACCTTGAACAAAACTCTTCCTGATTTTAAGTCTTCGTTTGAAAAGTAGGAACAATAATAGTTCCTATCTCAAGAGCTCTTGGGAGTGAAAATTAAGATAATATTTGTTATAGCATTTATCACATAAAAAGTGCTACTATTGGTATTATCATTTTCAGAGATCTAAAAGGAAATGGTGTGGCATAAGTGCTAGGTGTTAAAAGATGGAGTGATCATAACAAGGCAGGAGGAAGAGAGAGATGAGGAAATATGAAATGAAAACATTTCAAATAAAAACCTGACTTTATGGTTTTGCTTTGATTGGGCTCTTTCTGATGCACCTTCACAGCTCCAGCCAGGAAGCAGCACATCAAGACAGCAGGTCACCCCTTTAATACTTGATAAAACTCCTCTTAATGAGTCATTTTTAGGAAAGGTTCCAGTGATCGAGGCTGTTTTCACTGGTGACTTGTACATCTAAGATTCTACCTAATTGTATACCTGTTTGCATATCCAGGTACTTTTTGGCAGGCACTTGGGAAGAATGAAGTAAACAATGTATTTCTTTAGATATTTTAAATTTCATTTCAGTATGCGTTGACGGCTTTCCTTGTCTTTGATTTTGGTGAGGGGATTTGATTACCCTGAAGCATCATACAAATAAACAAGTAACAATTAAAAAGAGAACATGGGATACAATTAGCCCTTGTGAGTCTTTGTCTCATAATCCTGTATATTATCCTAAATTTCTGCAATGTATTCATAATAACTGGCATTGAGGGAAAACAACAACAATAAATGTTGTGCAGGGAAAATAGCATAATTAATGTATTGTTGTTTTATGACTTATACTGGCTCTTAATGCAAGTGATTCATTTTGTGACTAATAACAAAAAAGAGAAAAGATAAAATTAGCAGCTGAACAGAGCCACCCAGCCATCATCCAGATCAACAGTTGCTAATGTGCCTTCCCAGGCCTGCACTAAGATGTTGCACTACGATGATTCTTTCTCAGTACAGTCATGTTCCCAGCCCATCAAGCCCTCCTCTCACCTACAGCTCATCCATCTTTTTTACTATCTGCTTGGGCTATCATTCTCCTTTCCTCCCCACTGTCCAGGTCTCATTGCCAATTACAAGCTTGCCTCTTCTTGGTCACACAGACCTAACCGAGTTGAAGTAATGAAATGGTATTCTCACGTCATCTCTGGACATACAGTCTTGTCATTTGAGTCCACAAATGATAAGCTGGGACCAATTACAGATACTTGGTACATTTGGTAATTTTAAATGATGTATGAAAACAGAATAAACATGATTGATTTTATATCCTACTTTGATTCTACTTAGCTGCAAATTATGATAAAACTTGTTCTGAATATGAAACCAGAGGAAGGTGAGATAAGTCACAGAAAGATGACTTGCAACATATAGGTTGCCAGTCTTCTTTTCAGTACTTTTTTTTCATCTCCAGCTCATCAAACATACTTTCCAAATCAAGTTATATCACTTAGAACCTCATGTGTTAGAAGTTTATACTTTACAGAGTTTTAACTGCTTATCCTATATTTGCAAATATTTACATGAGGATTTTTATAGTTGTAATATCATAGAATTTCAGACCTGGAAAGAACCTGGAAAGGGTTGAACTTGTGAAGTTCAACCCCTTTATTTTACAAATAAGAAGCCCAAATCTTATAGAAGTTAAGAAATTAACCTTGAATCACAGGGCTACTTAACGATAAAGAAAAATGTTGAATGTAGGCTTCCAAAGTCACATTTTAATGCTACCCTCTTCAGACTCTAGAATCTGGAACAATGCCCTGCACAGTGGAGAAGCTCATGAATAATAATCATGAAGAATGAAAGGAATAAATTTTCTTGAATATGAATAGTTGTTCATCCTTGTAACTTACAACTTACATGAATTTCAGGATAAGCATATTTTCATTGTATATGGAGTGCAAAGAAAATGTATCTTACATGAGAGCTAAATGTTTTAAAAACAAAATATACCTGGAAAAGCAGCAAAATAAGAACAGCAAATGAGTGAGCCTCCAAAACCCAGAGGCTGAGACTCTGAAAGAATATCTCAAGTTTATGGAGACTACAGAGTAATTGCAAGTTTCTAGATATTATGATATTGGAATGACTGACAGAGATATGAATGCTGAAGTACATGTCCTTGGTATTGCTATGATGCAATCAGATTGTATCATTTTAATCCAAGCTGGGCACCCAAAGCTCCAACACACATCTCTAAAGGTACAGCCTCACCATCCCAGTGGTATTGATCAAGCTTTCTACAGAACTGACCTTCCTAAGGCATTTACACAGGCCACAGAACATGGATTTTCAATAAAGAATGTTGTGGAACAGGTGAATTATCTCTTCCATGAGTACTAAGAAAATTTTTGTTTGACTTACTGGGAAATATGTACTTTGAAGCTACATCTGCAGATACCAACCAACCCTAACATTTGTGCTAATGAATCAGCCTCCATTCCATTCTTTTTTTTTTCTTCTTCTTTTTTTTTCAGTTATACTTTAAGTTCTAGGGTACATGTGCACAACGTGCAGGTTTGTTACATATGTATACATGTGCCATGTTGGTTCACTGCACCCATTAACTCGTCATTTACATTAGGCATTTCTCCTAATGCTATCCCTCCCCGCTGCCCACACTGCATGACAGGCCCCAGTGTGTGATGCTCCCTGCCCTGTGCCCAAGTGTTCTCATTGTTCAATTCCCACCTATGAGTGAGAACATACAGTGTTTGGTTTTCTGTCCTTGTGATCGTTTGCTCAGAATGATGGTTTCCAGCTTCATCCATGTCCCTACAAAGGACATGAACTCATCCTTTTTTATGGCTGCATAGTATTCCAAAGGATTATAAGTCATGCTACTATAAAGACACATGCACACGTATGTTTATTGCGGCACTATTCACAATAACGAAGACTTGGAACCAACCCAAATGTCCATCAATGATAAACTGGATTAAGAAAATGTGGCACATATATAGCTTCCATTCTTATTAAAGAAAACTGCACTGGCTACACCTTTCTGATCCTCTGTAGCCTGGTCTTGAAGATGAGACAAAATCATCTCTGCTGTATTTAGAGGAAAACAATTCTCAAAAAAAATTCAATGCACTTATTTTTGTAAACAACTTTGACTTGCACTAGTAATGATGGATTCTCTAAGAAGAGTGAAGGCAAAATCTTGACATCTATTGCAGCTTCAACCTCTCCACGCCTAAGGGAGAAAGTCTTTTTCCTACCATCTCTGATCTGAAAGAAGTCCTCCATGGTGCGCAAGAAGATATATGCCATAGTCCCTGGACTGTGAGTGGGGGCAGAGCACATCAGGTAATGTCTTATGGGAGTGGCTCATAGCCATACACAGAGGGGCACACCTGCTCTCTGTGGTGACTCTTCAGGGTGTAGTGCTGTCAGGGGAGCAGAGTATCATCAGGGATGATAACTACAGAGGGACTTTCCTGAGAATGGGACTCTTTGAGGTATGGCACTTTGGGACTGAATCTGGCAACTGCCACCCTCAGTATTATCAGAATTGGTGAAAGAGAAGGAGCCGTTTGTTGGGTACTGGAGTTAGGGAGCAGCTCTCTGTATATATGTGAGGAGGAACCCAATGGTCAACAGCGTCAGCAATTCAAATTCTGAGGCACCCAGAGAATTTATCTGGAACTCATATTTTTAAAGGAAAAGTTGACTCTGTTGTACGTAAGTTCAGACAAAGATGAGCATGCATATGTGTGTTTATGTGTGTGTGTGTTTGTATTTGTGTGTATGTGTGTGTGTTAGCATTATTATTTCAACCTATATTCTTTGCTTCTTTATCCACTCAAGCTAGCAGGGCCTGGGGAAATATCTATACTACCTAGATTAATTTAAAATATCCAGCAATCTAATTATCCAGCCTGTTAATTATAGGTGATTGAATACTTAATTTCCACATGGGTAGTGTGTCTTTTCTATGACTAAAATTTCTCAGGTGGGAAAAAATCGCTTTTATTTTTCCTTATGCAGTTAGACATACTTCCTCCCATAATTTTTAAGCTCCCATTGTTTTTAACAGAATCTTAATAGATATCTCACATTTTATTTTCAAATTGAAAATAAAAAGGCAAGATTTCTAAAAATTCAGCCTGAGTGATTTAAAACTCTTGGAAAGAAACTTAAAAGACTTAAGTTTATTATAAGTAATAAACTACTGAAAGGAAGAAAATTATACTGTATACCTCAAATATTTTCAGAATATCATAATTTGATGGGATGACTTTATATTAAAAACCAAAAAAAAACACATTATTTCGAGAATCATTGAGGAAAACCATTCTCCAACTCCTGTGGTTTTGGGGATCTTTTTTTTTTTTTTCAGAATCTCACTTTTTGTTATAACAATACAAGAACTCCATACATTTTAACACTAATCAAAGTGTTGAATCTCTGGGGATTTTTAGTCAAAGGAGTAGCTAAATATGTCCTCTAATATTAGCAGAGAAAGACATATACATAAATCACCATACTGTAAAGCAGAAATTATTGCTACAAAAGAAGTATCATCAAAGTACTAAGTACAGGGAGTACCAATGGAATATGTTAGTAGTATGAGAAAAGTTATATCGTGAGGTGGCATTCAAATTGGGTTCTGAACAATTTGTTGAATTCTAATAGGAAAGAACACAGAGATTGCATTCTAGAATACAAGATTAGTATAGGGAAAGGTTCAGAGGCATGGACATATTTTATAAATAAATTTGTTCATTTATTTATTATTTGAACACTAGTGTCTCACTATGTTGCCCAGGCTGGTCTCAAACTCCTAAGCTCAAGTGATTCACCCATCTTGGCCTCCCAAAGTGTTGGGATTACAGGCGAGAGCCACTGCACCCAGCAGCATGAACATTAATCCTGTGTTTAGGAATGGAACAAAGACCAGAGAGGTTGGAATGTAAGGAGTGGGGAAAACAAGGGATTATGGAATGGCGAGTAACATTTTTGCCTCCAGATCTGTTCCTCAGGCTTGCATCCAATTCTGGTCTATTTCACAGGAATGCCCATCCCTGCAGACTGCGTTTTCCAGACTCCCCGTTTCACTGGTTTATGCCTTGGTCTGGACAATGGGAAATACTGGCTAGATATTGCAGGGCTAGAGTGCAGACATCCTAGGGTATGTCTGCTCCTCTCTCACTCTCTTGGCCTTGACTTCTAGAAACAGCTATACCTCCATGGCTACAGTTTCCATCTGGCAGCCCTCCCCTATCACCCCCAGCAGTTTCATTTCTCACCAGGAAGCTCTCACTATGGTTTCCTCCAAAGAGCTTCAGCTTCTTGGTTCTGGTAACAGCACCTCCTCACACTGTGCCTCCTGCCCTTAGGGTGGTAATGGCTTCCAGTTTTAGCTAACCTTGCCTTGATTCTCCACCTTGATTTACCTTCTCATCTTCCTCAGCACTTTTGTAGCCAACTTTCTTCCTTAAATGACCTTTGTTACAAGACCCGGAGTTGCTTTCATTTTCTGCCTCAAGTCTGATGAACACAGATGTTCATTAATATTGGCCAACAAAATGGGTAATGGTTTCAGCTCCATCTCTCTTTGCCTTTTCCTACTTTGGTCCTTTACATTTAAAAATAGTTGTTTTGTTGTTGTTCTCAATTGCCTTTTAACAAATCAGGTTCACATCCTATAAGCCCTTATGCTTTCTAATCACTTCATTTACTCTTCCAAAACAGTATTGAAATCTATTATGGGCAGAAATTATGCTAATTGAACCCATGACCACAAAAAGCAATGTAGCCAAGTACAGAGACTTATTGTGAAATAACTAACATGTAGTGTCATAATGCATAACTCCACAAAGCTAAGTAATTAACATATAGTATGATAATGCTTGAACCTAAAACCAGTATCGACAAAGAATCAGCAAGAGTACAGATGACAGAGAAATCAATTTCAGAAGCCATCTGTGATGGTTAATTTTAGATTTCACCTTGACTGGATTATGAGATACCTACATAGCAGGTATAGCATTATTTATAGGTGTGTCTATGAAAGTGTTTCAGCAGGAGATTGGCATGTGAATTGGTTGACTGAGTGAGGAAGATCCACCCTTAATGTGGGTGGGCACCCTTCCATTGACTGGGAGCCCAGATAGAACAAAAGGCAGAGAAAAGGCAAATTATCTTTCTCTCTTGGAGCTGACTCACCTTTCTTCTCCTGTCCTTGAACATCAGAACTCCAGGCTCTTGACCCTTTGGACTCCAGGATTTGCACAAGCGCCGAGTGCTCCCACTTCTTACCCTGGCACAGGTTTTCAGGTCTTTGGCCTTGGACTGAAAGTAACACCATCAGCTTCCCTGGTTCTGAGGTCTTCAGACTTGAACTGAGCCATGCTACCATCATCCTATAGTCTCCAGGTTGCAGATGGCATGTCATGTGGCTTCTCAGCCTCCATAATCACGTGAGCCAGTTCCCCTAAAACATTCCCTCTCAGGGACATAGATATCCTATTCGTTCTTTGCCTCTGGAGAACCCTGACTGATATAAGTCTGGAGTTACTACCATGTAACTGAAAGGAGTCCATTGTACATCTCTGTGAATAAAGCATTGGCATATTGTCATGTTTCCATAGCAATCTGCTGTAGTGACCAACTTGCAAACTCTTGGTTCTTATAGAAAAATCCTAAATCCACTGTAAATTAAAACTGAGGGAAAGTGGCACTTGAAGTATGTTTGTTCTGACTGAAAATGTCTGTACAAATCACATGCATGTATAAGTCACTTCCAAACTCTGTTATCCAAAAGTTATGTAATAAAGAATCATAGTTAGAAAAAGTAAACGGCCAAAGTATTTATTTTACGTATTTATTGATCACTATAATCTCTGAGTATTGTACATTTAAATGTCTATCCTACAGGTTGACAAATATGCTAAAATAAGATGCATTAATGTCAGCCTAAAGTGCAAATGTGCATGAATAATCAGTTTGATATAATGCCAGAAATATCAAAATGTAGTACAGAACACAGTATCTCCGAATACTGTTGCATATTCA
This sequence comes from Pongo abelii, assembly GCF_028885655.2. Taxonomy (NCBI): domain Eukaryota; kingdom Metazoa; phylum Chordata; class Mammalia; order Primates; family Hominidae; genus Pongo; species Pongo abelii. Next base: position 154,287,872 of record NC_071985.2, read on the forward strand.
ATGCCAGGATGAAAATATTTTGCACTTAAATATTGCATATTTTAATCACATTACAAATTTAAACACTTTTAGTTCTGATAGTTATTTGTTAAGAATTAGCCTTAGTCGTTTTTATTCAAACCAGAATTCTATCTTCAGCATCTCTGTAGGTTGTAGAGCATTGACCACTAGGGGGCAGACGTAACCAAGCCATTTAATAAGTTTCTTTCCTTTAAATTTTGAATTTCTTTTAGATATATCCTCTTGAAGTCAAAGGAAAACTGCATACTCAAATAAGAAAAGGAAAACCCTGATACCAATTTATAATTCAACTTTCAGTCTTTCATTTTCTTATGAGCTACCAAGTCTTATCTTTATTTTCAATTACGATAAAATTAAATTTACTCAAGAGAGACATAGTAAGTTATCAGTTTGTTGTTATACAGGATTGGCAATATCCACTGGCACTTGAGTTTGTTTTTCTAAGTGAAGGTACCAGCAATCTAGTTTATATGTATTATCTAATTTCATTCTTACGACATAGCTTTGAATTCAGTACTGTTGTCATCCTCATCTATAGATGGAGAAACTAGAGACTTTTAGAAGCTCACAAATTATCAGGCAGAGTAGGAATTCAGACCCAGTTTTTCCTAATTTCAAATTTTGTGTAGATATAACTTCTCATTTTTTTCTGTTTTAATTATAAAATATACAATACACGCAGAAAAGTAATATATATATATACATATACACATACACACACACACACACACACACTCTTCTTAAAAATAATTGTAAAACAAATGCCCATTTCACCACTACCCTGTTCAAAACAAACAACATTTTTAGCCCTTAAAGAAGCACCCGGAGAGTCCCTCACTGTTCACAACTCCTTCACCTTGAAAGGTAAACACCATCTTCATCTTTATAATCATTCTTCACTTTCTTTTATTTAAAACCTTTGTGAGATTTCTATAAATCTATATATAATGTATTGAATCATTCATGTCTTTCTCCTTTGGGTCAATGTTTTATTTGTAAGATTCATGTACATTGCAGTATATAGTTCTTTAGTTTTTGTTGCTACATGAAATAAAATGCTCTATGTAATAAACCATGATAATATAATATATTCTACTATTGATGGCATGTGAGTTGTTTCCAGTTTGGGACTATTATGAACAAGGTTACTGCAAAGATTTATATACATATATATATATCTGTGTATATATATGTGTGTGTGTGTATATATGTGTGTGTGTATACATGTATATGTATACACACACAAAGATAGATAGATAGATAGATAGATAGATAGATAGATAGATAGATAGATAGATGATAGATATAGATAGATAGACAGATATGCAAAAAGTTTCCCTAAGGCGTATGACTAAGAGTCAAAGAGCTAGCTCATCAGGTCTGCATATCATCAACTTTACTGGAAACAATGCAAATGTCAGTTAACAGGTAAATTGATAAAGAACTTATAGTAAATACATACAGTGGAATAATACTCAGCAATAAAAAGAAAGGAACTATTGATCGATGCAACAACATAGATGAATTTCAAATATTCAGGCTGCGTAAAAGAAGTCAGGTTTTGTTTTGTGTCTTTTTGTCTTTTTTCTTTCCAACATGGCAGATTTGAGGGATTGTTAGCATGCCTCTTCCACTTGGAAAAACAAAGTAGTGTGTAGAGATTCATACTGTGAACTTTTTTCCAAAAAGCAGCACAGATACTTAACAGGAAAACTGAAACAAATCACAGACCCTTTCAAAGAAGTGGCAGGCTGCAGCCTACAGCTGAGCCAGGTGGAGTTTTCAGAGTGTGAGAAGTCACAGAGTGTGAGAAAGGGAGAGACTACCTCTGGGAGGTAAAGTCCCACCAGAAAACCTGTCAATCAGGGCGATGGGGGAAGGCCTTAACCCCACCCAGCTCTGGAGCTGATTTAGTGAGCGGTGGGAAGTATACGAGAAGGATCAGCATCAAGACGTGCTTTGCATGCACACCGTCTCCAGAGGGGACAGAGAGAAGCTATTCTTGATTGTACCTCACAGGGGACCTTGTGGAAGTCGGCCAGCTAACTCAGGTGGCAGTCAGGTTGAAAGAAACGCCCAACTGAGATTTGCAGTATAATCTCGAGCGGGGATGAATCCCCTTGACTAGAACCAAGGGGCTAGCTGGAAGTGTGCTGTAGCTATAGGCACAGGAGCTGGTTGTCCCTGCTTCACAGGCTGACTGAAAACGCATGGCCTGAAAGCCATATTTTCTTTCTCACTGTGTTACAGTAGGTGGGTAGTCAGTCATGAGCAGGAAAAGAGAGGGCTCTCTCGACTTACCAGGAATGCCAGGAGACCATCAAGTGATGGTCCAGCGGTTGTCACACTGCCTCTCTTAAATGATAATTGGCTGCAGCCAGTGCCATGGAGAGGCAGTTTTCCAGTAGATGAAAACACCTAAAACTGATAATCAGCAGCTTCCTATAAGATCTCAGGAACTGGGCAAGTGGGCTCGGGCATGCTCATTAAGAGGCAAAATGCGGAGAATGACTTTCTAGGGGCATCCCACCAAAAAGAGGGAAGAAAGTCTCAGGTGAACATGCGCACAAACTCCAGTAAACTACACATGCTCACCTCCCAAGCACAAGCAGGGCAGCGCTATGTGGGCATCTCACACTAAGGGAAGAATGAAGGGGAAGGAGCACAAGACACCGAAAGTAGGCCCACATATAAAATCCTAGGTTCAAGTTTAAACAGGGCACTTGACCTCCAAGACGTCCGCTTGGGTCTCCTCCAAGTGTACTTTCCTTTCTCTCCTGCTCTAAAGCTTTTTAATAAACTTCCACTCCTGCTCTGAAACTTGCCTCGGTCTCTTTCTGCCTTATGCCCCTCAGTTGAACTCTTTCTTCTAAGGAGGCAAGAATTGAGGTTGCTGCAGACCTATGGGGATTCGCCACTGGTAACTCGAATAATTTCTGCCTGTAACATATTTTGGTGCTGTGACTTGGGTACCTTCCACCGCTAATACCTGGAGAAAGCTTACGGCCTGAGGCAGCTTTGAGTTCTGAGTGCAGACTGCCTGGAACCTAGCTACTGCTAGTGAAACACTGCAGGTGTAAGACTTGCCTTTCTACGTGGGGCTTAGTGCTGCCTGCTACTCCCAGATCCCCATGTGGATTCTCCTGTGCAGCAGAGGCAGCTGCACTCTTCCCTAGAACATTACCCCACCAACCAGAAAACTGCCTAATGATCCCTACTGGGGCCACTGCTCGCACGTGAAAAGCCACAGCATAAGACTTTCCTGACCCAGCCCCAACCTGGCTTGCCCCTCCACCCGCTCTGGTAGCTTCGCACAAAAGACAGAAACTTTTGGGAGCTCTAAGGCCCCACCCATTGCCTGAGACACCAGAGTACATCCCTTGGGTAACATAAGGCAAGCATGAATACCACTGCTACCAGCACAGCTCTTTTGCAAGTGCCACCTCCTGGCTGGAAGCCAAATGACACAGTCCCTGACAACATTTGCAGTTAGAATAGCACAGTGCCCAGGAAAGAGAAAACTTGTGAGTGAACCCAGCTATCACAAGTGTCTGCATCGCCTTGGCTAATCAGAAGGTCCTGAGTCTGTCTACTTTACCAGTTCATTACTACTACAGCTGTCACTTGAGAAAGCTGACCCACTAAGGCTATTAACGAGGAATCTCACCAAGTCTATGGCACTCCGTTGCCACCTCCATTGGAGCTGGTGCTAGCAGCTGCCGCTGGGAGACTTGAGGATAGGTCACATCACTACATCCCTTGCAGACATTCCCCAACACCAGCCTGGAGTGCAGCAGCCTCACAAGGTAACTAGACCCAGAGGAGTAGCAGCATTCACAGTACTCTGACCGGCAGGGACTCCTGCTCCTAGGGAAAGGGAGAATGTACCACATTAAGAGAACACCCTGTGAGACAAAAGAATCCAGACAGCAGGCCTTGAGTCCCAGAACTTTCCACTTGCGGGAAGTTTCTTTTAGCAGAGGCACAGGTGCAGTGATGTGCTCAGCTCTACCCCAACAGTCAGGCAGTCCTGTGCTCATGAAGGGCCTTGGAGAAGGGGACTTCTCCCTCTCACCCACCCATGAAGACACAGCTGGAGCTTCTCCCACAGGAGCTTGGCATGGGCATACCTGTAGACAGCCTTTCTGGAACACTTCAGTATGACTACACCCCCACAGGTGGAGTGCCCTCCAGGTTCAGGCTTGCACAAGAGGTAGAGTCAATCTCTCTCTATGTAGAACATCAGCATTCCTGCAGATGAAAAGAGATGCGTGTCTGATCTGAATAGCTGGAACACTGGGTCAGGAGTACGAATAGGAGGTAGGTCATTTTCATGCTGGCTTGGCAAGGGAGCTGAGGTAACTCCCTCACTTCCCCCTTGAAAAGACCTCATTGTGTTTCACTGAGAGCTCCCCCAGACACCTCTGTCAAGGATGGAACCCCTGTCCACCATTGGGTATTGCATTTACCCACTTGGTTTATCCAAAGCTGGTTTTCACTCATGGATACCTCCCCTACTGACCTGAAGCCTGAACTGGTCAATCCAGATACTGAGGAAAATAAATAAATAAGAGCACACCACCGGGAAACAGGATAAACATCAAGAAACCTCTGCCATTTCAACCCCACAGGAGAGAGTGAATCTACTCACACACAGAACACATTGCTACTACAATTATCATTTAGGTATGCCATCATAGAAAGACTGTCTAAAACTAAGGAACTCATACAGAGTCATCACCATTGAAAGCACTCAGAACAAAATTAGGTTACAATAAAATACAATCATTATAATCACATCCTCAAGGGGTGGGGGAGAGTATCTGGTTAACAATCAATATAATGACTGGAACAGTACCTCATATCTCAATAGTAATGTTGTATGTGAATGTTCTATATGCTCCACTTAAAAGATAGATTGAAAGAATGGATTTTAACAATTACAAGCCGAATATCTGCTGTCTTCAAGAGACTCACCTAACATGTAAGGATTCTTATAGACTCAAGGTAAAGGGGTGGAGGTAGATATTTTACACAAAAGAAAACCAAAAGTGAGCAGGAATAGCTCTTCTTAGGTCAGCTAAAACAACTTCAAAGCAACAAAAGTAAAAAAAAAAAAAAAAAAGACAAAGGATATCGTTACATAATGATAAAAGGATCAATCTGAAAAGAAGATATTATAACCTTAAATATATATCCCCCTAACACTGGAGCTCCTAGGTTTATAAAACAGTTACTGCTAGACCTAATAAAAAAGATAGCAATGCAATAATAGAGGAAGACTTCAGTACTCCATTGTCAGTACTAGAAAGATCATCAAGGAAAAAGTCAATGAAGAAACACTGGACTTAAACTGCACTATAGAATAAATGAACCTAAGAGATATTTACAGAATATTCTACTCAAGCAATGCAGAATATGCATTCTTCTTGTCAGCACAAGAAACATTATCCAAGATAGGCCATGCAGTAGGCCACAAAACAAGTCTTAATAAATTTTTAAAAATCAAAATTATATCAAGTATCTTCTCAGACCACCATAGAATAAAAGTAGAAATCAACTCCAAGAGGAACCTCAAAACTATATAAATACATGGTAATTAGACAATCTGTTCCTGAATGATGTTGGGATTAAAAATGAAATCAAGATGAAAATTTAAAAATTATTCAAAGTGCATAAAAATTGTGACAGAAGTTATCAAAACCTCTGGGATACTGCAAAAGCAGTACTAAGAGGAAAATTTGGAGTGTGAAAAGCCTACATCAAAAAGTCTGAAAGATCACAAATTGGCAACTTAATGTCACACCTCAACGAACTAGAGAAACAAGAACAAATCAAACCCAAAACTAGCAGTATAAAAGAAATAATGAAGATCAGAGCAGAGCTAAATGAAATTGAAACAAAAAAATTACAAAAGACCAATGAAACAAAAACTTGGTTTTATGAAAAGATAAAATTGATAGAATATTAACTAGATTAACCAAAAAAGAAGAGAGAAAATTCAAATAAGCTTAATTAGAAAATAAAATGGAGACATTACAAACGATGCAACAGAAATACAAAAGATCATTTGAGACTAGTATGAGCACCTCTATACACTCAAATGAGAAAATCTAGAGGAAATAGATAAATTCTTGGAAACATACAACTCTTCTAGCTTGAACAAGGAAAAAATAGAAATCCTGAACAGACCAATAACAAGCAGTCAGATTGAATCAGTCATTTAAAAAATTACCAACAAAAACTGAGCCCAAAGCCACATGGATTAACAGCCAAACTCTACCAGATCTTCAAAAAAGAGTTGCTATAAATCCTACTGAAAATATTTCATAAGATTGAGAAAGATAAAATCCTCTCTAACTCATTCTATGAAGCCAATATCACCCTGAAACTAATGCCAGGAAAGGACATTAAAAAAAAAAAAAAACTACAGAGCAAAAAACAAAAAAAGTACATTCTGTGTGATTCTACTCACATAAAGTCTAAAGTCAACAATTAGGTTGACCCATGCAGTATTAAACTTACTCACTAACATTATTGCGAGTAGGTCTCACAATAATGTTAATAATCAGTAATGTTGACCCAATAGTATTAGATTATACAGTATTAGTAATGGCAACAATAAGTAGCTGTTGACCCATACAGTGTTAGACCTACTCACTGACATTAGAATAATGGATCAATGTTAGTGAGTAGGTCTAAAGTGTTAGACCTACTCTAGTGTCAACAATTAAGTTGACCCATACAGAAAGTATGAAACCTACTCAGTAACATTATAATAATAATATAACACCAGACTGTAAGATTTTTGGCAATGCTCTGGTTATTCTGGTGTTTTATAGCAGTGATTAATTGAGCCTTGATGAGCTCATAAGAGGATTCCGAGTTGGTTGTACTTAGGCTTGGAAGAGGATTATATTTTAGGGGGCCACATCTAGTTCAAGAGAATTAGTTTATTGAATGCTGGCTTTTTGTTTGGTTTGTTTGTTTCTGTCATTTCACATGAGAGAGGAGGCTACATATCTGAGGATAACCTCAGCTTAAGGAAGCCATCATCCCTGAAAGGTCTTTATCTTTTACACACGGCTACTCATGCAGACCCTCCCTCCCCTTCTTACTCTCTGAGGAAGCTACACTTCATCAATACTGTTTCCTCGTTATTCAATAACATGCACTTGGTATGCTCCAGAATTTTTGAACAGATTCTTCTTCATCTTGAATTCTGTGTTCGTTACAAAGAAAATTGACCAATAGTCAATTCCCCAGGTAATCCTAAAACTAGCTGTTAAACGTTCCTTTCTGAAAACTTGTCAATATATCATTGCTGCCTATTCCTAAGACATTTTCTAATAATTCTTATTAAAGCAACTTCAACAATGCTTAATAGACAAAAACAGAAGTACTAAAACATTAAAACAGAAGGCCACCAAGATCTGCATCATTAAATATAGAGTTGGAGTTCCTTCAGCAAAATATGTTTACCAAGAACATACAACGTACAAGTGTTTTGATATTTTTTAATAGATGGACTACTTTATGCTTTTATTCACAATTACTTGCATATTTTATAGATGTTGATAGAGGCATTCAACTGCATGTATACTTTTCCAAAATTAAATTTACTTCTTCCTCTGGACAGTTAGCTTCCACAGGTAATTAATCAAATGGGAGATCATTGCATTGTGAAAGTTCACTATCTATGAAAGTTTTATTTTCATAGTAATGTGAAAATGAGTCTATATATCCTTTATTGCACCAAACAGTTATGGTAGGAAATTTAAATAATGCTGAGTACACTACACATCAATAATACTACTGTGTCATTTTACTACCCATCCCAGTAAATATAGTAAATATTCCATTTTCTGCATGCTATATATTTTCCTGTAACTGGGGTAGTTACTAGAGGCCACTGCTCAGTAAATTCCAAGTACCATCTGGTCTGAGAGAAAAACACATGCCAGCCTTTACAGAATAAGCTTTTACTGATAAAGGCTTTTAAGTAGCATCTGTTTCCCATAAAAAGGAAATGGTGTTGATCCTTAATCTGTCCAATCTCAACCAATTTCACCATAAGGAATATGGCTTTCTTTTAAAGTTGGGTACTCTGGTTATAAGAAATTAGCAGTAAAGACTGCATTCCCAGTAATAGCTTGCCATAGTAGGTTGGCACTAGTGTTTCCACAGCCAAAGTCTCTAGTTTACCCAGCCCCACTGTTTCTCTCTGTCCCTCCATCCCTCCTTTCCTTCCTACCTTCTTTAATTCCTTCCCTCCTCTTTTCCTTCCTTTCTTCTTTTCTTCCCCTATTTCTTCCTTCCTTCTTTTCTTTCTTTTAAAATTTCAAATAGTTTTATTTTCTAGCTGGCCTACCTAGCACAGACAAGATTCTTGAGAAAGAATTCTTTCTAGTGACCATCAGTTAAAATTCCTTCTTATAAAAATGAGCCTCCAGAAAAGCCATCTGCACTTCGTTACCACATCTAATTTAATTCCCAGGGATCCCAAATCCCTCTTAGTATGTTGGAGCTGGTTTTAGTTAATACCGTAAATATAGTTGCTACTAACTCTTTATGCTGGAGTGCTGTTGAAGTATATAATTGGCACCCAAAATACTGATCCTCCAGAAGATTGTCAGTAGAACACGATGACTCCTAGGTGCAGTTCAATTTAATATGCATAAGACTGCCCATAATCATTCTTTTCAAAGTTTCAAAGGCAAATCCATCAGCGATATTTGATCATCATATCAAGCAATAGTTTACTCTCTTGGACCCCACTCCAATGTCCTATTTGTTTAATATTTCTTCCACATTCACATGTGATTTATTGAAAAGAGCAAAGGGGATTCCAGCCTATTAGAAATGCAGTGGTGGCACATTTTTCTTCATAGCCATACCCAGCTGAGAGTCACAATACATCCAGCTCAGCTCAAGGGTAAGACTTCTCTCCAGCCTACAACAGAACCAATACGATAAATGCAACCAACAAAATGAGATTCAAATGAAAATTTCAACCAGTTAATATAAAGGTAGGTCATCGAGAGTAATTGATGTCTTTTCAGTAAATAACCTAAACAGAGTTCTTGGCTTAATCTTGTAGCTTGGCTTCAATGCCCTTCTCCTTTCCAGTGGGAGAAAATTTTAGGATCTTCTTTCTGAGCTGGCAATTACTTGGCACTACAGAATACAGAAACTGTTAAGAGTGTTTTCGTCTTGTTCTGAGTTATTCTCTTAGGATAAAAGTGATGTGTTCATTCTCAGCATCATTACACATTTTATGCACACCTTTCTCATCTGCCACAATTCCCCCTTTGGGTTCCATTTGTTACCTATTTATTACCAGATTTTACTCCTTGGGTGTGTCTCTACTGCTTACCTACATAAGGCAAATAGCTGGAATAACCCTGCCAGGCCTTCCCCAGGAAGAAGAACTATAAATATAAGTAGTGATGGGACCACCCCACTTGTAGGCAATGGAGCGACACTTACAGCCAGTCCTACTTTATACATGAGATGGAGTCACTATCAAGTCCATTGTTTCCTTACCAGATGCAAGCCAAATTCACAGAGATTGAAATAGTATCCTCAGTGGTGATGCCTCCCTATGCTGGGATATGCTATTGTAGCCCAAACCTGATACAACTTGATCTGGCAAGATAAAAGAAAATTTTTGTTGGAAAGATAAAGTTGTGCAAGTGCATCATCAATCTTCTCTTTATCCCTACAACCATTTACCAAAATCCTTCCCAATGGTTTTTCTGCTTTAAATTCACCCAATCTGGCCAGCTAGTCCTTCATGACCTCATCATCACCAGTTTTTATCAACAGATATTTTAATTGCCCATTCCAGTTAGTTTTTTGGGGAGTGGGAAGAGCAAATATTTTTAATTAGCTACTTGGCTTTTTTTTTTTTTTTAACACAAATATACTGGAGAATCACGCAATGCTGTCAGCATCTAACACAATCCTGGGCCACAAGTCTGCACACTCCTTTCCAACTGGTCTTATGATGGCAGGACCCTTCCATCTTGCCTTCATTGTTTTCTATGACCCCTATATTATCTGCAAAATAAAGAAACATGCCATTCTTTCTTTGGTATGATTTTTTTGTTGTTGAACTGCCACTGCTGGATATATTTCCTTTCTGTGCTCTGGTTGTTTGCCTTTATTGACGGACCATCACCATGTCACCCACTCCAGCAGTGGAAAGTCTGTTCAGCTGTCCTTTGATTCCCTTTCACAGACATGATATAGAGATTTTTGCCTCCTGTGTTGTCAACACAATTGATCTTAGCTCCTATCGGAAAACCCAAGGAATTCCAGCATTTCACACTGGAGAACCCACCACATCCTTGCTTAGACATCTTGAACACTGAAAAAGGGCAGAATGACCCATTTCAGTTCTTGATCAAACTGTTGCTATATTGATGATGCAGAACTTCATAAGTCTATATGATGCTGAGTCTCTTAGCTCAGTTTTGTACATAGGCAACATGATGTGTATACTCTGATCTGAGAAAATACAACCTAGAAAACTGAGCTTATTCACATTCTGTTGTTCCACATCTTTAATAGTGTCCTAGGCCAGGGATGCCCATCCCCCAAGCCACAGACCAGTATGAGTTTGTGACCTGTTAGGGACCAGGCCACACAGCAGGAGGTGAGCAGCGGGTGAGCAAGGGAAGCTTCATTTGTATTTACAGCTGCTCCCCATTGCTCACATTACTGGCTAAGCTCTGCCTCCTGTCAGATCAGCGGTGGAATTAGATTTTCATAGGAATGTGAACCCTATTGTGAACTGCGTGTGTAAGGGATCTAGATTGTGCACTCCTTATGAGAATCCAATGTCTAATGATTTGTCACTGTCATGCATCACCCCAAGATGGGACTGTCTAATTGCATCAAAACAAGCTCAGGACTCCCACTGATTATACACTATGGTGAGTTGTATAATGATTTCTTTTTATATTATAATGTAATAATAATAGAAATAAAGTGCACAATAAATGTAATGTGCTTGAATCATCGCAAAACCACCTGACCCACCACTGGTCTGTGGAAAAATTGTCTTCCATGAAACCAGTCCTTGGTGCCAAAAATTTTGGGGACCACTGTCCTAAGACATTGCTACACCCAAAGTATAAGCAAAGTCAAAGCCTGACATTCATTTATTCTAGTCAGAACCCAGTTGAAGACACCTGGGGCTACTAGTAAGGTTTCTACATAGTCTACCTGTGGTTCTTTGCTTGCAAAGAATCTTACCAAAAGCCGTGTTTTAGAAATTCTCTATTAGCATTATGAATACTGTGTTACTACGTTAGCAGTTTCCATAAAGGAGTATGTTGTGATTCCACCCAATGTTTATAGCTTGAATGACAATATCTCTGTTTATTTCATGTACCCAAATAAAGACATCCAAGGAGTGGACCAGTATATCAGCCTTTGTATTCTAATCCCTTCTGAGCCAGCGACTAGGCTTTATTTGGTGGCCATTGACATGATCTATTTTAATTCTTCCACAACATTACTACAGATTTTCATAATTTAATTCTCCTCAAAGTGTATTCTTAATTGACTGATCATGTGGATCTCATATGCACTAAATGCAAGGGCATTAACCACAGCATGAATCAGAATAGCAAGCATTACCTCAGATGAGTCAAAATTTTCCTATACTGTCAGATATACTGCCTTCAATTTTGCCCATTTTGTGGACCTAACTTTGCCTTTAACTAAGGTTTACCATCAGCAGGGTAACACTCAGAATAGTGGATACCCTGGCTAATAACTAGGCTGGGGCATAAAGGGGACGTCTGAGATGCCTGCTGGTGAAGTTCTGTTTCTTATCTGAGTGCTAGTTTCTTGGATTTGTTAAGTTTATAAAAATGCATTGGGCCATATACATGAATCATGCACTTTTTATGTTTATACTATATTTTAATAAAAAGCTTTTTAAAAGTAATTGCTAGTAATTTTATATGTATTAATAAGACTTGAATTAAGATGGCTTAAGATTATCAAGGATGCTAACCTGAGAGAATGATAGCAACACATAAATGAAGTAATGAAGGGGTGAGTGTGTGTGTGAGAGAGAGAGCGAGAGAGACAGAGACCAAAATGGAGAGACAGCTAGAGAGAGAGAAATAGTCAACAGCTTTTAAATCCCCAGATTCAATCATTTCTGAAGCCAGTTCTATGCCCTTTCTTTGGTTTGATTACTTGATCCAATACTATAATCCTCTTTTTTATTCATATAGTTCAGGGTGAGTGTTGTCACTTGTAACTAAAATAGTCATAACTATAAAGTAATCAAGCTATAGTCTCTTTCAGTTTTAGTCTTATGGAATTCTTATGAATATCAATTACCACATTCGGTAAGTATCAAACATTAAGCAAAAATGGCTTTAGGTTAAAGAATACAACATTAAGAAGGGATTCATACAGACCAAAATCACATACTTCAGAAATAAAATCAGAAGGGAAAATTAAGATGAAAGCAGTGAATATTAGAAGATGCTGACAAATCATAAGTTTTCCAAAATCACATACACTCTCAAGTTAGACCCAAGTTTTATAAGAAATTTATTTTTTCACAGATACAGAACATAAATCCAAGAAAAATTATTATTATTTTTCACAATTATGACTTTAAATCATGCTATTTCTAGTTATTTACAAGTACTACAATGTTCTATGCATTTCTTCATCCTAGACATTAATAAAACACATCCCTTTGGTCTTAGTTACTTCTCTTTGGTCTGTGTTTTCTCCTTTCTGAATTTTAATCTTCTGTGATGTGAGGAAATTTACGTGAACCTTTCACATATCTATTTTTTTCCTTGTGCACACTTGATAATTTCCTCCCTTAGATTCCCTGAGAAAAGAAACGCAAAATATTCTTAGTGGATTATCTGAGGAAAGGCAACCAGAGGGAAGAGGAATATTGGGCCACTGGAGATCTCAACCAACGCTAATATTAGGAGCACATGTACCACGAGGAAGAGAAGGAATGGGGAAACCAAGATGGCAGAGTTAGAGCAACAAAGTTAGTAACATGAGAGTTTCCCAGCAATTTGAGTAAGAGAGAAATGGAGAGGATGTGATATTCTGAATTGATTTCCCAAGCACTAAAATAAGATTTGAGTAAACTAAACTGAAACCTCTGTCAAATCTCTAAATGGAACAGTGCAGCATGTACTATGCACAGATTGTTAATTGTTAAATTCTGTGGCCATTACATAAAAGGACATACCTCTACCTAGCAATGACCACACTGCATGAAGAGGGACTAAGATGAAGGAAAGAAACAAAAAGGTAAGTCAAAGAAAGACAGGAGCATAAGGTCCTAAGGAAGGAGCAAATAATCAAAGGTCGCATTTGATCAGGAGCAATGCTAATCCAATCCAGTTCTAGGTCCCAAGTAAAGAAACATAGTCTGAGAAAAGAGGCCAGGGATACAGCTTGGGATGTTCAGAGAGTGGAAATTACAGAGGTGGATTATTTTAAAACTTTCATCTCAAGACAAAAAGGGGAAAACATAGTGCAGATTCTCTAGTATGAACTCCAGGAAAAGAGGGAAATGCAAAGAGGGAAAAATGCATCCAGGGAGTGGGTTAAAAAGCAGAACTAATCACAGGGCAACAACCCACAAAAAGACAGAGAGCTGCCAGGTATTTGGTAGATCCAGGCAGAAAGTAGCCAACTACCTGACCGCTTCCAAGCTTCCACACCACCAAACACATCTACCTGTTCGCTCAAGAGGCAAATCCTCTAAGAAGTCATCTGCAGCCCATAGCATTCGTCTCAGAGCAGAAAGAATTAGAACATCCTTTACAGGGTCCAGCTCCCACTCAGAGGAATAATTGCTAACCACCGAGATGTCAGAAAGAGCAAATCCAAGTTTTTTTTGGACTTCCTCTAGCTGCAATACACAAATTAAAAAGACATTGCAAAACAGTGAAAAATATTATTTTATGTCAGTATAAATTACGAAAGCAATATCAAAATGTAGGAACCTGGCAATAATTTCCCATTGGAAAAAAATGGAGATCTGGTCTCACAAAGTACTCTTGAAGAACTTCACATATCAGGTTCTAATGTCACTGATAATTGTAATTTGGAATACGTGCAGTGGATTCTAAATGATTTAGAAACAAAATTTTTATGACACCTATGCTACAGTCCATAAATTTCCTGTTTCTTTTAAAAGACATTCTCTGGATAAGTAGATTTTATTAGACCAGTTTAATGTTTAATTCTTGTTTAGACTATTTTACCTCTAGAACCAAACTGCCTAGGTTCGAAATATTTATCTGTCACTGCTCAGCACTGTCAATAAATGTTGGCAAATATTTACTCTGTTTTCTTTGTTTCCTCACCTGTAAATTGCAGTAACGATAGTACCCATTTCATAGGCTTGTTATAAGGACTGAAGGACTATAAATCATGCTGCTATAAAGACACATGCACACGTATGTTTATTGCCGCACTATTCACAATAGCAAAGACTTGGAACCAACCCAAATGTCCAACAATGATAGACTGCATTAAGAAAATGTGGCACATATACACCATGGAATACTATGCAGCCATAAAAAATGATGAGTTCATGTCCTTTGTAGGGACACGGATGAAATTGGAAATCATCATTCTCAGTAAACTATCGCAAGAACAGAAAACCAAACACCGCATGTTCTCACTCATAGGTGAGAATTAAACAATGAGAACACATGGACACAGGAAGGGGAACATCACACTCTGGGACTGTTGTGGGGTGGGAGGAGGGGGGAGGGATAGCTTTAGGAGATATACCTAATGCTAAATGACGAGTTAATGGGTGCAGCACACCAGCATGGCACATGTATACATATGTAACTAACCTGCACATTGTGCACATGTACCCTAAAACTTAAAGTATAAAAATAATAAAATTTAAAAAAATCACATGACCACAAAAAAATAAAATAAAATATAGCAAAGTAAGCCCAGCTCATATTGCTAACCCACAAAATTGTGAGGTAAATAAAGGCTGTTGTTTTAAGCCAAAAAAAAAGAAAAAAGAAAATCTATCACATACCTAGTGCTCAAGAAATATTCGCTATCATTGCATTCTCTCAACTGGTGTTCCCACCTCCAGGTTCCTTTTGATTCCAATCTATTCTGTACACAGTGCCAGATTAATTTTTCTGAAGATCATAACTTTAATTAACTTTGATCATATCATTATTCTTTCAAAAACTTGCTGTGATTCCTCATAATGCTCCTAATTAAATAAAATTACTTCATGCAAATGTTCCTTGCCCATTTTATCTCCGCCTACAAAGATCCAGCCCTTCATTAACCTGAACTCCACGTTTCCCAAACACGCTGACTTTTCCTCCATTAATATATTGTCTTATGCTGAATTTGTTGGCCCTTTTTGTCTCTTCATTTTCTGAAATATTTCTTCTCCTTGAAAGCCATTTCCCAGTGCCGTTCCATTGATGAAATCTTCCCGAACCCCTTTAACACTATACTTTCCTTCTCTAAACTTTTAAAGCACTTTATTTTTCATTGTTTCATGACATTTATCACACTCAGTCATACATAATCTCTTGTCAACTTTTTCTTATCGCACACTCCCATCCCCTCACCCCTATTTATAAAATTGTAAAATTTTTAGTGCAGGGGAAATTTTTTCATGATTTGTGTAGCTGATAAGAGAGTATCACACTGGCTCAATCTTAAAGATACTATCAATAAACATTTATTGAATTAAATATAGTTGAATTAAATTGTAATAAATGAACTTACCCATGTCAGTGTAAAGATAGAGAGTTAGCCTTCTGTATCTGTGGGTTCTGCATCTGTGAGTTCAACTAAGGCTCAAAAAAAATTGAAAAAAAATGGCCGGGTGTAGGGACTCATGCCTTAATCCCAGAACTTTGGGGGACCGAGACGAGCAGATCACCTGAGGTCAGGAGTTTGAGACCAGCCTGGCCAACATGGTGAAACCTCATCTCTACAAAAATACAAAAAAGATTAGCCAGGCGTGGTGGCACGTGCCTATAATCCCAGCTGCTGAGAGACGGAGGCAGGAGAATCACTTGAACCCAGGAGGTGGAGGTTGCAGTGAGCTGAAATCATGCCATTGCACTCCAGCCTGGGCAACAGAAACTCTATCTCAAAAAAATAAAATTTGAAAAAATATTTCATCTGTACTGAACATGTACAGGTTATTTTCTTGTCATTAATAATTAAAAATAGAGTAGAACAACTATTTACAAAGTATTTAATTTGGGTTAGGTATTATAAGTAATCTAGATATTATTTAAAGTATACCAACGGATGTGCATAGGTTATATGCAAATACAAATACTATGCCAGTGAGCATCCACATATTTTGGTAACAATGCAAAGTCCTGGAACTAATCCCCTGCAAATACCAAGGAACAACTGTACTTAATTTTTAAATCTTGGGAAATGGGCCCTATTTAAGTAATTTTTGTAATTCTTCTTAAACCCAGTAGCTGCTTGTTTTTATTTTTATACACACTAGTATGTGATTGTAGTAACATATCCCAGAAAATGTGTTTACGAAGGGCATCATTCATTACCTTGGACCTCACAGGCACACATCTCTCTATTTCTATAAGGTCACCTTTTGTAATCAGATCCATGCTATCCACATGAGTGAGCAAAGCCACATGTACCACACCTACACCAAACAGAATTTTTTAAATCATTTTAGAGAGCATCAGTATCTTCAAGTTACTTAACTATCAATTATGTAATAGGCAACCTATGGAACAATTTCAGATTTGGAAAGATCCCCCACACCCTGGTCACCCTCATCTCCCCAAAAAACTCCCCTGGACTACTTATTAGTATCTGGAATTTCTCTGACATGGGGAGTCACCTTCATTGATTTCCATGATAACAAATGAGGCCTCAAATGAAACCACCTCTTGGAAGAGGTAACTAAAATTTATGCTGCAATATTGCTGATTGATTTCATATTCTGTCCAGAAGTTGTGTTTTGACAGAGACTAAAGACCAAAGGGCTCTAATAAACAAGATGGGGGAGAAGAATCCTCAAGAAAGAGACAGAATGTGTCAAAGCATCACAAGTAAACTTCCCTTATTTCACAACACTAGCAATCATCTCTCTGCACATCTCCTCTTTGCAAAGTTTTAAATTTCAAAAAGCAGGTAAGCTGATCACTCTCTGATTCAAAACTAGGAACAGTGATAAACTGGCTCTTACTCACTCAAAGTGGATATGACAAGAAAAGCCAGAATGGGTCACCCTAAATCCCTGATCCTGGTTACCTTCCCCAAACTCTTTACCTCTCCCTACCAAATATCTTAACTTCCTGTTTCTTTTCCTTTCTGAATTGTTTCTGCTTCATTTTCTAATTCTTAAAGTTCAAGGCCCAATCTTGGTCAATAAATTCATGCCAGGATACAGGGGTAGCTTGTAGTTCAGATTGTACTACCCTTCATATATACATTAATTTGTTTTAATTCTTAACAAAAAAAGTCTCTAAGAAATACTATTATTATACTAGTTTTATTGATTAGAGAATTGAGGCACAGAGAGTTTAAGTTACATGCACAAAGTCATATAGCTAATGAATGCTCAATTTCATTGAAGCATCCTGGTAGGCTAGGGAAGATTGAAATACGCAATGACTTAAGTTCTTTACACTGTCAAAAAAACATTCTAAAATACAGTCTAGTCAATTACCCTTAGTAGCAAAGTGGAATGAGACTCACCAGCGTTTATCAACTCCCTTCGAATTCTTTTGATCTTTACTATCATCTGAGAGGAGAAGCGTTCAATAGAGCTGGCATCAAATACAAATGCCACACAATGAATTCTGTCCTTCAGCAATGGGGAATCAATGTAGTCATGATGACTTAATTTGATTGATTCCATGGGATTAAACTGTAAGGTAGACATAAAGCAACATATTAAGTCAACAAATATTTATGAGCACAAACTATGTACCAGGCACTGTGCAAGTGAACCAAATGGTAAACAAAACAGAAAAATCTCTAATAGTATGAGGCTAACAATCTTGGTAGAGAAGACAGGCATTATGCAAGTAAGCTAGCAGTCCTTTCACCTAGTCAAGTAAGGCCTCTGTGAGGGAAGGACATGTAATCTGAGAGCTGAAATAGCAGGAGTTAGTCTGCCAAAGAGGATAAGGATATGGCTGGAAGTGTTCTAGATAAGAGAGGCAATCTGCCCACAGATGGAAGTAAGAGCATTCAGAAAAAAAAGCTGGTACCATCAAGCAGAGCGCAACGAGGGAAGGGGTTCAAGGTGAGATGACTTTACTCTTCAGCCAGCACTTTCTCTGTTGGGAATCTGTCCCACTGACATACTGACAAAAATGCAAAATGATATATGCAAAGGTTATTAACTGCTGGAACATTTGTAGCAGAAAAATGCCATGTGAATTAAACAATGTCTGATATGTCAATATAACATAGTTTTCTACCACTTCTCCAAGAATGGAGTAGCTGCAAATTTATACGTACTTTGTTATATATTTTAAAAGGCAAGTAAAATATAAATTTTGTATGGTTACTAATGGGAAGGGGGAGAAATTTATTTGAAGGGGCAGAGAAGGAAGATAGATTATTTGAATATACATTATTTTGTAGACTTGATCTTTGAACCACATAAATGCTAAACATAAATATAAAACCAAATTAACTTAAAAAATCAATTCCTAAATTTAATTGAATTAGTGAACTGTTGTGGTTATAATACAGGAATAAACTATTTTGATTGACTTTAAAATACAATAATTTGTATACCCCTCCAAGGACACATGATACAACCTAAACATACTATAAAAATCTACTAAAATGTTTTAATTGTTTCCAGTTTTGATTGTGATTATATGAAATGATATTAAGTGTGATTATGATGAGATTGTTCATGGTACTGATAGAGCTTTTATACTGAGGCTACTATAGATGTTTATATAAGATAAAGGAAATGAGTTGTGACATGATATTCTGTTACCTGCAGTGTTTTTGAGAATGAGAATTATCAGTTTGGGAGAAAGCAGATATACAAGTGATAGAAAAGAGAGTAAGTAAAAACTTTCCAGTACTGAATTTGAACAAGAAGTTTTTGTATAAGTTTATAATTTATTTTTTCATGAAAATGTATATTACTTAACTCTGCTCACTAAAAAAGTCAAGAAACAATGACCAACCAAGTAGCTATGAACATTTCTAATGCCCCACACCAGGACTACTTGAAGAAATAGCTGTTTTAAAAGCTGTGGCAAGAATAAAAGAATATAAAAAAGACTTTTAGGTTCATGTCAAAAGGACTCAGGATCCAAATTGTAGAGGCTCTCACCGGTACAAGATGGTACATTTTACATCAGTATGGAGAAAACCTACAATGGATTGAAACACACAAGATATGTTCAATTCATCTTGAATTCTTAATAACAATAAAATAATATATTGACCCTATTGGCAAAGGTGAAGGAGATGTTATTATTTCAAAGTCTTGCAAAAAGGCAAAAAATTCAAGCATATATCCTGTTGTTCTTTTTAAACTGTGCCACTGGGTAATCAAAGAATGGATGAGGGTAAGCTTCCTTTCATATGTGAAATGGTGAAAGAATAATATAGAATGTCACTATTTTCACACCTTAACAAATAAATGGATCTAGGAATTAAACATTGATTAATACCAGTATTAGAAAAGGGATAAATCCCCATATTGTGCATGGTTTCATAGAATACAACACAATCTATGAAGTAGAACCTGAACTGGAACACACTTTAGATTCAACTCTCAATAATCAGGACACACAGAAAACAGAGGACCGTGTAAAACTACCCCAAGGGATGCAAATAATGGAGTTCGGATTACATAGAAGTCTACAAAACAACTAGATTTCTTAAGAAACAAATGATAAGGAAAAAGAAAGGGATATATAGTCAGAACATACAATCAAAGAGACTGAATAGATCTATTTGAATGTTTTTCAAACAAACTTAAAGATGTATATTTATAAAGCAATTAGAAATTTGAACATTGAGTTGTATTTGATAATTTATGGAACGACTGTAAATTTTAGGCGGGATAAGAGTATTATGGCTATGTTTAAGGAGAAATATATATGCTCCTATTTATATAGTTATATGTATATTCAATATTGAATGAAATGTTATGATTTCTTGGGTTTGCTTCAAAATAATACGAGAGAAGAGAAAGTGGGTAGATATAGATAAAACGAGATTGTCTGTGAGTCAAAAATTTTTGAAGCTGAGTACATGGGAATCCATTAAACTACTTTGTATATTTTAAAATTCTCTATGATAAAAAGTTTGTATTTAAAAAAGGATATTTAAAAATAAACAGCATTTACAAGATAACTCTATACTAAAGAATGAAAAAATCTTGCATAAATAGAAAAACAAAACTTGCTGTGTTTTTTAATAGGCACACGAGATATGTAAAGATGTCAATCAATTTTCAGTATAAAGTGTAAATATAATTTCAATCTAAACAACAAGAAATCAAACACAAATGATCAAACAAAGAACAAAAAACCTCACTTGAAAAGGCCTATGTATGAAAATTGCCAAGAAAAACAAATAGAAGTAATAAAAAATGAATGTGATTTGTCTGGTAACTTATCAAGCCATAATTGATTACTATGGTAATTAAAACAATTAGATAATATAGTAATTAAAATGCTATCATGAAATAATAGATCACTACATCAATAGAAAAAACTAGACAATACAAAAACTGACCCAAATATTTCATAATGGAAAGATTCAAAAGGCATTCGGTGAAAGATGCTGGCATCATTAACTACCATTTGGAACAAAGTAAACTTAATGATTAATTCAAGATCTGAATGTTCATTAAAAGACTAAAAGTTTAAAAAATATATACTGAGATGGTTCTTTGATCTCCCCTTCCTCTTGCCTGGATCACTGACAGTGCTCAGTGTTTTTTCACATAAAAACGACAGCCATACATCTCAGTCAGGTAGGGCTGCTATGACACATTATACAGATTGGGTGGCTTAAACAACAAACATTTATTTCTCACAGTTCTGGAGGCTGGGAATTTCAAGATCAAGGTGCCAGAAGATTCAATTTCTGGTCAGGGTCCTCTTCCTGGTTTATAGAGAGTCACCTTCAGGCTATATCTTCACATGACAGAAAGAGATCATCTTTCTTATGTATAAAAGAGCACTAATCCCATTCATGAGGTCTCTATCTTCGTGACCTAATTACCTCCCAAAGTCGCTACCTCCAAATACCATCACATTGAGGACTAGGGACTTCAACATATAAATTTGGGGGAGGCATGTCTTAACAGCCCACACTGAGGGCCTCAAAGAGTCGGAAGGATCTCTGAAGTTAATAACTTCAGATAGCTGCCACACTGGTCCCAAGCTGCCTGCCTTCAGACTTTCTCTTACATAAGAAAAATTATCTGCATGGGTAAGTTGATGCAGTTGGATTTCTGTTTCACATAGCTGAAAGCAATGGAAAGTGGAGTAGCTGTTACGATAGCCGTGATGGAAGAGCCCTCGAGATGTTTTTATTCTTTTTGAAAAAAAAAATCGAAAAGGGACAAAGGATCTTGAGCAAGTATAGTTTAAGAAGATAAATGCTGATACATTTGTACAAAAATAAGCATTTTAAATATCAGTTATAATTTCTCATTAGTCAAATATTACCTGGTATCTATCACGAATGTTACCATTCAAGATGTAGAGTATGTCATCCCTGCACAGGCCGCCTTCTTTCTCACTCAGCCCTAGTGAGTCACACAGAATAAATGGCAGGTATTTGCCATTTTTCCCGTCTCTAATAGAGTATGTCCTATACTGTAGAGGGGAGAAAAGCAATTTTAAAGTTTCATTTTTTATTATAAATTGAGATGAAGTCTATATGTAATAAAGTTGATCTGCAAAAGGCTTTTGAAATATAATTGATTTGAACAGAGAATCAAAGGCTAGGTGGCCTCAAATGTGCTTACCTTCTCAGATATCCCAGTTGTATTAGTGCCCACCAAAGCCTGATGCGTTACATGCCCTTGGAAAATAGACCTCACTGAGTTGAAAAAGCTGGACTTCCCAGCTCCAATTGGACCCAGCAGCAGAATTCGTATTTGTTGAACCAGGGATCCATATGGTTCATAAGTTCTCAAGGCAGACAGTAAGCTCTTCCTGAGCCTGTTTAGACATGACTGTTTTTAACAATTGACTGAGGTTAGGTCGCAAAACCTTATTATACATTTTCCGAGAATTCATTTTTTTCATAGATATTATTTTTGATTAGCAATTTGCCTTCTTACATGAAAGACATGAGACGAACCTATCTGAAATCCTATTGCAAAAAGAACAAAAAGCAAAAATAATACACAACTAAAGCCAGGCATAAAATCTTTCAGATTTAAATTACTAGACCGTATAAATCTAAGGATAAGTAATAGCAGTATTAAACATAAAGATCAATTATTTAAGACTAAACTTCAGAAGTCATATATATTGTGTTACATATATATAAGTCACAATATATATAAGTCACAATATATATGACTTCTGAAGTTCATGAAAGTGACAATTTCTAACATGTTCTTGAAGTTCATGGTAGGTTTTCTCCACCCACCAACCACTTCTTCTACAGCAACTCTCTAGAGTAGTTGAAATATTAACTGCAAGAATTCTAAGCAAAACACAGACACACAAACAAGTAACTATTTTTCTTCAAGTATATAACATTAAAAATTCATTTCCTCTACTCAGTGTCCTTTTTAACATTAATATTATCAAATATTTTATGATTATAAATACAGTTTGTTCTTGATGATCCACAAGTTATGTGTGATAATATGTGTTGCCAATTATATTGATGAGACCTATCATAGAATAAGTCAAAGATAATTAAGAGAGTAATAGAATCTTAAAAACATTGACTTACTCAATGACCCCTTTTATCTTTCTTTCATCCAGTGAGTCTGGGGAAATAATCAAAGAATAAGGTAGATTAGAAGTTGTCGAATAATTGGCTGAATGAATGAATGAGTATCAGTGAATCCACTAGGGACAAATACAAAAATAGCTTTTCCATGAGAATAGTCCTGTATGGTGAAAAGGGAACAATTTTATAGAGCAAATTCTGATAAATCTCTTTAACATCATCTCATTTGAAGAGGCTAGGGCTAGAGGTAAGGTAGACCCTCTGTACTATCAACAGATCTCTTCTCATTCAATTACTCAACAGTAGTGTGTAACTTACTCCGACATGGGAATTGAGGGTGTGGGTATTTTCTAAATAAAAGGAGCAAGGCCTAGAGATGTGGGAATGTCTAATATGGAAATGTGGAAATGTCTAATAAGACATTTTCCCCTTCATAATCCAATAGGTCTGAGAGGAATAATGTGCAGAGACACACAAACAGAAAACACAGGCACTAGATTTTCTCTACAACCTGCTATTAACAATTGGAACTCCAGAAACTTCCAGCTCACTTAATTTTATTCCTGCCCCCAGAAGAGAAGATGAGACTCATGCCTACCCAACCAGAGCGCAGTAAATTGTTCAGGGGTAAGCAGAGGATTTCATTCAGATCAATAAGGCACAGGCTCAGAATTATTTTTTCTTGGAAAGACATTTTTATGGTGAATTTAAAACAGAAAGGATAAGGATAAGCGATGCTACCAATTCTCTCAATTACAAAAGAAGAATATCATGTAGAACATTTATAAACATGGCCATATGTATGGCAACAAAGTAAACAATAAATTACCAATAGTAGAAATTATGAAAACTTCACTCAATGTCTATAATGTAATAAGACTAGCAAAGTGCAAGTACAAACAAATGGAAAAGCAGCCTCCTGGGAGTTTAAAAAGCACTGTCTTAAATAACTTTAATACCCAAAAGGAAATAAAAACCACAATTATAAATATATAGGAAATAGCAATATGAACCTTTATGTCAATGTTGTGATAAAATCCCATTTCATTAATGACAAGAAAGAAGGAAAACGTTGAAAATGGAAAATAGAATAAAAAAGAATAAACAAACAAACCTTAGGAATATAAAGAGAAATGATAAAATATAAAACCAAATTTTAAAACGTGAAGAAAGGATAAATTAATATAGTAATTGATTATTTTAAAATGTAAAATAAATAAATTATTATCTTGTTTTATCAAAGAAAGACAAATTTGCTAAATGTCATACCACCACTCATATACCAAAATAGTTACATAATCTAAAAATAAAACAAAATGCTGAAAAAGATTTGGAGTGACAGAGACCCTTGTACACTACTTATAGTTGTAGAAATTGATATAAAACTATGTTTGGAAATTTCATCAGTGTCAACTGAAGATGAACATATACATACCCTATGATCCAGCAATTTCATTGTATTTTCTTCAAAGAACAATTATATGTGTCAACCAAAAGATATGTACAATAATATTTATAGCAGTATTATTTGTAATAGCCCCAAACTGGAAAACACAAATGTCCACCAGTGATGATTGGATAAAATACTGTGCAGGGTGCACCACAATGGAATACTATGTGAATGAAAAGGAACAAACTATTGCTACGTACAAAAATAAGGATGAATCACTAGGAAGGTAGGAGCTAAAGCAGCTAGACAGATACATTCACTCACTTTACCAGGGAACACTCTCAGGGAAAAAAGGAAGACAACTGACCGAGTCTAATTTTCTAATAAATATGCTAGTAATTTTATGTCCTGGTAAATAGACTACATCTCTTGAACGTCCTTAACAGGATACCTGTGGCTAAGAATTACTTAGTAAATAAATCTAGATTCCAGCCGGGCACAGTGGCTCACGCCTGTTATCCCAGCACTTAGGGAGGCCAAGATAAGAGGATTACGAGGTCAGGAGTTTGAGACCAGCCTGGCCAGCTCGGTGAAACCCTGTCTCTACTAAAAATACAAAAAATTAGCTGGGGATGGTGGTGCCCACCTGTAATCCCAGCTACTCAGGAGGCTGAGGCAGGAGAATTGCTTGATCCCGAGAGGCAGAAGTTGCAGTGAGCCGAGATCGCGCTACTGCACTCCAGCCTGGGTGACAGAGACTCTGTCTCAAAAAAAAAAAAAAAAAAAAAAAAATCCAGATTCCATGGATTAAGGGGGCATGCTTGCCTGCCTTGAAAATGTCGTGGAAGCTGGTGTATAGTTTTTCAATATGTAAAGTGGCCCATAAACTTCACTTAAAACCCCTGCCTATTTTTCTGGCCCTTAAAGCATATGTCCAATGTGGAAAGAAAAGATTTAGGGAGCCACACAGAATATCTAAGTACTCTTTCTGCCTTTTCTTAGATTTCTGATTGCCCCATCTTTGAAATTACTAATACAGCAATATTAGATATTATGCTAAGTGAAATAAGCCAGACACAAAAGGACAAATACTACATAATCCCACTTATATGAGGAATCTAAAATAGTCAAATTCATAAAAGCAGAGTTAGAATGGTGGTTTGCCAGGGACTGTGGGAAGGAGGAAAGGAGGATACATTTGTCAAAGGGCGTAAAGTTTTACTTATACAAGACAGTCAAGTCCCAGAGATCTACTGTACAGCATAGTACCTACAGCAACAATACCATATGGCAAGGGTCCCCAACACCCGGGGCCACGGAGCCGTGGCTGTCTGTGGCCAGTTCGGATCCAGGCCACAGAGCAGGATGTGAGCGGCTGGCGAGTGAAGCTTCATCTGTATTTACAGCTGTTCCCCATTGCTCATATTACAGCCTGAACTCTGCTTCCTGTCAGATCAGTGGCGGAATTAGATTCTCATAGGAGCGCAAACCATATTATGAACTGTGCATGAGGGATCTAGGCTGCATGCTCCTTATGATAATCTAATGCTTGATGATTCACTGTCTCCCATCACCCCCAAGATGGGACCATTTAGTTGCAGGAAAATAAGCTCAGGGTTCCTGCTGATTCTACATTACAATGAGTTGTATAATTATTTCATTGTATATTACAACATAGTAACAATAGAAATAAAGTGCACAATAAATGTAATGCACTTGAAACCATCCCCCCACCACCAGTCTGTGGAAAAATTGTCTTTCACGAAACTGGTCCCTCATGCCAAAAAGGTTGGTGACCACTGCTGGTATACGGTAAGTCGTCACTTAACATCATCATGGATTCTTGGAAACTGTAATTTTAAGCAAAACAACATACAGCATGTCCTTGAATAATGACTTTCTTCCATAATGATGGGGGAAATAAATTGGTTTCCTTCTAAGTTTTTTCACTTAAGTCACAGTTTCCAAGAACTTATAGTCCACATTAACAGAAGATTTACTGTACTTAAAATGTGCTAAGAGGATAAATCTTATGTTAAGTGTTCTTATCATAAATATACATTTTATTGACCATGGTTGTCTCTTAGCAAACAATCTGTATCCAGGTTTCAGTCTGAACCATCCAAATTATTGACAAGTGAAAAGTTCATTTTTCCTTAAAGAGATGAATTGGTTCAAACCTACCAAACATGCAAGGGAGAACTCTATACAGGATTATCTAATTAAACCTACCTTCGCATCGAAAAACTTCACAATCCTGAATAGAGATAGTATACTTGTGAGCAAGTCCAAGATTTTCCATTGTCTTTAAGTCCGTAATCACTTTTCTATTTCTTACATCTATCTGGAAATTAGCTGGGGAGTTATATTTTGTAACACCATAACAAAACAGTGTTTCTGGTGTATATAGTCCTAGTTTCCATTCTGAAATTTTAGTCTCTTGAAGTGCAAAAAGGATGACGGAAGCATACTTTCTTTCCTGGTAACTCTCTTCTGCATATGCTCCAATAATATGATCTTCACTATAAATCACTGTTAGAGTAGGCCCTTGATTACAACATCTGTCAAGCAAAACTCCATTACAGAATCCATGGGCACTACCCTTATAGAGAAGGCTAAGCCGCTTTCCTCCAAGATGATTTTGCAGGATCTTTTCATGCAACCATGTCAAACGAGTTGTCACTGCCATGCTTCTTGATCTAGTGGCAAATCAGATATATTTTCCATTAAATATTAAAAAACAGATAATATGTAGTTATAAAATTTGCATTTATCCCTCCTATATACTCTACATAACACAAAAAATGACAAAGGATGAACAGAAAGCAAAAAAAATCATTAGCTAATTTTTTTACTATAAATTATTGTTTTTTAAATTAAAACAAAAACAGAGATTGGCAAGTGACACTGTCACCTGAGAGAGACAGAGAGAGACTAATTCTAGCTAGGAAAAATGAAAAGCAGAAAGACATTTACCTGTTGTGCTATCTGTAGTATCAGCTAGAGCTGAGGGTAACTGCTCTGCCTGGATAGCTAGGCAGGCACAAAATGGAAGAAGGAAATTATTCAGCAGCCTTGAAGCTTCAAAGACTCAGAGAAAGGAAACTGAAACTCAGTGTGCCCAGCCCACTTGACAGCATGCCAACTTCTCTCAACAAAGGAGCATGAGCTGATCCAGCTTTTAGACAGTAAATTTATATAAAAAAAATTATTGAAAGAATCAAGGAATTGAAGTCAGAGGGAAGAAAACATAACAGCTCACTGACTTTTAAAAGATCTTTTTATTTAAGGAAAATGAAACCAATTTCTGTATATGGACATACAAAAAGTATTACATATTCTACCTCTAGAATATGTATCTCAAATTCATTTACATCTCTTAATCCCTGCTATCAATTAATTCTACTGTAGCATAGTTCCTTATGTAGAATGTTATTTTAGCCTCCAAATTTGTTCCTCTGCTTTTCTGCTTGCCTCCTTTCTCCTGACCACAGGAAAATGAGGAGACTTCATTTATAAGATATAAAACAACCTATGTCAATTTCACAATAAAGCCCCTTCTCTAACTTCACATTGCTAAGGACCATAAATTAGTGTCCTATAGGCAGAATTCAATCTGCACATTTTTTTTGTAGGGCCAATGTAATGTCTTTATAGTTTTTAATTTTTGAACGTGAATGCTTTTATATCATTGGGCATCCACTCTCCAGTCCTCGTTTGTCCCCTCTTGCTTTATACCTGACTGGTTCCAAAAAATTTAAATTACCTGCCTGCCCTAAATAGGTTTTATTTAATTTTCTGGCCCTATTAAAAACAATAGCACCATCAAATAAAAATATTTTAAGCAGCTTATGGGGTATTATATACTTGGCTTTAAAAATTATATTATTATAGACATTATTTGCAAGACAATTTACATGTATCTCGTGTGTTTATTTTAGTAACTTTATGATGAAGACACCAATATTATTGTCACTTTTCAAGTAAATAAACAGAGTTTTGGAGTATTAAGTGAGAAAAAGAGAAGGAATAGGAGTGATGTGGGAAGAAATCTCCTGCTTTAGAAAACATAATCAGGAAAGGTCTATCTAATGAGATGTCATTGGAGAAGTGTCCTGAATGGAGTGAGAGGGAGTACCATGGAAATATCTAGGAAAAGAGCTTTATAAGCAGAGAGAATGGCAAGGATAATCACCCCTGGGGCAGCTTTTTGAAGTAAGGAGGTCAGTATGGTTGGTGCAGAGTTAAGTTTGGGGGAGAATGGCAGTAAACAGGAGAATGCAGGGACCAGGTGGAGATAATTGAATCATGGGGGCAGTTCTCATCATAGTGAGTTAGTTGTTACAAGATGTGATGGTTTTATAAAAGGCTTCCCCTTTCTCTGGGCACTCATTTCTCTCTCCTGCTGCCATGTGAAGAAGGACATGTTTGCTTCCCTTTCCGACATGATTGTAAGCTTCCTGAGGCCTCCTCAGCCCTGTGGAACTGTGAGTCAATTAAACCTCTTTCTTTTATAAATTACCCAGTCTCAGGCATTTCTTTATAGCAGTGTGAGGACAGACTAATACAGTAAATTGCTACAGAGGGAGTGGGGCACTGCTATAAGGATACCCAAAAATGTGGAAGCAACTTTGGAACTGAGTAACCAGCAGAGGCTGGGACAGTTTAGAGGACTCAGAAGAAGACAGAAAAATGTGGGAACGTTTGGAACTTCCTAGAGACTTGTTGAGTGGCTTTGAACAAAATGCTGATAGTGATATGGACAATAAAGTTTAGGCTGAGGAGGTCTCAGATGGAGATGAGAAACTTGTTGGGAACTGGAGCAAAAGTGACTCTTGCTGTTCTTTAGCAAAGAGACTGGCAGCATTTTGCCCCTGCCCTAGAGATTTATGGAACTTTAAACCTGAGAAAGATGATTTTATGTATCTGGCAGAAGAAATTTCTAAGCAGCAAAGCATTCAAGAGAAAGCAGAGCATGAAAGTTCAAAAATTCACAGGCTGGCAATAGGATAGAAAAGAAAACCCTATTTTCTGGGGAGAAATTCAAACTAGCAGCAGAAGTTTGCATACATAACAAGAAATTGAATGTTAATCACCAAGACAATGGGAAAAATGTCTCAAGGGCATGTCAGAGAGCTTATGGCAGGCCCTTCTATCACAGGTCTAGAGGCCTAGGAGGGAAAAAATGGTTTCCTGGGCTGGGTCCAGGGTCCCACTACTGTGTGTAGCCTCAGGACTCTGTCACAGCCACTCCGGCCATGGCTAAACGGGGCCAAGGTACAGCTCAGGACATTGCTTCGGATGGTGCAAACCCCCAGCCTTGGCAGCTTCCATAAGGTCTTGGTCCTGTGGGTACAGAGAGAACAAGAATAAGGTTTGGGAACTTCTGCCTAGATTTCAGAGGAGATATGGAAACACCTGGATGTCCAGGTAGAAGTCTGCTGCAAGGTCAGAGCCCTCATAGAGAACCTCTGCTAGGGCAATGTGGAAGGGAAATGTGGGATCAAAGCCCCCACACAGAGTCCCCTCTGGGGCACTGCCTAGTGGAGCTGTGAGAAGAGAGCCACTGTCCTTCATTCCCCAGAATGGTAGATACACTGACAGCTTGCACTGTGTGCCTAGAAAAGCTGCAGAAACTCAATGCCAGCTGTGAAAGCAGCTTGGGTGGGGCTGCTGTATCCTGCAAAGCCACAGGGACAGAGCTTCCCGAAGCCTTCAGAGCCCACCTATTGCATCAGCGTGACCTGGATGTAATACATAGATTCAAAGGAGATCATTTCAGATCTTTAAGCTCTGACTGTCCAACTGGATTTCAGACCTGCATGGGGCGTGTAGCTCCTTTGTTTTGGCCGATTTCTCCCATTTGGAATGGATGCATTTACCCAATGTCTGTACCCGCACTGTATCTAGGAAGTAACTAACTTGCTTTTGATTTTACAGGCTCACAGGCAGAAGGGACTTGCCTTGTCACCAATGAGATTTTGGACTGTAGACTTTTGAGTTAATGCTGAAAATAGTTAATATTTGTGGGGACTGTTGGGAAGGCTTGATTGTGTTTTGAAATGTGAGGACATGAGATTTGGGAAAGGGTCAGGGGTGGAATGATATGGTTTGGCTGTGTCCCTACCTAAATTTCATCTTGAATTTTAGTTCCCTTAATCCCCATTTGTTGTAGGAGGGACCAGGTGGAAATAATTAAATCACGGAGACAGTTTCTCCCATCCTGTTCTTGTCATAGTGAGTTAATTCTCATGAGATCTGATGGTTTTATAAGGGGCTCCCCTCTTTGATAGGCACTCATTTTTCTCTCCTGCCACCACGTGAAGAAGAAAATGTTTGCTTCCCTTTCCACTATGATTGTGAGTTTCTTGAGGCTTCCCAGCTCTGTGGAACTGTGAGTCAAATTAAAACTCTTTCCTTTATAAATTACCCAGTCTTGGGCAGTTCTTTATAGCAGCATGAGAACGGACTAATACAGTGTCCATTTGATATGTCTATAGTTCTATCATGCACATGAATCACTTTTTTTCTCTCTCTCTCTCTCTGACCTTCTTGGCCATGGGAATTTGATAATCCCTTCTCTATAAATCTAACACTCATCATCTATCTGTTAGAAAAGGGTCTCATATACTCAAAGCACCATAAATGAATTTATCTTGGTAAGCTTATTTAAATTGTAGCAATCCATTCACATATTAATTCCTTCTTTACCACTTTATCAAAACAGAAGACAAATGAGCTCAGTGGTTTGGACATATGCTTCTTTGCATTTATTTTAAAAATCTGACAGGTATTGTCATGGAATGTGTAAAAGAAATCAATTTTTAAAAATGAAAAAAATATTTACACATAATTGTTTAGCACAGCTTGTTACTCAACCTTCCCACCTCTACCCCGTGCCCTCAATTTTTGTAATTTTGCTTACACTGCACTTCCTGTCCTGGAGCCTGAAACAGTCTGAGTCTATTTGTTTGAATTGTTTTGAGGAAGGAAGTGGGATTGGGGGAGGGTAAAGCTGAATATTGACTGTACTTCTACATCTATGATCTCACTGGCCCATTTTCTCCAACATCAGAGAAAGATTTTGCAAGGGTTTACAACTGGTATGGAAGTTTTTATCTTCCTTACATTGATGGTAAAAATCAGATCTATTTAATCTACTGTCCTCCACAAATTGGTCCATAGACTCATCAGATTAGGAATGGGATTTGAGGGCTTCCAAATTCCCATGGCTTTTGGTGGCAGGACTCCATGAAGACTTTGATCAGCCTTGCCATCTTGTGGGTACCTTAGCATTAGATTGAGTTATGTTGCTAGGAGATGATTATTCATCAGCTGATCATTAAGCATATGGGGCTTACTTGGCTCCCCCTATCAATTTGCTTCAAAATAAATTAATTGTGGACCTGTCTTGTTTTATGAAAAAGCAATGTGATAGTCTTTAGATTTATCTTTCTAAACAAGACACAAGTTTACACATTACCCAGCACAGTAACCCCTCTTGGTATTGTTGACCTCAAAGGAAGAAGTGTAGGAAAAACTGATATAAGTAGAGAGTTTATTTGGGCCAAGCATGGGGGTTACAACCCAAATGCATGGAGACAAGTTGCCCTGAACAATACGCATTCTTATTAGCAACAGTTACAAGTAGGTTTTTAAAGAAAAAGAAGAGGCAGTTCCTAAGTTATTTACCATGAGTTTACATTAAAACAGCATAAGCTATCAATTGGCTATAAATTGTTCTCTGTATCAAATTCCAGGAACATGAATATAATGGGCAAGGCAGCTAGTCGGGAACAAAACGACTTTAAACAATTGCCCCCAGCTATGGTTGTGGAGGGGCAGTGTGGCACACGGGAAGCAAGACTAAAGGAACATACTTATATCTCTCTGGGCCTGCATACCTCATAAAATTCAAACTGCTCTATTTTTCTTTTCTCTATATTTTATTGAGGTAGATGCTGGGTGAGTTTGCACAAAGCTACAAATTTCTGTCGGAAACAGTCACTTTCTAATGCAACAACCTAACCTACCCATTCACACCACAAAGGCTCTAGCACTGACATTTCAACTGTCTCCACAACATCACTCTCACTTTACGATGATATTCTACCTCCCAACACACTTATAGTTCATCTGCTATACTCCTTAGCACTATTTTTCTAAGAAGAATTTAGTATCTTTGACTGAGCTGTACATCTTGCTTAACTGTAAAGAATGTAAAGTTTCAAAAATCCTGAATGACCTCTAAAATGTAGCGAAATGATAATTCCCACTACCCCTCAGGGTGGTAGAAAAAGATCAGGGAAATCCACAAAACGGAAAATATCCTCCCAGGCAAAAGATGTTTCCCCCTTTTTGATGCCTCCTCACTAATATTTCCTAACCTAAATTCCAAATGTGTATTTAACTCCATTTGATGTTTAAGTGTTTCCAAAGCAATATAGAGCCAGGGGATAACAAGTTGTGGTATCATTTTGTTAATACTGTCCATTTTAGCACAAAAAGGATAACTTAGCATCAACATTTATGCTCCTAAAGGATGTTGGATCAAATGAAATGTTCCTCATTGTTTCTCTCTCTTGATCTCTCCTTTACTCCTTCTCTTCCTTGCAGGATCTCCATCTCCTTCATAAGGGCACTCTGTGTTACCCCTTTAAACAAAATAAAGAAGTCCTACATTCTGCCCAGATTTTTTTCAGGCTCCACCAAAGGGATGGGTGAATTATGGCCCAAAAGTTGGTGAGGATGATGGTGAACCTTCAGTTACCTTCAGTCCCCCAACCAACAATGGTCATGGCTTGGTTTCTCCCTGGATTACATGGAGAAAATCATGCCCTACTTTTTGGACCTGTTGCTTCTACATTTGTATGGTAACTGTGAAACCATCCTAATGAACAGCAAACATTAACCACTACTTTATGTAGTGTACATTTTATATGTAGACTTTGAATAAAAACACAGCTAAGTACTAACCAGCTTGCCCTTTAAACCAATTCCTTGTAGCTACTTATAGCATGACTGTTAGCTCCTTTCCTTATAGTTTCTTACTGCCTAAAAGTCACATAGATGTGGTCACAAAGCACTAACTTCTCTTAGTTATTTCTATGAGATAACATATGTAACATTAAGAAACATCAAGTTTCTATCTAAAAAGTTTTCCAGATCCTGGAATCCCATGGGTCTGCTGACACCAGTCAGTCTGAAGACCCCCTCCAAGGAACTGACTCAGCAAAAAAAAAAAAAAAAATTCCAGTTTTCATCTCTGTATGTTTCATTTCATTCCCTATACCCCAACAAATCAGCAGCTCCAGACCTTCAGCCCCTTACCTGCCTTTATCTTAAAAATCCTAAACTTAGACTCAGCAGGGAGGTAGATTTGAGGTTTCCTCAACCTTCCTCATTTTTCTACCATCAATTATTAAACTCTTTCTCTACTGCAATACCTGCTGTTTCGGTGTATTGGTATGTTACTGTGCAATAAGAACAACTCTGGTGAGCCTAAAATAACTTTTTCTGGCTGCCTCTCTAATTTTGTTCCCAATATCTACTTGTAGGCCTACCTCCTCAATTTCCATGGTTCTCCTATTCCTAGATCTTTTTTAAAGACTTAATTTCTTCCACTGAATTGTGTCTCCTGAACATTCACTTGAGCACAACTTCACTTGCAGCCTTGCTTTAGGAAATATTCCATAACTGGACATAAGAAACTCTTGCTTTCTTAATATCTATGACTACCCAAAAGATGAGTATAATTCTGATTAAAACTAAATTAGACTGTCAGAATGTGGATAACTATTGAACCAAAGCATATTATTTTGAAGAAGACTAAGAATTTGGAGAAGAGAATTAAGAAGTCTTTAAGGAAAAAAAAAGTGAAAGCTATTTTTGGGAATTTTGTTTTTCTTTCTTAATAGTACTAGCTTTCACAGCTACTAAGAGGACTTCAGAATTATTTGGAGCATAAGTATAAGAACTTTCTTACTGATTTGCACCAGTAACCTAAATTGAAGGACACATGGCTGGGATGATTTGGAATTCAATTAATGAAAATCAGGCATGGGTTTTTTAGAAGAGGAATATTTATTTTTTCCATAGAAATAAAATGTAAATTGTTAAAAAAAAGTTGGCTTATTTTAATTAATTCAATTACTTAGAGTCATTCATATTTTCATTCAGATATAACTGAAACACTCTTCCTTCTTTATTTTTATTTCCTCTCCCCAGCTTTTCATTCTCTTTCAGTCTTCCTTTCTGTTTTTCGTTTGTTTGTTTCATTTTCTTTTGTTTTTTTGAGTCAGGATCTCACTCTTTCTCCCAGGCTAGAGTGCAGTGGCACAATCTCAGCTCACTGTAGCCTCCACCTCCAAGGCTCAATCAATCATCCTGAGTAACTGGGACTACAGGCATGTGTCATTATACCCAGCTAATTTTTATGGGGTTTGTTTTGTTCTTTATTTTTTTTTTGCAGTGGAAATGGGGTTTCATCATGTTGCCCAGGCTAGTTTTCCTTTCTATATACAGAAAAATTTAAAGTGAATGTGATGTTGGAGAGAGTGGGAAGGAAAAGTAGTGGCAGGTATGCTTGCTCATTACCAGGCACTGTGCCAAGTTCTGTGAATACATCTATAAGTAAAATCCACGCTGTTTCTCAAAGAACTCACAATCTATTTAAGAAAGCAGATGTCTATACAATAATTTTGTAACTATTATTCAATGTGATTAGTACTCACATAGCTCTATATACAGTGTTATAGAAGAATAAATTAGAGAATATCTCATTTTTCCTGGAGTGGTTTAAAAAGATGTCACAGAAACTGAATTGTAAATGGTACAGAAATATGGAGGGGTGGTTTGCAGTAGGACCTATCTTAGCCCACCACTTCTCAGGTTTGGCCTTTGAACTTGAGATATGACTGTTCCAAGGAAAGAAGGCAAAATGAACAAAAGCAAAATCTGAAGCAGGCTGTCAATAGAGATTGACTCTCATTGAGGCACACTAGTACAGGCTGGACCAAATGTCAGAATCAAGGCAACTTATATCAAATGCAGGGCTGTAACACTCTCTTAATTGCACCTGAAAATGAAACAAACAAGAGTGGAAATGAAACATATATCCTAATGTAGCTTTCAGGACTAGGGCATGCAGGTGGGCCCCAGTCATCAAATAACTGATGTATAACTTAGCATTTTTCAAAAGGCACTAGTGATCTATGAGAGGGGGAGAAAAGGGCCAGATTACCAGTTTCCTCAAGAGGCAAATCTTCTAAAAAATCATCTGCAGCCCGCAGCATCTGCCTCAGTGCAGAGAGGATCAGAATATCCTTTATGGGGTCCAGTTCCAAATCTGAAGCATAATTTCCAACCATCAAAATATTGGAAATAGGAATACCTAGCATTTTATGGACATTCATGACCTGTGGAAAGTATATTTAAAAAGTGTAAGTCTTGTATTTAATATTTGAAATTTGATCAATTTTAAATACAATTTAAGAAAGAAACCAAAAAAGCAATGGCTTAATAAGTTATCTTCAGAACATTCAATAATTCAGATCATTGCAGTTTTAAAGTGTGATATAAATTTGAATTAATCAAGCAATTGATCCCATTCTTCATTTCCCTGCAAATACATTGTGTGAGCACATATACACATACAGACACACACACACACACAACACACACACACACACGTATGATTGTAATACTATTACAATAATATCTGGTTATGATCAGCATTCTTTACCTGGCTTTGAGAAGTCATAGATCTACTCATGTTTAAAAAGTTGTCTTGAAGAACCTCACTGCAATCATCCACTTTAGTAAGCAAGGCCACATGTGCTATACCTATATCAAATAGATAAATCAATTATTTTATATCATAAATAGCAATGTGTCAAAAAGTTATTAAATATGTGTGAAAGCAACTCTATAGGGTGATTTTGAGAGCTGAAGAATGAAATATCCCCAATACATCTCAATATGGAGCCTGAAGCTTTTCTAGAGGAGAAGTGATCTTTGATCTTTTTTTTCCAACATGAGACAGCATTTTTCAATGCAACTAAATTCACACTAAATTGCAATCATCTACGATTCCATTCAAATAGTTTGTTTTAAATTGGTCAAGGGGAAAAAAGGGGTTGCTGGACTTTGAGGACTAAAAAGAACCACAAGAAAAAGAGGAAGTGAGGAGGGTTGCGTATGAAATCAGCAAACTGTGCTGATTTCACAGTTCCAATAGGGACCTACTCCTTTCTCCCTCAAACCACAGGGATTGAATTAGTAAATCACATTTGACTTCTAAACAAATCAAAATTCTGCTATGCTAACAACTGCTTATGAGGAAAATATAAGATTAATTTCAAATGCCAGTCAAGGAAGCTCCCAGGACTCTTTTAACAGGGATTTTAGTACCTTCTTCCTACTAAAATCTTGTGTTTATTTTTTCCATTACTGAATGATTTCCTTTACTACCTTCTCTTCATTCAGGTTTCAGAGGAATAACTAGCAAAGTTGGCCAATTAATACCTAGGTTCTGGTAGAGGGCAGTTCTCAATTGACACCTATAATTTTTTTCAACCTCTGTTGCAATGTAATTCTTCTCTTTCAAAATTAATACAATGTCCTTTTAGAGGTCCTAAGTCAGCACAGTAAGTTGCATTAAGCATTGGCATCCAGCACGCCAAGGACAATGTGTTGCCATACATCCTTGAAAAGTCATTTTAAAACTTAGCATTTCTCTCTTACCCCAAACCCTCCATAATTTTAGAGCTGTTAAGTGCTTATATAAGTTTATATATTTACATTGTGTATATCTAATGTTCACTACTCAGACTTTTGTTAGGCAGTTTATTAAGTTCAGATGTAAAACTTATTATCCCCATTTTAGAAGAACAGGAGATAAAGTTCAGAGCAATTAAATTACCTTTCTCGAGGTCAAAGTTTACTACTATTTAAAAACTAGGTTCACTTAAGCAAGACCATGCTCTATACATTAAACATGCTCTATACATTAAGCACTTTTCGGAACCTAAATATGTGATCTTTCTACTGATAAAGTAAGCAATGAGGCTTTGGAGTATAAATGCCCCAACAATTCTTTATATTAAAATCTTTTGGAAGTTCAGTGAGAGTACTTCCAGTTCTGGACCAAATGGAGTAGACACACTTTTCCCTCTTCTTTACACTAAATATGGCTAAAATCTCTGGACATTATGCATAAATCAAACATAAAGATTGAAAAGTGCAGAGAATGCAATTTGGCTAGAGACCTTGAGACCCAAGAAACAATACAGAGATGAGCTCTCTAGGTTTTCTTTTTACTTCATATGCCCCAGACTGGATTTTGGAGACACTCACAACTGGAAAATACCGATTAGAGCCAGCAAAAAGGAAAAAAGTAAAGTAAAACCTGTTCCATCTAGTCAAAGCATGAGAAAAAGACAGTGTAGCAAGACAGAAAACTTTCAGAAAATAGCCACACTACCCCAGTCAAACACCACAGAATTCACCTTAGCCCTATCCATGGATATGTCCTTCCCTTTTCCAACTTTCACCCTTAGCCAAGGTAGTATCAGAGAAGAAAAAAATGTAGGGAGCCAGGACATTTATACCTGCACTATACTAACAAGGTCCCTCTTGATGGTGTCAAGGGAGGCTACTTGGGGATCCTAGACTTCCACCGAATCAGCAGCAATGAGGTGCTCTTTTCCCTCTCTGGCAGTGTCAGAGGAGAACAAGTGAGAAGCTGGAACTTTAGCCTTCATTAACCTTAGATGCAAGGAGGCTTCTAGCCCCTGTGATGTCAGGGTATCCTATATGGGGCACAGTAAGAAAGTACCCTTTCTCCAAGGGTGTCAAACAAGGCCTCATGGGAAACCTGTACTTTCCATCTTACCAGTATCAGAATATGTCTACTAAAACATGAGACGTGAGATCCAGAGTCACAGAATAAAATACCTAAAATATCAAAGATGCAATTAAAAATCATTTGTCACATCAAAACCCAGGAAATTCTCAACTTGAATGAGAAAAGCTAATCAGAAGATCATGACCCTAATTAGATGACAAAGATGTTAGAATTATTTGGCAAGGATTCTAAAGCAACCATCATAAAAATGCTTAAGAACAAAATAGGAACATGCTTGAAAAAAATGAAAGAAGTGGGATGTCTCAGCAAAGAAATAGAAGACCTGAAAAAGAATCAAATTGAAATTTTAGAGCTAAAAAGCATAATACCCAAGATAGGAAAAACAATAGCTATGCTCAAAAGCAGAATGGAGAGGGCAAAGTGATGAACAAGTGAATTCAAAGATATAACAATAGAAATTACCCACTCTGAAAAATAAAGAGCAAGTAGATATAAAAAATAAATAAATAAATTGTGAGACTATAACAAAATATCTAGAATTCATGTCCCAGAGTTCCAAAAGGAGAGATGAGAGATGGCAGGGCTGGAAATCATCATAATAGTAAGACAACTACAGACTGGGAGAAACTATTTGCAAACAATGTATCTGACAATTGACTCATATTTAGGATTTATAGATCTTTTAGCATTCAACTTCTAAAAAACACAAATCACCCAATCAGAAAATAATCAAAAGACATGAAGAGACATTTCACTGAACAAGCTATATAGAAGGCAAATAAGCACATGAGAAGATGTTCAACGTCATTAGTCTTTAAGCAATGCAAATTAAGACCCTGATGAAATATCAGTATACATCTATTAGAAGAGTTAAGGAATTTTTAATAGCAACAATACCAAATACTAGCAAGAATGCAGAAAAAATAGATCTCTCATGTATTGCTGGTGGGATTGTAAAATGGTGCAGTCCCTCTGGAGTATAGTTTGGTGATCTCTTTCAAAGCTAAATATACAGTTACTCTATGACCCAGCATTACATTTCTGGAGATGCACCCCAGAGGAATAAAAACTTATATCCACACAAAACTTGATCGGACTTTTATTTGCAATAGCTAAAAACTGGAATATTTTTTGATAGAGCATGGTTAAACTGTGGTATATCTATACCATGGAATACTATACAGTTTTTTAAATGAACAGTAAATACATACATACATCTTGGATGGATGTCAAAGGATATTAGGTTGAGTCAAAAAAGCCAGTCTCAAAAGGTGTCATACTGTATGATTCCATTTGTATAACATTCACAAAATGACAAAATTATGGAAATGAAGAAAATATTAGTGGTTGCCAAGAGTTAAGGATGGTGGAGGAATAGTGGGTGCCATGAGGGAAATCTACAAAGTGATGTAATATTTGGTTGCAGTGATGGGTACATAAACTTACACATGTGATAAAATGACATAGAACTATAAACACACATTGTTAACAATAATCAGTTTTCTGGTTTTGATCTTCCCGGTCTAGCCACATAGGCTTTAGCCCTATCTAAAGCCTCAGGAAAATCACACACGAAAAAAAAATGGTTGGTCAGTCTATTCTTTAAAGACTGAACATTAGGATTTGGGGTCTTTCTTCAGTCATGCCTGTGAATGATCTCTACCTGTGATGGCCACCACTCCAGGGAAATTGGATGAAAGGTACATGGGAAATCTCTGTACTCTCTTTGCAACTTCCTACAAATCTATAATTATTTCAAAGTAAATTTTTTTATAAGTTCAGTGAGACTCACCACAATTTAATACTTCTTTGTGAACTTGCTTGAATTTTGCCAACATTTTAGAGGAGAGATTGTCAATAGAGTTGATGTCTAAGACATAAGCCACACAGTGAATCCTGTCCTTCAGAGATGGAGAGGTGATAAAAGTAGAATGCTCAGGTGTAATTGGTTTATGGGAATTAAACTGTTATAAAAACATAAGGTAACATTCAGAATTCAGAGAGCCTCTGTTTAACCCTTAAAGACACAATTAATGCTTCTAATACTGTAACTACTGATCTCCCTCTTTCTCCTCAGCTACTCTTTCCCCAAATTAGTAGCACCCCCTCTTTACTTCCTTTCCACTGTGAGCATAATGCCATTATATCTCTCTTGTAGGAAAAAAAAACACTTTATTGCTTTGGTAAAAATGATAATTATCCATTGTAAATATTGCAGGAAAGTTTAAATAATATTTTTGAAAAGCTAATTTCAAATCCTAGTATCCAGAAATAAACACCATTAACATTTGTTAAATACATTTAAGACTCCTCTCTAAGCATTTTGCATGCTTAAATGAACTGGATAGAGAGAATAAAAGAAAGAAAAATATGTTGAAAATGCTATTTAAATTAAAAGACTAATTTATTTTGATTTTATAGAAGAAAAACAAACTAAAGTGAATAAAAGAAATACCAAATTTGAAGTTAATGTCTTCTTACCACAAGACAGTAATCTTTCTAAGATTAAGGAAATAGATTATGAAACAATGGTTTGGAAACATGTAGTTATTAAGCTATGTATTTCAATGTTGGACTGAATTGACTGGCTCCCTGCTGTGAAAAATTAGGGTGTTAGTATGCTCCTGATTTCTCCAATGTCTTCGCTCTATCCCTCCTCTCTTTACCTGTGTGTCTCCTTTTCCCTGACTGGATTATGAACTCCTGGAGGATAAGGATTGTGTTGTTATTGACCTATGTGTTTTCAGTAACTGGCTTAGAGTTTG
This sequence comes from Pongo abelii, assembly GCF_028885655.2. Classification (NCBI taxonomy): domain Eukaryota; kingdom Metazoa; phylum Chordata; class Mammalia; order Primates; family Hominidae; genus Pongo; species Pongo abelii. Next base: position 154,328,883 of record NC_071985.2, read on the forward strand.
GCACAAATATGGTTTATAATAAATGTTTTTTGAATGAATAAATAAATACATAGGTAAGGTTTCCAATTCAGCACATTTGGGAGGCAAAAGAGATAATTCTTTAGAAATTGAGGCTGATACCCAACACCTAAAAGAAAGGGAAAAATCATTGTTGGCTTTTTTGAAAACTTAGACTATATCATCTCATTTAATCATCTTAGCCACCCTATGAGATAGACACTATTAATACTAACATTTCACACCTGAAAAAAAAAGACTAAAAGAGAGAAGTGTGTAACTTACTTACGAGTACACATCTGTTAGTAGCAGAGCCAAATTTTGAATCTAGGTATTTAGTAGTGAAATCTAAGCATTTACGTATAAAATGACATTTCAACACAAAATAGTTACTTGTTCCAATATTTTGTCTATGTAACCCAAAAAGTGCAAGGGGTTAAGTGACTACTTTATTATTAGTTTACATTATTGTAAAGAGTGATAAAAACACACTATCTCCTTGATCTTTTACTAGAATGCAAATGAGTAGAACCCTGCCTTTTGGCTTTATTTCTCAATGTTATAGAAAAGAACAATAGTCACTCTACTTTTTTATATGAATTCTTATTCCTTTAAAGTAGAATAGTGTTGATTGATGTTGAAACCACATTATGGAAGTTGAAATTGCCTTATGTGGTTAAAAATTCAGTGAAAAATACTGAAGAAAATAATTTGAAATGTTTTGGATATTGAAGAAATCTTACCTGATATCTGTCTGCCATACAACCTTTTAAGATGTGGGGAATGTCATCCATGCACAGTCCTGTTCCCTCTGCCCCAACTAGCCCCATAGTGTCACACAACATAAATGGCAGAGATTTTCCATTTTTTCCATCTTTAACAGAATATATCCTATACTGTTAAAAAAATATTAAGTGTAAAGGTTCATTCATCACCCAGCATTCAAGACATGACAATAAGAAGAAAAGAGACTGGTTAATATTTGAACGCCATGGTCCTCAAACAGTTTGGTCTCAGGACCCCTTTAGACTCTTAAAAGTCATTAAGAAGATCTGTTATTGAGAAGATCTGTTATTTATGTGAGTTCTATCTATGGATATTTAAAATATTGGAAATTAAAACTGAAAAAAATGTAAATATTTCTTTTTTAATTAAAAAAGAAAATTATATGTAATTTATCATGTAAATCGTGTGTGTGTGTATATATATATATACACACATACACATATATATATATAGTGGTATGTTTTGACTCCTTGCTTTTTATATTTTGTGTATCTACTATCAGTATTTGTTTTGTGGTTAACCATGATGCTTACAAAAAAAACATATTTATAACTGGTTATTTTAAGTTAATAACAGCTCCACTTGGATAGAAAAAAAAAAAAAAACACTCCACATTTTTACTCCACTCCTTCCCACAGTTTGCACCTTTGATACCACAATTTACATCTTTCCATATTGCATATCCTTTAACAAACTCTTACAGCTATTATTATTTTAGTAGTTTTGTCTTCTAAACTTCACCATCATTATAGTATGAGTATTCTGAATTTTACTGTATACTTAGTTTTACCAGTGAGTTTTATACTTTCAGATATTTTCATATTACTTATTAGCATCCTTTTCTTTCAGCTTGAAAAACTCGCTTTAGCATTCTTGTAAGACAGGTATAATTGTAATGAACTCCCTCAGCTTTTGTTCTTGCAGGAAAATCTTTATCTATCCTTTATTTCTGAAGCACAGCTTTACTGGGTATAATATTCTCAATTGGATGGGTTTGTTTGTTTTTTCTTTTGGCACTTTGAATATTTCATCCTACTCTCTTGGCCCATAGAGTTTCTGCTAAGTCTGCTGCTAGTCATGTTAAAACTCTCTAAGATGTTATTTGCTTTTTTATCTGCCAGTTTTCAGAATCCTCTCTTTGTCTTTGATTTTACAGTTTGATTTTAATATATCTTGGGTTAATCTTCTTTGGATTAAATCTGACTGGGGACTTTTCTCTCAGTTTTACCTGGATATTTACATCATCTTCCAGGTTTTAAAAGTTTTTTGCTACTATTTATTTACTTAAGATTTCTATTACTTTTAATTTCTTGTCTCCTTTCGCCCTTGTAACTTGAATATTTGTCCTTTTGATGATGTTCCATAAACCCCTTCCTCTTCATTCTGTTTTTTTATTCTTCTTCCTTCCTCTTCATTCTGTTTTTTTATTCTCTATCTATATTTTCAAATAACCTACCTTTAAGTTCACAGACTCTTCTACTTGATCAATTCTGCTGTTGATGCTCTCTATTTCATTTCTCATTTCACCCATTGTATTTTTCATCTCTGAAATTTGTTTCATTTTTTATAATTATTACAACCTTTCTATTAAATTTCTTATTCTGATCACTCATTTTTCTCATTTTGTTAAATTGTTTCTCTGTATTTTCTTGAAGTTTGCTGTGCTTCCTTAAAATAATTATTTTGAATTCTTCGGGTGGTTCATACATCTCCATTTCTTTAGTATTGGCCACTGGCACATTATTTTCTCTCTTTAGTGACGTCATGTTACCCTGATTGCTTTTGACTCTTGTAACAATGTGTCAATGTATAAACATCTCTGGAAGTAGGTACTTATTCCAATCTTTGCAGATTGCCTTTGTCTGGAAAAGTCCTTCAACAATCAGCCTATCCAAAAATTCTGGGCAGGCTGCCTTGCATAGTCCCAAAGCCTGGGACCACTGTGACTGGTACAGCACTGAGGCATGCCTAAAGCTCAGGGCCACTGTGGCATCCATGTCACTAAGTGCTGTTCAGAGGTTGGGCCACTAATAACCCATCCATGGTGTGGTCCAGGGACTGAGTCCACCATGCAAGCTTGAAGCCTAGGGCCACACGGTCTCACTTGGCACCAGCATGGGGCTAGAGGCTCAGCCGTCAAACAACAGCCTAAAGTCTGGGGCCATGAGGTTCTATCCAGTGCTGGATTTTACTGCAGTAGGCCTGATATTGGAGTCCAGGCAAAGTCCTGTGCTCACTTCTCTCTTTTCCCCAAAGCAGATGACAGTTCTCTCCACACTATGCTCCCTGGGGTTGAGGGGGGTGATGCAGATAACGTAAAACTATCTTTCCTACCCTCTTCAATGTATCTTTTGTTATTATTGTGCTAGAACTAGGTACAGTAATCTTTCACCTGGTTTCCTGAGGTGATATTTTGTGTGCTAATAGTTATTCAAATTGATGCTTCAATGGAGGAATGATTGCTGGAGAGACCTATGTGACCATCTTGCTCTGCCCCTCCTGCTCTTAAATGTTGTTTTAATCATTAAAAATTCAATTATAAACCTGTCACATGTTCATCAAATAACATTTTTTACTTAAAAAGCATTTTTTAAAAAATTTACAGAAAACAGTATCATTGGTTTATTAGTAAAATTCTCTTTAATGTCTGGATTAAAGAATATAACTGTAATCTCATATGTGGCTCCGATTCAATCTCTTGATATGTTGTTTTAATTGAGGTATGTGAAGAAAATATGGACTCTCACATGTATGTATAATATGAAAAGGAGGTAATATTTCACTGTATAGCTTTCAGGGAATTGTGAATATTCCTCAACGTAATATAGCAAAGCTCAACAAGTAATAACTTCTTAAAGGTTAGTTGCAATGTGGAATCTACGACATTTTTATATGCCGCCACATTAAATCCATTGGTTTGTCTTATACTTTGAATATACCCTTTACTCATGCATGATTTTTTAACCTAATTTATTGATCATCTTAAAACATTGGTTCACTGGGTTATCCAGATCTTCCTAATGTTGACACATTTCATCATGCAATATTAAAACAGCACATTTGTTAATACCACCATTAATCTCATTGGATAAGTTTTTAAGTGCTGAAAAGCTGTCAGGCTCAGAATAGTGGATACAAGTTTCTCAAAGTTTGATTTCTCTCAAAAGCTCAAATTTTGTTATTGGCAACAAACACTGTCAGCTTTTGTTTTTGTTCTTGATTAGTAGGGTCACTTGAGCATTTTCATTAAGATATCTGCCAAATATCCAAGTATGAATGAGTAAGTCTGTTCTGTCCAGTAAAAGTGATGTCACATTTAAAAAAAAGTTCAGTTAACAACTCAGCTGCTCCAGTGCTTTTTCGAAAGACAACTGCCAATTTTCAATATGCATTAGAAGTACTTTATGAGCACTTCCCATTTTATCACACTGAATATCAAAATGATGTGTATTCCAAAGTGGAGTTTAAATAAAACCAGTAACTGTTACTATTCATCAAGGAGTAAAACTGGCATTTTTTTTCCTGTAAGTGCAGTAATTGGGAGAAATACAGTGACTACTAGTAGTGTTTGGTGCCACCGTTTGATTCATACTAACGTGCCAACAGGTAAAACTATGTTGTGCAATTAATTCAAGTGTCAATACACTAGAAAAGACAAAAAAAAAACTTAGAATAGTTCTAAAAATAGTTTTGAACACAGAGATACCCTTAAAATGTCTCCGGGAACCCAAGGGGTCCACAAATCTCACTTTGAGAAGCACAACAGAACTTTCTTTCCTAGATAAACACATTCAATCTTATTGCAAGGATATTTTCTAGAACAATTCTGAAAGTATTTTATTTGTTGGTCAGATATACTTTCAAAATACACAAAAAAATATGGACGATTTGGGAAGAATTGCAAAGAAAAGGATTTCTCAGAGACACTTTAATTACAATTTTTCCACCTGTGGTGCTGGCAAGGGTGTAGTATCACTCAAACAGAAGGGAGAGAATCGTCTATGACCTATTGTAATCTGTAATAAAATCAAAAGCTCTCATTGGGCCATGAAATGCAGAGGAGTAATCCCACTGAAGATTTTTATCTAGGAGAATAGGACTTACCAGTGCCTCAACATGAAAGAAATTATACTAAGCACTAGAGTTAAAGTACATTGTAAAATTTCAGGAACACCAATATGCATCTTCATAGTTTCCTTACCCATTAATTTGCTTTCTTCACAACTTCAATTATTCAAAGGAAAGGGCCTTTTAAGCAATAAAATATTCAATTTCCCTCATAAAAGTCTGCCCTATATTTCTTCAATTTAAATAACATTTGCATTTCACTGGAGTTCAGTATCTACATCTTCTCCTAAAATAAGACCTTTGGAATTTAAAACTTAAAAGGAAGAAAGTGAAATTTTGTCCTGAGTAGTACCTCTATTATAGCATATATCACAATGAATGATACAGATTTATTATCTGCATTGGTCTCTGAGATATCCGGGCAATGGGACCAAGCATTATTTGTATTTTGGTCTTTATGTCTGAATAAATATTTAGCAAACAGAAACATTTCAATCAATGCCTAATTAATTTCATTTGTGCTGCCCATACCTTGCCATGGCTTCTGAGACTAATATATTAAAATAAAGCCACTCAAGAGCACAGTATCAGGCCAACATCAACAAATAAGGTGCGATTCTTGAAAATCCTAGAAAATTCTTCCAGTTATTGAATGTGACACAAAAGCTAAAATGAACCATTACTGTCTTATTATGCTGTCTTATGCTAAATTTTGCATTGATAATACACAGCATATTCCCTAACAAATGATAATATTAATTTGTAGTAATCATTAAAAAAGCCTGATTCTAAACTTTTCTATCTTTCCCTTTATTATTTTTTGTTTGATTGCATGTGCATGATAACATTGAAAAACATAAATCAGAAAGAATTTTCTAGACAAGTGCTGCATCATAATTTGTAGTTCTTTAGAGCAACAATTAAGAAATCTATATTACTATTTATTTCCTTATGTATATCTTTTTGTAAATAAGATAGTTTTTGTAAGAGCATAGATTTACACTTCAAGTTCTTCTTCAAAGTTGACCCACCAAAGTGAATTACTATTTAGCTTTTCATGACCATGTCTTAGAGAATGGGCCTATGTAATAAAAAAAAAAAATTACCTTACATAATTCTCATTATTTTATTACAAAAAAAGAAAAACATTTTAAACCAGGTAAAATCATGTGGTACATGAGTAAAATGAACATCAAATATAATGGTCAAAGATTTTCATAGGGTTTTTAAATTTTTGTTGTTTTTTATACAAATACTAAAAAGTATTCTTTATATAACTGCTTCTTCCATCCATAAAAATTGAAAGCTTCTCTGTATAACATAGCACAATGGAGGTGCTTCTGATTAAAATTTTACTCCTATTTTCCATTTGATTTAGCATTTAATTGTATATTAGGATTGCCCTGAGAGAAAAAGGCAAAGACATAAGCAATGTAATAATTGTAATCTATAAAATAAAATCCTCAGGGAAATAACTTACCCGTTCGGTTATGCTGGTGATATCAGACCCCACTATGGCTTGGCCAGTCACATGGCCATGAAAAATAGACTTGACTGAATTGAAAAAACTGGACTTTCCAGACCCAATTGGACCCACCAAAAGAATACGAATTTCTGAAACCAAGTCTGCATAGGGCTTGTAGGCTCTGATGTCTGCTAGAAGCCTATTTCTGTGCCTGTTAAAATATAGTGGTTAAATACAGCATTAGAACAGCCAATAAAGAATACCATAAAGAACACCGCAAGTCACCTAGAGCTTCTTTCTCTTCCCTGAGAAGGGTATTTTTTCAATACTTAATTATTATTTTGATAATGAGATCTTCTATAATATGATTTGAAATATCTAAAGTTACACATTTTGTGCTTAAAGAAAATGCATTATTTTATATCTGACTAAAGTTAAATATTAACCTGCAACCAAACCATTTTTCAACTATTAGTCTTAGATCACATGAATGTAATAAGAAATATCAGTGACATTGAACACAAATTATTATTTTCACTAGAAATACATTAAGGAGAAATCAAAATAAAATATATGCAATGTAGCTATCTATAAATTTAAAAAGAAAGTTTGTTTTTGACATTTACTGAGGATTCTCAAAAGCTGTTTCTCAAGGACAGGATTCAGAGAAATTATCTAAAATGGTTATCCAGACCCTACCTGGAAAATTTTGGTCTAAAGTGGAAATGAAGTCAAATTGGTCAATGTCATCAGGTGGATATAAAGTTTCATAGTTAGTAGTGCTTTTGTTATTTTATGTCAATAACATTATAACTCTTTTTTTAATCATTCCAGTGGCATGATTTTTATCTTTACCACGTATTTGTCAGCATTCTTTATACAATTGGTCTAAATAAAATGATTAATAGATAGCCCAAGAATTCAACTTACTCTCTGGCTTTCATTATCCTCTTTGTGTCGTCTAGGTTATCCTTAATTCCTATAGGAAATAATCATAGCATAATAAATTTTTAAAACTTGTCTGGTTAAATGTGGCCAAGTCTACTTTTGAAATAAGACATTGAGTTTGCTTGCATAACCCAGGGCTGAGCTGCTCAGTTAGGAGTCAGAGTTGGCAACATAATGAGAGGAAGAGGAGGAAAAATTATCCTCTCTGCACATTAACTTGCTCTGGAAGCTCTCACACAATTACACCTAGAAGTTCTAAGGGTCATATGTTATAAGGGTCTGATCTTTGGGTCATATGTCAAAACAGAGCAGCTCTGATGATAAGATCTCTCTCTCTCCACATCCCCATCTCCTTTGTCATCTCTATCTCTGCACATATATTTCTCAACTTGCTTTGCTCAAAGCAGCCTATACATTCTGGATAAAAACCTCATAATCCTTATGTTCCCCACGTTTCATTTCAGAATTTATCAAAGAGTATAAATTGGCATGAATCTAACTGTTCCTTTCACTTTCCTTGCTCTTGTAGATCAATTATTACCTACCGAACACAAGGATTAGAATCATAATGTGAGATGTAGGATTATCTAATTTTACGTACCTTCAACTCGAAAAACTTCACGTTCCAAATACTGATGGTAGCCATAAAACCTTAGTTTCAAGTTTCTTGTTATCATTTTATCTAGATAAATTTTATTATCTTGACATAAAATGAAAATATCCTTTTTCGATAAACGACACACCAGTTGTTCATCAATAATTTTTGGTGCTGTATTTAAGAGTAGAGTTTCTATTTCAGTGGTGTCATTTTTCTTTTGAAGTGAAAACCATAGGGAATCATTTGGCTCTGTAGAACTTTCATGTAAATTAATATAATTTCCAAGCATAAAGGCTACAATCATATTGTCATCAATGTAAGTCATTGTTATAGTACATCCCTGATGGCTGCATCTTTCAACCATATTTTCAATGCTACCTCCATGAACACTAGACTTATAGAGAAGACTCAAAGAAACATTTCCAAGCAGCTTGCGCAGATGATTTTCATCATTCCATGTCAATCTTGTTGTCACTTCCATTGTTCTATATCTAATGGAAAAACAATTATAGGTTGAGAAGCTTATATAATATAGTAGCTTATAGCTTAGGTTTCCACTTCTACTTTCAGTGAGTTCTTTCTTCACTGACTCAATTAAAACACTTATTTGGTTAAGGCAAAAAATATAGCAAAAAATATAGAAATGGCAGAATAATGTTAGATATAAAAATATATAATTTAGAAAGGAAAAGTCATTAAAATTTTTAAATCAATTGACAAACTTCAGAAAGTTAAAGAATAAAGAAAAAATAAATCTCAGTAGGAGTCAGCAAACTTTTTCATAATGAACAAGATAGTAAATATCTTAGCCTTTGTAGACCATATGGTCTCTTCCACAATTACTCAACTTTGCCACTGTAATACAAAAGAAGTCATAGATAATATGTAAACAAGAGAGCATGACTGTGTTCCAATAAAATTTCCTTTAAAATGTATATGGCTGGAACAGAGGTCATCATCGTCATATCACATTCATCATTTGCCAACGTATGAATTAGAAAATGGAGCCTAGGAATTCATGCAAAAAAAAGCACATAAAGAAATTGAAATATGAAAGGAGATAACAGCTATAGAAGTCTTACAGCAGCATACTAGACTATTGGTCATTACAACAATTATTTCAATGAAAAAAACTGGAAAAGCAGGATAAACTATAAAAATACATGTGTTACAAAGCTCTAAAGAGGAAACAAGGCAGTTAAGACATATAGCTATTGGCAAAGATTTGGAGAAGTTAATAAAGAGAGATAAGCTAGGCATTTGGGAGCACATTTCTGACGTGTATCTGTCAAATTCAGAAAAGGCACTTGAGATGCTGAAAAGTTAAGCAAAGCGTTTGCTAGACTCATAGAGTTAGGGAGATAAAAATCATACTTTGGAGTGCAATAAGGAGAGTACCTTGGAAACCTTTCCCTCAGGCTACAGTTTGGGATTCTAAAGAGCTACAGGGAAAACCAAAAACCATATGCTCTCACTTATAAGTGGGAACTAAGCTATGAGTACACAAAGGCATACAGACTGATATGATGGACTTTAGAGACTCAGAAAGGAGAGGCTGGAAGAGGAGCTAGGGATTAAAAAAACTGCATATTAGATAGAATGTACACTACTTGTATGATGGATGCACTAAAATCTCAGAATTCACCACTATATAATTCATCCATGTAAAAAAAAACCACTTATACTCCAAATGCTATTGAAATAAAATTTAAAAAAAAAATTTTAAGAAAAGAGCTACAGAGAAGAAGTATGAACTGGAAGCAGACAGAGTTAATTTCATACTTCAGTATTCTCAATCCTTGATTGAATTAAGGTAAATGAGAATTGCTAGTGTCCATAGCTGCACAGCAGAAACAAAATAAATCCTGTCTGGATGAAAAGAACATTCTTCCAGCTTCAAAATATCTCTATGATTTTTTAAATATTCAGTGACTCTCATTCATCATAAACACATTCATGTTTCGAGGTAAATGAAACAACATGATAGACAACCAAGAGGAAAAAGCACACACTAGAAACAAACCCATACTTATACTGGAGTTACCCATAGAGATTTTTGAATTACTATGTTTAATATGTTCAAACAGCTAAAAGGTAAGATTGAATGATTTACAGTAAAATGAATACAATAAAAAGTCAAAAAGAGATTCTATAGGTAAAAATATATATCTGAAATTAATAATTAAATGAATACGTTTAACTGCAAGGTAGGCATAAAGAATTAGAAGAAAATTTACCAACTGAAGTATTGAGACTAAAAGAGAATAAAAAGAGAAAAGGGCAAAAGGGATTAAAGGATACAGTAAAATTAGTTAAGACATATGAACCAGAAAACAAGAATAAAAGAAAAATAATATAGAAGAGATATTCTACAAACCTTAAAAAGCAAGCAAGTCTCAAAACATTTCAAAGTACTAAATATTGAACAGACAGTATAAGCCAGAGTTTTTTTAACAAGAAGATAACTAGTAGATCCCCTCATACATTGGAAAATAAAAAATATATTTTGAAATAATCCATTATTCAAATAAGAAATCATAATGAAATTTAATTAAATGATAAAATATTCTTGTTAAAACTTATACAATGAAGATAAAATGTTACAAAAATCATATAAGTTTAAACATATGTATTAGAAATGGAGAAAAGCTGAAAATTAATTATATGGACTTTCACTTCAAAAAGTCAGAAAAAATACCAATTAAACTCAAAGCAGTAGAAAGAAATAAACAATAAAAATAAAAGCAAGAAATAATGGACCAAAATATTAATGGACAAATCAAGTATACAATAGAGAAGATTAACAAAACCAAAACCCAGTTTTCAAAGGGATTAACAAAATTTGTAAAACACTGCTGACACTGATAAAGGGAAAAAAGGGAAGGAATGTCCTAAAATCAAAAACATAAGAGAAAACGTCAGTCCAGATGCAATAAATGATAAATGATAAAATGGTCTGAAGATAAACAACTTTGTAAAATTAAATTTGAGAATAAGTGGACAAATTTCTAGAAAAATACAACTTACCAAAGCAGACATAAAAGTAAATACAAAATTTGACTATCTCATAGCTATTTTTAAAAACTAAATTCATAATTAATTTAAGACTTCCCCAAGAAAACTCAAGGATCAGAGTCTAGCTGCTGAATTCTACCAAATTTTGAAGAATAAATAATACACAATCTTACACATGTTCTTCCAGAGAATAACTTAGATGCCAAAACCTGCTAATGGTGTTATAAGCAAGAAAAATTACAGACCATCTCTTTTATAAATATAGATGGAATGATCCTCAGCAAAATATTAGCAAACCAAAAAAAAAAAAGGAAAGAAAGAAAGAAGGATAATACTGAGTCAAAGCATGTCATGACAAAATACAACAATATGCTGTCTCCAAGAACTCACTTAGACTTAAGAACACACATAGGATGAAAATCAAATGATAATAAGGGTACCTTTGCAAATGGTAACCACAAGAACCGCAAGGTAACCCGCAAGAGGTGTGTGTCCTTATCCCACACAAAATACACATTAAATCAAAACCTGTCATAAGAAGCTATGAAGGACATCATATAATAATAAAAGGGTCAATTCTCCAGAAAAATATAACTGTTATAAATATATGTTCATCCAACATCAGAGCACCTAAATAAATGAAGGAAACACTGAAAGAATTGAAGGGAGAAACAGCAACACAATAAGAGAAGGAGATTTCGATAGCCCACTTTCAATACTTTATCCATTATAAAATATCCAAACAGAAGATCAATAGGAAAACAGAGAACTTGAACACTATAGTCCCAATGGACGTAATAGGCATATACAGGGCATTCCACCCAGCAACAACAAAATACACATTCTTCTCACGTGTATTATAAGAGTGTTCTCCAGGGTAGATTACATGTTAGGTCAAAAAACAAGTCTTAACAAATCTAAGAAGATTGAAACCATATCAAGTGTCTTTCCTTATAACCATGTAATGAAACTAGAAATCAATAGCAGAAAATCTAGAAAATTAACAAGGATGTGAGAATTCAACTACACCCTCTGGAATAAGCAGTGGATCAAAAAGAAATCAAAAGGGAAATTTAAAAATATCTTGAGGCCAGGCATGGTGACTCACACCTGTAAACCCAGTACTTTGGGAGGCCGAGGTAGGCGGATCACTTGAGATCATGAGTCCGAGACCAGACTGGCCAATACGTAGAAGCCCTGTCTCTAATAAAAATACAAAAATACAAAAATTGGGTGTGGTGGTGTGCACCTGTAGTCCCAGCTACTTAGAAGGCTGAAGTAGGAGAATCACTTGAACCTGGGAGGCGGAGATTGCACCACTGCACTCCAGCCTGGGTGAAAGAGAGAGACTCCATCTCAAAAACAGAAAAGAAAGGAAAAAAAAGAAAAGAAAAGAAATCTTGAGACAAATGAAGACACAAACCCATTTTAGATTAGCATTTGAATCAGTAAACCGCATTAAAAAGATCCAACATGAGCTGACATCATCCAGTCCATTGAGGGGCCAAATAGAACAAAAAGGCAGAGGAAGAGCAAATTCTCTCTTCTTGAGCTGGAGTATCCATCTTCTTCTGCTCTCAGATATCTGAGTTCCTGGTTCTCAGACATTCAGATTCTGGGACTTACACCACCAGCTCTCTCAGTTCCCAGGACTTTGAATTCAGACTGGGAGTTCCATCACTGGCTCCACCAGTTCTCAGGCATTTGGATTCAGACTGAATTACACCACCAGCTTTCCTGACTTTACATCTGGCAGGTGGCAGATAGTGAGACATCTTGGCCTCCAACGTCATTTGAGCCAACTCCCATAACAAATTTCCTTAGTTTTTGATTTTTTTTTTTTTTAATGTTGGTTCAGTGTCTTTGAAGAACGCTGACTAATACAAATTGGTCATCTCAATAGATACAGAAAAGACATTTGACAAAACCCAAATCCTTCCATGATTAAAAAAAGGCAAAAAAACACTTAAAAAAAACCAGGAGTGGAAGGAAATTACCTCATCATAGTAAATCCATGTATAAAAAGTCCATAGTTAACATCATATTCAGCAGGGAAAAACTGACAGCTTTTCCTCTAACATCAGGTACAAGACAAGATTATCCACTTTTAACACTTCTATTCAACATAATGCTGAATGTCCTAGCCAGAACAAGTAGGCCAAAATACAAAAGAAAGTGAAAAAGAAAAAGGTACCTGAATTATAAAGGAAGTAAAATCATCTCTGCTCACAGATGATAATATCTCATATGTGGAAAATCCTAAAGCATCTACAGATCAAGTAATAGTATTGACTAATTTAGTGTGCTATTTATCTATTGCTGCATAGCAATTTCTCATACATTTAGAGACTTAAAACGACACACATTTATAGTCTCACAGTTTCTCTGGGTCAGAAATCCAGTTTGGTTCTCTGCTTCAGAATTTTTCATGAGGCAGTTATCAAAGTGCGAGCCACAGCTGCAGACTCTTCTGAATGTTTAATGGGAGAAGGACATGCTTCCAAGCTCCTATAGTTGTTAGCAGAATTAAGTTCCTTATGGTTGTAGATATGAGAACTCCATTTCTTGCCAACTAATGGTCAGAGGTTATCCTCAGTTCTCAGTTAGTTACTGACCTGAAGTCACCCTTAGTTCCTTGCCAAATGGGCCTCCCCAACATGACCACTTACTTCATTGAAACCAGCAAGGGAGAGAATCTCCTAGCATAGCAGACATTATAATCTTAACATATCACATTTGCCAAATTCTATTTGTTACCGTTAAGTCACAGTTTCCATCCACAGACAAGGGGGGATTATACACGGACATGAGTATTAAAAAAAAAAATAGGACAGGGACAATTAGGAGCTATTTTAGAGTCTATACACCACATTGTAAAACATAGCTGAATACAATCAATATGTTAAATATTGTTTAATATAGTCAATATGTTAAAATTCCCTCTAGTATCTCTCAGGTTTATCACAGCAACCTTTCTATTGTGAATTTCTATTAACAATAGAAAAGATATGGAATCAACCTAACTGTCCATAAGTGGATGGATAAAGAAAATGTGGCATATTACACAATGGAATACTATTTAGCTATAAAAACAGTAAAATCATGTCATTTGCAGCAACATGGATGGAACTGGAGAATATTAAGTGAAATAACCTAGGCACAGGAAATATCACACGTTCTCACTCATCATTTTAGATCAGCTAAAAAAGTTGATCTTATAAATGTGGAGAGTATGATGATAAATACTGGAGGCTAGGAAGGGTGGGTGGGTCTTGGAGGGAGAGATGAAGAGATGTAGGTTAATGAGTACAAATATACAGTTAAATAGAAGGTAGTTCTATTAGTCAACAACAAAATAGAGTGACTATGGTCAAAAACAATGTATTGTCTATTTCAAAGTAGCTAGAAGACTTGGGTTGTTCCCAGCACATGGAAATAATAAATACTCAAAGTGATGGAAACCACAAATACCCTGACTTGATCATTACACATTCTAAGTGCATCACCAAATATCACCTGTACCCCATAAATATGTAATGTATTATGTATCAATAAAAATAAAATTAATATAAATATATTAATTTTTAAATTATTGTGTAAAACCATTTTTGCTGGTATATAAAAACAGAAGTAATTTTAACAAAGTAATACTCGAGATCATATTTAGATACATATATACATACATACAGAAAACCATAAAAACAATTATGACAATAATTTATACCAAAGTCTAGATAATGTTGCCCTCTGGAAATAAAAAGAAGAGTAAAGAATATAGGAGAGGCTGGGTGTGATGGCTCACACCTGTAATCCCAGCACTTTGGGAGGTTGAGGCTGGCAGATCACTTGAGGTCAGGAGTTCAAGACCAGCCTGGCCAACATGGTGAAACCTCGTCTCTACTAAAAATACAAAAATTAGCCAGGCATGGCGGTGCACGCCTGTAATCTCAGGTACTTGGGAGGCTGAGGCACAAGAATCCCTTGAACCCAGGAGGCTGAGTTTGCAGTGAGCCGACATCTTGACACTGCTCTCCAGCCTGGGCAATAGAGTGAGACTCCGTCTCAAAAGAAAACAATATATAGTAGAGAGTCATAGATTTCTTCAACTTTATTTGTAATGCTTTTGTATTTAAGTAAAAGAAAATTATTCTAATTTAAAAAGCAAATCATTTTTAAAATCGGATAAAACTATATCAGATTACAGTGTGGTTCATTTATACTCTCTAGTTATCTGTGTGTGAAATTTTCATTAAAATAAAAGACAAATGAAAGAGCAAAGTATTATTATTAGCAGCAATTCCACTCTGAAACTCCTTTTTAGAAAAAAAAAGCAAGCTTTTTTCTTCACACACAGCTAGGAAACATTGGATGGCAAGAAGTCACTTACCTGTGATGTTCTCACTTACATGTGGAAGCTTAAAAAAAAAGTTGATTTCATGGAGGCAGAGAGTAGCCTGGTGGTTACCAGAGGTTGGGAAAGTCAGAGGAAGGGGATGATGGAAAGAGGTTGGTTAATGGGTACAAAAATACAGCTACATAGAAGGAATAAGTTCTCGTGTTCATAGCACAATAGGGTAACTATAGTTAACAATAATTTATTGTCTATTTTGAAATAGCTAGAAGAGAAAATATGGAATGTTCCCAATACAAAGAAATGATAAATGGTTGAGGCGATGGATTTCCCAATGATCCTGATTTGATCATTACACATCGTATGCTTGTATCAAGATATCACACACACCCCATAAATATGTACAAATATTATGTTTCATTTAAAAAGTCGCTTACCTGTTTCTAAGGGTTAGATTAGGCTTAAATTGAGGATTAACTGTTCTGTCTGATTTATCGAGCAGCCACGGTTTGGAGACAGAAGGTTCTTAAGAGATCTATGGCTTCGGAGACTCTAGGAAAGAAAGAAAACTGAAACTCAAAGCAGCAAAAAAACTCAGCTGGCAGCATGCCAACTGCCACTAAGTTTCTTTTTCCTCACTAGGAAGAGAAAGAAAGAAAAAAAAATCCTGCTGAGCACATAAAAATGATCACTGGTCCCCTTGTAGCCCATTTGTAGGCATGCATGAAATGATAACTACCAAGAAGAAACTGCAGTAAAGCTAATAGTTAACATTTCTTGTGCATTTTTCTACTTCCCTCATTTGTCCTACATTTGTTAATTGGAATTTAGAGTTGCACATGGCACTGTGTAACTGCATACCTTTTCCTAATTTCTCCTCAGAACAACTGCGTACAGTAAACACTATGACTGTTCCTATTTCTTAAAGTACAAAAAATAATAATTTAGCTGATAGAATCGTGGAGCTGGATGGTGTTCAAAGCCAAGCCTGTCTGCACTGGAACAAAAAGATGATGATTCAGCTTTTGCTGAATTCATAAGGCATTACACTGTTCATTTTCTCATTTACTCCTTCACTCAGTCCACACTGGCATAGACCCTGGGGGAGGATAACGGTGGGTAAGATTTAAAAAATAAAAATTGAAATAAAAAAAAATGCCCTCAAAGAGAGTGCTGTATACTCAAGAAGACAGTCAGACAAAGACAACTGAATTACTGTGCTAAGGATGAAACAAGATTCTCTGAAAGCCAGGAGAACAGTAGCCTCATCCAGTCTTGGGGCACTTGTAAAAGGCTTGCTAGCAAATCAAAGTTTAAACTGAGACATGAAATGAAAGCAAGGAAGGCAGGAGAACACGGTGTCAGCAGGGCCATCCAAGTATTTCAGTCTGTCTGGAATGGAGTGACAGCATTGGATTCATAAGCAGTGGAGCTAGGGAGGTGACGAGGGCCTTGCAAGTTTTCAATTAAGTTGGATTTTATCATTAAGACAATGAGAAGTTATTAAGGCTCTAAAAGCAGAGGAATGGCATATCAAAATTGAATGTCCTAGAAAAAAAGGGTATATCAGTTTTATCTTACTTTGTAACAAGTTATCACTACCCACAGGCTTTAAAACAATTCAAATATATTATTGCACAGTTTTCATGGATTAGGAGATTAGCATGACTCAGCTGGATTCTCTGCTCAGGGTCTGTCACTCAAGGTGTTAGCCAGCTATCGTGTCATATCAGTCTCCAATAAAAGGAATCAAGGCTACTTGAAGAAATGTTTGACTACAGGTCTGGGATCACAAAACTACAAAATGAAAGTAGAATATCTTCTCATGCCAGAAAGTAAGAAGATGCTCAAAAACAAATGGGGCATGTCAGAAGGCAGAGAAATGACCAAAAGCCGAACAATTTGAGAGAAAAAAAAATAAGAGTATTGGATTATCACCATAGAAGGAAATCAATATCTATACTGATATAAATAAACAAATAACTGAGTAAGTATATAAATTGAGAATTCACAACTCTAAATTCCAATTAATAAATGTAGGAAAAATGAGGGAAATAGAAAAGCAGTATTAGGTAAACTCTATAGTAATAAATGTTTACAGGCATGATCCAGCAATGTATGCTAAAATTAATGAGTATAAATTTGGAGAGAAATAGAATATTTATATAGCCTCAAAGACTCTCCCCTGGTATATTTATTAATTTCAAAAGAAAAAAAAGTAACTTTAAAGTGGATAAATCCTACAGATACCACCTCAACTAAACGATCAAGGTTAACATTGCCAGGATGGGCATATTGATGCCAGGTACCCCAGTTATCATTCACAGAGAAGAGTGCATCGCTTGTGTGGTATTTTTGCATAACTTTCATCTAACCTTGAGCAAACATCAGACAGAGTCAAACTGAAGGACATATTATAAAATAACTTCCCAGAATTCTTCAAGTGTCAAGATCCTGAAAGACAAGGAAAGATTAAGGAACTGTCACAGACCGCAGGAGACTAAAGAGACAACTAAATACATTGTGAGATCTTAAATGGATCTTGGGACAAAGGACACTAATAGAAAAACTAATGAAATTAGAATGAGGTCTGTGATTTAGTTAATATTACACCAATGTTAATTTCTTGGTGTTGATAATTTTACTCTGGTTATGAGAAATGTTAATTTTAAGGAAAGCTGAATCAAGGGTATATGAAAACTTTCTGTACTATATTTCAACTTTTCTGTGTGAAATTATTGCCAAAAAAAAAATTAAAGGACAACTTTCTTACAAAGAAAATCCCCAACCCCCATTTGCTAGTGAATTATTTTAAATATTAGACAATGAAGAGGTCCTGGCAGGCTGATAGCCAGACCATGGATGTGACTGTGGCTTGCGAAATGCCAGAAAAGTGCTTATGGCGCTGCACTGGTAACAACTGCTGGAAATTCACACTTTATGCTACTGGGGAAAGCTGGTGGCAGGGAAATGTCTCACCCAAGTCACACTGCTACAAAACCACCTTAGGGTCATACTGAGGAAAGCTGAAAGCTGCTAGGCGCTGCTGGCCACCATCGACTCACTGCAGGAACTTGGCACCGGAATAGCTCTGCCTGCTGCAGAAGCTGGGCCCTGGGAAGTAACACGTGCTTCAAAATCTGCAGAACTAGAGAGCAAAACTTTCTCTTGCAATGTCTCTTCAGCGCCCTCTACTGACAAAGGTTAAGTTTATGCCGGCTGACAAAGGAAAAACATTTAAAGGGACAGTTTCCGTTTTCAGAGACTGGGCAATGCATGAGTTTGGAGCTGAGGGAATAAATTGATAACTGGAGCAAAAGAAAATGAAACTAGAAGACATAATATTATAAAACCTTCACAAACATGTGCAATGGTCTGGATGTTTGCATCGCCCCTCTAAATTCATTTTTTTAAACATTAGATTCAGGGTTACTGGTGCAGGTTTGTTGCATAGGTATATTATGTAATGCTGAAGTTTGGGCTTCTAGTGAAAGCATTACTCAAATAGCGAACATAGTATCCAATAGATAGTTTTTCAAGGCTTGGCCCCCTTCCGCCTCTCTTTTGGAGTCCTCAACATCTACTATTTCCATATTTATATCCATGTGTACCCATTGTTTAGCTCCCACTGTAAGTGAGAACATCTGATATTTGATTTTTTGATTCAGAGTTATTTCACTTAGAAAAACGGCCTCCAGCTCCACCCATGTTGCTGCAAAGGACATGAATTTATGCATAGTATTTCATCGTATGAAATATGTGCCACATTTCCTTCATCCAGTCAACTATTGATGAACACTTAGATTGATTCCATGACTTTGCGGCTGTAAATGATGCTGCAATAAACATAAAAGTGTAGGTGCCTTTTTGGTAAAGTGATTTCCTTTCCCTTGAGTAGCTACCGATAGTGGGATTGCTGGGTCAAAGAGTAGTTCTATTTTTAGTTCTTTGAGAAATCTTCATACTATTTTCCACAGGACTTGTACTAATTTACATTCCCACCAGAAGTGTATGGCATTCTCTTTTCTGCACATCCTCACCAACATCTGTTATTTCTTTACTTTTTAATAATAGCCATTCTGTCTGGTGTGAGATGATATCTCATTGTGGTTTTAATTTGCATTTGCCTGACAATTAGTGATGTTGAACATTTTTCATATGTTTGTTGGCCTCTTTAATGTCTTCTTTTGAGTAATGTCTGTTCATGTCCTTTGCCCACTTTTTAAAGGGGTTATTTTTCTGTTGATTTGTTTGTATTCCTTATAGATTCTGGACATTAGTTCTTTGTCAGATGCATAGTTTGCAAATATTTTCTCTCATTTCGTAGGTTGTCTGTTAACTCTGTTGTTTCTTTTTCTGTGCAAAACTCTTTAATTTAACTGAGTCCCATTTCTCTATTTTTGTTTTTGTTGCATTTGCTTTTGAGGTCTTAGTCATAAATTATTTGATTAGGCCAATGTCCAGAAGAATTTTTTCCTACGTTTTCTTCTATGATTTTTATACTCTCAGGCTTTACACTTAATGTTTTCATCCATCTTTAGTTAATTTTTGTATATGGTGATATATGGGGTCCAGTTTCATTCTTCTACATGGCAAGTCAGTTTTCCCAGTACCATTTACTGAATAGGGTATCCCTTCTTCATTGTTTATTTTTGTCAGTTTTGTAAAATATCAGTTTGTTGTAGGTATGGGGCTTTATTTCTGAGTTCTCTATTCTGCTCCATTGAACTATGTATCTATTTTTGTACCAGTACCATGCTGTTTTGGTTACTACAGCCACATAGTATAAAGTCAGGTAATGTGATGCCTCTGGCTTTGTTCTTTTTTGCTCAGGACTGTTTTGACTTTTGGGCTCATTTTTGGTTCCATATGAATTTTAGAATTGTTTTTTCTAATTCTGTGAAAAATGACTACAGTAATTGAATCTGTAAACTGATTTGGGAAGTATGGTCATTTTAATGATATTTATTTTTCCTATTCATGAGTATTAGATGTTTTCCCATTTGTTTGTGTCATCTACAATTTCTTTCCTCAGTGTTTCATAATTCCTATTGTAGAGATCTTTCACTTCCTCAGTTAAATGTATTCCTAGGTAATTTTTTGTGTGGACACAGAAAAAGCATTTGATAAAATACAACATCTCATTATAATTTTTTTTAAAAACCCTCAACAAACTAGACCTCAAAGGAACATACCGGAGCCATCTCTGGCAAACCCACAGCCAACACCATACTGAATGGACAAAGGTTGGAAGCGTTCCCCCTAAGAACTGGAACAAGTCAAGGATGCCTACTCTCACCACTCCTATTAACATAGTACTGGAAGACCTAGCCAGAGCAATCAGGCAGGAGAAAGAAATAAAAGGCATCCAAATTGGAAAAGAGGAAGTCAAATTATCTGTTTACTGACAACATGATCTTATACCTAGAAAGCCCTAAAAATTCCTCCAAAAGATTCCTAGACCTGATAAACGGATTCAGTAAAGTCTCGGGAAATAAATTTAATGCACAAAAATCAGTTGCATTTCTATACACCAACAATGCCCTAAATTCATATGTTAAAACCTAATCACCAATGTGATGGTATGAGGACATGGGCCCTCTGGGTGGTAATTTGGTCATGGGGGCAGGCTTTTATAAATAGACTTAGTGCTTTTATAGAAGAGACCTCAGAGAGCTGCCTTCGTCTTACTCTATGTGAGGACACAGCAATACGGTACTATCTATAAACCAAAAAGCAGCCCTCATCAGACACTGAACCTATTGGCTCCTTGATCTTGGACTTCTCAGCCTGCAGAATTGTGAGAAATAAGTTTGTTTTGTTTAAAAGCTACCTAGTTTATGATACTCTGTTATAGCAGCCTAGAGAGACTAAGACAATAAGATGGTATGTTATTAATGCAAAGAGAGACAAATTGACCAATTGAACAGAATAGAGCCCAGAGACAGACTCACACATAGACTATCACCTGATTAATGACAAACAAGACATGGGAATACATTGGAGAAAATGGAGAAACCACTCAATAAATGGTTCTAGGTCAGTTGATAGGCACAGAAGACAAATTAATTTTGACCCATACCTCATACCATACTTAAAAATAAATTCCAAATAGATTGCAAACTTGTATGTGAAAGGTAAAACAATCATACTTTTAGAATAAAAAAATTTTAGAACATTTCCAGGCCTTGGAGTAGACACAGCATTCTTAAAGGCAAAAAGTTGCTAACCCCTTAAAATAATAAAATTAAAATTTGAAAATTAAGAACTTCTTATCAAAGACATACGACTTAAAATAAAATCCTGCAAAGTTAAAGAAGATATTTCCCATTCCTATATTTAACAGAGAACTTCAGACTACTGAAAGGACAACTGCAAATCAACATAGACAAACAATAGAAAAATTAGGTACTTCAGAAATAGTCAATATACATATACAAAAGTATTCAACTTCATCAGTAATCAAGAAAAGGACAATGAAAACTACAATGAGATACCACTACTCACCTACAATATTGACTAAAATCAGAAAGGCCAACCAAGTTTTAGCTAGAATGTGGCACAGTGGAAATTTTGGCTGTAGAAATACAAGTTGGTACAATTACTTTACAAACTGGAAAGCAATATTAACAAAAGCTGAACATCTGTGTACTTCATGATCCAGTAATTCTACTTCCATTTATGCATAATCATATGCAAATTTGTCATAGGACAGGTACAAAAATGTTCATAGCAGCCTTATTTTATAGTGAAAATTACTCAAATGCACAATGGAACAAATAAATATATTATGGTATATTCACAACTGGAATACTGTAGAGCAGTGAAAATAAATGCACCATATATACAAACAATCTGTATAGATGAATCCCACAAACATAATGTTAAGTGAAAGAAACCAGATGAAAAAAAAATACTCACCATATGACCCCATTTATCCAAGTCCAGGCATGGTCAAAACCTACTTATGGTGTTAAAAATTAGAATAGTGGCTACTTTTGCAGGGGTAGTGACTAGAAATGGAAACAAGGTGAACATCCTGAATGCTAATAATATTCTTATTCTTTACCTGTGTGCTGATTACACTGGTGTTTCAATTTGTGATAATTCATGGAGCTATAGGTTTATGATTTGTATTGCTTTCTGTATATGTGTTATATTTTAATAAATTTTTTTCTTTTTTATTATACTTTAAGTTCTAGGGTACATGTGCACAATGTGCAGATTACATAGGTGTACATGTGCACAATGTGCAGATTACATAGGTATACATGTGCCATGTTGATTTGCTGCACCCATCAACTCGTCATTTACATTAGGTATATATCCTAATGCTATCCCTTCCCCAGCCCTCTACCCACCGACAGGCCCTGGTGTGTGATAGTCCCTGCTCTGTGTCCATGTGTTCTTATTTTTCAACTCCCACCTATGAGTGAGAACATGCGATGTTTGGCTTTATGTCCTTGTGATAGTTTGCTTAGAATGATGGTTTCCAGCTTCATCCATGTCCCTGCAAAGGACATGAACTCATTCTTTTTTATAGCTGCATAGTATTCCATGGTGTATATGTGCCGTATTTTCTTAATCCAGTCTATCATTGATGGACATTTGGGTTGGTTCCAAGTGTCTTTGCTATTGTGAATAGTGCCACAATAAACATACGTGTGCATGTGTTTTTATAGTAGCATGATTTATAATCCTTTGGGTGTATACCCAGTAATGGGATCACTGGGTCAAATGGTATTTCTAGTTCTAGATCCTTGAGGAATCACCACACTGTCTTTCACAATGGTTGAACTAATTTACACTCCCACCAACACTGTAAAAGTGTTCCTATTTCTCCAAATCCTCTCCAACATCTGTTGTTTCCTGACTTTTTAATGACCGCCATTCTAACTGGCGTAAGATGGTATCTCATTGTGGTTTTGATTTGCATTTCTCTGATGACCAGTGATGATGAGCACTTTTTTATATGTCTTTTGGCCACATAAATGTCTTCTTTTGAGAAGTGTCTGTTCATATCTTTCACCCACTTTTTGATGGGGTTGTTTGTTTGTTTTCTTGTAAATCTGTTGAAGTTCTTTGTAGATTCTGGAATATTAGCCCTTTGTCAGATGGGTAGATTGCAAAGATTGTCTCCCATTCTGTAGGTTGCCTGTTCACTCTGATGACAGTTTCTTTTGCTGTGCAGAAGCTCTTTAGTTTAATTAGATCCCATTTGTCAATTTTGGCTTTTGTTGCCATTGCTTTGGTGTTTTAGTCATGAAGGCTTTGCCCATGCCTATGTCCTGAATAGTATTACCTAGGTTTTCTTCTAGGGTTATTATGGTTTTAGGTCTTACATTTAAGTCTTTAATCCATCTTGGGTTAATTTTTGTATATGGTGTAAGGAAGGGTTCCAGTTTCAGCTTTCTACGTATGGCTAGCCAGTTTTCCTAGCACCATTTATTAAATAGGGAATCCTTTCCCCATTGCTTGTTTTTGTCAGGTTTGTCAAAGATCAGATGGTTGTAGATGTGTGGAGATGTGTGGTGTTATTTCTGAGGCCTCTGTTCTGTTCCATTGGCCTATTATATCTGTTTTGGTACCAGTACCATGCAATTTTGGTTACTGTAGCCTTGTAGTATAGTTTGAAGTCAGGTAGCATGATACTTAACAGCTTTGTTCTTTTCACTTAGGATTGTCTTGGCTATGCGGGCTCTTTTTTGGTTCCATGAGAACTT
This sequence comes from Pongo abelii, assembly GCF_028885655.2. Lineage (NCBI taxonomy): Eukaryota > Metazoa > Chordata > Mammalia > Primates > Hominidae > Pongo > Pongo abelii. The sequence goes on from NC_071985.2 coordinate 154,352,834, forward strand.
TAAAGTAGTTTTTTTTTCCACTTTTGTGAAGAAAGTCAGTGGTAGCTTGATGGAGATAGCACTGAATCTATAAATTACCTTGGGCAGTATGACCATTTTTACCATATTGATTCTTCTTATCCATGAGCATGGAATGTTCTTCCATTTGTTTGTTTCCTCTTTTATTTCACTGAGCAGTGGTTTGTAGTTCTCCTTGAAGAGGTCCTTCACATCCCTTGAGTTGGATTCCTAGGTATTTTATTCTCTTTGTAGTAATTGTGAATGGGAGTTAACTCACGATTTGGCTCTCTGTTTGTCTATTATTGGTGTATAGGAATGCTTGTGATTTTTGCACATTGATTTTGTATTTTGAGACTTTGCTGAAGTTGATTATCGGCTTAAGGAGATTTTGGGCTGAGACAACGGGGTTTTCTAAATGTACAATCATGTCATCTGCAAACAGAGAAAATTTGGCTTCCTCTTTTCCTAATTGAATACCCTTTATTTCTTTCTCTTGCCTGATTGCCCTAGCCAGAACTTCCAACACTGTGTTGAGTAGGAGTAGTGAGAAAAGGGATACTTGTCTTGTGCCAGTTTTCAAAGGGAATCCTTCCAGCTTTTGCCCATTCAGTATGATATTGGCTGTAGGTTTGTCATAAATAGCTCTTATTATTTTGAGATACGTTCTATCAATACTTAGTTGACACAGTTTTTAGCATGAAGGCCTGCTGAATTTTGTCGAAGGCCTTTTCTGCATCTATTTAGATAATTATGTGGTTTTTGTCATTGGTTCTGTTTATGCAATGTATTACGTTTATTGATTTGCATATGTTGAACCAGCATTGCATCCCAGGGATGAAGCCCACTTGATCGTGGTGGATAAGTTTTGGATGTGCTGCTGGATTTGATTTGCCAGTACTTTATTGAGGATTTTTGCATCAATGTTCATCATGGATATTGGCCTAAAATTATCTTTTTTTGTGTATCTCTGCCACGCTTTGGTATCAGGATGATGCTAGCCTCATAAAATGTGTTAGGGAGGATTCCTTCTTTTTCTGTTGATTGGAATACTTTCAGAAGGAATGGTACCAGTTCCCCTTTCTACCTGTGGTAGAATTCAGCTGTGAATCCATCTGGTTCTGGACTTTTTTTGGTTGTTAGGCTATTAATTATTGCCTCAATTTCAGAACCTGTTATTGGTCTATTCAGAGATTCAACTAATTCCTGGCTTATTCTTGGGAGGGTGTATGTGTCCAGGAATTTATCCATTTCTTCTAGATTTTCTAGTTTATTTGTGTAGAAGTGTTTATAGTATTCTGTGATGGTAGTTTGCATTTCTGTGGGATCGGTGGTGATATCCCCTTTATCATTTTTTATTGCATCTATTTGATTCTTCTCTCTTTTGTTCTTTATTAGTCTTGCTAGCAGTCAATCGATTTTGTTGATCTGTTCGAAAAACCAGCTCCAAGATTCATTGATTTTTTGAAGGGTTTTTTGTGTCTCTATCTCCTTCAGTTCTGCTCTGATCTTAGTTATTTCTTGCCTTCAGCTAGCTTTTGAATATGTTTGCTCTTGCTTCTCTAGTTCTTTTAATTGTGATGTGAGGGTGTCAATTTTAGATCTTTCCTGCTTTCTCTTGTGGGCATTCAGTGCTATAAATTTCCCTCTACACACTGCTTTAAATGTGTCCCAGAGATTCTGGTACGTTGTGTTTTTGTTCTCACTGGTTTCAAAGAACATCTTTATTTCTGCCTTCATTTCCTTATTTATCCAGAAGTCATTCAGGAGCAGGTTGTTCAGTTTCCATGTAGTTGTGCAATTTTGAGTGAGTTTATTAATCCTGAGTTCTAATTTGATTGCACTGTGGTCTGAGAGACACTTTGTTGTGATTTCTGTTTTTCATATTTGCTGAGGATTGTTTTACTACCAATTATGTGGTCAATTTTAGAATAAGTGCAATGTGGTGCTGAGAAGAATGTATATTCTGTTGATTTGGGGTGCAGAGTTCTGTAGATGTCTATTAGGTCTGCTTGGTCCAGAGCTGAGTTCAAGTCCTGGATATCTTTGTTAACCTCTGTCTTGTTGATCTGTCTAATATTGACAGTGGGGTGTTAAAGTTTCCCGTTATTATCGTGTGGAAGCGTAAGTCTCTTTGTAGGTCTCTGAGGACTTGCTTTATGAATCTGGGTGCTCTTGTATCGGGTGCATATAAATTTAGGATATTTAGCTCTTCTTGATGAATGATCCCTTTACCATTATGTAGTGGCCTTGTTTTTCTCTTTTGATCTTTGTTGGTTTAAAGTCTGTTTTATCAGAGACTAGGATTGCAACCCCTGCTTTTTGTTTTGCTTTCCATTTGCTTGGTAGATCTTCCTCCATCCCTTTATTTTGAGCCTATTTGTGTCTTTGCACGTAAGATGGGTCTCCTGAATACAGCACACTGAGGGGTCTTGACTCTTTATCCAATTTGCCAGGCTGTGTCTTTTAATTGGGGCATTTAGCCCATTTACATTTAAGGTTAATATTGTTATGTGTGAATATGATCCTGTCATTATGATGTTAGCTGTTTATTTTACTCTGTAATTGATGCAGTTTCTTCATAGCATAGCATCAGTGGTCCTTACCATTTGGCATGTTTTTGCAGTGGCTGGTACCACTTGTTCCTTTCCATGTTTAGTGCTTCCTTCAGGAGCTCTTGGAAGGCAAGTCTGATAGTGACACAATCTCTCAGTGTTTGCTTGTCTGTAAAGTATTTTATTTCTCCTTCACTTATGAAGCTTAGTTTGGCTGGATATGAAATTCTGGGTTGAAAATTCTTTTCTTTAAGAATGTTGAATGTTGGCCCCCACTCTCTTCTGGCTTGTAGAGTTTCTGCCAAGAGATCCGCTGATGGGCTTCCCTATGTGGGTAACCCGACCTTTCTCTCTGGCTGCTCTTAACATTTTTTCCTTCATTTCAACCTTGGGGAATCTGATGATTATGTGTCTTGGGGTTGCTCTTCTCAAGGAGTATCTTTGTGGCATTCTCTGTATTTCCTGAATTTGAATGTTGGCCTGCCTTGCTAGGTTAGGGAAGTTCTCCTGGATAATATCCTGAAGAGTGGTTTCTAACTTGGTTCCATTATCCCAGTCACTTTCAAGTACACCAATCAAATGTATATTTGGTCTTTTCACATAGTCCCATATTTCTTGGAGGCTTTGGTCATTTCTTTCCACTCTTTTTTCTCTAATCTTGTCTTCTCGCTTTAATTCATTAATTTGATCTTCAATCACTGATATCTTTTTTCCACTTGATCGAATCAGCTGTTGAAGCTTGTACATGCATCACAAAGTTCTTGTACTGTGGTTTTCAGCTCCATCAGGTCATTTAAGGTCCTCTCTACCCTGTTTATTCTAGTTAGCCATTCATCTAACCTTTTTTCAAGGTTTTTAGCTTCCTTGCGATGGGTTAGAACATGCTCCTTTAGCTCAGAGAAGTTTGTTATTCACGACCTTCAGAAGCCTGCTTCCATCAACTTGTCAATCTCATTCTCCACCCAGTTTTGTTCCCTTGCTGGAGAGGAGCTGCGATCTTTTGAAGGAGAAGAGGTGCTCTGTTTTCTAGAATTTTCCATTTCTCTGCTCTGTTTTCTCCCCATCTTTGTGGTTTTATCTACCTTTGGTCTTTGACGTTGGTGACCTACAGATGGGGTTTTGGTGTGGATGTCTTTTTTGTTAATGTTGATGCTATTCCTTTCTGTTTGTTAGTTTTCCTTCTAACAGGTCCCTCGGCTGCAGGTCTGCTGGAGTTTGCTGGAGGTCCACTCCAGACCCTGTTTGCCTGGGTATCACCAGCGGAGGCTGCAGAACAGCAGATATTGCTGCCTGATCCTTCCTCTGGAAGCTTCATTCCAGAGGGGCACTCTCCTGTTTGAGGTGTCTGTCGGCCCCTACTGGGAGGTGTTTCCCAGTCAGGCTACACGGGGGTCCGGGACCCACTTGAGGAGGCAGTCTGTCTGTTCTCCGGATGCCATGCTGAGAGAACCACTGCTGTCTTCAGAGCTGTCAGACAGGGCTGTTTAAGTCTGCAGAAGCTATCTGCTGACCTTTGTTCTACTATGCCCTGCCCCCAGAGATGGAATCTATAGAAGCAGTAGGCCTTACTGAGCTGCAGAAGCAGTTCATGCTTCCTGGCCTCTTTGTTTACACTGTGAGCTACCTCAGCAATGGCGGACGCCCCTCCCCTCCATCAAGCTGCAGTGTAGCAGGTCAATTTCAGACTGCTGCACTAGCAGTGAGCAAGGCTCCATGGGCGTGGAACCCACCAAGCCTGGCATGGGAGGGTATCTCCCAGTCTGCTGGTTGCTAAGACTGTGGGAAAAGTGCAGTATTTGATCAGAGTGTACCATTTCTCCAGGTACAGTCTGTCACGGCTTCCCTCAGCTAGGAAAGGGAAATTCCCCAACCCCTTGCACTTCCCGCATGAAGCGATGCCCCACTCTTCTTCAGCTCACCCTCTGTAGGCTGCACCCACTGTCCAACCAGTCCCACTGAGATGAACCAGGTACCTCAGTTGGAAATGCAGAAATCACCTGTCTTCTGTGTCGATCTCGCTGGGAGCTGCAGACCGGAGCTGTTCCTATTCGGCTGTCTTGGAAGTGACCAATAAATTTTTTTTAAAAAGAGAGGAGAGAAAAGCAAACAAAAACAAACAAATATGATCAAATCAAATTAGTGAATATGGTATAATTAACTCACAATTCAAGTGTACTGGGTCTAAGATTTTTAAAATCTAAAGTCATTTGGAAAAAATCTTCTCCAGCCACAAGGGGGTTCTCTTGCTACATTCCTTTATTTACAATGACTATATTTTCTAGATTCTCTTGTTGGTGTTCTGATGCATTTTACTAATTTTTCTTCAAAGGCTCAGCAAGGCACACTCTTCTGAAAATCTTTGTCTGTAAATCTATAGAATATAATATAAAGCATGAAGCTTCATCACAATTATCCTGAAAATGGTCATCCAACGAGTACTGGAATGTTTCTCCAAAAACTACCTGATTGCTAGAAAATGCATTCTAACTTAATATTTAAATCTACCTTTTGTAATTTCTAGCCTTTGTTATTGCTCTCTCAGGACCAAATTCTTTTGTTTTGTACAGAGTATACACTCCTATTAAGTCAACTGAAGTATTTTTATCAGCTATATCCTATCACAGACTTTGCTTAAATTGGCAGTTGGTTAATATCCACAGATGATTTTTTTCTGGAAGTTATATTTAAACCATCTGTACAATCTGCATTGCAGGACTTTGTTCATCCCTATTAACTTTCTGTTAAATTTAGACAATCATTTTAATAGATCACAATATTTTTATCTGACTGTTACTTAAACTAGATTCCACAAATCTTTTGTTATACACAAATGTACTGAATGCCTCATGCCTCATAAAGTAAACATGTAGTAGAAACTCAGTGATATTCATTTTATTTGATTTGGTAAAATAATATATTCAAGAACAAAGTAATTTGAATCCAAATAATTGTAAAATTAATGTTTTGGAGGGAAAGCCAGGAAAACCTGCAGGTTGTTCATGTATGGGACTGGCAGGAAGAAAGAAACAAAGAACAACTCCTAACTGTTTGGCTTAAGCAACTATTTGTATGGAAGTGTCATTTTCTGAACCAAAGGGAAGCTCAGGAAAGATCACATTTGGCACAGGGACCCAAAAGTTCCATTTTGGACATGCAAAGTTAGACGTTGAACAACCATGTGACATTTCTCAGTTGGCTGTTGGACATGGGAGCGTTCAAGAGCTCCTTAAGAGTGCCTTTCACTGCATGATTTGTTCATCCCATTTATCTTCTCCTTCCCTCTCTCTACCCTTGAGCTGCTGTTTGAAAACTCCAGCAGTTAGATAATATGCAGTGTGTCACTCCTGTACCCCCACAACCTAACATGCTCCGAAATAGCCATGGCTTAAAAAATAGAGTACAGTTTAACCAGTTTAACTTCTGCCTCATAGACAGAATATTTGTCTCATTTCTCTCCCCAGAGAGTAGTAAGTTGTCAGGGATAAGAAACTATTTTTTGTCCTTTTTTAGATTACCTGACCCAATGCTAATATTTATATAAAATAGATTACCTGAAAAGAGATTATGTTTTAGTTGTTTTACTTATTTATCTATTTTTAAGACAGGGTCTCACTCTGTTGCCCAGGCTGGAGTGCAGTCACCTGATCTTGGCTCACTGCATCCTCTACCTCCTGGGATTAATTGATTCTTCCACCTTAACTTCCCAAGTATCTGGGACTACAGGCATTCACTATCACACTCAGCTAAGATTTTTTTATATTTTGTAGAGATGGGGTCTCACCATGTTGCCCAGGCTGTTCTTGAACTCCTGGGTTCACGTTATCTGCCAGCCTCCTCGGCCTCCTGAAGTGCTAGGATTATGGGCATGAGCCGCTGCACCCGGCCTGTTATCTTTTTTTTGTTTGTTTGTTTTTGACAGAGTCACCTAGGCTGGAGTGCAGTGGCATGATCTTGGCTCACTGCAACCTCCACCTCCCAGGTTCAAGCAATTCTCCTGCCTCAGCCTCCCTAGTCTCTCGGATTACAGGTGCCCACCACCACCACACCCGGCTAATTTTTGTAGTTTTTTAGTAAAGACGGGATTTCGCCATGTTGGCCAGGCTGGTCACGAACTCCTGACCTCAGATGATCCACCCACCTCAGCCTCCCAAAGTGCTGGGATTACAGCCGTGGGCCACCATGCCCAGAAAACACTTTTGAGGCCAGCTCAAAAATCAAAACTTTGATTTTTTTTTTCTTAAATGAGGAAGATACTCGTTGTTTGCCCAAATTAGATTTGTTTTCTCCACTAATCTGATAAAGCAAGTCAATCCTGGTAAAAAAAAACCAGTTTGGTAAAATAAATGAAGATTTCTCTAAACCGGAATTGGAGACCAATTAAATATCATTCTTGTCAGGTAACTTCACTTTCTGATTTAAAGAAAAATACTTCTTAAAATCCACATTTTAGGCCATGCAGAGTGGCTCACACCAGTAATCCCAACACTTTTAGGAGGCCGAGGTGGGAGAATCACTTAAACTCGAGAGTTTGAGACCAGCCTAGGCAACATAGCAAGAGCTCATCTCTACTAAAAATAAAAATTAAAAAAAAAATAGCTAGGCATGGTGGCTTATGACTGTAATCCCAGCCACTCAGGAGGCTGAGACAGATGGATAGTTTGAGCCTGGGAGACTGAGGCTGCAGTGAGCTTTCATCGTACCCCTGCACTCCAGGCTAGGTAACAGAGCAAGACACTGTCTCAAAAAAAAAAAAAATCACATTTTAATTTTAGTCAGAATGTGAAATAATGAGAAGAAGAGAAGAGTGAGAGACAGAGAGAAAGAAAGAGACAAGACAGAGACAGATTTCAGAGAAATACATTGCCATGTTTACATTTAGGTTGGTCTTTGTCCCTTCAGTCCTCTCAGGCTGCTAAAAAAAATTACCATAGACAGGGTGGCCTATAAACAACAGAAATTTATTTCTCATAGTTCTAGAGGCTGGGAAGTCTAGGATCAAGGCGCTGGTGGATTCAGTGTGTGGTGAGGGCCCACTTCCTCATAGACAGATGTGTTCTCACTCTAACCTCACATGGTGGAAGGGGCCAGGGGTCTCTCTTGGGCCTCGTTTATAGGGGGATTGATCTCCTTCATGAGGGATCTGCTTCCATAGCCTAGTTAACTCCCAAAGGTCCCACCTCCTAATATCATTTTAGTGGTGAGAATTTCAACATATAAATTTGGGGAGGACATAAACACTACTAAATAACAAACCTTAGAAGAATTATAAATAAAATTCTCTTTTCTTTCTTTAAAATGGTCATGAAATCATTTAGTTCTTGAAATTAAAGAAAAGCATTCAGATTCTACCAGATCAGAAAACAATGTTCCCTATAAGTGTTCAAAAATGGAAAGATATAGAATGATAAGACATAAGTATATAAATAAAAGTTTCTCCTATTACTTGAAGTCTGATTTTCAATTTAGTGATAAATAGTGTGTTGTAGAAAACACCAGGTGTGTTGAAAATAATTCTTTAGGGCCAGTAGGACTTGCATTAGACTCTTTAGTTCCATACAGTGCCATTTACTTCCAATCAACAAATATAAATCCCATCTTGCATGTTCACTGCAGTAAATCATCAAAGTTTTAGCTTTCAAATCTCTTCAAAACCTTCCAAAAAATTAAATATAATATTAAGAGAATAATATTGATCAAGCATGACTTCTTACTCTGTTCCTAGAAAATCACATTTTACAGCACCTCTTTGTTTTATTCATATAGTTCCTGCTATCTGGCATTATATCTCAGTATATCTAAACTTTATCCTTGAAAGTCAAGAAATAAAGAAGTAACAGATGATAATGAATGGCAGGGACGAACAGAGAAAATTCAAAACTATTTTTTCATTATTATTAATTTACAAATTTTTATGGACCATCTCTTATGTGCTTTGTTACGACTGAGCTAAGCATCAAAGAGAGAGTGCTGAAAAAAAAAAATATGTATATATATATAGTCCCTGTCATCACAGAGCTTCCATCTAATGCAAGACACAGATCTTGAAAATACATTTATATAAATATTTTTAAATTATAGAATCTGATCAGTGTGATGATAGTCATAAGTATTTAAATCTCCAGAGAGTTTTTCATTATGCAACAGATTTTTTTTAATGTTTGCATCCAGGTAGGATTGAATCCATTTGGATGTAAAATATGCATGCTCAGACACACTGGGATAAGATCACCCATACTGACATAGAAAAGGGAGGAACAATATCATTATAACCATTGGATTATAGTACTTTCAGACCACATACTAGCCAATAGCTTTGAAATATCAGTCAAAAATCTAGTTTTTGGTATCCTCAAAAATCTCTGGCATTTTATATGTGCAGTGAAAACATTACATCTAAGTATCTTTTGTGGTGATTCTCTGTAAATTCCTTAAATCCTAGTCACTAATATTATTTCTGACTTATCATACAATCCTATAGCTAGGATTGAAGAAGTATAGTCTGTCATAGAACTTATTCAGAAAAATTCAGTTTTGCATATAGGTTATATATACAACATTGTGTAAAAATGTTTATTCTTTTCCCAAAAAAATAGATCTATTTATGAAAGCTAAAGATCCTTTATAATTCCATTTTATTGGCACTGACACTCCTCAGCTTCTTAATTTTTTATCATATAATATTCATTTGACTATACTTGATACCTTGCTTCAAATTTCAAAGTATCTAGAAATTAGTTTTTTATACTCCACAATTCTTACTATTGTTTCTCAAAATAGAAATATTACTTTTTTTCCTTCTATATAAAGTAATTAAAACCTTGGTGAAAGTAGCCCAATTCACTAACTCTCGGAAGAGTTTCCATTTCATTATTTATCTTAAATTTAGAGGTCTTTCTGTCATGATTTCACAAATGTTTGATTCTATTTTAGGACTTTTTTAAGTTAATCACTGATAATTTAGTTTACTTTATGCAGCAGAGTACAATTCCCAATTGACACTAATAGAATGAAACATCTTCATAAAATAATAAGATCCAGCATTCATCTGACACCTAATGTGTGTGTGCTACCTTTGAAAAATTATACACCTCCATTATTTTAAAATGAATCATTGACATCAGTATTTTATATTCTGCCTAAATAGTACTAGCAACGGCCCGAAGAGCATGTTCCTTGGACTTAAGAAACCCCATTCATTTCCATGGCTTAACTGAAGCCATATGAAGCCTATATGTTCAAAGCTGCTGTGTTACACTTGTACAGGCCTCCCAACTAAACTCCAGACTGTTGTATTTAGCTGACAACTGGAAATATGAACTTTATCTCTAATGATATAAGGCACTTAAAACTCACCATTTTCTTCCCTAAACCTGATCTTCCTCTGTTCTCTATCTTGAGTAGTATAGGCTTCCACCTAGTGTACCTAAATCAATGTCATTGGAATTAAATTTTATTCCTCCCTCTTCCTTGCACCCTAAATATAATTGTCACCAAGTTCTGGTAATCTGTCTCCTAAGCATTAGCTCTCTGTTCTGTCCTTCCCCCTCTATACTGACTGACATTGTCCCTGTTGGGATCATCAATGGACTTATCAGCGGATCAGGCCATTGCCCTCAACTAGGCAAGGGCAACAGTCCCTCCAATACATTCTACTCACTGCTGTGAGAGGCATGGCATCTTTCTAAAATGCAAATCTTACATGATTTTCCTTTCTAAAATAGTTTGGTGATGCTTTCAGAATGATACAAATTCAGTAAGGCCCAGGTTCTCCAAGAATCTTCAGACTAATCTTTAACTACAGTCCACCCTAAGCTCCAATGATACGATATTTCTAACACACCATGTTTTTACACGTGTGCATCTTTGAATAGACTCTTCCCTACACCCAGACCGAGAGTTCCCCTATTGTTACAATTCTGATCTTATCCTTCACTAATAGTCAGACAACCACAAGAAGCAGTACAGAATTCACCAATGGAAATAACGGTCATATATTTATATATTATGTATCATTATGATTTATTAAAATATTGAGCAATCCAGGAGGTAAATAATGTTGTTCTCACTTTATATATGAGAGAAAATGGTTCCAAAGAGTCTAAATGATATGCCTAAGCCAAAATAAATCAAAGAAAGATGTATTCATATTGTGTTAATCAATGATTTTTAGTTTTATAAAAGAACAAGAAAAAATTAATTTATGCTTACAGCTGCCAGGTGTTATTAAATTAATAATACCCCATATAGGTTTCAAATTTCCATTGTGTTTTCTACTCTTATGAAAGTAATATTGGCCACTCTGTTGCCATGAGTTTAATGATTAATGTGTAGTTTTAGTATGTAGCTTCTAAAATTAGGAGATATTGAAAGGTGTTAGCAAATATTTGTTAAAAGGAAGGAAGGATCAGTATTTCTCATGGAGATGATATTGTGTTACAATTTACACATGATGATTAGTGCAGGAAAATTAAGCACCTGTTTTGAGGAACACAGAGTGCAGGGATTGGGAGCCAACAGATGTTATTTGTATTAATATACAAAGAGCCTACTCATTTCCTATGCCCTACTCTGTTGCTGAACTTTTGTACCTGATAACTCCATTGGAAATATTAAGAAGTTATTATTTGCCTTTCATAATCTATGGCCTTTGGAAAGCTGAGCTCAAATGAAGCTTGGGTGTCTCACTGAGGAGCTAAATTTTAACCCAGACACCCAGCTGAGATGGCTGAGGCATAACACATTTTAGGAAAACTATAAGGCCAGATATATTTATGCTGATGGTTTGATACCTTACAAAAATAGGTGTACACTTGAGTGTTTACAATGAAACTCCAAGTTATTTCTACCTTAAGAGCTAGTGAACCGCTTCTGGGAAACTTAAAAGAGCTTTACAAATATTGGCAGGCTTGTGTGCATAACATTCTTTGAAAGAAGAGGTTAAAGATAGCTGATAGATAATCAGATAGATAGGTAGAATATAAAACTATTATTAAAGAAAGGAAATGGAGACAAAAACAACTAAATGATAGCTCAAACAATGTTTTGACAGTAAAATAGTAATAGAGTCTAGATTCTGAAGTCTAATTCAGCCTGTGCCATTATAAAAGACTAGTTAAATTCTATTTATACAATATATGGTGAGATAGGAGAAATTGAGATAAAGAAAAATAATCAATTTTGCCCAGTTTGTAATATTGTTAGGATGGAGTTGTGTGCAGTATGTTCTTAACTAAAAACAAATTTAGACATGTGTTAGTGTATTTGAGTTCTCATTATTTATTTCATTAATTTTCATCTTTTTATCCCAATTATGTTTTAGATTATTGGGTTTCCCTAAAACAATCAATTTTTAAATTTATCAGTTTTCTTGTTTCATCTATTTTCTAGGTTTTTAATTTTTTTAATTTTTTATTTGCTCTATACTCTTTTGACATAAAAGTCATTCTTCATGTGTGATAGGAAACCAAACAATTAATTATCATCAGGTTCCTAAGTGTATAGCTTTTGTCATTATGCTCTTCCTCTGAGCTTTTGAAATGAGATTACTTCTATCTTTCCTGAAGAATTTTTCCATTAGTCCATAGTACTTTCAAGATTTTTTGTTGTTGTTCATTTTCAAATTCCAGTGGTTAAAATGCTGAAATCAATCATTTAAAATTTTATCTGTTTGCATTTAAATATTTAAGGCCTTAAATTTGCTCTTGAGTAGTTCTTTGGATACATTTCATGTTTTCATACAGCATAGCCTCATATTAGTTTTCTCTAAATAGTGTGAAATTGAGTTTGGATTTTATTTTACATCCAATAGTTATTTAGGTGAGTTTACTTAATAATTTATTTTTTAAACGTATATAAATTATTAAATTTTTAATTTCTTAATTGACATAGCTGTCCTTTAGATATAATTTGTTTCATTAGTTGAATGCTTTATAATGTTCTACAAATATTGTTTCTCTCTAGTTGTCTGTATACTTCTAGCACATTTTTACAAAAAATATTTCAAGTTTATATATTCTACTAAAATAACTCATGACTAATATTGTCATTGTAAACCATACTTGTTGATATGGTATTATCCTGCTTAATTATTTGCCTTGAATTATCCTTTCTTTGAAATCTAATACTGCTTCCTTTGATTTTTTCTACTTGCCTTATAATCTTTTATTGTTTCTTTATTTTAATTAGCTGTGTGACTATAGCTTGGTGCAAACATAATTGCGGTTTCTGCAACTACTTTTAATGGCAAAAACCAAACCACAATTACTTTTGCACCAACCTATAGTGACACAGCTGATTGTGTCAGTTTATTAGATATGCCTTTTATAAGAAGCATATTGTGGAAATATCCTTTTTAAATCAATATGAGATTATCATTATGCATAAGGGAGGATTAACCCATTTGTGTTTATTTTTTTTAACTGATGTAACTCCTCTTATTTCGAATTTCCTTTTTTTAAAAAAATACTCCCAACTTTTTGCATTTTATTACAGACTAAATATTCTTAGCACTCTCTACTCAGTGATTTAGGAGAGATATATCCTGCTTTTAAATGCTGCTAATTACATTAAGATTAAAAAACAAAAAGATGATAATTTCTCTGATTATCAAAGGATGAATTTGCCTCACCCCACTCCTTATAAAATGAAAATTTACTTAGTTTTTGTTCTCTCTCTTCTACGTTTGTAAATATAATCTAAGCAGTCCAATATGTTATTAACATCAAATTATTATTTCCAATATTACATGTGTTTTCATTTAAAAACTACTTTTGACATTTACTTGAGCCAAGAAATTCAGGACCAGCCCAGGCAATATGGTGAGACCCCATTGCTACAAAAATAAAAAATAAAAATAGCCAGGCATGGTGGCACACACCTGTTGTCGCAGCTGCTCAGGAGGTTGAAGTTTGAGGATCACTTGAGACCAGGATGTCTAGGGTGCAGCAAGCTGTGAGTGCACCACTGCACTCCAACCTGGGTGACAGAGCGAGACCCTGTCTCAAAAAAATAAAGATAAATAAAATTAAATAACAGAAAATAAGTGCTTCTATTATTTTTATTGAAATGTTTTCTATGCTTATCCCATTCCTTTAGTACCGCAAATTCCCCATTCTTGGGTCATAAACCTTTATTTATTTCCCTATTAACTTGTGCATGTCTTGAAGTATTTCATTCCCAAGAAGTCTGTTTTGGGAGAATATTCTCTGTACTATGGTGTATCTGAGTATATCCTTCCCCTTCAAAATTCTGTAAATGTTGGCCCAAGGTCTCCTAGCAATTTCACCTCAGAGGGAGAAAAAAAAACTTACCCCAGCATAAATGTGTACTCTTTTTTAAGTAAATAAGCTGGTTTCCTTCTTATTCCTTTCTTTCTCTCTGTTCGGATGTTTAACACATTTCCTTTATCATACAAGCTTATTTCTTTTTCACATATAATTTTAAAAATTCAGAGTATCTTTCCATGGATTTTTAAATGAATTTTACTTAGAAAATAATGAGTCCTTTTAATGAGGTCTTTTATTTTACTACATAGGAACATTTTGTTATTTTATAAAGTACTTCCTAAGGATTGCAATTAATTCTTCAGTGGGAGTTCTATTTTCTTTTTTCTATTTCTCTTACTAACTATTTCATCATTTTAATCTCTTAATTCATTTTCCTTTACACTCTAGGAGATTTTATCAAATCTGACCTCCATTATTTCTAATAAAATTGTCCCCAATATAAGTTTTGCTGTTTATCACCCCTAATGTGGATTTTAATCTTTCTATTTCATTTCCAATTGTTTTGTTTATTTTATTCAGCTTCTTTTTATCTTAGCCTCTTCTTTCATTTTACTTTATATTAATTCATCATTACCAGAATGCCAGTGTTTTCTGTATTTTTGGTGGTGTATCTAATTTCCAGAGGTAGACTCTGCCTCTGAGGTTTTGGAATAATAGTATTTTTTCATTCCCAAATTTTTTTAGATAGATACATACAGTTTTGTTTTCTAACTGTTCTCCTGAAGCCTGGGTAGACTCGTGTTTGTCAACTGAAAGAAACTTGAATTGTTCTCAGCCTTCCTCACTATTCCCCCACATCCTGGTCAAATCTCCTCCTACAGATGAAGGGCTAATCATTAGACAGAAATCTTAGCTCACTTTCAAATATAATATTTATATTTATTAAGAAATATTTACATATTTGTTAAGACATACTTGCATACCTTGCAATGAGGCACTTTTGCTCTGTCACCCAGGCTGGAGTGCAGTGGCCCAATCTCGGCTCACTGCAACCTCCACCACCGGAGTTCAAGCAATTCTCCTGCCTCCACCTCCTGAGTAGCTGGAATTACAGTCATACACCACCATGCCCAGCTAATTTTTGTATTTTTAGTAGAGTTAGGGTTTCACCATGTTAGCCAGGCTAATCTTGAACTCTTGACCTCGAGTGATCTGCCTACCTCGGCCTCCCAAAGTGCTGGGATTATAGGTGTGAGCCACCGCGCCTGGCCTGTGAAGCACTTTTAGCAGTGATGCTTGTCCTTACTTTAATGCTGTTGCTATATTGTACCTTCATTGTCATTTGGGGTCCTGAATCTTATGTAATAATCAAACCTGTCTGGCTGTCATTAATGCAGAGTGACTGATAGATTTCTGTGAATAATTCCAAATTTTTTACATAAGTTCTGTGAAAGTTGATTATAAAAATTGGGTCATTTTTTTGAGACCCAATTAAATCAGAGTAGAAGGGCCAGGGAAAAAAACTAGCACTCAGGGTGCATACCATCTGCTCCCGGAATTAAATTTTCCACAAGCCCAGCTGCTGAAATTGTCTACTCTAATCCTAAGACCAGTTTTACCTAGTAGCTTCCTAAACAACCTGCCATGACGCTTACTAGTTTTGCCTACCATCACCACTCACCAATCACAGCTTGCCAGCTCCCAAGAGCTTCTCTAGTGCTAATGAGCTTTCTTTCAAAACAATATGTAACATTTCTCTTTCTAATAAGATTCCCAAACTTTTCTTTGTTCTTCAGACCTATCAAAGAACACCCATTCTGCGTATGCCCTGAATTTCAATTCTTGCTTCCCAAAATAAAAGTTAAATTTAGAGATTTGTCTCTATATTTTATTTTGACTCCCACAGTTTTAAAAGAATTAAATTTCCTTTGTAACTTTCATTATTAGGTTGTATTTGCCATCTGGCCCTATACAACAGAACTGCCATAGTGAATATGAGTAGGAGGCAGAGTGGGAAGAGGGGGTGCCTGTGAGGTAAGGGTAATCTTATTATAAAATTACTTTCATGACATTCAAAGGAATGTACAATTTCTCCTGTAGGCAAAATAAAAGCACTGAGTATTTTAAAATACAAGAGAGACATGATAAAATGTATGATGACAGTACTGAGATACTCCCCCCTTCTTGGGGGACAAAAGTGAATAAAATTTTAAAATTGCTTGGAAATACTTGAAAATTATTTTTATGTCATCAAATCCATCAGTCTTATCTTTTGCTAATTCTTCCCATTTTTTATTCTGCCCAGGTGCAGGTATTCCATTATATTTTTTACTGTATTTTCTGTTGGTTCTTTTTGTTAGTTTTCTTGCTTATATATAAACTTGTCCTCCTATAATTCATTTTGATAAGTAAAAAACTAATTTTTATTTTTCATATGAAATTGTTCTCAATATATTTATTTAAATATCCATCATTTTCCTCACTGGCTTGATGCACTAAATCCAATAAATAGTATTTATATGTATATATGATAAATTTCTGGAAATTTGATTATATTCCATTCTTCTACCTGGTTATTCCTGCACCATATACAGGGCCTTTTTTTTCTTAACTTTGAAACTAACTTTATATAACATAAAACTAAATACAATAAAATAAAGGATACAATTCAGTGGCATTTAATGCATTAGCAATGTAGTCCAACCATCACACCAACCTAGTTTTCATCATCCCAGAGGGAAACCCTGTATCCATTAGGCAATCACTCCTCACACCTCCCAGCCACTGGCAACTACTAATCTATGGATATGTCACATGAATCAGATTCAACAATATGTGACTTTTTGTGTATGGCTTCATTCATTTAGCATGTTTCTGAAGTTTGTCCATGTTGTAGCATATATCTGTGCTTTATTTCTTTTTATGTCTGAATAATATTCCATTGTATGGATATGCCACATTTGTTAATCCATTCATCAGTTGATGAACATTTGAGTTGCTTCTACCTTATGGTGACTGTGAATAACGCTGTTATAAGCATTTGTGTACACGTTTTTGTCTGAATACCTGTTTCAATTCCTTTGGTATATACCTAAAGATGAAATTGCAGGATCATATGCTAATTATATGTTTAACCTTTTGAGGAACTTCCAAACAGTTTCCCAAAGTAGATTCAGTTTTACATTGTTATTTTTACATTCTCACCAGCAATGTACAAAGGCTCACTACCACTTGTTATTTTCTTGTTTTTTTTATTATTATTACTATTATTATTATTTTCAACCTAGTTTGTGTGAAGTGGTATCTCATTGTGGTTCTGTTACCGGTGGAGAATCTTGATTATGAGTTGTCCAGGTTCCTGGCATTTTAAACAAAGAATTGGACAAAACGGACAAGCAAAACAACTAAATAACGAAGCAACAAAAGCACAGATTTATTGAAATGAAAGTACACTCCACAGAGTGGGAGCAGGCTTGAGCAAGTGGCTCAAAAGCACTGGTTACAGAATTTTCTGGGGTTTAAATATCCACTAGAGGTTTCTCATTGGTTACTTGGTTACACCCTATGTAAATGAAGTAGTGACCAGCAACCAGTCTAAGTGGTTGCAGAAGGTGACCAATCAGAGGCTGAAGTGAAGTTACAAAATTATACCCCTATGCAAACATCAGATTGGTTTTGGGAGGGGACCAATCAGAGGCTGAAGTGAAGTTACAAAGTTATACCCCTATGCAAATGAAGACTAGGCCTGTGACCAGTCTGATTGGTGGTGGGAGGGGGTCAGTCAGAGTTACTTTCCATTTTCATCTGCATGGCATAAAGGAGGGGGTTGCAAAGGGAGTAGACTCTGATCCTTTTGTTACTTGGGAGTGGAAAGTTGGGTTTTCCTTTTGATTTAGTTGGAGGAAGTCAGTGTAAATTGGTCTTAGGTTCCCTGCCTCCAAGCCCTATTCTCCTGCCTCAGTTCCACAAGGTTTTAATTACAGTACTTTGTAATAAATTTACTATCTGCTGTGGCAAATGTCCCCTTCTACTTTTCTTTGAAAACATTGGCTATTTTTGTTTACCTGTTTTCCAGATTAACTTTAGAATAATTTTTTAGGTTCCCCAATATATACCAATGTAATTTTCATTAGTATTGTGCTAATTTTAACAATTAATTTAGGAACAATTTACATCTTTATAATTTTTAAATATTATTTTATCTTCCTCAATAAAGTTTTGGCTGTGGTTTTGGAGTTTTGATTTGTTTTTCATTTAGATCCTGCACATTTTTGTTAGATTTATTCCTAGGTACTTGGTAATTAAGTGATTTGGGTATCATACAGCAAAGCCAGCTAATGACATTGTACTTTTATATCATAACTGGTAATCCAAAGGCTGAATCCAGGCTGAAAGCAAAGTACTGTATTCTGATTGTTTTTAATTTTAAAAATTTTAATTGTCACTATTTCAAGCTTCTTTTGAAAAATTAGAAGATCTGGCCTGTTCCCACAAATTAACAATTGACTACAGTTAGGTTGCACTACCTCCTTTAGGTAGGAATTAATCTCTCCAATTTAAACTCCACTACTCCTTGTTTTATTCCAAAACTAAGGCTGAGTAAGAAGGGACAAAGAACATTGTTTTTGTGCTATTGTTGATATTTTGATATTATTATTGTCTAATAACATTAGAAAAGCAGAACATTTCTTGTAAATATATGTCTTAGTTTGGTTTCCTTTAAATCACAGCCTGAGGCAGGGCTTAAAAGCAGACAGTTTATTTTGGAAAGGACCTTAGGAAAACAGTGAAACGGACAGAGAGAAAATTACAGAATATGCTGAAGGTCTTGGAATGTATCCACCCCAAAAGTGAGGGGGACCACTGTACCTTTACTTTTTTACATCCGTGAACTACTTCAATCTACCTATAAACCTCTATATAACTCAACTGAGAGACATTTGGAATACCAATGAAGACAGAGTGAGCAGACCCTCTAAAAGAATATCCTTATCATGATGTCTATCCCATTCAGCCTTCAGTAAGAACATACCAGCACTTCAACCCTTTAAGAGTGCTCATTGCCAAATCCCATACGCAGTTTTTAACATCATTGTATTAAAACATTTAAAATAGGTCTCCTTATTCAGATCTATGATTACCTTATTCTCTTTTTTTCTCTTCTGCTGCTAAAGCTCAATATTAAATGGAATGTGAAACCTGTCATTAGTTATATTACAGAGAGTCTAAGTACAATAGGGTAATATGCTATCAGATTGATTAAGAATGAATTAAATCACTCCAAAATCAGTGGGGCAGCACTTACTAAAACTAATTTGTAACTATTATTTTAATAGTAAATTGGATTATTACTTAATAGGTACACAATAGACATTTGTAGTTGTTACTCTGAGTATTATTGTTCTTGAGAGAAGGCTACTTTCTCAGTCAGTTCCTGGAGGACCATTTACATATAAACTCATGAGCACTGAAGAGGAGAATGTATGTATTTTTTAATACATGTTGACACCAAGAACAGACTTCAAAATTTAATAGAGTTGTCTATCAAATTAGGAGTTTGTATTACAGTGATGAGCTGCTTAGCAACAGAGATACATTCTAAGAAATGCATCTTTAGGCAATTTCATCATTGTGCAAACATCATGGAGCATACTTACACAAACCTAGATAGTATAGCCCGCTACACACCTGAGCTATGTGGTGTAGCCTATTGCTCCTAGGCTACAAACCTGTATAGCATGCTACTGTGCTGCACACAATAAGCAATTCTGACACAATGGTATTTGTGTATCTAAATATAGAAAATGTACAGTAAAAATATGGTATAAAAGATTTTAATATGGTACAACAGGAAAGGGCAGCTCCATTATATTTTTATGGGAACACTGTCATATATGCTCTCTATTTTTAGCTGAAACATCATTGTGCAACACATGACTGTATTCTCCTTATTTAATATTCTCACCTACTGAGTGTGCTTTATTCTCATTCAGTGGCTTCCAAGCTCTCAAACATTGCTTGACCAGTATTAGTCTTTGCAGAAACTGGAAAAGTCCTGTCCTAACCATTCTTCCTCAGCAATAGATTCTTAGCTAAGCACATTGTCACCTGAAATAAAAGAGTATACTGTCCGACATTCCTTGCAGCTTTGGGGAAACTATGACTAAATTCTGGTCAATGAATATCAGTAGAAGTTTTGCAGAACTTGAGGAAATTTACTTGACAACAGTCACCACAGTTAGTTGAAGCCAATTATTTTCGCTTATGCCATTCCTTCTTCTGCAGATGACATGATGACCGAAGTTCTACCAGCTGTTATGGATCATGTGATGTCCCAGAGGAAGAAAACCACACCCTTGGATGGTAAAATAGAAGGAAGAGAATTTGACTGTCTAATACCGTGGTGCTGCCATAGTAACATGAGTTTATGTATTTCCAGCTTTCTTTTATATGAAAGTAAAATAATTTTCATCTTATATGAGCCACTATTACTTTGAGAGTTTTTTTCTGTTATAGTATTAAACCTAAATTAATACCTAAATAGTTACAGTATTAAATCCCAATTGATACTTCAGCTTTGCAAACACACATTAATAGTCAGCTTTGAAAGCTAAATTTCGTTTCAGTCAGCAACAGCAATGCTGGTTACTAAAAGGTTTTCAATCAAAAAGTCTGAGATAATTAAGAGGAGAAGTTGATACAATACCTGAAAGATTTCAAGGGACCATTCCTAGCTGATTGGAAACATTCCCTTCACTCACTGTCAAATTATTGTGGATTAAGACTTTCCACATGGGGCAGGGTGAGGGTGAAGAAGGGTTTTTGGTTCCAGACAAAAATTTTTGATGGCACTGCCACTTGCAAGGAGCAGGAGAATAGCATATCCCAAGCTAAGCATTCTTGAACTTTCTCTTTCAATCTCCTTCCTTCAATCCTCCTATGGCTCAGCCAGCCTGTTCAACAGGAGGTAAGGCACAGCAAGGAGTCCTAAGCCAAGTTTCCACCTGGCTTGACCAAGAGTTGAGTTAAGGAGTGGAGACTGAGTAAATAAGCAAATACATTATGGATAGGTAGACCCATTTTCTCACTGCCAGAGAAGGGACTTATAGATATGGAAAAGAGAAGGATAGATTTTACTGAACACAGACAGTTTATGAAAGGCTATCTTGAAGTCTGCTGAGTAAAGGCCATCTTCAGCCTCTCCACATTCACTTAACATCATATTTATTGCATAATGTTAGTTGCTTATTATTAACATTTACCATTCTTTCAGTGAGCCATAGTGGATACCATTGATCTTACTTTTTCTCAATCTTTTATTTACCTGGTCTCTTTTCTGAAATTCAGCTTCGCCAACTTTTTCAATCTATCCACCATTGTCCATCTTGATTGCATGCAAGTCTATTCTTCCTCATCCAGAGTTAATTAATCCTAATGATATCATAGAAAGAATAGAGGTATGTGGTCAGATCCTAACCTTACCATTTATAATCCATCTGTGGTAGACTCCTTAACTTCTCTGAGCCCAGTGTCTTCATGTTTATAACATAGTTTTTATTCCTTGAGATGACCAATCAGTTTCCACTTTCTCTGCCCTAATCTATTTCTCAGTAAGCTGACACCGATGGACTGCATCCATAAAGTCCCTTGCTAGTGTAGCCTATTTTGAGGCACCAGTAGAAGTTCATAAGGTAAGAAAAGAGAGAAACTGGGTTATTTCTCTCCTTTACTCCTCCCTGCAAAACTGCTGCTTTTATACCATGAAGTTCAGACAGTGGCTGAATATGTCTAGGACCTCAGCTCTTGTCAGGCATACCCTCCAGTAGCGCCCCCACTTTCATTGGATTCTGGTGAGATTTCCTTTTTCAAGCATTCTCAAATCATAGTGGTTTGCCACTGTTGCTAGGCTCTGGGAGCTCAGTATCATTTGTTGGTTTCCTTAACCCTGTCCCCATCGATAAAGTCTGTTTAGTAGAACCATTTGAGTGAAATTCAATTTTCCACCAAGAATCAATGTTACAGGAAAATTAAAAATGATAGGTGCAAATTGCTTACTAAAGTACCTTAGCACAAAGTACACAACTATTAATAATAGCTGTTAAAATTGAGAGCTATTATATTACCTTGCTATAATTTTCAGTAGAACAAAATATTTCTCCAGAGGTAGGTTTTAAAGTTTAGTTTCTTCTCAAATATATGAAAAAGACTTGATCACTCAAAAGTATCTAGATACTGTACTAATATTTCATGATAGTCATTAGTTTTTAATAGGTATTTATAAAATAACATCTAGGCCAGTTTAATGGAACTACTTATATACATCACTATAGCATTCAGATAAATATTATTTATAAGAGCTTTTAGGATAAGACTCTGTTTAATATATTTTATTTTACCAGAATATAAAAGTTTGAATGGCATTTATCACAATATTATTTATGAAACATACAAAAGCTAAGTAAACATATCCCCAAAATATTTACTTCGGTTTTCCAGTGGTCAAGTGCCCTAAATCATACAGATTAACAAGTTTTAAGAATGTCAGGTAGTAAAACAAACTGCTACATATCTTCTAGTCAATAATAATTCCACATATTCCTTTGGTACTTCTGAAGCCAAACTGAAAATCAGTTTCCTTGCATTTTATCTTATTATAACCTATTTTATTCCTTTCTCTCACTCTACCACTTACCATACTCCTCAACTCACACCAGAAAATGTGTGTGCATGTACACACATACATACACACACAGTGACTGTTCTGGAGAGATTACCCAACAGAGATTAGTTGAAAAATCAGAATCAGTAAAGTCATTGAATGCTACAGAATGGAGTATTTCTAAGTTGCTTATGTTAGCTTTCAAATGATATCAAGCACAATCTTTTTGAATGAGCTAACGAATAAACATTTACAGAACACCTACTGTGTTTTGTGAGTAGGGCCATGAGATTGGGGAAGATACATCATTCTAGTCAGAGTGATTGCTATATACTGAACCTTTATGTCTCCCCAAAATTCACATGTTGGAAACTAATCTCCAGTGTGATGATATTTGGGGGTGGGGTTTTTGGGAGATGATTAGCATGAAGGAAGAGCCCTCATGAATTGAATTAGTGCCCTTATAAAAAAGCCCCAGAGAGCTCCCTCACCCCTCAACCATGTAAGGACACAGAAAGAAGACAGCCGTCTATAAACCACGAACCAATCCCTCACCAGACATCAAATCTTGAACTTCCCAACTTCTAAAACTGTGAGAAACAAATTTCTGTTATTTATAAGCCACTCTGTCTATGATAATCTGTTATAGCAGCCTGAATGGACCAAGACAGTGTTCAAGGAAGGCCTCTCTGAGAAGAGGGCGTTTAATTGGACATCTGATTGAAAACACTGGGCCAACTACTACTTAAATATCTGAGGAAAAGACAGTCGCAGAAGATAATTGAGCCTTTGAGGTAACAAGACTGGCTTATTTGAGAAACAGAAAGAAAATCAGTGCAGCTCAACATGGTGAGCAAAGGTCAAAAGATACAGGAGGCACCTCAAGAGGACCTTTTTAGTGAATGTAGTTATCCTTTTTAAAACAATTAAGATTTAATGTCACCTCTTTCATAAGTCCTTACCTGGCAGTAATGACTGTAACCATACAGGGTAGGATTCAAAGTCACCTAAATTACTTCCTAGCTTTTTAGGAAGGCTTAACTCTCAGGATTGTTTTAGAGTTTAAATAATATTAGGAAAGTAAAGCCTTCTATAACTATTTATTAATTAGAAGAACATTTTAACATATTTTTGGCCCTATGAACATCTTCTGCAAGATTTGGATTATGAGAATTCTATTCAGCAAATAGAAAGCTACAGTTCTAGTTATTTATGATATGCACACACAAATACCCACATCAAAAATACATATGTAGATAGGAAGATGGATGGATGGATGGATGAATAGATAAATACTGGCCCAGGGTCTTAAAATGAATGAGGGCAAATATAAAATAAATTAAACATTGGCACTCAAGAATTATCAATTCGATAAAAATTTATGGAGATAAAATTATTTAGTACAATACTCAACATATGGAAGTGATTCAACAAATGCTAATTTTTCTCTCTACTTTTTAAATATTAACCGATTTAAATACTCCGAAATTTTGGAGATTCCTAGATGTTACATTTGTTTTAAATTTTTCCCAAAATAAATTAAAAGCAGCTCAATTCCCTTTTATGGATTGATAGGTAGTTCAGCAATAGCTTTTTGAGCTACATCTCCTACCCCTCCATACCACCCCTTCCTCCTCTGCTTTTTTAAAGAACCCAAGGGACACATACAATCTAAACACAAAGCTCCTCTTATTTCCCTCCTCTTGTATCTATTATCAGCTGTTATTCTGGCTCCTGTTGCAAATTCACAGGTTTTCTTTGACAGCTCTGGCATGGGCAGGCATGGTCCTTTGAAGAAGTGTGATCTAGTACATGATCCTCAAAGGGAGGTAAAAGGACCTATGTTGGGCCCAATATTGAATCTTGATGGCGAAGGTCTTCAGGCATATACTGCCCTTCAAGGTCCCTGCTATCCCAGAGCCATAGAAGTCAGTTGGTGCAGGTATCTGAGCCTTGGGTGGTCCCTGGCCCCATCTCTCTTTTGAGACCCGGAGAAGCCAGTTAGACTGCTTGATTTTTCCATCTGGAGAAACACACAAGCTTACTCCATTTTCCCTCCTAGATAAAAGACTGCCTCTGATACAGTCCAGATCTTAGAAACCAGTAGATCTATTTCTAGGTTTGGTTGGTAGCAGAACAACCTCCCAGTGTTCTCATTTTTACCCACATTTTACCCAGCTTTCTGAAGAGTTTAACTTTCTGATTATCTCCAAGGAAGGCACAGACCTTTGATACTTCCACTCCCCAGAAGGAAAATATATTTTATGCCTTAGAGGTGATTTATCTTCCTAAAGACAGCATGCAGGTTACCAGGAGTGTTGCTGGTTGGAACCAAGTTGGCCCACACTAATGTAATGTTCCCTAGACATGCCATTACATGTGTATACCCCATGCATGGTATTCTTACAAAAAAAATGTAAGGCCAGTGGAATCCACATTCTTCCAGGGACATTATAATGCATCATTCACTGGAAAACATTTGCAGTTTGTTCCATAAGTTCTGGACTCTTTCTTTTGCCAAGAATATATTCTAAGTACCCAGAACAGTGCCTACCACGGAATGAGTGGGCAATAAATATTTGATGAATAAATGAAAGTTGGCAGAGAACTTTTCTACTAAGGGTTGTTTCTATCTGAATTATATTAGATTCATTATTTTATTCAAATTAGTAAGAGATAAATCTTCATTCAAGATTTGAATACAACTTAAAAATGTTTATGATTGACATATCTCTGGGATTTTGCACTGCATTTGAATTACTAAGTTTTGCTAATCAGTCTTTGTATGACAATTCTAAAATTCCCATTTGTTTTGAATGTGCAGTAAGGATAGAAAGTGATGCTGAGCTAGCAGCACTGAAGCAATTTGCAGGAAAAGAAGACCCAGCTTCTCCAGATGAATCTGGAGGAGAGTTTCTTTAACTGTGGAAACAAACTATATACCACAGTTCTTCATGGATAATGAATCATTGAAAAGCAATTTCAAGCTAGAATGGCTTGCACAAAATGATTAATCACAAAATTCAAGTTATTATCACTTGTTCTTCTTTCAAGGATGCCTGGGTGTCTTAATAACCACAAGAGTGCAGTTGTTGATTTGTCAATAGATCCAAGAATTCACCAAGTGTCTAACAGTGCCTTGTAGCAATAAGAAGCAGTGTGCAGAGTGGGGTTTGCAGGCCCAGCCTCTGCAGCTGCACTAGCTTCTTACCAGCAGTGCAAAGTTGTATGAGGCTCTCCATGCCTCAGTCTCCTCATCTCTAAAATGTAAATAATAATAGTGCACGCTGTCGTCCCCCATAAGAACCTATGCTGCCAAGTCATTTTTTAATATCAGGGCCCAATTTAACAGAAACTTTTCCGTTTTAAAAATGTGGACTCATAATTCATAAAATCATCTAAATGTTGTATACACTTGAAGTAATTTGTTCCCTTGATAATGACTTGAAGTTGTTTCATTCATTGTCAATTTGTTCATCAAAATCTTCAGTTAATCTGAGTAGTCCTGGCAGACGACTGCTACAGAAACCTCTGCCTATATCTCAATGGTTAAACCAAGAGAAGTGTATTCTTAGCTCATGAAACAGTACGACACCAAATGGCCGGTGGGTAGAGGGAGGGCGGCTCTCTGCTTCATACAGTCGTTTAGAGACCCAAGCTGAAGAGGGCTCCACCATCTTCAGCACATGGCTTCTGGGATTGCCCTGGGCAATGACATCCTCCAGCATTTAGGAAAGGACATACAGAATCATGCATGAGGTTTTAGGAGTACTATTACTAGTAGTATTAGGAGTAGGTTTTAGCATGTAGTATTCTTCATGCCTAGGACAAAATAAAATGAATTTAAGGAATGTATTGCACTGTTTCCGCCACTGTCTCTTCCCAGGGCCCGTGTTATACAGAGATGATGTTATGATCTATATTCTGACACGACTGTGAGGAAACCTGGATGGAGGAAAATGCCACCATCATCTCCTAAGTGCCATCTCAAGACATAAAAACTTACTGTTATAGTCTGAACTATGCCCCGCCATTCTTATGCTGATGTCTTAACTCACAGTATCTCAGAATGTGACTGCATTTGGAAAGAGGTTCCAGAATCTGACTGCATTTGGAAAGAGGTAATTAAGTTAAAATTAAGTCATTATGGTGGGCCCTAATCCAACATGATTGGTGTCCTTATAAAAAGAAGAAATTTGAACACAGACAAACACAGAGGGAAGACCATGTGAAAACACAGGCAGAAGGCTGCCTCCTGCTAGCCAAAGAGAGAGGCCTCAGAAAAAATCAACCCTACCAGCACCATGATCTTGTGCTTCTAGTCTTCAGAATCGTGAGAAAATACATTTCTGTTTAAGTCACCCAGTCTGTGGTATTTTCTTATGTCACCCCTAGGAAACTAATATACTCATGTTGTTCTTGCAACAGGAAGAAATAAATATTATTTAAATGCATGTAAAAGTGATAGAGGTGGAAAGCAAATATATTGAAGAAAAAGCTAAAGTTTACAAACTGCAATAAAGTAGGACAAACAGTGAGCTGGACTGCAGCATATGCCTGATAAGTTTTATCAAAAAGAAGAAATAAGATCTATACTTGAAAACAGAATTGAATGCTAGGTGTATACACCACCATTTTAAAATTGGGTTGTTTGTTTTCTTAATGTTCAGTTTGAAGAGTTCCTTATGTATATCCTGGACACAAGTCTTTAACCAGATCTGTGATTTATAAATATGTTCTCCCAATCTGTGGCTTGTCTTTATTTTGTAAACAGCCCTCTTTAATTTTGAAAAGTCCAATTTAGCTTTTTTTTCTTTTATGAGCCATGTTTTTGGTATTGTATCTAAAACTAATTGCCCAAGCAAAGATCTCATCAATTTTCTCCTATGCTTTCTTCTAGAAATCCTATAGGTTTGCATTACACATTTAGGTCTATCATCCATTTTGAGTTAAATTTTATATAGGGTCTGAGGTATGTTGTCAAAGATCATTTTCTTGTACGTAGAGGTCCAATTTTTCCAACACAATTCTTTACCAAAGGTATGAAGGTTTGTCTTCATATCTTTGTCAGAAATCATTTAATTATATTTGTATTAGTCTATTTTGTGCAAGACCACCTAGATTATTTGTGGGGCAAATTCAAAATAAAAATGTAATGCTCTGTGTTCAAAAATTTTTAAGTATGCATTTTTAATGCATACTGTGACAGTAAAGCATTAAGCCAAGTATGGAGTGCTTCTGAGCACATGGCCCTGTGTGACTGGACAGATCAGACACTCAGGAAGCCGGTCTCACAGGTATGCCTACGCTCATTACTGTAGTTTTATATTAAGTAAGTCCTGAAATGAGATAATGTGCATACTTCAACTTTATTCTGCTTCAAAATTGTTTTGCTGTTTCCAAGTCATATAATTTCATATAATTTAAGAATCAGCTAGTTAATACGTATAAAATAGCTTGCTAGAATTTTGATCATAATTGTGTAGAATCTACAGATCAAATTGGAAAGAAATGACATCTTAACTACCTGAGTCTTCAAACCCATGAACACAATCTTGTCTCCCCATTAATTTTGAGTTCTTATATTTTCTTTCATTAATTTTTGTAGTTTTAGCATACAGACATTGTCCATATTTTGTTAGAGTTCTACATAAGGATTTCATTTTTGTTGGTGCCACTGTAATGGTATGTTTTTATTTCAAACTCTAATTGTGCATTGTTGGCTATGGGAATACGATTGATTTTTGCATGTAGACCTTGTATTTTGTGACATTGCTAAACTCATAAATTCTAAGATTTTTGTAGAATTTTAAGGCTTTTTACATAGACATGTCATCTAAAACTAAAAACAGCTTTATTTTTTCATTTCCTATTTTCTACTTATAAGTATATCTTCACTATTCTCTGCAGATCTCTAACTCTGTGATTTTTTTCAGGCATTATTGAAATAGAGATTTTGTCCAATGTACTGTCATTCAGAAATGTAATCCATGTGATTTTGCTCCTTTTAAGGAAATTAGCAATGATATTAAAGTAAATCAAATTTAATAAACAGATATCTACATCCCTGCCATCTAGTTCCTACCTCCAATTCAATACAGCAGCATTCATCTTTATTTTATACATCTATATTTATACATTAGACAGCAATTTTCAATCTTTGTGCCAACACTTATATCCACATTTTTGTTTAATTAAATTTTTAAAAATTATAAGCTTTACTTCCAACTGGACATTTAAATTATCCCCTGAAATCTTTGATGAAACCAGCTATCTTTTTAATAATCCACCATAATTTGCTATAGAGACTTTCTGTTATATATTTTAACTGAATAGTCTGGGATTTTTCTGCATTTTTTGTTAATAAAATGTAAACTTATAGAAATCCAGTTATCCAGATATCCAGTTGAATTATCATTTTATTTGATGATATAAGAAATATGACTATTTCTTCTAGGTTGACTATACGACCCAATTCGCCAGGTAATTGGTTATCAATTCTTTCTAGACTTGGCCTTCCTTAACTTATCCAAGAATGGAAACACTCTACTTAGATTATACTAGAGGAATAAATTACAGAGAATTTAAGAGGAAACTATCTAGATTATTATCTTTTCTCCTCAATAAGCAACTTTCAGTTGAACTATTCATATAATTGAAATAGAAGTGGTTTTCTTGGCCTAAATTGTCAAGAAACTCTCAGTTCTCCATTTCACTTGCTTCCCCAGGGAATCACCCACCTTTCCTTCACAATCTTAGACCTGTACTAATTCCTTATTTTCGTAAATGCTTGTTTTAGTCAGTTTGTATTACCATAGAAAAGGTGGCTTATGCAACAAACATTTATTTTTCACAATTCTAAAGGCTAGGAAGTCCATGATTAAGGGGCCAGTAGATTTGTGTCTGATGAGGGCCCACTTTCTGATTTGCAAATGGCTTTCTTCTTGCTGTAGCCTCACATGGCAGAGAGCTAACAGAGGAAACAATCTTTCTCTTGTCTTTTTGTATGGAACACTAATCCTATCATGAGGATATAACTATCATGACCCCATCTAATAGTTATTAGGTGGGTGCAAAAGTAATTGTGGTTTTTGTCATTACTTTTAATGGCAAAAACTGCAATAACTTTTATACCAACCTCAATAGTTCCCAAAGGCTCCACCTCCAAATACCATCACATTGAGAATTAAGATTTCAAAGTATGAATTTTAGGGGGACACAAACATTCAGTCCACAGCAGTGCTATAGACATTTCTTGATGATATTAAAATGCCCCCCCCAAAATTATTATATTTTCTCTAGAAACAAATGATTTCTGATTAGGTAGGTACAGTACAGGATAATTTGGGGAGAAATGTGCGCTAAAATCTCAACATTTTAGATTGTAGAAAAGATAAATGGTCACTGCCATAGCTGAGTAAGTTAAAGTAAAATGAAGGCAAGTCAAATTGCTAAAGCATATCCAGCATTGCATCAAAATGGGGGAAGCTGAAAATATAAATAATCTATCCTTTGATATTCATAAAATTATAAAGGCAGTGAAGAACATAAATGTGCTGAAACATCCTTCATCTTCACTGTCAGCTCTTATGGAATGGGGAATATCTCCATATATTATTATCCATGTATTAATTTGAATTATATAAGAAAAATTTTTCTCTTCTCCATTATTTATTTAATCATGTATTTATTTCAGTATGGATGCATAAATATTTATTTTATACATTGGGTTATAATCCAAAACTACATTTTTTATTTGTTACTAAGCTCCTGAGTTCCTTTGACATATCCTAGCTTTTGTTTTATAGCACTTCCCTAGTTTCTGTAACTACAAGATACTGCAGGCTCATCTTATGTTTACCCTGTCCCAGCCCTAGAAACAACCATTTCTCTAAGTGTCCTTGGTTACTTTGTTTCAAGAATGGCATGGAGAAACCAATATCTGGGCACTGGGTTAGAATGGGATATATTTTAAAAGGCCAACAGGATTTTCTGATGGACTTAATGGAGGATACAGATCAAAGATTATTTAACCTGAATAACTAAAAATCTGAAGGAATCACTAACTGAGATACAGAAATCTGAGACTGGCAGGCTTGTGGGACATAGGGGGAATCATTACTTAAGGCCTGGAGATAATTAAAATGCTAGACATTCAAGTGGAAATGTTGACTAGTTAATTGAATATTTCAGTTTGGACTTCCTGGAGACATTCTCTATTTTTAGATGAAGAGTTAATGTATAGAGACTGATAAACAATTTAATACACATATAATCAATTTCCATTAGTTATAAGGAAGCAATTATTGACACTAAAGGAATTTAAACATCAGAATAAATTACTTGTAAAAGGTTATGAAATTCAATTCTAGGAATATTTTAAAATATACATATTCCAGAATTATTTAAGCATTTTCCATGAACATATAAAACATCTTCAGAGCAAACAAAATAGCCTGGAAATAAACCCAGACATATACAGTCAACAAATCTTTGACAAGGACACCAAGAAGACCTAACAGGGAAAGGACAGCCTCTTCCATAACTGATGTTGGGAAAACCTTATATCCATATATGAAAGAATAAAATTGGACCCTTTTCTTTCACCATATAATAAATCAACTCAAAATGGATTAAAGTCCTAAACATAAGGCCTGAAATCATAAAACTCCTAGAAGAAAACAAAGGGAAAAGGTTATTGACATAAGCCATGGCAATTTTTTACTACAACACCAAAAGCTCAAGTAACAAAATACAAAATAAATAAGTGAAACTACCTTAAACTCAAAAGATTTTTCACAGTAAAGGAAACAACCAAGAAAATGAAAAAGTAGCATATTGATTGGGAGAAAATATTGGAAAATCATATATCTAATAAAGGGTTAATAGCCAAAATTTATAAGGAGCTCCAATCAACAGCAAAAAAAAAAAAAAAGTACATAGCCTAATTTAAAAATAAGAAAGCGCTAGAATATTTTCCAAAGAAGACATACAAATAGCCAACAGGTATATGAAAAGGTGTTCAACATCAGTAATAATCAGGGAAATGCAAATCAAAACATACTTCATACCTGTTAGAATAGCTGTTATCAAAAAGATAAGTGATAACAACTATTGGCAAGCATATTGAAAAAAGTGAACTCTTGTGCACTGTTGGTGGGATGTAAATTGGTACAACTAGATGAAAAACAGTCAGGAAAACTGGCTAGCCATATGTAGAAAGCTGAAATTGGATCCCTTCCTTATATCTTATACAAAAATTAGTTCAAGATGGATTAAAGACTTACATGTTAGACCTAAAACCATAAAAACTCTAGAAGAAAACCTAGGCAATACTATTCAGGATATACGCATGGGCAAGGACTTCATGTCTAAAACACCAAAAGCAATGGCAACAAAAGCCGAAATTGACAAATGGGATCTAATTAAAGTACGGAGCTTCTGCACACCAAAAGAAACCGCCATCAGAGTGAACATGCAACCTACAGAATGGGAGAAAATTTTTGCAATCTACTCATCTGACAAAGGGCTAATATCCAGAATCTACAAAGAACTGTTGTGTCTTTGTTGTGTCTTTGTTCTCGTTAGTTTCAAAGAATGTCTTTATTTCTGCCTTCATTTTGTTATGTACCCAGTAGTCATTCAGGAGCAGGTTTTTCAGTTTCCATGCAGTTGAGCGGTTTTGAGTGAGTTTCTTA
The DNA here is from genome assembly GCF_028885655.2 of Pongo abelii. Classification (NCBI taxonomy): domain Eukaryota; kingdom Metazoa; phylum Chordata; class Mammalia; order Primates; family Hominidae; genus Pongo; species Pongo abelii. Next base: position 154,384,968 of record NC_071985.2, read on the forward strand.
ATACTGAGTTCTAGTTTGATTGCACTGTGGTCTGAGAGACAATTTGTTATAATTTCTGTTCTTTTACATTTGCTGAGGAGAGCTTTACTTCCACGTATGTGGTCAATTTTGGAATAGGTGTGGTGTGGTGCTGAAAAAAATGTATATTCTGTTGATTTGGGGTGCAGAGTTCTGTAGATGTCTATTAGGTCCACTTGGTGCAGAGCTGAGTTCAATTCATGGGTATCCTTGTTAACTTTCTGTCTCATTGATTTGTCTAATGTTGACAGTGGGGTGTTAAAGTCTCCCATTATTATTGTGTGGGAGTCTAAGTCTCTTTGTAGGTCACTCAGGACTTGCTTTATGAATCTGGGTGCTCCTGTATTGGGTGCTATATATTTAGGATAGTTAGCTCTTCTTGTTGAATTGATCCCTTTACCATTATGTAATGGCCTTCTTTGTCTCTTTTGATCTTTGTTGGTTTAAAGTCTGTTTTATCAGAGACTAGGATTGCAACCCCTGCCTTTTTTTGTTTTCCATTTGCTTGGTAGATCTTCCTCCATCCATTTATTTTGAGCCTATGTGTGTCTCTGCACGTGAGATGGGTTTCCTGAATACAGCACACTGGTGGGTCTTGACTCTTTATCCAATTTGCCAGTCTGTGTCTTTTAATTGGAGCATTTAGTCCATTTACATTTAAAGTTAATATTGTTTTGTGTGAATTTGATCCTGTCATTATGATATTAGCTGGTTATTTTGCTCTTTAGTTGATGCAGTTTCCTCCTAGCATCGATGGTCTTTACAATTTGGCATGATTTTGCAGTGGCTGGTACTGGTTGTTCCTTTCCATGTTTAGTGCTTCCTTCAGGAGCTCTTTTAGGGCAGGCCTGATGGTGACAAAATCTCTCAGCATTTGCTTGTCTGTAAAGGATTTTATTTCTCCTTCACTTATGAAGCTTAGTTTGGCTGGATATGAAATTCTGGGTTGAAAATTCTTTTCTTTAAGAATGTTGAATATTGGCCCCCACTCTCTTCTGGCTTGTAGAGTTTCTGCCTAGAGATCCGCTGTTAGTCTGATGGGCTTCCCTTTGTGAGTAACCTGACCTTTCTCTCTGGCTGCCCTTAACATTTTTTCCTTTATTTCAACTTTGGTGAACCTGACAATTATGTGTCTTGGAGTTGCTCTTCTTGAGGAGTATCTTTGTGACGTTCTCTGTATTTCCTGAATCTGAATGTTGGCCTGCCTTTCTAGATTGGGGAACTTCTGGATAATATCCTGCAGAGTGTTTTCCAACTTGGTTCCATTCTCCCCGTCACTTTCAGGTACACCAATCAGACGTAGATTTGGTCTTTTCACATAGTCCCATATTTCTTGGAGGCTTTGTTCATTTCTTTTTATTCTTTTTTCTCTAAACTTCCCTTCTCACTTCATTTCATTCATTTCATCTTCCATCACTGATACCCTTTCTTCCAGTTGATCGCATCGGCTCCTGAGGCTTCTGCATTCTTCACGTAGTTCTTGAGCCTTGGCTTTCAGCTCCATCATCTCCTTTAAGCACTTCTCTGTATTGGTTATTCTAGTTATACATTCATCTAAATTTTTTTCAAAGTTTTTAAGTTCTTTGCCTTTGGTTTGAATTTCCTCCTGTAGCTCAGAGTAGTTTGATCGTCTGAAGCCTTCTTCTCTCAACTCTTCAAAGTCATTCTCTGTCCAGCTTTGATCCATTGCTGGTGAGGAACTGCATTCCTTTGGAGGAGGAGAGGTGCTCTGCTTTTTAGAGTTTCCAGTTTTTCTGCTCTGTTTTTTCCCTATCTTGTTTTATCTACTTTTGGTCTTTGATGATGGTGATGTACAGATGGGTTTTTGGTGTGGATGTCCTTTCTGTTTGTTAGTTTTCCTTCTAACAGACAGAATCCTCAGCTGCAGGTCTGTTGGAGTTTGCTAGAGGTCCACTCCAGACCCTGTTTGCCTGGGTAACAGCAGTGGTGGCTGCAGAACAGCAGATTTTCATGAACCACTAATGCTGCTGTCTGATCGTTCCTCTGCAAGTTTTGTCTCAGAGGAGTACCCAGCCGTGTGAGGTATCAGTCTGCTCCTACTGGGGGGTGCCTCCCAGTTAGGCTGCTCGGGGGTTAGGGGTCAGGGACCCACTTGAGGAGGCGGTCTGCCCGTTCTCAGATCTCCAGCTGCGTGCTAGGAGAACCACTGCTCTCTTCAAAGCTGTCAGACAGGGACATTTAAGTCTGCAGAGGTTACTGCTGTCTTTTTGTTTGTCTGTGCCCTGCCCCCAGAGGTGGAGCCTACAGAGGCAGGCAGGCCTCCTTGAGGTGTGGTGGGCTCCACCCAGCTGGAGCTTCTCGGCTGCTTTGTTTACCTAAGCAGGCCTGGGCAGTGGCTGGCGCCCCTCCCCCAGCCTCGCTGCCACCTTGCAGTTTGATCTCAGGTTGCTGTGCTAGCAATCAGCGAGACTCCATGGGCGTAGGACCCTCCCAGCCAGGTGTGGGATATAGTCTCCTGGTGTGCCATTTTTTAAGCCCATCAGAAAAGCACAGTATTAGGGTGGGAGTGACCTGATTTTCCAGGTGCCATCTGTCACCCCTTTCTTTGACTGGGAAAGAGAACTCCCTGACCCCTTGCACTTCCCGAGTGAGGCAATGCCTCGCCCTCCTTCAGCTCGTGCACAGTGGGCTGCACCCACTTTCCTGCGCCCACTGTCTGGTACTCTCTAGTGAGATGAACCCAGTACCTCAGATGGAAATGCAGAAATCACCCATCTTCTGCGTCACTCACACTGGGAGTTGTAGACCAGAGCTGTTCCTATTCGGCCATCTTGGTTGCCTTCCAAATTACATTTTTATATACTTTTTACATTGGTCTCCAAAATTTTTCCTGTCTATAATGATGTGAAATTTTATTATAGTACAAAGCTTAGCTTAAAATATCTTTATACTTGTTGTTTAATATTTGTCTTTAGAGCTTAAGATTTTAAATGAAATAAATACTTCAAAAGCTATTTTCACAACATGTGAAATTCCCTTTAAGCATGATTTAATAAAATATCCAATTTGATGTGTTTCTACATGTTCTTTCTGGTTTCAAGCTGTAAAGGACTGGCAAATTGCATTTTGCATTTTTTTTTTTGACGGGGGGAATTTTATTCTCAAGTGGCTAATAAAGGGAATGCACAAACATCCCTGAAGAATGAAGTGTCTGCAGAAAAAGTTGTATTCTTTCTATTCTTTGCAGTAGATATGGTATATGTAATATATCTATTAATCTTGATGTAACAACCATGTTAGGATAACGTTTCACTAAGGGAATGTTTTGTTTTAATTAACTAAAATAAATGGCAAGGCTAAGGATAAAATGTAACACAGAAATTTCTCAATCCTGTTGAGATGTACCACAGGCCTTTCCGGAGGCTTACATCTCGACAAAGTAGCATGTAATCTGTCACATTTACAAGCTGCTGGATGTTATCAAAAATGAAAACAGAGGAAGACAAGACAGTAATTGGTCACGTCATCAAACAATAAAACCAATTAGGTGTTTTATTGGTTCATTTCCTTCTTTTGAGCTTCCCGAGATCTTGAAGTCAAAGGAAACAAAGTCTCTCTAGTGATCAAACCAGTAGCAGGATGAGAAAAAATGCTACTCAGGTCAGCACTGCGTAAATAAAAGATCCTCCCAATTCAGAGAAGTCACTCTGTTTCGAGTCAGGTCTTTGCCAAAAAATCAATGATGTTTTTGAAAATCTTCACAGAAGTAAATTTCATCACTGCTTTTGGGAAGACTTTCGATGAACAAAATACCAGTCCAACAACATTGTTTCCTCAGACACTGAGTTATGTTCTGTGTTCTCTGTCTTCTATTTTTGAAGTTGCCACCTAAGTTTTAGTCTGGAAACTTGGTGACAGAAGACAAGAGCACAAGAATATGTTAGAGGGAAAGTGTAAAACTGAACTTACCCTCAATCCTGAAGACCTAATAAATTGAAACTGTATTTATTTAGACAAATTCAATTGATAAGATAGACACAACTGTAGTAAGGACTCAAAATATTTGTGAAATAAATAAATGTTTTAAAATCTTCACAAGAGCACCATAATACAGATTTCTCCTATTAGCATTATTCTTCGTATGAGAAAGTTATCTATAGAGCTCCAAACTGGCATAGAAATTTCAAAGTACAGTCTGTTTTATTTCACCCTGTTATCAAAATGGCACATAAAATCTAAAATAACCAAGTTTTTTACATATTTTAAGGCTTTGGGAAAGATGCATTAAGACAGCATTATTGGCCGGGCATGGTGGCTCATGCCTATAATCCCAGCACTTTGGGAGGCTGAGGCAGGCGGATCACTCGAGGTCAGTAGTTCGAAACCAGACTGGCCAATATGGTAAAACCTCATCTCTACTAAAAATACAAAAATTAGCCAGGTATGGCGGCTCAAGCCTGTAGTCCCAGCTACTTGGGAGGCTGAGGCAGGAGAATCGCTTGAACCTGGGAAGTGGAGGTTGCAGTGAGTGGAGATCACGCCCCTCGGCAACACAGCAGGACTCTTTCTCAAAAAAAAAGACAGCATCATTATTTCAACTGGTTCTGCTCTTACTGTTGAATTATTTCCATTATTAATTTTGTAATATTTATTCAAAATAGTGTGACAGGCAATAAAGGTATTGATTTATTAGGTAACTGAAAAATCAGAACTGATAAATGGTTGCTCTCTGTTTGTAAACACTTTTGGTAAAAAGTATATAAGAATTAATAATGTATTAAAATTTAATATTTGAGTATTAATTCTGCCTCTTACCAAAAAGCTCAGTATAATTTTGACCTCCTTGGGCCTCCATTTGTAGAAGCATAGTAGTAGTAATACCACAGAGTTGGTGATAAAAAGAGACTATGCATGAAAAACTAAAGCTGTTAGTGGCAGTCATTAACATTAATTTGTTGTTAATATGTACCAGGGACTATGATGGGTTTTTTCATGCAAGATCTCTGTTCCCATTTTTAAAGAACTTTACAAATGGAAGTTAGCCCTTTTCTCTCTGCCACGTTACTTCAGCTCCTTGTAGTTTCTTCTAAGGTCACATTTATCACAATATAGCAACATTATTTGTTTAAATATCTGTTACTCTTCTATGACAAGCTCCCTCCGAGAAATTAATTTGCCTTATTTATCTTTTTCTTAGAATCTAGGTTCTTGTTTTAGGGAGCACATGTTTGATAGTTCTAATTGTTTGCTGACTAACTTAGACAATTAAGTCAACCTTGACTTGTCCATTGCAGTTTCTTTGAAACAGAATCTTCTAGGTTTATTCCTCCAAAAGCCAGCAGGTCTAAAGGAAAGTGTATTTACTATTTCAACCAGTTTGAGACTATTGAAACCTGTTCCTCATTCTTCACCTATGAATTAAAGAATTTGTTTCCTTAAATGAATCTATTTGATTAGAAGATCCAAATTGCTGATTAATTTGCTATGGTTAAAGTGTGTAACTACCAAAAGGAAAACTACATTTTCCAGACTACCTGACAGATGAAAAAGAGCAGAGATACAAGATATTGCTGACAGAAATCGAAGGAGAACTATAAAACAGATATAGCATATTCTGAGATTAGAAGGCTACTAAAATTGTTAAGATTGTAAACAAATCTCCATTAAGATTTAGCAATGTTAATATGTCCATTCTTCCATATTGATCTTAGACTCCACACAATCACTATCAAATTATAGCAGGATTTTTTTTGAGAAATTGATAAGCCGATTCTAAAATTTATATTAAAATGTAAAAGATCTAAACTGCTAAAAAAAAAAAAAAAAAACTAAAAGAAGAAAAATGTTGAAGGACTTACACTACCTGATTTCAAACTTGTTGTAAAGCTACTGTAATGCAAAAAGTGTGATATTGACATAGGATGGATACATCAATGGAAAAAAATAATAGAGTCTAGGGATAAGTGCACACATATGCACTCAATTGATTTTCCATCAAGATACCAGTAGAATTCATTAGGATAAGAAAAGTGTTTTTTAAAAAAGGCATTTAAACAACTAGATAGTCATATGAAAGTAAAAAAACCTTGGTCCTTAGCTACCACATATTAAAAAAATTAATAAAGTTCATAGACCTAACATAAAACCTAGAACCAAAAGCTCTTAAAGCATAAAGAATATCCTTCCCTTTTAGTAGACAAAGACTTCTTGGATATGACAAAAAGAAAACAACTTCATCAAAATTTAAAAGTTTTACTCATCCAAAGACACCATGAAAAAAATTAACAGGCAAGTCACAGATTGAGAAAAAAAATCAGTATGTATATCTGACAAAGGATTTATATACAGATTATATGAAGAACTCAAAAACCACAATAAAAAGTCAAACAACCCAATTAAAAAATGGACAAAAGACTTGAACAGATACTTCACAAAAGAAGACATATAAATAGTCAACAAGCAGAAGAGAAGATACGTAACATTTCACACCCACTAGGATGGCTAAAATAAAAAAGATTGACATACTAAATTTTGGTGAGGATATAGAAAGACTGACACTCTCGTGTATTTCTGGCAGAAGTGGAAAATCACACATCTTCTTTGGTGAACAAATATGACAATTCTTAAATACATAAACATCCACTCTAGGACCCATCAATTCCATTTCTAGTTTTTTACCTAAGAAGAATGAAAACTTATATCAATTAAATGACTTGTACTTTCATATTTGTAGCAGTTTTATTATAATAGACAAAACTGAAAACAGCCAAGATATCCATCAACAGGAAAACAGATAAATGAATTATGGTATATTCAAACAATGGAATACTACTCAGCAATAAAAAAGACCAAAGTACTGATGCATGAATTAATCTCAAAAACATTTTGCTGAGTGAAAGAAGTCAGACACAATAGTATACACATATAATTCCATTTATGTGACTTTCAAGCATAGACAAAATTAATCTATGTTAATAGAAATCAAAAAGTATTTTGTCAAAGGCCTTTTCTGCATCTATTGAGATAATCATGTGGTTTTTTTCTTTGGTTCTGTTTATATGCTGAATTACATTTATTGATTTGCATATGTTCAACCAGCCTTGCATCCCAGGGATGAAGCCCACTTGATCATGGTGGATAAGCTTTTTGATGTGCTGCTGGATTCGGTTTGCCAGTATTTTATTGAGGATTTTTGCATCAACGTTCATCAAGGATATTGTTCTAAAATTCTCTTTTTTGGTTGTGTCTCTGCCCAGCTTTGGTATCAGGATGATGCTGGCCTCATAAAATGAGTTAGGGAGGATTCCCTCTTTTTCTATTGATTGGAATAGTTTCAGAAGGAATGGTACCAGTTCCTCCTTGTACCTCTGGTAGAATTTGGCTGTGAATCCATCTGGTTCTGGACTCTTTTTGGTTTGTAAGCTATTGATTATTGCCACAATTTCAGAGCCTGTTATTGGTCTGTTCAGAGATTCAACTTCTTCCTTGTTTAGTCTTGGGAGAGTGTATGTGTCAAGGAATTTATCCATTTCTTCTAGATTTTCTAGTTTATTGCGTAGAGGTGTTTGTAGTATTCTCTGATGGTAGTTTGTACTTCTGTGGGATCGGTGGTGATATCCCCTTTATCATTTTTTATTGCATCTATTTGATTCTTTCTCTTTTTTTCTTTATTAGTCTTGCTAGCGGTCTATCAATTTTGTTCATCCTTTCAAAAAACCAGCTCCTGGATTCATTAATTTTTTGAAGGGTTTTTTGTGTCTCTATTTCCTTCAGTTCTGCTCTGATTTTAGTTATTTCTTGTCTTCTGCTAGCTTTTGAATGTGTTTGCTCTTGCTTTTCTAGTTCTTTTAATTGTGATGTCAGGGTGTCAATTTTGGATCTTTCCTGCTTTCTCTTGTGGGCATTTAGTGCTATAAATTTCCCCCTACACACTGCTTTGAATGTGTCCCAGAGATTCTGGTATGTTGTGTCTTTGTTCTTGTTGGTTTCAAAGAACATCTTTATTTCTGCCTTCATTTCGTTATGTACCCAGTAGTCATTCAGGAACCCTTCATACTAAAAACTCTCAATAAATTAGGTATTGATGGGACACATCTCAAAATAATAAGAGCTATCTATGACAAACCCACAGCCAATATCATTCTGAATGGGCAAAAACTGGAAGCATTCCCTTTGAAAACTGGCGCAAGACAGGGATGTCTTCTCTCACCACACCTATTCAACATAGTGTTGGAAGTTCTGGCCAGGGCAATTAGGCAGGAGAAGGAAATAAAGGGTATTCAATTAGGAAAAGAGGAAGTCAAATTGCTCCTGTTTGCAGATGACATGATTGTATATCTAGAAAACCCCATTGTCTCAGCCCAAAATCTCCTTAACCTGATAAGCAACTTCAGCAAAGTCTCAGGATACAAAATCAATGTACAAAAATCACAAGCATTCTTACACACCAATAACAGACAAACAGAGAACCAAATTATGAGTGAACTCCCATTCACAATTGCTTCAAAGAGAATAAAATACTTAGGAATCCAACTTACAAGGGATGTGAAGGACCTCTTCAAGGAGAACTACAAACCACTGCTCAATAAAATAAAAGAGGATACCAACAAATGGAAGAACATTCCATGCTCATGGGTAGGAAGAATCAATATCATGAAAATGGCCATACTGCCTAAGGTAATTTATAGATTCAATGCCATCCTCATCAAGCTACCAATGACTTTCTTCACAGAATTGGAAAAAAACTACTTTAAAGTTCATATGGAACCAAAAAAGAGCCCACATCACCAAGTCAATCCTAAGCCAAAAGAACAAAGCCAGAGGCATCACATTACCTGACTTCAAACTCTACTACAAGGCTACAGTAACCAAAACAGCATGGTACTGGTACCAAAACAGAGATATAGATCAATGGAACAGAACAGAGCCCTCAGAAATAACGCTGCATATCTACAACTATCTGATCTTTGACAAACCTGAGAAAAACAAGCAATGGGGAAAGGATTCCCTATTTAAGAAATGGTGCTGGGAAAACTGGCTAGCCATATGTAGAAAGCTGAAACTGGATCCCTTCCTTACACCTTATAAAAAAATTGATTCAAGATGGAATAAAGACTTCAACGTTAGACCTAAAAGCATAAAAACCCTAGAAGAAAACCTAGGCATTACCATTCAGGACGTAGGCATGGGCAAGGACTTCATGTCTAAAACACCAAAAGCAATGGCAACAAAAGCCAAAATTGACAAATGGGACCTAATTAAACTAAAGAGCTTCTGCACAGCAAAAGAAACTACCGTCAGAGTGAACAGGCAACCTACAGAATGGGAGAACATTTTTGCAACCTACTCATCTGACAAAGGGCTAATATCCAGAATCTACAATGAACTCCAACAAATTTACAAGAAAAAAACAAACAACCCCATCAAAAAGTGGGCAAAGGATATGAACAGACCCTTCTCAAAAGAAGACATTTATGTAGCCAAAAGACACATGAAAAAATGCTCATCATCACTGGCTGTCAGAGAAATGCAAATCAAAACCACAATGAGATACCATCTCACACCAGTTAGAATGGCAGTCATTAAAAAGTCAGGAAACAACAGGTGCTGGAGAGGATGTGGAGAAATAGGAACACTTTTACACTGTTGGTGGGACTGTAAACTAGTTCAACCATTGTGGAAGTCAGTGTGGCGATTCCTCAGGGATCTAGAACTAGAAATATCATTTGACCCAGCCATCCCATTACTGGGTATATACCCAAAGGACTATAAATCATGCTGCTATAAAGACACATGCACACATATGTTTATTGCAGCACTATTCACAATAGCAAGGACTTGGAACCAACCCAAATGTCCAACAACGATAGACTGGATTAAGAAAATGTGGCATATATACACCATGGAATACTATGCAGCCATAAAAAATGATGAGTTCATGTCCTTTGTAGGGACATGGATGAAATTAGAAATCATCATTCCAGTAAACTATTTCAAGGACAAAAACCCAAACACCGCATGTTCTCACTCATAGGTGGGAATTGAACAATGAGAACACATGGACACAGGAAGGGGAACATCACACTGCGGGGACTGTTGTGGGGTGGGGAGACGGGGGAGGGATAGCATTAAGAGATATACCTAATGCTAAATGAGGAGTTAATGGGTGCAGCACACCAGCATAGCACATGTATACATATGTAACTAACCTGCACATTGTGCACATGTACCCTAAAACTTAAAGTATAATAATAATAATAATAAAAAGAAATCAAAAAGTAATTACTTCTTGGGGAGAACAGACTTGACTGGAAATGAGCACAAAGGAACATTTGTCTGGGCTGAGGAAATATCCTGTCTTGTTTTGGGCGATGGTTACATACATATATATAATTGCTAAAATTAATCAAACTGAACATTTATGATTGGTGCATATATTATTATATTTAATTTACAGTTAAATTTAAAAGCTACACACAGTTTTCTAAAATAAAGGAGACTAAAGAGTCAAAATAAAGGAGACAACTGCATGCAACACTGATTTGGGATGTTCCTTTCTTACAAAATACAATATGATTGCAATAATCCGTAACATTTGAATTGGGTCTGCAGAGTAGAAAGGAGTATAATATCAATAATAATTTTCTAATTTTGATCTTTATTCTGTGGTTATGTGAGAGAATATTATTTTTAGGAAATGTCCACTAAAGTATTCAGAGGTCAAAGGGTCAGTTTCTGCAAGTAAATCAATTATAAAGGAATTTTTGTGCTGTTTTTTGAAACATTTCTCACGAAATTCTGTGAAAATAAAAAGCTAAAAGGGCCAGGCATGGTGGCTCATACCTGTAATCCCAGCACTTCAGGAGGCAGAGGCAGGAGAATCACTTGAGGCCAGGAGTTCAAGACCTGGGCAACAAAGCAAGAACCTGCCTATACAAAAATATAAATATAAATACGAAGCTAAAAGGAAAAAATTGCATGCAAATTTTTTAGAAAGTCTTGTTTTTCTCACATGAACTCAAGTATGTGTGTATGCTTTATATTGAGTTTCTGTATGTTTATTCTGTGCTTCCTAAAGTATTCCAACATATTTGTAATTGTTAATAACGCACAGTTACATCTCTGAAATGTAATGTCCCATATGTCTAATTAATTGTTTTCTGACTGGTGACTCTTAGAGCCTAAATCAGCTTTAAGCACTTGAAACATTTCATGACGTAAGTTTCTTTCTCAGTTTTATTCAGATATGGTGTAGATCATTGGCCCAGGTGGTTCATGATAAGGTCCATCCTCAACACTCCTGTGATCTTTTGCTTTGAATTCCCTCGGGCCAAAGGGTCTTTCAGCAAACATATGCACAATAAAATTTTAATGGTTCAGTTCTATATTGCAAAGTCAGTAATTTTTTGAAGGCCCAAAGGAACTGATGAAGCACAAAACAAGGGAAGAGAGAGAAATAAAGGGAGGGGGAAAACAGACATGCATAAAGGGCCCATCTCTGAGTTCCAAGAAAATAAGAAATTGATGATACTGAAGGGGCAGGCCCTAGGGACAGGACTCACCTGATGGAAACCTGCCCTCAAACACTGCACGCAGCTCTCTGCATTTCCCTGTCCTTACCTGTAAAATGACAGTTGTCAATTACATCACTGTTTACCCATATTTGCTGGGGGGAGGGGGTGCACAAGTCTTTCTTTTAAGCTAAAAACATTTCCCTTGCATCCATACGACAGTAGCTCCACTTTTAAAATATTCATTGGCCAGGAAAGAAAGTATTACCAAATATTAATAAAAAATCCATCATTTTAAATGAATCATATTAACCATATTCTACATATAAAAGTTTTGTCTCACATCTAAATGTGACACATCTAAATATGACATTTAGATGTGCGACAAGACTTTTACATATAGAGGCATATTACATAGTCAGCCTACAGATGATGCACGATATGCGTAGGGACTTATTTATAATAATGCCCAGACTCTCCAGAATTGCGAAGAATCCCCCATGTTATAAAACTTAAGACTTGATCACTCCACATTTGTTTAATCCTTTTTACAGCTCTTACATGGATGATTTTTCTCTAAAGTGAAATAGGATTATCACTGGATTTCACAATTATTAGAGTTGGATAACTATTTTCAAGAAATATCTTTAAAGTGTGCATTGCTTTTATGGTGTTATACTATTCTCATAGAATAAATTAATCAGACATCTTAAAGGTTAAAGGTCATAATTTATTTTTTCACAAACCAAGAAAAATTGATAGGCATATTTAGAATTCAAAAGGGGAAAAAACATTTTCATTACAGGAACGAATTAATACATTTTGCTAATTTTTAAGACATGAATTCTACTCTATGTGTTTTCAGCTCAATATGAAAGTTATTGAAAAGTAAGAATATAAAACATACCGCTAAGGGTGACACTTGCTATCTGCCAGGGGCTGACCTAGGTACTAGGGATATGCAATGCACAAAAACCAATGAAATCCCTTTCCTCTTGGAGCTCCCAATCTAATAGGCAGTGACAAATGACATATATTGTCAGGTAGGGCTATGAAGAAATAAAGCCACATAAGAAAATAGAAGTGTTGAAGAGAGATGCTATTTAAGGTAAAGTGGTTTTGGAAGGCATCTTAGCTGAGGGAAATGTTAAGCAGAGATGTGAAAGAAGGGAAGGAGGAAGGCATACAAATGTCTGAGGATAGAGGTTATCAAAAGGAATAGCAAACACAAAATTCCTAGGGTAGTATTTTGCTTGACAAGTCGGAGCAGCAAAGAGGCCCATGTAGCTGGTGAGGAGTTAGCAAGAGGAAAGAATAATCGGGACCAAGTCAGACAGGGCCTTGTACATCATGATAAAGATTGAATTTAATTCATACTCTGTGGTAGGTGCTCACTGAAGGTTTAAGGCCAGGGCATGACATTTCAGATTGACATTTTTAAAGACTCACTTTGGTTGCTGTGTGGAAAAATGACGAATAGCAGGGAGTGGAAAAATGAAAGCAGAGAGAGAGGAGGCTGTTATACTATTCCAGGTGAACTTTAAAAGCATTTATTAAGCACCTACTATGTGCCAGACACTGCATAAGCAGTGGAGATTCTAAAATGAGAAACTGGTTTCCTTGGCCTCTAGAAGCAGAGAATAAATGTAATAGGAGCTTAGAGTGGAGCACAGATAAAAAAAGAAGATACAAAACAAAAGGGAAAAATACTCAACTCTTAAGTTCTTCATCCACTTTCAGAGTATAAAATGATTGGGTTGCTGGAGATTAGAGGAAGAGAAACTGTGAAGAGATTTCACTGGAGAGAGTTACACTGTGTGTCCCAACTCCCCCAAAAAGGAGTGCTTTCCTCTTACCACAAGACTTGTGAGTTGGTTTCCAAAGAGTCTCCTCTGAAAACCTAATTTCTGTTTCCTTCGCAGTTAGGAAAATATGACAGAGTGATATCTGATGCCTTGAAAATCTAAAACAAAAGGTAGTCTGACTAGAAAATTAAAGGAGAGGTTCTGATCACTGGCACTGACCAGGAGTTGTCAGGGGCAAAGGTTTAATAAATGTTTACAAGGGCCAGAAGGGGGCCACAAAAGAGCAAGCCCACATGGAGTCTGTCTTTAGATCCTGTCCTGTCCAAGTGAGCCAACTAGAAGGGGGAAAAGTCTCAGCAAAGCAAAATCTTGCCTATTTTTTTAATGGCACCAAATTGTTTCTATCACCCCTCAATATAAATAATTTGAGGAATAAAAATATGTAATATGTCTACTATTGTTACTGTTTCATTTGTTATTATATGAACCATAGGAAAACACAATGAGATTGATAAAATCTGTCAGACTCAGTTCACAGCACAATTATGCATATTGGTCCAGGCCTAGGTCATCATTTTTGGTTCATTTTATCACCCAAACTTTGCTCATCTACCTCTCCACCCTTCTGTAGGCATCCAGGGTCAAGTATCTGTTTTCTCTCAAAAATTGTGGTTTTGAGATGTTGAAATTGATCAGTTTTGATGTGTGCAGGTCTAGTTCATTCCTTTTAACATTGTATAGCCTCCCATCACATGAATAGACATTGTATTCATGCATTCTGCCTTTTAATTATTTCAGTTGTTTCTAATTCTTATTTCAAAAACTGCCATGCCAAACGTTCTTATGTGTGCTTCTCTATGCATATGTGAAAGAATTCCTCTGGTAATGTGCCTTGTGGTAGAATTTCTAGGTAATTTGGAAGTATACCTACACAAATTCATTAAATACTCTTTCAGCTTCTCCAAAATTATTTTTAGTTTTGCTCACCCAATAGCAATGTATATGAGTGCTCATTTCTCCACATTATTGCCTCTACTTGGTATCATCTGTTTTTAAATTTTTGTTGTTATTGTGGATACATGGTGCCATCTCATCATCTCTTGCTGGGAATATAAAATATGTACCTTAAAAGCAGCATTTTAAAATCAAATTTCCCAAACTAAAGAAAATGGAAAAAAATTGGGCCTACTATGTAGTAAGTACGCTACAATAAAATTTTTATATGCATTATTTTCCTTAAACCTTAAAATCCATTAAAAATTATGGACTGTTATCTCTGTTTTTTAGTTGAAAAAACTGTGGCTCAAATTCTTAAGGAAGTAAACAACATGATAACACAAATAATGAAGCCAGATTCAAACTCACCTTAATTCCAAACTTCCTGCTCTATTTACAAAAGCATTTTCCTCCTACAATGCCTCAAAACAGATATGCAAGAGGAGACAAGAGGATGCAATGTATGTAACTTTCCATTTTGTTCACCCTTAGTTGTTGAACAATCATTTACCACAATAAAAATCTAATCATTCTTTAAGAGATTAGTTTAGAACTAACCTTATGCTATTTTAGATCACTTAAAATGGAAACTTTTGGTTAAATCAGGTCTCCAATACCAAAGGTACAAACAGAGCAATAACAAGGAGAAATAAATCACCTTGAAGTGTTAGCAACAATCTAAGAAAATAATGGCCCATTTTACTGGCTGCATAAACAATTCATCCTTCAGTTGTTATTAATAAAAGGACTGGTGTGATTTGGAGGTCATACCAATGCAGAACATCATATCTCAGGAGGAGCTGCAATTCTTGGCCCAGGTACCTATTCTCAGCCTCTGGAGTCTCAGTGTTCACTCAGTGCCTGTCCCAAGGAGCCCAGAGAGCTTGGGATTCTTTAGAGGAAAACTGGGAAAAAAGCTTCCCTAACATAATTTTTACATCATATTATAAACACCAGTTTGGGAGTGCCTGTGTGTGTGTGTGTGCCTGTGTCTGTGATGGTGACAGGCAGGTAGTACACTCTTGGGACCTGAAAAGCTGACTTTTCACTCTCTACTCAGTATCCCAGGAAACTTCATTAACTCTTTTAAGCTGTTGAGAGTCAAAGTATAAAGTCAATCTTTTTAATTCACACCAGAAACATGTTTTTCTGGGTGTTGTAAAAATCTCTGTAGTATTGGCGGGGCGTGGTGGCTCACTCTTGTAATCCCAGCACTTTGGGAGGCCGAGGCGGGCGGATCATGAGGTCAGGAGATCGAGACCATCCTGGCTAACACAGTGAAACCCCATCTCTACAAAACAATTAGCCGGGCGTGGTGGCGGGCGCCTGCAGTCCCAGCTACTCGGGAGGCTGAGGCAGGAGAATGGCATGAACCCAGGAGGCGGAGCTTGCAGTGAGCCAAGATCATGCCACTGCACTCCAGCCTGGGCGACAAAGTGAAACTCCATCTCAAAAAAAAAAAAAAAAATCTCTGTAGTAATAAGGGAGATGAGTCTGCTTCTGATGGAGACAGGAAGGAATCCAGCATCACAGCCCAGTCAGGTCATTAGTAACTGGTAGTTAACGTTTCTGGGTATCTGTCCCCTCACTGGTGAAGTGGAGATAATAAGAAAGCCTGCCACATAGATTTGCTGTGAAGATTCAATGAAACGATATATGTATTAGCTTGCTGGAACTACCTTAACGAAGCACCACAAACTGGGTGGCTTAAACAACAGAAATGTATTGCCTCACAGTTCTGGAGGCCTAGAAGTCCAAAATCAGGGTGTGGGCGGGGTTGGCTCCTTCTGCAGACTGCGAGGGAAAGGTCTGTTCCAGGCCTGTCTCCTGTGCTTGTAGATGGCCGTTGTCACCCTGTGTTCACATCAGTTTCCCTCAGTATTCATCTCTTTCTTCCCACGTGGAATTCTTGTTATAAGAACACCACTCTTACTGAGTTAGGAGCTCACTCTACTACCCAGTTAAGACCTCACCTTAACTTACTAATTACAGCTGCAACGACCCTATTTTTAAATAAGGTCACATTTTGAGGTACTCAGACTTAGGATTACAACATATGAATTTTGAGGAGATAAAATTCAACTCATAACATTGTAAATATAAAGTCCCTGATTCATAATTAGGCCTTATTAAACATTAGGTATTTATATTTTTAGTATTTATCTAGATCCAATAACTAGTCTTCTGCGAAGAGTAGATTCTAAAGGATATAACAGTGGATGAAACCAGTGGCATCCTCGTTACTTTGGTTTGAGGCCCCTCAAACATTAATTCTTCTCTGCAACGGATTTTCTTTCAGTGATTCAGAATATAAAAACAAAAATGGATTGAATACGATTGTAATATTTTATCAATTGCACTGAAGTTATGCAATTTAGAAAGAAACACAATTGTACTGTACTATGTGTGTGTATAGTATATGTACATTCAAGCTCAATGAACACCACCTACTGTATAGGAGTCAGATTGAATTGAAGTGTGCTAAAACCCTGATTACATAAGTATTAATTTCTCTGTCAGATTCATCATTTGTAAAATGGGAAAACAATCTCTATCTCACAGTGTTGTTGTAAGTATCAAATTAAATATCTAAAAGTATCAGCAAAGTCCTAATACAGAATAAGCCACTCCTTAAATGAAAGTTACACAAAAATAATTATTAAAATTATTTCAGTGGAGTCATATTATTTGTACAGTTAATGTGAAACGGAATTGTATGTTTGGCAAAAGAGAAAAAGATAAAGAAAAACTATGTAAATAGTGATGGAAATTATATTTTGCATAATATAACAGATCCTAGTTTGTTGTGCTATTAACAAAATGCCTGAGATTGGTTAGTTTATAAACAAGATAAATTTATTTTCTCACAGTTCTAGAGGCTGGGAAATCAAAGATCAAGGCACTAGTAGGTTCAGTGTCTGGTGAAGGCTCGTTCCTCATAGATGGCTCCATCTAAGTCTCCTCACATGGCAGAAAGGACAGAAGAGCACAAACGACCTAAGCTAGTTCCCTCCAGCTCTTTTATTGAGCACTAATTCATTCATGAGGACTCCGCTCTCAAGCCTTAATCATTTTTCAAAAGGCCTCTCCTCTTAACACAATGGTGATTAAGTTTCAACATAAATTTTGGAGGGAACACACATTATAACCATAGCAATTTTTTATTACACTTAACACATTTCTATAATCATTATATATACATGTTACCCTGTATTATTGTATACACTAAACCTTAAATACTGTATTTCATAAGTGACACAACAGTTTTTCAATAACAATTCTCACTTCAGAAACAAACTGGCCCTTGAGAAGCCTTTCTGGGTGTTCATAAGGGTGAACATCATCCTATCAGCTGTGTGTCATTCTTTGCCAGATCTCTTTTCTACCCCAATTTATAAGAGTATATGCCTTAAGACATGGGGAACTATCCGGGCTTTCATTTACACTTTTCCATTCCTGCCCTTCATTGGCGTTTTAAACATCATAAAACTTGGCAGAAACCCTTGGATTAACATAATTTCCAGAATTTCTGCTCATCAAAACTGCTTGAGTTTATCCCCAGTGCAGCAGAATCCCTGGCCTAATCTATTACATAAAAATTAAACTTTATTTCTCACTTATTTTGTCAGTCCATAACACTTCAGACTTATAAATTAAAAGCACATTTCAAATGGATTTTTCTCTGAATCTACTCATTAGTGTCTTCGTTTCCACTTTGACGTCTACATATTGATTTCTAAAGTAGCCAGTACCATATTCTTCACCTAGTGAGTTCCATAATGTGCTGTGACAATTAATTGATATTGAAGAGGTACACATCAACCAAGATGAGGTTCTTTTTATTAGTGACTAATGTACTTGATTATTCTATAAAGGGCAGGCATTCTGGGACTCTGGTATTTCTAAACTTCTTTAAAAAGTCATAGGTATAGTCAATATCTCTACAATATAAACCACTTTGATTCCTGGAATACGCTACTGATTTATTCAAGAGACGTGGCCAATAATTAAAAATTTCAGCAAAAGATCTTCTGTAATGGCTTCTGTTTAGCTAATTCCTGGGTATAGAAAAAAACATCCTCTATTTGCCAAAAGCATTTATTAAATCAATGGATTTATAAAGTAATGGTAAAAGCTGTAAGAACAAAGCAGATCTTCTTGGAATATTACTTGAAGAATAAATAAACTGTAGAGTAGAAGAAATAACATATTTAATGACATAATTCATTTTTTTTCTTCCAGCAATATGCATTGTCTGAAAATTGAACCTAAATTAAGAAAGGCATTTTAGGAAAAATGAAGAAGAAGGAAAAGAAGGGAAAACACAGAGAGGGATTTTTGTTTTCCTTTTAAATAGAACAGAGCAGAAATCCTGTTGAGCATATCAAGGTCACTGGGGCAGAGCTCAAGGTCAGGCCACAAGTTACAGTCAGTCTCACTGCAATTCAGCTTCATTCCAGAGATCTCTCAAACCTAGAATTTTTATCATCCTTTGTTTTATTTCATTTGCTATTCCATCAATTCCTTTTACTTCACTGGCTTTTCTAGCATCTTTGACAAGTGTCAGGATTTTTTTTCCCTAAAACTATGAATATCTTCTTAAAAGTTAATTGCATTGTTTTAAATGGTGTATGTGATTTTTTTTTATTTTATTATTATTATACTTTAAGTTTTAGGGTACATGTGCACAATGTGCAGGTTTGTTACATATGTATACATGTGCCATGTTGCTGTGCTGCACCCATTAACTTGTCATTTAGCATGAGGTATATCTCCTAATGCTATCCCTCCCCCCTGCCCCCACCCCACAACAGTCCCCAGAGTGTGATGTTCCCCTTCCTGTGTCCATGTGTTCTCATTGTTCAATTCCCACCTATGAGTGAGAACATGCAGTGTTTGGGATTTTGTCCTTGCAATAGTATGCTGAGAATGATGGTTTCCAGTTACATCCATGTCCCTACAAAGGACATGAACTCATCATTTTTTATGGCTGCATAGTATTCCATGGTGTATATGTGTCACATTTTCTTAATCCAGTCTATCATTGTTGGACATTTGGGTTGGTTCCAAGTCTTTGCTATCGTGAATAATGCCTCAATAAACATACGTGTGCACTTATCTTTATAGCAGCATGATTTATAATTCTTTGGGTATATACCCAGTAATGGGATGGCTGGGTCAAATGGTATTTCTAGTTCTAGATCCCTGAGGAATCGCCACACTGACTTCCACAATGGTTGAATTAGTTTACAGTCCCACCAACAGTGTAAAAGTGTTCCTGTTTCTCCACATCCTCTCCAGCACCTGTTGTTTCCAGACTTTTTAATGATTGCCATTCTAACTGGTGTGAGATGGTATCTCATTGTGGTTTTGATTTGCATTTCTCTGACGGCTGGTGATGATGAGCATTTTTTCATGTGTTTTTTGGCTGCATAAATGTCTTCTTTTGAGAAGTGTCTGTTCATATCCTTCACCCACTTTTTGATGGGGTTTTTTTTTTTCCTTGTAAATTTGTTGGAGTTCATTGTAGATTCTGGATATTAGCCCTTTGTCAGATGAGTAGGTTGCAAAAATGTTCTCCCATTCTGTATGTTGCCTGTTCACTCTGGTGGTAGTTTCTTTTGCTGTGCAGAAGCTCTTGAGTTTAATTAGATCCCATTTGTCAATTTTGGCTTTTGTTGCCATTGCTTTTGGTGTTTTAGACATAAAGTCCTTGCCCATGCCTATGTCCGGAATGGTATTGCCTAGGTTTTCTTCTATGGTTTTTATGGTTTTAGGTCTAACATGTAAGTCTTTAATCCATCTTGAATTAATTTTTGTATAAGGTGTAAGGAAAGGATCCAGTTTCAGCTTTCCACATATGGCTAGCCAGTTTTCCCAGCACCATTTATTAAATAGGGAATCCTTTCCCCATTTCTTTTTTTTGTCAGGTTTGTCAAAGATCAGATGGATGTAGATATGCGGCATTATTCCTGAGAGCTCTGTTCTGTTCCATTGATCTATATCTCTGTTTTGGTACCACTACCATGCTGTTTTGGTTACTGTAGCCTTGTAGTATAGTTTGAAGTCAGGTAGTGTGATATCTCCGGCTTTGTTCTTTTGACTTAGGATTGACTTGGCGATACGAGCTCTTTTTTGGTTCCATATGAACTTTAAAGTAATTTTTTCCAATTCTGTGAAGAAAGTCATTGGTAGCTTGATGGGGATGGCATTGAGTCTATAAATTACCTTGGGCAGTATGGCTATTTTCATGATATTGATTCTTCCTACCATGAGCATGGAATGTTCTTCCATTTGTTGGTATCCTCTTTTATTTCACTGAGCAGTGGTTCATAGTTCTCCTTGAAGAGGTCCTTCACATCCCTTGTAAGTTGGATTCCTAGGTATTTTATTCTCTTTGAAGCAATTGTGAATGGGAGTTCACTCATGACTTGGCTCTCTGTTTGTCTGTTATTGGTGTATAAGAATGCTTGTGATTTTTGTACATTGATTTTGTATCCTGAGACTTTGCTGAAGTTGCTTATCAGCTTAAGGAGATTTTGGGCTGAGACAATGGGGTTTTCTAGATACACAATCATGTCATCTGCAAACAGGGACAATTTGACTTCCTCTTTTCCTAATTGAATACCCTTTATTTCTTTCTCCTGCCTAATTGCCCTGGCCAGAACTTCCAACACTATGTTGAATAGGAGTGGTGAGAGAGGGCATCCCTGTCTTGTGCCAGTTTTCAAAGGGAATGCTTCCAGTTTTTGCCCATTCAGAATGATATTGGCTGTGGGTTTTTGTCATAGATAGCTCTCATTATTTTGAGATACATCCCATCAATACCTAATTTATTGAGAGTTTTTAGCATGAAGGGTTGTTGAATTTTGTCAAAGGCCTTTTCTGCATCTATTGAGATAATCATGTGGTTTTTGTCTTTGGTTCTGTTTATATGCTGGATTACATTTATTGATTTGCGTATGTTGAACCAGCCTTGCATCCCAGGGATGAAGCCCACTTGATCATGGTGGATAAGCTTTTTGATGTGCTGCTGGATTTGGTTTGCCAGTATTTTATTGAGGATTTTTGCATCAATGTTCATCAAGGATATTGGTCTAAAATTCATTTCTTTGGCAAATGAGTTTGTCAGTATCACTTCTTTCTAGAGAAAAAAACAAACCTATTAGTTTATCTTATAGTAATTAACCTTTTCAATCGATGTAAATATCTTTGTCTAGATAGATGGTGCCCTGATATCTCTTCAGACACTTTGTTTTATCCTTTAAGAAGTGCCTGGTAATATTAAAGTTGTAGGTACAACATGATGCCAAATTGCATTTCCAGCAGAATCCTACAATCAGATCCTCTCATTTAATAGAGGCCTATCTTATGATTTTTTTGTTTGTTTGTTTGTTTGTTTTGGTTTTTTTTAGACAGAGTCTCACTCTGTCACCCAGGGTGGAGTACAGTGGTGCAATCTTGGCTCACTGCACCCTCTGCCTCCTGGGTTCAAGTGATTCTCCCACCTCAACCTCCTCCCAAATAGCTGGGACTACAGAAGCATGCCACCATGCCTGGCTAATTTTTGTATTTTTAGTAGAAATGGGGTTTCACCATGTTGGCCAAGATGGTCTCGAACTCCTGACCTCAAGTGATCTGCTTGCCTCAGCCTCCCAAAGTGCTGGGATTAAAGGCATGACCCACCATTCCCAGCCCTATCTTATGTTTTAACATAGGGTATTTTGTCCCTGCAAATTCTCCCTTGCAAATTCACAAGATTAACACCAAAGTACAAAATTAGTACTATCATTGCCCTGTACTCCATTAATCAGACATGAATCTAGTTTAAACTTTTGCTTGAAATTTGGGTTAAGATTGCATTTTAAAATTTTCTGTGGCAAGACAATAGGTTCCCTATTACCTCAAAAATTCTGTGTGACTCATATTAAGCAATAGCAATGAAGCTGTGAAGCTCTTGGTGGATCCACCACAGCTGCAAAGAGAAGTTCCATTGTAGGTAAGTCACAAGGAAGCCTACTCTAACAGTGAATTGATATTTTCTACTGGGTAGGAAAAACTTTTCTTCCCTTCAAGAGTCACTGGAAAAACGACCCACTTCAAACTGAAAATTTTCAGTCCTGTGAGTTGACCAATGAATGTGGTGCTGCCATTGTACTCCTTCCCTCTTTCTCTTTTTGCTTTGGCCTCATAGGGAAGAGTTAACAGAAGTCAGAAAGAGAAACAGTCATTTCTGGAAAACTTTGATCATTCAAAAACCTCAAATTGTGCAACAGGCTGAAATCAGTCATTCTACTTCTTCAAGGGTATTAGTCCATTTTCACACTGCTAATAAAGACATACCTGAGAGTTGGTAAGTTATAAAGAAAAAGGTTTAATGGACTCACAGTTCCATGTGGCTGGGGCAGGGGGGCCTCACAATCATGGCAGAAGGCAAAAGGCACGTCTTACATGGTGGCAGGCCAGAGAGAAAGTGAGAGCCAAGAGAAAAGGGAACCCCTGATAAAACCATCAGATATCGTGAGACTTATTCACTACCATGAGAACAGTAAGGGAGAAACCACCCCTGTGATTCAATTATCTCCCACTGAGTCCCTATTGCAACATGTGGGAATTATGGGAGCTACAGTTCAAGATGAGATTTGGGTGGGGACACAGCCAAACCATATCACCAAGTAATTGACAACAAAAAGGCACCGTAGCCTTTTTATATTATATTTGAAAAATAAAAATTTTTTTGTGATTATTCTCACACATGTCTGATAGTCTGTAAAGCTTAATCTTTGATATTTCCAGGAATGCATATCCTAAAAGAATGTAAAAGGAATCAAACAGACATATAAAAGAAATGAACTAGTTAGCCTGAGAGACATATACTCCTATTACTTTTTCCATTTTGTTTGCTCTATTTTCTACTTAATTGGTAGAAGACACATTTAATACACTGTGCCTTTCCACTGGGTTGCCCTTGGTTGTGACTAATCCTGGGAACCAGATTTCCTAATATTGTGGGCTAACTACATGTTTTCACTATTAACCAATGCTTGGATTTACATAATTTGCTGTAGGAAAAGCAAGCAGAAGAATTAGAGATGGATACATTGTTCATATTTTGTATTAGATAAAAATTTTCTGCTGGCAGGAAGAAATTTCTTAAATCTATATTAGATACTGGGAACATTTTCCTTCTCAGCTAGCTTCCATGTAACACCTTCTTATTTGGTTACTAACTGTCTCAGACATTCAAGGATGAAACCACATCAAGCACTTCTTCAGAATATGAGAGCAAGAAATATAATTCTCTTAAGGAAAAATCAAGTAAACACTGGAAAATAAAGCAACAATGTAAGCATTACTTCATCCAGTCCCCTAAGTGACTTTATTTCATTCTTCTTGGTAATTCTTCTTTTCGGTGAATATGATTTTTCAGAAGTCAATAAACTATCTTGAGTTATTCTCTCAAAGATCAAGTATACATAGTAGCATTGATGACTCCTAAAACCTTTAGTATTTTATGGCTTTCTGCTCTAGAAGTATTCTGATTTAATTGGTATCTAAGGTAGTAGTACTTAGAAAACGTCACAAATTATAACTAAGAACAGCAAGAGACTACGTTTTGCTTCTTATCAAGGACTTTCATTCTTTGTTAAGAAACTGCAGTAAGTATAGGTTGGTGCAAAAGCGATTGCAGTTTTGCCATTAATTTTAATGGCAAAAAATGCAATTACTTTTACGTCAACCTAATATGTCAAGCAAAACATTTTTTACTGTAGCTAATATATTGTCAAGTCTTTAAACAAAGTTAACACAGGTTTTTACCCTAGTGTAGTTTTTGACATACCCTAAAAAAAAAATTAGAATGAATTTCTCGAAAGTTTTTGACCAAGGAAAATTTTGTTTAAACAGCATCAATTAAGAGCTATTTTTTCGTATATTACAGTTTAAAAATCTAGTGTATGAATATAGGAATCCCGAAGGCACAAAATAGCAGTCAAAGAGAGAACATGAGTATTGCACTATAGCCATTCCCAGTGCATAAGAATGTTACCAAATAACTAGGACTGAGTGATTTCTGTAACTGAAACCTCAAATGCTGAACTAATAAATTCTGTGTGATTTTTCTCTAAATAACCTTTTCCATCTACACCCATGAAAGTGGTGCAGATAGTGACACAGATAGTTTAAAACTGGATTTTCAAACTTTGGCCATCACATTTATATGCCACAGTTCAGTAATTCGCAGTCACTAAATTTTCCCAAGACACCAGGTAAATTCAGATCTCACTGGAGAGACTTGACTACCTTAGAGTCTCTCACATCCTGACTACCAAAACTTTATCAGAACAATTCTCCTGGTTTTTTGGTTTGTTTGTTTTAGTTTCTTAGTTGTTATTGTTTGTTGTTTTATTTTTTGCTAACACAATTTTCTGCAAAATTAACATTAATAGCAAAGTTATGATGTAATGAATGTGCAAACCCTTTCATTATTTTTTTCCATTTGTCTTTTTTTTAATTTCCGTTTTTATTTTAGATTTGGAGGTACACATGCAGGTTTGTTACAAGGATATGTTGCATGATGCTGAGGTTTGGGCTTCTATTGATCCCATCACCCAGATAGTGAAGGCAGTACTCAATAAGGATTTTTTCATCCCTTGCCTCTCTTCCTCCCTCCCAACTTTTGGAGTCCCCAGTGACTACTGTTTCTATCTTTATGTCCATGGGAACCCAAAATTTAGCTCCCACATATAAGTGAGAATTTGTGATATCTGCATTTCTGTTTCTATATTAGTTTGCTTAGGATCACAGCCTTCTGCCACTTCCATGTTGCTGCAAAGGACATGACTTCATTGTTATTTATGGCTGTATAGTATTCCGTGGTGTATATGTACCACATTTTCTTTATCCAATCCACTATTTATGGGCACTTCGGTTGATTCTATGTATTTGCTATTGTGAATAGTGCTGTAGTAGACATATGAGTGCATGTGTCTTTTTGCTAAAATGATTTCTTTTCCTTGGGATATATACTCTATAATGGAATTGCTGGGTCAAATGGTAGCTCTATTTTTAGTTCTTTGAGAAATCTCCAAACTGCTTTCCAAAGGGGATGAACCAATTTGCATTTCCACCAACAGTGTATAAACATTCCCTGTTTTCCACAACCTCACCAGCATCTCTTTTTTTTTTTTTTTTAACTTTTTAATAATAGCCTCTGACTGGTGCCGGATGGTATCTCATTGTGGTTCTGATTTCTATCTCTTGGATGATTAGTGATGTAGAGCACTTTTTCATGTTTGTTGGCTGCTTGTATGTTTTCTTTCGAAAAGTGTCTGTTCATGTCCTTTGCCCACTTTTTAATGGGGTTGTTTGGTTTTTTCTTGTTGATTTATTTAAGCTCCTTCTAGATGCTGGATATTAGACCTTTGTCAAATGCATAGTTTGTGAATATTTTCTCCCATTCTGTAGGTTGTCTGTTTACTCTGTTGATAATTTTTTTTTTTTTTTTTTTGCTTTGCAGAGGCTCTTCAGTTTACTTAAGTCCCACTTGACAATGTTTGTTTTTGTTGCATTTACTTTTGGGGCTTTCATCATAAATTATTTGCCTACGCCAGTGTTTAGCAGAGTATTTCCTAAGTTTTCTTCTATAATTTCCATTCCAGATGAATAAAATCTAGAATGTAACAGTCTAACATTTAAGTTTGTAATCCATCTCAAGTTAATTTTTTATTTAGTGATACATAGAAGGTCCAGTTTCATTCTTCTGCTTATTATGTTAGCTAGTTTTCTCATCACCATTTATTGAAAGGGTGTCCTTTCCTCATCATTTATTTTTTGTCAGCTTTGTCAAAGATCAGCTGGTTGTAAGTGTGTGGCTTTATTTCAGTGAGCTCCATTCTGTTCCATTGGTCTGCGTCTATTTTTGTACCAGTACCCTGCTGTTTTAGTTACTGTGATCTTGTAGTATAGTTTGAAATCAGGTAATGTGATGCCTCCAGCTTTGTCCTTTTCATTAGGATTGCTTGGATATTTGGGCTCTTTTTGGTTCCATGTGAATTTTACCATTTGTTTCTCATTCTGGGAAAAAAATCACTTTGGTAATTTGATAGGAATAGCATTGAATTTGTACATTGCTTTGAACAGTATGGCCTTTTTAACCATATTCATTCTTCTAACCCATGAGCATGGAATGCTTTTCCATTTGTTTATGTCATCTATGATTTCCTTCACCATTGTTTTGTAGTTCTTTGTGTCGAGATCCTTCACCTCCTTGGTTAGATGTATTCCTAGGTACTTTTTTGTGGCTGTTGTAAATGGGATTGAATTATTGATTTGGCTCTCAGCTTGCATGTTATGGGTGTATAGAAATGCTCCTGTATTTTGTACATTGATTTTGTATCCTGAAACTTGGCTGAAGTCATTTATCAAGTCTAGAAGTCTTTTGGGTGAATCTCTAAGAATTTCTAGATATAGAATAATATTGTCAGCAAACAGAGATAATTTGATTTTCTCTTTTCCTATCTGGATGCCTTTTCTTTCTTTTGCCTGATTATTCTGGCTGGGTTTTCCAGTATTATATTGAATATGAGTGTTGAGACTAGGCATCTTTGTCACGTTCCAGTTCTCAAGAAGAATGTTTCCAGCTTTTGTCTGTTCAGTATGATGTTGACTGTGGATTTGTCATAGATGGGTCTTACTATTTGGGGATATGTTCCTTCAATGCCTAGTCTGTTGAGAGCTTTTTATCATGAAGGAGTGTTGGATCTTATTGAATGGTTTTTCTGTGTCTATTGACATGATCATATGATTTGTGTTTTTAATTCTGTGTGGTGAATCACACATTGATTTGCATATATAACCAAACTTGCATCCCAAGAGTAAGGCCCACTTGATCATGATGAATTAACTTTTGGATGTGCTCCCAAATTCAGTGTGCTAGTATTTTATTGAGGATTTCTGCATCTATGTTCATCGGTGGTATTGGCCTGTAGTTTTCCTTTTTGTCGTGTCTTTGCCAGATTTTGGTATCAGGATGATACTGGTTTCATAGAATGAATTAGGGAGGAGTCCCGCCTCCTCAACATTTTGGAATAGTTTCAATAGGATTGGTACCAGCTCTTTGCACATCTGGTAGAATTCAGCTGTGAATCCATTTGAATGGCTTTTTTGATTGATAGGTTTTTTTCTAATCATTCAATTTCATTACTTGTTATTTCTCTGTTCAGGATTTCCATTTCTTCTTGGTTCAATCTTGGGAGGTTGTGTTTCCAGGAATTTATTCATTTCCTTTAGGTATGCTAGTCTGTGTGCCTAGAGATGTTCACACAGTCTCTGAGCATCTTTTATATTTCTGTGGGATTGGTTGTGATGTTATTTTTCTTATTTCTCATTGTGTTTATTCTCTCTTTTTTCTTTGTTAATCTACCTAGCAGTCTATCTGTTTTGTTTATCCTTTCAAAACACAAACTTTTTATTTCATTCATCCTTTGTATGGTTTTGTGGGTCTCACTTACATTTAACTCTTCTCTGATGTTATTTCTTTTCTTCTGGTAGCTTTGTGTTTCATTTGTTCTTCTTTTTCTAGTTCTTTTATCTGTGGGATTAGGTTGTTAATTTGATACCTTTCTATCTGCTTGATATAGGCATTTAGGGCTATAAACTTTCATGTTAACACTTTTGCCATATCCCAGAGGTTTTTGTATGTTGTGTCTCTATTTTTGTTTGTTTCAAAGAATTTCTTTTATTTCTGCCTTAATTTCGTTGTTTTTCCAAAAGTCATTCAGGAGTAAGTTGCTTAGTTTCCATGTACTTGTTTGGTTTTGAGAGTTTCTCTTGGTATTGATTTCTATTTTTATTCTACTCTGGTCCAAGAAGATGCTTTGTATGATTCTAATTATTTTGAATTTATTGAGATTTGCTTTATGACCAAGCACGTGGTTAATCTTAAAGTGTGTTCCATGTGCAAATGAGAGGAATGTACATCCTGTGGTTGTTGGGTGGAGTATTCTGTAGATGACTATTGGGTCCAATTAGTCAAGTGTCAAATTTAAGTCCAGAATTTCTTTGTTAGTTTTCTGCCTCAATGATCTATCTACTGCTATCAGTGGAATTTTGATGTCCCCCACTATTATTGTGTGGCTTTCAACATCTTTTCTTAGGTCTACAAGTAATTGTTTTATAAATCTGGGTGCTCCAATATTGGGTGCATATATATTTAGAATACTTAAATCTTCCTTCAACAGCTTTCCTTGGGGAAAAAAATGAATACTTAAATCTTGTTGAATTTAGCCTTTTATCATTATATAATTCCCTTCTTAATCCCTTTTTTACTGTTCTTGGTTTAAAGTCTATTTTATCTGATAGAAGAATAGTGACCTCTGCTCTTTTTTGTTTTCCACTTGTGTGATAGCTCTTTCTCCATTCCTTTACTTTGAGTCTATGGGTGTTGTTACATGTGAAGTAGGTCTCTTGAAGACAGCAAAAGGATGAGTTTTTAGCCCAAATTTTTACCTCATGTATTTTAAGAGGGACATTAAGGTCATTTACATTTAAGATTAATATTGATATGTGAGATTTTATTCCTGTCACAGTGCTGTCAGCTAGTTCCTTTGTAATCTCAAATATGTAGTTACTTATAAGGTTCTTGGGCTGTATTTGCATGTGCTTTTATGGTGGCAAGTACCATTGTTTTATTTCCATAATTAGAATTCCCTTAAGCCTTAAGCATCTCTTGTAGGGTTGGTCTGGGGGGTGAAAATTCCCTTAACCATTATTTGTCTGGGAAATACTTTATTTCTCCTTTGTTTATGAAACTTAGTTTTACCAGATATATGAAATTCTTGGCTGGCATTTATTTCCTTTGAAAGTGCTAAAAGTGGGCCCCCCAGTCTTCTCTGGCTTTCAAGGTTTCTGCTGAGAAGTCTGCTGTTAATCTTATGGGTTTCCCTTTACAGATAACATGACCCTCTTCTTTAGCTGTCTTTAATATTTTTTCTATCACATTGATCTTGGATAATGTGATGACTATATGACTTGGCAATAGTCATCTTGCATATTATCTTGTAGGAGTTCTCTGGATTTCTTATGTCTGCATGTTGACCTCTCCAGCAACATTGAAAAATTTTTCCAGGATTATATCCTCAAATAAGTTTTCCAAGTTGCTTGCTTTGTCTTCTTCTCTCTCAAGAATGCCAATAAGTCATACATTTGGTCATTTTACATAATCCCATATTTCTTGAGAACTTTGTTCATTTTTTAAAATTCTTTTTACTTTGTTTTTGTCTGACTGGTTTGATTCAAAGATACAGTCTTTGAAATCTGAAATTCTTTCTTCTGTTTGCTCTAGTCTATTCTTAAGGTTTACAACTGTATTTAGAAATTCCTCCAGTGAATTTTTTAATTCCAGAAGTTCTTTGTGAAAATAGTTATGTTCTATTTCGAATCTTGGATTGTTTTTCTGGTTTTGTGTGGATTTCAACTTCTCTTGGATCTCATTGAGTTTCTTTGCCACCCGTATTCTAAATTCTATATTTGTCATTTCAGACATTTCATTCTTGTTAGAATCCATTACTTGGGAGCTAGTGGGATTCTTTGGAGGTGACAAAACATTCTGGCTTTTTGTATTGCTGGAGTTCTTGTGCTGGTTCTTTCTCATCTGAGAAAGCTGACACTTTTTTATTGAATTTTCTATCATCTGGATGAAGCCTTTTGATTTTCTATTCTTTTTTTCCCTGGGGAATATGACTGTAGAGTATTTTGTGTATGGATTGGCTTCATTTTTGGGTGCTTTCAGGGTGCCAAGGCTCTGTGCAGGTTCCTTGGCTGCAGATAGGTTCGTGCAGTGGCTTTCTCAGGCTTTGCTTGTTGCAGCAATATATTTTTGTTTGATGGTGTAATTCAGGCTTCAATCCAGTAGGTGGCACTTAAGAGTAAGAGCCAGCAGAAAGAGGGGGTGGGACGGAGGCAAAGGAGAAGCATGAAAAGCTTCCTCCCCTGAGTGTGTTTGGCTTTAGTTGGGGTAAAGCCGCCTTAGAAACCACAGCAGTCTCTTTCAACCTTGACTCTGCGGGCCCCAGTGGGAAGAACCACTGCCAAGTCATCAGCAGTGCACTCAGGAGACAGGCAGAGGGCAAGAGATGAACCCCTCTCCACGTCGGTTCTTGAGCTTTGGCGGTGCTACCTTCAGCAGCTGGTGTTGGCCCACATTTCCATTGGCCCAAGATGGACTTCGGCAGACTGTAATCCCCATTCATTAGGTGAAGACTGCACTGGGGGTTAGATCTCTGTTTCTGAGTGTTCTCCGTGGCAAACAGTCTGCATAAAGTTCCTTGGTTGCAGATAGCCTTGCATGGTGGCTTTCCCAAATGTTGATTGTAGTAGTGATGTACTGGGCATGTGAGCAGGCTCAATGCCTCCTAGCAGACTGAGGTGGCAGTGGTCCCAGGGAGCCTATCTCATTCCCCAGTGTTGTGCACTTGTGTTAGCAGGTTTCCTATTGTGCTGCACCCTTCAACCTGCAGGCCAGTTGGTGTCTTTTCTGGGTAAGACCTGGCTGTGTAGCCAATACCGATGGGTATATACCTGGTCCTTGTTTTCTGAGAAAAAGCTCTGTTGCCTTGGGCTCCCGGCTCAGCTCTGGAGAATGGGACCAAGCTGGGCAAGGCTGGACCAGGTTGGCCCACCTGTAAGTCCCCTAATGGCAGGCACAAATACCAGCTCCAAGGGATCCAGTACACAGCCACCTACCATCCAGACGTGTGCCTAGGCATGGAGTTGAGAAACATCCTCTGCTCCAAGTTCCCTGCATGGGGATGAGGGGGCAGCCTAAACTTCTAATCTAAAAGAATGGGTGCTCCAAATGCCTGGAGATAGGTCTGGGCATTGAGAGGAGAAAACGCTGCTGCACCAAGATTTCTGCATCTAAAAAGAGGGGTAGCCCGGGCTCCTAATCCAAGCTAGTGCATGTGCCAAATGCCTGGAAATCTGTTCTGGCAAGGAGGAAACTGGTGCTGCAACAAGGTCTATGCAGGGGATGGGAAGCGTGGCTCAGACACCTACTCTAGGGGTGCAGGTGCACCTCATCCTGGGTGATATGTCCATGGAAGAAGCAGAGAAACCACTGCCACAAGGTATTTGCATGGGAAGGGAGAGGTAGCCCAAGATCCTAATCTACAGGAACAGGTGTGCCAAATGCCTGAAGTTATATCTGGGTATAGAGTGGAGGGAGTGCCACTACACCAAGTTTTTTACATGGGTAGGGGATGGCAGCTCAACTTCCTGTTCCAGGAGGGCAGGTGCACCAGAGGCCTGCTATGTGCAGAACAGAGGATGTGCTACTGCACCAGGATTTCTGCACAGGAAGAGAGGGGCAGCTCAGGATGCTAATCCTGGTGAGAGGGTGCGCCAAGCACCTGGAGATACACCTGGGTGTGAAACAGAGAGATTGCTGCTGCCCCATGATCTCAGGAAAGTAGGCTGGGGCACCTAGCAATGACACACGCAGACTGGTTCCAGGATGCAAGGCTGACCCTGGCTGCAGATCTCACCATCTAGGAGAAAAAAATGGCTTCAGAAACTCTCCTCCCACTTCAGACCTGTGATGGAAGAGAGCCCAATCCCAGTGCCTACTGCTGGGATGCTTTCCACATTTGTGACTCAATTCTGGCTGTGGGGTCCTGTCCCACTCCAGAGTAAGCGCACCAATCTCTGACCTGACTGGAATGCTTGCTTGGCCACACTGCTGGGTTGCCAAAAAATGGCTTACTTTGCATGAGCCCAGGTGAAAACTGGCATCCTGCTTTAAGTCCTGGATCTGAGAAAATGCCTACAGCTTTTCCAAGTGTCTTTCCCTCTCTGCATCTCCAAACTTCTCCCAACATTTCCCCCAGGGCTTTGGAGAAACAAGGTGCTCTCCCTTGGCCTGGGTTGCTTGGATCCCTAGTGGAAAGGTGCGTCACAATGGGAGCCTCTGCCCCTCGCTCATGCTGGAGCTTCACTCACTTTTATCCGCCTGATGCTGTCCTGGGAGCTGTTCATCAACTGTCACCTCCCCAGGATCTGGGGTATCCTTCACTCTTCTAGTAAATTCCTTTTTTCTTTTTTGAATTAAAGCAAATAGAGTTGGTGTATTAGTCCATTTTCATGCTGCTGATATAGACATACCCGAGACTGCAATTTACAAAAGGAAGAGATTTAACTGGACTTACAGTTCCACGTGGCTAGGGAAGCCTCACAATCATGGTGGAAGGCAAGGAGGAGCAAGTCCCTTCTTACATGGATGGCAGCAGGCAAAGAGAGAATGAGGAAGACGCAAAAGCAGAAAACCCTGATAAAACCATCAGATCTCATGAGACTTATTCTACCAGGAAAACACTGTGGGGGAAACTGCCCCCATGATTTAATTATTTCCCATCAGGTCCCTCCTACAACACGTGGGAATTATGGGAGTATAATTCAAGATGAGATATGGGTTGGGACATAGCCAAACCATGTAAGTTAGTGTTTTCCCACTATTTTGCTATTTCCAAGTGACTGAGGCACACTAAAAGCCTCTTATCTGCTCTGGGAAAAATTAAAAAGTATAAATCCTTTTAGAAATGTACAAGACACTTTTCCTCAGATTCATTGTAAAATACTGATAATAATACTTGTCTCATTTTTTTTTGAGGATTAAGAAATTACACCTAGTACAATACTAGGATAGAGTATACTTTTAAAAATATATTTCCCACCTCTCTTCCTTTTACATACACGTATCCATCTCTCCCTTTCCCAGCTGCCTCTTGCAATTGGTATAGAAGTACACTTGCATCAATAATGTCAAGTGACTTTATTGTTCAAAATTTCTTAAAGATAATTATGAACTGGAAATAAATATTTTTACATATACGTTTACCTTGACTTTTTTAGTTAATATGTTTAAAATGCAGAGATAAAGTGGCTAGGCATATTTCTGGAAAGACAAAAAATTTGATGAGTAGTATTTGGGGTAGTATACTAAACATAAAATACACATTTATTTTTTTCAACTTTTATTTTAGATTCAGGGAGTACATGTGCACTTTATTTACCTAGATATATTGTGTGATGCTGAAGTATAGGCTACAAATGATCCCATCACCCAGGTACTGTGCATAGCACCCAACAGTTACCTTTTCAGTCCTTGCCCCCCATCCCTCCCTCCACCTTCTAATAGTCTCTAGTTTCTATTACTCCTATCTTTACATCCATTTGTACCCAATGTTTAGCTCTGACTTACAAGCAATAACATTTTGCATTTGGTTTTGTTTCTGTGCTAATTTACTTAAGATAATGGCCTCTAGCTGCATCCGTGTTGCTGCAAATGACATGATTTTGTTATTTTTTATGGTTGTGTAGTATTCTGTGGTGTATATGTAGCACATTTTCTTGACCCAGTCCATTGTTGATGGGTACCTAGGTTGATTCCATGTATTTGCTATTGTGAATAGTGCTGCAATGAACATATGAGCAAATGTGTCTTTTGGTAGAATGATTTGTTTTCTTTTGGATGTATACCCAGTATTGGGATCACTGGATTGAATGATAGTTCTGTTTTAAGTTCTTTGAAAAATCTCCAAACTGCTTTCCACAGGGGCTGAACAAATTTACATTCCCACCAACAGTGTATATATAAGTGAGGTAGGAGAATAGAGAATTGTGATAACCGAGGGTTAAGGGATAAGCAAAAGAACCGCAGGTGCATCTAGTTCTAGGAAAGATTAGGCAGCAGACAGCCTGCTCCTGTATAACAAGACAGAAGTTTCCACTTCAGCCTCTGATTGACCACAGGCCAAGTCTCTACTTAGCCTCTGACTGGTCACCAGCCAATCCTTCATAGGGTGTTACCAATTGGAGGCCTCTAAAGGGCACTTAGGTGTGTTACCAAATTCTTTTAGCTTAGTAAAACCGCTAAAGAACATTGTAATTAGAGCTCTTGAGCTACTTGCTCAAGCCTGCTCCCACTCTTTGGAGTGTACTTTCATTTAGATAAATCTCACTTTTGATGCTCTTTCATTGCTTCATTCTTTTGTTGCCTTCTTTTTGCATTTTGTTCAACTCTTTGTTGGATGCACCAAGAACCTGGACAACTCGCAGACAAGACCTTCCATCAGGTAACATAAGCATTTCCTTTTCTCTTCACCCTTGCCAGCGTTTGTTGTTTTTTGACTTTCTAATAACACCTATTCTGACTGGTGTGCAATGAATGGTATCTCATTGTGGTTTTGATTTGCATTTCTCTGATGATTAGTGATATAGAGCATTTTTTCATGTTTGTTGGCTGCTTGTATGTTTTCTTTTGAGAAATGTCTGTTCGTGTTCTTTGCTCATTTTTTAATGGGTTTATTTGGTTCTTGTTTGTTGATTTAAGTTCCTTATAGATTCTGGATATGAGACCTTTGCTGGATGCATAGTTTGCAAATATTTTCTCTCATTCTGTAGGTTGCCTGTTTACTCTGCTGATAGTTTCTTTTGCTTTGCAGAGCTCTTTAATTTAATTAGCTTCTACTTGTCAATTTTTGTGTTGTAATTGTGTTAGAGGACTTAGTCATAAATTCTTTCCCAAGGCCGATGTCCAGAATGGTGTTTCCTAGGTTTTTTTTAGGATTCTTGTAGTTTGAGGTCTTATATTTAAATCTTCAATCCATGTTGACTTAATTTTTGCATATGGTGAAAGATAAGGATGCAGGTTCAATCTGCTTTTTGGCTAGCCAGCTAACCCAACACCATTTATTGAATAGGGTGTCTTTTTCCCATTGCTTATTTTTGTTGATTTTGTTAAACATCAGATGGCTATAGGTATGCAGCTTTATTTTTTTCTTGAGTTTCTATTTTTTCCATTTGTCTATGTGTCTCTTTTTTTTTTTAACCAATACAATCCTGTTTTTATTTCTGTAGCCTTACAATATAATTTGAAGTCAGGTACTGTGATGCCTATGGCTTTCTTCTTTTTGCTTAGGATTGCTTGGCTATTTGGGCTCTTTTCTGGTTCCATGTGTATTTTAGAATAGTTATTTTCTATTTCTATGAAGAAAGACTTTGGTAGTTTTATAGGGGTAGTGTTGAATCTATATATTGCTTTGGGCAGTTAGGGCCATTTTAATGATATTGATTTGCCCAATCCATGAGCATAGAATGTTTTTTTCATTTCTTTGTGTCATCTTTGATTTCTTTTAGCATGTTTTCTCCTGGTAGAGATATTTCACCTCCTCAGCCAAATGTGTTCCTAGGCGATTTATTTTGTGTGTGTGGCTATTGTAAATGGGATTATGTTCTTAATTTGGCTTTCAGCTTAAACATTATTGGTGTGCAGAAATGCTAGGTTTTTTTACACTGATTTTGTATCCTAAAACTTTACTGAAGTCATTTATCAGTTCTAGGAGCCTTTTGGTAGAGTCTTTAGGGTTTTGTAGGTATAAAATCATTATCTATGAAGAAAGATAGTTTGACTTCTTCTTCTCCTATGTGGATGCCTTTTGTTTCTTACTCTTGCCTGATTGCTCTGGCTAGGACTTCCCAGTTACTTTTACATAACATTAGACAAATGGATTCTTAATAATGGTACCAGTGTCCAACCTATAAATTAGGCTCTTTAATTATAACACCATATTTTAAGTTTTTTTTTCATGGCAGCAGTGTAGCCTGAATCTTAAGAGGCTGATGTTTTAATCCTCTCTCTGGGAATTTAGCAAATAGTTTATTCAAGCCGTAATGTTTTTGTCTATTTAAGATGACATAATAATACAGTGATATAATAATACCACAGTAAGGATCAAATTAAATAATTGTGAAGGTTACAAATCTAAAACTTCCAGGCAAGAGAATCTTATTTTTATGGCTAATGAAGAGGTGTAAACATGGTCAAATCCAGGCAGTCACAGAATATAAACGTAGTTACTGGTAAACACCTCTGATCATGACAGAAAAAGACTCAGAAATCTCAGAGAGGGGAGGATGATTTATAGGCTGATTAGATTCTCCAGAAAGGATCCACTAAAGACAAGATAATGAAGATCTTTGATTATCATGCTAAGTAGTTTGGATCTTGTTCTGTAAACAATGAAGAATAAAAATAATTCAAAACAGGTAAGTACAACAGTCATAATTATGTTTTAGGAGAAAATTCAAAACTCAGTGGTAGCCCTTAGGGGAATGAAAAGGTAGGGGAAAAAAAAAACACCCAGACAGCTATACATCAATTAAGGCATGATGATACTTTGCCTGCAGTGGCCAATGCAATGAAGCAAAGTTAGAAGCTCACATGTTGGGACTCAATAACCACCTACCATCTCTTCATTATTAGAGCAAAGGGCTTGTGTCTATAAATAAAAATATGCCATTAGTCAAGCGGAGGTCTAACCACAGGCGTTTTTTTCAGATGGTGTTAATATTTTAAAGTTTGATAATGACACTCTTACCTACTTGCAAAATTTACTCAGAATTACAATTGAAAGTTGAATTCCAGGGGGTGGTTATAATCTTGTAAAGAATTACTGGTAATACTTATGAGAGTTAAATTATTTCCAAAGGCAATGTTGTAATATGATGACAGATTATCTTCTATTCTTGAAATCTGCAAGTTTTTCTTCTGAGACTACAGACATTAAAATCCTTCCCCCTGTCTTTCCTCATACTTATCCTCCTCCAGGAATCTGGAAAGTTCCTAAACACATGTACAAGTGAGTGACAGCACTGCCAGTCCATGGGCTAAGTGGTTGATGTTGCCCCATTAGGTCAGAATGAATTGCTGTCTTAATTCTGAATTGAATTACAATCCATGGTAGATTATTCTGCTAAGGGTCAGCTGATTCAAAATATGTTTACAATTTTGTAGGACATAAGCCATAAATCAGCTTAAATCAGTAGAGGACTAGCTATCTACCTTCACAGGCACAGATGATGAGC
This sequence comes from Pongo abelii, assembly GCF_028885655.2. NCBI lineage: Eukaryota > Metazoa > Chordata > Mammalia > Primates > Hominidae > Pongo > Pongo abelii. The sequence goes on from NC_071985.2 coordinate 154,422,178, forward strand.
TAACAACGTGACTAGGGAACATAGAAGGCAAAAGCCAGTTGATTCTACAGTTGGACTATATTACAGCCCAAAAGCACACCACCACATAATTCTAAGCTCTGTCATACTTCTGGGCATTGGCACATGGGGTTCTTGTAAAACCTCTTCTGAGTATCACAAGTTTCTGATTAGTGTGATTAATAAGGGCTGGAAGAAGTGTGCCACAAGTCAGAAAAAGGGTAAGAGCCTCAGGAGCCATAGCTAGATTTTCTGGAGAATTTTCCCTCATGGAAAATGCCATTATTTCCTAAGACATCTCTGAAAGCATCACTAAAGCACAATTTTAGTATCTGCTTACCCACAATTTGAAAAGCAAATAACTATGTAATACTTCTAATTTTAGCTTCTTTAATTCTCACACTTTTTAGCTCCTGTTTTATATTTTCTTTTGAGTAGCTCTGTGAGGAAATCACTAATCTTATAAAACCCAAATCATAAAGTGATGACAAATGTCACAATCCTCAAAAAAACTGTATACTGTTGCCATTTTCTACACCTTGAATAGTTCCAACTTATAAGTTAGGATACTTTGCATGGAGATTTCAGAATGATAACATTTAAAGTGACTAAAACATTTTAATCTGTGTGTATGTTTAATATTCTTTGTAAACTTCATAGTAGCCAATGACATATTCTTCTTAGGAAGGAGAGAAACTTTCCTGGATGGAAATAATGTCTTGAAAAAGCATAGCCTGGACTTTTGCTTCTGCAGTTAGCTTTTCTGTTTTTCCTTACCTTTGAAATACCATGTATTTGGAATTGCATAAAAGACTCTATTTTTAATGTCTTTAGAACAGCATTTTGTGTTCAAGTATTTTTATTTGGTTTTGATTCATTTATTCTCAACTGTCATTCTAACTATTTTGTATAAAATCCATTATAATAATTTACTTGTTCCAGAAGAAAAGGATTAGCTTTATATTTTATTTGGAAAATAAATACCCAGTATCCCCATGGAGAGCCAACAACTTATTAAAGACTTATTTTACTAGAGTAGGAAATTATCTTAAGACTAACTGGACTAAAGAGTGGAAAATACAAGGATCAAAGAAGATTATAAACATTGAAAGTGTAAGAATGAAAATGTAAAATTAATCCAAATGACCTGGAATTTTTAAAAAGAAGAAAAGCTTTAGTTAGAATAATAAAATATAAGCAATATTCCCAGAGATGACTATGGGAATTTTGCCTGTCTACATGATGACAATAATCCTTTTGAAACCAATAAGAGATTTTAGACCAGCTAACCCTTGACTCACTTGTGTGTTTTGTTTTTTTATGTACATTTTTTACTGTCAATTGATATAATCTCATGTTCTTGCCCCTTTCTGCACAGCTTTTACATTTTTCAGGTCTAAATGATTTGGCATTGAGGCAAAAAATACAATTTAGGAAACCGATGAAATTGCCAGTACTAAAAGAGTGGAGCAACTTTGCGTTATCAAAAATCTTCATGAGGCTGGGCAAGGTGGCTCATGCCTGTAATCCCAGCGTTTTGGGAGGCCAAGGTGGGAGGATTGCTCAAGCCCAGGAAACCATCTTGGGTAATACAGTAAGATCCTGTTTCTACAAAAAATAAATAATATTTTTTTAAAAATTACCTAGGCATGGTGGTGTGCACCTGTACCCAGCTGCTCAGGAGACTGAGGTGGGAGATGTCTTGAGCCTGGAAGTTGAAGCTGCAGTGAGCCATGATTGTGCCACTGCACTCCAGCCTGGGCAACAGAGTGGAACCTGTCTCAAAAAAATCTTCATGGTTATTATATATTTCATATCATGCCATATAGCTGCTTAGCCTAGTTGATTTGGCCAGTGGTTCTCAAAAGTCTGTCCCTAAGATTAGCATTGCCTGGGACCTGGTTAGAAATGTAAATTATCTGGCCCCACCCTAGACCAACTGAATTAAGTCACTGATGTGGGGCCCCACCATCTGATTTAGTAAATCCTCCACCTAAAATGGTTGCATGCTAATATTTCAGAGCGACTATATTAGCTGTAGGTCCAATAAACCCAAGTTAACGGGCTCAATACCTGTGTGGACCAGTTAGCATAGCTTTATCTCAACATCACTAAGTATATTTTTGTTACAGACTGAATTGCATCCAGCCAAAGTTTATATGTTGAAGTTCTAATCCCAAATCCTCCAAATGTGACTGTTTTTGGAAGTAGGATCTTTACAGAGATACTTATTAAATAAAGCCACTAGACTAAACCCTAATCAAGTGACTGGTGTCATTGTAAGAAAAGGAGATTGAGACATAGACACACACACAGAGGAAAGACCATATAAAGTTACAGGGAGAAGATAATCATCTACAAGACAAAGAGACAGGCCTCCAAAGAAACCAAACCTGCCCACACTTTGGTCTTAGACTTCTCGCCTCCAGAACTGTAAGGAAATAAATTTCTGTTCTAATCCACCTAGTCTGCATTACTTTGTTATGGCACCCCTAACAACACAATACAGCTCCTAACTACCCCCACTTAGCCATCTGGAAACTCAATGCTGTTGGTCATAGCAGACATCTGGCAAAAAGGGAAAATGGTATTGCATAAAATTATGTTCTTTACTAGAAAAACCTGTGATAGGTCTTAAGGTCAATGTTGAATACTAAGGGTAGTATTTTTTTATTATTTTATGGTCTTACTAGTGTTTCCCAATCTGAGTAAATAACAGAGGCCAGATGAGATAAATTCAATATTTCAAAAAGACTAATGGAAACCTGTTGGAGGCCGAAAGAATGAGGGTTGTGATCAGCTCAGTATACCACTGGAGGCTATATGAGTAAACAGCAAACTGTTCTCATAAATGCAGAATGTTGGCAAACTGACAAACTGCGTCTGCCACCCAGAGGGAGTGCTAAGGGCAGTCACGCCTCAGATGCAAGTGTTTCTTGTGATTAGGCACATCTGAAGCCTCTTAGCAATAATGTGAACGAGTGATCAACCAAGCAGCTGACCAACCGTTACCTCATCCTCCCTGCTCTTTCTACCCAATAAACACAGAGGGGCGTGGAAGCTCAAGGCCTTTGCTCACTAGAAGCAAGGAGCCCCCTGACCCCTTCTTTAAAACAGATTCTTTTGTCTTAAGTTTTTGTTACTGCATTCATCCTCTTTCGTTCAGTCTAGTAGTAACTGTCACAAGTGGCGTTCATCCTCCTTTGTTCAGTCCCGTAGTGACTGTCACAGAAACCTACCTCATATGATTTGGATTTGAGTTCCTGCCCAAATCTCATGTTGAATTTAATCCCCAGTGTTGGAGGAGCTTGATGAGAGGTGATTGGATCTTCGAGGTAGATTTTCTGCTTGCTGTTCTCATGATAGTGAGTTCTCATGACATCTGGTTATTTAAAAGTGTGTAGCAACTCCCCCTTCTTTTTATTCCTCCTGCTCCAGCCATGTAGGACATGCCTGCTTCCCCTTCACCATGACTGTAAGTTTCCTGAGGACTCCCCAGTCATGCTTTCTACATAGCCTGTGAAACTGTGAGCCAATTAAACCTCTTTATACATTACCCAGTCTCCAGTAGTTCTTTACAGCAATGTGAGAATGGACTAATACACTACCTAACGTAAGATTTCAAGAATGTAGCTTAAAAACTATTGGGGTGTCTATTGGCTATACGTTTATGGGAAAACAAAATTTCTAACTCACATGAGACATAAAAAAATAAATTCCATAAAATCTAGAAAATCTAAAGATAAAACAAAACTCTAATTGTAGAAAATGACAATGGGGATATATTTATAATTTTTGAGGGGAGAACTGTTTTCTGAACAGGAAACAAATCAAAGAATCTACAAAAGATAAGTCTCACTTAAAACTTTGTAAAATTTTGTAAAACTCTTACATGGTAAAAAACAAACCAACAAAACACCCTCACTGCAGAATAAAATGGCAGCCTGGAAAAAAAATTGTAACATATATTGTATTAGTTCATTTTCACACTGCTGATAAAGACATACCCAAGACTGGGCAGTTTACAAAAGAGAGAGATTTATTGGACTTACAATTCCACATGGCTGGGGAGGCCTCACAATCATGGTGGAAGGCAAGGAGGAGCAAGTCACATCTTATGTGGATGACAGCAGGCAAGGAGAGCTTGTGCAGGGAAGTTCCCGTTTCTAAATCCATCAGATCTCCTGAGACTTATTCACCATCATGAGAAAAGCATGGGAAAGACCTGCCCCCATGATTTAATTACCTCCCACTGGGTCCCTCCCACAACATGTGGGAATTCAAGATGAGATTTGCGTGGGGACACAGCCAAACAATATTATATATGAAAAATAAAAGGGTCAATATCTTTAATATATACAGTCTTACTGCAAGTCAAAAAAAACATTAAAAATGGAAAAAAGTCAAGAACAGGAAATTTACAGAAGTGGTATAAATGACTTACCAATGTATGAAAAGATGCCTCAACTTTATTAGCAATGGAATATACAAGTAACATAAAGTGTGGTTTAAATATGATTTAATTTTAGTCTATTAAACTGGTAAAAATAGAAAGATTACTAAAATACACAGTGGGTAACACCAAGAAGCAAGCATTGTTTCTTAGAAGAGAATGGGAGTACACAATACGTATTTTAGCAGTATATATCTACATTGAAAATGAGCATGTCTAATCTGGTGATTCTGCAAACTGCAAAGATAGATAGAAATACAAGAACATACATATTGAAATAGCATTATTTGAAAGAGGGAGCTGGGCACAGTGGTTCATGCCTATAATCCCAGCAATTTGGGAGGCTGATGTAGGCAGATCACTAGAGGTCAGGGGTTCAAGACCAGCCTGGCCAACATGATGAAACCTCATCTCTACTAAAAATACAAAAAAATTAGCTGGGCATGGTGGCGGACACCTGTAATCTTAGCTACTGAGGCAGGAGAATTGCTTGAACCCAGGAGATAGAGGTTGCAGTGAGCCGAGATCACGCCATTGCACTCCAGCCTGGGTGACAGAGCGAGACTCCATCTCAAAAAAAAAAAAAAAAAAAGGAAAAAGAAAAGAAAAAGTAATAACTGGAAACAAATGAAAATTGTTATTTAAATTATGATACATTCATATTATGTAATACTATTGATATGATTTGGCTGTGTCCCCACCCAAATCTCATCTTGAATTGTAACTCCCACAGTTCCCATGTGTTCTGGGAGGAACCCAGTGGGAGGGTGATTGAATTATGGGGGCAGGTCTTTCCATGCCACTCATGAGTGAATGGGTTTCCCCAGATCTGATGGTTTTAAAAATTGGAGTTTCCCTGCACAAGCACTTTCTTTGCCTGTTGCCATCCATGTAAGATGTGACTTGCTCCTCCTTGCCTTCCTCCATGATTGTGAGGCCTCCACAGCCATGTAGAACAGTAAGTTCATTAAACCTTTTTTTCTTCTCAGTCTCAGGTATGTCTTTATCAGCAGCATGAAAAGGGACTAATACAACTATCTAGCTGTTGAAAAGAATACTTTTATGTACTGACATGGACTATTGAAATAAAAATTTTCAGTACAACAGTATGTCTAGCGTGGCCTCACTTTCTAAAACTAAAATTATGTAACTATATACTAGTACAAGATTACCTCATTTAATGTAGAGCTTAACACTACAACAACACAATGCATTTTGTTAATTTGGGGTTTTACAAATCAGGCATTGAAAATAATTCAAGTTAAATGTGAAACACTAAGATTGAGTTTAGATCCTTGTTAAAATTTAAAGTGCACTTCAAATTTAAGATATAGTTCCTTCAGATTTCAGTATTCTGCCTCTTCTTTATTATAAGATAAATATAAAGTGAAATGTTCATGATTTTCTCAAACTATCTAGATTGTTTACTGAAAATATACCTTAGCAAATATGAGACTAATAGCATAAAAACCTTCAAATGACTTTCTCATAATCACATATCATATCTTCATCATATTGCTTTCAGTTTATATTTATGCAGGGCAGAAAGACAGCTCTGCCAAAAATCCTGTGCAATAACTTTCAGTTGAAGCTTAGAATACAACATTTTGGTTTATATGAAACTACATCTCAAGATTTCCAAGATTTAATTTTACCAAGTTTCTGACTTACTTCATGTACTGTCATGTTTGAGTTCAAAATGAAGGCACTGTTCCCACTTGGAGAAAAAGAAAAGAAAAGAAGTGTACAGTTTTATCTTGTTCCAGTGCGATTATACTTCAGGTTTTCCAATAATTTGATAGAACTCAGTGAATTACCTTTATATCAAGGTAAATATATGCTATTATAGGGAAATTAAAAGTGCAAAGGCAAAATACATTTTAGTCATTTTCATTTATTAGAAAAGCAACCATTTCAGACAATACTGCAACAATGCTTGGTATCGTACAGAAATGTTTCAATTGCCTGAATATTTAAGAACCAAGATTTCCCTCTTTCTATTATATAGTCCTTTTAGTCATCTAAAATTTCTTTTAGTTCATTTATTCTACCTTATCTTTACAGATTACAAGACCATGCTTGTCAGTACTTACAAAGAGTGAGTCCTAAATGTTTTTATGCCATGATGTTCCTAAATGTTAAAAACAACTTTTAAAAATGGTTTCTGTTTAAATGCTATTAGGAAGACAAGAATGAAAATGTTTTTTTACCTAATGTGGAAATCATTAGTGCTGTCTACAAATTAGTTTCCGTTTTCCTAACATATCATAGTATTGCACTTAGCTGCCCCCTGGGAAGTTAGTAAAGCCACATTATTTATGTTAGCTGGAGAAGTGTATGCAAATGTGTGTTGCCTCCAGATGGAAATTCTAACAGCCTATGTGTGATTCACCATGCTCTGTAGTGTGAGAAACAGCCACATATAATGGTGGCTTGTTTTGTCACCTGAGTTCTGAGTGATTACAGCAGCAGAGCTCCCCTTCAGAGTGTACAGGAACCATGTGGGAGATACAAACCTTTGTGAAGTTTATGGCGCTGTAATTTGGAGGTTGTTTCTTACTACAGACGTATTGAGGCTTTTCTGAATGATATATCTAAACCTGGAGGTTTGGGAAATCAGATTTCTATCTAAATTATGACTTGCCTAGGTAAGTTGAGGCACAGGGAAAAGAGTGAAGATATCACAAAAGAGTGGGGGCAGGGTGGGAGAGCAAAAGGTAATAATGGAAAATAAGTTGAAATTCTTCCCATCCAGTAGCAGATAAAACAGGAGTTTAGGTTCAAGCGTTTCAAGTTTTATATGGGCCTCCTAAAAATAATCACTCTTGAAAAACATTAGTCCAACTTTATTATAAAATTACTTGTTTGAAGTTTTAAGCTAGTCAAAGCACTAAAATTACATGAGTTGCATACCAAAGCAAACAACAAAATATACATATCAATATTTAATCTCTATACAATCCAACAAGTATGAAGAGCACAACATACATTTATTCACATAACAAAGAAAAACATGTTTCATCTATTATTAAAATGTGCCAGTAACAAGTTGAAGTCCAACATTATTTACCAGGTGGTAAAATCTTTGACACCTAGACTAAGAAGTAATAAAATGTATATTCCCAGCATTTATATTCTGACCCAAAACAGTTATTTAATTTGGAGCAATGATTGTATACAGGTGAAGTAGCAATCGTTTTAACAAAAAGTACACTCTATATTTAACAAGTGCTCTTATTTGGGTTCTAAACTCAGAGTAGGCACAAAACAAAAGCAGATTTCTCAAGTCCAAAAGTGTGCAAACAAGAAACATTTATCACATAACACAAATATATCTACATATGTGTGTATTAACTTTCAGGTATTTTTCATTTTAGCTATATAGATAATTAGAAGCAACTTTCTGCCTCTAGGGAAAAAAAAAAATTAAGGACCCATTTCTTTCACCTAGTTAAACCCATCAGTAAAAGGTCTGATGTTTTGGATGTACCCATAGCTAATTGTGAATCAGCATTATCTATCTTTGTATTCATAGTCATAAAAACCTATGTGTGATATTTTTGCTTTTGTCTCATCTTTTTAGAAAAATTCACTAAGACCTGTAAAAATCCTGACATGTTTAGGTTATTTGCCCAGAATATATAATTACCGAGAAATCATGTTTAAATAGTATGTGAAGTTGCTTGGACAATGCCTTACCCAGTTCAAAAGGAAATTCAGTAATTCTGAAGATTAGTTATGAGTTTTGAAATAGAGCTGAAAACACTCAAATTGGTAAATTTATTGAAACTATTTGTACTATTTATTTTACTATATATTTCCAGAAACCTGAAAAAATGCACTTCTACTTTGAACATTTATATGAAAGTTATTGGTAGATGTTCCAGTCTATTATTCATTATACAGTAAATCGCCAAGCTACATGCAACACATATAATAACAGAAATAAAACTCTGAAGTCAGATGTACACATTGTTGCATTTGTTTTCTATAATTTTGTTTTACTCAGAAGAAAAACTTAAAACAATGAAAACACATTCCTTTTTTTTTTTAATTTTTGATGTCTACTTCTTGGGTTAACATCATTTTTAAGACCAATTTGGTTACCCAAACCTATACTCAGATAACATAGGTAACCCTCCTAAGATATGTACACTTCTCTCTCACTCCTTAAAGCCTTGCACATGGCCATGTTGCAAGATCTCCTCAAGTCAGTACACATGGCCAGGGTGACATCATGGCAATACAGCAAGAATTCTGCCACTTATTTAGAAGCCTCAAGGAGAAGGATGCTGGAGCCCCTGAATGAGAGTTTCTTCTCCATGCCTCTCCCCAGTCAAAATACATGGAAATATTCACAGAAGCATTGTACCTAGCATGATGAGGAAGATGGAGAATGGTTCCTTATATCTCTGTTCACAAGACATCAACACTCTTAAGTAACTGTATGAAATAAATTGTCCTCTGAAAGCAAATAAACCATCTGAAAGGTCTTATGGGCTTTAAGATTTCTTGAAACAAATGAGAACATTTATGTAATGTAGTAACAGTCACTAATTGCAGCAGCTTTTTTTAAAGCATATGTACTATAGAAATATATATCACACATATTCATATGTGTATATACGTACATACACTCATATATACTACAAAAGCCTATAACTGTCCGTTTAAATTAAAAACTGCACAAAACTTTGCAATTCTCTGTTCATTTTGCACCAAGAGGTTCTTGTCTGTAGTTCAACCTGGCAAGTATTTATCAAGCATCTACTATGTGCTCTATAAATGAGAATAACCTAAATTTGTGTTATTAATTATTTACTGGCCTTAAAATAAGAATATCATGTGCCAATATGTTTGTGTTTCTCTTCTTTAAACTTATTGAAAAATTATTGCCTTTAAATCTTCAGTGAGGCTATTTGCTTAATTCCTTTTAATTTATTTATGGGAATTTACAAAAAAATCACTAAAAGTTAACATGACTTCCAATGTAAATTACCAATCAAAAGCAGATATTTATGAGCGTAATAATTTAAGTCTCATTGAATTACACAGATTTCCTAGAGAATCTGAAATCAGCCTAACAGGGAAGATTAATTTTTAAATGAATCCAAGTTAATGAAAGCAAAGAACTCTTATACAGAAATGCATTTCCCTATTACAAAGCAGGACTACCTACCCTAATTTCTGTTAGACCTAGGACAATTTGAATGAGTACTGAAATTCTTTTGGTTGAATTACACAAACAAGCAAAGAAAAAGTCTCAATTATTGGAAAATTTGGGGAGAGATTATTATCTCTTGATCTCCTAGTTAATTGTTATAATAATCCCCAAGTGCTTGGCAAATTGCCAGTCTTCCCCTCTTAGTACTGGTAGCACAGGCTTTAGAATACGCCATCTTACAAATTTAATGAACCTGCTCTCAACAGAATTTTCTGATGTCTGTGTGTGTACGTGTGTAAAAAAGAAACACACTAGCTGCAGATAGTCTTTGAATTTTATATATTGATTATGTTTCTTTTGTTCTCTGACACAAATAATGGCTCAAGGTAAAGCACCTTTTGCCAATATTCTTTGCACCTATCACTGGCATGTAGCTTCTGTTTGCATTATCCATGGTAGAGTTTTGAAACTGCTGTAATTCTAGTTGCCCATCAATGTGCTGAGATAGAGCCTTTGTTTCTCTAAAAATTATTTATTGTGCAATCATGCATAAAATTTTCAGAGAAAAAAATGATTATTTGAAAATTGCTAATCTATGACATGAAAAAACACTTCCAACAACAATCGATCTTCATAATAATAAATGTAGGTAGTCCTATTTGTCAAATATGACAAGAATGGGCGCATTCTAGATAGGATTGCAAGATCAGGCAACCTGTCTGCCAGTCCTGGAATATACAGAGGTTGTTATAACAAACCGTCATGAATTCCGGGTGTCATGACCATGCATGTATTAATTGAGGCTACACAATGAGGGGCAAAATAGGCCAGATCGAAAAATAAGAGTGCTTTATTTTATTGAGCCTAGTTTATAAGGATTAGCTACAGAGCGGTGATCTCAAAATAACCATTTCACTATGCAGGCCGCATTAAGATGTTCTCTGGCAAATAGGCCGAGTAAAGGCATTAGACCTCAACAGATGATTCACTCAAAGCATAAATAAGACAGATAAGCTCAAAATTGCTTTCAGTGTGACTCCCATGGCATTATTTCATTGTGTCTACCTCCCATTGGCAAAAACAAGTGAAAAATGTACAAATTTTTATTTGTTTATTTGACAAATTTCAAAACCTGAATCTGAAAATAGTATCTTAAAACTACATGATGAAGCCTGAATATTCCAGTTAGGCTACAGGTATTTAACTAACTGAAATTTGCCAAACATGTGTTAATTTTGTTCTAGCCCCACACAGACTTACTGTCCTATTAAACTAGGTGCTTGCTGATTTCTCTGCAACTGGTGACTCAGAAATAGCAGCAACCTTTAAGGAATTTTTAATGGAGCTAAGCTCCCAAATATGTAAGCTGATGACATGCACTCCACAGCATCGACTGGCAAGCTTGTAGAGATTCTTAAGGACAGCCTTCCGTAGAAGAATATATACCCAAGGATCTAAGATTTGATTCCATGTTGCCATTCGGAGAGCAAAAAGTGTTGTTTCACAGGTTTCCAGAGAATGATTTCCATTTATTCCAATGTTGGCCATTGTCACCTAGAAAGAAAGAAAACAGGGAAATTAGTTGATGCAGCCCTTTTTTCAATCCTATAATTTTTTAAAAATTAGCTATGCTAGATGACATTCATTTCACTTTCCACAGAGTGATGCTATTGTGCAAAATACTGACAAAAAGAAATGAATGATAGCAGAAACACTGATGGAGACAACTGAATCATTTTAATTCAAATTGACATTAGAACTACAAAAATGATAACTTCTATAGTAAGTCAAATATGCATACACGGAATCACCTAAGGGAGAACAAACATTGCTATCAGTAACTGACCTTCTCATACTTCTGAGAATAGTAAATGCAAAGCCAACACACATTTGTTTTATTTCAATGAAGTATTTTTAAATAAATAAATTATAGATAAGCTAACAGTTTTACAAAATGAATTTAGAGCATCTGATATTAATTTGCAAATGGTATATGACAAATTTTACTTTGAGATTTTCTGCTTGTTAACTACAAGGATACCACTCTCTTCAATTTTCTATTTCCCTTTCTACATCTCTTAGCCCTAGCCTTAACTTGGCTAAAATATTCCAAAAAGTATGCAATGGAATTTTCTAAGGACTTTGAGGAAAGGAGTTTCTCTCTACACTACAGTTGTGACTTAACTGTAACAATGTATTTTGTGATTTCATGTGTCCATTTCCTGACCACCCATGATTTTGAAGAGATCATTTCATGGAATCAGTTCTATAAATTGTCCCAGCTACATGTTAGAACTAAGCAAATCACTGATCCCAGCTTTGACTTCCAAACAAACAGTTGTGGAACAAATAAGGTGGCTTTGAAAACATCTTGGATGTACAAACAAATAAGAAATAAGTAAACAAAAGGTAAAACTGAAAAGTGAAGCTTGGGCCATTGTGTCACCATTAAAAGATGATGTAACAAAGACCAAAACACAAATACAAAGAAAATCAAGACCCATTACTAGAAAGAAATGTATATCTTAATTTGACCTGATGATACCAATGGTTGAAGAATAAATGTTCTTTATCAAAACCTTCATTGTCTACACAATAAAGTACAAACTCCTCAGCTAGCTCCTTGATGATGCATCTGAAGTCTACTTCTATAATCTCATCTCCCTGCAAATTCCCTATGATACAACCACTGTGAAGGCCTCATCTTTCCCAGATGCACCATGCCCTTCTGAGCTTTTGTTTGTGTAACTCCTTTTGTTTTGAGTTACATGACGCACATGTCTCTGATTCTCCTCTCTCCTCTACAAACAGCAGTGTGGTCACCAGATGTGGGAAGACATGGAGTCCTCTTCTGAGGGAGCCCAGTGCCCAGGCTTCTCCCCAGAACACTAGGGCACTGCCCAAGCACTCATCATTACTCTCTCCCCACCTTTAACCCCTAACCCCAGCCTTGGAAAGAGGTTATTCCACAGTCTGACTTGAGAGAAGTACTAATCATTCAGCCACCAATAAATGTGGGGAGAGTATTTCTGTAAAAGAAATATCATTTATCATTAGTATATTAGTAATAACAAATACATTCATAATATTGATAATTCAGAACCACCTAAGTATCCAACAGAAGATAAATTATAGTACTTTCACATAATTGAGATACATGCGGACTTTAATGTTTGTGATTCAGTGTTAACCTTTTAAAAAGCAAATTGCCAAACTGTATTGATTGTGTGATTCCATTTTTGAAAAAAACCCAAATATGTAATTTTGTGCATAGAAAAAAGCCTGGAGTGTATGTCATTGTTTTCATTGGTTAACTCTAGACAGCAGAACTACAGAGACTTTTGATTTCCTCATTTTGTTTGTCTCAAATTCACTAATTTTTAGATAGATCATGCATTGCTTTTATAAATTATGTTTTTTTCCCTAAGAAATTTTTGGAAATATACTATTTTACTAAAGAATCAAAACTAATGTGGATTATTTGTGTACATCACTATGGATGTGAGTAGGGCAGCACTGAAGTTACCACAGAATCTCCTGGAAAACTGAAGCCCTGATAAGGCTGGCAAGAGACATGTGAGAGCTGGGGTCAGAACAAGGATGTCTGCAAGCTGGTTCGACAAAAGCAATCCGAAGCCATTTTCTCTGGTCTCTGGCAACAGTCTCCTGACAAGCGTTGAGAATATTATTCTCTGTCTAGCCCACCTGCACTTACATTCCAGACACTTATGTACAGAGTCTCATCATACACACAGTCTTTCATACAGTTTCCAAGGGCTACCCAGTACGTGGAGCTAAAGGAATATGGGTTATTTTCTAAAATCTCTTCCTGCGAACATTGGCACATTACAGTTGTATATCTTTGTTGATGATTAGAATTCTGAGAAGCAGACAGGACAAAGTATTTGAATATTCTATGAAAAAATTAATTCACCTGATAACTGTAAAACACTGGACACTAAGATAAGAGAAAGAATGAGGTCAAAGAAGCATGGAGGAAGGATAGTATATGTTCATTGCCAGGTTGCAAAGAATAAAATGGGTTGGTAATACAATGAATCTCCATTCATTTGGGTCACCTAAAACAATTCTATCAACTGTTAACATCACCAAAGTTAATGAATCTGCCAGGCTACTTTACTCATAGATAATAGAGCCCATGTTTGCTAAGGTTTTATTCTGGATGTTATCGCATCATCTCTCCCCCATGTCTGTACATCTGTTGGCCAGAGTCAGGGCTCTGTGGCTGTTTACTATTCAAAGCAATGGTAAATTTGATAATTATGCTTCCATTCCTCTGCATATTCATAAACGTAAATCAATCCAGCAGCAAGTAGTTTTGAGTGTCTACTGTATCTAGGCATTGTGGTAGATGGCACTACCGCCAAGACCCAAGTTAATGTGACTAAAACAGAAATGTAACTGAAGGGATTCTGAGAACAGAAGGAAACAATGGGCTCCATTTATTATGCACACAGGGGACTGTCTACATCACCTCTCATGAGAAGACAGAATCACAAATCTTACAGGGTACAGGAAAATGTTATCTAGTCCAGACTTCCATACAAAGCGGAAATTACTTAGGGATGTCATTAAGTATGTGAGAAGAAAGTCTCAGCACTACTCAGGAAAAAATCTTTTCCATTTGAGCTGTATGAGTTGTAGAATGTTTTCTGTTACCAGAAGCTAAAATTTACTCAACATATTTTAATTTAGTTTTCTAGAGCATCATGGGATAATCAATCCATTTACTAAATGTCAGCCTTTCACATATCTTAAAATAATACTAGTCTTATAGTTCTTCAACTGCTTTTCATACAAAATGGTTTGCAAACCCCTACCTCTTATATTCTAGTTTCTCAATCTTTCTTTAAGAAAATACACGGGACAGAAATAAACTCACTCTATATATGGTCCAATAACTACAAAGCTCAATGGAGCATCATTTCCTTTTGGACAAACTACTCCTATCTGTGCCTCCAGGACTACATTATCTACTTTCTCCCTTGCATATTCCCTTGTGAATTGATCCTAGTTCATAGTACATTACAAGAAATAACCTCTTGCTTAATATTTTTACTCAGTGAATATGTAAGAGTAAGACAGCCTTCACTTTTCCTTGCTTATTTTTCAAATTATTCAAATACTTAGAAAATATGGATATATAAATATACATATATATGCGGAGTTACAGTGACATATCTGTGACTCGATATTAATGAATTTACTAGCCAGGCATGGTGGCACATGCCTGTAGTCCCGGCTACTCAGGAGGCTGAGGCATGAGAATCGCTTGAACCCGAGAGGCAGAGGTTGCAGTGAACAGAGATCACACACCACTGCACTCCAGCCTGGGTAACAGAGTGAGACTCTGTCTCAAAAAACAAAAAGGTATATAGGTAACAGAGTGAGACTCTGTCTCAAAAAACAAAAAGGTGTATATATGTGTATATGTATATATGTGTGTGTATATATATGTGTGTGTATATATGTATATATATACATATATGTGTGTGTATATGTATATATATACATATATGTGTGTGTATATGTATATATATACATATATGTGTGTGTATATGTATATATATACATATATGTGTGTGTATATGTATATATATACATATATGTGTGTGTATATGTATATATATACATATATGTGTGTATATGTATATATATACATATATGTGTGTGTATATATGTATATATACATATATGTGTATGTATATATGTGTGTATGTATGTATATATACATATATGTGTATGTATATATGTGTATATATACATACACATATATACATACACATATATACATACATATATATACATACACATATATACACATATATACACATATATACACACATATATACACACATATGTATACACACATATATACACACATATATACACATATATACACACACATATATACACATATATACACACATATATACACATATATACACACATATATACACACACATATATACACATATATACATGTATATATATACACATATATACATGTATATATATACACATATATACATGTATATATACACATATATACATGTATGTATATATATACACATATATACATGTATATATATATACACATAAATGAATTTACTTGATGGCATAAACTTCCAGTTCTGGAGCCTCAGATGTCAAGTCTGAGCCAGCACCCATGTATAAGTTGTTTGATCCACTTTCATGTTGCCTCTCCATCCACACCTTGTTTTTCTGTCCTTTCTTGTTGAGTGTCTTATCGCTTTAAAAGCAAACATCATATTATAGACTCCTAAGTGGTTTTCCAGTCTC
The DNA here is from genome assembly GCF_028885655.2 of Pongo abelii. Taxonomy (NCBI): domain Eukaryota; kingdom Metazoa; phylum Chordata; class Mammalia; order Primates; family Hominidae; genus Pongo; species Pongo abelii. Next base: position 154,438,116 of record NC_071985.2, read on the forward strand.
TAGTTATCTGTTTTTCTTATTGCATTTTGTTTACTCTAGTTACAAAATATTTCACAAATGCCAAAAACATGCCATGTTCCCTGCCCTTCCCTCACTAAAAATTACCTATCTAAATCTTCCTATCCTTGTCCCATCTTCTGCAGAAAACCTTTCTTGATCTCTCTGTAGCTGAGTAATGTCTCATTCTATACAGCCATTATGTGTGACACCACTCCTTTAATATTGATAAATATAATATCAGTATAATATGTAGAACATATTCAAATGAGATAATGTCAGTATGTGTATAATAGTCCCTTGTGTCTTGAGGGTAGGAACTATGTCTTTAACTTTCTCAAATCCTACTCCTCTACTTTGTACAACATCATTAGGAAGAGACTCCTACAGCTGAGTTGGGGAAGACAAGAAGAAACAGGCAATTACAAGCACAGGAGTTAGGAAGGTTAACAGAAAGCAGGCCAGGCAACCTCAGGTCCAAAGAGTCAAGTTGGATTTAAGGTAAAAATAAATAAATAAATAAATAAAAGGAAAGAAAACTTATATGAACTTTTGTTTCAAGGAATTTCTCAGACTTTCTATGACCTTTAACTTCTAGTCTGCCCAAAAGTTTCTATTTAGTCAAGATAAGAAATCCTAGTAAAGTTAAAGTGAGTTTTAACTTTTTTAATTGTTATGGTGATAAACCTTACATCTCCCCATAAGCCTTTGCTGTTCTTAAGGAAGGGCCACAATTGAAGATCACTGGTGCAGGTGAAGAGAAGGAAGCAGGGATGTAGAGACTCCTACCTGGGCCAGATCCCAGAAGGGTTTGGGAACTGGGATGGAGGTGGTGGGATTCAAGGTGCTACAACAGAGATGTCTCTGTCTTAGAGGACTTGCTCTTGTTTAAAGAAACTCTGCCATCCCTGCATCCTCTGCATAATAGGTTGTTAGTTCAATCTTGTTAAATCAAACTCACTGACTAATCAATTAGTTTGATTCAACTTAAAGAAGCTTTGACCCACCTACTGCTGGCCATCAAATATACCTGTCAGTATCTCAAACCTCCAGCCACAGGGGTGGTGCAAGAAGACCAGGTCCACTGGGGTGGCTTAGGCACAGCAGGGATCATGGAATTTCTTTAGCCCAATGTGTCTTCAAGGAAGGAGGAAAGGGGAGGAAAAAGTCATGTTATCACTTTATATATTTTAATCCATTTCATCCTCCTAAAACCCCCAGAGGTGGTTGCTATCTTTCTGATATTGCCAAAAAGAAAGCCAAGTCACAGACACATTAACTTACCCAAGTTCACACTGCTGGTAAGTGGCAAAGGCAAAATTTCAGCCCAAGTCTATCTAGATTTCAAGTCTATCTTCCACTACACCATTCCCAGTGGTGCTATGTTATATTTACGAATAAGATGATTAAAAAAATAGCTAACATTTATTGAGTACTTACTATGTTTCAGGCACTGTTTTAATATTTTACATCTATTATCTCATTTAATCCCGCTACACCTCTGAGAGAAGCAGTATTATCTCTACTTTAAGATGAAGCTGAGGTACAGAGAGGTTAACTTGCTCTAGGTCAAGCCAAACAAAAACGTGGTGGAGTCAAGATTTGAATAGTTGGAGATGATGACTAAGGATTTGTGTGTTAGCCTCCGTGGCACTAGGAGAGCTCATTTTTAATTCTCTATGATTCTAGTGCCATCTGCCTATGTCTAGTTGTCTTTCAAGCTGATTCTAGCATGCTCTCATCCAATATTTCTAAAATTATATTTTTACTAGCATCTTTTTAAAAAAGTAGGAACTTGTGCTAATAAACGTTTTGTTCCAAATCTCCTGTGCCCATAACAACAGATATAACCAATAGGAAAATCAAATGAGTTAAACTCCACGTAACCAAGGTGTCCTTTAGAAGGATGGCTGTCAAAACAATGAATGTGCAGAGGACAGCTATCTGTCCCAGAATGAAAAGGTAATTGTAAAAAAGTATCACTAATAGATTCACTAATAGTGATTGATGAAATAAAACAATGCTCAGTACCTTTTATCTTCCTTCTTCTTATCTGTCCCATGATGAATGGCATGATTTTCATTTCAGTAGTTCTTTTTCTCTTATTCTTTAGACCAGCAGTCCCCAACCTTTTTGGCACCAGAGACCAGTTTCATAGAAGACAATTTTTCCTTGGCGGTGGAGATGGTTTGGGGATGAAGCTGTTCCACCTCAGATCATCAGGCATTAGATTCTCATAAGGAGCTTGCAATCTAAATCCCTCCCATGTGTTCACAGTAGGGTTTGTGCTCCTATGAGAATCTAATGCCACCACTGATCTGACAGGAGGCAGAGCTCAGGTGGTAATGTTTGCTCACCTGCCACTCACATCCCACCGTGCAACCCAGTTCCTAAAAGGCCTCAGCCTGGGGGTTGGGGACCCCTGCTTTAGACTAATATTCAGATGTCCTTTTGGACTTTGTTTTTACTTTTTTAATCCAAACTTTTGTATTCACCCAAGAGTTATCCTTATTTTATTATTTCTATTCCTTGGCAGTGGTGGAAACTAAAATATCAGTAGGCAAATTACAAGTCTTAGAAGAAGAAAACACATCTATAAAATCTTATGTTTGTATATATGCCTTGCTTTGGCACAAAAGGAATTTGAGGCATTTTACTTTGAAACTCTGACTCATTCCAGATATGATTACCTACATCAAACACATAGTTACACTAAGAAAATATTAGTTATGCTCCAAATATTGGTAATAATAGATGCATAAGACATTTTCATCCTAATAAAAAATGTTTATCTAAAATATCATGACTGAAGTAATTATTAGCATCCCATCTATGAATTAAAGAAAAAACTAGTCCAGTAATTAGTTGTAATATTGGAGGTACAATGATTCGGGAATAAAAGGCTACTTTATTTGACCGCTGGCAACGTTGTTTTAATAGCAAAAGCAGACCATACCAGTTAGGTGTTTCAGTAAACCATCTCTCCTATAACACATTATGTTTTTTCCAGCAAGAAATTTCCGACTGGCCCATTTAGTTTATTGTTACAGTAGTTTGGAAAGATTTTCCAAAGCATTCTTAAAGTTGTGGTACAATAATTAATTATTTAATGAGAATTTTTTCTCATCTATCTACTTATTGAAATGTGTATAGGCCTTTTGTGCCTGGACATCTATTCATTATTGAAATGTGTGTGTTGGTTCGCTGTGCCTCAGCCTCTATCTGCTTATTGAAACTGTGTGTATTAGTTCACGGTCTCAGCATCCATCTACTTGTTGAAATGTATGCCTTGGCATCTACTTATTTATTGAAATTTGTATGTGTTGCTTACTGTGCCTGGACATCTAACTATGTATTAAAATGCATTTGTTGGTTCACTGTTTTGGGACCTATCTCTCTACTGAAATGTGTGTGTTGGTTCCCTGTGCATCTGTCTATTTTATTTGATGGGAATTTTTAATGAGAAGAGTGTCCTTTCAACAATAAAAGATATCCATACATTTTAGAGAAAATTCATCTTTGAAAAAGCCAATCTAAACCTACAGACCTAATGCAAAGATACTAGAAGACCAACAAAGTAAGGCACATGGAACACACAGAAAAGCGTTGAGCCAGAATTAACAAAAAATGTCTATTTAACCCTAAAGCATAATATGAGTCTAGTTAAAGATAAAATCCATATATACTTCTGGTCAGGACAAAAAATCAGCCCTTCCTGATGATCCAGTCAATTCCATTAAAATTAGTTCAGGTTAGTGGTGGCACTTGAGTCAGTCTTGTTGTTTGCTCACAAAGATAAGACAATTTGAGTGTTGTGCTTTTTTTTTTGCTTTTTTTTTTTTTTTTTTTTTTTTTTGCTAACTTTCTGAACTTCTCTGGAGTTACACTTTTAATTTTTCTTCAGCATACCTAAGCAGAAAATTGAAATTCATCTTTCTTAGTTATAAGTCAATGCATACCCAAGCATTCTCCAGGTAATAGCCTATGGCTTAAATCTCTGATCATATTTACTCTCTCCCATGTAATTTTCAGCCCTTTGAATACATTTCCTATCTCATGGTCTCAAATATTAGCCGCAAATTTGATCAGTGCCAATCTGTCTCCTCTACAAAACAATCTAGTGCAATGGTTATACCCCACATAATTTTCTCCTGACAATTTTCTGTGTATTACTCATCCTTCAACTGTTTCAGAAGCATATGCCATGACTCCATTAAACCATCAACTCCATCAAGAAAAAGATTTTGTCTTCTGGACACCCTTATTCCCAGTGCCATCCTCAATACTTGGTACATACTGGCATTCAGTAAATACCAAGTGAAGGAATTAATTAATAAGAAGAAATGTTAGGATCCATGGAGGTCACAAACCATGACTCATTTCTCTCTGTGCTGGGCACATAGTGGCTGTCTATTTGTTAACTGGCATACAACCTTCTCTGTAATGCACAAAACTATACCAACTGCTTTAGCAGCCTCATCATCATCATCAATGAATAACCAACTTTCATCAAGTTCCTGATACTGTTATATTCAGCATGCAATAGAAGACAGATTTAATGTGTTATAAGATTTGGGGAGAGAGGGAGTCTTTTTTTCCCTCTCTCTTTTTAGTGTATGTCACTAATGTATCTCTTTGGCATAATTTGGGTGATATAATTACAATTACATTTTTATACTTCATTAATCATTACTTCCCTAAGATCTCTGAAGGCAGTCGTTTACTGGTATATTTGCATAACACTGATAATGAAAAAATTGCAGTAAGTCCTTTTGTTTAAGATACAGTCAAGAGAGGCCATCAATCATTGTCTAAAATTCATACAATTTTACTACTATATGAAAACTTGCTGTCTTTATGCCATTTAAACTTTTAAATGAAGACTCACATTACTTTTTTAAATCATAAAAATCCAACTTTTAAATAAAAATAAATGTTACAATGCAGTATACAGCCATTAGGTTGAGCTGATTTTCTTTCTGAGAAAAAGTACCAATCTCCAGATTTCTGACTAACAATCTTTTAAGAAGCATTTCATCTTACCTAAAAATTCATAGTTAGTATTATGTATTATATTTGCTGCCATTGTAACTGAAGTCTATGTCTTGTGGTAATGTATACAAATAAAACCTTAAGAATGTGTCAAAGTGGTCCACTAGAGAGAAAATTTCAGCCTGCTATCATCTATCCTTAACAAAGCTACAAAGCCCTGCAAGATATGCCTTCTATAAAACAGATTGCATCCTCCCTCTATTTTATGGACAAGTCACAGTTAATTCTACAATCAGTACAGTTGTGTTCTATCCCTTTTAATGAGTGACTGTAGCCCATCTTTGAAATGGCTCCTTGACTCACTATTGGGCCCACACCTTTGCTTCACCAAGGCACCTCATTCACAACACAGGTCAGTGTCTGTCTTGAGTATTTCCTTGTCATACCACTGACTGAGGATTGCTCACTGTCTCACTTGTCACTTGCTAACCAATGATATATATGGTTACCCCATTCTTTTTATTTGTTCATTCTTGAGAGCTATATTATAAAGAGCATAAAAAAAGGTTATTTGTCTTGGCTTCATTCCAATAAAATCACTGGTGTTCTCGTCCTGCCCTCCAGGTTCAGGAAGATCTAGGACAAAATGTTAGGATGCCTGGATGTCTGTGGCTATGGTGTTAAAACTGTATAGGTTCTCTCTACTCTGTCAATTTACACCTCACATTTCAACCATTCCCTGCTGACGAATGACACCAAACATACAGCAAAAGGCAAGAGCACTAGAACGTGCTTAGCAGGATCCAGTGATCTCATTTAACACTATCTCTAGAAATGCATCAAATCTCAGCTCTCAGTGTGTTGAACTTGCTGCCACAACAATCCCGTACTCCACAGCCTCTCATAAAGAAAGCATTAATTATCTTCAATTTTCTGTTGCTGAATAGGAGACCACTTTAAAATAAAGATCTAGCAATAATTTTTTAGTCCCAGTGAATAACATAAATTGTGTATAATTCTTGCAATGTTGGGCAGGACCTTTTTTTTCACTTGTTTGTTTTTGTTTTTAAAGGCATACTGTAAGTCTAGTACAAACCAGTCTCAGCAATCAACCAAAATCAACTGTGTTTCCTTGGTACGATCATTATGTGAAGAATTAGTAATATAAGAATATGCTAATTCCAGAAGACTACTTCCAATTGGAACAGTTTCTAAGATTTTAAAACAAACAAAATATTCTGATGCTACTTTTAAGTCTTACTGTGTAATAAAGAGTTTGACTGGTCATTGTCCCTGGTTCCTGGAAGGGAGCCTCTAAGCCCTTGCAATTTCCTTAATGATAGGAGTGTCTTTCTTAGTTCTGGTGGACACCTTGGACCATGTCTCAATTTCTGTTAATGAGGTGACTCATTGTGGAACCCTAAATAATTTCAGGATGGGAACTGGCCATACTTGAAAGACCAACCATGTGATTAGAGGGTCAGGGTTTTGAACCATGTGATATCAGCCTGACCTTCTAGAGACTGAGTTCAATCACATGATCAATTATTCAATCAATTATGCCTACATACTGAAACCTAATTAAAAACCCTGGATACCCACAATTCAGATGATCTTCCCTGGTTGATGATACCCATTAATATAGTAGGAGGTAAAACATCCTAAGGACATGGAAGCTCAGTGTTTGGGACCCACCTAGACCTCGCCATAGGAGTCTGTTCTTTTGACTGGTCCTAATTTGTATCCTCTATAATAAAATTGTAAATATAGTACTTTTGTGAGTTCTACAAGTCATTCTAGTAAATCACCAAATTCAAGAGGATAGTGGGAGATCTGAATTTGTAGCCAGTTTTTCAGAAGTGCAGGTGGCTGGGAACCTCCCAGGCTTGCAGATGGTGTCTGAAGTTAGGGCAGTCTTGTGGGGGACTCTGCTGTGTATCTATGAAATTTGAACTAACTCCATGTAGTTAGTGTCAGAATTGCCCTGCTGGTTCCTTGTTACATTTTTGAGCATGGCAGTATGACAGAGGTTAAGTAAGGCTGGAAGTATTACAATAGTCTTGGGCTGCTTCAGTTTAGGCATCCTGATACTCATCTGGCATGTTGGAATTGGGGATGGGGTACTATTTTCATACCACTAAGAAGCAGTTGGAGGATTTACGTGAACTTTTGATTAAGCCAAGGTGGTTATCTTAGGTCAAATACATTAACAGTAAAAAAAAAAAAATCTTGCATTTGTCCAAAGTGTAGAGCTTTAGATGAAGTTATTCCACATTTCCCTCTGATTGGTATAAGAAAAATATTTTATTATAGAAAGATACAGAAGGTTAGAACTGGAAAGAATCTAAAAATTGTGTAGTCTAATTTGTTCTTTTCACAGGAGAAAAAATAACCAAAGCAAGAGGGATAGGTGATTTGCCCAAGATAATAGCCATTTAGTATCAGAGCTGGGACTGCATAAGATCTGTAACATCTAAAATTACACTGTGATTCCCAAGCTCCTTTAGTTAGGACATTGTTCACTAGCTAAGGTAGATAAATTCTGATCAGGTTGTATTGCCAGTGAGAAAGAAAGCATGCAGGATATAATCAAATGTCTTGCCTCTCTTTTATTGGTCATCGAAATAGAACTTTTAATGTCTTTTTAAATTTTTTGCTGACTTACATAACTAAACAGTTGGCCTATGCAAATATTCATTCCATAAGCATTTATAAGGCATCTATTATAAATTGAATCTAGGTATTTGGTTCTGAAGTCACTTCAAGAACTAATAAAAGTCCAGTAATCCTCTAGATAACATGTATTTATCCTTTTCCTCATTTTGTTGATACCAAATGGATTACTCTTGCTCCAGTGCATTATCAAGCCCTATGTGTGTGCAGTTGTTCAGTATGGTGTGGAAGGGATGGGGGTTTAAAGAGGAAGGATGCATACAGGGACAGGTTCACACCCTTGAACAAGTGCCCTCATCATGTGATGTCATTCTTTTCTAATGAGCTAATGAATATACTCAATAGTAGCGACTACACCAGCTGCCCAAAAGGCACCATTAAGATTAAGCAAACCACACATTGTTGTATTATGTAAGTTGCACTAGACCTTTGTGTTCCAAAGGAGTTACTGAAATTTCACTTTTTTATCTTCAGAAATTTAGTACTGAGATAATTGCTGGATTAGATGCTACTTTCAGACGTGCTAGGCATATAGTTCCCAAGAGTTACGAGTGTATCATTCAACATTTAAACTAAGGAATCACCAGAGTACGTGAAAAACCCTTTGAGTCTCTTTTTTAAACAGTGAAATGCAGACAGACCCCAACTAACAAACTTTTAAAATATCCCTCATTTACAAGTTATCATTTAAACCACAGAATATGGTTCACCATAATAATGTGGCATCTCTTTATTATATAAGCTAGTTTAAAATATTGTGCTAGTTTAAAATATTATTTAAAAACTAGCTAAAATAAAATTCTGTTGCAGTGTTAATAATCCTTACCAAAAACTTTGTCATATCTGAGAGCTACGTGTAGATCCTATCCACCCTACCTGTGCCAGACTCCCTATTTCCTGGTTAGTCTAAAGGTATTTATACATGTTTTTCACATTCTCCTTTCCCACAAAACTTATTCTTCAGCTCAGACTTCTTTTCATGACCACTTCCTCATGAATTTCGACTTGAATTATTTCTCCTTTTTCTTCCACTGTCCCAACATACTGACTACCTGTGACTCATTCTCTAAAGATATTATTCTATAATATAAAAAGTGTCTTTAAAAGTAAATGAGATTTCTGGGACTAAGAGGAAGGAAATGTGCAAATTAATTCAATCTTTCTATAGGACAATTTGGGCAGTTTGGAAAAATACATCAGTAAGCCAGTTCTCCTTGAATCAATTCCATGTCTATGAATTTATTCTAAGGAATCAAATAAAAATAGTGGACAACAACCTACAAGTTGTTCAGCTCAGTGTAGTTTATAAAATGAAAAAATATATAAGCAATCTCCAACAAGCAGGGATTTGTAAAAAGAGATTACAGTACACCTACACAATGAAATACTTTGCAGCCATTAAAATGATGTCACCTAGGAATGTTTGCATATAAGGGAAAATAATTATAATGTAGTTAAGAAAATAAAGAAGATTACAAAGTAATAGTGTTTTACTTTGGTTAACATAACAATAATTACATAGCTAAAACTTATTGCATAATTCGTGTGTACTTTCTGAGATAGGTACCACTAATATTCCCATTTCAATGATAAGGAAAAGGAGACAAAAGGAAGTAAATTATCCTGAGTAAGGCCAAACAGATAGTTAAGATAAATTGGGTTCACAAAGTCAAACTGTTTTTTTAGAAAAAATAGATTTTGCAGGGGTGTCCAAGGGAGAGAATACAGTCATGGGTTCTTAGTTTCTGTTTCTTGTTTGGCCAGTAAAGCCCCTTCCTCATCCCTCTTTTCTGCTTATCACTAGAGACAGAAACTGAAAACCATGGCAGGCTGCTAAACGCCTAAAACAAAATAAAATAGAACAACAGTAACAAAATAAGTCTGGTTGGACAAGCTTGATAGAGCCTCTCTAATACATGTGTATATGCTTTAAGAAAGGAGTAGACGAATATGAACAAAAATATAACAGTACATAACAAAAGTTGGGTATGTACTTGTGTTAGGCAGAATTTCAAAAATGACCCCTTTAATATGCCCAACCTAGTCCCTGGAACCTGTGAATATAATGAGATATGATTCCCATGATTATGTTATATTATATGGCATGGCCGACCTTAAGATAGTGAGATTATCTAAGTGGGCCTAATTTAATCACATGAGTCCCTTTAAAGGCAGAGAACTTTCTCTAGCTGGTAGCAAGAGAAGCCAGAGAGATTCCCAGTGTGAGAAGGATTCATTGCACATTTTCTGGTTTGTGTATAGAGGGGCCACAGGAGAAGGAATGCAAGCTGCCTCTAGGAGCAGAGGACAGCCCCGACCTGAGGGCCAGTCAGGAAACAAGGACCTCAGATCTACAGTCACAAGGAAATGGATTCTGCCTGAATGAACTCTGAAAATGATTCTTCCCCCAAGCCTGTAGGTAACAGCCCAACACTGCTCCTACCTTCATCTCAGACACTTGTTGAGACCCTGAGCAGAGAACTCAGTTGAATGCACCCAAGACTTCTGACCTGCAGAACTGTAAAATAAGATGAGCGCTGTTTCATGCTGCCAAGTTATAGGACTCTGTTATGCAGCACTAGAAAACTAATACAGTACTTATGAGTGATTTAAAGTTAGGAAACAGTGAAATTTATATATAGTAGATCAAAAACCTACAACAGCCATTACACTTACTGGAGAAAGTGTAGATGCATTTTAAAATCTGGAAAAAGAAAAGAGTGCCCACTATTACTACTACTGTTTAACATAGTATTGACAATGCTATAAGAAACAAACAATGAAGTATAAGAATCAGGAGAAAAGAGATAAACTTTTGTTACCTAAAAAAATGATTAGACTCAATAAACGATTGAAACAATGAGTTCAACCTGTTGCTGAAAATATGACCAACTTAGAAAAATCAAAATCACTTCCCTATACTAACAATACCAACTATAGAATAAAATAAAACAATTATTTCTGTATTTTTCAAATTTTATATAATGAACACATATAACTTTGTTAGTAAGTACATGCCCTATCAATGGTCATAGTCAAAATATTTAGAACATTGTTATCGATCAATCAGAATGACACAGGCAATAATCAAGTAGTTCAGCCATATACATATATACCAGATGAACAAGAGCATCATACCTTATAATTGTCAAGTGATTATTATATTTCTCTTTTTGAAATCACTGGGAAGGGTAAACTTTAGCTACCCACTTTTGCCAAGGAGAATTTCTCTCAATAATTGTTTTTCCCATAGTTGGGGGAAAAGGAATGTAATTCCTTTGGAGTATAATTAAAGCAACAAGGCAAGAGGGCTTACCTAAAAGGTTGCAGTGAGCAAAAAGTCACAGCTGATACAGAAGGGAGTGGATTGTCCATAGAGCTGGGGGATGGGAAATTAAGAGAGAGGAGCCAACCTAGGCAGCCTGCATGTGACCGTACTATCCTACCTGAGCAGAAAGGATTAAAAAGTGTAGCTCAGATTTCCTCCCCCTGCATGAACTCAGAGTTGTTGCAAGCATGTGAATGCTGGGAGCCTTGCCATTACTTGCCTTCAAATTATGAAATGACAAGGTTAAAAGTCCCTCATGGAACTTGATTCTCATGCCCCAAGTAACAAAAAACAGCAATTAAAGCATATATACCTACCTACCTAACAGGTACTTGGCAAAGTCCACCACAGTGGTAGGTGAATTTTAACATAAAAAACAGCTTACTAGATCAAATTATTTTTAGTTTATAACACACTCAAGATAAGCAATGAAGACATACTCTGTATACTTTAACGATGATTGATCCCAAACCGACGGCAAATCATCACCAAATTATACTAATGACTCACTCACTTAACTAAGAAAGGTCTAAGTCATCCCAAGAGTAGATCTGAAAATGACCACCAAAGTCTGTCCTTCTGCTCTTAGGAGACTGTCAGCAAAAGCTCCGGAAATTTCTGTATTACACTGCTGTAAAACTGCAGCTCCAATTCCACTATTCTCTTTCCAGTATATAAATTATCTTGTTTTTTCCATTAAGCTACCAAGTTTTGTGGTATTATTTCCAATGCCAGAAAGCCAAACCCGTTCTCTGTGGTTATACGGAAGATATTGTATTCTTAAGAGGTTTTGCAAATAATACCACAAAAATGGCCTCACTTAAAAGAACACGACCTTTTAAAGAAATATGAGGAGATAAATATATACAATCAACAAGTATATATTTGTATTCGGGTAAATTGTTTCATAAAGAAGATGGGCTGAACTGGCTTTCAGATTTCTCTGGTTGTTTAACCAGTGAAAGACACAAGATCCAAAACCCCCTATCTCAGAATGGCACAAACCCAAAATCCCAAAAGGTAATGTTGTCTGGTTGGCATCTTAGAGGAGAATTGACCTTATTAAACACATTCATTTTGGGAAGCACAGCATGAAAAGAAAGGAAGTGGTATAAACCTGAAATGACATTTACTACAAGTTTATGGAAAAGAAATCAGTGTGAAGAAAAGATGAGATAATTTAACCCATGGAAAAAAGAAAAAAGGAATTTATAAATCAACAATTAAGTCAAAAGAGAAGAGTTGCTATTTTAGAAGAGAATCCACTCTCATAATTGGTAGGTAAGAACCTACTTCCACTAAGCCCAGAGACCACCAGACACCACAATATATATGAACTCAGGAGCCCTTTGGTCCAAAACTCTTTAAGTTGCTTGGCATAGATTAAACATAAATGAAGTTTCTTAGCAAAGCTGTTCCTTGGAAGGCCATGGGCACTTGTTCACAGGATTCTTTTGTAACAAAACTGGTTCTGTTCAGGCCTCCCCAAATAAACTACAAATTCCTTTGAGGTTAGTATCCCATTTTAGTCATGTTTGTATCCCCTGTAGCACATGTGCACAGGCCCATGGTAGGCACTCATTGAACATTTTCATACATTACTACTGAGTTTTACTAGAGTACCAAATGGAATCATGGCCATAACAGTAACAATAACAATCACATAGCACCTTTCATTGGATGCTTACCAGATATTATGTGAAAACTAAGGTTACCTGATTAAATCAGTGACAGAGTCAAAAATATTATCTATATTTTACAGACGTTATTATCTATTATCTAATATCAATATTTTACTGAAGCTCACAAATATCCTTAATAATTTGCCAAAGGACACATGGCTACTATGTTCAAACTCAGGTAATGAGAAATTTCTGCATGCTATAATAGGCTATATGATCTTATTTAAAATTAGGAGGAGAGGTTCAAGTATAGACTTGGGAGATAAGCTTTTCACTTTCAGAGACGGTTTCAGTATAGTCACATATTGTGGAGTAGCCACTGATGAAGATCCTTATGGATAGAGACAAAAATCAAGGTATCTTTGCATATAGTAAGTGCCTTATAAATATTTGATAGGCGATTTCCGGGCCAAATTAGGAAACCTAAACAGCTTCCCAAGTCAAGGAATTCTATTCAACTGGGAATGAATACTGATCCTTTCTTCCCAGTAACAGAAGCTGAAGAGTAGTTAAGCACCTTGACTCAGACAAGTCAGAATTCACTGAGGTTAGCTACAGTGGGGCTGTCTCTTTGACTCCCCAGAAAGATTTGCTTCTGCAGGATACTCAATTTTTTAGATATTTTAAGGCCTTATGGAAAAGCTCTGCAAAATAAAATGATAATCCCTGCTCATGTTTTACACATTTGAAATGATGGGAGCTGTGATATTAAAATCAATCATGAAAAAAATGATTTTTTTTAATTCCAGAATTAAACCCTAACTGAACCCCAAATAAGGGGTGTCTAAATTCCTAGTTCATGGTCTATCTAACATGCAATACTTGCTGTGCTATAAATGCGTGTGTGTGTGCGTGTGTGTGTGTGTGTGTGTGTGTGTGTCTTTTATACTGTGATGACAAATGCCGTAGTGGTGGAACCTTTCTCTTTTTTATTAATTACTAGGGCACTTCAAAACTGATCCTCTAGGGTCAAGAAATAGAACAATTTGTAACTAAAACATGGAGTTGCCTAATTTTTTGTGTGTATAAAGCTGTGCAAAACCAAAGCCAAAAAGAAACAATAAAAGAGTAATAAAAAGAGACAAATAATTCCACCTCAAAAAAAGAAAAATGTAGATACATAACTTTATATTCTCAGCCAAATGAATGTCTATCAAAATGTTCTTTGCTAAACCAACAGAGAAGTTATATTGAGATTATTAACCAGGTAGAATAGATAAGATACAACTAAATGTTTCCTTTATAATTTTTTCACAAAATATAATTGTGTTTTAAGCCATAAGGAAAATTATTTTGAACGTATTTTCTTTTTTTTAATTTATTCTACTTTAAGTTCTGGGATACATGTGCAGAATGTGCAGGTTTGTTACATAGGTGTACATGTGCCATGGTGGTTTGCTGCACCTATCAATCCATCATCTAGGTTGAAAGCATTTTCTTTGTTATTTACAAATTAATCTTGGCATAATAGTAATTTATTATTTGCCTTACTTCCTAATATAAATTTCAGAAAAGTAATCACTTGTTACTTATGCATTAAATGAAATTTCTAACAAAAAAATTTTCCAAAATAAAACTTTCTGCTATATTCTGTTCCATTATAATCCATTCTCTACAAAGCAGCCAAAATGATCTTTTTAAATCATGCATTAGATCACACCTTTCCCTTGTTAAAAACCCTTCCAATGGCTTCCAAAACAATTTTAATTGAAACTCATCATGGCTTCCAAAGTCCTAGACAATCTGACTCCTACCTTCTTCTGTGTCCTCAAATTCTACCACCTTCATCTGTGCTCCCCTTGCTCTAGTGAATAACCTTTGCTTTATTCCTCATCACAAGAAGCTCATCCCTGCTATTGGGTTTTTGTGCTGGATTTTCCCTCTGCTCAACCACCCTGCCCCAATAATTTCCCATGGCTGGCTCCTTTTTGTCACTCAGGACTAAGCTCATGGTGAGGATGTCCTTGAATATCTAATCTAAAATAGCCCCATTCCCACCCACAATCACAGCACTTATCAGTCTTTGAAATCATCCTGTAAATTTATTTTTTACTTATTATCTACCCCTTTCCAAACCGTCCTTACCCCACTTCGACCACCACCTTCAGAAGACTGTAACCCATAAGAGAAGGGATATTACCTTGTCCAGCAACACAGCCAGCACCATAGCCCTAGCATCTAGAACAGTATCTTACACATGGAAGGCACTGATAAAAAATTTTATTGAATAATTGAATGAGTATTTCTAAACTCATTATGGTACATTTTATGGTATATTTTAAGTGCCTTAGTATGGTATTTATGGTAATATTTGAAGTGCCTTCATATAGTGAATTTTCACTAAGGACATTTATCTTTGGCTCTTTAAAAATCAAGAACTATGGTATCCTGCAGCTGCAAATATGCCTAGGTAGGACTGCAAACAGTAGTGTTCTCATAGCAAACACATCAGATTTTGCAAGACACTTAGGATAAACAGCTGCTCAGTGAGAGATGAACACATTTTCAAGACAAAAGTTTGTTTTGTTGCCATCAACATTCTGGAACTGGCTCCTTCTTGCACCCTCTGATTTTAATCAAAGCCTGATGACTGGTTCCTCACAACACTCAGCAGTGACCTCTCTCTCCCCTGGATGTGGTTTTAACCTTTCAATGACAGAATAGGAGAGAAAAACGACTTCTCAAAGGAAAAAAAATAATGTACAAATCTAGGTTATTTTTAATACTCATTGTCAACTAACATAGCTGTCCATTTTTTAAACTTTGAATTCTAAAATTTACTCAGATAAATTAAGACCTATTTAGGTTGGAGCTAGAAAAAGGTATGAGACTGAGGAGATTGTCAATACTCTGGAAGGGAGAAGAGAAGCAAAAATTACTTTTAAAACATTATTAAAGGCAGCCTTGTTTAGCAAATTTGTTTGAAGATTGCTCTCAATCAGTCCTGTGTCAGCATAACAACAGAGTACAAAAATAATCCTCCTTTTAATGTTTACTTTTCTCTACATATCACAACCAACTTCATGTCTTTGTGTTTTCTTCATGTCAGAGCTCTTCTCCATGAATATTGACTTAAATCTGAAGACATTTTAATTCTAACTAAAATTTCAAATGTAACATATGGCCAATAATGTTGTGCAGCTGCTCATAATGTTGTGTTATATGATTGCATCCCTTAGGTAAACCCTCTGAACATACATAGTCATAAATATTTTCCACATCTAAGGAAATCTACGTTCTACAAAATGTCATGAGGATTCAGTGAGTTAACATCTGTAAAGCACTTGGAGTCTTGTCTGGCATATACTAGGAGTTATGCATGTGGATTTTTTAAGAAAATTAATTGGTTCTTACACTACAGAAAAATTCTTAAGCAAGAACTTTAAATTTAAAACGATTATCACAATTACAGTTTTATAGTTACATTTCAAAAAACTTGACTCCTTTTACAAGAAATAACATTTTAAAAATCCTTATGTGACATTCAAATGCAATTAATAACCACAGCTATAAGGATGTTGTTTCATTCACCAATTTTATTTGTGGTGAAAGGATTCTAAAGGATCCTAAAGGATGAGCTGCATTTTTCTTGAACTTTTCCAAGTAGTGTGTGAGGCAGCATAGGAAACAGAGTAGAAACATATGACATTCACTCTGTCAGTGAGGAGCTTTCTAGCCACTTGAGAGATTAGATTAGTCACAAAACAAACAGCACAAAATCTATAATCATATAGAATTAGATGCTATATTTTATCTACAGAG
The DNA here is from genome assembly GCF_028885655.2 of Pongo abelii. Lineage (NCBI taxonomy): Eukaryota > Metazoa > Chordata > Mammalia > Primates > Hominidae > Pongo > Pongo abelii. The sequence continues at coordinate 154,454,550 of NC_071985.2, forward strand.
AGATAAATACAAGGTAGAATAATCACAGCAGATTTCTTGGAGAATATTACATGTGTAAATAAAGACAAAGAATGTCCAGAATTGTAATTTCTCTAATAAAAAAACTCAGATTTGAATCAGTGTAATGTGCTATAGTAACATATTCTTTTTAGAGGGATGATTTTTAGCCACCAGCCACATGTACATTTGACTACACTTCATGTGAAGCCATGTAATTTTGGCATTTCATTTACAAAATATTGGAATTTAAGAAAATTTGGAAGGAAAATGTTAGTTACTTAACCAGTATTCATATTTGAGTCTTCTGATTTTAGTTATAAAATAATTAGTTAATAAATGGTATTTACCTGTTCTTAAAGTCATGATAGCATGTTAATCCCCCTCCCCTCTTCAGGTTGGGAGGTATAGGCCAGTCATTGAGTAAGGAAACCTAAAACCAGTTTTCTCCCTCTACCCACCACAAAGAAGCCTCCTGACTGTTTCCCACACATTCCAGTATGCTTCAATTGACAGAAAAATGAGATTAATTCCAAAAGAGAAAACTTTATCAATATAGTTTAGATGTTTGTCCTCTCCAAATCTTACGTCGCAATGTGATCCCCATTGTGTTAGTCCATTTTTACACTGCTACAAAAAAAAAATACCTGAGACTGCGTAATTTATAAAGAAAAGCAGTTTAGTTGGCTCACAGTTTTGCAGGCTGTACAGGAAGCATGGCGCTGGCATCTGTGTCTGGTAAAGGCCTAAGAAAGCTAACAATCATGGCAGCAGGTTAAGGGGGCGCAGGTGCATCACCTGGTGAGGAGGGGAGCAAGAAGGAGAAGGGGGAGGTCCCAGACTCTTTAAACAACCAGATTTCATATGAACTAACTGAGTGAGAACTCACTTATCACCAAGGCATTGGCGCTAAATCATTCACAAAGGATTTGCCCCCATAATTCAATCACCTTTCACCAGGCCCCACCTCCAACTTTAGGAATCACATTTCAACATGAAATTTGGAGGGGAGAAATATCCAAACTATATCATTCCACCCCTGGGCCCCAAATCTCATGTCCTTCTCACATTTCAAAATACAGTCATGCCTTCGCAATAGTCCTCCAAAGCATTAACTCGAAAGTCCCAAGTCCAAAGTCTCATCTGGAGATGAGTATCTTTCACCTATAAAATTATGAAATAAAAAACAAGTTATTTAGTTCCAAGATACAAGGGTGTACAGACATTGGGTTTACATTCCCATTCCAAAAGGGAGAAATAGGCCAAAATAAAGAGGCAACAGGCCCCACACAAGTCCTAAACCCAGCAGCCAGTCATTAAATCTTAAAGCTCCTGAATGAATCTCCCTTAACTCCACATCCTGCATCCAGAGTACACTGATGCAAGGAGTGAACTCCCCAGGGGGAAGATCCACCCCTGTGGCTTTCCAAGATGCAGCCACCGTGGCTGCTCACACAGGTTGGCGTTGAGAGCCTGTGGCATTTTCAGCCACAGGGTGCAAGCAAACAGTGGCTGTACCATTCTGGGGTCTAGAGGATGGTAGCCCCCTCCCCACAATTCTGCTAGGCAGTGCCTCTCTGGGGACTCTGTGTGGGAGCTCCAATCCAAAATTTTCCCTCTGCAATACCCAAGAAGAGACTCTCTGTGGGGATTCCACCCCTGCAGCAGGCTTCTGCCTGGGGATCCAGCCGTCCCCTTACATCCTCTAAAATCTAGGCAGAAGCCACCAAACCTCCTTCACTTTTGCATTCTGTGTGTCTACAGGCTTAACACCATATGGAAGATGCTAAGGCCATAGGCTTACACACTTGGCAGTGGCAGCCCAAGATCTGCCTGAGGCCCTTTGAGCCACAGGAGGAGCCAGGGAACCCTGGATGTGGAAAACAGCATTGCAAGGCTGTAGAGGTCCTCCTAGGTCTCTGGGCCTGTGATGAGAGGGGCTGCCTCAAAGACTTCTGAAATGGCTTTCAGGCCTTTTTTCCATTGTCTTGGATATAGCACATGGCTACTTTTTAGTCATGCTAATATCTCTAGCAAGCAATTGCTCCACAGACTGCTTGGATTCTTTCTCTACTAGAGGATTAAACTGCAAATTTTCCAAACTTTTACACTCTGCTTCCCATTTAAATATAAGTTCCAACTTTAAGTCATTCCTTTGCTTCTCTATCTGATCATAAGTTGTTAGAAGTAGCCATGCCATTTCTTAAATGCTTTGCTGCTTAGAGATTTCTTCTGCAAGATACCCTAGGCCATCACTCTTAAATTCAAATTTCCGCAGATCCCTGGGTCATGAACACAATGCAGCCAAGTTATTTGCTAGGTCATAACATGGATGACTTTCACACCAGCTCCCATTAACTTCCCCATTTCCATCTGAAACCTCATCAGCTTGTCCTTCTTTGTCCATATTTCCATCAGCATTTTGGTCACAACCATGTAATCAGTCTCTAAGAAGTTTCCAACTTTCCCTCATCTTCCTGTGTTCTTCTGAGCCCTCCAAACTCTTCCAACCTCTGCCCATTTTATAGTTCCAAAGCCACTTCCACATCTTCAGGGAACTTTATAGCAACACTCCACTCCTGGTATAAATTTTCTGTGTTAGTCCTTTCTCACATTGCTATAAAAAATAGCTGAGACTGGGAAATTTATAAAGAAAAGTGGTTTATTTCAGCTCAAGGTTCTACAGGCTGAACAGGAAACATGGTGCCAGCATCCATTTCTGGTTAGGACATTAGGAAGCATACAGTTATAAAGGAAGGGAAAGGGGGAGCAGGCATTTCACATGGCAAAAGCAGGAGAGAGGAGGGGGAGGTCCCACACTCTGAAACAACCAGATATCATGCCAGATATCACAACCAGATATCATGAGAGAGAACTCACTTACCAAGGAGTTGGTGCTAAACCATTTGTAAGGAATCTGCCTCCATGATTCTATCACCGCTCACCAGGCCCCACCTCTAATGCTGAGAATCACATTTTAACATGGGATTTGGAAGGAACAAACATCTGAACCATATCACCCAATGTTGGGGGTAGGGACTGGAGAAAGGTGTTTAGGTCATAGGAGTAGATCCTTCATGAATGGCTTGGTGCCCTCCTTATAATAATGAGTGATTTATCCCTCTGAGTTCATGCAAGATAGTAATGAGTAATTTCTTGCTCTGAGTTCATGCAAGATCTGATTCTTTCAAAAAGTGTAGCATCTCCCCTCACCTTTCCTGCTCCTTCTTTCACCTGTGACATGCCTGCTCTGGCTTCACCTTCTACCATAAGCAAAAGCTTTCTGAGGCCTCCCCAGACACTGAGCACAGCTGGCATCACACTTCCTGTACAGCCTGCAGAACCATGAGCCAATTCAACCTCTTTTCTTTAAAAATTACCCAGTCTCAGGTATTTATTTATAGCAATATAAAAAATGAACTAACATTGAAAATTCATACCATGAGTGGAGTGTTGATATAAAGATCCCTGAAGATGTGGAAGCAGCTTTGGAACTGTGAAACAGGCAGAGGTTGGAAGAGTTTGGCGGGCTCAAAAGAACACAGGAAGATGAGGGAAAGTTAGAAACTTGTTAGAGACTGATTAAATGGTTGTGACCAAAATTACAACCTGATGGAAATGTGGACAGTGAAGACCAGGCTGAAGAGGTGTCAGATGGAAATTAGGAAGTTATTAGGAATTGGAGTGAAGGTCACCCATTTTACCCCCTAGCAAATAACTTGGCTGTATTGTATTCATGTCCTAGAGATCTGTGGAAGTTTGAATTTAAGAGTAATGACCTGGGATATCTGGCAGAAGAAGCAAGCGGCAAAGTGTTCAAGATGTGGCATGGCTGCTTCTAACAGCCTATGATCAGATACAGGGACAAAGGAATGACTTGAAGTTGGAACTTATATTTGAAAGGGAAGCAGAGGATAAACATTTGAAAAAATCACAGCCTAGCCACATGATAGAGAAAAAAAGCATTTTTCAGGAGAGGAATTTATGTGGGCTGGGAGCAACCACTTCCTAGAGAGATTTGCATGACTAAGAGGGAGCCACGTGCCAATATACAAGACAATGAGGGAAAAGCCTCAAAGCTATTTCAGAAGTCTTCGAGGCAGCTCCCTCTCCTCACAGGCCTGGAGGCCTAGGAGGACAGAATGGTTTCAGGAGCCAGGACCAGGGCCTCACTGCCCTGTGCAGCCTCACATTGCTACTCCCCATGTTCAGGCTGTTTCAGCTCCAGCCATGGCTCAAAGGTCCTCAGGTAAATCTCCTGCCACCACTCCTGAGGGTACGAGCCATAAGGCTTGGCGTTTTCCACATGGTGTTAAACCCATAGGTGCACAGAATGCAGAAGTGAAGGAGGTTTGGTGACCTCCCCCTGGATTTCAGGGGATATATTGGGACAGCCGGGTGCCCAGGCAGAAGACTGCTGCAGGGGCAGGGCCCCCACAGAAAGCCTCTACTAGGGTAGTGCAGAGGAAAAGTTTTGGGTTGGAGCCCCCATACAGAGTCCCCAGAGGGGCATTGCCTAGTAGAGCTGTGGGAAGGGGGCCACCATCCTTCAGACCCTGGAATGGTACAGCCACTTGCAGCTTGCACTGTAAGCCTGAAAAAGCCACAGGCACTCAACTCCAACCCGTGGGAGCAGCCATGGTGGCTGCACCCTGCAAAGCCAAAGGGGTGGATTTTCCTCAGCCCTTGGGAGCCTACCTCTTACACCAGTGTGCCCTGAGTATGGGACATGGAGTCAAGGACTATTTAAGCTTTAAAATTCAATGACTGGCGTCCTGGGTTTTGGACTTGTGTGGGGCCTTTTGTCTCTTTCTTTTAGCCTATTTCCCCCTTTGGGAATGAGAATGTTTACCTAATGCTTGTACCACCATTGTATCATGAAAGTAAATAACTTTTCTTTGCTCTCACAGGCTCATAGGTGGAAGGAATCTGACTTGAGTCTCAGATGAAATTCAAGACTTTGGGACTTTCGAGTTGACACTAGAATGCCTTGAGACTTTTGAGCACTATTGTGAGGCGATGGTTGTATTTTGCAGTACGAGTAGGATATGAGATTTGAGGGGGCCAGGAATGGAATGATATAGTTTGTGTGTTTGTCCCCTCCAAATCTCATGTTGAAATGTAATCTCCAGTGTTGGATGTGGGGCCTGGTGGGAGGTGAATTCATCCTGGGAGTGGGTCTCTCATGAATGGCTTCGTGCCTTCTTTGTGGTAATGAATGAGATCTCACTCTGAGTTCTCATGAGATCTGCTTGTTTAAGAGAGTGTGCACCTCCCTTCCTCTTTCTTACTCTCTCTCTCTCGACATATGATGTGCCTGTTCCCACTTCACCTCCTGCCATGAGTCAAAGGTCACTGGGACCTCAACAGAAGCTGAGAAGATGCCAGTGCCATGCTTTCTCTACAACCTGCAGAACCATGAGCCAATTAAACCTCTTTTCTTCATAAATTACCCAGTCTCAATAATTCCTTTCTAGTCATGCAAAAATGCACTAATGCATTCATCCTCCATGCTCAGTATTTTAAGAGAGTTGTGGCCTTCTAGAGGACAGGGATAGCGGAGAAATACCTCAGGACTTACTAGGTTAGTACCTGAATCCACAGGACATCTTTCAGAGGCATCACTGTGATGCATGATTTTTAATTGGTTGCTGCTTATCTCTTTACACCATTTAGCAGGTAATCTTTGGATGAGTTGAACTGATTTAAGTTTGAATTTTTAGCAACCATGTAAAACAACCCAAGAAGTCCAAGAGAAAGGTGGCACCAATGCTGTGGTTACATTCTAATGTCAATTCATACCTGAGGGAGGTGTTTAAGATGAGAGTGTTGATATAGGTAAAACAGGTCATTCAGTCACCTTTACCACCCAACATAAAATGGCTTGCTAAATCAATGATGTGGAAATCCACAAAAATGTAAAACTATATGAATAAGCAGGCTAGCTTTTATATTATGACCATTTAGTTTATATAGACAATCTAAATTGGGCAACTAGCAGAAAGTCAATAGCATGCAATGGAAATTACTGCTAGATAGATTGCCATCTTCTCCGCTATCCAGGAAAGCTAGATTTCAGTAACAAAAAAAGCCACCATTATAGAAACATTTAAAAATTAAGATATATCAGAAACTATCTTTTCACCATAATGAATACAAGCATAATGATAGAGATATCAGTTGCTACTTTTTGTTGAAATTTGGAAATAAACTTTTATAATAGGAAATAAGAAACAAGGCAGCACTCATACTGTTCTTTATATGCAATTCTAGTCCAGCATTTCCCCAAAAGATGCATTTCTAATATAAGCAGACACAAAGGATATGCTAGGTTGGAGAAATAGTCTCAGAAGTTTCTTCTTAATGCACAGGTGTTGAGCAATTCCAAACCACAACTAGACTGGTCTGGAAGAGGGATAGGCCAATTACAGGCGTTGATGACCACCATTGTCAGCATCATATTCCTGGCTCTAGGCAGAACGGGCCTACCTTCTACAGTGGAAATTTAGCTATACTCTTCCATCCACTGATTCCTTTCTGATTTAGCAGAACTGAAACAGCTACCAGAATACAGGCGGGAGAATGTAAGTAGTAAAGTTACTGTCCACATTAAAATTTTTTTAATGTCAGAATTCTGGAGTCCAACCAAGAGGCACTGCAAGCATGAGACAGAATGAAAGAAAATCTCTATTTTGTCTGTTCGAATATGATGGTCTATATTCCACTAATAAGAATGGCACTAAAAGTTCCTTAGACTATACCAAAATACCCAAACATCTCACTAACTCAATTTTGAAAATCACCTCAGTTAAAAGAATTGACTGTAACATTCCTATCAGTAGACTGAAATGACAAAAATTATATACTAGATTAATTTTCCACTTTAAGGCTTGCCTTTATAATTTATACAGAATATTATGAGAAATACACATTTTAAAGTAACAATGACCCCTCTGGGTTAAGAAGGTGATTTTACCTTTACATTTTGCATTCTTCCTGCCCAAATTCCCATTGGAACAACTCAGTTAGAAACAGCACATATACCCACCAATGCTGGAAAAGGCAGGCCAGACTGTTGAGAGTGGATCAGAGATAGAGGTCACGGGAGAGTTTGAACCACATGCATTTCTCTGAGGTGCACAGCAGGGAGCTGGCACTTACTATGGGGACAGTGACATTCATTCCTAGGCTGTACTTGGAGCAGTAAAGGGGGTCACGACAGCTACACACTCCTAATGAAGGGCATGATGATTCAAAAGAGAGCAGTGCCTCAGGTAACTTTGGACTACAGTAATACTCAAGAAAAGAAGCTGTTCACCAAAACCATGAAGTTTCCAGCCACATGCCAGAGGAAAAACAGTATTACTAAATTTCAAAATATAAAGAATGCAATAAAAACAGAATACCAAATCTGTTTAGGCAATTTTTCTAGAAAAGAATAAAAATATACATATGATGCATGAAAAGATAAGTATTATGAATAATAAATCAAGAAGCTCTGATATATTTGTAATAAGTATTCCATAAGGAAAAAACAAAGTAGCCAGAAGCACAAACAGAAAAAAAGAAAATAGAACATTTCTGTGAGGTTAAAAAAAATCAGATTAAAAAAGTATCCTGAGTATACACAAAATATAATAAAACTATTCCCACACTGAAACAAATTCCAAAGATAATCCTGTAAGTAACCACACAGGAAGGAAAAGAATTAACTTGGTTTCAAATTCTTTCTTTATAGAAGTAAATGAAGAGAACAAAATAGAATATAGTCAGCAAGGTCTTTAAGGGAAAATAATTTTGATATAACAACTCAATAACCAGCAAAACTATTGACCAAGATAAGTACATTTTCAAACATTCTAGTTTGAAGGCAAACCTCATTCTTATTCTTCACATTAAGAGTCTAATTTCATACTTCAGCAATCTAGAAATCAATCAAAATACCAAACATTAGAATAGAGACAATATGATCAAAAAGAAATCACAGCAGTAACAAAGCCAATAAAACAAAATGTCAATCAAATTCTACATAATTTTTCAATTATTTATAGTATGGTTATGAAACTTATCCAACATTTTACAAATTTTCTTGAATACTCACTGTGTGACATGTCCTGCATTAGGCTCTGCAAATACAATGATTAGCAAAGCAGACATAGACTATATCCCTATGGAACTTCCAAAAATGTCAAAAATAATTTTAGAAAATGGAGAGGCATGAATTTTTCTAAAAAATAACAATTCAAATCTAAAATCTAAATGTGGTATTTCATTCCAGTATGGCCAAATAAGCTCCTATGGAACCAAGCTTCATTCAACAGCTATAAACTCTGTGCCAAAAACAAAAACAAACACGCTACCTGAAGACACTGGAGAATAACCAAAAGCAGGCAAATTCTAGAGAATAATCAATTATTCTCTGGGAAAAAGGATGAGTTTCCTATTCCACAGTTTCCAGTCTGAAAACACACCCCAGTCTGTGCCGTGCAGAGTAGCTAAACTCTGATACTAAACCCACAGTCTTTCCAGCCTGAAGAACCAGAGAACAGAGTTCTGGAAACAAAAGAGCCAGAGAGGGGAAGCTCCAAATATTATATATAAATTCTGACCAGATCTTGGGCTGACCTTTGAACCATGCATGTTTAGGGTAGATTCCATGTAACCTAGTTAAGGATAAAATAATTTAACTGGTATTTGAGCTGCTGTTTGCAGTTTGAGTCTGGTCCAGTTAATTTCCTGTTAAAACAGAAATATTAACACTCTTCAGAGGAATATGATAGAAAGCAGAGTCTCCCTAACATAACATTCACAATGCCCAAGATACAATTCAATAATGTTCAATAAACAAAGAAACAGGAAACTGTGACTTGCTCTCAAAAGAAAATAGAACCAACAGAGACTGACTCCAGGGTACAGAAATGCTGGAATTAGCCAAAAAGAACTTTATATTCTTAGAATATTAAGATATTATATCTTATTCAAATATACTATTATATTTATTAGGTTATTATATTTTATTAGAATATACTCAGTATTCTTGAGAGTATACATTTAGTGCAAATTTTTACTGAGAATTTACTTATTAAAAATAGAAAAAGGTATAAAAATCAAACAAACCAATCACTAGGAATAAAACTAAAATTGTCAAAAAAATGCTGAAATAATGTCAAATCATCATAAAGCAACTAACAGCCAAATTACTTAAATTATTCTAGATCTGGAAAAATAAGAATTTCCCTACTGGTTTTTAAAACTAGAATAATTCTAATATTAAAAGTAAAAGAATAAAATAAAACAGGGAAATTTCAGACCAGTATAACTTTTTTACACACAAAAATAAAAATAAAAGATTTTTTCCAAAAATATATACAAATAGCCAACAAGCACATTAAAAGATGCTCAACATTAAGAAAATGTAACTCAAACTACAATGAGTTACCATGACATCCACTAAAGCCATTATAATAAAATATAAATGAAAATAAAAAGTGTTGGCAAAAAATATGGAATAATTGGGACACTCACACGCTAATGTTAGGAATGGAAAATGGTGCAGCTGCTGTGAAAAGGTTTTGTGGTTTCTCAAGAAGTTAAACAGAATTACTATATTACGAACAATTCCACTCCTAGTTTATATACCCAAAAGAATTGTTAACAGGTGTTCAAAAACTTGTACACAAATGTGCATAGTATCATTATTATTCACAATAGCCAAAAGATGGAAATAGCCCAAATGTCCATTGACTTCTGAAAAGATAAACAAAATGTGGCATATTGATATAAATGAATTTATTCAGCTACAAAAAGGAAAGATGTACTGACCTTGCTCAGTGTAGATGTAGATGAACCTTGAAAACCTTATGCTAACCGAAAGAAGCCAGACACAAAAGGTGACATATTGTAAGATTCCGTTTATGCAAAATAACCATAATAAACAAATCCAGAAAGAGAGAAATTAGTGGTTGCCACGGACTTTGGGGTGTGGGGAGTGACTACTGATGGATATAGGGTTTTCTTTTGGGGATAAAAAAAATGTTCTGTACAAGATAGTGGTGACAGCTCCACAACATTGTGAATGTACCAAGTGTGAGGAATTGTACACTTTAAAATGGTTAAAATGGTAAATGTTATATTATGTAAATTTTCCCATAATAAATAACAAATGTATCAAGATCAGTGCTTTCTTATATACTTGTATATATAAAAGAAAGTAATGATTATATTTACAGTAGAAACAAAAATTTTAAAAAGTTAGAATAGGCCAGGTGCGGTGGCTCACACCTGTAATCCCAGCACTTTGGGGGGCCGAGGTGGGTGGATCACCTGAGGTCAGGGGTTTGAGACCAGCCTGGCCAATGTGGTGAAACCTCATCTCTACTAAAAATACAAAAATCAGCCAGGTGTGGTGGTGGGTGCCTATAACCCCAGCTACTCAGGAGGCTGAGGCAGGAGAATCACTTGAACCTGGGAAGCGGAGGTTGCAGTGAGCCAAGGTCATGTCACTGCCCTCCAGCCTGGACAACAAGAGCAAAACTCCATCTCAAAAAAAAAAAAAAGTTAGAATAAAAGTGCTATAAAACTAATGCAACTAATTTGCCTCACTATTATGAGGAAAGTTACAAAATTTTTATTCAAAACATGACTTTGATAATAAGATAGATTGTGATCAAGATAAGAAACACTCTATATTAAAATTGATAAATTGTACCCAAGTCTAAATAAAATATAAAGATGACAATTGTACATAAAGCTAATACTAATTGTACATAAAGATCAATAGGATAAGATAAAGGATCCAAAAATATCCAAGCACATGTTAGAATGTTATATATAATAAAGATGGGAATTTAAAACAGGTTGCAGGAAGAACATTCAATAAATAATTTGAGGACAACTGGCTAACCATTCAATAGAAAATTCAGATCATTAACTTGTAAACCAAACCAAAATAAGTCATAAACATATTAAAAACATAAATACAAATGATGAATGGGGAAAATTGCTAGAAGAAAAAAAGAGATAAATACTGATATCATCTCAGCCTGAGAAAAGCATTTTTTAAACATGAACCAAAGCAGTAACCACAAAAGAAATTATTAATTCACTACTTTTGTAAACTTAAATACTGAATTAAAAGGCAAACAATAAACCTGGAAAAACAACTGCTTTTATAACAATTTATTTTATAAGTATTTTTATATATCAGCATTATCTGTTCTTTGCTATCCAAAGAGTTCTTGAAAATCATTTAGAAAAATACAAATACCTGTACATTCACAAAAGGGATAATGCCCAACGACTGTAATAAAAAATGTTTAACTACTCTATTAATCAAAGAATTAAAATAATGTATTTTCCTCATTAGCTAGGTAAAAGGATAGATGCACTCAGAATACTAACAGTAGTTATCTCTGGATAGTGGGATTTGGAAGATTTTTTTAAAAAACTTAATGTGTAGTTTGTTATAAGTTTTTACAATGAAATTTTATAGCTAAAGAAAATATTATATTTTTTTCAAATAGCTTGGGGAATATAATACATGAAATTTAATATTCCTCAATAAAGGAGAAGACGTCTGTGAAAATAAAAGGAGGTCTCATCTTTCCAACAGAGTTCCCAAAACATGAGAGTGCCTCTCTTCACCCTCATACCACCAGCTTTCTGCTGCCCTAATTGCCTTGTTTTCACCCTTGCATTCTGTTTCTCCTTCACTCATGTGACTTTTATTTTTCCTTCTATTTTCTGGTCCACAGCCACGGTCATAAATGCAAGAAGCAAAATAAAGGAATATGTAATAACAATAACAACCAATATTGCTGCCACTGCTGCTACAGCAATGTTCTTGTTGTGTATTTAGTACTTACTAATTCACCTTTGTGATCAGAGGTTCCTTCAGTATTACTAAGCCATTGCCTCCCTGACCTGCTCCAAAGCAAAGCCAGAAAAATACAAATAGCTATATTTACCCCATAGTAAAAGTGGAAAAAGTAGGCAGAGGAAGCATGTGGAGTTTGGAGAAGAGAATGCAAGGTCACAGACAAAATGAAGGAGATAGAAAGCGTGAGTCTTAGAATTTGTCTCAGGAATATTTTCCCAGGTCATGTCTCTGTCTCTAACCTTTACCCTCCACCCGGAGAGACACCCACACCCACCAGTTTCCTCAGCAAAGTCTGCTGAAAGAATAAATCAATGAATAAATTATTCATTAGTAAATGAAAACATAAATGAACTTTTTTGTTTTCTTCCTATTACTCATATTCACAGCAATTTAATGATTTAATTGTTTTTCTTTATTTCTAAAACTTCCTTGAATTCTTAGAAAGTGTTAGGAGCTTTTGTAATGCTTCATTTCACCCAAAATTTATTTCTCTTCTACATCCTGAGTCACTTTCCTTATCAAAAGATAGTATAAAATACTAATTTGAATTATTAAATTTTTATTATCTGACTTAATTTTTCTACTCATATTTTATTACTTGAAAATTTTTATTTTAATATTAACTTATTATAACCTGCTGTATTCTAATCCTGTTAAACCCTGGCCCAAATACTAAAGAGTTTCTCTTCTCATTTTCCCACTTCCGTATCTCTGGGAATTATATGCATTATTTTCTCATTGGTTCTTACAGCTTACATCAATTGACTTTTGATTACATTTATTTCCAGTAATTTTTCTTTGTAAATGATAGCCCAGAGAAATTTTTTCCTTTTCATAAGTTGTCACAAATAATCTCATCCACAAACATTCATAATAAAATACCTGCTATTCTGTTGTAACAAAAGACAGAACTGTTATATTTCAGTTTCCTGCATATCTCTTCTCTTTTTATCTTATAAGTACTATTGTTTAAGGCCATAGACATTATGAACAGTTAAATTACAGTGATTATTATTCTAGTATCTAGAACAGTGCCTGACATATGTTAGATGCCCAATAAATATTAGTCAAATCAATAAAGAAATAACTACTTATGGATCACCAAATTAGAAGTGACAAATCCCTCTTGTAATTCCCATTATTCATTTAATAATTTTAAAGTGTCTTTGATCATCTCATTGACAAAATGATTAGCGGGCAACATTATTATTTAATAGTAACAGCAAAAACAATGAGAATAGTATAATAACTGAAGCATATGGTACTTGTTATATGTCAAACACTATTTTAAGTGCTTTACAAACGTTATTTAATTCTCACAACCACCGTATGAAGTGGGTACTCTTACTACTTATTTCACTTTATTTTACTTACTTTACTTTGCTTTATTACTACTTAATTATGAGGAAACAGAGGCACAGAGTGGCTACAGACACATGGCCAGGAAGTGAAAGAAACAGGACTTGAACCCAGATTCTTAAACCACTACACTATATTGCTTCTTCAAAGGCTAATATCTTACATCTTTTGCTTCAACTAAATTATAAGTTCCTTGAGGAAAGATCTTTATCCTTTACTCCCCGATACTACTCACAACTCTGATCTAATAATTAATACCTTACAAATTATCAGAATATTTAGGAGGTTAGCAGGCAACATCTTTACTTTTGATGAGATAGTGAAATAAGGACCTATAATTTGAAACTTGGAGTGGAAACATTCAAGTTTTCTGAAGCTATGAGCTTCTTCTCTTTTCCTTTCTACTGCAACCAATCCTTCTTAATGGAAGAGAAAATGGAAAATATCTGAACTAAACATAGATGATTATTTTTCATTGGGATGGTGGGCAGCATTAATACCAATAAACTTTTTGAGTATTTTTGGATTTTGTTGTACATTTACTATGTGCCAATCACTCTGTGATGAGATTTTAGGGAAGTCAAATTATTTAATCGGACAGTACATCTGAGTTTCCGATTATTATAATCACGGATATGCACAATTGTCTTAGAGTAACTCTAAGGTCATAGCTAAGGAGTGGTGAGGCTGAGATTCATGTTCCCCACCTATACTCTGAATAACTACACTATTCTCAAAGGAAGCCTTGACTTGGGACAAAAGGCTAAAATAATTCATTTTACATAATCCAATTGTCCCTGTCTCCTTCACCATCACACCACAGCCACACTCCATTTCAGCATTCCACAGTCTGAATTTCATTTGGGATACAATAGCTGAGGAGAAGTGAGAAAAAAACCTCTCTGCCTATGTACAACCACAATTGTATTCACTCTTCTATGGCATTAGCTGTGTTACACCCAGAAAAGAGGACAGACAGGAGACAGGTTTATACAAGCTCTGAAAGGTATATTTACAAGTATCACAAGACAAATTTATCCTATTGGATGAAGTCCTCTCTGAGTACAGATAAATGACACTGATATATCAGGTTAAATTGGGGTGGCTATATATGCCTTCCAAAACAAATATAAATGGAATACATTTTATATACTTCCTATAAAGATAAGTCTTAAGCAAATAAAGCTAAAACTGGCAACCCAAAGAGCTTTGGGACACATCAACATCTTGAATTGTTCTTCAAATGTTTTGGAGCTTAATGAAAAGCCCAAAACCCTTTAAGCCAGAAGATTTTTATATCCTTGAGGGTATAAATTTAATACACATGTTTCTGAGTCGTTTACACTTAAGTCATTCAAGTAATGTTTTGTAAGTGTCGTCTCGATGTCTACGATATCTTAGGGCATTTTATAACTCTTTCTTCTTAAAAAAAAAAAAAGGTCATGTTTTTCTAAGAGTAAATAAATTTAAAATAACAAAGTATTCCAGATCACTGTGTTCATCCAAAGCAACAAATTCTTGAGTAAATTCTCATCCTAGCAATGTCTTTTAAAAATGGATTGACATTTGCCAATTTTACACCATACACTTTTATGGAGGGAGATAGTTTTGTACTTAAATGAGCTCAATTCCATATACATAGCCTACACATAGCTCATATATTTATCAAATAACACTGTAAACCAATGTGCAATGCACTTTAAATGCAGATAGTACATGAACAAATAGACTTCTGGAAGGTTGTCCTAAGGTAGACTCTGGAGGCAATAGACTTTGGGGCAGAGATCTGCATGCAGGAAGCTTTCCAGAGAGAGTGTGAAGTGGAGAAGGAAGCAGGATTGGGTAGGAGAGGAGCTGCAATGCAGTTGCAAGGAAACTCCTCAACAGACGCCTCAGCAAGCCCTGAAGCATGAATGGACCTTCGGAAATATCCCAACAAGGCAAAGGAACAAGTTCCCTGTAACCCCACATCCACCAGTCACTGCACATAGACTGACCCCAAGAGACAGGGACACAATCTTGGACAAAGCAGATACTTTCAGCTAAAGGAAATTCCCTTGAGAAAAGGAAGATCTGGGAGGAGTACCACAGTGTCCACTAAAAAGATCTGTCGGATTTTTTTGAGAATTAATCCTCTGTGAATATAAAACCTACCTAATCTTTTAGTCTGATAACAGTACAAGTTAAAGCATATACATTCACTTAATCAGCTGGTAAAGACATGATGTAAGCAAGCCTATTTCAGACAAATTTCCACATTTACCATAGAGCTTTCATTTTATGACAAGGAACATGCAATATCTGGAGGTCTTTACTCAAAGTAAGTTCTCCTCTTGTCCCCCAACATGATTCTCTCAGATATAAAATACCAATAAAAAAAAATACATTATGAAAAAAATGTGTGGCTGTAGAGAAAACATCAATGTTAAAGACTCAGGAGAAATTAATCCAAATTTCTATTACCTAATATTTTCCTTTGCCTTTGATACTTCCCATTCAATACTTGATTCATTATTTTATTCATTCAGTAAACATCGATTAATGGCTCATTATATTTGAAATTAAAACATAAACTAATAATGTAGAGTGAAGCCACCAAGCACCATTTGGAATAACAGAGAAAACATATAAACAAATCATTGTGATATCATAAAATAAAATACCAAGCCAGTATGTCCATGAAATTCCTCTAGATGCTGACAAAATTCCTAAATTCTCATTCTGGATTCAAACTTCATAAAGTCCAAGATTCTCCAGGATATTACTTCCAATTTACATTCTTAGGGAACTCCTGAACACAGAATTTCTCCCTCTCAGACCTCTAAAGCTCAAATCACAATTCAAAGTACTACAAGTATTCCCAGGGGCTATCAACCAGGTCCTGACCTCCTCAGCAGAGCTAATCCAAAGTGGAAATGAGGTAGTCAACAACTGGGCCCTCCTTTACATAAGATTCATTTGGCAGGCTCTTACTGACCCCAACTATATGCCAGGCACTGGTCTAGGAGCTGAACACAGAACAATCAGCAAGGCCCCTCCCTCAGGAGCTTACGTGCTAGGGGCAAAAGCCCAGCAACAACCAGATAGAGAAATATGTATTATGTTATCACACCCTGCTAGGTCCTATGAGGGAGATAAAGCAGAGGAAAGGAAGAGAGGAAAAGAGAACAGGAACTTTTTAAGATAGCCCAGATAGAGGAGGGGATATTTGAGAGAACAGAGAAGAAAGAGGGAGAGAGTCAGGTGGATGTCAAGAGGAGAGTGTTCCAGGCAGGAGAACACCAAGGCTTGGGGACAGGAACGTGCTCCCTGATCTCCCAGGGCAGCTCCTCTGCTAGCTATGGTTGGTCATTCACCCCATGGCACTTACTTCATGCCTTCCCCAATGTGAGAAAGCCGCCTGAATTCCCACAATTAAACTACATTAACGTATCTCTAAAATATGTCTTTTCTACTAGATATCAATTTTGAGTTGTTTAGGTCTAAGTTACAAACTTCGCAGGAGTAGAACTCAGTTGTCATCAGTCCTGTATCCGAACAACCTCACTGCTGCTTCCACGTTCCAAACAGAGGGACACTCCCGCTTCACAAAGAAAACTAGCTAAAACGATTTATGAAAATATTGCCTCTGAAATCAGCAGAAATCCAAGAGTAAACCTGAAAGACCTATATTCCAAGATCTAATATAAGACTATAGAACGGTCCATTTTGTTTGTTTGTTTGTTTGTTTGTTTGTTTTTAGAGTCAGGGGATACATGTACAGGTTTGTTGCATGGGTATATTGCATGATACTGAAGTTTAGGCTTCTAATATCACCCAAGCAGTGAACACAGTATCTGATAGCTACGCCACCCACTAGAATCTCTCTTATTTGATCCAATAGCGATTGGTTAATTTTTTAAATTTGGGAAATAATTTAACATTTATGTGTGTATGTGTATATACACATACACACACAGGTATGTATGTACACATCTACACTTTTATGTATGTTCCTAAATACATAAACAATATATATACACACTACATATATATATGTACACATTTATATTGTACATGTGCAATTTTCCACATTATCTCTTCACTTAGAATATATAAACATACATCCACTCACCATCCTTTGGGTATTGAGGCAAGTGCTCAAGACACATACATAGATTTCCATTACACCATTCGTAAATATGATGATGGGGGTCAGCCTTTCAAAGAAAATAATCTTCACTAATAGTCAAAATGTGCTATGATGTCATGTTACTCCATCATTTGTCATTAGCCCTTTAAGACCTGGTCATTATGAAGCCAATACCTTTAGTAATTTCAGTCAAAGTTCAATTAGCCACCCAGTTCTTTGATCTATATCTAACAAACACCTTAGTGACCAAACAATGTTTAACTATGTTGACTAGAAATATTAGCATAAGAGTAACCTTAGGAAAATCAAGTTCCAACTCTACATTTGCAAGAGAACACATTTCTTGGGTAAACTCACCTACATAAGAAATCACTTTGCTCTTCATGTACTTTATATTTCTCTTTCCCATTCAAAATTGTTCTGTATCCCTGAAGAGAAGGTAAAACAAACATATGGCCTTCCAGTAAAAGACAGCTGAAGTTTAATAACATCCTAAGTCTACCGTTGGTGATTAGGGAACAGATTAAAATTACCATTTGGTTTCAGAGTTTGCTTGGCTGTTAACCTACAAAACTCAGAATCCATATACTGGTCAATCATTTCCAATCTTTTCACATTCATACTACTTAAGTTACAGTCAACCAGTCAACAAGTATTTATTGCTCTGCCAAATAGGTGAACTACGCATAGCACTAATAATTAATTCCTTTTAGGCTTGCATATTCTAGAAGTGGAGCATTAAAAAGAATCATTACCCATATAAAAGTAGAAACAAAAGAATATTGAGAAAATGTTTCCCAAAAGTGCTGGTGAATCTCTTTTTTCCTCTTCACAATAGAGACATCAGGAGAATGTGTTCAATATTTATTTATTAAGGAAAAGTGATTCATCTAGGAAGAACGCGAGACAATTTTATAATTGCTGTTTCACTTTCAAAGATGTTTAGAATTAACTTGTTGCTAAATGGAACTGTAAGATAATAAGCATCGGTTGTAGTTTCCTGTATTTTTTAGTTAGCATTACAATTAAATGAATGTGAATTAATTAACTGTTTAAAACTACAAAACCCAGATATTGTAAAAATTTAAGTAATTAACAAATTATATTTTAAACAAATGTTATGTTTGTACTACATTTCTACATTTCAATTACTAGGAGGAGGAAAGCACATTTTCCCCTTTTGGAAAAATAAAACACATTAAATGTTTTAATTTAAAACATTTATTCTGCATGATCCTGTAATGGTGGACACATGTCATTCTATGTTTTCAAAACCCATAGAATGTACAACACAAAGAGATAGCCCTAATGTAAACTACAAACTTTAGTTAACAATAATATAGCAGTGTTAGCTCATCGATTCTAACAAATATACCACAACAAAGCAAGATGTTAATAATAAAGCTGATGGGGTGGGGGAGGCGGAGGGAGTATTTGTAAATTCTCTCTACTTTCTACTCATTTTTCTATAGACCCGAAACTACTCAAAAAAGTAAAATAGAGTCTATTAACATGAGAGAGAATTCAAACGTTTTGATCATTTTACCTTTGTATTGATTAAAACTCAACAAATTAATAAAGTATCAGCTTTGACATAAACTTAAATATAAATTTCAATTTATACATTTCAATGATTTTAGAAATTATGCCACTATTGACAAGTTTTGATGCAGTAGTTCCTGTCAAGCACAAACACCATCATCTCCACCTTACTCCTTTCCTCCTTTTAGTTGCATGTACCTCTACCTTCGTTCCAGTTTGAGACTTGAAAATGACTGTGAACACTGGCCAAAGAGTGTGTGCAGATGTTCATTCAAACACAAATCCAACAATTCACACTTAATCAGAGAGAAAAGGCACATGGTATGAAATAGGGCATTGACCTGGAAGCTGTCACTATTACAGTGCAACTATGGGAATCTAAAAGCTTGGTTTCCGGGATATTTTTAAAAATCATAAGCTTTTAAAATACAAGGTGGGCAGGAAAATGATGGCTCAGTAATTAATATCTATTAAAATCCTCCTAGATATGTGAGAGAGAAGAAGAGAAAATTTTCAACTGAAGTATTAGTACTGGATGTTATTTTGAGATTCTTAAGCCTGTATTTTTTTTTTAATTTTAATATTATCTTTTATTTATTGAATAGATATAAAATATCATTTCAACATGTAATCAACTGATTGCATGTATTAATAAGATGTTTTACATTATCTTTTTTTTTTATTTTTTATTTTTTATTATTATTACTATTATTATTATTATACTTTAGGCTCTATGGTACATGTGCGCAACGTGCAGTAAGCCTGTATTTTTATAAGGTTGTTTATACCTGTCTGAGGACCCTAACTTAATCCCCAAGGCCACCAAAGTTCTGACAAAATCTTTCAGTCAGAAATTTTCATGAAGACTCAACTCTCCATAAAAGAAGCCAGGAATGCAAAGAATGCTTAAAACAACTCAAAATATCAGCCCATAAAGTAATACCTGTGGTGTATCTACTACCCATCTAACACAGAAATAATTTTCATGCTAAAAGTATTGGTACGTTGGTGACACAGATATATCAATAATTCATAGTTAAAGAGACAGTGGACCTCGGAAAATGTTCTGTAAAAATGAAACTTTGTTTCCAATAGGAAACATGTTTAAAATAGGAATTAAACTGTAATATTTATTCCAAACCAAACCAAACCAAAAATCCAGGAATGGAAATTAGGGAAATACATACATTCAAAATATCCATGCCAAGAGTCTGAAATTTTGCTTCCTTCCATAGTCTTGCAGGAGTAAGTCTATGACTCCTATTCCTCAAAGTAGAAACCCAGTAACTAAACAGAATTTTTAAGATGCCTCAGAATAAACAAAAAACAAAATACAAGTGATTACCTCAGTTGTCCGGATTATGTCTCTCATTTATTAACACTTCACTATTTCACTGTTTTGAGGTATCCTCCAGAGACACAACCTTCATTGTAAAAGTTTATTTAAACATTTTTAGCCACTTCTTTTCTCACTTTCTTTGTATTTCTTTCACCACCCCCAAATTCATTTCAACTCACTCAGACTCACTCTTTAGTTTTAAAAGCTACTTTACTTCAAAGCCTAACTACAGAAAAATAAAAACCATTACACTCAGGAAATTTCTTTAGTCGAGTGACATACATTAACCTCCTCAAAAATAAACAATGAAGTGGTTCCAGTGTTGTTAGAAATGGTTTCTGTTATTCAATTCATACAACTATACTTTAATCACAGATCAGACTCTTACTGTGTTCACCGAAGGCCTCCTCAATTGACAATTATCAAGTCTCCAAAGGTTGACTTGCCATTGATAGACCCACTCTCCCCTTGGGTGAGCTCTTATGACCTGGCCAACTCAGGAACAACACAAAAAATGTTTAAATGACTTAAAAATTCAAGAAGCCAAATTCAGGTTGTGAGGCAATAATATGAATAGAAATTTTTAAAATATTAGAAAAGTAGAACTCCCTTTGTAAAATAAACTCAACTCTATCATAGAATCTGTCTGCAGTACCAGCTATCACAAACTTTTATGTGTATCAAAATCATCTGGATCGTTAATTAAAACTGCACTAGTGGGCCAGGCGTGGCGGCTCATGCCTGTAATCCCAGCACTTTGGGAGGCTGAGGCGGGAGGATTACGAGGTCAGGAGTTTGAGACTAGCCTGGCCAACATGGTGAAAACCCGTCTCTACTAAAAATACAAAAATTAGCTGGATTTGGTGGCACATGCCTGTAATCCCAGCTACTCAGGAGGCTGAGGCAGGAGAATTGCTTGAACCCGGGAGGCGGAGGTTGCAGTAAGCCGAGATCGCACCGCTGCACTCCAGCCTGGGTGACAGAGCGAGACTCCATCTCAAACAAACAAAAAAACCTGCACTAGCAACAATTCTTGGGCAATGAGGCTGTTTGGAGCCTAGGAAAACTGCATTAGTAACAATCACCTTCATTCTACCAGGTAAGGTACAACCACTACCTTTGTCTTACCTCTACCTTTGCCTTACTTCCATCCCACCTGGATTGCTATCTCTGGATGCCCTCCCACTTCCCCATTGTTACAGATGAGGGAAAAAAGAAAATCTTTGCTGTCACTTGCTCCCTACAGAAGTGTTTTTTTTGCTTCTGTTTTTGTTTTCTTTCATGGCATGTTGTCACTTCTTACATTATAAAGCAAAACGTTAGAAGGAGTTAAGGTCCTACTTATGTATCATAAATATGATTTTTGTCTTCTATCTGGAAAGTGATATGATTTATGTTTGTTTCCAATAGCTTCACTTTAGCTTTCATTTCCAAATTAAACTATCAAGCTATCATATATAGATGCAGTTAAATTAAAATGTTAAATGAATGAATCAAAAAGGGAGAGATCTCTGGCCTTCCTGCCAAACATACCTCTTCCTGGACTAATGGCATTGTTCCTGAGTTAGTGAACTACTGATTTCTTCACTTGAGCTATCCATGCAGTACACCTGAACTATCCAGCTATCTCAATTCAGCACTACCCTTTGCAGTTCTGGTCATTACATGCTTTGGAGAACCCAGTAGCTAATATGCCCTGTTTACAAGTTAAAAGTTCATGTGACTTTCTATCAAGACTTACTGCAATCTGTTCAAATGTTGTTTTATAGTTGGTCATTTTGTTCACATTTTAGAAATAATCATAGTCAGTATGTTAAAAATATGTAACTTCTGTTAGAACTACACTGCTTTGCAAGCAGCTAACACTATGGTTAGAATTGTTTAGCAACACATTTCTTTCACTTCAGGGCTTGTGGGAAAGTAACCATATGTGTCATATGTCATGTAATTCTAAGCCAGAGCTGAGTGCTGAAATAAATTTTGAGTAGGGATCATTCTCAGCATTTAAAAGACTGAACTTCCAGATAACCTTGAATTGAACATGGATTAACCCAAGAAAGCAGAAGTCAAAACTTCAGGCTCTTACCAGAAATGGGCTCCAACAAATACAGGAGACACACATTATCGCCAGGAGCTGGATCACCATTTCCAAATGATGAGATCTGCCTTGTCTGTGCTGCTGACTTTTAAATTTAACTCTTAAAAGTGTAATTCCTGTGATTGCATTGCACAACAAAGAAACACCAAGGGCTAAGAGCCCCAGAAAAGAAAAAAGTAGAAGATAAAATCTATCTTCCCAGTCTTTGATGTCTTCTGTGTTGTAGAAACACCAGGTCCTCGACGCCTGAATTTTATAGTCTCGATGTCCAAGGATGGGCAGCAAAGCTATAAAAACAGCAAACAAGCACACACCACTTAACATAATTTTCACATGTTTGGATGTAATTTTCGTAGAATGAAATATTGGTTTTGTGACTCCAATACACCGCTCAATGGCCATCACACTGCCTAGAAGAAGTGGGCACAGACCAGAAAACACCATGCAGATACCAAAAATACTGCAAAGGACATTTGATTGGTCAAAGCGGATCCAGTCTTTATCAGAAGCGTATACAAATACTGCTATGGCTCCATTGATGAGATGGCCAAAGAAGTCAGTGATTACCAGGCCACTGGCCAAAAGCAGAAACGATGCCTTGGACTTCTGTCTAAATCTCTGATATGCCTTCATGAGAATGGCGATGGCAAGGCTGTTTGACAAGATTCCCACTGTCATGAAGATTACTGAAAAAAATACAGAAAGCCGGTTTTCCGTCTGGCAGGTTGTGTTTGAAAGAAGCGCAGCCGCAGGAGACACTAGCTGTTTGGAATTGTTCATGGACATTGTTGTGGAGATAAAAGCCAACCACTCAAGTCATCTCCCTCTCAAAACTGTGCAAGATTGCAGTCCAGACATCTGTAGGATAAAGGGAGAGGAATTATGAACACCGCATTACTGCTCATCTGACGTTTATGACTGAGGTGCCCCAGCGCCCTGTGGTGGGATGGGTTTTATTTGGCCTATCATAAGCAAGGTTGCATCATACTGAAAGCAGCTCATATCTGCCTGCGGTTCCACACTTCATTTTCAAGGTGAAGAAGCTGTCGAAATTGACCCCTTGGTTAACTTCTGTGGCCCCTCTGCAAATGAGCAACTCCTCCTCCTCCTCAATGTCCCCCTTACACATCACTGACACCTTAAAATTTTCAAGTTTTACAAAATCGCTACCAAGATTAGATTTAAACCCAATAAGGTTTTTAAAATCATAAGTCTATTAAAAAAGAAAGAGAGACTTTTAAAGTGTCTGCTCTTTCCTCTGGTGGGCTTTGTCCCCAAACTGAAGATTATTCCTCAGTTGAATGACCTGCTTGTCAGGCAGACATAACTATCTCCAAACTTTGGAAGGGGACCAGCAAGTTCATTGATGTTAAATGCGGATTTTCTGAATATGTTTCTAAGCATAAATCAAATAACAGCAAACCACACACACGTTGAACCCATGAAAAGCAGAGTGGTGAGTCTCTGGGAAGGTTTTCTGGTCTAGCTGTCCCTGTGTAGAAATTCTGATTCGCGATGAGGAAGGGGGCGGGCCACGCTCACTGTGCACCTCGGCCAAGATCCTGTCCAGTTACAGCTTCAGAGTAGCAACATTCAAGGCGAAGTATTTACTTGTCACTCTTTCCCTAGGGGGGTTGAAGCCTGAGTCACAGACACTGGATACACAAGGCCACGGCCACTCTTCTCCGAGCTAATTGGATTGGCGTTTCCCGAGCAGCTGGCTTTCCCGGAGGCTGGGAATTCCGGAGCCAGCCTTTCCTGCGCCCAGCCAGAGGGGGACTGCCTAGGCTGCCCCCAGGACGGTCGCCTCCTCCAGGTCTTACTCACAGTTCGACTTTCGCCCGTTACTACCCCCGCCGCCCTTCGGCCTGGCTTCACAACATTCTCTCCAAACTAACAAACTCGCTGAAACTTTCTGCAATTGCTCAAACGCCAAAGGGCTGTTTTCTCCCTCATCCCAGGCAGGGAGAGTGAGGAGGTCCCCGGGGGTGAGGAACTCGAAGTGCCGCCCGCAGGGAACACCGCAACGGCGAGAAGCGGAATCTGTGCCGATTTCCCTCTTCTGAGACCCTTTCTACCCAACCCCCCACCCAGAGCAGCTCAGAATGGGGATGGGTTAGCTCAAGTATCCTTCTTTCTCTACGCGTCTCCCTAGCTTGGGGAATCTGGTCCAAACTCAGTGTCAGGCGCAGCCAGCAGAAGCTGTGGCCGGGTGTCCCAGGGGTGAGTTGGTTAAATCTGGGTCTAGATAAGCGAAGCCGATGCATTGGGATCAGCCTCTGGAGGGGTGGTACCTTGTCATCCCAGGCCGCCAGCCGGGCTCTCTGAGGAGCAGAAGACGGAGCCGCTCTGTGTGCCATGGCGCCCCGCGCCGCCGCTGCCTCAAGTTCCACCGATCCCAGCGCGGAGATCCTGATCGGGCACCGGCTGTGGTCCAGCCACTCGTCCCCTCCGCACACTGGTTCCCTTAGCGCGGAACCTGCGGCGCGCGCTCGGCTCCTGGGATCCCTCTGCACCTAGCTGCACTCGCAGCCTGGGAGGGATGGGGCGCGCGAGTGACCTCCGCCTCTTCCTCTTCTCTCTCGCCTCCGCCCCCTTTTCCATGGGCACAGAGCAGAACTGGGAGAGAAGAGGGCACCGTGCTCGGATGCATCAGAGCTGCCCTCAGCCGCTGGACCAGCTAAAGAAAGTTTTGTTTTAAATTCATTTTTATCCCCAAGCCATCTCTGGGGATGCAAGACAGCAGTCTGGAGAGCCGAGGAAAGCCTAAGATGGCGTGTTAGGCTGTCAGATGGTAGCTTGCAGACAATTCATTCCAAGTCCAGCTCGAAACGCATAAAGAATCCAGGTAGAAAGAGGTTGTGTGCTTGAGGGAGAATTTTGTGGCAAATATCTCCAGGGAGTTAAAAACAGGTATTCAAGCCCAGTGTTGTAAATGAAAACGCTCACAGCCTTTAGGGTTCACTGTCACACAGAGGACTGGGACTGTTTCCAGCTTTCTAAGGAATGTGAAAAGGAAAAGGGATGAGATGACTTCTTAAAGTACACCTGCAGATAACGGATTAGTAACATTCCAGTGATTTTAGAAGTCCACTGGAGAGAGAATTTCTAGTGATATGTATACCCCAAGAGATGTGCGTCTAATAAATTTTGTGGAGATAAATTTGTGATGAAGTAATCTATTTTTTCATTAGGAATTACGATTTGAGCCATTTTATTCTGTAATTGCTTTTATCTAATATCGCTTCGACACATACCCATTAGCTGTGTCTCGTTTTTCTAGCTAAACACTTATGTGAATCTATTACTGACTTTTGCTCTTTTTATTGTAGTAAAATGTTGCCACTACCTATGTGAAAAATCAGTACCACATGGAAACGAACCCTGTTTCTCCATTCTAAAACCAGAAGGGACCTCTAAATTCCTGGAAATTGGAAGGGATCAAAAAATGAAAAAGCGGGATAAAATATATTAGCCATTAACTGTAGAAAGGAATGATTGCAGTTTTCCCCTGTGGTAGATATTGAGATTTTTTTTAAATGATATGATCATAACTTGTAAACTAAACTATTATTCAATTATGGTGAGGGAATTAAACATTTTGGTTAGATAACCTGGTTACTAGAGAAATATTATAAATGAATGGCCAGTATCCAAAGAACAATTGTGTGATAAGCTATACTGAAAATATGAATGACACAGAGTACTATTCTTTCCTTTATTTTTTAAAATATGTGAGTGCATATATAATTTTTTTCTTTTTTAAAAAACATGAAATTTTTGCACCTATTGACCCGTCCTCTAAGTTCCCTCCCCCTGCCCCGCACCCCCTAACAGGCCCTGGTGCATGTTGTTCCCCTCCCTGTGTCCATGTGTTCTCATTGCTGAACTCCCATTTATAAGTGAAAACATGCGGTGTTTGGTTTTCTGTTCCTGTGCTAGTTAGCTGAGGATGATAGCATCCAGGTTCATCCATCTCCCTGCAAAGGACATGATCTCATTCCTTTTTATGGCTGTATAGTATTCCGTGGTGTATATGTACCACATTTTCTTTATCCAGTCTATCATTGATGGGCATTTGGGTTGGTTCTATGACTTTGCTATTGTAAATAGTGCTGCAGTAAACATATGTGTGCATGTGTTCATAGTAGAATGATTTGTATTCCTTTGGGTATATATCCAGTAATGGGATTGCTGGATCAAATGATATTTCTGGTTCTAGATCCTTGAGGAATCACCGTACTGTCTTCCATAATGGTTGAACTAATTTACATTCCTACCAACAGTGTAAAAGCATTCCTATTTCTCCACAGCCTGCCAGCATCTATTGTTTCTTGACTTTTTTTTCTTCAAAAGTCATTAATTTTTATTTTAACTTTTTTTAAATTATTATACTTTAAGTTCTGAGATACATGTGCATAGGTATACATGTGCCATGGTGGTCAACCTATCATCTACATTAGGTATTTCTCCTAATGCTGTCCTTTCCCAAGCCCTCCACGCCCTGACAGGCCCTGGTATGTGATGTTCCCCTCCCTGTGTCCATGTGTTCTCATTATTCAACTCCCACTTATGAGTGAGAACATGCAGTGTTTGGTTTTCTGTTCTTGTGTTAGTTTGCTGAGAATGATGGTTTTCAGCTTCGTCCATGTCCCTGCAAAGGACATGAACTCATCCCTTGTTATGGCTGCATAGTATTCCATGGTGTGTATGTACCACATTTTCTTTATCCAGTCTGTCATTAATGGGCATTTGGGTTGGTTCCACGTCTTTGCTATTGTGAACAGTGCTGCAATAAACATACTTGTGCGTGTGTCTTTAGAGTAGAATGAGTTATCTTTTAGGTATATACCCAGTAATGGGATTGCTGGGTCAAATGGTATTTCTGAGTCTAGATTCTTGAGAAATCACCACACTGTTTTCCACAATGGTTGAACTAATTTGCACTCCTACCAACAGTGTAAAAACATTCCTATTTCTCCACATCCTCTCCAGCATCTGTTGTTTCCTGATGTTTTGATGATCGCCATTCTAACTGGCATGAGATGGTATCTCATTGGGCTTTTTTTCATGTTTGTTGGCCACACAAATGTCTTCTGAGAAGTGTCTGCTCATATCCTTCATCCACTTTTTGATGGGGTTGTTTGTTTTTTTCTTTTAAATTTGTTTAAGTTCTTTGTAGATTCTGGATATTATCCCTTTGTCAGATAGATAGATTGCAAAAATTTTCTCCCATTCTGTAGGTTGCCTGTTCACTCTGATGATAGTTTCTTTTGCTGTACAAAAGCTCTTTGGTTTAATTCGGTCCTATTTGTCAATTTTGGCTTTTGTTGTCATTACTTTTGGTGTTTAGGTCATGAAGTCTTTGCCCATGCCTATGTCCTGAATGGTATTCCCTATGTTTTCTACTAGGGTTTTATGGTTTTAGCTTTTACGTTTAAGTCTTTAATCCATCTTGAGTTAATTTTTGTATAAGGTATAAGGAAGGGATCCAGTTTCAGTTTTCTGCATATGGCTAGCCAGTTTTCCCAACATCATTTATTAAATAGGGAATCCTTTCCCCATTGCTTGTTTTTGTCAGGTTCGTCAAAGATCAGATGGTTGTAGATGTGTGGAGTTATTTCTGAGGCCTCTGTTCTGTTCCACTGGTCTGTATATGTTTTTGGTACCAGTACCATGCTGTTTTGGTTACTATAGCCTTGTAGTATAGTTAGAAGTCAGGCAGTGCAATCCCTCCAGTTTTGCTCTTTTTCCTTAGGATTGTCTTGGCTATATGGGCTCTTTTTTGCTTCCATATGAAATTTAAAGTAGTTTTTTCTAATTCTGTGAATAAAGTCAATGGTAACCTGCTGGGGATAGCATTGAATCTATATATTACTTTGGCAACATGACCATTTTCATGATATTGATTCTTCCATTCATGAGCATGGGATGTTTTCCTTTTGTTTATCTACTCTCTTATTTCCTTGAGCAGTGGTTTGTAGTTCTCTTTGAAGAAGTCCTTGTCACCCCTTGTAAGCTGTATTCCTAGGTATTTTATTCTCTTTGTAGCAATTGTGAATGGGAGTTCACTCATGATTTGGCTCTCTGTATGTCTATTATTGGTGTAAAGGAATGCTTGTGAGTTTTGCACACTGATGTATCCAGAGATTTTGCTGAAGTTGCTTATCAGTTTAAGGAGATTTTGGGCTGAGACGATGAGGTTTTCTACATATACATTCGTGTCATCTACAAATAGAGACAATTGGACTTCCTCTCTTCCTATTTGAATAGCTTTATTTCTTTCTCTTACCTGATTGCCCTGGCCAGAACTTCCAATACTATGTTGAATAGGAGTGGGGAGAGAGGGCATCCTTGTCTTGTGCTGGCTTTCAAAGGGAATGCTTCCAGCTTTTTCCCAGTCCATATGAAATTGGCTGTGGATTTGTCATAAATACATTCCGTCAATATCTAGTTTATTGAGAGCTTTTAGCAAGAAGGGTGTTGAATTTTATCGAAGGCCTCTTCTGCATCTATTGAGATAATCATGTGGTTTTTGTCATTGTTCTGTTTATGTGATGGATTATGTTTATTGATTTGCGTATGTTGAACCAGTCTTGCATCCCAAGGATGAAGCTAACTTGATCATGGTGGATAAGCTTTTTGATGTGCTGCTGGATTCGGTTTACCATTTTATTGAGGATTTTCACGTTGTTATCTATCATGGATATTAGCCTGAAATTTTCTTTTTTGTTGTTTTTGTGTCTCTGCCAGGTTTTGGTATCAGGATGATGCTAGCCTCATAAAATGAGTTAGGGAGGAGTCCCTCTTTTTCTACTGTTTGGGGTAGTTTCAGAAGGAATGGTACCAGCTCTTTTTGTACCTCTGGTAGACTTCAGCTGTGAATCTGTCTGCTCTGGGCTTTTTTTGCTTGGTAGGCTATTAATTACTGCCTCAATTTCAGAACTCATTATTGGTCTATTCAGGGATTTGACTTCTTCATGGTTTAGTCTTGGGAGGGCATATGTTTCCAGGAATTTATCTATTTCTTCTAGATTTTCTATTTTATTTGCATAGAGGTATTTATAGTATTCTCTGATGGTAGTATGTATTTCTGTGGGGTCAGTGGTGATATCCCCTTTATCATTTTGTATTGTGCCTATTTGATTCTTCTCTCTTTTCTTATTAATCTGGCTAGCTCCTGGATTCTTTGATTTTTTTGAAGGTCTTTCATGTCTCTATCTCCTTCAGTTCTGCTCTGATCTTAGTGATTTCTTGTCTTTTCTAACTTTTGAATTCATTTGCTCTTGCTTCTCTAGTTATTTTAGTTGTGATGTTAGGGTGTCAATTTTAGATCTTTTCTTCTTTCTCCTGTGGGCATTCATTCTATAAATTTTCCTCTAAACACTGCTTTGGCTGTGTCCCACAGATTCTGGTACATTGTGTCTTTGTTCTCATTGGTTTCAAAGAACTTACTTGTTTCTGCCTTCATTTCATTATTTACCCAGTAGTCGTTCAGGAGCAGGTTGCTCAGTTTCCATGTAGTTGTGTGGTTTTGAATGAGTTTCTTAATCCTGAGTTCTAATTTTATTGCACTGTGGTCTGCGAGACTGTTATGATTTCCTTTCTTTTGCATTTGCTGAGGAGTGTTTTACTTCCAATTATGTGGTCAATTTTAGAATAAGTGTGATGTGGTGCTGAGAAGAATGTATATTCTGTTGATTTGGGGTGGAGAGTTCTGTAGATGTCTATTAGGTCCACTTGGTCCAATGCTGATTTCAAGTCCTAAATATCCTTGTTAATTTTCTGTCTCATTGATCTATCTAATATTGACAGTGGGGTGTTAAAGTCTCCCACTATTATTGTGTGGGAGTCTAAGTCTCTTTGTAGGTTTCTAAGAACTCCCTTTATGTATCTGGGTGCTCCTTTATTGGATGCATGTATATTTAGGATAGTTAGTTCCTCTTGTTGCATTGATTCCTTTACCATTATGTAATGCCCTTCTTTGTCTTTTTTGATCTTTGTTGGTTTAAAGTCTGTTTTATTAGAGACTAGGATTGCAATCCCTGCTTTTTTTTTGCTTTCCATTTGCTTGATAAATATTCCTCCATCCCTTTATTTTCAGCCTTTGCGTGTCTTTGCATGTAAGATGTGTCTGCTGAATACAGCACACCAATGGGTATTGACTATCCAATTTGCCAGTCTGTGTCTTTTAATGGGGGCATTTAGTGCATTTACATTTAAGGTTAATATTGTTATGTGTGAATTTGTTCCTGTCATTATGATGCTAGCTGGTTACTTTGCCCATTAGTTAATGCAGTTTCTTCATAGTGTTGTTGGTCTTCACAATTTAGTATGTTTTTGCGGTGGCTGGTACTGGTTGTTCCTTTCCACGTTTAGTGCTTCCTTCAGGAGCTCTTGTAAGGCAGGCCTGGTTGTGACAAAATCTCTCAGCATTTCCTGTCTGTAAAGGATTTTATTTCTCCTTCGCCTATGAAGCCTAGTTTTGCTGGATATGAAATTGTGGGTTGAAAATTCTTTTCTTTAAGAATGTTGAATATTGTCCCCCACTCTCTTCTGGCTTGGAGGGTTTCTTCAGAGAGATCCACTGTTAGTCTGATGGGCTTCCCTTTGTGAGTAACCTGACCTTTCTCTCTGGCTGCCCTTAACATTTTTCCTTCTTTTCAACCTTGGTGAATCTGACGATTATGTGTCTGGGGTTGCTCTTCTCAAGGAGTATCTTTGTGGTGTTCTCTGTATTTCCTGAATTTGAATGTTGGCCTGTCTTGCTAGGTTGGGGAAGTTCTCCTGGATAATATCCAGAAGAGTGTTTTCTAACTTGGTTCCATTCTCCCCGTCACTTTCAGGTACACCAATCAAACGTAGGTTTGGTCTTTTCATAGAGTCCCATATTTCTTGGAGGCTTTCTTCATTTCTTTTCATTCTTTTTTTTTTTTCTAATCTTGTCTTCATGCTTTATTTCATTAAGTTGATCTTCAATCTCTGATATGCGTTTTTCCACTTGATCGATTCAGCTATTGATACTTGTGTATTCTTCACGAAGTTCTCATGCTGTGTTTTTCAGCTCCATAAGGTCATTTATGTTCTTCCCTAAACTGGTTATTCTAGTTAGCAATTCCTCTAACATTTTTTCAATGTCCTTAGCTTCCTTGTATTGGGTTAGCTTTAGCTCAGTGGTGTTTGTTATTACCCATCTTCTGAAGCCTACTTCTGTCAATTCATCAAACTCATTCTTTGTCCAGTTTTGTTCCCTTGCTGGCACGGGGTTGTGTTCCTTTGGAGGAGAAGAGGCATTCTGTTTTTTGGAATTTTAAGCCTTTTTGCACTGGTTTTTCCTTATCTTCATGGATTTATCTACCTTTGGCCTTTGATGTTGGTTAGCTTTGGATGGAGTTTCTGTGTGGACATCCTTTTTGTTGATGTTTATTCTATTCCTTTCTGTTTGTTAGTTTTCCATCTAACAGTCAGGCTCCTCTCCTGCAGGTCTGCTGGGGTTTGCTGGAGGTCCACGCCACACCATGTTTGCCTGTATCACCAGCAGAGTCTGCAGAACAGCAAAGATTGCTGTCTGTTCCTTCCTCTGGAAGCTTCATCCCAGAGGGGCACCTGCCAGATGCCAGCCGGAACTCTCCTGTACGAGGTGTCTGTCAACCCCTGCTGGGAGCTGCCTCCCAGTCAGGAGGCACGGGAGTCAGGGACCCACTTGAGGATGCAGTCTGTTCCTTAGCAGAGCTCAAGCGCTGTGCTGGGAGATCCACTTCTCCCTTCAGAGCCAGCAGGCAGGAACATTTAAGTCTGCTGAAGCAGCCCCACAGATACCCCTTCCCCCAGGTGCTCTGTCCCAGGGAGATGGGAGTTTGATCTATATAAGCCCCTGACTGGGGCTGCTGCCTTTCTTTCAGAGATGCCCTGCCCAGAGAGGTGGAATCTAGAGAGGCAGTCTGGCTACAGTGGCTTTGCTGAGCTGCGGTGGGTTCCGCACCCAGTTCAAACTTCGTGGCGGCTTTGTTCACACTGTGAGGGGAAAACCGTGGACACCCCTCCCCCAACCAAGCTCAAGTCTCCCAGGTAGACTTCAGACTGCTGTGCTGGCAGCAAGAAATTCAAGCCAGTGGATCTCAGCTTGCTGAGCTCCATGGGGGTGGGATCCGCTGAGCTAGACCACTTGGCTTCCTGTCTTCAGCCCCCTTTCCGGGGGAGTAAACAGTTCTGTCTCCCTGGCTTTCCAGGTGCCACAGAGGTATGAAAAGAAACTCCTGCAGCTAGCTAGATGTCTACCCAAATAGCTGCTCAGTTTTGTGCTTGAAATCCAGGGCCCTGGTGACGTAGGCACCAAAGGGAATCTCCTGGTCTGCGGGTTGCAAAGATCATGTGAAAAGCATAGTATCTGGGCTGGAGTGCACTGTTCCTCATGGCACAGTCCCTCACAGCTTCCCTTGGCTAGGGGAGGGAGTTCCCCGACCCCTTGTGCTTCTCCAGTAAGGCAACACCCCACCCTGCTTTTGCTCACCCTCCATGGGCTGCACCCACTGTCTAACTAGTCCCAATGAGAAGAGCCGGATACCTCAGTTGGAAATGCAGAAATCACCCTTCTGCGTTGATCTCACTGGGAGCTGAAGATCACAGCTGTTCCTATTCAACCGTCTTGCCATCCACCTTGTTTCTTGACATTTTAATAATCACCATTCTAACTGACATGAGATGGTATCTCATTGTGGTTTTTATTTGCATTTCTCTAATGATCAGTGATACTGAGCTTTTTTCATATGTTTGTTGACTGTGTAAATGTCTTCTTTTTAGAAGCATCTGTTCATATCCTTTGCCCACTTTTTGATGGGGATGTTTGTTTTTTTCTCGTAAATGTGTTAAGTTCCTTGTAAATTCTGAATATTAGACCTTTGTCAGATAGGTAGGTTGCAAAAATTTTCTCCCATTCTCTAGGTTGCCTGTTCACTCCGATAATAGTTTCTTTTGCTGTACAGAAGCTCTTTAGTTTAATTAGATCCCATTTGTCAATTTTGGCTTTTGTTGTCATTGCTTTTTGTGTTTTTGTCATAAAGTCTATGCCCATGCCTATGTCCTGAATGGTATTGCCTACATTTTTTTCTAGAGTTTTTATTATTTTAGGTTTTACATTTAAGTCTTCAATCCATCTTGAGTTAATTTTTGTATAAGGTATAAGGAATGGGGTCCAGTTTCAGTTTTTTGCATATGGCTAGCCAGTTTTCCCAACACCATTTATTAAATAGGACATCCTTTCCTCATTGCTTGTTTTTGTCAGGTTTGTTGAAGATCAGATGGTTGTAGATGTGTGGTGTTATTTCTGAGGCCTCTGTTCTGTGCCAGTGATCTATATGTCTGTTTTGATACCAATACCATGCTGTTTTGGTTACTGTAGGCTTGTAGCATAGTTTGAAGTCAGGTAGCATGATGCCTCCAGCTTTGTTCTTTTTGCTTAGGATTGTCTTGGCTATATGGGATCTTCTTTGATTTCATATGAAATTTGAAGTAGTTTTTTCTAATTCTGTGAAGAATGTCAATGGTAGTTTGATGGGAATAGTACTGAATCTATAAATTATTTTGGGCAGTATGACCATTTTCATGATATTGATTCTTCCTGTCCAGGAGCATGGAATGTTTTTCCATTTGTTTGTGCCCTCTCTTATTTCTTTGAGCAGTGGTTTGTAGTTCTCCTTGAAGAGGTCCTTCACATCCCTTGTTAGCTCTATTCGTAGGTATTTTATTCTTTTTGTAGTAATCATGAATGGGAGTTCATTCATGATTTGGCTCTCAGCTTTGCTATTGTTGGTGTAAAAAAAATGCTTGTGATTTTGCATATTGATTTTGTATCCTAAGACCTTACTGAAGTTTCTTGTCTGCTTAAGAAGCTTTTGGGCTAAGACAATGGCATTTTCTAAATATAAAATCATGTCTTCAGCAAACAGGGACAATGTGACTTCCCTCTTCCTATATGAATACCCTTTATTTCTTTCTCTTGCCAAATTGCTCTGGCAAGAACTTCCAATACTATGTGGAATAGGAGTGATGAGAGAGGGCATCCTTGTCTTGTGCTGGTTTTCAAAGGGAATGCTTCTAGCTTTTACCTGTTCAATATGATATTGGCTGTGGGTTTGCCATAAATGGCTCTTATTATTTGGAGATATGTTCCATCAATACCTAATTAATTGAGAGTTTTTAACATCAAGGGATGTTGAATTTTATCAAAGGCCTTTTTTGCATCTATTGGGACAATCATGTGGTTTTTGTCTTTGGTTCTGTTTATGTGATGGATTACGTTTATTGATGGATTACATTTATTGCATCCCAGGGATGAGGCCAACTTGAACATGGTGGATTAGTTTTTTGATGTGTGGCTGGATTCAGTTTGCCAGTATTTCATTGGGGATTTTTGTATTGATGTTTATCAGGGATATTGGCCTGAAGTTTTCTTTTTTTGTTGCATTTCTGCCCAGTTTTGGTATCAAGATGATGCTGGCTTCATAAAATGAGTTAGGGAGGAGCCTCTCCTTTTCAATTATTTGAAATAGTTTCAAAAGGAATGGTACCAGCTCTTCTTTCTACCTCTGGTAGAACTCACCTATGAATCCATCTGGTCATGGGCTTTTTTTGCTTGGTGGGCTCTCTTCCTATTTCAATACCCTTTATTTTATTTATTTTATAGGCTCAATTTCAGAACTCATTATTGGTCTATTGAGGGATTTAACTTCTTCATGGTTTAGTCTTGGGAGGGTGTATGTATCCAGGAACTTATCCATTTCTTCTAGATTTTCTATTTTATTTGCATAGAGGTATTTATAGTATTCTCTGACAGTAGTTTGTATTTCTGTGGGGTCAGTGGTGATATTCCCTTTATCATTTTTATAGTGTCTATTTGATTATTCTCTTTTTTCTTCTTTATTGGTCTAGCTAATGGTCTATGTATTTTGTTAATTTTTTCAAAAAGAAAAAAACAGCTCCAGGATTCATTGATTTTTTGGAGCTTTTTTATCTCTATCTCCTTCAATTCTGCTCTGATCTTAGTTGTTTCTTGTCTTCTGCTAGCTTTTGAATTAGTTTGCTCTTGCCTCTCTAGCTTTTTTAAATTGTGATGTTAGGGTATTGATTTGAGATCTTTCTAGCTTTCTGATGTGGGCATTTAGTGCTATAAATTTCCCTCTTAACACTGCTTTAGCTGTGTCCCAGAAATTCTGGTAGGTTTTCTCTTTATTTTAATTAGTTTCAAAGAACTTGATTTCTGCCTTAATTTCATTATTTACCCAGGAGTTATTCAGGAGCAGGTTGTTCCATTTCCATGTAATTGTGTGGTTTTGAGCGAGTTTCTTAATCCTGAGTTCTAATTTGATTGCACTATAGTCTGAGAGACTGTTATTATTTCAGTTCTTTTGCATTTGCTGAGGAGTGTTTTACTATCAATTTTGTGGTTGAATTTAGAATAAGTGCCATGTGGCACTGAGAAGAATGTATATTCTGTGGATTTGGGGTGGAGAGTTCTGTAGATGTCTATTAGGTCCACTTGGTTCAGAGCTGAGTTCAACGTGGGATGTTAAAGTCTCCCACTATTATTACATCAGAGTCTATGTATGTCTTTGTAGGTCTCTAAGAACTTGTTTTGTGAATCTGGGTGTTCTTGTATTGAGTGCATATGTATTTAGAATAGTTAGCTCTTCTTGTTGCATTGTTCCCTTTACTTTTATATAATGCCCTTCTTTCTTTTTTGATCTTTGTTGGCTTAAAGTCTGTTTTGACAGAGACTAGAATTGCAACCTCTGCTTTTTTTGGCTTTCCATTTGCTTGACAAATTTTCCTCCATCCCTTCATTTTGTGTGTGTCTTTGCACATGAGTGTGCTTTTTCACATGAGATGTGTCTCCTGAATACAGCACACCAATGGGTCTTGACTCTTTATCCAATTTGCCAGTCTGTGTCTTCTAATTGGGGCATTTAGCCCATTTGCATTTAAGGTTAGTATTATTATTGTGAATTTGACCCTGTCGTCATGATGCTAGCTGGTTATTTTCCACACTAGGTGATGCAGTTTCTTCATAGTGCCATTAGGCTTTATATTTTGGTGTGTTTTGCAGTGGCTGATACCTGATTTTCCTTTCCACATTTAATGCTTCCTTCAGGAGCTCTTGCAGTGCAGGCCTGGCAGTAACGAAATCCATCAGCATTTGCTTTTCAGAAAAAGATTTTATTTCTCCTTCACTTACGAAGCTTAGTATGGCTGAATGTGAAATTCTGGGTTGAAAATTCTTTTCTTTAAGAATGTTGAATATTGGCCCCCAATCTCTTCTGGCTTGTAGAGTTTCTGCTGAGAGGTCTGCTGTTAGTCTGATGGGCTTCCCTTTGTAAGTGACCTGGCCTTTCTCTCCAGTTGCCC
Source organism: Pongo abelii (assembly GCF_028885655.2). Classification (NCBI taxonomy): domain Eukaryota; kingdom Metazoa; phylum Chordata; class Mammalia; order Primates; family Hominidae; genus Pongo; species Pongo abelii. The sequence continues at coordinate 154,491,295 of NC_071985.2, forward strand.
TTTCCATTTTTTCCTTCATTTCAATGTTGGAGAATCTGATGATTATGTGTCTTGGGATTGATGTGCTCATGGAGTATCTTAGTGATTTTCCCTGTATCTCCTGAATTTGCACGTTGGCCTGTCTTGCTAGGTTGGGGGAGTTCTCCTGGATAATATCCTGATGTGTTTTCCAGGTTGTTTCCATTCTTCCCATCTCCTTCAGGTATGCCAGTCAATCGTAGATTCGGTCTTTATACAATGTCCCATATTTTTTAGAGGATTTGTTCTTTCCTTTTCATTCTTTTTTCTCTAATATTGTCTGGATGCCTTATTTCAGCAAGGTGGTCTTCAGACTTTGGTATCCTTTCTTCCGCTTGTTCGATTTGGCTATTGATACTTGTGTATGCTTCACAAAGTTCTTGTGCTGTGTTTTTCAGCTCCATCAGGTTATTTATGTTCCGCTCTAAACTGGTTATTCTAGTCAGCAGTTCCTCTAACCTTTTATCAAGGTTCTTAGCTTCTTTGCATTGGGTTAGAGCAAGCTCCATTAGCTCAGCATAGTTTTTTTTTTTTATTACCCATCTTCTGAAGCCTACTTCTGTCAATTCGTCCATCTCATCCTCTGTCCAGTTTTGTGCCCTTGCTGGAGAGACACTGTGAACATTTGGAGAAGAGGCACTCTGGACTTTTGGGTTTTCAGCGTTTTTTCATTGATTTTTTCTCATCTTCATGAGTTTGTCTAGTTTCAATCTTTGAGGCTGCTGACCCTGGGATGGGGTTTTTGTGAAGACTTTTTGTTTTTGTTGATGCTGTTGTTGCTTTCTGTTTGTCTGTTTTTCTTTCAATTGTCAGGTCCCTCTTCTATAGGGCTGCTGTGGTTTGCTGGGGGTTCACTTCAAGCCCTATTCATCTGGTTCACTCCTGTGCTTGGAGATGTCACTCAAGGAGGCTGGAGAACAGCAAAGATGGGTGCCTGCTCCTTCCTCTGGGATCTCTGACCTCGAGAGGCACCAACCTGATGCCAGCAGGATTGCTCCTGTATAGGGTGTCTGACAACCCCTGTTGGAGGGTCTCACCTTGTTGGGTGACACAGGGAACAGGACCCATTTAACAAAGCATTTTGACTGTCCCTTGGTAGAGGGGGTGTACTTAACTAGGGGGAAACCCACTCATCTGGGCTGCCTGGATTCCTCAGAAGTACCAGGAGGAAAGGATAATTCTGCTGGTCCACAGACTGCAGCCACCCCTTCCCCTAGGGGCTCAGGCCAAGGGAGATTGGGGTTCTATCCCTGAGCCTCTGGTTGGAATTTTTGGAGTTCCTGCAGGAAGCCCCACCCACTAAGGAAGGATGAGTCAGGGTCAGGCCTGAAGAGGTGCTCTGGCTACAGTCTGTCACAGCTGGTGTGTAAGGCTGTGGAGACACTTTTTGGGACCAAGCCATCCAGCCTCACTGGCTCCAGCTGGGGAAAAGTGTGGTCTGGAGCTATAGAGATGGATGCTGCCCTTCCCCCACCCAGGAAGCTTAGCATGTTAGGCAGTTGTGAGTCCCAGTGCTGGCTGCTGCCCCTCTCCCAAGGAGCTCAAATGGCTTAAACAGCAGGCAGCTGCAGCTCTGGTGCTGGTTGCGCCTTCCCCCAGGAGCTTGGCAGGCCTAAGCAGATTCCAGCTGAGAGGCTGCTGAGAATCTGCATGGCTCCAGGATTGGGGCCCTAGACCCTGGTGGCATTGGCTCGCAAGTGGGATCTTCCAGTCCATGGGTTGCACAGTTCCATGGAAAAAGCAGTTTCCCCAGCTGGGTAGCACACTCACTAACCACCTCCCTTGGCTGGGGAGTGTGATCTCCCCTGCCCCATGTGGCTCTCAGGTGGGCTGCTGCACCACACCTCACTCTCCATGGATCATGCCAGCCACCTAGTCAGTTCTGATGAGAGAACCTGGATACCTTGGTTGCTGGTGAAAGATTCACATGCTTATTATGGTTCTTTTCAATGGAAGCCTCCAATCGCCACTGTTTCTAGTGGGCCATCTTGGCCCCACCTCCTGTTCTTTCCTTCAATGATTAATAGCACTTAATGATATGACATTGCAATTGTTGGTTTACTTATGTCTCCCACTGAAATGAATTACTGCAGAAGTTTTGTTCATCTCTTCATTCTCACCTAGGACAATGCCTGGCCACTCATCAAATGTTGCTTAAATTAATAAATGCTATAGTCAGTATTTCCAGTATTAGAGTTCAGGATTTTGAAAACTTTCAGGCTCTCACTGGAGCATCTCACTAACATCAGCTGTTCTAGCTACTGGGTATTTAAAAAAAGAAAAAAATTCACATAAATACAATGTCAAATTATAACATTCATTATGTAATATATTCAAAACAATATTAATGTCTTTTTCAAAGTACTAGATAAATCCGATTTCAAAACAATATCTACTTTGTATGTATTCTTGGTGTTCCTTTTTTAGAAGCCATTCCTTAATCAAGACACATTTCACCTGAGCATTAATAAAAGAGTCTACAGAACCTCCATCTCTTCTCTGCATGTTACTAGTCTAAAAGAAGAATAACTAACTACCTTCAAAAGAAAAAAAAAACTCACATACACAGACAAACGTGTGTCTGGTCTTATGGGCCCCAAATCTGATCCCTATTCAAAGTACCCAAAGACAACCCTTGAGTGCTTATATAAAAAAGAAAACCTGGGGAATCCACAGATGAAAGGAACTAACAGACCAAAATGTTGTGGAGAGTGGGAGATGCCTGATAAACCCTTCTGAAAAGTAGTGCAGCTTGTATTGTTTCAAAGAAGTGTACACTAATAGAACCACTCATTCATACATTCTTCAGCAAATTCATTGAGCATCTACTTTGCACCACACTCCGTTTCTAGGAGGCAGAAACACAGCTGTATGAATAAGGCATCTTAGCCTCTGCTCTGGTGTGGCATCTAGGCTAGGAGAAAGCACTTACTTTTGTAGCATGCATGCTGGAAATCTTGATGTGATTTTAGATGTCCTTTTTGTGTTAAATAGAGGCAGAGCTGATGTCAGCCTGTCTACAAGAAGATAACATGCCATGACAGGTGTGTGCTTGCCAATCACCTTCATTCAGGATTACAGGCAAGACACTTCTCTCAGAAGATGGGCACACTATAATTACAATCAGAGAAACAGGGACTCCATGTGACTGAGGTTGAGATAAAAGTTCCATAAAAATCAAGAGGAGTTCTGGAAGTTGATTTCATAGTTTTAATAAAATTGCCTAGAAAAGCTTTATTGGAATTTGCCATCAAGATTAATAGTGGAGGCTGGGCACAGTGGCTGATGCCTATAATCTCAGTATTTTGGGAGGCCAAGGTAGGCATATGGCTTCAGCGTAGGAGTTACAGACCAGCCTGGGCAACATGGTGAAACCTCATCTCTACAAAAAAAATATACAAAAATTATCCAGGTTTAGTGGTGTATTCTTATAGTCCCAGCTACTTGGGAGGCTGAGATGGGAGGATTACTTGAGCCTGGAAGGCCAAGGCTGCAGGGAGCTGTGATTGTGTCACTGCACTCCACCCTGGGCAACATAGTGAGACCTTGTCTGAAAAAAAAAAAAAAAAAAACAAGATTAATCGTGAATGCATGCCACTGTTTCACAGTGATAAAAATAATAACTTTGTCTTTTCTTTTTTATTATGTAACTACTTGAAATATAAAAAGTAATATATGTACACATTTATTAGTTATAAATTATAAAATAAACATTATGAACCTGCCACTTTATTTAAGAACTGTATTCATTTTTCTAAGACTGCTGTAACAAGGTACTATAAACTAGGTAGCTTAACAACAAAAATGTATTGTTTTAGAGTCTGGAGGCTAGAAGTCCAAAATCAAGGTGTTGACAGGATTGGCTCCTTCTGAGAACTGTGAGAGAAAATCTATTCCATGCCTTTGCCTAGCTTCTGGTGATTTTCTGGCGATCTTTTACATTCTTAGGCTTGCAGAGGAATATGACTGTAATTTCTGCCTTTATTTTCACATACCCTTCTCCCTGTGTTTTTGTCTTCATGTAGCTGTCTTCTTATAAAAACCTTAGTCGTGTTAGATTAGGGGTCTACCCTACTCCAATATGACCTGATCTTAAGTAATTTTATTGGAGCTACCGTATTTCCAAATAAGGTCACATTCTGGGATTCAAGGTGTTAGGAGTTCAACAAATCTTTTTTGGAATGGACGCAATTCAATCCATAGCAAGGACTATATTAGAACATTACCAGCATTACATCTGCTTATATGCCTCTCCCTCCATTTCATTTCTCTATGTCTTTCCCCCAGATAACTACTATCCTGAATTGTGTCGTAGTTCTCTTGCATTTTTATATTGTTTTGTTATATAAATATGCAGATGAGCCAATATATTAATGATTTTGGTTTGTAAATTTTCTGCAACTTGCTTTTTTATGCAAGAATTTTTAATGCATGTATATTGATATATGCAGCAGTGGCTTACTCATTTACAAAGTTCTATAATATCCCAATGTTAGGACATTCAAATTTTAAGATAGTATTCTGTTAATAGCTATGAAGTTATTTTCCCAGGTTTTGTTCTTATGAAATATTATACTATGAATGGTCTTGCACTCATCACCTTGTGGAAGAGTTCCTTTTTTTTTTTAATTTTATTATTATTATACTTTAAGTTTTAGGGTACATGTGCACAACGTGCAAGTTTGTTACATATGCATACACGTGCCATGTTGGTGTGCTGCACCCATTACCTCATCATTTAGCATTAGGTATATCTCCTAATGCTATCCCTCCCCCCTCCCCCCACCCCACAACCGTCCCCGGTGTGTGATGTTCCCCTTCCTGTGTCCATGTGTTCTCATTGTTCAATTCCCACCTATGAGTGAGAACATGCGGTGTTTGGTTTTTTCTCCTTGCAATAGTTTGCTGAGAATGATGGTTTCCAGCTTCATCCATGTCCCTACAAAGGACATGAACTCATCCTTTTTTATGGCTGCATAGTATTCCATGGTGTATATGTGCCACATATTCTTAATCCAGTCTATCATTGTTAGACATTTGGGTTGGTTCCAAGTCTTTGCTATTGTGAATAATGCCGCAATAAACATACGTGTGCATGTGTCTTTATAGCAGCATGATTTATAATCTTTTGGGTATATACCCAATAATGGGATGGCTGGGTCAAATGGTATTTCTAGTTCTAGATCACTGAGGAATCACCACACTGACTTCCACAATGGTTGAACTAGTTTACAGTCCCACCAACAGTGTAAAAGTGTTCCTATTTCTCCACATCCTCTCCAGCACCTGTTGTTTCCTGACTTTTTAATGATTGCCATTCTAACTGGTGTGAGATGGTATCTCATTGTGGTTTTGATTTGCATTTCTCTGATGGCCAGTGATGGTGAGCATTTTTTCATGTGTTTTTTGGCTGCATAAATGTCTTCTTTTGAGAAGTGTCTGTTCATACCCTTCGCCCACTTTTTGATGGAGTTGTTTGTTTTTTTCTTGCAAATTTGTTTGAGTTCATTGTAGATTCTGGATATTAGCCCTTTGTCAGATAAGTAGATAGCAAAAATGTTCTCCCATTCTGTAGGTTGCCTGTTCACTCTGATGGTAGTTTCTTTTGCTGTGCAGAAGCTCTTTAGTTTAATTAGATCCCATCTGTCAATTTTGGCTTTTGTTGCCATTGCTTTTGGTGTTTTAGACATGAAGTCTTTGCCCATGCTTATGTCCTGAATGCTATTGCCTAGGTTTTCTTCCAGGGTTTTTATGGTTTTAGGTCTAACATTTAAGACTTTAATCCATCTTGAATTGATTTTCGTATAAGGTGTAAGGAAGGGATCCAGTTTCAGCTTTCTACATATGGCTAGCCAGTTTTCCCAGCACCATTTATTAAATAGGGAATCCTTTCCCCATTGCTTGTTTTTGTCAGGTTTGTCAAAGATCAGATAGTTGTAGATATGTGGCATTATTTCTGAGGGCTCTGTTCTGTCCCATTGGTCTATATCTCTGTTTTGGTACCAGTACCATGCTGTTTTGGTTACTGTAGACTTCCTATCTATGACAAACCCACAGCCAATATCATACTGAATGGACAAAAACTGGAAGCATTCCCTTTGAAAACTGGCACAAGACAGGGATGCCCTCTCTCACCACTCCTATTCAACATAGTGTTGGAAGTTCTGGACAGGGCAATCAGGCAGGAGAAGGAAATAAAGGACATTCAATTAGGAAAAGAGGAAGTCAAATTGTCTCTGTTTGCAGATGACATGATTGTATATCTAGAAAACCCCATCGTCTCAGCCCAAAATCTCCTTAAGCTGATAAGCAACTTCAGCAAAGTCTCAGGATACAAAATCAATGTGCAACAATCACAAGCATTCTTATATACCAATAACAGACAAACAGAGAGGCAAATCATGAGTGAACTCCCATTCACAATTGCTTCAAAGAGAATAAAATACCTAGGAATCCAACTTACAAGGGATGTGAAGGACCTCTTCAAGGAGAACTATGAACCACTGCTCAATGAAATAAAAGAGGATACAAACAAATGGAAGAACATACATGCTCATGGGTAGGAAGAGTCAATATCATGAAAATAGCCATACTGCCCAAGGTAATTTATAGATTCAATGCCATCCCCATGAAGCTACCAATGACTTTCTTCACAGAATTGGAAAAAACTACTTTAAAGTTCACATAGAACCAAAAAACAGCCCGCATTGCCAAGTCAATCCTAAGCCAAAAGAACAAAGCTGGAGGCATCACACTACCTGACTTCAAACTGTACTACAAGGAAGAGTTTCTTTAGCATATATACTTGGAGTGAAATTAGTGAGTCACAGAGTTCAACTTTACAAGATAATGTTAAGCTGTTGTATGGTTCACATTCCCTCAAGCTGTGTATATAAGCTCCCCTTCATTCACATTCATGACAATGCTTGAAATTGTCTAGCTTTTTAATTTTTACCAACCAGATGATTATAAAATATCACACAGTAGGCATAAATTACATTTCTCTGTCCATTCCTGTTTCTTCTTCTATGAAATGTCTGTTTTCTTTTGTCCAATTTTTATTGGATTGTCTTCTTATTGATTCCTTACATGTTCTGGATACTAATCCATTATAAATTATGTATTTCAAACATATTTATCCAAATTACAGCTTGCTTTTTCATTTTCTTAATGCTCTCTTTTTTTACAGTCCTCAATTTTAAAGTAATCACATTTAAATATTTTAAACCCCATCTTTCATGTTACATTTCAGCATTTTTGTGTTGCATTTTAAAAGTCCCTCCAGATACTAGATTATAAGTATATTCTAGTATATATTTTCTAAATATCTTACTATTTCTGTCATTCACGTTTAAATCTTGAGTCCTTAAGATAATGATTTTTAATATCATGTGAAGTAAGAATCTAGATTTTTTTCTCCATATGATAACCAATTTTTGTGGTCCCATTATTAAAGAATTTTTCTATTATGAATTGATTTTTATCCCCAAAAATTTATATGTTGAAGTGCTAATGCTCAGTATCTCAGAATATAACTTTATTTGGACATGCGGTATTTAAAGAGATAATCAAGTTAAAATGAGGTCTCTACAGTGGGCTCTAAAATAATAGGACTAATGTCTTTCTAAGAAAAGGAAATTTACAGACAGATACCCATACAGGAGAACACAGTGCAAACCTGAAGGTAGCCACCTACAAGTCAAAGTAAGGAGTAACAGATCCTTCCCTCATGGCCCTCAGAAAGAATCAAACTTATACCACCTTAATTTCACACTTCCAGCCTCCAGACTGTGAGACAATGAATTCCTGTTGTTTAATCCACCCAATTTTTGGTACTTTGTTATGGCAGCCTTATACACCCTGCCTTCTCCACTAATCGGGAATATGCATCTTTCATATATCAATTTTCCCTATATGCATAGGAAAACTATCATTTTTGACTGCCCACCATATAGTAGAAACTAAAATAGGTGCCTTAAGCATGTTATAGTATTTAATTCTCTAAACAAATGTATGAAGCCCAAGTGGACATCATCTCTCACCTGAAATAGAACAATCTTCTCCTAGTTGTCTCCCATCTTATTTGACTCCAATCCATTGTTCTCATGCAATCCTCTGTTGAGTAGAGTCTCTAAAGCAGGCTGACCAAGCTCACTCATATTTAAGCCCTTCCACTTATATCCAGTTCTGTAACCTTAGGAAATTAAGTTCTACATGCATTGGTTTGCTCATTTTCATAATGTAAAAATAATACTTCCTACCTCATAGACTTGTTATGAGAATTAAATTAGCTAAGTACTCTGAAGAGTACTTGGAGCTCCACAGAGGTAGATGCTATTATATCTTTATAAAATGCAAGCATTATTATGTTGGTTCCCAACTTACAACCTGAAATGTCTTCCCATTACTCATCATTTCACCCCGAGTAAGTTCTTTGGTGCCTCAGTTCATAAGAGGGTAATACATATTTTAAATATTAATTAGGTTTAGGGAAGCTTTTAAACAAACCTTAAATAGAATATTATAGAAAATTAATAGATACTAATGTGACTGTGAATCTTCTGGAAGGAAGAGAATGTTCAGTGGGTCCCAGTGGAGTCTGGTCTCATCAGAAAGTACTATTCAGGAAGCTCTATTGTCATGGTTAGAATAAACTGAATTCTTTAAAGTGGCATTCGGGGCCCTTCCTAATCTATCCAGCTGCTTCATCCTCAGCACTTAACTCTCTTTTATCACTCCTAGAACTCTCAGAGGTAAATGCCTCAGCAACACTGACATTCTCTGCTCCTGAATCTCACCTCTCGGCCTTCATGCACTCAGTCTCCTGTCTTTAACAATCACACACTGCCTGACTCTTCCTCAGCCTTCAGCACCCCACAAGTTTGTGTGCTTTCTGTACCCCACACTAACTGCAAGCCTGTAATCGTCACTGTTTCCAGCACCTTCACATACTATGGTAGGTGCTCAGGAAAGAATGCATGAATGAATAAGTGAACAATGAAGCAGGTATATCACAGATGTGGAAATCCTAGTACAAAGAAGTAACTTAGCTGGTTGGAATGGCTAGCACATATGATAAAACCACATCCATCTGACCACAAAACCCATACTCTTACTGGGTCTTCATACTGCCTCTGGGTTTAACAAATATAATAAAGTGTTGTCCTTTATGCACAAGGTTGTTGCTGCTCACTCTACCGCCAGAAGGACAGATGATTCTATTGTTTTTCATTCAGTGCAGAAGGTTTTGCAATAGCACATTCTTTCACAATATCCCTGACCAACAGTGGCACTTTTTGGTTAACTCTTCATGACAAGGACAAAATAGAAATTTTAGGAGGTAGAAAGAAAGGAAAGGTTAGGAGGAAGCTGACTGGAAAGATCATAATTATTGGCTTCTCACCCTGTTCCTGGCACTGTGAGAGGCTCTTGTAATGCACACATTAATGCCATCAGGTGGTTATATTCTCATTATACAGAAGAGAGATGAGGAAACTGCAGCTAAGAGAGTGTAACTTATTTGCCCAAGATTACACAGCTATGGTGAAAGTGAGATACAGCCCAAACCATGAAGTGCTCAGCTCTTTCTGCTTCATTCATGGAATCAGCAGACAGTACAGACCCTCTTAAACTTCCTATTTCCACATCTCTCATTCAGCCTGGACCCTGTTCCTGACCACTCCCTCCAGAATCCTGGATGCCGAGCACTGTTCACTGTAAATTCTGCAAATTTGCTGGGCTCTTAAAGTGAGTGAGACATTGTGCTAATTGATGATACGGAAATATTGTAGCCCCAGTTTGTGTCCTCAAAGAAACTTAAAATCTGGAGTGACCTGATAGTTCTTGATAACATTTCCTGCTTTTTACTTTACTTTTATTTTATCTTCATCATTTTCCAGACAACCATTTGCTCTTTTTATATATTTTTTTATTATTATACTTTAAGTTCTGGGGTACATGTGCAGAAGGTACAATTTTGTTACATAGGTATACACGTACCATAGTGGTTTGCTTCACCCATCAACCTGTTACCTACATTAGGTATTTCTCCTAATGCTATCCCTCCCCTAGGCCCCCAGCCCCTGACAGGCCCCAATGTGTGATGTTGCCCTGCCTGTGTCCATGTTTGCTCTTTTAGAACTTAATCTTCTGACTTATCTCACTTCAATGTTTGAAATAGAAATCATGGTCCAGCCAACTAAGAAACAAGTTTAATCTACTCAGCTAACTTTTCTTAATGGTCCTGAGCAAGTGGGACATAATACAAATAGTATTCAGCAAGGGTGAAAGTAACAAGCTAAAGTTTGTTGCAAGGAAGGGAATAAATCAGCTGCAGCATCACAGAAATGCCTGAGGGCACTGGAACCCCTAGGGCAGGGTGCTAAAAATGAGACAGTACTGTGGAAGCAGACTTTCCCTCCTTCACTTTTTTGTTCATGCTTGCATATTAAAAGGCATAAAGTTTATGTCTATTGAATACTATGTCACGTGTATTATTTACTTAACTCTCATAAAAACTCCGTGAGAAAAGGCAAAACCATAATCCCCATTTTGCACATGAAGCAAATGAGGCACAGAAAGATTAAGGAGTTAAATCATATAACAGTAGAGTAGGAATTCAGTCCTAGACCTGCTGAGTTCCCAAGCCCCATGACCTAAACCTCTGGCCCACATTGCCTCACTGAAAATGATAAGCAGCCAAAACTCCCCTGCACACTGTATCTGGAAACAGAGGGTTGTCTGTATATCTGCAACTATCATGGCATCTTCTTTTGTGGCTGATTATCGAGAGTCATCTTGAGTCCTTGACTGCATGCAATCAATACTTGCCTGCAATTTTCACATGAATTTCATTTTAGTGAGGTCTCAAAATACCATCATCTACATCCAAAGCAAATCTGGGACCACTGTAAAAGATGATGAGATCTTCCTTAGAAAAGTAAAGAAAATTACCTCTTTAAAAACCATTAAAAATTAGGCTCTTGAACTGTAATTCAAGTAAAGAGAGCCTGAAGGGGAAAATATTGATAGGCTAGCTGTACTTCTAACTTAGCACAAAGAGAAAACAGTTTTCTTTGAGAGATGCAGCCATCACAGCTGTGGAAACAATGGAAACAATAACATCAAAAAAGCTGATCTTGAGAGTAGAGCTGACCCCTTGGGCTTGTAACCAATGCAATCCCACAAGGCATGGAATTTAGACTTCACACCTAGGGTCAATGCTCTGCAGCTGCCATCCTGAAATTTTTAAATTTATTTTATTTTATCTTATCTCATTTTATTTTATTTGACATAGGATCTCAATCTATCACTCAGGCCAGAGTGCAGAGATGTAAACGTGGCTCACTGCAGCTTTGAACTCTCTTGCTCAAGTGATCCTCTGACCTCAGCCCCTCATGTAGCTGGGACTACAGGCAGGTGCCCAGCAAATTTTTTTTTTTTTTTTTTTTGGAGAGATTGGGTTTTATCCTGTTGCCTATGCTGCTCTCTAACTCCTGGGCTCAAGTAATCCACCTGCCTCAGGATCCCAAAGTGCAGGGGTTTGGAATTCTTAATTATTGTGTCTTTGAATTTGTGTTTTGTAAATGAAATCCAGTAGAACAATGGAGCATGTGCCAGGGTCTTGGAACTACCTGCCCAAGCATAGACCTGTCTCTGGAAGGGGCCTCTGTGTAATGGGTTCTCAGCACCCTTACCCATGTCCCAACCCCTGTGTCTTCCCCCATCTTCTTTCACATGTCCTGCCCAGTGATTGCTGCCACCCGTCACCAGGGAAGGGGCCTGGTCTCAAATTTGGATATGCTTGTGATCCAGCACAGACACCTTGTGGCAGCTCAGGATGGGACCTGGTGGCTGTCATTCTCACTCCAAGTGAGAAGTGTCTAGGGAGGGAGGGACAACCTTCTCACTCACCCTCAACCAGGCACTAAGCACATCCTGGCACAGAGGTTTAAAGATATTTAGAGGGCACCCATCTACAGTGTGGTGGTGGCCCAAGAAAATGGAAGGCACCTGACTCAATTTCCACCCAAGCTCTCTGTCTGGGAGCGGGCAACACAAAGATTCCTTGGCTGATGGGAGGAGGAACTCAGTAGCCATTGGGCCCAAGCAAGCACAAATGTACCCCAAATCACAAAGCAGGGCCCTTGGGTGCCTATAAGAGTCTGTACTAGCCCCACAAGTATTCCTATAACCCAAGTGCCCCCTCAGCCAACAGATATCTTGGAGATCCTCTTGTCTTCCTTCCAATCTTCCTGATCTTGCTTGAGTTTGTCTCTTCCAACCAGCTAGAGGCACCCTCCCAGGACAAGCAATGAAATACAAATTGTGTAATTTTGGAGATTCTGCACACAAGTGAAATGTCCTGATGTTTGCATTTAAATTGGCATTGCACAATATAAAGATAAACAATAAAATTCATGCTAACAATTTAACATTTTAACTTTATTTAATAAGTTAATAGCAAATAAAAATCATCATGACTAGTCAAGAGAGAGACCACAAAATAAACAGCTGTGTATTTTCATACTTTAACAGCACTTTTTTTTCTGCTTTTTGCATTTCTCTCATCTTTCACAGCAGTGACTGGGTCTTAGACATCACATATCTCCTATCATAGTGCTTGCAGGGCAACATACAATCAATAAATATTTGGTTAGTGAATGAATAAGCTCCCGTGGCATTTTTCCTTCCCTTATGGCACTAACAGTGTCCTGCCTGCCAAATTCACAAAGAGGCTGTGTCCTTTTTATATTTGCATCTTCCATAAAACTTAGCAAAATTATTTTGTTGGTGTTGATGTATGTTGAATAACTATATGTGTTTCTGCTTTCCCTTGTCTCAGAAACTGTATCTCTCTAGATAATATGAAATGGAAAATAAAAAGTATAGACTGAATAAATTAAAACAGAAACATACTCTCAAATTATCCAGTGGGACAGAAAAAAAGTCATTTTCAGCCCGAATTGTGTCATTCTCCACATATTTCATGTCTAGACATAGCTGAAGCATCAAATCTTATTTTCTAAAAGCCATTGATAACTAACTCTAACATGAATGATATTGTTTCTTCTATTATAGAATTTTTAAAAATATTAAATTAAAAATTAAAAGCACTGTATTGTCACAAATGTTTTAAATGTTCAAAAAAAAATATTAGCTCTCTGAGTCACTTCTCTGACAGTAGAAGGATCTCATCTTCTGAAAATGCCAGTCAGAGCCAATTATCACTAACCAGGGGGAACAAAAGTGTTGTCAGAACATTGTGTCTTTAAAACACATGTGGAAGTTTGATCTTTCATATAAACAAATTTTTATTCTCAACAGGATAAGCATCAGACAGAAATGTCTCCCTTTTCAGAACACCTCACTTGTATATCTAATACCTTCTGCATATCTCTTCCACAGTTGATGGTTAAAATGCAATTGACAGGGGTAAAACTTTGCCTCAAAATAGGTTAATTCTCCTGACATTTCCATCAGCAATTCCCAGGCATCGAGCAGATCGATGCATTAGTCATCACTGACGCCTCCATTTTTCCCCACCCCATCAATATCTCAACATAGCAACTCAGTCATCAATTAGCTGATTAAATTAGACAAGTCACTTGGCCCCCCTTCCCCTGGGTTTCAGATGTCATCCACACACTGGAGAGCAGCAAAGAGAGGAAAGAAAAAGAGAAGACATACATAGGCCTTAAAATGATCTTCAAGATTGTCTGTTAGGGTTCCCCAGAGAAATAGAACCAATAGGATGTGTGTGAGTGGTATACATACATACACACACACACATACACACACACACACAGATTCTCTCCCTCCCTCCCTCTCTAGATAGGTAGATACATGATAGATAGATAGATAGATGATAGATAGATAGATAGATAGATAGATAGATAGATAGATAGAGTACATATACCACTATACAGATCTATTTATATATGTATAGATATATACATATACATATACATATATCTATACATATATAGAGAGATAGATACTTATATTTTATACACACACACACACACACACACACACATAGAGAGAGAGAGAGGAGTTTGTTATAAGTAATTGGCTCCTGCAGTTTTGGAATGTAACAAGTCCAAAATCTGCAAGTGTGACCCAGCAGGCTGAAGAAGAGCCAATGGTGCAATTCCAGTCCAATGGCCAGCAGATAGACACCCAGGTTGTGTTCCAGTTCCAATGGAAAGTCAGTCTTCTGGAGAATTCCCCTTGCTGTGGGATGCTGGCCCTTTTGTTCCATTCAGGCCCCCAGCTGATTGGATAACGCCCACCCACATGATGGAGGGCAACCTGCTTTACCCAAAGTTCACTTATTTATTTATTTATTTATTTATTTATTTATTTATTTATTGAGACAGGGTATCACTCTGTTGCCCAGGCCGAAGTACAGTGGCGCCATCTCAGCTAACTGCAGCTTCTGTCGCCTGGTTTCAAGCAATCCTTCCGTCTCAGCCTCCCAAGTAGCTGGGCCTACAGGTGTGCACCACCATGCCCAGCTAATTTTTGTATTTTTCTGTGGAGACGGGGTTTCACCATATTGGCCACATTGGTCTCAAACTCCTGACCTCAGGTAATCCTCCCACTTTGGCCTCCCAAAGTGCTGGGATTATAGGCATGAGCCACCACACCTGGCCAAGTTCACCAATTTAAATGTTAATCTCATCCAAAAATATTGCTGAAGTTGACACATAAAATTAAGCATTGTATATTCTTTCTACCATATAAATTATTTCATCCTTTGTTCCCAAGTCCAGTTGATTCTAGCTCTACAGAATTTCTTGCATCTATTTACTTCTTTTCAGTTCCACTGGAAAGAATCTTAAGACAAGGCTTTACTTCTCTTTCTTCCAACTTTAAAGAATACTACACACTATTGTAGGATTAGTCTTCCCAAAATATAAATCTAAGCTTAAAATCTTTCAGTAGCTTCCAAGTAATCATCAAGTAAAAATCCAGTCTCTGTAGTCAAATTAGCAAGACCTCCCCAGTCTAGTGCTGTTTTCTACTTTTTCCCCACTTGACATACACTTTGACCCAGTCTCTTCCAAATACACTCCATGCTTCATTTTTTACCTCAGTACCTGTACTCCCATTATTTCCCCTTTCCTAAATGCCCTTCCCTCCACTCTCTTTATCCAAATCCTGCCCCTATTTTAAAGCCCATTCAACCACCGTCTCCTCTATCAACCTTCCCCAAATGTCCCTCTTCCTATTTTGTTCCAAGCTGGAATGCTGTCTATTTCTCTCAACTACTAAAGAAATAATTTTCTATTTTTTAAGTTATCCCTCTTTATGTTGCATCATGGATATTTGTTCTAATCTCACTCTTTCTGCTATCAATTACTTAATGACAGGGACATCAATTAAATGTTTTTCATGAATGCATGCATCTGTTTTAGTGGATATGCAGTAGACATTTTGAACAACCAGGCAAATCTGATAGAATGCTTTGCCCAACCATTTTTAGTGCATTGATGAATTCTAAGCAATACAAAACAGCAGTGGGATGGTACATAAAATTATAAGGAGCCTAGACTTAGCCTAACCATTTTTGTTCTGGATTGAGAATCCCATAAGAGAAGGTGGGAGAGAATGGTTGGTAGTAATAAAACATCTCTGACTTTATATCCTGACTTTCAGCCTTTGCTTGAGATCCTGTAACTTAAATCATTGTTATTAGTCACTGTCCCTGAGATATGTAGCATTTCATCTGAATGCTTTAATTATCAGACAGACAGAATGCCCTATGCACAGCTGAACTGGGAAAAACTACACAAAGCTTTTAGAGTAACAAGAAGAAAATAATTATGGCATATATATACATATATTCCTGTTTACCAACTACTGATCCATTGGCTAACTCAGGCCCAGAATGCATAGGTCCTCTCTGACTCTACCACTGTGATAGTTAATTTTATATGTCAACATGATTTGCCACAGTGCCCAGATAGTTGCTCAAACATTATTCTGAATGTTTCTGTGAAGGATATTTTGGATGAGACTTATGCTTAAATCAGCAGACTTTGAGTAAGCAGATTGCCCTCCACAATGTGGGTGGCCCTCATCCAAGTAGTTGAAGGCCTGAAAAGAACAGAAAACTGACCTCTCCCTAGGAAGAGGAAATTGTGCCAGTAGATGGCCTTTGAACTTGAACTGCAACATCAGTTTTTCCCTGGGACCCCAGCCTCCCAGCTTGCACCACAAATTTTGGAATTTCCAGCCCCACAATAGCATAAGCCAATTCCTTCAAATAAATATATCTCTCCCCTGCCAATATAGATATTGTGTGTGTGTGTGTGTGTGTGTGTGTATGTGTGTGTGTGTGTCCTATTGGTTATGTTTCTCTGGAAACCCCTGACTTATACAGTAGCTTAATCCTATCCCTTGGGCTGCTAAGTGAAATTGGCCCTCCCATACACCGTTCAAGTCATCAGGGCACCAGCTAAATGAAATAGCATTTCAGTCACACAAGGAACTGGAGCAGAGAGTAAGAAACCAAGAGAGAAGCCCATTTGTACAGAGTGGATGGATGTAGTGGGATTAGTAGAAGATTCACCTCACCAAACATGCAGGTGTCTAGGACTCATTCCAGGTACCCTATAAACCAAGCCTGCTCCACTTCCCTTTGGCTCATGGTCTAGAATGCTGATGTACTGCCATCTAATATCAGAACAGACTCAGGAATCTACAAAAACTTAAAATGAAGAGTAGCTGGGGAAGGCAAGGGCAGACACTCCCAGTGCTATGGACACTCCCATAACATTAGCTTTGTCATTTATTTGACAAATATTTATTTGTTCAGCTTGAACAAAGTTCTGAATGCAATGATTCTAGACTGTTTCTAGAGTGAGTTTTCCATCATGTTATATGGCCAAAATTTAAGTGGGCAAGAAACTTATGATAGAATTGGCATGGTAAACATAATCCAAATATAACATGGGGAGAAGAAAGAGAAGTTGAGCTCAGAATCACCACATCTGCAGGTGATTTTAGAATTTAACCACATCTAGGGTGTGGAATGGAAAACATATGGGTAAACCTTGCTGCTGCTGAAAGGCTGAAGGTGCTTGGATATAAAATGAACTGCTGAGCCAGGACTATGCTGGCAGTCATTGTGTTGCTGTGCCTACAACTTGCCAGGACATCTGCTCAAAGCAGTCATTCCAGGCTATTCTGCCATGCAGGCCTGTAGCTGATCCATTCAACTGAAATTTGGTCATTTCTTTATGATACCCCTGACTCACATGCAGAATCTGCCAGTTTCATATGACATTAAATCCAGATAAAGACAGTACCAAGCATGGGTTCTGTGATTCAAAGCTATATGCTAAAAGAATAAAGAAATTTAAGAAGAAACTATTTCAACAAAATTATGAAAGTTTGACTTTAAAATAATCAAAAATTTATAAAATAGCTGAAGGTGATATCAGATGAATTTTAGTTAGCTTTAAATGGATTCTTTAAGTATTTATACTCAGAAGTTTTTGTCTCACACATATAATCAATCTATTGGTTGATTTCGTTCTTCCAAACCATTTAGTGTTCTGAAACTAATATAGGAGAAGTCTCTATGTCTACAATTATCCTCTAGTTTGCCCTGCTAATAATTTTCTTCAGTTGAAAGTTAATTGAATTGAATTGACCAGATGTTCATTATCATCTGGGAAATAACTTCTAGTAAATCTGTAAGATGACTTCCACTTCCAGACTTTACAATGGCCTACATAATCAGCCTGCAGTCACTTATGTAATTTTCCTTCTTGTCTTCCTCTCACTCTAGTCATCTGTTATTTTTTCCTTAAACACACCAGGCCGACTCCTGCTTTAGTGCATTTGTACTGTGGTTCTCTGAGCCTGGAAAGTTTTCCCACAGGTATCTACTTAGCTAACTCCTTTACCAACTTCATGTCTTTGCTCTAGTCTCACCTTCTCAATGAGGTCTACTCTCACCATTGTAGTTACAATGTAAAGTGTCCCCCACATTCTTCTCCAGCACCTTTGCACAGATGAGGGACCTTCACTCACCCTTGCCTGTACTCCCTTTCCTCTTTTTCCATAGTACTTATTACCTTCTAACATACTATGTGATTGATTGATTGTAATTATTATTTACTCTCTGTCTCCTCTAGAATGAAATCTCCGTGAATGTATTAGTGTGTCATGGCTTATATAACAAATTAATTATTTTTTCAATTGAATCTCTTCTGAATGACTAGACTGACATATGACCCTTTCTATTTCCATTTTTTAAACCCAGCTTTATGTTTTGTATATATGCTGTAATATCTGAGAAGGACTTCTTCACATGTTATATATATATATAAGGCATAACTCAGGGATATAGTGGGTTCGGCTCCAGACCACAGCAGTAAAGTGAATATCCCAATAAAGGAAGACACACATTTTTTGGTTTCCCAATGCATATAAAGGTAATGTTTAAACTGGGTGTGGTGGCTCCCATTTGTAATCCCAGCTACTTGAGAGACTGAAGCCAGGAGTTCAAGACCAGCCTGAGTAACATAGCAAGACCCCATCTCTAAAGGAAACAAACAAACAAACTATCCAGGTGTGGTAGTATATGTCTGCAGTCCCAGCTACTTGGGAGGCTTAGGCAGAAGGAACACTTGAGCCCAAGAGTTCCAGGCTACAGTGACCTATGACTGCACCACCAGGCCTTCAGTGTCTTATAATCTTTTTGCTGGTAGAGAGTCTTGCCTTGATGTTGATGGCTGCCAACTCATCAGGGTGGTGGTTGCTGAAGGTAGGAGTACCTATGTCAAGTTCTTGAAATAGGACAACAATGAAGTTTTCCACGTGAACTGACTCTTCACAAAAGATTTCTCTATTGCATGGAATGCCATTTGATAGCATTTTACCCAGAGTAGAAGCTTCAAAATTAGAACCAGTCCTCTCAAACCTTGCTACTGCTTTATCAACTAAGTTTACAGCATCTTCTAAATTCTTTGTTGTCATTTCAAGAATGCTCACAGCATCTTCACCAGGAGTAGATTTCATTTCAAGAAACCTCTTTCTTTGTTCTTCCATAAGCAGCAACTCCTCATTTCTTCAGGTTCTATCATGAGACTGCAGCAATTTGGTCACATCTTCAGGCTCTACTTCTATTTCTAGTTCTCTTGCTATTTTCACCACATTAGCAGTTCGTTCCTTCACCAAAGTTTTGAACCCCTCCAAGTCATCCATGAGGGTTGGAATCAACCTCTTCCAAATTCTTCTTAATGTTAGTATTTTGACCTCCTTCTGTGAATTACAAATCTCCTTAATGGATCAAGGATGGTGAATTCTGGATTATGGGAGGTGCCAAGAGGGCTGACTAGAAACAGCTAGTGTGCACTGCTCTCACAGAGTGGAGATAGAGTGGCAAGTAAATACTAGCTCTTCAAATGGATCATCTAGAAGGGCACATTGGGATTCATCAAGGAAGCAATATGACCCACAGAGAGCAGAGAGGAGTGAGACAGAACAGCTACCCACCCAGGATTGGTGTGGAGCCAAGGGAAACTCTCCACCGCAGGGAAGTGATGAGTGAGCAAGAGTCTCCAGGGACCCAAACTTCTGCCAAGGACCCTTGCAATCCCAGGCACAGGAGATCCTCCTTGACTCCCTGCCCTAGGGACCTCCAGACGGACCTGGAGAGCTGTATGGAGTCTGGGCAGAGCTACTGCTCAGATCCACACACAAATCCAAGGGCTTTAGACTCCTAAACATCCCGGCATCAGGTGGCGTAACTCTATCAACAAAGGAGGTCAGGATCCCTCACATGCCCCCAGAATAGAGACCCCATCCATGGCATCAAGGGACAGATGGACTGCAGGCTTCACCTCTCCTACACCTCATCAGGCAAAGTCCACTGGCCTGGGACCCCAGAATAGCCACCTGAGTCTTGCCTGAGGACTCTGGCCAGTCTCAGTTCTTCATTTCTCTGGAATGGAGCTCCCAGAGGTAATTGGCAGGCCTGCAGCTTTTGCCACTGCTGTGGCCCCCCACACCTTCTGCCTTCAAGCTGAGGAGGGAGCAAAGAGCCCAAGAACTATTGTGGGCTTCCAGCACACCCCAGCTGCCTTACAGAAAAATGGCCAGACTTTTCCATGTGGGTCCCTGTCCCTGCTACTCTTCATTGGGCAGGACCTCTCAATCTGGGCCCGCAGGACAGCCGCCTTGTCCCTCCTGATCACTTTTGTCAGTGAGCTCTGCATTTCTCTGGGGAGGAAATCCCAAAGACAACCCACCGGCTATCTGCCATTGCCACATCAATACCCTTTTGGTGCCTTCAAGCTAGAGAAGGAATGAAGATCCTGATCGTTTTTTTGACATTCTGGCATGCCACATATGGAGAGGAGCCCATTCTGTCTTCCTTGTGAGCTCTCACCCACTGCTCTTCACCAGGCAGGGCCCCCAGCTCAGCCTGCAGCACAGCCACTCCATCCCCAGCTAAACCCCCATTCCCATTGGCAGCAGCTCTGTGTTTTTCTGGAGTGTGGTTCCCAGAGGCAACTGACAGCCCCTCAGCCATTGCCACTGCAGCAGTCCCAGTCTTTGCCACCACCAGGCTGTGGAAGAAACAAAGAGCCTGAGTGCTTTACTCGAACCTCCAGCATGCTGAAACTGTCTGCAAAGAAGAGGCCAGGCTGTCTTCCCTGTGAGCTCCCCTGTGTCCCCTGCTCTTCATCAGGCAGGGCCCCTCAGTTTGGGCCAGCAACACAGCCACCCCACCCCCAGCAGATCATTCCAATTGGCAGTGGTTCTGTGTTTCTTTGGTGTAGAGCCACAAAAGACGAGTGAAAGGCCCCTTGTCATTGCCACTGCCAAGGTCCCTTCCCTGTTGCCTCAAAGATGGTGAGGGAACAAAAGCCTGAGCTCAGCCCAGGGTGGTGGTGCACAGCCCAAGAGTGACAAGATGAGATCTGTGACCAATACTCAAATGAGAGAGAAGCCCACACTCTCAGAGCACTGAGAGGAAGCATGACAGCAAACACGAGGAAATACAGAGGAGCCACATGGCTGAGTAATAGCTTATCTACTGGCCATTGTGTTTAAAGCCAATGCTAATGGCTTTAATTTAATGCTAATGGCTTGATTAAGCTCTTACTCAACCATGTGGCTCCTCTTCTTAAGCCCAACTTCGACCCCAAAAATACTTAGCAAATATGCCCCCTTGTGAAACCAGAGACAAGAATTCAGCTATAAATAAAGACCCCACACAAAGCCTCGGTCCTCTGAAAATATACAGAAACAAAGCCAACTGACTATATTAAAATTACAGCACACTTAAAGGAATATCAGCCCATACAGCTCAGAAATAACCAATGCAAGAACTCTGACAATACTAAAAGCCAGAATGTCCCCTTATCTCCAAATGACTACACTAGCTGCCCAGCAATGATTCTTAACCAGAATGAAATGACTGAAATCAAAGGCATAGAATTCAGAATCTGGATGGCAACAAAGATCATTGAGATTCAGGAGAAAGTTGAAACCCATTCCAAGGAATTCAGTAAAATGACTCAAGACATAAAGATGACATAGCCATTTGAAAAAAGAATCAAACTGAGGTGATAGAGGTTAAAAGCTTACTACAAGAATTTCATAACACAATTGGAAGTATTAACAGCAGAATAGACCCAAGCTGAGGAAAGAAACTCAAAACTCAAAGACCACTTCTTCAAATTAACTCAGTCAGACAGAAATAAAGAAAATTTAAGAAAATGAACAAAACCTCCTGGAAAATATGGGATTGTGTAATGAGATCAAACCTAAGACTCATGGCATCCCTGAAAGAGAGGGAGAGAGAGCAAGCAACTTGGAAAATACATTTGAGGATACTGTCCATGAAAATTTCCCCAACCTTGCTAGACAGGTTGACATTCAAATTAAGGAAACTCAGAGAAGCCCTGTGAGATACTACTCAAGATGACTATCCCCAATACACACAGTAATCAGATTCTCCAAGACCAAAGAGAAAGAAAAATTTATTTAAGGCAGCTAGAGAAAAAGGGCAGGTCACTACAAAGGGAACCACATCAGGTTAACAGCAGACCTTTCAATAGAAACCCTACAAGCCAGAAGAGATTGGGGGCCTATATTTAGCACTCTTAAAGAAAAGATATTCCAACCAAGAATTTCATATCCAGCTAACTCCATAAGATTCACAAGCAAAGAAGAGATGAAATCCTTTTCAGATAAGCAAATGCTAAGGGGATTCATTATTACCAGACCTGACTTTCAGGAGTTCCTTAAGAGAGTGTTAACTATGGAAACAAAAGACCATTGCTAGCCACCATGAAACATTTCAGTACATAAACCACTGATGCTATAAAGTAACTACACAATCAAATCTACATAACAACCAACAACATGATGACAGGATCAAATCAACAAATATCAACATTAACCTTGAATATAAATGGGCTAAACACCCCCACTTAAAAGGCACAGAGTGGCAAGTTGAATAAAGAAACAAAACCCAACAGTATGCTGTCTTTGAAAGACCAATCTCACATGCAAGAACAACCATAAGATCAAAGTAAAGGGATGGAGAAAGATGTATCAATCAAATGGAAAACAAGAAAAAGCAAGGGTTGCTATTCTTATTTTAGACAAAACAGACTTTAAACCAACAACTATCAGAAAAAAAAAAAGAAGAGCATTATATAATGATAAAGAGTTTAATTCAACAAGAAGATGTAACTATCCTAAATATATATGCACCCAACACTGGAGCACCCAGGTTCATCAAACACATTCTTAGAGATTTATGAAGAAACTCAGATAACCACACAATAATAGCAGGAGACTTCAACACCCCATTGATGTATTGGACAGATCATCAAGGCAGAACACCAACAAATAATTTTGGGACCTAAACTCAACACTTGACCAAATGACCCTAACAGACATCTATAGACTAGTTCACCTGACAAAAACAGAATATACATTATTCTTATCTGCACATGGCACATATTCTAAAATTGACCAAAAAATCAGCAATAAAGCAATTCTTAACAAATTAAAAATATATATACCAGCCAGACCACACTCAGACCACAGTGCAATAAAAATAGAAATCAATGCCAAGAAGATCTCTCAAAACCATACAATTAAATGAAAATTAAACAATCTTATCTGAATGACTTTTGGATAAACAATGAAATTAAGGCAGAAATCAATAAATAAATTCTAACAAACACAAAAATAAAACATACCAGAATCTCTGGGACATAGCTAAAGCAGTGCTAAGAGGGAAGTTAATAGCACTAACTGCCCATATCAAAAAGTTAAAAAGATCTCAAATTAACAACCTAACATCATACCTAGAGGAACAAGAAAAACAAGAACAAATCCACCCCAAAGCTCCCAGAAGAAAAGAAAAAAACAAAATGAGAGCTGAACTGAATGAAATGGAGATAAGTAAAAACATACAAAATGTCAACAAATAAGAGTTTTTTGGAAGAATAAATAAGATTAATAGGCCACTAGCTAAATTAATAAAGAAAAAAGAGAGACAATCCAAATAAACACAATCAGAAATGGCAATAGATACATTACCACTGACCCCACAGAAATGGGGGGAAAAAAAACATTTAAAGACTGTTATGAAGACCTCTATCCACAAAAAAAAAAAAAAAAAAAAAATTGAAATCCTCAACAGACCAATAATAAGCTCTGAAATTGTATCAGTAATAACAAATCTACCAACCAGTAAAAGCCCTAGACCAGATGGATTTACAACCAAATTCTACCACACATATAAAGAAGAGCTGGTATCACTCCTACTGAAACTATTCTGAAAATCAAGGAGAAGGGACTCCTCCCTAATTCATTCTATGAGGCCAACATCATCTTAATACCAAAACCTGGGAGAGACACAATCAAAAAAGAAAGCTTCAGGCCAGTATCCTTGATGAACATAGATGCAAAAATCCTCAACAAAATAATGACCAACCAAATCCAGCAGCACATCCAAAAGCCAATCCAGCACAATCAGGCAGGCTTTATCCCTGGAATGCAAGTCTGGTTCAACACATGCAAATCAATAAACATGATTCAGCATATAGACAGAACTAAAGACAAAAACCACACAATCGTCTCAATAGATGCAGAAAAGGTTTTTGATAAAATTCAACATCCCATCATGTTACAACCCCTCTATAAACTGGCATCAAAGGAACATACCTTAAAATAATAAAAGCCATCTATGACAAATCCGCAGTCAACATCATACTGAATGGGGAAAAGCTTGAAGCATTCTGCTTGAGAACTGGAGCAAGATAAGGATGCCCACTCTTACCACTCCTATTTAACCTAGTACTGGAAGTCCTAGCCAGAGCAATCAGGCAAGAGAAAGAAATAAAAGGCATCATCCAAAAAGCAAGAGAGTAAGCTGAAATATCTCTCTTTGCAGGCAATATGATTCTATACCTAAAAATCCCCGTAGTCTCTACCCAAAGGCTCCTAGGCCTGATAAACAACTACAGCAAGGTTCAGGATACAAAATTAATGTACAAAAACAAGTAGTATTTCTTTACACCAAAAACATCCAAGTCGAGAGCCAAATCAAGAGCACAAGCTTATTCACAATAGCTATAAAAAGAACAAAATACCTAAAAATACAACCAAGGAGGTGAAAGATGTCTACAATGAGAATTACAAAACACTGCTCAAAGAAATCAGAGATGACATAAACAAATGGAAAAACATTCTATGTTAATAGACAGGGAGAATCAATATTGTTACAATAGCCATACTACCCAAAGCAATTTACAGATTCAATGCTATTTCTATCAAACTACCAATGACATTCTTCACAGAATTAGGAAAAAATTATTCTAAAACTCCTATGGAGCCAAAAAAGTGCCTGAATAGCCAAGCAATCCTAACCAAAAAGAACAAAGCTGGAGACATCACATTACACAACTTCAAACTATACCACAAAGCTACAGTATGGTACTGGTACCAAAACAGACACATAGACTAATGGAACAGGTTAGAGAACCCAGAAATAAAGCCATACACCTACAATCATCTGATCTTTGACAAAGCTGGTAATAACAAGCAATGGGGAAAGGACCCTCTATTCAATAAACCATGCTGCAATAACTAGCCAGCCATATGCAGAAGATTGACGCTGGACCTGTTCATTTCACCATATACAAAAAAATCAACTCAACATCTATTAAATATTTAAATGTAAACATAAAACTATAAAAACCCTAGAAGAAAACTATGAAATACCATTCTGGATATTGGTCCTAGCAAAGACTTTACGACAAAGACTCCAAAAGCAATTGCCACAAAAACAAAAATTGAAGTGTGGGACCCAATTAAACAAACAACTTTTGCATACTGAAAGAAACTATCAGCAGAATAAACAGACAACCTACAGAATGGGAGAAAATGTTTGAAAACTATGCATCTGACAAAGGTCTAATATCCAGAATCTATAAGGAACTTAAGCAAATCAACAAGCATAAAACAACCCCATTTAAAAATTGGTAAAGGACATGAACAGATAGTTCTCAAAAGAAAACATACACATAGCCAACAAGCATATGAAAAAATGCTCAATATCATTTATCATTAAGAGAAATGTAAATCAAAACCACAATAAGATACCATCTCACACCACTCAGAATGGCTACTACTAAAAAGTCAAAAATAACAGAGGTTGATAAGGTTGCAGAGAAAAGGGAATGATTATACACTGCTGGTTGGAATATAAATAAGTTCAGCCAGTGTGGAAAGCAGTCTGGAGATTCTCAAAGAAAATAAAACAGAACTACCATTCGACCCAGCAATCCTGTTACTGGGTGTATGTCAAAGGAATATAAATCATTCTACCATAAAGACACAGATGTGTATGTTCATAGCAGCGTTATCACAATAGCAAAGGCTTGGAATCAATCTAGGTGCCCATGAACAATGGATTGGATAAAGAAAATGTGGTGCATGTACACCATGGAATATTATACAGACATAAAAGAATAATAAGATCATGTCCTTTGCAGCAACATGGATGGATCTGGAGGCTATTATTGTAAGTGAATTAATGCAGGGACAGAAAACCAATACCACATGTTCAAACTTATAAGTAGAAACTAAACATTGAGTACACATGAAAACAAAGAAGGGAACAATAGACACCAGGGCCTACTTGAGGGTGAAAGGTGGGGGGAGGGTGAGGATTGAAAAACTACCTATCGAGTATTAGGTATTATGCTGATTATCTGGGTAACAAAATTATCTGTACAACAAACCTCCACAACACACAATTTGCACATGCAACAAACCTGCATACTTACCCCATATAAAATGAAAGTTGGAAAGAAAAATGAATAAATAAAATACAAAGAATGGTGAATCTTTTCCAAAAGGATTTCATTTGGCTTTGCCCAAACACATCAGAGGAATCACTGTTGATGTCTGCTATAGCCTTACAAAATGTATTTTTTAAATAATAAGACTTAAAAGTAGAAATTGTCTCTTGATCCATTGGCTGCAGAATGTATGTTGTGATAGCAAGCATGAAAACAGTATTCATCTCCTTGTATATATCTCCATTGGAGCTCTTGACTTACTGGGTGCATTGTCAATGGGCAGCAATATTCTGAAAGGAATCTTTTTTTCTTGGCAGTAGATCTCAACCATGGACTTAAAATACTCAGTACACCACACTGTAAACAAATATGCTGTCATCCAGGCTTTGTTGTTTACAGAGCACAGAAAAAGTAGATTTTGCATAATTCTTAAGGGACCTAGGATTTTCAGAATGGTAAATGAGCACTGGGCTTCAACTTAAAGTCACCAGCTGCACTAGCCCCTAACAATATAGTCAACCTGTATTTTGAAGCTTTGAAACCAGGCATTGACTTCTCCTGTCCAGCTATGAAAGTCCCAGATGGCATCTTCTTCCAATAGAAGGCTGTTTGTCTACATTGAAAATCTATTGTTTAGTGTAGCCACTTCTATCAATGATCTTAGCTAGATCTTCTGGGTAACTTGCTGCAGCTTCTCCATCAGCACTTACTGATTCACCTTGCACTTCTGTGTTATGGAGACAGCTTCTTTCCATAAACCTCATGAACCAACCTCTGCTAACTTCCAACTTTTCTTCTGCAGCTTCCTCACCTCTCTCAACCTTCATAGAATTGAGGAGAGTTAGGGCCTTGCTCTGGGTTAAGCTGTGGCTTATGGGAATGTTGTGGCTGGTTTGATCTATCCAGACCACTAAAACTTTCTCCATGTCAGCAATAAGGCTCTTTTGCTTTCTTATCATTTGTGTGTTCACTGAAGTAGCACTTTTATTTTCTTCAAAAACTTTTCCTTTGCATTTACAAGTTGGCTAACAGTTTGGCACAAGAGGCCTAACTTCTAGACTAGCTCAGCTTTCAACATATCTTCTTCACCAAGCTTAATCAGCTCTAGCTTTTGATTTAAAGTGAGAGACTAATAACTCTTCACCTAAACAGTTAGAAGCCATCATAGGGTTATTAATTGGTCTAATTTTAGTGGTCTAAAATTAGACACAACTAATTTTAGGGCACTGTTTGTGGTGCCACAGAACATTTACAATAATAACATCAAAGATCATTGATCAGAGATCAGCATAAGATATGATAATAATGAGAAAGTTTGAAATATTGTGAGAATTACCAAAATGTGATACAGAGTCATGAATTGAGCAGTGCTATTGACAAAAATGATGGCAATAGGCTTTTTTGACACAGGGTTGTCACAGACATTCAATTTTTTAAATATGTGATATTGGCAAAGTGCAGTAACATAAAACACAATAAAATGAGATATGCCTGAATTTATAGTTCTTAATTCAGAATGTTTAACTAGCCAGCAAACAGTTATTGAATGACATGTTAGACTTAGCACACTCTTAAAGATGTTTATTCCAGATAATAATTCACAATATTGACTCTGAAAAAATATATATTTTATCACTTGATTTTTGGGGACTCAACGACTTGTGGAAACAACTAGAAGCATAGGTCACTTATAATTAATAATTATCATATGTTTAATCCACCCTGTTGTACAATTGATGAAGCTGTGAACATGTGCTTTAAATGCTTATTCACCCATTCATCATCTTCCACAAAGGATCTGACTGTGTGACTTGAAGGAGACATTAAAACAAATGATAAAATGAAAATTCAAGGATAGAATTAAAAATCAAGCCTGGGCAAAATACAAATAAGAGAGTAAGATACCAAGACTAAGAAAGATTAAACATGCAATTCATCAACATTACTACAATTAAGCCTCATATTTGGATCTAAGCTTCTTAGTAGACATTGTAAAAAAGGGAAAAATTGTCATATTGTTGTTATAGGCAAACGAAGGAGTGGTAATGTAAGTTATTTGAATGGAAAAACCATTCCTAGGATACGGGGAGACATACCATAATGTTAATATGTAGAGCATGATATAACATGTAATATATAATGGTGATTAAGAATGCTGGAGTCATAAAAGATCTGGATCCGATAACTAATCCCACTATTTAACTTCTGTAAGCCTCAAATTTCTCATGTTAACAAGGATTTTAAAAATACCTACTTAGTATTATTATAGAGAATAAATTATGTGATGCATTCTAAGCAATTGAACATGGGAAGCAATACCTACCTCAAATGATTGCTGTACAGGGCAAGTGATGCAAGTGGTGCAAATTAATAAATGCATCATTGGAGGGGACAAGTAGGGGATTGAGAGATAGCCAATAACTGTCTGTGGCTGAGAGAGCTGTGGCTGATGGGTGCATTTGAATTTATGGTGAGAAGAGTTCCAATACTGCTCTGCTGCAACATACACTTGACATTCAAAACAATTGTTTTACGTCGTTCTCTCTCAAGCAATAGTGAAAAGAATTCATTACACTTAATGAATTAAAATAAACTAAAATTAATTAAATATGATGATTCTGTTGAAGTAGCTCATTTGAACTGCCTCATTAGGCAGAGACATTGTCTTATTCTCCACACTAACTTGGTCGTGAAGCACAGCCTTGATCATCAGAACAGCAAGCCACCTCTGCTTTACACTCTGTCTTGATCTCATGCCTTGTAATAAACAAAATGACAATGACTAGATCCCACTAAATGAAAGCAAAGTCTTTATTTCTCCTAATCATTCATTAGATATTTAATAATGGTTCTCAAGGAATATTGTATACTTTGACAACTCTTAAGATTCCCTGTTTTCATCAGTAAAGTAAACTTTACTTTGTCATCAGCATGCTTGGACTTTCAGAAGTAATCAACATTTTTTAGCACTTACTACTAAAGGCCCACACACTGTTAAGTACTTCACACACATTAACTCACAAACACATTTTATCCTCATGACAGAACTATGAGGCAGATACTATTACCCCAATATTGCAGATGAGGAAACTGAATTGCAAAGAAGTAAATTGTCCAAGTTCTCAAAGTTAGTAAGTGGTAGGTTGAGAGAAAATTCAAGCAGTAATGATCTGGAGCCCACATTCTTAATCAAATTCTGCTGGCTGACTTCACAGCAAAGATATCAGAGGAAACTGGGATGTATTATTACTGCCATTTCGCTCTAACAAAACTGTAGTGATCAGATAAGAAAATACTTATATAAGTACAGAAGTTACCTCAGTGAAGAATTTGTGCATTTTTTATCTCCAGAAATGTTAACTCATCTTTCTCTGTGCTCATCCCAAATCTTCAATCCTTTGTACTTAGACCAAATATTTATAGAACACCCATAGACGTTGTGCTAGACACAGACTGAATTCTTGTTCTCTCATAATAGGAATCCATGAGTTGGGACATTAATGACCCTCACCTGGATCTTGACCTCACACACAGTAGCCAAACTCTCATACCTCATAAAACCAGTGTGGTATCAAAGTTAAAGTAATTAAATAATCTAGCAAAATTTAGAGTACAATTATTGCTTACTGTTACACATTTTATGATGTGTCACTTACGTACTCATAACATTTTCTCACTTTATAATTTTGCATATTTTATACATAAGTTATTTTATAATATGCCTATTATATTTTTATATGTTTTATATATTCATGACATTTCTTACATCACAATTTCATTAAACACTTTTATAACTTTGTCTCATTTCTAAGTCACCCTGTTTCCATAAAAAATACATAATACAGAAATAACATTTCATAATTTTACAAACTAAAAAATATATATACCAAGATAGCTCCTATTGCAATTCTCTTCTTCCTGGTTTATGGAAGTCACCTGAACAACTTAGTTACTTATAATGTCACCTGGGATGGAAAAAACAAACAGGCAGAAACAATCCATTGATCTCCCTTCCACTCAAATCCCTATACTGCCCACTGGGGCCAATAAGCAAAGTACCTGTTTATGAAGTTGTATTACACACTAGGTAAGAGCACAGGCCCTGGCACCAACATTCCCAGTTTAACTCCAGATGTGCCACAAATTCATTGTGACTTTAAGCAAATTTCTTAATCTCTCTGTGCCTTGATTTCCTTGACTACAAATTGGGGGATAATAAAGTACTACCTCTAGCACTGATATTTCCTGGCATGCACCAGCACCAGAGCTCTAGTTCTTAAAATATGGAAATACTTTCATGCCAGCAGATAAATATTATAGCTGCCTACTCAAGCTCCCCAGTTCCCATACACACACAACCTCCACCCAGGCCCCTCCCCCAGGGTCACCTCAGTGCCCCGCATTGATGCAATTAAAATAAGGTACAGCAGCAGAAGAGGAATGAGTCCTCAATAGAAGTGACACTTTTCTTCTTATTTTTAGTGGAAAAAACAGCAGCATGTTCTTATGTCAAGATAATGCCACAAAGGCTGGGAAAAATTACAGTAGAGTAGAACAGTAGCAAATCACTGGTGCAATTCCTTGAGTAGGCAGATGGGAGGGATACCTAATGCAAGGAAGGTAGATTCACCTTTGACAGGAGGATGGACAGTTCATCTCTGGTAAAAGGAGCAAAAAGAACAGATGCAGTTAGTAGGAAGATGTGGTGGTGGGAGTTTGTGAAATTTTCTTCTAATTTATTCTATTTCCTAGATCATATGAAAAAGTCATCAAAAGAGTAGAGAAATGTGTGCTGGACCCCTATTGACTCCAACAGGGATGGCACCATGTCTGAGAGGCTGAAGAAAAGACCTGGGGACAGTGAACAAGACATAGGGTTTATCGGGGGGAGCTTATACACAGGAACGTTCCAGTGGTGACAGGCTGCACAGAAGAACCACTGCTGCTGGTGGTGGTGTTAATTTAATGCAAGTCCGTAGGCATGAAAACCAGGACAGCCAATGATATAAATCCAAATATAAGGGCAAGAGAAGACAAGAAGAGATGTCCTAGCTCGAACAGTGAGGCAGGGAAAATGGGGGCCAATTCCTCCTTCTTCTACCTTTTGTTGTATTCAGGCCCTCAATGGATTGAATAACACTGATCACACTGGGGAGGGCAATCACTTTATTGCATCAAATTCAAATGCTAATCTCACCCAGAAACAACTTCACAGACACACTCAGAAACAATGTTTAATCTAGATACGCCATGGCCCACTCAAGTTGATACATAAAATTAACCGATAGATAGATAGATAGATAGATAGATAGATAGATAGATAATTAGTCCATTTTCACACGCTGATAAAGACATACCCAAGTACCCAAGACTGGGTAATTTATTTTAAAAGAGAAGTTTAATAGACTCACAGTTCCACGTGGCTGGGGAGGCCTCACAATCATGGTGGAAGGTGAAAGGCACATCTTACATGCCGGCAGACAAGAGATAATGAAAATCAAGCTAAAGGGGTTTCCCCTTATAAAACCATCGGATCTCGTGAGACTTATTCACTACCATGAGAACAGTACAGGGGAAACCGCCCCCATGATTCAATTGTCTCCCACCAGGTCCCTCCCACAACAAGTGGGAATTATGGGAACTACAATGCAATATGAGATTTGGGTGAGGACACAGGCAAACCATATCGGATGGATGGGTAGATAGATAGATAGATAGATAGATAGATAGATAGATAGACAGACAGACAGACAGACAGATAGATAGATAGATAGATAGATAGATGATAGATAATAGAAAGTACCTCAAAAAATGGTTTAAATTGTTAAAAGGTAGGGAGACACAAATGGGCACATGTCTTTAGAGTTTAAAGGAAACAGGGACGAGAGACATAAATTTAGAAATCGTTAACGTTTGGGCTATATGGAACTAGATGAGCTAACCTACAGAGGAAAGGTGGGGAATGAAGAAAAAGCAGCCTGGTCCTGCCACCAGTCTGTGGTATTTTGTTATGGCAACTTCAGCAAACTGATACAGAACTAATGCATAATTCATTCTATAATATAGATTCAGTTCTTTACAACTAATAATTTTGTCCTTGTAATGTCCAAAGTTAAATTTTTTAAATGTAGGAAAATAACCTTGTGTACTAGAAATGGTCTTCTTAGGAAACCAACAAAACCCAAGACATATGTTAAAAATAGTTTTGATGGCATCCAAATTAAGGGTTTCGGTTCAACAAAGGAGCATACACAAAGTTCTCTCAACAAAGAATATCAAATTTAATAGATAATGGAAAGACTAAGAGACGATGTTTGCAATGTCTAAAATTAATAAGGGACTAATATTTAAAATATATTTAAAGAATACCTGCTAATCAACAAAAGTAAACAGAAAAAAAATCAAAAGAAAAAATAGGCAAAGAATATGCTAGGCAAATTATAGAAAAAGAACCCTAAATAGCATTTAAATATGAGGTAGATTGAATGCTATTGGTGGCTATGTAAAAATGTGCAGCCATTCTGGAAAGCATGCTTTATTTACCAGGAAATTAAGTATGTATATGATTTTCCCTTTGATGCAACAATATTATTCCCAATATATTTGCCAGAAAAATACTTAAACTGGCCTATATAGGAACATGTATGAGAATATAAACTATGAAGCTGTTTGTGTTATAGGGAACTGATGGCAACTTTGCTGCCCATCATTAGGAGATTTGATAATATGATGTGGCAGTGGTTATATCATATAGATAGAGTAATAGATGTATGTAGACAAATGTGGATAAATCTTAACAGCGTAGTTGAGTTTTAAAAAAGTAAGATATAGAACAAGATTTATAGCCCACTATCATTACATAAGTTAAAAACACAGAAGTATATTTTATACAAACTTATCTGTATTTAAGGACAATTAGCAAATGCATTACATGATTCCTATAATGCGGTAAGGAGAAAAATGAGAAAAGTAATCTGGATGATTGGAAGAAATTAAAAGTATAAAATGAAATAAAATAAAAATATGGACTTTGACCTATTACAAAGATAAGATATGAAATGAAGTATATTAACTCAACTTTCTACACCTGAAATGGGTCCCCAGAAGCTCTTGTACAGAATCATGCCCATATATTCCATCCATTAAGATGTGATCATCAGTAACCAGTATAATTCCAAACTAATAGTGAGATAGTGCTTAGAACTTTTCTGCCATCAGGTAACTCAAAAGAATCATAAAAGACCCAAGGATATCTGAACATAACTCTCTCAGTCTAATTTTTTTAAATTACTGACAAAAAGTATTGTACAGGAAGTATGTAATCCACTAAAGATGTTGTTAAAACCTCTGAATCAGAGTGAGATTGTCTACCAGTCAGCATTTTGGATACCAGATCTATTTGGGATAGATTTGGGAAAATCTATACCAAGAGCTATAGATTTTCAATGAAATCAGAGCAGAATACTGTCAGTAAATTCTGCTCCCTTAATTGTACACTGAACACTGTGTAGGAAACAATCAATTTTAAAATGAAATTTACAAAATTTTAAAATGAAAAATACAAAAAAGCCAGCATGAACTTTAAGGACTGACAGGAAGAGTGCTATGATGAGTAATGATTATTGCTACCATCTTGTGCCCAAATGTGCAAGACACAATGTTTGCTGCATGCAATAACTCATCTAAGCCTCACAATAATCTTATAAAAGAGGTACTATCATTTTCCCCATTTCACAAAAGAAACTGAGGCTCAGTAACTTTCTTATGGTTATTTCTCACAGCTCTGGAGGCTGCAAAATCCAAGATCAAGGCACTGGCAGGTTCAGTGTCTGGTGAGGATCCAGTCTTTCTGCTTCCAAGATGGCCCTTTGTTGTTACATTCTCCATGGGGAAACAAACACTGTGCCCTCATATGGTGGAAGGAACAAAGGAGAAAAAAGGCAACTCCGTCACATGTCTTTTATAAAATCATTAATCCTATTCATGAGGGCTCAGTTCTTATAACTTAATCACATCATAAAAGCCCCACTTCTTTCTATCATCATATCGATGATTAAGTGTCAGCATATGAATTTTAGGGTACATATATTAAGACCATAGCATAGTTTGAACTGTGAAGTTCAAACAAGGACCTTATAGGAAGTCTCATGCTAGCACAACTGACATAGAAAGATACCAAGGTATAAGCCAAATAAAAATATAATAAGGTAATGGTATTTGCAGATTACCACCCCAAACACATCTATCTAGCTTCTTAAGCAATTCCTTAACATCACATGTGAGTTGTCAATGTCAAATTATCTTCCATGACAAATTATTAAAATAATTAATATTACATATACTCTGACATTTTTTAAAAAAGAATCATCTATGAATTTCACAACTACCAGTGAAGTGTGTTTTGTTATTTTACAGAGAAGGAACTTAAAGATAACTTCAGTTAAGAAATGTGTGCATTAACACAAAACCATAGGTTATGTCAGAGCTTCCCGAATGCTGTGCCATGGCATGCTGGCATGCCATGAAGCTGTGGCAAAATATTGATCCCTATTCTTCAGCTGGAAGAGGTCTACAGCAGACAGAATAGTGGGCTAGTTGCTTCTGGCCTCAAGCAAGCTGGTCCGTTTACCCCAGTCTGAACACTACAATTTTTTGCTTGTGCTGTATTATGAGAAAGGTTGGAAAGCAAGTCATAGAATTGGGTCTCAAGTCTAGGTCTTCACACCCTGGTTTTTTATTTTCTTTCCATTATACTATGCACCTTCTGAAATTTAGCTTTCTCCCAAGCTGGAGGTAGTTTTCATCATAACATCTCTCTAATAGTTATACTCTATTTCTTGAATTGAATAGTGATTACTTTGTGATAACTTATCAAGTTAGGATTTGTGTGTTCTTCACTATGCATATTTCAAATTTTAAAGTTTATTAAAACTCAATTTTCTGGCTGCTGTGTGAAAAACTGGATTGGCAGGAGCAAAATCGAAATCAGAGAGACTAATTAGAAGATATGTTCACTTGATTATAGATCATTTTCTAATTCTAAAGATGGAAAAAGAGAAAATTTATTTCTGTAGTTATAGGAGACTTTACACAGATAGTGCAGACTCCCAAGAGAGGGGTCAACAAAGAGCCAGCCTTAGTTCTTCCTCACTTCTCCCTAGAACTAGTGAGAAGGAAAGGAGAGAGGCGGGAGCAGGGCCTGGGATAGCCCATATATTTGACAAAGAAGGAAGATGGCCACCATTCTGTGAGCCTAGCGTTTTCCAAATAGTCTGGTCATGTGGTCAGGGGAGGAATAACAACTGCTCCAGAGTCTTTGCAGGTGCAACAGAAGCAGCATGGTCAAAACGAATGTCTTGTTGGCTCTAACTGCCCTGGAGACACTGCCAAAGAAACCTTGTTTTATGGGCCTAACTGGGTGTCATGCTTTGTCCTATGGAGAGAAGCCAGGCATTTGGTGTCTGGCCTGCATAAGTACAACTAATCCACAAATTCTTTAAAAATATGTTATTACATTCCAATAACATATTTAGATTGTAAGCATAACATTTGCACCTAAATTAAAGGAATGTAGGTTACATTATTAGTTTTCATTCTAAGGTCTATAGGTTTCATTTAATGTAAGTAATAAGAAGGGGAAAGTGTCATTAAAATCCAGCATTTGGATGAGATGCAGGCCTCAGAATATATCTACTGATGTTGGAGACTATAGAAATCACAGGAGAGATAATAGTCTAAAGTGACAGCCATGTCAATAATGAAGAATGGCTAGATATCAAAGGAGTTTTGGAGGTACTAATGACAGAACTGTATGAGAGGTAAAGAAAAAGGAAAAAGAAGTGTAATTCCCATATTTGTAGATTTCATAACTGGGCAGGAAGTGATACCATTTATTAGGATAGGGAAGATACGGCCAGACCTGGGTACAAGTATATCAAGGGTTCTGTTTTGGAATTTATAAATTCGAGAAGCCTATGAGGAGACACTCAAATGGAAATACCAGGTAAGCAGCTAGATATTTGAATCTGAAAGTCAAGTGAGAGACTTGATATGGAGACATACACTTCAAGATTACTGACATGCAGACAGTAATCAAAGACATAGGAAAAAGTGAGATAACCCTGGGAGAGGTGACGATAAGAGAGGAAGGCCATTAAGACATTTAGCACAATAGAAACAAAGAGAAATCTACATAAATACAATATGAAGGTTATTAGTGAAATTAACAAGAGTAGCTTCAATGGGGATAGAAGCCAGATTAGAACTGGTTTAAGAGTAAATGAAATTATTGTGTTAATCATAATTTTTTTAAAAAAAAGAATGAATGAAGGTTAAGAAGGGGAAATGACAGTGTAAAAATGTCTTTCAAGAAGTGTTGTTTCACATGCATTAACCCATTTTATTTTCTCACCAACCTTATTAAATAGATACTCTTATTATCCCCATTTTACAAATAAAGAAACTCAGGCCTAGAGACAAGTAACCTTCCAAAGATCTTGCAGCTATTAAGTGCCAGAGTTGGGATTTAAACTAACATTACTCTAACTCTTAAGTCCATGCTCTTAACTGCTGTTACTGTTGGATATGGCAGACTATATAGCACAAGTACAGATCTTGAAACTCACTGACTCACTTGTTCAATGTACAAGAGTTAACTCAGACAACAAATTCAGAGGTGTTTATATAAAACAGAAGCAATTTTAAATACCTAAAATTGGATTTGGTGTTTGCTATGGTTTGGATGTTTGTACCCTCCAAACTTCATGTTGAAATTTGATCCTCAATGTCAGAGATAGACTCTAGTGGGAGATGTTTCGGTCATGGAGGCAGATTCCTCATGAATCTATTAATGCCCTCCCTTGAGGGTGAGTGAATTCTTTATTAGTTCCTGAAACAACTAGTTGCTTTTTTGTTTGTTTGCTTGTTTTGTTTTGTTATTTTTTAGAGATGGGGTTTCACCATGTTGGCCAAGCTGGTCTTGAACTCCTGACCTCAAGTGATCCACTCACCTGGGCCTCCCAAAGTGCTGGGATTACAGGCATGAGCCAGCACACCCAGCCCCAACTAGTTGTTAAAAAGAGCCTGGTACCTCGCCCTCTCTATCTTGGTTCCTTTCTCACCAAGTGATCTCTGCACATCCCAGCTCCCCTTCACCTTCTGCCGTGAGTGGAAGCAGCCTGAGATCCTCACCAGATGCATGAACACAATTTTGAGCTTTCCAGTCATCAGAATCATGATCCAAATAAATCTTTTTCCCTTCATAAATTACTTAGCCTCCAGTATTCCTTTATATCAACACAAAATGGACTAATACATAAAAACATGTTCATCTACAACAGAGATAATTCATGTTGCTTCAAAACGCTGATTTGGTGTTCAAAAGCAGGTACTTACAATTGGAGACTGAAATGTTTATTAATCCATCAAAAATGCACTCATCATTTCCTATTCACTGAACCCAGTGATAAGGTAACACTAAACCCAGGATAAGACTTGTCTTTATCCTCAATGAACTAAGCCCATTTGTCTACTATATTGATCAAATGATAAACCAAACCATTAATGCTTAACACAATATAAATAGTAATTGCTACTATTTCTATGTGGAACAGTGGGAAAAGATATTTGAAAGCTATTAAAAATCATTTTAAATATTCATATCTGCTTAATTTTCCAGGCATTTTAAAGCAGTGAAATGTTAGTATTACAACACTTGCTTATGCATTTTTCTCTTTGTTCATCTGATTACTTCAAAATCCTATATTTATCAGGTTATATACATAAACCTTACAGAGCATGTTGTTATAGAATATTCTGTACTAATACATTGTTCAAAATGCAATGATTCTTATGTCTTAATATTTCAATTTGGACTTCAAGAGGTGTACAATTGAGTGATTTATCTCCATTCCTGTGTTCTTCAGAAAAACTTCCTTAAGCATTAGGCTGTTCCAATGATTTTACAGTATAATATGTCCTTTCTTCTACATCAATCAACATCGTAAAATTTCTTTATTAAATAAATCTGTTAATTTGTGTACTCTTACTTGCATTGCTCTAATGTTTTTCCAAACCTTTTAATTTCATCACAGAATTTTTCCATGAGTCAGCTTTAGCCAAATTCCTAAGATTCATGCTTGGAATTTATATTGTACTGCTTCCCAAAACCTCCATGAATGATTTACTACTAGGCTAAAAACTAGAAAATCATCTAGGAATGTATATATACCTATAAGTATTTTATATAATATATACAATGTGTATATGTCTGTGCATATGTGTGTGTATGTATATTCAACTTGACTGACAATTAGAAACATATATTTCAATATATGGTAACATATTAAATGTATTAACAATATATATATAATTTCACTAACAGTTGTGCTGTTCTACCTCAATTTAGAATTTTTATTTTTATCGATTCAATATTTTGAGTTATTTTCTAACATTTATTATTTACAAATAGGTGTCAAGAGAACCTGGTGTCTCTACATAAGCAGAATGTTCTTTGAGCAAGCAGTCAGACCTTAGCGTCAACCTTGACTGGGGTATGCTGTCAAACTTCAACAATCAGTTGAGCAGCAGCTGAGTTTCTGCTGTTGCTGAACAATTCACCCGCACCAAAGATATCTAACATGGTTCCACTGTCATGCAAACTCTTTGCTGGTAAGGGACCATAACCACACCTCCTAATGAAGACTATGCCCATGAATTTATACTCACTAAGTAAAGGATAATCCTGGGACTCTATTGAGAGTTGACAAGGATCTCAGTCATCTTTACATCCTCAGTTCCTGGCACACATCCAGTCACACAAATGTTTGTGGAATGGATGAAGATAATAAAGAAGACAGTGTTAACACTGTCTTTAATATGCCATTATAATTCTTACCTCTTTTTCATGGATGTAAGAATTTGAAAATTTTTCAGTTTCCTTAATTCTTCTCACTCCCAAATCCCCTTTATCTAAGCCATTTGTAAATGTAGTTGGTCCTACTTCCAATCTGAATCATGAACAATCCATTCTTCTCCTCTTCTTTGTCCCAAAACATAGCCCAAGTTGCACCATAATTCTCACCTGGAGTACTACAATAGCCTCCTTACTAGTCTCTCTGCATCCACTTTTGTCCACATCCAATGTTCCACACCACATCTAGAAGAATTTTTTAAAATATGTCTTATTAATTTCGCTCACTTGCTTAATATGCGTCATTGACCACCCAATGTTCTTCAAATGAAATTCAACATCTTTCCGTGATCTCCTAACTTCTGCATGACCTAGGCCTTGAATATACCATAATATTAAAAATGAGAATAAAACGAGTAGACCATGTCTCAGCTACCAGAAAATAGTAGAGTTTTGAGAAAAATAACCATGACTCCAGGAATATTTGTCAGATCGAGTAGAGAAAACCTAAATAAGGAAACAGCAGATTCAAATAACTGGATCAGCTTGATTTATTACTATGCAGAATTTTGTACCTAACAAATATCTGTTCTTTTCAAACATCATGGAATTGTCTTAAAATTTGATGACATAGTAAACCAAAAGGAATCATCATAAATTCCAAAAACTAGGAATAATACAGGCAATGTTCACTGACCACTACAATAAAACCAGATAAAACCAGATATCATTAACAAGCACCCTCCACACTCCCACTATCCATCTACCCACTTGCAACTTTAAAAACCCTCCTCTAGTTAAGTAAGGTTATATGGAAATCTATTCTGAAATTACTGAATTTTTAAGTGAAGGACAATTATATTGCTATATAACTCAAACTTTAAGATTCAGCCAAAGGGTATACAATAAAAATAATATAAGCTCAACTGTATTTATCAAAAAAATAAGAAATATCAAACCCAAGTTAACTTATTCTTCTAAAGGAGCTTATAAATGAACAATTAAATAAGCCAAAAAGGAGTCAAAAGAAGGAATTTATAGAGATACAAGCAGAAGTTAATAAACTAAAAATGTAACATACCTAGAAATTGCAAAATGACATTGAAATCTTTTGTAGTGCCCAATGAAATAGACAAATATCTAGCAACCCTAATTAATAACAAAATATAGAAAGAAAACATGATATGCAAAATTAGAAGGTAAATATTATAGATACAGGTGAAATTGAAAATCTAGATAAAATAATGGTAGTCTAGAGAAACAATAATTATCAAAAGTGCCACAAGAAGAGGCAGGGATAACCTTAGAAGACTAATTCTAAAAAATAAAAGCATTAAAAAGTTGTCAAATTTGTACAATCCTAAAAGTTACCATGCTTTTAACAGCTATCATTATTAATACTCAGCAATAAACAAGTCAGCATTTACTAGTTGCCTGCTATTTGCCAAGCACTGTACATAGCACTTTGTTAGGTGACTACTCCCTCACTTCATTTTCTAAACAAGGAGACAGAGACAGGCAAAGTTAACTTGCCAACTTTCACATGATAAGTGATAGGCCTAGTATTGGAAGACTGACTGTAAAGAGACCACAAAGCTTATCTTCTTAACCTCTCTATTATGTGCAGGAATGATTTACTTTTGACAAGACATTGTTTTTAAGAATTAAAGAAGAAAAAATATGTGATTATTTCAATAAAAGTGGAAAAGATACTTGATAAAATGCAATATCAGTTCCTGAGTTAAAAAAATAGTCAACTTTCCTTACATGATCAAAAAAATAAATATTTCTCAGAAGCCAACAGCAAATGCCATACTCAGGGGTGAAATAAGAGAGCAGAGTTTCTCAAGCAGGTATTAAGGGAGGAGATGGCCACAGGTATGTTTAGAAAAAAATAAGTCTTCCCCAGAGTAAATACGTTTAATAGCAAAACAAATTAAACAGATTTATTTATCACTGGCGATTTTCTCAGAGGCTTTAACATGCTACTATGTTTGTTCTGTGACTCTCTTGAAAGTGAATATAAGGTGCTATTTCCCAAGCTTCTTTGATTACTAAGCCCTTTGTTCTCAGCTCTGGAAACTAGTGTCCACAGCTACAATTTTGCAAAGACTGCACTAAAGACATCTGGACTAAAATTACTAACAAAATAAAGATTCTCACTATGACCGCTATGATTTAGCACTAATCTAGATTACTTGTCAGTGCAATAAAAGAGAAAAAAATAAAATATAAATATTGGAAAGAAAAAACTGTTTGTAAATGATTTAATTGTCTACGTCAAGATCAAGAAAATCAATTAAAAACTAAAAAAGACAATAACTTAGAGCATTAGATAAAAAATAAGTATGTATATAAATTGATTTCTATCCTCAATGAGCCTACAATTTGTCCAGAAAGACTTATGTGTAGTGAGTGAAGTAAATAAGAATAAGAGGGGAAAACTCATTGAAAATGCATAAATTATTTAATAATTCCACTAGTCTTATCTCAAAGGTAGTAATAATGATTGGAGAAAAAATACATTTCCTTTGCTTCTGAATTTTGTATTATCATGGAGAATTGTATTAATCCATATGCTACTCAATAATACAATTAGACATAACTCTGCCCATAGTTAGCCATGTGACTTTTGACAAGGTAGCTCTCCTGGGTCAAAAATGTTATAGAATCTCAGGATTTTTTAAAAAATTGGGGTCACCTAATATAGACCACAAAGCCTTACGAATATGAACACTTATGTCCACATCAGAGATTTTATCATAAGAGATCAAAATATGCACAATGGTGTTCATGCCACATTTTAGAGTGAAATTAACATTGTAGGTGTACACAAAAGCCTATTCAAAGAAATTGTGGTACATCTATCTTAAGGTATACTAAGCTAATCTTAAAAATTATGTGACCACATGAGAAAGTGTTCATAATATGATAACAGAGAAAAGAAGATTACAAAACAGCATGTATAGTGCGACCTCAGGTTTACAAATACAC
This sequence comes from Pongo abelii, assembly GCF_028885655.2. Lineage (NCBI taxonomy): Eukaryota > Metazoa > Chordata > Mammalia > Primates > Hominidae > Pongo > Pongo abelii. Next base: position 154,533,571 of record NC_071985.2, read on the forward strand.
ACACACTCAGGTCTCTACTTACTCCCACAGCTGGTTACCTTTGAGCAAGCAACAGCTTGAACAACCATATGTGAGTACCCTGTATATTAAAATATTACCAGTGCTTATCTCTTCTGAGTAAGATTTTTGGTGATTTGTATTTCCTTCAAGATTTCCATGTTTGCAAAATTTTCAAAATTCTCTGTAATTGGAAAACAAAAATTCAATAAATGGTGTTTAACGTACCTATTTCAACTGCAAAGTCTATTTTTTAGTCCTCTTGAATGATACTCATCCTAGCCTGTTTTTCCATTCCATTCGTAAAAGCTTCCTATGAAGTGGTCTAGAAATCCCTAGAAAGAGCTCCCAAATGTCAGAAAATATGTCTTTACACTTTGCTATAATCTGATTTTCACTACAACCTCCATTAAATGCTCACGAATGATAAGTTCATTCCTGTTATAAATAATAGCTCTTCAAAAGGTTTTATGATAGTAAGCATATTCCTCTGGATCTTCTTTTCTCCAGATTAACTATCCCCCAGTTCTTTACATTATTCCATTTTGTGGCATACATTTGTATTTCCCTGAGCATGTATAAAGATCTTATCACCTTCAGGATAAGAAAGAGGTGGATACAGTTCTGGCCACTGACTAGTTCCTAAACTAGAATAGGCATGATAAAAACAGTAGCTGATCTATCACTTTGTGATGTAGTATGTGACTTGCTCAGACTTTAAAGAATGAGTTTCTGAAAGACACTGATTTTACCAATTTAAAATAGCAATGGTTTTCAATAAAATGGTCAAATTATTAATCTATTTTTGGAAGAGCCAAAGCCTGCCTGTCGATTGTGTAAACTGGGGTCAGGGTAAGTCATAACCTGAAAGTTGTTCAAGTAGCAAAATGTCATCTCCATTTTGTTCTGTTGCTCAAGAAATCTCTTAATGATTCCATCCAGAGTAAGGAGTCAGAAAAAGAACTGTTCTACCCTTCTGTGTATGGGGAGGGGAGAGAGAGAAAGAAAGAGGCCCATTGTTAGTAAGAAATATCTCGGCCTCAAAGATTTATAAATATTTCTAGTAACAGGGTATCTTAACAAAAAAATTCCAATAAAAGCAAACAAAAGAATATAAATCTTCCATGCAGGCTTGTAAAACTATTTAGCCATACAAATAGATCTACCATATAAAAATAAGTAGATAAAAGAAAACAAAAGTACGAAATTGAAATACAGGATTGAGAAAACCACGGTAGCATTCAAATATGATGAAGACTAAAAGACACAACCACAGTCACATCTCTAGACAAAGTGTTGAGTAAGAGCCCAATGGAGGACACATGCATAGCAGCCCCCTTTCATGCTGACACCCTTGACTCTCAATTACTGAGACACTGAGTCATAGAGAAGATGATTCCACAATGTAATGTCCTGAATTGTCCTTAGTTCCCTGTGATAACTTTTCAACTGGGAAGTTTCATTTCTGCAGTTATTCCCCATGTTCTGCATCATCAGTCTCTCCTCCTCTATGCAATCATCCTGGCACATTGAGAAATACCCTCAGATCTTCCTTCCTGGACCCCAAGTCCCCCTCTAGCTATTGTCTCATTTTCCTATTCCACTTCAAAACAAAGCTTAGCAAAATAGCCCTCAATACTCTGCCTCCATCTCTACGCCTTCCATTCCCTTTTTTAAACATTTTCATTAATTTCTAGTGACATTAATAATATTTATTCAATGTACCAATGAGAAGTGAAAATAGTGTAAAGGTGTTTTGTGTAAGGAAACCAGTGTTAATAACAGTTTGTATTCATCTACATCCTCTTCCACGTACATGGAGATATATATGCACATATATGGGGATTTTGTTGTTGCTTGTCCTAACAAAGTGAAGTTGTATGGTATAAATTATTTGCTACTTTCTTTATTGATTTGACAATCCATTATATAATCCACTCCAGTCCAGGCATGGTGGCTCACACCTGTAATCCCAGCACTTCGGGAAGCCAAGGCAGGTGCATCGTTTTGAGCTCGGGGCAACCTGGCAAAACCCTGTCTTGACAAAAAAGCTCAAGAGCTAGCCAGGAGTTGGTAGTGCATGCCTGTAATCCCAGCTACTTGGGAGGCTAAGGCTGGAGAATCGCTTGAGTCTGGGTAGCGGAGGTTGCAGTGAGCCAAGATCATGCCACTGCAGTCCAGCCTGGGTGACAGGGCAAGACTCCATCTCAATACATACATACATACATACATACATACATACATACATACATACATAAATAAATATTCCAATCTGGTTTCTATCCTATCATGCCAATAAAGACATTTGTCAACAGCATATACACACACACACACACACACACATATATATCTCCATGTTACCAGCTAGTTTCATGCCATCAAAGTAATCAAATGATTACTCTAGTGCCTAGTAGTATGATAGGTGACTATCTCTAACTTCTTAAAGCACAATCCTCACTTGGCTTAATGACATCTCAATTCCTGATTTTCTTTGTCTGCCTGGATGTATCTACAATCTTTGTTCACTTCTCCACTGACTCCCAAAATTTTGGGGCTCCATCCAAGATTCTTTTTACTTTTCTACCTCTACAATCCAACTTGATATTAAATAGAAATCTCAAATATCCCATATTCAAAATTAAACAGATCTTCACCCCAATTACCCATTCACTCCAGCAAACATTCAGGTGTACCATCAAGTAGGTAGTTGGATATATGGCCTTGAAGAACAGGGAAAAGTTCTAAATGGAGAGTTAAGTATATGCGTCATCAGTAATAGATGATACTTAAATCCATGAGCATGAATGAGATCACTTAAATAGAGATTATGGTCAGAGATTTCCACAAGCCTTTCGAGTAAATCAAAACAAGGTGTATTTTATTAATTTAAATTTATACTGTTTTTTTAAAGGAAAATGCAGTGTGAGGAAAGCAATGGATTATGTCATGACTGTCAACCTTCTAACCCTAATGAAAAAGAAGCTTATCTTGTAGCTATTTAAATAGCTCAGAGAGAAAGACAATACAATCAGGGGTTGTAGAGGTCTATAGGACCCAAACTGAGCCTAGCTATTTCCAGCCAGAGCAACATGTGCAATGCCAAGAGCTTCTTTTTTCTGATCAACCCCTACACACAGCTGTAATATTTTGTCAAATGCCAGAGTCCAGCCTGAGCAACACTGCAAGACCCCATCTCTATAAAAAAAAATAAGAAAATTAGCTGGGAACAGTGGCATGCACCTGTAGTCCCAGCTACTTGGCAGCCAAGGCAGGAGCATTGCTTGAGGCCAAAAGTTCAAGGCTGCAGTGAGCAATGATCACGCCACTGCACCCTAGCCTGAGCAACAGAGAAAGACCCTGTCTCCAAAACAAACACAAAAACAAAACAAAACAAAAGCCAGAGTAACTATCCGGCCATCGTCTCTGCATTAAAAAGAAACTCATGCCTTGAGTTATATGTTGTTTTGCGAAATACAAAAATAAGCTGCTCCAGGATTCTTATCTCAAAGTCAAACCCTCTGCTCGAGCTATAGGAACCAACTAAGGCAGATTAACTAGTGCAATAAAATTACTGACCTATAGAACATGTGGGCTGATCAATAGTTAAATAAAACCAATAAAATAACCATGAACTTCTGTCAGATAAAATTAACTCCTCAGTCTTAAAAAAAAGATTGTTTATAATAGTGACAAGCCTTTTGAAGAAGATAATGTGGTGACACATGTGGTTTAGGGTCTGTGTCTCTATCAGTTACAAAACAACTCAATTAACTAATTTATCATGAAGCTGAACCAATATAATATATGACCCAATAACATGTCCAAACAAGTGTTTAATGTCATCTATTCTAAGCACCAGGTGAATGAACAATTGTTTTGAATGATGTTAGGTTCTATGTGAGGAAATCAATATATGAGTACTCACATAATAAAAACATTCATATTCTATCTTAGCAGTTCCTTACAATTCATTATCATATAAGATATCAAGTAAGTTCCTGAGTGAAAAATCTAAGATCTCGGTATTGACCCAAAGAAATTACACCTCCAAAAGCAACACTCATTCCTTTGTTCAGTTACCACATAGTGATTCACACCTACTATGTACTAGACACTTGCACTGGAGAAACAGTGCTGCATGACACAATCATTGCCTCAAGGCATCATAGCCTAGAAGGAACACGCTTATAAACACGGACTATTGCATGTACATTACTGGGTTGTGTATTTAGTATGGGAATTTGTGGTTTTCTTTTACCTTCAACTGATTAGAGAAGAGTTTACAAAAAACTAAAGAATGAAACTTTAGAACAATAGTAAATTGATGATGGTGAAGAAAAGACCAGTACAAATCATTGAAACAAAGAAAAAAATTAATTTTAAGTTCATCTCAAAAACGGATAGCGATATGGTTTCAATTTGTGTCCCTGCTCAAATCTCATATGGAATTGTGATCTCCAGTGTTGGAGGAGAGGCCTAGTGGGAGGTGACTGGATCAAGGGGGTGGTTTCTAATGCTTTACCACCATTCTGCTAGTGCTGTCTTGTAATAAATTTCTCCTGAGATCTGCTTGTTTAAAAGTGTGTAGCACCCCACCTCTCCTGCTGGCCATGTGAAGATGTGCCTGCTTCCCCTTTGCCTTCCACCATGATTGTAAGTTTCCTGAGCCTCCACAGAAGCAGAAGCCTGTATAGCCTGCAGAACCATGAGCCAATTAAACCTTTTTTATTTATAAATTACCCAGTCTCAAGTATGTCTTTATAGCAGTGTGAGAACAGACTAATACAGGTAGCATAGAAAGAAAGAGTTGAGTGTAAAGAAAGCTCAGCCATGTAAAGTTGAGAAAAATTAGTTTATCCTTAACAAAACAATGCAAAGTACACAAGAAGGTATTCTTCAGTTTATCCTTAACAAAACAATGCAAAGTACATAGGAAGGTATTCTCCCTTTGTATAAGCAAGTTCAACAACCTGGAAGAATAGGCTGAACAGTTTCTAAACACCAGAAATACAAAGAACTATAGCTCATGAAATAGGGTTAAATAGCGTGGGAGCTCAGAGAAAGGGCTCCTGAGAGACAATCTCTAGGTTTGAATTCTGATTCTCCTATTTATTATACAGTGCGACTTTAAGCAAGTTATTAAATCTCTCAGTGCCTTATTTTCCTTGGTTATAAATTAAAGCAAGGCAAGTAAGGAGCTCTTTGCCATAGATTTATTGTGAAGCTTAAATTAAATAATCTACCTAAAGCACTTAGCACCCTGTGGATAGGCAGCATTCAAACAAGCAAGTATTTCCTGTTATTACTAACTTCCTGGAGAATTCATATTTCTATTACGCACATATTTACTAAGTGCACTGAATAGATTATACTCAACCTGAGCTGTCACTGAGGAAATATTGGGAGAACAAAATTGACAAGAACCCCGTCCACAAAGGGCTTAGTATTGGCAGGAAACAGACAGAAATAATAGACAATCAATGTAATGTGAACATAGAAAAGGGGATGCAGGAATTGTCTACATATACACACACACACACACACACACACACACACACACACTATATATACACATACACACACACACGAATATATGTATAGAGTTATATATAATTTCTATTAAAAATACAAACTAGAAATTTTTGGTCAACTGCTGGATGGACTACCTCTATTTACTAATGCAATGACTAAGTAGGCAAATTGAATTGATCAACAGTCTTAGCATCATAACAAAGCATGCCAGTTTTCTATGCTATAGTCCTTTCTCCAAAGCTTTGTCTTGCTTCCCTGTAGATTTTAGTCACTTGGATTCTCTCATTGTCCTGATCTTCATACTAGAGGAAAAAATAAGTACTCAAGGGACGTTCAGAAGTGAATTTATAGCAATGAGGAGCTGGTTGGACTCAAGGGGGAGGCAGTGGAAGGAAAGCAAAGAATGTCATGCAGCAGGAATGGAATGTTGAAAAGAGTCTGCAAAGAGCAGGCCCCATCCTTCCTGTAAAATAAAATAGCAAAAGTGAGATTTCTTCTTTATGCTTTCTTCTCTGACCTCATCCTCAGTAGAAATTTGCAAATTAAAAATATAAACTGTGGTGTATAGGAGAATCAGTCCAAATAGGCAAAACATCTGCATTACAAAAATTTTAAATGCAGTTTTACTACCTTTCAGAATATAAAATAATGAAGCTATTTCACAGGCATCAGGAAAGAGATCTGTATCTATGTAGATAAAATCACAGTATCTGCTTTTAAGATGCTCAAAATCTGAAGAAGGAAAGAACAGAGGGTACTGCAATTGTCTCCTAACTGAGCTATTTTCATTTATCCTTCCTGCCTTCCAATCCATCCAGGAGCCTGAGTGATCTTTGTAAAAGCCAGATATAATCCAGACCCTCCTTTATTTGAAGGCTTGCCTTGCTATTAGAATAAAATGCAAACTGCTGGGCCTATTTGGCCCTCCATAATCTAGACCCTGCTGCTTTTTCAGCTTCATTCCTTATTATCACCTCACTATCCTGTTCTCCTTCCCCTCATCTTGGACTCTACACTCCTAGTCACTCTGAATGACATACGTTTTTTTTTTTGAAAGTGCCAGGGTTTGCTTGTGAATCTCCCTCTGGGTGGAATACTATTCCTCTATTCTACCTGATGAATATACTGCCATCTTGCAAGGTAGTTCAAATATCACCTCTCCTATGAAACCTTTTTCTGACAGAGACACACACTCATATAAGAATTGTCTTCTCATTCCTCACAGTATCCCAACACGTTTCCACCATTGAGCCTTAACACTGTGCACCACTCTGAGGTGTATGTTTTCCTGCTTCTTGTTTCAGGACTGAGGCACCAAGTCTCAGCCAAATCCCTCGGGGAAACTGCCCTCATCCAGAAAGAACCTCTTTTCCCCAGGGCAGCTCAAATTCCCTAATTAGTCAGTGAAGAGGATAGGGTACAAAAGACCCCTTGCTCCAAAGTGAGACAACAACAACTTTCCTATCCCAGACCCAGAGCTCCCATGAGGACTTTGTGGTAACAGTTAAACTGCTTTCACTGCCCTGCACTCTTCCCTTCACTTCCCCACCGGGGCTGACCAGGGTGCACTCCCCAGCAAACTGCCTACAGGTTCAGCTCCATCATGGAGTGTATTTCCCAGGAACTCTAACATAGACACTCTGTTTTACACATTTATTTTTTTTACAGCTCATCTTCACACATTGACTACATGAATGTATCCCTCAGTGCAGGTTGCCGGTAAAAACTTGCCAAAATAATGAATAAACAATAATATAAATCAAGTTGTATTAAGTTTGCTCTCGGTCAGGAGTGGCAGAGACTCCATGTCTTCTCCCATATCAATCTCCCAATCCTTTAAACTCATAAAATGTGTACAGTTTAGTTGGGCTTATGGCCACCCAGCATGGAAACTAAATGTCTCAGCTTCTCTTAAATCTAGCTGTGTCCATGAGACTAAGTCTTGTCCAGTAGCATATAAGTAAGAGTACGTGCAAATTTTGACTCATGCATTTATAATAGTTGTGTGCCCTCCTTCACCCCTGTTTTGTTCTTCCTACTCACTGTGATGTGGAAGCAATGATTACAGTTTGACCTTCTTTGGCCATTTTGACAAAGCCAACACTTAAAGGTTGTAGGCTCTGGGTCCTCAATACAAAGGAGCTGCTATACCAACATTAGGCTCAGAGTATTAAGTGAAAGAGATATCAATATTCATCGTGTTTAAGCCCTGATATCTTGGACTCTCTATTACAGCATTCTGTAACCTAATAAATATCAAAAATCGCAAAAACCTACTTTGCCTAAGGATCAATTTGCTAAATGCCAGTGTGTAAAATTTACCAAATTTATCTATTAACCCAAACCATTTTCCTTCACATTTTTATAAAATTGTCAACAATTTAAAGTCCTCCAATAAAGGATGAGAAACTAGGACTCCAAGTTCCTTAGACCTTTAGAACTCCCCTGCTTCTATTCCCTCCTTTCTCCTTAGTTTCCCACTCTCAAGAACTCAGCTGAGGTCATGCTATGACTGTCTCTTTTCTCCATCTTTCTTCAAGTAGAGGGTCCTCTGTGTCTGTCCTGACTCATTTTAGCATTTTAGCTACAGTAGCATGGAGTTGAGGCAAACTCAATATTCCTTTAAATACCATTATAAAAAGACTCATCAAAACCTTACATGAATTGTCAAAAACTCCCCAAATTATTAAAATTATTAAAATCATCCTATCCAACATAAATTATTATAAATTGTACAAATACTTAAAAGAAAGGCAGGACTTTGCAAAATATAAATTAGAAACTTGGTCATTTGATTGATCCTTTGGTGATGGGTATTCTAAGAACTGACTTTAGGGACTTGAACTGGGATTTCTCCTTATGACATTGGTGGGCTTGCTTGTTTCAGACTAATTCTCCTGCTGAGAACAAATAGAAAATGTGGCCATTTTGTGTTTTTAAAATCTACTTGAAGGTATCAAAGAGCACCAGTAATGGAAGCTCAAAAGAAGGGAAACACAGAAAGGTTAGCACGACATTTGATACTGCTCCTCCTGAGGCATTTGCTGATTTATAATCTGTAGTTGAGAGTCTGAATGGACAAAAATTGGAATTCAGGGACTCCTAAAGGGAAGGATCCTGGAAAGCAGTTAAAGCTTTCGGGTGGGTCTATGGAAGCATATACCTTAGAAATAAAGGTAAAGTGGAACTGATCAGTCCTTACCAAAACTGAAGACCAGCTGCTAATCATCTAAATCCTTGACTGAATTAAATAGATAGTCCCTAATCTAACTGCTTTCCAGACATGAAAGTAAATTCTCTCTGAAGACAGACAACATTATCCAGAGCTTCAAATTATTCCCGTAATTCTTCATATACAATGATGTTATGACTGTGTTCCCACATAATTATATGTTGAAGCCCTGGCTCCCAGTACCTCAGAATGTGACTGTATTTGAAGACAAGACCTTTAAAATGGTAATTAGGTTAAAACAAGGCCATTAGGGTGGACTCTAATCCAATATGACTGGTGTCCTTATAAGAAAAGGAGATTAAGACACACAGAGAAACATCAGGGATGCACACACAGAGGAAACGCCATGGAAGGACACAGTAAGAAGGCAGCCATCTGCCAGGCAAGGAGAGAGGCCTCAGGAGAAATCAAACCTACTTGATCTTGAATGTCTAGCTTCCAGAACTGTGAGAAAACAAATTTCTGTTGTTTAAGCCACCAAGACTGTGGTATTTTGTTATATAAAACCTAGAAAGTTACCATACGTGTCCTGAAATTAATGTCTACTAAGGGAGAAAAGAAAGAAACTGACCACAAACTAAAGGATAAAAACCAACACAGAACAGACCTATGGGAGATCCAAATGTTGAAGTTAGAAAATATATCTTGAATTAATTGTCATTAATATGCCAGAAATTAAATGAAAAAAATTAAAAATCTCATAAGAGAAGTGAAAAGAGTAAGAAAAAGAATAGACACTCTAGAAATTTTTAAATACAATAAGTAAAATTAAGGTGACTTTAATAGAACATGAGATACAGCTGCAGAGAGAATTTGTGGGCTGGAAGATTAATTAGAAAAAAAATATCCATACTGATGCAAAGATCATAGTGCAAAAATCTAACATACATGTAACGAGCTGCAGAAGGAGAAAAGGGAGAAAAAATTGGTAAGAAGTAGTAATTGAGAAACAATGGCTGATAATTTTTTCCAAAACTGATGAAAAAGATCAGACCATAGAATTCAGACCTGTACAAACCATAAGCAAGATAAGATGATGAAAAGCCACTTAGGCCCCATACAATTTCTGGAAATCAAAGACAAAGAGAACATCGTAAAAGCTTCCAGAGATTATGGCTGACTTCTCAACAAACAATGGTATCATATATACAAAGTGTAAATAGAAAATAACTGCCAAACTAGAATTCTATATTCATCAAAAATATTCCTTGAAAATAAATGTAAAATAAAGATATTTTTCAGAAAAGCAAAAACTAAGAGAATTCATTACAAGCATACTAAAGAAATTCATTACCAGTACACTAAAGAATGTATTACCCAAGCTAAAAAAAAACTGAAAGAAAATTCTTTGAGCAGAAGGAAAATTATCCTAGCTGGAAGCCCTCTAATTTCTTAAGAAATTTAGAGCAATGGAAAGGGTAATTATGTGTGTAAATCTAAACAACTATTGGACATATTATTTACTCACATATTTACTCCAATAATAATTTCTTATGGGTATTAAAAAAACATTGAATTAAAATGCATGACAATATTAACACAAAATGAAGGAGGTGAGTAAATGGAATTAAAGTATTCTAACACCAAGAAAATAATATAAGGAATAATATTAGACTTTAAATCAAGGATGCATGATGTAGAGTACCCACTAACACCATAGTAAAATAGTAGATAACTAACAAGGTAATTAGGAAAATAATAAAATAATTTTTAATGCTTACTTAATCATAAAGAGATCAAAAGAGAGAGGAAAAAGGAACATAAGACAAGGAGAATTAATACTAAACAAATTAAACATTAATATATTTAACTCGTATATATCAATATTTGTAGCAAATGTACCAAATATTTTAAATAAAAGATTATAAAACCAGGCTTTAGAAAAATAAGACTATATGCTGCTACAGAAGACACACCTTAAGTAAAGGTATATACCTGATGTTTAAATCCATAACATCCAGATGAGATCACCATGGTAGTAAATCTAGTTAGAAAGGGGTTCTAAGGACTGAAATGCAAGGTTATGATATTGAGAGGATGAGAAGGAACTAGCCAAAATAGTCTAAAAGTGACCAGGGAAATGGAAAACCTGGTGAGTATGATGGGCTAGAAAGCCAAATCATGTAAATGTTTCAAGAATGAGAGAGTAATCAACCATATCAAATTGTACTAATAAGTCAAAAACAAAGTGAGGACTAAGAAACGACTATTGGATTTAGCAACACAGTGGTCACTGGTAAGCTTGGCAAGAGCAATCTGAGTGGACTGATAGGAGAAAAAGCATGGTTGGAGAGGGTTCAAAAACCAAAGGACAACAGGCATCAAAAACCAAAAGTATAAGCAACTATTTCAATTAGTCTTACTCCAGAGGAGAAGGGGGCATGAGTCGAGAATCAAAGAAGTGAGATCAAGGGAAAAGCATTTTTGTTTGTTTGTTTTGTTTGGATTTGTTTAAGCAGAAGGAAAAAAGCAGCCCATCTCTGTGCTAGTCAGAATGATCCAGTAAAGAGAGTAGAGGAAATTGCCTGCATGAGGTTTTGATTACGTGGAAAAAGATGCAAACTCATGTACAAGAGGAGGAATCAACCTTAGATAGGAGAATGAACAATTCTCAATAGTAACATAGGCAACACAGTTCTGTGTACAGTTGAACACATGGGAGCTTGAGGAAGTTTCTGTAGAATGCATCTGTTTTTTTCTTAGTAAGGTAGAAAACAAGGTCATTAGCTGAGGATCAAGATGGAAGAAGAAATACTGAAAGTTCGAATTGAGAAAAGAAATGAAACCATCTAGGAAAATGGCAAAGAGAGTAGACTAGAAAAATCAGCCGGGCACAGTAGCTCACACCTGTAATCCCAGCACTTTGGGAGGCCGAGGTGGGCGGGTCACCTGAGATCAGGAGTTCGAGACCAGCCTGGCCAACATGGCGAAACCCCATGTCTATTAAAAGTACAAAAATTAGCCAGGTGCGTTGGTGCTGGCGCCTGTAGTCCCAGCTACTCAGGAGACTGAGGTAGGAGAAGTGCTTGAAACTGGGAGGCAGAGGTTGCATTGAACTGAGATTGCACCACTGCACTCCAGCCTGGGAGACACAGCGAGACTCCATCTAAAAAAAAAAAAAAAAGTAAAGTAAAAGAAAAATAGGGTGCGATTGCTGAGCAGCATTGAAGGTTCCAAATAAAATCAGCCTGCAAGGATATAGAGGCAGTAATATTAATTGAGCTAAGTTAACATGCGAGAGAGAGAGAACAGTTATTGAAATACTTCTACCTTCTTAGACTCAGGCTCTTGTCTGAGGCCTCTTCACAGACTTCGTTGTCTCATAAATCCATGCCTATGATCAAATTTCTCTTGCCTAGAGTACTCTTTTTTTTTCTCTATTTTCCTGGCAAAAGTGTTTTTCATTCTCTGTGATTTCCCTGACCTGCAGAAAACAATTTCATTTTTCCAACTTTTGTGCCACCATTGTTCCTAGTAATTCCTTCTATTATTGCACTTAACACTATGTAGGATAATATTTTTATCATTAGTCTTCCAAAATTAACTATGGGGTCCTTCAGGGAAAGACTATCTTCAGTATCTCTGTTTCTTTATCTAATACACTGTCTAGGTATTCAATAACTTTTTATTCAAGGAACTGAATTAATAATAAATGCCCTACCTTTAATGAGAGTATTGGAATATTCCTGAAACTTTTTTCCAACAAGGAAAATTAAAACCAGCATGAAATTTTAACAAATAATTTTTAGTAGACTATGTAATTGTCTACAAGTATAATATGAAAAGCTGTGGTGAATATGTCCTACCTCTTTATACATCTCTTACCATTCTGTTGCAATGCCTAATGAAAATCTACGTTAGAAATCTATTCTGAAATTTCAAGTAAATAAAATATAAATAAAGAATAGCTTTATTTTTTTCAACAAGAAATTTAAGACAAACGTGAGCAACTTTCATAGTGTGCATCTATTGGGTTATCCCTCCAGCCCCTCTTTATCTGAGCACCATCCACACACCAACCCCCTTCAAGTGGTTAAAAGAATGGCTGCCAGTAGCAGTCATGATTCTAGAGTGTAACTGGCCACATTCCCTGGCCACAGTTGACTGGTCTGAAAGTGAGTACTTTAACCAAGCTGGGCCAGTAAGAATTCTGACTCTAAAATTTAGAATTTGAAACAAAAGAAAAATTGAGTCTGTCTTCTGGTGGCTGGACTTGTTACAAGTAAAGTCAGAAACTATATGCAGCCATTTTCTTCTATGTAGACCAAAAAAGTGGAAGAAGCCATTTTTTGCAAGAAGAAACTTGCAAAAGGAAAAATTATACAGACTTGGTGGGGTGCAGTGGCTCCCAGCACCTTGGGAGCCCAAGACAGATGGATCACCTCAGGTCAGAAGTTTGAGACCAGCCTGGCCAAAATGGTGAAACCCTGTCTCTACTAAAAATACAAAAATTAGCCAGGTGCGGTGGCATATGCCTATAGTCCCAGCTACTCAGGAGGCTGAAGTAGAAGAATCGCTTGAACCTGAGAGGTGGGGAGGTTGCAGTGAGCTGAGATCATGCCACTGCACTCCTGCCTTGGCGACAGAGCAAGACTCTGTCTAAAAAAAAAAAAAAAAAAAAAAAAAAAAAAAATTATACAGACTCAACCAGAGTAGATGATGAGAGACACAGAAAGAGCCTGTTAGTATTGTAGCACCTAGTTCTAGATCTTACTACCTGATCCTTGGGTACCATGATCTATCCCTACATCTTTCTGTTTTAATAAGCTTGAATGAAATCCTGTTGCCATAAGAAAAATTTACTAGAAACTCTCCAACTACAGTCTAATGTCGGTTTTACTCTTCAACAAAGTCATGTAAGCAACTATAATTAAATGATACAAGACATTTTCAACACCCATCTCCACAACGTGGTCATGGCTATCCACAATGTAAACTTTGAAAAGAGGATGGTCTGGGGACTCCAGAATAGCAGCTTTTCATAGGTCTGTGTGGCTGAGACTGCAAAGAGTAGGGGCAGCCATAGAGCACTGGACACCTGTAGAGAAGCTAAGAATTATGAGAGAAGGAACACGTTTGCCAGAATGAAAGAGGACTAGGGTTGACATTTGCCCACATTGCAATTCCAACCATGCAAACAAAGAAACTATCATTGAGATAGACTCAAGAAAAACAATGAAATACAAAAGAAGCAAAGCAAAAAGGCGAAAGGAGAGAAGGAGAAAGTTCAAGAGATAGATGAGATGAACTCTTCGGCTTTCTTCAGACTTTAAAGGGAAACATGAGCTGTGAAAGTAGAGGCCAATTTTTGAATATTATAGCAATTATAATAATAGTGCTTCTGCAGATTGTTAAAAACAAGCAAACAACATGCCTGTTAAATTATTGGCTTTTCAAATTCTAACAAATCACTGGAAAAAGAAAATTTGATCTTCCTTGAATTTCCCCTAAGTGGATATTTTTCTTTAGTTAAAAAAAAAAAAAAGATCAATCATCAGACATCATCATAATAAAAGTGTCTAGAGGATGGGCTAGCTTAGGAACACTTTGGGCTTGATGATCATTCCAAGATATTTTTCAAATATCTGTGGCTCCACCAAACCCAAAACACATTTTGTGTTTTACCAAACACCAAATAAGTTTTGCCAACCACTTTTTACATTTAATTTTTTTAAATCATGTGTATTTTAAGTGAAATTTAATTCACATCTTTCTGATTTAGATATATACAAATAACCAAAATTTTGTTTTGTAAGAACTATTGGTGTCCACAGAAGCATTTCAAAAACTTTCTGAATTATTTCAATAATCTTTTAAAGTCTTTTTTCCTAGAAATAGGCAATTTCTTGTTTTTCCCTTGAATTCACTTAAAGCTTCCTCTTATTCCCCACTCTTATACCCTCAAAGTAATTAAAATATAAAAGGGAGTTTTTTTGTTTTGTTTCCAGTTACAAATATAAGGAAGTTCCATGTTTTCCCTAATAACATAAAGATAGAAAACTAGGGAGATTTTCTTGCAGATCCTTTTACATGTTATTAGCGGAAAAAATGTATATTTAATGGAAGAATGTAATGCAAAGCATTTAAGACCCTACAATATGTGGTAACTTTGGCAAACTCTGTTTAGCATAGGCAAAGGTAAATAAGAATTAAATAAAAAACTAACTATGCAGCATTATATTATTACTGACAATGTTAAAACCAAAAAGACACTAGTCGGACACTTGTCAATTGCTTTTGACAAAAGCAATTGTTTGGTGGTTAGTTCTCTAAAACAAGATGTAATCAAGGGAGTTCATTTGAATTTTTGTGCATTCTTTCTTTCTACTTCATTCCTTCACCTGCCCCTGTCACACACACAGACACACATAGACACACACACACACATTTTTAAAATTAGTCCTTAAAATTTAACATTTGATATCATAGTGCGATCCTTTTCATCTTTTCTTCTGAATAACTGGGAGAATTGTGCAGACTATCTTTGATAATTTGAAGAGGCTGTACCTCTTTGTAATAGCAATATAAATGCCAAAAATAAAATATTTACATTTAATTTGAAGATTTAATTCATTATAATTATTTCTACACTAATAGTTCATCCCTGTAATATTCTGCTCCTCTGATAAAAAATTCTTTCTATTCCAACATTGTTAGGATTCAACTTCTTAACCTTCTATCCCTTTGCCTAAGTATTTTCATTCTTAAGCTGTTTACAATTTCAACTGATATTTGTGCACCTACCCTAATGTTTGCATCAAAATGTATAATGAATAAATATTAAGACTAAAAACCACAGCCCTGACATCTCTATAAATATTAAATTCCACTCACATTTCTGTCTGTGTAGTATACCATTCTATCAGATCAAGAGATGATTTAAAGGATTCTGCATGCGAAGCCTTAGAGAAACTAAATTATCATCACCAGATCATAAAATTCCCAAATAAGTTTTACATTCATTTCTCTACACAAAGTTTGGGATATCAAATTTCTTCAAACTTAATATCTATAGATGGATTTAGAAATACCTTGTCAGTGGGAAAACAGCTTGCCAGCAGCACAGAGCTTGCAAAGAGGAAATTGCAAAACATTGTGCTTTAAGAGTAGAAGAGGCATAAAAATACTCTTCCCAGTAACTATAAATTATTGTTGAAATAGATTTTGTTTAAGAATAATATGCTTTTGCCTGGCATTTCTGGCCCAAGATCTCTCCTATCACATGTGTAGCAGACAATTATCTATAACATATCCTGTTTTATAGTCATGCACTGTGGCGACAGAAGTGAGAGCTGTGCAGTCACTTCTGGATTAGAACACAATCTCTGCTACTTCCCAGCTGTGTGACATTGGCTGGGTCACTTTACCTTTGTTGAGACTTGCAGGGTCACTGTGAAAATTTAGTGTTCCAGATACTTTCTATTTTATCTCATTTAATTCTCAAATCAACCTTGTAATATTCAATAAGTAACACTCTGTGATAATTTAATGGGTATTTTAGAATTAAATAAATATTTTAAGTTAAATGCCCACCATAGTAGATGGCACATAATAAACACAAGTGAGTTATCTTCCCTTATCTTGTGGGAGTACATATAGTCCCTTGTTGCATAAAGAGAGTAAAATGTTCATGTCGCTGTTTAGTTACTAAATACTTATTTTGGCCTTAATAAGCTCTGTTCATCCTCTTTACAATTAGCTCTTGTATCACTAAGAAATGATTATAAAGTGTCCCCAACCCTCTACTGCTTAGAATTTCTGTTTTCTGTCCTCTCACAGGTCAAAACCAGCAAAGCTTATTGTAAAGACCATAACAAATTAATTTAGTTATCTCGCGTTCCAAAAGATTCCTTTCTTTCTTTAGTTTCTCTTCAGAGGCAAAGCAGAGGCAGTTCTAAAAGTTTCCACATCTCAAAAAGCAAAGTAGGTGGGCTTCTTTTCCCCTAAATCCTTCTTTTCTTCTACCCATTTCAATAATTATTTTATTGCCCATTTTATTTAAAACACTTAGGATAGAAGGCTATCCTGCATTCTCTGTTTTTTATGCAAAGGCAAAACACACACAGCGGTTTGGTTGGTTAGGAACCGAAGAAAAATACACAGAGGAGACAATAAAATCTTCCCCTGGCCAACAGACTGGAGCGTTCCTGCAAGGAGCTGGTGGAACACTGATGAAATGCCTGGTGTTATTTAATTGTCATTGTTCCTATTGTTTTCCTTTCCAGACAACATGAATTCTTAGTCATTAACTCACAACATAAGCAAATCTGTCTGTCCACTGGAGAACCCTGAAGAATTAGATGCTAGGACAAACAGCCAGGCAACAACTCGTGTCTTGCTGGTGGCTCTGAAGTTCAAGTCCTGGGTACTGAGCTCCCTGGCCCAGTAACTAACATTTTTCCCTTTTCTGCAGTCTTTTCTTCCTAAAATTATAATACCCATACATTAGGTTAGATGGTTTCTCTGGTTATACTATCATATTTGTATTTGAAGTTTAAACTTCTGTTTGGCAACCTGTTTGTGTACTTAGAAGACTTGCCTTTTCTGTAAAGAATTGTCTTAATGTTTATAAAATATTTTTGTTTCTTCAGACCCATATTAACTTTTAATTCATGCTTGTAATGTAGGTCCTCTATCTTTATGCTTAAAAATACTTTGAGATTGCAAACATGCTCATAACATTTAAAAGTGAATTCTTATTGACAGTGAACAAGCTTCTAGCACATATTCTCAAGTTTCAGCCCTCATTAGGCTGTCTAATGAGTTACTGAATGACTAATACATGTATCAAAACTCAGGAAACGTTAAACTTCCATTTGTGCCCAGCACTATACTAGGTAGTACAATATGGTAATATGTTTTAGATTTAAACCAATGTATTATTAATATCAATAATAATAGAAACTCTATAATTCATTTAAGGATATAATTGCATATAATGTAATAATTATTTCTTTCCTGTATTGTCATTATTCCTATAATATTCTAAAATTCTACTCCTTCATTGTTTTAATTTAACTCTTCAACATTCTCTCCCATTGTTTAGAATACAAATTAATTTGCTAGACTACATAGCAAAAATGTGACCACAATCTTCTTTTTTTAAAAAAATAAGGGGTGGTGTAGCCCCCTTTCTCTGGAATATATTAGAATTCCTTTAGTTAGTACCTGTTTTCAACATGCAGTCATACTATTTTCTTCAAGCAGCTGAGTAACTTGCCTTTTTACATTTAACACTAAAAGGTCCAACAATTTATTACCAATATGAAGTTCAGGCATAAAATTTAAATCATCTTAATAGCAGAGTCCAGCTCTCTGACAAAAGCAATAACTATATTATATTGTTACAATTTATAGAAAACTAAAAATAGTTCTCCAAAATAGCCCTAGATTGTTTTACTAGATGATTACTTTAACATCCTCTCTCTAACTTAATAAAACCAATCAATTGTTCAATTCTCCACATCACTTCATATAGAAAGGCCCAATACCACCATCTGCATATACGCAGTGCTATTTATTGCTCACCAACACAAGCATAGAGTGAAAACGTACAAGTTGGAGTTGAAAAGCAATGAGTACCTCATAAAAAGTTAACATAAATGCCAAGTGACATTACATTATCAGAAATAAAGAAGACAATTTAAGTGAACCACACAAATCGAAAGGGACCTTGAGAACATACCTCTAGATTTTATTCCCTCCTCCTACAGCTGAATCCATTCTGTCCTCCTCTCCCAGGCCACTCAGTTTCAAACATTCTGTAAGACCCCACAAAGTGTCATAAATTTGTCGTCTAGGCTGTCTGGTAGAATTCATTTTATAAGTCTGGGTGAGGATCATGTTTTCATTTACAAATGCTTCGTTCTTTACAATTGAGAGAAAGACAAACCATAAATTCTTTTTGAATAAATCATGGGTTTGTTTACCGTTGTTTATATGAGGGAAACCATAAAGCCAAGCTATATTCCATTTGTTATAGAAGGTTAAATCACACAATTTGAATGATCTAAATAAACAACAGGTGCCAACGCCAGACTAGGGCAAGATCCTGGAAACAGAAGGATGCTGTCTCCGTTGTGATGCTTATGGTGAGACAACTGGCAGGTGGTCTGCAATATTATGTGATATACAGGTCACCAGAATAATTTTACACTCCACTTCCATGCAGATGTAGAGGGAACACTGACAAAATGGCAGGCTCTCAGTGCCCCTGGAGCCATCACTTAACTGCAGATATACACATTGGTTAAAATTGTCATCTCACTTGTCACCTGCTCAACAGAAGTTAAAAAGGAGGCCCTTGGAATCAAAATGAGGTAATGATACAAATGTGTATTAGCCTGCTCTTTCTACCACTTCCATGTTAGGGATTAATATCATCCACATACAGACAGATTGCTCTAAAGGACCAGTGTAAATAAGCTTCGTTTCCTTGGCCCGATTTCTGCCTGTTGTCTTTATGGATCATTCTTTCCTTGCAGTTGACATATAACTGTCTGAATGCTCCTTCTCAGAATCTTTTTTTTTTTTCATAACAGAGAGCTAAGGTAAGAACTAGGAAGTTGGCCAGCAACTCCTGAATCTGCTTTTCCTGGAACAACTTTGTTCCAGGAATTGTTGAAATAATTAAGAACTTCAGAAACACCTGTACACAAATCCATATTAAAGTGTAATTTTTGAATTATTTATATCACTTCTATTTCCCAAATTACCATTAATAATCATGTGCGGTAAAAGAAACAACAATTATAAAAGTCAGTCAGACTTGGATCGGAGCCCTGGCTTAGACATTTCCTATTGATCATTAGCAAGTGGGTGAATCTCTACAAACCTGTGTCCTGTTTTATAAAATGGTCAGAATAATGCCCACCTATCAAGATAATTGCTAAATATTGTAACAAGTGCCTGGCAAATGAGTACCCAATAAGTACTGGCTATTATTCTTCTTAACATGCTATGAAATTGCCCACTGAACCCTTGCTCCTTGGTCATTATTCTGACAGCTTGTTCAGTCAAACTACCCACACTCTAATAAGAGTTCTAATAATTTCCCCCTCATCTAATAAGAAAGGCAGAGTAGTCCAGAGACAGAATGCTTGCTGGCCATTTGTTAGACCTGAATTTTAAAAATAAACCTTTTTTTTTCTTCTACTTCTTTTCTTCCTTTGTCTCTCCTTTCTAACCCAAAAGCTTTTAGGTGGGATTGAGCAAGGTAAGCATTAGCATAGGGGCTGTAGAGGAAGGGGAATCCTGGAGGAAATGTTGGAGCACAAGTAGAATAAGGATTGAGCATGGCAGCCCAATGAGAGGTCAAGATAGTTGAAGAGAATGTCCCTGCTGGGAGACAGCCCAAGGTGTGTTGCCAAAGCTTGAGCAAAGTGAGGAAGGTATCCCTGAAGAAGGATGCCCAGGCAAGGGGTTTCAGAGGTGATGGAATGAGGACAGTCTCCATATATGGGTGCAATCAAGAATGGGATGTCAAATCCAAAGCAGGGTGAGGAGGATGTCCATATGCCAAAGGGTAAGCAAGGTGTGTAGACCACCCTCGATGGAAAGGGTGTTGGCAGCAGGAAATCTGTTATACTCTGGGGAGTTGAGCAATAAGTAAATATATTGAGGCTGCTGGGAACTAATTTCTCAGTTGTCGAGGAATGAAAATGTGGAGATACACAAAGGGAAATCACAAATATGGAAAGAGAAAGAGCTAAAATTATTCCTGTGGATTGGAATTGGAGATATCTCTGTGAACTCATAGTTTCAACATATAAACAGACATAGAAAAAAATACAAATATACTAATATGTATCTATATATTCTCCAGCTCTGTTAACGCAAAGGGCCTTGGAGCAGCAACATTACAGTGACAATGAAGTTACCTAGCACCAAGATTTAGGTTTCTAAATACTATTCTCTAATAAAAAGACTCAGGAATCCTTGCAGAAATGGGTGATTCCAGAGCTAAGGAAGGAAAGGACAAGATGAGCCTGGAACTTCTTGTTGTGCCAGAAAATAAGGAAGTGCTCAAATAATATTTCAAAGGACACAGAAGCCAACTTGAAGGAGATTTCTTCCATCAAATGGAAGGGACAATTTGAGCTTCAAAATAAATAATTATAGATTTTGATCCCAATCCTTTGAATAAAATAGAAACTCATGAGTTTACACTCTTATAAATAAATTAAATAAGAAGTTTGATAAAGAAAGAGATATCTAGCTCACCTCAAGTACTTCTGCATAAAACATTTATTAACTATAAAGAGCAATTGATTACAAAGAGAAGGGGGCAGACACCTCCCCAATCAAATAATCAAAGTGATCCTCAGCAGTAATGGGACAAATAGAAATCTTCCCATGAGAAGAACCCAGCACCACTTCTGTGGTAGTCCTGCCAGAGACACACAAACAGAATCTAATCAACAGAATACATAAGAAAAACATGCAGTGAGGACATTCCGCAAAATAACTGCCCTATAATCATCATAGTCATGAAAGTCAAGGAAAGAGTAAGGAAAGGTTGAAGGAGATTGAAAAGTCACACAGGACGACTGAATGGTAATGTGTGGTTTTGATGTGGACCTTTTTGGCTACAAAGGGCGTTTTCTGGATAATTCATGAAACTTGAATCATGTTTGAGGATTAGATGGTAGTAATGTGTCTATGTTAATTTAAGAATTTTATTATTTTATTGTGGTTCATTATGATATAGTCCCCATTAGTTAAAAATACACACTAAAGTGTCCAGGAATGATGGGGCATCATGAAGGCTATCTGCTCTCAAATAATTCAGAAAAAAAGTTACTTGTATTCTTCTTGCAATTTCTTCATAAATTTGAGACTGCTTTAAAGTAAAATACTTTTTTGTAAACAACCACGTTAATATCAATGCGCTGAAGTACAAGAACTTTCAATACATCATGAAAAGATAGAAGCAAAGATCTCAAAGCAATTCAGTGATTGCTACAAGCTACCTAACAAGTTCTATGTGAAGGTTTGTAAAACAAAATATGCTTTATTGTTCATTCCATGGCCATTTCATGTTTGGCAGCCGCCACTGCTGATCCTGCCACTGCTTTTCAAGTGGAGCACCCAGAGTAGGCACTGGAACAGAAAAGTGATTCTATCTATGTCTACAAGTTCCCACTACAGTGTTGAATGCCAAAATTCATCAGGGGAGCTTACGTCTTTGTTTATCTTTTGGCATGGGAAACCCTATATGCCACCATGATTCCACATACGAGCTAATTTTGAAACCAAAATTGGCATCCCACAGGTCTATTTCGGTACCAGACAGCTTATGGTATGCGTAGTTTTTAAAATGTGCCATTAAAAAAGCAGCAGGGGCTGGGTGTGGTGGCTCACGCCTGTAATCCCAGCACTTTGAGAGGCTAAGGCAGGCAGATCACCTGATGTCAGGAGTTTGAGACCAGCCTGGCCAACACAACAAAACCCTGTCTCTACTAAACACACACACACACACACACAGTTAGCCAGGCATGGTAGTGTGTGCCTCAAATCTCAGCTACTCAGAAGGCTGAGGCAAGAGAATCGTTTGAGCCCAGGAGATGGAGGTTGCAGTGAGCAGAGATAATGCCAGTGCACTCCAGCCTGGGTGACAGAGGAAAGGAAGGAAAGAAGGAAGGAAGGGAGGAAGGAAAGAAGGAAGGAAGGAAGGAAGGCAGGCAGGGAGGGAGGGAGGGAGGGAGGGGGGAGGGGGAGGGAGGAGGGAGAGGGAGGGAGGGAAGGGAGGCAGAAGGGGAGGGAGGGAAGGAGGGAAGGAGGGAAGGAAGGAGGGAAGCAGGAAAGGAAGGTAGGAAGGAAGGAAAGAAGGAAGGAGGGAAGGAAGGAAGGAGAGAAGGAAGGAAGGAGGGGAGGAAGGAAGGAGGGGAGGAAAGAAGGAGGGAAGGAAGGAAGGGAGGAAGGAAGGAAGGGAGGAAGGAGGGAAAGAAAGAAGGAAGGATGGGAGGAAGGAGGGAAGGAAAGAAGGAAGGAAGGAGGGAGGGAGGAAAGGAAGGAAGGAGGGAAGGAAGGGAGGAGGGGAGAAAGGAAGGAAGGAAGGAGGGAGGGAGAGAGGAAAGGAAGGAAGGAAGGAGGGAAGGAAGGGAGGAGGGGAGGAAGGAGGGAGGGAAGGAAGGAAGGCAGGCAGGCCAGCCATGCCAAAGTGGCTGACAACTTGACAGGCTTAAATACAACCTAAGGTGGTTTATTGATGACATTTATAGAGTGCAAAATCTGACAATATAAAAAATAAAATGAAATAAAATAAAATGGTGATTAATCACTTGAGCGTTTTTATATGTAAAAGTATTCTAAATAAATCTAATCCATAGTCAAATACAAAACGTACTTCACAAACATTATCAAGGTTTGGACCACTCCAAATATGAATCAATGTCCCAGTCAACTCAGAAAATTCTGCTGTTCCAGCTCTGGCTCCCAACTCTAGCAGAGGGTTTATCACACATCACAGTTAAAGGCAATCTCAGTCATTTGCAATGTTTATTATTTTTTCCCTATTGTGGTTTGCAGACCATCAATCACCACCCTCACCACATTGCAAAAAGAGAAAAAAACAGGGGATATATTTATTTTGTTTTTATTTAAATGATATCCATTCTATACACTATTTTTGGTCTGCTCTTTTTCCCCACAGCAGCATAGTAAAATATTGCAATTATTTTTTATGTCAAGAAATGTTTTTCAGAATCTGGCTCCAAAGTATTCTCCTGTATAAATTTATCTTTTTAAAAAACTATTGTCTTATTAGTTGGCATTTTTGGTCTGCATCTCTGATTATTCCTTTTGTTAATTCCCTAAAAGTGAAATCACTGAGACAAAATCTGTACATACATTAAGGATTTTGGTAGTGTTAATAAATTGACTTCCAGAAAAGTTTTAACACTTAGTTCTCCCATCAGCCTTTTCCTTCCTCTTCTTCTTGCCAGCAGTATTACCACATTTCAGTGAAATATGTTAAATTAATTTTTAAAGTAATCATACCTAATTCTGTAGGCCCTTCCTTGGAGGCAAAAAAATTTAGTGCTTAGAGAGACAACATATTTGAGAAACAGGTTTTTTTGTTTGTTTTTCATTTTTTTTGTTTTGTTTTGTTTTGCTTTTCAGAAAACACTATTGCCTTAAAAGAGTAGTTATCTACTTGTCTCAAAGAGAGTAACCTGGATACTACCATCCTTCATGCAGTTGTCTGGCTAAAATAAATTGTCCACAAGGCAAAGAAATATTTACTTCCTTGGACTTCTTTCTGAGTTCTGCACCGGTCATCTCAAGTGTTGCAAATCATTTCTTTTTCCAAAATCAGCTCATTCACCAACTGTTTTAAATTAGCTATGGTTGAGATGATGCTTGCATTTTGCTCCCCCCACTTTTAGAAACATAAATTTCCAAAACAATTACCTATTAAGCTTGAAGTCTCATGCTCTTGCTAAGCCTGAGGGCGATTTTTCTCTTTCGGTTTGTGCTCATTTTGGAAAATTTGTAAATCCATTTAGTTCTGTCTGAGAATAAGATTGCCGAATAAATATAGGTGCTGTTTTTCACGGCCTAGTTATTAGAATACTGTGCATTCTTTTGATTATTCTACTTGATTTTGACTTTCTTTAGTACTACTACAGGAAATATAAGATTATTCGATCCATTCACATTATTTTTAAAACAAAGATGCAGAAACACAAGACAATGGGTTTAGCTAGTTGAGTATGTTTAGAGAAAAGAGTTCTTGAAATATAAATGAGCAGACAATAAAATTATTTGCTTGGGTTTTTCAAAACCAAATGAATCTTTCTCACATTGCCAACAAGCAAAATTTATTTCTCTCACTATCCCATTATTGATGTGTTTTTTTAATTTGATATATGTTATAGTACAGAGAGTAATGTAATATGAAAAGAACATTAAAAATGCAGTGAGGGAGGAAAAATCACTGTAGAACTATTATTGTAGAGTCCTTTTGATTTTAATATTTGCTTTCATATAATGAAAATTTCAACCTAACGTTGTTGCATACAAATTATTTTTGCATTTAAATTTCCCTGCTTTTACACAGAGATCCATTTAAAATGAAGAAAATGAAACTGGAATTTTGCATTAATGGACATAGGAGAAAAATGCTGTGTGAATGTTTTTCAGGTGCTAGTACAGATTCCAAACTATTGTCTGCTCCATATTTTGGTCTAGTCACACAAGAGGACAATAACCAAACGGTTGTAATTTTTGAAAACTCCTAGACTGAGCAACAATATTAAATTGAAACCAAACTTCATATTAAATAGTTTATGAGACTCCTCAGTATTCAGCTTGACTCCTGCAATAGCTCATTTTTAAAAAGAATTTAGTATCAAATGGAGTTTTGTTTTTTGCAGACATCCATTTTTTTAAAACCTAGAGGTTCTTGTATTTGATTCTCTTGAGAAGGTATGTAGATATTCCTTCTGCCAAAAAATGTTGGATACTTTAGAGTGAACAAGATATTTTGCTAGTTGGGTTCAATATACCGATCAATGACCCATCTCTGCATACTGTAGAAATCAAGTCCTGCAGGTGCTCTGCCCACCAAGCTCAGGCTGAACTCTCAGTAAAACAGGTAAATAGGATTGGAGGATGTGGAGCCAGAGACACCCGTTCTCTAATCTCAATTCTGCCACTTGCTGGCAATGTGACCTTGGGCAACTCTTTTGACCTGCATGTCTCAGTTTTCCCAATTGTAAAATGGGAAAGATAGCAATGCTTACCTCACAGAGTTATTGTGAAGAACAAGAAATATAATGTATACGAAGCACTTTGCAGGATTTAGAACTTTATCAGCACTGTAATATATAACCTATTTTTCATTATCCTTTTTGTTTTACTCTGTGTATAGCCTAGAAAACATAAAAACTGGATTATATCCAATACTTAAACTTACTAGAATGTCGCTTATTTTACTACTTCTCTTTTTTTTTTTTTTTTTTTTTTTTTTTTTTTGCTGCTCATGATGTAGCTAGCTTTATAAATACAGTATTTCATACACTTACACATAAGATTCAAAAATGCAGTTTTCTTAGGAGTGCATTTTCTCACTTTTAAAATTTTTTTTACATTAAAACAATGACAAAATCAAGTATTATTTGGCAAGATTCAGAATAGCCTCAAAAGCTATTTTAAGCTTCAAGTACTTAAAAAGTTTTTGAAACTTTAAAATTATCAATGGTAAAATTATTTTAAAGCAATTCACAGGGGTATTTTTCCATGTTAAAACCTAATTAATTTATTCAAGAAATTTCATTCAACAGGTATTATTAGCTGCCTGCTATAATAAGTACCTACTAAGTAGGTATTATCTACCTATTTCAAGAAACTGCCTGGTAATGAGCAGATGAAAACTACTTCTGGCTTCCTCACAGAGCTTGGCGTTGCTAACATCATTCAGCTCACATTGTTCACAATCCTAGGAAACTTGATAGGTAAGTCCTAGGATTTACCCTCTCAAACGTACACCTGTTTAAAAACTGAATAAACAAAACATTGAGATTCTATTTACAATTGTATTTTTTTAGGTTGTAACAAAAAATTGTTATTTATAAATCAATTACACAATAAAATATTTTTAAAAGTCACAAATACAATCGTCGTATAAAGTCAGTTTGGCATCAAGTATCTATTAAATATGTTGCAAACTATTTTCCAAAGAGATGTGGTCCAAACTCTCTGAAGGCTTTATAATTTTGTATTAGATAACAAGTGAACAAAACTGACAATAAATACGCCAACAATAATTTTTTAAAATACTAAGTGGTAAATGCTATTCTAAGTGGCAAAACAATCTATTACTCAGACTACCTGAAAATTTCACTGATGTCATAAATAGTTATACAAAATTTGTATTTACACGTTTAAAATCCTGATTGTATTTTTCTTGAATGATAATACATACAAAAACTCAAAGTGTTAATAAAGAAATAATTCAAAGTCCTAATAAGTCAACAAACAGATTTCATTATAAGCTGAATATAAAAGAGACACCATTGTTTGCTTCTGTTTTCAAAAATTATCACAGCACTTTGTCAAATGGAAGCAGCATTCAGAACAAGGGTTCTCAAATCTTTGTGTGCATAAACATCATACAGGTTTGTACCACACAGATTCCTGGGCCCTGTTCCCAGTCTGAGCTCTCATTGTTGAATCTGAGGAATCTGCATTTTGAACAAGATCCATGAGTATTTTATTTTATTTTATCACCCAAGCTGGAGTGCAGTGGTACAATTTTATTTTTTCTGGAACTTTTTCCACTTGATTAGAACCATTTATATAAAACTTCTGAAGAGTATTGAATTAGTCTAACGTATTTTTATAAAAATCCACTAGCTGTGACTATACAATAGCAAAATCAATTTTTTAATTTTAATTTTATATAAGCTCATTGTTTGGAATCACATAAGCTACCTCTTAGGATAGTTTTGAAATGACATAGTGTTTGTACAATACCGAGTACAGACTAACACAATAAATGACAGCTATTAGTATTATTAGTATTATTATTCACAACCATGACCATAGGGAAGAAGATTTATGTCCACATTTTAGACTGCATAGCATCAATCTTTTTATTATTTTACTTTATTTTATTTTGAGACAGGGTCTTCTCTGTCACCCAGGCTTAAACTCAGTGGTGTGGTAATAGCTCACTGCAGCCTCAATCTTCCAGGCTCAAGCAATCCTCCCACCACAGTCTTCTGAGTAGCTGGGAGTACAAGCATGAGCCACCATGCCCAGCTAATTTTTTTATTTTTTTGTAGAGAGGGGGTCTTGCTATGTTGCCCTGGCTGGTCTTGAATTCCTGGGTTCAAGCAATCTTCCCACCTCAGCCTCCCTAAATTCTGGGATTACAGGCATGAGCCACCATGCCCAGCCAGCATTCATCTTTTGCCTACTATAATATACTTCACACTGCAAATTCAACCTATGTAATAACAACTTTTATATTATCTAAATAATATTTAATATTAAATATTACTATCTAAAAATATTTAATATTAAATATTATTATCTAAAAAATTTAATATTAAATATTATTATTTAATAATAAATATATTTATTTATTATAAATATAAATAATAAATAATATATTTAATAAATATATTATTATCTAAATAATATTTAATATTAAATATTATCTAAACATATTTAATATTAAATATAATCTAAATAATATTTAATTATCATCTAAATAATATTTAATGTTTAGATATTAATATTAGATATTAATATTAATATTATTAAATAATATTATTTAATATTAAATATTATTTATATTAAATATTATTAAATAAATAATATTTAAATGTGTTAAATATTTTTCTATTTTTGAGAGGCCTTCTCTTGCCTAAATCTGCAGACATTGATTTCTCCTAACAATTCTGAAAGGTATGTATTTGTTTCGTCATTTTACAAATGAGAAAACTGAGGCTCCTGGAGTGAAATCACCTGGCCACACTGACACAGTTTGTAAATGGCAGAACTTCTCTGACTACATAGTCTTCACATTTGTTGTGCTGCCTCTTCTGGAAGACTTTTACTAATAAAATTGAATTTATAAAATTGTTTTTCAAACCGTTCTTTCTTCTTGAATCCAGAATCCCTAGAGACTCCAAAAGGATGTCTGGGATTTGCTAACAACTATTCTGACAAAACTATACACAAAGAAAAATTTTTTCAGTTTGTATCTTGTTACCCAAACTTATTTCCCAATAGTAGAAAAACTGAAGTTGATTTGAGTGAAAAAAGCATCACCTTGACAGCTTAACGTTTAGGCTGATAATATATAGCTCCTTTCTCTCTCCCATTTTGTCTTCTATGTAACAGAAACCAAGGGACAACATATAGGAATCTCAGTAGAAGTTTCCTGTCTGGGCATCAGCTGAACACACACATACCACAATGTGATACTTGCCTTCTTCTATCATGGATAAAAAGACTAAGGCAACTTTAGAAATCAGACCACAGTTGGGTAACAAATGTGTCCCTGCAGAAAATGGAGAAAACAAAATGTCTTTCACTTAAAACTAAGCATATAGTAACAGTTAAAATTGCACTGATACATGTCAGCTTCTAGACTGGCAAAGAAATTCAGCAGGAAAAACATTGATGATTTAAAAGTTGGTTCCCACTAGAAACTCCAGGAAAGATGGAGAAGCAAGCTGTGTAGTTACTGCCGAAATAAAAAGAAGCCTATTATTAGGACAGGGAAGGTATCTCTGGTTTGTACAGAAATTAACAGGACCCGAAGTGCTTTTTTAATTTTTTTAAACTTTAATTTTAGGTCAAAGGGTGCAATTGCAAGTTTGTTATATATGTAAATTTGTGTCACAGAGGTTTGTTATACAGACATTTTTTTACCCAGGTACTAAGCCTGGTACCCAATAGTTATTTGTTCTGATCCTAGTTTCTAGGATCCTGATTTCTAGTCTTGTGAAGAATGTCGTTGGTAGTTTGGTAGGAATAACATTGAATCTGTAAATTGCTTTGGCAGTATGCCCATTGTAATGATATTGATTCTTCCTATCCAGGAGCATGGAATAGTTTTCCATTTGCTTGTGTCACCTCTGATTTCTTTGAACAGTGTTTTGAAATTCTCACTGTAAAGATCTTTCACCTCCCTGGTTAGCTGTATTGCTAGGTATTTTATTCTTTTGTGGCAATTGTGAATGGGATTGTGTTCCTGGTTTGACTCTCAGCTTGACTGTTGTTGGTACATAAGAATGCTAGAGATTTTCGTATGTTGATTTTGTACTCTGAAACTTTGCTGAAGTTTTTTTTTTATCAGCAAAAGGAGCTTTTGGGACGTGCTATGGGGGTTTTCTAGATATAGAATCATGCTGTCTGCAAACAGGGATAGTTTGACTCCCTCTCTTCCTATTTGGATGCCCTTTATTTCTTTCTCTTGCCTGATTGCTCTGGCCAGGACTTCCACTACTATGCTGAATAAGAGTGTTGAGAGAGGGCATCCTTGCCATCTGCTGGTTTTCAAGGGATAAGCTTCCAACTTTTGCGCATTCAGTATGATATTGGTTCTGGATTTTTCACAGATGGCTCTTATTATTTTGAGATACGTTCCTTCAATACTTAGTTTATTGAGCATTTTTAACATGAAGCAATGTTGAGTTTTATCAAAAGACTTTTCTGCATCTATTGAGATAATCAGGTGATTTTTATCTTTATTTCTGTTTGTATGATGAATCACATTTATTGATTTGCATATGTAGAACCAAACTTGTATCCCAGGGAGAAAGCCTATTTGATCACGGTGGATTAGCTTTTTTATGTGCTGCTGAATTCGGTTTCTCACTATTTAGTTTAGAAATTTGGCATCAATGTTCATGAAGAATATTAGTCTGATGTTTTCTTTTTTTGTGAGCTCTGCCAGGTTTTGGTATCAATATGTTGCTTGCCTCATAGAATGAGTTGGGGAGGAGTCCCTCCTCCTCAGTTTTTTGGAATAGTTTCAGTAAGGATGCTACCAGCTCTTCTTTGTACATCTGGTAGAATTTGGCTGTGAATTCATTTGGTCCTGTGCTTTTTTAGTTGGTGGGTGATTTATTACTGATTTAATTTCAGAGCTCATTATTGGTCTGTTCAGGGAACCAATTTCTTCCCAGTTCAGTCTTGGGAGGGTGTGCATGTCCAGGAATTTATTCATCTCTTCTAGGTTTTCTAGTTTGTGTGCATAGAGGTGTTCATAGTATTTTCTGGTGGTTTATTTGTATTTCTGTGGGATAAGTGGTAACATCCCCTTTGTAGTTTCTAATTGTGCTTATTTGTATCTCCTCTCTTTTCTTCTTTATTAGTCCAGCTAGCAACCTATCCTATCACTTTTTTCAGAAAAACAACTCCTGAGTATATTGGTCTTTTAATGTTTTCTTATGTCTTGATCTCCTTCAGTTCAGCTCTGATTTTGGTTTTCTTGTCTTTTGCTAGCTTTGGGGTAGATTTCCTCTTGTTTCTCTAGTTCTTTTAGTTCTGATGTTGCATTGTTAATTTGAGATGTTTTTAACTTTTTGGTGTGGGCATTTAGTGCTATAAACTTCCCTCTTAACATTGCCTTAGCTGTGCCCCACAGATTCTGGTATGTTGTTTCTTTGTTCTCATTAGTTTCAAAGATCTTCTTGATTTCTGCCTTAATTCCATTATTTTCCCAAAAGTCATTAAGGAGCAGACTGTTTAATTTCCATGTAATTGAATGGTTTGGGGCCATTTTTTAAAGTCTGATTTCTATTTTTATGGTGCTGTGGTCTGAGAGTGTGTTTGGTATATTTCAGTTATTTTGTATTTGCTGAGGATTGTTTAATGTTCAGTTGTGTGGTCAATTTTAATGTGTGTATGTACCCTGTGGCAATGAGAAGAATGAGTATGCTTTTGTTTTGTGGTGGAGAGTTCTGTAGAGGTCGATTAGATCCATTTGATCCAACGTTGAGTTCAGATCCTGAATATCTTTCTTAATTTTCTGCCTCAGTGATCTAATATCGTCAATGGAGTATTGAAGCCTTCCACTATGATCATATGGGAATCTAAGTCTCTTCACAGGTCTCTAAGAACTTTCTTTATAAATCTGGGTGCTCCTGTGTTGGAAGCATATATATTTAGAATAGTTAGGTATTCTTATCGAACTGAACCTTTTACCATCATGTAATTTCCCTTCTTTGTCCTTTTTGATGTTTTTTTATTTAAAATCTGCTTTGTCTGAAATCAGGATTGTAACCTTTGTTTTTTTCTGATATCCATTTGCTTGGTAGATTTTCCTCCATCCTTTTATTTTGTGCCTATGGCTGGCATTGCTTGTGAGATGAGTCTCTTGAAGACAGCATACCATTGGGTCTTGAATTTTTATCCAGCTTGCCATTCTGTGCCTTTTAAATGGGGCATTTTGCCTGTTTACATTCAAGGTTAGTATTTATATGTATGGATTTGATCCTGTCATTATGCTATTAGCTGGGTGTTATGCCAGCCAGCTTGTTTGTGTGATTGCTTTACAGTGTCACTGGTCCATGTACTTAAGTGTGTTTTTGTAGTGGCTGGTAACAGTCACTTTCCTTGTCATGTTTAGTGCTCCTTTCAAGATCACTTGTAAGGTTGGTCACTGCCTCAGCATTTGCTGATGCTAAAAGGATTTTATTTCTCCTTCACTGAGGAAGCTTAGTTTGGCTGGATATGAAATTCTTGATTGAAGATATATATACTTTTTAAGAATGTTGAATACAGGCCCCAAATTTCTTCTGGCTTGCAGGGTTTCTTCTGAGAGTTCCACAGAAACCCTTCAGTCGTGACCTGCCCTTTCTCTCTGGCTGCCTATAACATTCTTTCTTTTATTTTGACCTTGGAAAACCTGATGATTATGTGTCTTGGGGATGATCTTCTTGTGTAGAATCTTGCAGGGGTGCTCTTTACTTCCTAAATTTGTCTGTTGACCTCTCTAGTGAGGTTGGGGAAGTTTTCATGGATGAAATCCTGAAATTTGTTTTTGAAGCTGTTTGCTTTCTCCCAATCCCTTTCAGGGATGCCAGTGATTTATAGATTTGGCCTCTTTACATAATCCTATATTCTCAGAGGTTTTTTTGTTCCTTTTCATTCTTTTTTTTTTTTTTGTCTGCCTTCTTTTAGAGAGCCATTCTTCAAGTTTCAAGAATCTTTCCTCTGCTTGTTCTATTCTGTTATTAATACTGACAATTGCATTGTGAAAATCTTGTAGTGTGTTGTTCAGCTCTATCAGATCAGTTAGATTATTTTTTATACTGGCTATTTTGTCTGTCAACTCCTGTAACATTTTATTGTGATTCTTAGTTTCCTTGGATTGAGTTTTGCCATTCTCCTGAATCTCAATGATATTCATTCCTATCCGTATTGTGATTTTTATTTCTGTCATTTTAGCCAACTCAGCCTGGTTAAGAACCCTTGTAAGAGAACTGGTGCAGTCATTTGGAGGACATAAGACATTCTGGGCATTTGGGTTACCAGAGTCCTTGCATTGGTTCTTTCTTATCGCTGCATGTGGATGTTCTTTTAACGTCTGGGCTGCCTCTAATTGAAATGGTCAGGCGAGGGCAGGGTAGTTGTTCTGGAGTCCCAGTTCAGGCCACCCTGTCCCTGTCCAGTGAGGACATGTGAAGACTGGGAACTGTGTAGAGACTAGTCTTGCCACTTTTCCATGAGGTTGTTCTCCATGCTGCAGATCTGGACAAGCCCCTGGTCCCCGTGGATTCTCCATAGCCTGGAGACAGCAAGGGTAAGGGCTGAAAGACAGCAAAGATGACAACCCACCCCTCCTACTTGGAGGTTTGTCCCTGGGAGTTGCAGAGCTTATACTGGCTTGATAGCCCTGGTGTGGGGTGGCTGAAGGCCCAGGCTGGGAGGAGCCACCCAGTGAGGAGATGTGGGATCAGGGACCCCATAAATGTAAAAAATAGTCTAGCCACTTTTCCACTGCTGCTGCAGTATGCTGTGGATCTGCTCCAGTCCCTAGACACCTCAGATTTTTCAGCACCTGATGGTATCAACAGTGAAGGCTGTGAAACAGCAAACCTGGCAGCCTTCTTCTTCTTCTGGGAGCTCCATCCCAGGAGGTACAGACCTGTTGACAACCCAAACTCACCAATAGGAAGTGGCTGGAGACCCCAGTCTGGAGATCCCAACCAGTGAGAAGAAATGGGATTGGGGACCTGCATAAAGAGCAGTCTGGCCACTTTTTTGTACGGCAGCTGGCTTTGCTGGAGGGTTTGCTCAAGTCACTGTTTGCCTCAGAATCTATAAAGCCTGAAAGCAACAATGGCTAAGGCTGCTGAACAGCAAAGATTGCAGCACAGCCTTCCCTCTGGAAGCTCCATCCAAGACAGGTTTGAAACTGCTGCTGGCTGGAAAACACCAGCAGGGGTGGTTGTTGACCTTGATCAGAAGGTTGCACCAGTGAAGAGAAATGGGATCTGGGACCTGCTTGAAAAAGTAGTCTGGCTACTTCTCTATAGAGCTGCTGCACTGTGCTGGGGTACCACTCCAGTCCCTAGTCACCTCAGACTCCCTAGGGCCCAAAGACAACAGCTAAGTCTATAAAACAGCAAAGATGGTAGCCCACCACTCCCCCAGGATCTCCATCCCAAGGAGGCTTAGAACCGCTGCCAGCTGGAAAACACTGGCAAGGATGGCTGGTGACCCTGGTCAGGAGGTCCCACCTAATGAGGAGAAGCAGGCCCAGGAACCCCCATACAAAAAGAGTCTGGCTGCATTTTTGTAGGGCAGCTGCACTGAAGGCAAAAATAGCTAAGGCTATGAAACAACAAAGATGGCAGCCTACCCCTCCCTCTGGGAGCTTCATGTCAGGGAGATGTAACACTGCTACCTATGGATGGCTGGATTCCCAAGCCAGGGGGTCTTATCCTATGAGGTATCATGGAAGTGGGACCTGCAGACCGTCACTGCTCAGCCTCCTGGATTCAGCCCCCTTCCTAGGGGTATATATGGGGCTCTAACCTCCCTCTTTGCTAGAGTTGCAACCACTTTTGCTGGGAAGCCTGAGTTTCCAAAACTCCTGGGGCTCTGCGTGTGCCAAAGCAGCTGCTCTGCCAAGACACCACATAGCTCTGTGTGTCAGACCACAGGCCCTGGTGGGGTGGGTTCACGAGGAGATCTCCTAACCTAAGGTTTTCAAAGATACATGGGAGAAGTGTGAGTCCCCAGAGTCACACACTCACTCACTGCTTCCCTAGGCAGAGGAGGCTCCCCGGGCTCTGAGTCACTCCCAAATGGGCAGTCATCCTGCCTTGCTTTTCTCTATTCTCCATGGGTCAAGCTGTTTTCTTGATGAATCCCAATACGTGTAGCTGGATGTTTCAGTTGAAAGTGCTGTATTTACTCACCCCCTCTACTTCTCTCCATGAGAGCAGTGCACACTAGCTGCTGTTAGTTAAAGCAAAAGACAAAATTCTAAAAATTAATATGATTTAATGGTGAATCATTGATTTTCTTAAATCACAAAATGGTAGTTTTATAGGCAACTATTCATTTAAATATTCTGAATTTTCTTCTAATCTTATTTCTCATTTACTTTCTGAGTTATACAATTTCTTAAAATACTTAACATAGCCACTGAGGGTATATATTTGTTCACTCTCTTACCTAAATGCAGAATTGGTCCTATCATTAGTCTGCTTGATACTCAGGAATCATAGTAAGAAGGGGGAAATATCCCCAGAGTTTTTTTGCTTGGTCATTCTAATCATTCCCACAACCTCAGGCAGAGTTGATTGAGCCAAACATGTATCAATACAAATAAAATATTGCAAGAGACTTGGCAGGTTTTAGTGGTGGTGTCTGAGTATTTTCCACTAAGCAATGCCAGCTCCACCACCACCACTTAACGGCTCCTATTCTCCTTGCAATCAAAACGCCAAC
Organism: Pongo abelii; assembly: GCF_028885655.2. Lineage (NCBI taxonomy): Eukaryota > Metazoa > Chordata > Mammalia > Primates > Hominidae > Pongo > Pongo abelii. The sequence goes on from NC_071985.2 coordinate 154,568,762, forward strand.
ATCTGGAAAGAATAATCATCATTTTTAGCATGATAGCCCTTAGAGGTCTCATGAAAGTAGAGAAAATAAGAAGCCCTCAAAAATGTCTAAGTCACTTAGAAAGTTAAGTTGTAAAAAGTAGTCTTTCTTTCCCCTATGTTTGTAGTTAAGAAGGAGAGCAAAAATTAAATATGTACAGAAGGCTACCTTTTATTGACATTCACAATTTCTTACAAATCTTATAGATTTACTGGCACTTGTGGTAGTAGCAGGAATAGTCTCCCAGTAAACTCCTAAATGCTAACTTCAGGGTAACATTTGCTGAATCCTCTGAAGCCTTATAGAGCGTGGTGGCACACATACTGGGATGTAGCATGAAGCATGAGAAAGAACTTAGGCTCTGGGATCAGACAGACCTGAGTTTCAGTCCCAGATCTGCCACTTAGTGGCTTTGATACCTTGGGCAAGTTATTTAACTCTCAGATGCTAGGTTTTCTCATCTGTAGCAGGGGGCTAATGGGAATATCCCTGTGTTTTGAGACTATTAAATGGAACATTCTATATATAGTCTAGCATAGCGCCTGAGGTATAATAGGTGTTCAATAAGTGTTGGTTTAAACAAAATCAAATAAAAATTCTACACGTATCAGACCCCTAAAGAATCTTGGAAAAATAATGAACAGGGATGTGGGTATAATGTTCAAGATTAATGCACTGAAAAAAGCAAACAATAGCCCCAGTATAAGAAGTTCCCAATAAAATATAGGGAACTTACCCTAAAGTAGGAGGAAGTCATCCTAAATTGATCACTGTTAAAGGGTGATAACTTTGGGTTCCACAGGGGTGAGGTCCATCATGTCCTCAGGTTACATTTTATAGGCCCAAAGTCTTATACCCTGGGGAAGAGTATTTGTCAGTTTGAGAACTGGACCACTGACCCTGCTACCAGAGCAGTAGGAGAAGTGAAGACACTGACAGACAGCAGCCCTGTGGTCAAGAGAAGAAAAGTAAGGCAGCAGCAATGGTAGAAACCACCACCCATATCCAAGAGCCCTCAGAATCAACAGACTAGAGCCAAAGAAACTCAGTAATACTACATGGTGGGGCCCAGAGAACAAGCCATCATCACAACTACCCATCTTCTTGTTAACTTAGAAAGGACTATATAAAGAAATTCTATTTTATTGAGTTTATAGATAGTCAGTCTAGCACACAGGCCATGACTTGGGTTCAACTTCTTATATGGCTAGAATTTTATAGACGGGAAAGTAATTATATGTAATCTTTCATGTGGACAAGTAGTAGAATGGATACAAATAGGCAACAGTGAGAATTTTCATAATCCCAGTACTTTAATTATTTTGAAACAAGCACTTCATGCATCTGTGCTTCAGACTCTTTGACTGTGAACTGGACACAATTCTGCTGGCCCTGAATGCTCCACAAGGTAATTCTAAGTTCGTGAGAAGATCTTGAACATAGAAGTCCTTGGGAAGGTGCAACAGTAAACAAAAACAACCCTCTAGGAAGAAAGATGGAGTTTCAGTGTTGGAGATAATTTAAACAAAAGCTACTTCCAATTTAGAACCTTTCAATGACTTTGTCATTTAGCCCAGTATACTGACACAAAAATAACTGTAGTAAAGTGATATCGTATATAAGCAGATTACAGCGTTACACATAGTGAACTATGCTCGGGAGGTCATTGAAGAGGTTACATATGAGTGAGTAGAAGTTTGACAAAAGGACAAATGTGGTCAGCCAAGGACTTATGAGAAGGAATAGAAACTGGAAAATTAATCTGAGGTCAGAGTGCAAATCCATACCAAGGAATTTGGCTTTTTCTTATCAGGCAATGAGAATACCACTCAAAGTTTTTAAGCAAAGAAATTGACATAATCAGATTCCTGTTTCACAGAGCTCACCCCAGCAGCAGTGAGCAAAACAAAGTGAAGACTTTGTTCTTTTTGCTCATGATTGCTTTCACTATTTGAGCTATTTTGTGGTTCTATACACATTTTAGAACTATTTTTTTTATTTCTGTGAATATCGTTGGTATTTTAATAGGAATTGCACTGAATCTGTAAATCACTTTGGGTAGTATGGATAGTTTAACAATATTAATTCTTCCAATCCATGAACAAGGGGTATCTTCTCTTTTTTTTGGTGTCCTCTTCAATTTTTTACATTAGCATTTTATATTTTTTTTTGTTTGTGTGTGTGTTTGTTTGTTTTTTGAGATGGAGTCTCACTCTGTCACCAGGCTGGAGTGCAGTGGCTCAATCTTGGCTCACTGCAACCTCTGCCTCCTGGGTTCAAGCAATTCTCCTGCCTCAGCCTCTTGAGTAGCTGGAGCTACAGGCACACACTACCACACCTGACTAATTTTTGTATTTTTAGTAAAGATGGGGTTTCACCATGTTGGCCAGGATGGTCTCGATCTCCTGACCTCGTGATCCACCCGCTTCAGCCTCCCAAAGTGCTGGGATTACAGGCATGAGCCACCGCACCTGGCTGTATAGTTTGTATTGTAGAGATCTTTCACCTCCTTGGTTAAATATATTTCTATGTATTTATGTAGCTACTGTAAATGAGATTGCTTTTTTAATTTTTCTTTCAGCATGTTCACTGTTGGCATATAGAAATTCTACCAATCTTTGTGAACAAAGCCAGAGGCATTACACTACTTCTAAATATACTATAAAGCTATAGTAACCAAAACAGCATGGTTCTGGCATAAAAACAGACATACAGACCAATGGAACAGAATAAAGAATCCAGAAATACATCCACACAGTAATAGCCAACTCATTTTAAATGAAGGTGCCAAGGGCATACGTTGGGAAAAAGACAGTCTCTTCAATAAATGGGGCTGGGAAAACTGGATATCCATATGCAGATGAATGAAACTAGACCCCTACTTCTCATTATATACAAGACTTAATTTCAAGTGGATTAAAGACTTAAATATTAGAACTGCAACTACAAAACAGGTGGAAGAAAACATTGGGGAAACACTTCAAGACAACGGTCTGGGCAACAAAAAAATTATTGCAAGATCTCAAAAGGCAAAAATAGACAAATGGGATTATATAAAACCAAAAAGCTTCTGCACAGCAAAGGAAACAATCAATAGAGTGAAAAAACAACCTACAGAATGGGAGAAAATATTTTCAAACTATTAATCTGACAGGGGATTAATAATCAGAATATATAAGGAACTCAAGCAATACAACAGTAAAAATAATAATAATCCAGTTTTTAAATGAGCAAGTGATCTAAATAAATGTTCCTCAAAATAAGACATACAAATGGCCTACACATATATGAAAAATGTTAACATCAGGGAAATGCAATCAAAACCACAATGAGATGTCATCTCACCCCAGTTAAAATGGCTATTATCAAAAAGACAAAAAATATAACAGATTCTGTTTTTTAAAAATGTGGAGAAAATGGAACTCTCATATACTGTTGGTGGGAATGAAAATTAATATAGCCATTATGGAAAACAGTATAAAGAGTCCTCAAAAAACTCAAAATAGAAATACTATATAACCCAGCAATCCCACTTCTGGGAATATCTCTAAAAGAAAGGAAATCAGTATGTCGAAAAGAGGTATCTGCATTCCCATGTTTATTGCAGCACTATTCACAATAGCCAACATATGAAACTGGCCTAAATGTCCATCAATGGATGAATGGATAAAGAAAATATGGTGTGTATATATACACATTGGAATATTATTTATCTATAAAAAAAGAATAAAATCCTGTAATTTGCAGCAATGTAGGTGGAACTGGAAGATATTATGTGAAATGAAATAACACAGGCACAGAAAGGTAAATATTGTATGCTCTTACTCATATGTGGGAGCTAAAATAGTGGCTCTCATAAGGGAGAGGTTGATTGATGGTTACCAGAGGCTGGGAAAGATACAGGGGAAGTGGAGGATGGAGACAGCTTAGCTAACAAGTACAAAAATACAGTTATATAGAAAGAACAAGTTCCAGTGGTCAATAGCGCAGTAAGGTGACTATGGTTAACAATAATTTGCTATGTATTTCAAAATAGCTGGAAAAGAAGATTTGGAATGGAATGCTCCTAACACAAAGAATGATAAATGTTTGACATGATGAGTATCCCAATTATCCTGATTAGATCATTACACATTGTATACATTTATCAAAATATCACACGTACCCCATATATACAATTATTATGTACTAACGAAAAAACAAAGTGAAGACAATTACAAATGATTCATTTTTTGATGCCAATATGTGTCATGAAAGTGCTGTGTTTCAGATGGCCAGGAAAAGCACATGTTTTATTCACTGTTACGTCTTGTTGGATACACAGTGCCTAACACAGTGCCTGGCATGTGGCAGGGCTTTGTAAATATTTGTTGAATTAATTATCGTTAGAATGTGTTATTAGTTGTGGAGAGTTCCACAGAATTACTTAAAACTTCTTTAACCTTTAATGCTGCAACATGTGGCCCTATTCTCACCTACTCACCTATTCTCACATAGTCATCTTTGTATTCCCAAGACTTGGCTCACTCTCTGGCACATAATAGGAGTTCAATAAATCCTTGTGAACTGGACGGAGCACAAGGGCATTCTCAAGACCTGTCCCAGTGGACACAGGGAATGTGAGTTCTGTTGGTCTTTAGCAAAATAAAGGAGACAAAATTACTACTGATGCATTTTATTCTGACTTGAATTTGTAAAACAGGTCAATACACTCCTGAAAAGTAAAATAGTCATCCTAAAAAGAAGACACAAATATGTTTTTACTGATAAGTTCACTATGAGTGCTATGATTTGGGTGTGATTTTTTCCCACCAAAACTCATATTGAGGCTTGCTATTCAATGTGCAGTGTTGGGAGGTGGAGCCTAGTGGAAGGCATTTAGATCCAGGGGTTGCAACCCTCATTAATAGATTAATGTCTTCTCGAGGTAGTGAATTCTGGCTCTCATGAGACTGGATTAGTTATCACAGGAATGGATTAGTTCCCGTGAGAGTGGTTTGTTATAAAGGGAGTTTCTTTTTGTGTTTGGTCCATTTTTGCACATGCCCCTTCCCCTTTGACCTTCTGCCATATTTTGACACAGCAAAAAGCCCCCACCAGAAGCCGAGCAGATGTCAGCACCATGCCCCTCGAACTCCCCACCTGCAGAACCACAAGATAAATAAACTTATTTTCTTCATAAACTACCCAATCTCGGGTATTCTGTTACAGCAACAACAGACTAAGACAATGAAGTCCAAAAATGTGACATCATCCAACTAGACGACAAGAAAAGCCCATATTGACCACATGAACTTCCAGGAGTTAATGAGTACAGAGCTTTAATGTTCAAATTGTGATGAAAACATTGAATTTGGGGGAAAATCAATAAGTTTATGATAATAATTATTAGTAATATTAACCCCCATTGTTTTAGTTTTAAAATGGCCTAATATAAGTCATTTCACATAGCTCAAGTTAATGTTTGCTCAGTGCAGAATTATTATTTTTCTTTAATAACTCCTCATGACAGTGTATCCAAATGAGTTCAAAGACAGGAAAAAAAGACCAACGTCTACTGATCTTTCCTGCTATAAATGTGTAACACAACTGACTATATTAGAAACTGAATTAAAAATTAAATTCTAAAATGTATTAGCTATGTTAGGTAGATTAAAGTGCTGTGATGGTTAATACCAAGCATCAACTTGATTGGATTGAAGGATGCAAAGTATTGATCTTGGGTGTCTGTGAAGATGTTGCCAAAGGAGATTAACTTTTGAGTCAGTGGGCTGAAGAAGGAAGGCAGACCCTCCCTTAATCTGGTGGGCACAACCTAATCAGCTGCCAGTGAATATAAAGCAGGCAGAAAAACGCGAAAAAGCAAGACTGGCTTAGCTCCCCAAACTGCAACTTTCTCCCGTGCTGGATGTTTCCTGCTTTCAAATATCGGACTCCAAGTTCTTTAGTTTTGAGACTCAGACTGGTCTCCTTGCTCCTCAAGCTTGCAGACAACCTACTGGGAGAACTTGTGATCATGTAAGTTAATACTTAATAAAGTCCACACATATATATATATGGAGTTTTATATATATAAGTTAATACTTAATAAACTCCATATATATGGAGTTATATAAATAAGTTAATACTTAATAAACTCCATAGATAGATAGATAGATAAGCAGATAGATATCTCCTATTAGTTCTGTCCCTCTAGGGAACCCTAATACAGGTGCCAAGGCAAATTTCATGTATTCTGTGGTAAAGATTTTTAAAACTTTTTATTCCTTCCTTAAAATTTTTATATAAGCTAATAATTCTTATAGGTCACATCTGGATGAGACTAAATCCAACAGCCAAAAATTTGAAAATGCCGTGAAACCAGTTATTCGTTATGTATAATAACAAAACCTAACTGGTTTTGCTGAATTCAGTCAAATGTATTTGTATGTGTGGATACAACCATATTCCATATTATGGGACAAATGTGCAAAAGGTATTAAGAGTTATTATGTCCTAAAATGGCTTGCCCCAGAAGGCAACTGACTTGGTAAACAAGATACTTTATAAAAAAATTGAGCTTAGCAGTCCAGGAATTGCTGCTGAAACATAGAACAACCCATCCGCAGAAAAAATATAAAACACAGTGCCCGGGATAGGGGACTTTGGTTGGTTACAGAAAGTGTTTCCAACATTCAGGCAGGGACATGTTAAATAAGAGAAAATAAGAGCAAACAGCATCCAACTCCCATGGAACAAAAGGAAGGCAAAAAGGACCCACTAGTTATCTTCCCCACAAATCTTAAATTTCATCATTAGCAATTCTTTGTCATGTTAAGTTCCCATGCCTTCAGTCTAGCGGTGCTTTAAGAAATATAATTAATTTCTGGAAAGGATAATGCCCTACATGGCAGAGGCTGGGGCTATATTTGAGAACACACAGTGTCTGTGTTAGAGGCACAGGAATGAAAAGTTAACAGGCACAGAAAAGGAATGTAAGAGCACTGAAGATAACAAACTGACTTCCCATCATTTACACTGGATAAATCACAAAGACAGCATACAACAAAAAAAATCTAATCAATTATTTAAAACATGCATTATGTAATTAAGTAACAATCATTTTAGGAATCTGCAATATGGTTCAGCTTCTCACTAAGTATCACCGAAATAGTTCAGAAATTAGAGGTCACAACTGCTTCAAGTTTAAATATCCAATATCACCAGATTCCAATATTGATAAAGGATTTAACCTCAGATCCAGCAGATAGCCAGCAACGTGGCTCCACTCCCTTCCACACCAGGAATCAAGAATCTTTTCTTTTGATTTCAAGCTAGTTTGGGAAAAATTGGTTTAATAATACCAGTTTCTACAACTTTGAAAATTTACTGGTACTGAGCCATCTGTCAGGCATGTCACACACTATGCATTCTGAGTTATTAAATCTTCTTAAGTATGCATGTATATGTGTGTGTGTGTGTATATACTATATAAAAATGTGTATATATGTGTGTATATACATATATATACACACTGTATAAATGTATACCATACATTTATACATGGTATATACATTTACCATCTGTAAAATGGGTATATATCCAGAAGATGTCCTTAAACCAATACCCTGTAGATATCAAGGGACAATTGTACTGTGAATCAACTGGCTAGAATTGTGTACTCCAGAAAAATAAGCTCAAGTAAATGTAATAATAATGAAAAATGATTAGTGTCAAATTCTTGATATTCATATACAGTATATGACAAAACAAGTGTTACAACAAATGTGGAAGGAATGAATTATTTGTTTATAACAAAGCCCTGGGAAATGTATTAAATATTGAGAAAGAGAATTATGTCTAACTTTCATATTGTATGTTAAAATAAATTCTAGATGTATTGTCAAAGTATGTAGAAACAGTGAAGACATGAGTATTAAAGAAATTTAACTGAAATCAAGTTAGGAAAAGGTGCTCTAATAATAAAGGCAATGGAGAAAATCAAAAGTAAAATATCAAGAGATTTAATGACATAAAAATACTAAAATCCAATACTTCAAATATAGAAACAAAAATGAAAGACATTTTAATTTTGCTGTGAACCTAAAACTGCTCTAAAAAAATTGAAGTCTTAAAAAAATAATGAAGTCTAGACATGAAGATTAAGAAAGTTGCCTGAGAACATGCAGCTAGTAATTGAAAGATCTGGGTACAAACTCAAATAGTCATACACCAGAAGGCACACTCTTAAATCCTTAGATTACAGCTGTCTCTCCATAGAGCTGTTCGACAGAATGTATGTGAAAGTGACCAGTATTTGTCTTAGTGCTTCTCTGACTCATTATTTCCTGAAAGTAAAAGAGACTGCAACATATTCAGTGTTTAGATGTTTAGATTTTTAATGCTGTTTATGTATATTAAAATGCACAGTTCTTAAAATGTTTTAATAGACAAAATATAAGTAACAATTTGTTTTAAAATTTACAGAAACATATTTAATGTACTGAGTTCAGCAAATCAATAAGCATTAACATTCCATAAAAAAATGAGAAAAGTTAGGGAACAATAATTTGTAGAAAAATTCAATTGACCAACAGAGTGTTCAAACTACTAATTTAAAAAACACAAATTTAAACAAATCATGGAATATTCAAATCATTAAACAAAAAGTCACACTTTGAAACAAAACTTAATGATATAAAATTCTCACCAAATGTACTAGATCATTTGCAGTTTACTCAACTTTGTTGAAAAAAATGTAGAAAAAAATGTTTTATAGTGTTAACAGCTCTTATGTACAGACAATAGAATCACTAATAATTATTTTCTTTCACATTTTTATATTTTCTAATAATTTTCAAACTTTCTACAATGATTGTATAATATTGCAAATTTTAAAAGAATATAAATACACTTTCAAAAACAAAAGATAAAAAGAAAACAAAGCAGTTATACACTAGACATAGATGTGAATGGTCATGCAGGAGTAGAAAAGGCAAATTTTATTCACAAGAACATATGCTTCTACAGAGAACAGAGCACTTCCACAAAAGGCCAGTATATCTTAATTTTTGTTTATATAACATATATTGCATTTACAAATCAAAGTATATTTGATAATAAAATACTATAAAAGGGCATGTTTTCCTCAATTCAAAGAGGGGCAATCTAGAAATGTTATTCTTCTATAACAATCTCATTTTTTTGCAGCAATGAAATATTCTTAATGAAATCAACATTTTACCATAAAAAAATCTAAATCTAAATTAGTTTTCATTACAAATCACTTTCAAGTTTTTATGGTTATATGACATAATGTATTTTTCCTTTTATAATTAAACAAAAGATTTTTAAATATAAAATTTTAAAATCAGAAAGAGCATTCATCCATAGTACCCTATCAAAAATAAGTAGAATTAACATTTTGACATATTTCCTTTCAGTTTTTTCCCTTCATATATTTTAAATAGTTAAGGACATCTAGTTTACACACTTTTATTATGCTGTTTTATTTAGTGAATGTAATATCACAAGTCTATTTATATATCTATAAGACAAGGTGCACTTCTTTTTTTTTTTTTTTTTCTTTTTGAAACAAGGTCTGGCTCTATCGCCCAGACTGGAGTGCAGTGGTGCAATCTCGGCTCACAGCAACCCCCAACTCCTGGGCTCAAGCCATCCTCCCGCTTCAGCCTCCCAAGTAGCTAAGACGACAGGCATACACCACCATGCCCAGCTAATTTTTGTGTTTTTTGTAGAGACAGGGCTTCACCATGTTGCCCAGGCTGGGCTTGAATTCATGAGCTCAAGCAATCCACCTGCCTCAGCCTCCCAAAGTGCTAGGCTTACAGGTGCAAGCCACTGTGCCTGGCCTCTTCTTAAATATTACAATTAATGGCTAGGTGATATTCAAATTTGTGAGTATCAACACAATAATAATTACCATATTGAACACCCATTAGGTGCCTCTGATTTTCCCCATAGTCTTGTGGTAATAATATGATTTTTGATAGGCAGATGAAGTCACGTGAATAAGTGTAGTTTAAAAAAGCAAGAGACATTTTGCAGCCTTCACTGATACCTTCAGGTACTAAATATCCAAGGTGACTAGGGACTCGAACGAACCTCCAGCATACTGGAGCAGCCCTATGGAAAAGTGCCCAGACTATTTGCTACATGGGTCCCCAGTCCTGTATCTCTTCAGTGGGCAGGTCCTCCCAGCCTGGGTCTACAATCACCCCACACTGGGAATATCGAGCCAGTAGCAACTCTGCAACAAAACTCCCAGTAGGAGGGGCAGGTTGCCATAATTGCCATCTTGTAGCTCTCATCCTAGATGTTTCAAGGGTCTGGAGAATCCAAGGGACCAGGGACTGGTCCAAACTCCCAGGACAGACCAACTACCTCATGGAAAAGTGGCCGGACTGTTCTCCACATAGGTCCCAGTCCTCACTTCTCACTAGACAGGATCACCTGAGCTGGGACTCAAGTACATTGACCCAGCACCTGCCTGACCACTTCAATTAGAGGCAGCCCATCAGTTAAAGGGACACACACATGCAGAGCTGAGAAAAAATCAATGCAAGAGTTCTGGTAACTCATATGGCCAGAGTGTCCTATGTCCTCCAAACACCTGCACTAGTTCTCCAACAGGTGTTCTTAACCAGGCTGAGTTGGCTGAAATGACAGAAACAGAAATTAGAATATGAATAGGAACAAAAATCACTGATATTCAGGAGAAGTCCAAAACTCAATCTGCAAACTAAGAATCGTAAGAAAATGATACAGGAGCTAACAGACAAAATAGCCAGTATAATCTGACAGAGATGAAAAACACACAAGAAGAATTTCACAATGCAATCCATTGCAAGGATTAACAGCAGTAAGAAAACAAGCTGAGGAAAGAATCTTGGAACTTGAAGAGTAGCTCTTTAAATAAGACAGGCAAAGATGGCTGAAAAGGAACAGCTCTGGTCTGCAGCTCCCTGCGAGATCAACACAGAAGGTGAGTGATTTCTGCATTTCCAACTGGGGTACCCAGCTCATCTCATTGGGACTTGTTAGACAGTGGGTGCAGCCCACAGAGGGTGAGCTGAAGCAGTGCAGGGCACCACCTTGCCCGGGAAGCGCAAGGGGTAAGGGAAGTCCTTCCACTAGCCAAGGGAAGCCATAAGGGACTGTACAGTGAGGAGCAGTGCATTCAAGCCAAGATACTATGCTTTTCCCACAGTCTTTGTAACCCACAGATGTTTCGTAACCCGCAGAAGATTCCCTCGGATGCCTACACCACCAGGGCCCTGGGTTTCAAGCACAAAACTGGACGGAAGTTTGGGCAGACACTGAGCTAGCTGCAAGAGTTTTTTTTTTTCATACCCCAGTGGTGCCTGGAATGCCAGCAAGACAGAACCGTTCACTCCCCTGGAAAGCGGGCTGAAGCCAGGGAGCCAAGTAGTCTAGCTCAGCAGATCCCACTCCCATGGAGCCCAGCAAGCTAAGATCCACTGGCTTGAAATTCTCACTGCCAGCACAGCAGTCTGAAGTCTACCTGGGATGCTCAAGCTTGGTGGGGGGAGGGGGGTCCTCCATTACCGAGGCTTGAGTAGGCGGTTTTCCTCTCACAATGTGAACAAAGCTGCCCGGAAGTCTGAACTGGGCGGAGACCACCACAGCTCAGCAAAGCCACTATAGCCAGACTGCCTTTCTAGATTCCTCCTCTCTGGGCAGGGCATCTCTGAAAGAAAGGCAGCAGCCCCAGTCTCCATGGGACAGAGCATGTGAAAGAAGGGGCCGCTGTGGGTGCAGCTTCAGCAGACTTAAATGTTCCTGCCTGCTGGCTCTGAAGAGAGAAGGGGATCTCCCAGCACAGCCCTTGAGCTCTGCTAAGGTAGACAGACTGCCTCCACACATGGGTCCCTGACCCCCATGCTTCCTGACTGGGAGACACCACTCAGCAGGGGTCAACAGACACCACATATAGGAGAGCTCTGGCTGGCATCTGGCAGACACCCCTCTGAGACGAAGTTTCCAGAGGAAGGAAAAGGCAGCAATCTTTGCTGCTCCACAGCCTCCACTGGTGATACCCAGGCAAACAGGGTCTAGGGTGGACCTCCAGCAAACTCCAGCAGACCTGCAGCAGAGGGGCCTGACTGTTAGAAGGAAAACTATAGCATCAACATCAACAAAAAGGATGTCCACACAAAAACCCCATCAGAAGGTCACCAGCATCAAATACCAAAGGTAGATAAATCCACAAACATGAGGAAAAACCAGCGCAAAAAGGCTGAACATTTCAAAAACCAGAATGCCTCTGCTCCTCCAAAGGATCACAACTCCTCACTAGCAAGGTAACAAAACTGGATGGAGAATGAGTTTGATGAATTAACAGAAGTAGGCTTCAGAAGGTGGGTAATACAAACTCCTCCAAGCTAAAGGAGCATGTTCTAACCCAATACAAGGAAGCTAACAACCTTGAAAAAAAGTTAGAGGAATTGCTAACAAGAGTAACCAGTTTAGAGAAGAACATAAATGACCTGATGGAGCTGAAAAACACAGCACAAGAACTTCATAAAGCATACACAAATGTCAATAGTCAAATCCATCAAGTGGAATAAAGCCTATCAGGGATTGAAGATCAACTTCATGAAATAAAGCATGAAGAAAAGATTAGAGAAAAAAGAATGAAAAGAAATGAGCAAAGCCTCCAAGAACTATGAGACTATGTGAAAAGACCAAACCTACATTTGATGAGAATGGAACCAAGTTGGAAAACACTCTTCTGAATATTATCCAGGAGAACTTCTGCAACCTAGCAAGACAGGCCAACATTCAAATTCAGGAAATACAGAGAACACCACAAAGACACTCCTTGAGAAGATCAACCCCAAGACACATAATCGTCAGATTCACCAAGGTTGAAATGAAGGAAAAAATGTTAAGTGCAGCCAGAGAGAAAGATCAGGTTACCCACACAGGGAACCCCATCAGACTAACAGCATATTTCTCTGCAGAAACCCTCCAAGTCAGACAAGAGTGGGGGTCAATATTTAACATTCTTAAAGAAAAGAATTTTCAACCCACAATTTCGTATCCAGCCAAACTAAGCTTCAAAAGTGAAAGAGAAATAAAATCCTTTACAGACAAGCAAATGCTGAGAGATTTTGTCACCTCCAGGCCTGCCTTACAAGAGCTCCTGAAGGAAGCACTAAATATGGAAAGGGAAAGCAGGTACCAGCCACTGCAAAAACATATCAAATTGTAAAGACCATCGATACTATGAAGAAACTGCATCAACTAATGGCCAAAATAACCAACTAGCATCGTAATGACAGGATCAAATTCACACATAACAATATTAACCTTAAAAGTAAATGGGCTAAATGCCCCAGTTAAAAGACACAGACTGGCAAATTGCATAAAGAGTCAACACCCATCAGTGTGCTGTATTCAAGAGACCCATCTCATGTGCAAAGACACACATAGGCTCAAAATAAAGGGGTGGAGGAAGATTTACCAAGCAAATGGAAAGTAAAAAAAAGCAGGGGTTGCAATCCTAGTCTCTGACAAAACAGACTTTAAACCAACAAAGATCAAAAAAGACAAAGAAGGGCATGACATAATGGTAAAGGGATCAACACAACAAGATGATCTAACTATCCTAAATACATATGCACCCAATACAGGAGCACCCAGATTCATAAAGCAAGGCCTTAGAGACCTATAAAGAGACTTACACTCCCACACAATAATAGTGGGAGACTTTAACAGCCCATTGTCGATATTAGACAGATCAATGAGACAGAAAATTAACAAGGATATTCAGGACTTGAACTCTGCTCCAGACCAAGTGGACCTAATAGACATCTACAGAACTCTCCACCCCAAATCAACAAAATATACATTCGTCTCAGAACCACATCGCACTTACTGTAAAATTGATCACATCATTGGAAGTAAAACACTCCTCAGCAAATGCAAAAGAACAGAAATCATAACAAACAGTCTCTCAGACCACAGTGCAATCAAATTAGAACTCAGGATGAAGAAACTCACTCAAAACTGCACACCTACATGGAAAATGAACAATCTGCTCCTGAATGACTCCTGGGTAAATAACAAAATGAAAGCAGAAATAAGTAAGTTCTTTGAAATCAATGAGAATAAAGACACAACATACCAGAATCTCTGGGACACATTTAAAGCAGTGTTTAGAGGGAAATTTATGGCACTAAATGCCCACAGGAGAAAGTGGGAAAGATCTAAAATTGACACCCTAACATCACAATTAAAAGAACTAGAGAAGAAAAAGCAAACAAATTCAAAAGCTAGCAGAAGACAAGAAATAACTAAGATCAGAGCAGAACTGAAGGAGATAGAGATATGAAAAAGCCTTCAAAAAAATCAATAAATCCAGGAGCTGGTTTTTTGAAAAGATTAAAAAGATAGATAGACTGATAGCCAGAATAATAAAGAAGAAAAGAGAGAAAAATCAAATAGACACAATAAAAAATGATAAAGGGGAGATCATCACTGATCTCACAGAAATACAAACTACCATCAGAGAATACTATAAACACCTCTATGCAAATAAACTAGAAAATCTAGAAAAAATGGATAAATTCCTGGACACATAAACCCTCCCAAGACTAAACCAGGAAGAAGTCAGATCCCTGAAAAGACCAAAACCAAGTTCTGAAATTGAGACAGTAATTAATAGCCTACAACAAAAAAATCCCAGGACCAGATGGATTCACAGCCAAATTCTACCAGAGGTACAAAGAGGAGCTGGTACCATTCCTTCTGAAACTATTCCAAACAATAGAAAAAGAGGAACTCTTCCTTAACTCATTTTATGAGGCCAACATCATCCTGATACCAAAACCTGGCAGAAACACAACAGAAAAAGAAAATTTCAGGCCAATATCCCTGATGAATATTGATGAAAAATCCTCAAAAAAATACTGGCAAACCAAATCCAGCAGCACATCAAAAAGCTTATCCAACATGATCAAGTCAGCTTCATTCCTGGGATCCAAGGCTGGTTTAACATATGCAAATCAATAAATGTAATTCATCACATAAACAGAACCAATGACAAAAACCACATGATTATCTCAATAGATGCAGAAAAGACCTTTGATAAAATTCAACACCCCTTCATGCTAAAAACCCTCAATAAACTAGTTATTGATGGAACATATCTCAAAATAATAAGAGCTATTTATGACAGACCCACAGCCAATATCATACTGAATGGGCAAAAGCTGGAAGCATTTCCTTTGAAAACTGGCACAAGACAAGGACGCCCTCTCTCACCATTCCTATTCAACATAGTATTGGAAGTTCTGGCCAGGGCAACCAGGCAAAAGAAAGAAATAAAGGGTATTCAAATAGGAAGAGAGGAAGTCAAATTGTCTCTGTTTGCAGATGACATGATTGATTATTTAGAAAACCCCATCATCTCAGCCCAAAATCTCCTTAAGTTGATAAGCAACTTCAGCAAAGTCTCAGAATATGAAATCAATGTGCAGCATACCCAAAGGATTATAAATCATTCTGCTATAGAGACACATCCATATGTATGTTTATTGCAACACTGTTCACAGTAGCAAAGACTTAGAACCAACCCAAATGCCCATCAATCATAAACTGGATAGAGAAAATGTGGTACATATACACCATGGAATACTATTCAGCCTTAAAAAAGGATGAGTTCATGACCTTTGCAGGGACATGGGTGAAGCTGGAAACCATCATTCTCAACAAACTAACAAAAGAGCAGAAAACCAAACACGGCATGTTCTCACTCCTACATGGGAGATGAACAATGAGAACACGTGGACATAGGGAGGGGAACATCACACACTGGGGTCTGTTGGGGGCCGGGGGGCTAAGGGAGGGATAGCATTAGGAGAAATACCTAATGTAGATGACAAGTTGATGGATGCAGCAAACCACATGGCACGCGTATACCTATGTAACAAACCTGCACGTTCTGCACATGTATCCCAGAACTTAAAGTACAATTTTAAAAAATAATAATAAAACAGGCAAAATTAAAGAAAAAAGAATGAAAAGAAATGAGCAAAACCTCTAAGAAATATGGGAGTATGTAAGGAGGCAAGACCTATGATTCATTGGCATTCCTCAAAAAGACAGGGAGAAAGCAAACAACTTGGAAAACATATTTCAGGATATCATCTGTGAAAACTTGCCCAATTTTACTAGAGAAGCCAACAGTCAAATTCAGGAAATACAGAGAGCCCCTGCAAGATTCTACACAAGAAGATCATCCCCAAGACACATAATTATCAGATTTTCCAAGGTCAAAATGAAAGAAAGAATATTAAAGGCAGCTAGAGAGAAAGAGCAGATTATCTTCAAATGGTTTCTGTGGATCTCTCAGTAGAAACCCGACAAGCCAGAAGAGATTGGGGGTCTAAATTCAACATTTTTAAAGAAAAGTATCTTCAACCAAGAATTTCATATCCAGCCAAAGTAAGCTTCCTCAGCAAAGAAGAAATAAATTCCTTTTGAGATAAGCAAATGCTGAGGGAGTTTTTTACCACCATATCCATCTTGCAAGAGATCTTGAAAGGAGCACTAAATATCAAAGGGAAAGACTGTTACCAGCCACTACAAAAACACACTTAAATACACAGACCAATGACACTATAAAGCAACCACACAAACAAGCTAATAACAAGCTAACACCACAATGACAAGATCAAATAC
The DNA here is from genome assembly GCF_028885655.2 of Pongo abelii. Classification (NCBI taxonomy): domain Eukaryota; kingdom Metazoa; phylum Chordata; class Mammalia; order Primates; family Hominidae; genus Pongo; species Pongo abelii. The sequence goes on from NC_071985.2 coordinate 154,585,490, forward strand.
ACACATATTAATACTAACCTTGAATGTAAATGTGCTAGATGCCCCCATTTAAAAGGCACAGAGTGGCAAGCTAGATAAAAAGAAAGATTCAATGGTTTGTTGTGTTCAAGAGACCCATCTCACACACAAAGACACCCATAGGCTCAAAATAAAGGGATGGAGGAAAATCTACCAAGCAAATGGAAATTAGAAAAAAATCAAGGGTTGTATTCCTAATTTCAGGAAAAAACAGATTTTAAACCAACAAAGATCAAAAATGACAAAGAAGGGCATTACATAATGGTAAAGAGTTCAGTTCAACCAGAAGACCTAACTATCCTAAATATATATCCACCCAACACAGGAGCACCCAGATTCATAAAGCAAGTTCTTAGAGACCTACAAAGAATCTTGTATTCCCACATGATAATAGTAGAACTCAAAACCATTCAATTACACAGAAATTAAACAACCTGCTCCTAAATTATGTTTGGGCAAATAATGACATTAAGGCAGAAATCAAGAAATTCTTTGAAACTGAGATCAAAGATATAACATACCAGAATCTCTGGGATACAGCTAAGGTAGTGTTAAGAGGGAAATTTATAGCACTAAATGTCCACATCAAAAAGTTAGAAATATCTCAAATCACAACTAAAAGAATTGCAGTAGCAAGAGAAAACCAACCCCAAAGCTAGCAGAAGACAAGAAAGAAATAACAAAAATCAGAGCTAAACTGAAGGAGACTGAGACATGAAAAACCATTCAAAAGATCAATAAATATAGAAGTTGTTTTTTTGAAAAAATTAATAAGATAGGCTGCAAGCTACATTAATAAAGAAGAAAATAGAGAAGATCCAAAAAACTCAGAAATGATGAAGTAGATGTTACCATTTTACTCCCGAATTGAATCCTGAACAGACCAATAACAAGCTCTGAAACTAAATGAGTAATAAATCCCCTGCCAACCAAAAAAAAAGCCCAGGACCAGACAGATTCACATCTGAATTCTACCAGATGTACAAAAAAGGGATGGTATAATTCCTACTTAAACTATTCCAAAAAATCGAGGGGGAGAGACATCTCAACTCATTCTTTGAGACATCATCCTTATACCAAAACCTGGGAGAGACTTAACAAAAAAGGAAAACTTCAGGCCAATATTTTTGATGAACATTGATGCAAAGAATTTCAACAAAATACTTGCAAAATGAATCCAGCAGCACATCAAAAAGCGAATCCACCACAATCAAGTAGGCTTTATCTCTGGGATGCAAGTTTGGTTCAACACACAAACAGAAAGACAGACAAAAAATGCATGATTATCTCAATAGACACAGAGAAGTCTTTCAATACAATTCAACATCCTTCATGTTAAAAAGGCTCAATAAACTAGGTATTGAAGGAACACACCTCAAAAAAATAAGAGCCAGCTATTAAAACCCAGAGCCAACATCATACTGACTGTGCCAAAGTTGGAAGCATTCCCTTTGAAAACCAGCACAAGACAAGGATACCCTCTTTCACCACTCCTATTAAACATAGTGGAACTCCTGGCTGGAGCAATCATGCAAGAGAAAGAAATAAAGGGCATCCAAATAGGAAGAGAGGAAGTCAAACTATCCCTGTTTGCAGACAGCATAATTCTATATCTGGAAAACCCCATAGCCTCAGCCCAAAATCTCCTTCAGCTGATAAACAACTTCAGAAAAGTTTCAGAGTACAAAATCAACATATAAAAATCTCAGCTGGGCATGGTGGCTCATGCCTGTAATCCCAGCAGTCTGGGAGGCCAAGGAGGGTGGATCACCTGAGGTCAGGAGTTCAAGACCAGCCTGGTCAACATGGTGAAACCCTATCTCTACTAAAATGCAAAAATTAGCTGGGCATGGTGGTGCACACCTGTAGTCCCAGCTACTCGGGAGGCTGAGGCAGGAGAATCCATTGAACCTAGGAGGTGGAGGCTGCAATGAGCCAACATCGCACCACTGCACTCCCATCTGGGTGACAGAGAGATACTATGTCTCAAAAAAAAAAAAAAAAAACTCTAGCGTTCCTATGCACCACCACCAACAAAGCAGGGAGTTAAATCAGGAACACAATCCCATTCACAATTGCCACAAAACAATAAAATACCTAGGAATACACCTAACCAGGGAGGTGAAAGACCTTTTGAGAATTACAAAACACTGTACAAAGAAATCAGAGATGACACAAACACATGGATAAATATTTCATGCTCATGGATAGGAAGAATCAATATCATTACAATGGCCATACTGCCCAAGGCACTTTACAGATTCAATGCTATTTCTACCAAACTAACAATGACATTCTTCACAGAACTAGAAAAAACTATTTTAAAATTCACATAGAACCAAAAGAACAGCCCAAATAGCCAAGGCAATCCTAAGCAAAAAGAACAAAACTGGAGGCATCACATTATCCAGCTTTAAACTATACTACAGACTTTTCTGAATCCAATGCCAAATGACATCACAACACTGGACATGCATAAGACTTTTATTTTTATTTTTTATTTTTTAAATATAATTTCCTTAAAACACATTTCTAGGAATAGGAAAATATGAAGCCAGGGATGGACCATAAATTAGAAATTGATCAAAAAAATCACATATGTTATCAATTTGTCCTTTAAAAGTGTAGGCAAGTTCTTTTACTCTATCTCCCGTCGATATCAAAATATTACCTTTTTAAATTTTATTAAATTAATAGATGAAAGTGAAACATTATTCTTGTCTTGATTTTCATTTTCATTTGATTATCAGCTTTACCAAAGATGATTTCATATGTTTATTGAAACATGTTTGTTTGCATTTCTTCTCTTGAGAAGCTTTTTTCTGTTTATGCCCTTTAACCATTCACAATCTTGGACGTTCTATCATCGATTTCTAAATATACTATATATATATAATTAATAATACTACCTTACCATATTTGTTATAAATATTTCCCCATTTGTAATTATATTTTTATTTTTATTTTTGGAGTACATAAGGTTGTTTTAAATATTTATGTAATTCAAATAAGTACAACTTCCTACTTCCTAGCAGAATGTATTTATAAAAGCAACTTTAACCTGCCCCCTCAGCTCATTTGGGGAAAAAAAAAGACATATGTAATGTGAGATCTTATTTTCTCTGTCTTACACAGGGTAATTAAACCTAAAACATGACCTTCTGCCAGATGAGGTTCAAATAGTAGAGTCTAAGGTATGGAATAGAATGACAGACATCTTCCCAGATCATTCAGTTAACTAAAAGGAATCACCTGGAACCAGAGAAAAATAATGTACACCCAGTACTTTCCAAATCTAAGAATCTCACCACTACTTTTTTTGGGAAATCTTGCCCTTCCAAAAGACCACAAATCACTTCTAAGACATCGTAATAGCAGGGAACTTATGCCAATCAAGCTTTGAGATTCACAGTATATAAATACAAGATAATAATCACAGCAGGGCAACCACACACTACCATCAATATGCTTACTCAATTGATTACCAGGAAGAAGACAAAGCTGTTACCTACAGACAAGGCTATTTCATACTTTCTACCTGAAATATCTTTCTGCCTTCTCCCCTGTTAAAATCATTCAAGATACAAATCATCATCTTCTCTTTTGAGAAGTTTTTCATGATCATTCTATTAGATATAATCTCTCTTCTGAAAGCTTTATTGTATATCCCACAATATGGCCTTTATCATAAAACATTATTTTATTGTTTTTTCCTACACTTGGATTAGCTCCTTGTTATGACACACACCATCACCACCAGCACAACCTATAGATTACAGCAATGACATCTTAAACTCTTTTGCTGCCTTGAATATAATATCACAAAATATTTTCCGAATATGTGAATAAGTGAGATTTTTAATCCATACTCTTTTGCTAGTTCTTCAAGAATCTCAAATAGAAAATGAAAATTTAGCAAATGACAAAAGATGTTCCTTTAGAACAAATAGAAGTTCTCTGGGTAGTTTTCTGCAACCATAGTCACTGTTCAGTCATCATTAACCATAAAAGGATTCTGTAATTGATTTCTACCCTAGTCCTATATCTGCTATAGAAGTGTACTCCATTTTACTACAGTGAATGATTACAGAAGGCAAAACTTTATAGAGATAAGCTAACTAACAGACAGAAGTGAAAAATGACTCACTTAGCTTGTCAAGTGTTTGAAATGAAAATTCGTGTCTTTCAACCTTTCCCCACTCTTCTATCCTGCTGAATAACAGACCCTCCTTAAACCTCAGAATTTGAGGTCATTGTCTTCCTTAGTAAGTCACTCTTCTGTCCTGTACCTAAGTCACCTTTGATTTCAGCTTCCTGGATCCTTCAAGGAGCAGAATTCTTTTCTGACTCTGCCTAGGTCTCTAGATCCTTCTTCATTATTTTAGGTTTCATACTTCTTGAAGTCAGTAAAACTTTAATTCTCCCAACACCTTCCTGAAAAGATTTTTTTGTTTTATGACTTTATGACCCCACTCAACTTATCTGATTATTTATTCTTTTTTAAGCAAATATTTTTTGAGTATCTACTATGGGCTCAGTATTAGAGAAACAATTGTGTGTATGAAGATATAATTCCTGTCTCAGAAAACTTAATAGTAACAGGAAGGATATATGATTAAACAAGCCTAACAAGATAAGTTAATGAGAAATTAATTGATATAGATTTTACATATATTTATATTTCTTCTTTTGGATTTGCTGGTAAAACTAATGTTGATCTTTCTTTTATGGGAAAGATCTCTGTGTTCCAGAGGGTGATAAGAGCTGATGCTTCCCAGAGAAGGGCAATAGTCCAAACCCAAAGTGTGAGTGTGTGTGTGTGTGTGTGTTGGGGGAAGTAGTGAGGACAGAAGGAATAAGGAAGGAGAAAAGAGAGATGCTTAGAGTCAGTCCATACCCAACACCTGGATGTGACAGGACACTTAGATGGAGATGGGTACAAGAATGCCTAAGAGCTAAGCACGGAGCACCTTAGCTCCAAAGACTGAGCTTGGAATGAATGGATTGGATTGGATAACCCAGCCAAGTCTCTGCCTTTGAAAGGACCAGGTAGAGGCTGGACACAAGCCTGCAGTAGTGACCATAACAAACTCCTGACCTCTCCTTTATCCATTCTATATTGCATAAGCCGCAGGGCCTTGGCTCAACCCAAAGGAGAAGGAAGGAATCTCAAAAAATATCTGAAATTGTTCCTCTTGCCAACCATGGAACAGGGACTGGAAGCCAGACTTTAACAGAGAGAAATATGATATTACTTACACCCTATGTGTCACAAACAATTTGCAACCATTTATTACACAAGTGATTATGGTAAATTGTGAGAGGTGAACTAAGTCTAAATCCTCAGTAGCCTATCTCAGAATCTCTCTAAGTATGTCTTTCCACTTCTAAATTCTGTTTCTTGACAACTTTACCTAGACCCAGTCTCATTAGTCCATATAGCTGCCCAGAATTCATTTCTTTTTTTTTTTTTTTTTTTTTTTTTGAGACGGAGTCTCGCTCTGTCACCCAGGCTGGAATGCAGTGGCGGGATCTCGGCTCACTGCAAGCTCTGCCTCCCGGGTTGACGCCATTCTCCTGCCTCAGCCTCCCGAGTAGCTGGGACTACAGGCGACCGCCGCCACGCCCTAATTTTTTGTATTTTTAGTAGAGATGAGGTTTCACCGTGTTAGCCAGGATGGTCTCAATCTCCTGACTTCGTGATCCGCCCGCCTCGGCCTCCCAAAGTGCTGGGATTACAGGCGTGAGCCACCGCGCCCGGCCCCAGGATTCATTTCTGGCCGTCCTATTAATAAATTTGAAACCCTTATTCGGTCTTTTTATCCTGCCCTGGTATAATGTCCCTTTGTTGGTATATTTATTTTTGTAGTGAGTTATTCACTAATTCTAGCAACAGAGTACAGCTTTTCAAATACAATACCAAAAAAGGGTCTTTTTCTTATATGGAGGTTCATTCCCTTTGGTTAAACACAAACTTTGAAAGGATGCTTACAAAAAGATAGAGAAAGAAGATACAAACCCAGCTAGGCGGATCAGACAAATCCATGCCACAATGGAGTGACAAATACTGCAACCAAACAAACCTTAAATTCTATTACAAACCTAAAGCAATATATTTACATGCATTAGAATTCTATTAAGCAGTTTGGAGTCCCCCGAAATTCCACAGCAATTTGAAGAAAGAGAAATTTGCCTTCATAGTTCCCCCAGAAGTTTTGATAATTAAATAATCCAATGGGCCATGCGTTATCAAAATTCACATCACAGGCAATGCCACTCAAATCAGACACAATTACTTTTCATGTAATTGCCTATCAACCAGCTATTGATTATGGTAAACCTTTTGCTTAAATTCAATTAATTACTGACAGACCTTGCCATGCCACTTTGAATTTTTTTTAATCCAAGTTTTCCAAACGGTTTCCTAAGAGATAATGTTATTTTCATTTAATTATATGTTGTTTTATGTACTGGTCTCCAATAAAATTTTCTTCTTAGCAACATTTAAATGAAGGAAATATAAGTGCACCACCATATTTAGCCAGTATGGAAATTATTTTCAGATCATCTCCCATTTAACCTCATTGTTATTGCTATTTCTTTATGAGGCAGATAGTAAAAGAACAGAAACAGGAGAATTAAAAAGAGGAATCATTGAACAAATGTGGACTGTTCTGTTCTAGGCTTTATCTGATTGAATTCTCACAAGGATTAATCTTCAAGAAAGATAACGACACCCTTCTTTGACAATTGAGAAAATTCAGGCTCAGGGATTTAAAGTGGTTTGATTGCCCAAGGTCAAAGTGAGAAATTCAATGTCAGTAATGTTTTTGATGGTTTCTCCCTCACTTAGTCATCTGGTAAGTGGTGGAAATAAGAATCTGAACCCAGCCTTGTCTGTTACGAAACTTAAATATTATGCTATTGTGATGAGTCATAGAGGACCACCTTGGGAAACAATCCCTAAATAATTCTAGAATCATCCATGTTTTAACTAGATGCTTGACTTTTAAAAGCATTTTATTATTTTTCTTTTCTAGACTTGAACAAATCCTCTAGTATTATCTCCACATCATTTCTCTGTCAGTACAAAAATGCATCCAAAAGAGCCAAATTTTTTTACCAAGAGTTTTGAAAATCCCATGACCTCATATCCAAAGAAAGAATTATTGTACTGGAAAAGTTATTGTACTGAATCCTCCTCTTAGTGTTGGCACACTCTCTAGTGTTTTAGCTGAAACTATAAAGCAGACAAAGCCATGTGATGAACAGCCTCCTAGAACTATTTGTCACTGATAACAGAGGCTTCTGTAATAAATGGCCAGAAAGCACTTTTCCATTATAAAGTATTACATAAGTACTGACTGATAATAATACCAAACCATGCCAAACTGCAATAAAATGGCCCTTATGAATTATATAAGCAGCAAAAACAGGATCAAGCACAGTCAGCCACACTTTTCCGTATCTATCACAAACTTCAAGTATACTGACAAGGACTGTTAGACATTTTAAAGAGAATGTTAGAACACCCTCCTATGAGGCTTTAAATAAGTCTCCTTTGTTCTCAATGAACAAACAAATTCTACAAAAGATGAGATGAGAAGGATATTTGAGGCCTGAATTTTACTGGCCAGAAAGGTGAGTACTCCATGGTAGATAATGCAGCTACTACCTGAGAAAGGTGTGCAGAAAAAAAGTCACAATACACCATTAAGCCAAAGGATTTTAAATGTTCCAGAACTTTCCACATCTGCTCAGCATGTAGATTCTTTATAAAATCCTAAGAGAGCAAAAACTTGGATTTTTCAAATTCTTCTAATGGACAACAGTGGAAAGAAGGATTTTTTTAAGGTTTTTTTTTTTTTTCTTTTTTAAAGAAACCTCATTGTAGGCCAAAACAAAAGCAGGCTGCCAATAGACAAGCCGTCTGTTTCTCAGCATGACTGCTTTTTGAGAAAGGAAGGCACAGAGCTTGCTGAATTTGGAAATAAAATGTAAAACCTACTACTCTCCTTAATACTCTTCACAAATATATATCTTCACTCAAGGTTCCTGTCCCAGAGAGACTGGCTCTCTCTAATCCTTCATATAAAATAGGCTCCCTCCAGCTCTTTCCTTTCATTACACTTAAAACAATGTGTACTTGCACATGTATTGTGGATTTATTTAATATCTGTCTCCCTTATTAAAATAGAAGCTCCATGCAATCATGCACCATACTCCCTCTCTCCTAGCTCCTGACACAAACACTACAATATAGTAAGTGCTTAATGAACATTTGTTAAATTACTGAATAAATGAGTATATTAAACCTATATTCTGAGGCTATAAGTAAATATTATCTGCACCTAACCACCTATTTAAGATTGCACTTTACCCCCAGAAATAAAAATACCCTTTTAACTATTTTTCCATAATTATCACCTTCTAACATATAACATAATTTATGTATTTATTATGTTTGTCATTTATGGTCTGTTCTCACCACAAGAATGTAAGCGCCATAAGGGCAAGGACGGGCCTGGAATTGTGCCTGGTTTCACAGGTGCTCAACAAGTATTTGCTAAATGATAAAGGGGATAGCCTCTTTTAACATTAAGCATTCACAGATACACTATTTTTGAGTTGACTCTATTGAATTGCTTATAATGTTACCTGGAGAGTTAAAATGTAGGGCATTAAAGTACATATTTTTAATTCCAATTTTGATTTATAAAAAAATCTCAATTATTAAATTGGCTTATTGTTTCTAAAAAGTGCTTATCGCTGTTTAAATCTAATTCAACTTCCAGGTTTATTTTTCTAGCTAAGTAATCTAGAGGCAACTTTAAATTTATACATCTATCAATCATTGTCTCGATTAATTAAAAGAATAGGATTTTAGAACAGGAAGGAAATTGTAATGATCATCTGGTCTCTCTGTCCTGTAACCAAGTAAGGCTATCCAAGTAAGTATCCAAGTAAAGATAAGCAAACTCAGGGAATTCAAATTAATTTCCCAAAAGCATACCAACACTTAGATGTGTTGCCACGACTAGACTCCTGGACCAGACCTCTACATTTCCACCCCAAACAGCACTCTTGCAAAGTATGCCATTGGCATTCTGAAGTGTACACAATGATTTTTTATTCTCTCACTAAAATTTTTTTCAAGTAATCGTCATTTCTCATTGTTTTCTTAAACATTTAATTATTCTTATGAATTATAAGAGTCTTTTCCCTTTCTTCTTGAGTAATTCTGCTTAACTAATGTCATCAAAGATACCTTTAACTCTGATTATCACAGCTTTTTACAAAGAATGTTGCCACTGTGGTTAGTAGATGGAATCTTTGTAATCAAAATATTACTATTTCTAGTTTCTAGAGGTTTGTGGTCTCTCAACTACTGGTACCTCAACTATTGGACTGTATTGCTTAAAGGCAATTGTTCAATTTGAATGTTAGTTTTAAAATACCATAAACAAAATACCTACATTCATAGTACAATGACTGTCACATGACTTTAATCTTTGCATGCTCTTCCTTCCTTAAGATTGCTAAGACACCTCTAATAAGAAGCCAATGTTCCCTGGATTTCATTCTCAAGCACTTAGAAATAGCATGAAATTTGAATCTTATAGGGCTAATGCATTACTTTAACCCTTAATAATGCAATATATAACACTATTCTCACATATTTGTTAATTCTTTTTTATTGAGCAATACTTCATATACCATAAAATGCACCACTTTCAAGTGTACTATTCCATGGTTTTTAGTATAGTCACAAAGTTTTGCAACCTTCAAAACTATTTAATTCTAGAACATTTTCATCATCTAAGAAGAAATGATATTTGATATTTTATTCTCCTGGTGGGAAATCTTTCCTAAATGAAATAAATTTTTATTTTCCTAAAAAATAAAAAGTGAAAAGTATAGCTTCTAAGACATCTCTACCATGACTTTGTCTTCATTTCATAGTTGATCTTTAGCTTACTTACTTCAAAATCTTCCAATAAGTTCAATCGAGATCCTAGGATTTCTGCTAAAATGAAAGGATGTCCCAAGCATATTTTGGAAAGCACATGTGGTAAAAACTATCATCTTCTCCAAATCACTTTCAGTTGTCAGTAATGTGGACTTTAATATACTAATATTAATAAGTTATCCTATGCTAGTCATCCAGTAAACCACCTGCCGTGTGTTTGGTGCCCCGTTGACGCATCCAATGTAACCAGAGATGTTCAACCTAACAGTAGATCATGTTCATATATTAACTGCTAACTTCCTCACAGTACAAATTAAAAAGCAACATAAACTCTCTCATGTTACATCGCTAGTACCTACCTCTTGACAATTCAGATAATCTATCATTTATTCATCCAATATTAACTATAAATCAGTGAGATTATAATATGATTCAAAAATTATGTATAGATAGAATAATCTTGGTCCCAAACATATCTACACATACTAGGTAATAATGTAAATATTAAGTAGAGTGAAAAATGTCATTGTGGATGGTTCAATATTGTTACTCAAATGCAAAACAATAAGCCTTTTTGTTATTGCAGTAACATGTCTTGTCTTTCCCTATGCCATCCCTCTAAATTGATAAAAAGTTATATGTAGAATCTCATTAAGAAGAATACAAAAACATAATTCATTCAACCAACAGTATTTATTGAACACTAAAATGGATATATGTTTCACATGTATTCCTTTAGGCAACCACTCCTACTCATCCCCTGGAAATCCTGCTCAATCCATGCTTGCAATAGAAGTAACATCACCCCTAAATGCACCCCCAGATCCAAGCCTTCCTCCATGAGTTTGCAGTGTCTTGAGTACTTTGAACAGTCTTAAGTAATTTGGGAGGCTAGGAGCTCTTTAACTTTGCAGTAAATTCCAAATTTCTGAAAGAAGCACTTTTAAGACACTCAAAAGATTATAAATAGGTCAATGGGAATAAAATTGTATCCACCTGTCAAGATAAATTTCTATTTAATGAAAACACTAAACTGCATCATTGTCAAGGGATACAAAATACTTCAGGGAAATCAGTTTGAAATGTTGAGCCAAACTTCTCCAATGCTTGAGGGAGCAAACAGCATGTTAAATTGGCTCAGCCATCACCATTTGATATGTTTACACAAACATCTAGCACTTCAGACAGTTACACAAGACAGAGCAGAAGGGTCATTTTGGTCTCAGGGATATGACCAAACTAACAAGATTGCATCATAAATTCACACAATAGCAGATCTAGAGCCATGAGCTGGTTCAGCAAGTCAGAGGACTTGTTATCTATTAGTCTTAATACTACCATCCTCAGCAAATGAAATTAATGCAATAGTGGCCCTAAAGGAAGTTGGCAAATATAAGTGTAACTGTCTTCAACTTCCTTTATTTAAAGAACACTTAACCTTGTATACGCCCAATATAATTATTTTCTACATTAGGGTTGAGATTTAGTGTTAAAGTTTTTTTCTCCTCTATTGACTTTTTATAATTTCCCTGTGTTACAGTAAGACTCATGATGGCAAGTGATCAATAATTTTGCTTGTCTCCCCAGCCTGTACCTCTTCCCATCCATGGATGTGGTCAATTTGATGAGAAACTCATTGGACCACCTCAGCACTCACTTACACCAATTGTGACTTTCACATCGAAGTTCAAGGAAGTTCTGTGATAATTTTCAACCAGATATTAACATACAGCATCAGAAATGTTAGCAGCTATGACAAGGCAACCAGGGAATAGGTGGCTTGAATAAAAAAAAATTTTCTTAAATAATATAACTCAATAATAATATATTATCAGTTTACTAGTAAAAATATGTCATCTAATTTATGCCACATTTAAGTATGTGAATTGATAAAAGAGAAAGTAGGAAGATATATTTGTAGAGCCTATTTTGCATAGTTGTAAGTATATATAATAAAGTAATAAAGAAGACTATTTTGTATAAATAGAAATATAATAGAAGTGTATTTTAAACTATTTTCTCTTATTTTATTTTTACTGACGTTTACTTCAAAATTACATTTGTCTCACTCCTGTCACTCCACTAGTGAATTCCCAGAAACCTTGATGGTTTTTGAACTTGAACCTTAGAGTATTCCTTAAGTTTTAGCTTAAGAAATGATATTTTATCTTATCTCTCCACTAATGCTTCTGCTATTTCCTTCAGTAACCCTTCCATTCTGTGAAAACAACAAAATTTCTAAACCATATTCATCTCTGAAAGAGCCAAGCCTTCCTTTCTTTACAGATGCATTTGAATAATATACTATTTGAATGCTAATTCTAGAAATTAGAGATACTATAATTTATAGTAATCTTGTTAATTACCACTAATTATAGTAATCTTATTTAAATTTTCATTCCCATTTCATTCAATCTCCATTCCCTCACTGGACAATCTGATGCAGTCCTATTTCCTTCACTTGTTCTGTCATTCAACAACTGGGGACATAAAGATGAGTAAGAAATATGTTCTTACTTAACAACAAGCAAGCAAACAACTGGAACAAATAAAAGAAGCAGGCGTTATGATAGATATCTCTGAAAACGATAGGGCAAAGGAAGAAAGCATCACCAAAGTGAGAATCTTTTATTCTAGAGTGAGGCTAGGGGGGAAAAGGAATTAGAGAAGGTAGTCTAGAGACCTTGAGAAGACTTACCTGAAAAACAAGGCTTGCTTCCTGTAAATCATTATTTACCAGGAGACTATACAGGAAGAGAGGAAACAACATGAGCAAAGGCATGGCTTCAATTCTCATTTGTGTGTAAAATAACACCACATGGAAATGATTGCTGATGATGATGTTCATTCTATCACTCTGTGACTTAGTGTTCTCTTTATAAAATCCTTTACAACATCATTGCTGGCATTGCTGTTAGTCTTTCATATTTCCTAAGCCCAAATAAGAACTGATAATAGTATATTGCAAGTCCTACCACATTTTTAAGGATACATAGCCATCACATTTCAAGGAATCTATCTTACAGAAATAGCAGCATGGTTGCGTAAATATACAGGAGCAAAAACATGTAGTGTAATGCCTATGCAGAACTATAAAATTCCCATTGCATTTGGCTTTCACTTAAAGATTTGAAGCATAGAGAACTGCAAGTAATATCACAAATGCTCTCCTTCCTTTTCATGTATGCACCCAAAGACCCTTCTCCACAGCTATTGGCAATTTTGTGGTCCCACCACATACAATATAAGAAAGAAAGGAAAGTAGCACCTGAACCAAGACTAATTTACTCAATGAAAGAAAGTAAAAAACAAAGGACAGTATCATCTCCTGATTTCAAAACTTGCTACAAAGCTACAGTAGTCAAACAGCTAGCATGCTGGCCGAAGGATAGACATATAGATCCATGAAGTATAATTGAGAATTCAAAAATAAACCCTCACATTTATGTCAATTTATAGTTGACATGGTTGTCAAGATCATCTAATGAGAAAAGAATAATCTTCAAAAACTAATGCTGGGACAACTAGATGCAAAAGAATGAAGTTGGACCCCATACACAAAAATTAACCCCAAACTGATTAAAGACCTCAATTTAAGCACTAAAACTTTATTTAAATATAAATATCTTAAAAGAAAACATAGGAATAAATCTTAATTACCTTGGATTTGACAAATGGTTTCTCAGCTATGACATCAAAAGCACAAGCAAGGAAAGAAAAATAGGTAAATTGGATTTCGTCAAAATTTAAAACTTTTGTTCATTAAATAACATTATCAAGAGAGTGAAAATACAATCACAGAATGGAAAAAATATGTGCACATTATATGTGTAATGAGAGTTTGGTATCCAGAATATATAAAGAACTCTTACAAATCAACAAAAAATAGACATGACCCAGTTTTTAAAATTGGTAAAGTACTTGGATAGACAGTTCTCCAAAAATATAAAAAATAGCCAACAAGCACATGAAAAGATGCTAAATGCCATTAGACATTGGGGAAATGCAAATTAAAACCACACAAGATACTATTTCATACCCACTAGGGTGGCTATATTCAAATAAATGGAAAATAACGAATGCTAGGAAGAGGAGAAAAACTGGAGCCCTCATATGTTGCTGGTGAGAACGTAAAAGGGGCAGCTGCTGTGGAAAACAATTTGGTGATTCCCCAATAAGTTAAACATGGAATTACTATATGAGTCAACAAATGCAATCCTGGGTATATACTCAAAAAAATTGAAACCACATGTCCAAACAAAAAATGTGTACATGAATGTTCATAGCAGCACAATTTACAGTGGCCAGAAAACTAAAACAACCCAAATGCCTATTAACTGATAAACGGATAAACAAAATGTGGTATATCCATATAATAGACTATTATTATTCAGTCATAAAATGGAATAAAGTACTGATATGTGCTACAACGTGGATGACCCTCGAAAACATTACACTAAGTGAAAGCTAAGTGAAATCAGACACAAAAGGCCACATACCATATGATTCATTTATATGAAATATCCAGAAGAGGCAAATACATAAAGACGATAAATTAGTGGTTTCCAGGAACTGGGAGGAGTGGGGAATGGGGAGTGACTGCTTAGTGGGTACAGGATTTCCTTTTGGGGTGATTAGAATGTTATGGAACTACATAGTGATGATTGGCGCACAATATTGTGAATATACTGTCACTGAATTGTACACTTCAATTGGTTAAAATGGTAAAATTTTTTGTGTATTTTACCACAATCAAAAATGAAGCTAAAAATATTGTCATCAATTTATTGCAGATCACAAAGAAGAAATAAACAATTTATTAAATGAAAACTTATTTAGTGGGAGAGTGTGCATCTTAAGCTGAAAGACTGAGGGGTCAGTTCTTTTTGTGTGCATATAACATTATAAGACCACATAGCAAGTTATTTAGATGCCCATAGAATAGGGAATACCAGCAAGAGCAAGCCAAAGAAGAATGCAAAAAAAAAAAAAAAGTGATGTAGTTATGTGTTGCATTGATAAAACCATCTGCTGTAAAATAAGTTTTTAATTATGCTCAGTTAAGTCACAGCTCCTTCTCAACACAGGAAACACAAATATGTGAAGCGAATGAGGAAGATAGTGTCTTTCAGACAGCTGTCTACAAGTCAAGAAGAGAGCCCTCACTCGAATCCAAACTTGCTGGGATCCTGGTCTTGGACATCCACCCTCCAGAACTGTGAGAAAACTAATTTCTGTTATTTAAGCCCAGTTTATGGTATTTTGTTATGGCACCCCGAGCTGACTCAGACACTTCCAAAGGATGTTCCAATTTTTGGTTCCTCCCTCTACAAGCACAGGCTTGCTACACCTATTGTGCCAGGCACACCTTCAAAGGTGATCTGTCCTGCCCTGCCAACTAGAATGCTGAGGCCTATTCTCTAAGATTTTCCTCTCTTTCTTGCCTCAAGATCTCCTTGCTTTTTAGTCTTTCTTCCCTTTTGGGTCCTGCTTTCTTTTACCAAAATTGATAGCTACTAATCTGATAATCAGATCCCCTCAAAGGAATTAACAACTCATAAAAACTACCTGTTTGTAAGAACATTTCTTTTTAGGTAGAAACTAGCACAGCTATTTTCTCCAAGAAGAGAATCCCTAATGGTGACTATTTCAGGTACTGTAACAACTTATCTAGGAAGATATGCTTGGGTGAAAATACATGTAGATGTCCATCAAGTCACCTGTGCATGAAGCCAAACTTAGTTGTATTGATACTCCTAGATCAGAGATTTATTACTGAATATTTTCCTCCTATGAGTCTTTATTGCATACAAGAAATATCCTTTTAGGCTTACATGAAATCAAGAAATATATTACTTATTTAATATACATTTTTGTGTATACTCATATACATTATAATACAAAATAATCACATCATTTTAGCATTTAGCTTAAAAGGGGGCTTTCACAATTATTAATCCTTTTAAACCTCACAATCATTAAAAGTTCGTAATGTAAATAATGCTGTAAGCAGTATGAACCAGGTCAGGAAGTTCTCAGCAGGAAATAGGGATTTGGACAAGGAAATGTATTAAACTAGTTGGGGCTGAAGACAGTGTAGTGCTGGCTCATAGTAAACACTCAAACACACATCAAAATAATGAATCAATACTCTCAATCCTACCGGGACCTAACAATACAGAAGTCTACCTAAGGAAGGGCAGAGAAATAGGGGCAGGCAACTAAGGCCTCAGCATCCAAGCCAGGAAATATATTTCAGGTGATACAAAGAAGAGCAGGAAAAGAGCTAGTCCTGGAGGCATGGGATTGGCCACACTAGCCAACAGAAATTAGAAGTTGGGCCTTAGTTCTAGCAGGTGACTAAGGGAAAATCAGGTACCAGTGCAGAAGATCCTGGGAAACTTGAACACCCAAGATAAAGGTTAGGTAAGAAGGCTGAAGTCTGACACTCACTTAAGTGCCGCTTGTACCACGATTCCCCCAACCCAGACACTAGTCACAGGGCGTCATTATCAAGCCATTCGTAATAACTGAGGGGGAGTTTGAAAACAAGATCTAGAATTTCTTCTTCTAACTGGCTAGTGGCTTCAGGATAACAGGATAGTGGCTTTAGGAGCTAGCAGGATAGCAAGTTACAAGTGGAGTTGTATTCCAAATCCTATACACTCTTGCTACTCATAGTGTGGTCCATGGAGCAACAACAGCAGCAGCAACCTAGAAATTTGTTAGAAATGCAGACTCTCAGTCCCAGCCCAGACTTACTAAATCAGAACCTGGGGTTTTGTTTTTTGTTTGTTTGTTTGTTTATTTTATTTGACTTTAAGTTCTGGGATACATGTGCAGAACATGAAGGTTTGTTACATAGGTATACATGTGCCATGGTGGTTTGCTGCACCTATAAACCTGTCATCTAAGTTTTAAGCCCCTCATGCATTAGGTATTTGTCCTAATGCTATCCCTCCTCTTCCCCCTAACCCCCCGATAGGCCCTACTGTGTGATGTTCCCCTCCTTGCGTCCATGTTCAGAACCTGGTTTTAATAAGATTCCATGTGATTTGCACACATAAGAAAGTTTGAGAATCACTGCTCTACATCACACTGCCATTCTCCTTTTCACACAGGTTTCTTTTTTTCCCCCTGAAGGAATAACACAGGGTTTATAAATAAAGAACAAAAATGCTTGGTATCTTAAGAGAAGAAGAGAAGTTCAAAGCAGGGAGAGTTCAGAGAAGGCAGAGAACTTCCAGCTGAAGAGATTTGAACTCAGTGCATTTGTCCTGATCTTTGAAGAAAAGAGTAAGATATACACAAGCAGTAATGGGAAGTGTGGAGCTGTTTCTTGCAAAGGGAACCCAGTAAGTGAAAACATCTAAGGCTGGAGAGTGCAGGACATGTAAGAGAATGGCAGGTGGTTCTGTCTGGCTGGGGAATAGGAGGTGTGAAGAACAATAAAAATACATGTTTGAAAGAAAAATTAGGGACAGCATAGAGAGATTATAAAATGATAAAAATTCAGGCTTTATTGAGTAGGCAGTGAAAATTGAAAGATTTTGAGCAGAGGACTGATGGGTTCAAAATTAATCATTAACCTTCAAAAATGCTAATTGCTGTTGCGTTGCAAAAATAGAAGTGGAGGACCAAAAAAGAAATGATGTAGAACTCTAGTGGTGGACAAAAGTTAATAAGAGACAAGACTTGGGGCAGCAGTGGGAATAAAGAGGAAAGGGAAGATTTCAAAGACATGATGTTGTAACCTTTAAGCTAATATAGCTTTACAGGATGGAGCTCTACAGATGACTCATCTCCTTTAGCACCTGCTTATTCAGGCCACAGTGCCATATATAGGTGGAGATGTACAGTACCTCTATCATTAAAACACAAGTATCATTAAAACACAAGTATTTAAAACCCAGCAGAGCCCCTGCAGTGTCCGACCCACTGTGAGTGCCCCAAGTTTTGTATTGAATATTCCTGAATATTGCCAGAAGAGCATCTCTCTAAGCAACAAGTCATATGTAGCCCAAGAGCCAAGACCTGAAAAATCAATTCTCAACTTGGTAATTGTCACCTTTGGGAGAATTCTCACCTTTCACAGATTTCTTTAATCACAGTGGCATTTAAGGCAAAAATAAAACCCACGAATGTATATTTACATTGAAAATTGTAACTATAAATGTAAATCCCATTCAAATGACTGCTACAGCAAAATTTCTCTCTCTCTCTCTCTCTCTCTCTCTCTCTCTCTCTCTCTCCCTCCCTCTCTCCCTTCCTCCTATAAATGTAAAAACTCATAAAGAACAACTATCAGAATTACCTCTTAGTTACCTCTAGACCGAGGTTTCTAAACAGGGCAGGATTGACATTTTGGGCCAGGTAACTCTTGTTTGTGAGGGGTACTGCTCTGTGCCCTGTAGGATGTTTAGCAGCATCCTAGGCCTCTACCCAGTAGATGCCACTTGCAGCCAGTCACCTTCCCCACCCCTTACCCCACCAGTTGTGGCAACCAATGCTGTCCCTGGACATTGCAAAGGTCTCCAGGGGTGGGGGTAGGGAGAACAATATCACCCCTGACGGAGAAGCACTGCTCTCGAGCACACCAAATTGCAAGCACATGATTCCCATTAAGTAATATGAATGCAAGAGGGGATCACTTAGAACTCTGAGAATCCTGAAGTGCATTTCTTTGTGTTTATTATTTGGAGCAGTTTCACATGGCCAAACCACAGACCTACTAAATTTTACTATCTAATTGATAATATCCACTCTCATGACTTTTCCTAAATGTCCCACAGAATTATCCAGGTTTCTAAGTTATCTCAGAAAATGTTCACTTTGCTTTGGAAAATGGTATTTAAGTTCCATGCCATCAGGACTTAAAGTACCTTACTAAGGCATTTTTTTTTTGTTCTTTTAAGTTTTGTCTGTTTATTCTTTTATTATTATTATTATTATTATACTTTAAGTTTTAGGGTACATGTGCACAATGTGCAGGTTAGTTACATCTTTTTAAGAGGCCGTGCATATATAATAAATTTCAAATCTCTTTAACAAGAATTCTAGAGTGTTTAGCAAAAACAAGAATAGAAGACTACACCTAGCAAGCAGGAATTAAAGATACCACAGGGCTGGGGAACTTGAGAAGAAATAAGTGAAATCCCATCAATATGCCGTTTCATCAGATTTGGTTCACATAGCCTCAGACCTAAGGAGTTTCATCCATTGCTTTAAATGCAGTTCAGCAGGAGCTAAACCACACAACTGAAACATTCAACTTCATGTAAAGTGAAACTCAGAGAAGCCTTGCCAGCTCAGACCAGAGCCACACTTACAAATCCGAAAGGTAGTGTGGAAATGATGTTTTCAGCACTCTGCATTTGCTGGCACTGGTAATTAGTCTTGCCAACTTAAGTTCTTGAAAATAGAATCCTTTAGGATTCTAAAGTGCCATTCATACATTGCTCATCTGTTATTTCAGGCCACTAAGTAAATATCTCAGCAAATCTTTCATAGTTATCTTAATGGTGGTAGACTTTAAAACTTGGAAAGAACAGCCACAGATAATTTTTCTCTAAAAAATTTAGTTGCACTATTATAATCTGTTTCTCATTATATGTGTGCTATTCAAACCATGCATAGCCCATAAAATCTCAGAAAGAGCTACAATAAATTAAAAAGAATAGAAAAAACATAATGGAGCTCCATACTCCCAAATTGTTCATAGAAGGCAATCGCAAAAACATACGGCTCTTATTTGTCGCCCTCTGGATCAAGGTCTATATAATTATTCTGGCAGAAATTTCTGTTCTATGAGAAAAGCCACAAATGGCAAATACTCAGAAAGTAAGCAACTAGGGCACTTAAAGGGATGATTGAATGCATGGACAAAGCAGTTAAGTGGTCGGGGCCACCTCTCCTTATGTGGTTGTAATCATACACAGGGTGAGGCATGGAGATGCCACCACTTCAATTTTTGTAAGGGAAAAAAAGTATGGAAGAGAAATATTAGTAGCCACCTCAACAAATTTTCTCCATTATAGGTTTACTGCTTATTAACTAGAGAAACATTTCTCAAATACCTACTGCAGGTGAGACATGTTTCCTGTCTTTAATGGCTTGTGGCATAAAAGAGAAATAACAGATTCATTACAATGACCTAGTAGATAAGGTGTAAGAATCATAAACACAATAAGAAATGTTAGTTAAGTTCTATGGCCATACCACCCTGAATGTGCCTGATCTTGGAAGCTAAGCAGGGTAGGGCCTGGTTAGTACTTGGGTGGAAGAAATGATAGTTAAATTGCCATGGGAATTGTGAAGAAGAGGAGATTGAAAACTCTCACAATTCCTATTGCCGAAATACTTCCCAGAGACACTTTTTCCACACTGTATATATCTTTGTCATTGGTAAACATCTGTCTGTGTTCCCTATTAGATAAAAGCTCCTAAAGGGCTACAGTGTGTCTTTGTGATGTTTGTGTTCCCCTTTGATGCCCAGCATAATACCTTATCATGATACCCGTCATAGCCTCTTAGCAAACACTGTAGATTTGATCTCACCTGAAACAAGGTATGTTGTGTTGAATGTTGCTATTATCTGTGATTCCACAGAGTGGAAGCTTGCTGACCCTTGCTTTTTACCTGGCCTTGGAGTTCCCATGGTCCATCGAGAGCAATGAAGGACAAAATCCCCAACAAGTCTATGTAGAAGGGAATATGGTTACCCTATACCTCTAACACTCCATGAAACTTTTTCTACTTTTCTCCCCTTTACTCACTTCTTCCCAGGGGATATGGAAGAGCTTATCCAACTGATGGATTTGGTAATAATTGGGCATTCTCTCCATTTTCTTCCTCTCAGGAGCTAGTTGTTGGCACAGATCTGCCCCAACGTGAGGAGGCCTGTCTTAGCCCAGTATTACTGGGAAATAGATGGGAAAGTGTGACAAATCTGGAGATTTAATTTAAAGACAATCTGAGTCTCACACTGACCTACTTCTTCCAACTAACCTTTGTTATTGATAAAGGTCATTCTTTGTATTATACCTATTCTTAACAGAATTTAAATACCCTATAACCAGGAATTTATGTCAGTTTTGCTCAATGATTATATCCCAGCTTCTAAAATAGTGCCTGCCATATAATAGGCAGTTAATAAATATTTGTTGATTTGTTGAACGTATTTGTTCAGAATCTGGTCAAGAAAGAAGGTACTATTTATTGGTCTCCATCAGAGACCCCAAAACTAACTCAAATAGATATATAAGTTTGCAAAGTGGGTGAATAAATGAATGATCCTCTCACTCAAGTCACAACTTCTAGATTTTTTTTTAAATTCTTATTCCATTCATGATATTTGGAAAGATATATGGTTTAAGAAATACATTTTTTCTATATTCTAACATAGGTTTATTTAGCTAGACAGAATGGTGAACTTTGCCTATCACAGTAAGTTCCTGTACAACAAGTGCTCAGTGCTAAATCCCTAATTAGCATTCAGGCCCAGATCCAGTTTTTGGTGTGTGGAATAGATTTAGCCACAGAATGTTGTTCTCCTGTTCAGCCAGTCAACTGTATCTGCATGTGCTGCCAGTGTATAAGCTATCCAGAGAAAAATAATGTGTGTTTTTCACTAATAGGGATCTTAAATCTATTAGGAGATTCTAATCTAAGGATTTTCATCTTGTACATAAGTAACAAGAAGATAGGAACATGTACTTCTCAGACCTGGTCTTCAGCAAATAATGATGTGAAACAACCTTGTTATCTTGTTATCTTTTTTCTTTTGTGTAACTTGTTATTTAAGGGGAAAAATGAGGAAAATAGAGACAGAAGGAAAATTATTTTTTCTTCTTTGGAAATGAATCATAAAATCTTTTTGGTAAATTAAGACCAAAATAAGTATCCAAAAATGTACATGTTCTCAATGAAAAACCTCAAGATAATTATTCAGTGTTTTAAAGGTTTTCTTAATATCTAGAATAATTGATGATCAATTAGTCTGATTTTATATTAAGACTAATTTAAGGCCTCTATCCACATGCAATTAACCATCAATTAACTTTGATGCTCCTTAACATCTTCATAAATTTAAAACTGACAAAATATTCTAAGATACAAATAAACAGCTAAAATTATGTTTAATGTATCTAATTATCACAGTAGTATCACATTGCCTGATAAAATAAATGATTTTAACAAGAACTGCTTTGGACTCAAGGTGATAAGGTATTTCCATTTGGTTTTGCCCTATAATAAAGCATTTGAAATCAACCATGTGTTTTCTCAATATGTTCTCTGAGAATCAAATTAGGTAGCCAAAAATTTTCATCACATCTGTAATCTATTTAAATTACAGAGAAGTGGGTATGAGGAGATAAGATAAAAGACAGGGAGAAAGGATACAGTTCATTATTTGGACTAAATGAATTTAGAAAATACAATAGTCAGTTTAAGAAATGAGCACAGAGCAATAAATCTAAGGGGACAAAATTAGAGTAGCCAATTGGAGGAAACAAAATTGGGTTCTAGAGTTATCCCAAGAAAAAAAGCACAGAAAGAAAAAAAAAAAAAGGAGACAACTTCTAGATTAATGAGTCCGCTAAAATTGGCCTGACAGGAAAATTTACCATCCTTTACATCTGACTCTATATCCTTGTGATATGGTTTGGCTGTGTCCCCACCCAAATCTCATGTCAAATTTTAAAATTGTAATTCCCAGGGTTAGGGGAGTGACCTGGTGGGAGGTGATTGTATCGTGGAGGAGGACTTCCCCCTGGCTGGTCTCATAATAGTGAGTGAGTTCTTATGAGATTTGATGGTTTAAACGTGTGTGGCACTTCCCTCTTCGCTTTCTCTCTCTCTCCTTTTCTGCCATGGTAAGATGTGCTTGCTTCTTCTTCACTTTCCACCATGATAGTAAATTTCCTGAGGCCTCCCCAGCCATGCTTCCTGTACAGCCTGTGGAACTGTGAGTCAATTAAACCTCTTTTCTTCCTAAACTACCCAGGCTCAGGTAGGGTATTTTTGTTGTTGTTTTTTGATTGTTTGCTTTTTGTTTTTGTTATTTTTTGAGATGGAGTCTCGCTCTGTTGCCCAGGCTGAAGTGCAGTGGCGGGATCTCAGCTCACTGCAACCTCTGCCTCCCTGGTCCAAGCAATTCTCCTCCCTCAGCCTCCCAAGTAGCTGGGATTATAGGCAAACACAACCATGCCCAGCTAATTTTTGTATTTTTAGTAGAGACGAGGTTTCACTATGTTGGCCAGGCTGGTTTCAAACTCCTGACCTCAGGTAATCTGCCTGCCTCGGCCTCCCAAAGTGCTGGGATTACAGGTGTGAGCCACTGAGCCTGGCCAGGTAGTTCTTTTTAGTAGTGTGAAAACAGACTAATATACCCTACAACTACGAAAGCATTAGCACTCATTGGGGAGGGTAGAACTAATCAAACTGCAGCAAAATCATTTATGGAAGCTGTAGGCTACTGTCTCTGGATTTATCCGTCTAGCTCCTCTATTTCTTATGAATAATAAGAAATAGTGATACTCCCCTTCCTCTATATTTGGCCCCAATACTCTCATTGTGCTTACTAATGACAGAAATAGGCTTGAGCTTTGGCCTTTGTGGCAGATTAAAAATGTCCACAAAGTCTTTCACATTCCTCCCGTAGAGGTGAGGTCTGTTGAATGCAGGTGGGCTCTGTGTCGGCTTTGAATGCAGGTGGGCTCTGTGTCGGCTTTGAATGCAGGTGGGCTCTGTGTCTGCTTTGGCTGATAGATTATGGAAGTAATGCTGTGACAGTTTCTAAGCCTAGGCCTTAATAGACTGTCATGGTTTCTTTTTCTGGATCTTGGAATACTTGCTCTTGGAACCCAGCTACCATGTTTTAAGAAAACCCAAGCATTGTAGTGGAGAGGTCCAAGCACCCTGATGGAGAAGCTCAAGGCCTCCAGCCTTGTTTTCCAGCTCAGCTACCAGCCAGCCATCAGCACCAACTTGTTAGCCGTTGAACAAGCCATCTCAGAAGTGGATCCACCAGCCACAGTCAAAGTGCCCCAGCTGAAATCATGTGAAAAAAGACAGCAGTCATCCTACACCAAGCCTTGTTCAAATTGAAGATTTGTAGGCAGAATGAACAATGTTATTTTAAGCCACTAAGTTTTGGTGTGGTTTATTACATAGTGATAAATAACCAGAACAGCCCTCTAGCAAAATGAGCACATTTCATGTTAGGAAAGCACTTCTGAAAGTAGGTAAATGTTGAAGGAAGAAGGAACTTTTAGCCTCTAGAAGTTCTATCTAACTATCTTTCTCTGATCTTTAAGGTTCTGTCCTTCAATCTTTTGTTTTAATATTGTGAAAGAAAAAATATATATGTATCCTTCAGCCAGAACCTTCTGTTCTTGGTTATATGCGGTTTGTTGATTCACGTGGTTCTTTGAGACCACAAAACATTAGAAACAATGACTAAGCTATGTAACTGAAGAGATGCTCACATGTACTAGTCAGTTTATTCCCAGGATGCCTGTTTACCATTTGTAGCCGAAGCCTTCTGAAAAGTCTTACCAGCAGAGGTGTTTCTTCAGAGGATGTTTAAACTGACCTGATTTAATCCAGCTAATCAAAGAAATTTGTATAAACAACTCCCTAGACATTTGTGCATGGACCACTTAGCTTCCTTTATTAGTTATTCATTTGAAAATTAATGACAAGAATCAAGCAAATCTGGTAAATTTACTCAGCAGCTGGTTTGGCTTCTGCCTGTAGAAACACTTGCCTCTCTGTCCCCAGTCACATAGTACCACAGGCTTCTTCTCATGGCATTTCCTACATACACCTACTGCAACTTGAACTTTTCTGTTTCCTGTATTGGTATGCTCGTGCCTGAAAAGAATGAGTCAGGCCTCATAGTCTTTGTAGCCCAGTTCTTAACAGTGCTTGGCATATCATAAGTGCTCAATCAGAGCTTGTAAGTGAACTACTTAGTAAAATCAATGATATGCATATTTAAACATAGCTTTATGTTGCCCCCAGATGAGCAACAGACCCCTGGAGGAGAACTAGGAAAGTGGCTTTTTTTCCAAAACTTTTCCATTGGCTTTTTCTAAACACAAACACGAATTATATCAATTAAGTTTGTGATTATGACCAAAGCAAATATTTATTCTGGGTGATATTTAAATTTTTTTAAATTGGGGTCACTTCATTCTAACCAAAGTCAGAGAATAAATTAGACATGTGAGAAGAAGTTTAGACCAGGGATCTGCATTTAATGTGTTCTTGGCTTCTGTTTAGATTATACCTTTTATAGGTAATAATGTTTATTGACCAAAGTATGGGAATATGTCCTAGGCCTTCACATTCAATCACCACTCACTCACTGACTTACCCAGACCACTGCTGGCCCTGCAAGCTTCATTTATGGTAACTGCTCTCTACAAGTATACTAGTTTTTATTTTTTTGTACTGTATTTTTACTGTACCTTTTCTATGTTTAGATGCACAAATATCACTGTTACATACAGTTTTCTACAGTATTCAGTACAGTTGCATGCTATGCAGGTTTGTAGCCTAGGAGAAATAGGCTATACCACATAGCCTACATGTGTAGTAGGCTATACCATCTGAATTTGCATAAGTACATTCCATGATGTTCACACGATGACAAAATTGCCTAACGTTACATTTCTCAAGAAGTAACCTCATCATTACACAATGCATGGCTGTAGTTTTAGAGTATTATGATTCTTTCAATAGGACAGTAAAAGTAAATTTAACAGATTCTTCTTTATTCTTATAAATAATTGCTTCTTTTTTTATATAATACCAATACTTGCTACCCAAGCTTTCTTTTTGTTAATGTTGGACCAATATATCATTTTCTATGCCTCTAATTTTCCATCTTTATGTCTGAGTTTGCTTTATACGTGTGTCTCATAAGCATCACATAGAACTACATTGTTTTAATCCAATCACATAGCCTTTTAATGGATGTGTTTAATATATTTACATATATTGTGGTTACCAACTTGAAGTGATTTCTACCATCTTCTTTTACATTTTCTGTTTGCCATCCTCTTTCCTTGATATGCTTTTTTTGCCTTCTTTTGGATGGCTGAAGATTTCTATGGTCCCTTTTGTTCTTCTGCAAATTTGGAAATTATAGATAGCAACTTTACTCTTTGGGTGTTACTTTTAATTATGAAAATACGTACTTGTGACAGAGACTGGCTAACTGCTCATAAAACCCATTCTCCTTCTCTCCTGGGAACAAAGCTGAACTTTACTCCCCAGCCTCCCCTGAAGTTGGATAGATGTGGCTGCATGACTGAGCTATAGTCAAGCCAATGGAATATGTGCAGAAGTGAGGAATGCCACTCCCAAGCCTGGCCCATTAAAACCTCCATTCCCTCTACTTCCACCCCTAGCCAGCTGTATGTCAATGTCCTAAGGGACAATGGAAGCCCTATGCTGAGGATAAAGCATTTATCAGCCTGGGTGACTGAATAATAGCATGTAACAGAGACACCACCACCACTACCTAGCTCACCCACCAGTTGAAATATAGGTTATTGTAATTGCCCAGTGGGTTATTTCTGGTGGCTGCACAGACAAAGCCAGTTCACTGAGACCATGGCATTGCAGTAAAGAAAGAGTTTAATTAACACGAGGCCAGACACGCAGAAGATAGAGTTATTACTCAAATCAGTCTCCCTGAAGGCTTGAAGATTAGAGATTTTCAAGGATAGTATGGTGGGCAGGTGACTAGATGATGGGTGTTGCTGGTTGGTTGTGGATGCAGTCATAGGGATATGGAAAATGGTCCTCATGAGCTGAGTCCATCTCTTGATTGAGGGTCCACAGGACCAGTTGAGTCATGAGTCACAGGACTGGGTGGAGTGAGCCTGAAAAACATTTCAAAAGACCAATCTTTGGTTCTGCAATAGTGATGTTATCTATAGGAGCAATTGGAAAAGTCACAAATCTTGTGACCTCTGGCCACGTAACTCCTAAGTAGTAAGTAATTATAGAAACTACACCTACATCTTAGCATAATTCAGGCCCCTCTCATAATCCTAACTTTGTGAACTTTCATTAGTTTTACAAAGGTAGTTTAGTTTTGGACAGGGCTATTATCATCCTTGTTTTAAGGTTAAACTATAAACTAAATTTCTCCCAAAGTAAGCTTGGCCTATGCCCAGGAATGACCAAAGGCAGCTTGGAGGTTAGAAGCAAGATGGAGTCAACTATGGCAGATTTCTTCTACTGTCATAATTTTGCAAAGGCAGGTTCATCATCAGGAAATAAACTTAGTTGCCACTGTATTGTATGTAATGAAATGCTTAAAAATACATGTATAAAAGATGCTTTTAAGAGTACTCCTTGCCACATTGAACACTGTTATTTTAGCCAGTGGATGTGGGGAAATAAAGGAGAGGAAAGGAGAGGAGGGGAGGGGAGGGGAGGGGAGAAGGAAGGAAGGAAAGAGGGAAGGGAAGGGAAGGGAAAAGAGGGAAAGAAATATGTACTGAACTACTGAGTTTCAGCAGCTAAGTTATTAATACTTCATTATAAATTTTCTTTGAAAAATTAGACCAGTTAGGTATCTGTTTGTCATTTAAACAAGAACTTTACATGATATGACTACCCATTATATCCCTCTCTCATCATATAATTGTTTTATAGAGCTTTTTTCACATTGCTTTTAACAGATAAAATTATTTTCACAGTCATTAATTAATTGCATTTATTCTCTATTTTTAAGAAAATTTTGTTATCACTATTGATTCTGGTATCCTATATTCTTTCTCTGGGTTCACTTTTCTACTTGTTAAGGTGTAAATAGTTTTTTTCATGACTGTGTGTGGGTAATACACATTCCTATATTGCCTTCATCCTCAAGGATAGCTAAGTCAGTACAAAAATCCAGGTTGGTGGTTATTTTTTCTCAGTTCTTTAGAGCAATTACTCTATTGTCATCTAGAAATCTATTGTTCCTGAGGAGAAATCTTCCAGTGATTTACTTGTTGCGCTTTTCTAAGTGTCCTTTCTCTTTGATAGTTCTGACAGTTTTCTCTGTGTACTTGATGTTCTGCAGTTTCATCATAATGTCTCCAAGTGTGAATTTGTTCCTATTATCCAGTTTGGTACTCAGAGTGCCATTTCAGTGTAAAGATTAGTATCTTTCTTCAAATCTCAAAAATTCTTATTCATTGTTTTTCTAATTAATGCTTTTCCAGAATTCACTCTATTATCTTCTGAAACTCCCATTGGGTGCATGCTGAAGCCACTCAATCTAACTTTCATTTATCTTAAACTGTTTTATATTTTTTAACTCATTGTTTCTCTTCAATTCATCATTCTAGTTGAATTCCTTACTTTTGTATCCCAATCCATTTGTTTATTAACTAAGCCAATGTAGACATTATCCTTTCTATTGAGTCTTTAATTCAATAATTACATGTTTTATTTTCAAGATTTCTAATTGTTTCCTTTTCATATTTATATATCCTTCCTTCTTATTACTGCCTGTTTTGTTTCAAGGTGTCTTTTAACACATTAACCGTATTTCCTCTATCTTTGTTATATATTTGAAGCAAATGTCAAACTTCAAAGAATGAACTTAAAACACCATCTTGACCAAAAGTCTAAAGTAGGTCAAAGTGCAAAGTACAAACAAATAAATCCAGAATGATTGGATTCAAATAAATCCATTTGAATAATGATTCAAACACAATGGGAGTTTGTTTTTGCTTCTTGTTTGTTTTCTCATTCAAATCCAGAATGGGCAGGTTGGCAGGGATCAGGGTGATAAGTCCTCTCCACCCAGTTAATCTGGGACCTAGGCTGCCAGATGCACTGGCATTTTCAACATAAATCTTTCATAGTCATTCTGGATGTCACCATCCCATGGAATCCCATGGAAAAAGCCCACAGAGGAGCCACATGAAAGGTTTTACAGGCCAAGTCTGGAAGTATCACACCTTACCTCTTCTCATATCCCATTGGAGACCACATGGTCATAGGACCATACCCAACCACAGACTGGAAAGGAGGCTGGAAAACACAAGGTAGCTGTGCAATTCTATGTCTTGCTACTAGAGGTGGAACAGCTTTTGGTAGGCATCTAGTAATTTCTCCTACAACATCTAAAGAGCCACTCCATTGAAAAGTGTGCCAACTATTACAATGATGTCTTCTAACATTCTTCAGGACCTTAATATAGCAGCATTACCAAACATCTTTTTGTTTATAGTGTCTATTTATATTATCATATTTATATATACAGCTTCTCTACTTCTTTGAGAGTAACAGAAATGTCCCTTGATGTCATTTTATGCTTATTCCTAAGATCATGAGATGATTTATATCAAACCAGACATGTTAGCAAAATTTCCTAATTTTACTCTAATGTTGTTTTCCTAATATTTCCTCCATCAACCATGGAATGTGACCCAGAAGAGTTACTCTAAAAGAAATGTTCCCTAAGGTACACCTTTTGAATTGAAGTCTCCTATTTATTTGTTTCTATGTAGGTATTCACTATATATTACCTCTATACTGATTTATAAAATCTTTTATTCCATTTATTGTCTGAAAGTCCCATTTTCTCTTGACTCCAAGAGAGAACTTCACTAGGAGCTAACATGAAATATAGTAATAATGCAACAATTTGTTGGGTACCCATTATGGAGCACATGTGCTAAGAGCTATCACACTCATTTTCTCATTGAATTCTGTCAACAATCCTGAAGATGTTCATTTTTATGTTCATTGTGTAAATGAAGAAACTAAGGCTCAGAGAGTTTAGGTAATTGTTTAATGTCCCAATTGTACTCTGGCTGAATTGTAACTCAACTTCAGGACTGAATAAATCTTGCATTTCTTCTACTTTACAAACTGCTCAAGTATATTCTAGGTAAATGTATGTCTATTTTAGCTAAGGTTTCAACTCCAAATTTCTATCAGCTCCTTTTCTCTAGTGAGCTAAGCTGTGTTTTGTAAGCTTCAAGGACCTCTCTGCATTTAGCATAATAAAGTCTAGACTAAACATAGGCCTTTAGCAGCCTTATCCACAAACCCTGTACCTTTAGCCATCTACTGATGGTTCTTGAGTGTCAGGGTCTTTCTATTCTGATGTCAGCAAAGGAATGAAAAAGAGAGAATATTCTTTTTCCTAAGGCTTCACTCTGATCATCCCAAGCAGGAGGAATATGCAGGCTCCCTAAGCACCAGGAATATGGAAAAGAAGAAGGGCAACAGAGTAAATCATGAAAAAGAAAGAATGTTTGCTCCACTGTATTGTACTTCCTTGTATAATGCTAGATGAAGAGTTGGTGGGTGCTGCGCACCAGCATGGCACATGTATACATATGTAACTAACCTGCACATTGCGCACATGTACCATAAAACCTAAAGTATAATAATAATAAATAAATAAATAAAAATCCATTTTGCGACCCTGACGACTGCATTTTCTCCTTGATTAGGCCAGAGCTTCTCCTTCTTGAGGGGTTGGGGTGGCTTTGAAGTGAAGGCAGAGAAGGAATACCTTGAACTTCCCCTAGACCAGAGCTGACTAACCATTTTTGCCCCCATCTCCAGAGGTTGTGACATTGTCCCTCTTGGGAAAGAGTATCCCAGTGGAGAATGACTGTAGCTTCTCTGTATCCATACCAACCAAGATGCTGCTGAATTTTACTTCTTTGTTATTTGTGTTATTAAAATAACAGGTTTCCTTTTCATTTTCAGTTACAAACTTATTTGATAATACTGAATATATTTTTTCCACCTATACATGTATCTCACCACAGAATTTGATATTATTTTTCCACACTTGGGAATCACTGCTCAGAAGGATAGAGTGAATAGTCAGCTGTTGTGCCTTTCAAACATACTACTCTATGAATTGGCCATAAAGCTGTAGAACTATGAGACTACAAAATAAGTTTACGTAAAAAGTTTAGATTTTTCCCTTACCTGAAAATGGCCAAAACTACTATTCCTTAGATGGGATCTAAGATGAAAGTATAGATTAAAGGAAAAAAATGGATAAAATATACTATCAAAAGCAGTGTGCAGGCCAGGCGTGGTGGCTTATGCCTGTAATCCAGCACTTTGGCAGGCCAAGGTGGGCTGATCACGAGATCAGGAGATTGAGACCATCCTGGCCAACATGGTGAAACCCCATCTATACTAAAAATACAAAAAAAAAAATTAGCTGGGCGTGGTGGCACGCACCTGTAGGCATAGCTACTCAGGAGGCTGAGGCAGGAGAATCCCTTGAACCCAGGAGGCGGAGGTTGCAGTGAGCCAAGATCGCACCACTGCACTTCAGCCTGGAGATGGAGTGAGACTTTGTCTAAAAAAAAAAAAAAAAAAAGTGTGCAAGGGAAGTCACATAAAAAAATAGATAATAGATATCCCTGATAAATTAGGCAAGTTTCTGATTAAAAAAACAACCACAGAGATGTTCACTATAGAAAACCAGAAACTAAAAATGCGAGAAATAAAGTGGTTTTACTTGCAGTTAGATTTCAGTTGAAAACCATAAAGTGAGATGGGCAGGTCTTCACTCTCCAAAGGGACACTCCAAAAAAATTTTCCTAACCCTTCTTAAATTTTAACAAACACACACATGAAGACCATATCTATTTGCACATAGAAAAACAACTATTTTTCAAATAAAATGTTTCTCCTGACTTTCATAAAGACCAGTTTCTAATCATTAGATTATGCTGACAACAGCAATCATTAAGACAATGGAAAGGCACAGCAATATTTTTTGATTATGTATTTTCACATAAAAGCACTTTTTAATGTAACTGGCTTTTTTTTTTTACAATGGGTGACTATATATTTGAGAAAGATAATGAGGCCGTAAAAATGTTTTAAAATTCGTTTTGGATATCGGGTCAGCCCTCCATATCAGCGGATTCCACATCTGCAGATTCAACCAATGGTGAATTTAAAATACCCAAAAAAAGAGAATGTTGTGTCTGCATTGAACATATACAGATTTTTTCCTGTAATTATTCTCTAAACAAT
The DNA here is from genome assembly GCF_028885655.2 of Pongo abelii. Classification (NCBI taxonomy): domain Eukaryota; kingdom Metazoa; phylum Chordata; class Mammalia; order Primates; family Hominidae; genus Pongo; species Pongo abelii. The sequence goes on from NC_071985.2 coordinate 154,617,519, forward strand.
AAAGTATAATGACTATTTACATAGCATTTACATTGTGTTAGGTATTATAAGTAATCTAGAGATGATTTAAAGTATACAAGAGGATATGTGTAGGTTATACGCAAATACTATACCATTTTATATCAGGAACTTGAGCAATCTTGGATTTTTATATCCACAGGATGTCCTGGAACCAATCCCTGACAGATACTGAGGGACAACTGTATGGGTGTTTGCATGCACATGGGTGTGCATGTGTGTACTTAGGAGAAGAATCTTTGAATATAACTTTATTAGAAAGTTAATAGAGAATTAAAATGACTTGAGAACCACGACTTATTCCTAAGGAAAACTTCTCAAGGGTGAATTATTTAATTTAATTTAAAAGCTTTTGTAACGCTAACTTTAAAAAAAGAAAAACTTTTAGTGCACAACTCACATAATCTTTGTGATCCACAAAGAGGCAATACAGCCGAGTGGGTGCCATCAAGAACTGTGGAGTCTGGCCTCGGCTCAAATTCTGGTTTCACCATTTATGGTCCCTAAGATGCTGGACAAATTATTTAACCTCTTAAATCCTCAGTGCCATTATTTTTAAAACACAGTTTATACATTATCTACCCATCAGATTCCATGGTTAAATGAAGCATTTGTATGGTGCCAAACTCATAACAAGTCCACAGTAAATTTTATTATATTTCTTTGTTTTTTATCATTAAGAAAAGTCTGCATATCTGCCTACTTTGAAATTTATCATTTATAAAAAGAAAAAATAAGTTTAAGAATATAAAAGATCCATTTAAGATAGATGAAACTTAGATTGAGTGGCTTCAACATACATCCAATGGAAGTTTCAGAGGACAATATGGTGAATGGCAGAAAGGCATTAATTAGAAAAACCTTGTTTTAACACTTTTGAGATTTGAAGGAAGACATGAGTCTTTACACTAAAAAGGCACACACATGTCATTTCTGTGACTATCTGTGTCCAAATTTTTTTCTTCCTATAAGGATACCAATAAGATTGGATTAGGACCCGCCCTAATCCAGTATGACCTCATCTTCACCTGATTATATCTGTGAAGACCCTATTTCCAAATAAGGTCACATTCACAGCTACCAGGGGTTAAGACTTCAATATATCTTTTAGTGAAACATAACTAACCCCTAACACCTCTTTCTCTATTTACATTGTCAAGGTGAATGTCACAGCATGAAAAATGCAAATAGCAGAGAAAGGGTTGTTAAGTAATTGAGCTTAGGGGGATCACCCATATATCATAAGTGTATACAGTTAGCCTGTCTACTCCCCTAGACCATGAGCTGCTAAAGGGTAGAGACTGTAAGAAATAGGGTGGAGGACTAATGGGAATTAATGAATCCCAACAGGACAACTGCCCCCAACTTTTTAGAAAATTAGTCAAGCTGGAGCTCTAGTCTAGCCATTTTGTCTTATCTGAATACAGATTTTTTCCCCCAAGCACCTAAGTCATCCGACGGGGCTGTGATCCCATACCACCAGAATAGATAGTGACAATCATAATTCCAATTATAATCATTATTTTCTGAATGTTTACTGTGTGCCAAGCAATTACATTTTATATTATCGACATTATTTCATTCAATAATCACAAGTTATCCTTAGCCCTCGACTTGTAATGACTCCTATGCATTCCATCCAGCACAAAAACAGAAGAAAATGTCCAGTTTGCTCTTGTTTTTCCTTCCCATACACAGTGATATTGTCATCTTCTGTCCCCACTTCCCCCACACACACAATGCTACCTGCATATGGCGAATAACCAAGAGAGATGTGCCATGTTCCATCCAGCCTTCTTCATTGAGTGCTCTTAGGAGGCCAATATGAAGAAGCCATGACCTTCCTCAGTCATTATGGATGCAGTTTTTAAAACGGAGGGCACCAAAGCCAGTGGTTTTTTGGTTCAAAAACTAAGTTTAATGAAAGGATTAAACAGATTAAATGCTAAAGCTGTGGTAACAAAATTTACAAACAGAAACTAAGATTGTTTCAGGCTGCAGTTAATCCAAGTATTTCAGAATAAAAATTTATTACATTGAGTTATTTTTCCAACTTGTCATACTTACCATATTTGCAAGGCTTGGCTTCTACTGGTCATCTTTTCAAATGACTGTGTTTACAGAATCAGCAACAAAATGCTAAAGTTTATCTTGTCACCCAGAGACCTGGGCAGACTGGGCTGGTTCCAAGGACAGGTTTTGAATAGTTTACTAAGAGTTTCCTACCCAATGTGACCAGTCACATTTGCTATACATGCAGCTTGCGTTTTTATTAGATGAAGGCAGCAGGCTTAAGGAATGCTTTTCAATGCACTTGTGTAGTGGCAAAACTGTAAAGTTTATTAAGTTGCAATCTCAGCTTTGAAAAGGTAAGCTAGGCACACTATTCATCTGTCAGTAGCATTCGCAGCTGAGTAATTGCCTTATTCTTAAATACTTGCTTCTCCAGTTTTGAGGAGCTCTGTAAAATCCTGTATCATGTTGAGCTGAAACCTCTTATATTATAACATCATTCTTTTGGATCTAATTTTACATTCACCATAAAATAGCTCTTCAAATGTTTGAAAACAACTCTCACATGTCCTCTAAATCTTCTCTTTTCATGTGTCTTCAGCCATCATCTTATGGCGTGGCTCCCCCATTCTGGTCATTTCTCTCTTCTTGTGCACCAATTTATCTTTTCGAGTGTTAATACTTGGCACCACAATGTTTCATGGGCAATTTAACTGAAATTAAGTAAAGAATGACTACTATTTCCCTAATTCTGGACATGATAATCTTACTATTGCAACAACCAGCAGAGCTAGTTTTCATGGTGACCATATGTTGATTCACATTAAAGTTACTGACATTTTCTAAATAACTTTTAGATGAACTTCTAAGTCATATTTTTTCAATTTATTAGTTGCGTGATTTATTTGGAGAAAAATAAAACATACTTATTTGCAACAAACTTCATCTTTAGTAGTAGATCTTGCCTATAGTTTTATATTGTTTCACAGTTATATTCCTACTACTTACCTAATACAAATTCAATAAGTATCAAACATCTATTCAGAGGTCATTGATAAATTTGAAGAGCTTAAAACTAGTGGAAGAATTTTCCACTATTTCTCATAAGGCTCAAAATAATCCATTTATAGATACTTTTTTGTATACTCTGTCAAATAGTTACACATTCTTCTAATTACAAAGATCCAGCTCACATCTCTCCAGCATTTCTGTAAGGATGTAGTGAGAAACACATCATATGCAGCATTTCTCTATTCTAGAGTTCAATGAAAGACAACATTAAGAAAAGCCTAATGTGAGCTGTTTTCAGTGAATACACAGTGTTTCCTAGAGATTACACCAACTGTCCTTTAAATAATACATTCAGAAATTGTCCTGAGATTGAAACCAAGCTCAAATTTGGTTGGCTTATTGGTCTATCACCTGCAAAATCTCCCTGTGACCCCTTTTGAAAATCAAAACCACGTTTGTTCATTCCCATTCTTCATGCCGTAGTTCTTTCATGACTGTTAAAAGAAAACTAAAATCAAGGTTTTATTTTTCTATTTCCTTTGCTGGTTGCCTTAGAATTCTAGGACTTAATACAACAAGGCAAAACAACTAGAAGTCACTTAACCAGTTTCTTCATGCTTCTTGAAATTTGATCTTCTCTGTATACTTTATATTTCTAGTCCAAAGTGCACTTGCCTTGACAAAAATATCAAAAAACAAAGACAGTTGAGAAACTCTGCTGTATCAGTCTGTTTTCACACTGCTAATGAAGACATACCCAAGACTGGGTAATTTATAAAGGAAAGAGGCTTGATTGACTCACAGTTCCACATGGCTGGGGAGGCCTCACAATGATGGCAGAAGGTAAATGAGGAGCAAATTCACACCTTACATGTCAGTAGGCAAGAGAGCTTATGTAGAGGAACTCCCCTTCCTAAAACTATCTGATCTTGTGAGACTTATTCACTATCAGGAGAACAGCACAAGAAAGACCCGCCACATAATTCAATTACCTCCCACTGGGTCCCTCCCATGACATGTGGGGATTATGGGAGCTAAAATTCAAGATAGAATTTGGATGAGGACACAGCCAAACCATATAATCTGCCTTCTCTACTACCCAGAAACATTACACTTCTATAGAAAAATATTCATCAAAAAAAGAGAGGGAGGCAAGCCTTTCTAAGCATGGCACCAAAGGCAGAAATCATAAAGAAAAAAACTGCATACTTAAAAAATCAAAACTTCTATACGTCAGAAAATATCACATAAACAAAATTTTCAAGTAAATGGAAATCTTTGAAAAATATTTGTAAATACATTTATACATATTTTAGAGCCTTATTTATAAACAGTCCTTGAAAAAGCAGTTAGAAAATATAGACATGACATTAGAAAGAGGAGTAAAGTTCAAGGTAATTGAAGTAAAGAAAGAAGAAACAAATAAACCCATAAAAAAGTCTATCTTTATTAACTATAAAAGAAATTTAAATTTAATAAAAATATTCTATATTTAACAAATTAGGAAAGTGTCTTATTTTGTTAAATGCCCAATACTTTGTTAAAAGTCCAAGACCAAGGAAAACTGACATTCTCCTATACACTGCTATAAATTGAGCTCTAAGAAATAAAACCTTATACTAAGTGTTTTATGTGCATTATCTTATTTAATGTGTCTTCAAACATTCACTTCTTCTATGGCTAAAATTTATATTCTGAGCCAAGAATTCTGGTTCACCAAGATCTGCTAAGATGACACACTCACTTTGTCATGCATTTCTTATTATTGCCATTTCATTAACCAGGTCAATTCTAATACCTACTGGGAAATGAAACCCGTCAGCAACACAAGTTAAACACTCTTTGGTAGAGGCTCTTGATTTAGCCTAAGAAGACTTGCAGCATATGTCTTGACAGTTGAAGTACTCATGACTGTTAAAATCCAACCTCATGTCAATCTTATATTTTGAATTAGCACGTTAATCACTTTTTTTCTGTCTGTTCACATAGCCTCTTAATATGATCTCAAAATGGTAGTTCTAAGGTTCTCTCATTTTTATCTGAATTATAATTTTCAACAGCGTCAACCTTACAGAAGATTTTCACATAGGTACTTTAGATATAGGATAACTCATCTTTCATCTTTAGCAAATCTGTGTCTTTTCTAACATAGATTCTTAATTTTAGGTTCTAACCCACTGGGTACCATTTTCTCCTTTTTATTACTATGCAGTATAATGTCAACATACTTATGTAGCTGACTATTTTATGAATACCTTCTTACCAATTATTTTCTTAGATGAATTACTATAAACAACCCCCACTGATGTTTTTATTTCTATAATAAAGTGTTTCATAGCTCTACTTGGATGATTTCTCTCTCCTGTTCCATACCCTCTTGAATTGTCCTTAGAATGAAGGAAATCAATCAGGAAAAAAAAAGCCAAAAGAGAGTAAGTTCGAGGAGACAGATAAGATTCAAAAGTCAAAACCAAGGTGCAGGTGAGTGAAAATTTTTGTGCCAAGTTAAAAGAAGTAAAGAAACTCTGTAGTATTAGAATAATTAAATGAGTAAAATGTTTCCCATGGAATATTAATCAAGACCTTCCAAACAAGAAGCAGGAACTAGGTTCTACATGAAACATGAAGCAGACCTCACAAATAAGGCATAGGGGAAACATTCCTTCAACATTCTAAGATGGAAGTAACAGGTCATAGTAGCCAGTAATTTTCTACCAAAAAATACGGAAGCCAGAAGCCGCTGGAAGTAGATAATACGGTTAACAAAGGAGTATATTGTCTTATCAGAACAAGTATCTATCTGAAAAATATCAGAGAAATAATACTAACTTTCTATAATATTTTACCAAATACTTTTACATCAGTATATTACTTAATCTCTCAAAAACTAGGCAAGGCATGTTGTATTATCATGTAGATAAGAAAACTCTCCTGAAGTTGTTAGGTTCCTAAGGCTAAGTGCTAAAGCTAGAACTCTAAGTCAAGTCTAGCTAAACTAAATCCCATGTTTATGCTATTGTATTACTATACCAAACTGCCCTTTAAGAAAAATCAATATTGATAAATAGATAATTTTTTTTAAGACAGAGTTTTGCTCTTGTTGTCCAGGCTGGAGTGCAATGACACGATCTCGCCTCACTGCAACCTCCGCCTCCCAGGTTCAAACCATTCTCCTGCCTCAGCCTTCCAAGTAGCTGGGATTACAGGCATGCACCATCACACCTGGCTAATTTTGTATTTTTAGTAGAAATGGGGTTTCACCATGTTGGTCAAGCTGGTTTTGAACTCCTGACCTCAGGTCATCCACCTGCCTCAGCCTCTCATAGTGCTGGGATTATAGGCATGAGCCACCATGCCCGGCCCAATAAGTAATTTTTTTAATCTAGTCTCAAATTTCTCACCAAGCACCTCTGCCACATAATTCATCAGTTGTATGTGTACAAGCAATACGGTCAGAATAAAAAGCTGACTCAATAAAGGGGGTAGGTTTTGTATACACGACATTTTGTAACTTCGTTTTTTACTAAACAAATCAGTTCTTTTGACAAGATAATTAACCCCTCACTTGTTTTCTTGCTGAAGTTTTTGGCTGATGTTTTCAACATTCATCCTAAATATTGGAGCCTTTGGATAACCTGAGCTAAGCAGTTTTACTGTGAGTCTTTACTGTGGACTAAATCTATTGTCTAGATAATAGACACACTTGTACTTGTATACTTAGAGTACCATCCCAAGATATCACATGAGTAGGACCATGAAAAACATACAATTCAGAGTTTACTTTTAAGCTCATTCAAGAAATAATTAAATAATTAAATAAAGTATAGTTTATCCTAGAATAAGTGACATTGGTTTTAAAGCTAGTACCGTATTCTTCACTAATTTCAGACAAGGGCCAGACTGTTTCTTTGGACTGTTGATATTTTTTTAAGTCTGAAAGGGAAAAAGTATTGTGTTTCAGGGCTGTGCTAAACTAAAATTGTTTTTATACAATAACTCAGCAAGCAGTTTATGCTGTAACATACGCTGTAATACCTCAGAGCACCTTGTAGAGAAAGAACTCTGACTCCAGTGTTGAATGGGAAGTTGAAAATGAAGATTTCTGGTCCCACTGAGCCTGCTGGGGCAGCAGAAGACAGCCATGCCCTGCTTTGCAAGCACTTGCCTTTTCCTATCAATGTGTTCTGAGATTTTCAGCAGAGCACAGCTCTCTGGAACCTATATTCAAAACCCTAAATCTTTGTGAAGAAGTCCAGGCTTCAAACAAAATTTCTAATACTGTTGAGCTGAAGAGAAGCTGTTTCTAATCTAGTATATTTCACAAACAACATTCCTTTTATGTGGTGCTGATGAAGTGCCAAATTCTGTACTTCAGAGTACTGTTTTTGTGATGTACAAGACCAGAGTTTATGGAGGGGAGACTCCGTTTACTTTAGCTATCATTAAGGATATTTGCCTTATCTAAATCTTCTAAAATTCCTCATTCCTCTAGCAGCTTTCTGGTCACTCTGCTCTACCCCACCTCCAATGTAATATAGGGAAAATAGTTGGACTGGAAATCAGGAGTGCTGAATTCAGGTACCTGTTCTTCCATTGAGTAGCTGTGTGACCTTGGAAGTCACTAACTTCTCTGTACCTCTTTTTCTTCCAATGTAAACTAAGAGGTCACACTAGACCCATGGCTTTCAAGTGGTTGTCTTTAAACTATAGAGATCATTAGCTGTGGAAACAGCAAAAATATTGTCTGCAAAAATAAGAATTAGAGGATAAACAAGAACAAGAAGAAGAAAAAGGGAAGGGGAAGGAGGAAAAGAAGAAGACAGGGAGAAGGAAAACAGTAAGAAAAAAGGAAAAGGAGGAGGATGAGAGAAAAGAAAGAGGAGAAGGGCAAGAAAGGGAGAGGAGGTAGAGAAGAAGGAGACAAAAAAAGAAGGAAGAGGAGAAAGGGGAGGGGAGGGAGAGGAAGAGGAAGAGGGAAAGGAGAAAAAAGGGGAGGAAGAGGGCAAGAACAAAGAAAAAGCAGGAAGGGAGGAGGAGGAAGAGGAGAGGAAAAGGAGGGCAAGAAAGAGGAAGAAAAAGGAGGAGGAGGAGGAGGAGAAGGAGGAGGAAAGGAGGAAGAAGAAAAAAGGAAGAGAAAGGCAAGGAAGAAGGAGGAGGAGGAGCAGGAAAAACTTATGCCACCAAAGGGACCTATCTATTGCTGTTATTTTTCTTATAAATTGAGGTTCTTCATAAAGTTCTAAATAAGATTTTATTTGGGACTATAAGAAGGTAGTTCTGCTGCTGAAAGGTAGAAAATTGCTACACACAATGATTTCTGAAGATCTGTATAGCTTCAAAATTCAATGAATCATCATGACAGCTAACTTTAGTTACCTTTTACTTAGTATCTCCTATGTGCTGGATACTAGACTAAGTCCTTTTTATCCATTATTTAACCTAATCCTTATGGCAACTCTGCAAGGTATATATTTATTACTTTATTTGTCTTTCCCATGGCCTGCAACTCATAAGGAGCCAGAGTTTACACCATGATCTGTAAGATCGAAAGCCCATTTTTTTTTTCTTCTTACTATAGAATTCCATTAAGTGAAATTAAAATTATCTTTTTTTTTTTTGAGGTGGAGTTTGGTTCTGTCATCCAGGTTGGAGTGCGGTGGCCCTGCAATCTCAGCTCACTGCAGTGTCTGCCTCCCAGGTTCAAGCTATTCTCCTGCCTCAGCCTCCCAAGTAGCTGGGATTGCAGACACTCACCACCACACCCGGCTAATTTTTGTGTTTTTGATAGAGATGGGGTTTCACCATGTTGGCCAGGCTGGTCTCAAACTCCTGACCTCAGGCTATCTACCCGCCTTGGCCTCCCAAAATGCTGGGATTACAGGGATCAGCTACCGCACCCAGCCAAAATTATCTTTAAGAAAATTACTTAGAGTGTTAACAGGGTGTGATAGGCAGAATAATGTCCCCTAAGGATGTCCATATTCTAATCCCTGGAACCTGTAAAAGGAGGCTTAAGTTGTGTAACCTTAAAACACAGTGTCCTTGTGAGGAAAGAGGGGGCGCAGAGAGTCAAAGAAGGGGATGTAATGATGAAAGCACGAAACCAGAGTGATGCAGCATGAGAAATACTCCACCTGCCATTGCTGCTTGAAGGTGGAAGAATAAGACCATGGGCCAAGGAATGAGGGCAGCCTCTAGAAGCTGGAAAGGGCAAGGAAACAGAATCTCCCCTACAGCTTCCAGAAAGAATGCAACTCTGCCAATACCTTGATTTTTAGTGGTAAGACCAGTTTGGACTTCTGACATCCAAAACTGTAAGATAATAAATTTGTATTGTTCAACACAGTAAGTGATATAGTTTGGGTATTTGTCCCCTCCAAATCTCATGTTGAAATGTGATCCCCAATCTTGAAGGTGGAAACTAGTAGGAGGTGTTTGGGTCATGGAGACAGATCTTTCGTGAATAGATTAATGCAAAAGTGAGTCTGTTTTTCACGAGAGCTGATTGTTGAAAAGAGCCTGGCACCTCCTTCCCCTCTCTTGCTTCTTCTCTCACCATGTGATGCCTGTCCTCCTTCCCCTTCCACCATGAGTGGGAGCTTCCTAAGGCCCCCACCATATGCTGGTGCCATACTTCTTATACAGCTGGCAAAACTATATGCCAAATAAAGCTCTTTTCTTTATGAATTTCTCAATCTCAGGTATTCCTTTATAGCAACATAAATGGAATAAGACACTAAGTTTGGACTAATGTGTTACAATGGCAATGGGAAACTAATACACAAGGTAATGTTGAGTAGTTGTCTGTAATTTTCTTTAAAGGACTTCAGCATAGACAGTGTGGTGTCACATTTATTAGGTTGAGTTGCAAGCCAGGTACAATCAGGAATTTGTGTTCCAGAAGAAGTCAGCTAGTTACATGCCGTTAAGGTTACACTCCAGAGGTCGCTATTGCAAGTGCTTCTGTTACCAGTATCACTGATCATCAGTAGATACTTTATTAATTAGCATAAGTCTTATCAAAAAATGGGGTTTTATTGGTGAAATCAATGCCTCATTAGCAACATGAATGTTATAATAGAAATGCATTCCCATGTGATGAATTTAAAGTATTCAAGACACGCGGATTAGCTAAGGTATTTGGGAGGCATTACTACCCTTGCATGAGCAAAGTGCAAGGATCTAGTGAGACTTTTAGCCCCAATCCTTCAAGATAGGGTTAGTGGCTTGACCTGTAAATGGTCCTGGCTCCAGTTGTTGAAGGATCTCTGGTTGCCTGATATCAACTGTGAGAGAACAGTCTTGCCTCTAAAATGTCATTAGGCCTTCCTTCAGAGAACCATTCTTGCATTGTCAGAGCACCAAAAATATCAGAAACCTGAATTTCATCAGTACAGTATCTATGAAGTATTTTGTGCCTGCTAGCACAAATACCTATTTGAGTGGTCCAGTTTGGTCTAAGACATGTTTCATTACAACATGATAGTAAGGCTCTAGGGAAATAGTTAACTCTTACCCACCTGAAAATTTTCAGCAGCTATTATGAATTATTCAAGAAAAAAAGTGTAATTAAATTAGCCTACCTCAGTTTGCAACAGTAGTCAATTTATAGGAGCCACATAACTTTGGAAAATGTAAAAATGAGCCTTCCTCTTCATTTGCAGAAATAAAGACGTGTTCTATTACTAATGAGATCTGCAATGGTAACCGTTGAAGTCTATTGTTTATTAACACCGAATAAATTTCTCGATTTTCTTTCACTAATTTATACATGAGGTGTTTTAGTGAAAGAAAAATGAAACAGATCCTCTTCATAGACCAAACTCCTCTAAAAGTGTCCCCCAAGCTATCATTATGACTGTTTGGGATATAATCTTCTATTATAGGCAGTGGTGAGACCATCAGCCTTTGTCCAATAATCTCAGTGAAAAATTATTGTTCAATTTAAAGTATGATACTCAAAAAGCAAAAAAAAAAAAAAAATGTCAACAAGCCCACAGGTGGTAAGGGAAGGGGAGCAGCTAAGAGCTAAGATTTCAGAAAATGTGGCACATGTGAAGTTCTGCCAAATTTCAAAGAACCACTTGTTCTACCAATCTCACACACTCCTGGGAAGAAAACTCAGAAAGCAAATACAAGTGGGATAAAGTATACTTGACAGAGCCTTTACCCATGAGAGAGCATACTGATATTTAAGGCAGATGAAAGTAGAGCAGATGATGGAGAACGTGAAAAAATCGGATTTTTCACACACGTGAAAACCACTCTAACAAATGTTTCATTGAAACACACTGTCTCAATTCTCCACTGTCTGCAATAATTCAAGAGGAAGTTTCCAGGCAAAATGCCTCAGGATGGCTACCAATAGACCATATGGAAATGATGAACAGAGTATCTGTTTGCTTCCACACACATGAGCCAGTCTAAATGATTTGATTAACTTTCACAGATTTCTCAGTCAAAAAGAGAAACTGTGGAATCACTTGCTTGTTTGTTTTGCTTCATAGAATGTTAGGCTAAAAAGAACTTTAAAGTGTATCTATTCTAGCTCTTTTATTTTATTAAGACATTAATGTTCCCAAGTTTGCATAGCCAGTTACTGGCAGAATAAAGTGATCATTCTACACCACCGTGGTTCTATTGTATCTATTTGATATATTTGTACTATTTGGATGTTTTCTATTTATTAATTTACATGAAACTGATAGTGCAAATATGACTTCTTTCTTAATTTGTTGACTTTGAATAAATAATAAATGCTATTTTCATTCCTGGGACATTGTTTTGCTCCTATTCAAATAATACATGCAACATGCTCTTCCAAACTTGCCTGCCCTTGACTATGATTTTTCATCTGCCTGAAATGTCATTGACCCAATGCTTTGCATGACCTGGGTCTTTGCCTTCCTCACAAAGACCCAGGTCACTTAGCCCTTCTGTAAAGCCTTCCTTGGGTAGTTCCAGGAAGAGTCAGTCAATTGTACTCCTTCTGCCCTCTCTTTATGTTCTGCACAGCCCCTCTTAGCAGTCCTCATGCATGGTGGCAAACATCTTTATGCATTGATGTCTCCCACTAGATTATGAACTCCCTGAAGTCTGGAATTGTTGCTAAGAACCTTGAGATGGGAAGACTATCCTGGGCTATCTGTGTGGGCCCAATGTGATCACAAAGGCCCTCAAATTGAGAAGAACAAAGCAGAAGAGCCAGAACAAGAGAAACGCGTCAGAAGAAAGACTCCACCAGCTGTCTTTGAAGATGGAGGAATGAAGCCATGACCCAAGGAATGTGATGGCCTCTAGAAGCTGGAATTGCAATGAAATGGATTCTCCCCTAGTGTCTTCAGGAGGATCGCAACTCTGCTCACACCTTGATTTTAGCTCTGTAAGACCATTTCAGATTTTGGACCTCCAGAACTATAAGATAACAAATTTGTATTGTTTAAGCCTCTAAGTTTGTAGTAATTTGTTACAATAGTACTAGAAAATTATAGTGAGAATCTAGGCATGTGAATATAATCATGTGTATAGGTACTTCCAAAACTGAATAAAGGCAGCCGGCACTTTTTGAATGACCACATTTCACAAGTCACTAAGATATTTTCAGTCTTTTATTTTTGACACATAAATTCATTAAGTTCAATCCAGTTTTACTTATGGAAATGTTTCTAATTTCCATAATGAAGGTTAGTTTATAAAAAATAATATGTTGTCAATGATTTCAGATGTAACTAAGCAATGACCAGGCACTCCACTGCTAAATTGTTGCAGACATATCAAAGGGAAAAAATTTTAGGAATAAAATTGGTCTAAAGATTGGGTAGTAAAAGGAGCAACATACAAAATCACTTTATTATTAATGATACATATTTTATTCCATTAAGAAACTATGCTTCCATGAGAATTATTCTGATATAATTTTCATAGGTATTTCCCACAATCATTTATGTATAAGTATAATAGAGAAAACCCAAACTTCAGTAACTGTGAAGTTACTGAATATATTTCTGCTTTTCTGGCCACTGTTGTAGAAATGATCTCCAAAACTTTTCGAGAGTATATAATCATCCTGTTAAAATGGCAGGTGGTTGTTTTTTTAATTTACAAATGCACACATGACTTGTTGACCTTCAAGGAGAAATTTTTGGCCTTGGGTCCCCAACCCAAGTACAAAATTATGTGTGATTGTGAATAATAAGAATAATTGAGTCCTGATGGCAAATGTTCATCCATCACTCTCTGGAACTAAATGAGTCAATAATGGTAATTACTTTGATTTCCAGGAATTGGATCCCAACATCCAGTTATGTTCATCAAAAAACAGAAAATTCATACTCAACCCTCATCTTCTAAATATGTCAAAAGCCACTAATATTTCATATTTAAGTATTACATACCAGCCAATAGCATTGTATTGGTCAGCTCAGGCTGTTATAAGAAAATACCATAAACTGGGTGACTTGAACATAGAAATTTATTTTCTTACAGCCCTGAAAGCTGTAAGGCCCACCAATACCAGGGTCTGGCCCTGTTCAGTTGCTGATGAGGGCTCTCTTTCTATTCTTTATCAGAGTATTCAAGACCCTTTACAGTTTGGGGCCCACCTACTTTTCCAGCATTTTCACCCATTTTTCTTTATCTCCTAACTTCTAGACAAATGAAACTTCCCCTTATATCTCTCAGATAAATCACACCATTTCACACTTCAGTGTCACTGCACATGACATTTCATATTTATGCATTCCCTGCCTAGCAAATCCTGTCATCCTTTTAGACTTGACCTAATGGGACAGCGTCGAGAAGTAATGTCTAGTATCCCTAATAATCAACTCCCTTCTCTGAGATTCCATGAGTTTTTGCTAATATAATATTATAATATCACATTGAATTATAATTATTCTTCTATATATTGCCTTTATGAAATACAGAGGTTTTCATATTTGTGCTGGGCTCCTTTTCACTGATGCTGAATGCCAAATAAATATTTTACATCTTCCTTCTAGTTTGTGGAAAATAAATAGGGTATGTAATGGAATGCCCTGGTGAACACATGCCAAGCCAAAGATTAAATTCCTGGGGTTTTCTTGTTTCCTTTTCTCTTATTTTACAAGGGACATACCAGTTACAACTATATATATATGTATATATACATTGATACTGTGTGTGTGTGTGTGTGTGTGTGTGTGAAGTAAATTACATATAGGTCAAAAAGTCACCTTGAAATCACTGAAGGTAGCTTCCTTTGACAGGCAGCCATAGATGAAATAAAATAGCCCAGTAATATGGTGGAAGGAGTATTAGTTTCCAAGGACTGCTATAACAACTTACCACAAACTTGGTATCTTAAAAACAACAGAAATGTATTCTGTCAAAATTCTAGAGGCCAGAAGTGTGAAATCAGCTTTACTGAGCCAAAATCAAAGTTATGGCTGAGCAGCACTGCCTCAGGAATCTCTGAGAAAGAATTTGGATTTTGCCTCCTCCAGCTTCTGGTGGCTCTGGCATTCCTTGAGTGTGGCCACATCACTTCAATATCCTTCTCTGTGGATACATCGCCTTCTCCTCTGTGTGTCTTTTAAATCTTCCTTTGTTGTCCTCTTACATGGATGCATGTGATGGCATTTAAAGTCCTTCTGGACAATTCAGGATATTGTTTTCTTGTCAAGATCATTAATCACATCTAGAAAGACCCTTTTTCCTTACATGGCAAAATTTACAGGGTCCAGGGATTAGAATCTTATATCTTTGAATGTCACTATTCAGCATAATATAGGATGTTTTAAAAAAAATTCCTGTTTAACAAAGAAAAGTAGGAATGGGTGTCATCACCAAAAGTGGCAGAGAAAGAACTCCAATATTCCATTCCTCCACAAAAGCAAAGAATGTCATTTTTGGAATCACTTTGGAACTCTAGAATCTAATAAACAATGCACAACATCCGGTGAAATGCTTAATGAAGAATGAAGCTGCTACATTTCAGTGTTTAAGGAAATGTCTCAAATCACTAGCTGACAGAACAGATTTCAATGGCCGCACAAAAAAAAGAATACAGCCGTAACAAACTTACAAAAATGATAAAGCTCTTAAAAGAAAACTTAGGAGTAAATCTTTAGTACCTTGAATTTAGTAATGGTTTCTTAGATATAGCACTAAAAGCATGCACAACAAAAGAAAAAAATAAATTAGACTTTGTCAAAATGTGAAACTTTTTTCATCACAGAATGAGAGAAAATATTCAAAATTATATAGCTAATAAAGGTCTAATATCTAGAATATATAAAGAACTCAATGACAAAAAGTTTAAAAAATCCAATTAAAAATTGGGCTAAGGACTTGAATAGATATTTCTCAAAAAAAGACATTAATAGCCAAAAAGTACATTTAAGGTGCTCAACACCATTAGTTACTAAGCAAATGCAAAACAAAATTTCCATGAAATGCCACTTTAGACCCACTAGGATGATACTATCATTTTTTAAAAATGGAAAATGACAAGTTTTGACAAAGATGCGGAAAAATTGGAACCCTTATATTGCTGCTGGGAATGTAAAATGGTGCAACCACTGTGGAAAATAGTTTGTGGTTCCTCAAAAAAATTAAACATAAAGTTACTATATAAGCCAACCATTCCACTTCTAGGTATATACCCAAAAGAACTGAAAACAGGTATTCAGACAAAACTTGCACCCAAATGTTCACAGCAGCACTATTCACAGTGACCAAAAGATGTGACTAACCCAAATGTCCATCAACTGTTGATGTATTGATACATGCTATAACATGAATGAATCTTGAAAACTCTATACTAAGTAAAAGAAGCCAGATGCAAAAGAACATATATTGTATCATTCCACTTATATGAAATATCCAGAATAGAGAAATTCATAGACAGAGGAATCAGCTTAGTGCTATCCAGAAAGGGTAGGAAGGCGGGAAATGGAGTGACTGCTTATTGGGTATGGGGTCTCTTTTGAGGGTGAGGAAAATATTCTGGAACTAGATAGTGATAACTGTTGTAAACATTGTGAATGTACTAAATGCCACTGAATTGAACCCTTTAAAATGGTTAAATGGTAACTAACGCATGTTATGTGAATGTTACTTTCATAAGAATAAAAGACAAGTTTTTTTAAAATAGAAAATTTGCCTCATCCCTTAGGAACCTGATGCTGAAAGAGACAGGGAGGCCAATGGTTTTGGATCCATAAAGTGCTAGTTTTTAAAATCAGTCCTAGCCCAGCACTCCAGGACTGGCTTGCCCCCTAGGATATGACTGAATTTGAACTGAAAAACTAACAGGCAGGGCCCTGGGCAGATGCCTGACAGAGCATGAAGGTTCCACAATGAAATATAGTATTAATACTAAGGGAGTATCTTTTCTCACTAGCCTCCATCCAACATTTATGGAAGCAACTGAAGTGAAGGATCTAATCGTCTTAGCCATGTGCCTCTGGCCCAGACATTATAACAAACTTTAGAAGCAGTCTTCCTTGGCTCAGTGCTGGTGGAGAGATTCAACTGCCACCACCATCCTGAGTAGCTTTGCATCTTCCATGGGGGAGAGTTATCCACTGCCCTGTTTCTGAGCTGGCCAAAAAGTGGTGCCCAGTGGCCCACCCTAACCTTTAAAGCCCTCTTGTTTTTGTCCCCATAACACTGGGGATGTGGGAAACCCATCCTCCAAACAATCAGCTACAGCTGGATGAACGTTCTAACACTTGTGGCTGACTCCACAGTAGGCCAGGGTTCCCCAAGACCAGTTTCTGCTCAGCTACTACCAATCCCTCTGCCTAAAGCTACACATTAAAATTTAAAAGAGCAAGACTCAGTTTCTCCTTCAATATACTCAAAAAGACAAGTGCTTCTTGAATTTTTTCGTTGCATCTTCTTTCCAATGTGTGAGGTAGTCAAATTTTCGCACTTTGGAAATTGAAAGACATTGTTATGCTTAGACTGTATAGTGACACCAAGTGACAGGAAAGTAGTCAGTCTTTTTCTGCTATCAGTTCTCCAACTGGCTGAGCCTGCTGCTTTGTGTAAGTATGTATCTTTCTTTTTGCAGAAGCTGTTTATGAGAATATCACATCTTGTATGAATAGCTTTATGACATTTACAGTCACCAAGGTCAAATAGCCCTAATGTTAGCCGCAGCTATAGTTAACAGAAACTCAGGAGTGGGTAAGATAAGCCAGCCTTCAGTGCCCTTTCTAAACAGTCATCAGTTCTGTAAAAATTAGTATAAGCAGTAACTTCTCCCCACAAAAGATAAAGAAAATACTGCAGCAAAGGATAAAGAAATGGCTCAGAATGCTGCTTGCCCACACTCATCCACCAGGGAAATCCAGCTGAGAAGATTAGAAGCCATACTCTCCTGAACTCAGAAAGATGCCCACACAGCTACTCAAATTGCTTCTCCTAGTGCTTCCCTTCCCTGGAGCAATCTAAGTGTGTTTTGTTTCATTTTGTTTTTCTTTGCTTTGCTATGTTGTTCTTGGTGGTGGTGGTATCAGCAATAAAAAGTAAGTGTAAAGGTAATTTGACAATAATTTTGACCCTTTTCTCTGGATCTAATAAGAGGACTAAATCATTATTTCTCAAAGATCAGAACATGGAGCACATACATAAGAATTACCTGGAATTCTTGCTAATACTGTAGACTCCAGGGCCCTCTCCCATCCCTATTAGACAGATCTCTGTATATCAGACTCGAATCAGCACATTTGCTACTTCATATATTACATACTAAAATTTGAAGCTAAGGCAGAAAGCATAAAATACATTCTGAAAGACAGTTTTTGTATCCTGAGACTTTGCTTATCAACTTAAGGAGATTTTGGGCTGAGACGATGGGGTTTTCTAAATATACAATCATGTCATCTGCAA
Source organism: Pongo abelii (assembly GCF_028885655.2). Classification (NCBI taxonomy): domain Eukaryota; kingdom Metazoa; phylum Chordata; class Mammalia; order Primates; family Hominidae; genus Pongo; species Pongo abelii. Next base: position 154,635,441 of record NC_071985.2, read on the forward strand.
ATAGGGACAATTTGACTTCCTCTTTTCCTAATTGAATACCCTTTATTTCTTTCTCTTGCCTGATTGCCCTGGCCAGAACTTCCAACACTATGTTGAATAGGAGTGGTGAGAGAGGGCATCCCTGTCTTGTGCCAGTTTTCAAAGGGAATGCTTCCAGTTTTTGTCCATTCAGTATGATATTGGCTGTGGGTTTGTCACAAATAGCTCTTATTATTTTGAGAAACATCCCATCAATATCTAATTTATAGAGAGTTTTTGGCATGAAGTACTGTTGAATTTTGTCTAAGGTCTTTTCTGCATCTATTGAGATAATCATGTGGTTTTTGTCTTTGGCTCTGTTTATATGCTGGATTACGTTTATTGATTTACATATGTTGAACCAGCCTTGCATCCCAGGGATGAAGCCCACTTGATCATGGTGGATAAGCTTTTTGATGTGCTGCTGGATTCAGTTTGCCAGTATTTTATTGAGGATTTTTGCATCGATGTTCCTCAGGGACAATGGTCTAAATCTCTCTTTTTTTGTTGTGTCTCTGGCCAGGCTTTGGTATCAGGATGATGCTGGCCTCATAGAATGAGTTAGGGAGGATTCCCTCTTTTTCTATTGTTTGGAATAGTTTCAGAAGGAATGGCACCAACTCCTCTTTGTACCTCTGGTAGAATTCGGCTGTGAATCTGCCTGGTCCTGGGCTTTTTTTGGTTGGTAGGCTATTAATTATTGCCTCAATTTCAGAACCTGTTATTGGTCTGTTCAGGGATTCAATTTCTTCCTGGTTTAGTCTTGGGAGGGTGTATGTGTCCAGGAATTTATCCATCTCTTCTAGATTTTCTAGTTTATTTGCATAGAGGTGTTTATAGTATTCTCTGATGGTAGTTTGTATTTCTGTGGGATTAGTGGTGATATCCCCTTTATCATTTTTTATTGCATCTATTTGATTCTTCTCTCTTTTCTTCTTTATTAGTCTTGCTAGCAGTCTATCAATTTTGTTGATCTTTTCAAAAAACCAGCTCCTGGATTCATTAAAAATTAATTTAAGATGGATTAAAGACTTAAATGTTAGACCTAACGCCATAAAAATCCTAGAAGAATACCTAGGCAATACCATTCAGGACATATGCATGGGCAATGACTTCATGTCTAAAATGCTGAAAGCAATGGCAACAAAAGCCAAAATTGACAAATGGGATCTAATTAAGCTAAAGAGCTTCTGCACAGCAAAAGAAACTACCATCAGAGTGAACAGGCAACCTACAGAATGGGGGAAAATGTTTGCAATCTACTCATCTGACAAAGGGCTAATACACAGAATCTACAAAGAACCCAAACACATTTACAAGAAAAAAACAACCCCATCAAAAAGTGGGCAAAGTATATGAACAGACACTTCTCAAAAGAAGACATTTATGTAGCCAACAGACACATGAAAAAAATGCTATCATCACTGGCCATCAGAGAAATGCAATTCAAAACCACAGTGAGATACCATCTCATACCAGTTAGAATGGCAATCATTAAAAAATCAGGAAACAACAGGTCTTGGAGAGGATGTGGAGAAATAGGAACACTTTTACACTGTTGGTGGGACTGTAAACTAGATCACCCGTTGTGGAAGACAGTGTGGTGATTCCCCGAAGATCTAGAACTAGAAATACCATTTGACCCAGCAATCCCATTACTGGGTATATACCCAAAGGATTATAAATCATGCTACTATAAAGACACATGCACACGTGTGTTTATTGTGGCACTATTCACAATAGCAAAGACTTGGAACCAACCCAAATGTCCATCAATGATAGACTGGATTAGGAAAATATGGCACATATACACCATGGAATACTATGCAGCCATAAAAAAGGATGAGTTCATGTCCTTTGTAGGGACATGGATGAAGCTGGAAACCATCATTCTCAGCAAACCATCGCAGGGACAAAAAACCAGACACCGCATGTTCTCACTCATAGGTGGGAGTTGAACAATGAGAACACATAGACACAGGAAGGGGAACATCACACACCAGGGCCTGTCGTGGAGTTGGGGAACGGGGAAGGGATAGCATTAGGAAATATACCTAATGTAAATGACGAGTTACTGGGTGCAGCACACCAACATAGCACATGTATACATATGTAACAAACCTGCACATTGTGCACATGTACCCTAGAACTTAAAATATAATAATTTAAAAAAGACAGTTTTTTTCTGTCCCCCAAACCATCTCTCTAACCCACGGGGGTATAAATTTCTACACAGCAGGGATCATGTATTTATTATTCAACTACCACTCATTCATCAGTCCATGATTGAATGTTCTTTTGCTAAGCACCTATTATTGTGCTTAACAATCTATCAATCATTGTATTAGACGCAGATTAGATAAAGCAGAATGTTCTCCCTTGAAGAGGTAACAGGAAAAATCAAAAATAAAGAGGAATAAAATTAAAACAAACACAAAATGAATAAATAAATAAAGCAGAATGGACATAACAGACATTCATTAAATGTTTGCTGAATAAATAAATAGAATGAATGAATGAACAACCTGAAGGAATACTTTACCTTATTGGTAAGAATCTTAAAAACATGTTTTCCTCCTCTTCTTGAGAAACCAACACATTATTAATCTTCTGGTCAACCATTTATTTTATTAGGCATCATTCCAAATCATTATGATGAATAAAAATAGTAACTGCATAAGAACATATATCACAAATCTCATCAATGTTTCATTCTAAATGCTTATGTGAAAATGAGCATTGCTGAGGCGAGGAGCCAAGATGGCCGAATAGGAACAGCTCCGGTCTACAGCTCCCAGCGCGAGCGACGCAGAAGACGGGTGATTTCTGCATTTCCATCTGAGGTACCGTGTTCATCTCACTAGGGAGTGCCAGACAGTGGGTGCAGGTCAGTGGGTGAGCGCACTGTCCGCCAGCCCAAGCAGCGGCGAGGCATTGCCTCACTCGGGAAGCGCAAGGGGTCAGGGAGTTCCCTTTCCAGGGGTGACAGACGGCACCTGGAAAATCGGGCCACTCCCACCCGAATACTGTGCTTTTCCGACGGGCTTAGGAACCGGTGCCCCAGGAGAGTATAGCCCGCACCTGGCTCAGAGGGTCCTACGCCCACGGAGTCTCGCTGATTGCTAGCACAGCAGTCTGAGATCAAACAGCAAGTCGGCAGCGAGGCTGGGGGAGGGGCGCCCGCCATTGCCCAGGCTCGCTTAGGTAAACAAAGCAGCCTGGAAGCTTGAACTGGGTGGAGCCCACCACAGCTCAAGGAGGCCTGCCTGCCTCTGTAGGCTCCACCTCTGGGGGCAGGGCACAGACAAACAAAAAGACAGCAGTAACCTTTGCAGACTTAAATGTCCCTGTCTGACAGCTGTGAGGAGAGCAGTGGTTCTCCCAGCACGCAGCTGGAGATCTGAGAACCGGCTGACTGCCTCCTCAAGTGGGTTCCTGACCCCTGACCCCCGAGCAGCCTAACTGGGAGGCACCCCCCAGCAGGGGCAGACTGACACCTCACACGGCCGGCCAGGTACTCCAACAGACCTGCAGCTGAGGGTTCTGTCTGTTAGAAGGAAAACTAACAGAAAGGACATCCACACCAAAAACCCATCTGTACATCACCATCATCAAAGACCAAAAGTAGATAAAACCACAAAGATGGGGAAAAAACAGAGCAGAAAAACTGGAAACTCTAAAAACCAGAGTACCTCTCCTCCTCCAAAGGAACGCAGTTCCTCACCAGCAACGGAACAAAGCTGGACGGAGAATGACTTTGACGAGCTGAGAGAAGAAGGCTTCAGACGATCAAATTACTCCGAGCTACGGGAGGATATTCAAACCAAAGGCAAAGAAGTTGAAAACTTTGAAAAAAATTTAGAAGAATGTATAACTAGAATAACCAATACAGAGAAGTGCTTAAAGGAGCTGATGGAGCTGAAAACCAAGGCTCGAGAACTACGTGAAGAATGCAGAAGCCTCAGGAGCCGATGCGATCAAATGGAAGAAAGGGTATCAGCCCTGGAAGATGAAATGAATGAAATGAAGCGAGAAGGGAAGTTTAGAGAAAAAAGAATAAAAAGAAACGAGCAAAGCCTACAAGAAATGTGGGACTATGTGAAAAGACCAAATCTACGTCTGATTGGTGTACCTGAAAGTGACGGGGAGAATGGAAACAAGTTGGAAAACACTCTGCAGGATATTATCCAGGAGAACTTCCCCAATCTAGCAAGGCAGGCCAACATTCAGATTCAGGAAATACAGAGAACGCCACAAAGATACTCCTCAAGAAGAGCAACTCCAAGACACATAATTGTCAGATTCACCAAAGTTGAAATGAAGGAAAAAATGTTAAGGGCAGCCAGAGAGAAAGGTCGGGTTACCATCAAAGGGAAGCCCATCAGACTAACAGCGGATCTCTCGGCAGAAACCCTACAAGCCAGAAGAGAGTGGGGGCCAATATTCAACATTCTTAAAGAAAAGAATTTTCAACCCAGAATTTCATATCCTGCCAAACTAAGCTTCATAAGTGAAGGAGAAATAAAATACTTTACAGACAAGCAAATGCTGAGAGATTTTGTCACCACCAGGCCTGCCCTAAAAGAGCTCCTGAAGGAAGCGCTAAACATGGAAAGGCACAACCGGTACCAGCCACTGCAAAATCATACCGAAATGTAAAGACCATCGAGACTAGGAAGAGACTGCATCAACTAATGAGAAAAATATCCAGCTAACATCATAATGACAGGATCAGATTCACACATAACAATATTAACTTTAAATGTAAATGGACTAAATGCTCCAATTAAAAGACACAGACTGGCAAATTAGATAAAGACTCAAGACCCATCAGTGTGCTGTATTCAGGAAACCCATCTCACGTGCAGAGACACACATAGGCTCAAAATAAAAGGATGGAGGAAGATCTACCAAGCAAATGGAAAACAAAAAAAGGCAGGGGTTGCAATCCTAGTCTCTGATAAAACAGACTTTAAACCAACAAAGATCAAAAGAGACAAAGAAGGCCATTACATAATGGTAAAGGGATTAATTCAACAAGAAGAGCTAACTATCCTAAATATATATGCACCCAATACAGGAGCACCCAGATTCATAAAGCAAGTCCTGAGTGACCTACAAAGAGACTTAGACTCCCACACATTAATAATGGGAGACTTTAACACCCCACTGTCAACATTAGACAGATCAACGAGACAGAAAGTCAACAAGGATACCCAGGAATTGAACTCAGCTCTGCACCAAGCGGACCTAATAGACATCTACAGAACTCTCCACCCCAAATCAACAGAATATACATTTTTTTCAGCACCACACCACACCTATTCCAAAATTGACCATATACTTGGAAGTAAAGCTCTCCTCAATAAATGTAAAAGAACAGAAATTGTAACAAACTGTCTCTCAGATCACAGTGCAATCAAGCTAGAACTCAGGATTAAGAATCTCACTCAAAACCGCTCAACTACGTGGAAACTGAACAACCTGCTCCTGAATGACTACTGGGTACATAACGAAATGAAGGCAGAAATAAAGATGTTCTTTGAAACCAACGAGAACCAAGACACAACATACCAGAATCTCTGGGATGCATTCAAAGCAGTGTGTAGAGGGAAATTTATAGCACTAAATGCCCACAAGAGAAAGCAGGAAAGATCCAAAATTGACACCCTAACATCACAATTAAAAGAACTAGAAAAGCAAGAGCAAACACATTCAAAAGCTAGCAGAAGGCAAGAAATAACTAAAATCAGAGCAGAACTGAAGGAAATAGAGACACAAAAAACCCTTCAAAAAATCAATGAATCCAGGAGCTGGTTTTTTGAAAGGATCAACAAAATTGATAGACCGCTAGCAAGATTAATAAAGAAAAAAAGAGAGAAGAATCAAATAGATGCAATAAAAAATGATAAAGGGGATATCACCACCGATCCCACAGAAATACAAACTACCATCAGAGAATATTACAAACACCTCTATGCAAATAAACTAGAAAATCTAGAAGAAATGGATAAATTCCTCAACACATACACCCTCCCAAGACTAAACCAGGAAGAAGTTGAATCTCTGAATAGACCAATAACAGGAGCTGAAATTGTGGCAATAATCAATAGCTTACCAACCAAAAAAAGTCCAGGACCAGATGGGTTCACAGCCGAATTCTACCAGAGGTACAAGGAGGAGCTGGTACCATTCCTTCTGAAACTATTCCAATCAATAGAAAAAGAGGGAATCCTCCCTAACTCATTTTATGAGGCCAGCATCATCCTGATACCAAAGCCTGGCAGAGACACAACAAAAAAAGAGAATTTTAGACCAATATCCTTGATGAACATTGATGCAAAAATCCTCAATAAGATACTGGCAAACAGAATCCAGCAGCACATCAAAAAGCTTATCCACCATGATCAAGTGGGCTTCATCCCTGGGATGCAAGGCTGGTTCAATATACGCAAATCAATAAATGTAATCCAGCATATAAACAGAACCAAAGACAAAAACCACATGATTATCTCAATAGATGCAGAAAAGGCCTTTGACAAAATTCAACAACCCTTCATGCTAAAAACTCTCAATAAATTAGGAATTGATGGGACGTATCTCAAAATAATAAGAGCTATTTATGACAAACCCACAGCCAATATCGTACTGAATGGGCAAAAACTGGAAGCATTCCCTTTGAAAACTGGCACAAGACAGGGATGCCCTCTCTCGCCACTTCTATTCAACATAGTGTTGGAAGTTCTGGCCAGGGCAATTAGGCAGGAGAAGGAAATCAAGGGTATTCAGTTAGGAAAAGAGGAAGTCAAATTGTCCTTGTTTGCAGATGACATGATAGTATATCTAGAAAACCCCATTGTCTCAGCCCAAAATCTGCTTAAGCTGATAAGCAACTTCAGCAAAGTCTCAGGATACAAAATCAATGTGCAAAAATCACAAGCATTCTTATACATCAATAACAGACAAACAGAGAGCCAAATCATGAGTGAACTCCCATTCACAATTGCTTCAAAGAGAATAAAATACCTAGGAATCCAACTTACAAGGGATGTGAAAGACCTCTTCAAGGAGAACTACAAACCACTGCTCAAGGAAATAAAAGAGGATACAAACAAATGGAAGAACATTCCATGCTCATGGGTAGGAAGAATCAATATCATGAAAATGGCCATCCTTCCCAAGGTAATTTACAGATTCAATGCCATCCCCATCAAGCTACCAATGACTTTCTTCACAGAATTGGAAAAAACTACTTTAAAGTTCATATGGAACCAAAAAAGAGCCCGCATCGCCAAGTCAATCCTAAGCCAAAAGAACAAAGCTGGAGGCATCACACTACCTGACTTCAAACTATACTACAAGGCTACAGTAACCAAAACAGCATGGTACTGGTACCAAAATAGAGATATAGATCAATGGAACAGAACAGAGCCGTCAGAAATAATGCCACATATCTACAAGTATCTGATCTTTGACAAACCTGACAAAAACAAGAAATGGGGAAAGGATTCCCTATTTAATAAATGGTGTTGGGAAAACTGGCTAGCCATATGTAGAAAGCTGAAACTGGATCCCTTCCTTACACCTTATACAAAAATCAATTCAAGATGGATTAAAGACTTAAATGTTAGACCTAAAACCATAAAAACCCTAGAAGAAAACCTAGGCATTACCATTCAGGACATAGGCATGGGCAAGGACTTCATGTCTAAAACACCAAAAGCAATGGCAACAAAAGCCAAACTTGACAAATGGGATCTAATTAAACTAAAGAGCTTCTGCACAGCAAAGGAAACTACCATCAGAGTGAACAGGCAACCTACAAAATGGGAGAAAATTTTCGCAACCTACTCATCTGACAAAGGGCTAATATCCAGAATCTACAATGAACTCCAACAAATTTACAAGAAAAAAACAAACAACCCCATCAAAAAGTGGGCGAAGGACATGAACAGACACTTCTCAAAAGAAGACATTTATGCAGCCAAAAACCACATGAAAAAATGCTCACCATCACTGGCCATCAGAGAAATGCAAATCAAAACCACAATGAGATACCATCTCACACCAGTTAGAATGGCAATCATTAAAAAGTCAGGAAACAACAGGTGCTGGAGAGGATGTGGAGAAATAGGAACACTTTTACACTGTTGGTGGGACTGTAAACTAGTTCAACCCTTGTGGAAGTCAGTGTGGCGATTCCTCAGGGATCTAGAACTAGAAATTCCATTCGACCCAGCCATCCCATTACTGGGTATATACCCAAAGGACTATAAATCATGCTGCTATAAAGACACATGCACACGTATGTTTATTGCGGCATTATTCACAATAGCAAAGACTTGGAACCAACCCAAATGTCCAACAATGATAGACTGGATTAAGAAAATGTGGCACATATACACCATGGAATACTATGCAGCCATAAAAAATGATGAGTTCACGTCCTTTGTAGGGACATGGATGAAATTGGAAATCATCATTCTCAGTAAACTATCGCAAGAACAAAAAACCAAACACCGCATATTCTCACTCATAGGTGGGAATCGAACAATGAGAACACATGGACACAGGAAGGGGAACATCACACTTCGGGGACTGTTGTGGGGTGGGGGGAGGGGGGAGGGATAGCATTGGGAGATATACCTAATGCTAGATGACAAGTTGGTGGGTGCAGCGCACCAGCATGGCACATGTATACATATGTAACTTACCTGCACATTGCGCACATGTACCATAAAACCTAAAGTATAATAATGATAATAATAATAATAATAAAAGAAAAAAAAAAAAAAAAAAAAAAAAAAAGAAAATGAGCATTGCTGCCATTTTTGAAATCAGTTAATATTCTATACATTTTATATACAGATAATACTAACTAGCAATGTTCTTTATATTATAAAAGGTAAATGTCACTCACCCAGAGATCTTTAACTAGTAAATGTGGACCAAAGACAGCTCATACGTTTCCAAAATCCATCACACTGGGAAGCAGTGCCCTCCTCCCCATCCTACTCCCATTGAGAACCACATGTCCCTGGGTTAAATTTAATGAAAAATACTAACCTTTCATATATGTTGTTTATCTTAGCTAATATCTGAGCTCCTAGGAAGTTCCACGTGAATTGATACATTTAAGTGGAGCAGAGCATTTGAAGGAAATCTGTGGCAAATCCTTCCATAACAAAGAATATTAGTATTGATTTAATGCTTAGTATTTGCCAGATATTAAGCTAAATGCTTTAAATACATTATCTCATTGAATGCTCCAAACATCTCCATGAGGTAAATAATATTAGTAAATCCCATTTATTGCTGGGTAAATTTAGGCAAAGAAACATTTGGTAACTCACCCAAAACCCCAGCTAGAAAAAAAAAAAAAAGAAGCCAAAATTTAAACTCATATCTGTCTACTCTTGAGTCACAGCTCTTAACCATTAGGGTGTTTTCATACCTGATTTCTCTAAGTGAAGCATATGCTATCAATCATTATCTATGTTTTACTCAACAGCTAAATAAATCTTTAAAAATTAAATATGCTAGGCACAGAGTATATGCTAATTAAATTTTACTATCTTTTACCAGACACGGTGGCACATGCCTGTAGTTCCAGCTACTTGAGAAGTTGAGGCAGGAGGATCACTTGAGGCCAGGAGTTCAAGTCCAGTCTGGGCATAATAGTAAGATTCCATCTCTTAAAAAATAAATACATAAATAAATTGCAGTGGTCTGGTAAACATAAAAATGGAAAATAATTGTGATGGAGGAGACCACTTTATAATAATTTTTATTAAGCCATCTCAAAGACATATTACTTAATCACTGCAATAACTTTCTCATAAATGGTCATGGTTTTGTCACCACAATTACAGGAAATTTTGCTATATGAGGAAAAGACCCAATTAGCACAACTGCGTTTCTGGGTGTTTCAGGCCCAATAAGCTTATTACACATTATTCCTCAGTTATTTCAACCCAGATAGCTACTTGCATCTAAAAAACCTCCAAATGTTACATTGTCATCTACAATCTAGACACTCATTTCTTAGGTGATTTACTGTTTGACCTTCTGGGAAAGTTTTACATTATTAGCACCAAAGAATAGCATCAATTTCTATGAAGGAAATTCACAGTAAATAAAGCCTTGTTGCAGAGAACAACTTTAATATACCAAATAATGATGTTCCTTGATGACCATTGTTTTTTGTTGTTTTTTTGTTTTGGTTTGGTTTTTGTTTTGTTTTGTTTTTTGACAAAGTCTCGCCCTGTTGCCCAGGCTGGAGTGCAGTGGTGCAATCTCAGCTCACTACAACATCTGCCTCCCAGATTCAAGTGATTCTCCTGCCTCAGCCTCCCAAGTAGCTGGGATTACAGGTGCCCGCCACCAAGCCTGGCTAATTTTTTGTATCTTTAGTAGAGACTGGGTTTCACCATGTTGGCCAGACTGGTCTCAAACTCCTGACCTCGCTATCTGCTTGTCTCAGCCTCCCAAGTCCTGGGATTACAGGCGTGAGTCACTGTGCCTGGCCCTTGATGACTATCTTGAAAAATTTTTAGGGCATGACCATCTTCCCACTGTTATCCAAAAAAAATTTCTGAGGCGAGTCCTCTCCACCATCAGATTATGACTTCTCAAAAAAGTATAGACAAATCCTACTTTATTCATTCACTTTACAGCTACTGACTGAGCATGTACAATGTGCCAGGCACTGTATTAGGTGCTGAGGATATAGCGGTGAATAAGACAGACATACATACTACTTATATTTCCAGAGAATCTGCCCATCTGAACAAGGTCACCTAGGTAAGTAACTTCACCCAAGCTATCCAAGTAACAGCTCTATGCTTTTTGAAGGGTTTCTCCTACAAGGTTTTTTATAATAAGTTCATGGGTGCTATTATCTGAACAAACTATCCACCCCAAAAGTTGACTAAAACAGAAGAGGCAAGCCTCTTTTAACTGACCCTGAACTCCAAAGTCAGGCAAAATAATTGTCGGATGATCTGACAGGCTGCATAGATGAATCACTTACTTTGACTCAGCCTACTGAGTCATTTTTACTGTAATAAGGCATTCTATAATGTCATATTTCTTAGTTTACTCAGGCTTTATAATAATAATGCTATTTTTCCCATTTTAATTGTTTGAGGACACAGCATTGAGTCAAATTCTCCTCAAAAAGAACTTAATCACCTACAACAACTACTTCAATTTTTCCAGGTTGTAGGTTAGTCCATAATATCTCTGTTCTAACTCCTTTTTTCCTTTTCTCCTTATTTATCTTAAATATAAACACATAAACATTCCTCACAAGATACTCTTTAATTTCCTCTTCCTTTTCTTCACTTTTCTCTTGGACAACTTCTACCACACCTATAGTTTCAACAACCACCCCTCAGAGATGACCCTTTCTTTGGTATCACTTGCTCTAGCTCTTTCTCCTGAGAATGGTTGTGGTTGCTTCAGAAGCAGCTTGAGTCAGCCTGAACCTGAACTGTCATCTAGCAGCCTGGAGCTGAGGTGGTGACGCAGCCCTAGGAGGCTAAGCCTTTGCATGTCTTAATGGACACACATCAAGGTCAAGCAAACTGCAAACAAGAGTTAGTAAGAAACCAAGATGACCCGGCAAGACAAATGACTCAATGAGCTGGCAAGATGGGCTAGGAATGGTCAGAACTGGAGGCAAAAACTGGAATTAGGGATGAATTCCAGTGACAAATTCCAATTGTCAACTTCCCTTTCAGTTTCTTTCCCTTCCCAAACAATTCAGTTCTAAAGCCATTTGTGGGAGCATAGGCATACAGTATTTGCTGAAAGTAGGAGGCAGCCATGGTGACCTTGAGCAGACTATCAGAGTTCACCCAGGGTGAGGAGGGGATCCACCTAGAGGAGGAGGTTGCTGTGAGTATCAGAACCGGAGTAGGGTAGGGAGGAAGACCACATGATGGGGAGATGGGATGAGGAAGGCATCTAGACTGGAGGGAGAACTAGAATGAGATTTCAAAGCTCAAGCAAGGCGAGCAGGGCATCAATAAAAAAAAGGCAGACTGGCATAGATGTTGGGGCGAAGGAGGATAAGGAGGGTGTCTATGCAGGGTGTCCCAGTGTGGGAAGTCAGAGCTTGAGCAGGGTGGAGAGGGCATCCATGGGGAGATAGGACGTATAGCATTACATCGGTTACTGGGGCCCATGGAAAGATAAAGCAGGACTTCCACAGAGAGAAAGTGCCTAACACGCGGTGTTGGAGCCCGAGTGAGCTAGGAAAACATCCATGCAAGGGAAGGAGTAATGGTTGAGATGGGAGATTAATGATATTCAAGAAAACTGATCAAATAAGTAAGTGTACACAGAAATATCTGTGTAAACTCATAATTTTCATTATCTAGATATATATCAAAAATGAATATAAATGTGTATATGCATGTGTAAATGTGAACATGTGGATATAAGTATGTGTGTACATCACCTACCTCTGTCCACCCCAAAGGACTGGGAGCAGCAATACCCCAATAGCAGTGAGTACTCCTAGTAACCAGATCTTGGCTTCTGGATACTGTCCTCCACTAAAAGGGATAAAGGCTCAAATAAGAAATGGCTGATTATAGGATTGGGCAGGAATATTATAAGCAAAATAAGCAAGAAAGTAATCGAAGAATGATAGGGACAGGTCTGAAAATACAAAAAACAATTTAAAGAAAGACTGACCAAATAGGTGACAATTTGAGCATCAACATAAATAATAATAGTAATAGATTATTATAATCCATTAAATAAAAATTGAAAACCATTAAGCCATAGTGATATAAACAAACAATTAAACGATGGATTAGAAAAGGGATATTTACATAGTTTCAAAATACCTTCCCACGGAAAACTTATTAACTGCAAAGAGAAAAAGAGTAAGTTTACAGTAAAGAAGATTGACAGACACCACTTAAATTGAGTAATCAAAATGATTAGTTATAGGACAAATGGCCACGATATGCCAAGTGGTAGAATGCAGTGAGAAGAACACAGCATTACTTCTGCAATTAGTCTTTATTTTTCAGATGACAAGTAAAAGTTATGTATATTTATCATGTACAACATGATGTTCTGATATATGCATACATTGTGGAATGCCTAAATCAAGCGATTTAACATATGCATTACCTCATATACTTATTATTTTTGAGACAAGAACACTTAAAATCTACTCATAGCCATTTTCAAGTATACGATGCATTGTTATTGAGTACAGTCACCATGATGTGTAATAAATCTCCTGAACTTATTCCTCCTGTCCAACTGAAATGTTGTGTCCTTTGACCAACATCTCTCCAATCTCTCCACCCCACTTCACCCCCAGCCTCTGGTAACAAAGGTAGATTGGTCTTCGGTCCAATCCTAGAGAACTTGGTTACCAAAATCCTTCAAGACATATCAACCTACTGGGCAATTTGATGCAGCCTGGACTCTACCAGGAAATTACAGCAAGGCTCCATCACTTTGGATAATCTGAAAAGCACAGTTCAATTTCTATGTGGGCTCAGGGGATACAACTACATCACAAACAAATAGAATGACGTATAAGCAAAAGCTATAAAATTTCCTGAAAATGATCCTTATGCCTAAGCTCTCACAGAAGTATATTTGTGTATTTTCATTGTCAGTCAACTTGATAAACTCAGTGATCGACCTTCACTACACTACCTTCCATCCTTTGAATTCAAGTCCTGGGTTCTAAGCCTGACTCTATTTTTAATTACCAAGTCATTTAACGTTTCCAGGACTCCATTTCTTCAAGTATATTATGAATAGCTTGTACTGGAAGGTCTGTACAGAAATTTTCAGCTTGTCTACAGAGGAACAGAGGAACTTCTATGACTTCATATATATAGAGAGAGAGAGAAAAAAATGTATATATAAAGTGTATATATAGAAATGTGTATATATATAAAGTACACACATATATACACTTTAAGTTCTGGGATACATGTGCAGAACGTGCAGGTTTGTTACATAGGTATACACGTGCCATGGTGGTTAGTTGCACCCATCAACCCATCATCTACATTAGGAATTTCTCCTAATGCGATCCCTCTCCCAGCCCCTCACCCCCTGACAGGCCCCAGTGTGTGATGTTCCCCTCCCTGTGTCCATGTGTTCTCATTGTTCAACTCCCACTTATGAGTGAGAACATGTGGTGTTTGGTTTTCTCTTCCTGTGTTAGCTTGCTGAGAATGATGGTTTCCAGCTTCATCCATTTCCCTGCAAAGGACATGAACTCATCCTTTTTATGGCTGCATAGCATTCCATGGTGTATATGTGCCACATTTTCTTTATCTAGTCTATCACTGATGGACATTTGAGTTGGTTCCAAGTCTTTGCTATTGAGAATAGTGCTGCAATAAACATGCGTGTGCATGTGTCTTTATTAAAGTTGAATGATTTATAATCCTTTGGGTATATACCCAGTAATGGGATTGCTGGGTCAAATGGTATTTCTGGTTCTAGATCTTTGAGGAATCGCCACACTGCCTTCTCCAATGGTTGAACTAATTTACACTCCTACCAACAGTGTAAAAGCATCCATACTTCTCCACATCCTCTCCAGCACCTGTTGTTTCCTGACTTTTTAATGATTGCCATTCTAACTGGCATGAGATGGTATCTCACTGTGGTTTTGATTTGTATTTCTCTATTAACCAGTGATGATGTGCTTCTTTTCATGTTCATAGGCTGCATAAATGTCTTCTTTTGAGAAGTGTCTGTTCATATGCTTCGCCCACTTTTTGATGGGGTTGTTTGTTTTTTCTTATAAAGTTGTTTAAGTTCCTTGTAGATTCTGGATATTAGCCCTTTGTCAGATGGATAGATTGCAAAAATTTTCTCCCATTCTGTAGGTTGCCTGTTCACTCTGATGATAGTTTCTTTTGCTGTCCAGAAGCTCTTTAGTTTAATTATATCCCACTTGTCTATTTTGGTTTTTGTTGCCACTGCTTTCAGCATTTTAGTCATGAAGTCTTTGCCCATGTCTGTGTCCTGAATGGTATTGCCTAGGTTTTCTTCTAGGGTTTTTATGGTTTTCGGTTTTACATTTAAGTCTTTAATCCATCTTGAGTTCACTTTTGTGTAAGGTGTAAGGAAGGGATCCAGTTTCAGTTTTCTGCATATGGCTAGCCAGTTTTTCCAACACCATTTATTAAATAGGAAATCCTTTCCCCATTGCTTGTTTTTGTCAGGTTTGCTATGACTTCATTTCTAATTTGCCCCACAAGGATTCACAGAAATAGTTGTCACACAAACTCTTTTTAGTTATGAGGAGGAATCAATTCTTCCTTACATCTTTACTCATAGAGTCATAGCATCTTGGAGTCAGTGGATTTATGTAATAATTGGAAGAACAAGGGTGAGACAAGATTAAGTTCACAATAAGAGTTAGAGTTAGATAAAAACTAAAGAGATAGGTAGAGTGCACGCACTGACCATTTTAGGGTATGGGACACTTAGAAGTGCTCTCAAACTGAAGGGAAGATGGCATTGAAGAAGGATAGGAAATAATTGTTGCTCAAAACCAATGAGGGAAGCAATAGGGTTTACTATGGGAAGAGCAGAGCAATTTCTTATGCTCTTAGGAACATTACCTCATTACTCCTCATCTCAAGCCTGGGTGGCAGATACTGTTATTGCTCCCATCTCACAGAGAAAAAAACTTAGGCACAGAACAAGTAAATAACCTGCCTGAAGTCACACACTAACAGGTTGAAGAGTTGAGATGCTCAGTCTGACTACAGAGCCCCTGCTCTTGACCACTCTCCTTCCTCTAAGAAAGGAAAGAAAGATGAGGAAAGTATATTTAATTTCAGAAATGAACAAGGATAATACTGAAGAAATGCTCTTCTGATGGCCTTGATGTTCTGGGTCAAGAAGGAAACACCATCTGCTCAGCTAAAGGTCAAGGATGAGGCTAGGGATTAAGAAAAAAAGAGTGGTTTACAAAAGCCTTTTAAGACTGGAAAAGGGACCCTGCTACGGATGAATAAAAGAATTGCTAAGCATCATCGGTGGCCTGAGTGAGTTTGGAACATTTGCACTAGTAATGACACCATCAGCATGGTTATGCAACTTTCTTGAGCACTTCTCAGAAACCCAGAAGCAGAAATCAAGAAAACAGATCGTTGATCTACAGCTGGGGGCCTGGAAACAAGGTGATATGGACAGTGAGTGTCTTAAGGGAATTGAGGATGTTGGTTGAGAATAGTTGAAGTAATTGATCATTGGGTCCAGGCCAAATTGGAAAGGAAGCAAAGCTAGTGAATATCTGTGGAGTCAAATCATAAGAATGAAAGATACTTCCTTTTCAGTGTATAAAAACTTTTGAAATTAATTGTAACAAGTTTATTTTAAATATTTAATTATATGAAGCAAGAACAAGCTACCTTACATTTTATTCTTTAATTGAAATCTACATATATCTACTAATTACTAAGTACACTGAATCAAGAGTCAAGAGAGTTAGAACTAGTCCCAGATCTGTACTAGTGAACTATGTAACCAACTAAGTCACTCAGCCACTTTGTGCCTCAGTTTGTACCTCTGTTAAAAAAAAAAAGAAATGAAGAAAGAAAAAGGAAAAGGAAAATTTGATTTAATAATCTAATATTCTATGCTTCATTTCTTCCTTTCATTCCATGACAAAAATAAATTGCTGAAATCTCCAAGCTAGTTACCTAACTTTAACATAACTGAAACTTTCTTTCCTGAATATGTGTTAAATATAATGTTTTTAAACTAAAAAGCTGCACATCCTTCAATATCAACTTCATAGTTTCAATAGCCAGACAGCAAAATAATGTACAAAATACAACACAGCCATTAGCTACTCAACACCTCCATCTTCAGGGTCTCAATAAATCTTAAAATAGGATGATGATCCACATAGTAACATAATAACTTTTAAGACAATGCTGTCTCAAAGTAGACTAAGTTAGGAATTATGTTGGCACCATGCCAAATGAGTCATTTTTCAATGATTTGATTTCAATTATTTTTCTTTCTTTTAATATCCTCTTCACTCCTTTATGTCATATATTTTTTATCATCTAGAACTGTAGACATTTACTAATCAATATTTACCAAATATTTTCTGAATTCAGAATTATTTTAAGCTTGGAATTAATTGATTCCTTGAAGCTAATGCTCCTTGAGTCCAGAGCTTCCTGGTCCATGCTGGACTCAAAGAAGGAGAAATACATTCCTGGAAGTACATTTAAGGGCCCTTCACCATCCCTCATGGCTATGTGGATGGTGCCTGGTGTTATTGATGGAGCATGTGCTCTGGATTGAGGAAGATCTGACTCCAAATCTTAGTTTAGTTGCTCATGAGCTTTGGTGAGACCTGAGACAACTTTTCCTAAATGGCAGAGCTTCAGTTTTCTTATCCATTTAAGCTAAGAGGAGTTTGCCTCCTTACAGTGTTGTCATAAGGACTAAAATACATAACGTCTACTAAATACCAAAAAATAAATATTTGTTCCCTCCCCAATCCTTCATAAAAGAGACAGTAGAATGTTATCTCTATAAGCATGAAGATTTACACACAAGGGGCTGACAGATGTCTTAAAGCATGTGCCAGGAACACAAACACGCAAAGCTTCAACATACACAGTGCTGCTCCCCTAGTGGACTGTCTATGGATGTACTTCACAACTACGCAACGGTTTAAAAAGTTTGAAGCAAAATAGATTTTATAATGAGAAAAGAAGCATCTCTATGAGGAAAGGATCCTAAATTGATTTATTTAATCAACAAGTGTTTACGGAGTACCAGAAACTGCACTTAGCATTTAGGATATAAGACATAGTTCTATTCTCAAAGAGATCTCAAGAAAATTGTTTTAGCATTCTCATTTATGGAGGTGTGTTTCCAGAGTCTCAACTTAAGAACTCAAGTTATATTGTCTTTAGGATTCAGATGTATTTAGAATTCAGTTGTTTGGGAAGATTAGGTGGTCCCAGCAGAAGTCTATTTATATTAGGAAATCAAGGTGTCTTCTGGAGGGAAAAAAATCTCATCCTGCGTTTGGACCAAATTGGATCCAGGGACACTGATTCAGAGCTGGGGGAAGTGTGATTATGAAGGTATAGTTGAGTTTATCCTCTGTCCCCAAAGCATACAAACTAAAAAGGAGGCTGTAAGAAAAGAGCAATTAGTAAGTAGATAGGCTATTTCACTGAGCTTTCATTGGGATATTTTGAGGGAAAGTTGGCACCATTGAAGTCAACAGTTTTGAGGGAAAAAGAAAGTCTCTTTAATTCCTCATATAAATGAAGATTCAGCACCTAGTTCAGCTTTTACCACACAGTAAGTGCTCCATAAATACATGTGAATGTATAAATATTGAGTTCCTTTCTTTATGTGTTATCAACTCTAGAAAAAATAAATAAGACACATCTTTGTGGGACTAATTACAACTAGCACTGCAAAAAGAAAAAAAAAAGTATATGCCAATCATTCTAGAATCACAAAGCCAAAAGAAATGTGTTTATCTGGTGAGGTTACTGTGACATCAAGAGACGAATTTATAGCTGATCAACGAAAGGTGAGAAGATCAGATGGGCAGAGGGGGCTGCCAGGTAAGGGAAGAACATAAGCAAAAGTCTTGAAAATTTTGATGAATTAGGAGCCATAACACCTCACAATGGATGCTGAGGATTGAGGCTTCCTTCTTTATTGGTGAAAAAAAAACCAGGAAAAACAGTGGAAATGAAAACTCACTTTTTGATGTTTTCTCCCACTGTTCTGACATAGTTCATGTCCCTCCATTACTATCTATTCTGAATTTTCATGTTCTAAGCTTACTAAGAACCACACAGCCCTCTGTAAATATGAGTTATGTACAATGAACTGAATCAGTGCCTCAATTCTCTTTTCTTTGGAAAAGGTTTTTTCCAAGAATGCATCTTTATCCCTCAGGAAAGTAAATCCTTGCTGAGCCCACTTTGCAGGTTTTCCAGGTAAACCTCTACAAATGGGTAGATCAGAGTCACCTGTTTCCTCATATAGTCGGGTCCTAGTAATGTTGTCAAGCACCCTAACTTAAAGACCAAAGAGAATTGGAGGAAAAAGAAGAGAAAGATAGGGAGGAAGAGAGAGTGGGGGAGAGAGACACGGGAAGATGATGAGAGAAAGATTAAAAAAGAAAATGTCAAAAGGAGAATGAAAGGAAGAGTAAAGGGAAAAAAAGGAGGAAGAAAGGACACTGGAAGAGATAGAGGAAGAGATAACAAGTGAAACAGAGAGACACAGAAAGGTGAAAAAAAGGGAGAGAGGGATAAAACAAGAGAGAAATAGAGGAAGAAAAGATAAGAAGACAGAAGAAAGAGAGGCAGGAAAAGAGAGATATGGGGAAGAGAAAGGAGGAAAAGAAGAAAGAGAAGGAGAGAGGATAAGTGAAAAAAGAGAAAGGAGAGTAGAGTTGGCCTGATGAGGACTAGTCTATCCACCTTTGGAATAAATACATAAGTTTCTTTATATAAGATTTGTGTGAGCAAGTTAAGTTTAATACAATTTAAATGACTTTGGGATTCATTTGCTAAGAAAATTAAATGCCTATCTAATATTATATACTCATTTTGTTCGTTATATTTTAGTAAACTTTAAATCTAAAATCACATTCTTAATTCTAACATATTTCACTTTTGGTAATGCATGTTAACCTTTCCCTGCCTTATATTTTCTATTTATGCTCTTTTTTAAGAGAACTACTCCCAGATTTTTATTTGAAAGAATTTCACAGAAAAGATTTTTGTCTGCTATTAATTTTGGCATAGGCTTTTTCTTCTTGTATCTTGTTTTAACAACTCTATCAAGATGGTCTACATGCTGACATGGCTGGCCTTTTTTTGTATGTGTGGTATTCATTATTAACTAATTTCTATCAGTCAACAATTTAAAGAAATAATAGTGAAGTAGCATCTTATTGTAAAACATATAGATTTATTAAACTAATAAATAGGAACATCCTCCAAAGACAATTAATGTAAAATCTAGGACATTCTGCTGCATTTCACTTAAAATCTACCTCAAAGGTAAAGCACTTCACTCGTAAGCATCTATAAACTAAAACTAGAGAATTTGTTAAACATTATAAGCTATTAAAAAGATTCTTAATTCACAGTAACTCCATCCAATTTAGTAAAAAAAACTCAAATGTTCAGTCCTATTACCAAATAATCATCAATAAAAAAGGATTGCCCCCAAAAAATTATTAATTTTTACAATTTGTAAGATTTTATAATTTATAATAAATTTTACTAATTTATTATTAAAAATTATTTGTATTAATTTAAAGCAATTTGCCTTTCTACTCTATTTCAAAAGAATTTAGGGTTTAAAGTGGAACTCTGGTTAAATATATATATAAGAATAACTTATATATAAATAAGATTGGTTGTCAATTGGTTGAAAGAATTATATATATATACACACACATACATATATCACTCTAAGTCTGATTATTTTGCATCAAATTAGTATTTTCTTCAAAAAAACAAAATAATTATAATGGACTTTAATTTTTAATTTTTTATTTTTTAACATGAAAAATATTTATTGGTGTTATGAAATTCTATCTCAAACAATGGAGAAAATTATGACAACCAGACATCAGCAATGTCAAAGACAACACTGGCAATCTCACAAAGAAATCTTGAAATTCACTTCTCTTTTCAAAGAGTTTTTTTCCCCCCAAAGGACACTGACTGGTTTCCATAATACTCATATCAACATCATTTAGCCAGCTGGCTGTTGCATAATTTTGACTTCTATATTAGAATCTGGTGCCAGTGAATATCTAGATTACATTATCCTATTTCTCTTTGGAGTACACACACAAAAAAAAAAACCAGTATTTTTCCAAAGATGTCTTCATCTTTTTGATTAATATTTTGCCATACTTTACAAATTTCCAAATGCTTCAGTCTTTATATAATCAAAACTTACAATGAGACTCCTGGACTGAAACCAGTTCTCATTGAACTCAGGTGATTCCAGAGAGGCTTTCAACAAACCCTTTCAATAGGTGCCTCAAAGAGCTATTGTCAGCATGATTCAATACTAATATACCTAGGACTAAAATTTGTGGATTAGATAGTAACTCTAAGTTTAATATTTAGAGGCGAAGCCAAATTGTTTTTTAAGGTGACTGGACTTTGTGCAATAGAGTCCTAGCAATGTTACAAGTATGCCTAAGTTAAAGTTAGTAGAGAACACTCCCACCAG
The DNA here is from genome assembly GCF_028885655.2 of Pongo abelii. NCBI lineage: Eukaryota > Metazoa > Chordata > Mammalia > Primates > Hominidae > Pongo > Pongo abelii. The sequence goes on from NC_071985.2 coordinate 154,656,723, forward strand.
CAATGTATCGGGGTTCTAGTTTCTTCATATTCTTGCCAACACTTGTTATTTTCTCTTTTTTATTATAGCCTCTAAAGTGAGTGTGAAGTGGCACCTCATTGTAGTTTAAATTTGCATTTCCCTAATGACTAATGATGTAGAGTATCTTTTTATGTGCTTATTAGCCATTCACATATATCATCTCTAAAGAAATATCTATTCTAATCCTTTGTCCATTTTTTGAGTTATTTGTCTTTTTGTTATTAAAGTGTAAGAGTTGTTTTTATATCTGTACACAAGTACCTTATCAGATATATGATTTACAGGTATTTTCTTCAAATCTGTCAGGTTTTTTTTTTTGACTTTCTGTTATTTTTTTACCTTCAAGAGAATTGTTCATTTAATCTAAGTTTCTAATTTATTGATATAAAGTTGTTCACAATTTCTATGAACTCTGTAGTGATTTCATTTCTTTCATGCCTGGTACTGTCAATGAAAACAGGCAAATTCTATAAAATATTTGAAGAGACTCATTCTGAGCCAAATATTGTTACAGTAGTTAGCTACGCAGGCATGAGCAGGGAAGGAGAGGGGTCCCGCACACACATACACACCAGGAGTGTTGGGTGGCCATCAGGTGATGGTCAAGTGGTTGTTAACTGTCTCTCTAAGGTAATAATTAGTCACAGCCCACAGGAGGGAAAGGCAGTCTCCCAATAGATAGGAAAAACCTGAAACTGATCATCAGCAGCTTCCCTGTAAGATCTCAGGAGTTGGGCATGTAGACTCAAGCATGTGCGTTAAGAGGCAAAATGGCTGAGTTTAATTGGTATGTGACCTCCTAGAACATTTGGCTGATAAGGGAAGAACGCCTCACATGAGCACGCATACAATTCCAGGAAACATACTGCGCATGCTCATCTCCCAAGCACTAGCAAGCCACTGTGCATGCAGACAGCCCACCCCAAGGGAAGAATTAGGGGAGAAGGAATGCAAGACCCCTGAAGTATGCCAACATATAAAACCCTAAGTCCAAAGGTCAAACTGCACACTTGTCTTTCAAGTTACCCACTCAGCCCTCTTCCAAGTGTACTTTCCTTCTTTTGGTTCCTGCTCTGTGGGATCGGTGGTGATATCCCCTTTATCATCTTTTATTGCGTCTACTTGATTCTTCCCTCTTTTTTTCTTTATTAGTCTTGCTAATGGTCTACCAATTTTGTTGATCCTTTCAAATAACCAGCTCCTGGATTCATTAATTTTTTGAAGGGTTTTTTGTGTCTCTATTTCCTTCAGTTCTGCTCTGATTTTAGTTATTTCTTGCCTTCTGCTAGCTTTTGAATGTGTTTGCTCTTGCTTTTCTAGTTCTTTTAATTGTGATGTTAGGGTGTCAATTTTGGATCTTTCCTGCTTTCTCTTGTGGTCATTTAGTGCTATAAATTTCCCTCTACACACTGCTCTGAATGTGTCCCAGAGATTCTGGTATGTTGTGTCTTTGTTCTCGTTGGTTTCAAAGAACATCTTTATTTCTGCCTTCATTTCGTTATGTACCCAGTAGTCATTCAGGAGCAGGTTTTTCAGTTTCCATGTAGTTGAGCAGTTTTGAGTGAGTTTCTTAATCCTGAGTTCTAGTTTGATTGCACTGCGGTCTGAGAGACAGTTTGTTATAATGTCTGATCTTTTACATTTGTTGAGGAGAGCTTTACTTCCAAGTATGTGGTCAATTTTGGAGTAGGTGTGGTGTGGTGCTGAAAAAAAATGTATATTCTGTTGATTTGGGGTGGAGAGTTCTGTAGATGTCTATTAGGTCCGCTTGGTGCAGAGCTGAGTTCAATTCCTGGGTATCCTTGTTAATTTTCTGTCTTGTTGATCTGTCTAATGTTGACAGTGGTGTGTTAAAGTCTCCCATTATTATTGTGTGGGAGTCTAAGTCTCTTTGTAGGCCACTCAGGACTTGCTTTATGAATCTGGGTGCTCCTGTATTGGGTGCATATATATTTAGGATAGTTAGCCCTTCTTGTTGAATTGATCCCTTTACCATTATGTAATGGCCTTCTTTGTCTCTTTTGATCTTTGTTGGTTTAAAGTCTGTTTTATCAGAGACTAGGATTGCAACCCCTGCCTTTTTTTGTTTTCCATTTGCTTGGTAGATCTTCCTCCATCCTTTTATTTTGAGCCTATGTGTGTCCCTGCACGTGAGATGGGTTTCCTGAATACAGCACACTGATGGGTCTTGAACTCTTTATCCAATTTGCCAGTCTGTGTCTTCTAATTGGAGCATTTAGTCCATTTACATTTAAAGTTAATATTGTTATGTGGAATTTGATCCTGTCATTATGATGTTAGCAGATTATTTTGCTCGTTAGTTGATGCGGTTTCTTCCTAGCCTCGATGGTCTTTACAATTTGGCATGATTTTGCAGTGGCTGGTATCGGTTGTTCCTTTCCATGTTTAGTGCTTCCTTCAGGAGCTCTTTTAGGTCAGGCCTGATGGTGACAAAATCTCTCAGCATTTGCTTGTCTGTAAAGTATTTTATTTCTCCTTCACTTATGAAGCTCAGTTTGGCTGGATATGAAATTCTGGGTTGAAAATTCTTTTCTTTAAGAATGTTGAATATTGGCCCCCACTCTCTTCTGGCTTGTAGAGTTTCTGCCGAGAGATCCGCTGTTAGGTTCCTGCTCTAAAGATTTTTAATAAACTTTCACTCCTGTTCTAAAACTAGCCTCAGTCTCTCCTTCTGTCTTATGCCCCTCGGTAGAATTCTTTCTCCTGAGGAAGCAAGATTTGATGATGCTGCAGACCTCTATGGATTCGCTGCTGGTAACAATATGAGGACCAATGACCCATGACACAGCCCCAGGGTGTCCTGAGAACATGTGCCCAAGGTGGTCGGGCTATAGCATGGTTTTATACATTTTGGGGAGACATATGACTTCAATCAATACATGTAAACGTTACATTGGTTCAGTCTGGAAAGGCAAGAAAACTAAGTGTGTGGTGTCGGGAGGAATTTCAGGTCATATGCGGAGTCAAAGATTTTCTGATTGGCAGTAGGTTGAAAGAATTAAGTCACCACCTAAAGACCTAGAATCAATAGAAGGGAGTGTCTAGGTTAAGATACCGGGTTGTAGAGAACAAGATTCTTATCATGTACATGAAGCTTCCGGGTAGCAGGCTTCAGAGAGAATAGATTGTAAATGTTTCTTATCTGATGTAAAAAGGTACCAGACTCTCAGTTAATTCTTTCCTGTATCAGGAAAAAGAACTGGAAAGGGAAAGGGATTCTCTACAGGATATAGATTTTCCCCACAAGAGACAGTTTTGCAGGCCATTTCAAAATGTGTCAAAGAAATATATTTGGTGGTAAAATACTTGAACTGCTTTCAGAGCCTGCTGTCATTTTGGTATCTTATTGATACAAAGAGTCTGCTTTGTCAGTTGTAAGGTCTCTGTTTTAATATTAATGCTGGTCAGTTGTGCCAAGGGTAGGAGGGTATGTCTGACCAGCACCCTCGACCCCTGCCCCCACCAACCCTGTTTCCCATCATGGCCTAAACTAGATTTTCAGGTTTACTTTGGAATACCCTTTGCCCAGACGGAGGTCCATCAGTCAGCTGGGGGCTTAGAATTTTATTTTTGATTTACAGTACTGATCATTTGTGGTGGGTTTTCCTGACTAGCCTTACTATAAGTTTTCAATTTTAATAATCTTTTCAAAGAAAAAACTTTGGCTTTATTGACTTTCTTTATCGGTTATTTGTTATCAATTTTACTGATTTCTGCCTTTATATTTATTATTTCCTTCTTTCTACTTGCTTTGAGTGTAATTGGCTATTCTTCTAGTTTCCAGTGGAGAAAATTAGATCTATTTAAGACCTTTTCTCATAAGTGTCTTTTATTTATGTTAAAATATGTAATTGACAAATGAAAATTGTATTTATTCAAGAATGTACACCATGATTATTTGATATACATATACATCATGTAATGATTATCACAGTCAAATTAACACATCCATCACCACGCATAGTGGTGAAGAGGACTTAAAATCTGCTTTCTCATCAAATTTAAGTAAATAATACAGATTATTAACTATATTCACCATGCTGTACATTAGATCCCCGAAACTTATTCATCTTATAACTGAAAGTTTGTACTCCATGACCAACATCTCCTCATTTCCCCAGACCCCTCAGACCCTGGCAATCACTATTCTACTCTCTGCTTCTATGAGTTTGACTTTTTCAGATTCCACATATGAGTGAAATCATATAGCATTTGTTTTTCTGTGTCTGGCTTATTTCACTTAACATAATGTCCTCCAGGTTTATCCAGGTTTCCATGTTCTCACAAATGGCAAGATTTCCTTATTTTTTAGAGCTGAATAATATTATGTTATATAAATATGTGTATATATATCACATTTATAATTATATATCATATAATATATGTGATATATAATGTAACATTATATTACATTATATGTTATATATTTAATACATATTACATTATATACTATATATTAAATTATAAATATATAAATATTACTTTTTATATACATTATATATTTATATATTATATGTTACATTATATATATCACATTATAAATATTTATAAATATTATTACATTATATATAATTATATATACCACATATATCACATTTATAATGTAATATAGATAATGTATATATAAATATATATAAACATTATATATATATCACATTTTCTTTATCCATTCATCAATCTTGGCATAACTCTTTTGGCTATGACACCAAAAACACAGGAAACAAAAGCAAAAGCAAACAAGCAAGACTACATCAAACTAAAAAGCTTCTGCTCAGCAAAAGAAACAACAGAATGAAAAGGCAGCCTACAGAATGGGAGAACACATTTACAAACTATATATCTAATAAAGTGTTGTTATCCAAAATATATAAGAAACATACACAACTCAGCAAAAACAAATAGCCTGATTTTACAAATGGGGAAAGGACCTGAATAGATATTTTTCCAAAGAAAAAATGCAAATGGCCAACAGGTATTATATATGAAAAGGTGCTGAACATCACTGATCATCAGGGAAATGCAAATTAAAACCACAATTAGATATTACCTCATGCCTGCTGGGAGGGCTATAATCAAAAATACAATCGCTAACAAGTGTTGCTTAGAGTGTAGAGAAAAGGGGAACCCCCAGTACACTGTTTGGTGGCAATGTAAATTGGTACAACCATTACTGAAAATAGTATAGAATTTCCTCAAAAAATTAAAAATAGAACCCCCTATGATCCAGCAATCCCAATTCTGGGTATATATTCAATGGAAATAGAATCAGTATCATGAAGGAAGAACTTCTTTTTTTACACAGGAACTTAATGACTAAAATCTCCTAAGTACTACTTTAGCTGAAACCCAAAAATGTTCATTGGTTGTGATTTTATTATCATTGATATAAAATATTTTATAATTTTCTGTGTGATTTCTTCTTTGACCCATGAGTTGTTTAAATGTAAGTTGTTTAACTTTTTGATATCTGGGGCTTTTCTAGATGTAATATTTTGATAATTTGTAATTTAATTCCATTTTGATCAGGGAACAAATTGTGTAAAATTCAATCTTTTCAAATATTTTTATGATTTATTTATGTTCCATCATATGGTCTATCTTTATATACATTTTATGAGTATTTGAAAAGAATATGGATCTTCAGTTGTTGAGTGCAGTGCTATATAATCGACAATTAAGTTAAAAAAAAAACTAAGAAAGCTTGAAAGAGAATACTGTATTACTGGAGAAACTGCAAAGATTAATTACATCATAAAGGATCTGAAGGATGCACAGGTGGTGATTACCATTACCTCCCTATTCAGCTCACCTAATTTTGCCTGTACAGAAGAGATATGGATCTGGGAAAATGGCAGTGGATTTTCACAAAATTAAGTTAGCAGTGATTCCAAACCCAACTGCTGTTCCAGATAGTGTGTCGTTACTGAAGAAAATCAGCATATTCTCTTGTATTCAGCTACTGATCTAGAAATATTTTTATCCCTATACTTGTTAGTGAAGACCATTAGAAGTTTTCTTTCAGTTGGCAGGGCTATCAATACACTTTTACACCCTACCTTAGAAGAAACACAGTTGGAAAACTGGTTAATGGGAGATACGGAGGGTTTGAAAAAAAGATGTCTCCAAACAGGCACAGAATGTGCAAATATTTGTGTACCCTGTGAATGTTCACCAAAGAGCAGCCTCAGCAGAGGAGAATCTTAGCATTTAGATGAGCGGGATGACCCATTATGTGGTCTCAGGCAATTTCTTTCCCCGATCGGCATATGAACAAATGAATGAAGATTTCACATGAGCTCAACAATATGGACTTGAACTCACCAAAGCCTATTTAGCTATAACAACTGCAGAAAATGCCAAACTTGCCAATAGCAGAGACAAGCACTGAGTTCCAAGTACATCACCACTCCTCAGGGGAACCAGCCAGCCACCTGGTGGCAGGTTGATTACCTTTGGACCAATTCTACCAAGGAAAGGTCAGAACTTTGTTCTCACTGCAATAGTTTCTCTGAATATGAATTTGCCTTTCCAGCCCTCAATGATTTTGCCAATCCATGGACTTACAGAATACCTTATTTAACATCATCATATTCCACACTGCATTGTTTCTGATCAGGGAACTCATTTCACAGTAAATGAAGTATGCCTATTTAGGCTTATGCTCATAGAATTCAACATTCCTACCCTTTCTGAAGCTGCTAGCCTGATAGAGCTGTGGGATGGTCTATTGAAGACTTAGTTATTGTGGAAGCTAGATGACAGCACTTCGTGTCTCTAGAATGACATCATTCAGGATGCAGTATTTTCTCTGAATCAGTAACCACTGTATGGTTCTGTTTCTCCTATAGCCATGGTTCACAAATCCAAAAATCAAGGGATAGAAATGGAAATAACTTTTCTCACAATTATCTCTATGATCCACTTGCAAAAATGTTTCCCATTTCTGCATCTTTGCTGGTTTAGAGATCTGAGTTCCCAAAAGAGAAGCACTTCTACCAAGTGACACATCAATGATACCATTAATGTGGGAGCTGAAACTGCCACCTGACAACTCTGGGTTCCTCATGCCAGTAAACAGACAGAATGGAGATAGTTGGAGTGACTTATCCTGGGTTTGCTACTGCACAATGGGAGCAGGAAGGAGTAAAATGGAGAAATTCCTTTGGGGTACATCTTAGTAGTTCCACATCCTATGATTAAAGTCAGTAGAAAACTATAACTCAATGCAGGCAGGGCTACTAATACCCAGACCTTTCCATTATAAAGATTTGAGTCACTTCAACAAATAAAGAACTAAGATGAACTAAAGTTTATCAACTATTTTTCTTTCTACTTTTCCCCTTTTTTACTTCCCTAATACTGAACATAAGATGTGTTAACAGAGATTAATTTTAGTATTGAATACAGAGGATATCAAGGTAGAAGTATGACTCAGATATAAGAGGAGTGAACATCATCCAAAGATGGATAAAGTTGGACATTGTATACACTCTGCTAGGGAAAAGGTTAGCATGCATTTAGTTGTATGAGGAATGACTGCATTATGTTAACTGGAAGAATGATTTTGCTATTGAATTTGTTTGAATGTTAACCATGATGAAAAGGGGTTTGTAGAAATAGCAATTTAATAAGAGGTGGACTAAACTGGATTGTGCTCTTATCAATTTGGTTAAACTGCGAATTTCATTTCCCGGATTTATCTTCCAGTATGGTATGGCAAAGGGAACTTGTGTAAGAATTGCAAGGTAGAAATGAAGTAGGAACCATTACTTCTAGAAGTTCATTATTCTCAACACAGTGAGGGACGGATGCAGAGGTGCCCAGCTTATAATTCACCCTTATCTGCTCCTCATCCAGTTTGTCCTCCAAACTATTGGCCCCAATAGCAGTCCCAAGCCTAACACCACAGTCTTGGCTGTAGATCTACAGGGACAAACAATGGGCCTCTCCACAAGCTCCCACTTTGAGATCCCACTTTGACAGGTGGATATATGAGATCTTTCAGATTCTCCTTCAGGCTCTGACTTCTCTACCCACTCCAATGTTTCAGAAGGACTAAATGTGTGTAAGTTCTAATTCCTAAAATAACTTTCTTATTCCCATAATATTCATAGTGGTTTGGCTTCCCTGATGAATTCTGACTACGCCCTAACTGATTCTGTTTTTAACTATACGTATTTATATTGGGTGGCAAAGGGACATGTCTTTGTGTCGCTGTAAACTAATTATTTCAGCTTTGTGCTCCATAGCACATTTTAAAACATTTTAAGACTCATATTTATAAGTTATCACATTTACCACCACTCCTATAAGAAAACATCTCCTCAATTCACAATCTCTTTATCAGAGAGAATGTTTTTTTGCCCATTACCACATGCCACTGAATGATTCATGTCTAGAATGTCTTATGAGGTAAGTATGGATGTGCCGTTTGATTGACCTGTCATTAAAATTCTGCATTCGGGGGATTAGGTTGATTCACTTGGTTTAAATCTACATTTATCAACTCCAATTAGGTGCTTCTCTGAAGGTGCCCCTCTTAAAAGTTTAGAAGTCAATTAACCTTAAGACAGGGATAAATTGTATGAGCCATATTATAAGTACCAAAGCCACTATCACCTGAAGAATGAGATAACTGTAATAAATTTATTAGTCTTGTACTTGACATTTTCAAGCACTAAAATCCAAGCTCATTTTTGAAGGTCTCTAAATTATCTTATATCAAGTCGGTAACAGGCTTTACGACTTGGAATAAATACTCATTAGTTGTTAGAGTGCTTATCTGGTTTTGTCTCATTTATTTAAAAATAATGTCATGAACCTGAAACCATAAATATTAATAGCTGAAACCGCTGACACAAAATTTATGTTTAAAACAAGTAGCTCTTACATGAGTAATAGAAGTTTTTGTGTCCCCACAACTCAGTATGCTAGAAGTTTCTTTCTCTTCTTGAGACTTGTAGCAACCATGTGACTTTAAGGAAGTTAAGGTAAGGAAAAAATTGATTTAGTTTTTATCCTTTTGGCATTCAAGAAATTGAGAAACAATGCAGCTAAAAGGTATGAGTGGATAGAAGGTGCCATCTGCTCAGCTACAGACAAGTTGGATTGACTGAAGAGACAATACTTTTCCATTAAAAGCAGACCCAGGCACAACTTCAGTGTGACTAGGGTAAAATTGTCAAATTTCCCCTAAAAAGGGGAAAAAGTCAGAGGGAAATGTGGAGAAGAGGGTCATGGAGAAGCTGAGTTCAGTGGGCATCATTTGAAATATGAGGATGTATTTCCAGGATACAAGATAATTTCCTAGATCGCATTGTAGACTAACTCAAAATAGAGACAAGAAAAGAGGTTGTAGTCTTGAAGGTCAAAAGTAAAACATGATAAAGTGAAAAGTATGATAGATTAAAGTGATTTAGGATTTTATCTTCGAACAAAGATTTTGTCCTTCTCATCTGAAGAGTGGAGAAGAAAGAGGCAAGTATGGATATTTCAGGAAGCCATTCTGAAATGGCCCGGATTGGTCAGAAGGGAAAGAAATTCTTCAACCTGGTTGTTCATTATTTTTGCCTGTGCTCATATTCAAATTTGAGGAGGTTTTTCTGGTTCTAAGCTACATCACAGATCCATCTTGGCTCACAAACAGTTCTAGCCTGGAATTTTAGTGCATTTCATTTCGTGTGCATTTGTTTACCATTTGCCATAACTCTGATTAAATTTCATTAGATGGTTAAGGATCTGGTTAGCAGAAATTTCTTGGGTTCCCTGCAGTCGTCAGGATCAATGTGAAGTAAGTGTAAGTAAGTGTTGTTAGGTCACCACCGTCAAGAATGTAGGAAGAATCTGCTCAGGGCTTTCTCTTCTATCGCGGTTTCAGTTCAAAGCAGAAGTTGTTACACTGTTCACACAGAAAACATTCAACACACAAGTGGTGAATGATCAGAGAATGACCACAAAAAAATTGAGATTCAGCCTCAAAAGCACTGCCCATCAAAATGACGTAGGTTACTCCAGTACATAAACACTAGCAACTTATAGCCAGGCACAGTGGTGTGTGCCTATAGCCCCAGTTACTCAGGAGTCTGAGATGGAAGGATCTCTTGAGCCCAGGAGTTCAAGTCCAACCTGGGCAACATAGCAAAAACCAGTCTCAAAAAATATATTTTTTAATAAAAATAAATAAAACTAGCAACTTCTATATAAATTTTTAGTATTACATTTCTGGAGGGATTGCAGAGATTAATTACATCACAAGGGACTTGAATGATGCACAGGTAGCAATTTAGTCATTTCTATCACATCCCCATTCAACCTGTACAGAAGACAGATGTGTCTTGGAAGATGACAATGGATTTTCATAAACTTAAAAACGTAGGGCTCCAAATCCAACTACTATTCCAGATATTATTTCTGTACTGAAACAAATCAGCACATCCTATTGGCTTCTGTTTCCTCTGTGCCATCAGTAGATGAGATTATCTACTGACCTGAAGGGGGAAAGTTATGAGGGCATGAAGTATTAAGTACAGGTGAGAAAGTATGAGATATAAGTAGTGGGCATTTGTTCCACTTTAGGGTTTGGATGCAGAAAGTTGCTAAATATGTTTGATCTTACCCTAACCATAAGAACAAAAAGTAATCTATAAAATCATAGCTTTCCTTTCTGGCTTTTTAACCTCATCCCACGGCTGAAGATACAAAGAAACTTAAAATGACTAAATAAGAAAATAAATATCCCTCTCTAGGAGAAAAAATACCTAAAGTTGTTTCATCCCTTGCCGAGAGGCAGGAAAAGGAGGAATATGCCATAGACCTCAAGAAATAAGGAAAAAATCACAATGCTGGTTCACAGTGAACCAACCCTCCTAGGCTAGAATGTGACTTGCTTTGGTCAAGGCCAAGTTAGAAGTGTTATGCCAGCAGAATCTTGAAGAGTGCTTGCACAATGGGGCTTATCTTTTTAAAACCTTCTGTATTGAAGCCCAGCTACCGTTAAATAAGATCCAGAGGCCATATTGAGGAGACCTGGAAGATGAAACATCATGTGAATATAAAGGCCATAGAGAGAGAAATATGAAGGCCCCAGAAATAGGAGAGGGACAGGCTATTTGGGAATTTCCAGCCCAGCCCACCTACCAGGTGAATTAAGCCACATAAGTGATCTCAATCAATATAATATGGAGCAGAACTGCCTCACCTACCAGAAGCATGACAAATATGTATGTTAAGCCACTGTTTGGGGAGAGTTTGTTACACAGCAGTAGATAACTGATAGACCAGCTGAACTTTTAACAAACTTAATTGCACATACAGCATGCATGATAAATTAGAATCACAAGAAGGCTAGCTACAGAACAAGTCTGAATCCAGCCACACATTTTATTCCAAGGACATTCACCAAGTGCATAGAAGTGACATGCTGGTGGCTAGAGGCAGGATAGAAGAGCTAAAAGAGTTCTCTCTGAAGTACTTGTTTCCCAGCTGAAGAGCAACAGCAGGGCAGGAAGCCTGAGATTTTAACTATGATGAAGTTTGAACTTTCACTGATTGTGAGGTGGTGACCAGCTAAGGTTTTTCAGGGCAGAAGAGCTATCTTAAAAAAGAAGAAAAAGTCTAACATCAATGACTTAAGATTCTATAGAAAGAAGATAGGGTAATAAGAGTAAAGTAAACCCAGAATATGGCAAAGTATGAAAATAATAAAGATAAGGGTAGAAGTGAACAAAATAGAAGACATAAGAGGAAAAAATTAACAAAGTCATATGTTGGGTCTTTGAAATGATTAACAGAATTGATAAAGTCCGAGTTATTCTAATTTAGAAGTAGGAGATACTGAGAGAAAAAGAAATAGAAAAAGAGGCGAATACATTCTGCCACCATTGGGAATGAACGAGTGCTTATCACAGCAAATCTTATATACATTAAAACAATAATGGGAGAATATTATAAGCAACTTTATGCCAAAAAGTTTAATGGCATATAGCACTACTTTTCCTTGGGGGTCTCGTGTCTGTCGATGTTTTGTTTTGTTTGGTTTGGTTTTCTGGGCTTGTGAACAAGAGGGTATTAACTATTATTCTGTCCAGAATTGTGTAATGAGAATGGCTTGAAGGCCAGGCTCTAGTCAGTCAGTCCTAGTGAGTTAAAGGAGGAGAGAGAAAAGCAAGGAGAGTGGAGAGCCCTAGGCACACAAAACCACTACTGATACTCTCTTTTGCTGCCATTCAACCAGGCAGATTTCTGAGTAGTTTCACCCTTAAGTACTTAGGAAGAAGCACCACTGGCAGAAGGCAGCCTTCCCACACTGCAACTCCATCATCATTGGGCCATTGGAAGGGGAAGAAATGGAAGTGTGAACATCCAACAACATCTTGGCTTCACTCCAGCCACTTTCAGCTATCTCACCCCAGCAGAGCTTTTGTGCTATTCCGTTATTACCGGTAAGCTGCTGCCAACAATCTCTCTCTGATGAAGAAGTGGGTACTGATTGTCCAAGGAAATGTGGAAGAGGCAAGAGCAGAGCTTCAAAACTTCCCTCCCTCCTCTCACTGCCTCTTCTTGCAGCTTGCCTACTGAGACTGCAGTTCAAGATAGCCTTCGCCTCCCCCCTTACTTCACAGTCTATTCAGGTTGATTTCTCCATCTTGACCGGAACCAAAAACATTTTTAATTCTTTCTGGAAGCCCTGTGGTTTATATCGATATTATTCTTTACCATCATCCAATATTTAATTCCCTCTTGTCAGCTCTCCTCCCACAGTCTCATTCCCATTTTGTTTTGGGCTTCTTTCCCCTAAACCAATTATACTGCTCCCTTCCCTCTAAAGCCTATTTACTGTGTCTTAGAGAACCTCCTCTCCACGTAAAAATATCTCTATTACATCCTCCATCTCTCCCAACTCCTTCCCTTAACTGACTCCTGGGTGCACCCCAAGTACACAGCCTCCACCACAGCCCACTCAGGGGCTGATGCCCATTCTCCCATATATATCGGGCTTAGATCATGCATCTCTTATTCCTCATCACTCTTCCTGACCAGCCTCCAGCCACCTCTCTGATTATTCAAAGACTTTGGCAAACAACACAGTCTTTCCACCCACCTAATGCTATCATCCTCTGTGACTTCAGCATTGTGTGGACAGCCCATTTATTACACTGTCCTTTAAATACCTTCCTCTCCTCAATTCCGATGCCTTCAACTCCATGCCATCTCAGCTATTATTTCAGTTTAAACAGCAACAAAAATCATGTTCATTCATTAAGTGCTTACTATTTGCCTGGAAATACACTTAGTATTTTGTGTGACTGCCACATATAACTCTGACAGCATTATTTTACTATGAATTAGGTACTATTGTTGATTATATTCATTTTCCAAATGAGAAAACTGAAGTTTTGAGAGTTTAGGTAACTTGTCCAAGATTAGTCACACAGTTCACAATTAAAAGAGCCAAGATTCTGGAAGATTCAATCAGGAGGGGAAGAAAGAACACTTAAAAATTTCAAAGTCAAAAATATATGAAGTTTTTATATTATCTACACTCTTCTCTCCTCTCTATGGCACTAAAGAAAACAGTCAAGAATCGATGCACCAATAACAGAATCTTCCGTATCAAAAGCAGCTGCATAAGTTAAGTTGGCAAGAGAAGTGAATCATTTTAAAAAATTATGAAAAACAAATCAATCTGTTTTAATCTTTGTTAGAAAAGAAAGATATTTTGGTAGACATTCCTGGTGCTGACACAATTATTATCAGAATATTTATGAAAGTTGAGCGAAATTGGTCCCAAGAGAGTTAAAAACAACTTAACTAATATGCTGAAAAAGAAAATAAATATCTTGCAAATCCTGATTCATGAGAGGAATCTAAAATACCTTACTCTTACTCTTATCTTTATCAAAAATAATGATGTCTAATATTATGCTATGAATTTGATCTTTTATTAGTTGTCAAGCATTACTTAATGACCATGTCTACATAATATTTATACCCAGAGATACGAAGAAATAGAACAAGGAAATCATTAGTATGATTTTATAGTATATATTTTATGTATATGTATATATATAGTAAAAAATACATGTATATTTTATATATATATATATATACGTATATCTAAAATCTCCTATTCTGTTATGGAAAACTCTGACTAATACATGCATCATACATCATATATATTTCTTAAGCTGGGTGGTAAGTACATGGATGTTTGTTTTACCATTATTCTTTGTATATTATTATTTCTACATATTAAATCTGTATTAAAACCAATTGATTTTAAAGAGCAATATAGGTTTGGCTCTTGTCTCCCAATGGCTTTCCCTGATTCTCAAGCCCCTGAGATGAAATAACATGCTGCAGAGTGGGCAAGAGCCCACTGCAGAGCCATCAAGCAAGCAGGCCCTAGGGATAAATTTGGGGGCAGAAAGCAGCAAGCCTCAGTTCAGCGTGGGACCTAAGGCTTGTTTTCCAACACAGTCCATGGAAAGCCCTATCTTTGTGGGTAATGAAGTGATGCTTTTATAGTCAACCTTATCAAATCAGTTCTCAAAGACACAATTTCACAAAGAATAAGCAGATCAAATCCCACCATTGTGACTACATATAAATGTTTACAGAGAAGTATTCACAGGGTTTTTAAATAATATGTCGTTCATTTATTCTGAATCTTATATTGATAGATATTGCCAGAAGATTTCAGTATAGCAGATAAAATACAGCAAATCCTAACTAGCACAGGTTTTAGTGACAAACGGGCCCATTCCATGGACATAGATGACTTCCTCAGGTAATCACATTTTTGTTTTCCTAAGTGTTTACATTTCTTTACTGTGACACCTTCGGATTAGAGATTTTAAAGGCTTTTAAACGGTATAAGGTGTCACCTGGGAGAGTTATTATATAGCACTTCCATGGCATGGAATATTATTTGGTGTAGAAGACGGAGGCTAGTTAGCTGCAGCAGAATGTATATTTTCTTTAAGAACCGTAGTAAAGAACAGTTCGAGGCAGAAGATTGCCTCTGTGTTAATGTGGTGTGCATGTTCCTCCCTTCCTGCTCTCTCCCCAACTCTCATTCATAGTCTTAGTCTTAATAGCTTACCCCTCCAAAATAGTCCATAAGGTAGAAAAATCATAATACATGTAACTGGATCTGATTTTTAAAATTTCCCTACTGGGAATAGCTATTGTTAAATCACTCTTAAGCATACAATAATGTCAGAATCCTACCTGGTTATCCGTTTAGTAATAATATAGTTAGTTTTGTAGCCTGAGGCAAGTTCTACACTTCTCAAGTAAAAAGATGTCATAATTATCTAGGTAATTTAGACCAAAATTTGTTTTGCTTGAATTAAGCAAGTAAGTCTTGTGAAAATAGAATAAGGCTTCAATTAATTACCCAGGTATTACTAACCTGTACTTACTGTTTTTAATCATTAACACATTAACTTTCAGAAGTTCTTGCCTATTTAGCCAATTCACTTTTAAAGCTTCCATGTTCTAGAAGCTGAATAAAAAATGAGGATAGATTGTTATAAAAGTCATTGGTTTGACTTTTTCTAAGCTGGAAACACAGTTCTACATAACTAAGACAAATGGAGTTTGTATTTTATTGGCTGGTTAGCAGTACTACTGAATCTTTTTAGATGTTAATCCTAGGCATTGAATACTATTCATAAGTACCTACTTTGCTTTTTTAGACAATTTATCTGGACCTGTTTCTATGGGCCAGCCTAAAAATAACCTCAGGTCTAAAGAGAAATATTTTATATTTTCCTTTTTTTTAATTATATTTTAAGTTCTAGGGTACATGCACACAACGTGCAGGTTTGTTACATATGTATACATGTGCCATGTGGGTTTGCTGCACCCATCAACTCATCATTTACATTAGGTATTTCTCCTAAAGCTATCCCTCTGCCAACCCCCCACCCCCTGACAGGCTCCGGTGTGTGATGTTCCCCCCCTCCGTGTCCAAGTGATCTCATTGTTCAGTTCCCACCTATGAGTGAGAACATACGGTGTTTGGTTTTCTGTCCTTGTGATAGCTTGCTGGGAATGATGGTTTCCAGCTTCATCCATGTCCCTGCAAAGGACATGAACTCATCCTTTTTTATGGCTGCATAGTATTCCACGGTGTGTATGTGCCACATTTTCTTAATCCAGTCTATTATTGATGGACATTTGGGTTGGTTCCAAGTCTTTGGTGTTGTGAATAGCGCTGCAATAAACATACGTGTGCATGTGTCTTTATAGCAGCATGATTTATAATCCTTTGGGTATATACCCAGTAATGAGATGGCTGGGTCAAATGGTAATTCTAGTTCTAGATCCTTGAGGAATCGCCACACTGTCTTCCACAATGGTTGAGCTAATTTACACTCCCACCAACAGTGTAAAAGCGTTCCTATTTCTCCACATCCTCTCCAGCATCTGTTGTTTCCTGAATTTTTAATGATTGCCATTCTAACTGGTGTGAGATGGTATCTCATTGTGGTTTTGATTTGCATTTCTCTGATGGCCAATGATGATGAGCATTTTTTCATGTGTCTGTTGGCTGCATAAATTTCTTCTTTTGAGAAGTGTCTGTTCATATCCTTTGTCCACCTTTTGATGGGGTTGTTTGATTTTTTCTTGTAAATCTGTTTAAGTTCTTTGTAGATTCTAGATATTAGCCCTTTGTCAGATGGATAGATTGTAAAAACTTTCTCCCATTCTGTAGGATGCCTGTTCACTGTGATGGTAGTTTCTTTTGCTGTGCACAAGTTCTTTAGTTTAATTAGATCCCATTTGTTGCCATTGCTTTTGGTGTTTTAGTTATGAAGTGCTTGCCCACGTGTATGTCCTGAATGGAATTGCCTAGGTTTTCTTCTAGGGTTTTTATGGTTTTAGGTCTAACATTTAAGTCTTTAATCCATCTTGAATTAATTTTTGTATAAGGTGTAAGGAAGGGATCCAGTTTCAGCTTTCTACATATGGCTAGCCAGTTTTCCCAGCACCATTTATTAAATAGGGAATCCTTTCCCCATTTCTTGTTTTTGTCAGGTTTGTCAAAGATCAGATGGTTGTAGATGCGTGGTATTATTTCTAAGGGCTGTATTCTGTTCCATTGGTCTATATCTCTGTTTTGGTACCAGTACTATGCTGTTTTGGTTACTGTAGCCTTGTAGTAGAGTTTGAAGTCAGGTAGCATGGTGCCTCCAGTTTTGTTCTTTTGGATTAGGATTGTCTTGGCAATGTGGGCTCTTTTTTAGTTCCATATGAACTTTAAAGTAGTTTTTTCCAATTCTGTGAAGAAAGTCATTGGTAGCTTGATGGGGATGGCATTAAATCTATAAATTACCTTGGGCAGTGTGGCCATTTTCACAATATTAATTCTTCCTATTCATGAGCATGGAATGT
Organism: Pongo abelii; assembly: GCF_028885655.2. Classification (NCBI taxonomy): domain Eukaryota; kingdom Metazoa; phylum Chordata; class Mammalia; order Primates; family Hominidae; genus Pongo; species Pongo abelii. Next base: position 154,674,168 of record NC_071985.2, read on the forward strand.
TCTTCCATTTGTTTGTGTCCTCTTTTATTTCGTTGAGCAGTGGTTCGTAGTTCTCCTTGAAGAGGTCCTTCACTTCCCTTGTAAGTTGGATTCCTAGGTATTTTGTTCTCTTTGTAGCAATAGTGAATGGGAGTTCACTCATGATTTGGCTCTCTGTTTGTCTCTTATTGGTGTATAAGAATACTTGTGATCTTTGCACATTGATTTTGTATCGTGAGACTTTGCTGAAGTTGCTTATCAGCTTAAGGAGATTTTGGGCTGAGACGATGGGGTTTCTAAATAATCAATCATGTCATCTGTAAACAGAGACAATATGACTTCCTCTTTTCCTAATTGAATACCCTTTATTTCTTTCTCTTGCCTAATTGTCCTGGCCAGAACTTCCAACACTATGTTGAATAGGAGTGGTGAGAGAGGGCATCCCTGTCTTGTGCCAGTTTTCAAAGGGAATGCTTCCAGTTTTTGCCCATTCAGTATGATACTGGCTGTGGGTTTGTCATAAATAGCTCTTATTATTTTGAGATACGTCCCATCAATACCTAGTTTATTGAGAGTTTTTAGCATGAAGGGATGTTGAATTTTGTCAAAGGCCTTTTCTGCGTCTATTGAGATAATCATGTGGTTTTTGTCTTTGGTTCAGTTTATATGATGGATTACGTTTATTGATTTGCATATATTGAACCAGCCTTGCATCCCAGGGATGAAGCCCACTTGATCATGGTGGATAAACTTTTTGATATGCTGCTGGATTTGGCTTGCCAGTATTTTACTGAGGATTTTTGCATCAATGTTCATCAGGGATATTGGTCTAAGATTCTCTTTTCTTGTTATGTCTCTGCTAGGCTTTGGTATCAGGATGACATTGGCTTCATAAAATGAGTTAGGAGGATTCTCTCTTTTTCTATTGTTTGGAATAGTTTCAGAAGGAATGGTACCAGCTCCTCTTTGTACCTCTGGTAGAATTCGGCTGTGAATCCGCCTAGTCCTGGACTTTTTTTTGGTTGGTAGGCTATTAATTATTGCCTCAATTTCAGAACCTGTTATTGGTCTATTCAGGGATTCAACATCTTCCTGGTTTAGTCTTGGGAGGGTGTATTTGTCCAGGAATTTATCCATTTCTTATAGATTTTCTAGTTTATTTGCATAGAGGTGTTTATAGTATTCTCTGATGGTAGTTTGTATTTCTGTGGGATTGGTGGTGATTATCCCCTTTATCATTTTTTATTGCATCTATTTGATTCTTCTCTCTTTTCTTCTTTATTAGTCTTGCTAGCAGTCTATCAATTTTGTTAATCTTTTCAAAAAACCAGCTCCTGGATTCACTGATTTTTCGAAGGGTTTTTTGTGTCTGTATTTCCTTCAGTTCTGCTCTGATCTTAGTTATTTCTTGCCTTCTGCTAGCTTTTGAATGTGTTTGCTCTTGCTTCTCTAATTCTTTTAATTGTGATGTTAGGGTGTCAATTTCAGATCTTTCCTGCTTTCTCTTGTGGGCATTTAATGCTATAAATTTCCCTCTACACACTGCTGTAAGTGTGTCCCAGAGATTCTGGTATGTGTCTTTGTTCTCATTTGTTTCAAAGAACATCTTTATTTCTGCCTTCATTTCGTTCTGTACCCAGTAGTCATTCAGGAGCAGGTTGTTCAGTTTCCATGTAGTTGAGTGGTTTTGAGTGAGTTTCTTAATCCTGAGTTCTAGTTTGATTGCACTGCGGTCTGAGGGACAGTTTGTTATAATTTCTGTTCTTTTACATTTGCTGAGGAGTGTTTTGCTTCCAACTATGTGGTCAATTTTGGAATAAGTGTGGTGCTGAGAAGAATGTATATTCTGTTGATTTGGGGTGGAGAGTTCTGTAGATGTCTATTAGGTCCGCTTGGTGCAGAGCTGAGTTCAAGTCCTGGATATCCTTGTTAACAAACTTTCTGTCTCGTTGATCTGTCTAATGTTGACAGTGGGGTGTTAAAGTCTCCCCTTATTATTGTGTGGGAGTCTGAGTCTCTTTGTAGGTCTCTAAGGACTTGCTTTATGAATCTGGGTGCTCCTGTATTGGGTGCATATATATTTAGGATAGTTAGCTCTTCTTGTTGAATTGATCCCTTTACCATTATGTAATGGCCTTCTTTGTCTCTTTTGATCTTTGTTGGTTTAAAGTCTGTTTTTATCAGAGACTAGGATTGCAACCCCTGCTTTTTTTTGCTTTCCATTTGCTTGGTAGATCTTCCTCTATCCCTTTATTTTGAGCCTATGTGTGTTTCTGCACATGAGATGGGTCACCTGAATACAGCACACTGATGGGTCTTGAACTCTTTATCCAACTTGCCAGTCTGTGTCTTTTAATTGGAGCATTTAGCCCATTTACATTTAAGGCTAATATTGTTATGTGTGAATTTGATCCTGTCATTATGATGTTAGCTGGTTATTTTGCTCGTTAGTTGATGCAGTTTCTTCCTAGCATTGATGGTCATTACAATTTGGCATGTTTTTGCAGTGGCTGGTACAAGTTGTTCCTTTCCATGTTTAGTGCTTCCTTCAGGAGCTCTTGGAAGGCAGGGCTGGTGGTAACAAAATCTCTCGGCATTTGTTTGTCTGTAAAGGATATGATTTCTCCTTCACTTATGAAGCTTAGTTTGGCTGGATATGAAATTCTGGGTTGGAAATTCTTTCTTTAAGAATGTTGAATATTGGCCCCCACTCTCTTCTAGCTTATAGATTTTCTGCCGAGAGATCCGCTGTTAGTCTGATGGGCTTCCCTTTGTGGGTAACCCGACCTTTCTCTCTGGCTGCCCTTAACATTTTTTCCTTCATTTCAACTTTGGTGAATCTGACAATTATGTGCCTTGGTGTTGCTCTTCTCAAGGAGTACCTTTGTGATGTTCTCTGTATTTCCTGAATTTGAATGTTGGCCTGCCTCGCTAGGTTGAGGAAGTTCTCCTGGATAATATCCTGAAGTGTGTTTTCCAACTTAGTTCCATTCTTCTCATCACTTTCAGATACACCAATCAGATGTAGATTTGGTCTTTTCACATAGTCCGATGTTTCTTGGAGGCTTTGTTCATTTCTGTTTACTCTTTTTTCTCTAAACTTCTCTTCTCACTTCATTTCATTCATTTGATCTTCAATCATTGATACCCTTTCTTCCACTTGATCAAATCATCTACTGAAGCTTGTGCATGCGTCACGTAGTTCTCGTGCCATGGTTTTCAGCTCCATCAGGTCATTTAAGGACTTCTCTACACTGTTTATTCTAGTTAGCCATTCATCTAATCTTTTTTCAAGGTTTTTAGCTTCTTTGCAATGGGTTCGAACATCCTCCTTTAGCTTGGAGAAGTTTGTTATTACTGATCGTCTGAAGCCTTCTTCTCTCAACTCATCAAAGTCATTCTCCGTCCAGCTTTGTGCTGTTGCTGGCAAGGAGCTGCGTTCCTTTGGAGAAGAAGAGGTGCTCTGATTCTTAGAATTTTCAGCTTTTCTGCTCTGGTTTCTCCCCATCTTTGTGGTTTTATTTACCTTTGGTCTTTGATGATGGTGACGTACAGATGGGGTTTTGGTGTGGATGTCCTTTCTGTTTGTTAGTTTTCCTTCTAACAGTCAGGACCCTCAGCTGCAGGTCTGTTGGAGTTTGCTGGAGGTCCACTCCAGACCCTGTTTGCCTGGGTATCACCAGCGGAGGCTGCAGAACAGCAAATATTGCAGAATGGCAAATTTTGCTGCCTGATCCTTCCTCTGGAAGCTTCATCTCAGAGGGGCACCTGGCTGTATAAGGTATCAGTCAGCCCCTACTGGGAGGTGTCTCCCAGTTAGGCTACTCGGGGGTCAGGGACCCACTTGAGAAGGCAGTCTGTCCATTCTCAGATCTCAAACTCCATGCTGGGAGAACCACTACTCTCTTCAAAGCTGTCAGACAGGGACGTTTAAGTCTGCAGAACTTTCTGCTGCCTTTTGTTCAGCTATGCCCTGCTCCCAGAGGTGGAGTCTACAGGAGCAGGCAGGCTTCCTTTAGCTGTGGTGGGCTCCACCAAGTTAGAGCTTCCAGGCCGCTTTGTTTACCTACTCAAGCCTCAGAAATGGCGGACGCCACTCCCTCCGCCTCGCTGCCGCCTTGCAGTTTGATCTCAGACTGCTGTGCTAGCAGTGAGTGAGGCTCCGTGGGCGTGGGACCCTCCTAGCCAGGCATGGGATATAATCTCCTGGTGTGCCGTTTGCTTAGGCCATTTTTAAAGCTCAGTATTAGGGTGAGAGTGTCCAGATTTTTCAGGTACTGTCTGTCACGGCTTACCTTTGCTAGGGAAAGGAATTCCCTGACCCCTTGGGCTTCCCGGGTGAGGCAATACCCCACCCTGCTCCGTGGGTTGCACCCACTGTCTGACAAGTCCCAGTGAGATGAACCCGGTACCTCAGCTGGAAGTGCAGAAATCACCCATCTTCTGCGTTGCTCATGCTGGGAGCTGCAGACTGGAGCTCTTCCTATTTGGCCATCTTGGAACCTCGTTATCTTTTCCTTCATTTTCACTAAATGTCCTCAAAGTTATTGAGCATGTGCAGTTTACTAACTAGAATCTAGTAAGTACATAGGTATCTACAGAGAGAAACAATGTGTATTGAATTTGAATATAAATAACAGCTCAAGAGAGGAAGAATGGGCATGTAAGATTGGTCATTCATCTGACTTCTGCCAATTCCAAACAGCTTCTTGTTCAATTACCATGTTGAAATGAAACAAGTGTCAATGAGCTCTTAAGCCTGGGATAACAAAAGTCTAAGATAATTTTAGTCAAATTCATTATAACATATAGGCTATTAAAAGTTATAATGACAACCAAAAATGCCAAGTCTTTAATCTACTCTGTTTGTAAGCCATAATAGGATTTTTCATCAGATAACATGAACAGTAATTTCTTTCAAAAATACAAAACAAATATTTTCAGTGCCATTTCACAACTAAAGCATCTAACTTCCAGCAGACCACCCATAGTCACCCAAGTCACTGTGACTGAACTAACCATGGTACATGCCTTAAAAGTACATTGATTCCATGGCATATGCCATATTGAACTTTCAAAGCAAAGCAATTCCCAATGAATGCTATAAAATGAGTGTGCTTAAGTCTCACATTCTTGCAAAATGTTGCCACCTTAATTTAAATGTTATAATACTGAAATAAATATAAACTAATGTCATCCATTAGAGGAGTCCCATCACTTAACAAATTTTGATCATTCTATATTAAACTTTGGAAGCGTATTCTCAACATATAAAAATACATCATTTTTTGATGATATACTTGTCCTGGGCACTATGTCCGAAAGTTCTTCAGTCACATCTAAATTTTTATCAATACCAAGATAATATAGAATATTGTGTGGTATTATTTATATCTGTGTTCTCTTCAGCTACAATTAAAAAGGAATCCATAAATGCTCCTATGCATACCTTCAACATACCAAGAAACGGTATTCCTAAAGAGGCTTCTCTCTGCAAGTGATTACCTCTGTTAAGACCGTTTCTGCTGCACTCAGTAGTTAATCTTATAAATTCACCATCTGCAAATATTTTGATGCTTGGTCAATTTTTTCAGTTAACCCATAATTACATTTCACAGCATCTGCACCTACATTCCAAAGCAAGCCCTACTGAAATTTTAGTTTCTTTATCTGAGCATCAGGTTTTTCTTTTTTATCAATTATCTCATATCAGTCATAGTCCTAGGATGGTTTGCTTCCTAATGACTTTCTTGAGTTGTAGTCTTTCAAAACAGATGTGCTTTCAATATTAAAGGCATGGAATATTTTTCTCTTACATGCACACATACAAAATATTCCATCTTGCTCTCTCCCATTTTTCTTGCCCATGTAGCCTTCTTGGTTTATCTTTTATTGTGTGACTGTTGCTATAGACCAGGATACAAGAAATGTTTCACTTCTGTCTTAGTAAATGGTGACCCATGCTCAGTCTCAGTGTGAAGATCACATGAAGAGGCAGAGTCTGGAGTAATTCCAGGATTTACCTCCTGTCAATAATTGTGACCCAAGAATGTGGGTCCATTACTGTCAAATAGCCTGCTATTTTAAGAGATGCAGAAATACACACTTGAGGTTAAAAAACACACACATAATTTTTAACATCGGCAAATAATTCAATTTTTCCCAACACTGTACAGCTCAGATAAAACGCATTGCTGGCCAGGTGTAGTCTACAGTGGATTTACCTGAGACTCCAGAAAACACTTTGGTATTTCAGTTGTTGACATGACCTTACCAAATGCAAAGGTAATTTGAGATACATAAACGTAAGCAATTCCCAAGAAAACATAGGACTCCAGTGGGAGGTAATTAAATTTTGGGTTCCTAAGCTCTGCAGAAAAGTACATGTACTGCTGATTAAATGGCAAAACAACAGACATCCAGCCCATTGTCATGCAAGCTCATTCTGGACAGTATTTAAATGGAAAGATAAAGGAAAAAGCTGTTACCATTTTCTCTTCAATCTTTATGCATGGTGAATGGAAAGATAAATAAAAAAAGTTGTTACCTTTCTCCCTTCAATCATTACACACAGTAAAGTCTACCATTTTTACCCTTTTATTAATCTTTTTCTGTTTTATAAAATCTGAAAGTGTGTCATTTTGTGCCATTTTGTGGCTTCCCAATATAAAGGTACTAGAATATCTGCAATTTCAGGTAAAAACAAAGAAATATCCTCCTACCCAAAGGAGATAAAGAAGATGATTAACTCACATTAAAATTTAATAATTTAGGGCCAGGCATGCTGGCTTACGCCTGTAATCCCCCAACTTCAGGAGGCCAAGAGGGCAGATCACTTGAGGTCAGGAGCTCGAGACCAGCCTGGCCAGCATGGTGAAACCCCGTCTCTACTAAAAATACAAAAATTATCTGGGCGTGGTAGCAGGCATCTGTAATCCCAGCTGCTCGGGAGGCTGAGGCAGGAAAACCACTTGAACCCTGGAGGTGGAGGTTGCAGTGAGCTGAGATTACGCTACTGCACTCCAGCCTGGGCAACAGAGTGACTCTGCTTCAAAAAAAAAAAAATTAATAATTTAGTCACAAAGCTAAAAACAAATTCTATCCTATCTGAGAAAGCAGCAGAATAAAATAATTTCTGAAAAACTTCCTGGTGACTAATCGTCTACTTTTACATGATTTTGCAGAATAACTACCCTTTCAGGAGTTAATTAACAGTTATTTAATGAAAATTTTATGTTAGCAATTTCAGTTCTAACTTCATAATGACTAACAAATTTTATTCATCAATGTTGTTTTTTAGTTTTTAATTATTTTTAGTCTTATAACACATTTATATCACCTCTTTTACCAAATTAACCTTTATGATTCAATGAAAAAATACAAGGTACAAGTCACAGATGGACTGCATTTGGGAAATTTACAGACACTGATGAAAATATTAAAAACCTCTTAACATTGTTTTTTAGGCTAAGGCCCTCCATAAGTTTTTAAAGCTCTTAATTGACTTGCTATCGTGGGTCAGACAGACTCAACAAAGTGTGTAAAATTAGTGGTAGTGCATGCAAATTATGTTTTAAAGATGGGGCCAAGGAAGTACAATAATTCAACCAATTCATTCATTGGTATATTACAGCATTAATACTTATTCATCTCACAAATGTTAGTTTGGCACCTACTATGTGTCTGCTAAGCCCACTATACTGGGCGCTGGGGATAAAATGATGAACAAGCACCCAGAGAGATTATATAATTACTACTTATTGAGTGCTGTATCATATATAATACTATTATAAGAAGATACGTTCATTTGAATTGCAAAACTGAAGCATAGCCTACTATAAATATCTTTGTACCCTTTCTACATTTTCTACTTAAACATTTGGAAGTTTCAAATGTGTAGAAATGATACCTGTTAATAGAATTATGCACATATTAGAGGTAATTGTACATTGTTATATCAAGCATTTGAAAGCCTGGGGATTCATTATTTAATCAAGTGCTTCCAGAGTCAGCTAGCGTATTATTAACCAGCTTCTCTACTCTGCCATATGCAAAATGCTTGTGTACAGAAAACAAGCACTAAACTTGAAACATCCCTATGAGGAATTTTATTTCTATTAAAAATATATATCTGTATATATAGAAACAAAAATGCACACACAAGCACACACACCCCTTGTATATGTATGTCCTAAATGTACACTGAAGAATCCTAGAAAATGATCAACACAGTAGCAAAATCTCCATTAGTGCAATTAGTTCCCATTAAAATAAGCCAGAGTTTCTTGAAGAAATTGCTCATTTCAAGTCTGGGGCAAGAAATGTGCAAGAAGCACGTGGACTATCTTGACATATCAGACAGTTAGCTATCAACATGAATCAAGGGCCAACTTGAAGAGGATACTACTGGTCAAAGATGGCATAGTTTGAGGTTCAACAAAAAAAGGAATTGCAGTGGATTCAAACTTATAAACTATGTCTAAATCCATAAGTCCATAATAGTATTTTTTAAATATAAGATGATAGTGAACCAGTTTATTTTCTTGGATAATGACTAAAGGGGGGAAGAGGGAGGAAGCCTTGATAAGAGAGCCTTTCTTATATAATTGAAATACTGAGCAACCAAATGGTTGAGGAGGGGAAGGATTTATTTATAAAATTATTCCAGTTATGAGATGAAAATGAAATGATAGAATATCTCCATCTGAATTCATAAATTAAGGTATCAACAGCTGCTAACATCAAATAAAATCAAAAGTAGACATGATGCAGCTCCTGATAAAAATAAAAATAAACCAGGACCACCTGTAGTCTTGCCAGAGTATTAGGATCTCAGTTTGATCATTTCTCTGTATCCAGCTGCCAATTTGCAGGAAATATAGGGAAAAAAGGAACAAGCTGAACTGTACCATTAGTGTGCAATCAGTAAATTCCAGATGGTGGGCAACTGTAGAGGTCAAACAAAACAGCTCCAGTTCTTAAAAAGATCATTTGTGAGGGAAAGATAGGAATGACAGGGACTAAAAAACACATCAATTTTTTTTATTTGGCAAGACTAAACTATTTTATATAGCAATGCACCTTAGAAGAAAGAACCATAAAGAAACATAATGAAATGACTACTATAAAAGTCAGTGGTTACTTTGGGAGAGGAAAGGAAGCTGTGATTGTGATGTGACACACAGAGGGACTTCTGAGGTGCTGTCAAAGTTCTATTTCTTGACTTGAGTGGTGGTTATAAGAGTCTTCACTCACTCACCTGTACATGTTTTATGTGATTTTCTGCATTACCTACTTAGGCATTTCTCACAGTAGACAGCAGAGTACAAGTACCACCAGGTTGATGTACAATTAATCTTGGATTTAAACAGTTCACATTCTGTTCAGTGCTCACTTTCTGAGGATGAGCACCAAGTGAACTTTTTCATCAAATCAGGCAACTAGGAAATATCTATGAAGAACTAGTGTATTCCAGGCATAACTAAATCATGAGTTCTTGCTTTATTTATTTAATAACTATTGTGTATCCCCTGGGTACTGGGCATTGTGCCAAAAACACAAGGAGGAAGAAGCTAAACGTGTTTCCTAACTTCAAGAAGTTCATATAATCTCCATTCACAAATTGAGTGGTATATTGTAACAGGTTCTTAATGTGCTTGATATATATGATCTCATTTCCATTCACCAGAATCTCCATTTTATACAAAAAGAAAGTAAAATGTAAAGAGATTATGTAGAATGCCCTTTTAGGTCAGGCTAATTTCATAATCAGTGTTCTCAAGTGCTTGCCAAAGCTTCTTAAACTGGGATTCTAATTTTCATGGGGACACTTGATGATGTGCCAGGGCTACAAAAAAAAAAAAAAATCAAAGGATAAATGTGCAGCATTTTCCTGGAGTGATAATTGTACTAAATTATAAATAATTTAAGACATATTTGACACTAACATGTATATATTTCAGAGTGTTACATAAGGCTCAAATACATTTTTAAGATAAAACCTATGATTACAACAGGGTCATTTCACTCTAGAAGGTCAGGGATCAAATCTTTGTTATTCATGGCGAGTGATATGTGCCTATGTCTGTAATTCTCTGTCCCACATTCTTTACTTAGAAAACGAAATTCAAGCACCTGTCCCAGGTGTCTAGTGTTAACAATCACTAGTCATTGCAAATTTATCCTTATGAGGCCCTTGATGATTTAATTCTCCAGATTGATTTTATAAGTTAGGAGGTCTTAAAAAATGAGTAAGATATCTACACTGGTGAATATTTTCACTGTTCTAACTAATCAAATACTTAAACAGATGTAATGTTAAAAGAATGAATTCAAAGTAAGATTGACTTTTGAATGGCATCTGATGGCTTGAAAGTGGTAGAGCTAAACTGACCAAAATAAACTACGATATTGTGGATAATGAGTTGACATTCCATTCTGCACTCTTCAGAGCCTAGTTGTGAGGCCTTGGATAAATCTAATAGATACATAACCCAAAGCTTTTTATAAGTAGTATTGCAAAATAAGAGCATGAACAATACAAAAGTAAGTACCAAACTCCTTTTGGAAGAAAGACGCTATAAGCATTTACCTGGTCTGGCTGTAGATCCCTCCAGGCATACAGCTACATTTCCTCATGGTTGTGCCAAAGACTGGTGGTGGCTGGGATGGGGGAATGATTCACACTAACAGAACAGTCATCCAAGGAAAATTCTGTGCCAGGAGTGAGGAAATCATTGACTGGGAAGTGATGCAGGAGATCCAAGAGCCAAAATAATTTAACTGAGCTAGGGCTCAAACTGGAAAAGCAGACAAAAAGTTGGAAAAATGGATTGTAGGTCAAAACTGGGTGATCAGAGATGATATCAGGATACAAGAAAGCTAAGGCCAGTAGAGAAACTGTATTTCCCAGCAGAACCATGCCAAACAATAGGCAAGGAAACCTAGTATCTTAAAAAAAAAAAAGTTGTTATATAATCCATCTTTTATTTGAACCCTAAAAGTAGCCCTAAATTTTTAACAAGCATGGCTAATGGAAAAAAAAATGTGTCTTTTTAGGGAGTCAAAAAAGAGTCTAGTTTAGTATGGTAGTGGTAGATGAAAACGGAACCTTGAAGATCAATATTTATCATATGATAAATTACCCTCTGTCCCAGTCTTAGTCCATTTTCTTTTTCTATAACAGAATACAATAGACTGGGTAATTTATAAAGAATAGAAGTTTATTTGGCTCATGGTTCTAGAGGCTGGGAAGTGCAAAACCATGGTGCCAATAGCAAGGCCACCTGGCAAAGGCCTTATGCTGCATGATCTCATGAAGGAAGTCATCTCATGGCAAGAGAACACAGGAGACAGAGAGAAAGAAATGGGGCCAAACTTCAGCCTTTTATCAAGACCACTCCCAAAATAAATAACCCATTCCCCCAACAATGGCATTAAACCATTCATGAGAGCAGAATCCTCATAATCTCATCACCTCTGAAAGACTCCACCTCTCAATACTATTACATTGCCAACTAAATTTCAGCATGATTTTTGGAGGTGACATTCAAACTGTAGCACCCACATAGTTCTATAAATCAAGGAAAAAATAAGGTATACTGTTTAGCATTAAATAAATACCTCAAAATACAATAAAATTAAAAACACTCACTTCTCTTTGAGAAAGTAAAGTTGGTTGGTTGGTTGGTTGGTTGGTTGGTTGATTGGTTGGTTGGTTGGTTTTCGTTTCCTAGTCTTACCACTCTGCCTCATACATAGTGGACCCTCAATACGCATTTGACAAATAAATGAAGGATGGTTTTGTGTCTGGACAATATAAGATTTCTTTGTCATGATTCCTCAGTGAAATTCCAATCTCTCTTGCCTTAGATTTCTTCAAAACTATATTATTAGTAAATTCTTTACTCTGAAATTTCTGTATAAAAATAGCCAGAGCAGAAGGTTTGAATTCCATTAAATATGTTTCTAAAATGGTGCGATTTTTTAAGTTTTACATGGATAATTCTTTAGATTTCAACCTTTAGAGATGTTTTATTCCAGTTTCAAAACACACATCTGCAGTGTTTGCAGCTGGACAGAGATTACTGCTTTAAAATCTCTCATTCTGTTGCTTCTTATCCTAAAGTTAACCAGAAGCAGAATCACTTGTACAAATAACAGTGACAGTGGTACAATGGTGATTAGAAAGCTGCTGGTTTGTAATATACAGTGTGTTTCAGTACTTTTATAGTCAGTGAACACATAAAATGAAAATGATTCCACATTTGGCTGGATGAGTTGTCTGTGTTTAATAGATTACAATAACATGGGAGGGCAATATCAGGATAAACTAAGCGACATATGAAAGGCCTGCATTTGTTCATCAACTCATTTTATGACCAATGTAGATCTTGCAGGAAAAAACTACTCTGCAGTGAAAACTAGTTAGAGATATTTCTTTCAAGAAGCCAAGGGTTATCATAACTGAATTCTTACTCTTTTAATCTACTTTCCTGCACATCTTCCTGAAAACTACCTCATTAAAAAAAAATCACTTATAATAAAGAGCAAAATATTCCACTGTGGGAGGTTTAGATCTGGAAAGAGGCAGAAAACAAGTTACTTTCATGGCATAGAATTTATATGTTTAAGAAACAATTCTAATATTTGTGGAGAAACATATTACTTTTAGCCCTCAATCAAAAATCAACATGTGGGGAACCTTCACTTCCAGCCAAAATGGATTAAGAAAGACTGGTTTACAGCCCCACCTTAAACAACTAGAAGACCAAACAAAACATATGAAAAAAAAGTGGTTTTCAGACATTGAACAACAGACAGCATGAGACTTTACCCCTGCAAAAATAGAAACAAATGGGGTGAATTCTACTTACTGCCTAGATGAATTCCCATGCTTCAGCAGAGATGGTGTGACCCTAACAGAGACTGACGGTATTGCTGGGTTGAAGAGACAGAGTTAGGAGTATAGGGAAGCCAAGGAAGCTAGAATGTGTGGGAAAGAACACTAAAGAGGAGGGAGCTGCACGAAGAGCACATAGAGGGGTCCCCTCCAATCTTGACCATTGCACTATGACTATCTTGTCACGGCTAAGAGAAAAATGCCCTAGGCCAAGCAAAAAATCAGTAGACCAAACAATTTCCTGACCTCACACAAGGCTAGGAATATTTTGTTTTCCCACCAGTCAGAATGGAAAGATGTCCCAATACCCAGGGCTTTGTGTAGAGTCCTCAGAAGGGTATCGCCAAGTTAGCCCTAGACTAAATATTGCACTCAATTTTCCCAATAAAACTTAAAAGCAAGCCTCAGAAGGATCAAACTGATTTCATGTAACTTAACTGCACACTAGAGCAAAGCCCAAAAACATTTAAAGGAATATGACAAAAATCTAGCATGCAACAACACAAAATAAAAGTCTGGCACCCAATCAAAAACTCCCAGTAATGTATGACCAACAACCAAGAGAAGAATCAAACAATAGAAACTAATTTAGAAATTATAAAATGATGAAATTAGAAGAAAAAAACATAAAAATAACTATTAAACTACTAGCTATTAAAGCTATGATTCATATATTCAAGAGGGAGAGGAAAACGTGAACATGAGGTAGATAAAAATGAGAGCATTTTTTAAAGATCCAAATGAGACTTCTAGAGATGAAAAACACAATATGTGGGGGAGGGAGTCAACATGTTTCAAGTAAAATTGTTGTGGGGCAAAATCCACAAAAACCTGGTGTCACACATTAACCAGTGGGGTCATTTATACAGGTAGCAGCTCTCAGGACTCTCTATTAAATGAGACAAGGGTCTTCATTGTAGTAGAATTGTTTCCCAAACTTTCTTAGGGCACATTCTCTTCTTTCTTCTTTTTTTTTTTTTTAAACGGAGTCTCGCTCTGTGCCCCAGGCTGGAGTGCAGTGGCGCGACCTTGGCTCACTGCAAGTTCCGCCTCCCAGGTTCACGCCATTCTCCTGCCTCAGCCTCCCCCTGAGTAGCTGGGACTACAGGCGCCCGCCACCACACCCGGCTAATTTTTTGTATTTTTTTAGTAGAGATGGGGTTTCACCGTGTTAGCCAGGATGGTCTCGATCTCCTGACCTCGTGATCTGCCCGCCTTGGCCTCCCAAAGTGCTGGGATTACAGGCTTGAGCCACCGCGTCTTATGGCACATTTTCAAGAGCAAGAAGCCAGATGAAGCTTCTTTCATCTTAAGACAGCTAATCATATTTGCCATCAAAAAGCATGATCTTCTCTATTCCTGTAGGTTTCAGGAGCTATTCTAGAAGGACTGGTAGAGGAGACACAAACTAATCAAATATTTCCCCATGTACAGTGAAGTCAGCCATGGCCTTGTATCTACCAAGATGTTTTGCAGTCCTTATCCTGCTTAGGTTCTCTGTGGAATATGCCAATGATGGCTACTTCCTTCTTAAAACTCTCTCCATCCTCAGCTTTTCACCACCATTTCTCTTTCTGTTTCCTCCTTTCCTAACCCCTCCCTCTCCGTCGTCTTTGCTGATGCTCAAGAAGATTATTAAAGCTAAGAACATTTAATTTTCAGAGCTTCTATCAATCTGTTCCAGAATCAGACATTTTTATAAAATTTGTAAGAATTTATAAAAGTAATATATGTTCCCTGAACTTTGAAATACAGGTAAGGGAACATTGAGTTGAGGGATACATGTAGGGGAGGTTTAAAGGGATACAGGCATTCCTCAAAGATATTTCACGTTTGGTTCCAGACCACCCTAATAAAACTACTATCACAATAAAGCAAATCACAAGGAATTTTTAGTTTCCCAGTGCATATAAAAATTATGTTTATACTATACTGCGGTCTCTTCATTGTGTAATAGCATTAAATTAATATCTAAGAATGTATATCTTAATTTTAAAATACTTCATTACTAAAAAATGCTAGTGACCACCTGAGCTTTTAGCAAGTCATAATCACCTCTTGTGTTTCCTGCAGAGTGAGAGCATTATTATACTCAGCCTGGGAGACCCTAAATGAGAGGCAGTGTTCCTGTGAGAAAAGTAGGTTTCTGTTAAAACAAGAAATAGAGATAGGATACTGTAAAGATGTTCAAGACAGAGCCGAGATTTTATGAAAGAAAAGGTATTTCTAAAAGACACAATGGAAAAAGTTGCCAGAGATGGAAGCAAATAAATATGCATTGGGAGCAGAAAGCACACAGTGGTATTCTGATGAACATTAGCACTTCAGAGACAACTGTATTGGCTTGAATTGAGGGTCTTGGCACAAGAGGAGAATGATGGCATGGTAGCATTAACTTCAAGGCTCTGGTTAGAATTCTGACAAATGATAGCCATCTGCAACCCTATTGGGCCCAGAACCTACAGATCAGTGCCTGAGCAAAGTTGTATTCAAATAGCATATGCCCAAGAGCTTAGAAAATAGTTTAAAGAAATTCCATTATTTACTTACATCTCCTGAAGGACATTAAAAGAATCTGATACATAATGCACAGCAACACTTCTCATATCCCTTTTTTTGTGGTCCTCTGATTATTTCACATATGTCTTACACATGAGGAAAAAAGGCTCAAAACTATTAAATGAGGGAAGGAGCCAGGCTTTGGGGCAGAGAATTCCAGGCTTGAGTTGGATAGCTAGCATTTGATTTCTGGCCTGCCAGTTACAAACTGGAACAAGTCAGCAAAGTACTCTGAGCCCCCTTTCCTGGAAGAGAGAGGGCAATATCTCCCTCACGGATCTGTTGTTAGGATTACCTTTTTAATTGAGACAGATGTCAGGCAATCATCTCAGGAAAATACCAGCAAATATCACGTTGGAGCAGGTTGGAAGGCATAGGCCTCAGGGTCAGTGGAGTCTCAAGTTCTCCTTTCTTGCAGGTTCCTGTGACACTCGTGGACTGGCACAGAACTAGATGTACCCTAGAGCTATGCTTATGCTATGGGACCCCACCCATGTATCTTCTTTTATGGGACAAGCATAAGCATATCCTTAATAGGGAAAATGAACACCAAGGCTCTGGCAGCAGGCAGGATGAGCATAAGTGCCAGCTGGTTGGAAGCTTGTGAGAAAACAGTGGCTGCCCAGAACACTTGGAAACCTGGGAGGACTGTGTATTAGTCCATTCTTTCACTGCTATAAATATGCTACCTGAGACTGGGTAATTTATAAAGAAAGGATGCTTAATTGAGTCACAGTTTTGCTGGCTAGGGAGGCCTCAGGAAACTTACAATCATGGCAGAAGGTGAAGGGGAAGCAAGGCATGTCTTACATGGCAGCAGGAGAGAGAGAGAGAGCACATACAGGGGAAAGTGCCACTTTTAAGCCATCAGATATCATGAGAACTCCCTCACTATCATGAGAAGAGCATGGGGAACCACCCCCATGATCCAATCACTTCCCACCAGGCCACTCCTTCAACAGATGGGGATTACAACTTGAGATGAGGCTTGGGTGGAGACACAGAGCCAAACCACATCAGACTGCTTGCTAAAGGAAGTTGAAGTCAGAAACAGCTACTGTCACTGAGGGAAGAGGGAGCTCCTGGCCCAATTAATTCAAATCACATAGCTCTAAATCAATCTCTAACGCAACTCACAAGACTAATCGTATGGCTTGTCTCCACAGCAGGATATAGGTAAAGACTTTTTAAAAACCATGTGTACTCTACAAATGTTTGTAAAGTCATCATTCATGAATTATATTGACTTTCTTCTACATTTAAAACTGGTACTTGGAACTAGCCACTAAAAATACAAAAAATAAATGAGGTTTGGAGATAAACATACCTTTTTACTTCCAAACTCTACTGTATATTCTCAGACTTAGAAGCTTAAAAATATCAAGCTTATATCAATTACTGTTAACCTTTTTGGTTCATTAACTTCTTTGAGAAAAATGCAAGCTATTCACTCTCAACCCTAGAAAAATTGATATGTGTGTGCAAATCCAAAAATTGCATATAATTTCAAGGGATTCCAAGTAGACCCCAAGTTAAAATCCTGTGAGATAGATTACTAGCTCCCTTCTGCTATGAGAAAAATGAGTCTTAAAGGAGTCGATGAATTTTCTTAAGGTAGGGAAATGATTAACAGAAATGCAAACCCAGATCCTCTGAATCCAAATGCAATGCTTTTCCTATGATCTACACAGTTATCTCAGTTGTCCACAAACATACATTCACCTGTAGCTTGGGCTCTGATGCCTCACTTCTCACGGTGTTTAAGAAAGGTGGGAGTGACTTATAGGCATCCACATTGCCCGTTTCACTTTCTATGATGGTACAATTAGACAAATTCTTACCATTGGTCTATTTCTCCTAAAAATATTTAAGTTTCTTCTACGTGCTTGGCACTGTAAGCTTAAGGGATAAGGATCTGAAATATGTATGGCCACTGCAAGCATAAAGCTTATAATCTAGTTTGCTACCTCTCCTCTGAAAAGCAGAAAACCCTTGAAATGGTCATTTGTATACAGTCTAAATATGATAAGAAATGTATAAAATATTCACCACCACTTTTAATACTCAAATATATATGTGCATGCATGTATATGTCTGTAAGTGTATTTATATAAGATATATAACCAGCTTTGAGTTGGTTCATTGGCATATATACTTTTTTCCCTTCATTTTGTTTTTATTATAGCATGTTTGCTTAATTTACAGCAAGCAGAAAATAAGATGGGTCTTGTTTTGATCCAAACATTGATGTTTTAAAGGTTGTACACAATATTTGTTAAAAAGAACATATAAAAATACCTTTTTAGAAGCCTCTATAAGAAAGAAAATACAAAGTTTAACCCCACAACTTTCCTCTTTGCTAGAACTGCAAACTACTGCTACAGTTTTAAATAGTCTTTTTGTTGTTTAAACTATACATCCAGGAAAATCTTAAAAAATTAAAGAAACGTGCATATAAATGATTGCATAGCAGAACATGAACATTAACTGCAAACAGTAAAGAAATGAAAGTTAGAAATACTATCAAATATACAAACGTTCTAGAATCAATCCTTTAAACACATTCCACAAGCAGTATTTAAAACCCATCATAGTATTATTTATAGGCAAAGCCTAGATTACTAAAACCAAAATTGAAAAAGGTAATCCCCTAAAAGGAATCGTTTCTCCATAATTCTTACTTATATCTGTAAGCAAGCAATCTGAGATATTTAAAGATGCTAGCTTTTTATTCTGAAATGAAATTGGACATGTCAGGTCACTTTTGTCCCCAAAATGATCTTTCAGAGAAATACTAGAAATTATAAATGGTTAAGGGTATTTCTTCATTTTTAGTCAAGTACTACACTGATAATCAAAAGCTCAGAAGATGTGACTGTTGCTTAAAACTGACTAATCCTTTTTCCCAAATTATCTTAAATTTCATGGCACCACAGAATCACCTAGAATGAGTGTTGTCTTTCAACTTGCCTCATATTAAATAAACTGAGGTGTGAAAAGCAGGCCTCCCTCATAAAGAGTCAGGCAAATTTTGATACAAATGCACGAGCCAAGTGCTGTAAGCATCAAAATTTCAGTTCTTTTACACTACATTGGCATATATACTTTATCTTAAAGGAGATTGTTGATAATTAATGGCAAGACGTGATTGGTGATTTATAAGTTGGTTAGATAATTTTTTAACTCTCAAAAAGTAAACTACAGTTGACCCTTGAACAATGCAGAAGTTAGGAGCACCAACCCCCATGCAGTCAAAAATCCACATGTAATTTTGACTTCCCAAAAACTTAACTACCAATAGCCTATTGTTGACCAGAAGCCTTCCCAATAACATAAACAGTCAATTAACACATATTTTGTATATTATATACTGTATTAGTTTCACACTGCTGATGAAGATATACCTGAGACTGGGAAGAAAAAGAGATTTAATTGGACTTACAGTTCCACATGGCTGGAGAAGCCTCAGAATCATGGCGGGAGGCTAAAGGCACTTCTTACATCATGGCAGAAAAAGAAAATGAGGAAGAAGCAAAAGTGGAAACCCCTGATAAACCCATCAGATCTCATGAGACTTATTTACTATCATGAGAATAGCAGGGGAAAGACTGGCCCCCATGATTCAATTACCTCCCCCTGGGTCCCTCCCACAACACATGAGAATTCTAGGAGACACAATTCAAGTTGAGATGGGGACACAGCCAAACCACATCATTCCGCCCCTGGCCCCTCCAAGTCTCATGTCCTCACATTTCAAAACCAATTATGCCTTCCCAACAGTCCCCCAAAGTTTTAACTCATTTCAGCATTAACCCAAAAGTCCACAATCCAAAGTCTCATCTGAGACAAGGCAAGTCCCTTCCACCTATGAGCCTGTAAAATCAAAAGCAAGCTAGTTACTTCCTAGATACAATGCGGGGTACAGACATTGGGTAAATACAGCTGTTCCAAATGGGAGAAATTGGCCAAACTAAAGGGGTTACAGGGCCCATGCAAGTCCAAAACCCAGCGAGGCAGTCAAATTTTAAAGCTCCAAAATGATCTCCTTTGACTCCAGGTCTCACATTCAGGTCATGCTGATGCAAGAGGTGGGTTCCCATGGTCTTGGGCAGCTCTGCCCCTGTGGCTTTGCAGGGTACAGCCTCCCTCCCAGGTGCTTTCACAGGCTGGTGTCGAGTGTCTTCAGCTTTTCCAGGCACACAGTGCAAGCTGTCATTTGATCTACCATTCTGGGGTCTGGAGGATGGTGGGCCTCTTCTCACAGCGCCACTAGGGAGTGCCCCAGTAGGGACTCTATATGGTGGCTCTGACCTCACATTTCCTTTCCGCACTGCCCTAGCAGAGGTTCTCCATGAGGGCCCCACCCCTGAAGCAAACTTTTGCCTGGGCATCCAGGCATTTCTACACATCTTCTGAAATCTAGGCAGAGGTTCCCAAACATCAGTTCTTGACTTCTGTGCACCCACAAGCTCAACACCCCATGGAAGCTGTCAAGGTTTGGGCCTTCTACCCTCTGAAGCCACAGTCCAATCTGTAATCAGCCCCTTTCAGCATGGCTGGAGCAGCTGAAGCACAGAGCATCAAGTCCCTAGGCTGCACACAGCACAGGGACCCTGGGCCCAGCCCATCAAACCACTTTCTCCTCCTGGGCCTCAAGGCCCATAATGGGAGGGGCTGCCATGAAAGTCTCTGACACGGCCTGGAGACATTTTCCCCATGGTCTTGGAGATTAACATTAGGCTCCTTGCTTCTTATGCAAATTTCTGCAGCCAGCTTGAATTTCTCCTCAAAAAATGGGTTTTTCTTTTCTACTGCATCATCAGACTGCAAATTTTCTGTAATTTTATGCTCTGTTTCCCTTTTAAAATGTAATTCTTTTAACAGTACCCAAGTCACCTCTTGAATGCTTTTCTGCTTAGAAATGTCTTCCACTGGATACCCTAAATCATCTTTCTCAAGTTCAAAGTTCCACAAATCTCTAGGGCAGGGGCAAAATGCCACCAGTCTCTTTGCTAAAACATAACAAGAGTCACCTTTGCTCCAGTTCCCAACAAGTTCCTCATCTCCATCTGAGACCACCTCAGCCTGGACCTTATTTTTCATATCACTATCAGCATTTTTGTCAAAGCCATTCAACAAATCTCTAGGAAGTTCCAAACTTTCCCACATTTTCCTGTCTTCTTCTGAGCCCTCCAAACTCTTCCAACCTCTGCCTGTTACCCAGTTCCAAAGTTGCTTCCACATTTTCAGATATCTTTTCAGCAATGCCCCACTCTACTGGTACCAATTTACTGTATTAGTCCATTTTCACACTGCTGATACAGACATACCCAAGACTGGGAATAAAAAGAGGTTTAATGGCACTTACAGTTCCACATGGCTGGGGAGGCCTCAGAATCATGGTGGGAGGTGAAAGGTATGTCTTACATCACAGCAGCAAGAGAAAATGAGGAAGACGCAAAGTGGAAACTCATGATAAACCCACCAGATCTCATGAGACTTATTCACTATCAGGAGAATAGCACGGAAAAGCTGGCCCCCTGATTCAATTACCTCCCCTTGGGTACCTCCCACAACAGGTGGGAATTCTGGGAGATACAATTCAAGTTGAGATTTGAATGGGGACACAGCCAAACCATATCATATATGTATTATATACTGTATGCTTAGAATAAAACAAGTAGAGAAAAGAAAATGTTATTAAGAAAATCATAAGGAAGAGAAAATATATTTACTGTTCATTAAGTGGACGTGAATCATCATAAAGGTCTTCATCTTTGTCATCTTTACATTGGATAGGCTGAGAAGAAGGAGGAAAAGGAAGGATTGGTCTTGCTGTCTCAGAGGTGGCAGAGGCAGAAGAAAATCCATGTATATAGGTTGACCCACACAGTTCAAACCTCTGTTGTTCAAGAATCAACTGTAATTGGATTGACCTTATTGAAAGAATAATTTAAAAAAGATTTTTTTTATACTTTAAGTTTTAGGGTACATGTGCACAATGTGCAGGTTTGTTACATATTGTATACATGTGCCATGTTGGTGTACTGCACCCATTAACTCGTCATTTAGCATTAGGTATATCTCCTAATGCTATCCCTCCCCCCTCCCCCCCCCACAACAGTCCCCAGAGTGTGATGTTCCCCTTCCTGTATCCATGTGTTCTTGTTGTTCATGAACCAACCCAAATGTCCAACAACGATAGACTGGATTAAGAAAATGTGGCACATATACACCATGGAATACTATGCAGCCATAAAAAATGATGAGTTCATGTCCTTTGTAAGGACATGAATGAAACTGAAAATCACAATTCTCAGCAAACTATCGCAAGGACAAAAAACCAAACACCGCATGTTCTCACTCATAGGTGGGAATTAAAAGAGATTTTGAACAACTTGTCCTTCATGATTCCAGACTCTCTACAAATTTGTTATTCCATAACTCTGATATTATGGTCACACTATTCAAAAATATTGATTTTGGGGGTGCTGCAGGAGGAAAAGAGCATGCTAAGAAAAAGTTGGGGGAATAATAGCATTACACGGCCCCTTGGAAATCTTTCCAAAATTAAATAAGCCATGTTAACTCAATATATTCAGTTTCATCTTGAATTGGTCGGTTTAGATAGGTTGCTACAGTAACAAATAATTCCAAGATTTCAGGGATGTAAAAAACAGAAGTGTATGTCTGGCTCAAGCAGAGCCATCACCGGCCCAGGATGCTCTCCAGGGCAGCTGTCCTCCATATGTTGGCTGGATATTCTCAGCTGCTTCAGTTTAATGGCATCTCCGTCTCAACACGTACCTTCACCACTGCCAAAGCCAAAGAAAGAGAGTATGGGGAAATACACTTGACTCTTAAATGTTTCCACCCAGATGTCCCTTCTCCTCCTGTTTCACTGGCAACATGGGTCACATGGCCATACCTAGCTTCACTGGAGCAGAGAACTGTCCCACCTGTAAAATCAGAGGGAGAGGGTAAGAATCAGATGCCATAACGTCTAACATGGGTGTCTTCAAACTTCATATCAACAACATGACTCAATAAATAGTTTTCAATGTGGAAAGTTTTGACTTAAATTATTTTTCTTTGTTTTAAGAAAGCAAGATGCTATATCAGCTTTTTTTCATTGTAACTTTTAGTAACATATTAAGTAACTGTCCGTAATAGGAATGCAATATTTTATCTATTTCAAATGTTTTCATTAGATTAAATCTAGACTACAGAAGCAACCATCTCATATTCATTCTAACATAAAACAGACAAAACACAACATATACTCAAAGTCACAACCTAGTAGTCACATTTGAGTGTCAGTCCTGTCTGGTTTCCAGCTCTGATTTCACTTGCACTAGCCAAGTGATTGAATTAACCCTTGGGGGCTGCTAGTTCAGAAAACCAGGGGCAATATGTCTCAAAGTTTGGCCTGATAAGCAAATTAAATCATAAAAATGAAAATGGTGTTAAATCTCTAAATCAGAATGAAAATGAATATGTTGTTGAAAGTACATATAATTTGAAAGGTAAGACTTGGTTAAAAAATAATCTGCCCTAAAATTTAAATTCCAGATATTAATCAAAACATATGATTAGCTCTTATCATAGTATCCCGTGATATGGAAAAGAGATTTGGCAGAGTTTTTGATCATGTTTAATTATTGCTTATTTTATAGTTTTATAAGCAACTGGAAATATCTATTTGAGTTCTTAAATAACCCTAATGAGTAGCATTTATGCAATCTCTTCATGAGATCACTGTCATTGTTGGCTCCCAGGAAAAATCATGAGGTGGTCCAAAGTGAAAAAGTACTCAAATTAAACCCATCTGCAGATACTAACATAATAGAGCTAACTTGGATGTAAAAGGGAAAAACGATCAGGGTTTTACGTAATAAATCTTGTTCCAGAAATAGGAAGGGCATGTATTCAAGTTAACTGAACTATTTGGCTTTGCGTTTAATGTCCACACTATGTGAATTGTCTAGTTACATTAAAATCTCATTCTAAAACTAAATATTGGTCTAATGTTGCTATTTTTCATAACAGATTCAAGCAAAAAGAGAGGAACAGGAGAAGGAGGAAGAGAAAGAGAAGATGAGGGAAAGGAAAGAGGATGTAAAGAAGAAAGAACAGAAGAGAAAGAAGTAAAAATGATTTGAAATGTGGTATGTGAATCAGTTTGACAGATAAACTCCCATTTGAAGTTTATATATTTGTAATCTCATGATTAGAAATGCACAGAAATGTCTTTCCTGAGAAATAAAACTGAAAGTATTTTCTTCTCAGAAACATTTACAACTACAAACTAACTTACTATTACAAACTAATACGACAAGCCAAAGAAAAAAGATCAGGCCAACAGACAACCCTATATAACTCCTTGGAATAATGTTTGCTAATTTTATTTAAGCTAAGAAAGTAATTTCTTTCCACAAAATGTCCTCTCTACCTTCCCCCAATTTTTTTCCTCTGACGGACAAGACAATGTTCCAAAATAAATTTTCTTTTCTGGTACAGCCCTTCTAGTGTCCTTGCTTCTTAACCAAATGTGTGCTTCCAAACTGTGTTTTCATTCAGCTTCATAATAAGAAAATTCATTCTGTATTAGTTTTAAAAAAGTAAATCTTTAACGTTATTATTGTTGTTTGAAATTTCATTGGGAGACATCATCTTAAAAGTTATCACTCAAGAAGAATAAAAATTTGCAATCTACAAATTCAATGCAATCCCTATCAAAATATCATCATTCTTCACAGAATTATTTTTAAAAATTCTAAAATTCATATGGAACCAAAAAAGAGCCTGCATAGCCCAAGCAAGACTAAGCAAAAAGAATGAATCTGGAGGCATCGCATTACCCGATTTCAACCTATACTATAAGCCATAGTCACCAAAACAGCATGGTACTGGTATAAAAATAGGTACATTGACCAATGGAACAGAATAGAGAACCCATAAGTGAACCCAAATACTCACACCAACTGATCTTCAACAAAACAAACAAAAACATAAAGTGGGAAAAGGACACCCTTTTCAACAAATGGTGCTGGGATAATTAGCAAGCCACAAGCAAGAAAAAAAAAACTGGATCCTCATCTCTCACCTTATACAAAAATAAACTCAAGATAGACTAAGGATTTAAACCCAAGACCTGAAAATATAAAAATTCTAGAAGATAATATTGGAAAAACCCTTCTAGACATTGGCTTAGGCAAGGATTTCATGCCCAAGAACCCAAAAGCAAATGCAATAAAGACAAAGATAAATAGCTGGGACCTAATTAAACTAAAGAGCTCTTGCATGGCAAAAGGAACAGTCGGCAGAGTAAACAGACAACTGACAGAGTGGGAGAAAATCTTCACAATCTATACATCTGACAAAGGATTAATATCCAGAATCTACAACAAACTCAAACAAATCAGTAAGAAAAAAAACAAACAATCCCATTGAGAAGAATAAAAATTTAAGAAAAAAAAGTAACAAACAGTCCAGACTGAACTTGGAATCCTGAAAAAGCAATGGAACATTTCTTAAATATGTTTCTAATTTTGGTCACCAAAATACAACAGCATCTCACTAATGAGGTACATTTTCTCTGTACCCTATATGTGGAAACTCAGTTTTGTGAAATACTTTGACTCATCAATTCTTTTTCCCCTTAGCATTTTTTTGTAAAAGAAAGAAACCCTACACATATCCACATACATACTGAGTAGCCAAAAATTTGATCTGGCTCTGCCAGATATCAGTGTGTTTCCCATTAAAAGAGTTTGCATAAGACAGCAAACATATGGAACATACTCACTGCCTATCACCTGACAACTAAATTAATATAATTTCTTCTATGGCTACAAAGGTTTGAGGCAATCTGCAGATCCTGAAATTGAACAGTGTTATCTACCGGGCTCACTAAACAGCTTTTGCTGGCAAAGAAAGCTGTGAAAAATAAACTGTAAGGACAATTTGGAACTTGAACCAGAGATGCAGCCACCCAGTGCCAGAATGGTAGTCCAGCTTGCTACTTAGAGACACACTTCCTAACAGAGGTATGACAATCCTGGGAAATGAAGCCCTAAAGTTGTCCCATGTTGCAGATCATCACTAGACAATGTATTAAAACCTGATCTTTCATGAAATAAATCTGATCATTCATGAAAGATGAAAACACTGCTTACTTTTCACACCACTTTGAACTTAGTGGAAGTTTGAATGATGTAGTTGTTGTCCTATTTGTTTTGAGTATTAAATCTGTTTAGATTGACTATTCTCTTATTTAGGAAAAGAGTGGGCCTTACTCAAACATAACAAATATAATTTGTGGTCAGCTGGGAAAATTCCCTCTGCCTCAAAATTATCTTCCCTCTAACATTTTGCTGATTCTACAAACTACACTACAAGTCGTTGGTTCCTGCTAAGAGAAACCTACGCCCTCAGGATCTCCTTAAATGTCAATTACTGCAAGAAGGGTGTCACACTGTGCTCTAATTCTAACTAATTCGGGGTTGATTTGTGAAGGAGCTTTTATTCTTTCCAATAGGGGTTAGCAAACCATGGTCTGTGAGCCAGAGATGTTGGAACACAGCCACTCTCATGCCTTGACTTCAGCCTATAGCTGCTTTTGTGCTGCAACAGCCGAGTGGAGCTGAGTAGTTGAGGCAAAGAAGGCAAGGCCCACAAAACCTAGAAGACTTACACCTGTCCCTTTACAGAAAAAGTGTACCAATTCCTGATACAGAGAACCTAGAGTGCCTCTTGAGCACCTAGAGGCATGGACAAAATAAAGAGGAAATGGGGAAAGTGAAGTAAGAATGCTTTACCCTTGGGGGGCACTCTGCTTTTTTTTTAAACACACCCCCACATCTGAGCAACATTCTGCTTTTAAAAAAGGATCTTTGCACAACTAATTCTCACAATATAACCTGCAGAGATTGATATCACAGACTCTGGCACATGTAGGTGCTCAAGAAATATCTGTTGGATGCATACATTCATTCATCCAACAAATAATGTATCAAGACTTATTATATGCAAGGTACTATTATAGGATATGTGAAAAGAGCAGTAAGTCAGGAAAAAGTAAATTCTAGTCCCATAAGCTTTCATTCTACTGTGAGGAGACAAAAAATGAACATGTAATTATACAAATGATTAATAATATGTTAGTACAAAGAACAGTGGAGAGGTACAATTTTACAGAGCGGTCACAGAAGGTCTCCCTGATTCCAGGACATTTGAGCAGAGACCTGTAGGAAGTAAGAGAAGTTACAGGCTACCTGAGGGAAATGCAAAGGCCCTGAGGTGGTAAGGAGCTTGGTGGGTCCCAAGAAGCCACTGTGGCTGAAATACAGTGAGGGAAGGGTCATGGCTGGTCAGAGGTCAGAGGTCAGATGGGGAAACAAAGCAGCAGCAGTTAGGGCCCTGAAGGTCCCATAAGAAACTTGGAATTTTACTCTGAGCTATTAAAAGTTTTAAGAAAAGGAGGAGACACAACTTCACTTGCATTGAGAATAGTCCCTCTGCCTACTGCGTGGAGCACCGACTGTGGGGATACCAAGGTAAATACCTTCATAGAGTAGACCAATTGCTATGAAATCAAAACAACAACAACAAAAAAAAAAAAAAAAAAAAAAAAAAACCACTTCTTCCACATAGTAGGCTCTTTCTCCCTTGGAAAAAACATACTAACAAACTTGTCTGGTTATTAAAGGTAGACCCCACATGGCACCCCACCTTGAACATATCCTAGAAGGCAGAGGTATAAAAAGAGAAGAGTAAAATTGGCCTTTACAATAAATTGACAAAAGTATTTCGTATTTCCCGCAAGGTAGGGAAGACACAGATTTGGGATACTCTGATGTGGGATAAAGAAGAAGATCCTGGGAGAAAGAAGTAACCTGAGCCACAGAGCTGGGGCAGGGACCTCAGAAGGCACCAGAGGTGGAGCTGGCCAGAGACTTTGAACAGAATGATGTTTAATATTCAGTTTTAAGCTGTTTACTTCTCTCTGTGTTGAAATGTAACAACCCCATGTACACTTTCCATTACCCTCAAACATTTCATGAAAATATGTCTGCTATGCACAGCTATTTGGCATTAGTGAGGTTTTAGAAAATTTTGAAAGAGAAGCAAGAGAGAAGGAGGCTTCATTGTAACCTGCATCAGGAAAAATCTAAGCTCTCCCATTCTCTCCACCAAGAAAAAAAAGTGCTCAAAAATACTGGTGACGACATGCCATTGTGTGGGTTAGGAAATCAAGATACTTCATTTAGAAGTTTTTTAAGGGTCATTCCAGAATGTTAGAGGGTTTGTGGTCCATCATTTTAGGAGCCAAACTTTGGTTACATATGCAAGTTCAAATTAAGGATATCAAGGCACTAATAAGGTAAGTGGCCTTGCATACAGGTTAGGTGAAAGGCATAAACCTGGTTCCTGGTAAAGCTAGGGCCCAAGCCTAGTCTTCTAATTCCATGTCAAGTCCACTCCACCCTAGCTGCCTTGCCAACACAACCTTTCCTAAGCCCAAATGTGTTGATGTGCATTGCACCAGATTTCTGAAGACTCAAGTCACTTCCTGAGATAAATTATTCATATAAGAAAGCAGACTAGCAGTTATTGCAAACAACTCTAAGACTCTCATCTAAAGAGCAGATATGCCTTCCTGAAGGGCGCGCTCCAAGGCAAATAAATCCTTTGGATCTAAGTCTACCTTTTAGCACACACAAGAACACTTTCAGCTCATTGATCCAGAAGTGATAAAGGAAATGAAAAGTTCAGCCAACCAAAATGGGGTGCTCAAAGGGGTTCTTTTAAGGTCCAGGCTGCACAGGGTAGTTCTGCTTTGTCCCCACCAAAGTTAGCCTCTGCCAAAGAATTGCTCCCGGTTCTGGCCACCACATGTGCCTACAATCCCCAAAGTAGAAGGCCTGAGAAAGAATTACATACTCATAAAGGCCCCATAATTAGGCACATTCACTGGGAATGGTCTTTAAGTTATCAATCATGGTGTACAAGAAGAATTAACAAAATTCTGTATATTTTTAAAACTTTTTATAGAATCATACATTACTAACATTTCAAATACAAGAATGAAACTGACAAGGTTTTGACTGACTTAATTTTAGGAATTGCATAAGTTACTTAGCCTCTCTGAGGCCATTACCAATAAAATGGAGATCACAATGTCTACTTTATATGACAGTTTTCAGAATTGGAGATAATATATATATAGTGTGTAGCACTATGTCTGACACAGAGATGGGGTTCAATAAGTAATGCCCATTATTATTAATTAGTAGTAATAATAATATTAATTACTTGATGTAAGCAGAGCTGATCCCATACTGAGGCCATGCTGAGAGCCACCCACCTGATTTGTAGAGCACCCTTGAGTACTTGCTGACAACAGTCAAGCTTCAACCTAAGGGTGCTATATACTTCCATAGGTAACTTCTCTTTTCCAGAATACAAAGATCCAAGAGGCACAACGTGGTCAAGATAACAATAGGAATTCAAGTTTCTATAAGCAGCACAAATGCCTCTCAGAACTATAATCTGTTTCTGTCCCCAAACTAAGACATTGTATAGAAATCATAACCTTGGCTACGGCCAAGAAAACTCATAATCACCAGATATGAAAAATAAAAATGAAATGATAATTTACTTACTTCTTACCAGGACAAACCTTGCAATCTTTATTTAAATTACTAATATTGACAAAGTCATAAGTGAATGCAGAAGTAATTCTGGAAATGTTTGGGTCAGGATGGCTAGGCCATAGAAGGCCCTGGGCAACTCAGCCTGAGCTACTGTCCTGGGAAATGTTTCAAAAGAAAGGTTGGCACAGAAGACCACACAGATTAGCCACGGGGGCCTGAGTTCTGGTCTTAACCTCTACCATTTACCAGTCACATAAACATCTGCAAGTCAAATAACTTCTCCAAGCCTCAGTGTTCCTATCTGTAAATGGGGGATAACAACTTACCCACCTGCTTTACTGGAAGATTGAAATAATATACTTGAATGTGCTTTATAAACTATGAAGGGCTGTGTGTAAGGTATTAGCATTATTTGTCAATTCTGCTCCATACACAGTAAAGCAAATAAGTTTTTGGTTTATGAGTATCCAGTAAGCTGACAATTAGATATGGGGGTATTTCCTGGTTTTTTGTTTATTTGTTTCCAGAATTATCTTGCTCCTTCTTTATACAAGTTCCTAAAATAGACAGTAAATTAGGCAGTTGGGACTCCCATAGATGACCAAGTGACCTGAATTCAGTAAGTTTTCACTGCATTCATGATATCATTACAGACACAAGCTTTGCTATGGGCAGGATGAATAGGGTTCCCTATGCGAGACCTTAAAGCTTGATTAGTCTTTAGCAACCCCTCCTCTCCTCTTCAATCTCTCTCTTTCAGTAATACCCTAAACTTCTCCAGTACTCAGGATTCTCATATTTTTCCCTGGTCACCAACTCTACCAGCAGCCCACTCCAGCCTGGCATCCTGAGGAAGGACCCCCAGTTTGGGCCTTTCTAGTCCCCCATCCTTGCCTCTCATAACAAATTGTACCTGTTCTAAGTTGCATCATTCTTTACAAGATGTACCCTCTGCTGACCTGCTAATGAAAGACAGTGATGTCTCTCCCACATAATGGA
Organism: Pongo abelii; assembly: GCF_028885655.2. Lineage (NCBI taxonomy): Eukaryota > Metazoa > Chordata > Mammalia > Primates > Hominidae > Pongo > Pongo abelii. Next base: position 154,704,264 of record NC_071985.2, read on the forward strand.
TTTTCATTTGGGTCTTGTTAGATAATGCTTAGATTTCAAAGGAGACTACAGTGGCAGAAAATTTGAAAACCAACACAAGAGGTATTTTAGGTATTCACACACACCCTCATTTATTCACTCATAAAGCATGTATTCAGCACCACAGTGGATTAAGAATCAGTCGGGGAGAGAGAGGTTACAATGACAATAAATGCAGTGTGTGATAACGGACTAGGTCAGGGCTAATTTGCCTGGACATATAAACCAGGGGAAAGGCTGCTCTCGGCCAGAGCCCAGAATCTCTAACTAGGTCAACCGATACCCATTGCATCACACTGCTACCCAGCAACAGACTCTCTACTGCAATAAAGCATTTCTAGTTGCAATTAAAAATTAATTGAAAATGCAGAAGATATAATTCTTGCCCTCAAAGATATCCAAATCAAATACGAAAGACAAAAAAAATCAGTTCATTATAATACAAGCAGAGATGGGCTGATTATTGGTCTAATCAAATACCGCTAAAACCAGACAAATATCAGGAATTTAGAAGAATTTTATCCCCTAGCAACAGAATGCAAGTATCATGTAACACTAATAACCCATAATAGTAATGACAGTTAGCTTGTGCCCATCAGGAGCAAAATTCTAAAGATGTTCTCCAATTGGAAACTAACAATCAAACCTCTAATCCTGGTCCTGTTCTTTAGAAGCTCACAATCTAGTAGGAGAAACAGATAATATTTATAACAACGTGATAATCAACATGAGAGAACTGACACGGTACTATAGGAACAAGAGATGGAAACAAACTAAGTGTCTGTTGATGGATAATTGGATAAAGGAACCATGGCTAATTTTATTTAGCCTTTTAAAAGAAAGATCTTGTCATTTGCCACAACGTGGATGAACCTGGAGGACATGCTAAGTGAAATAAGCCAGACATAGAAAAATGTTACATGATCTCACTTACATGTGGAATCTTTTTAAAAAGTAAAATATACAGAGTTAGAGAATAAAACAGTGGTGATGGGAGTGGGAATTGAAGAGATGTAGGTCAGAGGATACAAAGTATCATACCAAATAGGTTGAATGAATAACTCTAGAGATCTAATGTGCAACATCAGGAGTATAGGCAATAACATTGGGCTGTATTTGGAATTCTTGCAAAATGAGATTTTATCTTCTCTTGCCACAAAAACAAACATAATGGATAACAAGATGATGGATATGTTAATTTACTTCATGATAGTAACCATTTTGCAATCTCTATGCATCGCCTAATATCATGTTGTATACCTTAAATATATACAATAAAATTTATTTAAAAAAATAAAGACTCAGGGAGAAGATGGCCACCTACAAGCCAAGGAAATAGCCTCAGAAAAAAAAACAACCACATAATTGTGAGAAAATAAGTTTCTGTTGTTGAAGCCACAGTGGTAATTTTTTACGGCAGCCCCTGCAAACTAATACAGTAAGTAAAATCCAAATTTTTTACTATGTCTTACAAAACCCTATGAGTATGTCCTGCCCAAATTTCTCTTCTTCTTTAAATACCAGCCATTATGGCCTTCTAGACATTCCTTGATGATAGGATTGTTCTGATGTTTCAGAGTTTTTATACTCATTGTTCTCAGTGTCTGACATGATAGTTCTATTTTTGTTTTCTTAGAAATCTCAATACTGTTTTTCACAATGACTCCACCAATCTACATTCCCACCAACAGTACACAGGACTCCTTTGTCTCCATGCCCTCGCCAACATTTGTTATCTTTTGACTTTTTGATAATAGCAATCCAACAGGTGTGAGGTGACATCTTTGATTTTGATTTGCATTTCCCTGATGATTAATGATGTTGAGCACCCTTTTGTCTGTTGGACATTTTTAATCTTCCTTGGAGAAATGTCTACTAGGGTCCTTTGCCAATTTAATTAGGTTATTTGTTTTTATACTATTGAGTTGTATGTGTTCTTTATAATTTTTGGATATTAACCACCCATCAGATAAATGGTTTGCAAATTTTTTTTCCCATTGGGAATTGGGGGGGGAAGCTACTTTTTTATTTTGCTGATTATTTTCTTTGCAGTGCTTTCCTGTGTCTTTACATGGTCTTCTCTCTGTACTCATCTGTGTCCTAACTCTCCTTACGAGGACACCAGTCATATTGTATTAGAGTCCACACTAATGACTCCATTTTATTTTATTTACCACTTTTAAGAATGTGTTTCCAAGTGCAGTCACATTCTGAGGTACTGAGTTTCAGGACTTCAACATAAGGATTTGGTAGGGACACAATGGAGCCCATAACACTTATGCAAATAAAGCCATTAAGAGGATTTAAGCAAGAAAATGACATAATCCAATATGTATTTTAAGAGTAGTATGGCAGAAACAAATAGAGAAGAAGAAAAGTGGTGATGGGAAGATTAGTTTGGAGATTATTTCAGTAATCTAGACCCCAAAAGAGACATTCTTAACCTGGAACCCACAGGTAGGCTAGGACATGCTGTATTTATAGAATCACATGAGGATGCATACGTACCCACAATGTAATTTAGTCTGAAAGCCCCATCATATCCAAGAAGCACAGTGCAATAGCCAAAATAAATAAAAACTAATTAATAAATCCCATGGTTTATTCATATTACTCAAAGGAATTCCAACAGAAAACGCATAAAAGTATTTGCTAAAATCTTTTGTTCTCCTGCTCACTTTGCTCTTTTCCTAGAGGTATTTCAGCATCTCTCTCCTCAAAACCCTCAAAGGGAAATACTCCTCCATCACTTCTCCACTGCCTTCTTCTTCCATCAGAAGAAGAGCCCTTTCTTTTCTCTCTGAGAACTTTACCAGGTACATCAAATTTGCTTCTCTTCTGCAAAAAGAAATATTTGGAGAGAGAGAAAAATTGCTTCACGTAAACTGAGGATTCTATTTATTAGGCAGAGAAGCTGTGGGGAAAATCTCTGAACATTCCCTCATTAATCATTTTTTTCCAAGTTCATACATTCTTTCTTCTTAAAGAGTCTTGAATTTTTTTCAGGTTCTCAAAGTGTTTAGTAAATATGTTTGATGGGTAGTAAATAACTGTCAAAAGAATGTGGTGGGGGGAGATGGGGAGAGATTGTGATTGTCTAGGAACTGAGCAAGGCCATCTACCATTTTCTAACAGTTAGACTGGTCCTAAACAGACCACCACACCTATGGCTATGCATCTTGCCCATATTGCATTCCAAAGCCAACTGTGCACTGATGAGACTTCAAACAAATCTAATATAGTGTCAGGGTATTGCCTCAAAGGACAAGGCTCTCATAAATAAATGTATTTTGCTTTGAACATGATTCACTAAGAAACCTTGAGTAAACTGCTGATTTGGGTCATCCAATCCAGTAGTAAGTGATCTTTTCGTTCCAATCAAATAAGAAGTTAATGAAAATATGTAAATGATGATTCTTTCAGACCACAAATCTACTGTGTATAGACCATTATGAGATGTTATGGTAAGAAAGGCTACAAGAGAGGGAAATAATATGTGCGTTAACCTCACCTTGTTTTACCAGGTAATTTCTTCCCAGCCGCCTAACTGAGGGCTTATTTCTTTGTAAGTCCTCACTCCAGGCTTAGCCAAATGTCTAATCTCTTGTGCACAGTAGCTTGTCAGTTCTCTCGTTTCAATTACTACATTGTTATAAATATTATCCGTTTCCCTTGCTAGACAGTGAACTTCTTTTTTTTATTTTATTTTATTTTATTTTATTTTATTTATTATTATTATTATTATTATTATTATACTTTAGGCTCTATGGTACATGTGCACAACGTGCAGGTAAGTTACATATGTATACATGTGCCATGCTGGTGCGCTGCACCCACCAACTCGTCATCTAGCATTAGGTATATCTCCCAATGCTATCCCTCCACCCTCCCCCAACCCCACAACAGTCCCCGAAGTGTGATGTTCCCCTTCCTGTGTCCATGTGTTCTCATTGTTCAATTCCCACCTATGAGTGAGAATATGCGGTGTTTGATTTTTTGCTCTTGCGATAGTTTACTGAGAATGATGATTTCCAATTTCATCCATGTCCCTACAAAGGACGTGAACTCATCATTTTTTATGGCTGCATAGTATTCCATGGTGTATATGTGCCACATTTTCTTAATCCAGTCTATCATTGTTGGACATTTGGGTTGGTTCCAAGTCTTTGCTATTGTGAATAATGCCGCAATAAACATACGTGTGCATGTGTCTTTATAGCAGCATGATTTATAGTCCTTTGGGTATATACCCAGTAATGGGATGGCTGGGTCAAATGGTATTTCTAGTTCTAGATCCCTGAGGAATCGCCACACTGACTTCCACAAGGGTTGAACTAGTTTACCGTCCCACCAACAGTGTAAAAGTGTTCCTATTTCTCTACATCCTCTCCAGCACCTGTTGTTTCCTGACTTTTTAATGATTGCCATTCTAACTGGTGTGAGATGGTATCTCATTGTGGTTTTGATTTGCATTTCTCTGATGGCCAGTGATGGTGAGCATTTTTTCATGTGTTTTTTGGCTGCATAAATATCTTCTTTTGAGAAGTGTCTGTTCATGTCCTTTGCCCACTTTTTGATGGGGTTGTTTGTTTTTTTCTTGTAAATTTGTTGGAGTTCATTGTAGATTCTGAATATTAGCCCTTTGTCAGATGAGTAGGTTGCAAAAATTTTCTCCCATTTTGTAGGTTGCCTGTTCACTCTGAAAAGAGCCCGCATTGCCAAGTCAATCCTAAGCCAAAAGAACAAAGCTGGAGGCATCACGCTACCTGACTTCAAACTATACTACAAGGCTATAGTAACCAAAACAGCATGGTACTGGTACCAAAACAGAGATATAGATCAATGCAACAGAACAGAGCCGTCAGAAATAATGCCACATATCTACAACTATCTGATCTTTGACAAACCTGACAAAAACAAGAAATGGGGAAAGGATTCCCTATTTAATAAATGGTGCTGGGAAAACTGGCTAGCCATATGTAGAAAGCTGAAACTGGATCCCTTCCTTACACCTTATAGAAAAATCAATTCAAGATGGATTAAAGACTTAAATGTTAGACCTAAAACCATAAAAACCCTAGAAGAAAACCTAGGCAATACCATTCAGGACATAGGCATGGGCAAGGACTTCATGTCTAAAACACCAAAAGCAATGGCAACAAAAGCCAAAATTGACAAATGGGATCTAATTAAACTCAAGAGCTTCTGCACAGCAAAGGAAACTAGACAGTGAACTTCTACGGAGCAGGACCAGGATTTTGTTTGTCTGTTTGTTTGTTTGCTGAGTACCTAGCAATTCAATACTTCAGATATTTACAAAGTATGTAAATACTCACTGATAAGCCTGACTTCAAATTTTACTTATAAATTTCTTTTATACTACCCAGCATCTTAGAATGAAAAGATCTAAGTACGTTGGCAATGATTTAGAATCTGGGAAGTTTTTCAGAGCAGCTAATTCTAAACAGGAAGAGTGGGTATCCTCAGCTCAACCCTGCCTAAGGATTAAGTAGCTGAGCCCATTTTCTTGGAAAGCATTAGGGGTCAGAGGCAGGAAGTTGATGGGAGCTGGTAGAGAAATTAAAGAAAGTTTCACCCATTCTTCAGTCATCTAAGGAAGCATGTCCTCATATCATTCGACCTTTCAAAGGGAACTTCCCAAACTGCTTCTAATATATCCCATCCAAAGTTTCCCTCTGAATCATTCAAGAGCCATCTAGTTGTGGGTAGAACAACACTAAGTTATTGCAATACTGTTTTTCTTAAGTATCATGAGTATTACCACATCTCAATTAAGCTATTCGTGGTTTGAGCCTCCTGAATCAGGTTACATAGAAGTCCACCATGTAAGACTCATTTCGTGGAAGCAAAAAAATTTAACCCTTCTATGAATCTAACTGCATGAGAACTACCTACTAGGTAGGCTTGTAAAATGCAGATTTTTAAGTCTACCCGAGACCTAGGCAATAAAATTATCTGAGGTTGAGAGCTAAAGAGATCTCCCTTCTTAACAAGATCCTTGGCCGGGCGCGGTGGCTCATGCCTGTAATCCCAGCACTTTGGGGGGTGGAGGCGGGTGGATCACCTGAGGTCAAGAGTTGGAGACCAGGCTGGCCAACATGGTGAAACCTCATCTCTACTAAAAATATAAAAAAAAAATTAGCTGGATGTGGTGGCATGCACCCATAGTCCCAGCTACTTGGGGAAGCTGATGCAGGAGAAACGCTTGAACCCAGGAGGCGGAGGTTGCAGTGAGCCAAGATCGAGCCACTGCACTCCAGCCTGGGTGACAGAGGGAGACTCCGTCTCAAAAAAAAAAAAAAGATCCTGGGTAATCCCACCCATCCATTTAGACTCAGTTCAGAGATTATATCGTTTTGTGTGTGTGTGTGCGTGCCTCAGCCTCTGGAGCAGATATTGTATCTTCAAGGAAATCTTTTTGGACCTTCAGCCTGGATTGGGAGCTACCCCTAATGCCTCCTCTCATTTTGATTACCATTGTGATTACTCATGTTATCTGTCTCCTGTGATACACTGGGTTCCAAGAGGGCAGCAGCTTTGTCTTGTTTACATCTGATCCCCAGGATTTTGAACAGTGCTGATGAGTTTAATGAATGAATCTTATGCATTATAAGACGAACAGCCAGAATGCTAGGGTTGAAGCACCCTTCCAGGGCATGCAAGATGCTCTGAGGTCTGGCCCCTGTCTACCTCTCCATCTTCTCCTTGCAACTTTCTTCTTCACACTCCTCTACTTCCTATGCTTTTGCTTGATTTGTTCCCTCTTCTGAACTCCTATCACTTTGTGCCATCTCCTCCATTTGCACCATCCCCCATGCACACCTCCTTGCCACTGGATAATTCCTACTCATTCTTTCTAACTTCCCACTCAGCCATCTACTCCTTTTAGGAAGTTTCCCCCACTCGCACTACCCCAGAATATCTTCTCTCCCCTAGGATCAGTAACAGACTATACATATTTTTATCTTTTCTTTTACTAATTACCTCTCTATGTTGGTCTGCTATGAACTATAAACTCCTTGAAGATGCAGACCATATCTTATTCATCTCTAGTTTCTACTCCAGTTCTTGCATAGAGTAGCTGTTCAGAAAGTTACTATTAAAGAATGGACGAATAGACAGGCAAACAGAGCCAAACATTCACGCACATCTGCAAACCAAAGCAGGAACAAATGCATCTGAACACTGCCCAAACAAGAGTTGAGGGCCTGTATGTATAAGTCAGGCATCTTGTCACACTGGCCAGGCAGGGTAAGCGAAAAAGGACTGGCATGTGCATCACTTCAAACCAGGTAGAGGAGAAGCTGAGGATTCTAAGGCTCATTAACTAAATCATAGTGAGAAACTAGATCATAACCCTGGGTACAGGTCAGTGACCAGGCATGGTGGCCAGAGAACATGGAGGGAAGCAAAGAAGGCAGGGAGAGAGGGACCCAAGATCAAACCCATCAGACAATGAGTCAGTCTTTGTGGCTTTTGGGTTAGCAAACCCCCAGCTGCTTTGGTGAGACTATCATAGCTTCTTAAAGTGACAATGCTCCCTGAACAGGACCTGTCACTAAGTTTTAGGTTAAAAGAATGAAAATCATGTGTTTTTTACTGAAACTTCCAGCATTTTAGCTTCCTATTGCTGCTTTAACAAATTATCACAAACTTAGTGGCTTAAAACATCACAAATGTATTATCTCATAATTCTAGAGAAGTCCAAAAATGGGTCTTACAGGGCTAAAGTCAAGGTATCAGCAGGGCTGTGCTCCTCCTGGAGGATCTCAGGGAGAATCTGTTCCTTGCTTCTCCAGCTTCTAGAGCCTGCTTGGGTACTTTGGTTCAATGGCATCATTCTGACCTCTGCTTCCAACATCACATCTCCTTTTCTGACTCGCTCTCACTCTGAGCTACCTGCTTCCCTTTCATAAAAACCCTTGTGATTACATTGGGCCCACCCAGGTAATCCAAGATAATCTCCCATTAAGATCTTAACTTAATCACATTTGCAAAGTACCTTTGCCATGTAAGGTAACAAACAGATTCACAGTCTCCAGGATTAGGACATAAACTTATTTTGCAGGTCATTATTCTGTCTATCACACTCAGTCATAGAAAAAAATATTTTTAAAAATTGAATCAAATTTTGATAGAAACAATAAGTATATAGTGTTAAACTTTCTATCAGTGACAGGAAATAATACGACACAAGAATCTGAAAAACAACAAATGAGGAAAGGAAAATTAGAATTGTATTATAATTTACAGTTTCCATTGGTTTTCTTCAGTTAAAATTCTAATATAAGTATAATACTGTCACTTCTAAAAGATTACAGCTGAGCACTGCTACCTTTGTTTTCACTGGTTATGCATCTTTCCTCTCCAAGTCCCTGTTTTTGTGGGCAAGACTACATGCCTAAAAACTATAGGTGGTTCCATCTGGAATGCTTCACTGCCAGCAGTTCATGTTGCACAGGAATTCAACTGAGAAGCATGAAAGGGAAAAGGGTGAAAAAGAATTCAATCCAAGATATGAAAAGGAGAAAAGTCGATTTTCTTCAAAGAAAAAAAAAACAGCAGTTGCATAAAAAGAAGCTCTACATTTAATTAAAAGTATCAATACCCTAGGATTTTCCATCTATAAATTATTGAAGATAAAAATGAAAAAGATTTTAAATGCCGTGTATGACCATGATGAGAGTCCACATTTTCTGACCAGGTTGGACAAAGACAAGTTACAAACTCATGCTTTATATAGCAGCAGATGATGCCAGGAGGGGCCAGTGTTGAGTAAATCAGCCTGGCAGGGGTAGGGGATTGTCACTAAAAGATATTTAATTTACCCTTCCTTCCAACCAGGGGAGAAGAAAAATCATTATCAGCAAGCAGCTGGTAACATTGGCAGACTTTCAGCATGGGCTTCTAATTTGTCTATTTTCCTCCTTGATCAAAATGGAAGAGAGAGAAAAAGAAAAGTTCAGAACTCTTTTCAAAGACAATTGATGGTGTATCATTTTTTAAGACAGCTTGGTTTATCTCTACAAAATTGTTCTCATTTTAACAGGTCAGGTCACATAATTTCAAAAGTGTCGAGTACTTGGTATTGTTCAAAACAAAAAAGATGTCAGCATGTTTATCAGCACTGGGAATGGATCCCATAGAAAGAGCTAAAAATATAATAGAAGAGGAAAGAATAAACTGAGTCCTCAGGAACATGGACAGAAAAAGTCAACAGTACAGAAGGAATGAGGGGGGTGTGTCTTTCTCAGAAACTGGAAGACAGCTGAGGTAAAGCTATGAAACTTAGTGGGGATGGGGACAGGAATCTGAGGAATTTTATCCCTGAGAACCTTGAAGTTTCTCCCATTAAGGACAAGGAAGGGAGCAACATGAAACAAAGTGGAAGAGCTTAGATGGCAATGATGAAGGTTTGGAAGAGTCACTGGGGACAATTAGGAGGGGGAGCTGGCCAGATTTTTGGACCATTTTGAAGACTTACCTGATACTGGGGACTATGAATGTATAGAGGGAAAAAATCCACACAATTATATCAGTTTTCCCAATAGCCTAAAGGTAGAAGTAGAGAAAGTATATAGTGGGATTGATCCATGTTTGAGGATTTGCAGGACCGATGGAGTGACGACAAAAAAAAAAAAAAATGTGGCCAAGGCTTCCAGGCTAAACAAGCATTGAAGCTACAGGAGAAGAGAGACTATATGATAGATGGAGGGAATTTAGATAGATTTAAACATGGAAGGGACAGGACCAAATTGAGTTTTGACTATAACTACTCTGGGTGCAGAATAGAACATGTAACATAAAAGGGCTAAGACTGGAGATAGAGAAACCACTGGGCAGCTCTCTCACTAATCCAAGACAAGGATGACCAATTTCTGAACTGGCAAAGGGAGTGCATTCGATTCCGGTGGCTGCCATAACAAATTGCCACGAACTACGTGGCTCAAAGCAAGGAACATATATTCTCTCACAATCTCACATTTCTAGAAACTAGAAATGAAAATCAAGCTGTTGGCAGAGCCCATACAGGAGAATCTTTCCTTGCCTCTTTTACCTTCTGGAGGCTGTCATCATTCCTTGGCTTCCTTAGTTTGTGCCCACATCACCACAATCACTGCCTCTGTCTGCACCTCCACATTGCTTTCTCCTCCATGTGTCTGTATCTTTCCCCCTTCTCTATGCCACAGTTCTCCCTCTGCCTTTCTCTTGTCATTGGATTTAGGGTCTACACAGAAAATCCAGTATAATCTCATCTCATCTTTAACAATGTCATCTGTAAAGACCCTTGTTCCATATAAGGAACACAAGTTCCAGGGATTTGGTGTGGACTTATCTTTTAAGAACTGTCACTTGACCCATTATAAGTAATAAACATAAAGAGGGAGAGACAAAACTCAGAACTATTTGAGAGGTATAGCCAGCAGAACTTGATGATTAGTTGGCTGTGGAGAGCAAAGGAGAGAGAGAAGTCAAGAGTAACTTAAAACTAAAGTATCTAGATGGTGCCATCTGCTGTGAGAGAGAACATGAACAGAGATCCAGTGTAATAAAGAAGATGATGACCTTTCAAACACGTTGAGTTTGAGGTGTACCTGGGACACCTAGATGGAGATGTTCAACAGATAATGGGACCTATGCATCTGAATATCAGGAGAAAGAACTAGGCTCAGAATAGATATTTGGGAGTTTATGAGCATATAAATGGTAATTTAAAACCTCAGAGAAGATAATATTGCTCAAGAAAATAAATAGGTGGCAAGAATTCCAGAGGACTAAAAGTGGACAAATGGCAGTTAAGGGATGGACAGAGGAAGACAAGCTCATGAAAGAGATCGAGAGTGGTCAAAATTACAATTTCCAAAATTTAAATAGTAATAAAAAAAAATCTGCCAACCAAAAAAAGCCCTGGGCCAGATGAATTCACAGGCGAATTCTACCAGACATACCAAGAGCAGTTGGTACCAATCCTATTAAAACATTCCAAAATATAGAGGAGAAGAGACTCCTCCTCAATTCATTCTATGAAGTCAGCATCACCCTGATACCCAAATCTGGCAAAGACACAATGAAAACAGAAAGCTATAGGCTAATATCCTTGATGAACATAGACACAAAAATCCTCAACAAAATACCAGCAAACTGGATCCAGCAACACATCAAAAAGTTAATTCACCATGATCAAGTAGGCTTTATTCCTGGGGTTGTAAAAGTTAGTTCACCATACACATATCAATAAATGAGATTCACCACATAACAGAATTAAAAACAAAAACCACATGAACATCTCAATGGATGCAGAAGAAGCTTTTGATAAAATTCACATCCCTTCATGATAAAAATCCTCAACACTTGGTATCAAAGGAAAACACCTCAAAATAATAAGAGCCATCTATGACAAACCCACAGCCAACATCATACTGAACAGGCAGAAGCTGGAAACATTCTCCTTAAGAATTAGAGCAAAACAAGGATGCACATTCTCACCACTCCTGTTCAACACAGTACTAGAAGTCCTAGCCAGAGAAGTCAGTCAAGAGAAAGAAGAAAAGGCATCCAAATAGGAAAATAAGTCAAATTATCTCTCTTCACTGACAATATGACTCTATATCTAGAAAGCTTTAAAGACTCCACCAAAAGGCTCCTAGACCTGATAAATGAAAAGGAGTCAAATTATCTGTCTTCACTGACAATATGATTCTATTTCTAGAAAACCTTAAAGACTCAACCAAAAGGCTCCCAGACATGATAAATTACTTAATAAAACTTCATGATACAAAATTAATGTAAAAAATCAGTAGCATTTCTATACACCAATAATGTTAAAGCTGAGAGCCAAATCAAGAACATAATCCCATTTAAAATATCCACAAAAAAATAAATTACCTAGGAATACATCTAACCAAGGGGGTGAAAGATCTCTACAAAGAGAACTACAAAACACTGCTGAAAGAAATCACAGATGACACAAACAAATGGAAAACTATTTCATACTCATGGATTTGGAAGACTCAATATCGTTAAAATATCCATAATGCCCAAAGCAATCTACAGATTCAATGCTATTCCTATCAAACTACCAATGTCATTTTTCACAGAATTAGAAAAAAACTATTCTAAAATTCATATGGAAACAAAAAAGAGCCCAAGTAGCCAAAGCAATCCTAAACCAAAAAAAACAAATCAGGAAGCATCACACTAGCCAACTTCAAACTGTATTATAAGGCTACAGTAACCAAAACAGCATTATACTGGTACTAAAACACACACATAGACCAATGGAACAAAATAGAAAACCCAGAAATAAAGCTGCACACCTACAATCAACTGATCTTCAACAAAATTGACAAAAATAAGCAATGCGAAAAAAACTCCCTATTCAATAAATGGTGTTGGGTTAACTGGCTATCCACATGCAGCGGAAGAATGAAACTGGATCCCTACCTATCACCAGATATGAAAATTAACTCAAGATGGATTAAAGACTTAAATGTAAGACCTCAAACTATAAAAATTCTGGAAGAATACCAATACGATTTTGGACAGTGGCCTTGTCAAAGAATTTATGACTAAGTCCTCAAAAGCAATTGAAACACAAACAAAAATTGACAGTGGGACCTAATTATACTAAAGAGCTTCTGCATAGCAAAAGAAACAATCAACAGAGTAAACAGATAACCTACAGAATGGGAAAAAATATTCACAAACTGTGCATCCATCAAAGGTCTAATATCTAGACTCTATAAAGAACTTAAATCAACAAGCAAAAAACAACTCCATAAAAACTGGGCAAAGGACATGATCACACACTTTTCAAAAGAAGACATACTGGAAAAAACTACTTTAAAGTTCATATGGAACCAAAAAAGAGCCCGCATCACCAACTCAATCCTAAGCCAAAAGAACAAAGGTGGAGGCATCACACTACCTGACTTCAAACTATACTACAAGGCTACAGTAACCAAAACAGCATGGTACTGGTACCAAACCAGAGATATAGATCAATGGAACAGAACAGAGCCATCAGAAATAATGCCACATATCTACAAGTATCTGATCTTTGACAAACCTGACAAAAACAAGAAATGGGGAAAGGATTCCCTATTTAATAAATGGTGCTGGGAAAACTGGCTAGCAATATGTAGAAAGCTGAAACTGGATCCCTTCCTTACACTGTATACAAAAATCAATTCAAGATGGATTAAAGACTTAAATGTTAGACCTAAAACCATAAAAACCCTAGAAGAAAACCTAGGCATTACCACTCAGGACATAGGCATGGGCAAGGACTTCATGTCTAAAACACCAAAAGCAATGGCAACAAAAGCCAAAATTGACAAATGGGATCTAATTAAACTCAAGAGCTTCTGCACAGCAAAAGAAACTACCATCAGCAAAAGAAACTACCATGTATGTTTATTGCCACATTATTCACAATAGCAAAGACTTGGAACCAACCCAAATGTCCAACAATGATAGACTGGATTAAGAAAATGTGGCACATATACACCATGGAATACTATGCAGCCATAAAAAATGATGAGTTCATGTCCTTTGTAGGGACATGGATGAAATTGGAAATCATCATTCTCAGTAAACTATCGCAAGAATAAAAAACCAAACACCGCATATTCTCACTCATAGGTGGGAATTGAACAATGAGAACACATGGACACAGGAAGGGGAACATCACACTTCGGGGACTGTTGTGGGGTGGGGGGAGGGGGGAGGGATAGCATTGGGAGATATACCTAATGCTAGATGACGAGTTGGTGGGTGCAGCGCACCAGCATGGCACATGTATACATATGTAACTTACCTGCACATTGCGCACATGTACCATAAAACCTAAAGTATAATAATAATAGTAATAATAATAAAAGAAAAAAAAGCTATATAAAAGTTAAAAAAAAAAAGGGAAAAAAAAAAAAAAAGACATACAACCAGCCAACAAACATATGAAAAAATGTTCACCATCACTAATTATCAGAGACATGCCAATCAAAACCATGAGATACTATGTTACACCAGTCAGAACAGCTATTATTAAAAAGTCAAAAAATAACAGATGTTGGCAAGGCTGTGGAGAAAAGGGAGCACTTATATACTCTTGGTGGGAATGTAAATTAATTCAGCTACTGTAGAAAGCAGTTTAGAGATTTCTCAAAGAACTAAAGCTAGAACTACTATTTGACCCAGCAATCCCAATACTGGAGATATACCCAAAGGAAAATAAATCATTCTACCAAAAAGACACATGCATTCATATGTTCATTGCAGCACTATTCACCATAGCAAAGATATGGAATCAACCTAAGTGCCTATCGGTGGTGGATTGGATAAAGAAAATGTGGCACATGTATACCATGGAATACTCCACAGCCATAAAATAAAATGAAATCATATCCTTTGCAGCAACATAGATGCAGCTGGAAGCCATTATCCTAAGTGAATTAACACAGAACGGAAAACCAAAGACCACATTTTCTCACTCATAAGTGGGAGCTAAACATTAAGTACTCATACACACAAGATGGGAACAATTGACACTGAGGCCTACAAGATGGAGGAGAGAGAGGGAGACAAGGTTGAAAAATTATTATGTTCTATGCTCACTACCTGGTGACAGGGTCACTCATACCCCAAACCTCAGCATCAAACTACAGACCCTGGTAACAAACCTGCACATGTACCTCCTGAATCTAGAATAAAAGTTGAAATTTTTTTTAAAAGGAAGGAATGGTCAAAGAGTTACAAATAATGCCAAGAGGATGTGGTGTCCAGAAGCAAGAGTCATTTTTAGAAGTGGGTAACCATGAGCAATGTTGTAGAGCACAGAGGACAAGTTAGATAAGTAAAGTATTGAAGCAGATGATAGAGTTGGAGGGGTACCGGGGGGTACCCAAAATAAAAGCAGTCCAGATAAAAAGAAGGCACATGCAAAGGCCATGAACACTTCAGGCATGCTCAAAGAACAGCAAGAAGGCCAATGTGGTTGGAACAGAGCAAGCAAGGGAAGTAAGAAAGGAGTTGAGAAGTTACAGAAGTCCTGAGAGTATAAGACCTTTCCAGCCATTTTCAGAACTATAGCTTTTATTTTGAGTGAGAATGGGACTCTCTCAGAAGGTTTTCTGCAGAGGAATGACATAATCTGATTCTTTTTTAACAGGATCACTCCAACAATTATGAAAACAAGAGATGAAACTCAAAAGATATGTTGGAGACAGACTGTATGAGGGAGGATGTACATAGGGAGATTAGTTAGGAAGGAAGTGATTGCAACAATCTCAGCAAGAGATGATGGCAGCTTAGACCAAGGTGCTAGCTATGAAGGTGAGAAGAGATGTGATTATGGAGATATTTGAAGGTGGGCCCCACAAAATAGCTGAAGGATTAGACACAGAGTGAGAAAAAGATGAGTCAAGGATAATCCCAAAGATCTTGACCTAGGATACTAGAAGACTAGAGTCACCATGAGGGAGAAACACACCTTCTATGTACAAACAGTAGGCTCACTATACAAATGAAACTTCAAGGTAAAGATCTAGTCCTTTATTCCAACCAGATCACCTACCCTATAACCCTTCTATGTAATAATTTTGCTGCAGTCACTATATATGACGTTTCAAGAGACATATCAAGTACTATGGCCTTAAAGTTCAACATGCAAAAGCAAAAAAAAAAAACATGAAGCTGCTCTCTTCAATAAATGTTCAAGAGAGAGTGCAAAGGACTGGTAAAGAAAACCATTCACTGGCCAGGTGCAGTGGCTCACATCTAAAATCTCAACACTTGTCGGGGCCAAGGCAGATGAGTGCTTGCGGCCAGGAGTTTGAGACCAGCCTGGGCAACATACCAAGACCACTGTCTCTACAAAAAATATTAAAAATATTAAAAATTAAGAATAAATTTTATTAATTAAGTTGTTTTTTAATTAGCAGGTGTGGTGGCATGTACCTGTAGTCCTAGCAACCGGGGAGCCTGATGCAGAAGGATAGTTTGAACCCAGTAACTTGAGGCTGCAGTGAGCCATCCATGATCATACCGATGCACTCCAGCCTAGGAAACAGAGCAAGACCCTGACTCTAAAAAATAAATAAATAAAACTCACTTGATTGACTTACAGTATGTTTCATTGCATACCACAAACTTGAAAATGCACAGATGTTCCTCCCATAATATACCAGAAAACCTGGTGATTCACTCTTTGGCAAGAAAGATCCTGGAAAACTTTGATTAAATTGAACCCACCAGTACAACATCATTACTGAAAAATTCATACTTAAGGGGAAAGAAAAATAAGGGTGTTCTTCGTGAGAAAAATGTGTCAACTACACATTCTCAATATCCCCCCTACATTAAAGAATCATGACCTATAAACGTTGTGAAATGATACTAGTAAATTGAATAGGTTTTCTTCCCAAAATCTTTGGTTTTGTTTGAGACATTTAAAGGGTCAGAGCTTGGCAACAACTGAATACTGTTTGGAAATGATTGAGTATGTATTCTACCTTTAGAGCCTCTCAGACACTCAGGAAATTCTCAATTATGGGAATAGGCTATTGCATATGCAAATTGTATTCACTCTGAAATTTATTAGTGTTGCTGCAACATCTTCTATTCAAAGGCAGCCAGATTCTCTCCCATGGGCATATGACTTCCACTGAACCCAAGAGGAATTATGCCAATCTGAGAAGAGTGCAATGGATCCTTCAGAATTTTGGAGCTGAACTAACATTTTGCAGCTGAAAATAAGCATGAGCATCCCACAATGCTTTCACCTAGAAACATGTTGTAACTGGAACTTAGATTCCCAGGTCAGCCCGCAAAGGTTTATTTAATCCATCCTTTCCTACAACACTCTGTAAATAGTACTGCAGGACCTATCAACATGAGAACCTTGTTCCATTGATTTAACAAGGGAGTATTTTTGGAGCACTGGTTATGCACCATGCTTGTACTGGAGTTACAGAGTTGTAGAACACAGAGAACAGAGTCCTCGCCCTCAAGGAGCTCACAGGGAGTGGCACAGACAAGGAGAACATTAAATCCATCAGAGAATAGTCAGTGTCATGACAGAAACATGGGCTGGGTGTTGAGGAGGCACAGGCAGCAGTGAGGGGAGGGGGATATCTAGTGTGACACCTGAAGGAAGAACGGGTCTTGAAGGCAGATAAAATGGCTGTGCAAAGCACATTGCAAAGCACACTCAAAGCTAAAGCTTATGTCATACAAACACATCTCTCTGACAGTTATTACTCTCTATAGCCCACATGATCTGTAGCCCACCAAGCTGTAAGCTTCCAGTAGGGGATCTACCAGCTTGGGGCAAGACCTTTGGCAGAAGAGAAAGTATTGAGGAGGGTGAAGAGCCAGAGAAAGTGCCATGGGGCATAGAGTAAAGCATGGGAAGGCTAAGAGAAGAGAGCAACATCTCTAGGATACAGGAATGAGACACTTTGGGGGAGGGAGTCCCATAGATCAACATTTACGAAGAATCTATCCAATTCCAATGCTGTGCAAGTTCTGGAGATATAAGGATCCATAAAATATGTTCCCCAGCATCAATGTATGAGAAACATAAAATATGTTACTCAACATCTTGAGGTCTGCCAGAGGCACCAAGTACAGTCACATGTTGTAAAATGGTGAATATAATAGTATCTAACCTCAGATGATCATTATAAGGAAACCATCTCTGCTTCCCATCCCCAACAACCATTTTCAAGAAAGAGATGCTGCTACAATCAGCTAAGTTCAATGATACTTATTAGATGACAATAGTAAAAATAACCATAATTGCCATTTTTATTATTATATTACAAATACTTACTGTGTCCAAGATATAGTGTTAAAACCTTGATAGACATTCATGTCAGTTAATGCTCACAGTCAGGATGTAGGTATGGTGATGAGCTCAATTTTACAGGTGAGAGAGGTTCAGTTTTCAAGAGTCATACTCTTAACCACTACTCTGTACCCACTACCGTATAAGGGAAGCATGAGAGTCTAGTGTGCCTATTTTTAAATTACTGTTCTCAAGTTAGGGACTTCCAGTATGGTGCTATATTCATCTCTGGATTTTTTTAAAGGTGTGGCAGGGAAAAAAACATGGGAAAGAAGAAGAGGTGTATTTCTTTCCATTGTTAAGAAAAATAAGCAAATGGAAGGATGGAAGGAAGGAAGGGAGAGAGGGAGGGAGGGGAGATGATTTTATTTCAGGGACATATTTTGGTGTAGTTCCAACCCAATTTTTTACACTTTCTATATTGACTTTATCCTATATTGAGGATTGATCTTCATTGAGACTTGATATTAAAAAAAATTATCAAAGAATGCCCCCTGCACACACTGCCAAGAGAGCAAACCAACCCCAAAGCTAGCAGAAAACAAGAAATAACTGAAATCAGAGTTGAACTAAAAGAAATTGAGATACAAAAAACCATTCAAAATATCAATGAATCCAGGAGCTGGGTTTTTCAAAAAATTAACAAAATAGATAGATCACTAGCTAGAGACTCTTAAAACTTCCTGGACCCAGTGAGTTCTTCTAAGACTTCAGAAATCAGTCATTCCTCTGCTATTTATACTGTTCCAGAGTTACAGAAAATGAGAGAAAGTTTATCAATTTATTTATGAAGCTAGCTCATTCCTGATGGAGAAAAAATCCTAACAAATATAGCACACAAAAATATAGCAGTAGAAAAAGAAAACTCTTTAAAATATTAGCCACCTAAATTCTTTAGTACATTTAAAGAATAATAGGCCACAACCAAGTAACAGTATTATTGTGTGGGAGTCTAACTCTCTTCATGGTCTCTAAGAACTTGTTTTGTGAATCTGGGTCTTCTTGTTTGTTTGTTTGAACCCTTTATATAATGCCCTCTTTGTCTTTTTTATATTTGTTGGCTTAAAGCCTCTTTTGTTTGAAATTAGGATTGCAATGACTGCTTTTTTCTGTTTTTCATTTGCTTTGTAGATTTTTCTCCATCCCTTAATTTTGACCCTATGGGTGTCATTGCATGTGGGATGTGTCTCTTAGAGATAGCATATCATTAGATCTTGTTTTTTATCCAGTTTGCCACTCCATGCCTTTTAATTGGGGCATTTCATCCATTTACATTCAAGGTTAATATTGATGTTTGTGGATTTGATCCTGTCACCATGATGTTAGCTGGACACTATGCAGACTTGTTTGTGTGGTTGCTTTATAGTGTCACTGATCTGTGTACTTAAGTGTGTTTTTGTAGTGGCTGGTAACAATCTTCTCTTTCCATATTTAGTGCTTCCTTCAGGAGCTCTTGTAAAGCAAGTCTGGTGGTAACAAATTCCTTCCACATTTGCTTGTCTGAAAAGGATCTTATTTCTCCTTTGCTTATGAAGCTTTGCTTGGCTGGATATGAAATTTGGAGTTGAACTGCTCAAGGAAATAAGAGAGGACACTAACAAATGGAAGAACATTCCATGCTCATGGATAGGAAGAATCAATATCATGAAAATGGCCATAATGCCCAAGGTAATTTATAGATTCAATGCCATCCCCATCAAGCTACCAATGACTTTCTTCACAGAATTGGAAAAAACTCTTTAAAGTTCATATGGAAACAAAAAGATTCTGTATAGCCAAGACAATCCTAAGTAAACAGATCAAAGCTGGAGGCATCACGCTACCTGACTTCAAACTATACTGCAAGGCTATGGTAACCAAAACAGCATGGTACTGGTACCAAAACAGAGATATAGACCAATGGAACAGAACAGAACCCTCAGAATTAATACCACACATCTGCAACTATCTGATCTTTGCCAAACCTGACAAAAACAAGAAATGGGGAAATGATTCCCTATTTAATAAATGGTGCTGGGAAAACTGGCTAGCCATATGCAGAAAGCTGAAACTGGACCCCTTCCTTACACCTTATACAAAAATTAATTCAAGATGGATTAAAGACTTAAATGTTAGACCTAAAACCATAAAAACTCTAGAAGAAAACCTAGGCAATTCCATTCAGGACATAGGCATGGGCAAGGACTTCATGACTAAAACACCAAAAGCAATGGCAACAAAAGCCAAAATAGACAAATGGGATCTAATTAAACTAAAGATCTTCTGCACAGCAAAAGGAACTACCATCAGAGTGAACAGGCAACCTACAGAATGGGAGAAAATTTTTGCAATCTACCCATCTGACAAAGGGCTAATATCCAGAATCTACAAAGAACTCAAACAAATTTACAAGAAAAAAATCAAGCAACCCCATCAAAAAGTGGGCAAAGGATATGAACAGACACTTTCCAAAAGAAGACATTTATGCAGCCAACAGACACATGAAAAAATGCTCATCATCACTGGCTATCAGAGAAATGCAAATCAAAACCACAGTGAGATACCATCTCACACCAGTTAGAATGGCAATCATTAAAAAGTCAGGAAACAACAGGTGCTGGAGAGGATGTGGAGAAATAGGAACACTTTTACACTGTTGGTGGGAATGTAAACTAGTTCAACCATTGTGGAAGACAGTGTGGTGATTCCTCAAGGATCTAGAACTAGAAATACCATTTGACCCAGCCATCCTATTAGTGGGTATACACCCAAAGGATTGTAAGTCATGCTACTATAAAGACACATGCACATGTATGTTTACTGAGGCACTATTCACAATAGCAAAGACTTGGAACCAACCCAAATGTCCATCAGTGATAGACTGGATTAAGAAAATGTGGCACATATACACTATGGAATACTATGCAGCCATAAAAAAGGATGAGTTCATGTCCTTTGTAGGGACATGGATGAAGCTGGAAACCATCATTCTGAGCAAACTATTGCAAAGACAGAAAACCAAACACCGCATGTTCTCACTCATAGGTGGGAATTGAACAATGAGAACACTTGGACACAGGGTGGGGAACATCACACACCAGGACCCGTTGTGGAGTCAGGGGAAGTGGGGAGGGATAACATTAGGAGAAATACTTAATGTAAATGACTAGTTAATGACTGCGCACACCAATATGGCACATGTATACATATGTAACAAACCTGCATGTTCTGCACATGTACCCTAGAACTTAAAGTATAATTTAAAAAAAAAAAAGAAAGAAAGAAAAAAAATTGGGGGTTGAAATTTCTTTTCTTTAAGAATGTTGAAAATTGGCCCCCAATCTCTTCTGGCTTGTAGGGTTTCTGCGGAGAGGTTCGCTGTTAAGTCTGATGGGCTTCCCTTTGTAGGTGATCTGGCCTTTGTCTAACTGCCTTTAACATTTTTTCTTTCATTTCAACCCTGGAGAATCTCATCCTTATGTGTCTTTGGGATAATCTTCTTGTGAAGTATCTTACCGTGGTTCTCTGCATTTCCTGAATCTGAATGTGGGCCTCTCTAGCTAGGTTGGGAAAGTTCTCATGGATGATACTCTGAAATATATTTTCGAAGTTGCTTCTATTCTCCCCATCTCTTTCAGGGACAATAATGCATCATAAATTTGGTCTTTTACAGAATTCCATATTTCTTGAAGGTTTTATTTATTCCTTTTCATTCTTTTTTCTCTATTCTTCTCTGACTACCTTATTTCAGAAAGCCAGTCTTCAAGCTCTGAGATTCTTTCCTCAGCATGATCTATTCTATTTAAATTTGTGATTGCATTATGAAATTTTTATAGTGTGTTTTTCAGATCTATCAGGTTGGTTACATTCTTTTCTATACCAGCTATTTCATCTGTCAGCTCCTGTATTGTTTTATTGTGATTCTCAGCTTCCTTGGATTAGGTTTCAGCATACTCCTACATCTCAGTCATCTTTGTTCCTATTTATATTCTGAATTCTATTTCTATCATTCAGCCATCTCAACCTGGTTCAGAACACTTGCTGGAGAGCTAGTGCGGTCATTTGAAAGAAAGAAGGCACTCAGGCTTTTTAAATTGTCAGAGTTCTTGTGCTGGTTCTTTCTCATCTTTGTGGACTGATGTTCCTTCAGTCTTTGAAGTTGCTGTCCTTTGGATGAGTTTTTTTTTATTCTGTTTGATGATCTTGAGGGTTTGACTATGGCATAAGGTGGATTCAGTAAACTGGGTTCATTTCTGGAAGATTTTAGGGGCCCCAGGCTCAGCTCCTAACTCCTGGACTGCATGCTCTAACTCTGAGGGACTGGTATCGGTCCCCAGCTTTTGTCTCTGGCTCCCTGAAATTAGATCTGTCCTCATTTGCACATGCTAGCAGCAGCAATAGCAGCACAGCAGGATGCAGGCTTGTTGACCACAGCAGGGTGCTAGTGGGTGCCAGCCTTTGTGTGGGTGATCACAGATACAACAGAGGCAGCACAGCTTGCAGGGTTGCAGAGGGCCCCCGACAAGTGACTGTGGGAGTGGTCACTGGTGGTGGTGTTAGCACAGGGGTGGGGTGCTGGCAAGTGCAGGCCTGTGTGTGCCCTCTATGCATGTTCATGCTGGCAAGTGTGGTCACTCAGGGCATGGGAGTGTCTCCTGTTCTCCTTGCCTAGTTTGAATAGTTGTTCCAACTCTTTTTTCTATTTTATTTTAAGTTCCAGGACACGTGCAGGATGTGCATGTTTATTACATAGGTAAACATGTGCCATGGTGGTTTGCTGCACCTATCAACCCATCACCTATTTTTCCTGATGTTCTCCCTCCCCACACACACCTCTGCCACAACAGGCCCCAGTGTGTGTTTTTCCCCTCCGTGTGTCCATGTGTTCTTACTGTTCAGCTCCCACTTATAAGTGACAACATGCAGCATTTGGTTTTCTGTTCTTGCATTAGTTTGCTGAGAATAATGGCCTCCAGCTCCATCCGTGTCCCTGCAAAGGACATGATCTCTTTCCTTTTTATTGTTACATAGTATTCCATAGTGTATATGTACCTCACTTTGTTTATCCAGCCTATCATTGTTGGGCATATGAGTTGATTCCATGTTTTTGCTATTGTGAATAGTGCTGCAATGAACACATGCATGCATGTATCTTTATAATAGAATGATTTATATTCCTCTGGACATATACCCAGTAATGGGATTGCTGGGGCAAAACAGTATTTCTGGTTCTAGGTCTTTGAGAAATAACCACACTGTCTTCCACAATGGTTGAACTAATTTACACTCCCACCAACAGTGTAAAAGCATTCCTATTTCTCCACAGCCTTGTCAGCATCTGTTGTTTCTTGACTTTTTAATAATTGCCATTAATGGGTGCAGCACACCAACATGGCACATGTATACATATATAACAAACCTGCACATTGTGCACATGTACCCTAAAACTTAAAGTATAATAATAATAATAATAATAATTGCCATTCTGACTAGCATGAGATGGTATCTCATTGTGGTTTTGATCTGCATTTCTGTAATTATCAGTGATATTAGCTTTTTTTTCATGTTTTTTGGGCACATAAATGTCTTCTTTTGAGAAGTGTTGTTCATGTCCTTTGCCCACTTTTTAATGGGGTTGTTTGGTTTTTTTCTTGTAAGTTTGTTTAAGTTCCTTTTAGATTCTGTATATTGGATCTTTGTCAGATGGACAGATTGCAAAAATTTTCTCCCATTCTGTAGGTTGTCTGTTCACTCTGATGAGTTTTATAGATAGATAGATAGATAGATAGATAGATAGATAGATAGATAGATAGATAGATTTTTTTTTCTGTGCAGACGCTCTGTAGTTTAATTAGATCCCATGTTTCAATTTTTGCTTTTGTGGCCATTGCTTTTCACGTTTTCATCATGAAATCTTTGCCCATGCATATGTCCTGAATGGTATTGCTTAGATTTTCTTCCAGGGTTTCTATAGTTTGGGGTTTTACCTTTAAGTTTTTATTCCATCTTGAGTTAACCTTTGTATAAGGTATATGGAAGGGATCCAGTTTCAATTTTCTGCATATAGCTAGCCCGTTCTCCCAGTACCATTTATTAAATAGGGAATGCTTTCCCCATTGCCTGCTTTTTCAGGTTTATCAAAGATCAGATGGTTGTAGATGTGTGGTCTTATTTCTGAGTTCTCTATTCTGCTCCATTGATCTATATGTCTGTTTTTGTACCAGTACCATGCTGTTTTGGTTACTGTAGCCTTGTAGTATAGTATGAAGTCAGGTAGCATGATGCCTCCAGCTTTGATCTGTTTACTTAGGATTGTCTTGGCTATACAGAATCTTTTTGGTTCTATATGAATTTTAAGGTAGGCTTTTCTAATTCTGTGAAGAATGTCAGTGGTAGTTTAATGGGAATAGCATCGAATCTATAAATTACTTTGGGTAGTATGGCCATTTTCATAATATTGATTCTTCCTATGCATAGGCATGGAATGATTTTCCATTTGTTTGTGTCCTCTCTTATTTCCTTGAGCAGTGGTTTGTAGTTCTCCCTGAAGAAGTCCTTCACTTTCCTCATTAGCTGTATTCCTAGATATTTTATTCTCTTTGTAGCAACTGTGAATGGCAGTTCATTCATGATTTGGCTGTCTGCTTGTCTATCGCTGGTGTACAGGAATGCTTGTGATTTTTGCAGATTATTTTGTATCCTGAGACTTTGCTGAAGTTGCTTATCAGCTTAAGAAGCTTTGGGGCTGAGATGATGGAGTTTTCTAGATATAAGATCATGTCATCTGCAAACAGATACAGTTTGATTTCCTCTCTTCCTATTTGAATACCTTTATTTCATTCTCTTGCCTGATTGCCCTTGCCAGAACTTCTAATACTATGTTGAATAGGAGTGGTAAGAGAGGACATCCTTGTTTTTTGCCTGTTTTCAAGGGGAATCCTTCTGGCTTTTGCCCATTCCATATGATATTGGCTGTGTGTTTGTCATCAATGGCTCTTATTATTTTGAAGTATGTTCCATCAATACCTAGTTTATTGAGAGTTTTTAATGTGAAGGTATGTTGAATTTTATCAAAGGCCTTTTCTTTGTCTATTGAGATAATCATGTGGTTTTCATCTTTAGTTCTGTTTATGTGATGAGTTACATTTATTGATTTGCATATGTTGAATGATGCTTGCAACCCAGGAATGAGCCAGCTTGATCATAGTGGATAAGCTTTTTGACGTGCTGCTGAATTCAGTTTGCCAGTATTTTATTGAGGATTTCTGTATCAATGTTCATTACAGATATTGGCCAGAAGTTTTCTTTTTCTGTTGTATCTCTGACAGGTTTTGGTGTCAGGATGATGCTGGCCTCACAGAATGAGTAAGAGAGAAGTCTTTCCTCCTCAGTTGTTTGGAATATATTAAGAGGAAATGGTCCCAGCTCTTCTTTGTACCTCTGGTAGAATTCAGCTGTAAATCCATCTGGTTTGGGGCTTTTTTTGGTTGGTAGGCTATTCATTACTGCCTCAATTTTAGAACTTGTTTTTGGTCTATTCAGGGATTCAACTTCTTCCTGGTTCAGTCTTAGAGGGTGTATGTGTCCAGGAATTTATTCATTTCTTCTAGATTTTCTAGTTTATTTGCATACATGTGTTCATAGTATCCTCTGATGGTTGTTTGTATTTCTGTGCAGTCAGTAGTGATATCCCATTTACCATTTTTGTTGTGTCTATTTGATTCTTCTCTCTTTTCTTCTTTATTAGTCTAGCTAGTTGTGTATTTTATTAATTTTTTCAACAACCTGCATTTGTTGATTTTTTTGAAAGGTTTTTCATATCTCTATCTCCTTCAGTTCCATGCTTATCTTGGTTATTTCTTGTCTTCTGCTAGCTTTAGGGTTTGTTTGCTCTTGGTTCTCTAGTTCTTTTAGTTGTCATGTTAGAATGTCAATTTGAGATCTTTCTAGCTTTTTGATGTGGGAGTTTAGTGCTATAGATTTCCCTCTTAACACTGCTTTAGCTGCATCCCAGAGATTCTGGTACATTGTCTCTTTGTTCTCATTGCTTTCAAAGAACTTGATTTCTGCCTTAATTTCATTATTTACCCAGAAGTGATTCAGGAGCAGGTTGTTTAATTTCCATACAGTTGTGTGGTTATAAATGAGTTTCTGAATCTTTAGTTCTAATTTTGTTGTGACAGACTGTTATGATTTCAGTTCTTTTGCATTTGCTGAGGATTGTTTTATTTCAAATTATGTGATCGATTTTAGAGTAAGTGCCATGTGGCACTGAGAAGAATGTATATTATGTCATTTTGGGGTGTAGAGTCCTGTAGATATCTATCAGGTCCACTTGATCCAGAGCTGAGTTCAAGTCCTGAATATCTTTATTAATTTTTTGTCTTGATGATCTGTCTAATGTTGACAATGGGGTGTTAAAGTCTCCCACTATTATTGTGTGGGAGTCTAAGTCTCTTTGGAGGTCTCCGAGAACTTGTTTTATGAATCTGGGTGCTCCTGTATTGGGTGCATATATATTTAGGACAGTTAGATCTTCTTGTGGAATTGAACACTTTACCATTGTGCAATGCTCTTTTTTGTCTTTTTTGATCTTTGTTGGCTTAAAGCCTGCTTTGTTTTTTTTTTATTATTATACTTTAAGTTTTAGGGTACATGTGCACAATGTGCAGGTTAGTTACATATGTATACATGTGCCATGCTGGTGTGCTGCACCCATTAACTTGCCATTTAGCATTAGGTATATCTCCTAATGCTATCCCTCCCCCCTCCCCCCACCCCACAACAGTCCCCAGAGTGATGTTCCTCTTCCTGTGTCCCTGTGTTCTCATTGTTCAATTCCCACCTATGAGTGAGAACATGCGGTGTTTGTTTTTTTGTCCTTGTGATAGTTTGCTCAGAATGATGATTTCCAATTTCATCCATGTCCCTACAAAGGACATGAACTCATCCTTTTTTATGGCTGCATAGTATTCCATGGTGTATATGTGCCACATTTTCTTAATCCAGTCTATCATTGTTGGACATTTGGGTTGGTTCCAAGTCTTTGCTATTGTGAATAGTGCCGCAATAAACATATGCGTACATGTGTCTTTATAGCAGCATGATTTATGGTCCTTTGGGTATATACCCAGTAATGGGATGGCTGGGTCAAATGGTATTTCTAGTTCTAGATCCCTGAGGAATCGCCACACTGACTTCCACAATGGTTGAACTAGTTTACAGTCCCACCAACAGTGTAAAAGTGTTTCTATTTCTCCACATCCTCTCCAGCACCTGTTGTTTCCTGACTTTTTAATGATTGCCATTCTAACTGGTGTGAGATGGTGTCTCATTGTGGTTTTGATTTGCATTTCTCTGATGGCCAGTGATGATGAGCATTTTTTCATGTGTCTGTTGGCTGCATAAATGTCTTCTTTTGAGAAGTGTCTGTTCATGTCCTTTGCCCACTTTTTGATGGGGTTGTTTGTTTTTTTCTTGTAAATTTGTTTGAGTTCATTGTAGATTCTGGATATTAGCCCTTTGTCAGATGAGGAAATCAAATTGTCCCTGTTTGCAGATGACATGATTGTATATCTAGAAAACCCCATTGTCTCAGCCCAAAATCTCCTTAAGCTGATAAGCAACTTCAGCAAAGTCTCACGATACAAAATCAATGTACAAAAATCACAAGCATTCTTATACACCAACAACAGACAAACAGAGAGCCAAATCATGAGTGAACTCCCATTCACAATTGCTTCAAAGAGAATAAAATACTTAGGAATCCAACTTACAAGGGATGTGAAGGACCTCTTCAAGGAGAACTATAAACCACTGCTCAATGAAATAAAAGAGGATACAAACAAATGGAAGAACATTCCATGCTCATGGGTAGGAAGAATCAATATCGTGAAAATGGCCATACTGCCCAAGGTAATTTATAGATTCAATGCTATCCCCATCGAGCTACCAATGACTTTCTTCACAGAATTGGAAAAAATGACTTTAAAGTTCATATGGAACCCAAAAAGAGCCCGCATCACCAAGTCAATCCTAAGCCAAAAGAACAAAGCTGGAGGCATCACACTACCTGACTTCAAACTATACTACAAGGCTACAGTAACCAAAACAGCATGGTACTGGTACCAAAACAGAGATATAGATCAATGGAACAGAACAGAGCCCTCAGAAATAATGCTGCATATCTACAACTATCTGATCTTTGCCAAACCTGACAAAAACAAGCAATGGGGAAAGGATTCCCTATTTAATAAATGGTGCTGGGAAAACTGGCTAGCCATATGTAGAAAGCTGAAACTGGATCCCTTCCTTACACCTTATACAAAAATTAATTCCAGATGGATTAAAGACTTAAACGTTAGACCCAAAATCATAAAAACCCTAGAAGAAAACCTAGGCATTACCATTCAGGACATAGGCATGGGCAAGGACTTCATGTCTAAAACACCAAAAGCAATGGCAACAAAAGCCAAAATTGACAAATGGGCTCTAATTAAACTAAAGAGCTTCTGCACAGCAAAAGAAACTACCATCAGAGTGAACAGGCAACCTACAAAATGGGAGAAAATTTTCGCAACCTACTCATCTGACAAAGCCTGCTTTGTTATAAACTAGGATTGCAACCTCTGCTTTTTTCTGTTTTCCATTTGCTTAATAAATTTCCCTCCCTCCCTTTATTTAGTACCTATGTGTGTCTTTGCACATGAGATGGGTCTCTTGAATATAACACATCAATGGGTCTTGACTCTTTATCCAGCTTGCCATTCTGTGTCTTTTAATTGGGGCATTTAACCCATTTACATTTAAGGTTAATATTGTTATGTGTGAATTTGATCCTGTCATCATGATGCTAGCTGGTTATTTTTCAGACTTATTGATGCAGTTGCTTCATAGAGTCATTGGTCTGTGTACATCAGTGTGTTTTTGTAGTGGCTGGTAATGATTTTTCCTTTCCATATTTAGTGCTTCCTTCAGGAGCTCTTGCAAGGCAAGCCTGATGATGATGAATTACCTCAGCATTTGCTTGTCTGAAAAGGATTTTATTACTCCTTCACTTACGAAGCTTAGTTTTGCCAGATATGAAATTCTGGGTTGGAAATTCTTTAAGAATGTTGAATATGGGCCCCCACTCTCTTCTGGCATATAGGGTTTCTGCTGAGAGGTCTGCTGTTAGTCTGATGAGCTTCCCTTTGTAGGCGACCTGTCCTTTCTCTCTGGCTGCCCTTAACACTTTCTTTCATTTTGACCTTGGAGAATCTGACGATTATGCGTCTTGGGGTTGATCTTCTCAGGGAGTATCTTACTGGGGTTCTCTGAATTTCCTGAATTTGAATGTTGGCCTGTCTTGCTGGGTTGTGGAAGTTCTCCTGGATGATATCCTGAAGTATGTTTTCCAATTTGGTTTCACTTTCCCCCTCTCTTTCAGGTACCCCAATCACTTAGAGGTTCAGTCCTTTTACATAATCCCATAGTTCTTGGAGGTTTTGTTCATTCCTTTTCATTCTTTTTTCTCTAATCTTGTCTGCCTGTCTTATTTCAGCAAAATAGTCTTCAAGCTCTGAAATTCTTTTCTCCTCTTGGTCTATTTGGCTATTGATATTTGTGGTTGCACTGTGAAGTTCTCATGTTGTGTTTTTCAGCTCATTTATGTTCCTCTCTAAACTAGTTATTCTGATTAACAGCTACTGTAGTGTTTTATCATGGTTCTTAGCTTCTTTGCATTGGGTTAGAACATGATCCTTTAGCTCAGTAAAGTTCATTACTACCCACCTTCTGAAGCCTACTTCCATCAGTTCATCCATCTCAGCCTCAGCCCAGTTCTGTGTCCTTGCCGGAGAGGTGTTCTGATCATTTGGAGAAGAGGCATTTTGGGCTTTTTGAGTTTTCAATGTTTTCTCATTGATTCTTTATCATCTTCATGACTTTATCTACCTTCAATCTTTGAGGCTGCCGACTTTTGGATGGGGTTTTTGTGGGGACCTTTTTGTCGATTGTTGTTGTTGTTGCTTTCTGTTTGTTTTTCTTTTAACAGCCAGCCCCCTCTTCCACAGGGCTGCTGCAGTTTTTTGGGGGTCCACTCCATACCCTATTTGCCTGGCTCCCTCTTGCAGCTGGATGTGTCACCAATGGAAGCTGCAGAACAGCAAAGATGGCTGCCTGCTCCTTCCTCTGGGAGCTCTGTCCCAGAGACAGACCTGACGCCAGCAGGAACACTCCTGTATAAAGTGTCTGGCAACCTCTGTTGGGAAATCTTACCCAGCCAGCAGGCACAGGATCAGGGACCCTCTTAACAAAGCACTCTGGCTGCCCCTTGGTAGAAGAGGTGCACTACACTGGGAGGAATCTTGCTCATCAGGACTGCCCAGATTCCTCAGAGCCAGCAGGGGAAAAGACTAAGTTCACTGATCCACAGAGACCACGGGCACCCTTCACCCCAGGGACTCCATCCCAGGCATATCAGAGTTCTGTCTGTAAACCCCTAGGCTTGAGTTGCTGAAATTCCCACAGGGAGGCCCCACTCAATGAGGAGAGATAGGTCCAACTTCAGCCTAAACAGGCAGCCTGGCCATAATCTGCCACAGTCAATGTGCTGTGCTGCGCTGTGGGGAATGCTTCCTGGGTCCAAACCGCTCAGTCTCCCCGCACCGGCAGGGGAAAACGGCAAACTGGAGCTGCAGTGATGGCTGCCACTCCTCCCCCGAAAAGCTCAGTCGTCTTAGGCAGCAGGTAGCCACAGTGATAGCAGCTGTCCCATCCTCCCAGGAACTCAGTAGTCTTAGGCAGTCTCCAGTGGATCGGCCAAATAGGGTCTGCATAGCTCTGTGCTTGGAACCCAAGGTGCTGGTGGCATGGGCTCATGAGGGTATCTCCTGATCTGCAGGTTGCACAGATCCATGGAAAATTTGCCCATTTCCTAGGCAGGTAGCACAATCACTCACTGCCTCCCTTGGCTGGGGATGGGAGCTCCCCTTGCCTGTTACAGATCCTGGGTGGGCTGCCACAGCAACCTGCTTTTCCTGGCTCTCTGCGGGTCATGCCAGCCACCTAGTCATTCCCAATGACAGAATCTGGATACCTCAGTTGCCAGTACAGGATTCACTCACCGTTTTCATTCTTCTCAGAACCGCAGCTCTGTTCCAAATCTTTCCAAAAGCCTTGCTCAAAAATGCCTACCAACTTTCTCTGTAATAAACTCTTAATTTGAGCACGAGATAAAGGCCTTTCCTCTCATTCTAACTTGATGCAAAGAGAATGAAGAAATTAGAAAGATAAAAATATCTGTAAACTATACTGTGATTCTGAATTATATTGAGTCAAATGCTTTAAGACTGCTTACTAGAGTCTCAGTTTACTCAATTTACTTAATGTTTAGAAAGCTTTATACGGTAAGGAGTATAATTTTGTCTCATTTATTGCTGATTAGATATGGTTATTTCCACCTGATACTGGAAACCTGGCAACATAGAAATGCTGAATTCCAGGTACTTGTCAACCAGTAAGCTTGAAACCTGGATTTGTTTTTTATTATATGTAAGCCATGGACAAGTTACTCCCTTAAAAACCTCAAGTTTTTCATTTGTAAAATGGGCATGGTGGCTCCTACCTTGCAAGCTGTCTGTGAGGCTTGGAGATGGGGTATATAAAGTGCTACTCTACTTCTTCATACTCTCCTTCATCTGTTTTTTCTTCATCTGTTTTTTCCATTGTCAAGGGGCTAACCCTCTTCTCTCTATTGTAGAATAAGAATGATATTTTATTATTTCAATGTTCATTCCCATTTGACAATGACAGCAATCTATTTTAGCAATATCAGCTACACCAGTTCTACATCCACTCTCTTTCCTATCCCTCAGCTTATAGGAGTTTACTAGCTTCCCTTCAAAGACAATAGATTCTAACACTAAAATAAAATGATTCCACCCCTGGTGGAAACTCTCATGAAGAAAAAATTAAAGAACTTTCCAAAAAGTGTAAAAGATACCAGCAGCTGCTCTCTTACATAATGATACAATAGTCTTGTGAAAAACTTGGGTGAGAGTCCAGGAAACGTCTAGAGTGACTGTCTTTCTGAAGTAAACATCTGTGTTGATGGGAAATTGAGACATAAACACACATTCAGAATTCAAACACAATTCCCAAGTGTCACATTAGAATTCCACTGGTTTTTATGGAAAAAAAAATAGATCTCCTAAGCTTTGTAAAATTTCACGTAACAGCAGCCAAAGTCAACCACACAGAATTTTCATCTGTGTGTTTCGGGAAACAATTCAAAAAATTAAAACTGATTTTTTAATGGCTTTTGAATAACTTGGGCATCTTCAACAGCGCCTACATCAGATCTATGGTCCTTCTGTGCAACTGACACCAGCCATGGTATTTGTCCATAATGATGGTTTCCTTTCTAGTCTAGTCATTGATTTTTCCATTCTACAAAACACTTAGTCATGAATGTTGTGTTTATATGCTCTGTTACAGAAACATCCCGTACACCACAAGCAGCAAAGGCTGTCGCTCATGTGCCACTACCTTGAAAAAATCCACATTTCTTCCTCCCATTCCCATTCTCCCATCCAAGGATAGGTCACAGTGGAAAGATTACTTCACTGGTCTTATAAAATACACTAGAGCAATCCCACTTCCTAAAGGAACCACACCCTTATAATCAGAAAAAGAGAATACTGAGCCAACACAAAAATAAAAAGATAGCTTATGTGAAGCCATCCCGTCTCCTTCAGAATGTCTGTCCCCTTCGGGCAGGAAACATTTCTCCTCAGTGTTTGTTATGGTACCAAGTATAACTTTATAGACAAGTGAACTCACAAAAGAAATTAACAATAAAACCTAAAAGGCTTTTCCTAACATTTGCTTTCCTTTGTTTATTTTTAGTATCTTTCTGTAAAATCACATCTTAAAAAAAGAAAGGGATAAAGGATCAAGGAAAGATGAAGGAGAGGATATGAAGAAGTAGAGTAGCACTTTATATACCCCATCTTCAAGCCTTACAGACAGCTTGCAAGGTAGGAGCTACTATGCCCATTTTACAAATGAAAAGCTTAAGGTTTTTAAGGGGGTAACTTGTCCATGGCATACATATACTAATAAGCAAAGCCAGGTTTCAAATTCACTGGCTGACAAGTACCTAGAATTCAGCATTTCTATATTTCCAGGTAAATGCAGAGCTCTCGACAATCATTTGAGCTAATAGTCAAGCTTAGAGAAAAAAAAAAAAACACTACTATGATGGAATCATTTTATTCTTGAAATCTGATAAAACTGGTATAGACTAAAGGTCATCTTGGCCATAAATCAATCTTAAGAAAGTATCTACAAAATGCCTAGTTTTAAGCAACGTAACTTCCTGATGAGTCCTTTGTAATAAAGTAATTGCAAAATGTTTATATAATGAGGCAACTTGTTTTATGAGATTACTACCCACAGACTGGTCAGGAGTTGAGGTCTTGTATTACTTTTCTATCGATGAGTAACAATTACCACAAATTTAGCAGCTTTAAAAAATCCAACTTATGGGAGTTGAACAATGAGAACATGTGGACACAGGGAGGGGAATATCACACACTGGGGCCTGTAGGGGATAGGAGTCAAGGGGAGGGAGAGCATTAGGACTTAATGCATGTGGGGCTTAAAACCTAGATGATAAGTGCAGCAAACCACCATGGCACATATATACCTATGTAACAAACCTGCACGTTCTGCACATGTATCCCAGAACTTAAAGTAACATTTTAAAAAAAAATCCCATTTATTAGTGCACAGTTTTGTAGGCCATAAGTTCAGCATGGCATGGCTAGGTTCTCTTTAGCATCTGGAAGGCAATGAGTGTGTACCCACGGACTGAATACTTCCTTTTCATGTATGCTATTGTTTCTCTCCCTCCTTGATCCAAAGGGTCATTACTGTCTTGATTTCTGAAACCACTGATTAAGCGTGACTATTTTGATTCAACATATCATGTATACTATTTTCAATTTATGTCACTTTCTACCAGAATTCTAGGATTATCCCGAAGATTTCCCTCTTCTTCCTCTGGTGTACATGCTCCACCTAATCCCCCAGATTGGGAGTTTGATGGATTTGCCTCCCAGGATTAAGTCACGTTATGTGGCAGAGTTAACTTTAGAAAGGGAGATTATCCAGGTGGTCCTGACCTAATTGCATGACCCTTTTAAAGGCGGAGTCTTCTCTGGCTGGCAGTAACTACTAAAAAAATGGGGACCTCAGTACTACAAATGCAAAGGATTAAATTCTGCCAATAACAAAAATGAGCTTGGAACTGGACTTTTCCTCCAGAAAAAAAAACTTTCCTTCAGGGAAAAATTCAGCCAGGCTGACACCTTGATTTCAGCCTCATAAAATGCTAAATAAAGGGGAGTCCATGATAATCAAGATAAGGACTCTGTCCTCATGGAGCTTAAAAACCTATCAAGGAATAGCCAGGTGCAGTGGTGTGCACCTGTAATCCCAGATACTTGGGAGGCTGAGGCAGGAGAATCTCTTGAACCCGGGAGGCGGAGGTTGCAGTAAGCTGAGATCGTGCCCCTGCACTCCAGACTGGGGGACACTGTGAGACTCCATTTCATCTCATATGAGCCTGGGCAACACAGCAAGACTCCACTCCATCCCATCTCAGCTGTCTATGCTCTCAAAGCACTTCTGAATAACACCAAAGTAATCCATATCACATTGTCCCAAAATTGCTTATTCATACATTCATCTCCTCACCGTTTTGAGCTTCTTGAGGAGAGACACCATGCATAGCACTTGGCACATGGTAGGAGGCAACAACAATATTCACTGAACGAACTGAATGAATAAATACTGATGCCTTAAGAGGCAATGAATTCCTGCCTTACAAATATTTAAACAAAGACTAGACAATCATTTAGTGGGAGATGCAGAGAGAATTGAAGCATCTGATTACTGGACTGCTGAATAGGATCCTCCAAACCTGAGTTTCCTTGAGACTAGATGAAGAAAGCTAGGAAATGAAAAGTCACAGGAAGAGAAAGTGCTATGTTCGAGGAATAGCAAGTGGCTCTTTTGCTTGGACAAGAGAGGACACGATGGAGATAGGATTCCAGCAAGAAAGAGGTGACACACCCAAGAAAGTAAAGGGAAATTATTGAATAAATCTATTCTTTAAGAGGAATGAGCAAGGTAAAGTATTCACCCTGGGATGCCAAAGCCAACAGAGATGAGCAACAGCAGGCGGCCATTTCCACCTATGGATCTGAAGGGGCAAAAGAAGTGAAGTTACCAGAACCCTGTGAAAGAGGGGTTGCTTGATGTGAGTCGTGGCCTGGGTGGAGAAACAAGACTTGGTTACTGCCAGAATCAAGGACTGCCAGGAAGAGAGGGGAAGAATAAGTATCCAGACATCCACCTCCCTCTGTCAGTGGCCAAACCCAATGAAAAGCCAGAGAGTGAGGAAGCCCCAGTGAGGCATGTAGAATCCAGGCCCCCAAATCCCAGAGCAGGGCAGAGAATGCACCTGAAGGGTCCAATGGAGTGTAAGCAGCACAGATGGGGAAAGGGAAGCAGAGCCCGACTGTACCAGGTCTCGAGGGGCAGGCAAGGGGTTTGAGCATCATTCAGTGAGCCCTCAGGAGCCTCTGCAGAGTTTGAGGCATGACCCAGGCTCTTCCTGGGGATGACTAATCCAGTGGCTGCCGTCAGAATGAACTCTGAATGAGAAGAGACAATAGAAGGCAGGGAAACAATCTAAGAAACCACCAAAATGGTTGAAGTGGAAGGTGAGGTGCCTAAAGGAGGGGATGAGCTCGTCATTGCTCTCAGTCACTCACAGGCTCCTCGTGCCCCAGCAGCTTGCTGCTTACGTTCCAGGTGAGCACGGCACAAAGTTCTGGGAGTGGAGAAGCAAGCTTTTCTCTACACTGGGAAAACATGTCTGTTGTTTAACTTTTTAGGCTCCCACTGATGTTCACTTCACCTCCTTTCATCTGTGGCTAAAGTTACACTGAGCATTGCCAGCAGAAAGGAGCAGTGGAGACTGAAGGTCACATCTGGAGCAGAGGGCAGTCACCGAGTTGCTTAGCACAAGAAGCCGCTAAACGGATAGAGACCCACAGGGAGAAAGCTCTGCTTGATTGTCAGTAGCCACTTCCTAAAGATTCTGATGTCCTGATGCTTTTCTACCCTCCTCTTCCTCACAGTGACCAAACCATCCTTCCTACTTTGCCCCTTCCAAAAACTGTCTTCCTTGGGCCTCATGTCAACAGATTTCCTTGGGACTCATTTTCAGACTTTAAATCCAAAGTCAGTCTGACAACTTTATGGGTAACTAGACCAGCACAGAGATGACCAGAAGATTAATATTGTTCCATGAAGCTTTCTGTTTCTGCACGAGTACATCCAGACTTTCTTCTTCCATTACCATTGCTCTTGTCTCCATGGAAGCTACGTCGCACAAAGTGGGCACAGGCATTGGTGGACAGAGCCAGAGTGACCGCCTGGTAGTGCCCTTCATCAGGTAGATAGGAAATAGCTCCAGCTGTATTTCTTGTTTTCTGTTCAGAATAATAGTCTTTGGTTGTATTGGTATTATTATAGAAAGTTTCCTGAAAAAGAAAAAGCAGCTGCTGTTTGAGTTCTCAGCTGTTTTCTGATAGACTATGCAACAAGGCCTCATTTGATTGGGATTTACATCTTATTTTCTTCACTGCTTCATGAAAAGCTTAGCACCAGTAAGAGGATTATTTACAACATGATGTTGCTGAGGCCTGGAGAGCCTTTAAAGATTTGTCTCTGAACAAACTCCTTGCCAGGCTTTTCAAGATCAAGGTGCAGAGAGAGAGCATCCAAAAAAAGAAAAAGGCTGAATTACCACACACTTAGAAGTTCTTCCCATACTTGCGGCATTACCATGTATCATCAGCAACATGAATCAACAAATCTCAATAAATAAGTTTCTATTTCAGACTAAAGGGTGAAATGATACAAAACAGCAACACCAAGCATGTGACACACACACACACACACACACACACACACACACAGTCTCTCTCTCTCTCTCCCTCTCTCTCTCTCTCTCTAACCTGTTCTAAAGCTGTCCTCCTCCCATGATTGGAAGCCACATTCCAACTGGAGTTCTTACAACAAATAAAGTGTTTATGAGAATCTTCCCCACTAGCCCCACATCTGCCAGTCTGTCCACTTCCAAGGACAACAAGAACACCAGTCAACCAATCCATGGGCTTTTGCTGAGACTCAGGGCTGTGGTGGAGACAATCAGACACTCCTCAGTGGAAAATAGCAAAGCCAGTTGAAGGCCAAAGCGGCAAGAAACCACTTGGAGACCACGTGTGTGTGCCCTGAAACAGTAAATAACATTGTGTGAATTCAATCATTCATTCTGTTTATGAAGTCAGCACACAATTATTTATCTTACTACAGATGTGTTTTTTTGTGATGTTTTTAAAAAACAATTTTGATGACAGAATAAAAAACCACTTTTTTTAACCCTCCCAATTTTTGTTCCTAAATCTGTTTTCTGTACTAAGAACTGCACAAATGATTTGCATTGTTATTCTGATGTAATCTAAATCTCTTTTCTATAACTAGACTGGTTTCTTGTCTTTCAAATAGACACATGACAGCTGCTTTCCCAATAGAGCCCTGTGCAAAAAGGGGAGGTGCAACCCAAAGAGGGCTGGCAGCTGGAATTTCCCCAGTGTGGGTAGGAGACCTGGCAAGCTACAGGCAGATGGACAGGACTACGTGGACAGACAGGACCCATGCATTGCTGTGGCCATTGCTCAAGCAGCTGCTCTTCCTTTTATCTTCTGAAGGGTGGCTCTTGGTTGCTGGCTTCACTTTCAGAAAGAACCCCACTTTTGCAAGCCTCGAGGATCAGCTTCTACTCTTGCATCCTATTTTCTTGAGCAAAAAAAGAAATGAATCAGTATTAGAAAGCTCTGAGAACAGGGAAAAGTGAGTAAACAAACTTATTTTTTCCTCTGAATGGAACATAAGTTCTTCATGGGCAGAAGCATAGTATAGGTGGTTCGTTGCAAACTATTGATATAATATTAAAATAACCCAGTTAGGGGCGTAAAGGGATTCTTTTTAAATCAGACCCTCCCGGAACTGGGGAGGAGAAGAATACCAGGGTCTGGACTTTTTTGTTTTTTCAAGACAACATTGTTTTGGGTTTTTTATTTTTGTCAAAAAAGTCATTTTTCTGACTGTGAAATAAAAAAGGTCTATTTTTTTCAGCCTGCATTAAGCAGTTCAGCTTATGAATATGAATGGCCTCTAGTTGTTGTCATTAGAATGAGTTGTTTAGTGTACAGTACTCAAAGACAATATTCTCAAGCCATTATAAGCAGGATTTTTTCATTCTTCACTCAAGTAAACATGTATCAACTAGCTTCTATGGGTCTGGTATGGGCAAGGGGTGTTCTTTGAGAATCATTTTCCAGGTAGAAGTTTATAATGAACCTCTACTTTTACCTCACCAATTAGTAACGGCACTTGCTTGAAAAGCAGCTGTCCAGGACCTCACCTATGTGATCTGCACATCCAGAATGGGGAACACTAACTGGCATTAACGTACATGGGAGAAAACATATAACACAGCACTTATGCACACTGACTCCAAAGCTAGCTGTCTGGGTTCAGTTCCCACCTCTACCACTTGCTAGATCAACTAGAAAAACAATTTCTCATTCAAGTAATACTACAAACAATTTAGATAAGGACTCAGCACATAGTAAGGTACTCTACTAAGTGTTAGTTATTATTAAGAGCCTGGTTTAACAGGGCTCTAAGCCACCACCCAGAGAAATCACTGAGAACCCAAGGCCTAGCCTTCCTCCTACTGAAGAGTCATTCCCTCCACTCCCCACCAGCCCTGCTGACGCTGCCTGTCTTGCTAGTGATGCCACCCTAATAACATGAATGCCTTCACCACTGCCTTCTCCGGCCTCTCAATGTTGCCCTCTCAGTCTCCTGAGTTGATCCTGTGGCTCTCTCAAATAGAAAGGAGGATTCTCTTTCCATCATTGTTGTAACTTTTTACCAGACCTTTAAGTGTGACCGTGATCTCTCCATTTTTTAATAAATCTCCCAGAAAGCGTAGCTTACTCTTTTAGTTTCCTTCAAAACTATCTTCCAAATAACTCAAGAAAAGCAACCCCCTCAGCAAAGTCAGAAAATATTTGAATGGCAGCTTAAATAACCTGCTCAACAAGTCTCTTCCCACTGATTATGCTACTGTTCCACCAAGGTAGTTAGGCATCTTGATCTAACCCTATACGTGAGTATCATTATACTTTTTGTACAGTAGTACCCTCTTATCTGTAGTTTCACCTTCCGTGGTTTCAGTTACCTGTGGTCCAAAGATAGACGGCTATAGGCAAACCTCACTTTATTTTGCTTCACAGACATTGCATTTTTTTACAAATTGAAGGTTTGCAGC
The DNA here is from genome assembly GCF_028885655.2 of Pongo abelii. Taxonomy (NCBI): domain Eukaryota; kingdom Metazoa; phylum Chordata; class Mammalia; order Primates; family Hominidae; genus Pongo; species Pongo abelii. Next base: position 154,743,590 of record NC_071985.2, read on the forward strand.
AACCCTGTGTTGAACAGTCTGTCGGCACCAATTTTCCAACAGCATGTGCTCACTTCATGTCTGTCAGCACTTTTTAAGAATAAGACTTTTTTTTTTTTTTTTTTTTTTTGAGATGGAGTCTCACTCTTGTCTTCCAGGCTGGAATGCAGTGGTGTGATCTGGGCTCACTGCAACCTCTGCCTCCCAGGTTCAAGTGATTCTCTAACCTCACCCTCCCAAGTAGCTGGGATTACAGGTGTGCACCACCACACCTGGCTAATTTTCATATTTTTAGTAGAGCCGGGGTTTCACCATGTTGGCCAGGCTGGTCTTGAACTCCTGACCTCAGGTGATCCACCCATCTCAGCCTCCCAAAGTGCTAGAATTACAGGTATGAGCTACCATGCCCAGCCAAGAATAAGCTATTTTTTATTTAAGATATATATGTTGTTTTTCTAGACACTTAATAAGCTACAGTGTCGTGTAAACATAACTTTTGTATGCACTGGGAAACCAAAAAAAAAAAAAAAAAAGCACGACTCACTTTACTGAGATATTTGTTTTATTATAATTGTCTAGAACCAAACCTATAATATCTCCAAATAAGCCTGTACAAAAAATAAGATTTTAAAAGACAGAAATCACATTCACATAACTCTTAATATAGTATGTTGTTATAATTGTTCTATTCTAATATTAGTTATTGTTGTTAATCTCTTGATGTACCTAATTTACATGTTAAACTTTATAATAGGTATGTATGTATAGAAGAAAACATAGTATATATAGAACTCAGTACTATCCTTAGTTTTAGACATCTGGTGAGGGTCTTGGAAGTTGATCCCCAAAGATAAAGAGAGACTATTTTATATCCCCACACATACCTCACATCAACACACACAAGCATACACATGCACACACACACACAGCCTTGCATAACACCTTACTGGAGAATTTTAGTCTCCTTATCTTGAGGATCAATCAACAATTCCAAACTTTCTTTACCATATTTTCAGGGCACCTATCAAGTTCTCATGCAAATAGAGCTCTGAAGTCTGTTAGCCCCTGTCTGGGACTACATATAAGACTTCCTTAATCCTGTGTTTTTCCTGATGTTTACCTGTTAGTATTTCTTAAATGGTGATCAGGAACCACTGACATCAAAATCACCTGAGCAGTCTTGTTAAACATTTATATCAGCTGGGTCAGAATCTCTGAGACCCTAATTAGGATGGCTATTATGAAAAAGTCAAAAAATAACAAATGCTGGCAAGGATGCAGACAAAAGGGAACTCTTCTACACTGTTGGAAATGTAAACTAATATAGCTAATTAGGAAAATAGTACGGGGGTTCCTCAAAAAACTACACAGAACTACTGTATGATGTAGCAACCCCTCTACTGGGAATTTATCCAAAGGAAAGGAAATCGGTATATTACAGAGACATTTGTACTCCCATGTTTATTGCAGTACTATTCATAATAACTAAGATGTAGAATCAACCTAGGTGTCCAACAACAGATGAATGGATAAAGAAAATGTAGTATATATACACAATGTAATACTACTCAGCCATAAAAAAAGGATGAAATCCTGTCACTCAAAATAGCATGGATGGAACTGGAGGACATTATGTTAAGTAAAATAAGCCAGGAACAGAAAGTTAAACATCACATGTTCTCACTCATCTGTAGAAACAAAGAAAAAGTTGATCTCATAGAAGTAAGAAGAAAAACAGGATACTAGAGGCTGGGAAGGGTAGGGGAAGGGGGGAATAGGGAGAAATTTGTTAAAGGATACAAAACTTCAGCTAGAAGGAAGTACGTTCTAGTGTTCTACACCACTAGGATGACAACAGTTAACAATAATATGTTATATAGTTTCAAATAGCTAGAAGAAGGATATTGAACACTCCCAACACAAAGAAATGATAAATGTTTAAGATGATGGATATGCTAAGTACCCTGATGTGATCACTGTACATTATATGTATCAAAACATTGCTACATACCCCATGAATATGTACAAATATTATTTATCAATTTTTAAAAAAAATTAAATAAATATTTTTTAAAAAATAAAACAGAAAAGAATCCCTGGGCATAAGAGTCAACATTTTCAATTTTTATAAGCTCTACCTTAATATACTCTGAAGTTTGAGAACTACTGTTCTACATCATTTTGAAATATATATTGTTTTGAAACAAACATTAACTGCATTAACAAGCATTATGTGTCTATCTGATCACTTAAATTATTGGAAGCAATTACAGTGATATAGAACATAAAATCCTGTATGCCATCCTTTATTATTTAAAATATGCTCCATCACTAAGGTGAAGAATGTCTGCAAGGCAGGAAAACCTCTGGTCTCAGGAATTAATGAGAACAAGTCAAAGAATTGGTACAAATATACAATTGAAGCCCCTAATAGCAAGTCCAAACAGCCTCTCGGTTAAGTACATGAGCATTGCAGTCAGCAAGACCTAGATTCAGTTCCCAGTATGGCCACCAACTCCCTGTGTGACCTTCAATTTTCTTTTTTTTTTATTTATTTATTTATTATTATTATACTTTAGGTTTTAGGGTACATGTGCGCAATGTGCAGGTTAGTTACATATGTATACATGTGCCATGCTGGTGCGCTGCACCCACTAACTCGTCATCTAGCATTAGGTATATCTCCCAATGCTATCCCTCCCCCCTCCCCTCACCCCACAACAGTCCCCAGAGTGTGATGTTCCCCTTCCTGTGTCCATGTGTTCTCATTGTTCAATTCCCATCTATGAGTGAGAATATGCGGTGTTTGGTTTTTTGTTCTTGCGATAGTTTACTGAGAATGATAATTTCCAATTTCATCCATGTCCCTACAAAGGTCGTGAACTCATCATTTTTTGTGGCTGCATAGTATTCCATGCTGTATATGTGCCACATTTTCTTAATCCAGTCTATCATTGTTGGACATTTGGATTGGTTCCAAGTCTTTGCTATTGTGAATAATTCCACAATAAACATACGTGTGCATGTGTCTTTATAGCAGCATGATTTATAGTCCTTTGGGTATATACCCAGTAATGGGATGGCTGGGTCAAATGGTATTTCTAGTTCTAGATCCCTGAGGAATCGCCACACTGACTTCCACAATGGTTGAACTAGTTTACAGTCCCACCAACAGTGTAAAAGTGTTCCTATTTCTCCACATCCTCTCCAGCACCTGTTGTTTCCTGACTTTTTAATGATCGCCAATCTAACTGGTGTGAGATTGTATCTCATTGTGGTTTTGATTTGCATTTCTCTGATGGCCAGTGATGGTGTGCATTTTTTCATGTGTTTTTTGGCTGCATAAATGTCTTCTTTTGAGAAGTGTCTGTTCATGTCCTTCGCCCACTTTTTGATGGGGTTGTTTGTTTTTTTCTTGTAAATTTGTTTGAGTTCATTGTAGATTCTGGATATTAGCCCTTTGTCAGATAAGTAGGTTGTGAAAATTTTCTCCCATTTTGTAGGTTGCCTGTTCACTCTGATGGTAGTTTCTTTTGCTGTGCAGAAGCTCTTTAGTTTAATTAGATCCCATTTGTCAATTTTGGCTTTTGTTGCCATTGCTTTTGGTGTTTTAGACATGAAGTCCTTGCCCATGCCTATGTCCTGAATGGTAATGCCTAGGTTTTCTTCTAGGGTTTTTATGGTTTTGGGTCTAACGTTTAAGTCTTTAATCCATCTTGAATTGATTTTTGTATAAGGTGTAAGGAAGGGATCCAGTTTCAGCTTTCTGCATATGGCTAGCCAGTTTTCCCAGCACCATTTATTAAATAGGGAATCCTTTCCCCATTGCTTGTTTTTCTCAGGTTTGTCAAAGATCAGATAGTTGTAGATATGCGGCGTTATTTCTGAGGGCTCTGTTCTGTTCCATTGATCTATATCTCTGTTTTGGTACCAGTACCATGCTGTTTTGGTTACTGTAGCCTTGTAGTAGAGTTTGAAGTCAGGTAGTGTGATGCCTCCAGCTTTGTTCTTTTGGCTTAGGATTGACTTGGCGATGCGGGCTCTTTTTTGGTTCCATATGAACTTTAAAGTCGTTTTTTCCAATTCCATGAAGAAAGTCATTGGTAGCTTGATGGGGATGGCATTGAATCTGTAAATTACCTTGGGCAGTATGGCCATTTTCACGATATTGATTCTTCCTACCCATGAGCATGGAATGTTCTTCCATTTGTTTGTATCCTCTTTTATTTCATTGAGCAGTGGTTTATAGTTCTCCTTGAAGAGGTCCTTCACATCCCTTGTAAGTTGGATTCCTGGTATTTTATTCTCTTTGAAGCAATTGTGAATGGGAGTTCACTCATGATTTGGCTCTCTGTTTGTCTGTTGTTGGTGTATAAGAATGCTTGTGATTTTTGTACATTGATTTTGTATCGTGAGACTTTGCTGAAGTTGCTTATCAGCTTAAGGAGATTTTGGGCTGAGACAATGGGGTTTTCTAGATATACAATCATGTCATCTGCAAACAGGGACAATTTGACTTCCTCTTTTCCTAATTGAATACCCATTATTTCCTTGTCCTGCCTAATTGCCCTGGCCAGAACTTCCAACACTATGTTGAATAGGAGTGGTGAGAGAGGGCATCCCTGTCTTGTGCCAGTTTTCAAAGGGAATGCTTCCAGTTTTTGCCCATTCAGAATGATATTGGCTGTGGGTTTGTCATAGATAGCTCTTATTATTTTGAGATACATCCCATCAATACCTAATTTATTGAGAGTTTTTAGCATGAAGGGTTGTTGAATTTTGTCAAAGGCCTTTTCTGCATTTATTGAGATAATCATGTGGTTTGTGTCTTTGGTTCTGTTTATATGCTGGATTACATTTATTGATTTGCATATATTGAACCAGCCTTGCATCCCAGGGATGAAGCCCACTTGGTCATGGTGGATAAGCTTTTTGATGTGCTGCTGGATTCAGTTTGCCAGTATTTTATTGAGGATTTTTGCATCAATGTTCATCAAGGATATTGGTCTAAAATTCTCTTTTTTGGTTGTGTCTCTGCCCAGCTTTGGTATCAGGATGATGCTGGCCTCATAAAATGACTTAGGGAGGATTCCCTCTTTTTCTATTGATTGGAATAGTTTCAGAAGGAATGGTACCAGTTCCTCCTTGTACCTCTGGTAGAATTCGGCTGTGAATCCATCTGGTCCTGGACTCTTTTTGGTTGGTAAGCTATTGATTATTGCCACAATTTCAGCTCCTGTTATTGGTCTATTCAGAGATTCAAATTCTTCCTGGTTTAGTCTTGGGAGAGTGTATGTGTCAAGGAATTTATCCATTTCTTCTAGATTTTCTAGTTTATTTGCGTAGAGGTGTTTATAGTATTCTCTGATGGTAGTTTGTATTTCTGTGGGATCGGTGGTGATATCCCCTTTATCATTTTTTATTGCGTCTATTTGATTCTTCTCTCTTTTTTTCTTTATTAGTCTTGCTAGCGGTCTATCAATTTTGTTGATCCTTTCAAAAAACCAGCTCCTAACCAGTCTGTGCCTCATTTTTCTTACCTGTAAGATTTAGGTACTAATAGGAACATCATAGATTTATTGTAAGAATGAATCAAGCAAATGTAGGCAAGGTATTCAGTACAGTACACAGTAAGCCCAGTAAGTCATTATTTCTGATAAAAAGTACCCCCAGTGGGTTCCAAATAAACCAAACAGCTCTCATCTAAATAAAATCCTCAAGACTGTTGGCGAGCTTCTGGCCTGATGCCACTTTGCCTTCTTTCCAAGTACCTGGATACCTTGATAGTGTGATCTTCAAATCACGACAGAGCAAAGCAACATGAGTCCAAACAGCATTCTACCAGACAACTCCAGCCCTAGAGAAGAGTCAAGAAAAGGAGGGCAAAATCCAAAGAATAAACCATCTTCAAAGGTGGGACAGATTCACTCAATAGATATTTATAGAGCACCTGTACCAAGCACTGTGTGGTGCTGGGAATACAGCTCAGAACAGACTCTGTTCCCTTGTAGAGCTTATACTCCAGTGCAGGGAAGCAGATAATAAACAAGTAAATTAGCAAAATGTAAAATATACAATATTGTCTGATGGTGAAATGTGCTATAGAGAAATAGAAAACAAGGTTGGGGGGAAAAGAGAGACAGGGTGAATAATAATCAAGATAAAGCAGAAAAATCTATTACAAGAGATAAGGGAGGAGGAATTGCTTTTCCCTAATCTCTGTCATCCACTCAATATAGCACTTCAGATATCAGATTTGTGGGGATTTTCCACACATGACAAGCAAGCAATTCTATAGCAGACACCAGCTGAGTATCCTCTAATTCAATTCAATTCTGACACTGTCCACCTATAGATAGCATCAGATCCTACAGGTTGAAGGCTCAGTACCACAAGACAGCCCCTCACTTCAGATACCAGTGGCAAGTAGTAGGTTGTCACTGCGTCTGACTGACGGGTATAAACCAGGGTTCCCACACCCCTTTCCTTGGGTGCAATTGATTTGCTAGAGTGGCTCACATAACTCAGGAAAACACTTTATTTGCCCATTTATTGTAAAGATGCACAGGGCAAGGTATGGATCAAGTGGCATACCACCCTCCAGGAACCCCCACAAGTTGATCTATTAGGAAGCTCCCCAAACCCAGTCCTTTGGGCTTTTATGGAGGCTTCATTGCATAGGCAAGACTGGTTAAATCATTGGCTATTGGTGATCAGTTCAACCTTTAGCCCCTCTACCATACCAGGGGGTTGAGAGTAGGGGTTGAAAGTCCCAACCCTCTAATCATGCTTTGGTCTTTCTGGGTGACCAGCCTCATCCTGAGGCTACCTAGGGGCCCCCAGCTACCTCATTAGCAAACAAAAGACACATAGACTTGTCAGGCATAGTGGCTTATGCCTGTAATCCCAACACTTTGGGAGGCCGAAGCAGGAAAATCACTTGAGCTCAGAAGTTTGAGACCAGCCTAGACAACATGGTGAAACCCCATCTCTACAAAAAATACAAAAATTAGCCAGGTGTGGTGGCATATTCCTATAGTCCCAGCTACTCTGGAGGCTAAGGTGGGAGGATTGCTTGAGCCTGGAAGGCAGTGGTTGCAGTGAGCCGAGATCGCACCCCTGCCCTCCAGCCTCCGTGACAGAGCCAGATCCTGTCTCAAAAAAACAAAAACAAAAAAAAACAAAAGACACCCCAACTCAGAACTTTTTAATTTCTCTGCCTTTTCAGTCATTCTACTGGTGTTATCCAGCACTCACTGTGCCAAGAGGTCTCTGTGGAAGAAGCAACTGGAAGGGCCCCGGCCCCTCCAGGAGTTTACAGGCAGACCCAGAAAGAAGGTTCAACCCTTTAGAGTGAAAGCAAGCAAAGGAATGCGCTTGCTCTGGGGTGTAACCAACAAGTGCAAGAGGGGACTAAGGGCTTCAAGTGATCCTGTTTGGAGCTAAATTTTATTTCCATTATGAAGGCCCTTTGGAAGGAGTGAGGACAGAGATATCTGCGAGTCAGTCTGTGCAGCTCCTCACTGCTGGGATAAGTTCTGGGTGAGACTGTGCTCTGGCAGCACAAAACAAGACCCCAAAGAAGGGCCACAGCATGAGCCCCACTGGCAGCTGCTTGCCACAGGGAAGCCAGTCACAGATGAGGTTATTAAAGCCCACACCTCCACTGCTGGATCCCATTTTTAAGACTGAAAAAGCTGAAAATTAGTGCCAATTTACAGGTCAGAGCTGCCGAAAACTCAAATCATAATTAAGAAAGGGCAAATTATATTTACCGGGAAAAACAAATTGCCACAAAGGGAGTGCTGGAACAAGTACTAGGAACACACCATGCCCATTTCATTCTTTTCTCCAGTCAGTTTAAGGGTGTTTTAAAAGCAAAGAGGCCGCAGATAGAGAGGAAGCTGAGGGAACAGTGCAAACACACAAAGGAACAAAACTGGAGTGGGGGCCTCATGACCCTGAGCCAGACGTGGTCCAAATGGAATGCAGATCTGATCATGTTGCTTCTCTGTTTAAAACCCTGCAGAGGCCGCCCACTCTGCTTCAAATAAAGCCCAAATTCCTTCACGTGGTCCACAAAGACAGGCAGAATCTAGTTCCTTGCCTGGCTGTATCTCATCGTTTGCCAGAAAGAGATATACTGGTTGGTTTAAGCCAGGCAGGATCCACCGCTGGAGCCAGATGTGGTATCCAGTCCATGCCAGATGCATAGCTGAGCAAAGCAGAACCCAACCTTAAAGACAAAAACTCAAGTCTGTTAAAGAAATGAAGAAATAGACACCAAGGAAGCAATCAACACATACCCATTTTAAAGGTAAATCTACTTTCCAAAGCAGTGTTCAAGTTTTTCCACTATGTAAAAAAGTATTCTATCACTCCTGCATTGCTTAGAGAAGCTGTGATTCTTAGACTCAGACAGAACTGTGGAGATAGAGTCCAGTCTAACTCCCTCTTGTTACAGCAATTAAGGCATAGAAAAGTGAAGTAATCACCCCAGGATACACATCAGTTAGTGCCCTTGAAAAGAATAATACCCAATTGTTTTTATTTCTGAGCTAACACGCTCCTTCTAGTATGTCATTACTACACAACCAGGACAGAATCAAACCATAGGATTTATCTATTGTTATTCTAAAACACACAGTTTATTGGCAGAGAGAGTATGTTTGTTGGGTTTGTAAGGAAGGGAGTAGGTAGAAAAGAATGAAAGAATGGAAAAAAAGCAGTTTTAATATCATTTTAACTTTGTTTTAATTCATAAACTTTCTTTTTTGTATTTTGTTTTATATGTTTATTTTAGATTCAGGAGGTAGAGCTGCAGGTTACATGGATATATTATGTAATACTGAGATTTGTGTTTCAATTGAATCTGTCACCCAAATAGTGAACATAGTACCTGATAGGTAATTTTTCAACCCTTGGCCTCCTCCCTCTCTCAGTATTTGGTTTTGTGTTCCTGTTAATTCACTTAGGATAATGGCCTCCAGTTGCATCCATGTTGCTGCAAAAGACGTGATTTCATTCTTTTTTATGGCTGCATAGTATTCCATGGTGTATATGGACCACATTTTCTTTATCCAATCCACCATTGATTGGGCACCTAGGTGGAGTCCATCTCTGTGCTATTGTAAATTCACAGAACTTTCTAATGAATTTACTAACACTAAAAACAACAGCTTTTCTTACAGTTGAGAAAATGTGACATCCAGAACTTTGATAATAAGAATCCATATAGTAACAATAATTGGGCTTATAAGTCCTGGTTCCTGGGCTGAACACCATTTGGGGAAAAGACAAGTTGTTGACTCTGCCCTTAGCACTGATGTGCTTGAGATCTTCTAGGGGATCCTCATTTGGAATGGCTTTGATGTGAGGAAGCACTCTTCAGGGTACAGAGAGTAAACACTCATGTTGGTAAATTTTCTTCAATCTTTTTTTTCTTTTTTAATTTTACTTTAAGTTCCAGGATACAAGTGCAGAATGTGTAGATTTGTTACGTAGGTATACGTGTGCCATGGCGGTTTTATACACCTATCAACCCATCCTCTAGATTTTAAGCCCCTGCATGCATTAGCTATTTATCCTAATGCTCTCCCTCCCCTCGCCCCCGACCCCCCAACTGGCCCCAGTGTGTGTTATTCCCCTCCCTGTGTCCATGTGTTCTCATTGCTCAACTCCCACTTATGAGTGAGAACATGCGGTGTTTGGTTTTCTTTTCCTATATTAGTTTGCTGAGGATAATGGCTTCCAGCTTCATCCATGTCCCTGCAAAGGACATGATCTCATTCTTTTTTGTGGCTGCATAGTATTCCGTGGTGTATATGTACCACATTTTCTTTATCCAGTCTATCATTGATGGGCATTTGAGTTGGTTCCATGTCTTTACTACTGTAAATAGTACAGCAATAAACATACATATGCACGTGTCTTTATAGTAGAATGATTTATATTCCTTTGGGTATATACCCAGTAATGGGATTACTGGGTCAAATGGTATTTCTGATTCTAGACCCTTGAGGAATCGCCACACTATCATCCGAAATGGTTGAACTAATTTACATTCCCACCATATGTTGGTTAATTTTTTTAAATCACAGAGCATAATGTCTTCATCTATGTGGTCATATATGGCAGTATTTCCTTCTTTTTCAATGCTGAGTAATATCATATTTACAGTTGTCATTTGCTATCTACCCCAGATTGGTTCTAAGAGCCCCAAGGATGCCAAAATCCAAAGTTGTACAAGACACTTATATAAAATAGCATAGTATTTGCATATAACCTACATACATCTTCCGGTATACTTTAAATCATCTCTAGATTACTTTCAATAGCTAACACAAGGCAAATGCTATGTAAATAGTTGTTATACTGTATTATTTTTTATTTGTATTATTTTTATTTTGGAGGGACTTTTTTTATACTACATTTTTTAATCTGTGATTGCTTGAACCTGTGGATACAGAGAGCTAGCTGTATATACCACATTTTCTTTATCCATTCATTCACTGATGGGCAGTTAGTTTGTTTCCACCTTTTAGCTATTGTGAATAGTGCTGCAACAAATATGAGAGTGCAAATGTCTCTCTGAGATCCTGATTTCAACTCTTTTGGATAAATACTCAGAAGTAGGATTGCTGAATCATATAGTAGTTCTATTAAAGGACAAATACAGCATGATTCCACCCATATGAGGTATCTAAAATAGTCAAACTCATAGAAGCAGAGAATAGAATGGTGGTTATCAGAGGTTGGGGAGAAGGGGAAATGGGGAGTTGCTAGTCAACAGGCATGAAGTTTCAGCTGTGCAGCATGAAGAAGCTCTAGAGATCCGCAGTACAACATTGTGCCTATGGTTAACGGTCCTGTATTACACACTTTAAAATGTGTTCCAAGGACAGATCTCATGTTAAGTGTTCTTACCATAACTTTTTTTTTTTTTTTTTTTTTTTTGTAAATCATAAAGCAACCTGGGCTCTAGGGCCTGTGAACTCTCAGCCAGGTCACAAAACTGCATTTCATATTCAGGGCCGAACAGCTAGTAAGAGCCAGTTATGGGCGTGGGAAGAATGAATCAAAAATTGGCAAATCTTCCCAGCGGCCTGGCAAATCTATCCACTAGAAGTCACAGCTCCTCCAGGTGAGGAGGGGCCAATTCAAAGCCAAACAGCTCACTCAGAGGGAGTTTGTCTTAAGCCATTATTTACTTTAGTATCTCAGCAGGAATTAGTTTAGGTAAAGTGTGGCTCGCCTTGCTGCCCTGCCCAGATTCCTCCCTCTGGCCTTCCTCTCCTGCAGGCCTTCTTTCACCCTCTGGCCCAAATTCTCTTCCTAATGTAAGTTGAATTGTGGGATTCTTCTGCTTAAAACAAACACTTTGACACATTTAAATGTTCTAGAATAAATCCCCCCTTGTTAACACCCATTAACACCAAATAAACCCCCCTTGTTAACCCGTTAACCTTTGTTTGAGGTCCAGACCCCCTACCCATAATTTATCCTGTGCTCTCATCCACCAAACCACAGAGGCCACCTCCCAGGTCACCTTCACTTTCACGCCTAACTACTCTTATTCTGGCTGTTTTCTCCACTGAAAGTCCTTCCCTGCCTTAACTGTAGAACAAACCTTGACCAATTTTTAAGGCCTGGGTAAACATTGTCCCTTCTCTCAATTTTCCTCCATAGTTTTCCTTTTCACATCCCATACCTCCCCATCCAAATATAACATGTTTCAATCATTTCTTTGCCTTTTGGTCTCCTACAAGGCAAGAACTGTATTTTACTCACCATTGGGTTGCCAGCCATTATGCAGAGTAGATGCCCAACTAATGTCCATTGAGTTGGATTGAATTATTTAATATCTGTCTTGCTTCAAGCCAGATTCAAATCACACCTTCTTTCAGAAGTCACCCTAAACTATCCTAACTGTAACCTCAGCCAATGTCTTGAATCAGTCTGATTCCTCCCTCTCTTAACTCCAAATCTACAAGTGCAGCTCCAGATCCAAATCCCAGGACCCAGTATGAACTGAGTCACCCAGACCAAGTAATTCCAGCCCACATTCCAGAGCTTAGCATCAAATCACCCTTGCCAATCTCACATTTACTTATTAACTTATTTAAAAAACATCTGAAAGCCTACTTTGCACCAGATCCTATATCAGGCGCAAAAGAAATAAGGATGAGGAAGTTAAGAGCCCTGCCCTCAGGGAGCCCACAGTCTAGATGAGGAGGGTAAGAGGTAAACAACAACTCTGTTGCAAATCCTTTATCATATCTTGCCCAATTCCCAGTCTCTCTGGTCCACTTCTTGTTCTTGGGATTCTTTTTGCCTTGATTCCTGTTTCAGAAACCCCAACTTTCTTTTCAGACAAATCTTGCAATCTCACTACCAGGGCAAAAGCCCTGTCCCCAAATTTTTCTTCAGTACAACCAGACTTCCTACAAACTACTCTTTAGGGAGTAAGGAAAAGCCAATTTCTTCACAGGATTTTTTATTTCAGGACTCTCCAGCATGTCTCTGAAGTCTGGAATCTAATATGAATTATCCAGTGTTCTTTAACTTTAACATATATAAGATTCTGTAAAATCCTATTTAAAATGGATGTCCTCAGAGTCTATTACCAGATATTCTAGTAATCTGTATTTATTACAAGCCTTTCAGGTGATTTTGAAGCATGTGGTCCAGGAACTTTGCAAAACACCATCTTAAGATCCACAGGTGCACTGAGTCTTGGAAAGATCTACACTGTATCTTACCCTTCCTCACCACTACCACCATAGACTTGGAACCTAAAAACCTTCAATGGCTGGGCTAATCCTCCAAGTCTCCTGCCAAAGGAAGTGTAATTTAGACAGTGAGGACCTACTGTGCATGACTGCCTCAACTTTTGAATATTACGATTCCCAAACTCCCCACCATCGGTCACTGCCCTGGTGCTTTATCCTGACCTTTTTGCCAGTTACTTGCTAGGGCTCTGATCTATTTCCATTACCACTGAGACACCATGTTTTGCAAACTAATATCTAAAATTCTGTTATTCTTTCATCCCCCTATCCACCGTCCCTACCTAGATAGATTTTGTTCCGGTTCCAGCCCTTCCCAACTACCCATTCAAGTGTAAATTATCAACTGTGTCTGCTCAAATCCTCAAAAATCCCAGCCCATGGTCATATTTTATTCATCTGAAATACTACAGCACCAATTGTCTATGTCACTCATTGATACTTGTTATACTCTGTCCTGTTACCTATATCCTATCTCTCCAGCTAGACTGTAAATTAGTATTTGTAGATTAAATAATCATAAATGCCCTAGCTAGGAGGACAAAGAAAAAAAAAGAAATTTATGATAACAGTAAATGTCTAGAGGAACTAGTGTTGCCAGAAAGGTCAGGCTTAGACGAGATACTAGAGTTTGTATTGACTCCTCAGAAGAAAGGGTATTTTAACCATCATGATAATATTTCCCATTTATTGAGGGCCAATTATTGGCCAGGCTATGCCTGCTGTATTACCTGTCTTTCCTCTAATCCTCACAACCATCCTTTGAAGAAACTGAGGTTCAATGAAGTCCTCACATTTCCAAAGTTGATACAACCAAAAAATGAAAGTGCTGAGATAGTAACTCAGCCCATGTTCTTACTGCATGGTCCAAAGTACCATGGTCTTTCCACTACACTACAAATCAAGGAAACAAGTATCACCAGCTCCCAATTTTGCCAGAGCTTCCTCATCCCTAAAAAGCTCTCATGTCACTTGGAAGTTTCCAACAAGTTCAAAAATGTATAAGAAAGAAAAAGCATTTTCCTAGAATGATTAGGGAATAACATGCAGTTAGGTGTACAAACCAAGAAGGGAAGTTTTTCTGCCCAACAACAGTGTTTATTCCTCTGCTCAATTTTGTGGTACTAAACACAAAGCAAAACAAACTCTGGACATTTTAATGTTGTTTTCTTATTGGAGAATCTGACTTCTATTTCATAGGACAGGAAAACAGACCACTGAGCAGACTGAAGCATGGGGGCTCCTTCTAATAAGACTTTATGGCTAGGCTTCTGTAGGTTCTGTATCAGCCTAAAAGATCCCTTGGCCCCTCTCCTAATTGAAGAGGCTGCTCCCAGCATGAACACTGGATAAACTGCCCACGGCTTGGAGCCATGCTAGGCAGAACACCCTCGTGGCTTCCAGGCGGCTTCATTGGATGCCAAGAACTAATTAATTGATGCCAATGGGGTTATTATATAAGCTTGGGACTAGAGCATCATAAAGACAGGAAGCAGATGCAGTGGAGCCACAGACCTCACACTCCCTGGCACTCCAGCTGCTGTCTGGAGTATTGGTGAGTGCATTGGGTTTGAGTCAAAAGCTCAAGTCTGGGTCTATGGGGACTTTGCATCTTGCTAACCTTTCTGAGTCTAATTCCTCATCCGTAAATGAGAAGAATAATCCCTGCACTACTCATTGCACATGGCTTAATGAGGCTCAAATGAGGTATTTGTATGTGAAAGCTCTATAAAGACTATAAATGTTCCCTTGACGCCTCCCATAGCAATCTCTGCTTCCCTAACAAGCATTTATCATATTTTACAGTTATTACTTTTTTGTCTGTCTTTATCTTCTAGGCTATACATACCATAAAGACAGAGACTACATCAATATTTCTCACCACTGTCTCCCAGTATCTACGACAGTACTGGGCACTTGGTTGATGCTCAGTGAATATTTGCAAGATGAATGAATGGATGAATGAATGTAGTCCTCTACAGTATTCATTTCTTTTGTGAAAATCTCATGTCATGGTAAGAACAAACCCCATGTCATCATCACTGTCTTAATTTATCTCAGCTACTTCCAACTTTATTTCACTTTATAACTAAAGCCATTCATCAGACACAGCTGTGGTACTCAAGAAGTATATAATCCACAGGGAATAAGGCATGTACAAACAAAAAATGAAATAGTAGCAAACATAGTAAATGTCATTTCTAACAGATTCCCCTTTTTATTTCAACTTTTTTCAAAGACAATTTCTGGGGTAATTGCCAACATCCTAAAACTGTAAGTTTCCATATTTATAGGCCATGGACCTAGTATAACCAGGTAGACTATTTTAAATATAAATTCAATCATGTGGGAATTCCAGAGTTTTCTTTGTGGAGGAATGACTTCCTCAAAGCTCTGAGAACCAGAAGTAGACAATACGTGAGGTAATTTGACAGTATGTCGAGACCGGAAGTGTGGGGGTGGGGGGTGTTGAGGTTGCTTCTATAGATTCCAGTGAAACATTTTGTGGAAATAAAGAGTCAGACTCAAACTTAAAGGTAGGCTCTATCATTTACTAAGATTTTCATGCAATGAGAAGAATTGGAAAGCAAACACACAGCAGAAGTTCAATGCCCCAATATTTTTAGTACTTTAAAATTACAAACGTTCTTTTATCTGCTTTTAGGTGGAACAAATATGCAAACTAACCTAATAGCTTGAGCAAGCCACCGAGGGTTTCTTTCGAGGGATATTTTTCTCTGGGTCTACAGGGGAGCTAAGAACAAAGATGTCACGTAACACAGGGAAGCTTGGGAACACTTCTAGCAAGGAAGAGTTGAGTGATGTCTTTACCGCTATGAAGAAGGGTGAACAGGAGAAGGTGAAATGATGAAAACAGCAAGCTGGGTGGTCTAACAGAAAAGCCTTCTCTTTTTGATATGCTAGAAGTAATTGATCAGCTATTGAACCCTGCAGTAGTTAAGTCTGAAAGAGAGATTTTAGAATTCCTTAATCATTTCTAACACCTCATTAAAGACAACAAGCAAATATATGATGAATAAAATTTCCAGTGTATTTGTTTATTATCAACAAATAATTGTAAGAATGAAGCTCAGTATTACTTATTTGCTGAAAGTTAATTTTAAGCATTTACCTGGGATAAGTGCCCATGATAGACACTTTGGGGAGTATAACAGAGCCTGAAACTTGTCCCCCAAAATCTATTCTCCCCCTTTCCACAGCTGAGCACAAGACCACTACAAATAAAGACTGCATTTCCCAACCTCCCCTGAAGCTAGGTATGCAAATGTGACTAAGTTCTATCAACAGGATATCAACAGAAGAGTCATATCAGCAACTTCCACAAACTTTCCTTTGGAGAGAGCTGGTCCATACGATTAGCTCCCTTGTCTCTCCCTCCTTTCTTCTTTCTGAAACAAAGACGCTGCCATCTTGAAGCTAAGGACAACCACACTCTTAGGATGGAGGAGCAGTGAGACTGAAGGAGCCTTCAGCCCTGAGGACTTTTAGAGCAAGAGTCATTATCAGCCTGTCCTGCCTACCTTCCAACTTTTATATGAGAAATAACACACTTCTATCTAGGTGAAACCACCATTATTTTTGGAGGTTTTCTGTTACTGCTGAACCTAAGGTTCATTGATACAGAAAAGACACCATATTCAGAGGAAATAGGAAATAATACTCAACTTTAAGAAATATCATAAACTTGAGAAGGATATGAGTAGTATACTTTTTACAAAGCAGAAAATTATGAGTTTCACAAGAGAGATCAAACAAAATATCATTGAAGATGGAAAAAATAAAAGGGAAACAAATCACTTCTGTTAGAAGAACATAAGAGAAGGAATCGTCGTTCAGGTGATATTTGAGACAGGTCTTGAAAGAAGAATAGAATTGTGATAGATGAAAATGAGGAGGCATTGAAATAGGAGATGAAAGGCAAGCTAGGCAGAAGGAACAGCATTACAAAGACATGGAAGTGGAAAAGCATGAATTGTGTTCTGGGAATGTTAGATGATTGAGTTTAACAGGAGCACAGGTTGTAGATAGTGATTGTTACTGACCACCCAATAGACCTATTTGTTTATCCTGCTGCATTTTATTTCATGACCTTTGTCACTAGCTGACAGTATATTATTATATTGACTTTATATTGTCTGTTTATTTTCTAGAATTACTAAAATAAAAGTTCTCAAACTTTTTGGTCATTATCAAAAATTATTAAAAGCCCCAAAGAGCTTTTGTTTATGTGAGTTATATATATAAATACTTACTGTACCAGACATTTAAATTGAGAAAATTTTAAATAGTTAAATATTTATTCATTTTTAAAATAAATCCATTACATGTGTAACATATTGTGTGGGTCAGAGTTCTCTGGAGAAACAGAACTTATAGTGTATGTGTGTGTGTGTGTGTGTGTGTGTGTGTGTATAAGAGGGGATTTATTATGGGAATTGGCTCACATGATTATGGAGCTCAACAAGTCCCATCTTATGCCATCTGCAAGCTGGAAAACAAGGGAAGCTGGTGGTGTGATTCATTCTAAGTACACGGCCCAAGAACCAAGGGAGTGGAGGGTGTAAGTCCCAAAGTCCCAAGGCCCAGACATCTGGAGTTCTGATGTCCAAGAGCATGAGAAGATGGATGCCCCAGCTCCAGAAGGCAAATTTGCCTTTCCTCTGCCCTTTTGTTCTATCTGAGCCCTCAGTGGATTGGATGATACCTGCCCACATTTGGTGAGGGCAGATCTTCCTTACTCAGCTCACTGATTCAAATGACAATCACTTCCAGAAACAACCTCACAGACATGCCCAGAAATAATGCTTTACCAGCTATTTGGATATCCCTTAACCCAGTCAAACTGACACCTAACATTAACCATTACACATATATTCATGGAAAAAACTATCCTTCAAACAAAAAAAAATTAGAAGAGTGGCATTGCTTTGCATTTTTGTGATGCTCCTTAATGTCTGGCTTCATAGAAGACAACTGGTTTCCTATGTCTGCTTCTATATTCAGTCTGTTTGTGATATCACATGTCAGGTAGCCTCTGGAAAACTTCGCTGTACATACTTTTTTTAATGAGAAAATGACAAATAACATCATAACAAATCATTTTGACTTGGCAGACACCTAACAGGGTCTCAGAGACCCTCAGGGTCCCCCGATTACACTTTGAGAACTGCTGAACTAGAATATAAGCTCAGTAAGGGCAGAGACTATATATCTCTTACATCCCAGCACCTAGACCAGAGTCTGGCACATAGTAGGCACTCAATAAGTACTCGTTAGTTAAATGTATGAACCTGAGGCTATAATGTGAAAGATATTGAGTGCCAGGCTAGTAAGTTTGGAATTGACTTAGTAGACACTGGGCAACCAGTAGAGGTTTCTGAGCAAGTAAATGTAACAGTCTGATTAATCTGACCACACCAAGGAGGACGAGCTGGAGAGAAGAACAACTTGGATCAGAGGTGCCAATTAGGATGCTTTTGATGTAGTCCAAGTGAGTAACAGCGAGGTTTTGAAGTAGGATGAAGACTGTGCAAACTGAAAGAGGAGGGCAGAAGGGAGAAATTACTGGATACACTGTATTAGCCCTCAACTAGAAATCCATTAATCTATCTAGGCTTGCCTTTAACTCTGTGATCTTGAGCAAGTCAATCAACTCCTTGTTCAATACACTTTCTTCATTAGTAAAATAAAATATTATATTAAACATGGATTGTCACTTTCTCTGCAACTACTCAAAGTAATTTGCAGATAATAGTTATATCACTAGAATATTAATTTTAAATGTCACAAAATCTTAATTTCTTATTGCTAACTTTTCCTGCATTTACTTATGCTAATATTGGTTATTGACCATGCTTTTTAAAAGTAAGATTAGAGAATCAGTATTAAACTTCAATATTAGTTGAAGTGTTTGCTTGGGAGAAAACCATGTATCATTTATTAAGGCCTTTTAACTTATTTAAATCTCAAGCAATTCCTATGACAGAGTTATTTTCCACATTTTCCGATTCGGAAATATTAAGAAATGTACTCAAGACTTCATACCTTGTAGTAACAAAAACAGAATTCAAAAAGATATGTATGATTCTAAAACATATAGTTTTCCTGTAACACTGCTCCAAAGAAATTGAGAAACCATTCAAATTTGGATATGTTGTTATTAATTTGGACATCTTGATTGATAAGCATAAAAATGTAGCACATTTGGAATCAAACTGATTACCATCTTAATTATTAGAAATATCAGAGAAAAGCCAACTCTACAAGGTTCAACATGGCAGGACAATGGCTATATCTAGATAATTAAAATGTATAGGAAACTACGGGAAAAGGTAAAGGAAAGAGTTAAGACCTTTCAGAAACTTGAGGGAAACAGAAAAACAGCAGACAATCATTTCGTCTTATTTTCAAACCTGAGTACACCACTGAGAAAGAAACAGGCTCTGTTCTTCATCATTTCTTTGTTCATTTTTGGCTGAAGTGGATTTAGGTCCATGCTGGGAATAAATAGGATATGCTCTGAGGTGGTTACCAAATCAGCAATGGCACAAGTAGTACTACTCATGAAAATTATTCCAACTGTCTGACTCAGATGTCAGCTCAGATTTCAACTCCCTGCAGCCATTTGGTTGAAAGGATTTCATAATTTTCAAGGAAGCATTTAAAGTTTGTATTTCATCTCAAGGAAAGTAAAGGAAATATTTGTTCTCTGCCTTGGATCAGAAATGTGCTTGATTTTGTAAAGATTGCATAGAGAGAGAACACTCACCTGTAATCTCTTTAAAATTATTTCTCATTGCATCCCTTTTCTGTCTAACTTCACAGCAATTGTTTGAAGACCAATGCAGTCACCTTTCCTTACCTACTTCTACAGTAGTATATTCTGAAATTATAACATCAGAGCTAATTATTGTTTTATAGCATACTGAGATACATGTATAAACTCCTGATTATTACTCATTTTTTCAGTAAACTTTGCTTGAGAATCTATGATATGCCAAGCGTTATGTTAGGCACTAGGGATCCAAAAATGAATAAAACAGGTCCTTACCTTCAAAGTGGTTATGTTTAGTGAGGAGACAGTCAGACAAGTAAGTAGATATGTCTTTCATTGATGAGTTCATATTAAACAAATATTTTAGCAACTACTATTTTCCAGATGTTCATATCAATGTTGGAGATACAAAGATAAAAATTTACTCCTCAACAGTAAGGTAATACTATCCAAGTAAAGCAAAGAAAAATTCAGAAGGGAAAAAAACACATAGCTTAAAAATCAGAAAGCTATGAGGGTTCGAAAATGAGCCATGTAGAAATGAGATAGACTTTTCCCAGGATAAACCTATAGTTTTAGAAATTGGATGAAAGAACATGAAGAAGGTAGTCAGGAGGGCAGAAAAATGGGAAAGGAAAAAGAGCAATGCCATAGAAGCTCTGCCTGGTGAATTAACAGCCTGAAAATATTCCTATGTGGCTTTGAGAAAACAAGCCAACTGAGTTTAAAGTGTGCTCCTTTGAGATTTTTCCATGACTTCCATCATGGCTATAGATTAGCAGGTTGTTTATGCGACAATCAAGCCTGGGTAATGAGGGTAGGGATGGAGAGAAGTACTGGTTAGTAGCTAAGTGCAAAATTGCCCTAACATAACTATTCTGGTGAAAAATACCAACTGCTTTTTGGACATATCCTTTTACCCATTTTGATTCCAACCCAACACCGTTCTCTATATTTACTAAGCTTTGGGGTTTCTATTGACTTCCAATTATTTCACTTGAGTAATACTCTTAATTAGTACAAGCACGAGTTCTTTATCGTCTCTGAAACACTGCCAAACTTTACTCTCCCCTCAGCAAGGGAAAACTTAATTAACATTTTGTTAATTTCTAGAATTGTTTCAATTTGCCCTTCTCTGGGGTTTCCACTCGCTCTGAGAAAGGGAAAAAATGTTCATAGATAAAGAATATAGTAGATGAGGCATAAACATTTACCTGGAACTCATCCAGTTCTCAAAATGATTTAGAAAACCTAGACTGTTTTCGAAACTATTGTGGCAGGTTGTTTATGAAGTATTAACCCACAAACAACAGGGGAGGAGGAGACATGAGATAGCCTTGCAATCCCTTTGTTTACCCTGTGTAGCTCCCACCCCCACTTTAAACTAATCCTGGCTCTGCTGCCCCCAGAAAAGCTAGACCATAGTTGAAATGCAAATTGAGGCAAAAGAAGTTAATTTTTAGCTTTTAAGCTTCCAGACATGAAGACTTGGCATAAGCAATACATTTCAAAGACTATTTAACTAGGCATGCCTTCTGTCCCTCCCCATCCCCCAATGGGAAGAGTAAATAAAACCTTTATGCATTAGAGGAGGTAGCAAGAGTTTGCAGATAAAGCAAAAGATGAGTCCTATTCTTTGCCCACCCCACCCAGGGACTTGTGGGATTAAAAGGAGGTGGTTCTCCTGTAAGCCTGAGGATATGAGATGGACCTCAGTGAGAGGGCCTTCAGCCCTGCAGTTCTCTCAGCTACAGACAAGAAAGGTAGATACAGAACAGGAGTGTAAAGAGCCCTGAGTTTCCTCCAAGTCCCTGAGTGGCACAGCACAATGTCTGAAATTCCCATGCCCCAGAGCCAAGGGAGATATAAAAGCTAGCAGAAAAACTATAATTTCAAGGGTCCAATAGTGGGGTCGGCAGACTTCTGAAATAGTCCCAAGATTCCCAGCCCCTGGTGTCAGCCTTTGAGTGTGGGTAGAACTTGTGAATGTGACAAGATTTTACAAGTATGATTAGCTTATCTTACATGGCAAAAGTGAAGGGAATTTGAAGATGTAATTAAGGTGCCTAATCAGTTGACTTTGAGTTAATAAAAAGGGAGATTATCTTGGGGGGTGTGATGTAATCAGATGAGCCCTGAGATTGAAGGTAAGAGAGATTATTCTGCTGGCCTGGAACAAGCCAATGGTGGTATGTGAGGAAGCCTGTGAGGGCCACAGGTAAGGCCCTGAAGGCCGTCCTAAAGCTAAGAGATGTTCCCAGCTGGCTCCTAGCAAGAAGACAAAAAGCCCAGTCATGCGACCACAAGGGAATAAATTCTGCCAACAGCCTGAATGAGCGTAGAAGCAGATTCTTCCCCAGAGCTTCTGAGTGAGAACACTGCCTGGCTGACCCCTTGATTTCAGCCTTGTGAGACATTAAGCAGAGGGCTCAGCTCAACAGTGCCCAGAATTCCTACCCACAGAAATTGTGAAATAATATTGGGGTGTTGCTTTAAACCACGAGGTTTGCAGTCACTTACGCAGTAATAGAAAACTAATAAACACAGCTAGGAATGAGAATGCAGAGATGGGGTCATGGGGCTAAGCACTGGATGGGAAATGGGTAGCTTGGGTGAGACACTCAAGGCTCAGCAAGACAGCACATTCCCAGAAGACAGCAACAGAGACCAAGATGCTTTTAAAGGAGATAAGGAAATCTCCCACCTATTTGAGATGGCATTTGCATCCCTCCCCAAGCCAAGCTTAGCATCAACCCCAGAAGCAAGAAAATTGAAGACAAGGGTGTTAAAAATCTTAAAGTTAACTAAGTTTAAACCTGAAATGTGTAAGAAAAAATGTCAGAAGTGCTTGACACTATTGCTAAGTTGTTGGATAAAGATTTCTGCCTCAGATAGAATAGGGGTTCAGGCTAGACATTTTTAGTTAGAGAGGGAAGGAGAGGTTTCACTTTTACACAGTCAAGTTTATGGTATGAGAAATCCGTCTCCACCCCAACATCTTCTAGCTAAGTCTTGCATCCACTGTCAGGGCCATACTATAGAAACACAGAGCCAAGGGTAAAAGGAATCTCTTCTCTCCAACATTGTTACTCTGAGAGCATCCATTTAAAATTAACATCAAGGGCAGCCTCAAAAGTAGTCCCAGAGACTTCCAGGGTCAAATGGAAGAATAAAGCCAGAATACAGGTCATTGCCCAGTCAAACCTAACAAAATGAATACCAAATACATGTTAAAAACCAGGCACACTAAAAAGAAGGGACACAACTTCAAGGCAACATTTAAAACAATGACTAGACAAAGAGAAATAGAAAGATTCCAGAAATCAAGCCATGTTTCCTCCCACTACACTCTCCTCCCAACCTCGCCAATCCATCAAACCCATTCTCAAGCAATACGTGGGGCAAAAGGCGAGGTGACAAAGTCCTGGGAAAATTCACTAATCTCCTCAATGAAGCAATAAGTAGATGGAAAAGGGAAGTAGCAGCCAGGAAAATATGGTAGATCCCTTGACAAGGGAATCTTCTTCACTGTAGCTCACCATTTATTTTTTCTAGCCAAGAGAAAGTAAGCGAATGCAGATTCTACCCAAAATATATAAATGACATCAAAAAAGCTATAAGAAAGATGAACAATCCAATAGAAAGAGGGGGTAACATTCATAAACAGATGTTTCCAACAAGAAGAAATAAAACTGCCAATAAAAAATGTAAAAAAGAGGTTCAACCTCATTAGTAACCAGCAAAATGCATCAACAACACAATGAGATTTTATTTGACACCCAAGAGATTGGCAAACATTAAAAGATAGCCCAATAACCAGCATGTGTAAGGATGCGAAGGGCTGGGGGTTCTCATAAACTGCCAGTGGGAGAGTAAATTATAACCCCTGGAAAGCAATTCAGCCTTGTTTTGGGTATAGGAGACAACTGATCTCGCATGTTGATATGGTGCTCTGACTCATTTACCGAATAGCCCTAAGGCTGCTAGTTTTGAGTGGGGCCAGAACTAGAGAAGTCTCCGCAGGAGGTCCAAGCTTGGAGGCGCTTCATCCTGCTACCCACTCCTCATGACCAGGAAATCCAGGGGAACTCCATGTGCCTGTGGTAAAGAAAGACGTGGCAGGGAGTTTCTTGCAATCCCTAATAAAGGAATCACAGCAAACACCCCTGGGGTTCTCCTCTGCTGATAACTTCAGTGTTACCTTTTAAGAAATAGCTCCCTGCTTGCTACTGGGCGTAGTTGAAATAAAATGCTTGAACGAGACTCCAGCTACCCATCATAAACCAGGTGCTATTTGATCCACTGTTTCAGTTATTTATTGTTGCATGACAAATTACCCCAAAACTTGGTGGCTTAAAACAACAAGCCAGATAACAGAGTTCTCTATGCAATCATCAGAAAGTAGCGATGTGCTGAAATGGTGACTTTTAGATCCCCTAATGGTTTTTAAATTACATTTACAGATTTTAATAATTCAACTAGTGAGTACCTGTGCTTCACCTCTCAAATAATTTCCAGATATTTACTGCCCTAAATAGTTGTGTCTATAAAATGTAAGAATGGAGAACCATAGGAATTATAGGAATAGACTGTAGTAAAAAGTAGATCAAGTATTTTCTATATAAATCCTCACTTTCCCAGAATTATGATACTGAGAACATTTTGGAATGCAGTTATTCTGAAATTCATAATGTAAACACAAGTTAGTATTCCTGCTTATTCTCAAGTGAACCTTTACTAGGAAATCAACCTGACAAACTTTGCAGAGAAAGATGCCAAATGTCTCTAGTTTCTGATAAATACCATTACTGTCTCAGCTGCATCTTTCCTCAGGCAATCACAGAGTTAGGTCTCCTGAGAGTGCATTTTAAAGAAAACATAAATAGAATTGCAATAACCAGTGCTGAACTAATGACTGATCTTCCATTCCCACCGAGGAGCTATGTATTCTCTTGTACATCAACATCTGGAGGACACATTCACACTACATCTGTGCAGCCAGACATTGCCAGGCAAGGTGAACAGAAATAAACTAATTTAATCCATCTCTTAGTCTCCCACAACCATCAAAAAAATCCTTAATGAGGAGATTCCAGTTAGGATTTAGAATACTTAACCAAGATTCAAAAATGTTCCCAAATACACTGGTGCACTATAATTTCCAGAATAAGAAGTAGTTCACTGCCATTTCTCCCATCCTGTAAAATCAATATCAACTTTTATTACCCTATAAGTAAATATTATCCTGCTTTTCAGCTACATCCAACAGAACTTACATACAAACTATTTCAGGTCACTGGCACTGTTTAAATAATCTCTACTTCAAGTCAATGAAAGCAAGGTCAAGGTTTCGGTTTCCTATGGCCCAGGCAGCATCTCTCTGTTCTTTGAGTAATGTCTGGCCCTCCAGAGAGCATCCCACAGGTGCTATCGGAATCAATCTCATTACCTTGCTTGCTTTACTCCTTGCCCCCTTTAAGGACCAGAAACCACAGTGGCTCAGAACCCATTCTTCACCAAGTGACCCACAACTTATCTTCTTATTGTTCAACTTTTCACTTTATTCTTGGCCTAGGTGTGGCTTTCTTGAGCCCTTTCTCTCAGCCCTCTCCTAGCAATATAAAATGGCCATCTCGCCTTCTAATTCTCAGATCTCTGCCCTTTCCCTGTTTCGCATAACTATGATAGCACTTACCACCCTCTGTTGTAATTACTGGACTCCTCTCTACATCATAAACTCTTTGGCACACTGTGCCCAACTTAGTAAACCCAGTGTTTAGCATAGTGCCTGACACATGGAAGTTTCCCAATCAATGTTTTTTTAATGAATAACCTGGCTTCTTGGCTATAGCCCTGGATTTTGCTTTTTAAGTCGGCTTCTAATCACACTGTCTTCTCCTGAGATTGGGGAACACTTTTGCTTAAACACTGGCCTGGGCTTCCCATAGCAGCCCATCCCAGCTGTAAAGCCTTCTGAAATAAGGTAGTGTGACATTCTGTTGTCCCTCCTGGCCACAGACAGCCTTGTGTTCCATACAGTAACCCTTTCCTTTTTCCCAAGTGAGAAATAAGTATGTGTCCTTGGACATAAAGGTAAAGGTAAAAGAACACAGAAGAATCAGTGCAGATCTATTTCTTCTATTAGAAATATAATTCTAAGAAATGCTATCTGATCTGCCAAAGTGTACATACACAGTCTAGCACCTGCCAAGTGGTAGGCGCTGTGCTGTGTTTTATGTACATCGTCTGTCTTGGTCCTGCCAACCCTAGGAGAAAGAGATTATTGTCTCCATTTTATAGACAAAAAAATTAAGATTCAAAATATATATAACTAAACAAATATGATATAGCTAAGTAAATAGAGGAGTTGGAATTCATACCCAGGTCTGCCTAACTCCAATGCCAATGCTGTTTCCACTATACCATTAACCATACTACATGGTCCTCAAATTAGGCTCTACCACATATACCTAACGAACACACTTGAAAGAATGAAAAACATATCTTCAAAATACAAGATAGCAAGACTAAGAAAAAGGTAAGCCTTGGAAAATGAGGGGAAAAAAATCCTTTGACCAAAGGAATTTGATGGCAGTTAAGATAGACATAGCAACGCAAAATGTTGTAACTCTGGTTGAATGATGGTGCAAGTTTTTAATGAATCATAAATTCAAAATAATTAGGAACATCAGACAGGCCTTCATAAATAAAGATCTCTGGAATATTTTTAAATTATATATGATACTATTTAATCAAAGAGAATCCTACACAAAGACTATACTTTCAGGGATCATTTCTATAGTTCATTCGAGAATGCTACACAACAACCAAGAGTTAATTATAAAATTGTAATATTTTTTCCCACTTACTTTTTTTCAAGCACACAAACTGTCCTGCATTCGTTTCTGTGAATATTAAATAACCCAGTCTGAAGGTGACTAGCATGCAAATAACTGTGCAACACAAAATGTTCTACTACAATCAGATAACTGAACAAGATTAATCAGAGAAAGCATTTTGACTTCAGATAATCTTTGAATACTTACCTACGGAAAGTATTTAACTATTTTCCTTGATCAAATGACAGATAGTAATACAAACAAAATTTACATGAGGGGGAAAATTATGTTCGAGAAAGAGTCGGATTTTTAATATATAAATCTGTGCTTCTTAATCTAGCTTCGAGCTACCTATGACTTGCCTCTTCTCCCCAACTCCCCTCCCCAACCACCTGACTACCTTGATTTATTGCAAGCCACTAAAAAAAAAAAAAAAAAGACAAAAGAAAAAAGTCCACTCACTCCAACGTTCCAGATGCAGTGACTTTATTTTGGTTTCTCAAATGTGCCAGTTTTTTCTCAGGTTAAACCCTTCACTCCATCTGCCTCAGTCTCCCCAGCAGATCCCCTGCTCAGCTGTCTCCTCATCCAGCCGGTCCCAACCTAAGAGTGTTACTTCCTTGGAGAGGCCTTCCCTGACCACTAATGTGAAGCCCATCTACCACACTATGCTCTCCTACTGCACCCTTTTCTTTGCCTTCGAAGCACTGGCCACTCTTTACAAAGATATATCCCATATGAGTTTATTTGCTTAACTCACTTCCACACTAGCCCCATGAGGCTAGTAAGTACCTTGCTACTTTGTTCATCATGGTTTATGCAAGATCTAGCACCATGTCTAGCAGTTAGTAGGAGCTCAAAAATATCTGCTAAATGAACCAAAATACATAATGTCCCCCATCCTTTACCAAGTCAGTCCTCTACCACACTCAATTTTTTAATACGAAAATGTTTAACATAGAGAAATGAAGATGTACACCACTGTTGGAAGGCTGGGGATCAAAGGTCAGGAATGCCACTTCTGGACAACTCCAAAAGGATTCCAGGGACGTCTGCAACAACAAAATAGACAAACCTCAGGAAGTCACTAGAGCTGTGTGAGAGCCACTCTACAACCCTGGGTACAATGCTGCTTATTTTCTCTATTTAAACCTGCTTTTTCTCAAGGATAGAAATTTAAGAATTTTTAGAGTTCTTTTAAAAATACGATCGAACTAATAAAGATATTATAAGACAGCAGAAGTTTCTAACATAAGTATGTTCAGAGCCTTGTAGAACTTCAGAGGAAGAAGTAATAGTGTCCCTTAAGAGGAACAGTATCACACTAATAAAAGAGGTGATATCTGTGCTCAGCCTTGAAGTATGAATTACAACACAACAGAGAAAAGAAAAAAGACATTCCAGATAGAGGAGGCAGTACATGCAAAGACTCAGAGACATTCCCTCATATAGGGCTCCATCAGGGAAGCAGAATCAGTATGACAGGTATGGAATAAGAGATTTATTGTAGAAATTAAACCTAACAGAGTTGTTGGAGAAGCTAGGAATGTAAAAGCCTGGAAGGGGAAGAATGGAGGATCAGGGAAAAGTCACTGATCAGAGACAACAAAAATGGAAGCTGATGGAAAAAGCAATGGAAGGTGGTTGTCTCTGTGTCTAGTGGTTGGTCTAAAGTTGCTGTGGGTCATCAGGTGTGGAAGATTTAAAAAAAAAATCGGGACATAAATCATGAGACAGCAAGGACAAACCTTAAGGTACAAAGACAAAGAAGACCTTTAAAAACAAGTTGGAACATACAAAGACAAAGTGCAACCAGCATCTGTCTCTAACTAACAGTGCAGGTGCTGTGTGGAAGAAACTGGTATTCTTCACCACAAAACACACTTATTCCTGGCCCAGAGCTCAAAGAAGTTGAAAGAGTGGCAAGAGCTGGAGGAGCTGTGGGTCCAGCAGTTGTCCCACACCTTCCAGGTGAGCCGGCTCTGGGCCTTGCATTGCCCTGCTGAGCATGATGCCTGCTGCTTTGCTTCCACCTCCCAAATCCTGCACAAATGTCTGTTGGAACCAACTCTAATGCAGAACCATACAGAAGTTAATTCTGAGATTCATAGTTATAGTTCAGCTAAATTGGCATAGTATAAAACCCTACATACTTCGAAGATTCTTCAGGGAAGAGCACATAGCTCCTTTTGTTGGAACATGAGGAGTAAGTTGGGAGAAGATACAAAAGGAGGAAAATTATCCTATAAAGAAGGTTGGTAAGATCCAAATTCTAAGATCCCTATTTGTTCCAAAAGGGTTTTAATAGTTATGGCTGAGTAGTAATAAAGCACTGTGGCAGACCAGCTAGATGCTCACGAGTCTCATCATCTCTTCTTGAAAACATGAAAAGACTGTATTTCCTGATGTATAGATTGTGAAGATTTTCTCCCACTCTGTGGGTTGTCTGTTTACTCTGCTGACGGCTCTTTTTGCTGTGCCAGAGCTCTTTAGTTTAATTAGGTCCCAGCTATTTATCTTTGTTTTTATTGCATTTGCTTTTGGGTTCTTGGTCATGAAATCCTTGCCTAAGCCAATGTCTAGAAGGGTTTATCCAATGTTATCTTCTAGAATTTTTATAATTTCAGGTCTTAGGTTTAAGTCCTTAATTCATCTTGAGGTAAGAGATGAGGATCCAGTTTCACTCTCCTACATGTGGCTAGCCAATTATCCCAGCACCATTTGTTGAAAAGGGTGTCCTTTCCCCACTTTGTTTTTGTTTGCTTTGTCAAAGATCAGTTGACTGTGAGTGTTTGGGTTTATTTCTGGGTTCTCTATTCTGTTCTATTGGTCTATGTGCCTATTTTTTACCAGTACCATGCTGCTTTGGTGACTATGGCCTTACAGTATAGTTTGAAATCAGATACTGTGATGCCTCCAGATTTGTTCTTTTTGCTTAGTCTTGCTTTGGCTATGCGGGCTCTTTTTTGGTTCCATATGAATTTTAGAATTGTTTTTTCTAATTTTGTGAAGAATGATGGTGGTATTTTGATAGGGATTGGACTCAATTTGTAGATTGCTTTTGGCAGTATGGTCATTTTCACAATATTGATTCTACCCATCCATGAGCATGGGATGTGTTTCCGTTTGTTCATGTCATCTATGATTTCTTTCAGCAGTGTTTTGTAGTTTTCCTTGTAGAAGTCTTCCACCTCCTTGGTTAGGTATATTCCTAAGTATTTTATTTTTATTTTTTCTTTTGCAGCTATTGTAAAAGGGGTTGAGTTCTTGATTTGATTCTCCACTTGGTCGCTGTTGGTGTATAGAAGAGCTACTGATTTGTGGCCGGGCGTGGTAGCTTACGCCTGTAATCTCAGCACTTTGGGGGGCTGAGGTGGGTGAATCACCAGGTCAGGAGTTCAAGACCAGGCTGACCAACACAGTAAAACCCCATCTCTACTCAAAAAAAAAAAAAAAAATTAGCTGGGTGTGGTGGCACACGCCTGTGATCCCAGCTACTCAGGAGGCTAAGGCAGGAGAATTGCTTGAACCTGGAAGGCAGAGGTTGTAGTGAGCCGAGAGTGCATCACTGTACTCCAGCCTGGGCGACAGGGTGAGACTCCATCTCACAAAAAAATAAATAAATAAATAAGAAGAGCTACTGATTTTTGTACATTAATATTGTGTCTGGAGACTTTGCTGAATTCTTTTATCAGTTCTGGAATCTTTCTGGAGGAATCCTTAGGGTTTTCAAGGGAAACAATCATATCATCAGCAAACAGTGACAGTTTGACTTCCTCTTTACCCATTTGGATGGCCTTTATTTCTTTCTCTTGTCTGATTGCTCTGGCTAGTACTTCCAGTACTATGTTGAAGAGGAGTGGTGAGGGTGGGCCTCCTTGTCTTGTTCCAATTCTCAGAAGCAATGCTTTCAACTTTGCCCCATTCGGTATTATGTTGGCTGTGGGTTTGTCATAGATGACTTTTATTACATTGAAGTATGTCCCTTGTATGCTGATTTTGCTGAGAGTTTTAATCATAAAGTGATGCTGGATTTTGTCAAATGGTTTTTCTGCATCTATTGAGATGATCATGTGATTTTTGTTTTTAATTCTGTTTATGTAGTGTTCCACATTTATTGACTTGCATATGTTAAACCATCCCTGCATCCCTGGTATGAAACCCACTTGATCACGGTGGATTATCTTTTTGATATGTTGTTGGATTTGGTTAGCAAGTATTTTGTTAAGGATTTTAGCATCTATGTTCATCAAGGATATTGGTCTGTAACTTTCTTTTTTGGTTATGCCCTTTCCTGGTCTTGGTATTAGGGTGATGCTGGCTTCATAGAATAAATTAGGGAGGGTTCCTTCTTTCCCTATCTTGTAAAATAGTGTCAAAAGGATTGGTACCAATTCTTTTTTGAACATCTGGTAGAATTCTGCTGTGAATCCATCTAGTCCTGGATTTTTTTTCTTGGTAACTTGTTAATCATCATTTCAATCTCACTGCTTGTTATTGATTTGTTTAGGGTATCTGATTCTTCCTGATTTAAGATAGGAGGATTGTATTTTTCCAGGAATTTATCCATCTCTCCTAGGTTTTGTAGTTTATGTGCATAAAGATGTTCATAGTGGCCTTGACTGATCTTTTGTATTTCTGTGGTGTCAGTTGTAACATCTCCTGTTTCATTTCTTAGTGAGGTTATTTGGATTTTCTCTCTTCTTTTCTTGGTTAATCTTGCCAATAGTCTATCAATTTTATTTATTTTTTTCAAAGAATCAGCTTTTTGTTTCATTTATTTTTTGTATTTTTTTTGTTTGTTTCTATTTCATTTAGTTTTGCTCTGATCTTGGTTACTTTCTTTCTTCTGCTGGGTTTGGGTTTGGTTTGTTCTTGTTTCTCTAGTTCCTTGAGGTGTAACCTTAGAATGTCAGTTTGTGCTCTTTTAGTCTTTTTAATGTAGGCATTTAGGGCTATGAACTTTCCTCTTAGCACTGCCTTTGCTGTATCCCAGAGGTTTTGATAAATTGTGCCATTATGTCATTCAATTTGAATAATTTTTTAATTTCCATCTTGATTTTGTTTTTGCCCCAATGCTCATTCAGGAGCAGATTACTTAATTTCCCCTTATTTGCATGGTTTTGAAGATTCCTTTTGGAGTTGATTTCCAGTCTTATTCCACTGTGGTCTGAGAGGGTGCTTGATATAATTTCAATTTTCTTAAATTTATTGAGGCTCATTTTGTGGCCTATCATATGGTCTATCTTGGAGAAAGTTCTATGCATTGTTGAATACAATGTGTATTCTGCAGTTGTTGGATGAAATGTTCTGTATATATCTGTTAAGTCCATTCCTTCCAAGGTATAGTTTAAGTCCATTGTTTCTTTGTTGACTTTCTGTCTTGATGACCTGTCTAGTGCTGTCAGTGGAGTATTGAAGTCCCCCACCATTATTGTGTTGCTGTCCATCTCATTCTTAGGTCTATTGGTAATTGTTTTATAAATTTGGGAGCTCCATTGTTAGGTGCATATATGTTTAGAATTGTGATATTTTCCTGTTGGACAAGGCCATTATATAATATAATTATATAATGTCCCTCTTTACCTGTTTTAACTGTGTTGCTTTAAAGTTTGTTTTGTCTGATATAAGAATAGCTAACCCTGCTCACTTTTGATGTCCATTTGCATGAAATGCCTTTTTCCACCCCATTACTTTAGTTTATGTGAGTACTTGTGTGCTAGATGAGTCTACTGAAGGCAGCAGATAGTTGGTTGGTGAGTTCTTATCCATTCTGTGATTCTGTATCTTTTAAGTGGAGCATTTGTTCCATTTACAACCAATGTTAGTACTGAAATGTGAGGTACTGTTTCATTCATCATGCTGTTTGTTGCCTGTGTACTTTGGATTTTTTGTTTTTGCTTTTTAACTTGTATTTTTGTTTTACAGGTCCTGTGTGATTTCTGTTTTAAAGAGGTTCTGTTTTGATGTGTTTTCAGGATTTGTTTCAGAATTTAGAGCTCCTTTTAGCAGTTCTTGTAGTGGTGGCTTTGTAATTGTGAATTCTCTCAGCATTTGTTTGTTGAAAAAGACTGTATCTTTCCTTCATATATGATGCTTAGTTTCACTGGTTACAAAATTCTTGGCTGATAATTGTTTTGTTTGAGGAGGCTGAAGATAGGGCCCCAATCCCTTCTAGCTTGTAGGGTTTCTGCTGAGAAATCTGCTGTTAATCTGATAGGTTTTACTTTATAGGTTACCTGGTGCTTCTGTCTCACAGCTCTTAAGATTCTTTCCTTTGGCTTAACTTTAGATAACCTGATCACAATGTGCCTAGATGAAGATCCTTTTGCAATGAATTTCCCAGGTTTTCTTTGTGCTTCTTGTATTTGGGTGTCTAGGTCTCTAGCAAGGCTGGGGAATTTTTCCTCAATTATTCCCCCAAATATGTTTTCCAAGCTTTTAGAATTCTCTTCTGCCTCAGGAACACCAATTATTCTTAGGTTTAGACATTTAACATAATCCCAGACTTCTTGGAGGTTTTGTTCATATTTTCTTATTCTTTTTCTTTGTCTTTGTTGGATTGGGTTAATTTGAGGACTTTGTCTTCAAGCTCTGAATTTCTTTCTTCTACTTGTTCAATTCTATTGCTGAGACTTTCCAGAGCATTTTGCATTTCTAAAAGTGTGTTCAAAGTTGCCTGAATTTTTTCATTGTTTCTTCTTTGAACTATCTATTTCCTTGAATATTTCTGCCTTTACTTCTTGCATCATATTTTGGATTTCCTTGCATTGGGCCTTGCCTTTCTCGGGTTCCTCCCTGATTAGCTTAATAACTAACCTCTTGAATTCTTTTTCAAGTAAATCAGGCATTTCTTCTTGGTTTGGATCCATTGCTGGTGAACTAGTGTGATTTTGGGGGTGTGTGGAAAAGCCTTGCTTTGTCATATTACCAGGGTTGGTATTCCAGTTCCTTCTCAACTGGGTATGTTATAAATAAAGTTTTGATGCCGCAAAAGAAATAGCCCTCAAATATAAAATTTTCTTTTTAATTCTCAGCAAGACAATATACTTCTATAGAAGGGTGCGCCCTTACAGATGGAGTAATGGTAAGCGCACACTTGGACAAGGGAAGGGAAGGGGTCCTTATCCCTGATGTATGTGGCACCTGCTGCTGTATTGTTCCCCTATTGGCTAGGGTTAGACTGCACAGGCTAAACTAATTCCGATTGGCTAATTTAAAGAGAGTGATGGGGAGAGTGGTTTGGCGGGAAAAATGGTTATGGCAGAGCAGGAAATTGGAATGAGTCAGGGTGGAGAATGAGCAGGTAATTGGAATGAGTCAGGGTGGAGAATGAGCAGGTAATTGGAATGAGTCAGGGTGGAGCAGGTGATTGGAATGAGTAAGGGTAGAGCAGGTAATTGGAATGAGTCAGGTGGAGCAGGTAATCAAAAAAGGTTGCTTTACGGGGAAGTTAAGTTTAAAAGTAGAAGGCAAAGAATTGAACATACTGACATATTGATTCTTTGAAGAGAAATTTAGAACTCATATCTAACAGGTAGGCTCTGTCAGACCTGTCAAGTCTAGGGCTCAAGGCTGTTGTTCAGATTCTTTTGTCCCACGGAGTGTTCCCTTGATGTAGTACTCTCCCCCTTTTCCTATAGATGTGGCTTCCTGTGAGCTGAACTGCAGTGATTGTTGTCTCTTTCTGGATCCTGCCACCCAACAAGTCTGCCCGGCTCCAGGCTGGTACTGAAGGTTGTCTGCAGAGACTCCTGTAATGTGAGCTATCTGTGGGTCTCTCAGCCATGGATACCAGTGCCTGTTCCAGTGAAGGTGGCAGGAGGGTCCAATGGACTCCTTGAAGGTTCTTAGCTTTGGTGGTTTAATGTTCTATTTTTGTGCTGGTTAGCCTCCTTCCAGGAGGTGGCACTTTCCAGAGAGCATCAGCTGTGGTATTATGGGGAGGAACTGGCAGTGGGTGTGGCCTTAGAACTCCCAAGATCATATGCTCTTTGTCTTCTGCTATCAGGGTGGGTAGGGAAGGACCATCAGGTGGTGGCGGGACTAGATGTGTCTGAGCACAGACTCTCCTTGGGTGGGTCTTGCTGCAGCTGCCGCAGGGGATTGGAGTGAGATTCCCAGGTCAATGGAGTTGTGTACCTAGAAGGATTATGGCTGTCTCTGCTGAGTCAAGCAGGTTGTCAGGGAAGTAGGGGAAAGCCGGCAGTCACAGGCCTCACCCAGCTCCCATGCAAACCAAAGGGCTGGGTTTCACTCCCACCGTACCCCCTCCCGCAACAGCCCCCAGACCATTTCCAGGTGGAGAGCAATATGGGCTTGAAAACCTGCCTCAGGCTATCCGCCTCTCAGCTATAAAAGAAAAGGGCTTGGTTCTTCCCCACCTGTGGAGTCTGCACACCAGATGCACCCTCCCCCAAGTTCTGGCCAGGAGGCTTCTCACCCCATTCAAATTGTTAGAAAGTTCAGCTAGAGATTTGCTTCTTCCTGTGTAGTTTTACCCCCGCTCCTCTCTGGTTGGATCCCTGTGGTGCCAGACAAGAATGGCCTGCTAGGAGACCCAGCCAGCTCCCAGGGACTTTCTGCTGCTTCCTCTACCCCTGTATTTCACTCAGCTCTCTGAACTGACTCAGCTCCAGGTAAAGTCAGAGACTTCTCCCACAAACAGACCTTCGGCTTCTCTAGCGTGGGTATGTGTTCAGGAGAGGAGGGTCTCCCTTTCCCACATCCACAGTTGGGCACTCACAGTTTTGAGGGGTGTCCTGGGTCCTGCAGGATCAGTCCACTTCCTTCAGAAGGTCTGTGGATCCTCTCGGGATTGCTGGTTTCTTCTTGCAGTCAATCTGGAGCTAAAATTCACAGTGTGGGCCACCTCCCACTACTCCGTCCAGAGCTGCAATCTAGTCCTGCCTCCCATCTGCCATGATCTTGAGTCTTGCATCTTTATGCAACTTGCCCACTGTGTGCCTTTTAATTGGGGCATTTAGCCCATTTACATTCGAAGTTAATATTGATATGTCTGGATTTGTTTCTGTCATCAGGTTGTTAGCTGGTTGTTATGCAGATTTGTTTGTGTGATTGCATTATAGTGTCACTGGTCTATGTATATAAGTGTGTTTTTGTAGTGGCCAGTAATGGTCTTTCCTTTCCATGTTTAGCACTCACTTCAGAACCTCATATAAGGCAGGTCTGGTGGTAACAAAATCCGTGAGGCTTTGCTTGTCTGAAAAGGATTTTATTTCTCCTTCACCTATGAAGCTTAGTTTGGCTGGATATAAAATTCTAGGTTGAAAATTCTTTTCTTTAAGAATGCCAAATATAGGCCCCTGTTCTCTTCCAGCTTGCAGTGTTTCTGCTGAAAGGTCCACTATTCACCTGATGGGGATCCCTTAACATTTTTAACATTTTCCCTTTAACATTTTTCTTTCATTTCAACATTGAAGGATCTGATGGCTATGTTTCTTGGGGATGGTCTTCTTGTGTAGTACTTCACCAGAGTTCTCTGCATTTCCTGAATTTGAATGTTGGCCTCTCTAACAAGGTTAGGGAAGTTTTCATGGATGATATCCCGAAATATGTTTTCCAAGTTGCTTGATTTCTCTCCCTGTCTTTCAGACACACCAGTGATTCATAGATTTGGACTCTTTAGATAATCCCAAATTTCTCAGAGATTTTGTTCATTCTTATTTATGTTTTTTTTTTATTTTTGTCTAACTGAGTTATTTCAGAGAGCAGGTCTTTAAGCTCTGAGATTCTTTCCTCAGCTTGGCCAATTTTATTAATAGTTGCAATTGCATTCTGAAATTCTTGAAGTAGTTTCTCAGTTCCATCAGCTCAGTTTTGTTCTTTCTTAAAATGGCCATTTCATCTTTCATCTCCTGTATCATTTTATTGTGTCTCTTAAGAATCCTTGGATTGGGTTTTGACTTTCTCCTGCATGTTGATGATCATCATTCCTATCCATATTCTGAATTCTATTTCTATCATTTCAGCCATTTCAGCCTGATTATGAACCATTGTTGGGGAACTAGTGTGGTTGTTTGGAGTAAGAAGACACTCTGGCTTTTCGAGTTGCCAGAGTTTTTGCACTGGTTCTTTCTCATCTATGTGGGCTGATGTTTCTTCCATCTTTGAAGTTGCCATCCTTTGGATGGGTTTGTGGGTTTTTTGCTTTTATCTTCTTCATTTCTAGCAGATATTTGAAGGCATAGTTCAGCACTCCTGGGCTGCATGCTCTAATCTTGGGGAGCTGGTATCAGGCCCCTGGCACTGTTCTCTGCCCCCTCAAGGCTGGGAACCTGTTTCACCAGAGGAGCTGAGGTGTTCCTGGACTGCTGGTCACAACACTCCAAAGCACTTTTTTGGGTGGTGGCAGCTCATGCTAGCAGCAACAGCAATGAAACAGGGTGCATGCTTGTCAGCTGGGGTGGGGCACTGATGGGCTTGGGGCTGCTGACCTCTGTATGGACATTAGCAGCAGTGGCAGTGTTGGCACAGGTGGGAGTTGAAGGGCGGGAACTGCTGGGGTCTGTGTGCACATCAGCACCTGCAGCAGTGTCATCATGGGGCAGGGCAAAGGCAATCCTGCAGCATAGTGGTGGAGGGGGGTGGGTGCATTCATACCAGTGGCAACGACACAGTGGGGTGCATGCACACCCACGCACCAGCAGAGAAAGGGAGGTGAGGTCCACCCATGCACACATGCACTGGTAAAGCTATGATGGGGTGGCTGTGGCACAGGGAAGGCTGCAGTAGCAGGAGGGTACAAGCAGGCTGGTGCATGTGAGGAAAGTCCACTCTGCTGGAGCTCTCTGACAGTCAGCCATGTTCTACCAGTATAGGAGCTATGATGTGGCCTCTGAGAGGCACCCCAGGATGCACTGAAAGCAGACATAGCCAGGCTGGAGCCCCAGGAGAGGCCAGGAGACAGAAAGGCATTCAGGTCAGAATGGCTCTGTCTCACAGGCAAGATCAACCTGTTCTGTTCAGTCCCAACAGTTCTCCTAAGGCTAGAGTCTTGTAGGTGAGCAAAGCAAGCCGTGGGGAATGAGCGTCCCTGGCCATACTTCCTTGCAGAAGTTCCCACACCAAACCCTCTGGACTCCATACAGACTGGAACCCTGCCCCTACCACCTCTCTAAGCAGCTCTCCTTGCTAGCTCACATGTTCCAAGTGAGTCATGGGGCTCACCTGCTGCCCAGATTCCAGAGGTCCATGGGGAGAGTGGGTCGCTTTTTGTCTGCTCAACCCACCCCTACCCCAGGAGTCACTTGGGGCCAGGAATGAGTCCCGGTTTACAGCAGCCCCATGCAGGGTTACACCTTCCTCCCCCTTTAGCCCAGTGTCTGTGTCCTGCCTCCATCCGCTCTCAATGCCACCCTTCTGAAGATCTGCTTGGACTGCACCAGTCTTCCCTGTGTCCTGGCCCTTGGTGGCAGA
The DNA here is from genome assembly GCF_028885655.2 of Pongo abelii. Taxonomy (NCBI): domain Eukaryota; kingdom Metazoa; phylum Chordata; class Mammalia; order Primates; family Hominidae; genus Pongo; species Pongo abelii. The sequence continues at coordinate 154,781,431 of NC_071985.2, forward strand.
TGTTCCTTCTAGCTGCATCTAGTCAGCCATCTTGCCACAAATCAGTTTTTTTAAGGTTCCTTAAAAATTTCAATTGTGATATTTGATTTAAATTATAATAAACCTATAAATTCTCAATTTGAAGTAATTTATATCTTCAAAGTTTTTGGTACTCCAGTCAAGAAACAATGTATATCTCTTAATTATTTGTCTTTTATTTTTCTCAGAAGAGTTTTTAATATATTTCATGCAAGTTCTATTTATTCATCAAGATATTTTTATGTCTTCTAAAATTATTTCGGTTGGGATGATTTTTCCTGTTGGATATTTTACCTATTGATAGATATGTCTAGCTACTGTACTAAACATTCACTCTCTAATCCCAATTATTTACAACCTTGTTTCTCTTGGAATTTCTAGGTGCACAATAATATCCTCTGAATATAATAATATTATCCAATTCAGTATATACATCCCTAATTTCTGTTTCAGGTCTTATTAAATTCACCATAACTTCCAAAACAATGTTAAATTTTAAAATGGTAATTAGTAGGCATCTTTGCTTTATTTATAATTTTAATACAAATGCCTCCAGGAATTCAATGTTAAATAGACATTAATAAGATAAGAAGACATCCCTCAGAGGTTTTAAAATAGCAAAATGATATAGTCATGTTTGTGACTATATCACTATTATTTTGAGAAAAAATAAAGGTCTTTGTCTTTGCACGCAGGCTATCCTAGTGAAACAGCATGGGCCTTGGAATCCAATATATATGAATTTAAGACTGACTTTACCTCTTTGTGGTGGGTGGAATTCTAACATGATCCTCTAGTAAGTCACATCCTTATATAGTCCTGTCCCCTTGAGTGTAGGAGGGACTTAGGGATATGATAGGATAGGCTCTCTTTAATTGGTGTATATTATATACCACATTTGACCTTCAAAAAGAGAAATTATCCTCAGTGGGCCCAACCTAATCAGGTAAACCTTAAAAAGGTGAAGCTTTCCCTGGCAAGAGATTCAAAGCATGAGAGGGACTCAACACAAGGGAGAGTCTCTCTTAATAGCTTTGAAAATGGAGGAAGCTATGTGGCAAGGAATACAGAAGATAGGACTTGAAAGTCGCCCCAGCTGACAGCAAGCTACAACCACGAAGAATTTAATTCATCCAACAACAAGATGGATATTGGGACCAGATTCTTTTTCAAAGACTCCAGAAAAGAAATGGCAGCCTGGGCAACATCTAGATTTCAGACTTTCAAGAATGTGAACAGAAAAACCACCCTTACCATGATTAAGCCTCTAATTTACAGAACTGTTAGCTAATAAATGGGTGTTATTTTCAGCTGCTAAGTTTGTAGGAGCACATTATGCAACAAAGAAAATTAATATACAATAGCTGAGTGAACTTGAAGCCACTCCTTAACCTCTCAAAGCTTATATACCTTCATATGTAAAATGGTCATAGTAGCCACATTGCAAGATTGTGATGGAGGCTAAAAGAGGTAATGTAAGTAAAACATATGGTATGGCTGCTGTGGCATGTTGCATATAGACACTAAATAAAGTCTATATTCTGTTTTTTAATATTTTTAATTATTTAGGTAAGTTGCTAACTATATGTATTTTTTTATTATACTTTAAGTTCTGGGGTACATGCGCAGAACGTGCAGGTTTGTTACATAGGTATACACGTGCCATGGTGGTTTGCTGCACCCATCAACCCGTCATCTACATTAGGTATTTCTCCTAATGCTATCCCTCCCCTAGCCCCTGAAACCCTGACAAGACCCAGCATGTGATGTACCCCTCCCTATGTCCATGTGTTCTCATTGTTCAACTCCCACTCATTAGTGAGAACATGCGGTGTTCGGTTTTCTGTACCTGTGTTTGTTTGCTAAGAATGATAGTTTCCAGCTTCATCCATGTCCTTGCAAAGGACTGAAACTCATCTTTTTTATGGCTCCATAGTATTCCATGGTGTATATGTGCCACATTTTCTTTATCCAGTCTGTCATGGATGGGCATTTGGGTTGGTTCCAAGTCTTTGCTATTGTGAACAGTGCTGCAATAAACACACGTGTACATGTGTCTTTATAGTAGAATGATCTATAATCCTTTGGGTATATACCCAGTAATGCAATTGCTGGGTCACATGGTATTTCTGGTTCTAGATCCTTGAGGAATCACCACACTGTCTTCCACAATGGTTAAACTAATTTACACTCCCACCAACAATATAAAAGCATTCCTATTTCTCCACATCCTCTCCAGCATCTGTCGCTTCCTGACTTTTTAATGATCGCCATTTTAACAGGCATGAGATGGTATCTTATTGTGGTTTTGATTTGCATTCCTCTAATGACCAGTGATGATGAGCTTTTTTTCATATGTTTATTGGTTGCATAAATGTCTTCTTTTGAGAAGTGTTTATTCATATCCTTTTCCCACTTTTTGATGGAGTTGTTTGTTTTTTTCTTGTAAATTTGTTTAAGTTCTTTGTAGATTCTGGATATTAGACCTTTGTCAGATGGATAGACTGCAAAAGTTTTCTCCCATTCTGTAGGTTGCCTGTTCACTCTGATGATAGTTTCTTTTGCTGTGCAGAAGCTCTTTAGTTAAATTAGATTCAATTTGTCAATTTTGGCTTTTGTTGCCATTGCTTTGGTGTTTTAGTCATGAAGTCTTTCCCCATGCCTATGTCCTGAATGGAATTGCCTAAATTTTCTTCTAGTGTTTTTACAGTTTTAGGTCTTATGTTTAAGTCTTTACTCCATCTTGAGTTAATTTTTGTATAAGGTGTAAGGAAGGGGTCCAGTTTCAGTTTTCTGCATATGGCTAGCCAGTTTTCCCAGCACCATTTATTAAATAGGGAATCCTTTCCCCATTTCTTGTTTTTGTCAGGTTTATCAAAGATCAGATGGTTGTAGATGTGTGGTGTTATTTCTGAGGCCTCTGTTCTGTTCCATTGGTCTATATATCTGTTTTGGTACCAGTACCATGCTGTTTTGGTTACTGTAGCCTTGTAGTATAGTTTGAAGTCAGGTAGCGTGATTCTGCCAGCTTTGTTCTTTTTGCTTAGGAGTGTCTTGGCTATGTGGGCTCTTTTTGGGTTCCATATGAACTTTAAAGTAGTTTTTTCTAATTCTGTGAAGAAAGTCAATGGTAGCTTGATGGGGATAGCATTGAATCTATAAATTACTTTGGGCAGTATGGCCATATTCACAATATTGATTCTTCCTATCCATGAGGATGAGATGTTTTTCCATTTGTTTGTCTCCTCTCTTATTTCCTTGAGCAGTGTGGTTTGTAATTCTCCTGGAAGAGTTCCTGCACATCCCTGTGCATTGTATTCCTAGGTACTTTATTCTCTTTGTAGCAATTGTGAATGGGAGTTCACTCATGATTTGGCTATTATTGGTATATAGGAATGCTTGTGATTTTTGCACATTGATTTTGTATCCTGAGACTTTGCTGAAGTTGCTTATTAGCTTAAGGAGATTTGGGGCTAAGACAATGGGGTTTTCTAAATATACAATCATGTCATCTGCAAAGAGAGACAATTTGACTTCCTCTCTTCCTATTTGAATACCCTTTTTTCTTTTTCCTGCCTGATTGCCCTGGCCAGAACTTCCCATACTATGTTGAATAGGAGTGATGAGAGATGGCATTCTTGTGCTGTGCCAGTTTTCAAAGGGAATGCTTCCAGTTTTTGCCCATTCACTATGATATTGGCTGTGGGTTTGTCATAAAGAGCTCTTATTATTTTGAGATACATTCCATCAATACCTAGTTTATTGAGAGTTTCTAGCATGAAGGGGTGTTGAATTTTATCAAAGGCTTTTTTCTGCATGTACTGAGATAATCATGTGGTTTTTGTCATTAGTTCTGTTTATGTGATGGATTATGTTTATTTATTTGTGTATGTTGAACCAGCCTTGCATCCCAGGGATGAAGCCAACTTGATCATGGTGGATAAGCTGTTTGATGTGCTGCTGGATTTGGTTTGCCAGTATTTTATTGAGGATTTTCACATCAATGTTCATCAGGGACATTGGTCTGAAATTTTCTTTTTTTGTTGTGTCTCTGCCAACTTTTGGTATCAGGATGATGCTGGCCTCACAAAATGAGTTAAGGAGGAGTCCCTCCTTTTCTATTGTTTGGAATAGTTTCAGAAGGAATGGTACCATCTCCTCTTTGTACCTCTGGTAGAATTTGGCTGTGAATCTGTCTGGTCCTGAACTTTTTTTGGTTGATAAGCTATTAATTACTGCCTCCACTTCAGAACTTGTTATTGGTCTATTCAGGGGTTTGACTTCTTCCTGGTTTAGACTTGGGAGGGTGTATGTGTCCAGGAATTCATTCATTTCTTCTAGATTTTCTAGTTTATTTGTGTAGAGGTGTTTATAGTATTCTCTGATGGTTGTTTGTATTTCAGTGGGATCAGTGGTGATATCCCCTTTATCATTTTTTATTGCATCTATTTGATTCTTCTCTTCTTCTTTATTAGTCTGGCTAGTGGTCTATTTTGTTGGTCTTTTAAAAAACCATCTCCTGGATTCATTGATTTTTTGAAGCATTTTTTGTATCTCTGTCTCCTTCAGTTCTGCTCTGATCTTAGTTATTTCTTGTCTTCTGCTAGCTTTTGAATTTGTTTGCTCTTTCTTCTCTAGTTCTTTTAATTGTGATGTTAGGCTGTCAATTTTAGATCTTTCCTGCTTTCTCTTTTGGGCATTTAGTGCTATAAATTTCCCTCTACACACTGCTTTATCTGGTGTCCCAGAGATTCTGGTATGTTGTGTCTTTGTTCTCATTGGTTTCGAAGAAGATCTTTATTTCTGCCTTAATTTTGTTATTTACCCAGTAGTCATTCAGGAGCAGGTTGTTCAGATTCCATGTAGTTGTGTGGTTTTGAGTGAGTTTCTTAATCCTGAGTTCTAATTTTATTGCACTGTCTGAGAGACAGTTTGTTATAATTTCCATTCTTTTGCATTTGCTGAGGAGTGTTTTACTTCCAATTACGTGGTCAATTTTAGAATAAGTGTGATGTGGTGCTGAGAAGAATGTATCTTCTGTTGATTTGGGGTGGAGAATTCTGTGGATGTCTGTTAGGTCTGCTCAGTCCAGGGCCGAGTTCAAGTCCTGAATATCCTTGTTAATTTTCTGTCTCATTGATCTGTCTAATATTGACAGTGGGCTTTTAAATTCTCCCACTATTATTGTGTGGGAGTTTAAGTCTCTTTGGAAGTCTCTAAAAACTTGCTTTATGAATGTGGGTGCTCCTGTATTGGGTTCATATATATTTAGGTTAGCTCTTCTTGTTGAATTGATCCCTTTACCATTACGTGATGGCCTTCTTTGTCTCTTTTAATCTTTGTTGGTTTAAAGTCTGTTTTATCAGAGACTAGCATTGCAACCCCTGCTTTTTTTTTTTTTTTTTTTTGCTACCCATTTGCTTGATAGATCTTCCTCCATCCCTTTATTTTGAGTCTATTTGTGTCTTTGCACATGAGATGGGTCTCCTGAATACAGCACACTGATGGGTCTTGACTCTTTATCAAATTTGCCAGTCTGTGTCTTTTAATGGGGGCATTTAGCCCATTTACATTTAAGGTTAATATTGTTATGTGTGAATTTGATCCTGTTATTATGATGCTAGCTGGTTACTTTGTCCATTAATTGATTTAGTTTCTTCACAGTGTCGATGGTCTTTACCATTTGGTGTGTCTTTGCAGTGGTTGGTACCATTTGTTCCTTTCCATGTTTAGTGCTTCCTTCAGGAGCTCTTGGAACGCAGGCCTGGAGGTGACAAAATCTCTCAGCATTTACTTGTCTGTAAAGGATTTTATTTCTCCTTCACTTATGAAGCTTAGTTTGGCTGGATATGAAATTCTGGATTGAAAATTCTTTTCTTTAAGAATGTTGAATATTGGCCCCCACTCTCTTTTGGCTTGTAGGGTTTCTGCAGAGAGATCTATTGTTAGTCTGATGGGCTTACCTTTGTGGGTAACCCAACCTTTCTCTCTGGCTGCCCTTAACATTTTTTCCTTCATTTCAACCTTGGTGAATCTGACAATTATGTGTCTTGGGCTTGCTCTTCTCAAGGAGTATCTTTGTGGTGTTCTCTGTATTTCCTGAATTTGAATGTTGGCCTGTCTTTCTAGGTTGGGGAGGTTCTCCTGGATAATATCCTGAGGAGTGTTTTCCAACTTGGTTCCATTCTCCCCATCACTTTCATGTACACCAATCAAATGTAGGTTTGGTCTTTTCACATAGTCCCATATTTCTTGAAAGCTTTGTTTGTTCCTTTTCATTCTTTTTTCTCTAATCTTGTCTTCACACTCTATTTCATTAAGTTGATCTTCAATCTCTGATATCCTTTCTTCTGCTTGATCAATTCGGCCATTGATACTTGTGTATGCTTCATGAAGTTCTCATGCTATGGTTTTCAGCTCCATCAGGTCATTTATTTTCTTCTCTAAGCTGGTTATTCTAGTTAGCAATTTTTCTAACCATTTTTCAACGCTGTTAGCTTCCTTGCTTTGGGTTAGAACATGCTTCTTTAGCTCGGAGGAGTTTGTTATTACCCACCTTCTGAAGCCTATTTCTGTCAATCCGTCAAACTCATTCTCCATCCAGTTTTGTTTCCTTGCTGGAGAGGAGTTGTGATCCTTTGGAGGATAAGAGGCATTTGATTTTTGGAATTTTTAGCCTTTTTGTGCTGAACCCATCTTCATGGATTTATCTACTTTGGTGTTTGATGTTGGTGACCTTCGGATGGGGTTTCTGAGTGGACTTTTTTTTATTGATGTTGATGCTATTCCTTTCTGTTTGTTAGTTCTTCTAACAGTCAGGCCTATCTGCTGCAGGTCTGCTGGAGTTTGCTGGAGGTCCACTCCAGACCCTATTTGCCTGGGTATCAGCAGCAGAGGCTGCAGAATAGCAAAGATTGCTGCCTGTTTTTTCCTCTAGAAGCTTCATCCCAGAGGGGCACCCACCAGATGCCAGCTGGAGCTCACCTGTATGATGTGTCTGTCAGTCTCTGCTAGAAGGTGTCTCCCAGTCAGGAGACACGGAGGGTCAGGGACCCACCTAAGGAGGCAGTCTGACCCTTAGCAGAGCTCGAGTGCTGTGCTGGGAGATCCACTGCACAGAGTTGGCAGGCAGGAACATTTAAGTCTGCTGAAGCTGCGCCAACAGTCGCCTCTTCCCCCAGGTGCTCTGTCCCAGGGAGATGGGAGTTTTACCTATAAGCCTGTGACTGGAGCTGCTGCCTTTCTTTCAGGGATGACCTGCCCAGAGAGAAGGAATCTAGAGAGGCAGTCTGGCTACAGCGGCTTTGTGATGCTGTGGTGTGCTCCTTTCAGTTCGAACTTCCTGGCTGCTTTGTTTATACTGTGAGGGGAAAACTGCCTACTCAAGCCTTAGTAATGGTGGACGCCCCTCCCTCCACCAAGCTCGAGCATCCCAAGTCAACTTCAGACTGCTATGCTGTCAGCGAGAATTTCAAGCCATTGGATCTTAGCTTGCTGGGCTCTGTGGGGGTGGGATCCACTGAGCTAGACCACTCAGCTCCCTGGCTTCAGCCCCCTTTCCAGGGCAGTGAACGGTTCTGTCTCGCTGGCATTCCAGGCGCCACTGGGGTATGAAAAAGCTCTTGCAGCTAGCTCAGTGTCTGCCCAAACGGCAGCCCAGTTTTGTGCTTGAAACCCAGGTCCCTGGTGGCATGGGCACTCAAGAGAATCTCCTGGTCTGTGGGTTGTGAAGACCATGGGAAAAGTGAGTATCTGGGCTGGGGTCAAACATTCCTCATGGTACAGTCCTCACGACTTCCCCTGGCTAGGGGAGGGAGTTCCCTGAACCCTTGCACTTCCCAGGTGAGGCAACGCCCCACCCTGCTTTGCCTCACCCTCTGTGGGCTGCACCCACTGTCTAACCAGTCCCAGTGAGATGAGCTGGGTACCTCAGTTGGAAATGCAGATATCACCTGCCTTCTGCATTGATCTCGCTGGGAGCTGCAGACTGGAGCTGTTCCTATTCTGCCATCTTGCCAGGTCTCCCAAGTCTGTATTCTTTAATATGAGAATAGTTAACTGGCCACAATGGCTCACACCTGCAATCCCAAGACTTTGGGAGGCCGAGGAGGAAGGATCACTTGAGGCCAGGTGTTACAGACCAGCAACATAGCCAGACCCCATCTCTACAAAAAACGTTTTTTAAAATTAGCCAGGTGTGGTGGGTGGCATGCACCTGTAGTGCTAGCTACTTAAAAGGCTGAGGTAGGAGGATTGCTTGAGCCCAGGAGTTTGAGACCGCCATGAGCCATGATCGTGCCACGGCACTCCAGCCATAACAAAGCAAAACGCTGTCTCAAAAAAAAAATTTTTTTTAATTTAAAATTTAAAAAAAGAAAGAATAGCAAAGGTCACCAATGTTGACACTGTAAGGATAATCTCCTGGGATGGGAGAGAAGTGGTTATTCCATAGTGTCCCAACTCTGTTCCTAAGGATTCAACTTCTTGTGGCAAAGACCTCCCAAAAATGTCCTAATCCTTGGAACCTGTGAATATATTAGGTTACATGGTAAAGGGGAGTTAAGGTTGTAAATGGAATTAAGGTTGCTAATCAGCTGAGTATGATATAGGGAGATCATCCTCGATAACCTGGGTGACTCCAATGCAACCACAAGGGCTTTTATAACTGGATGGGAGGTAAAAGGGCATGCAAGTGACAGTGATGGTAGCATGAGAATGACCCACTCAAATGTTCCTCGCTTTGAAGATAGGAGGAGAAACAAGCCAAGGAATGCCAGCAGCCCCAGAAAGCTGGAAAAGGCAAGGAAATTGATTCCCTTCCAGAGCTTCCAGAAATTAATGCATCCCTGCTGACATCTTTATTTTGGCCCAAATAAACCCACACCAGACTCTGACCTACAGAACTGTAACACATTTATGTTGTTTTAAACAGCTAAATTTGTGGTGATTTGTTATAACAGCAACAGAAAACTAATACACTTTCCCTTGTGTTTCTTGTTCATTATCATGTCATGTCCCCTCTGGCCTCTGAGAGCTGATAGCTCCCTCTTTCAACCCCAGACCTAGTATTAATATATCTATGCATTGATACCCAGTAACAAAGCTATGACATGGCTAGAGCACTGAAACAAGACTTGACCAAAATTTGGGGGATGACAGTAGCATTACCTTAGCAGAACACTGTAACTTACAAACTGACTTCTACTTCATCAATTTATTGTGTTAATTAAATGACATAACAGATGTTAAGTGCCACACAGCCTAGCCTAGAGAAAGCAGTCAACAAATATTAGCTGTTATTATTGTGGTGATTGTTGTTTTTTGTAATCCCCTAGTCAAACAGGGAGACTTTGGCTATGAGCGTGTGAGGAAGCTGTAGCAACTGACTGACCATATTAAGATAAACAAGAGACAGGGCTGATTTGGGATGAAGATGGCACAAATAGTGTAATGGGAAAGTGTTGCAACACAACCCATAGCAATAGTGAGTGACACCAGCCTTCATGCAGGCAAAAAGACCATAGGGTAACAGTGCACAAAATAAAAAGCATGAGTCAACCGTTTGTTCACAGATCTTTTCAGTAAGACGTATTTGCATGTAATGGGATATCAAAGAATCATAAGAAAGAAAGACCTAAAGAAGAAGACGCAAAGGAAAATGCTTTGTTAACAATAATAATAGCTAACACTTATCGAACACTCATTCTGTGCCAGATTGTGTGCTAAGCTCTTTAAAAATAAGAATAACATGAGCTCATTTGAGTCAAGATTATTAAAATCAAGGAAACATTTCAATGGATAACATTCCTCCATGCCCACAGCTCTTGTTGTCAAAGTGTTATTTTAACCCTCTTTTAGGCTAAGCCTGAGTGTGCAGAACCAGAGGCTACTCATGTCTACTAAGAACAAATTTAGACTAGAGTTTATCCCACATATCATTTTTACCAGTTGTTAAGTGGAGTTGGAAATCCATAATCCTAACAATGTTGCTTAGAAACTGCAAATCAGCAAAGAACAACACTCTAAAAGGACATTAGGACCACAGCAATTTGACAAGTTCTGCAAAGACATAGTCCAGTGCACTCTGAATAAATTCATTAGGGCTAAAGGGTTCTCAACAATCTCTCTCTAAATGCACTTACCCTTAGCTTCTTTTAGGTGAAGGAATCGTCCCAAAATAATCATCTTCTAAGTGAAATTTACAATGTAAAAAGTCATGAAAAACAAGAATGGCATATAATTATAAGAAAGCTAAGAAAGTCTGAGAACAACCAAAAGGACTATGTTGAATTACGTTTATGACAGAGAAACATAAATGATAAGACAACTTGGAGGCTTTCATTCATTCCATAGGTAACAGAATAAATACTAAGTGCCAAGCACTACAGGAGATTGTTGTACTTGAGCGAGTTAGAGAAAACGCCACACTTTGAGACGAATTAAGAGTCTTTTATTAGCCGGCGACTGAGAGACGGCTAATGCTTAAAATCTTCTCGGCTTCGAGGAAGGGGCTTGATTTACTTTTATACTTTGGTTTAGGAAGTGGGGGGGGTCTAGTTAAAACAATTTTACAGAAGTAGTCAAAAAGTTAAAAGGATAAATGGTTACAGGAAAGTAAACAGTTCCAGGTGCAGGGGCTTTAAGACTATTATAAGGTGATAGACCTGGGGCTTTGAGCGTTATCAATCAGATGAATTCTTGGGAACTGCGGATATAGCTTGCCACAGTATCTTATCAGTTAATTGCATTGTTGGATGTGCTAGGAGTCAGCTTGCACAAGTTAAGTCCTTGAGGAAGGGGCTGCCAGTGAAAGAGCCAAGATGGAGTCTGTCTGGCTCTTTTAGCTAAGGGAGAGTCAATTCAGGTGGAAACAAGGCTAGGTGATTAGAGGAAAAGGGAGAGTCTAAAAGCAGAGTTAGTAAAAACCAGGTTGGGCATTACATTCCTCACTTGTGTTTTTGGGGAATCAAATCGTTGATTCCTTAGTTATAACAAGGGGGTTATATTGAGTCTTAAGATACATAAGTTTGACAGAAGCTATGCATTGTTTTACAAAATTAAGAAACTAATATATAAGGCTTAAAAATTAAACTTAATAGTATGATGAGGAGAGGTCTAGCTAACTTAGTGATTAAAGTAGTTGGCCAGGGGTTCTAGTTGAACATGTTTTGATACTAGGGGATGTTATTTTCTTGTTTCTGTTGGTGCTTATTTAGATTTTTTTGAACCCTTGGAGTGTATCTTTTATGACTAAGAATGGTGGAGGAACAGTTAAATCAACTTTGTTGGGGGTTTCTGGAACATAGGGTCACTTAGAGCAGTTAAAGACTTGATTGGCTTGGGTGGGCTCTATGAGACTAGGATTTTTTTTTGGATGGTGAACATAGTCTTAATATCAAATCTTGGGATATAAAATCTTAATCTTTATGACATGCCGTAATATTATTGAGTTGAATTAGGGTCATGGACAGTTATAGTAAGAGGATTACAATTTTTTGTAGTACATAATTTAGGACGAGAAGCACAAGTTATGGAGTGAAGATCTGGTTGATCTTTTAGAGTAGGTGGCTAAAGTTACACATGTCTAATCAGGGCAGAAAAATTGATAAGTATCTTGACAGCTAGCGTCAGGGTGATTCTTAGGACAGAGGTAAAAGTCAACATTTTGGAGGTCTTTTTCTGCACCTTTGGAGCTTCTACATCTAGTTTGACTTCTGGAGCGTCTAAATCTTGCTGCAAAGTCGACACTTCTTGCTTTTGGGACTAGCAGATTGTGTTGCTCTTCGTGGGTACAGGCTGGCTTTAGGAACAGTACACATAAATTAACTGCAAAGGAGACTTCTCTGGAGGTACTGGCCTTCTAAGTGGTGTTTGCAAATACACATCGTGTTGTGAAAGAGGTGAGGAGAAAGGAGTAGGAAGGCGCAGAGGATATAACAGGCAAAAAACAAACAAGCAAGGTAGATAAAAAGAATTAATCTAATGGCTTCACCTGACTTAGGCGCAGTTTTAAAGGGGCTTGTAGAAACAAGGCTAGGTGATTAAAGGAAAAGGGAGAGTCTAAAACAGTTAGTAAAAACCAGGTTAGGCATTACAAGATAATGAGAATGCAGTGATAAATTAGACACTGTCTCTGCTCTCAAGGAGCTCATACTCCAGTATGGTAGAGGGGCATAAGATGTGACAAAGGTAAACTGAAGTATTAATCTATTATTTTGCTTCTATAAAATAAAAATAGGGGCTGGGCATGGTGGCTCACGCCTGTGATCCCAACACTTTGGGATGCCAAAGCAGGCAGATTGCTTGAGCTCAGGAGTTTGAGATCAGCCTAGGCAACATGGCAAAACCCCATCTCTACAAAAATTACAAAAGTTAGCCAGGCATTGTGTCACACACCTGTTGTCCCGGCTACTGAGGAGGCGGAGATGGGAGGATGGCTTGAGCCCGGGAGGTGAGGGTTGCAGTGAGTCAAGAAAACATCACTGCATTCTGCCCTGGATGATAGAGCCAGACCCTGTCTCCAAAAAATAAAATAAAATAAAAATGGGCTTTGTTCTCCATAGGACTTGTCATGTCCAATAGTTCTTCTAAGCAAGACTGTCCAGCATCATGTTATAGACAGAACAAATTCAGCCTTGTTTTATTTCACATGAGCCTGTTCCCCACATCCAGGCAGCTCCAGTCAGAGAAGGGAATTTAACACAAGGGCAGCTCATCTGTAGACTGACTCCAAGAACTGAAGCTGAAAAGATGCATACAAAGAAGATGAGTTTGAAGCAGTGAATTGGCTAATTACCCTGATTGGATCATTAAACAATGTACACATAAAAACATCACATTGTACCCCATAAATATCTATAATTATGTATCAATTAAAAATAAAACTTTTTTGAAAGGTGAAAAGAGCAATAAGAAAGTCACGGTTTTAAGGAAACTGAAAAAATGAGTAAGTAAAAGCTATGAGTGGATATAAATCTAGCATAGAAAGAGAACAAGCCACATTGGGTAAGAGAAGAAAAAGCAAGAAGACACACCTAAGAACTTTAACATCTGGTCAGATGGAGTGATAAGGATCAGTTACCCTCTTACCTGAAACAACTGAAAAAAAACAGACAAATATATTAAACGATGGTTTTCAAGATACTAGATGCTCGTATCTTGACAGGGACAGTGTCCCTGAAAGATGAAAAACAAACAAGGTGAGCCCAAAAATTGCCCCTCAGCCTCTGAAGCTAAGAAAAGAGTCACCAGAAATTGTTAGAGGTAACCATGTTAGTCAGAGTTCTCCAGAGAAACAGAACCAATATAACCTGTGTACATATAGCATGAGAGATTTATTAAAGAATTGACTCCTGTGATTGTAGAGGCTTGGTAAACCCAAAATCTGCAGGGTAGGCCAACAGACTGGAGACACAGGGAAGAGTTGCGGTTTGAGTCCCATTGTTGTCTGCTGGCAGAATTCTTTCTTGCTCAGGGGAGGTCAGTCTTTATTCTATTAAGGACTTTCGCTGATTGGATTAGCACTGCCCACATTATGGAGGGTAATCTGCTTTACTCAAATTCTACCTATTTAAATTTTAACCTCATCCAAAAAACACCTTCACAAAAACATCCAGAATAATGTTTGGCCAAATATCTGGGCACCATGGCCCAGCCAATTTGACACATATAATTAACCATTACATAACAATACCTGGTGCTTACACAGGTCCAGGCATAGTGTTTGTTTCCACCAGCCAGGCTGGAAAACAATCTCATAATTCACAGGGCATCAGGTAGAGTAGTCAGAAGGTTCTTGCCTCAAGAAGGGGAAAAATTTAGCCCTAAAATGAACTCTACTATGGTCCTACCTAACAAAGTTGAAAAGCAAGACCCACAGGATCAAAATGTTTCCAAGTAACTCAACTACATCCCAGAACAAAGTTCAAGAATATTTATAGGAATACAAAAATAGTACCCAAAAAGCTCAAATTCACAATGTCTGGCATTTAACCAAAAATTACCCAGCATGCAAATGAATTAGAAAATATAACCTAGAAGGACAGAAAACAATAATCAAAATTGTTTCAGATAAAAATTAAATTATAAAATATTTATTTAAAAAATAGTAATAAATAAATGCATTTTTAAAGTTTTATAACCATATTCCATATGCCAGAAAAGTAGATGAAAGACTGAACATATTAAGTGGAGACATGAAAGATTATTTTTTAAGAAAAACTATGGTTTCTGAGGAAAAAAATGCACTGGATGAGATTAATAACAAATTAGACATCCCAGAAGAAAAGATAAATAAACTTGAAGATTGAATTAAAAGGCAAGATCCAATTATATATTGCCTACTAGAAACTCACTTTAAATATAAAGACATGAATAAATTGAAAGTAAAAGAACAGGAGAAACTATCTAACATTAACACTAATCCAAAAAATCTTCAGTGTCTGTATTAACATCAAAGTAGAATTCAGAACAAATAATATTACCAAGGACAAAGAAGATCATTTCATCATGATAAATGGGTCATTTCCTCAAAATACATAATAATCATCAAAGTTTGTGCACCTAATAACAGAACACGATTCATGCAACAAAACTGAGAGAACTACAAGGAGAAATTTAAAAATCCACAAATTGTAGTCAGATTTCAATATCCCTCTCTCAATAATTGATAAAACAAGTACACAGAAAAATCGGTAACAATATGGAAGACTTAAAGAACACTATTGTGTGTTGAATTGTGTCCTCCAAAAAGATATATTCAAGTCCTAATTCCCAGTACCTGCAAATGTGAGCTTATTTGGAAATATGGTCTTTGCAGATGTAACCAAGTGAAAATGAAGTCATACTGGATTAAGAAGAAGGTTCCTAATATAGTGATTGGTATCCTCATAAGAACAGGGAAATTTAGACATAGATAGGAAGAATGTCATGTGACAATGGAGGCAGAGGTTGGAGTGATACACCTTCAAGCCAAGTACTGCCAACAACCACCAGAAGCTAGGATGAGGCAAAGAAAGATCCTCCCCTAGAGCCTTCAGAGAGAACACGGTCCTGCCAATGTGTTAATTTTTTATTTCTAGCCTCCAGACCTGTAGGAGAATAAATTTCTGTTGTTTTAAGCCACTCAGTTGGTGGCACTTTGTAATGGTATCTCTAGGAATTAATACAACTCTCAGCCAATTTGTCCCAATTGACATTTATGGAATACCCCACCCAGCAACAGCAGAAAACACTTTTTTTTAAGTGCAAGGTATCAAGATATGACCTACATTCTGGACCATAAAAAAACAAGCTTCCATAAACTTAAAAGGATTCAAGTCATACAAAGTGTGTTGTCTAACCACAAAGGAATTCAGTTATAAATGAAGAACAGAAAGATAGCTGGAAAATCCCCAAATATTTGAAAACCAACACACTTTCAAATAATCAACAAATCAAAGAGACTGAGAGAAAATCATTGGAAATCACATATCTGATGAAGGTCTTATATCTGGAATATAGGAAGACCCTCAAAACTCATTAATAAGAACATAAACAGTCTATGAAAATATAGGCAAGATTTTAATAGACACTTCACCAAAGTAAATAGATATACAAATGGAAAATAAGCACATGAAAAGATACTCAATGGCCAGGCATGGTGGCTCATGTCTGTAATCCCAGTACTTTCAGAGGTTAAGGCAGAAGTATCACTTGACACCAGGAGTTCGAGACCAGCCTGGGCAATATAGTGAGACCCTATCTCTACAAAAAGAAAATTTTAATTATCTGGGCATGGTGGTGCACACATATAGTCCTTGCTACTTGGGAGTCTGAGGCAGGAGGATAGCTTGAGCCCAGGTGTTAGAGGTTGCAGTGAACTACGACTGAACCACTGCACTCCAGCCTGGGTGACAGAGCGAGATCCTGTCTCTACATAAATAAATAAAACTCAACATTATTAGTCATTAGAGAAATGCAAGTTAAAATGACAATTAAATATGACTACACTAGAATATCTAAAAATTAAAAAACTGACCACACCAGGAGATGATAAGAATATAAAGTAACTGGAATTCATACACTGCTGGTTGTAAATGATACAACAGCTTTGGAAAACAGTTTGGCATTTTCTCAAAAAGTTAAGTATACGCCTGCCATATGATCGAGCCGTTCCACTCCAAGTTATTTACCCAAGGTAAATGAAAGACTATGTCCTGATATATAAATAGTTGTACACAAGCATTTATAGTACCTTTATTTGTTAATGGCCAAAATCTGAAATAACTCAAATGTTCATCCACAGGTGAATGGATAAACACGATGTGAAATAACTGAAATGAAATACTATTCAGCAATAAAAATGAACTATTGATACACACAATAACATGATGAATCTTGAAATAATAATCCAGAGTGAAAGTCAAAAAAAGTACAATCCACATGATTCCATTTATACAAAAGCCTAGAAAATGCAAACAAATCTACACTGACTGGGACAGATCAGTAACTCCTGGGGACAAAGAAAGGGAGTAGAAAAAGAGAAGTAGGAGGCAGTGATTACAAAAGGGCATGAAGAAACTTTTTCTTCTTGTTAAAAGGAAAATAATTATAGGATATAAACATACGAAATTTGGGAAAAGGCCCAAATGACTTCTCAGTCAGACCCGTAGTGCCACCAGCATGCAACACCAGCCTGGGAAAGCCACAGCCATGCAACTTCAGTGCATGAAAACTGAAGCATGGGCTGCACCCAGCAAAATCATGAAAGTGGGGCTTCCCAAGGCCTTGGGGCCCAACCTCCTGCCACAGTGTCTATGGAAGACAGGACATGCAGTCAAATATTATACTCAAACCTTAAGATTTAATGCTGTTTGCCCTGTTGGGTTTTGGACTTCCTTGGGAACTGTTTCTTCTTTCCTATTGTTCTCTTTTGAAATGGGAATGTCTATCCTATGCCAGTCCCACCACTGTATTTTGAAAGTTCATAACTTGCTTGAGTTCACAAGCTCACAACTGAAGAGCAGTTTGCCTCAGGACAAATCAAACTTTGAGTCTTGCCCATATCTGATTTAGATGAGACGCTGGACTTTTGAGTTGATGTTGGAGAAAATTAAGATCCTTTAGGAATATTGGGATAGAACGAATGTCTTTTGCATGTGAGGACATGAATTTGGGGGACCAGGGGCAGAATGCTATGGTCTAAATGTGTCTCCCAAAGTTCATGTTTTAGAAAGTTAATCCCCAATGCAACAGTATTGGGAGGTGGAGGCTAATGGGAGGTGTTAAGGTCATGGGGTCTCCATCCTCATGAATGAATTAATGTGGCTGTAAAAGGGCTAGCAGGAGTGGGTTCTCTCTCTTCTGCTCTTCTACCATGTGGGGACACAGCATTCACTCCCCACTTGCCCTTCCACTTTCTGCCCTGTGAGGATGAGGCAAGAAGTCCCTCACCAGATGCCAGAGCCTTGATCTTGGACTTCCCAGCCTCCAGAACTGTGGGAATAAATTTCTGTTTTTTATAAATTACTCAGTCTGTGGTATCCTGTTTTAGTAGCTCAAACAGACTAAGTCAATAAACTTCCATGGGTTTGCTAGACCGCACAATAAAGGCCTAGCAAAACAGTAAGTATGACCATTTCCAGAAGTCTGCCTTTCAATCAAAAATTTTGAATTGAATGCAAATGAAAGCACAGATATCAAAATTTGTGATATGCAGCAAAAACAGTACTTAAAAAGAAATTTGGAGCATTAAAAGCTTTTGTTAGAAAATAAGAAAATTCTCAAATTAATGATCAATATCTCTACCTTAAGAAAGTAGAAAAAATAATGAGCAAAGTAAACTCAAAGCAAGTAGAAAGAAGGAAAGAATAAGGAAAACAGCAAAAAATCAATAAAATCGAGTAGAAAATTTATTTAACCCATTTCCTGTTTAGAAAAAAAAGTGCAACTCACTGCCAGCACTCATTTAATTTTACATAAACATGCTATTTGAGGCTGAGGCAAATCTGACTGAATTTCAATGTGAAAATAAAATATAAAAACTGTTCTTGAAGTTATCTCTAAACTGAATTTGTCTCTAAACCTAATGTTACAGAAATATGCATGATATTACATTAGGATTAGAAAGAAGAGTATTATCGAGGAAAATGACAAATGGGTTAAAAATCAAAAATCAAATAGCTGATTCTTAGAAAAAAAACTGGTAAGCTCCTAGCCAGTCTGATCAAGAAAAGGAGGGAAAACACAAAATTACAAAATATCAGAAATTAAAAAGAAGACATTACAATAGACCCTACAGAGAATACAAGCATAAGAAAATTGTAGGAAAAACTCCATGACATTAAATACAACCACCTAGATGAAATGGAAAAATTTCTTGAAAGTCACACTGTCCAAGCTCACTTATAAAAAAATAACCTTGAGAGCAAAATCATGAATGAACTCACATTCACAATTGCCACAAAAAGAATAAAATGCCTAGGAATACAGCTAACAAGTGAAGGACCTCTTCAAGGAGAACTACAAACCACTGCTCAAAGAAATCAGAAATGACACAAACAAATGGAAAAACATTCCACACTCATGGATAGGAAGAATCAATATCGTGGAAATAGCCAAACAGCCCAAAGCAACTTATAGATTCAATGCTATTCCCATCAAACTACCACTGACACTCTTTACAGAATTAGAAGAAACTACTTTAAAACTCATGTAGAACTGAATAAGAGCTTGCATAGCCAAGACAATCCTAAGCAAAAAGAACAAAGCTGGAGGCATCACGCTACCCAACTTCAAACTATCCTTCAAGGCTACAGTAACCAAAATAGCATGGTACTGGTACTAAAACAGACACATAAACCAATGGAACAGAATAGAGAACCCAGAAATAAGACCACACACCTACAACCATTTGATCCTTGACAAAGGTTATTTCACATCGTGTTTATCCATTCACCTGTGGATGAACATTTGAGTTATTTCAGATTTTGGCCATTAACAAATAAAGATACTATAAATGCTTGTGTACAACTATTTATGTATCAGGACAAAAACAAGCAGTGGGGAAAGGATTCTTTATTCTCCCAATGCTGGGAGAACTGGCTAGTCATATGCAGAAAATTTAACTGGATGCCTTCCTTAAACCATATACAGAAATCAATTCAAGATGGATTAAAGACTTAAATGTAAAACCCAAAACTAGAAAAACCCTAGAAGAAAACCTAGGCAACCATTCAGGACATAAGCACAGGCAAAGATTTCATAATGAAGACAACAAAAGCAAAAATTGACAAATGGGATCTAATTAAACTAAAGAGCTTCTGCACAGCAAAAGAAACTATCATCAGAGTAAACAGACAACTGGCCAGGCACGGTGGCTCACCCTGTAATCCCAACACTTTGAGAGGCCAAGAAGGATGGATCACCTGAGGTCAGGAGTTCGAGACCAGCCTGGCCAACATGGTGAAACCCTGTCTCTACTAAAAATACAAAAATTAGCTGGACATTTTGGTACACGCCTGTAATGCCAGCTACTTAGGAGGCTGAGGCAGGAGAATTGCTTGAACCTAGGAGTCAGAGGTTGCAGCGAGCCGAGATCACGCCATTGCACTTCAGGCTAGGCAACAAGAGTGAAACTCTGTCTCAAAAAAAAAAAAAAAAAAAAAAGAGTAAAGAGACAACCTACAGAATGGGAGAACATTTTTGCAATCTATCCATCTGACAAAGGTCTAATATCCAGCATCTACAAGGAACTTAAACAAATTTACAAGAAAAAAACAACCCCATTAAAAAGTGGGCAAAAGACATGAACAGACACTTCTCAGAAGAAGACATATATGTGCCCAAAAAACATGAAAAAAAGCTCAACATCACTGATCACTAGAGAAATATAAAGCAAGACCACAACGAAATACCATCTTATGCCAGTCAGAATGGCAGTTATTAAAAAGTCAAGAAACAGATGCTGGAAAGGTTGCAGAAAAATAGGAATGCTTTCACACTGTTAGTGGGAATGTAAATTAGTTCAACCATTCTGGAAGATGGTGTGGCAATTCCTCAAAGATCTAGAACCAGAAATACCATTTGACCCAGCAAGCCCATTACTGGGTATATACCCAAAGGAATATAAATCATTCTACTATAAAGATACATGCATGTATATGTTCATTTCAGCACTATTCACAATAGCAAAGATATGGAATCAACCCAAATGCCCATCAATGATAAACTGGATAAAGAAAATGTGGTAAATATACATCATGGAATACTATGCAGCCATAAAAAGGAACGAGATCATGTTCTTTGCAGTTACATGGATGGAGCTGGAAGCCATTATCCTCAGCAAATAAACACAGGAACAGAAAACCAAATATCAAATGCTCTCATTTATAAGTGGGAATCGAACAATGAGAACACGTGGACACACTGGGGGAACAACACACACTGGGGCCTGTCAGAGGGTGGGGGGTGGGAGGAGAGACAGCATCAGGAAGAATAGCTAATGGATGCTGGGCTTAATACCTAGGTGATAGGACAATCTGTGCAGCAAACCACCATGGCACACATTTACCTATGTAACAAAACTGCACATCCTGAACATGTACCCCTGAACCTAAAAGTTGGAAATAAAAATAATAGTAATAATAATCTGACTAGTCCCACATCTACTGGACTTTGTCTACACTTGGTATTCATTCTACCTGCAATGTTTTCCTCCCAGATCTTTATATTTACCACTTCAAAGTATTCATACCTCATGAAATTATCTTGTTTAGTTTTTTATGTATTTATTTATGGTCTGTTTACTCCCTTTGCCTTATTCATCAGTGTATCCACAGGACTTACTTAGCACAGTGCTTGAAATGTTGCAGATGCTCAATAAATATTTTTGAATGAGTAAAATGAACGATACTTCACTAGCTCAGTCATTTTCTGTAGTCATTAGTTCATGTGGGCTAAGATGGGTCCACCTGGGGTGCAGACTTCACAAGCCCAACTCGTAAATCTAAAGCCCAATCTGATTACTCTTTCTACTTTGCATTATCACGTTGTTCTCCTAGTCCCATCACCCAAAAGAGTAAACAAATCAATTAAGTTTAAAAAATCTTCCATAAAACACCAACTAGGAAACAGGCAAACAAAACATTCTTCTGTTTAAATGTCTAAGTGTCGTAGAAAAGTTGTTTTCTTCTTGCTTCCTAGTTACTATATATAAACACATTTAATCATTATAACAACCCCTAGGATTAGGTATTATTTGAATTTATATTTTATAGATGAGGAAATTGCAGCACAGAGTTTAAGTCACACAACTATTCATTGTTGAGCCAGATTAATTGAAATCCAGGCTGTCTGGTTCTAGACACTGGGCTCTTAAACATGACACTAAACTGCCTACTCTATGGCATAAAAACTCTGCCTGAAAAATCCACAGGCATTTTCCCATCCCACCTTTTTCTCCAACCGGATCGACCAATCACCCAGACCAGAGACTGAGATGACTAACAGACAAGTGTCTGGGGAAGGAAGCATTCAAGGGCCCAAAGAGACACTGCAGCAAGTGGGGAAGGGGGAGATCCAACAGAGAGGGGACAAAGGAGGAGCGGAAGAGTTTTCCTTAATGATCATAACAGAGGTCACTACCCAGAATGACCCCAAGTTTCTAGAACGTAACACTCACTGTCTTTAAGCAGGTGGCTAAGTCAAATCAAGCAGAGCAGTCATTCTAGAGTTGGACCAACCCCCTGATTGGAAGATGTGACTAAAACCCAAAGTAAAGTACTATGGGTTTTCTTAACCTTCTTTTCAGCAATTTTTTACATGATTGACTGGCAAAAGTAGCATTGTTAATAACAGGCAATAACACACTCCCTTATACAAAAAGGACAGAATCCTGGGGTTACATAAGGAAAGTGGTCCTGCAGGAAACTCAGCAGATTGAGACATCTTACCCCAAGCTTTTTGATTTCAGCCTCCTCACAACAATTAGTAATAGGGACCCTTCGGGTTTCAATGTGAATGTTTCACACAGTTGTTATTTTACCTCTCAAGGGATATTTTTCTCAAGAAATTAATTCAGAAGAGGTTTTTTTCTTTTTTTCTGCCAAGGTTATTCCCTCAACTGAAAAATACAGTTCTTTTGTGCAGCCGAGACCAAAAATTAACTTATATAAAAAAAAAAAGGAGGTCACCTGAAAAGTCCAATTCCTTGAGTAAATTGTGTCAGGCATCTTGACTCCTAACACACAGAATATAGTCTCTTGAAAGATCTATCTAGTAACCCTTTCACATCAAGCCCAAAAATATTGCCCTCATAGCCAATAAGCCCTATGGGGAAAGTTCAATAATTCAGGTTTTCTTGCAAAAAGAAATCTGCTCTTCACTGATTCCAAATGTTTATGTCTCTGACCTCACTGGTTCTCAGTCAATGAGGCCCCATCCCCTTCTGTAGCAAATTTTTTTAATGCTCCCTTTACTGTCCTAAAATGGGAATCCAAAAAAAAACTGTAATCTGCATATACAAATAATTTAACAAAACAGTGTAATGCCCTGAATATAGTACAAATGAGAAATGAAAAGAATGGAATTTATGATTAAATAATATGTATGCCAAGAGGCTCAGGCACAGCTATTCCAGAAGGCACATTGAAGTAGCCAATGCATCTACACATGGAATCAGTGGGAATTTGTCATCCACAAATGCATACTGATTTAGGTGTGTTGCGTTGGTGATTGGAATGCCAAAAGCAACATGGTCTTTGGGTAATATGGTTTGCCAAAATAGGGAACAACTCTTGGTAAACTTACAAACAAGTCAAATGTATACTTTCATCAATTTACAAAGTAGTAGTCATGGAAAATTCAGCCTATTTTTAAAGCATGCAAAAAAATACTGTGGATGTATTTGTAAAATGTAATTAGATCCCAGATTCATAATTATAAACAAGTTTTCACTTACCTGAGCCACTAGCTATGCATTCAAGTCATGCAGAACATTAAATAACTCTTCCTGGTGTAGGACTGCCCTGCAAATTGCAACATTCTAGCAGCCCTAGCCTTTGCCCACTAAATGTCTCAAGCATTCCCTTAAACAGTCAAAAACATTTCCCCAATTGTCCAAAATGCCCTCTAGTATCATTTCTATTCATGATAAGGTATACTTTTTTTTTTAAGACAGATTCTTGCTCTATCCCCCAGGATGGAGTGCAATGGCGCGATCTTGGCTCACTGCAACATCTGCCTCCCAGGTTCAAGCCATTCTCCTGCCTCAGCCTCCCAAGCAGCTGGGACTACAGGCATGCACCACCATGCCCGGCTAATTTTGTTTTGTTTTGTTTTTGTTTTTGTTTTTTTGAGACGGAGTCTCGCTCTGTCCCCCAGTACAGTGACGTGATCTGGGCTCACTACAACCTCCACCTCCAGGGTTCAAGCAATTCTCCTGCCTCAGCCTCCCAAGTAGCTGGGACTACAGGCACATGCCACCACTCCCAGCTAATTTTTTGTATTTTTAGTAGAGACGGGGTTTCACTGTTTAGCCAGGATGATCTCAATCTCCTGACCTCGTGATCTGCCCACCTCAGCCTCCCAAAGTGCTGGGATTACAGGTGTGAGCCACCACATCTGGCCAAGGTTTACTTTTATCTGTGCTTCAGAAAACAAACATATTTAAAAAAAAAAATCTCACTTCAAAGTTCAAGTTTTAGGCTTAGCTTTGATTTTAGTATCATCTGCATCAGAAGAGGGGAAACAAGTCAAAGTTTTGGAATCACATTTTTATTTAAATTTCAATTTCACTTCAATGTACTCAGTTTCACCTGAGCAGCGTTGAACAATCCCTTAACCTCTCTGATCACCAGTTCTTCTCCTATAAAAGTGAGAAAATTAGGTCTTTACCACAGGACCACAAATTTGACTCATATTCAACTCACTAATGTCTTGATTATCCATAATCTAATCTGGCATTTCTCCCAAAAACTCACTGACTGGTTAATGGAAAAAGAATTAACTATATGTCCGATGCAGTTTAAATTTAATCCAATCTGATCATTAAAATAATCCTTTTGGGTAATGTTGACAATCTCAATCTCTAGGGAAAAAAAATATTTAGATTCTCAGCTGAACTGGCTTCATGGGCATGTGACCTGTGCAGTTGCACAGGGAACTATACTCAGAAGGACCCCACACCTGGGTCAATGCTCTGCTGACACAGTTTTGAAATTTTAAATTTTAGAACAAGGAACTTGCATTTTCATTTTGCACTGGGACCAGCCAATCCTGGCCTTCAGATGGCTGCCTCCTTCCCCTGCTCCTTTCCTTAAGATGGCATCTGGATACCTGAGGAGAGGGAGTGTCGATGGGTCATCATGGCACTGGAGTAAGAGCCTCCTCTCCCCATACTGGCCGTTGACATGCATCAGGAAGTTACTACCGGTCACCAGACAATGACAATTATTCACTGGGGCTTCTTGCTTGGTCAGGACTTAATAGCACCTATACATGAATCAGTCTCATTCCTGCTATGTTGGCTACAGACTGAGGAGTGACTGCTCTCTCTCTTACCCAGTCTACTGGTCTGGTAGTCCACCCTGACTTGTTGAGGCAGGATAGGCAGAGGATACCTGGAAACCCTATTTGTTCTTGTCACAGTGTCCATAAAACATGGAAAGTGGGAGCAACGTAGGAAAACAAAGCCACGATTTCTCCTTCTGTCTGACCATGCTGCATGACCAAGATGTTGTAGTCATACCCTAAGTTGGTACAGGTGGGCAGGACAAGAGATGTACTTTCTAGGACACTCAATTTGGAAATGAGCAATAGCTCGCCTCTTTGCCCTTGCTATTCCTCTCACTTTTGTAACACAGCTCCCTCTTTCCAAGCCAAGTGGGAAAAAATTATAGAAATTAATTACAAAAAATTACTTTTCTCTCTATTCCATTCCACAACCTTCTTAGCCAAAAAGGCAGAGGATGGGTGAGGCTTTTCTTTACTTTCTCTATATCATAGCCTCCTACTACCTGATGCTAATCTGGGAGTTAAGCCTTACTATGCACAGGGGTATCTTCTCTACATATGAGGAGAACTTCTATGGTAAGAGTTTTCTGGGCTCAGCTAGCAATGTGTGAAATACTAAATAAGGTAATTTAGCAAACTCTCTTTCTCTCTCTCTTTCTCTCTCTCTCTCTCCAACACCTAAGAGGTCAAGAGCCAAGAGCTCATCTTCTCTCTCCCCAGGACAATGAACCTCATGCTGCCCCTTACAGGCCTGCTGTTTGCGCACACACACACACACACACACACACACACACAAAAGACTTAAGAGGAAAATTAAAATGCATCTATTTAACATTTGCAAAAATTTTAAGCCAAACTCAACAACAGAAAACCAACAATCCAACTAAAAAGTGGGCAAAGGGCTTGAATGGACATCTCTCCAAAACAGAAATACAAATGTCTAATAACTACATGAAAGATGCATCAGTAATCATTACAGAAACGAAAATCAAAACTACAGTGAGCTATCACTTCATACCCACTCACACGGCTATCATGAAAAACACAGAAAATAACAAGTGTTGGCAAAAATGTGGAGAAATTGGAACACTTGCACATGGCTGCAGGAAATGCAAAATGGCGCAGCCACTGTGGAAAACAGTATGACATTTCTTCACCAAATTAAGCGTAGAACTATCACAAGATCCAGCAATTCCACTTCTAGGTATATACCCCAAAGAATTGAAAGCAGGCAATGGAAAACAAATAAAGAATCCATTTAGTTAAGTTGAATAGTTATAATTAATGAATGCATGATCATTCCATTGTTTCCATGGAATTCTCTTAGAAATAGCTTGTGATTTCTAGTCGTACAGCTTCAGGAACAGACTCTGAACTTCATTAATGTTTTATTGTGAACGAGATTAGAAATTTTACTGCATTTGTTTGAAACACACTTTCTAAAATGATAATGTAAATGATCATTAATCTATAAGGAAGCCTGTTTGTAAAGGGAAATGTGTTTTAATTTGGTTGTGAAAAAGATGAATAGGAATCTTGTAAGAATGACCTATTCAATCAGAGATCAGATTGCTGACCACCATAACCACAGTAGCCAAAACTCAGCAGCAAACTCATAAACAAATGAAAACAGCCTCACATCAGCAGAGATATATCTGCCACGAGCTGCTGAATCTTGGTGTCAATCAAAGCACTTCCCAATCAAATGCTTACACAATATAGCAGGGTCTTAAAAGAATTAGAATACACAGGTTCTCAGATGGAACAGTTCTCAGCAGGGCAAGTAGGCCAACGGTCTAAAAAACACAGGTGTGACCTTGAAAGAACAATAACCAGCAGTGGCGCTTCAGGATTCCATAGTTTAATGAGCTCAAAGAACATCATCCTTGTAGAGCACAATAAAATACTCTTTATAAGGATTACACTGAGTCATCAATAACATGTTAAATGTTTATTGAACTAAATTGAAAATGCTTCCATAAGATTTCCATTAAAAATGATTAAGAAAAGTAATATAGGATCTTAAAATAGTAAACACTAGCTATCTAGAGAATTCAGTTACGTGGAAAATTCCATTTCCCAGGAGCCATTGCAAATGATGATGATTTAGGCATCTCCATGAATTGGAGGTTACTCTGTGCACCAGCTCCCCACCCTGATCTTGTTATTATCTACAGGTTTATTCTCCCGAGTGGGAGTATTTTCCCATTCCTCCACAGCTCCAGGGCGGCTGAGGCTTTCTCCTCAGGCAGAAGCTTCAGCCTCCTGGGAAGGAGATGAAACAGGGCAGTGGAGGAGTGAGATGACTATTGCCTCCTTTGGGCCCACAGGTGAACTTCTTTCTGACCAGGTGAGAATCTGCAGAGAAGGTAAGGGGCTGGAGTCAGTAGCCACAAATCACCAGGCGTTCTTGTCCTGTGAGAGGTGGCCATGTAAAAGAGGTGACCAGCTGGGGAAAGCTGAATCAATTCTAGACCTGCCTGTGACCAAGACCCTGCTTACCCCACCAAGGAAACTGCCTGAGAGAAAAAAGAATAAAGTAAAGCATGTGCCAGCCCCCATCAACCAGAGGCAAGAATGTCATTAACCCATTTTTACTTTACTTTTAACAAAAGTAGTTACAGAAGCTTCAGAAAATATAGGTGAAGAAAGAAGGGAGAAAAAGAGAGGAAAAAGCAGACTATATACGTGGATAGGTATGTTCGTATGCAAAATGCTCTGCTAGAATTCATTTTTCCTTATTTACCAGTATATGCCTCAACAGGATCATTTTGAATAACTGCATCCTATTCAATTTTACAGACATACCATTTTAATCAATCCCATGTTTTGGGATATCCAGTTTTTGTTTTGCTGTTATTATGGTTACTTCTTGGGGCATCAAGAGGCCCTGGTTCAATACCAACTGAGCAATAGAGGGGAGTCAGATGAATGAAAATCAAAACATCAGCCTTTTTTTTAAATAAAAGTTGGATGGATGACATGTCTCTGGTGTGCAGCCCAAACATGATACCTGCAATGAAACAGGGTTTTCCACACAGGCACAGGCAGAATTGGAAAACTGCCGGCCTCTCCCATAAAGGGAGGCCTTCCCTATAAAAGCTTCACTTGGCAGGGAGTCCATGAGAGCACAGCTCTCTGCAAGCAGACAGATCCCAAAGTGGAAGAATGGAGAGAGCAGAGCCCTGACTCATCAACAAAACAAGTTACCTCTTTTCCCCGGAGAGAATTGTGTGGTGGAAGTGGGCTCAGAAGCATTACAGAAGTGGCTATTCTTCCACACAGAAACAGGGTGCCAGACAAAAGGAGGTCACTTACCCAATATCATTCCATAACCAATGTTGCAGTGAATATCCTATAATGTATACATGTGTGCATTTGTCCTATTATTTTTTTAGAATAAATTTCTAGAAGATTCCAAAGGCAAAGCTAACAGCATTTCTAAACCTTTTCACATATACTATCAGCTTGCAGAGAAAGACTACAGATTTATACTCCCAAAAGCAATGGATGCAAATGTCCATGTCTCTAACACTTTGCTATTGCAATCGGTTAAAAATGTTATATCACATTGTTTTAGCTTCCATTTCTTTACTAGTAAGATTAAAATATTTTCATATATTGGCTGCACACGGTGGCTCACGCCAGTAATCCCAGCACTTTGGGAGGCCAAGGCGGGTGGATCATCTGAGGTTGGGAGTTCGAGACCAGCCTGGCCAGTATGGTGAAATCCCATCTCTACTAAAAAAAATACAAAAATTAGCCAGGCGTGGTGGCCCACATGTGTAATCCCAGCTACTGGGGAGTCTGAGGCAAGAGAATTGCTTGAACTCTGGAGGCGGAGGTTGCAGTGAGCTGAGATTGCACCACTGTACTCCACCCTAGGTGACAGAGCAAGACTCCATCTCAAATAAAAATAAATTAATTTTTAAAAATAAAAATAGAAATAAAATATTTTCATATATTATGGGCCATTTTTATTCTTCTTTTCTGACTCCTTTGATATGCCCTTGCCCATTTCTCTAATGAGATTTTCATTTATTCTTATTCATTTGTAAGACGCAAAAATATTTAAAGCAACTCATTCTTCTTTTTTTTTTTTTTTTTTTTTTGAGACAGAGTCTCGCTCTGTCGCCCAGGCTGGAGTGCAGTGGCGCGATCTCACTGCAAGCTCTGCCTCCCAGGTTCACGCCATTCTCCTGCCTCAGCCTCCCGAGTAGCTGGGACTACAGGCGCCCACCACCGCGCCTGGCTAATTTTTTGTATTTTTTTAGTAGAGATGGGGTTTCACCGTGGTCTTGATCTCCTGACCTCGTGATCTGCTCGCCTTGGCCTCCCAAAGTGCTGGGATTACAGGTGTGAGACACCGCGCCGGGCGCAACTCACTCTTCTTAATCTTAGAATTCTGATGCATTAGGTGGCAGTTAGAATCATTGAGCCTAACAAAAAACAATACTGCTGTTGAGAGTGATTATCTTCATTTTTTTAATTTTCTTATTGTCACAGTCATATATATCCATATTTCTTTAAACTTTTACCAATGCAAGAACCTATTTGAAGAAAAGACAGGTAGAAGTCAAGATTTACAGCTCACAAAAGTGCTTAGACTTAATATCTTCTGATATCAAGTTATACACTTGCATTTTTATTCCAAATTTTAAGTTACTGATTTTTGCTTCAGACATTTTTAATATAAAAAATCTTACATATGTACTTTATTTCAAGCATATTCAGTACATGGAAATCTGACATTTGAGAGGGAAAAAATACCTCAGAAAGTAATTACTTGTTTTTTTTATTAAAAGACTATCATCAGAAACTTCAACAATAAACTACTGACTGAGGTAAGGTACCTTGTCAAAATACTGAGCTCATACAGATATTATATAATTAACAGATAGCTGCCAAGATGTTGATCCAGATTGCCAAGGATAGCAACTTTATATTTTTAAGTATTAAAATTGACCACTAACAAACACAATATTCTTAGAGAAATTTTTATGGATTATCCAATATTTTTGTAAGAGGCCTTAAAGTAATGGATATTGAACAAATTCTATAAACAATACCTTGACAAAAAAACTCCTTAATAATTCTTTCTATTAAGAGAATTTCCATTCTTAATAAAAACAATTATATTTCAAAATCTACTAAATCATCACATTTCAGAATTCTAAAAATTCCTGCTATTATGCATTGTCTTCATATTTCTCAACAAGTATATCAATGCCTGTTAGATTCTTCATCATTTATCACCATTCATTAATTCAATAAACATTTTTAAGAACTTGCTAGCAAACATTTAGGAGAACTTTGTGGTATAGTTTTGGAGCTAAAGATACAAAGGCAAAAAGAGTTCTAACCCTCAAGGAAAACATTGTCTAGCGTTCATAGTCTAGTAGAAGAGATAGTCTATAGTTTATTGTAATGGTTAACTTTGTGGGACTGAGTTGACTGGGTTAAGGTATCCCCAGATAGCTGGCAAAATAGTATTTGTGGGTGTGTCTGCAAGTGTTTTTGAAGGAGATTAGCATTTGAATCAGTAGGCTGAATAAAGAAGATGCTCCCACCACTGTTGGCAAGCAATCACCCCATACACTGATGGGTGATTAAAATAAAAAAGTAGAGGAAGGGCAAATTTTCTCTCTGTTTGAGCTGGTACCTCCATCTTCTCCTCCCTTAGACATTAGAGCTCCTGGTTCTCATGCCTTTGGACTCTGGAACTTACATCAGCAGCCCACCAGTTCTCAGGCCTTTGGCCTCAGACTAAATTATAACTGTCCCAGTTCTTTAGCTTGCAGATGGCATATCATGGAACTTCTCAAACTCCATAAGTGCATAAGCCAATCCCCACAATAAATCTCCCCTTATATATCTATATCCTATTGGTTCTGTTTCTATGGAGAATCCTGACTAATACATTTATATAGTGGGGGGAATTAAGAAGGTAACAGAAAAATATAATTTATTGTAATGTCATCAAACACTGACTGACAGTCCAAAGTAGCAGCCACTAAATGAGGCTGACAAACCAAAAATCAAAGGAGTCTTCCAGAAGGAAGTGACAATGAGTTCCTGGGTCCTAGAGAATGAGCAGATTCTATACAGGAGAAGAAAAAAAGGGTATTTCAGGTAGAAGGCACCGAGGCAGAATGGGCCACAATATGGAGAACTATTACAGTAAGTTTGGTTTAGCTGAAGTATAGTTGGGCTGGGGATGGACAGTGGTGAGAGACTGCACTATAGAAAGAATAATAATACTATTTCAACATATATTATTGAAAACTTAGCATGTACCAGCCACTTTACTAAGTGCATTATATCTTACTGAATCCTGACAAAAAAATGATGAAAAAGTATTATTCTTATCCTCCCTTTCCCCATTTTACAGCTAAAGAAAAAAAAGCCCAGTGAGACTAAGTGACTTATCCAAGGTCATATATTTTGCGAGTGGATAAGATAGTATTACAACTTAGAAATTCTGATTCCAGAGCCTAGGCTCATCTGCTAATCATGAACAGATTTTATGCTACGCTAAGGAATTTGAACTTTACCTTGAAGGCCACGAGAGAACAAGAAGGATTTTAGGTAGGATAATGACATGGTGAATTTTATTTCTTAAAGGATTGTCTAAACTACTGGAGGTAAGGGGAGGGGACAGACCTTAGACAGGACCACTGTTTATGCATCTGCATGTTGTATTCTGTACAACTCTAGGACGAGCCATTAAATTGTGGTCTGTGAATGGCAACTCCTGGTGCCGTGCAGTGCACAACCTACATAGCCATACTTCATGAACCTGCCAGTTAGGAGGCTATTACAGTGACTTAGTCCATTTTATGTTGCTATAACAAAATGCCTGAGACTGGGTAATTTATAAAGAAAGGAGGATTATTTAGCTCATGGTACTGTAGGCTGAGAAGTTCAAGGGCATGGCACTTGCTTCTGAAAATGGCTTTTGTGCTCCCTCACAATATGGCATTGAAGGTCAAATGGAAAGCTGACACGTGCAAAGAGCAGAAGACCTGAGGGGGCTCCTGGCTTTATAACAACCCACTTTCTGGGGAACTAATCCTTCCCTCAAGAACTAATCTGGTCTCTTAAGAGTAAGATCTCACTACTGAAAGAACGATACCACGCCATTAATGAGGGATCTGTCCTCATAACCAATGCATCCCACTAGGCCTCACCTCCCAACACTGTCACATTGGGAACCAAATTAAAACATGAGTTTCAGTAGGGACAAAGAAACGAAATCCAAACCACAGCATACAGTAATTCAAGCATAAAATGCATCAATGTTTGAACTAAGGGAGGACGATGGCAAAGAAGAGAAGGAGTCATAATCCAGAGATATTAAGGATGTGAATCAACAGGAATTGATGACTAAGTGAAGATAGTAAGGCAAAGACAGCAGTGAAAGATAAGGTAGTTTCATTTTGTAACGGTCTGGCTAAGTTGGAACTACATTTTAGAATCTCCTTCCCTATTTGAATCTGGGTTAGGTTGGGCCAAAAGAGAAAATTGTACAAGATTTGTAAGGTGATGTGAAACAGTAGCCATTATACTCTTAAGGTCATCACTGTTAAAGGTGATAAAAGACAGACACAGGTGCCAGCAGGGATCAACCTGTCCTTGATCTTCCTCTCAACTTTACATCCTCTTCTGCCTCTGCACCCAGCTGTTCTTCCCATCAGCCAACCCTGCTGACCAACAGAACCCATGACCAGATGCCTACTGCAAACCCACAGAGGCAACAGCTAGGACAGGCCACAAGCTTCTGTAGACATCTACACTGGCCCCCTTTGCAGTCCCTCCCCAGCAGATTCCATGGAGCTCCGACTAGTGCACCAGGCCCGCATTTCAAGAGGGCTAATAGTCACTCTTCCTTGATTCACCAACTCTACTTTCTGAGCCCCTACTTTCCCAGCTTCATTTCCTGATCCCAGCAGAGTTTGTTTTTTTTGTTTTTTTTTTTTTGAGCAATTGAAATTATTATTCTAAAATCCATGTAGCCTGTAATCCCAGCATTTTGGGAGGCCGAGGCAAGCAGATCGTTTGAGGTCAGGAGTTCAAGACTAGCCTGGGCAACATGTGTGAAACTCCGCCTCTACTAAAAATACAAAAATTAGCCAGGTGTGGCGGTGGGTGCCTGTAATCCCAGTTACTCAGGAGGCTGAGGCAGGAGAATCGCTTGAGCCTGGGAGATGGAAGTCGCAGTGAGCAGAGATCGTGCCACTGCACAACAGCCTGGGTGACAAAGCGAGACTCCATCTCAAAAAATAAGAAAAATAAAATCCTTGTAGAACTGCAAAGGGCCTATGATGGTCAAAACAACTGAAAAAGAACAAAGTTGAGGGACTTTTCACCATTTGATTTCAAGACTTACAGAGGATACTATAACAGAGCTGTAAAAATGAACGCCCACATTATACACAGGCAAAACATTTGGTAAAACTGTTGCCTTAGTTTTGGAGACGTCTGTATCTGGCTAAACTCCACACCTAAATAATGTACTGAGAATCCAAGCTCCAGAAATATAAGGAATTTCTCTTGGAACTGGCTTCTAACAACATTTATGCATGCAAACAAAAGCAATGTAAATCAGGCTTTTCTAAAAGAGAGTTGCTCAAAGTCAGCATGCTTGGTTACTGGTATTCTTAGCAGGACCTTCTGTTCTCTTTCATTCCCAGTCACTTTCTGACAGCTTAATATTTCTAAATCTTGCTTTGGATCGCTTGAGCTTCTAGGAAGTACTTTGGATTACTGGAATTACAGACTTCATTCTAAAATTTCTTTTTATAAGCTCTTTTTATGTATTGCTAATCATATTACAGAGAGTAATATTGATGCCTTATTTCATCATACCTTTTTAAATCCGAAGGTTTACTGGTATATGCCTATTAGAAAAATTATGTCAGTTTTACTGAATTTTGTTCCCACACCACTGTGGTCTTGTTACCTTACTGGCTATGGAGAGTTTGGTAATATAACCAGATAGATTTTCAGGATATGACCAGCTTTATTCCACCTTATTTTAAAGTTTTTGGATTTTTTGGCTATCTGGAACTTTCAAATAGGTTTTTGTGAATATTTTCTATGCAACAAAGTTACTGAGTGGCTTGTTGAGATGTGTTCAATACGTCAAGTGGTATTTCAGAAGCTTATTCTTCCCATCAGTTCACAAACATTTTATAAATAGTCCAGTGCCCTATGCTTTAACAGAAAATATGTCCATTGTGCAGAACCATATTTTCAGACTATATACACAAATGGAAAGATGGGCCACTTCATCACACTTTCAAATATACTAGGTCCTGTAAACTATTAACCCCACAAAATACTAACTTCATTTGGTTACAATGAGTATTACTAAAAGCATTAGGCTGGATTTTCAGCGCTACAAGAAAATGTTTCCAAGCATTTTGGAATATTAGAATAAGATTTAAGTGTACATTTTAATTGTGCATTTTTAAAGATTAAATGAATGAAAACGCATTCTCTTTTTTAAAATTATAAGTAATGGTAAGCCTGATGTATATTTCAACATTTATTCTATCCTAATTTCTCAACAGACAATTGCAGTATAAAATTGTAAATGCATTTTCTTCTTAATGTTACCAAAACAGCAATTGGATGACTAGAAACCATGGTTTTAGAGGAATCTGGGTAGTCTTCCATGATGCAGTTTTCAGGATAAAAATATTTTTCATAATATTTTAAGACACATCTTATCAAAAAGTAGAATTCTCTTTAGCATAAACTTACAATTTCCATTCTCAAAAACTCTTAAAATTTTCCTAAAATTTATGTTTAATGAATGTTCTATATGCTACATTTTACCTGTGACAGATTTTTAAGTAAATACTAATTTACTGATGACATATTTTAATATTGCATTACTCTCTGTAATAAAATTAGCAATAAATAAGAATAATTTAAATTTTTTAAAAACCTCAGCATTGTTGCAAATATTACATTAAAGATGTGGCCTTTCCACCCAAACCTACTGGCTTCAAGGTAACTACTATTAAATTGAGAAAGAAGGGCATGGGGGTAAGGAAGCAAATAAATAAATGGGACTTGAGAAGGACATCTAGCCAAACTTTGGATATATTTACCGGCACGGGGAACTGACTGGAAGCCAACAGGTCAGAAACTTCCCAAGTTTCTGAGTAAATTTTACACCAAATAAATATGATCCCAAACTGAAAAAGTCTGACTATTTGAACATTAAAGCAATCCTCAGAACCTCACACTTACATAAACATGAAGACCCTCAAGAATACACTCCCAAAGGGCCTCTTCAGATGTGGCCATGGAGGACAAGACATGAAGACCCTCCCAGGGGATGGACCAAGGGCCGTGGGCTAGGGAATCAGAATCTAATCAAGGAACTTCCCCACCCACAGGATAGACTGCCTTCATAATGCCTGCTTGATAGGATTCCTTTTGTTCCAGCAACCAGTAATTGCTGAGTCTTTCACTCTTCCCTTTTCTAAAAGATGGTTTTGGCCGGGCATGGTGGTTCACACCTAGAGTCTCAGCACTTTGGGAGGCCGAGGTGGGAGGACTGCTTGAGCCCAGGAATTCAAAACCAGCCTAGCAACATAATGAGACCCTATCTCTATAAAAAATAGAAAAAATTTAGCCAGCGTGGTGGTGCATGTCTGTAGTCCCAGCTACTAGGGAGGCTGAAGTGAGAGGATGGCTTGAGCCCAGAAGGGCGAGGCTGCAATGAGCCATGATTTTGCCACTACACTGCAGCCTGGGCTACAGAACAAGACCCTGTCTTAAAAATAAAAATAAAAGATAGTTTTTACAATAGTCCTCCTGCCCCTGCTCCACCACTGTGTATTGAGAGAGGAAGGTATGAATAGCCTGTCTTTTTATTCACAGGTTGCCACCAGAAGCCCCATCCAGACACCATGGAGAAGACGGAGCATCATGTGCAGACCCTGAACTTTGTGCTGCTGCTGCTGCTGCTGCGGCTGCACTGACCTCAAGAGTTTTGGGGTTGCCTGTCCGGGTCTTGGGTTTGCCTCCCTGGGGATAGTGTAAGTGTGTTCTGTGTAAGAAGGAAGAACAGATCATTTGTGACCAGAAGGAAAGACTGTGGAGGACACTGGTTAGCTAGTCTCCAAAAACCACTTCCTTTTTCTCCCAGGCCCACTGCTACACACTTCCCAGGCTTCTTTACAGCTGCCATACTATGTGTCTCTGCTCTGACCAATGAAATGTGGGCACCAGGCCTGGTACATTTAGCTTCTGACTCATGACCTTCTGTGCCCTCTCTTCCAATGGCTACACTGGAGATGACTAGGACAATCTTAGGAGTTGGTGTGAAGATGGTTGATCCAAAGATGGAGAAATCTGGGTCCCTGAAAACCTGAGTCCCTGAGGGTGGAGAAAGGCCACCCTCTAGAAGTGACTGCATTTGACTACTATCTGAGCAAAAAATAAATCAGCTTTAACCATATTAAACCCCTGAGATTTGGGAGTTTATCACTAGGTCACCCTAATTTATATACAAGCAGAATGAAAAGCATGCGCAAAGACAGGAAGATTGGAATTCATGACATAGCCTGACGAGAGTGAGGACTTCTCTAGACATGAGGGACAGAGTGACAGAAGACAAGCTTGAAGGATTCCTTTGGGAAAATTGCTGCAGGTCTTGAATGCCATGCAAAGATTTGGACTTTATTCTACAGAAAATGCGGACCACTTTAAAAAAGTGTTTTTTCTTCCATTTAAAACTGCTATAGTAAATGCTGCCAGTAATCTGCCTCTTCTAAAGCAATTAAAAATCCAAACTTTCACACACTATTGCCTCCCAAAATTGAAAATGTGAAAAATGTAATCGCCAGGCTGACAACAGCTTTTGCAGTCTGTTAAACCTGCAACTCCTATCAAATGAGTCCTGCCAAATTCATTGAGAAATCAGTAACTATCAAAGAAAAACTCCCAACGTGTAATATCTGCCTCTTCGTGAAACTGTGTGTGTGTGTGTGTGTGTGCATGTGTATATCAGAGAGATATATATTTTTTCAGGTAATAAATGGTATTCATGCAACAAAACAAAATCTGAAATGAGGCTTCAATTAAAGCCACATTTACCAAACTCATTCTGTGTGACAGGTGTTCTGATAGGTGCCTATGATAGAAAAATAAATGATCAACCAGGACTTCAATCACTCCCAGATGAATGCAAGAGGTAGGCACATAAACAGGTTAACCATAAGGGCACGTGCTACTGTAAAAATAGGACTCACTAGATCTATGGAGGTTAGGAGAGAATTCAAGGTAACTGAACTTTCCTAACCTGATCCTGAAGATCATTCTCGATCGGACCCAACCTATGCTGAAATTCCATTACTTTTCTTCACACGATTTCTTGCTCTTAGACCTATCCTGCACTTTTGCACTTCCATGCTTTGTTCTCTGCCTCGAATTCTCTCCCTGACCTATCGCTAACCCCTGTTTACAGTGCCACTAAGATTCCACTCAGGAAATCTTCCCTGGTTCCAGTGGGGTGTATCTTTTCTCTTCTTTAGAGTCTCCTTTTCTCTCTGTGTCTCTGAGGAAGTTACCACTTTCTGCTTTGCATCATAGTTACTTTCTGACTTGCTGGTCTTGTCTGATCTCTACACTAAACCATAAACTCCTTGAAGACTAGGAGTGTTTCTATTCCTGTCTTATACGTCTGGTATCAAGTATAGCAATTTGTAGGTACATGGTGGATGTTCAGTAAGTATTTTCTGAATGTCAGAATGTAAAACTCAAAAGCCACTGGAGACACTGAATCTACACACAACACTGCAACCCTCTCCTTGGCCAAGAGCTTCATTGTTGGGTGATATATGATGTTTTCCTGGGAAAGGAAGGAGGGCAATTTTGTGAGAGAATTAAGTGAGGGTGCACAAGGAAAGTAAAAATAGTGCTACACTCCTGGTTCCAAATAGTGTGTAGTTGTATAACAGAAATTAAAACTGTCCAATAAGCCAATATCTTAGCTTATTGATTAAAAGAGATTGAAAGCTCTAAGTCTTCTTTACTGGAAAACAATCTTTTATAAAAGAATCTCTATTAACATCATGTCAGCATTCTCTTACAAAATCTAGCAAGGGGAAAATGGGCAGTTGCCTCCCTTTCTAATATCAACACCATTAATAAACAGTATTAACATTCAGGCAGCTGAATGGGGAAGAAATATTGACTATCTGTAATGTTCCCACATTGGTGCTTTAAGAGTGCTGGAAGCTAAAACATAGACAAATCAGCATTACTCAGTAGAGAAGGGCCAAAGCCAAAACTAGAAAAGATCAATGTTTATAAAATATTGAAGTAAACCAAATTTGTTTACTAAGATCTGGAATATAATAAAGAAGGAGAAATATATGTGACATTTAAATGAGGACAAATTTAGGGAAAATAAAAATACGTACAAATTTTGTCTCATTTGGGTAAACTTTAGGTTTTAGTTAACTAACACAAGAGCAAACCAGAATGAAAAGATAAATAAATCCATAATGTCTCCATAAAAATTTATTGAAAATAGACTTTTGGGGGAGTGATCCTGAATCAGTTAGGTTCTAGGGCCTAGAGGCCACTGCAATTATTACAAGACCTAGAAATACATACTCACATCAAGCCTTGTCTATGGATTGTACACATGATATGCCTAACTCATGTATGTACTACCATTTGACATGAACACGTAGATACTTTACTGATGAGTAACAGAATGTCAGCAGGTTAGGGAAGCCAGGGAGGCTAATCTCCCAGGGACACACTCTGTGGTAGAAGCTGTCAGAGGGAGGGAGGGGCCTTACCTTCCAGGGCGGACACATAATCAATGGCAGGGATCACGGTAGGAGCATGGGCTTTGAAAGGCCCTGAGTAGAAGAGAGAGGGGTAGAGCCAGTAAGACAGCCTAAGGCTGTATGGAAAGCAATGGAACCTCTCAGGGCCTTCAGGAAAATTTCCACAATCATAAAATTCTGTATATGGTTAAATTTTTTGTGGAAAATGGTTAAAAGGTTGAGCTTCTGGATTTGACACAGGGCTCCTCCCAGACAGAAAAAAAAAAAAAAAAAAAAGTGGGAATAAAGCAAAACATAAGGAATTAGAGGGGGAAACTCAAAGAAAAACAAACAGCACTTTGCATGCTACAGCGTTATAAGGCTCTAGAAATGGAGTTCCAGCCAAATTTCACCTGAGGTGAATGGGGACCTTGAGTAGTACTTTAGTTTCTCTGTTGTTGTTGCTTTTGTTTTTGAGACAGGGTCTCCTTCTGTCACCAAGGCTGGAGTGCAGTGATGTAATCTCAGCTCACTGCAGCCTCAACCTCCCAGGGTCAAGCAATCCTCCAGCCTCTCAGCCTCCCAAGTAGCTGAGACTACTGGCATGTGTCACAACTGGCTAATTTTTGTATTTTTTGTAGAGATGGGGTCACACTATATTGCCTAGGCTGGTGTCAAACTCCTGGACTCAAGGGGTCCACCCACCTCAGCCTCCCAAAGTGCTGGGATTATAGGTGTGAGCTACCAAGCCCAGCTGTTGTTTAAGGGACAGGATCTCACTCTGTGGAGATCCTTCTGCCTCAGCCTCCTGAGTCGCTGGGACTACAGATGCATGCCACCACACCTGGCTAATTATTTTTTTAATTTTTGTAGAGATAGTGTCTTGCTACGTTGCCCAGGCTGGTCTTAAACTCCTGGCCTCAAGCAATCCTCCCACCTCAGCCCGCCCAGTGGCTGGGATTACAGGCATGAACCACAGCACTCAGCCTTAGTTTCTTAAATAAATTTACTTTAAAATGATCCTGAAATCTTGGAAGCTTTTTTCCACTATTTGTTTTCTCAGTTGATGGAATAATTTTTAATGGTTTACATTTTAAAACATTTTCATATTATAAGCATTAAGAACAGGCTGGGCACACTGACTCACACCTGTAATCCCAGCACTTTGGCAAGCCAAGGCGGGTGGATCACCTGAGGTCAGGAGTTTGAGGTCAGCCTGGCCAACACAGCAAAACCCCTTCTCTACTAAAAATACAAAAAATTAGCTGGATGTGGTGGCAGGTGCCTGTAATCCCAGCTACTTGGGAGGGTGAGACAGGAGAATTGCTTGAGCCTGGGAGGCAGAGGTTGCATTGAGCCAAGATCATGCCATTGCACTCCAGCCTGGGTGACAGAGCGAGAATCTGAAAAAAAAAAAAAAAGTTAAGAGCCATTATTTTCAGAGTATTAGCATATTATGGTTGATGTCAAGAATACAAAATTGTTAGCCTCATCAGGGAAGGCTGAGCTGAGTCCCCTGCAGGCCCTGGTCTTTAAGGAGAGCATCCATCTACTACATCCCGACCCCACATGCTATTGAGTGAATAGAACGCTGACAACAAGGAAGGCCCAGAACGGGTGTAAATGGTCATACCTTTCATCAAAACTAATGCTTTCCTTTCCTCGCTATACCTAATTTAATCCCCCCAACAACCCTAGAATCTCAATAATTAAGATGAAGAAACTGAGGCACAGAACTGACTAATGTCACACATTAGAGACTTAATTAAATTAAGAAATGGAAATGTTACACACATAACATTTTATTTTTTTATTATTAAACTTTAAGTCCTAGGGTACATGTGCACAATGTGCAGGTTTGATACCTAGGTATACATGTGCCATGTTGGTTTGCTGCACCCATCAACTCGTCATTTCCATTAGGTATTTCTCCTAATGCTATCCCTCCCCCAGTCCCCCACCTCCCGACAGGCCCCAGTGTATGATGTTCCCCACCCTGTGTCCAAGTGATCTCACTGTTCAATTCCCACCTATGAGTGAGAACACGTGGTGTTTGGTTTTCTGTCCTTGTGATAGTTTGCTCAGAATGATGGTTTCCAGCTTCATCCATGTCCCTGCAAAGGACATGAACTCTTCCTTTTTTACAGCTGCATAGTATTCCATGGTGTATATGTGCCACATTTTCTTAAGCCAGTCTATCATTGATGGACATTTGAGTTGGTTCCAAGTCTTTGCAATTGTGAACAGTGCCACAATAAACACACGTGTACATGCGTCTTTATGGTAGCATGATTTATAATCATTTGGGTATATACCCAGTAATGGGATTGCTGGATCAAATGGTGTTTCTAGTTCTGGATCCTTGAGGGATTGCCACACTGTCTTCCATAATGGTTGAATTAATTTACACTCCCACCAACAGTGTAAAAGCGTTCCTATTTCTCCACATCCTCTCCAGCATCTGTTGTTTCCTGAATTTTTAATGATTGCCATTCTAACTGGTGTGAGATGGTATCTCATTGTGGTTTAGATTTGCATTTCTCTGATGGCCAGTGATGATGAGCATTTTTTCATGTTTCTGTTGGCTGCATAGATTTATTCTTTTGAGAAGTGTCTGTTCATATCCTTTGCCCACTTTTTGATGGGATTGCTTTTTTCTTGTAAATTTGTTTGAGTTCTTTATAGATTCTGGATATTAGCCCTTTGTCAGATGGCTACATTGCAAAAATTTTCTTCCATTCTATAGGTTGCCTGTTCACTCTGATGGTAGTTTCTTTTGCTGTGCAGAAGCTCTTTAGTTTAATTAGATCCCATTTGTCTATTTTGGCTTTTGTTGCCATTGCTTTTGGTGTTTTAGTCATGAAGTCCTTGCCCATGCCTATGTCGTGAATAGTATTGCCTAGGTTTTCTTCTAGGGTTTTTATGGTTTTAGGTCTAACATTTAAGTCTTTAATCCATCTTGAGTTAATTTTTGTATAAGGTGTAAGGAAGGGATCCAGTTTCAGCTTTCTACATATGGCTAGCCAGTTTTCCCAGCATCATTTATTAAATAGGGAATCCTTTCGCCATTTCTTGTTTTTGTCAGGTTTGTCAAAGATCAGATGGTTGCAGATGTGTGGCATTATTTCTGAGGGCTCTCTTCTGTTCCATTGGTCTATATCTCTGTTTTGGTATCAGTACCACACTGTTCTGGTTACTGTAACCTTGTAGTATAATTTGAAGTCAGGTAGCATGATGCCTCCAGCTTTGTTCTTTTGGCTTAGGATTGTCTTGGCAATGTGGGCTCTTTTTTGGTTCCGTATGAACTTAAAGTAGTTTTTTCCAATTCTTTGAAGAAAGTCATTGGTAGCTTCATGGGGATGGCATTGAATCTATAAATTTCCTTGGGCAGTATGGCCATTTTCAAGATATTGATTCTTCCTATCCATGAGCATGGAATGTTCTTCCATTTGTTTGTGTCCTCTTATTTCGTCTGTAGTTCTCCTTGAACAGGTCCTTCACATCCCTTGTAAGTTGTATCCCTAGGTATTTTATTCTCTTTGTAGCAATTGTGAATGGGAGTTCACTCATGATTTGGCTCTCTGTTTGTCTGTTATTGGTGTATAGGAATGCTTGTGATTTTTGTACATTGATTTTGTATCCTGAGACTTTGCTGAAGTTGCTTATCAGCTTAAGGAGATTTTGGGCTGAGACGATGGGGTTTTTTAAATATACAATCATGTCATCTGCAAACAGGGACAATTTGACTTCCTCAATTCCTAATTGAATACACTTTATTTCTTTCTCTTACCTGATTGCTCTGGCCATAACTTCCAACACTATATTGAATTAGGAGTGGTGAGAGAGGGCATCCTTGTCTTGTGCCAGTTTTCAAAGGGAATGTTTCCAGTTTTTGCCCATTCAGTATGATAATGGCTGTGGGTTTGTCATAGATAGCTCTTTTTGTTTTGAGATATGTTCCATAAATACCTAGTTTATTGAGAGTTTTTAGCATGAAGGGCTGTTGAATTTTGTTGAAGGCCATTTCTGCATCTATTGAGATAATCGTGTGGTTTTTGTTGTTGGTTCTGTTTATGTGATGGATTATGTTTATTGATTTGCGTATTTTGAACCAGCCTTGCATCCCAGGGATGAAACTGACCTGATCATGGTGGAGAAGCTTTTTGATGTGCTGCTGGATTTGGTTTGCCAGTATTTTATTGAGGATTTTTGCATCGATGTTCATCAGGGATACTGGTCTAAAATTTGCTTTTTTTGTTGTGTCTCTGCCCGGCTTTGGTATCAGGATGATGCTGGCCTCATAAAATGAGTTAGAGAGGATTTCCTCTTTTTCTATTGATTGGAATAGTTTCAGAAGGAATGGTACCAGCTCCTCTTTGTACCTCTGATAGAATTCGGCTGTGAATCCATCTAGTCCTGGACTGTGGTCTGAGAGACAGTTTGTTGTGATTTCTGTTTTTTTACATTGCTGAGGAGTGCTTTACTTCCAATTATGTGGTCAATTTTAGAATAAATGTGATGTGGTGCTGAGAAGAATGTATATTCTGTTGATTTGGGGTGGAGAGTTCTGTAGCTGTCTATTACGTCTGCATGGTGCAGAGCTGCGTTCAAGTCCTGGATATCCTTGTTAACCTTCTGTCTCATTGATCTGTCTAATATTGACAGTGGGGTGTTAAAGTCTCCCATTATTATTGTGTGGAAGTCTAAGTCTCTTTGGAGGTATCTAAGGACTTGCTTTATGAATCTGGGTGCTCCTGTATTGGGTGCATATATGTTTAGGATAGTTAGCTCTTCTTGTTGAATTGATCCCTTTACCATTACATAATGGCCTTCTTTGTCTCTTTTGATCTTTGTTGGTTTAAAGTCTGTTTTTATCAGAGACTAGCATTGCAACCCCTGCT
Organism: Pongo abelii; assembly: GCF_028885655.2. NCBI lineage: Eukaryota > Metazoa > Chordata > Mammalia > Primates > Hominidae > Pongo > Pongo abelii. Next base: position 154,824,644 of record NC_071985.2, read on the forward strand.
TTTTTTTTTTTTTTTTTTCTGCTACCCATTTGCTTGGTAGATCTTCCTCCATCCCTTTATTTTGAGTCTATTTGAGTCTTTGCACATGAGATGGGTCTCCTGAATATAGCACACTGATGGGTCTTGACTCTTTATCAAATTTGCCAGTCTTTGTCTTTTAATTGGGGCATTTAGCCCATTTACATTTAAGGTTAATATTGTTATGTGTGAATTTGATCCTGTCATTATGATGTTAGCTGGTTATTGTGCTCATTAATTGATGCAGTTCTTTCCTAGCATCGACGGTCTTTACAATTTGGCATGTTTTTGCAGTGGCTGTTACCAGTTGTTCCTTTCCATGTTTAGTGCTTCCTTCAGGAGCTCTTGGAAGGCAGGCCTGGTGGTAACAAAATCTCTCAGCATTTGCTTGTCTGTAAAGGATTTTATTTCTCCTTCACTTATGAAGCTTAATTTGGCTGGATATGAAATTCTGGGTTGAAAATTCTTTTCTTTAAGAATGTTGAATATTGGCCCCCAGTCTCTTCTGGCTTGTAGAGTTTCTGCCGAGAGATCCGCTGTTAGTCTGATGGTCTTCCCATTGTGGGTAACTCGACCTTTCTGTCTGCCCTTAACATTTTTCCCTTCATTTCAACCTTGCTGAATCTGACAGTTGTGTGTCTTGGGGTTGCTCTTCTCAAGGAGTATCTTTGTGGTGTTCTCTGTATTTCCTGAATTTGAATGTTGGCCTGCCTCGCTAGGTTGGGGAAGTTCTCGTGGATAATATCCTGAAGAGTGTTTTCCAACTTGGTTCCACTCTCCCCATCACTTCCAAACGCAGATTTGGTCTTTTCACATAGTCCCATATTTCTTGGAGTCTTTGTTCATTTATTTTTACTCTTTTTTCTCTAAACTTCTCTTCTCACTTTATTTCATTAATTTGATCTTCAATCACTGATACCCTTTCTTCCACTTGATCAAATTGGCTATTGAAGCTTGTGCATGCATCACGAAGTTCTGGTGCCATGGTTTCAGCTCTGTTAGGTCATTTAAGGTCTCCTCTACACTGTTTATTCTAGTTAGCCATTCATCTAACCTTTTTTCAAGGTTTTTAGCTTCCTCGTGATGGGTTCAAACAAGCTCCTTCAGCTCAGAGAAGTTTGTTATTACCGACCTTCTATAGCCTACTTCTGTCAACTTGTCAAAGTCATTCTCCATCCAGCTTTGTTCCGTTGCTGGCAAGGAGCTGCAATCCTTTGGAGGAGAAGAGGTGCTCTGATTTTTAGAATTTTCAGCTTTTCTGCTCTGGTTTCTCACCATCTTTGTGGTTTTATCTACTTTTGGTCTTTGATGTTGGTGACCTACAGATGGGGTTTTGGTGTTGTTGCTGATGTTGATGCTGATGTTGATGCTATTCCTTTCTGTTAGTTAGTTTTCCTTCTAACAGGTCCCTCAGCTGCAGGTCTGTTGGAGTTTGCTGGAGGTCCACTCCAGACCCTGTTTGTCTGGGTATCACTAGCGGAGGCTGCAGAACAGCAAATATTGCAGAACAGCAAATATTGCTGCCTGATCCTTCCTCTGGAAGCTTCGTCCCAGAGGGGCACCCGGCTGTATGAGGTGTCAGTTGGCCCCTACTGGGGAGTGTCTCCCAGTTAGGCTACACAGCGGTCAGGCCCACTTGAGGAGGCAGTCTGCCCGTTCTCAGAGCTCAAACGCCATGTTGGGAGAACCACTGCCCTCTTCAGCTGTCAGACAGGGACGTTTAAGTCTGCAGAAGTTATCTGCTGCCTTTTGTTCAGCTAAGCCCTGCCCACAGAGGATGGAGTCTAGAGGCAGTAGGCCTTGTTGAGCTGTGGTGGGCTCTGCCCAGTTCAAGCTTCCCAGCTGCTTTGTTTACCTACTCAAGCCTCAGCAATGGCGGATGCCCCTCCCCCAGCCAGGCTGCCGCCTCACAGTTCAATCTCAGACTGCGGCGCTAGCAGTGAGCAAGGCTCCGTGGGTGTGGGACCCACTGAGCCAGGAACGGGAGAGAATCTCCTTGTCTCCTTGTTGCTAAGACCTTAGGAAAAGCACAATATTTGGGTGGGAGTGTCCTGTTTTTTCCAGGTATAGTCTGTCATGGCTTCCCTTGGCTAGGAAAGGGAAATCCCCCGACCCCTTGCACTTCCCAAGTGAGGTGATGCCCTGCCCTGCTTCAGCTTGCCCTCCGTGGGCTGCACCCACTGTCCAACCAGTCCCAATGAGATAAACCAGGTACCTCAGTTGGAAATGCAGAAATCACCCGTCTTCTGTGTTGATTACACTGGGAACTGCAGACCGGAGCTGTTCCTATTCAGCCATCTTGGAACAGATCCTTGGTGAAACCCCATCTGTACTAAAAATACAAAAATTAGCTGGGCATGGTGGTGTGTGCCTGTAATCACAGCTACTCGGGAGGCTGAGGCAGGATAATTGCTTGAACCCAGGAGTCAGAGGTAGCAGTGAGCCAAGATCACCATACATAACATTTTAAAATAAACTTTTCTCTCAACTCTTTTTCTTCTAGTAACTTTACTAGTCTGGAATTTAATAATAGTACTTTATAGTCCCAAATTCTTAAGAACCTACAATTCCCTTTATAGCAATTAGGGATGTCATTTACATTTGTATCTCTTATTTTCAAAGTTAGTAATTGAAAGTCAACATTTAAAGTCTAATTTAAATGTAGACTTTCAATTACTATGTCCTCAAGGAATGCTCTAACTTACTAAGACATAAATTTGATATTAATTCTTTCAGAGTTAATCTTTCTGATAAAATATCTTACTTAAGTTTATTGTTTTTCACATTCACCATATTGACAAAGACAAGGGAAAAATGCCTGAGTGAGAGAAATGAGTACTGAGGAGGCAGAAAGGACAACTTAAATCAGGTGGTGATAATTATTGACAAAATTACAAGCAGCAGCAAATAAAATGCCTGGTTAAAAAAAGAAATTAAACTTCAGGGTTGTATAAGTGATGTCTAAAACAAACGACCATATCCTACATTCAGAGCTAACAGTCAGAGTTAACTCTACGTCTGAGTTAGGCTTCCCCTGAGAGCAGGGATCACACATTTATGATCCCAGCATGAGGTATAATGCAAACCTACATAATAAGTGCTCATTAAATTGTTTTGAAGCTGAAAAAAAAATGGATACTTTTAGAAAGGTAATTTAGCAGAAGGGAATAGAAGGTAAAAGAAAGGCATGTGATGTCCAGGCATGTCATGTGGCTTGGTTACAGGCTTAGTAGGAACAGAAGCTGAGACTCCAAAATTTTATCTTGGATCAAAGCCTGATGTTTCTTTAGTTCAAGAAATACTTAAATTCTTCCCTATGGCAATAGAATATATCAAAAATTGAATATTTAAGAACCCCTACTACATACATTCCCCATTCACCTGGCATTTTTTTTTCCCTAAAAAGTTGTGTAACCTTTCTAGGTTAATTAGGGGAAAATAATATTCATTTCAAATTGTCCTTTTCTGATATTTCTTTCTACCACCTTCAAATATTTGGGCTTTGTCTTCAGCTTGAAAAATATTTTTTTAAAACACACACACACTAGGATTTCTGTTCCTCTCAGTTCTAATTAGAAATGCAAGGTCAGCTTTACTTTATGTATAGCATTATGGGAATTCTGATGCAATCAGATGTCGGACACTCTTCAAAGCCACAAGAATTCCCATGTAGATATATTCATGGCAATACAAAAATCTTTCCATTTCATATAGTACATTTCCTGAGAAGAAATCCAAAAATTTCACAAGCAATACATGTACAGCATCAATTAAATAAAGTCTTCATCTCAAAGCTTTCAGAACAAGAGCACAATTGCTAGCCCAGGACACAGGGTCCAGAACTTTGCATCTGGAAAAAGTGCCTTGAGATTCTTCAAATCCCACTTTTTTGAAAGAATCATCAAAGTCAAATTTTGTGGACACAAAGTCAACTCACTAGGAGCAGATATTCAAAGGGAGACTTCATTAGGACTGAGGTGTGGTCAGAGATGAATGAAAGCTGTTAACCCCAGCCTTAGGTGTCACACAGTAATGTTTCTAACCACTCTTACTGATGAAGTTATAAAATCACAGAAATTTAGAACTGGACAGGCATTAACATATCAGCTAGATTCTAGAGCAAAACACTGCATCAGGTGCCTGACTATCCATGTTTTGTTAATTTTTTATGTTTAATGAAATGTATCTGGAGATAAGCAAAGAAAGTCTGAATTTAGCATTTGTTAAATTGCTGGTAATTTTACATCCAACTTCAATTTTAAAATTACTTGCCAAAAACCAAGGAGGTACAGTGTGATATTTAGGAAAATAGTTATTTGGGAAATTCTGAGATATGTTTTTTAAATTTTTAAACATCTGTTTTGAAACTGATTTTAGATAACACTGAAAAAGACAAGATTAAAAATCAGAAAAAACTGAAAAATATCACATGTCTGTCAAAGGGTGAAAATCATGGTCACAAGCACATGTCCCTCCTGGTTCTAGTGGGATCTCTGTCCCACTGACCTGGTCAACTGCTTGAGTCTTAAAGTTCAACTAAAGCAGACAAGAGGCAGGTATTTTATTCTGACATTTCTCTATGGCTTTACAATAGCTAGATTTCAAAATGTGACATCTTTTCCCCCAAAGTCTAAGACTTTTTAAATAATGAGGTCATAGCTGCTAAATATTTTCCCAAACTTGTTACCACTAGTCAGTCATTTGGTTCAATTATGGAGTCCTTTCATCTAACATGAGACAGAAATGGCCCTGATGAGACTTTCTAGAGAGTAATGTGCAGTCTACCTGGGAGAACTGGCTTTAAAAATTATGTCTTCCTTCAGCTCTGAAAATATATCATGTCTCTGAGATAAAGCAAAGCCTGAAACAAAACACAACTGTCATCCATATAACCTTGATTTTCTGGGGTAGTCCAATTTTGTGTATTTAAATATACTATTGTGTCTAATAATAGAAGTGTGATTAAATAAATTATAAAACATCAGACAATGGGCAACCATGAAGCCATGTAAAAGATGTTGTGGAAGAATATGGAATTGAAACTGTCTGTAATATGCAGTAGATTAGAAGACAAGATACAAAACACTATTAGAGTACAATCCTGATTTTGTAGGAAAAAAAAGGCAGGGAGAAGACAAAGATAAACCAAAATAATAATTAATAATTATAATTATATTTGGTGATGAAATTATGTAATTTTTACTTTGAACTTTTCCATATTTTTAGCTTTTTTATAAGAACACTATTTTATTAGATTTAAAATAATTGTATAAAGAAAATAACTACTATCATCCAGTCAGCAAAAGATATCCTGAAAAAGTAAAAGTTCAATATTTTCTACAATCTTCAGTATATGCATCTTTTTCATGGCCTTTGAATTTGCTCTTGCCTCCTTTTTCTAGTCAAATCTGTATTATTGTGTATTGCTGCATAACAATTTACCCCCAAAACTTAGCAACTTAAAACAACACACATTTTCTATCTCAGTTTCTATGGGAAATGAGTCTGGGCACGGCTTATCTGAGTCCTCTGGGTTGTAGTCTCTGTCAAGGTGTTAATGTGGGTCTGCAGTCTCATCTGAAGCTCTGACTGAGGAAGGAGCAACTTCCCAAGCTCACATAGTGATTGTCCACAGCAGTCAGTTCTACACAGGCTGTTGGGCAAAGGACCTCACTTCCTTGCTAGCTAGTGGCCAGAGGTTGCCCTCATTTCCTTAACAATGCACCTCTTCCAAATGGCAGCTTACTTCATCAAAGCATGCAAGCTGAGAAGACAACAGGGAGGATCTGCTAGCAAGACAGAAGGCACTATATTTTATAACCTAATCACAGAAGCAGCATTCCACCACCTTCGCCATATTCTTTTGGCTAGACACAAGTCATTAAGTCCGGTTTGCAATCAAGGATAGAAGATCACACGAGGGCATGAATATCAGAAGATAGGGACCATCTTTGAAGTCTGCCTACCACATCATGCTTTTCAATTAGCCTTTTTTTCCATTTCTCTGATATACCTTCCAATCAGTCCTCCTCTTTTATAGCCTGCAATTTCCCTTCCTTCATAGTCTATAAATTTATAAAAATAATACAATAAAAATCAAGTGTTCTGCTTTACACTTTAAAGTTTGGGATAAAATAAATCTTTCAACAATTGTCTTTTTATGATGATAAATTGATGGATTTGGGGGGCTGTATATGTCTGAGGAATCTTACATCCCTTTAGTGGAAAAAGGAAAAACTTTCATGTCGTTTGTAATACCAACAAGCTATTTTTACAAACCTAGATTTTTAGTGTACATAAATCATGATACAGAGGCAGATACAATGGCAGAGTAGAAGGCTTCACCGATTATGCCCCCCACCACCCACAAGGACACCAAGTTAACAACTGTCTACACAGAGGAAACACCTGTTGGCTGAGTGCAGTGGTTCACGCCTGTAATCCCAGCACTTTGGGAGGCTGAGGCGGGCGAATCACTTGAGGTCAGGAGTTCAAGATGAGTCTGGCCAACATGGTGAAACTCTGTCTCTACTAAAAATACAAAAATTAGCCAGGTGTGGTGTCAGGTGCCTGTAATCCCAGCTACTTGGAAGGCTGAGGCAGGAGAATTGCTTGAACCCGGGGACAGAGGTTGCAGTGAGATGAGATTACACCACTTCACTCCAGCCTGGGCAACAGAATGAGACTCTGTCTCAAAAAAAAAAAAAAAAAAGAAAGAAACACCTGCATAAGTACCAAAAATCAGGTGAGCACTCATAGTACCTGGTTTTACCCTCATCTTGCTGAAAGAGGCACTAAAGAGATAGAAAAAATAATCCTGAGTCACTCAGGCCACCACTCCCTCCAAGGTGCAGGAGGAGGGGTAGAGAGAACACAGCAATTGTGCGGCATCATGCTACATTAAGGACCTTGGGTGAGCCTCTCAGTCTTGCTGGCTTCAGGTACCAGCACAGCCACAGGGGGTAGAGCACCAAGAAGGCTCTTGGGGTCTCTGATTCCAGGACTTGACTCTTGGATGGAATTGCTAGACCTGCCCTGCACCAGAGCAGGGCCCACTGCCCTGAAGGGTGACTCCAAGGGTAGGCAGGATTCAGGACAAGCTGACTTAAGAGACCTTGGGCCTTAAGGGAACATTAGTGATAGTCTGACAGTACTCCTCACGACCAGGGGTAGTGGTGGCTATGGAGTGAGGCTCCTCTGCCTTTGGAAAAGTGGAGGGAAGAGTGGGAAGGACTGTGCCTTGTTTGACTGCCAGCTCAGCCACAATACAATAGAGCACTAGGTAGACTTCTAAGGTTTTTAACTCTAGTCCCTGACTCATGTATGGCACTTCTGGACCCACCCAGGGTTTAGGGGACCTCGTCACCCAGAAGAGGACACTGACCTGGCTGGCTTTGCCACATGCTGATTGCAGAGCCCCTGGCCTTGAGCAAACATAGACAGTAGCCAGGCAGTGGTTTCAGCAGGCCTTGGACAAGACCCAGTGCTATGCTGGCTTCAGGTCTGAGCCAGCATAGTCAAAGCACTGGTGGCCACAGGGGTGCTTGTGTCACTTCACCCCCAGCTTTAGAAAGACTCTGTATGTTTGGGAGAAAGGGAAGAGAAAAAGAGTCTTTGCCTGTTAATACAGAGAATTCTGCCGGTTCTTGTCCAAGAGCATCAAGGCAGACCTCTACGAGTCTGCAAGAACCACAGCATTACTGGGCTTGGGGTAGCCCCTAAAGGAGAAACAGCTTAGATCACAACACTCAAGTTGTTTCAAATATGTGGAAATCCTTCCCAAGAAGGATGGCTACAAATAAGCCCAGACAATGAAGACTATAAATCATGATACAGTCATCAGATGGGGTAATATTCAATCATTAAAATCATGCTGTAGAAGAATATTTATTATACTAGAAATGCCTTCTATATGGTTAAATGAAAAAAATCAGGATCTAAAATGATATGTATAATGTGATCCCAATATGTTAAAATATATAAGCAAACAGGAATAATACCAGAAGTATGCACACCAAAATATTAACAGCATTTATCATTGGGTATTAAAAATCTCAAGTGATTTTTCTTCCTTTTCACAATACTTTCAGAATTTGAATGCTTTATTAATTAATACATTAAATTTTTCTCTCCTCTCAACAAAGCAATATCTAAAATATATGTATTACTGATATTTAATTAATATATGTGACCAACATTATTCACAAATTCCTAGTAGAATTTTAAGTAATCCTTAAAATACTACATTATTTTGAAATTCAGGTGCTTTAAGTGGATTTTTTGAAGATGTAGAACATTGGAGAATGGTACAATGATCTTACACAGTAAGAATATTATCTGTTAAGACTAAGAACAAAAGGGAGAGGGAATACTCTAGAATCCTTGATGAAATCTCTTTGGGGCATGAGAGATAAGTGGAGTACAAATTAATAAAGTTTTAAAAACAAATTCATTTTTTCACGTACTATTGAGTATCTGTTGTATGCAGGGAGAGACCTCTATAGTTCTAAATTCAATTTGTTAGTTTGATATTAATCTAAATACAAGTTAGCATGTAAAGTTTTCCTATTTTTAAAGTCCAACAGTGTTTTCTAATTAATTTATTGAATTTCTGTTTATATACCTTAAACTTTTGTTATAAGTTACTTGCTGTTGAATGTTCAGTAAACCAGCCTTCTTCCATTTTTGATCCATTACAGGAAGCAGACAAAAAAATTAAAACAGAAAGCTCATCACTAAAACATCACCTAGGGAATATTCCAATTAGGAATATTCTGCCTGCTACATTCTAATTAGGTGTCCTTCACAACTTGAGTAGATAGAACTCACCCATTAAAAAAAAAAAGTTTTAAGGGACTAAATCGAAAATGAAGAAAAGAAATAAAAAGTGAAACCTCCCAAAGCTTACTAAGGACAAAGTTAGCCATGGGAAATTGTCTAACCAATCTTTTTTCATAAACAATTCAATTTTGCAATATTCTTGCCTCCATCTTGATATGGCCAGAGTCTTCTTTTTAAATAATATTCCTTTTCTAATTATAGAAATAATGCATAATCATTGTAGAGAATTTCAAAAATAGACAAAGGCACAAGGAAAAACACAAAAGTCACTCACAATTGTACTACCCAGGTTTTACTATTGTTAATATTAGGCTGGTGCAAAAGTAATGGCAGAAGCCACCATTACTTTTGCACCAAGCTAATATTTACATTTTTTTTTTACTAACAAAAAGGATGCTGTTGAATATAAGGATATGTGCCATCCCTTTTCACTAAACATAATACATTTTCTCATGACATTAAATGTTTGCAAACAGAGTATTTTAATGATATTCTAACCCAGTGATCATCTTTTACCCAAATTTCTGTTCAAGTATTCTAAACCCCTTTTTATCAAGTTTTGTGTCAGCATCACACTACATTTGTAAATTAATTGATGAAATGTCAGCATGATATATCTGTGCTCTGCAACAGCTCTATAAAACAAGATTATCTTTTTCCAAAACTTAAAAATTCCCATTTTTCTAACTATTTGCACACAGCATCATTAGGAAGGTGGGGGGGAATTCCCCCAGGGTCATTGAATAATTCAGGTTTTCTACTCACAGTGAATCAATTTGAGGATATTTTTCAGAAAATTATAGCTTTTTTCTGTTGTTTATTGGTCAAATTTCCTCTCAAGGCAGATTGTTGCTGAATATTCTAGTTTTCAATATATTTCAAGATTATTTAAATGAGAAGGTGGAGAAGACAAATCAGGCACTTCTAGGTAGCTGCCATCATATTCAGAAATCTCTCCACCAGCTTTTGAAAACTCAGTGTCTGCCCAGAGAGTATCAAAAGCAGTAATAAATAAATGTATTGAATATTTAGTATGTTCCAGATACTGTGCTAAGAGCTTTAGGTATATTACCTAATGTAATCCTTACAACAACCTCATAACAAGCAGGTGGTATTAGTCCCATTTAAGAGTTGAGTAAATGGAATACTGGAGGAGTTAAGTAATTTATTCAACCCATTTCCTTAACTGTGATGCAATGTTGTCTCCCATGAGCCATTTCTCTCTCTGCCATTCTTCACTGTATTATTTAATTGGATATGTTTACAAATGTTTCTCTCACCTGTAACAGACGGTGAAAGAGTCTGAATTGAAAAAGAAGAAAAAGGAATCTATAAGATCTATCCTACAGAAAGAAGAATCTATTAGATACAAAAACCAGGTCAGGCGTGGTGGCTCACACCTGTAATCCCAGCATTTTGGAAGGCCGAGGCGGGTGGATCACCTGAGGTCACGAGTTCAAGACCAGCCTGGCCAACATGGTAAAACCCCATCTCTACTAAAAATACAAAAATTAGCCAGGCGTGGTGACACACACCTGTAATCCCAGCTATTTGGGAGGCTGAGGCAGGAAAATAGCTTGAACCCATGAGGCTACGGTTGCAGTGAGCCAAGATAGCAACACTGTACTCCAGCCTGGGTGACAGTGAGACTCCATCTCAAAAAAAAAAAAAAAAAAAGATACCAAAACCTTCATCACAATGTGTCAAGAGGCATAGGCTTAGGAAATCCCAGACTTTTCCTAAAACTGAAAATGTACATTTTCAGTTTTAAAATGTTATACAACATTTTCTTGCCAAAATGAAATTCTAAGTGCAGGGCTTGTTCTGTAGTACGTTAAATGATACAGCAATGATATTTTCACTTACACTGCTGTTTTTATATCTTAGAGCCAAGAGATTTACAGCAATTTGAATTTCTCAGTGTATAGGACATTTAAAACATTACATTATCTACGGATTTTAAAACAAAAGTGAAAATATCCATTATGAGAACGGCTGAACTAGTGCCTTGACAATCAAATAATCAGGGATAGAATTTCACTAATTAACAGTGTCTAGAATAACTGAAGAAGAAAAAGCGTTCAATTGGATCAGTTCTTACAGTAAATAATGGAAAATATCACTAATATTTACCATTGCCTGTGAAATCCAATTTGTAAAGTAAATATGTAATTTATTGGGATTGGGAAGATGCTTGAGCATGGACAAGAAGGAAGCAAAAAAAGGCCTTTGTTCATTTAAATCAGTTAAAAGCCTATTAGTTCTTTAATATGATTTTTCTATATCCTTTGCATTGAGATACTCTGTAATAATGAACTCAGCCTAATAAAATTCTTTCAAGTAAAAGACTTTGTATCAGAACAAAGGATTTTTTTAAAGAAAAGAAAATTGGAACACTTCAATCACCCTATAAGGCAACTAAAATACAACTGAAACAAAACAAAAACACAGTGGATGGATGGTTTCCCACTGAGTCCCAAACTAAAAGTAGCCCTGATATGTGCCATATCACCAAAGAGAAATGCAGAGAAAAGTGTCTACCAACAAGATGCCACATGCCACACAACTCAACAATCTTTGTGTGTGTGTGTGTGTGTGTGTGTGTGTTTTCCATAGGTTATTGGGGTACAGGTGGTATCTGGTTACGTAAGTTCTTTAGTGGTGATTTACAAGATTTTGGTGCACCCATCACCCAAGCAGTATACACTGTATCCTATTTGTAGTCTTTTATCCCTATCCCCCTCCCACTCTTCCCCCCACAGTCCCCAAAGTCCACTGTAGCATTCTTATGGCTTTGCGTCCTCATACCTTAGCTCCCACATATCAATGAGAACATACAATGTTTCGTTTTCCATTCCTGAGTTACTTCATTTAGAATAATAGTCTCCAATCTCATCCAGGTCACTGCAAATGCCATTAATTAATTCCTTTTTATGGCTGAGTAGTATTCCATTGTATGTATATACCACAGTTTCTTTATCCACTCATTGACTGATGGGCATTTGGGTTGGTTCCATGATTTTGCAATTACAAACTGTGCTGCTATAAACATACATGTGCAAGTATCTTTTTCGTATAATGACTTCTTTGCCTCTGGGTAGATACCCAGTAGTGGGATTGCTGGATCGAATGGTAGTTCTACTTTTAGTTCTTTAAGGAATCTCCACACTGTTTTCCATAGTGGTTGTACTAGTTTATATTCCCACCAGCAGTGTAGAAGTGTTCCCCGATCACCACATCCACACCAACATCTGCCATTTTTTTTTATTTTTTGATTATGGCCATTCTTGCAGGAGTAAGGTGGTATCACACTGTGGTTTTGATTTGTATTTCCCTGATCATTAGTGATGTTGAGCATTTTTTCATATGTTTGTTGGCCATTTGTATGTCTTCTTTTGAGAATTGTCTATTCATGTCCTCAGCCCACTTTTTGATGGGATTGTTTTTTTCTTGCTGATTTGAGTTTGTTGTAGATTCTGGATATTAGTCCTTTGTCAGATACATAGATTGTGAAGATTTTCTCCCACTCTGTGGGTTGTCTGTTTACTCTGCTGACTGTTCTTTTTGCCATGCAAAAGCTCTTTCTTTTAATTAAGTCCCAACTATTTATCTTTGTTTTTATTGCATTTGTTCTTGGGTTCTTGGGCATGAAATCCTTGCCTAAGCCAATGTCTAGAAGGGTTTTTCCAATGTTATCTTCTATAACTTTTATAGTTTTAAGTCTTATATTTAAGTCCTTAATCCATCTTGAGTTGATTAAGGTGAGAGATAAGGATCCAGTTTCATTCTCCTACATATGGCTAGCCAATTATTCCAGCACCATTTGTTGAAAAGAATGTCCTTTCCCCACTTTTATGTTTTTGTTTGCTTTGTCAAAGATCAGTTGGCTGTAAGTATTTGGGTTTATTTCTAGGTTCTCTCTCCTGTTCCATTGGTCTATGTGCCTATTTTTATACCAGTATCATGCTTCTGTACAACAACAGCAACCAAGCAGAGAATCAAATCAAGAATTATTTTTTGCAGCTATTGTAAAAGCTGCAAAAAAGTAAAAATAAAATACTTAGGAATATACCTAACCAAGGAGGTGAAAGACCTCTACAAGGAAAACAACAAAACACTGCTGAAAGAAATCAAAGATGACACAAACAAATGGAAACACATCCCATGCTCATGGATGGGTAGAATCAATATTGTGAAAAATGACCATACTGCCAAAAGCAATCTATATATTCAACACAACCCCCATCAAAATACCACCATCATTCTTCACGGAATTAGAAAAAACAATTCTAAAATTCATATGGAACCAAAAAAGAGCCCACATAGCCAAAGACAGACTAAGCAAAAAGAACAAATCTGAAGGCATCACACTACCTGATTTCAAACTATACTTAAGGTTATAGTCACCAAAACAATCTTTGAAGTTCACGTTTACTTCATGTCTTCAAGAATAAAATCCTCTAATATAGATGATATTGTCTTAAGGCAATGGTGTCTGCTTGGGTGGTACTGTTTTATCCTGTGTCCAATAGTTACCTTCACCAACTTTCACATATGCCTCAACAAGAGATGTTAGCTATTTCTTATTCACTAAAGTACTGATTTTATTTAAAAGGAGAAGCATAGCAGCATTTAAAGAACAAATAGTTTACCAACCTATATAAATATGTTCTCGCTATCTGGTTACTATCCATCATGCCAAAAAAGAAAGGCTGGATGAATAGATTTTTACCAATTTGGAAAGTAAGTTTGAGTTGGTCTGACTTAAATACAGACTACTGGTAATGGCCAAAAAAAAAAAAAAAAAAAAAAATGTGGATTGGCATGCTCACCATCTAATCCAGTCTCCTCATGTTATCCTTATACGATCATGGCAAAAAACCTAAAGCTTACCTTTCCCAGATTTCCTTGCAGCTATGGGTTCTGGATATAACTAAAGTTCTGTCAGTCACATGCACTCAAGACTTGACTTCAGAAGTGAGTTAATCATGAGAAAGATCAGGTATGAGGCATTGCCTGTGCTCATGCAGACAGGACAGAACTGGTGGTGGTCCCAGAGTTGGTACCACTTCAGCAGGAGAAGCTTCCTGATCAGAGCAGCAGCTCTTTCAGTAGCCCACCTGGGGAGTAAGGCTTTGGGAATTCATCCTAGTGTCTGTCTTCTCAGCTTAGCGTCTTCTCTTGAGTCCTACTAATAATTACGGAGTTTGTTTAATATAAACTATACTAAATCCCTTCCTGCTTAAAACAGGGAAGATTCTGTTCTCTGTCATCGAATCCTGACTAATAGGATGGTTTTTATACAATTCCATATATTGGGCCCAGAAACAATAAGAGGTCCCAAGATCATCAAAAGAAGCATACTCTCTCAAGGGCAATGAGACTGATGCCCAAAGTGGAGATTTTTTGTGGCTTCAAAGAGATGAGTCACAATTCTCCAGATCCATAGAAAATGAGGCACATAGATAACCCCCTGTGACTGTCCATTAGGAGAAGATGATTTCTCACAGGGTACTAAAATCCATTTCTGATGTTTGGTTGGGATATTTGGTTCCAATTAGGAGGAACATGCCATACCTAATAAAACACTGTGGACAGAGAAAACAAACAGTGGTGTAAAAATGAGCCACAAATCTGCTATGTTAATAAATCTAACAAAAATTTAGTGTCTGACATTCACCACCTAATTGTCTGTGCTACTCCTGGAACCAATTACTAAGCTCCAGAAATTATGAAATCCTTATTATCAAAGCAATATGAAGAACTCAGACATTTAAAATAAGATCAATGGTTACAACAGGGCTTTTCAGCAGGTGTAGTGAAGGGAAACTCTCTAGAAGCCACTGATTCCTTTCAACTTCCCCTTTGCTTTTATGTCTCTGCTATTCCCTGTAATCCTCTAATATGCCACATCCAGTTATAAAGCTCAGAGAAAACATTCTAACTTGAGGGTACTGATCAGTGATTCAGTTTCTTCTCTTACAGGCAACTCTACCTCATACAGCAGCACAAAGTCATTCATACAGTCCCTAGATCAAGAACTGGTAAATATGGTCAATTAGGAAGATGTTATATATTTTTATGATTTTTAGAAACCATTATGGTTCTAACTTTAAAAACTCTTGTTTCTAACAAATGTCATTTAACTATAGCTAATGAGTCTCCCAAGTAAGAGCAGATGGTAATAGAGCTAATATACAATAAGTAAAGGGATACACAGTGTTATAGCTCAAAAGTGTTAGTAATTTACTTGAATCTGAAAAACATCAGAAAGAAGAAAAAGTTAGTTCAACTGAGAGCTGCCAAAACCGTCACCTTATGAATCGATGTCTTGCCATAATTTTATCTCAACCAAATAAAGGCTTTTGTGATATGATTTACCATCTAATATTGATTACTAAATGCAAAGAAGTTCAACTTTATTTATTCAAGCAAAGGACAATTTAATTCACAACTGTTTGCTTGAATCTCATTTAAAAGTTTTAAAGTCATGAATAAGGTTTTAAAGTTATTAATGTACCTATTTAATTTTATGCTTGGTATAAAGTCATCTGTAACTTTCACAGAATATTAACCATAATCACCTCTGAAGCACTGCAGCACTCACTCATTTCTTCACCTCTCAGGTCTAGAGGAACCTTGGTTGGTTAGGTAGAATTAGTCATTCACTCTGAATACCCTCTGGTACTACATGATTACAATCCCCAAGATTTGGAAAAGAAGCTATCTGGGTATCAAAGACACTTTAGTGGTCAAGGGGCGATCCTTAGCAGGATCACAAATGAATTCAAAAATCAGATTGGACAAATCAGATGGATACAAGAATATAACAAATGCTTACTTAACTGGCTATTCAGGTTCCCAAGCGGACAGAAGACTTGAAGTGGCAGCCAGAGCAGGCAATGCCACCTACTGGTCAGCCAAGGTAGAAAAAAGAAATAGCCTAGAGAATTAACTTCTGCCATACTAGACCATTTGGTGTTGTGACACAGTGGGAAATCTCCTTCTAATTAGTGAAATAAACATTAGATCATCTGCAATAACCTTTCTGGAATATAGCTACTTAATTTTAAAAGAATAAACCAAAGTGATTATGTTTATCAAAAAAGTCGAAAAGGAGAACCACAGACACACTCCATAGGATTTCAGAATGAGCCCTCTTTAAAATGCCACTGTCTCTATTTCAGTCTATCTTCCTATTTCAGAATTTCCCTGGACCTCATTCAAATTGGAATTCAATAAAGATGTCCCCATTACAAATGAATATTTGATTCTCTGGAAAGGAACATGATTGATTTCGTTTTTTAAATCAACACAGTTACAGTCTGAGTTCAATATTGAGGGAAGCCTCATGAGTATTCCTTATTCATTAACTCGCAAGTTAATATGTTGAAATTGACTGACTTTATGTATAGGAAAGCATTGAGTAGGAAATATATTAAGGGAATTTAGAATCATCTCCACAAACTCACCCCTTCGGCATACAAATTAGAGTTTTAGTCCAGAAGTGGGCTTCTGAAGCAATACAACTTCCCAATTCATTTCTCAGAACTTAAATATCTCAGAATTTTATAAGAAGTTAATAACCTTCCATGGTCCATGAAACCTCAAATGCTAATGCCATTTTCAAATGGTAAATGGCACACAAAGTATTTGATAACAAGCTGCTACTTCTTAAAATTTTCTTTCATACCATCATAAAAAAGACTAAAGAACACAGAAATCATCCTTTTCTGAAACATAAACAATAATGACTCCAGAAAGCAAAATACCCACTGTCCAAGTCAAATCAATTAAACCATGAAATCACCTTAACCAGAAGAAGCTTGGAAGGATTCTAAGGCCAGCCCTCATCCTCATTCTCCAAGAAATGGTCAGGACCTTTCTTGTCTTAATCTTTTTCCTTAAGTCATACTAGTAAGAATTTATTATGCCAGTGATCAATCACAGGATTTTAAAAAGTTCCAGACAATAATTACTAATATTAATATTTTCAAACCTAAAGAATCACTAAAGTCCTTGAGCATATGATTTCTAACCTAAAATCCATCACATAACCATTTACATCTACTTCGTGTTGGCCTGACCGCTGTGAAGCTATTCCCTTACTCAGGCTGTAGAGAGCAGTTAATTGAATCTATAACTTTGGTCTCCAGGCTTTAATCCCCTACTCAACTTTCTTAGTCAAGTGACTAGTACAATTTACATTGTTCTGGTAAAATATTAACAGAATCAACTTTGGAGAGAATTCAGGATTTAAAACCAGGTTCAAATCCTGTCTTTGCCACTAACCAAATATGTGCCCTAGAGCAAATAATTTAATTTATCTGGGCCTGTTTTTTCATTTTTAAAGTGGGGGTAATCATTACCTACTTCAAGGGTTGGTAAAGATGAGGTGAGGTGATCCGTTTCCTGTGCTGGGCTCTCAGTAAGCATTCAACAAATATTTGAAGTTCCTCATCAACAATATTTTTTAATGTTCAATATACACCAGGCTCCATGCTAATTGCTGCAGCTACGACAGTGAGAAAGACAGAAACGATCCCATCCTGAGAATGATATTCAAGTAGAGAATAGCATAGAAAGCCTACTAATAAAATAATTACAAACAGCGATGTGTTATGATGGAAACAAACAAGGGCTGAAGTTGAGAACACAGAGAACAAGGGAAGGGAGAAGATCAAGAAAGCCTTCTCAAACAAGTGGCATTTAAGCTAATAGCCAAAGGAAGACAAGGACCTGGCCATGCAAAAAGAGGAAGGGTGTTCAAGGCAGAGAAAACAGCAAGTAAAAAAGCTCTGAGAAAGGTAAGATTTTGAAAGTGAAAAGAAGTTCAATGTAACCAGGGCGTAGAGCTAGGGGGAGCATGGCAATGGGGTGGACAGGGCTGTAGAGGCCACTAAAGAAGCTTGAAGAGGAGGGATGTGATCCCATTAACATGTAGCAGAAAGGATCATTCTCTCATGTCCCAGACAGGGTTCTCATGCTAGTTTAGGTCAGCCTCCCAAGTGCAGGCACAAAGGCTTCCCCACCATTCCTCCATGTGTCCAGGGAACCACCTCTCTTTTTCTAAGTCTTACGTGTGTTAGGTCATGTCATCACCAATAAAGACGCTGGGAGTGGGGCATCCACAGATATAAGCCAAAAAAGTCTAGGCTGATGGGGTGACACTCCTGCTGGACAGTAACAGGCAAGGCTGCTGACAAGCAAAATCCTCACCTTTGTTCTCAGGCTTTAGGACTCACATTGAATTACACCACCAGCTTTCCTGGTTCTCGGGGCTGTCGATAACAGACTTTCCGGGACTTAGCCTCTATAACCATGTGAACCAATTCCTATAATGTTCATATTTATATATTTGTCTTTGTGTAGGTATATATGTGGAGATGTGTGTGTATATCTATATGTACATCTATATATATACACATGTGTAAGTGTGTGTATCTCCATCCTACTATTTCTGTTTGGAGCTGTATGTATATCTCCATCCTATTGCTTCTGTTTCCAAGAACCCTAACAGTGCTCAAATACCACCCCTCACTGTGGTCACTATGGGTCTTACTGCTTCTGTTCTGTGCCATGCTGAGAGATCAGGAATCTTTTGAAGACTTTTGTTCCTGTCTGTCTAAACACTCCATGTGGCCACAATATGCCTATGAAAAAACAAGAAACAGTCTTCCTCTATTTGAATGTCTAAAGGCATCACTCTCCCCATCCTAAACACACACACACACACAGACACACATACACACACACACTTCTTTATAGACTTTAGTCTACACCTGTGAAAGTTCTTCCTTTTGCCTCCTCTGTCCTTCCAGCTTTCTCACAGTAGACTCTGTGGGCCCTATAGTGGCAGAAGATGAATCATCCAAAAACAAGTGTCCCTTCCCTTAGAGACAGAGGGGCTTAATATCAAGCCCTTCCAGAGAAGAAAGAAATGAGACATTTACATTCTCACTTAGGGAAAAAAAAAAGCTTCACCCTCATGTCCTGCCATAGCATTTTCACAGTCCAAAATGGAGGAGGGCAGGAGCTGAAGAAGGAGCAGCAGCCCAGAGATGTGAAGATGTGACTGAAACCGAGAAGAAGGGCCATATTGGGGAAGTAGCATGGAGATACAATGAAAAGAACTTGCTGATGCATTTGGTGCAGCAGGTGAAGGAGCAGTGAGGGGAATTGTGATGCCATTTCCTGTCAGAGAAAACTGAAAGAAACAAAACTTTTAAGAAAAACCTAAAGTTTTATCCTGGACATGCTAAAGTTTCAAGACACCAAGTGGAGATGTCAAGGAAGAAGTGGAATTGAGTTCCGAGCTCAGAGGAGAGGTCTGGACTGTGGATATATACTTTGGAGTCATAAACATAAAGATGTTAAAAGCCATGGGAATAAATGAGTCACCTAAGAAAAGAGGGTGGGGGCGGGGGAAAGGAACCCAGGTCAGAGACCTGAGGAGCCTCCATGGAGGGAGGTTGAATAAAGAAGAGAGCCAGCAAAGAAAAGAGTAAGAAAGGAGGGATGTTGCCGGAAGATGGCTACGAGGTGCCCATGGACCTTCTCTCAAATATCACAGCGTTCTTCCACCATTCCCTGAATTTGCAGGATTTTATTTCTGCATTTTTCTCCAGTGCTACTGCAGAAGACGCCATGTTTTGCTTTATGGGAAAGAAAGTATTTGGTTTATTTCATTTTTATATTTCAGTTTACTTTTCACTGAATAGTTGTTAAGAATTAAAACTAATCAAATAATAACCTATCTGAACCACAAGGGGGTAGAAATTCTAACTTTTAGGGAAACCACTTTCCAAGGCTAAATTAATTCATTGAATCTATAATTTTTAAAAATCAGAAACATTATTTTTCAGATGACATATAAGATAAAGCATAAATTGTGTTCAGTACCCTACCTCATACATGAAGGGATGCTGGCTAAGAGAAAATCTAGACAAGGAGAATTAGAGTAGCATTTTTATAAGCTTAGCTTTTGCATAATCAAAACCATAGCACTTACTGTCTTTGAGAGAGGCCAGTCTTCTTATCGGGCATACCAGTTCCATTCCACGAAAAGCAAAAATGTTCTCTGAAAACCATGGTTTCAGAAGATCCTCGTCTGCAAAACTAGAAGAGGATAAAATACCTAACAAGGGTAAGTAAATAGCTAATATTTATTTGTATCGTTGGTAAGCATCAAACACTGCATGTAAACCGAGGCAAAATCATCATATGGATTAATCCATAGTGTGTCAATCAAGAAGTCTATTTCACTAAGGTAACCAATTATTCCAGCATACCAAGTTATATTTAGAAAATTGGCTACTTTGTAAAACTAAGAGCTATCCTACTGTCATAGGCAGCTTTTTGCCATACTACCTTATAGTCCATGTTAGCACGTATCTGATTGTATTAGAAATCTCTTCGTCTCTGCTTACCTTGATAGATCATAAGTTCTTGAAGTCATGTCTATCTTCTCACTGCAGTGCTAGGTCAGGGCCTTCAGAGACCTCAAAGTAAAGGTCTAGGATTCACCTCCATTAGGATCACCTGGAGGACATGTCAAAATGCAGACTGCTGGGCCCCCCCTTAACATATGGAATTAGCATAGTATTTGCAAGGATTTCCAACAGCTCTAATAGGGCTTTCAAACTGTATCAATGAAGATAATAAATCCCAAAGGCATACTGCCTAACAACGATAGGTTGACATTTCTTCTACTTATTGACTTACACTATTGTTTGGAAACTACTCCCACAATACTTGTTGAATGAAGGAACAAAGGATAAAGTGTCACCCTGGGTAAACCTCCATCTTACAATAGAAACAGCTTATGACTATTTTATATTAACAGTATTATGGCAGTGCTTATCTATGCATTTTTACTGAATCAAGGCAAATAACTTGGGGATTTTAAATAGAACTTAGAGGTTATACCTTGTACAAAATATGTTAAGAAAAAATATACCAAAGATATGTTAAAACCATAAAGGCCTGAACAATCACATGTGTTATCCTTATCATTTATTTAAACAATATTATAGAGTCTAAAATTATTAAAACCCTAACTCTATTTATGATGAAAATAGTCATCAGTTTTTTCATGAAAAAGTTCTTATTTTAAGGAGTCATATTTTAAATATAACTAATTAGCCAGGCATGGTGGGAGGTGCCTATAATCCCAGCTACTGGGGAGGCTGAGGCAGGAGAATTGCTTGAACCCTGGAGGTGGAGGTTGCAGTGAGCCAAGAATGCACCACTACACTCCAGCCTGGGCAACAAGAGTGAAACTCTGTCTCAAAAAAAAAAAAAAAAACTATATATATACACATATATATATATAATAGCTTTACAAATAATTCACTTTTTGATCAACATATGACTAAATCTGTACATCTATCAATATAAATATAGTAAACAATACATTTTAGAATAGTACCAAAATATAATTTACAATTTCATATATTAAGAGACTCTCAAATTTCAATCTCAAAAGTTTTTAAAGTTTAAGTAATGATTTTCATAAAAAAAGAAAAACCTTTTTTTCCCACAAAAATAGAATGTTTTATCTGCATATAGTCAATACTATTGTATGGCACAAACAGTTCAAAACATTAAATATTGACTCAAAACTACCTTCAAGAAGTTTTTTCAAATTTGTCCTTTCTGTTACTGCTTGAAAAATATCTATGGTTATACTTAAGTCTTATGAAGACTGTATCCAATTGAATTAAAGATGTCACATTCAATTTTCACACTCCTAGCAGACAACCATGAGTCACTTCTTAGAACTAGGTTTTCAGGTAATAGGGTAGGGACAGGCTGTATGCACCATTTTGTACACTTCACAATTTTAGAAATATTTTATCACCATGACATGTGTAAGAACTTGTAATTACTTTATCTCCTTCAATCTGTGTCAAGAAGATAATAAATGTGCATTTTATACAGGGCACTAATACTTGGAACTGTGAGTTGAATAGCATCTCCTGTGTCTCTATTCACTAATAGCTTGGGTAAAACACTTAACTGTCCTTCTAACCTAGTATCTCCACCAGAGTAATGGCAATGTTATTGGTATCCATATATATTTAGATGTATCACAGAGCAAAAGGGCCATTATGTGATCAATCTTTTACATCTTTGGTTGATAACTGTACTCTTTTTAGAAGAACCATTACATTGAAAACTCCATTTTGCTACTATGTTAGACAGGCAATAATTGAAGGAGACCAGGGAGTCTCCAGAAGTGATGAAGGTCTAGCAATAAATAACATGGGACTGGCCCAGTGCAGTGGCTCATGCTTGTAATCCCTTTGGGAGGCCAAGGCGGGAAGACTTCTTGAGCCCAGGAGTTTGAAACCAGCCTGGGCAACATGGCAAAACCCCATCTCTACAAAAGTACAAAAATTAGCTGGACATGGTGGTGCACGTCTATAGTCCCAGCTCTTGAGAGGCTGAGGTGGGAGGATCACATGAGCCTGGGTAGGTCAAGGCTGCAGTGAGCCATGATCAAACCCCTGCACTCCCACCTGGGCAATAGAGTGAGACCCTGTCAATAATAAACAAATAAATAACAAGGGACTAAATAAAGTTTTACTTGGAATATGTGTATTTGCTAAAGTTACAAGGGAAAATATTGCAAATTATACATCATTTGAAAAATTATCTCTCCTTAGTTAATTTTCAGTCACAATATTGGATGTAGCAGCTCCAAATAGAGGTTATCTGATTATTGCTTTTACAATTGAATTCTTAAAGAGTTTACATCATAATTATATAATTATATTTTTGAAACATCACAGAAACCCAACATGTACCTATTTGTAATCATCAGAGTATATACATCTGATTAGGACTCAGCTATGTTCAAGGCCTCATCGAGCCCAACATACAATTATCATTTGCATTTTCTGCCACAATCAAAGAAAACACATTGTGTGCTATTAGTGGCCATTGCAAGAAGGAAGATGCTGTTTTCAATAACAGGAAATCAAGAACAAACAAAATAATCATCCTCCATTTAAAAAAAAAAGCCTACAGAAAAGAGAAAAGGACAGGGTCCTAAAAACATCTAGCGATGCCAATAAAATTGAATGTTTTTTAAAAAGTGATTTGGGAAAATAATTGCTGTTTCTGCTCATAAGTCAGTTAATAGCTCACAAGGAAAGGTAATAAAACATTGACTGGAGAACAAAGTGAAATTGTAATGAAATCTGTAACAGTTGTGCATAGTGTAAGTGTATTCTAAAGACTAAGTATTGAAAATAAGTTCATTATTTCACACAAGAATAAAGAGACGTAAATCGTGAAAAAAAAAAGTGATTTGTCTCACTGAAGCTGCAGAAGGGTATCCCATACTTATATATTATGTGACTGCACTAAAAACAGACCCTTTTTGTGCACTGAGCATTACAAAAAGGCAGAAAGCTCACAAATAGATGCCATTTCAGGTATGGGAATAAAATGACATAAAGAAACTGACTTTGTTATCAGTTTAGCTGTAGAGGTGAAAGATAAGGATATTTCAAGGAAAAATCTATTACAGGTAGTATATAGAGTATTTGGGCCCAGTTGAAGCCCAGGTAATGTGATGATAGTAATGATAATGGTCCACTGAATGCTAACAGACAAGTATATATAGTTACAGCTGTACATGGATATCACAAGCTTACACACAAATTCTAGAAAGATCATTGTGAAAATGACATTCCATAAATCACAGGGAATCAGCACCAAGTGTGTCTTTATGCATGCCCAAAAAGGAAGGAGAAACTGACATCCATCAATAATGAACAATGACTTATTTCAAATCTAATATCTAGTGCTGATAAATTTATTTTGTGGTTGTTGTTTAAACTAGAATGTTTCTATGGGCCTCCTAAGTCATCTTATGCCTAAAAATAGCAGCTCTTTTTTTGTGTCTTTCCAAAAGCAGTAATATTAAGAATTAATAGATATTTCAGAACCTCCAAAACGAACTCACTAAACAAGTACCAACAAGATACAACCTGAGCTGGATTTTATTTTCAAATGATAAGCAACAGCAATAAGACAATTCATATTCTATAAGCTACTTTTGTTACACATTAATGACTAAAACAGCTTCTGTGCAGATTTCAAATTAATTGGACAAAGAATATCAGCTTTATGGCATTAAACTCATTTGAAAAAGGAGTGGATGGCAGTAAAACTAAAGTTTTACCAGAAAACAAGAGTTATCTAAGCAATAATCCAGCAAGAAAAGAGAACTACTTCTGATTTCCTGGAATACATCCCTAACAGGTTATTATTTCTGATTACCGTGGCAGCACACAGAATTTTTCATCTAACACTTTACAAAGATGCTTGGTCACATCATGCTCTGATGTATTAAATGATCTTTGTTGAAACCATTCATTTCCATTTCTCTTACACCTATAAAATGTCAAATAAGAGTGATAAGACAGTCATTTACCCTCAATTTTCTCTAAAATGTAAGGTTTAGAGGAGTGTATTAGAACTCTAAAATAATAGACCAATATATTTTCTCAATTCTCCCTTCCTCCTTTCTTTCCACTGGAAGTAAATCTATTTCTGATAGCATCTCTTCTAAAGTTTAGGGAACTAAAAAGTGCTGCTGTTTAACCAAAAAAAAAAAAAAAAAAAAAAAAGTTCTAAAGCATAGTTATTTTGAGTAAATATCTTTCCAAAAACTCTACAAAAAAATATAAAATCTTCCCTGGAGTGCTTATAAAAGGTAACATAAAAGTAGCTATGAGTGAAAAAAAGAAATAATGTTTTAAGGACTGAAAAAAAAAATCAAATGCAAGTAGTTCTACCCTACCCATCTCTTTTTTACCCTTCTTTTACACATGCAGAGACACACACACAGCACAGATTTCAACCACAAGTTTTAAGAGCATGTATAAAGAAGCATACAAGAAAATCAATCAATCTTTGTTTTACAAAGACAGAAAGTTGGCCATAGAAATCAACATGCCACAGGAATCTTCCTTCCCTTACTCAGAGGATCAAACAAAAAAAAATGCTTCTAGACCAATAAGGGGCATAATTCACCTTTCATTTCCTGAACATACCTGTTCAAACTAGGATAACACAGTGAAGATACTATGAGGTAAATCATACTCCAATCCTAGTTTACATTAAGATTTTGGAAAAAAAAAACTACAAAGCTATTGAAATCAACTATTTATATGTGAAAAACAAAGCATGGGTATTAATGGAGAAGAAAATCATCTATCTAGAAATACTTCTTAAAACTTACTTTTAAAAACCTTTTGAATGAATATTACAATTGATCCTTATTTAGGTCATTTCTCTTAAGCATACTACATCAGCAATGTTAAAAAGTGCCCAGATATCAAAATTACCAAAATTATATTTCAAAGAATATATTCCATACACATGAAATTAAACCAGAGTTAGTAAAGGTATCCAAAAACAGATCTTATAGGACTTTTAAAAAAAGAGAAAAAAAAGAACGATGGGTTGTTTCTTCAGAGATGGAGTGTACATATCATAATCCTCGTTTGGCATCACCAATGACTCCCCAAACATCAAAGACAAATTCATCTGGGAACGCAAAGTCTCCAAGAGTTTCATCAAGAGCCACAGCAAATTCATCTGGATTAACTTTGTCCTTTCCAGCTTCAAACATTGTGGTGGCTATCAAAAATAATATTAAAAAATTAACAATAAATGAAATAGCATCAAAGGACTGAGAAAAATGGCAACAGGAAAATTACTTGCTAAAAGTAACATGCATAAGTATATTTCAAATTAAATGCAAAATTAAATGCAAATTAAAACAGTAAGATACCCTCTCTCACACACACACATCAAGGTGGCAAAGATACTTTTCAACAATGTGTCCACTGCACCCAGGTTTGCAGCTGCCACCCTTGCCTTCTACCCAACCTTGGAGCCCATCAGTTGGGAACCTCTGGCATTCCCATGGGTAGAACAAGATCCCCTGAAAGAACCCTGTGGCTATGACTAACCCTAGCAGGAAACTTAAAGAACACTCTTTCCTCAATCTCCTAATAGTCATTACTCTCCCTCCCTCCTCCACCAGTCCCCCACTGCCAACTGAGATGGAGTCCAGTCCTCCCTGCCCAAAGACAAAAAGATAAAGGATGACAGCTTGCACTGGAGCAGTCAAGCTGGGGAGAAGCAGAGGAAGACATCTGTCCACCCTGTGGAATCAAGGTACCCTTTCTGAGGCCCTCTCCAGTTTGGGATAGAACATGAAAGTGGCAGCCTTGTTCAGTTTTTCTACTAAGTTGCCTGGGTTCCATATTCTATGTCTTGGAACCAGCATCTTCAGGAGTACTTAGGACTTGCCCCAGCTGCCTGGGAGCCCAAAAGGCTCAGTGGATTTCCACTCAGCACCCCAGAAGCACCAGCAACCAGAAAGAGACTGTGTATATGTGATGTGGGACTTGGCTGAAAAACCTCCACATGAAAGGGAAACGCCAAAGCCCCAGGGAAAAGCTCCAGCATCTCCTTTCCTTCCAGATTAAGGATGAACTAATCCAAGTTTGTATGATTTCTCTGAATGAGCCACAAGGTCTAGAGAGTTAAAAGCTATGCCTCTTCCCATCAGTTCAGTCCTAACACAAGGCAGGCTAGGAAGAAAGGGAGAGATGTGGCCTACAGAAGGGCACCAGGATCAGAGCAGAAGTAGGGTGGGGGTGCGGTGAACTAGTAGAGGGATCAAACCTGTAGTAAGGTAAGGAGGGCTTCTATATGGCCAGGCAGCCTGGCATGGGGTGGGAGAGTACAGATGTGGTGAGGATGGCATGGGAATGGGGAGGGAGGACAGCAGTCACGGTGATGAGAGATTGGTTATACATATGGAGATGAATCACATACATACATACACACCACAAACATACACACACACACACATACATACACACATACACAGACACATACATACAGAACAGTAGGAATCAAGTTTGTCACTGCCGGAGAAGGATAAACAGGGAAAGGGAGAAAATAAGAATGAACCCTATGGAATTAGAATTGTAGATATCACTGGAAATATATATATATCTCCAATTGAGGTGTTATAAAAATATAGATATAAATGCATACATGCACATGTATACACATTCCTCAGTCCTGGAAGCATGGTTCCCCAACAACAATGAGTACACAAAGCACCGAAATCTTGGTTCTTAAATACCATTCTCCATTAGAAAGACTAAGACTTCCTCAGAAAAATGGCAGATTCCAGGGCTGGAGCAGGCAAAGTGCAATATGAACCAAGAATATCTTATACCAGAAAGTAAGAAACTGTCACAAAATGATGGGAACATGTGAAAAGGATATAGATGTCAGAGTGCAAGAGTTCACACAGACCAAATCAGGGATAATTTAAATATCCAAATAAGTAATGATGGTAATATATTATAACTCCAGTGAATAAAACAGGAAGCCATGAATCCATAATACATACACACACACACACACACACACACACATTTTTTTTTCCTTGTGTAACCAATGTTTATCTTTAAAACTAAACCCTAGTGGCAGTCTAATCTAAAGAACCCTTGGTTCTCACTACACTACACTACATTAATGCTGTACCCTCATAAATCTGACCACTCAAAATGCTATCTTCGCTGCTTTCTGCCTTTGTCCAGGATAACCTCCTCCTAGCCACCAGCACCACCATCAAAATCCTTCTCTCCTTCAAGGCTCTCTCCTCCATGAAATCCTTTGTCCACAGCTGGAAGAGATATCCCCATTCTCTAAACCCTTCTGCCAGTGTTTTTATGCTTAAATGCACAAACAAATCGCCTAGGATCTTGGCAAAATGCAGATTTTGGTTCAGTAGTTCTGCAGCCCTGAGATTCTGCATTTTCAACCCCCAGGTGATGCTGGTCCTCAGGCAACACTTTCAATAAAAAGGTCTTAGACTGCAAATTCAACATTGCTCTGCACTGACATTTATTTTTCTGTGTATTTTTTCTCTCCTACTAAAAGAATAAACTCCCAACAGATCTTGAGTAGCTTACTCAGTCTTTTATGCCCATAGTAACTAATTCAGTGTCTCATGCATAATAAATGCTAGTGAATGGGCGGTGCAAGAGGAGGGTTTGTAATTACACTTACATACTTTTTGCACAGGCACAGTTAGCATGCATTGGGGAAAGTGAAGTCCAGAACTCTGGTCTCATAGCCAGGATGTAAAAGAAGAGTAGCCAGAATGTAAAGGTGAAGTATTGCTGAAGTAGAACTCCAGTTCAGAATTTTGCTTACTCTACCAATTTAACTCTTTCTCATAGGCTTTACAGGTAGCATTTATTAAGACAACTACCTAAAGATTATAATGACGTATGGGTAACACATGTTAAGGAAGAAAGCTAGCTGAGGAAGAAATAAGATGCATACAGATAAGACATAAGAAAATGTACAGACCATTCAGAAACAGAAACTAACAGTATAGATGACACTCTTACAGGCTGGGGGAGACAATGACAAGGATGCAGATGTTCACTGATGGACACTGAATCAATTTCTCTCTCTCTCTCTCTCTCTACACACACACACACACACACACACACACACACACACATCCTTGGCTATAAGAGGGAAAAAGAAACAACTTGGTACATGGTTTTTTTATACCTCAGGAAGCTCAGCAGCATTGTCTAGTGCACTAAGCCCGGGAACTCCATGTTGTAGATCTGACCTGCACTGACTTGCAATGTCTGCTTTGGGTTTCTAGTCACAAAAATGAAAGAAAATGCTGCTTCAAGATGCCCATAGTCTAACCTCACAGTCCAAAATGCATAATCTCGCTCATGCACTCATTCTGGCACAGCAGAAAAGTGAAGAAAAACCCCCACACTCAGTACTGCCCAGAGTTGCTGATAAAGTCTAGTTATACAGCTCCACATGTTCTCCCTCTATTACCACTGCCATTACAACGACTAATAGTAATAATCATTAGTGATCATCACTAAGAATGATAATACCTACACCCATTATTATTTATGATGTGACAGGAACTTTATGCAGATTATTTAATTTGATTCCTTGGCAACCCTATAAGATTATTTTTATTATGCCTCTTTTATAGATGTGAAAATTAGGATTCTAAGTTTAATAATTTGCCCAAGGGCCAAAGCTCCAAACTAATAAAATTAGGATTCATGCTCCCTGTGAATTCACTACTTTTGTGACTCTCAACAGACATTTATCAAGTACTTACTCTTGGAGAGGTACCGTGGTAAGAGCTGGAATTAAAACTGAGTAAGATATGGTATCTGCCTTCAAAAAATAACCTGATCTTGTAGAAGCAACAAAAATGCCAATTACACAGCTACATAATTGTGCTGCAAATACTGCATGTAATACAGTGCTGTATACATCTTTTTAAAACCAGTAATTTGCTATATGAATTCAAAAATGGAGCATGCAGCTAAATATGTTATATATTTTCCTAATGCATAAAGTATAAACATCGGTTTTTTATTTCATTTCTCATCCTCAGCTGGGTTTGGTAAACATAACTTTTAAGACATCTTTACAGGATAAGTAAATGGTAAAATTCATCCTTTTTGATAAAATATTATAGCTCTGATGTAAGAGAAAAGCAAAAGAAATTTTAGCAAAATAAAACACTTTTTATAAAGGTACAGCACATTAACATAAGATAGCTACTAAGATTATTTTCGTCTGTTGATTATAATAAAATTACAATATACTGCAATAATAAACCTGAATGCAATCTGGCAAAAAATATTCCATTAAAAGAGTAGAATTTTCTTTGGGAGGCCGAGGCAGGTGGATCACGAGGTCAGGAGATCGAGACCATCCTGACTAACACGGTGAAACCTCGTCTCTACTAAAAATACAAAAAATTAGCTGGTCATGATAGCAGGCGCCTGTGGTCCCAGCTACTTGGGAGGCTGAGGCAGGAGAATGGCGAGAACCCGGGAGGCGGAGCTTGCAGTGTGCCGAGATCCCGCCACTGCACTCCAGCCTGGGCGACAGAGCAAGACTCCGTCTCAAAAAAAAAAAAAAAGGAGAATTTTCTTGCAGTATAATGTTTAGAAACACATGAGAAAAAAGAAAAAAATAGATTTAAAAACATAGTAAATTTTTAATCTGTAATCTCTGCCACTTGGGAGGGTGACGCAGGGAGACTGCTTGAGTTCAGGATTTTGAGATCAGCCTGGGCAACATAGTGAGACCCCATCTCAAAAAGAATTTTTTTAATTGTAAAGAGAATTTCTGTTACCACATATAGCAGCTAAGTGCTGACCTCTAGTGGCCATTTTTATTACTGCCACCGAACTACATTTACATTATTATTAATGACAAACCTGTTTTGGTGATACAGATCAACATATAATTTCCATTAACTTTTTAAACACTTAAACAGAACTTTTAAATATAAAATATTTACAGTTAAAAATCTTTACGGTTAAAAATCTTGGTATCAAAGTTTCAGAATTAAATCTTAGTTTTTAACTTGTTAGGTGACTTTGGGCAAGTTATCAAACTTCTCTGAATTTCAGTTTTCAAATCTATAAAATGGCAAATAGCAGGGTTTAAAGATTAGTCATCATTATTGTTAGTTTAATCATAAAATATGCAACTACATCTCATTCTATGGAAGGTCTTCAGGCCTTACTTTTCCTAAGACTTTTTATAAATATCAATGCTTTTCAAACAACTCACAAGTCAAACATCAAAAATGCAGTCAATGTAGAATGATTTCTAATGAAAATTTCTAAAACTTCATTGGCTTTATCTGAAAATGATGACTTTCTACAGTGTTCATTGTTTTGAATTCACTATAAAAAGAAAGTGATCTGGCCCGGCATGGTAGTTCATGCCTGTAATCCTAGCACTTTGGGAGGCTGAGGCAGGTGGATCACAAGGTCAGGAGTTCAGGACCAGCCTGGTCAACATGGTGAAACCCCATCTCTACTAAAAATACAAAAAATTAGCTGGCCATGGTGGTGGGCGCCTATAATCCCAGCTACTCAGGAGGCTGAGGCAGGAGAATCGCTTGAACCCGCGAGGCAGGGGTTGCAGTGAGCGAGATTGCGCCACTGCACTCCAGCCTGGGTGACAGAGCAAGACTCTGTCTGAAAAAAAAAAAAAAAGTGATCCTAGGAAGAAAGGAAGAAATGTAATTCTCACTATTAAAACACCATTATTGCATACTTTTTCAAGAGCTATAACAGACTTCATATCTGCTCCAAAAGCAAAGTAGTAAAATTTTTAAAAAGAAAAAAAAAGATTTTATAAAATAAATGACTTTGAAACAATCATTCAAATCTTCTTTCCACACATCTCAGGATCTCAATAAATTTGAAATCCTAAAATTCTGAAGTTGCATGGATGATCTCCAAACTCCTAAATTGGTATCATCAGATAATATTATAGTTCTACACACAACTTACACAGTTTCTTTAAATATTCAAGAAGAAACTTGTATGATACAACTTTCCACTGAGTTAGGTCAAGACCATGTGAGGTCTTATAGGACTCAGCGTCTTTTAGAATGCTTATTTTTTTTCATGGATAACATCCCAAGGTGACCCATGTTGGCACTAGCTGGTAGAAAAGTCATAGTTCACAACTTAACTTTACAATCAAATGAAGCACTTTCATCTTCAGGATTACTCTCTACAAAAATTCATTTAAATTATTTTCCATTTTCAAATAATAAACACCTCTTAATCTTTTTTTGAGGATAGTGTTTTAAGTCACGTTGTTGCCATATTACTTTTTAAATTTTCAAAATACATACTTACATTAACAAATACAGAAAAATGTGATGTCAGTGTAATTTGCATTAAGAATTAACATTTCTGAAAGCTAAGAAATACTGAGAATATTTATACAAGTAAATATATTTGTCTGTTAAATCAGTATCACACTTGTGATTTATATTTCATGCTAATCAGATCTGAATAATGAAAGAAATTCCTAATGTAACAATGGTTTACATTCTTCAAATAATTACTTTCCTTACACTTTACCTCCCTAGGTAACTGATCACATTGCTAATCATGTGTAATGATAATGGCTTTTCATGTCAATTAGAGGAATTTGTTACAGATGACTAATTCACTTTACAAATAAATTTCTGGTTAATTTACAAAGAATTTGTAAGGAATGTTTAGTGCCCTGAATTTCCTTTTTTTAAGCTGCATTTTCGTTTTTCTTTTTTTTTTCATTTATTTGTTTTTTTTTTTTTTTTTTTTTTAGAGTCAGGGTCTCACTCTGTTGCCCAGTCTAAAGTGCAGTGGCACCATCCTAGCTCACTGCAGCTTCAAACTCTTGGACTCAAGCGATCCTCCTGTCTCAGACTCTCAAGTGGCTAGGACTTCAGGTGCATGCCACAATGCCTAGCTAATTTTTTTGGGTTTTTTTGTATTTTTAGTAGAGACAGGGTCTCATCTCACTATGTTGCCCAGGCTGGTCTCTTTTAGGGTTAGGGTTAGGGTTAGGGTTAGGGTTAGGTTTAGGGTTAGGGCCTCAAGCCAAATATATATGCCTGTAAGCAATACTACATCATATCTCTTTTACT
Source organism: Pongo abelii (assembly GCF_028885655.2). Classification (NCBI taxonomy): domain Eukaryota; kingdom Metazoa; phylum Chordata; class Mammalia; order Primates; family Hominidae; genus Pongo; species Pongo abelii. The sequence goes on from NC_071985.2 coordinate 154,857,063, forward strand.
GTATGTGAGAATAAATACATCTATGCATATGTGTGTATGTATATGCAAAAATTCATGTACACATATATACATTTGCTTCCCTCCTATACGGCAAAATACCATTAAAGAATGGCCCACAGTCTAGACTGTTGTGCGAATAAACATTTCTATTCTAAATTTGATTTATGTACACGTTGATGCCTCTATTTATATGTTACATATTTCCTTATACGTCTAAAAGTATTCATGTTTATGTGTATGTTTTTCTTTATTCCTAGTTAGATCTTTTCCTAGGCCCTGTGTCTGTGATTCACTCCAGACCATAGCATGGATTCTATTGTTCCTTGAGAGCTGCAGTTTCAAAACAGAAGACTGAGACTGGGCTTAGCGGCTCAATGCCTGTAATTCCAACAGTTTGGGAGGCCGAGCCAAGAGGATGGCTTGAGCCCAGGAGTTCAGGACCAGCTTAGGTAACACAAGTAGACCCCATCTCTACAAAAATTAAAATTAAAAAAATTAGCCAGGCAAAAGGATTGGAAAGAGAAGTTCTCAGACATTGGTTTTCAGCTTTAACTTCCTGTCTGCACAGAGGATAAAAGCATCCACATGAAAATTTTATATTTTTCTCCAAGGAGCAAGGAACAAACTACCAATGTTTTTAAGTTGCAGACAGCATCTGTACATCCAGTACAGAAATTTTATTTTAAAAGTTCACTTAGGGCTGGCAATGATGGCTCACACCTGTAATCTCTCCCTGCACTTTGACAGACAAGACAGGGGGATCACTTGAGCCTGAGCAACATAGCAAGACCCCATCTCTACCAAAAAAATTTTTTAAAGTAAAATAAAATAAATAGCCGGGTATGGAGGCACACACCTGTGGTCCTAGCTACGTGGGAGGCTGAGGTAGGGGAAGTGCTTGGGCCCAGGAGATCAAGGCTGCAGTGAGCTATGATTGTGCCACTGCACTCCAAGCCTGGGTGACAGAGTGAGATCCTGTCTCAAAAATTAAAGGATAAATAAAAGTTCACATAGGCAAGAAAGAATAAGAATAGATTGTTAAATAAAATTTATAGGAGGTGATTGGTTTGGACTGAGCTCCTGTACTAGGCCTAACAGACCAAACCAAAATGGAGTTACTCATGCTGAAGTTCCACTCACTAAGCCAAACTAAGTTGTTTATCTGATCTTCCACGAAATCAGGAGAAAGAGAGGTAATAGCCAAATCCCCAAATGGGCCAGTTTTAGCTGGCGTGATAAGGAAATTCCCTGTTTTCACCTTTACGAAGAAAGTAATCTTGCAACGGGAACCCACTTTTTGTTATGTTTCTGATTTCTTCAGCCATTTTCTGACTCTAAAGTCAACCTCCTCTGCTCAGCTCATCAGAGCACTCATTTTGAGGTGTTGCCTGATACTAGAGTTGCAAATAAAAGCCAATTGAGATTTTTAAGGTAAATTTGTTTTGTCTTTTGGTAATTCTATAAGGAAATTTTCTAGAAGGTAATTCTATAAGGAAATTGTCTTTTGGTAATTCTATAAGGAAAATGGAATATGAGTGGAACTAGAAAAGGATAAATACTCTACCTGGTAGCAGATAAACAAAATAGTCAAGTTCTTACCTTTAAAAAATGTAGAAAGTACCTGATTCAAATGCATACCTGTGGATGCATGCAGACATAAACCCCCACACTGGAGTGTGTATTTACTCTCTTTTCTCTACCCAGCATGCAACTGCCCTACTTAGTGGAACGTTTATCTTGCTTCTGCGTGGGAAGGGTCAGGCCTTTTTCACATTCTTGACCCTTGTATTTCAGGGTCACTGTCAGTTCCAGAGCGTTCAACCCAGACCTACCATCCTCTTGGCCTCAGTGACTGGCTCACTTGAGCCAATCAGACCAACCAGAGACAATATTGGGCATTTTGTTTGAATGATTTGGAAGAGGTCCTCCCCTCTTTCTCATTGTGCTTAATGCCATGAGGATGCAGAGGGTGGAGCAATAGCAGTCATTTTGGCCCCATGAGGGAGAGACTGAAGCCGCCAGGGGATACCACAGGGGCCTGAAATGAAGCCAAGACTGAAAGAAGAGAAATCATATCCTGATGACAGCATGAGAACTTGGGATCCAGACATTCTTGAAGTCAAGGTCTAGCTCTAGACTTTTCAATTATAAGAACCAATAAGTTTCTCCTTTTTTTTTTCCTTAAGCCAGTTGGAATTAGGGTTTTTTGTTTGGTTTTTGTTTTAGTCATTTGCAACTGGTAGAGTCTTAACTGATAAACAAGACCCTGACAGCCTAATGATGACATAAGAAATACACAGAAATTCAACTGCTCAACTGCCCTTCTCAGTCATATGCCAAGTGTGTCCTCTTTCTTCATATTTCTAATTCCTTGTTCATAGGGCTTCAGTAACCCTGTTAAAGGGTGCAATTCAATCAATGCACTTCTGATATATCAAATAATAATGCCTTTTATATGTATCATCTACAAAATTCATTTATGTATATTTTTTAAATCCAAACAAACAACACTAAAGGAGATAGTAGTCACAGTTTAATGACTAAGAACTAACTAAAATGTTTTAAAGTTTACTTGGCACTAAGACCTCATAGCTAGAAAGTGGTAAGGAGCAGGTCTTCATTATTCTTATCTTTATGTCCGTTATTCTTTTCATCATACCACAAATATTTTTATCTTCAAAAGTATAATTGGCTGTATGTACAAACAAGACATAAACATTAAGCAGATTAAGAGATATAAGATTTTTTTAAATAGTATAATCTTACCTAAATCAATATCTCGAATTCCCATGTACAACTCAAGAACATCATCAATCTTTTCAATTGCCTTTGCTTTGGTTTCAGAAGGCTTTATCAAAAAAAGAGAAAAATAAGATATTATACAACAAAATCTCTTGATTGTCAGGGCATACACAAGAGAAAGTCTGATGTGGAGCCGGTTCATGATTGTGCATTTTAGCTAATTTTAATGGAAATATATCTAGAATGTGCTCTGTAACTAAATACAAATCAATACAGTAAATACTTATTTTTAGTGTCAGCACTAAGTGTTATGGATTCAAAAAAGAAAAGCCAGGAACACAATCCCCAAGTAGCTAACAATCTAGACGAGGAAACAGATGTGAAAATAAATAACATGTAACAGTTTTTAAAGGATATAAAAGGCACAGAAGCATCACAGGGGAGGAAGCAAATTTATATCTCTAACAGTCATGGAAGACTTTAGAAAGGTGACCTGACTGAGTACAGTGGCTCACGCCTGTAATCCCAGCACTTTGGAAGGCCAAGGTGGGAGAGTTGCTTCAGCCTAGGAGTTCAAGACCAGCCCAGGCAACATGGTGAGACTCCATCTCTACAAAACAAAATTAATTAATTAATTAAAATAATTAGCTGGGTGTGGTAGCACATGCTTGTAATCCCAGCCACTTGGGAGGCTGAAACAGGAGGATCACTTGAACCTGAGAGGTCTAGACAAGCCTGGGCAACATGGCAAGATTCTATCTCTACTAATTAATTAATTTAATTAAAAAGTAACCAGGTGTGGTGGTATGCACCTTTAGTCCCAGCCACTCAGGAGGCTAAAGTGGGAAGATCACTTGAGCCCAGCATGACGAGGCTATAGTGAGCCATAATTCTGCCACTGCCCTCCAGCCTGACAACAGGACAAGACCCTGTCTCAGAAAAAAAGAAGGATGTCTTAAGAACTGTGGTGGGGTTTTTTTGTCTTGTTTTGTTTTGTTTTGTTTGAGACAGAGTCTCATTCTGTTGCCCAGGCTGAAGTGCAGTGGTGTGATCTCAGCTCACTGCAACCTCTGCCTCCCAAGTAGCTGGGATTACAGGCGTGGGCCATCATGCCCAGCTAATTTTTTGTATTTTTTTAGTAGAGACGGGGTTTCATCATGTTGGCCAGGCTGGTCTCGAATTCCTGGACTCAAGTGATCCGCCCACCTCGGCCTCCTAAAGTGCTGGAATTACAGGCATGAGCCATCACACTCAGCCAAGAACTGTGTTTTCAATGATGAAGAGGAGATAAGCAGGAGAGGACACTTCAAGTAGGATGCAATAGAAAGGCAAAGTCTAAGTAAGGTCACAGAGTCATGTTAGAGGGATGCTAGAAGTCCCATGTAGCTGGAGAACACAGTGACAAATATGACTAGATCTTGAGGAGTCCTGTGTACCATGAAAAGGACTTTGGTCTGTATTGTGCAGGCCGGGGTCTCCAAACTTTTGATGGCTCATCCCAATAGTAAAACACTTCTGAACAAATACCCTTACTGTGTATTTTTAACTTTATTGTATGTATTGCTTATAAATTACACTTGTATTACCATATTAATATATTGTATACATTATAAAAATACACCAAAAAAGGAAATTTTATAAGAATGAGATGATAAAATAATATTTTTTAAATCATTTTTGTGTTATGTATTAATGGTACCAAAACATTTTTGTTCTTCCCAAAACGATTACTAAACATTTCAGTAAAAATATTACTTTAACTTTTTGGTTTAATATTTGGTAAATTCTGCTTGCTCAGTTTATTTCAATACTTGGCTTTAAATGGCATCATAGCTGAAAATGGAATTGCCCAAAGATGTTAACTACTCAACTATACGTGCAAATGTAGAATTCATTATTTAGATTATAAGAATTTCATGTTAATTTCAATACTGTTATAAATATATGTTGTTTTGTAGTCTCAAATTTTATTAAAATCATGCATTTTATAGCAAATAAAAATCTATTTCCTTGAAGATATTAGTACAACTTTCTCCTATTTTTATTTACAAGAACTAAACCTTAAAAACAATAATAGACAATATATTGCTCTTGCCTTCATTACAATGTATCTTGAATTGGCTGTATAAAGCAACAGGCTATGCAAACTAACAGGTATTAACTTTTATATCTATCCAGGCACGTTTTAAGTTACGGTGACAAGTGTCAGTACTCCTCATACACAAATGGCCACCAATATTTTAACATTCTAATATTTCCTATTTGCTACGGAACAGATCTGGATCTCTCACCTCTTCTCCATCCACATTCTGTTTGCCAGTGTTTAGTCCTCATCTTTTCTGATTTGCAGAGGTTTCCTATTTTGTCTCCCTGCCTTTGGTCTTCACCCTCTCAAATCCAAGCTGCTCAACAACCCATACCCTGGAATTAAGGGATTTTTCTAAAACACAAAACTGATTGTGTTACTCCCCTCATAATTCTTAAATGGCTCCCTCATTATCCACAAGGCCCTTCACATCCTAACCCCAGCCTATGCCTCTAGCCTCATCACCCCTACCTAACCAGTACTTCCAGCACCCCACACTCCAATCTCATGAACAGCTTACTGGTCCCCAAAACCCATATTGTTCCATGCCTAGAACACTCTTCTTCCCCATTTTGAACTCACTCACTCATTTCTTCCAGAGAGAAACACTTCCTGACCTCCTCTTTTTTTTTTTTTTTTTTTTTTTTGAGATGGAGTCTCATTCTGTCGCCCAGGCTGGAGTGCAATGGCATAATCTCGGCTCACTGCAACCTCCGCCTCCCAGGCTCAAGTGATTCTCCTGCCTCAGCCTCCCAAGTAGCTGGGATTATAGGTGCCCGCCACCGTGCCCAGTTAATTTTTATGTTTTTAGTACAGATGGGGTTTCATCATGTTGGCCAGGCTAGTCTCGAACTCCTGACCTCAGGTAACCCACCCACATCAGTCTCCCAAAGTTCTGGGATTACAGGCGTGAGCCACTCCACCCAGCCTTCTGACCTCCTTTCTTTCCCCAATCCCTGTCAATGGCTGATCAGCCCCTTCTTTGTGACACTGTGTATCCTGCACCTGCTTCCATTAACCCTATCCCACTGGGTTGTAATAGCTTCTTTTCATGCTTCTCTCCTTTTAGAAGAGAAACAGAGTTTTTATTCTTCTTTGTGTCAACAGCACTTAGATTGTGCCTGTCTCAGCAAGCACATATTGAATTAAGTATGAGGTTATGCAAGTGGAGAATTGATATGGTTTGGCTCTATGTGCCCACCCAAATCCCATCTTGAATTGCAATCCCCACGTGTCAAGGGAGGGACCTGTTGGGAGGTGACTGCATCATGAGGTGGTTTCCCCCATGCTGTTCTCGTGATAGTGAGGGAGTTCTCACAAGATCTGATGGTTTCAAAAGTGACAGTTTCTCCTGCACACTCACTCTCTCCTGCCACCATGTAAGACGTGCCTTGCTTCCCCTTCACCTTCTGCTATGACTGTAAGTTTCTTGAGGCCTCCCAGCCATGTGGAAATGTGAGTCGATTAAACCTCTTTACTTTATAAATTACCCAGTCTCAGGTATTCTTTATAGCAGTGTGAAAACGGACTAATACAGAGAATCTTACACCATTTTCAGAATTTGCGCTAGGTGATTAAAGGAGTGATTTGTTTCAAATCCCATAAATCCTTTAAATCCTTAAAGTGTTTGAAATTAGATTTTAGGTCATTTGTATCAAATTTAATATTAGCACCAAACAGCTTTTTCCTTTCATTATGAGCTATTTTTAATTGCCCTATTTTACTAAACAGACTATGAAAATAGGAATAGATTTTTAGACGTTTATCTTTGAATGAATCTTTCCTACCTCCCCAGGTAGATCTTAAGCTGCTCTTTTTCCATTCAGGCACCTTTGCCACAGCAGGTGCTTAACAAAGAGTGATGAATGATTTAACCCTTAGAAGATGCTCCTCCTCCTGAAGGGACATGGCGTTTTTCCTGCTGACCTGCTTCCTTTGTGAGCTGTTTAAAGGTCTGCTCATTTTTCCTCACAGCCTCCAGCAAAAGGCAGAGCTGACATTCTCCTGGCTCCTCACAGCCAGCAACTTCCCTCTGTTCTTCCCTTCTCTGATAAATTCCTTTCTTCCACTGAGATTTGCTTATTCATTCAATAAACACTTACTGGCCTTCAGCAATATACCAGGCAGTGTGCTGGGCCACAGAGGGAAAATAAAGGCTCCAAACGCCCAGAAGTCACTGCCCTGGGTTTCCTTCACATACCTCATCATATCTCCTTTTCAAAACACTTTTTGCTCTATCAGATCTCTTCATTGCCATTTGCCTCCGATCAGTCCTTTCATTCTGCCAGAACCCAGGCATTTGACTCAGGATCTTCCTCTAGATCCCCCCAAAACTGACAACACCCTGGGTGACTCGACATTCCTAAGGACAGCCTTGGCCTCATGTGTTCCTTAAGTGTCTGCTTCAACAAACCACCCCCATGACCAACCCTGGACCTTGTCACCCAACAAGTTCTGGGATCCCACTCTGTGAAACAGCCTCAAAACTGTTCACCTGTCTGTTTTTTCCTTCAAACACATAGGAACCCGGAGAGCATTCACATAGAGAGAGATCCTAGAAGGGCCCAGTGCCTTGCCCCTGCCCCCCGGAGCTCGCAGGCATCAGTCACCTGCTCAACATCCCGTCTGCCCACAGGAGGGCTTTGCCCCCCATGCCTTTGCTGCTGTTGTGGGCCTGCTGCTTGCCACTCGGAATCCTTACCATCACCACCCCAACCTTGCAGTTTTTTCCCTCCACCCTTCTTGCCTCTAGTTGTCACTTCTCCTTCTGGTGTTTTTCACTCAAACACTGACCTATATATAGACAAAGTCATTCAAAGGGAAAAACCCTTGCTTTTCTCAAACTAAAAGGAATCGTTTATTAATTCATTAATGCACCAAAGATTTCCATTCCTTTGGTATATCAGGTCCTATTCTAGGTGCTGGGGATGCAGCAGTGAACAAGACATGTGAGCAAAGGAGCTAGACAGTAGACAAAATTAATCAACGATATAGAGTCCTAGGGTGTTTAGTGCTGATATGGTTTGGCTGTGTCCCCACCCAAATCTCATCTTGAATTGTAGCTCCCATAATCCCCACATGTTGTGGGAGGGACCTGGTGGGAGGTAACTGAATCATGGGGGCAGGTTTTTCCAATGCCGTTGTTCTCATGATAGTGAATAAGTCTCACGAGATCTGACGGTTTTATAAAGGGCAGTTCCCCTGCACACGCTCTCTTGCCTGCTGCCATGTAAGATGTGACTTTGCTCCTCCTTCACCTTCCACCATGATTGTGAGGCCTCCCCAGCCATGTGGAACTGTGAGTCCATTAAACCTCTTTTTCTTTATAAATTACCCAGTCTCAAGTATGTCTTTATTAGCAGTGTGAAAACAGACTAATACAATTGCTTTGACAAAAATTAAGGGCATGGAAGAGTGGGCAGTGGGAGGGGTGGAGGGAGTTGCTGTTTATACAGGATGCTCAGAAAGGCCTTTGAGATAGATAACATGTGGGCAGAAACCTAATGATGGCAAGCAAGCAAGCTATGCAGATAAATGGGCAAAACATTCAGGCACAGACAACAGCAGTACCAAGAGCCTGAGATGGGGATACACCTGGAGTGTTTGGGAACAACAAGGAAACCAGCATGAGTGAAGCAGAGGAGGCCAGGACAGAGGGATGGGAAATGAGAACAGAGAAGAAATAAGGAGTTCGGTCATGTTGGTCATTCTGAGGACTTTAGCTTTTATTCTGAGTGTCATGGGAAGCCACTGGAGGGTTGTGAACAGAAAAGTGACATAATTTCTCTTGCATATTTTAAGGATCATTCTGAGGGTTGTGCTGAGCACAGGTGGAAAGAAAGCAAGGGTGAACACAGGTGGACTAAACAGAAGGTGACTGCAAAATCCAGGATAAGATGATGGTGCCTTGGGGCACAGTGGTGGGCAGGGGTGGTGAGAAGTCATTGGACTCCAGTATCTTATAGAGGTAGATCCACTAGAATCTGCTGATGGAAGCGACATGGGACATGAACGAAAAGAGTCAAAGATGACTACAGGTGTTTTATTTGAGAAGAGGAGTTTATGAATATAATCTTTCATTATCAATATCTTCTTTTGTTTACTCCTACAGGTGGCTCTGAAACTTTTTCTTGGTTCTCAGAGAGCTTTGGTTGACTTAAGTTTTTGAGATAGTCCAGCTGTCTATACAGTCTAGAAACGTCACCTACAGGTAGTTGAGAATTTCTATAGATCACAATCTCATGTCCTTAATTTCTATATTTCCTTTTTAAATACCTTTAGTAATTTCCAGATTGTTTAAATAGACAATGAATTAAAAGTCCAAGTTTTGATTAGAATGAATGGAATTTTATCTAACTCAACATTTCCAAGCAGAACAGGAAGTAAATGAACATAACATACCATTTCTTCCACGGTGGCAGGACCTTTTGATCTCAGGCGAAGTGTTGCCCTTCCACAACCAATTTTTTCTCCTGATGACTTTCCAGCCTTTGACCTCGGCTCTATTTCTACAATATAATGAACAGGGAAACATACATATACACAGAAAGCATCCCAACAGATTACTGTGAAGGCTAATGTAGTTTCTATCACAAAACTATATACAATTGTTATAGAAATTTGATAAGAGGTAGGCCTTCTGATAGAATTTCCCGAAGCAAAATAAATGTACTTGTCATCCATTATTCTTATAAGAGAGTCTTTATGAGAGAGTTCTAACTCCAAGAAAAGGGAATATGTGAAATGTACAGATGGGAAAGACAAAGTTACAAGGAAGAAAAAACAGTAGGCTTTATAAAAAGAGTAAAGAGGAGTAAGTGGTTTCACCAAAGTCACAAAAAAAGGGAAAGAATCATGTTTTGAAAGAAGAGAGGTTTCTTCTCCCAATGGACCAATAGAAAAAGAAGAAACAACAAAAATTTAAAGAAAAAAAAGAGAGAAGAGAGGGACAAGAGCACTATTATTTGAGGATCTACCCTCTGCGTGATGCTTTACATTAAAAAAATCCCATTTAATACTCATACCAACCTATAAGACAGGTGATTGCCCTCATTTTACTGATAAGGGAACTGCCTTCAGTTCCCTTATCAGTAAGAAATGGGCAGTAAGAAATGGGGCAGTAAGAAATGGGGCTGGGATTCAAAACCAGGTCTTGCAGATACAGACCAGATTTCAAAGTTCATATGCTTTCCTGAACAATGCTCCAGCCCACACCTCTTGGAAGCACAAGGGATAAAATCAGAGTTGACATACTAACACAAATAGAGTCCAAAAGAAAAAGAGCCTGAAAGCAGGTTCCAAGGAAGGAATTCCCTGCAGACAGCAAGGACAAGAGCAGGGAGCAAGAGTCCACAGGGAGCCACTACTTTCCTTATGCTTGTTTTTTCTGTTGGGTCTTATCCTGTATTTGCAACAAACTAGGCGTCACCACCAAATATGTTACCAAGCAGTAACATAAATTAGGGAACAGGAAGGGCGAAGAAAGAGGATAATTGGAAGAAATGTGCCCTACGTAGGCCCCACTCCAATAACTTATTGCACTGTGGGAATATAAGCCCTGCATAGCCAGATCATTCACTTCTTTTTTTTTGCAAAGAAACTAGAGACTCAGGCCAGGGTGATTACAGTAATCTCCTGCCTGAATCTCAGCACTTTGAGAGACCAAAGCAGGCAGATCGCTTGAGCCCAGGAGTTCAAGACCAGCCTGGGCAACAGGGTAAAATTCCGTGTCTGCTAAAAATACAAAAATTAACCAGGCATGGTGGCACGCACCTGTAGTCTCAGCTACTCAGGAGGCTCAGGTGGGAGGATTGCTTGAGCTCGGGTGGTCAAGGCTGCAGTGAGCCATGATTGCAACACAGTAAGACCCTGTGAAAGAAAGAAAAGAAAAGAAAAGAGAAAGAGGGAAAGAAGGAAAGAAAGAAAGAGGATACTCAGAGTTTTTTGTGCATCTCCTGATTTTTAAATTTTTTAAGTTTGGATAATTAAATCAAACTTTTAAAAACAACATATTGGCAAAAACAAAAGAGATCTATGGGTCAGATTCCAACCATAGGATACTAATTTATAACCTCTGCAAATACCGTGTGCTTCCTTGAATGAGGACTCCACATGGCAGCAGTTCAGGGGAAGAGGCAGGTGGGGAGGGGATGCTGCACTGAAGTAGGAGTCTCCAACCTCCAGGGCCGCAGACTGGTACCAGCCCGTGGCCTGTTAGAAACTGGGCCACACAGCATTACCTTACAGCCTAAGCTCTGCCTCCCTTCAATTCAGCAGTGGCATGAGATTCTCATAGAAAATGAACCCTACTGTGAACTGTGCATGTGAGGGATCTAGGTTGTGCATTCCTTATGAATCTAACTAATGCCTGATGATCTGAGGTGGAAAAGTTTTATCCCAAAACCATTCTCTCCTGCCTGCCCCATCTGTGGAAAAAATTGTCTTCCATGAAACCAGTCCCTGGTGCCAAAAAGGTTGGGGACCCCTGCACTAAAGAACCGGAGACAACTGAGCACTCCAGTGAGGCATCACAGGACAGGCTGGTGAGTACCAGTAGGCAGTGAGGTCTGTGCAAAGCTCTCATGACACAGACATGAAGTGGCCTGCATTCTTACTTAGAACCCAGGCAATATGTCTTCTTTTGAGAAGTGTCTGTTCATATCCTTTGCCCACTTTTTGATGGGGTTGTTTTTTTCTTGTAAATTTGTTTGAGTTATTTGTAGATTCTGGATATTAGCCCTTTGTCAGATGAGTAGATTGCAAAAATTTTCTCACAACGAGATACCATCTCACACCAGTTAGAATGGCGATCATTACAAAGTCAGGAAACAACAGGTGCTGGAGAGGACATGGAGAAATAGGAACACTTTTACACTGTTGGTGGGACTGTAAACTAGTTCAACCATTGTGGAAGACAGTGTGGCGATTCCTCAAGGATCTAGAACTAGAAATACCATTTGACCCAGCCATCCCATTACTGGGTATATACCCAAAGGATTATAAATCATGCTGCTATAAAGACACATGCACACATATGTTTACTGTGGCACTATTCACAATAGCAAAGACTTGGAACCAACCCAAACGTCCATCAATTATAGAATAGATTAAGAAAATGTGGCACATATACACCATGGAATACTATTCAGCCATAAAAAAGGATGAGTTCATGTCCTTTGTAGGGACATGGATGAAGCTGGAAACCATCATTCTCAGCAAACTATTGTAAGGACAGAAAACCAAACACCACATGTTCTCATTCATAGGTGGGAATTGAACAATGAGAACACTTGGACACAGGAAGGAGAACATCACACACTGGGGCCTGTTGTGGGGTGGGGGGATGGGGCAGGGATAGCATTAGGAGATATACTTAATGTAAATGATGAGTTAATGGGTGCAGCACACCAACATGGCACATGTATACATACGTAACAAATCTGCATGTTGTGCACATGTACCCTAGAACTTAAAGTATAATAATAATAATAATAATAAAAGAACCTAGTTGATATGGTTTGGCTCTGTGTCCCCACCCAAATCTCATCTTGAATGGTAATCCCCATAATCCCCACATGTGGAGGGAGAGACCAGGTGGGAGGTGATTGGATCAGAAGGGTGGTTTCTCCCATGCTGTTCTCATGATAGTGAATCAGTTCTCATGAAATCTGATGGTTTTGTAAAGCAGTTTTCCCTGCTCTTGCATGCTCTCTTTCATCTGTTGCCATATAAGACATGCCTGCTTCCCCTTCCGCCATGATTTTAAGTTTCCTGAGGCCTCCCCAGCCATGTGGAACTGTGAATCAATTAAACCTCTTTTCTTTATAAACTACCCAGTCTCGGGTACGTCTTTATAGCAGTGTGAGAACAGACTAATAAACCAGGATAATTCCCATCTTCAGCCAAGTACTGTTTTGCTATTAGGAATCTATGCCAAAGTGATTAAGGATTTTGCATATTAATTTTGCATATTAATTTTGACCTGTATTCAGGAACAGAATCACCAAAACATAAAACATAACTCTTTCTCTGAGAATAAAATTATTAAAAATTAGCATGTAATTAGTACACTAGCCCCGCCCAACCAAAAACCTATAAATGGTTGCGATGATTTGGGGAACATTCAAATGCTAATCCAGGTGACACAACATTCACAGGAGACCACAGCTGTATCAGCAAGCCTACAGTATTGGTCTTGCCAGTTATAGTATGTCCTGTGTGAGGGAAGAAAGAATTCTCATGCACTCAGCATAGAGTTTCAAAAAGAGTATCCAAAGAAAAAGATTAAGTTGACCTATCATCAGCACTGTCCAGGATTCTGTACTGCCTAGCAATGTAAGTATCCCCACCCCAGAGTCATGTATATCCCTAAAGTGGTGAAGATAGCTTCGTCTTAATGGTAGTAACCTTAAGACATGCAACCTCCTTCCCCGACCCTACTGCAATTTCACCAAGCAACCTACTTGGTATAGTTTGTCTGCCCATATAAATTTCCTGCAGGGTGAAAGATGAACTTCTCATCTACCACATGAGCTTTGGTTTATCATTGATTACACATTTCTAATTGTAAAATAATATATTACCAATCTGACTTTTCAAAAAGTGTCTCTTGTAAGTTTGGTGAGCATGATATAGCCCTGAAAAAACTGAACAACTCTACACACATTGAAAAAAAAATAAAAATAAAAAGGTTTCTGGGACTTACAAAGCTAAGGACCCAGCCTCTGGAGTGTGGGGCTTCATAAAGGTTGTATCATCCCTGCCCGAGAAGTCAGCTGGCCTCTCTACATGATGTTTCTATCTTATCTTGCTCTTACCTGCAACACTGGTAGCCAGAAGGGAAAATGTATGTAGTATAGAAGACTTTTCATTAATAAATCTTATTTGATAGAGCAGTTTTAGGTTCAGAGCAAAACTGAACAGAAAGTACAGAAGGTTTCCATATGCTCTCTATCCCCACCACACAGGCACAGCCTCTCCCATTATCAACCTCCAACACCAGAGTAAGACTTCTGGTACAACTGATGAACCTACATTGACACATCATAATCACCCAGTGTCCATAGTTTAGAGTTCACTCTTGGTGTTACACATTCTATGAATTTGAATAAATGTATATTATAATATATATCCACCTTTGTAGTATTATACAAAATGGTGTTACTGCCCTAAAAATCCTCTGAGCTCCTCCTATACATCCCAGATTTTTTTTTTTTTTTATCATTATGTATTTGCCAAGCCAACGTCTCAAAAGTGGCATCTCAAAGCTAACCACTTGGTGGCACCAAAGCAAAAGTAAAATTTTAAATTCTGGCTTGGACCAGCCTCCAGAAAGGCTGTTTTCACCTCTAAGGAAACAGAAGCCGTGTTTGTCTATGAGCCTATGATCCAGGTACATACATCAATCTGTCTATACACAAAAACAAGCAGGATGGTCCTGTTCATCCACAGGTGAAAAAACAGGTCTTCTGTTTTTGAAATGTTTTGGAGACCACAAATATTTATAGCCTGGCCTACTTTTGGGGTGCTGGCCTGTCTAAGCACGTCTGGCCAACCAGGCCAAGCCCTAAATCAGTCACTTCACATGAACGGATCTGCACGAGGCTTCTCTTGGGGCTGAGCTATGAGAGGGATGCAGTGGATACAGTAGGCACTGGTAACCAGCCTGCACCTGCAGCTAGCTGACTCACTATATGCACCAGGGCTCCCAGTTGAGGGTACTGGCCATCCGCCTGCCATACGTCACTTAGGGCACAGGAATGCACAGCTTGTGGGTGCCTAACCGCTCCCACAGTGGAGTTGCACATAGCCTAGAAGCAGTCAGGTTTGTTCCCAGACCTTTTTGTGGCAATTGTATCTGTTACTCTAATTATGTGGTTTAATTTAAAAGTACATGAGCTGATGAAATGAGTGTAAAACAAGGAGTTATTAATGCTATGAAAACTAGGTTGATGGTTGACTGCCTTGGATAGATTCCATAAGGGTGAGTTGCAAAAAAAAAAAAAAATTAGGTGTAGGCAAGACGACTCTAGGAGATTAGAAAATATATTTTTGGCTGGGTTCAGTGGCTCACGCCTGTAATCTCAACACATTAGCAGGCCAAGGCGGCAGGATCATTTGACCTCAAGAGCTCAGGACCAGCCTGGGCAACAGAGCAAGACCTTGTCTCTATTAGAAATTTTAGGCTGGGTGCCGTGGCTCACGCCTCTAATCCCAGCGTTTTGGAAGGCCAAGGGTGGCGGATCACTTGAGCCCAGGAATTCGAGACCAGCCTAGGCAATATGGTGAAACCCATTTCTACAAAAAAATATAAAAATTAGCCAGACACGGTAGCGTGCACCTGCAGTCCCAGCTACCCAGGAGGCTGAAGCAAGACTGCTTGAGCCCAGGACATCGAGGCTGCAGTGAGCTGTGATCACGCCACTGTACCTCAGCCTGGGTGACAGAGCAAGACCTTGTCTCAAAAAAAAAAAAAAAAAGAAAAGAAAAACAAAATGCTTCATCAGCCAGGCATGATGGGACATGCCTGTAGTCCAAGCTACTCAGGAGGCTATGGTGTGAAGATCATTTAAGCCTGGGAGTTTGAGACTGCAGTGAACCATGATTGAAAAGAAAAAAGAAAAAATATTTTTAAACAGCCATCATTTCACATATCTGTTTTTTTTAAATGAAATAGAACCCACACATATGCATTAAGGTTGTGATTACATAAGACAGACATCTTAGAATTCCAATTTGTGTCCTCTACTCAAAGAAAAAGCCTTTTACATTAAGAGTGATAAGAGAATGTACACTTCTATGTTTTAAAACGTAGAAATGGGAACTTTCTGTACTTTCTGCTCAGTTTTGCTATGAACCTAAACATTGATTTTCAGTTTTTATGTCGGGAGCACGAGTGCAGGTTTCTTACATGCATATGCTGCTAGTGGTGAAGTCTGGGCTTTTTGTGTACCCATCACCCAAATAATGAATGCTGTTCACTATTCACTATGTTTTAAATTAAAATAAAATGTTTATATACACACGTATCATTCTTTACAAGAGGCTATTTTAACTGACATTTTCAATAAACAGGCAAACCCCTAGTTTTTGCTATTTGATGAAGCTCAGGTAGAGAGACAGGGAAATGGAAAAGGCAGAAAGGTATCTGTCTTCCTCCCAAAAGCCTGTGCCTGGGCCCTAGGGAAAGAAGTGCTGACAGAAGACAAAAGCACTGTTTTCAGGAGTAGCACATGCAACACAGCTTAGATCCTCAACTGTCGAAGGACCAGGCAGTGGGGAGGCTGGATATTCTCCCCACTTCCACACAGAACGAGGCCTTGTTCTGGTCCCATGAGAGCCCTGGTTGGCCTGGAGTATGGAGCAGCACCTATGGCGCCTGGGCAGAGACCATGATTTCAACATGAAGTGGGCACAGATGGACACTGCTGTATCCAAGTTGCTCAGTGAACAAGAAATAGCCCAAAGATGCCCAGAGGGAAGAATGGGATGCTACGGACACAGAGAAGGTCAACAAGGTTACCTAACAGGATCACACTTCCTCGGAGCACATGTGAAACCCTTGAGAGCACCTGGAAATAGTTGTAAAGGGGGAACACTGTAGTGGGCTGAGGGCCTGTGTGAAAATGAGGCAGGAGAAAAAAATAATGAGTGGCATTTTGGTGACAAAAAGGAAACAAACCAATTACTTTCAGTTCCAAACTGTGAAATAAAAGTTGTTCTAATATTTCTGATTAGATCTCTGCTGAAAGTGAGACCCTGATAAAATTTTCCTGACTTCTCAAAAGCATATTATCTGGCTCTCTTAAAACATCTTACAAGGACTTTAGTACTGAGGTCTGATTATCTCTGCCATCACTCTGTTTTCAAATGTGGTATCACGATGCTTGTAAGTAATGTTCTCAATTGCATTCTGATCACTGATATCTACAGGTTTACTTATGAGAAAATTAGTATTTTGGTTCAATCTGTACTGTTATCCATAGTGTGTGGTTAAGAACATGGACTTTGGAATCAGAGCACCTTAGTTAAAACCCCAGCTCCTCACCTTGCAAGTTGTGTGAACTTGAGGAATAAGTTCTTATCTACAAAATATTTACACCTATTTACAGCATGGTTTTAAGCACTCAAATGACCACTGTATGAAAGATGCTTTGCCCAGTGGCCTGGCTCATGTTAATAGAACACTGCTGCTAGAGTTTATAATTTGCTTCTGCTGGTGTATTTCAACCCGGAGAGAGGGAAATGTGCCCTTCCACTCTCTCCTAGCAAAACAACTTACGTAGGTTTTCTCTCCAAAAAATGAAACATGCAAAGGTTCCTCTTAAAATGTTCAGAAAGCTGTCACTTGAAATGCCAGGGGCAAAGGTCTCTTCTTTATTCTATTTTATTTCTTCTTTAAAACAGTATGATTTCTCCCTAAAATTTAGAGGAGGGTGGAAACAACAGATGGCCCCTCCCATTGCTCCATCCGAGGTCCTCTAAAGTGGATGAGTGTAAGCCCAGCCCCTCACAGGGCACTTAGTAATGGGCTCCTTCTAGTAAGGAAGGGGAAGAAGAGCCCACTGAGTGGCCCAGAGAAAAGAGTAAAATCCTTGGACTCTGTGGTCTCTTTTCAGTACCCCCCGCTGCCCCAATATCTCCTATTACAGTTTTATCATACCATGTGGGCAAGTGACCATCCATATCATCACTCCATCCCAGAAAAGTAAACATGTAGCTCCCTCCCCTAACCACCCATGTAGGGTGAACTCAGCTATCTCATCAAATTCAACCAACAGTTTCTGTACTTTCCATTTCTGAAGTTACAGAGCACCAAGAGAAACATCAAAGGGTGGGCCAGGTGGCAACTCAGCAGCACTCTGCAGGATGTGTGCACCAACAATCCTCAGCATTGCAGACCCAGGAATGCTTATTTTTTTCAGTGTTCCCAGAGCTGATCTGAATCTTAGGGATTGATTCACACTAACCAAATTCACAAAGAACAGATCTCACCAAATCAGTTTATTAATCCATAGGGAGAGATGTTATCAAAGGCCCAAGTGGGCTCCCATGCTTCATTCTCACACGCCTGAGACTTCCTGGAGAAAGTGATTTATAAGCAGAGACTCAACCATCACAGGTAAAGACAGCAAGGCTAGATGGGTAAAGGCGAGGAGTAGAGATGGGAAAGTGTTCCAGGCTATATAGTTCAGCAAGTTCAAAGATTCCAAAAGCGATGAATGGAGAGGTTACATTTCCAAGTCCCTCCCACCTAGGCAACTCTCAGTTCATTCATTCTCTATCCCTTCCAGAAATGATTCCTTTGAAGTTTTCTACTCACAGGGTTACCTGAGAGGTTTAGCGTGCATGTCACCAGACTCTGGCATTAAGGACAATTCTCTCAGGACAAGACTACAAACAGGGAGTTCACAGTTACATATAGTATACAGACATTTTTCTTGGATGTGCAGGGTTTTCAGATTTTTTTAATTAGTCACAACCTTTTAAATATTGGGTGATTTATTACAAAAATTCAAATTTTAGGTTTCTCTTGGAGAATGACACATTTCTACAAAGCAATAATAATTAGAGTCAACAGCTCTACCTGGGCTTTGCGGCTTTCTGCCCTCATCTTCAGATATCTCTCAAGGTGTAGAGGTTCCCTCTACAGATGGCTACCTATCAAGCATTATAGGCTGTTTCTTTTTTTTTTTTTTTTTTTTTATTATACTTTAAGTTTTAGGGTACATGTGTACAACATGCAGGTTAGTTACATATGTATACATGTGCCATGTTGGTGTGCTGCACCCATTAACTCATCATTTAACATTAGGTATATCTCCTAACGCTATCCCTCCCCCCTCCCCCCACCCCACAACAGGCCCCGGTGTGTGATATTCCCCACCCTGTGTCCATGTGTTCTCATTGTTCAATTCCCACCTATGAGTGAGAACACGCAGCATTTGGTTTTTTGTCCTTGCGATAGTTTGCTGAGAATGATGGTTTCCAGCTTCATCCACGTCCCTACAAAGGACATGAATTCATCATTTTTTATGGCTGCATAGTATTCCATGGTGTATATGTGCCACATTTTCTTAATCCAGTCTATCATTGTTGGACATCTGGGTGGGATCTAAACTAGCATTATTCTTAAAGACCAATTTTATTTCAAAAGAAAAAAAACACACTATATTCATCTAGGGATAGTCAAGGTAAATTATCTGGGGTAAGTCAAAGGTAATGCCTTTTTATTAACCGAGCATTGACTATATCCCAGGTAACAGCATATAAAATTATTTACATGTTTTTAATACTCATAAAACTATTATGAGATAGGTATGATTATTATCCTAATTTCATGATTCAGGAAACCAAGGCTTGGAAAAGTGAAATGATTTCACCAGGATCACAGACAACCAGGTAAGTGGGCAGAGCGGGAATAAAAGGCCAGGCAGGTCCACCCTAGAAACACTACCTCATTTTGCATTCTATTAAAAGTTATGAGTTGCCATTGGTAAATAACTTTCATTGGTTGTTTTAGTACCCATTGGTCATTTAAGGATCACTGTGGTTCAGGGGAAGCTGACCGTTCCTAGCTTCAGATATGGGACACAAGAATGGGCCAAGCCAAACTGATCCCCTTCATCACAGTGATTGTTTCAGAGGCAAGCATGTGACTAAAGGCCACAAGGTCAGAATAAATCTCAGGACTTTTGCTAGAAATTCTAAGCCAAAGTCTCTCTCCTTTTCTGCTCTGCATGAATAAGAAAGCAGATGGTCCCAGCAGTTGCTGACCACCATCTTGGGACACAGTGTGGAGCTAACCTTAATATGATGATACCTAAATGATGAAGCAGGTACATCAGACAGGACATCAGAACAGAGAGAAAAGGCAAGGAACTGGGTCCTAGTCACACTGTATGGGCCCCACACAGAGATTTGCTAATGCCAGCATCACTCACGGACTGCTGGTTTTTATGATTCCCGTTTCTGCTTAAGCCAGTTTAGTAGGGTTTACCATGGTCTCCAAATGAAAGAAACCTCACAGATACAGAATTCTGTCCAAGTAATGAGGCAACCCATCTGAAAAGACCTTCCAATGCTTAGATATACACCAACAGCATTGTCCATAAACACATGCTCCCTACCCCACATTCACCCCCAACCTATGTACACACTCCTCAGGATAGCTGACATAAAATCTAGCTTGTGTCTCAGAATTTAAGATTTTAACGACACTCCCATTCTCCTTGCATCCTTCCTCTCTCCAATATTTGTGAAACTTCTTTAGAATAGGCTTTAAAAAAATACAATTAGTAGGGTGCTGAGACAGACCAAAGGCAAGGAAAAGGAGGCATATACTGATGCCACCTGCATGAAGGTGTCATCTGTTGTCTATTGGATCAAAAGAGCTGCCCATATATGAATGAACCCCACAAGCACACAAAGGTGGCTCAACCATTCCGTTGATACGACAGAACAGGGCGTGATGCATATCAGAAGTGCAATAACTGTGCCGGAAATCTTCTTGTTCTTTAGTTAAGGTGTCATTTAAGAAAGCTCCAACGCTGTTTTCATAACTCCCTGAAATTGCAGGCACAAGTTAATGTGCATCTCTGGGGAAAAAGTTCATACCTTTAATTCAGAGGAGACTGTGTTACAAAAAAAGATTACAAACCTCTAGACTCTAATTTGGAAAAGTAAAAGGTCATTCTTTTACAAAGAATGATAGCTAAAATATTTCGTTTTATCCTTTCACTTATTTTACCCTATAATATGATTTTATCATGGGAATTCAAGAAATAAAAATTATTGTTCACCTTTATTACTGGTTTATTACACAGCCTGGACCTTCCCCCTAGACTTTACAAAGTTAAGAAAAATAGTTACCAAAACAGATCCTGCAAATTTAAAGAGTTGATACATATTCTACCACATTTCTCACATGGAACTATTTATAATAAAATTGTTTAATGAGGAGCATCATATAGTTGAAAACTGTAAAGCTACAATACATAGAATAAATTTCTTCTACTTCCTAGAATGCTAGTTTTTTTTTTTTTTTGAGACAGAGTTTCACTCTGTTGCCCAAGCTGGAGTGCATTGGCACCATCTCAGCTCACTGCAACCTCCACCTCCCAGGTTCAAGTGATTCTCATGCTTCAGCCTCCCCAGTAGCTGGAATTACAGGTGCATGCCACCATGTTCGGCTAATTTTTATATTTTTAGAAGAGACGGGGTTTCACTCTGTTAGCCAGGCTGGTCTCGAACTCCGGACCTCAAGTTATCTGCTTGCCCTAGCCTCCCAAAGTGCTGAAATTACAGGAATGAGCCACCACACTTGGCCAGCCTTCCTTTTTAAAATAATTGTTTTCTGGTTATGAAAGTTAATGTGTTTGTTTTATATTTAAGATGTGGAAAATACAAGCCTAAAGAAAAAAAGTCAGCCGGGCATGGAAGTCATGCCTGTAATCCTAACACTTTGGGAGGCCAAGGCTGGCATACTGCTTGAGCCCAGGAGTTCGAGACCAGCCTGGGCAAAAAAGTGAGATCCCATCTCTACAAAACACTGAAAAATTAGCTAGATTGGTGGCCTGCACCTGTGGTCCCAGCTACTTGGGAGGCTGAAGTGGGAGGATCTCTTGAGCCCTGCAGTGAACTGTGACTGCACTACTGCACTCCACCCTCAGACAGTGAGACCCTGGAAGGAGGGAGGGAGGGAGCGAGGGAGAGAGTGAGGGGGAGAGCGAGGGAGAGAGGGAAGGAGGGAAAGAAAAGGAAAAAGGTAGGGAAAGAGGGAGGGAGAAAGAGAGAGAGGGAGAATAAGGAAGGAAGGAAGAGAAGGAAGGGAGAAAGGGAGGGAGGGAGGGAGGGAAAAGAAAGAAAAAGGAAAGAGAAAGAAAAGCCATCCATAAACTCACCACCTAGGCTGGGCACAGTGGCTCACGCCTGTAATCCCAGCACCTTGGGAGGACAAGGCAGGTGGATCACCTGAGGTCGCAAGTTCGAGACCACCCTCACCAACATGGAGAAACCCCGTCTCTACTAAAAATACAAAATTAGTCATGGTGGTGCATGCCTGTAATCCTAGCTACTTGGGAGGCTGAAGCAGGAGAATCACTTGAACCTGGGCAACAGAGGTTGCAGAGAGCCGAGATAGCGCCATCACACTCTACCCTAGGCAACAAGAACGAAACTCTGTCTCAAATAAATAAATAAATAAAATAAAAAATACACTGTAAGGTATTTTTCTTCTACACTTAAAAATGGTTTTTGCAAAAGTGGGATATTACAGCACGTTGTATTGTAATCTTTTTTTTTTTTTTTTTGAGACAGAGTCTTGCTCTGTTGCCCAGACTGGAGTGCAGTGGCGCCATCTCCGTTCACTGCAAGCCCCGTGCCCTGGGTTCATGTCATTCTCCTGCCTCATCCTTCCAAGTAGCTGGGACTACAGGCACCCGCCACCATGCCCGGCTAATTTTTTTGTATTTTTAGTAGAAATGGGGTTTCACAGTGTTAGCCAGGATGGTCTCAATCTCCTGACCTCGTGATCCGCCCGCCTCGGCCTCCCAAAGTGCTGGGATTACAGGCGTGAGCCACCACGCCCTGCCATAATCTGCCTTTTCACATTTTTCTTTTTTTTTTTTGAGACGGAGTCTTACTCTGTCACCCAGGCTGGAATGCAGTGGTGCGATCTCAGCTCATTGCAACCTCCGCCTCCCAGGTTCAAGCGATCCTCCTGCCTCAGCCTCCAGAGTAGCTGGAATTACAGAAGAATGCCACTATGCCGGGCTAATTTTTTGCATTTTTAGTAGAGATGGGATTTCACCATAATAGCCAGGCTGTCTCAAACTCCCGACCTCAGGTGATCCGCCCGCCTCAGCCTCCAAAGTGCTGGGATTACAAGCATGAGCCACTGCACCCGGCCTCACAAACATTTTTCCACACATAAATCAAATTGCTTATCTGCCTAACTTATCTGAAAACATACTCTGACTACGATTTTTAACATAATTTATTAGATCCATTTTCCTATAATTAAATAACAATTCCCATTGTAAAAATACCCTTGGGTAGAATATGTATTATTTATATAATTGCTGTTTTCTAATAAATAACATTATAGTCATACTATTCAGTTAGATTAGAAAAGCCACTTACATTTAAGCATGATTTTTTACCCCTTCACCTCACATTGCTATTTTAATTAATAAGCTTAAAAACAGTTGAAAACTATCATGTACCTCGTATTCATGGTTGTTATTAACTCCAAATGGTCCTTAAAAAACATTACAGTTCTGGTCGGGCAAGGTGGCTCATGCCTATAATCCCAGCACTTTGGGAGGCCGAGGTGAGCAGATCAAGAGGTCAAAAGATTGAGACCATCTTGTCCAACATGGTGAAACCCTGTCTCTACTAAAAATACAAAAAATTAGGTGGACTTGGTGGTGCGTGCCTGTAGTCCCAGCTACTCAGGAGGCTGAGGCAGGAGAATGGCTTGAACCCAGGAGGCAGAGATTGCAGTGAGCCGAGATCGCGCCACTCCACTCCAGCCTGGTGACACAGCGAGACTCCATCTCAAAAAAAAAAAAAAATTACAGTTACAAGACATCAATCACTGTTTAGGGTAAATGTCTTGAAAAATATAGCTTACAAAGTTTTTAGTATTATAGATTATAATAATTTCATTTTTCTCAGATTAAAAACTGAGCATTCGATAAAAAAATTTTTAACGCAAGTTTACAACTAGAGTAAAGGGTCTATATTTAGGTATCCAGCTGAGTCTCTACCTTGAATACCAATTTATCAATTACACTCAGCACTTGTCTAACACATCTGTGACACTGTGACACTCCACAAAAGGG
This sequence comes from Pongo abelii, assembly GCF_028885655.2. Lineage (NCBI taxonomy): Eukaryota > Metazoa > Chordata > Mammalia > Primates > Hominidae > Pongo > Pongo abelii. The sequence goes on from NC_071985.2 coordinate 154,880,736, forward strand.
AACTTGGATTTTTTTATTCATCTTCTCCCATAGTATCTTTGTGACAAATGCTAAGCCAAAGTGTAGCTAGATACGAAGAGGTCAGGAAAAACTCTACTACGTAACAAGATGATCAACAGTATGCTCTGCCCCTCAAAATCTGTCACTGTGTACACTTACTTTGCCAAAAAATACATGAAAGAGAGTACCACTGTCAGATAAAATGCAATACACCTGAAACTGAACTTTTATCCCTGACTGTCCCCCAAACCATTTCTACATCCCAACTGCCTCATTTCCAATTATAGCATCATTGTTATCACAGGCTCCTAGGATAGAAATCTTGGAAGTGACATTTGCTTCTGAACCTTCTCCCCTCTCCCCTTTAGCTAAGTGTCATCAATCCACCTCCTACCCCATTTTTACCCTTACAATATTACTCACACTTTTTATTTCCTTTGAATTCCCACTGCTGCCCCTAATCCAAGCCCTGATCATTTCCTCCTGAACTGTTCCAACAGCCTCTTACATGGTTTCTCCTCTAGTCATATACAGCCACATTGGTCTCCTGGGCTTAATTCCCAAATATCTGCTTCATCATGTCATTCTTCAGTTCTAATATAATCTAAATGATTCCCTATTACTCTATAAAACAAGCCTGGGTTCCCCACCTAGTTTTCAGAGCTCTTATTAATAGGGTCCTGAGCTGCTTTTGCAGCCTGATTTGCTACAGATTTCTGTAGTGGCTTTTAAATTTTACTCCACAACTCTGAATGTAAGAAATGCCTAATTGAATCTGACTCCGAGCACTGCCTCCCCACTCCCCCTCCCCCTCCTACACACCACCAGCATAGCACAGGTTTGGTGAGAAATTTAGTCTTGGTTTTGCTTTGAAGGCCTCTCCCCATCTCCCAGGCTTCAAAAGGCTGATGCTGCACTCTGTCCGTCATAGACCAGACCATGAAGCTCTACATCCAAGTCAGTGTGTGCACTCACAGGACACCCCCACACCCGCACCCAGTGTGTACAAGGGTCTTTCACCTGAGATCGCAAAGCCACAGCACTTAAAAGCTCTAATATCCTTATGCCATTCTATCAGATGTCCTGTCACCTTTCATGAGAATAGGACATTGATCCCTGATACTGGTGGGACCTGCCATAAATCACCTGTCTCATAGCTTTCTTTGTTGAGGGAGTTTCTTTCCAATCTTAGCACCTCTCAATCCCTACCACTCTCTAAGCCTTAGAACCCCTCCCAATCATGGACAAGTCAGCTCTCAGATAAATTTCACTGTTTAAATCTGCACTATAGCATGTATCATGGTCTGCATTATGTTCTGAAGAGGCAGTAACACATAATGTTCAGAGCACAAGCCTCAAGAGCAAACAGGACTGGAGTGCTATGCCCACACTTACGCCTGCCACTGGGCAGTCTTAATGAATTAACTGCCCAAGCCTCAGTTTACTTAGCTGAAAAACCCTCATAGGAATGGCATGAGGATTATTAAGTCAGGCCATAACAGCAGTAGTCCCAGTCGCAATGGGTTGCAATTACATAACACTGTCCTAAGCACATACATACATTAACTCATTTCATCCTCAAAATACTTTATGGGTAAGTAAACAGGCTTATAGAGGGGTTAAATAACACTCCAAATCACACAGTTTAAAAGCAGCAAAGATAGGAATCAAACCCAAGTAACTGAGCTCACAGTCTATGCTCTTCACTGCTACACTATATTTCATTCAACAAATGGTAGCTATTATTGTTAGTAGAATTACTTGATTCTTAATGTATCTGCCTCTTTATGTAAACTGTAAGTTCCCTGAGGACAGCAAGCATGCTGACTCACTGTAACAGCTGTTAGAGAGCTGGCTCTGGAGGCTGACTGCTTGGCTTAGAAGTGTGCCTCCCTCGCTCACTAGCTGTAACCTTGGGCAAACTGCTTCACCTTTTAGGTTGGTTGTGAGGACTAAATGATTTCCTACTTAGAAAGTCCTAGGAAAAGCGAATGGCAGCTACTATTATGATGTACTGACATATTTCATTAGTTGATATGAGATGTGATATTGCCATCTGTCTTTCCAGAATCCAAACAGTGCCAGAGTTCTCAACAAATACTTGTTGATCACCAATTCATCCACATTGCTTTTCCTGTTTCAGGTGGGTTTATCTTGTTTCTAAAATTATTCCTTAAAGAAAAGGATACACCTTTATAATAATAGTAATAATAACAGATAACTCTTATTGAAGACTTACTATATACCAGGGACTGCTCTATGATTCTTTCATGTTTAATCATTTAATCCTCACAACAGCTCAATGTGGTAGACACATCTTCACATTTTGTATGAGAAGACCAAGGCACAGAAAGGTTAAATAACTTACCCAATGTCACATATCACAAGCCAGACCCTGGCAGAGCCTACACACTTAACTACTGCAATTTATCGTCTCTTTTGTAACTTTTTTCATATTCCCAAATATATTTTGTAGAATTCAGTATATATGAAAAGGTACAAAAAGTATTGATTGATTGAAATTTTTTCCCTAGATATAGCATGAATAATAAAAAGTAATTTTTAAATGTTTGAAATGTTTTAAATGTTTGAAGTGTCTAAAAAGTCATATAAAACTTAAAAGCCACAGTTTATCTCTCAACATCAAATAGGCTTAGCCTTTGAAGTAAGTACATCAGTTAAGCTGAATCACGAAGATGAGGTCCGAGTTTTCCAGCTGTGAATGACTCAAAAGACTAAGATGCACTTCACATACTTAACATCCTATTCTGATGGCTACACTGCACAGAAATGAACCTTCTAAAAGAAGATATAACCCAATGATCTGTTACAAAATCTAACCCTAAAATAAAGACCATAAATGCTTTAGGAGGTAAGTTTCTTCTTCCAATTTTCTTCCTGCTTTTGAAAACTCTTACAGAAATATTTCAGGCCTCCTTCCTCAAACCTCTTTCCATAAAGGGCACGCAAGAATCACAAATTGGAAATATGCAGGATAAATGAGGTCGAGACTCATTTAAGTAAAACCAAATCAAAGCTTTATGGATTTGTTATTTTTCTGCATTTAAAAGACCTTATAGGAAAACAAACGAGTTGGTCTTGTCTGATCTTAGAGTCATTTAAATGGAAGAGGGATTTTCATGGCCTAGGGAAAATCTAGGTTTACAGGGCAAACTCTGCAAGGTTGAGCTCATTGTAAAGACATGTTCCTTTTCATTGGCAAAAGGAGAAAGGAAGTGAGCCATGCCCTAAAAAATACCACTACAGACATTCCAGCCGATACTTGATAAGGACTGGGAATGCTGCCATCAGCTCATGGCTAGAAGAAGGAAAATTTGGATCAGTAACCAGCTGACCAGGAGAAATCATGTTAAGTATGGGAAAGATTTCCCATTCAACTACAAACTTTCAACAAGGGAGTCATTTAAGCCAGTGGCTTTCAAATGTTTTTTTTCTGTGACCCACAGTAAGAAATACATACATTATATCATGACCCATAAATATACACAAAGATAATAAAACTGAAATACACATATTTATTTGTAACTGAAACAATATTTGCAATGTACAAAGCACAATATTTTCAACTCTATTCTACTTTGTGTTCTAAACACACTGGTTGAAACCTACTGGTTGAAAAACAGTAATTTAAATTCTGACCAGCACAGAAGATTCTGAGGGTACATTTTCTAATGGCCTTTATTCCTCCCTCAGAGCCCCACAGCCAACTTGGGAAAGTGCAATGGAGCATCTGCTCGTGGGACAAGTGACTTGATCTTGAGTACTTGGATAAAGGCTACCCAGAAGGCCAGGTCCTCCATGTCTGGCCATTCCTCAGTGCTGGCTCCTCCTTCTCTTTCTGCCCCTTAAATGCTGGTGTTCCCCTCACTGTTCTGTTTTTGGTCCTTTTATCACTCTCAGTGATTGAATCTATTTCCATAGCTTCTGCTACCAATCAAAGAAAATTACTCATAAATCTCATTCTCTAGGCCCCCATTATCAATGCTCATCTACCTCGTGTGTGTGTGTGTGTGTGTGTGTGTGTGTGTGTGTGTGTATTTTTTTTTTTTTTTTGACAGGGTCTCACTCTGTTGCCCAGGCTGGAGTGCAGTGGCGTGATCTCAGCTCACTGCAACCCCCACCTCCCAGATTTAAGTGATTCTCCTGCCTCAGCCTCCCGAGCAACTGGGACTAAAGGTGCTTGCCACCATTTCCAGCTAATTCTTGTATTTTTAGTAGAGACAGGGTTTCACCACATTGGCCAGGCTGGTCTCAAACTCCTGACCTCAAGTGACCCTCCCTCCTCAACCTCCCAAAGGGCTGGGATTATAGGAGTGAACCACTGCACCCAGCCCTTTTGTACAAGTCCAACTGAATCGTCCCACAGATTTCAAACTCATTTAGTCCAAAATTGTATTTATAATTTCTTTCCTATCCTATCTCCTCGCCCATATCTATTTCTTTGCCAGCTTTCCTCATCTCAAAGAATGGCAGCATACTCCCTTCCTGAAGCCACAAATCTGAGGTCATCATTTGCAGTCTTTCCTTCCTTCACTTCTATGTCCAAAAGGTTACCAATTCAATCTTATTATTCAGTGGTGTGCAGGTAAACATTTAACAATCAGCTCTCCACATTAAAAAAATTAAAATAAAGAGCCCTGACTTACAGGACTTACCTATTTCTCTTTTATAAATATCCCATTATAGCTCATTTAAAACAATCAACCTGATGTCAATGAAGGAGGAGTTGGGAAGAGATGTGTACAAATGGCTCCAGCACACCACCATCTATTCCTCCAAACCATTTCTCTTCTCTTCATGCCTACAGGCACTGCCTTAATTCATGTCTCTCACACTGAACAAATTATAGCTATTATTGTTAATAGAACCTTTATGATCTCCTAAACTCTATCTTATATCCCTTTATCTAACAGTCTCCAAAATATCTTTGTAAAATTGAAGACTCACCATGTTACCCCTCTGCCTCTTCATTGCCCAGTCCTTGTCTTCATATATAAGGCCCTTGATATATTTGTTCTCTACTGACTCTTGAGCTTCATTTCCTGTGACGCCAACACCTATAACCTCTAAGCAAAAACACTGGCAAACAAGGTGTTCCCAAATATGTGATGCTATTCTGTACCTCTGTAACTTTGCTTATTCTGTTCCCACTTCCTAGGACAACCTTCCCCAATTCATCCACTAAGTAAGCACTATTCATCCCTTCAGACTCAACTCAAATCTCTTTCCTTAGAAAGCTTTTCCTGGCCGGGCGCAGTGACTCACGCCTGTAATCCTAGCACTTTGGGAGGCAGAGGTGGGTGGATCACGAGGTCAGGAGATTGAGACCATCCTGGCTAACACGATGAAACCCTGTCTCTACTAAAAATACAAAAAATTAGCCGCGCATGGTGGCACGCATCTGTAGTTCCAGCTACTCGGGAGGCTGAGGCAGGAGAATCACTTGAACCTGGGAGGTGGAAGTTGCAGTGAGCTGAGATCGTGCCACTGCACTCCATCCTGGGCAACAGAGCAAAACTCCGTCTCAAAAAATAAAATAAAAAAATAGAAAGAAAGAGAAAAGAAAAGAAAAGAAAGCTTTTCCTGAACTTCTTAAGTACACTTGATGTCTCCCACCTTTATACATCCAGTATATTTTAGCACCTCTAATCACCTTTATTAAATTTATTTATTTTTTCATATCCATCTCTTCTCACTAGACATGAGTTCCTAGATCTGGATCTTATTCATGCATGTACCAAGCAGGTGGTATGGTGATGGTATACAGTAGGCTTTCAATAAATGGTGACTGTTATTGTCTAGGGCAACTAACACCCTAAGACAAGCATATACTAATTGCTCAACAAATGTCTGAATGGAAACAAATCAGTATGCTCTTGCTATCTTCCCAAGGCCAGAGGAATGCTAAAATACCTGTACCTTCTAGATTATTAGGAAGCCCAAGATCTACTTCCATAGCCAAAGAACTGGTACTGTAATTTTTTTCCTATTATCCTCTATAATTTCCTAGTGCTGCCATAACACAGTATCATAGACTAGGTGGCTTAAACAATAGAAATTTATTTTCTCAGAGTTCTAGAGGCCAGAAGTTCAGGATCAAGGTTTCTCTAGGGTTGGTTTCTTTTGAGGCCTCTCTCCTTGACTTACAGATAGATAGTTATCTTCATGTTCAAATGGCATCCTCCCTGTGTCTGTGTCTAAATTTCCTCTTCTAATAAGTACACCAGTCATATTGGATTAGGGCCCACCCAAATGATGTCATTTTAACCTAGTTACATCTTTAAAGCCCCTATCTACAAATCCAGTTGCATTCTAAGGTACTGAAGATTAGGACTTCAACATGTGAATTTTGAAGGACACAATTCAGCCCATAACAGCCTCCTGCTAGACCATGAGCTCCTCAAAAGGCAGAAGCCATAACTTAGTCTTCCTCCTTAGTATTTTCTATGCCACACAGAGTACCTGAAACACAGAAGAGTCTCAATAATTTGTGAGATAGATAAATTAAAAATCTTCCTAGAAGTATAGTCAAAATTGGTAATTATGGTCCCCTCCAAATCTGATGGCCAGCACCAAGGAAAATGTGACTTTACTCTTTCTCTGAAAGAAAGTTGGATGCTGTCATCATCTCTAGATAGTCCACTGCCAAACAGCTATGTATGTGGCACCCAGCTCATAGCAGAAAAATAAAATCCTTAAGGCCAAACACCCACAACCATTGACAATACCCTTCTCCCTCCAAATCCATTCCAATACTCCCAGACTGACAGATATCATACATGGCTACAGTCAGATTCAAAATCAAGAGAAAATCAATACTGCTGTGCCTGCAGAACAAGATATAACAGCTTAGAAGAAATAGCAAAATGGGCATCTGCTACTTTTTTCCCACCTATAGGGAAACTTATCCCTTCCTGTTATGTGTGATTTTGGTAGGTCTGTCATATAGCCTGCCTTCCCCATTATCAAGATGGGTATAAGACCTACTTAGTTGCTCCACCTCTCCCAGGAATTTGAATCCTGAGTGAAGTGATATGAAAATAGAAAATAATTGCCAAGAGTCAATTCAGCCAGTGCCATGAAGGGTTCCTGGTACATACATCCCTGAAACAGGCTTGGTTCCTGACCTTGTCAAGGCTCAATTGACTGTTTCTGGGACCTACATGGTAGTCTTCAATAAATGCCTTTTCCTGAAATTAGATAGTGTTTATTACGTAGCTCTCCATCAAAGAATATTAACAGATATAATGGCCCCTGGAAGTGGAGTATAGCTAGTGGTGGACCTAAAATATGGAAATGAAGGCAGGCAGTAAGGATTTCCCTACCCACTACAAAGAAGTGGTGCTTGCAGTCCTAGTTACGCCATTGCAAAGCAGCCAACTATGCTCCTTCCTCTTGTGTTTTGGGATATAGTCCACATGCCTTTCCAGGCTAAGTCTTTAGGGAAGTTGGTAGGAAAATGTCAAAATACTGGTGCATATAGCCATTTCTGACAGCTTTTGTTAAGATCCTATAAGTGACTTAGCTACAGCCAAGGTGGCCTATCTGAATGCAGAGAAAACTCTGCCTCACTAAGACTGGCCCTGGTAGAAATCCAAGAGGACAGAGAGTCAGACAATCATGAAGGACCATGAAATTTGAATTCTTGGCCCTGAGTCAATAATAATGCCAGAAAATACAGGAAAAAAGGAAGGAAACGTAGCAAAAGATAAGATTAGGACCAAGAGAATTGGGGGAAGCCTGATTCCCCAAGTACCCCCTGATGTATGCTCCCCTCTCTGGCAAAGAGCTAAGCACTGGGATGAAGCCAAAGGATGAGGAACAAAGTAGCTTTGTCTTTATCCCAGAGGCAAAACAAAAAGCAGAAAAATTCAGGGCTGGAGGATAGGCAGAGCAGCCAGGCTTACTTTTAAGAAAGAAACCCCTCACACTAGGGCCCAGAGTCAAGAATCAATCCACAGCACGGAAAATGCATAAAGACCAGCAGCTTGAGTTAAACTTCCATAGAAACCTTGGAAAATAGAAACTTATTCCTCCAAAGTCAATCTCTGGGTGTCCTAACCAACAGCACTACCAGAATTCAGGATGCTCAAATAATATACCTCTATTAGGAAAATCCTACTCAGGGTGCTTCGCAAATGTATCCATTGATTTCATGAGGCAACAGAAAGCCGGTTCAAAAGTAGTTAGGTGCATAAGGCAGTGAAGTATACTGACTCTACTCATGTCTACAACACTGAAGGGAAAATCTAATCATGGAATAATAATAGCTAAATACAACGACCTTTGTAACATTCAAGACTATCACCAACCTAGCATCCAAGTTAAGGTATATCAACAACTTTCTACAAAGACATGAGGACCAAAAGATTTAGATGCAGACAATGGGGGAAAAAAGCAGAAAAATTTACTCTGGAAACAGATTATGTAGTGGAGATCAATACAGAAAAAAATAGATTTCTTGAGTTGTGCTAATAGAATGGCTTTGATTTACAAAGAGTCTAAATCAAATAAGAATATTTATCTCAAACCATCTACACCCTGTCAATTTATTTCACCATGCTATCTGGGGAGTTAGGTTACCAAATGAAGCCATCTTGAAAGGAGTTACTGGATAGAAACCTGAGTGCTGTTTTCCTTCCTCTGTGAGAAGTGAGCTCAGATGCTGCAAGGCACCAGGCAGAATCACAGCATCTACAGAGGTAGTTCCTAGAGTGCTCCCTCCAGGAGGTACTGGTTTAAGGCATCTTTTTCTTACACCTTCTGGAAAATTGTCTCCCACAGGTAATATAACCTACACTTGCATTTCTGTTAAATGGTGCAGAAGCATGTAGAAGCAGAGAAAAAATTCTAATTCCATATGCCTAGGACCTGTCACTTACTTGCTAAGACAGAGAAAACATAATTCCCCAGATCCACTGCATTCTTCCATTATTTCCAATAACTGCCCTAAGAAAATGGCATTAGAGACAAACTAAATGGAATATTTATGTTCTATGAACAAAGGAAAGAACGTGGGGTGCGTGGGGTCATGATGAGTAAGAGCAAGCCTGAGATGATTCTGCTAAAGATATTTTAACGCTGATGAATGCTAGGCCTTGGTTTGGCTTATTAAAATAGTTCTGGGTGGTAAGAGAGAAGCTGGCACATTTTTCTGTAGATGAGATAGCCCTGGGTGATTGAACAACAGTTGGAATACAGCTGCCATGGCTAAAACCAAGCAAGTACAGATGTCACCCCAAAGTGGAAATAATTTCATACCATCATCCCATGCTGCCCAATTCAAAATGCCAATAGAGGAAAGGTATTGGGGAATGGGGTCTTCAAAATGGACTAGATAACTATTTTAAATACCATTCTGTATATAACTATAATTTTTGCTGCTGAGATCCGTGAGCAACAGTTATTATGGTTTAAAGGGCTCAGTCAAAAATCTTACTGCTCAGCAAAATGAAAACAATACAATGTGCTGTTCTCAGAGATAGGAACAGCCACATCAAATTCAGTCACTAGACATTAGACTTTGTAATTTCAAATGTTTGGAAAATGTCCTTTTACAAGGCAATAGTTTTCTCTTTTTTCTTCCTTCAATAGTTGTCTTTCTTATAAGTAGTGCTACCATTTTCTATGTTTTTAACTGATATGTTAGATAAGAAGACACTAAAAGCACATAGCACCATATCACAGTACTCATTTCCCTTAGAAAGATAAACCAGGGAAAGGGAACATTTCACACACCCGCTCACCAACCCCTGACTTACCAAATGCCTTCTTAGGTTCTATTAACTTCATGGTAAAGAGTTCCTCCTTTTTTAATTCCTTTAACTTCTTAGCAACATCATAGTGACGCCACCCAACAATATTTTCTCCATTTATGGATTCAATATGATCCCCAACACAGATTGTTTTAACTGAGTCAATAACACCACCATCTTTAATTCTCTGAAAGAAAATTGAGGATAACATAATATAAAATAGAACTGTGTAATGAATGCACCAATCTCATCTGATCCTGGAAGCTAAGCAGGTTTGGGCCTGGTTAGTACTTGGATGGGAGACTGCCTGGGAATATCAGGTGTTATAAGTTTAAAAAAAAAACTGTGTAACAGTACTTTTTATACTTTTGAGACATTAAATACAATGTATTGACATAACAATGCAGTCTGATGCTCAGTTAGAGATGGAAGACTGAGCAACCAAGAACCACTATCTTACCTCCAACCATTCTTCGTCTTCCTTATCATCAGAATTCAGCTCAGTCATACACCACCTCCTCTGGGAAGCTTTTCCTGACATTCCCAACCCACTCCCCCAAGAATCGGTAAGGTGCCACTCTCATGCTTCTACAGTACGTTTTGCTGTATATGCTGAATTCTAAACTAAGCACTTTACATTTGTTATTTCATTTAATTCTAACAACCTTTATGAGATTCGCATGTCACAGGTCAGGAAGATCAAAGCTTCAGAAGATCAAGTAATTTGCCAGATTCAACATACCACAGTGCGATTGTTCATTTACTTCTCAGTCTCCATTACTAAACTGATATCCTTGAGGACAGAGATGGTCTTATTCACTACTGCATGTCTGTGCCTAGCACAATATCTGCAAAGTCCCGTCATTAGTGATTACTGAATCATTTCAATTGAGGCCCATCACATAAGAATAGAGCTTGAGCTTTTTCAATTGGCTGCATTTAGTTACAAATGCAAAGACACAAAGAATAATACCATCTTAGTTAAGATGCCTGATACCTAATAAAAGATAAGTATGGTTATCATTTTGGGAGCCAGTAAGGGTGATTTGATGCTATTGTTTTTCATTTATGTATTTTAGATGAAGAGAATATAGGACCCCAAGGAGAAAGTTCAAGTTGGTCTTTCTTAAATCTATCTTACTTCTCTACAATATATCTGTAGGGTAGAGTCTCAAAATGATATCTAGTATTCCCAAGATGGCACCAAGAATTTCTAAAAGGATTTTAGGGGCAGGAGCTCCAGAAAACTCTTCCAGAATTGCATAAAACAGTCCTGCAGAGGATGTACAAGTTCTTCCACAGTGATGAGGAATGGGGCAAAATGAAGGCCATAATCTGTCTCAGAAGTCCCAAATCCTTCATAGGAAAGATAGCAATATCAGGAGCAGCTGCTATTGTGCAATAAAGGTTGTGTATTCTTTACTCTTGCTAGGTGGAAGCATAACATCTTCTGAATCAGCAGGGTGATTGATCATTGTGTCCAAGAGCTAGGAGAAAACTGACCTCAACTACCACCAGCATCTCCGTCATATTGTCATCAGGAACAAGTATAACTTAGGAAGTTTAAGCATTTTTAATGTTTAAATTGCATTATTATAAATCAAAACTCAAAATAGATTTCTCTTTTACCCCAAATTTTAAGAATATTGCTATGTTCATTCATTCTAATAGTGACTGTTAACATGCTATATGCAAATGTCATAATAATGCCAATTTAAACAGAGCTCACTGTCATTAGAAATAGTTAAGCAAAGAAACCAGAAGTTTCATAATCTACCGACATTGTTTTATTAGAAACCCATATTAAACTTATATCGTTAACAGAAACAATGGGAACCACTCAGTACAACTAGAATTTCTAAACTGTCATAGAAAAATAAACAAGATTAAAGAAAAGACTAGAGTCTAAAGAAGAAAAAACTATTAAATATTTTACACAATTCATAATTCATCAAAGAATTCAATAATCTATATTTAACTTTGATTTTTTTGTTAGTTTTTATTCTTATTTATCTCTTGATACATCTTGAACTTATTTTTTTCTTTGGTCAGCTACACCATACAAATTTCAGAGTCTCACCACACAGTATTTTTAGCTTAAGATTTAGAGTTACAATTTTATTTAAAATAAGCATTATATAAAAGTTAAAGACTTTGAAGACACATCTGAATCTCACCAGTGAATTAAAGGTCAGAGTAACAGAAATCTTGGGTTGCAGAGGCCCATGAGTCGCCTCAGCAATCCTAGAGATGCCTCAGCAACCAGAAGAGTGCCCAGACAGAGGGAGGAAAGGCAGTTACTGGAAGTCAGAGCAGACAGCAGGGTGAGAATCCAGGTAGCAAGAGAAAAGTCACAGCACATGTCACTATCAGAGACAGCACATAAGAATCTGGAATGAAGACACAGGAAAATCAATATAGGAAACTTGGAGAAGATGAACCAGATATAGAAGCAAAGTTGGAGACATGGATTATATATTTCATGGGTTACCTGAGCCTCAGCCTCCAAACTGGGTGGAATAAACAATACGGGAGCAATGGAGACAAGTTTCTAAAACCTAATGTGCTTTGATAATCATACAGTAACTTGACAGAGATTAATAATATTGCCAAAGGTACTAATCAGATGCAAAGGAATAAGAAGGAAAAAAGAGAGGCATTAATGCTATACTTTATTTACTGAGTTACTTATACTATTCTCTATAACACTCAGGAACTTTCACCTGTCTTTGGAGCTTGATGGTGCAAAAGGTAAAGAGATTTATTTATTTATTGGAAGACAGAATTTACATTATTAAACATAGAGGTTTCCAACCATTTCAGATCATTATTATAGTATCTCCCATTATGTTCATCCCATATATTTAGAGAATTCTGCTTTCTCATCACAGATGTCAGCAGAAGTCTAGGGCAGCATACACTCTCCCTAAAATCTTTTTTTTTCCCCTTCCAATTCATTTAATTTCAAAAATCTGTCAAAAACAGCCAATAAACAAATACTGAATTATATTCTCTTGGGTTTTCTAAAGGCTCTAGACTATAAAAACATCTTGTGTGTCTCCCACCCTGAGCACCCCGCTACTTTTCCATAAACCACAGGCTACCCATAGACACAAAGCCAGGGGGTGAAGCTGACATTGTCTACTTGGAGCCAGTAGACAGGAGGGCGATGAGTCCTGATGAAGCACTTATGGACAAAATGTAGTTCACTGTGGGGTTGAAGTTCTTCAAAATGAAGAAGCAGCAACAATGACCAAGACCAGGAACAGAGTGTTGTTATAGAAGATGGAAAATGTTGTAGCTTCAGAATCAGCAACTTCACTCTTCTTCCACAAGATTCTTACATCTTTCTCCTTCCGAGACATCTTTCTATTATCAGCTTCAGAAAGTTTTCGAGTCAATTCTTTGGAAACAGCATCCTCCCTCTTCTGTGCTACTTTGTGCTTGAGAACAAATTTAACATTCTTGTATGCAAAGGCTACCAAATACGTGCTTTCTAGGGTCATCACACTATAGAAAACAGCAGACTGAATAAGATCCATATGCCATATTCTCTAGTATAACCAGATGGGGATGGCAGACACGACGAACGCATTCCCGAAGAAGACTGCGAAGGACTTGGCCGAGAGGTTGCCGCTGAAATCCTGCAGGAGCGGGTCCTCCTCGGACGGCTGTTTGGAGCTGCCTTAGGGAGCCATAGCACAGCGGGAGGTGAAAACAGGGAAGGTAGAGCCAGCCACCAAGCCAGGCAACGGCCCCTGGCTCCGCCCCTGCCGCCGCCTATCCGCTCCACTCTCCCTAAAATATTAAGCACCAGACTCTGAGCTGCATGTCCAGTCGCCATGATCAGCAACTTTGAGATTTGTGTTGCTGATCCTTCCAACACTGTCCTCAAACCTCGCCCATAATAATAAGCTAACAGTCATACAGTTGTAAATAGTTATCTCATTTAGTCTTCACAATAAGCCTAGGAAAAGGATATTTATCATTCCATTTAATGAATGAGGAATTTAAGCCACAATAATTACATGGCTTGCCCAAGATAACACAGCTAATAAACAACAGAATTAGGTCTCAAACAGAGGTGACATAATTTTTAAAATTAAACATGTTTTTTAAAAAGGTATAGAACCCAAGGTCTTCTGACCTAAAGTACAAAGTTTTGGATTATAAATGTCCAAAATAATCTATCACCTTTGAACTCTGAAATTTTTTTTTGACAGCCTTATTTTTCCATTTTCCGTTTCCTTATTTCTACTAAAGCTGTTTCTCATCAACACCTCATCATGGTCTCCAGATCTCAAACATTACCTGTTTTCACAAATCATCATGTCTATTCTGGCTTCACAGACCTCTGCTCAGATCCTAGCTTCCATCCTATAATCCTCTGCCCCTTGACTTCCTACATTTCTAGTCTTGCTGATTCTTAGTTTGGGCAAATGAACAACTAAAATGTTAGAAATATGTAAGAATCATATTTCTCGAAATGATCACTCTAAAATGTGGTTCTACTAAAGCAAAAGTATGGCAAATCATAAAGATCTGCAGGAGATATTCTGAGAATGACAGTTTTGTGGTTAGTCAAACTATTTCAATTTAAAAGAAAGTCAGGTAGGTTTTTAAAAATCAATTTAGCCTCATTTCTTCATTGCATGTTATAAATCCTTATTTTTATTTTAAATTTGAAAGTACAAGTCTCAGCCAGGTGCGGTGGCTCATGCCTGTAATCCTAGCACTTTGGGAGGCCAAGGCGGGCAGATCACCTGAAGTCAGGAGTTCAAGACCAGCTTGGCCAACATAGTGAAACCCTGTCTCTACTAAAAATGCAAAAATTACCCAGGCATGGTGGCACATTCCTATAACCCCAGCTACTCGGGAGGCTGAGGCAGGAGAATCGCTTGAACCCAGGAGGCAGAGGTTGCAGCGAGCCAAGACCACACCACTGCACTCCAGCCTGGGTGACAGAGCAAGACTCCGTCTCAATAAACAAGTAAGTAAGTAAATTAAATTAATTAAAGTACAAGTCTCTTCTCTTAAACCAGGTGTCATCAAACTATGGCTCACAGCAGAACTCCAGGGTGGTGTGTACCCTCCACCACAGGCCACCACCTGTTTTTATATGGCCCATGAGTTATGAATGGTTTTTACCTTTTTGAATGGTTTGGAAAAAAATCAAAAGAAGATTTATGATGTGAAAATAATAATAAATTCAAATTACAGTGTCTATGAGTAAGTTCTCACTGGGAAACATGCATGCTCATTCATCTAAGTATTATCTGTAACTGTTTTTGTGCTACATGGGCTTAGTTGAGTAGTTGCAGCAAAGACCATATAACCCACATAGCACAAAATACTTACCATCTGCCCTTTACAGAAAACATTTTCCAGCTGCTGCCTTAACTATATACAGCTTTTGTTATAAGTATGCTCTTAATTTTCTGATTAAGTTATTTATATATATTTATATATGTTGAGACTTAGATAACAAAATCATGAACATTTAAGTATGTTGTTTTTTCACCTAAAAAGTTTCATCTGGGCCATGTATGGTGGCTCATCTCTGTAATCCCAGCATTTTGGGAGGCCTAGAGAGAGGGATCACTTGAGCCCTGCTCAACTGAGCAGCATGGCAAAACCTTGTCTCTACAAAAACAAACAAACAAACAAAAAAACCAGTTTCATCTGTGTGAACCATACAAAACTATAAAATGCATTTCTCTGCCATTGATCTCTCCTAATTATGTAATAGTTTATTATTAGAACTATTATTAAAATATTAGCTATTCATTGTGAGTACTGCAGACATTTTAAGCGTGTCATTATATTTATAACCCAAATAATACTATAACGTAGGTGCTAACATTCCCACTTGAGAGAAGGCTCAGAAAAGTTTAATGCCTTGGCCAATGTTACACAGCCAGTAAATAAGTGATCTGGCTAAGACTGAAAGCAGGCCTATCTGATTCTAAAGTCCACGACCCTATGCACCGCACTGTAATGCCTCTCTCACCATGGAATGCTCACTCTCATTTGAACACCTACCACACTGTCCTACTGTGACTTTAACCTACTTATTTCCAGCCAAGTTAAAAACATATCAAGTGCTCACTTCAGCAGCACATACATTAAAATTATAATCACACAGCATGGTCTCTGCACATGGTGATATGCAAACTCATGAAACATTCCATTTTGCTTATCTTCGCAAAAAGAAACACAGGAAGGATAAAACAGAAATTAATAAAATTGGTTATCTCTAAGGAGTGTGGAAGAGTTAGGAGAAGGAGTGACACATCTCTGAATGTATTTTTTAATATAGTTTGACTCTTTTTTTTTAAGAGACAGTGTCTTGCTCTGTTTGACCCAGGCTGGAGAGTGGTGGCACGATCATGGCTCACTGTAACCTTGAGTTCCCCAGGCTCAAGCAATTCTCCCACCTCAGCCTCATGAGTAGCTGGTACTATAGGTGCATGCCACTATACCCAGCTAATTTTTTCTATCTGCTGTAGAGACAGAGTCTCACTATGTTGGGGTCAAGGGATTTTCTATTTGTTGTAGAGACAGGGTCTCACTATGACTGGGGTCAAGTAGACCTCAGTGTCTGTTGTTTCCTCCTTTGTGTTCACAAGTTCTTATCATTTAGCTCCCACTTATAAGTGAGAACATGCAGTACTTGGTTTTCTCTTCCTTCCTGCATTAGTTTGCTGAGGATAATAGTCTCCAGCTCCATCCATGTTGCCACAAAAGACATGATCTCATTCTTTTTTATGCTGCATAGTATTCTATGGTGAATATGTACCATATTTTCTTTATCCAATCTGTTGCTGATTGGCATTTAGGTTGATTCCATGTCATTACTATTGTGAACAGTGCTGCAATAAACATATACATGCATGTGTCTTTATGGTAGAATGCTTTCTAATCCTCTGGGTATACACCCAGTAATGGGATTGCTGAGTCAAATAGTAGTTCTGCTTTTAGCTGAGGAATTGCCGTACTGTTTTCCACAATGGCTGAACTAATTTACACTCACACCAACAGTGTATGAGGGTTCCCTTTTCTCTGCAACCTCACCAGCATCTCATTTTTTTATTTTTTAATAATAGCCATTCTGACTGGTGTGAGATGGTATCTCATTGTGGTTTTGATTTGCATTTCTCTAATGATCAGTGAGGCTGAGCTTTTTTTTTAATATTATTGTTGGCCACATGTGTGTCTGCTTTTGAAAAGTGTCTGTTCATTTCCTTTGTCCACTTTTTAATGGAGTTGTCTTTTTTTTCTGGTAACTTTCCTTATAGATGCTGGATATTAGACCTTTATCAGATACATAGTTTGCAAATATTTTCTCCTATTCTGTAGGTTGTCTGTTTACTCTGTTGATAGTTTCTCTTGCTGTGCAGAAGCTCCTAAGTTTAATTAGATCCCACTTGTCAATACTTGCTTCTATTCTGATAGCTTTGGTGTCTTTGTCATGAAATCTTTGCCCATTCCGATGTTCAGAATGATACTACCTACATTGTCTTCCAGAGTTTTTATAGTTTTGAATTTTACTTTTAAGTCTTTAATTCATCTTAATTATTGTATATGGTGTAAGGAGGAGTCCAGCTTCAGTCTTCTGCATATGGCTAGCCAGCATCATTTCTTAGCTGCATATGGCTATCCCAGCATCATTTATTAAATAGGGAGTCTTCCCCATTGCTTGTTTTTGTCAGCTTTGTTAAATATTAGGTGGTTGTAGCTGTGCAGCCTTATTTCTGGGCTCTCTATTCTGTTCCATTGGTCTATGTGCCTGTTTTTGTACAAGTACCATGCTGTTTGGTTACTGTAGCCCTGTAGTATCAGTTTGAAATTGGGTAATATGATGCCTCCAGCTTTGTTCTTTTTGCTTAGGATTATCTTGGCTATTCAGGCTTTTTTTATTCAGGCTTTTTTTTTTCATTGTTGTTCCATATGAATTTTAAAATAATTTTTTATAGTTATGTGAAGAATGTCATTGGTAATTTGATAGGAATAGCATTGAATCTGTAAATTGATTTAGGTAGTATGGCCATTTTAATGATATTGACTCTTCCTATCCACAAGCATAGGATATTTTTCCATGTGTTTGTCTCTTCTCTGATTTCTCTGAGCACTGTACCAGCTAATACAAAACATACTTACACATAGACCAGTGTTACTATAAAGCAATCACACAAACAAGCCAACATAATAACCAGCTAATAACACAAAGATAGGATCAAATCCACACATATCAATACTAACTTTGAATGTAAACAGGCTAAATGTCCCACTTAAAAGGCACAGCGTGGCAAGCTGGATAAAGAATCAAGACCCAATGGTATGCTGTCTTCAAGAGACCCATCTCACACAAAATAACACCCAAGATTCAAAATAAAGGGATGGAGAAAAAAAATCTACCAAGCAAATGGAAAACAGAAAAAAGCAGGGGTTGCAATCCTAACCCTGTTTTGTTTCAGACAAAACAGACTTCAAACCAACAAAGATCAAAAAAGACAGAGAAGGACATTATATAATGGTAAAAGGGTTCAATCTGACAAGACAACCTAACTATCCTAAATATATATGCACCCAACACAGGAGCACCCAGATTCAAAAAGCAAGTTCTTAAAGACCTACAAAGAGACATAGACTCCCACAGAACAATAGTGGGAGACTGCAACACTCTACTGACAGTAGTAGACAGATCATTGAGGTAGAAAATTAACAAAGATATTCAGGACCTGAACTCAACATTGGACCAAATGGATCTGAAAGACCTCTACAGAACTCTCCACCCAAAAACAACAGAATATACATTCTTGTCATCACCACATGGCATATACTCTAAAATTGACCACATATTATAACTGGACATAAAACACTCCTCAGCAAATGCAAAAGAACTGAAATCATACCAAACATACTCTTGGACCACAGTGCAATAAAAATAGAAGTCAAGAAAATTGCTATAACCCATGCAATTACATGGAAATTAAACACCATGCTCCTGAATGACTTTTGGGTAAATAGTGAAATTAAGGCAGAAATCAAGAAATTATTTGAAACTAATGAGAACAAAGATACAACATACCAGAATCTCTGGGACACTGATAAGGCAGTTTTAAGAGGGAAACTTATAGCACTATAATGCCCACATTAAAAAAGTTAGAAAGATCTCAAACCTTAACTACCTAACATCACAGCTAAGAGAACTAGAGAAGCAAAAATAAATCAACCCCAAAGTTAGCAAAAGACAAGAAATAACCAAAACCAGAGCTGAACTGAACAAGACCAAAAAAAAAAACATTCAAAAGATCAAAGGATCCAGGAGTTGGTTTTATGAAAAAAATTAGTTAGATAGATATGCCACTAGCTAGACTAATAAAGAAGAAAAGAGAGAAGATCTAAATAAACACAATTAGAAATGATGAAGACAATGTAACCACTGACCCCACAGAAATAAAAATAACCATCAGAAACTACTATAAACACCTCTATGCACACAAACTAGAAAACTAGAAGAGATGAATAAATTCCTGGACACATACACTCTCCCAAGACTGAACCAGGAAGAAACTGATTTCCTGAACAGACCAATAATGAAATTGAATCAGTAATAAATAACCTACCAACCAAAAAAAAAAATCTTAGAACCTGATGGATTCACAACTGAATTCTACCAAATATACAAAGAAAAGCTGGTGCCATTCCCATAGAAACTATTGAGGAGGAGGGACTCCTCCCCAACTCATTCTATGAGGTCACCATCATCCTGATACCAAAACCTGGCAGAGACACAACAAAAAAAGAAAACTTCAGGCCAATATCCTTGATGAACATTGATGCAAAAATCCTCAACAAAGTACTTGCAAATCAAATCCAGCAGCACATCAAAAACCTAATCCAGCATGATCAAGTAGGCTTCATCCCCAGGATGCAAGATTGGTTCAACATAAGCATATCAATAAATGTGCTTCATCACATAAACAGAACTAAACACAAAAACGACATGATTATCTCAATAGATGCAGAAAAGGCTTTTGATAAAATTCAACACCCTTCATGTTAAAAAACTCTCATCAAACTAGGTATCAAAGTAACATACATCAAAATAATAAGACCAATCTATGACAAACCCACAGCCAACATTATACTGAATGGAAAAAAGCCAGAAGCATTCCCCTTGAAAACCAGCACAAGACAAGGATGCTCTCTCTCACCACTCTTACTTAACATAGTATTGGAAGTCCTAGCCAGAGCAATCAGGCAGAAAAAAGCAATAAAAGGCATCCAAATAGGGAAAGAGGAAGTCAAACTATCTCTGTTTGCAGATGACATGATTCTATATCTGGAAAACCCAGTAGTCTTGACCCAAAAGCTCCTTCAGCTGATAAACAACTTCAGCAAAGTTTCAAGATACAAAATCAATGTACAAAAATCCCTAACTAGCATTCCTATACACCAACAGCCAAGCCAAGCACCAAATCAGAAAGACAATCTCATTCACAATTGTCACAAAAAGAATAAAATACCTAGGAATACAGCTAACCAGGAAGGTGAAAGATCTCTACAATGAGTAAATATTTTAATGACTTTGAAAGTAAAAATTTTGATGGGGAAGCCAAGAAATAACCCTATGGGGCAGGATGACAATTAGAGGCATCGTTACAAGTTCATATTTTTTTTTTTTTTTTTTTTTGAGACAGTCTCCCTCTGTCGCCCAGGCTGGAGTGCAGTGACATGATCTCGGCTCACTACAACCTCCACTTCCCAGGCTCAAGTGATTCTCCTGTCTCGGCCTCCCAAGTAGCCGGAATTACAGGTGTGCACCACACCCAGCTAATTTTTGCATTTTTAGTAGAGATGGAGTTTCACCATGTTGGCCAGGTTGGTCTCAAACTCCTGGCCTCAAGTTATCCACCTACCTCAGCCTCCCAAAGTGCTGGGATAACAGGTGTGAGCCACCATGCCTGGCCCAATTCATAACTTCTAATAAACACGTTCTCTAATTCTACCACTGAAAGGATCTAGAAATAATGCACTCCAATAGCAATGTATGAGCACAGCTAACACCAGAACTTGACTTTAATGTATGAGCACAGCTAACACCAGAACTTGACTATCAATCTTGACTTCAATGTATGAGCACAGCTAACACCAGAACTTGACTATCAATCTCTAGTAAAAATCAGAGCTTCTAAGAGAAATAGTTGATTCTAGGCCAGGGGAAAAGGAGATACAAGATGGGTCTAGAACACCTTGTTGTGTTCTAGAAAGTAAGAAACTACTCAATAAAATGATAGGAGCCATGTCAAAAGGACATGGGGGCCCACTTACAGGGGTTCCTGCAGGCCAAGTCTCAGGAAATTTGAGCATCAATATAATTGATAGTAATAGACTATAAACCATTCAGTAAAATACAAAGTCATGTACCCATGTTGACAATAAATAAGGGCAGTTTTTTCCCTACCAAAAAATGCTTTCAGAGAAACATATAAGAAGTGATGGAATTAGAAAAATCATCATTTTTTTCAACCATTATAGGAAAAATTAATTCAGGTAAGACTCATCAACAGATACTAAATTTGTGCCATGCAAGTAAGAAAACAGGGTATTTTCATGATATCAAAGCATGTCTCCACAATTACGTATCACAAAGGAAAACAATTTTGTAGTGAAAAAGACTGGTGGACACTACCTCAGACAAGTGACAACAATTAATGTCACAAACAATGAGACAAACCAGTTTCATGTACCTTCTGATGTGGTGCACTGAGAAGGACACAGCATCACTTATGTAATTTTCCTGCCAAAAATGCACAATCTGTTTATCAACATGAGGAAACATCAGAAAAACCCAAATTCAGGGACATCCTATAAAAGGCTGAGGAACTATTCTAGATTAAGGAAGACTAAAAAGACATTACAACTATTCTAGATTATAAAGAAGACTAAAAAGACATAGATGAAATACAGGATCCTAAATTGGACCTGTATGAGGGGAAAATAATGAACACAATTAGGACAACTGATAAGACTACAGTGTGAACCATAGATTAGTTTAGAAGTATTATATCAATATTAGACTGTATGAATTTCATAATTGTACTGTAGTTATATATAAGAGAATATCCTTGTTCTTAGTAATTACACTCTGAAGTACTAAGGGGTAAAGAGTATATATGTGTGTGTGTGTGAGACAGAACAAAAAACTCAAAACATGGCAAATGGTAAAAACTGGAGATTTGGATAAATGATTTATGGGAGTTCTTTGTATTATTATTGCAATCTTTATGTAAGTTTGAAATTATCCTCTCCCAATTTTTAAAAAATTTCATCAACCATGTGTACAGTATAACATGCATCTCTCTTCTAAGTTGAACTATATGTTGGCAGTTTAGATTACGCCTTGCTTTCTCCTTTGCTAACCTGCCCTATATCTCCACAGGGCTAGTGACTAGTACTCTGAGGCAGGCACATGTTTGACAAAGCATTTTTTAAAAAATAGAAAGACAAGCTCTGAATGTCAGAGGCTAAGATTTTAAAAATCCACACATGTTTGTGAAACTTCCAAGCCCTTCTCTGCTGCCTGTGCCTCATGTCCTGAGCTTCCCTTGGATAATCCCATATGACTTTCCCAGTCACAGATTTTCCATTTGGTCACTCACTCAACCTTCAGCACAGTCATATCTTTTGCAGAGCTAAAAATAGCCATTCTATCAAGTGGGTAGCGAAAGTCCCATTTACAGTTAAGAAGATAACTTCCCTAAGATTATTTAATGGTGACAATGCATCAGCAAATCAAGATTTGGACAAAATAAAGGCACAAAATATTCCCTATTGCATGAAGTCTATCATTAATTCTTAATCGAGTGAATAGAAGTGCCAGCTCTGAAGTCAGACCTCATAGATCCAAATCCTGAATTTGTCCAGCTGTATAACTTTGGGCAAGCTACTTAACCTTCCTGATCCTGTTTCCACATCTGTAAAATAGGGTTGGAAATAGTACCTATCCATGGATCTCAAAGGCATCTTTTTGAGCAAAAGAAGCCAAAAATAGTGGAGTATATAATATATGATTATATGAAGTTCATGGCAATAGATGCCAGAATAATGGCTACTTTGCAGGGAAAGATTATTGACTGGGAAGGGGCACAAATGAGCCTTCTGGGTGGCAGAAATGCAATATATCCTGATCTGGGTGATGGTTAAACAGGGATAAGTATGTAAACATTCATTAAGCTGTACATTAAAAATGTCTTATACTGCAACAAAAAAATAAATACAAAGAAAAAACATAACACCAACCAAATAGATTTGTGGGAATTAAGTGAGAAATTGTATGCAAAGTGCCTAGTACATGCATTCAATATAAGTCCGTTATTATTATAACTATTACAATAATAGAATTGTTATTTTTAAGAGATGAGTCTACCTTTCTCCTCAGTTCTTATTTTCACACCATTTCAAACTTTTATCTTGCCTTTGAAGCTCTATATTGCTCTCTTTATATTTGAATAAAGGAATTACAGTTGGCCCTGGGTATCCATGGGGGATTGGTTCCAGGACACGCCATCAATACTAAAATTCCACTGATGTTCAAGTCCCTAGTATAAAATGGTGTAGTATTTGCATATAACCTATCCACATCCTTCTATATACTTTAAATCATCTCTAGATTATAATACCTAACACAATGGCAATGCTACGTAAACAGTTGTACTGTATTGTTTAGGAAATAATGACAAGTAAAAAGGCCGTACATGTTCAGTACAGATGCCATTTTTTCAACTATCTTCAAGCTGTGGTTGGTTGAATCCACTAATACAGAACCTACAGATATGGAGATCCAACTTTATATACTTCCTAAAATTTTGAAGGGCATTTTTAAAGAAGTAAATAAGGCAGTCAAAACTATGAACAGTTGGAAATAACACTAACTCAATGGAAATAAGCCTGAAATTCATCAGATGTTAAAACCTATAGACATGGAAAAGCTTATGTGGATAATGAGTAGGCACCAGGGTTAGACTTTCCTTTCAGTTAGTTCTAAATTCTAGGGGAAGTTTAAACTAAAGGGAAGAAATTAAGAAAATAGTAAACACAAACTGATGTCTGAACATTTTTCAAATGAAAGTGAAACATTACCAATTCATGCATCCTTGCTGAGCTGGCTCTCACTCTGAAGATCATTTCTAACTTTCTTTGGTCTGGTAGATTTTCTTAAATGTTATCCTCTATTAGGTTACACTTATTTTTTAAAACTTACCTTTATAAAAGCATAGCCAACACCATTATCTGTAATGGTGAGACCAAGTGAATCCTCAGATTTATACACATTCACTTCTTTTTTGATTCCTTTCACATGGGCAAATATGAAATCTTCTAGTCCTAGTTGTCCTCCTAAGAGTCTTTCCATGTCAATTTTAGGTGTGTTTAAAGTGCAATATAAGATCTGCAAAGAAAAATAAAATGTCAGGTCCATTTCCACTTGGAATACATCTGACCGTTAATTTATTTATAAATATTTATTGACTGAAATACTCCTCAATTTATGATGTAAAGACTTACATCATAAAATGTGTTTTTATGTTGGCTAGAGAGATTCTGGGACACATTTTCAGACAGTAGCATTAGGTAACAAGTATTGAGGGTTTCCTGTAGGCCAGGCTTCACACTAGACAATTTACATCCCATTATCTCACTTCATCTTTACAGTAACTTTATAAAGTACATTGGTATCACCATATTACAAATGAAGAAACTGAAGCCTGGTAAAAATAAGTAATTTGCCTAAGGTCACACAGCCAGTACTTGTCAGAGCCAAGGATTTAAGTTCAGGTCTCACCGATTTTAAAGTGGTTTATGCCAAGGGACCTGACATTTTATAATGCTGAAATCAAAGGTTATAGTCCCAAAGGTCTGCATCATGCATACACTACAATTAAAATATAGGCAGGCCTATATTTGAAAGTTGGTAAATACATTTTTTAAATATAGACAATTTTATTTATCTTGCATTATAGTGCCTGAAAAAAAGCAATTTATTTAGTGAATGAGGTGTTAAAATCAGTATGTTTTAGAACTAAAATGGACTTTAAAGACTATTAACCCAATTTTAAAAAAGGGGGAGGGGGACCATGGAATCGGGGTCTGGAGATTTTAAGACAACTTGTACCAATTCATGTGGCAGTAAAAAGAGAGCAAAAAAAGAAACCAAATGGTGAAAAGTTGTGTGGAGATTTCAAAGGGGCTTTTTATGTTTATCAAGTCTTTATTTGACCTCATTTTCCTTCAAAAATATGACTCATTTGACTAAAATGTGCAGTGCTACTCAAGTTTGTCAACCATAATCTGGGTAACTTGTGGGGCCCAAATTATAGAAGAAGAGAAGCAGAGTTGAAAAGGTATCATCAGTTAAGAAGCTAAGTTCAACAGACATGTATTGAGTAGCTTCTATTTAATAAGCCAAAAAGGGCATTTTAATATGGCTGTTTCATGCCAAAATGACTAAATGAAATATATCCGGTAACGTCCACCACAGACATTGCAAGCCTCTTCCTCCATCCCGGATCCTTACCTCAGGCCTCACTCTCAACCCTCTCCCAGTATCCTGGAGTTTCACACCAGTCCTAATTCCTACCAGAACCTTGATTGAGCCTTAACACATCCATAACCTGCATCCCACTCAGAAATAGGGCGCATTTACTACTAAAGGGCTTTTTAGGCCATGTCAAAATGTGTCTGAATCAGAAGAGCTTCATAAAATAAAGCTGTCCCTGCTATACAATCAAAGGTCAAGAGTGTTCAGCCAAGCTCAGAGCAAATCCCAGAGGTGTGCTAAAGGAGCTAGTGATGAGGACAAAAAAAAGGCCACTGGCTACAAAATAGTGAATGCCTACAGGGAACAACTATGTCCCCCCACCTTGTCTTCTTTTCATCCCAGTCTGTTGAGCCTTCAATTTAACCCTTTATGTTCCCGGCAAGGGCAAAATACATTCAGCTTTGTAGATAATAAGTTTTTGCACATATTCTCTAGTGTAAAAATGATATTGTTCTCAGGGAGAAAAAAATCGGTTAAGTCAAGAATGGTGCATATTTCTGATCCTAACTGTAAAATCAATGGCATATTAGTTTGCTGACAAAAATCACTGTGAATGGGTTGAGGGGGAAGGGAGTATGTGTAGAAAACAGCTTTTCTGACTCTCCTTCACAAAATGATGGGAAGTAAGTAGAAGAAACAACATTTTTCTCCTCCTTGTTTTTTTTTGTTTGTTTGTTTGTTTGTTTGTTTTCCGGTGAATCTGTCCACGGTATTCATAGTGGGTCCCAAACACCAATATAAAAGCAATTTACCCATTAGCTAGGAAAAAAACAATTAAAATACCATGATGGTATAACAGGATAGAGAAAAACAAAAAGAAAAAAAAGGAAATCTCACACAAACTGAACTTCTAATGACCAAGCCTCTTCCTTTGCTTCCTTTCTTTCAACTTTTCACATGCTTCACTACAGAGCAAACATTAGATTTCCTGCAGGTAGAAGAACCCTTTTCCATCGTGCTTCCTCCCGTGCAGAATAACATTCCATTCTAGACAGACAAAAGTTGGCAAGCAGGGCATTAGTTTCTTTTTTCTGGAAGGAATGGAGCCAGCTATATCTTTCAGTGAATGGAACTCCATGGGAAGCTGTGTTGAAAGCCTGTAGGAATGTGATAGCCACTGCAAGGTGGAATAAGAGCAGTAGGTAACTAAAGCTCCATGACTTCAGATCAGTTCTTCACGGGAGAATAAGAAGCTATCAAAGTATCAATGCACAACTATCAGCAAATATACCTCTAAGTATATGATAAAGGTCTAGAAATTCAAGCATCCTCAAAGATTTTATATTTTGAACTGCAAAATAAGAAAGCGATACACTAGTTTCTAAAGAATGCAAAGTTCCTGCTCCTTCACTCATCAAAAGATAATGAACATTTAAGTCAAAAGGAACCTTAAGAAGCTACTGTGAGCTTTCATACCCTCACTCATACTCATACGAAAACAATAAAACTAACAGTGAAGTGGCCATATTATCAATGCTCCTCTAAGAAATATTTGCTTCCAGAATCTAAGTACGCTACACAACAGGCAGTG
Source organism: Pongo abelii (assembly GCF_028885655.2). Taxonomy (NCBI): domain Eukaryota; kingdom Metazoa; phylum Chordata; class Mammalia; order Primates; family Hominidae; genus Pongo; species Pongo abelii. The sequence continues at coordinate 154,907,647 of NC_071985.2, forward strand.
AAAGGCAGCATTTAACTTTTTTTATATATATAACACTCTCTGATGGACAAACTAAACGAAATCAAAAAGGATTTGGAAAGTAAACTCATAACAGGGTATCACACAACATAAGGAAAATGACTGATTCAGTAGATATAATCTTAATGATGGTTTCCATTGTAAAATGAAATCCTTAACACCTTCTGGGGTAATCTGTATTTGTTGCTTTACTGCCATCATTGCCTATTTCCATAACTGATGTAGTACCCATGACTATTTCATTTTCTAGAGCATCACTGCCCAATAGAAATACAATGTAAGCTAAATAATTTTAAATTTTCTAACAGTCACAGTAACAAAAGTAAGAAGAAACAGCTGAATTATTTTAATTTAAAATTATATAACCCAGTATATCCAAAATATTGTCATTTCAGCCTATAATCAATGTAAAAATTATTAAGACGGTTTTCATTTTTTAAATTAAGTTTTTAAGATCCAGCATGTATTTACCCTTACATCTTGTCTCAATTTGGAAGAACCAGCTACATTTAAAGTGCTCAGTATCCAAATTTGGCTAGTGGTTACAACATTGGGCAGTTCAGCTTTAGACTCTCATGTCTTTAGGCTGGGCACAGTGACTCACACCTGTAATCCCAGGCTTTGGGATTGCTTTGGGAGGCTGAGGCGGGCAGATCACCTAAGGTCAGGAGTTCGAGACTAGCCTGGCCAACATGGTGAAAACCCATCTCTAAAAATAAAAAAAAATTAGCCAGGCATGGTGGCAGGTGCCTGTAATCCCAGCTACTCAGTAGGCTGAGGCAGGAGAATCGCTTGAACCCAGGAGGCAGAGGTTACAGTGAGCCGAGATTGCACCACTGCACCTCAGCCTGGGTGACAGAGTGAGACTCTATCTCAAAAAAAAAATAAAAATAAACATAAAAATAAAACCTTTTAGTAGGCAGGGATTTTATCTTATTAGCCTTATTTGTCTTATTGCAGGGGTCCCCAACCCCTAGGCTGCAGACTGGTACCAGCCCTTGGCCTGTTAGGAACCAGGCCACACAGCAGGAGGTGAGTGGCAGGCAGGCAAGCATTACTGACTGAGTTCAGCCTTCTGTCAGATCAGCAGCGGCATTACACTCTCATAGGAGCATGAACCCTAATGTGAGCTGCACATGCGAGGGATCTAGATTGCCTGCCCCTTATGATAATCTAACGCCTGATGATCTGAGGTGGAATAGTTTCATCCCGAGACCATCCCACTTGTCCCAATACATGGAAAAATTGTCTTCCATGAAACCAGTCCCTGGTGCCATAAAGATTGGGGACTGCATGCTTATCACTCTGCCTCATCTATATGGAAGACAGACTAATTGAAGGAGAAAGCTATTGCCCTTTGGGGCCAGAAGATGGAGGGCCTTGAATTGTTATTATTGTGCTAGACATCAACATCTTCGGTATCTTTTCCCTTTCCCCCTAATTTTCCTTTGGAAATTTCTCTTCCCCATTTTAAGCCATATGGTAGCTTGGGTGGGAATGACCACATCCTCAGGTTTAAACTGCTTAATGATTACCAATTTAGGCCAAGAAAATCCAAGAATGAACTTATTGGGGTTTGGGGAAAGAATCCTCTTCTCTTTTCCACAGAAGCTACCAAACGGTGGTTCTCTCTCCCACACTTCTTCTAAATTATATGAAGTCTAAAATTACTGCAGTTATCACTGCGAACATTAGAAGAGTGGGCCTGGCAACAACGCTGACATGAGGAAAGAAGAGTCTCTGGCTCTGGTCTTACTTCAAGACAGTCAGGGGTTGGCACTAGAGATTGTCCACTCTTTTCCCCTCCTAACACAATTCCCAGATGTGTACAGATTGCAAGCACTTTGGAGGAAAATGACTCACATCCCCTGTTCCAGGCATAAAAGTGAACTAGCCTAAGTGATGGTTTAGGTGTAAGCATGTGACCCAGCTTATAAGACATAGGAAGAAGATGTCCAGGAAGCTCTGGAAAATATTTTTTCACGCCTAATAAAGAAACACAGAAAGAGACAGTCCCTTTCTTCCTCTGTATTTTGCCTTATCTGTGTGTGGTCTAGGAATTTCTACCACCATCTTCCTGCCAGCTGAGAAAGACACCAATGCCAAGAATGGCAAAACAAAAAGAAGAAATAAACCTAAGTCCTTGGTGACATCGGTGAGTTGCTCAGTTAACCAATTTGGAGCCCACTCTACCTCTTTTATTTATTTTGAGACAGGGTCTCACTCTGTCATCAAGGTTGGAACACAGTGGTGTGATCATGGCTTACTGCAGCCTCAACCCCCCAGGCTCAAGTGATCCTCCTACCTCAGCCTCCCTAGTAGCTGGGACCACAGGTACATACTACCAAACACAGCTAATTTTTTTATTTTTCGTAGAGACATGGTCTCACCGTGTTGCCCAGGCTGGTCTCAAACTCGTGGGCCTGAGCGATCCTCCTGCTTGGCCTCCAAAAGTGCTGGGATTACAGGCACAAGCCACCACACACAGCTCTCTTTTATGTAAAATAATAAGTTATCTTGCTTTAGCCAGTTTGAGTAAGTAGTTTTCTGTTACTTGCAGCTGAAAACACGCTGTCTGATACACAGTCCTATCCCAGAATGTTTAGTTACATGAGTCAATAAATTTCACCAAGCCATCCTGGGTTAGATTTTCTGTTACTTTCAACTAAAATGTTCCTAATTGATAGAATCATTATGCCTTGTATCTTTATAATTCTTCGTAGTTTAAAAGTTCTTTCTGCCTACCATCTCATTTTATCCTTTAAAAAATATCTAAAGTATATGGTGAATTGTGTCTCTTTTAATACACTGAGGTATTATGGCATCCTAATTTCATATTCTATCACCCCTAACAAAAATTTCAGACAATCTCTCCTCCTTACTTCCAATACCAGTAAAATAAATAAATCGATAGACTGGAACAGTCTCGTTCTTGTAATGTGTTAAATAGAAAGAAGAGAAAAAGAAACGTAAGAGATGAAAATAATGGTTTAAGAGTTAAGAGTTCTGGATCTAGTTCCAATTATGTACCCTTCAATCTCAGGGGGTTTAGTTGAGTCATTTGGCCTCCTTGATCCTCATGTAAATTGTGGCATTATTAAAGTTTGGTCTACATCAAATGGTCATTACAAAAATTCAGTAAGTGTATAAATATACTTTTTAAACTAAAAAGCTCTCAGGAGGCTGAAGTGGGAGGATCGCTTAAGGTCAGGAGTTCAAGACCAGCCTAGTCGCCTCAGCGAGACTGCATCTCTTAAAATAAAATAAAAAAATAATTATCTGACACATGCCTGTAGTCTCAACTACTTAGGACTGAGGCAGGAATATTGCTTGAACCCAAGAGTTCAAGACTGTAGTGAGCTATGTGCTATGTGCTACTACACTCTAGCCTGGGTGACAAAGCAAGATCCTACCTCTAAAAAATAAGTAAATAAATAAAAAGGCTCAATTTAAAGGTTTTTATTATTATTCCTGGAATACAGGGCTTCTTGAACAATGATATTTATACTTATGCTTGAAAGCTTCTTAAAGTGCATGAACTTTCCTGAAGTATCAGATTTTGCTCCTTTTTAATATCATAACCAGGATAGATTACATTTCTCCTCATAAAAAAATTATCCTTCAACTTTTGTTGTTGTTGAAGGATAACTTGCAGTTTTCTTGCTGCGCATTTATATTAAATTGCTACTTTCCTCAGTATTTTCAAATTCTTACCACATGGTTATGATTATTCATCATTGAAACTCAATATGGCTAGGAAGATAAAAGTTTGAACTATCGCACAGAGCCATTAATATCAATTAATATTGCTTTTTCTCTGGTGGCACCATTATATACGGCCACAATGTGCTTTGTGAATAGCATTAAATAAATCATTTGTCGTTAGTGTTTCAAAAGATATTCTGGTCCACAAACAGGTTAACAAATCTCTCCCAAAACACATCAAATTCATGTTTAAAACTCCAGGAAGTCAACTTCCAACTTTCTTTTGTTGAATGCCTTCCTTAAACAGGAACTGAGCTGGCCAAAGATTCTACATGTTCCAAAGATCTCTGGAACAAATTATGGGCTTATGCAGCTAGAGTTACATTATTTGTATACGTGATTTTAAACATAAGCAGTATTATTATTTTTATATGACTACCATCCTACATCTCAATCTACCCCCAAAATTTTGCTTACTTTTTTATACTGTATCTCAAACAAACATTATAGAAATATCAGCCAATGTCATTATAGAAAATAAAGAGAAAATCTGGGTGCGACGGCTCACACCTGAAATCCCAGCACTTTGGGAGGCCAAGATGGGTGGATCATTTGAGGTCAGGAGTTTGAAACCAGCCTGGCCAACATGGTGAAACCCCATCTCTACTAAAAATTAAAAAATTAGCCAGGTGTGGTGGCGTGCACCTGTAGTCCCAGCTACTCAGGAGGCTGAAGCAGGAGAACTGCTTGAACCCAGGAGGTGGAGGTTGTAGTGAGCTGAGATCAGGCCACTGTACTCCAGCCTGGGCAACAGAGTGATACTCTGTCTCAAAAAAAAAAAAAAGGCCGGGCGTGGTGGCTCACGCCTGTAATCCTAACACTTTGGGAGGCCGAGGCAGGCAGATCACGAGGTCAGGAGATGAGACCATCCTGGCTAATACCGTGAAACCCCATCTCTACTAAAAATGCAAAAAAAAATTAGCTGGGCATGGTGGCGGGCGCCGGTACTCCCAGCTACTCGGGAGGCTGAGACAGGAGAATGGCGTGAACCCAGGAGGTGGAGCTTGCAGTGAGCCAAGATCGTGCCACTGCATTCCAGCCTGGGCGACAGAGCAAGGCTCTGTCTCAAAAAAAAAAAAAAAGAGAGAAAAGAAACCATACTTTCCTCAGGAGTTAGTACCACATATTTATACACAAGAAAATCACCTGGATTATGGTTCCTTTGTTAGTGACTAAGGTTTTATCTGGGTTGTTCTTATTATCTAAGTCTCAAAGACTTTTCCTCAAAGAGAAAAAATAATAATTATTTGACCTCCATCTAAATTACTGTCCTTAAAGTTATAGGAATTAAAAACAACCTGAAACTAAGAATAAAATAATTATGGGGGAGAAAAAAAATAGTCATGTACCCTAAGTGCTTGAAAAGAAAGGATCAGCTCTACCTAAGCCACAGGGATAGAATCACATTGCTCAAAGATCTTCCAAAAAGCTCTGAGTGTCTTATGCTACATAATCGCCCCCAAAATATTTGGTAAATGTGTCATATCAAGGAACTTCTAGAACTCAAACTAGTCTTCAATTATATGCATAGACTGGGCAACTGCTCGTCTCTCTTATTTGTACACAGTTTGGATACTGGCTCCCATTTCCAGTGAAGTGCTTATCGTGAAAGTAAATGAGCTGGGGAGAGGAAGGTCAGCAAGGACTTTTTTCAAAATCAACATTAAGGTCCAAGAAACACTGATTAATGTACTAGCTACTTTCATATGTTACCTCATTTAATTCTCAACAACAATTTTATGTGAGATGTATCATAATACCATTTTTTTATAGATTAGAAAACAAAGGTTTAGAGGAGAAAATGGCTTGTGTAGGGTCACATATATAGTAATTGGTGCAACTGGGACTCCAACCCTGGTTGTCCAACTCAAAGGTGTTTTCCCGGCAATGCCTCTCTGACAACTATTATCTGTGTGGGACATCTAAGTTACCGGTCACTTCCTAATGCGTTAGCTGAACTAAATCCTTGTGAGTCAGGTCATAAAGACAAATATCAATATGCCCTGTGCAGAGACGAAAACCAGCTCAGACATGTTAAGTGATTTGTGTAGGGTCACACAGCTAGCGAATGACAAAGTCAGAACTAGAATTCAGGCTTTTTCTAACCCATGACACTGTAGCTGTGATGTAAATATAAACACAGCTTTGAATTTAAAACTTTTAGAAGACAGGCATGACGGCACACACCTATAGTCCCAGCCAAGGTAGGAGGATCACTTGCGCTCAGGAGTTTGAGACAGCCTGGGTAACTCAGTGGGACCTCTTCTTTTCTTAAAAAAAAAAAAAAAAAGAAGAAGAAGAAGAAACAAAAGAAGAAGAAAGAAGAAGAAGAGGAAGAGGAAGAGGAAGAGGAAGAAGAAGGAGAAGGAGAAGGAAGGAGGAGGAGAAGAAAGAAGGAGAGGAAGAGGAAGAAGAGGAGGAGGAGCGAAAAAAAAACCTTCTGGAAGAGACTATACAGTTTTATACTCTATATGGAACCAAATATATTGTGTTCATTTAATAAACCCCTCACCTTCTAAAAGGAGTAAGACAGTTTGCATAATATAACTATTTATAATTAGACTTTAAAAGCCAAACATAAATATCAAAATAGCAATAACATTATTTAATTTAAATTATTATAAACAATTTTAAAATTTATTTCCACTAGTTTTTAAAATGACTAGTTACATTTGTTTCTTTGTATTATAAACACAGTAATTTAAAATCTCAGCCTATTATTTTCCCAGTACAATGTGTATACTAAATTTCTAGGATTAGTTTTAAAATATGCATCATTTTGTATATACAGTGCCTTTGACTTCATCTTGTCAATAGTTACAGTCATCTAGAAACAAGTTTCACAGGCTGGAAAAGATATAAAATTGGCGACAAGACAGATATTTAGAAACATGATACCATATGCTCTATTTAGACCTTCATGAGTATATTGTACAAAGCTCTGTCCTGAACTGTGTAGAACTTTCTATAAATGATTCACTTCTAAATTAGCTGCCCTGGGTCAGCAGTGGCAAGCCTTAAATAAAAGGTGAATCATCACTCTTTGTGCTCTTCTCCAGTAGAACTACTTTTTTCAGTATTACTAATAAGTAAAATAATATGACAAATAAGAATTCTATCCAAAAAAAGAAAAACAAATTCATATTTTGAATCTACCAAATGACTTCCCAGCATAACCAAAAGAACATTTTTTTTTACTAATGAAATACAATAAAGGGAACTGTGTAGCCAAGAAAATCAAACTCCCAAAGCAATCCTTGAGACACAAGAAAAGGATAAAGAATTGGAATAGGTGTAAGTCTTGCCTTTGTGGACATTACACAAATACTAAACCAATGAATAAAATAAATCAAATGCATATATATATATCATCCTCTCCCACAATCTTGTTACACTCAGAGGAGATACCTGAGCTTATCCTAGTCTAATAATGCTGCAACATTGCATGCCAATTTGAAAGACATCATAAATCACTGCTATTTCCCCGTCAGATGCTGTTAAATTTTCCATGCTTTCTGAACCACTTATCTTCTTAAAAGCCTCCTCTTGTTTAACATTAAAGATGGAAGAGATTCTAAACAGGCAAGGAGAGACTATAACAGGGGATATTTTATATGCTGGAATAGGATGGTTTATAAAACACCATAATTACACATTATAATTATTAGTAAAGAGATTTGTGGATTAAACATTCCAAATTACCAAATATACAAATATAACTTGTAAAAGATTGCCATTAGACCTCAAAAGGATCCTTAAACAAAACTTTAAAATTTGTTTGGCAGAAGTTCATAGAGCACTGTGTTCATTTTGGCCCACGAGGCTGAATTCTAACCCCTACAATGAAATGTCTGAAGAGAGTGTGATATTTAAAAACCACCCAAATGAATCATGGAAAATTGGAAAGTAAGCATGGTGAGCCATTCAGGTGTCAAGAGGGAGTGATGGGGGAAGACAGTCTATTCCGTACTACACCCTACAACAGGAATTCTGACAGAAAGAGATGAGCACTCCATGGGGAAAATATGGGCCACCTGAGAAAATATCAAACATCTTGAGAGAGAAAGATGTTTTTTCTAAACTAAAACACCTAAAGGCATCATAAAAATGTACTACAGGGGCCGGGTGTGGTGGCTCATGCCTGTAATCCCAGCACTTTGGGAGGCTGAGGCAGACAGATGACCTGAGGTCAGGAGTTCAAGACCAGCCTGGCCAACGTGGTGAAAGCCAGTCTCTACTAAAAATACAAAAATTAGCCAGGTGTGGTGGCAGGTGCCTGTAATCCCAGCTACTCAGGAGGCTGAGGTATGAGAATCACTTGAACCTGGGAGGCAGAGGTTGCAGTGAGCCAAGATTGTACCACTGTACTCCAGCCTGGGAGATAGAGACTTTGTCTCAAAAAAAAAAAAGAAAAAAGGTACTACAGGGTTCCCTAGATGAGGGAGCCAAATGATCTGGGAGAAAAGGGTGAAGGCAAATTCACTGACCACCTTACACACTTATATTTTTCATTAGGAAGTTTGAGAGCATAAGAAAATTCACCTATGGGTAGGCCTGATAGGACTGAATCCACAAGTGAGGTTAGCCCTCAATCTGGAGTGCGTGTGAGGATTCTTCTAGGTTCAGACTTTTCAATTTTGAACCATCTCCTGCCCCAGGGTTAGAGTAAGCCCAGGAAACTGAGAATGGGAAAGGGTGAAGAGCAGCCAAGAACAGAATTCTGTCACAGACCTGGAGCTACCCAGGCACCGTCCTGGCTGACTGACCTTTGCTCGGAGTTGTTGATTATCAGCAACCTGTTCCCTACTCTCACCAAGCAGTTTCTTCCAACTCTCTGCCTGCCAACATTACCGCCATTCCTGCCTGCAAGACTCCCGGTGCTAGGGGAGGCAGAGCACTTAGAAAAGAGAGGGAGAAGACCAAGCAGGGGCAGGAGCTGAAGAAGCTGACAGACTACCATGGGACTCCATCCTCAACTCCCAGCAATGTGTCACCAAGCCAGAGCCAGGACGAGGACTACCAGTCTCCTGGCTCCAGTCTAGGTGCTGACACTGAGCCCTTGCTACCTGCTTCTATTTTTATGAGCACACATACTCCCTCTCCCTAGCCTTCCAAAAATGCCTATAATGCAAAACCTTCCTTATTCCCCAGGAAAATGGCTTATATATTGTTGGCAATTAATAATTATATGATAAACTTTCTCACATCATATTTTTCTTCTTTCTCCTTTTCTAGCAAGCAGTTTGGTTATAACTGGGATAACTCTAGGTCCCAGTTTATCCCTGTTGTTCCAGAGTAATTATAAATACTATCTCTTTCACTCTCTGAAGCATCTGGGTTGGTTTGAAATATCAATTTTACACTAACCTGTTTATATTAAGCTGATCAAATAAGAATGCTCCCACTTCAAGTTGCTGAGACTAAGACAGCATGGGATAAAAGGAAAATCATGTGATTTGGATGCTGAGGAAAGGCAGTGGTAGAGTTCTTCTATCCCTTGGTATTGAAGTAATCTTCCCCACATGCCCCAATCCTGGGCTTCTTGGGAGAAAATACAAGTCCCCACAACTTGAGCATAATGACCAAGATTCTAGGAGACTTAATGAGTATGGGGAGAGTTGGATATTAACTCTAAATGTTCAGTGGGGGAAATAAGTAGAATAACAGAATTATATGCTGAAACAAATTCTGTCACAGGTACTCTCTATGCCTAGAAATACGACATGAAATGAAGAACTACGTGTATTACTAAAAGGTTTTTTTTTTTGGCTTAGAAGAATAAGCATTGACAAATGCAATACAAAACAGTTCTGAATAAATTGTATTATTGCCCAAGTTTAACTGAAATATTCAACTTAGTTGACTGAAATTGCTTATTAGGTTTATACTAAATTTGATTGAAAGAGCCCTCATCAGAAGAGTCCAGGCTAGTTACTATAAAAGAATCCATGCAGGTAGTTTAGACTAAGGACCATCCACAGAGAGTCCAGGTTAGTTACTATAACAGAATCCACATAGGTAGTTTAGACTGAGGACCATCTACAGAGATAGACATTAAATTTGTTCTTATTTTCTGGATGTAGGCAAAGGGTGGGAGAATGAAAACTGTACCTGGTCTAGAATAGAAAAATTATAAGAAAAATTTGAGGCAAGGCGCGGTGGCTCATGCCTATAATCCCAGCACTTTGAGAGGCCGAGGCAGATGGATCACAAGGTCAGGAGATCAAGACCATCCTGGCCAACATGGTGAAACCCTGTCTCTACTAATAATATAAAAATTAGCCGGGCATGGTGGTGGGCACCTGTAATCCCAGCTACTAGGGGGGGCTGAGGTAGGAGAATCGCTTGATCTAGGGAGGCAGAGGTTGCACTGAGCTGAGACCACGCCACTACACTTCAGCCTGGGCAACACAGCAAGGTTCCGTCTCAAAAAAAAAAAAAAAAGAAGAGAAAAGAAAAAGAAAGAAAAGAAAAATTTGCAAAAATAAGTGTCATCCAGCATCTTTTTTGAGGAAAAGAGGAGTAACATTTATTGAACCATTGTACGATTGTTCTGGACACCTAACATGCTATTTCATTTAATTCTCACAACAGTCCTATAAGGTAATTCACTGTACATTTTATTAGTGAGAAAATGGCTAGAAGGTGTCATCTCCAGGAATCAAACCCAGGACAGGCCACCCTACCCTGAAACCCTCCTCCCCATCTGATCTCAAACCCTGTGCTTCCCTATCATTCCACCCTAACTTTTGCACCTGCTATAGGACTCTATAAACCTGTCAAATAGCCACAGCAACAGGTGACACTTCAAGATATTACAAAAGATTGAGACATCATAAATTTTTCAAAAATCGCTACTCAATTTTACATAATTTTTTAAATTTAAAGTTCGGGGTACATGTGCAGGTTGTACAGATAAATTTGTGTCATGGGAGTTTGTTGTACAGATTATTTCCTCACCCAGGTATTAATCCTAGTACCCATTAGTTATTCTCCCGGATCTTCTCCCTCCTCTCATCCTCCACCCTCCACTAGGCCCCAGTGTCTGTTGCTTCTTTCTATGTGTCCATGCATTCTCATCATTTCACTTCCACTTATAAGTGCGGATAGGCAGTATGTGGTTTTCTGTTTCTGCATTAGTTTGCTAAGGATAATAACCTCCAGCTCCATCCACATTCCTGCAAAGGGCATGATCTTGTTCTTTTTATGGCTGCATAGCATTCCATGGTGTATATGGACCACATTTTCTTTTCCAGTCTACTACTGATAGGCATTTAGGTTGATTCCATGTCTTTGCTATTGTGAATAGTGCTGCAATGAACATACATGTGCACGGGTCTCAACAGTAAAATGATCTATATTCCTTTGGGTATATATCCAGTAATGGGATTGCTGGGTCAAATGGTATGTCTGTTTTCAGGTCTTTGAGGAGTCACCACCCTGTCTTCCACAATGGGTGAACTAATTTACACTCCCACCAACAGTGTTTAAATGTTCCTTTTTCTCTGCAATCTTACCAGCATCTGTTATTTTTTGACTTTTTAATAACAACCATTCTGACTTGTATGAGATGGTATATCACTGTGGTTTTGACTTGCATTTTCTAATGATCAGTGATGTTAAGCTTTTTTTAATATGACTGTTTGTCACATGTATGTCTGCCCTTGAAAAGTGTCTGTTCATGTTCTTTGCCCACTTTTTAATGGAGTTGGGGTTTTTTTTTTCCTTGTAACTTTCCTTATAGATGCTGTATATTAGACCTTTTTCAGATGCCTAGTTTGCAAAATTTTCTCCCATTCTCTAGGTTGTCTGTTTACCCTGTTGATAGTTTTCTTTGCTGTGCAGAAGCTTTTTAGCTTAATTAGATCCCATTTGTCAATTTTTGCTTTTTCTTGCAATTGCTTTTGATGTCTTCATCATGAAATCTTTGCCCATTCCTATGGCCAGAATGGTACTGCCTAGGTTGTCTTCCAGGGCTTTTATAATTTGGGATTTTGTTAAAGTCTTTAATCCATCCTGATTTAATTTTTGTATATGGTGTAAGGAAAAGGTCCAGCTTTAATCTTCTGCATATGGCTAGCCAGTCATCCCAGCACCATTTATTGAATAGGGAATCCTTTCCCTATTGCTTTTGTCAGGTATGTCAAGGACCAGATAGTTGTAGGCATGCAGCCTTATTTCTGGGTTCTCTTTTCTGTTCCATTGGTCTATATATCTATTGTTGTACCAGGACCAAGTTATTTTGGTTACTACAGCCCTATAGTGTATTTTGAACTCAGATAACATGATGTCTCCAACTTTGTTCTTTTCGCTTAGAATTGCCTTGGCTATTCAGGCTCTTTTTTGGTTCCATGTGAATTTTAAAACAGTTTTTTTTTTAATTCTGTGAAGAATGTCCTTGGTAGTTTAATAGGGATAGCACGAATCTGTAAAATGCTTTGGGCAATATGGCCATTTTAATGATATTGATTCTTCCTATTTCCATTTGTTAGTGGTATCTCTGATTTCTTTGGGCAGTGTTCCATGGTTCTCCTTGTAGAGATCTTTCACCTCCCTGGTTAGCCGTATTCCTGGGTATTTTTTTCTTCATGTGGCAATTGTGAATGAAATTGCATTCCTGATTTGGTTCTCAGCTTGACCATTGTCAGTGCGTAGGAAGAACATCACAAATTTAACAAGCCAAACACATGTTCTACTCTTTTAATTACAGTCCTGTAAGACTGATCCTGGGCAACATAGTGAGATCCTACCTCTACAAAAAAATTTTTAAATTAGCTGGGTGTGGTGGCTTGTGTCTATAGTCCTAGCTACTCGGGGGCTGAGGCGAGAGGATCACATGAGTTTAGGAGTTCAAAGTTTCAGTGAGGGCCGGGCACAGTGGCTCACACCTATAATCCCTGCACTTTGGGAGGCCAAGGCAGGCAGATTACTTGAGGTCAGGAGTTTGAGACCAGCCTGGCCAACATAGTAAAACCCCGTCTCTACAAAAATACAAAAAAGTTAGCCAAGTGTACTGGCATGTGCCTGTAATCCCAGCTGCTTGGGAGGCTGAGGCAGGAGAATTGCTTTAACCAGGGAGGCAGAGATTGCAGTGAGCCAAGATTGCGCCACTGCACTCCAGCTTGGGCAACAGAGTGAGACTCCATCTCAAAAAAAAAAAAAAAAAAAAAAAAAAGTTGCATTGAGTTATGATTGTACCACTGCACTCCAACCTGGGTGACAGAACAAGACCCTCTCTCTAAAAAACATTTTTAAAAAGATGGATCCTAAAACTAAAAGTACAAAACCAACAGGAGGTCTTTCTCCTTGTTCGCCCTCTTATTGTTTCCCATCCCCACTCACTCCCGCACCTCCCTTTTTATCATCTTCTAACTTCACAGTGTAGGACAATTACTTAACCTCTAGCAACCAGGTATAAAGCAGTATTGCTGGAGGTGACAGCCAATACTGGCCTCTAAGGAAACAGGTGGAAATATCAAGGGGTCTCTTTGGTTGTTAAAATGATTGTATGGCACCACTGGCATTTGATGGAAGCACGGCATGAGTCAAGGATTCTGTATGAATTGCAATGCTTGAGAAGCCCAGCTTGATGAAGAACTGCTTTGTATTCCACATGATGCTCAAATGTCCCATTAGACATTCATGCTGGAAGGGTGGGGGGAAACTATTACTATTTAAGCCTAGCCCCTAATTCTGTGTTACACACAGAGTATTTTTTATTCTGAATTTCTATGGGCTGCAATTACCATGTAAATCAAGGGAAGACTGTACTTTTTTATGCAGTGCCTTACCAAGAGTTATTTATCATTTCAGAAAATCAAGTCATTAACAGCAATGCTGCCCATGTTATTTGGATTTGTAACATAAAACATTTATATCAGTCTGCTCCTGTTGTTGCACTACGGCAATTCTATGAGCATTTACAAATATTAATATCTCTTATTTTAAAATGTTGAATATGAGGAAAAAGAGACAAAAGCAATCAATGGAATCCCATCTTTTTTTTTTTTTTTTTTTTTCTTTTTGAGACAGAGTCTTGCTCTGTCACCCAGGCTGGAGTGCAGTGGCACAATCTCAGCTCACTGCAACCTCCACCTCCCAGGTTCAAGCGATTCTCCTGTCTCAGCCTCCCGAGTAGCTGGGTAGCTGGAAATACAGGCATACACCACCACACCCGGCAAATTTTTGTATTTTTAGTAGAAATAGGTTTCACCATGTTGGCCAGGCTGGTTTCAAACCCCTGACCTCAAGTGATCTGCCCGCCTCAGCCTCCCAAAGTGCTGGGATTACAGGCATGAGTCACTGCACCCAACCTGAATCTCATCTTATTCTTACTCTTTTCAAATCCAAATGTATTCACTACAAGTAGATACAAGCAATTGCTTCATGGTTTTTGTTTTGGGTTTTTTTTTGTTTGTTTTTTTGAGATGGAGTTTAGCTCTTGTGGCCCAGGCTGCAGCCCAATGGCACAATCTAGGCTCACCGCAACCTCCATTTCCCAGGTTCAAGCAATTCTCCTGCCTCAGCCTCCTGAGTAGCTGGGATTGCAGATGCATGCCACCACACCCAGCTAATTTTTGTATTTTTAGTAGAGACGGGGTTTCACCATGTTGACCAGGCTAGTCTCGAACTCCTGACCTCAGGTGATCTGCCCGTCTCGGCCTCCCAAAGTGCTGGGATTATAGGCATGAGCCACCGCACCCAACCGCTTGATGCCTTTGAAGATAACTTTTCCAAATACTTGGATATGAAAATCCATATTTGTTTCTAATATTAGAGTTAAGGAATCAATTATGTGTATAGGTAGAAAACATTGTTTAAAATCCTATTTCAGGTAAGTAAGGATGGTATCACAAAATATTTGTTATTAGAGGAAGCCTTTGGGTCTGCTAAGATTAAGAATCACTTATGTAAAGGAAAGAATACAGACTTTGACGCCAGATAGACCTCAAGTCAAAGACATCCCTCTGGGCTGTGCAACTTGAGTAATTTACTTTTACTCTAAGCTCCAGTTGCCTCTTCTATAGGTTGTAATAATTTCTGGGGGTTCTGGCAAGAATTACCATTTCCGTTAAGATAGCACAGGTTAAGTGGTAATAGATGTTCAACAATAATTCCTTGGCCAGGCACGATGGCTCATGCATGTAATCCCAGCACTTTGGGTGGGTAGATCACCTGAGCTTAGGAGTTCGAGACCAGCCTGGGCAACATGGTGAAACCCCATCTCTACCAAAAATACAAAAAAAAAAAATTAGCTGGGCACTGTGGCGCTCGCCTGTGGTCCCGGCTACTTAGGAGGCTGAGGTGACAAGATCACTTAAGCCTGGGAGGTGGAGGTTACAGTGGGCCGAGATCGTGCCGCTGCACTCCAGTCTGGGTGACAGACTGAGACCCCCTCTCAAATAAAAAAAGAAAAGAAAAGAAAAGAAAAAACACAGTAATTCCCTTCTCCTCAATTCTTAAGATATGCTTCCCTTCCCCCACCCACTTCTACATACAGGCAGAAAAATGGAGAAAGGAAGGGGAAAGCACAGAGAACACAGAAGAAGGAAGGAAATAACAGGAATCATGACCAGCACCTAAAACCCAACCACACCCAGAACCCACTGCTAGTATCAAATGTGAGAAGCTTCAGGTGGTTAAATTAAGGTTCTGGCCCTGGATCATGAGGGACATAGTGTTAACGCCAATTATACAACCACTACTACATTAATGAAATATATGGATATGTAAACTGTTTTAAGAATAGATATACAATTATCATTTCCTCAACTTTGTTACTGTGTATCCCTTTAAGGCTACTTTAACACTGTAACTTAAGAACCTGTGACTTTTATAGACTGAGATGTAGAGCCTGGATTTTAGTCATCCCTCTCCATGTGCTTTGATTTATCTCCAGGGAGATTTTTATACACATAGCAAATACACATTCTGAATGCTTGAGTTCTTAAGCCTCTTAGCCACACCACTTACAGAGGGTCAAATATGTTTCTAAAAAGCAAACATTCAGGCTGGGCACAGTGGCTCATGCCTGTAATCTCAGCACATTGGGAGGCGGAGGCAGGCGGAGAACCTGAGGTCAGGAGTTCAAGACCAGCCTGGCCAACATGGCGAAACCCCATCTCTACTAAAAATACAAAAATTAGCCGGGCACAGTGGTGTGCGCCTATAATCCCAGCTCCTCAGGAGGCTGAGGCAGGAAAATCACTTGAAACTGGAGCCTAACTGTTTAAAATTAGTGTAAAGAACACTTTATTATAAATTGGCCGGGCTTGGTGGCTCACGCCTGTAGTCCCAGCTACTCGGGAGGCTGAAACAGGAGAATCACTTGAACCCTGGGAGCAGAGGTTGCAGTGAGCCCAGATCGCACCACTGCACCCCGGCCTGGGTGACAGAGGGAAACTCTGTCTCGAAAAAAAAAAAAAAACAAAACCATTCTACCGCTGACAAAGCTCTAAGTCCCTTCAACTTCCCACTCCACATTTTAATCACCCAAACCTCAGAATACTCCACACACCCCAAACAGCAGGGCTAGAGTTTCTGAGATGAGTAATGCGGGCCAGTTTCTTGGATCCCAATTCAGACAAGCAGTGACAGAGCCGTCCACCTTCAGTTGGCTAGGAAGCCATCCTCTTTTCTTTGTCTAAGTGAGCAACTGGCCCAAAGGTGTTTGTTAGTTACTTCTCTCTGAATAAGCAGTGTCAGCGAACACGTTTGGTTATGTCAGGTGATGGGGGTTTACACTAAGGAGACACAGGGAAACAAAGGCAGCACAGGAAACCCTTTCAGGAAACAGGTAGACTTCTTAGAAATTATTAAAATTTGGCTAATCACCATTAAAGACACAGTGGCAGCTCTCCTTGCACAAGGACTCCCTGGTGGCCCTATGAGACACTGCAAGGATACAGTGACTGCCATTCCCAGGCCTCAGCATTTCTTTCTTAGGGCTACTCCTGTTCTTCTCCCACTACCAACCATACAGAACAGAATACAATATGCTCCTAATTGAGTTAAAAAAAAAAAAAAGATAAAGTGGGGGGATATACCCACACAGATATGAATGTTTTACATATATACATATATACACACACACACACACACACACACACACACACACACACACACATTTATAGAGTATTTTTCTGGAAGGACAGTAGAGAAAGTGGTTACAATAGGTGGTTCTGGGTGGCCCATATGTTTTGGATGTTTACCATGTAAAAATTCAATTTACATACCTTACTTTTTCAACTAAAATAATCATTTACTGTGTAGTTCCACTGTGGAATTCAGCTTTATAGAGAGTAATTTCTGCTAGTAACTTCAGTAAATGAATGCAGCACAAAAGCAAGAGATCACTTTCCTTTGGCAGCCTCTGGTCAAACATTATGGATGCCCTCATTAACTGAGAGCCAACAGGTTAACGGGAAGAGGAGGACTTGAGAGGTAGGTTGCAGTTAACACTGAGATAAAATCAAGAGATGAAAGAGGGTCGGTCGGCTGCAGTGGTACACACCTATAATCCCAGTACTTTGGGAGGCTGAGGCAGGAGAATTGCTTGAGCTCAGGAGTTTGAGACCAGCCTGGGCAACATGGCAAAACCCCATCTCTACTAAAAATACAAAAACTAGCCACACATGGTGGTGTGCACCTATAATCCTAGTTACTTGGGAGGCTGAGGTGGGAGGATCGCTTGAGCCTAGGAGGTTGAGGCTTCAATAAGTGATGATCACTGTGGGTCTCAAAAAAAAAAAAAAAAGAGATGAGACAGGTTAGATTAGGAATAGATCTTACGAATTGATTACAGCCCACCTATATCCTTTACCTATAAAGCTTTGAAGCAACTATAAAAGAATTTGTGTGATATCACCATCCCAAATTTCCAAACGTTACATTTAATGTCAGGAAAGCAGAAAATATGCTTCAGCTTCTAAAAAAATTCTTATTTCAAGTTTATACTACTATGCCTTACTGAATTATATTCATAGAATTCTATTTTCCAAAAGTCCTCATTAAGTTCAAAAATACTACATCTTCATTTTTTAATCTCTAATTCACAGAGTGCTATTGGCACTTCAGGTTTAAACTCTCTGTCTAGCACATCTCTAACAAGAAGTGATCTCTAAATGACTTTATTTATTTTTTCTTTTTTTTATTGTTTTTTGTTTTTTCTCACTCTTACCCAGGCTGGAGGGCAGTGGCACGATCATGGCTCACTGCAGCCTCAACCTCCCTGGGCTCAAGCAATCCTCTTGCCTCTGCCTCCCCCGTCCTATCCAAGCTTCAACTTGGGACTACAGCTGGAACTACAGGCACACATCACCATGCCTTACTCATTTTTGTATTTTTTGTAGAGAGGGGGTTTCACCACGTTGCCCAGGCTGGTCTTGAATCCCTGAACTCAAGTGATCCACTAACCTTGGCCTCCCAAAGTACTTGGATTACAGGCATGTATGTGCCACTGCACTCAGCCTAAATGACTTTAGATACACCAGGGTCTCTACCGTTTCAAGGATTTCTATAGTTAAGCCATTTGCAAAACACTGTCATAGTCATCATGGTATGTCCCTCAATACTTTGTACATAAAGATGACACTGGAATATTTTTAATTGAATGCACAAGCTCTGGAGGAGCATTCAAGCTAGAAAAGACCTTGGACCTCTTCATTTAATTCAGTGGCTCCCAAACACACAATCTACCAATGGATGACAGGCCAGCCGCCTAAGTATATCAGGGAAGCTTTTTTAAAATGACAACATTCTCAGGCCCTAGTCAAAATCTGTAGGGGTGAGGCCCAGAAGCCTGTGTTCTTTAAAAAGGTCACCAAGGTGATTCTAAGAGGCAACTGGCTTTGGGAACCACTGGTCTAGTTCACCCACCCCAACAAGAGGGAAGACTTGCCCAAAGTTGGATAGTGAGGAGGACAGGGCAGCAAAAGGATCAGTAAAGGACAAGGATGAAATGGAAGCTATTTGGCAGAGTTCTTTGGTGCTAAATGGGCATTCACCATAACAGAACGTTATGAGTTATCATAGAGTCCCTTTTTATCACAGAATAACTGATGAATCATTTTTGAAAAAACATACCAGCATTTTTTTGAAGTATATATCTTGGAATATTGGTCCACGGAGTGTTTGTTATGCAGGAAAAAAGGGAGAGCACCATACTCAAATAAGTGAGGGGAATAATAAACACCAAGATTCTTGGATTTTTAAATTTTTAGTGGACTTCTCAAAGCCATTAATATGTATCATGAATTTACAAAATACAGTTCCCAAAGTTATTTGACAACTGGAGGCATTTTTTCTATAATATGTCAAGGGATTCATGTTGCTTGGAACATATTTTAGGAAACCTGCACTAGCTTATCAAATTGTTTGTCATTGAACCGCACTCCACTGGAGGATGGGGCTATGTCATCTTCACCTTTAAGTTCCCAGCATCAAGCACAATGCTGAACTCCTAATAAGCACTCTGAGTGAATCCTTCAATTAAAAAAAAAAATCAGTTAAAAGTAACTAAAGATGAGTTGTCTATTTGGTAAACAAGTTCAAAAGTTAGAATACAATAAAGACTCTTCCAACTCTAGAATTATAACTACCATTTAAAAAATACCTACTATGTGCCAGGCACAGATCTTACATACATGATTTTTCATGTATGTAAAAATCATACATGAAATGATACTTGTCATCACAAAAGGTTGTTGTGATGACAAGTATCATTAACCTCACTTTACAGATGAGGAACAAAAACAAAGAGCAGCCAATAACTTGCCCAAGGTCTCAGAGATAGTAAGCAGCACTTCTAACCACTAAGCTATACTATAATTATGCTTCCAAACAGAAGGGAGGTTTAAGAGTATATGGCACAGAGAAGGTATTAAGAGTGGCCATATAAATGATGGAACATTTTCCAGCAAAAAGTATGAACATACTTATGTTTTCCTCTTGCTTAGCAAAAGCTTCTAGGTCCTTTTTTCTAGGTCCTTAAGGCAAGAAATGTGGGTATAAAAAGAAAACCTATAATTTATAAGAGTTCAGAGAATAACCCAACAATGTCTATTGCATTCAGTCTCATTGACTCAAGAAGTACCCATCTCACAGGATGGAGGACTAGAATGTAAGCTCCATGTGGCCAAGGATTATTGTCTGTTTTATTCATTGATGTATCCCAACATTTGGGGCACTGACTGGCACAAAGCCAATAATCAATAAGTTTTCTAATGAAGAATAAGATTGAACATGCCTAAATTATCTACCTTCCATTTTAAAACTGTATTATAATCACTCTTTCTAGCTATAAATTCATAATATGTACAAATGATCAAAGTAAACTTTTCTGACATGATACACACCTTTTATTGAGGGTTTTTAGTTCTTTCTTCCCTGTATTTGGTTCTTTATACACATAACAGGAATATCTCCACAGTGATTTCTTTTGAAAAATTAAAATTCCACCAGTAATTCTAAATTCCCTGACTTGATCATTACATATTGCATGCCTGTATCAAAATCTCACACATATCCCATAAATATGTACAATTACAATGCATCAAAAAAATTCTGCCAGCATTCAGATGTAGGAAAAGCACATCTGGCTCTGCTGAGGGTATAGCTGAGAGGGTTTCTTAGGGATGAAGGGCTCACAGATAGTCCCAGCCATACATTCAGAGGGTTATAGAAAAACACAGTTGCTTCACCATACAGACAACTGAAATAAAAAACATAGGAGAGACTTTTCAAAATGGGATGGAGTCTATTCCAGTAGAATAGAACTGATGACATTTTAAAAGGTGAGACCCCTATTTTATCTGTTGATTTTATTCATTCAATATAAAATTTTAACTACACTTTTGATATTGTCTCATCAGGGAAAAAAATCAAACCCCATCTTATTAAACCTAGACTACAACTATTAATTTATAGGAAATACAATGACTGGGGATGCCAAACTAGACTACAGGAATGCAATCAGCAAAAAACAAACTGAAACATACAGGGTAAAAGATCTGGCTTCTTCAACAAATACACTGGAAAGAGAACAAGACGAAGGGGAATCTATAGATTAAGAAAGACTCAAAAACATATTTAAAAGAAGTCCGAATTATGGTGTTTAGGAAAGCACACAAATGAAAAAACTATATAATGGGATTCATTACCATGAAAGTCAGGATAGTGGTTACTCTTGGGTGCAAGTGGGAAGGGGCACATGGAAGGTTCTCAGGTGGCTGATAAAGTCTATCTCCTGACATAGGTGTGGTTACAAAGGTGTTCAATTTATCCATTAATTTACACATTTGTTTTATGTGCTTTTCTCTACTTGTGTTATATTTAATAAAAATTTTGTTAATGAAGGAAGAAAAGAAATGTTGGCAAATGTTGACAATCGTCGAAGCTGGGCACATGGAGTTAATTACACTATTTCCTTGATTTTGCATGTATTTAAAATTTCTGTAATAATTTTTTTTTTTTTTTTTTTTTTTTTTTTGAGACAGGGCTTTTGTCGCCCAGGCTGGAGTACACTGGTACAATCTCAGCTCACTGCAACCTCCACCTCCCAGACTCAAGCCATACTCCCACCTCAGCCTCCCGAGTAGCTGGGACTACAGGCTCACACCACCATTCCCAGCTAATTTGTTTGTATTTTTTGTGGAGATGGGGTTTCACCATGTTGCCCAGGTGGTCAAGAACTCCTGAGCTCAAGTGATCCTCCTGCCTCAGCCTCCCAAACTTCTGGGATTACAGGCGTGAGCCACCATGCCCAGCCATAAGTTTTACTGCATACTAACTGCCAGTCTTTGCCCAGAGTGGCTCTCAATCTTATGGAAGAGACAGACATTAAAGCAACGATGACCACTAAGTCTGATAAGAGTTATGGAAGTTTAGAGGATAGGCACAGAACCCAGTCCTGAGGTAGTGGGCAGGCTTTAGGTAATGACCTGCAAGTCCTGCAGCACAAGTAGGAGTTAACAGGGAAAGAGTAGGGGAGAGATTTCCAGATAAAGAGAACAATGCATAAAGGTCATAGAGAACGGAAAATAGTTTCATTTTCTAAACAGGCCATGGAAGGTGTCTGCCATTTACGTTCCCCTAAATCAAGATGTCTCAGAATATCTGCCATGTGCATAGCTCTCTCCTGCAGAACTCCTTATCCACTGCTCACCTACCTCTGTACCACATGACCCTGTAGGCTGGACCAGAGACGAACCTGACCCACAGGCCCAAGGGTCCTGTCCCACCTGTGCTGTACCCTGACACAACAAAGACTCTTTCTTAGGAAGTTTAATAAGACACACAGGCAGAGCACAGAAAGCAGAGAGGTAAAGAAACATAAAGACACAGTGGGGTGAGGTAATAATGGGAGGAGCAAAGTCAAGAGGATGAGAAGAAAGAATCAGTCAAAAGTAGAATAAGCAGGGAGAGAGAGAGGCTGAGATGGAAGGTTAAGGACAACCAGACTTGCTCTCAGTTCTCCACAGTATAGAGCTACTGCTTTAACCTGAACAGAATGAGCAACATTCCAACTGTCCTTGGAACCTGACTGTGCAGCTGCAGAAGCTGTCCTAAGCTTCCTTACCTCCCTATACATTTTAATAATATAAATATTTATATGGACTGAACATGTGTGTGTCCCCAAGCCTAATCCCCCACCTCCTACCAGATGATGCTATTTGGAGGTGGGGTCTTTGGGAGGTGACTGGGTCATGAGGGTCGAGCCTTCAGGAATAGGATTAGTGCCTGTATAGAAGAGGCCCTAGAGAGAGCTCCCTTTCCCCTTCTGTTACATGAGGATGCAACAAGATGGCTGTCTATGAACCAGGAAGTGGGCTCCCACAAGATACCACATTGCCAGCACATCAATCTAGGACTTCTCAGTCAATAAATTTTTGTTGTTTATAGGCAACTCAGTTTATGATAGTCTGTTACAGCAGCCAGACAGACATATACATACATACAAATTGCCCAAGATAACCTGCAAGAGCCTTCCACTCCACTCAGGGTAGCTGGGTTGGTGATTGCAGGCGAGAGAATGTGAAGGGGCTGGCTATTAACCTACAGGTAGCCAGGGTTTGAAGAGGAGTCCACCCCTGCCCAAGGGTGTAAACTTTATTTTAGGGTTGTTCAGATATCTTCTTCAGGGTACTTCTAGCACAACAGCAGTCTTACCCATTTCATACCCTCCTGACAGCAATGAGGTCTATAAGGCAGCTGGTTGGATCCTCCTCCCACTTCTCAAAATGAGTCATGTTTTTCTTGCCTGAATTTTTCATATAAAAATGAGGCTGGTGCTCAGGAGGGGATATCAAGCCTACATAATGACTGTGATATATTTATAACTTCTCAGATGGTATGATGTAAATCCAGAAAATACCATTATATTCCATTTAGACTGAATATTATTTAGAAAGAAAATATAGAGAATGAATGGTTGAGTGTGCTTCTACTTTGTAAAACATGTGTCAGGGATCCTTGCTTCTTCCAAAAAAGATCTGAGTTATTCTCATTGCCTACAGAATAAAATCCATACAACTTCAAGGACATTTGTAGTCTTACTACTATCTATATCCTCAGCTTCCTCTCCTACTATATCCATTATCTACTTTTATTTAGTAAACTTTTAAGGAGCAGCTAAACCATCTAGCTAACCATCTAAGAACAAGATTTAAAAAGGAAAAAAGTCCCAGCCCTCAGGAAGAAATAAGAGGAGTAACTAAATTCAATCTTATGTGCAAACGCTATGTTAAAAATCATGCAATAGCGGGTATCCAGATTTGTGGATTCACAGGGTAGCCTTCTTGGAGGAAATTACAGGACTAGAAAAGTGAGTAGGAGTTACTGGAACAAAGAACAGCATGAGAAAAAGCACAATGGAATGAAATAGTTAAATATTGTTGAATGTAAAGGGGATTATTAAGAAATGAGACTGGAACAGTGGGCATAGGAGAGGACTCAAGAGGCAGACAGGAATACGAGACATTGTTTGGCTGGTAGTAATTGGTTTGTAAGTAATGAGGAGCCCTTGCAGGTTTTTGTTTGTTTAGACAGTCTTGCTCTGTTGCCCAGGCTGGAGTGTAGCAGCATAATCATAGCTCACTGCAGCCTCAAACTCCGGCTTGAGTGATCCTCCCACCTCAGCCTCCTGAATAGCTGGGACTACAGGTGCGTACCACCACCTCTGGCTAATTTTTTTTTTTTTCTTTTTTAGAGGCAGGGTATCACTATGCTGCCCAGGCTGTTCTCAATCAAACTCCTGGCTTCAAGGATTCTCCCTTCTCAGCCTTCCAAAGTGCTAAGATTAGACTGGTATGATTATAGCATTAAAATACTAAAAGAGGATGAGTGGAGTCAGGGAAACCAAATTCAGGCTGCCTCTTTAGAATCTGCATTGTAATAACCCAAGAGTGACAAGTGACAACTGTCAGTACCTTCCAGGCAAAGACCACGAGGAATTCTCACCTGCAGTTTATTGCTCCTTGTGAGGAGGGTGACAGTACTCTATGGGAAATCCTGGGGGTTTCAGAAAGACACATTAGGAAGGATTTGGGCTTGTGTTAGGTGATTTGGGAGAGGGTCCAAAGCATGGGTTTGTTCTGGATAGGGTGCTGTCAGGAAGTGGGTGCAATTCTATGACCAGGAATCTTAGTAAACCTATCTGTAAGGTAGGAGAAATTACCACAGTCAGAGCGGTCTTATCTGCTGTTGACGTTCTGTGCAATTGTTTATGTGCAACAGAATGCCAAGGCCTTCCTGCAAGTGCCAAGGCCCCTACCAGATGTCAGGGACTGCTTCTCACACTTTTTCTACTCAATTTTGACGGGCTTACTTCATATTCCTCAGACCTCAATAGTAATATTCACGCCCAATTCCCAATTCTTTCATTTTTTGTAGATTTTTGTAACTTGTTTTTCCAGGGCAGGGGGTGCTATATGCAAATCAGTAAAACCCTATTTTGCTCTATTCGTCCCAGTTTCCCATTTGTGAACCAGAAAGATAACAGTTCCACTTGCCAGTTATTTGCACTGCTGGGAAATGATAAAGTCTGCAGAACATTTCATGTCTTCTAGAAGTACCACATAAATACAGAATATTGACTTTCAAAAGAGCTCAGTGCTAGTGTCAGCAAGTTGAGAAAAGGAAGTAGCTTCTGGGAAGCCTTAGGAAGCAGCTCCTCATATGCTGTAACTCATTTAGGAAGTGCCTTTGCTTGCAAACAGAGCCTCAAATTTCATAGTTTCTAAGATGGATATATTAATTAGCTTGACTGTAACAATTATTTCACTATTTATATCAAAACATCATGTTGTATACCTTAAATATATACATTTATTTTCAAAAAATTTTAAAGATATGAGTGATGTTCCTCACTACCCCCACCTAAAGGCTAGTCTCTTTCCTCATAGCAGAACATAAAAAAAATTAACACCTACATAAGATATTAGTATTGTAACCAATACTAAAGCTTTATGCTAAAGACAGTAGGTTTTAACTACTGAATTGGTGAGGATCCTTTTATTCAACAAATATTTTTTAAACTCCAACTATAATATGCTTCAGGCACAGTCTAGGCCCTTGAGGGCCACATCAGCAAACAAAGACAAAAATCCTTGCCTTTGTGGAGCTTCTATTGGGGCAAGGGGGCAGACCATAAACAAAATAAGTTAAATATACATAGGATAGTATGCTATGGAGAAAAATTAAGCAGAGAAGAGAACAGGGAGTGTTGTACCTAGAGATGATCAGTGCTAGCCTCACCAAGAAGATGACATTTGAACAGACTTAAGGAAGGGCATTCTGTAGGAAGAGGTTCTGGCGGGGGCAAAAACCAATGCAAAAGTCTTAAGGCTCCAGCATTCAAGGAGACCAGTCTGGCTGGAGCAGAAGGAACAATGATTCTGAAGAGGTAACAGAGCCTGTAGCCCATCGTAGTATTTTGGTTTGTTCCAAGTGAGAGGGGAAGCCATGAAAGGTTTAGAGCAGAAAATGACATACAAATTGTATCTCAGAGACAGCAACTTTTGAAGAGTTTTGCTATAAAGGAGAAATGAGGTGGTAATATAGGGGATGGGAACAGGTGTCAAAAGAAGGTTGGTCTGTTTAAGAGAAATAACAGCATGCTTGTGAGGATAAAATCTCACCTTAAAAATCACAATTCTAGGCCAGGTGCGGTGGCTCATGCCTGTAATCCTAGCACTTTGGGAGGCCGAGACAGGCAGATCACCTGAGGTCAGGAGTTCGAGACAGGCCTGGCCAACATGGCAAAACCCCATCTCTACTAAAAATACAAAAATTAGCTGGGCATGGTGGCATGCACCTGTAGTCCCAGCTATTCAGGAGGCTGAGGCAGAAGAATCACTTGAACCCGGGAGGCAGAGGTTGCAGTGAGCCGAGATCACACCACTGCACTCCAGCCTGGCGACAGAGTGAGACTCCATTTCAAAAAAAAAAAAAAAGAATCACACTTCTTGCCTTTTCTGCTTTTCAAGTACTCTGCTTTCTTTGACTGCTTTATGTATGGGGAGAGAATAAGTCACTGAATTACTCATTTATTATTCAGTGAACTATTTGGTATCTAATATCACACACAAACTAATCTAAACAAGTAAAAGAAAGTAATTTCTGAATTCTGCAGAGAAACTGCATCTGAATTTCCAGTTTCTGGACATGTAAAATTTCTAACTGCAAAACTTATCTTTTTTTTGTTAATAATATTTCTTTGTTATTCTTTTAATGTCCAAGGATCAATAATAATGACATCATTTTTTTTTTACATTTTACAAAATGAATTTATTGAGCAAAGTGGAGTTAACTTTTTTTAATTATACATCTTTTCTTAAGTTTTCACATTCATTATTTTTTCCTACAATCTTTCTGCATAATAGAGAATTAGGAAAATACATCATGGTAAAAACTACTTGCCAAACAATTACAGTAGTCAAATATTCAAAATGCCCCTTCAACAAAATTTATGACCATAGCTCGAGAGTTTCATGTAACCTGGATATTTTAAAAGATGGTATGTATTGGCCGGGCACGGTGGCTCACGCCTGTAATCCCAGCACTTTGGGAGGCTGAGGTGGGCGGATCACGAGGTCAGGAGATCGAGACAATCCTGGCTAAGATGATGAAACCCTGCCTCTACTAAAAATACAAAAAATTAGCTGGGCATGGTGGCAGGCACCTGTAGTCCCAGCTACTTGGGAGGTTGAGGCAGGAGAATGGCATGAACCCAGGAGGTGGAGCTTGTAGTGAGCTGAGATAGCACCACTGCACTCCAGCCTGGGTGACAGAGCGAGACTCTGTCTCAAAAAAAAAAAAAAAAGATGGTATGTATTAAACTTTCTCAAGAAGAGTCTTTGCATTTATGTAGGAGTTAACTGTTCTTCAGATGAGATTAATTTACAGGGTTTTTTTTCTTTTTACTGAATTGTTCATTTAATTGTTTTGAAATAAGGCAGCAGATATGAGGGATTTTTACATAACTGGCCATCTGTCTCAACTTAATAACAAAACTGATTCATAGGCTTCATTAGCTTATTCCTTCAGGGACCACAAAACACTAGCTGAAGTCCACAACTGTCAGTCTCACATCAACATATTTTTGAGGCAATAAATATTTTTGTGGCTAAGTCTGAAGCTTTTATTGAAAAAAAAAAAATTTGTTTACAAAAGACGTTTTTCCAGGTTTGTGTTTAGAATTTGAATGCAGCTACCAAGAATCTCACAGCTGCTATGTAATAGACTTGGAACCGGCCAGGTGCAGTAGCTCACGTCTGTAATCCCAGCTCACTTTGGGAGGCCGAGGTGGGCAGATCACCTGAGGTCAGGAGTTTGAGACCAGCCTGGCTAACACGGTAAACCCCATCTCTACAAAAACACAAAAATTATCCAGGCATGATGGCGCGTGCCTGTAATCCCAACTATTCAGGAGGCTGAGGCAGGAGAATCACTTGAACCCAGGAGGCGGAGGTTGCAGTGAGCCACGATCACGCTATTGCACTTCAACCTGGGCGACAGAGCTAGACTCCGTCTCAAAAAAAAAAAAAAAAAAAAAAGAGGTTTTTCTGAGTTCGTATTTGGAATTTGAATGCAGCTACCAAGAATCTCACAGCTGCTATGTAATAGACTTAGAACCACGAAACCAGAATTCAAATCCTGGCTCAGCCACATACCAGCCTATTTAACTTCTCAGAGTCTCACTTCACTCAACTGTAAAATGAAAAGATTCTGGTGAGGATGGAGTGAACACACTGTAGGCTTACAGGCCTAGCACAGCTGTGGGCACATTATGGGCCCTGATTATCTGCTCCACTTGACATCAAGTCTTTTCCCTTTCTCCTCAATAAAGAGTGGCTAGCTCTTCATGTAGTGCTATTTATATCCTTACAGCCACCACTCCAGAAAAAAGGCAGGACTTCTGAGTTAACTATCTATTCAATCCTATTAAGGGGGGCAAATGTTTTTGTCCCCACTGACATCTCAAAAGTTATTTACATCACAGGGCTGGGCATGGTGGTTCACGCACTTTGGGAGGCCGAGGTGGGCAGATCACCTGAGGTCAGGATATCAATTCAAGACCAGCCTGGCCAACATGGTGAAACCCCATCTCTACTAAAAACACAAAATTAGCCAGGCATGGTGGTGCGTAATCCCAGCTATTAGGCAGGCTGAGGCAGGAGAATCACTTGAACCCAGGAGGTGGAGGTTGCAGTCAGCCAAGATCGTGCCACTGCACTCCAGCCTGGGCGACAGAACAAGACTCCATCTCAAAAAACAAAAACCAACGAAAAAAAAAGTTGTTAACTTCATTATTGCTGAGGTAATTGTTTGCTGGGGAAATGGGCTACGAAAATGGAATCTCCTTGGTATGCATTTCACTTTAGTAAGTTACTTCTGTTTCAGAGTGAACCACTGAAATATTATGCGTACTATGCTATGATGACCAATACTTTATTCTGCATATAATTAACTTTTTCTAATCCAGATGGAAAACTTGCATTAATGTTGGTTATATGCATAAACATGGTAAAACTGGGGTTTTACCCATATACCCGGGTTATAAAATGTTATAAACTTTGATATAACACATGAAAACAACTCGTGTATATTATCTTGGAAACTGACCTTGCAAGTCAGTGCACTGAAAATGTTGAACATGGCTACCAAGCTATTGCTGAGACTTTGGAAAACTTGGGAAACAATATAGCTTCATGGGAGGAAAAAAAAAAAAGATGGGCACAATGGCTCCGTGTCTGTGCTATTCAAGAGACTGAGGTAGGAGGATCACTTGAGAGTAGGAGTTTCAAACCACCCTGAGCAACACAGAAAAACCACATCTCTAAAAAAAAATTGTTTTAATTAGCCAGATGTGGTGGCACATGCCTGTAGTCCCAGCTACTTGGGAGGTTGAAGCAGGAGGACTGCTTGAGCCTAGGAGTTTGAAGCTGTAGTGAGCTATAATCGCACCACTGCACTCCGGCCTGGGCAACAGAGTGAGACCCCACCTCATTAAAAAAAAAAAAAAGAAAAGAAAAACAGAAAACAAAAAAAAGAATACACTGAATTCAAATTCAGGCTCTGCCACTTGCTATGTGTAATTCTGGAAAAATTCT
The DNA here is from genome assembly GCF_028885655.2 of Pongo abelii. Taxonomy (NCBI): domain Eukaryota; kingdom Metazoa; phylum Chordata; class Mammalia; order Primates; family Hominidae; genus Pongo; species Pongo abelii. The sequence continues at coordinate 154,937,040 of NC_071985.2, forward strand.
GAACCTCAAAGTCTGTTTCCTCTCTGTGAAGTGGGGATATTAATAATAATACTTACTTCTTAGGGATTAAGTAGATTGAATAAAATCATGTACCTTGAGCTCAGAATAATGTCATATATAATGATGAGGAGAAGTGTTAATGCAAAATACACATGCTCCTCTACTTACCAAGGTGTTATGTCCCAATAAATCCATTGTGAGTCAAAAATATCATAAGTCAAAAACGCATTTAATACCCCAATAAACCCATAAAGTGGAAAAATCTTAAGTCCAGGAAGTTACATCCTAATAAATCCATGGCGAAGTCAAAAATCTTAAGTCTAACTATCATAAACCCAGGACTATCTGTAACTAAAACTGAAGTCCCTGGTTACAGCAAAGACATTTAAAGTTGTCAGTTAAGCATGCTAACAAGCTCACTAGCTTAGGAATCAGAAGATCCAAGTTTAAATTACAGCCAAGTTTTTTTTTTGCTAGGTATGTGACCTTGGCTAAGGGCCAATCACTTTGTACTTCAGTCCTTCATTTAACTGTTAGGTATTAATAATATTAGTTACCATGTATTAAGCCCTGACCATAAACTATGCAATTTGATACATTTACATATGGACTCCACTCTTCACAATACTCTTCAAGACAAATATTCTAATCTTTATTTTATAGATGGCTAAAACTGAGAGAAGTTAAACTCATTCAAGTCCACACAGCTAGTAAAGGGTAGAACCTGTCTCCATGTCCAAGTTATCGTATTTAACCTGCCACCTGCCTCCCCTAGAGATCAAAGTGTCCTGTGAAAGTGTTTTTTGGAAAAAAAAAAAAAAATCCTATATAAATGTAAAGTGTTATTAGTATCCTATATCAATACAAATAATTCACAGATGGGTTTGCGATCTGCCCTTTAGTGCCTGGGAACTTCGAAAGAACAAAGGGTTACACTTTAAGCTCTCTTTCGTCTCCTCTTGGAATTTGGCCTTGACCTCAATTTCCCTTGAACAGATCTGATAAACAACTAATTAAAGAACTCCAGGTGCCGCTGTATGCCTCAAAGACAGCTCTCTGCACTCCTCGGAGTCCAGGGCAACAAAATTGTATGCTTTTCCTAGAAATGCGGACAAAATATTTTGTTGAGCTAACTTATCACACCTACCTTTGCAGTTCACTTGGGTTAGCACAAATAAAGTGTTCACATAAACGTTCACATAAACTAGTGCTTTAGGTCATGCCTGTGTCAAACTTAGTTCCAGGCCCCCATGCAATCTAATTAAAGCAAATTTCAGTCCCTTTTTAAGGATATGATGTAAAAGAGCTGATCTTCCTCATGAAAATTTTGTTAACTAGTCCCACGTGATTATGTATGAATCTCCAGGTTATCCACTCTTGGAATAACAGCCCAGCTTTTTAAGCTTCTTGGATATACCACCAAAGGGTTTCTGGTGTTGATGTTAGAAATGACAGATTGGGGGAAGTGGGCCTCCTTTTGGTATTACCTGGAAAGCTCTTCAATTTTTCCCCCCACTTAATCTGGGTATCACCTGGAAGGCACTTCAATTTTTTTTTCCCATTAATCTAGGGAGATGACCTGCGTGACTCTCACGCCTGCGGAGGAAACAGGAGAGTAAAGTCCAGATGAAGTGGAGGGTATTAATCTGCCCCGCCAGATCTTGAGTCTGGGAAGGTGCTCACGCCTTGAACGGCCGGCGGAATCCGGGACATCTGAAGCAAACACATTTGCAAGCGGAAGAAAGGTTGCCTCCCCCAACACGCTTCCCAAAGGCCAGATCTCGGAGCAAGGGGGAATGTGACTTTCTCCGGTCTTGCCAAGTTAAATTTTCCCTTCCAGGGAAGGCACACTCACTTCCCCCCGGGACGCCCCCGGCGGACTCAACACGGCATCGGATTTCGCGCTCCGGCAAACGCCGCTCAACCCTCCTGGGCCCACCGAAGTACGCGCGGCGCAGCGCGGCGGAGAGGCGGGAGAGCCCCAGCACCTGGCGCCTTACCTCCGACGGCGAGATTTCAAACGCTCCCGCGATCTGGGCGTAGAGCTCCTGGATGCTGGAGAAGCCCTCCACTCGGCCCGTGGCGCTACCGTGCGCCAGCTGCGCGTGGAAGACCAGCCTGCGTGCGGGAGCCCGGGACGCTGAGAGGCTCCCGCCGCCCGCGCCCGTCGGCTCGCCCTCCACCAGCCCGGCGGTCTCCTTGGACTTGGCCTTCTTCTTCCCCCGCAGCCTCAGGGGCATCTTGCAGGGCCGAGGGCGCGGGCCCACCTGCGCTGCCGTCCGCCGCCTCCTCCCCGCGGCGCCTCGGACTTTGCGCCCCGGGCCCCGCGCAGGTAAAAGCAGCCTCCAATGGCAGCCGCGCTTCCGCCTGGCTGCGTCGGGTCAGGGCCCAGACCTCCACCCCTGGACCGGAGCAGCCGCCCGCCCGCCCAGCCTCCCCCCGGATGGATCTGGAGAGAAAGAAAGTTACGTAGTCCTTCATCCTATCACCAGGTTTATCCCTACTCCTTGTAAAAAATGGCTTTATTTACGTGAAGGCCTGAGGATGCCGACGCTACAGAACAATACGCCTTAGAAGGCAAACACGCTGGCCCTTCTGTGCTTTTCATAAATCTGTAGTAGGCACCCACGCACGATTTGGCCACAGGCCTTCGAGTCCGTACGTCTGGGCTTTGGGGGATAGGGATTTAAGTAGGAGTCAATCTTCGTCTGCATTTTCTGCGTCTTACACTCTGCAGGGCAGAATTGGAAGAGAAAGTCACATAACCTTGAGCTTGGTGCTACGTTGAATTCATAAACACCCTCAGCCGGGTCCTCGGCACCTCTGAGTTTCCCTTTTGCCTATTTCCTGGGCCGGTTCCTCTCCCAACATTCAGCACGCCTCCAAAGTCATTTGCCCCAGCTCTGCCCTTCTTAGTCTCTACAGAGGACCTTGCCTCATACATACAGTACCAAGAAAATTGAGGCCATTCGGTGTGAAGTGTGAGTTCCCTCAATTCCCTACCTCGCGTTTATTGCATTGTTTTCAAGTCCAGTCCCCTCCAACTACGTTTTTTACAACAAAGCAAAACAGTCTTGAATTATTAGCCACGAAATTTCCTCACTTCTTCTTTGCTCTTAGAAGCACTGTGATCAGACTTTGCCCCCACACTCTACTGAAATTTCACTTACTATGCAATTTCAGTGGAGTGAAATCACTATCATATCTTAATTACCAAATACAAGTAATTCTTTTAGGTTTTTATCTTACTTGATCTGCGTTGCCCGTTTCATTCTTCTTAAATTTTGTCCTCTTTTGGCTTCCTTACCTCTCCTCTCCCCGTCCCCCACCCTGCTCCTTGCTAACTGCTAGTCTCCAGGAGTTGCATTCACCGACAGTTTTTCCTCGACAAACTTCCCTTCTTACTTAGCTTTGTATGTTCTTCCTGTGTGGTCACATCAACATTCTCGGTTTCACAGACGTTGTTGTCTACCAAATGTCTCCAACTCCAGCTTATTCTACCAGAAAGGGAATGTACTGGAGGAAACTCAAATTGAGACTGAACAAAACTGACCTCATCATTTCTCCTGCATCTATCTTTTCTTTTTTTTACTCCTGATTTCAGTTAATAGGATCACCAAGCACTCCCAGACCAGACATTGCGGAGTCATCGTATCAGGATTTTTCCTCTTCCCTCACCTCTCACATCAATTCAGTCCTGAAAAATCCATGTTTCTCAACTTAAGTTTAGCAGATGTACTGGGGGAGGAGAGTTTTAAGAATTCTTTAGGAGGCCGGCGCGGTGGCTCACGCCTGTAATCCCAGCACTTTGGGAGGTGGAGGCGGGCGGATCACCTGAGGTCAGGAGTTTGAGATTAGCCTGGCCAACATGGTGAAACCCGTCTCTACTGAAAATACAAAAATTACCCGGGCATGGTGGCGTATGCCGGTAGTCCCAGCTACTCGGGAGGCTGAGGAAGGAGAATCGCTTGAACCCGGGAGGCGGAGGTTGCAGTGAGCCGAGATTGTGCCACTGCACTCCAGCCTGGGCAACAGAGCGAGACTCAAAAAAAAAAAAAAAAAGCTTTAGGACAACTTTAACATTTTTCTTTTATGTTTCTGTGACTTAGAAAAGTAATACAGGGACACCTGCACTCAGCCTGTGCTGCTGCTGTTGCTTCCCAGGAGAGCCAGGGCAACTTTCCACTTGGCCCTCATCCAGCTTCAAGTTTCTTCATCGAATCAGATAACAACACTCGAGCTTGTAGCCTTGTCTGGGAGACAGCAGCACAAGGAGCCAAAATGGTTTCTTTGTTGGAATGCTTTAATTCTTCATATGGCACAAAATATTTTCCTGAATATGCGGCGAAAATTCCTGGTAAATCCACACAGAAGCTTTCTGAAGTAGCAAAGGAATACAGCCTCACTAGAGGTTCCATCCCTGAAGAGGATGCTGGGAAATTAGATAACATAACACTTGTGCTGTGTTTGCACCTCATGGAGCTTTAATAGTAAAGCACAGAAAGGTCCATCTGCTTGATACTGGTGTTGCTGGAAAAATGACGTTTCAAGAATCCACAATGTTGAGTCCAGGCAATAGTTTCTCCACATTTGATACTCCTTACTGCAGAATGAGTCCGGGCATCTGCCATGACATTGGTTTGCAGAGCTTGCACAAATCTACACACGGAGAGGCTGCCAGCTGTTGGTTTATCCAGGGGCTTTCAGTTTGACCACTGGACCAGCCCACTGGGAATTGCTTCAGGCTGTTGATAATCAGGTGTATGTGGCCACATTCTCCTGCCTGAGATGACAAAGCCTCCTATGTTGCCTGGGGACATAGCACTGTAGTGAACCTTTGCTGCTGGGGCTCTCAAGGAAGAAACAATCATGTATTCAGACATAGACCTGAAGAACCTGGCTGAAATCCGTCAGTAGATCCCCATTTTTAAACAGAAGCAATCAGACCTCTGTGCAGTGGAGACGAAAAAGCTCTAAAGTTTATGTTTCCAAGGTGTCACAAAACAAGAAGATATGATTCTGCAACATAATCAACTCCCTATTCTTTAATGAAGATCCTTTTTTTAAATTTCACCCTTTTCCTTCCCAAGGAGCTCTCTATTAAGATGATAAATCCTCAGCAAGCTGATATTTTCCACACCACAATAAGTAGTTAAAAAGGAGCCTGGAGCCGAAGAGCTGGCTCTGAAGTTCCTTCTGTATTTAAGTTGCCTCAGAGCAGTTTGTGAAAGTAACTGATCTTGGTATGCTGGTGATTGACTCACCTAATACAAATATATTTGTGTCATGAACCTCCTATCCCACTTGCTGGAGTTGGAATCCATTATCTGGAAAACTTGATCTGGTGCCATTCTTTTCCTAGCAGTACCTTAAAGTTCCATTTTTGGTCCACAAGTAGCTATAGGACGTAAGGTGATATATCTTTGGTGTTTGCTAGAGAAGGTTGCAGCCCCTTCCTTCCTAGCAGACTTTGGGCTCTTCAAATTTAAGAAGCAGCTCATCATTCAACCCCAGACCCTCTTGGTCTTTGGGGGAAAGACTGGGTCAACAATGACCCCCATGGGAGAATGGCAGTGGTGGCATTTGGTGAAGGCAACAGTATGAATCTCTGCAAAAGATTTGATAGGGTCGAGTGTCTGGAAGTCCAAAGTCCCTTTTTTTTTTTTTTTTTTAAATTTTTCCCCTAGTAAGACTTTCTTGCTCCGTAGATAAGCAATCACTGTACCAGGTGATTCTTAGACTTTTTGGTCTCAGAATTCTTTTACACAGTTAAAAATTAAGGACTGAAGCCTGGCGTGGTGGCTTACACCCGTAATCCCAGCACTTTGAGAGGCAGAGGCAGGCCAGGACGTGGCCAACATAGCAAAACCGTGTCTCTACTAAAAATACAAAAATTAGCCTTGCGTGGTGGCACACGCCTGTAGTCCCAGCTACTCTGGAGGATGAGGCATGAGAATCGTTTGAACACGGGAGGTGGAGGTTGCAATGAGCCGAGATCTCACCACTGCATTCCAGCCTAGGCAACGGAGCGAGACTGTCTCAAAAAAATAAAAAATAAAATAAAAATTTCAAAAATAAATTAAGGACAGAGGCCCAGCACGGTGGCTCACGCCTGTAATCCCAGCACTTTGGGAGACCAAGGCGGGAGGATAGCTTGAGTCCAGGAGTTCGAGAGCAGCCTGGGCAAAGTGGTGAAACCCTGTCTCTACAAAAGAATACAAAAAAAAAAAAAAATCAGCTAGGTGTGGTGGTGCATGCCTGTAATCCCAGCTATTCAGGAGGCTGAGGTGGGAGGATTGCCTGAGCTTGGGAGGCAGAGGTTGCAGTGAGCTGAGATTGTGCCACTGCACTCCAGCCTGGGTGACAGAGTGAGACACACACACACACAAAATTAAGGACTGTCAGGCACGGTAGCAGGCATCTGTAGTCCTAGCTACCTGAGAGGCTGAGGCCAGAGGAACCCTTGAGTCCAGAACCTTGAGTTCAACCTGAGACCCCATGTCAAAAATATATATGTATTATAGGACTGCAATGAGTCTTTGTTTATTTATGTTAACAGCTAGTGATGGGCTGGTAATCGTTTAACCAGCTATTCATGAAAAAGCCCCGATTTTGCTAATTTTCATTGTGTAAATACTTCACCATGGCTGAGTTCCAGCTATCTACATGACACCTCTAAACAGAGTTGGGAATATATGTACACAATCAGCTCTCAGGAGCTGGCGTAGTAAAGGCATTGTGTCATTTAACCATTGGAAAACAGCACTGGTTACTCAGAACAAGAATGAAAAAGACAAACGACTTTTTAAATATTTTTAAATTTGTAATTGACACATAATTGTACGGACTTTTCTTTTTCTTTTGATTTTTTGTAGAGATGGGATTTCCCTATGTTGCCCAGGCTGGTGTCAAACTCCTGGGCTCAAGGAATCCTCCCACTTCAGCCTCCCAAAGTACTGGGATTACAGGTGTGAGCCACTGCACCTGGCCTGTACTGACTTTTTTTTAAAAATTAGGTGTACAGTTTGGTAAAATCTGATGTGTATATATATATAGAGAGAGAGAGAGAGAGTGGTAAACCACTTCAATGAAGATAATGTACATATTTTACCACCTCCTCCCCAAAAAGTAATGTAATATATTCTGGTTCATCTGAATAACTCTTTGAAAACAGGATACTACCACAGAGTTTCAGGGCTCAAATTTGCCTTCGTGGTTATGATTGCTGTAGCACTAAATAGTATTACTTTGTCTTGGACTAATGAGAAAAGAGTAGAGAAAACCTATAATACTAAGCAAATTATGCATTCCCATCAAGTGAAAGCACAATGACTTCACAATGCATTGTATGAATAAAGAGCTCACAGAAATTTGACTAAAGAAAAGTAGGAAGATAAGTGAATCATCATAAGGTACATGGCAGGTTCATTATCAATATCTGTGAGCATAGAACAGAACACCAGAAGGTGTGAAACTAAGAAAAACTTCAAAGAGAAGAATATCTTTCAGCCATGTCAAAATATCAAAGGAAGAGGCCAGTGTATTGACATAGGGTGAAAAGGTTGGATTCTATAATCTTTTGTGTCCTTTCAATTTCTAAATTCTATTTTTTCTTACTTAGAAAGTGAATGTTCTCCTCAAGGCTATGTCGAATTCACCTTTGCTGTAAAATCTCACTTAAGGAACAGCTGTATTGGGCATGCTCACACAGGAAACAAATGGTACATCCAAGTTAAGGTATTTGGTGATGGTTTAATAAAGAGACTGGGCAGGTGGTAGTCAGAGAGTAAGCATAATATTAGTACTCCGGGGCTGTTTCTTTTTTTCTTTTCTTTTTTTTCTTTTTTTTGAGACAGAGTTTTACTCTTGTTGCCCAGGCTGGAGTGCAGTGGCGTGATCTCAGCTCACTGCAACCTCCGCCTCCCAGGTTCAAGCGATTCTCCTGCCTCAGCCTCCCAAGTAGTTGGGATTACAGGCATGTGCCACCACGCCCGGCTAATTTTTGTATTTTTAGTAGAGACAGGGCTTCACCATGTTGGTCAGGCTGGTCTCGAGCTCCTGACCTCGTGATCAACCCTCCTTGCACTCCCAAAGTGCTGGGATTACAGGCATTAGCCACCACACCCGGCCCCCAGGGCTGTTTTTATCCCCAAATCCAAAGAGATGAGGAATTAAAAAGTTCTGTAGAGAGAGTTCATTTTAAGAGGAGCTATCACATTTGCTTGAAAGAAACATGTAGGCCAAGGCAATCTAGAAGGAAAGCACTTGGGGAAATTAATACCTTGACCCAATATTACCCTTAGAGCTAGGCAGAAGTTCTGCTCTGGCATTCCTTTAGCTGCATACCACCCAAGGTAGGGAGCCCATAAGGGCAAGGGGGAATGGCCACCCAGAATTCATGCCCTCCTTTCTAGACCACATTCTACACACCCAGGATCCCTGATTTCCCTGCCCAAGTGGCCCCCAGCCTGCCTCCAGAATGTGCATAGGCTTCGCCAGGGTCCAGGCAGCCAGCATCCCTATGTCTGAGAGATGGCTAAGGAGCAGCTTTTGGCCAGGGTAAAGTGGGGATTAGGGAAGGACAGAACAGAGCTGGATAGAAAAAGAATGGGGTACGCTTCAGGCAGAGACCTGTTTCTCCCACATCCCTATATTCCAGTGTGGAACTATTGAATTGGAGAACTCTAAATTTGGACTTATCCATTCAGATCACTATGAAGACATATTGGCCAAAACAGAAGTATAAAACATATATTATTTGACAGTTGATTATCGAGCAGTTTTAAATAGTTAGGCTTATGGTATCTGGGTCTCTATTTGGACTCTTGTCCCAGGTTCCACAAATGTGCCTACCAACCTCATTCCAGTCCCACCCTCAGATTACCTACCTAGACTCAACATTGAATTAAGCCCAAAGCCAGAGGGAATGGAGTCTCTGCTGATATGGCCCAGGCCGCAGATGCCTCCAGGAGAGAGGAGAGGGTTGGAGGTTGGATCTAGAGATATAAATAGAAACGGTGGCATATCAGCCCACCTAGTCTCTCATTTTTCTGAGTTCCTAATACACATCTATTGAATACACATCTATTGTAAAAAACTTTATTTACAACAAAGTTTTGTTTGTATATATACTGACTTTTTTCACATATGGTAAATTATGAAATCCAGCAAGATAAGTCTTTGATGATAGAAACCATGTTTCATATTCCTCTTTGGTATCCTGTCGAGATTCTCCCATAGTATTATATATATAACAGATATCAGTAAATATAATTGGATAACATTGATTAACCTTTGTTACTACTTAAGATAAATTAAAAACAATTAATTAAAAGTATTAGGTCTTCAATTTATATCTAGGCTTAGGGTTCAACCCACGTTATCAATCTACAATATTTCCACTTAGCATTTGGTGTTCCCAACAACCTTAAAGTGTCAACTATAAAGTCAAGCATGAGTCATTAAAAATTCTATGATTAATGTCTGCCAAAAGCAATATTATTTATAAGACATTGTCTTGTTTATAAGAACCTATAAATGAATCATAAGATGAATTTACTAACTTGTTTTTCCCAGCAAATATAGCCTCTAATTACAACATGTAACATTAGGAGTTCTGAAGAAACACACACTGATCACCTCCCTCTATGCCCCACTCTCCGTTATGTATGTATCCAGTAAGCAAATACTTGGGAGAAAATAAACACAGGGTTTGTTAAACCATATGCAGTTTTCCCAGGGACTAAAGATAGTATGTTTTATAGTTGCATGGCAACAATGAACAACTGAAGGTGGCAAATGGGGGAGGAAATAACTCTTAGCTGAAATTCAAATAAATTTTATTATGAGTAATTGGAAATACAGAAATGGAAAATGGAAAGAGGAAAAGGAGGTGGGGTGATAGAGGGGGAAGAATAAATTTAATAATAAGAATACGTAGGTGCTCCTTGAGCAAGCACCTACTGTGTGTCTGGCTTAGTCCTCAATATTTTACATGCATTATCTCATCTGTGTATACTTAGAGGAAACCCTCTGGCATGGACTCCAGATTACTCCACATCTCCAAGGTTATGGTGAATAAACATTGAAGAGACAAGAACAAATGTGGACAGTAAGCTAATTTAACACTAGTTCTACAATAATATAAATATGGAAAAACTGCACGAGGTTTAACGCGCAGCCACATTCAAAGTCACACATTTTAATCATTCAAGCACTGTATGCAAAACTGAAAAATAGTAATAGTAGTTGGTTGACATACAAGCCTTTGATGACTCAGAGTTGAACAAATAATTTCTTTTATACAGACCCAAAATACTGGATAGAGTTAAGCAATTTTATTTATTTATTTTTTTTTATGAGACAGAGTCTCACTCTATCACCCAGGCTGGAGTGCAGTGGCGCGATCTTGGCTCACTGCAACCTCTGCCACCCAGGTTCAACCAATTCTCCTGCCTCAGCCTCCCAAGTAGCTGGGATAACAGGCACCTGCCACTGCACCCGGCTAATTTTTGTATTTTTAGTAGAGACGGGGTTTCACCATCTTGGCCAGGCTGGTCTTGAACTCCTGACCTCGTGATCCACCTGCCTTGGCCTCCCAAAGTGCTGGGATTACAGGCGTGAGCCACTGCACCCAGTCCAAATATTTTCAATGAAAAGAATAACTTAAAGCTATTGAAGATAATCACTACAGTAAGTTTAAGGCCAAGATATAGCAATGGCAAAAAGAAATATAATGTCTTTAAGAAAAAAACATTTCATATAAGAGTAGAAATTTTTGAGTAATTCTATTATAGACCAAAAACATGAAACCTGGAGTCAGTCCTCCTTCCATTTGCTGGGGTAGGGGGGAGGTAAAAGATTGTCAACCCCTGAAAGTCATTAGCTGGTAATGAGATAATTTTCTCCATTTTAAACTTGAAATAAATGCAAATTGTAGGTTCCCAAATACCGCCAAATATTTTTCATTTTGTTCCTCAGTTATACTGGAAAAAGAATGCTAGTAAATGTTATCCAAAAATATTTTGCCACATTTGGTAATTAATTTTAGAACACTGAACTTACCCAGTACATTTTTTTAAATTAAGAATTTGACCTGAAAACCATCATTAAAATATAACCCTAATAGTTCAATATAACATAATTAAAGTTTTGTTGTAATTTTAGCAGAATCAGGGCTGAAGTTTATATCTGCCAACCAAAAATGCAGAGAATGTTGATTTATATGGACTAGAGATAACGTGAAAATCCAAGTAAAATTTTTTGGTGGGCCTTCTGCGTTCTACTTTTCCTTCAGAATTCAAGTTAACAAATTGAAATGATGAGATGTGTCACTTTTCTATGGTTTCCACAACTATTATAATTGAAGGAAGCTGTTCAGTATGCCAATTAAGAGCATGAGTTTTAGATTGAACCAAGAGACTTGGTTCAAGTCATTGTGCTGTTTGTACAATGGTAATTGATTACAATCTTGGGCAAATCTTTTCATCTCTCTTGGTTAATTCTTCATACTTAAAGATATTTAGTTCTTATAGCTAAAATAAATATTGCATAAAACATACTGTAAATATACTTGTATTGTGTATCAGGTGACAGTACCTACCACATAATAAATGATTTAAAATATTAGTTATTATTGCACAATAGACGTTCGTAATGAAAATGAATGGCATACTCTAAGATCCTGTAGTATCTTCTTTTTTTTTGAGGCAGAGTCTCGCTTTATGTCATCCAGGCTGGAGTGCAGTAGCACAAACATGGGTCACTGCAGCCATGAACTCCTGGGCTCAAGTGATCCTCCCGCCCCAGCATCCTGAGTACGTGGGACCACAGGTATGTGCCACCATGCCTGGCCAATTTTTTATATTTAATTTTTTTGTAGAGATGGGGGGTCTCACTCTGTTGCCCAGGCTGGATGTAGTATCTTCTAAATCAAGTACATGCTCTGTTTTTTATCATAATTTTCATATGGCACATTTCATTGTACTCTTAAGCATTGAAAGTAGGCTATCAGAACATGGCATATATTTAAGTTGTTCAAAAATAATGAATGACAATATTCTAATTCAAGCATTTTGGACTAAGAAAAGTTTATTTAAATAGTGAATATAAGTTATAAGAGAAATGTTAAAAACACTTGCAATCATTTTGAAGTTTAGTCAGAAATTTCAACAATTGGCATGCTAATCACATTTTTAATCTGTTTATTAAATTGAGTCCTGAAGTACATTTACTTGACAAATGAATATTTCAAGTTATCAGCTAAACTATCACTCTGTGATTAAACTGTATTTAATATTTAATTCAGGATAGTCTAGTTTTCTAAAATTATTCCAATTCATTGTGTTTCAAAAACATTTTATATACTCTGCCTCCTTGGATGTCTTTCTTAAATAAAAATATCAACAAATTAATTTCACAAAATGTCTACTATTTCAATTATTCAGCATAAATTAGACAAACATTTGTTGAGAAATTGTTTTCTATAAGGACTGACCTAAATGTGGGGGAAGAAAAGCCCATTTTCAAGGAGGCTGAATCTAATGAGGAAGAGTAACATAATTATTATTATGCAAGGCAGATTGTAATAAGCTCTACAAGGAGATGAGCAGAATAAGAAAATGACTGGTTCTCAAAAACATCAGAAATGTCTCACACATGAGCTGGACCTTGATTTTGACAAATAGAAGATGGGAGTAGAGTGGGAACCCCATGAAGAGAAAAATTGTTGGGCATTCTTTCTTGGAGAGACTAAACATAAGTAGATGGTTTATGTATGGCTTATCTTACAAACAAGCCTAGAGTTGGAGTTTCAATATGTAAAACGGAAAAGGTAAGTTGATATCAGATTGTAAACAGTCATAAATACTAGGAAGAAGTTTGAATTTTATTTTTAGCCATTGACAATAACCAATTATGTGGTTACTGCAGAACACCAGACCAGCACCGAGTAAACCCAGTTCAAGCTCTACTACCCATTAGCTTGTGGCAAGTCATTTACCAGCATTAGGCAACATTTTCCTCACTTGTTTAAAAAAATATATTACCAAAAGCTAAGTGTTTGACTGAATGACGTGATTCTTTTATATACAAGAGTAATATAATTCTGTAATTCAATATAAAACTATAGAACCATAACTTTTTATCATTCAGCATCATTTAGAAGGTGAAAATGGATTCTTCCTTCTTAAATAGAAAATCTAAAATTTTTCTATCCTGTGGTTGTTAAAATATGATTTAGTTTTGCTGATACCTGGTTCTAAGTTTGTTACAAACATTTTCTTTCTAGGGATTAAATCACATTTATGTTCCCCCAAAGAAAGTTTGTCCCATTCTCTGCCATTATAGCACTTCCTTCTCTGGCAAGATTTCAGATGCTTTGAAAAAATCCAGAGACATCAAATTCAAAGCAGAGTACCTGGCATTTAATAAGTGCTAAATACTCCTTGAAATGAGGTTTTTTCCCTATTTCTCAATTCTATTGCTAACTTTAACGCAAGCCCTTTACTTTCTTAACACAATCATTTTGATTGTCTTCCAATTAGCCTTATTTGTCCTGTGCCGTATCTTTCCTATCCATCCGCCATACGTCAACCTGTGAGTGATCTTGGTTAACTTAAATCTGATTGTGTTAGTATCCTGTTTAAAACTACTTGTTTTCTGTAGTGCTCAAAGTGTAGTCCCAAATCAGCACTATCAGCATCACCCAGGAACTTTTGTAAATACAAAATCTCTGATCCCACCCCAAACCCACAATCCATGTTTTACCAAGTCTCCCAGCACTCTGATGCACCCTACAGTTTGGAAACTACTGGCTTACAGGATAAAATATAAATACCTAGGATAGCATACATTCAGCACTGGTTCCCCACATATTTCTCTCTCTCCCAAATCAGATGATATACTTTAGCTCTGTTACAGTGCTAGAAGTTCCTAAACACTCCTGTGCCCTTTGCTCATGGAACTCCTAGAAAGCACTTCCCAACATGGCAGCCTGAGAGTTCACTGCTCATTCAAAATTCACTCAAGAGTATCTGAATTGTTGTGGCAGATATAGCTATATGGAGCTTCTAACAAATTCCAATAGGAGAATCCGGGTGCAGAGTCCTAGGATTTTGGAGTAAGCCATGTCCTCTGCTGCCAACAGGCTTTTTCCCATTGAAAAGCAGCTCCTGACTTGCCGGTGAGTTCTGGGAGAGACTGACAACTTTGTGATAGACTACCAAGTGATCATGTGACTGGAGCTACTCCTCAACCAAATCTTCAAGTTGAAACATGCATTCCATTATTTAATATGAATGATATATGCAAGACTGGACCTACATAATGACTAGTTAATAAAAGAGAAAAAGTACAGGCCTGCTCTGCACATCACACTGGCACAGCCAGAAGTAGACAGCTACTACACTCATGGGTGGCCCTGAAAGGCATGGTAACAGGAAATTCCCCCTAGGCTGTAGAACTTATGGCCGTTCACTTGTCCACTTTGAATGAAAGAAAAATGGTCTGATATCTGTTTACCTTGGCCACTTCCCCTTGATCCTCTAGCTGATAAGGTGAATTGAGGAAGGGGCTACAACAAGGACCCTGACTGAATCAGTGAGTTGAAGGGCATGGGAGATGAGCCCAAAGGCACAGAACCCCAGGCACCACGTAAATACTACTGATCATTCTGGTTTGCTGCTTATACATTAGGCAACTCCTGTGTCAGAGTTTTTACTTTAAATCCTTAGTGAGAAGCCTCCTTGGGAGAGGAATACACCAGCCCAAGGGTTTTGGACAGGAAAGAGGAGGAGAAATGAATATCCAAGGACTACAAGTCAGTCTACGTTTGTTTTCATCAACACTTCTTGCTACCAAGGCTTTTGCACTGCCCTGATAATACTCCGCAGTATCATCATGCACACCCTGAGCTTTTGTCTCCAATTTTGGCAGTGAAGCTGCAGGCAATATCTGTTACAAGGTAATTCTGGAAAAAGTCAAGAGCAGACTTAAAAAGCTTTCCTCTGACTAACCCTCTCACCAGCCTACCCTAACACTCAAAATGGTTCAAAACAGCCTTAAATCTCTACAAGGATTCCTAGCTTCCATCTAGCTCTATAGTTTCTACAGGGCTGATTATGTGACAGGGAGCTTGCCACTCCCGCTGCTTTCCTATCTTGGCCAGAAACCAGAAACCCTCAAATTTTCATGAAACATACTTAGCATATGGTTTGTTCTTAAATTTTTAATTAATATTGAATGAATAAATTCTGGCAACTGAATTCTGAAACCAGAAATCTAAGTCCACTTTCAAATGAAGAGATGCTATGACTAATAATAGCTATGTTTATTATTGAGCCAAACACTATTATAGGTGCTTATTTCTTTAAAAGAGGTAATACATGTAATAAATGAAACAACTATGACTTCCTTCTGTGTTCTGTAAGAAATAAGAAAAAGAAACACACTTCTTTATAATAACCACATACATTGAGGTGCTTAATATGTATAACGATTTACCTAATAGGTCTAATATCTTCCAAATATATTCAGTCAACTAATACTCTTATATTTTTCTTTTAAAAAGAAGCTTTTAGTTTTTCTGAAAATACATTTTCATGGCCGGGTGTGGTGGCTCACGCCTGTAATCTGAGAACTTTGGTAGGCCCAAGGCGGGAGGATTGCTTGAGGCCAGGAGTTTGAGAGCAACCTGGGCAATATAGTGAGACCCTGTCTATATATATATATACATATATATATTATTATTTTTTTTTTTTTTGAGACAGAGTTTTGCTCTAATTGCCCAGGCTGGAGTGCAATGGCGCGATCTCGGCTCACCGCAACCTCCACCTCCCGGCTTCAAGCAATTCTCCTGCCTCAGCCTCCCGAGTAGCTGGGATTACAGGCATGTGCCTCCACACCCCGCTAATTTTCTATTTTGAGTAGAGACAGGGTTTATCCATGTTGATCAGGCTGATCTCGAACTCCCGACCTCAGGTGATGTGCCTGCCTTGGCCTCCCAAAGTGCTGGAATTACAGGCATGAGCCACTGTGCCCAGCCCCTAAAAATATATTTAAAAAAAAGAAAATATATTTTGATGGCTTTGAAAAATATACATGTATGCACATACACCACTTAATGCAAATTAATTTTCTAATTTCTAACTTACTTATAAAAACAATTATTAGACAATTCTTGGCTGTTGCCTCAGAGATGTATTTAAGTGGCCCATTTATTTTATCCCAGAAGCACACTTTGGACTGAAATAGCAATAATAAAGAGGATACTTACCTAAAGGTCTATGGATTCTAACAGGCTACACATAGATACTATGTACAGTCTCCTAAAACATTAAGATTACACTGAATGCTTAGAAATAAAAACCATTGAATAACTCTCCTCTACATTATATTTGTGTTCACTGATGATAACCATAAAATTAAGAAACAATACGAAAATAAAATTTAGTCAGATACTTTTTTTTTTGAGAGACAGAGTCTTGCTCTGTTGCTCAGGCTGGAGTGCGGAGGCATGATCTCAGCTCACTACAACCTCCGCCTCCCAGGTTCAAGCAATTCTCTTGCCTCGGCTTCCCAAGTAGCTAGGACTACAGGCATGCACCACCACGCCCAGCTAATTTTTGTATTTTTTTAGTAGAGACGGGGTTTCACTATATGTTGGCCAGGCTGGTCTCGAACTCCTGACCTCAGTGATCTGCCCGCCTCAGTCTCCCAAAGTGCTGGGATTACAGGTGTGAGCCATCGCACCCAGCCTAGTCAGATACTTTTAATGGTATTTTGTTTTCTCATATATAATCCTTAGAGGAATGGTTGTGATGTTGGCAAATTGAGTAGAAATTTTTTAAAGTAAATTTTAAGTTTATTTTAAAATTTAAAGTAAATTTTTTTCTTTTTTTTTTTATTTTTTATTTTGAGACAGAGTCTCACTCTGTCGCCGAGGCTGGAGTGCAGTGGTGTGGTTATGGCTGGCTGCAACCTCAACCTCCAGGGCTCAAGTAATCCTCCCACCTCAGCCTCCCAGTAGCTGGGACCTCAGGTGTGCACCACCACACCCAACCAATTTTTGTGTTTTGAAGAGATGGGGTTTCATCAAATGGCCCAGACTGGTCTTGAACTCCTGGGCTCAAACAGTCCTCCCACCTCACCCTCCCAAAGTGCTGGGATTACAGGCATGAACCTCCGCACCCAGCCCTAGTAAATTTTTAAAAATTTTTAAATGTGATTTATTTAGAAGTTCTCTTTTCTGTAATCAGGGTAAAGCAATGCATCAGAAATAAACTCACTCAAATCTATTTTGAACTAAAATCTAAAGAAATCTAATGAGAAGCTTAAGAAATTTCTGTTTCTTACTAAAACACCCATTTCTTTATGTATGATCTTCATAAAGTCTTTGGTTTGTAAATTTATTTTTTCTAATGTTACTAGCATAGGTTTGCTAAAATACTATATAGACAGAATTTGAAGGAAATCTGAATGTTATTGTCACCACTGACATGAGAATTTAATAGGGCAAATTCAACAGAAATTTACTTTTCCTATCTATAATTATCTTAAGTTGAAGGGGGAAATAAACTCATCTATAAATTAATCAAAATAATGGTTGTTTATTAGAATTTGTCTTATGACCCAAAAATAGCTATATCTACTGCTGTTCCAACAATCAAATAATGAGTAAAAATTTTCCAGTCAGTAGTTTTTAAATGAATTTAAACAAATTGACATTTAAGTTTTAAAATTTAACAATTACTACATTTATATCCTTATGAGAATTCTAGGAGTGTTTTTCAAACTGTGGAGCTGTTTCACAAATGTAGATCATGAAAGAAATGCCGTGGGATGCAATTAGAAAAAAATTAATAAACTAGAGTAAAATTTTAAAATGTCAGTCATTCTATCTAGGAATGGTAAGTAATGGTTTATTAAACTTCCATTTTATATACATTTATGTAAATGAAATTATTATTTTCATAGGTAAAAAATAGGTAATTTCATATTGCCACTTTTATAGATCAAAAAAGTTGAGTATCTGTGATTTCATATGGCTTAAATTAATATACACATACATTCACACACAATGTAAACTAGTAGATAATACTGTAAAATGTATTCTTTTTTTTTTAAAGATAGTGCGGACCCAAAGAGTGAGCAGTAGCAAGATGTATTGTGAAGAGCAAAAGAACAAAGCTTCCACAGTGTGGAAGGGGACCCGAGTGGGTTGCCGGGAATATGTATTCTTACTGGCAAAGAGTAACAACAAAACCCCCCCACACACACCCAAGAATGCTCTCTATACTACATAGTTCTAGAAAACAGCCTAAAGAGTTTTTATTTCTGTTGAATTTCAGAGTAGTTTTACTTATTTATTAAATGTTTGTGGTTTATTAAATTTTATACTATATTATAAAGTGGATGGATATTTAAAAATTTATTGTAAACAAGCTTTGTAACAAGCTTTTTTAAACAAAGCATTGTAAAATAGTCAACTACCTGACTTTAATACCATGCATCATTTACTGTGATTTCTTAACATTAAAAAGAACATGAAGTTTTTTTTTCTACCCTAACATTATTATTTTTTTATTTTTGTTAGGATACTTGCCGACACTTCCAAAGTTCTTAACAACACAAACTTCTGGTCCATGATTTTTAAAAAAATACACACTAACAAATTAAACTTTACTCTAGTCTATTTTCCAGGGTGAACTCTGGTACGATCTCTAAAGGCAGTTTCATCTACAGAAGGATAGATCTCATCTAATGTCATCTCCTTCTAACGGCCGTCGCCAAAATTATAATCAAAGCCAAGGCTAGTAGCTCCTAATCTGATGTCTCCACATCCTGAGGAGACTACAAAGGAGGTAGGTAATATAGATGAGTGATGTTACTTTCAGTATTGGAAATCATCTAATGGGAATCACACACCTAACAGATTATAGAGTGAATTTTTTTAAATAGCATTCTTAGCCAGGTGCTATAGCTTATGACTGTAATGCCAGTGCTTTGAGAAGCTGAGGCAGGAGGATTGCTTGAGGCCAGGAATTCAAGATCAGCCTGGGCAACATAGCAAGGGCCTTGCCTGTACAAAAAAAAAAAAAAAAATCACATTTTTTGTTTCTAGCTGTTTACTTCGTGTTTATCAGTAGTTGACTAGCTGTTGTATTATGTTGGATATATTAAAATAATAGTTCTGTTTTTCTCAGAGGCAGGGCCTCACTCTGTCACCCAGGTTGGAGTATAGTGGCATGATCATAGCTCACTGCATCCTCAAATCCTAGGGCTCAAGTGATCCTCCTGTCTCAGGCTCTGAAGTCGCTGGGACCACAGCCATGTGCCACCATACCCGGATAATTTTTTTATTTTTTGTAGAAATGGGGTCTCACTATGTTGCCCAGGCTGATCTTGAACTCCTGACTTCAGGCAATCCTCCTGCCTCAACCTCCCAAAGCACTGGGATTACAGGCATGAGCCACTGTGCCTGGCCTAAATATAATAATTCTAACAGCCGTCCCCAAATATAAATACAATAATTATTAATAAATACAACCTGTTCAGCACAAAAAAATGTTTAATTTAATATGGGTGGGGGTAAGAATGTAAGAAAAGGCCTATTTGGGGTAAAAAGGTTAGAACCAATGCTATGAAATAAATTTTTAATGTAGTATACCCATGATCTTTAAAATTTTTATTATGAATCTTATCTGTAATTTAATTTTTATTTTCATTTTCAAGAGGTAAAGCATTTCAAAATTTAGGAGTATGAGGGAAACTATCAATATATGAATCAGAGCCTAAGAAATATAGAACCATATGTCTTTTAAAATCTTCATTTAAAAAAATTTGAACAAAGATAACATTTTAATTTAACATAATTTAAAATATTTGAGTAAACTTCTCTTTCAACATTATCTCGTCCATACCTAGTATTGTTTATAGAGAACTGTATTCTATTAGGAGGTACATATGATAAGTATTCTCCATTTACAAATAGGAAACACAAGCCTGAAAAGAAATGGCCTCTATAGACAGCAAGAGCCAGGATCAGGCACCAACACTTGACATTTTCTAGTCATATCTTTGGCTAGGTGCAATGGCTCACACCTGTAATCCCAGCAGTTTGGGAGGCCAAGTATCATGGAATACTATACAGCCATAAAAAGAATGAAATCATGTCCTTTACAGCCACATGGATGGAGCTGAAAGCCATTATTCGAAGTGAAATAATTCAGAAACAGAAAATAAAAATACTTAAGAGCTAAATAATGGGTACATGTGGACCTACAGATGGAAATAATAGACACTGGGGACTCCAAATGGAGGAAAGGTGGAAATGGGGTAATATTAAAAGACCAGCCTGGGCAACCTGGTGAAACCCCGTATCTACTAAAAATACAAAAAATTAGCCAGCATGGTGGCGCATGAGAATATCTTGAACCCCAGAGGTGGAGGTTTCAGTGAGTTGAGATCACACCACTGCACTCCAGCCTGGGTGACAGAGTGAGACTCCATCTCAAAAAAAAAAAAAAAAAGACATTTTCTAGTCCCATTTTCTTTATCTGACATCTACTTCTGCCTCTTTGATATGTATTAGGAAACATAACATCAACAGGATTTGAAAATTAGGAAGCAAATTATATATTTTTCTGCTTTTCAATAAAGGTTCCCATCTCAGGACTTTTGTCATTGCTGTTCCTTTTTCCTTAAATGTTCTTCCAACAGCTGCCCGCTTTGAATCATTAAGGCTGAATGCAAATGTCTCTCTCCCCAGAGAGGCTGTCTTTGATGACTCTAGCTAAAAAGTAACACACTTCTTCCCCCTCCAGTCAGTTTCTATGCCGTTATCATTCTTTTCTTAATGCTTATCATTATTTAAAAAAAAAAGACTTACTTGTTTTTTAATGCAAGTAACGTTTTTTAGTGTTTATCTTCTACGATTAGAATGTAAGGTCTTTAGGGGTAGGACTGTATCTTTAGCATGTACAATGTTATAGCCTCAGTGTGCTCAGTAAATACTTGTTTAATAACTAACTAAAGGTGATTTGATAACTGATAAATTTTGATACGTTTATGAAAAACAGTGTGAAGATTTCTCAATGAGCTAAAAATAGAACTACCGTTAAACCTAGCAATCCCGCTACTGGGTATCTACCCAAAGGAAAATAAATTATTATATTAAAAAAGACACTGGTGCTTGTTTGTTTATCACAGTACTATTCACAATAGCAAAGTCATGGAATCAACCTAAGTGTGTCCATCAATGGTTGATTGGACAAAGAAAATGTGGTATATATACATCACAGAATACTATACAGCCATAAAAAAAATGAAATCATGTCCTTTACAGCCACATGGATGGAGCTGAAAGCCATTATTCGAAGTGAAATAATTCAGAAACAGAAAATAAAATACTTGAGAGCTAAATAATGGGTACATGTGGACCTACAGATAATAGACACTGGGGACTCCAAATGGAGGAAAGGTGGGAATGGGGTAAGAGTTGAAAAATTACCTATTGGGTACAATGTTCACTCTTTGGGTGATGGGTACACTAGAAGCCCAAACTTCACCATTATGCAAAATATCCATGTAACAAACCCACATATGTATCCCCTGAATCTCAAAAGAAAAAAAATTTTAAACATACTGTATTGAAAGGAGGCGGAGGTTGCAGTGAGCCAAGATCACGCCATTGTACTCCAACATGGGGGCAGAGCGAAACTCCATCTCAAAAATATAAAAAATAATAATAAGTTCTATGAGGGTAAGGAATAGGTTGGTTAAATTCACCATTACATCTAACACAGATCTTGGCACAGAGGAGAAATGAATTTTTATTTTATGTCTATCAAAATTAATACAAACTAATAAATTTCCCTGTCTTTCCTTAACTTGTGCAAAGCAGGAGAAAAGAGGTGTATTTGGTTATCATAAAACTAATACAATTTAGACAAAAGGAAAAAATAACCTCGTATTCTTGGTTCTGCCCCTAAATGATACCTAGGCAGAAACAACTACTAGTGGTAGAAAACACATTTCTCATAGGAGGAGGGCATATGGTGCATTTCCACTGTCATGCATTTTATGTATTATGTCCTCAATTCTCAAGTTTATGAAGGCCTTTATAAAGATCATTCTTATCTGTGACCCCAGCATAGCCTAGTGCCCTATGCAAAAAAAAATTCTGACACTGACAACAGCAAGGCATCATAATGAATTTGTCACTATTCATTGAAAGAAATTGGTGGCTTCTGTCAATCTCCTAAAATTATTATCTTAACTAATTCAGTGGATATGGAAGGATTGGTTCAGGTTTTTCAGGTAGAACAAATGAAGACAACTACCATCTTCACAACCATGTAGCCATGAACAGTAGAAATAGCAGGTCAAAAATCACAATCTGGGCGTGAATCTCAGTTGCATCTCTAGCTGTGTGGAGTGGGATAAAGGACTTAAGAATGCCTGAATCTCTGTTTCCTCATCTGCCACATGAAGTAGTAATAACAAATAACTACTTCACAAAATTATCAATTACTATACAAAAATATTAGGCCATATATTTGAAAATGTTGATTATGAACTATGTGTTTGCACTCTATGCTCTCATGAAGTTAGTATTTCATAAACTAAAATCAAAAGCAGGCAGGGTTTTTATTTTGACTTTTTTTTTTTTTTTTTTTTGAGACGGAGTTTCACTCTTGTTGCCCAGGCTAGAATGCAATGGCACAACCTTGGCTCACCACAACCTCCGCCTCCCGAGTTCAAGTGATTCTCCTGCCTTAGCCTCCCGAGTAGCTGGGATTATAGGCATTAGCCACCACGCCTGGCTAATTTTTTTTTTTTTTTTCAGTAGGCATGAGGTTTCTCTGTGTTGGTCAGGCTGGTCTTGAACTCCGACCTCAGGTGATCCGCCTGCCTCGGCCTCTCAAAGTGCTGGGATTACAGGTGTGAGCTACCATGCCCAGCCTTTATTTTGAATTTTAAAAATACTTACAAATCCCACAATGTATAAATACTTCAAAACATCATGTTTTACAGAGTAAATACATACAATTTTATTTCTCAATGTAAAGAAAAAAGTACTTACAGCATATATAAGTAGGCATAAGATACTTGGTTCAGTCTTTTCAGAATAGTCACACATTCATAGTAATTTTAAAATATTTTTTCTTTCATGTGCCTCTAGATATGGTAAAATGTTTTAACATTAGATATATTTAATATTAAAGTATTTAAGTCTAACTGCATTTACTAGTTAGAATTATATGTTGCTCTTTGATTTAGTGCCTTTACTTTTCTGAAAAAAAAAATTTTTCTTTTTTTTTGAAACAGGGTCTTGCTTTGTCACCCAGGCTGGAGTGCAGTGGCACAATCATAACTCACTGCAGCCTCAACTTCCCAGGCTTAAGCAATTATCTGGTGCCAGCCTCCTGTGTTGCTGGGACCAAAGATGTGGACCACCATGCCTGGTTAATTTTCATATTTTTTGTAGAGACAGAGTCTTGCCATGTGGCCAAGCTGATCTCGAACTCCAGAGCTCAAGCAATCCACCTGCCTTGGCCTCCCAAAGTACTGGGATTACAGGTGTGGGCTCATGCTGGGATATGCCCATGGGCAGAGGCAGATCACTTGAGCCCTGGAGTTCAAGACCAGCCTGGCCAACATGGCAAGACCTCATCTATACAAAAAATACAAAAATTATTGGGGCATGGTCTATACGAAAAATACAAAAAGTATAGGGGAATGGTGGTGTTTGCCTGTCGTCCCAACTACATGGGAGGCTGAGGCCAGAGGATCACTTGAGCCCAGAAGTTCGAGGCTGCAGTGAGTCATAATCATGCCACTGCACTCCAGCTTAGGTGACAGAGTGAGACCCTGACTCAAGAAAAAAAAATTAATAAAATGTTATTTCATAAGAACAAAAAACACATTTTTAAATCAAATACCTATATAAAGAAATTATTGATATTTACATAGTATATATGGTCTATATTCCTTTTTTTAAAGCTACATATAGGTCTTGAAATAATTCAAATCCATTACAATTATCGAAAATACAAGTAAAAAATAAAATATTTTTATATTAATTAAAAGATTGGTAAAGTTTTAAAATCTCTTAGCAACATAAAATTAGAATTCCTGGCTAATGGTTCATCTTCTTAATATTCAAACCCATCACATTTATTAAGACAAATTATTAAATGAGATGACTGGTATCTATTCATAATATTAAGTAAGTCATTGTTTAAAATTTGAAAACTGAAAGAAAATAAATAAGTTTCTCACAGGTGGTGGCTCACACCTGTGATCCCAGCTACTTGGGAGGTTGAGGCAGGAGGATTGTTTGAGGCCAGGAATTCTAGGTTGCAATGAGCTAAGATGGTGCCACAGCACTCCAGCCTGGTTGACTGAGCAAGACCTCACTTCTATAAATAAGTAAAATAAATTCATTTCTCATACACGACACCTCAAGATTCTAACTGTAAATCAAAATAAGATATCAGTTTCATTTTAAAATGTTTGACTTATTTTAAGTTACATTAATTTGGTTAAATAATACAGTTTATATTGTATAAATTTTGTGATATATAAGTCTACCTTTTTTTGGTGCCAAAGCAGAAATGATATAACTTTATATGCCATCTTCAAACTTAATGAGAATAAGCCTATATAACCTAGCAACTAATTTTAAAGAATACTAAGCCCCATTTTAAGCCTGGTTTCCAATTTTAACATCTGAATAATTTCTTCCAAAATTTATACATAAAATATTCTGGGAAAAAAGTATAAAATGTCTAACTATTCCTATTGTGTAATTACTACTCTGAAGTTAGCTGTGCCAATTTTCAAGGTTTCCTTCATAAGTAACGGAGTGTAATGTATAAAAGCCATAGTAAAATATAATTTCCCAGTCTGAAGCAGATATGTTTCTGAAAGCACTGAGATAAGAAAACGATTAGGATTTAAGTTGTCATGGGAAAAAAAATAGTTTTAGGCAGAACCCTAAGAAGACAGTTTTTAGATTCACTAAAATGAAGATTGTATTAAATAGAGGATAATAGTGTATTTAATTAGTAATAGTAAATACTATATGATTTACAATTGCTTGATCACTAGAAATTTTTCAGGATCTCCCATTTTCATAGCTTCAATAAAATGCTTGCAAATTCATTTTTGGTTTGTTAAACATAATAGGCACATCAAGAAGGCAATTTTTAAAAAGTCTAACCTCATTCCTAATGTTTAAACTTTTCAGATCTTATGATTTTCAGTTAACCTCATCTCTGTCTTTTTTTTTTTTTTTTTTTGAGATGGAGTCTCACTCTGTCACCCAGGCTGGAGTGCAGTGGCTCCATCTCAGCTCACTGCTACCTCCACTTCCCAGGTTCATGTGATTCTCCTGCCTCAGCCTCCCAAGTAGCAGGGATTACAGGCACCTGCCACCATGCCTGGCTAATTTTTGTATTTTTAGTAGAGACGGGGTTTTGCAGTGTTAGCCAGGCTGGTCTCGAACTCGTGACCTCAAGTGATCTGCCCACCTCCGGCTCCCAAAGTGCTGGGATTACAGGCGTGAGCCATTCATCCGGCCAATCATTTCTTGAACCTCTTCATCCCCAGTCATAGAGATGCAAAATGTATACTTAAGATAAAAAACAATTGTGCAACTTTTACTTAACCGACTCGGATAAACATAACTAAGCTGGGAGCAGTGGCTCATGCCTGTAATCCCAGCACTTTGGGAGGCCGAGGCGGGCGGGTCACGAGTTCAGGAGTTGGAGACCATCTTGGCTAACACGGTGAAACCCCGTCTCTACTAAAAACACAAAAATTTAGCCGGGCGCTGTGGCGGGCGCCTGTAATCCCAGCCACTCAGGAGGCTGAGGCAGGAGAATGGCGTGAACCCGGGAGGTGGAGCTTGCGGTGAGCCGAGATAGTGCCACTGCAGTCTGGCCTGGGGGAAAGAGCGAGACTCCATCTCAACAAAAAACAAACAAACAAAAAAAAAACTAAATATTTCTTGAGCTCGAGAAATAGTTATATAATAATATAATTTATATTATATTATTATATATAAATTATATTATTATTATATAAATTTTAAATTCATCTTACAAAACTACTTCCCATCCAGGCTTTTTGTATCCATTTCAATGGCATCCCTTTAGCAAAAACAGCAGCAGCGGTTTTTACCTCTGGCTTTATTGATTGATTGATTGATTGAGACACAGTCTGGTTATGTTTCCAGGCTGGAGAGCAATGGCGTGATCTTAACTATAATCTCTGCCTCCTGGGCTCACATCAGCCTCCCACCTAAGCCTCCCAAGTAGCTGGGACTACAGGAGTGCCCCACCACACTGGGCTAATTTTTGTATTTTTTGTAGAGATGGAGTTGTGCTATTTTGCCCTGACTGTTCTCGAACTCCTGGGCTCAAGAGATCTGTCTGCATCAGCCTCCCAAAGTGCTGGCATGAGCCACCACAACCGGCCTTGGCTTTATTTCTTATGTGTAAGTCTGCATCAAAAATTTCTCATCTTCCTCAACCATTCGCTTTACTCTCATTTCCTTTTTTCCAACCTCTGGTTTCCTCTTCTTAAAATTATCTCAATTAATAATGGCTCAGCCTGGGCAACATGGTGAAACTCCATCTCTACAAAAAATACAAAAATTAGCCAGGCATGGAGGGGCACGCCTGTAATCCCAGTCACTCAGGGGAGGCTGAAGTGAGAGGATCGGCTTGAGCCTGGGAGGTCGAGGCTGCAGTGAGCCTGGATTGCACTACTGCGCTCCAGCCACAACAAGACCATGCCTTAAAAAAAAAAAACTCACTGGACTAAGAAAATGTGGCACATATATACCATGGAATACTATGCAGCCATAAAAAGGATGAGTTCATGTCCTTTGTAGGGACATGGATGAAGCTGGAAACCATCATTCTCAGCAAACTGGGACAAAAAAACAAACACCGCATGTTCTCACTCACAGGTGGGAATTGAACAATGAGAACACCTGGACACAGGAAGGGGAACATCACACACCGATGGATGTTGTGGGTTGGGGGGAGGGGGGAGGGATAGCATTGGGAGATATACCTAATGTAAATGACGAGTTAATGGGTGCAGCACACCAACATGGGACATGTATACATATGTAACGAACCTGCACATTGTTCACATGTACCCTAGAACTTAAAGTATAAAAAAAAAAAAACCTCAAGAACTAAGTTTACACAAACCAAAATTCTAACAGCTGGAGAGAAGATGTACTAACCAATTTTTAGTTTGGGAGGAGTTACAATATTTGCAAATGTTTGTAGAGATTCCATATGTTATTTGTTATTACAAACTTTTCTTCTCAATAAAATCTGCAGGGTTTTTTTCTTCCTTTCTTCCCCCCTTCTTTTTCTCTGGCCTTTTTTCTTTCCTGTCTCTCCTTTTCTTTTTACAATGATATAATTTAATATTTGAATAGTATTTTACTTGTAAAAGTCTTCATTTGTTATTTATGTAAATTAAAATAATATGCTTGTTTTTTGCTCAGATGTGGCCTTACACTATTTTGAGAATAACATTGGCATATATATTTGTAAACTAATGAAGGACACAGCCCAATTATGGACTATTACTGCTATTAATATCCTTAAAAAGAAAAAGCCTGTTTTTGTAATTAATGTTTCAAAAGCTTTCTAGTGAGCACCAAATTATAACTTTATATGTTCCTAAATGACCGAAAATATTTCAAATGTATATGCTAAATTACACAGACTACACAAATAAATAGGCAAATGAACTTTTCTTTTTAATATTTAAATGGAGTCTTGCTATGTTGCCCAGGCTGGTCTTGAATACCTAGGCTCAAGCAATCCTTCTGCCTTAGCCTCCCAAAGTGGTAGTATTATAGGTGTGAGCCACCACACTTGGCCAGCAAATGAGCTGTAAAAGAATTTAATCTAGTCTTGGAAATTGAGAAACGGGATATCGATGGCATACTGGAGAAAAATGGCACTGAGAATAAGAATTCCCTTTCCAGCTTCCTTTTTTTGAGACAGTCTCCCTCTGTCATGTTGCCCAGGCTGGAGTGCAGTGGCATAATGTCAGCTCACTGCAACCTCCACCTCCCAGGTTCAAGCGATTCTCCTGCCTTAGCCTCCCAAGTAGCTGCTATTACAGGTGCCTGCCACCATGCCCAGCTAATTTTTGTATTTTTAGTAGAGAGGGGGTTTCACTATGTAGACCAGGCTGGTCTCAAACTCCTGGCCTCAAGTGATCCACCTGCCTCAGCCTCCCAAAGTGCTGGGATTACAGGCACGAAGCACCGCACCCGGCCTGCTCTCCTTTTTTTTTCTTTCTTTTATTTTTTAATGACCAGAAGAGTCTTGAATACATCAAACCTGCTCTTTAACCACAGACAAGCCACTTAGCATCTCTGAGTTTCTTTATCTAGAAAATGGGATTTTTAAAATTATTTCCAGCTCCAAATGTTTTATGAATTTTATGAACTAGAACTATCACAAAAAAAAATTTTTACAGTTGAAATATTTACTCTATAAAACTTCATCTATTTACTCACATTTTGATTAAGCTATTATTTAAAAGTAACAAACCACATTTTTTTCTATACTTCTCCATAAAGGGTAAAAAATAAACCGTGTATACATGAAGTCAGACATATAGGCAGTATACTACATTACACATTAGTAGATAAAAATTATTTTTAGATTAAGAATATTTAGTCTTAACTCTTTGAGGTTATGTAAATAGTCCTTGGAATATGAAGATAGTCCCTTCTGAGCCATTTACTGAGTCTAATCACATATATTAATTTCCTTTATCCATCATAACTATTTGAATGAGTTTCCCAAAAATAAACAAACAAGAGTATTTTCAACTCCTTGTCTCCAAGGAAGGCTAACAATAGGCAGGAGTGATGAGCTACAGTAGATGTGACTAACTCAGATGCTTTCAGAGGCCCAGGCAATATAACTAAACATGTGAAGCAGCTTTATGTAATGCAATAGATAATGGTAGGTGAGTGGCAATGGAAGAGTCCATGTCTTGCCTAAAAGCATTCTAATTAAAAAATAGTTTTAAACCACTGAGCTGGCCAAACAAAATACCTCTGTTAGCAGGCCATTAATCACCTTGGCTTATACTTGTTTTTTGTTTTTGTTTTTGAGAGAGGGTCTCACTCTGTTACCCAGGCTGAGTGCAGTGGTGCAATCAGGGCTCACTACAGCCTCTACCTCCTGGGCTCAAGTAATCCTCCCACCTCAACCTCCCAAGTAGTTGGGACTACAGCACATGCTACCAGGCTCAGCTAATTTTAAAATTTTTTGTAGAGATGGAGTCTTACTATGTTGCCCAGCCTGGTTTCAAACTCCTGGACTCAAGTTTTGATTTTCCTCTGCCTCAGCCTCCCCAAGTGATGGGATTACAGGCGTAAGCCACAGTGCCGGGCCTTCTTCTTTTTTTTTTTTTTTTTAACATAAGCAATTTGTGGTTTTTCTTTTAGGAAAGATAAACATCTTCTTTATGGGATCTATAGTACTTGAAAACTATTCCGGCTATCCAAGAACCTGGTTGAATTTAAAGAAAATATTTTTAAAAGTACTCTCATAATTTGAAAAAATAAATTAAAAAACTTTAAAACTCTACTATTATTACTACTTTTAATTCAACATTCAACACATAAAAACTGGGCACTTACTACATGCTAAAGCATTGTCAATATCCTTTAAGATAAGAGAGATACTGGTATACTGGTTTTGTGTAGTTATGTAAATTTATTTACTACTAGAATAATAATTCTCTGCTTAAAAAAACTTTTTAATCCAAAGATTATTATATATCTATCTATAAATCATTTATTTTACCTGGGAGAAAATGCTTAATCAAGAAAATTTCAATAAATAATGATGAGTTTAAAACAGAAACCACTATCAGTCACCACGTTGACTGATGCTTTTCAGATCTAGATCTTTAGACTTGTGAGAAAATTTCTGTAATGTTCACATTCTGTAGGGAGTTTTAACTGTCATCCAGAGAGACAGTTATAGAGGAATCATTTATGAATTAGAGTAATAAATACGATTAGCTGAATTCTGTGGCATTTTTTTCAAGCATTTTCCATTTGCAACTCAAATATATGGTTACTCCCAGAAATTCCACTTTTAGGTATATACCCATGAGAATTGAAACACAAAAACTGGCACGCAAATGTTCACAGCAGCATTATTTATAATAGCCAAAAAAGTAGAAATAAGCCAAATGCCCATAATTAATGAAAAGATAAACAAATTGTGGTATATCCATATGATGTGCCACACAAAAAATAAAGTACTGATACGTGATACAACATAGATGAACCTTGAAAACATTAAGCTAAATGAAAGAGGCCAGACCAAAAAAAAAAAAAAAGCCATATATTGTTTGAGTCTGTTTATGTGAAATGTCCAGAACAGACAAATCCATACAGATGAAAAGTAGATGGTAGTGTTTTCAGGGGCTGGAGGAAGGGAAGAATGGGAAGTAACTGCTAATGGATTTAGGATTTCTTTTTGGGGTGATGAAAATACTCTAGAATTAGAAAGTGATGATGATTGTACCACTTTGTGAATATTACTAAAAACCACTGAATTGTATATTTTAAGGGTAAACTTTATGGCATGTAAATTATATCTCAATAAAGTAATAAAGAATATGGCTATTATAACCTATTTATATTGGATTTCTAAAAGAATATTTCATATTCTACTAAAAGGTGATAGGACCCAGTATATATATATATATATATATATATATAATCCTGAAAGCTATTTTATAACCAAAAACTGTTTCAAAACATCATTCTCACTATAGTTATAAAACAGAAACAAAACTAAAATTTTTAAACATAAATATATTTAAAAAATTAAAACACCTAAGAAATGCAATCTATACATATGAAAAAGTAAAATATTTATATGCATAACAAGTAGTTGCAACATTATCCATAAGCAGCAGTTACTGTTTATTTTCCCTATATTTTGGTTTAACACCATAGTGTAGTGGTAGTTCATTCTTTTTAGGGAAATTACATAAAGTACATATAGCATATTATTAGTAAGTTATAGAAGACTGTATAACTGGAAAATTAATTCCAAGTAACAGCATTTCCTCTAAAAACACATCTATTATTAAACAAATTACTTTAAACTAGCAGAGAAAATGAGCCTATAATTTATTAAGTACAAGATATATAGTCAACTTGCATAAAATTACATATGGCATTTTAAAAAGTCTATTTCTAAAATATCAGTAATTCAAGCAATTGGGATTTCCACAGAAGAGAAATTGCCATTACTTTCCTTTTTATGAAGAAAGATCTGCCTTAAGAACATCACAACGATGTTATTAAGAAATGCTACAGCATACTTTAAAAATCAAAATGGTGAAATATATTCATCAGGATATTCTTTTACAGATAGCAGCCCTATAGCAGCATTTCAGAAGGTGATTTAAATCTAATAACTGACTTGGGTTTTTATTCTCTTCTAGAAATACATATTACATGTATAGTTTAGTTAAGAATTTTCATTTCCATTATAAAGGGGAACTTTTCATACTGATTATCTAAAGGTATAAGAAATTAAGTAATTGGATAGTCTAGCACTTTATTAGAAATATATCTGCTGACTCCACAAAAACAACTTTTACATATAAGCAAATTACTAAAACTATCTAAATCAGGAGAAATGAAATAAAATGCAGTGAATGGTTTTCTCTTTTATCTCTAACTGTAAAAATCCCTTTTGCCTATTTATTTGACCCGTCTCTATTCATGCAATTTAATGAACCCTCAAAAGAATTTACACATCTTTATACAGAATTCACATCTACATCAGTAAACTGCCAGTCCTTTTATATTTTCAGTGCCTTATCAAAATATGGGTAACAAAGTTCTTCATTCTATGAGGCAGGAAGATGTTTCCTAAGTACTTCTTTGGATGAAGACGATATAGTATCTGGGAAGGACACCTCAAATTCTATTAGAAGGTCACCACGTTGGTCAGGATTTTTTGGAAATGGCAGCCCATATCCAATAATTCTTCTCCTCATTCCGGGTTTCACAATATCATTTACTGACATAGGTATGTTTCTTCCATCCAGTGTTGGTACATTAATTGAGCAGCCACACAATGCCTAAAATGGACCAAATAAAATAAAATGAAAACACTTCGAAACTCAAAAATCTAAGCACAAATATTACCAGATGGTAAAGGATAATACCACTAAGGTAAAACTTTAACCTCCAAAAGAATAACAATAGTTATAATTTTTTTTCCCTCATTAGAAAATTCCTTCAGAGGTCAGGCACGGTGGCTCACATCTGTAATCCCAACGTTTTGGGAGGCCAAGGCAGGCAGATCACCTGAGGTCAGGAGTTCATGACCAGCCTCACCAACATGGAGAAACCTCGTCTCTACTAAAAATACAAAATTAGGCAAGCATGGTGGCACATGCCTGTAATCCCAGCTACTCAGGAGGCTGAGGCAGGAGAATCACTTGAACCTGGCAGGCGGAGGTTGCAGTGAGCCGAGATCGTGCCATTGCACTCCAGCCTGGGCAACAAGAGCAACACTGTCTCAAAAAAAAAAAAAAGAAAAGAAAAGAAAAGAAAAAAAGGAAAATTCCTTCAGGACATGCATTATTAGATATGTTACCAAAAAAAAAAGGAAGAAAAGAAAAGGTAAAAGAGAAGTAAAGGATATATTCCACATTGCCCTGGAATGACATGGTTATTTTGAAGCTGCTATTAATACATTCAAGATGCAGGGATTGGAATGGGAGAAGAGGGAGAAATTCAGGACTAGAAAGAACAGGATAGGAGCAACTATTTCTCTGGAAAGTATTAGGACAAGAAATATATTTGTTTTAGATAACAAATGTTTACTGAGCATTTACTATATGCCACACATTCTGGCTAGATGGTGAGCCTTATAGGGACCATGAACACCGACCCCAGCTTAAGGAATGCACAAGGAACTCACAGAAACATAGAAGCAAACTAGCCATTATAATACTGTATAGTGTAAGAACAGAGGTAAGCATGGAGGTCTTTTGTAAGAGAAAGAGCACCCAACTTAACCCCTTAGATTCCGGGAGTAGAGGATGCTTGGCCAGTAGCAGGTAGGTATTAGAGCAGGGTAAGAAACAATAGTGTTCCATAGAGTACAGCTCAAGTATACAAGATAATAATAGAGCAAACTGGGCCGGGTGCGGTGGCTCACGCTTATAGTCCTAGCACTTTGGGAGGCTGAGGTGGGCGGATTACTTGAGGTCAAGAGTTCAAGATGAGCCTGGCCAACATGGTGAAAACCTATCTCTACTAAAAATATGAAAATCAGCTGGGCATGGTGGCGGGCGCCTGTAATCCCAGCTACTCAGGAGCCTGAGACAGGAGAATTACTTGAACCTGGGAGGTGGAGGCTGCAGTACTAGCTGAGATTGTGCCACTGCACTCCAGCATGGGTTACAGAGCGAGACTCCATCTCAAAAAAAAAAAAAATAATAATAATAATAATAGAGCAAACTTGGGGAAGTGCATATACATTTTATGGGTAGACATCAGATTTAAAATGACTTATTTTAAGCTAAAAAGTTTGGACTTTATGGTAGAGGTTATATAGAGCAATTTAAGAATTTGAAGCAGGGAACTGCTATGACCATATTTGCAAAGTTACAATCCAATTTGAGAAATAGTACAAATAGGCCAGGCGCAGTGGCTCACACCTGTAATCCTAGCACTTTGGGAGGCCAAGGCGAGTGGATCACCTGAGGTCAGGAATTCAAGACCAGCCTGGCCAACATGGTAGGTAAAACCCCGTGTCTACTAAAAATACAAAAATTAGCTGGGTGTGGTGGTGGGCGCCTGTAATCCCAGCTACCTAGGAGGCTGAGGCAAGAGAATCACTTGAACCCGGAGGCAGAGGTTGCGGTGAGCCAAGATCGCACAACGTGGGTGACAGAGCAAGACTCTTGTCTCAAAAAAAAAAAGAAATAGGGCAAATAAGAACTCAAATAATAATTGTATTAATGTAGTACCATTATAATTTATAAATGTATATATTTATATGCACTTATAAATGTATATTAATATAAATGTATACAAATTTATTTATAGTGAATTATAATTTTCTTCTAATCTTTTTTGTTATGCAATTATTACTCCATATTAACAACTTTAGAACAAACCCTATATACAAAGACTAATGTGTTGAGATTACCAATGCAGATCTCATAAACCACATTTGTAAAAGCAGCCTCATAGTACATAATCCAGTTAACACTTGACACTTTATAAGTAACTAAGGTTAGAAAATATAATCACATCCATAAAAGAGGTATAATACTAGTACTATCTTAGAGGATTGTTATAATAATTATTTTTAATGTATAATAGGCATTAAATAAATGTTAGCTATTATCTAGATACACTCCCTATGATCAACTACATAATTATTTGGTCTTAGGATTTTAGGTCCTACCAACTTACCTCTCGTAAACTAATTTTAGCAGTATAAATTATATTTGATCCATCCCTTTTAAATTTTGGATGATCTTTGTCTTTAATGATAAAAACAATGTCTGCTGGAATACTATTTGGTGTTTCATCTCCTTCTCTTGGAAAAGTAATTTTGGTGCCTTCTTTCCACCCTTTTTTAATCTCAATGGTAAGAATTTTGTCCTCAGATCTGTAACTCCTTCCATCAGCGTTTAGCCTTTTTCGAGAAATCTTCATCCGTTTGGTACAACCACTATATATCTCTTCAAGTGATACTCTAAGTTCATGAATAACTGGAGGATCTTGTTTGAGGCGGGATGGCCCCACAGAATTCCTGTCTCTTGGATATCCATTCATGCTGAAACCAAAGGCACTAAAAGGATCACCATCTATTTCCATTTCTTCAGAATCTCTACCACCACCCATTCGTCTTCCAAAGAAAATTTCAAAGGGGTTGGACCCTCCAAAAAATGCAGCAAATGTAGCATGAGGATCGCCATGAAAGGTGTACCGGAAGGTACCTCCTTGTCCATCAGTACCTCCTGCTCCTCCTTTCAACCCTAATTGAAGAGATAAGCATGATTAGAAAAAAGCTTGCAACTCTTAAATTTTCAAAAACTGTATTGCTAATAAATTTTGGCTAACTTACATTAAAATGTATTAATATTGGCCAGAAATGCCACTTTAACTAAATACAGAACAGCTATAAAACTCTTGATGATTACATCCTAAGTTAAATTGTTAGTTTTCAAATTCTTCCTCCAAATCAGCATTTTTGTTTGTTTGTTTGTGTTTTGAGACAGAGTTTCGCTCTTGTTTGCCCAGGCTGGAGTGCAATGGCGCAATCTTGGCTCACCGCAACCTCCGCCTCCCAGGTTCAAACGATTCTCCTGCCTCAGCCTCCCGAGTAGCTGGGATTACAGGCATGTGCCACCATGCCCGGCTAATTTTACGAGGTTTCTTCATGTTGGTCAGGCTGGTCTCGAACTCCCAACCTCAGGTGATCTGCCTGCCTTGGCCTCCCAAAGTGCTGAAATTACAAGTGTGAGCCACTGCTTCTGGCCAAATCAGCATCTCTAATATTTATTCCTGATTCTTTGTTCCACAGGTAAGTAAGAAAAATAAAATAAGTTCGGGCGCAGAGGCTCATGCCTGTAATCCCAACACTTTGGGAGGCGGAGGCAGGCAGATCATGAGGTCAGGAGTTTGAGACCAGCCTGGCCAACATAGTGAAACCCTGCCTCTACTAAAAATACAAAAAATTAGCCAGGTGTGGTGGTGGGCGCCTGTAATACTAGCTACTCAGGAAGCTGAGGCAGGAGAATCACTTGAACCCGGGAGGCAGAAGTTGCAGCGAGCTGAGATCACACCACTGCACACCAGCCCGGGCAACAGTGTGAGACTCTGTCTCAAAAAAAAAAAAAAAAAAAAAAGAAAAAGAAAAAGAAAATAAAACTGGGAACTCCTTATCTTATAAACTACTGATCTGGCATGCTGAAGTATATAAATTATATAAGTATCTACTTATAAATATATAAGTTTTTAAAAGATGTCAGTTGGAAGGTCTTCAGCAATCAACACAAAGTGCAGAACTTAAATCTTTAATTTTTATTACAATCAAACAATATATATAACATTTAAAAATATAAATATATTAATAAAATATATAGTAAAATATAAAATACCATATTCATACTGTTTATATATAATATAAATAAAATAGAAATATGTAAAAATATAATGTAATCAAAATACCATATTCATTCTAACTAGTTTTATTTCAGATCATCTTTTACTGTTTAAGAATTAAAATAGGGCCAGGTGCAGTGGCTCACACCTGTAATCCTGGCACTTTGGGAGGCCGAGTTGGGTGGATCACTTGAGGTCAGGAGTTCGAGACCAGCCTGGTCTACATGGTGAAACCCCAACTCTACTATAAATACAAAATTAGCTGGGCATGGTGGCACATGCCTATAATCCCAGCTACTTGGGAGGCTGAGGCAGGAGAATCGCTTGAACCTGGGAGGCAGAGGTTACAGTGAGCCAAGACTGCACCATTGCACTCCGGCCTGGGCAACAGGAGCAAAACTCCATCTCAAAAGAAGAAAAAAAAAAAAGAATTAAAATAGAACTGTGTGTCAGAGAGTGAAAAAAATGCTAATAATGAGGACACTCTATGAAGAATGGTTTTTTAGACACTACAGTTGTCATTCCTACTCTAGATACCAAATTTGTTTAGGCATACCACATCTTAGCATTAATTTCAAGGCTTGTAAGAAGAAGACTGAAATCAAGAGCTGTAAACTTTGACACGTAAGGCCTCTATATGGGTTATTTCTGTCTCTTGTGAACAGTCCACCTCAGGCAACAATATAGTGACTTTTTGACCCTTTGCTTAAGGGTTCCACTAAGTAATATTTAACCCACAAAAGATTATATTTGAAACAACATTTTCCACTATGTGTGAAAGAAATGTTCTACTAAAATCCAAAAAACAACAGTATAGTGATCTTTTAAGGGGTCAATACTGATCAAGAAACAAGCAAGAAAAGAATCTAAAAATCATAAAACTATGAAAAATCCAACAGATGAAGCTAGGAGATTCTAATATCTCCAAACAGTGGTGATTTGAAGGCAGGAAATATATTTATTTTGCATTGCTCATGCATACAGGGCTGAAAATGGTAGGTATTCATGCCTAGTGAATGAAGGGAATGAACTAATTCCTAAAGTCCTTCTAAATCAAAACTAAAAAAGGTGTCTTGAGTATTGGTACAGAGAAAAAGGCAGAAGCAAAAACAATGTAAAATATAATCACACATTTACATATATGAGAGATTTAACAATTTAAAATGCCACTAACACACAGCATACTTTAAAGAAACTTAGTTTTGCTTATGTCTTATTCTACATTTGGCTTCTTCCATTAAAAGGTATATATCTACTCTATTTCATCTAACAGGGTCTCAAGTGCTATCTAAATTTTTACCTTCCTCCATGAATAGAAATCTGGAGAGACCAAGAGAGACCTAATAATCTGAAAATTGCCAAAATATGTATTGAACAATACATCCAAATAGTTAGGGAAATTCCTTGTAGAAACTGAATGACAAGTATAAGCAGGACAAGATCTTTTCATAAGCAGCTCATCCAAATTTCCCTTTTATAAATTTTAGTAGTATAACTCCAAATGTTAAAAAGGTAATGGCAGATTTTTTTTTTTAATGATAGAATAATATGTAGCTCAAGGTCATGACCAAAGTGACTCAACCAATGCTTAAACTATTTAAATCATTTTATCCTTCATCCCATAGACTTAAGGGAGTATAATTATTTAACTGAGTTAAGTAAACTGGGTAAATCAGCCTGCCCAATCTAGCCTCTTATAAGACAAAATTTAAATACTTGCACCCATAATGAATTCATGAAAAGAAAGAATAACGTTTTAATTTATTACATCATGGGTTTGGCTTTCTGGAAAACCTCTTCCTCCTTTGCCAAAAAGGGTAATTCGGTCAGAATTACAAAGTCCCTGAGAAGATTCATACAAAGTCTGAAGTAACTTATCAAAGCTGATAAAAAGACTCCAATGCAGCTTTGAGGTTTTCCTAGACACTATTAAACAGTCAACTATGCAGCTCAGACAAAGAACGAAGCTACTCTAATGAATGAAAAAAATCCTAGGCTGGGCACGGTGGCTCATGCCTGTAATCCCAGAACTTTGGGAGGCCAAGGTGGGTGGAGCATGAAGTCAGGAGTTCAAGATCAGCCTGACCAACATGGTGAAACCTCGTCTCTACTAAAAATACAAAAATTAGCCAGGCGTGGTGGCGCACGCCTGTAAAATCCCAGCTACTCAGGAGACTGATTCTGTCTCAAAAACAACAAAAAAAAGAAAAAAATCCTACCAAAATTCATGCCACTATAATATACATTATTATGCAAGTATCACTTGCATTGTCTAGCACATAAAATTATAAGTAATGTCACATTAACTATATGGTCAGTTCTTAATCATGTACATTTTGAATGCTAATACAAATGTTTAATATCCAATTGGATTCCCTCTGCTATTCAAAATGTTTTCTAGACACCATCATCACTTTGTGTGATCAAAAAATGCACTAGAGAAGCAACATTTGCCTACGATTTAGCAGGACTGCTATTATTTTACAACTAACCAGTTATCCAGTTTGCAGTCCCAAACCAAATATGTGTTTGGAATACTATCTACAACAATGATTCTCACTAATTAGTTAAGGTTGACTAAAAGTTTCCAAAAGAAGAAACACTGGAGAAAAATTCAGATTGCAAAGAAAAAAACATGATAATACTTTAATAACTCTTACTCTATCCAAGGAGATCTAATATGTAAAAATCCAGATTTATAGCAAGACTTCAGTTATCAAATAATGAGATTCTGAGATTTTTTAAACAGTTTTAATTCACAAAAATCAAATTTACTTACATGTTTTTAGAACACACAGTGAATTAAAAAAAATCCAGCTAGCTAAGTATATAAGTTAAAGAACAGAAGAGAACTAGTATAAAGATTAATAAATACAAGTTTTATCATTTAAACACTACCTTTTAATATCTGAAGTTACTGAATAAATCATAAGCAATAACAAAATAAGGAAAGCATAAAAAAAGAAAAATTAGAGAACTAGAATAAATGAGGATGTGTTATTGAAAATCTTTTCTTTTAAATCTCTTAACACAAATTTTTGTTGACATCCACTAAACTATTCAAGACTAAACCTAAAGCTTTAGAGAGTGGTTCAGAATCCAATTTTAAATTTCTGTAGTTTTGTGGTTTTTGTTTTCAAATGATTCAACTATAGAGAAATTTTATTTTTAAAAAGATGTATTACATACATAAAATTAACCTATTGTACAAATACAATTCAATTGATTACAGTAAATTGATAGAGTTGTATAACCATCATCACAATCCAGTTATAGAACATTGCCATCATTCCAAAGAATTCTCTAGTTCTTATTTGTAGCTAATCCCCGCTCCCACCTCAAGTCCTAGGCAAGAAGGATCTGCTTTCTTTTTCTATATACTGGCCTTTTCCAGACATTTCACATAAATAAAATCATACAATATATAGTCTTTTACATCTGGCTTCTTTCATTTAGCATAATTTCTGAGGTTCATCCATGGTGTAGCATGTTTCACAAATTGGTCCTTTTATTGCTAAATAGTTCCTCATTGAATGTATATAGCACATTTTGTTTAATTCACCAATTTATGGTGCTTTCAGATTGTTTCCAGTTTGGGGCTATTATAAATAATGCTGCTATAAGCATTCAGGTACATGTCTTTGTGTGGACATGTTTTTGTTTCCCTTTTATAGATTCCTAAAAGTAAATTTGAGTTATCTGTATTTTTTTTCTTTCCTTTGTTTTTTCTAGAGGTAGGGTCTTGCTATGTTGCAAAGGCTGGACTCAAACTCTTGGGCTCAAGCAATCCTTCAGCCTCAGCCTCCCTGTTAGCTGAGACTACAGGCATATGCCACCTCACCCAGCTAGCCAACTGTTTTTAAAACAAAGCATTTTAAATTGTGAATATTCAGAACACAAATATACTGTGCTCTGGATTACTGGTTCTTTCACTCCTAAATACATAAATTTAGCATATGCAACTTATATACTTTTCAGTTTATGGTTCCTTATTCCCACCATCCCAGCTCTAAGTCCCAAGACTGTAATAACTTGGGGGGAGCGGGAAGAAGGATACCAGGTAAATTAATAGTGTTTCCATAGTCCTAAAGTTCAGTGTTTTGTTACTACTGGAGAAACCTATGGAACCACGTCTGGAGATAAATAAAAGGCAAAGAGAAAAAATGTTTTCCCCTACTTTCTCAGTGTATCTAAATGGGATTTTTTAATAGAATAAATGAGATATTCTGAATAAACGGCAACTTAATATAATACTTTTCCTGTGAAGGAAGAATAATTTTAAAAAATAATTCAAATAACTTTCATTCAATTGTATTTTCTTTTTTTCCTTTTTTTTTTTGAGATGAGGTCTCGCTCTGTCGCCCAGGCTTGAAGTGCAGTGGCTCGATCTCGACTCACTGCAACCTCCGCCTCTTGGGTTCAAGTGATTCTCCTGCCTCACCCTCCCAAGTAGCTGGGATTACAGGTGTCTGCCACCACACCTAGCTAATTTTTGTATTTAGTAAAGACAGGGTTTCACCACGTTGGCCAGGCTGGTCTCGAACTTCTGACCTCAGGTGATCGCCTGTCTCGGCCTCCCAAAGTGTTGGGTTTACAGGCGTGAGCCACAGCGCCTGGCCCATTCAATTGTATTTTCAAGTAACCTATAACTAGAGAATGGTATTTCTGCATAATATATTTCTATGTTTTAAGAAAGGTATTCTCTCCTCACTCTTTCCTCCTATCACTTATATCAATTATGTAAGTAAAAAAAAAAAAAAAATCCAGGGTATACAGATTCAGGGTGATTTAGTTTTTAAAAAATTCACTCACTGTGTAATGACCAATAAAAATTAAATAAGAAAAATCACTCTAGAAAAGCACTATTAAGAGGTAATGTTAAATCAAGAAAAATGTATCATTTGGTGACTTGAAAATTCTGAAGACAAATATCCTTACTAAACCCTGAATCCAATGGCTTAGCCACAAACTTGAGCTATCAGTGAATTGTTGCAAAATATTTTAAATACAAAGCAGTGGATATCTGCTTTTTCACAGGAATTCAGTGTCATTCCATGTTTGTGAATTTCTTTACAAAATTACAAAATAACTCCTTTAGAAATAGTAGTACATTATTGGTAGTATCTCAGACTCCTGCTTAGCTTTTGAGATAAACCAAGTCATGACATTTTGGGTAATATGGCCATAGGTATCATGCAAGATTGAACTGCCCAGTATTTGCCTTTTTCAATATTTACTTTGTAAGAACCTGACACTGTGGGTCCTCACCACACCAAAACCAGCAACATAAACTTCAATTTTGGGCAACTCATAGACCAAAAAAGCTAAACAAAACAAGAAGGAAAAAACCCTCTATATACAATCACCCTGCTTGTCTACATTTAATTTGTTTCATTCAAAATAAGCAGTCACTGCTTGACTATATTTTAAGGATATATTTCTAATTAGGAAAACTTGATGTTAAATGTAACAAAGGAATCAAAGGGATAACAAAAAAGTTTTCATAGCTACAGTGATTTGAAAGCCAGTATTTTGGGAGAAAAACGAATAATAAAATAACTTAGTCTTGATGTTAAAAGTTGAAAATCCCCAAACCAGTACAAGTTAAAGGTTTTTGTGTTATCAATTAGCAATTTAAAATAGTCTTACTTCATAGCCCCGTTTATATGGAAGTGATGGACAAACCTGATTTAAAATGCAAAATGAGAAAAGGATAATCTGAAATTATCCTCCTTTACTGTGCTCACTAGTTTTTGATCTCACAATGCAAAAAACAAAAGTATGGCAGGGAGAGGAAAGGGAAGTTGTCATGTTTTTCTCTATACCTAGATAGTAAAATTTCTAAAGAAATAATGTTACCTAAAAGTAAATCAGTAATTATTCTACCTAGGTGGCCATTTTAGGTCAAAAATTGTATTTCTGAGATTTCATTTTCTTGGCACAAAATTATTGTTTACAATTAAGCTAAAAACTTGTTCTGGTATTTTATGACATCAGGAAAATTCTTTCCTCTCCAGGCAGAATGCCAAAAACAACTAGAAGCTAAATGCCTCTGCCTTCTGCTTCTGAGAGTCACAACTCTGTCTTGTTCAGTCTAAACTAGCCTTGCTATAAGAAAGGCAAAAAAACTACTTTTTGTTTTTGTGAATAAGGTATAAACACTACTCAGAACCTGAAATGCCTATCTTAAGGTTTTAAATGACTAAAGACTCTTTATTGGTTCTGGCAGAAAATTCATTAGAAAACAAAACAGGTTGCATAAGACTTTTGACACAATTTACTAATAGGTATGGGAATTCAAGGTTTATTTTAAAACATACATTGTTAACATTGTAAGTCTAATGATAAAATATGTATAATACAAAATGCTAAAATAAAAAAGGCAAACAAGGACATTTCATTCATAGCTCTGCAATACTCATTCATATGATCAGAGATGAAACCTTGTTATTATACATTATTTGTCCTTCTACTTTTGATATGACTGAGAATCCAATTTAAGGATAACCACAAGCTTGAGAGAGAGGGGAAAAAGGCTGGGAGAGAGAGAGAAAAAAAAAAGAGACAGAGCTGAAGAGACAGAAAGATATATAGAGAATACTTACCTTCCTCCCCAAACTGATCATATATTTCTCTCTTTTTAGGATCACTCAATACTTCATAAGCTTCTGCGACCTCTTTAAATTTTTCCTCTGCCTGAGGAGATTTGTTCTTGTCTGGATGAAATTTGAGGGCTTGTTTTCGGTAAGCCTTTTTAATATCTTCATCTGAAGCTCCTTTCTCAATTCCCAAAATGCAATAATAGTCTTTCCCCATTTCGAATGCCTTGAAATTAACTTAGATTTCCCTTTGTAAAAGAAAACAGCGTCCCCAGTCTTAGCAACAGATTCTAAGAAAAATAAACCAAGCTGGGTATTTTAAAAGTTAATCAGCAATTCAGCTAGCTGTCTTAAGGCAGCAAGCAGACAGCGTCTCTGTATTCAATCCTTCCCCAACGGCTCACTTACAGATAAATATACACTACACAGGAGACAGCCTCCTTCTAGATCCTCCCATTTTCACTACGTGTCTCTGTACTTTCTAGAACAGCAAATGCTACAGGACGTCACTTTCCCAGCTGCCTCTAGTCAAAGTACTGAGCTATGTTTTCTCCTCCTCCACGATTAACTATTCATTTTCCGACTGGCTCTACCATCTTTATTTCCTAATTAAACAGGACAAATGGGTTAACATGCCAATATTTCAACACAGAATGTCACAACTATATATTTATGTACTCCATACTAGGTGAAAAATCATTACAGTCATTAAACACCCTATGTTAAAAGAAGTTAAAGTT
Source organism: Pongo abelii (assembly GCF_028885655.2). NCBI lineage: Eukaryota > Metazoa > Chordata > Mammalia > Primates > Hominidae > Pongo > Pongo abelii. The sequence continues at coordinate 154,980,605 of NC_071985.2, forward strand.
AATATACAGATAAAAGGAACAACAGCCGTACTTCAGGTATTTTTTGATTTTTAAGCTATTTGTTAAGTACATAATATTGAAATGTACGTTGTTTAAATTAGGATTTTCAAGTAATTTACATCGTCTTCTAAATTCTTGGGGTCTATCAATCAGAAACGCTGGAAAGTTTATGTACTGGTTTCACGTTGTTAATAGAATATCTATAATAAAATTCAAATGCATTATTTAAAAATAAGTGAAGGACTTAAACATGATTTTAGCTAACTAACTAGTTATTTCTAGTATACATGAGTTCATAGTTCTGGCGAACAAATACTTATTTTTGAAATTTTAGTATCTGAACTTAGTTACTTCAACTAAACTAAAACTGAATGAGATCCCTGCCACCCCTCAACCCCCGTCCCCCGCAGCCGCCCCACAGGGTCCCTATTTAAAGAATTGCGGTGCTGCAGGAAAGCTAGAACAAAGTATCAGGTTACAGACAGTACATACTCATGTTCCTTACAAGACTTAACTGCAACTAGATCAATGTAAAATTTGGATATGCCACTTAAGGGGCAGTAATATGAGAAATGTTTTTTCTTTCAAAAACACATTTCCCTAATTATAAATATATATTCATTGTTGGAGATTTTGGAAAACACAGAAAAAAGTTTTTAAAAATCTCCCTATAATACCATTTTAGGTAATCCCTGTTAAATGTTACTGTATTTACTTCTAATCCTGTTTTCTATAAATATTCATGGTTATTTGCTGTAGTTTTATAATTTTTTGTTAAGAAAGTTAGATCATAGCATTTATATACCCTTTTCATGCCTGCTTTTGAAAGTATAACATATTTTGGGTATTTATGAGACATTTTCTATGTATATAACTCATCTTTTATCTCCTGTATGGTTTTCACATCTTTTCAAAAATGTTCCCATTTCTATTAGAGAGATAAATAAGAAAATGTCAAAAGAATTGCACACGGTCCAAATAAAATGTTAAAAAACCTTTATGAGGAAAAGAAAATGTACATATATGTTTAGAATATAATAAAGGGTAATAATCATGTGTTAACCTTTAAAGAAATGAGAACGCCTACTCTATATGCCAAGCAATGATGATTCAGCAATTCTTTCTGAATGTTCATCTTTGTGCATTTTGACAGCTATGATTTTCTACTCTTCAAAATTCTCTACTTTAAAAACACCATGACATTAGAAATGTATAACATTGATCTAGCCTACCTGTAGGTTACAGAGGTTTGTCAGCTATTTATCAATTTTTTTAGCCTCACCAAGAAATACTCAATGTCAAAAGGTACTTTCAAATCCAAAAAACTTAGTGAAAAATGCTAATATCCAAAGTCACCTTAAGACTCCCAGTTTTAAAAAGCATATTGCCAAACTGAAATCCAGTGCAAGGATCAGTATCACATAGAGTAAAAAACATAATAAAAAAATCACCTATTATAAAATTCATTTCCAAGGGAGATCCTTTAAATATTCACTACCAAAGGAATGGTGACTTTACTGTTTAACAACCGGAAATTGTTCTGGTGGGTAGTGTTTGCAGAAAAAAAAAGATACTTATTTGATTCAATCATTTTCAGAGAGCTAGGAATATTATCAAAACTTGACACAGTAAATTATTTTAAAGAACCTGAAGACCGGGTCTTTCACATTTGTGAGAAATTGTATTACATATTAACAGACGGAAAGAAATCTGGCTCCCTAGACACTGAAAAGGGTGAAAAGGGATTTTCACATTTCTTTAAATATCACACACACATAAGAATCATAATAGTAAAGTTGAAAAGCAAGAATTCACCTCAACTTTGACATTTCAAGTTAATAAGAAAGCAAGTATAATTGTGGTTTACTACTATTAATACAACAATCTGGCTAGCTTTTGGTAAAATGAGCAGATACTTGCACACTTATAGCTTTGCAAAGCTTTGTAAATTATTCAAACATTTGGCAATAGTAAAAGCCACTAAATATTATTTTAATAGCTCTATAAATACCACACCTGGAAATTTATCCTTAAAAAATAATTTAAAGACAATAATTATATTTACAAATATACCCATTGCAAATAGATGAAATAGGGTAAAGCATCAAGATGATCATCTTTAAAAGTACATAGTACTTTGGAGATATTTTACCCTTATATTCACTTTTTCAGACTGAGATGTCTTCTCTACTACTTAGGAGTTGAAAATCCATTTTACAATACGATCACTTTACATTAAATCTTGGTCATCCAAGTTTGTATGATATGAATGCGGCAATTTTGGGGGTGGGGTGGGGTGGGATTGTCATTCCTGCAAATAATTATGACAAAAACAGGAAGAGTATGTAAAAGGGAGAGTAGCGGTAGCCTGTAGGGGAAATGGAACAGAGAAGAGCTGAGATCAAAGCTTATTTAATAAAAGTAAAATAAATAAAAGCTTATTTATTTTAAAGGTTAAAATAAAACCAAAAAAATACATAGAAATAGTCTATCTGAAATATTTAGAAATCACATAAATGCTGCTTATTTGATGTTATAGGTTACATGTATGTGTGACGGAAAGTTTGAAGAGAACAAAAACTAGCTTGAGTTAGTAACTGACATACATTTTTTCTCTTAAAACTAAAGAATGCTGCATTTTTAACAAAGATATAAAAATTAGCACTTGCATTTTTAAATTTTTACTTTACTACTCAAACATTGGTAAGCTTATTCCATGAAAACACAATTATCTTCCCTTTATTACAAGAAAAGTACAGTCAGGTGAGGTGACTCATGCCTGTAATCCCAGCACTTTGGGAGGCCAAGGCAGGAGGATCACTTGAGCTCAGGAGTTCAAGACCAGCCTGGGCAACATAATGAGACCTTATCTCTACCAAAAACTAATTTTTTTAAAAAATGGAAATTAAGATAGCATTTCAACCACAAAAAACTAAAAGTATAATTTGTTATTCAGTTGATGTCATCTTCATCTTCTACTTTGACTTTATTCATATATAATAAAAAACAAGTTTTCTTTTTCCAACTCACAAATCATTTCTCAGTTTATAATAAAATAGTACAGAAGAAGATAAAATGCCATGAGTCTCAGAAGAAATTACATCAAAATTCAGATCATCACTTAAATGCTGGAGGACAAATGACTTCTCATATTTTACCAACGCACCTGTGAAAAACTTTTACTGGCAATATTTAATTCTTAAATGGGTCACATTTAGTCCTAAAATTTCTTTTTTTTTTTTTTCTTTTTTGAGATGGGGCTTGCTCTGTCACCCAGGCTGCAGTGAAGTGGCACAATCATAGCTCACTGCACCCTTGAACTCCTAGGCTCAAGTGATCCTGCTGCCTCAGCCTCTCGAGTAGCTGGGACTACAGGCCAATGCAACATCTGCCTTATTTTAATTTTTTATAGAGACCAGGTCTCACCATGTTGCCCAGGCTAGTCTCCAACTCCTGAGCTCAAACAATCCTCCTGCCTTGACCTCCCAAGATCCTGGGATTACAGGCATAAACCAGGGTGCTTGGTCCCTGAAATTTTGATCCTGGGATTACAGGCATAAACCAGGGTGCTTGGACCCTGAAATTTCTTTCTTTCTTTTTTTTGAGACAGGGTCTCACTCTGTCACCCAGGCTGGACCAGAATGGAGTGCAGTGGCACAATCTCGGCTCACTGGAACCTCTGCCTCCGAGGTTTTAAGAAATCTCTGCTTCAGCCTCCCGAATAGCTGGGATTACAGGTGCATGCCACCACGCCCAGCTAATTTTTTTGTATTTTTAGTAGAGACGAGGTTTTGCCATCTTGGCCAGACTGATCTTGAACTCTTGACCTCGTGATTCACCCGCCTCGGCCTCCCAAAGTACTGGGATTACAGGCATAAGCCACCACACCCGGCCCTGAAATTTCTTAGTGATTCATATTAGAAAATTATGACCTCCATTCCCCAATACTACCTGTCCAAGAATAAGCAAATAAACTGAGGCTCTTTTAAACTCTGTTAACAGTGCTTTAGATATTTGAATATATAACCTCAGAGTATGTAAAAGTGATTATATTTGCCGAAGTGACACCCAGGAAATATTCATAATATAGTGATTAAAAGCACAGATTTTGGAGCTGGAGTGCCTGGGTTAGAATCCTGGTAACACTACTTATAGCTGTAAGACCTTGGACTTAAATCTCTCTGACCTCAGCTTCCTCATCTGTCAAACAGAGTTAACTCTGTTAACTGTTAAGCTGGTAACATTAATACCAATTTAGGACTGTTGTGAGGATTAAATGCGATCAATGTGTGATACTTAAATGTGATTGGCACGTAGTGAGGACTACCAAAGTGTTAGCTACTCTTACCATGATGATGATCTCATATGAACTTGAAAAATTTTTTTCCAGGAAAATTACTATATGTATAACAAAATGTTCTTATTTATAAGCATACATGCACACACACTCACACATACACACACAACTGTCCAATTGGTATTTCTAAATATTCCAGTTAATATTTGCTACTCATTCATGTTGATTTTGTTAAAATATAAAATCATTTAAACTTCCCATAGGTAGCATTCACTGTATTTCAATTCCAATATTTATATTCTTAAAGTATATATCTTTGATTTTGGAATCAGAAGATCTGTGCAGCCTTAATATCTGTCGATGCCTCACATATCTCAGTCGTACCAAATTACTTGAAAATTATCTAGGGGAAACCATTATTTATCAATTCCTCTTAGAGGGCTAGCACAAAAGAATAAAGACTTAAAAATCTGAATACTTGGTTTCTAATCTCAGTTCTCCCACTTAACAGGCGAGTAACTTAGACATATCATTTAAATTCTCTGAATACCTAACTCACAAAGATTATTGTGAGAGTCAGATAATACATGTGACAGTACTACAATTTATATGACATCTACATATACATTATTTTCAGTATTTTAAGCTATATAAACTATTTTGCTACCACTTGGATGTCTATTGACAAATAGTCTCCTTTGACTCAGGAAGTTTCACTTGGCATAAAGCATTAAAGTAACTACCAGATTCACCCCCAAAGGAGTCTGGCATCCCCCAAGATCTTCCCTCTTGCCAAGTTCCCTTTTCAGACCTTTATCTCTGAATTTTACTATCTTCTCAGTGTTTAAAAAAAAAAAAAAAAAAAAAAAAAAACCTGTTCTATGCCTTCCCATAATAACATTTATATAATACTTTACAGTTTATAAAATACTTCCATATGCTTTCTCACATACATCTGATACTCAAGTGATAAGATTTCAAAGAGCTTTTCTATAGCTACAGTCTAATAATGAGCTAAGATATTCTTGACAAAGAATATCTTTGAGACTCTGTCTCAAAAAGAAAAGAAGAGAAAAAAAGTTAATTATTATCCTCAACTTGGGCTGGAGTGGTGGGGATAGGAAAGACTTCAGAACAGAAAAATGTGAGCAAAGTCATGAAAGACTGATAGATTTTGAAAGAGAAAGGGAGAATTTGCAATTTGGATCAGGAACACAAAGAAGCAAAAGAGCATAAAATGTATTTGATACAGCAAAAATACTGGTGAGATTAATGCATGCAAATTAGGAAGGCTTGCCCTGGGAAGCTGGCAGAAAATAAGTTACGGTCAGATTGTTCGAAGTTTTTTTTATGGAGACAGGGTTTTACTGTCACCGAGGCTGGAGTGCAGTGGCATTGTCACAGATCGCTGCAGCCATGATCTCTCCTGGGCTCAGCCTCCCAAGTAACTGGTATTACAGGCTCACACCACCACTACATCTTGCTAAAATATATATAGATATAGATATAGATATGTAGATATAGATATATAGATACAGATATAGATATATCTATATATATATATTTTTTGTAGAGACAGGTTCTCACTATGTCTCCCAGGCTGGTCTCAAACTCCTGAGCTCAAGCAATCCTCCCGTCTCAACCTCCCAGTGTTGGGATTACAGGTGTGAGCAACTGCACCCAGCTGAAAGTTTTTAATGTCACACTTGATGACTGCTCTTTCATGCTCTTCAAAAAGCACTAATTCAATAGTTTGGTCTTTGAAAAAAAATTACTTGAAGAGGTTGCTTCATTTCTTAAGTGTCCATTTATTTCCAAACCAGTGAAATTACTTTTCTGGTTGTCAGTAAGGTAAAGGTTCTTAACAAAGTTTCATTAATAATCTGTAAGCTTCCTGGCCAGGCGCTGTGGCTTACGCCTGTGGTTCCGGCTACTCTAGAGGCTGAGGCAGGAGGATCACTTGAGCCCAGGAGATCAAGGTTGCAGTAAGCCATGATCGCAGTCCACCCGGGTGACAGAGGGAGATCGTCTCAAGTAATAATAATTTGTAAGCCCCCAAGAGCACCAACATAAGATGGCAAACTAACTTAAAATGGTTGGTAGGAAGAACAATTTTAGTCATAATTCTCTGTGGACTATTGTCTGTATCATCAAAATTTCCATTTTATCCCTACAGTAATATTAGTAATTCCCCAAGTTTTCAAATGTTGATACTGTGTCATGGCTTGGTTTTATAATACTTTCCCTGAATGAAGCACTATAATATATACTTGTCTAGTGGTCTTTAAAACAAGATTTTAAATTAAGTTTAAAAAATTAAAAAGTACACGCCTTTCAAAAAATAAGAAAATAAAATTGCTTTAAATGTATAGAAATTACTAGATTTAGAGACACCCAGGGATCAGACATATTTTATACTTAAAAAAATAAATCAGCCAGGTGCAGTAGCTCACACCTGTAATCCCAGCACTTAGAAGCGCGAGGTGAGATGATCACTTGAGCCCAGGAGTTTGAGACTAGCCTGGGCAACAAAGTGAGAATTCCATCCCTACAAAAAATTTACAAATTAGCCAGGCATGGTGGCATGTGCCTGTAGTCCCAGCTACTCAGGAGGCTCAGGCAGGGGGATGGCTTGGGTCCAGGAGGTCAAGGCTGCAGGTGAGCCATGATCATGCCACTGTGTTCAAACCTGAGTGACAGAGTAAGACCCTGTATCCAAAAAATATATATATCATTTCCTTTTTTGGGGAGTATAGAACTAACTTATTCTAAATGGGATGAACAAAACATTCAAGCAACAACTAGCCCTTCTTTGTTACCCTCTTTTACAATAAGTCCTTGAAAGCTTGCTAATGACTAGTGAATGTACAGTGAGCTAATATACTTTTCTGGCATTTTAAAATAATTTAAAATAAAGGGTTCTTTTTTTTGTTTTGTTTTTTGCGACAGAACCTCACTCTGTTGCCCAGGCTGGAGTGCAATGGCAGAGTCTGGGCTCACTGTAACCTCCGCCTCCTGGGTTCAAGTGATTCTCCTATTTCAGCCTCCCAAGTAGCTGGGACTACAGGCATGTGCCACCACACCTGGCTAATTTAAAATAAAGTGTTCTTTACACTGATTTTAACACTGAGTTAGGCCCAGGGTAATAGCTCAAACTTGTAATCCCAGTACTTTAGGAAGCCAAGGCAAAAGGATCACTTGAATCTAGGAGTTCAAGACCAGCTGAGCAACATAGTGAGACCTCGTATCTACAAAAAATAAAACAGATTAGCCAGATGTGGTGGCATGTACCTGTAGTCCTAGCTACTTGGGAGGCTGAGGCAGGAGGATCACTTGAGCCCAGGGAGATGAGGCTGCACTGAGCCGTGATCACGACACCACTGCACTTCAAGCCTGGGCAACAGAGCAAGACTGTCTCAAAACCAAAAAACAAAACCAAAAACACTGTATTAGCCAAAAAATTTTAAAAAGAGCTAGAGTTTCTACATCATTTTAAATGGGTCTTGATAAACTAATATTTCATTATAACACTTTGCCTGTGTTGAAAGATCACACTATTTAGATCAGTGCTGTCCAACAGAAATATAAAGCAAGCTACAAATGCAAGCCACATTTCCAGAAACTGTATTTTTTTAAAGTAAAAAGAAACATGAAATTAATTTTAATAATGTATTTTATTTAACCTAGTAAATCCAAAATATTATCATTGCAGCATATAATCAAAATACAAATTATCAATGAAATACTTTACATTCTTTATTTTTTGTACTAAATATTTGAAATACAGCATGTATTTTACACTTTGACCTCAATTCAGATAGGTACATTTCAGTAGCTTAAGAGCCTCATGTGGCTAGTGGCTACTGTGTTGGACAGTGCAGATCTACTGGTTCCTTCTAGTCAGCAGTACCATAATCCAATTTTTCAGAAATCTCAGCCTGTGAATCTCAGCCCAAGTATACCACACTTACATACCTCTCACATGTACATTTAGGGTAAATAAAGTCTTAACAGGTGAACTCTATTTTACTTATAAAATAGTATTACATTGTTCATCTACATAAACGATATAAGAATTTTTTTCAAAATAATACTTTACACTTAAGGTAGTAGGAATGGATTTACACATGCTCAGTTGACATATACTTTCACAATGTTTAACTGTAAAAGCAACACTTGGAAATGAGCAATCTATGTGATTTTCACTTTTATCTTTTCTAAAATGTCTCTTCTCATACTCTTTTCTTATATGTGGCCTGAGATGTCATCTTAACTGGCTCATTAGAAAAATGAGAGTAGTTAAAAAAAAAAAAAAAGAGAGAGAGTAGTTTAAGGAGTACAGAGAAAAAAAATGTCTGTAGCCCAAGAAGAGGAGAGGATATGCAGCTGTTTCACTGAACTATCAGGCTCTTAGCCAAGACTGCAACAAACTGATTATTTAGCAAGTTTGTTTAGCTAATTGTTTACAATTCTCAAATCATTTTTCTTTTTTTTTTTTGAGACAGTCTTGCTCTGTCACCCAGGCTAGAGTGCAGTGGTTTGATTATGGCTCACTGCAGTCTCAGCCTCCGGGGCTCAAGCAGTCCTCCCAACTCAGCCTCCCAAATAGCTGGGACTACAGGCATGTGCCACCATGTCTAGCTATTTTTTCTTTTGTAGAGATAGGGTCTCCCTATTTTGCTCAGGCTAGTCTTGAACTCCTGGGTTCAAGCTATCTTCCCACCTCAGCCTCCCAAAGTGCTAGGATTATAGGTGTGAGCCATTGTGCCTGGCCTCTCAAATGATTTAATTTAAATCGGTACCAAACTTTAACTGTGAATTAACTTTATCGTATACTGCATCCATTAAAACATAATCACCAAACCACTGCTACCATGGAGACTTAACTATGATTCAAAGACTTTAATAATGGCTACCAAATATAAGTATTAGAACATTTATATAAATAAGCCAGTATGTCCTATAGTATTTACCAACTACTATAAAATTCAGCCATTTACTACCTAATTCCAAATGCATGAGCTTGAACTATTCTAATTGTCTAAAGAAGGATATTTAGAGAAAAAAATTGATCTCTAAAATAAATTAACTGTAAATGGATGGGTTTTAATGTTCAAGTTATTAATATTTCAAAAATATAACCTTTTTATTATCTAGGTCAAATCAGCATATCAAGCCAACCATTACTGAGACCCCACTGTGCTATACTGTTACATGTTAACATGAAGGATAAAACAGTATAATACATAGTCCCTACCCTTAAGGAGTTTATACGATAAATAGGTCAGGCGCGGTGGCTCATGCCTGTACCCCACCAGCACCTTAGAAGGCCAAGGAGGGCGGATCACTTGAGGTCAGGAGTTTGAGACCAGCCTGGCCAACGTGGTGAAACCCTATCTCTATTAAAAATACAAAAAAATTAGCCAGATGTGGTGGCACACACTTGTAGTCCCAGCTACTTGGGAGGCTGAGGCAAGAGAATTGTTTAAACCTGGGAGGTGGAGGTTGCAGTGAGCCAAGATTGTTCCACTGCATTCCAGCCTGGGTGACAGAGCGAGACTCCATCTCAAAAAAGAAAAAAATAAAATAAAAAGGAGTTTATACTATAACTATATAAAGTAATACCTACTGTCTATTGTTGCTTTTGCCAGACAGCAGTAGAGTTGAGTAGTTGCAGCAGAGACTGTATGGCCCACAAGGCCTAAAATAGTTACCGTCTGGCCCTTACCAAGAAATGTTTGCCAACTTCTGCTTTATACAAATTATTCTTCGCTGGAGGGAGAGGAAAGTCTAAATAAAGCACTAAACATGATAAAATTTAATTGCATCTGGCAAACTATAAAAACTATAGTTTTTACAATAAACACTCAGAAATAGGCTGGGCGCGGTGGCTCAAGCCTGTAATCCTAGCACTTTGGGAGGCTGAGGCGGGTGGATCACCTGAAGTCAGGAGTTCAAGACCAGCCTGGCCAACATGATGAAACCCTGTCTCTACTAAAAACACAAAAATTAGCCAGGTGTGGTAGCACATGCCTGTAATTCCAGCTACTCGGGAGACTGAAGCAGGATAATCGCTTGAACCCGGGAGGCAGAGGTTGTAGCGAGCTGAGATCGTACCATTGCACTCCAGCCTGGGCAACAGAGTGAGACTCTGTCTCAAAAAAAAAGAATAAAGATCAACCTGTTTTTGCTTGTCTGATGGTAAAATAAAACCTATATGCTGATTCTCAACCTAGACATGACTGCTAAAGGGAATATATTAGAGTATTTAAAGTGTGAGGTGAGATGCTTATCAAAAAGGGTGGCATGTGTTTTAAAAGGCAGAGAAAGACTGTTTAATAATCATACCTCTGTATTGTTCCCCTCGACCATTCCCATCTAATTCATCGGTCCTGGTCATAAATGATAATGGCTATTTCCCAAAATGAAATTTACCCTGAAGTAGTTGATTCTCATTTGTTATGTTCTATAAAACCCATAGTTATGTTCTATAAAACATTTGCCATGGTTATGTTCTATAAAATCATCCCAAATGCTAAATTAGAGAATACTGAGTCACTGCCCCTAAGGGAAATACAGTGTTAGGTTCCTGCCAGGCTCTGGTCACATTTTCATCAACTGATCAATACATAACCTCTTCTATGTGTATTTCTGTTAAAGATACCTTAATAATATATATTGTTGATTCACTGACATTGAACTCATAGCCAACAGAACTATGACTCATGCCTGAATGAAGCTTACCTAACATTTGAATTTTCTCTGTAAGGCACATCACAGCCTTCTTGTGCTTAGCAACACTAGACAGCACTTTAGCACTATGCTTAGAGGCCATTTTAAATAGTAAAGTCACCAATAAAAAAACAGAAAGCACAAAAATACAAAAATGTGGCACTAAATGGACCATGAAAAGGAGACTTGTTTAAAAGTATGAGAACTGAAACATGAGGGCAGACCACTGACTTGTTCAACCTCAGCTAGTTCATTTTTTTGTGTGTGTGGAGATGGTGGGAGGGGTTGCACTATGTTGCCCAGGCTGGTCTTGAACTCCTGGCCTCAAGCAATCCTTCTGCCTCAGCCTCCTAAGGTGGTGGGATTACAGATGTGAGCCTCTGTGCAAAGCTCAGCTAGTTCTTAAATATTTTGCCACTCTGAACATGCATATGTCTAAAAATGACCTTGAAAGCATTTCGAGTATTGATTTTGGGGTTACAAATACATTTTGGTGAGTAGGCAAATTCATAAATACAGAATTGACAAATAATGAGAATCAACTGTATAATAATATCATTACTGAGAATCTTCTGCATTAACCATAATCAGTTAAAAAAATTGTTTGTGAACAATGGTAACATTAATAAGTACACAGGCACCAAAGTTAATACCTTTGAAGTGATATTTGTTATATATAAAGCAAATAGGGTATGTGTGTAGGTGTATTTCCCTCTTCCCTACTCCAGGAGCCCTTCACCTAGCTTACTTCTGCTTTGAGACTCACCCTGTAGTTGGGCTTCTGTGAAGCCCAAACTTGGGTTAGATTCCCCAGACCTTGAGCTCCTACACTTCCCCCCATATCTCTACTGTATTACACATCACCTTACATAACCATCTGTGTGTTTATGCCTTATCCACTGGATTGTAACCAGTGGGGTCCTGTTTTATTTCTAGAACAAGGCGTTTACAATATATTGCTGTTCAATAAACTTTTACTGAATGAATGAATCACAAAGAGATGAGAAATAACAAGAACCTAAAGTAGGATGACTATGAAATAAACAGACCAACAGGTAGGATTAAGTAGTAAGAAATAGCATCTGTATAATTTGCCCATCAGCTGGATGTAGGGAAGAGGAAGGATTTCAGACTGCCCATTTCTGGATTGACAAAGGTGTGCACAGTTGTGCTACTAATGAAAGTATAGAATATAAGAAGAGTACTTTTTAAGTGTAAAGACAAGCTCTACTGCGAACATTCCTGTAACCTTATTAATAACCCCTTCATCTATGCTACTTCAATAGTTGGTAAGTTTTGCTGCATAAGACTGCATTCCTAGTTACTTATTTCTCTGACTAACTACCTCATTAAAATGTAAGATAATATAAGGTAAATTTTATTTAATTTTTGACTCTCCAAAAACCAACACAACAATATTCATTTGAATTGAACGTGGATGAAGACATCCAGGAGATATTCTGAACTGGAGCTTAGAAATATTAGTTGGAGACAAATATTTAGAAAGGATCCTAATGCAAGTGATATTTTATAGTGTGAAGGAGGTACAATTCTTGGAAAGAATCAAAGACAGAACTTTGGGATGACCAGCATTTAAGGGGCACATCAATCAACAGGAGACAATAAAAAAGACAGAAGGAACCATCAGAGATCAACCAGGTGAGAATGCTGTGGCAGACACTGCTGGTTACATACCAAAGAACCACTCATATCTTCTTTCTAGCTAACAGATATCTTCTCCCAGAAATAGAGTAATGAACTCAAGGAAGGTGAGAGCATCCCCTAGTCTCTGGGGGATGGCTCACGGTTGATTTAAATCAATCACCGTAGTATTTCCTTTGCCAGTGATTGTGTAAGGGCAGACATGTGACATGGTTCTAGCCAATGAGATGTAAGAGAGATGTTCTCGGGATTTTCCTCCCTATAAGGAGATAACCACCAAGGAGAAACCCCAGCACTGCATCCTGTTTTTGAAAAATGAAATTCTTACAATCCTAAAGGTAGACATCTATGACACAGTGAAAATGGCAGAATACAAAGACAGTAAGAGCCTAACTTGACAGTGTTGCATGAACTACCTATCATTGGGCTTAAGAGATTCTCTTACTTGGAGCTGAAGGCATCCTGACACCACTAGTGTCCAAAAACCAAAAGACAGAAACTATTTCATGAAGGATATAGAAAAGTAAAGAAAGATGATAGAAAAGTATCTGTAAGAGTGAGAATGATTTTGGCTTCAGTAGTAATAGTTAATCCTGGTGAGCCCTCAAAAAAATATTAACAATGTGCAAGCATTATTCTAAAAACACATGTATCCTCATTTAATCTCTCAGAATTCTATGAGGTAGATAGAATTGTGACCAATAAAAGCTAGAATGCGGTAAATTGAACATTAAGAGAGAAATGAAAATGAAATAGTAAATTTAAATATTTCTAAAAAGTTGTCTGAAGTAAAGGAGATAGAGTTGTAATAAGGAAAGGATAAAAGAGGTTTTAAGATAGTCCAGGGAAGAAGAAAACAATATAGAGGAGGATATTTAAAAACATGTAAGACATATAATAAAAGAAATAATTGCTTAAATGACATCTCAAAGAAGATAAGATTTGATATGATTTGATACCAAGAGTACCAGTAGATGAGACGTGAATAAAATTAGAGGCGGGCTCTGAGAGCAAAAGGAAGTAGACGACGACAATTTATAAATTTGAAAGTAAAAGGACTAGGAAGACCAAGAAGTTCATACACAGTATCAATACTCTGTTTAAAAAGAGAGGGGTGGGGGGACATCCACTGCTAAGGATTCAGACTAAAGTAGGGTGTTTGCTAAGAATGGTGGTAGTTCAGTATGTCAATTATGGAAAATAGGGAAGCAGCTGATCAGAAACAAACAATTACTAAATCCCACTAAGGACCCAGCTGAAACCAGAATGAATGAACATTCATTTATTTACAAATTTTTATTAAGGACCTTTCATATGCCAATGCACCTTTCTAGGTGCTACGGATACAGTATGAACAAAAATCCCTGCCTCATTCTCCGTACATTCTAGTTGGGGGAGATATAATAAAAATGTTTAAATACTGTAAGTTGTGTTAGATGGTGATAAAAGCTAAGAAAAATAAAGCAGAAGATGTAAATAAGGAGATTCAAAATTTAGATAGGGTAGCCAGAAATGATTTCAGAGAAAATATTAGCACTACAATCTGAAAGGAAAGGAGGAAAGCTATGCAATCCATATGGTAGAACTTATTGGATAGAGGGCAATATCAAATACCAAAGCCTAGAAGTGAGGGAATGCAAGGCATCTTTGAGGAACTGCAAGGTGGCTGAGTCAGAATGATAGAGATGGTGAAGGGGTTGAAAGATGGTCAGAGAAATAACAGGTGCAATACAGAGGCTTGTAGGCCACTAAAGACTTTGACTTGCATTCTGAGGGAAGATACAATGCCATTGGAGAGTTTTACGCAGAATGATAGGTCACTTTGATTCTTAACAGCGTGGGAAAGACGGTGGGCAAGGGTGGAAGACCAATAAGAACTGATGGGCACAGTGGCTCAGACCTGTAGTCCCAGCACTTTGGTATGCTGAGGCAGGAGGATAGCTTGAGGCCACGAGTTTCAGACTAGCCTGGACAATATAACGATACTCTGCCTCTACAAAAGATAAAAAATGTCAGCCAGATATGGTGGCACATGCCTGTAACCCTAGCTACTCGGAAGGCCGAGGCAGGATTGCTCGAGCACAGGAGTTTGAGGTTACAGTGAGCTCTGATTATACCACTGCACTCAAGCCTGAGTGACAAAGTGAGACACTGTCTGGGGGGAAAATACATATATATATATATAAAATGTATGTATATATATTATGTATATATATAAAATCTTTATGTATGTATATGTACATATATAAAATATATATACATACACACATATGGCTTAGGGTGCCAAAGAGTAAACAAACTCAAAAAAGGTTAAAGAATTTGGCAAGGTCACTGAAGTAGCAATATACATATATATTCAGGTGATTTGGACCATGATGTAGCAGTGGAGGTGATGAGAAGTGGTGAACTTCTGGATATATCTTAAAGGTAGAGTCAATAGGATTTCCTGGTGAATCAGACAGGGAATGTGAGGAAAAACCAATAAGGACACCAAGGTTTTTCAACTTCAGCAAACAGAGAACAGACTTGCTACTTTCTAAAATAGAGGGGAGAAGGGAGAAACTGAGGAGTTCAATATTGGACATATAAAATAAAGATGCATGGGGCCAGGCACAGTGGCTCAAACTCAGCACTTTGGGAGGCAAGGCAGGAGGACTGCTTGAGGCCAGGAGTTTGAGACCAGCCTAGGCAACATAGCGAGACCCCCATCTCTACAAAAAATATAAAAATTAGCCAGGTGTGCTGATGCATGCCTGTAGTCCTAGCTACTCAGGAGGCTGAGGCATGGGGATCACTTGAGCCCAGGAGCTCAAGGCTGCAGTGAGCTAAGACTGCACCACTGCACTTCAGTTTGGGCGACAGAGATCCTGTCTCTTAAAAAAATAATAAATAAAATAAGATGCATGGAAATCCCAGTAGGCAGCTGGATATGTGAGTCTGGTATTCACAGCAGTCCAGACAAAAGAGAAAAATTTGGGAAGAGTGTAGGTGATATTTGAAACCATGAGACTAGAGGAAATTACTAGAATAATAGATAGGGTAAAAGGGCACAAGGATTGAGTCCTAGCATTCACAAACGCAGTAGTAAGAATAACTATTACTAGGAAAGTGGGGCCTCTCCCTCACCCCTGAGATGAATCCTAATTATTCTAAGCCAGTATGACACTTGATAGAGTAAAACTGTGACTCAGCTCTGGTCAAGACAAGGTTAATCAGATTGGCAGTTGTGGGCAGGGGTGGAGCGTAGGGACGTTGGTAGCAGCAACTTTCCCCTTCCATTTAACAATCATGACTGCATGACACCTGGAACTGTGGCAACCATTATGCAATCATTAGGGGAGTAAAGTCAAGAAGCTGAGGGTGGTAGAAGGCAAAGATGAAAAAAACATGGGTACCTCATAAATTGTTGAGCTGCTAATCAACCAGCCTTAGAGCCACTCTACCCCTGGATTTTTTATTATTTAAGCCATTTAGTAAGGGTTTTCATTACTTGTGGTCAAAAGTATCTGGATACAATAATCTCATTTAATTTTCAAAACAATGCTTAGGGTACCAAAGAGTAAACAAACTCAAAAAAGGTTAAAGAATTTGGCAAGGTCACTGAAGTAGCAAATGGTGATTTGAAGTTCATCTGACTCCAAAGTCAATTTGAACTGATTAAGAGTTGTTGATTTAAAGAATGGACACAACTAAAAGACAAAGGGGAGTGGGAGTTGAGAATTACTGAAGTGACTGGCAAAGAAGGAAAGCCAGCAAGTAAGAGATGGAAAGAAAAGAGAAGTGTCAAAAGACTAGAGGAACGGAAGAAGTACATTAGGAAACAAACTGACAAGAGATCATCTTGAGGAGAATATCAGACTTGAAGATTTTTATTGTTTGAGCTGTCTGGATGAAGACTAGATGCAGGCTGTGGCCACAAGTAGTGAGGAAACTGCATTTTGAGTAGCTAAGGATTAATGTAGTAATATTTACTACATAGCACACATTATTTTATGCACTTGGGATTCAGTGGTATGTGATCTGAGATGAAGTTCCCGGGCTGTAACCTGGCCAGAAGCTTGAAGTCTTTACCCCAAGATATAAACAAAGCACAAGAATCAGGCTGACAATTGGGATGACAATGACTCACATTCACTAGCTTGTTTCAAATAATTTAACATACACTAGGAAATTAAATGTTTAATGACTGAATGATCTATCTGATCATTCAGCTTCTCCCATTCTGTCTCTTCAAACCATTGCTTAATTAGCTACAGGATATTATTGGTTAGACTGATACAAATAATTGTCTGAAAACAATAGGGAGTCTCTGCAAAGTGATCCATGGTTTCATTCCACCTTCACTCACTAGCATGCTCAAGACAAGACGGTGAGATATATGTCTATTTTGTTTACTACTGTATCTCTAGCACTTAGAACAATGCCCAGAATTTTTGTTGAATTGAATAAATGAATAGATTAATTAGGACCTACTAGATGCCAGGCATTATTTTCATCCCAAAGGTAAATAAGATAGCTCCTGCCCTTGACAGTTTACCACTTAAAGGCTCTAAAACCTCTCAATCTTCATTTATATCAAAGTGCATAGTTAAGGAGCAAGGTTGTTAAGAATCTAAAGGTAATATCTGTCCCGGATAAAAGGCGTCTAAAGCTTAATATGCACTTAAATTTTTTAAAACTACCATTCTTGCTTGAAAAAATAGTATTTATATTATTGCTACAATTAGATAACCTGGCATAAACAATGATTATGATGAATCATAGAAAAATAGTACCTCCAGATATTTCTTGTAAAAAAATTAATTCCTTTTTCTTAAGTACATGTCCCTTCAAATTTTTTTAAATAAAGTGAGAACATCAGTTAATATGAAGCAACATAAAAGAACAAATGGAATCAGAAGGCAAATTCCAAAGAGATCACTGCTATAAATAGAGACATGGAAATGTCAGAATAGAGAAGCAAAGTTCCACTAAAAAACAACAACAAAATTGTTATACCAAATGAGTTTTATATCTTGTACCCACCAACTTCCAGTTAAGGATTTCACTGGCAAAGATCCTTGATCTTTCAATAACCTATTTTCAGAAGGAAATGTTGTCAGTAAAGGTAGACATCCTGATTACAAAAATTAAGATGTTTTTGGTTCTGTACAGATTCTTCTTCCTCTTGTACCTAAGAAGCAGAAAACCTCCAACCCAAACACCGATGCTTCATATAGAAGATAGTTCACAAAATAAAGAGCACTGGATTAGAAATCTAGTCTTGGCTCTGCAATTAATCTTGGCACTTTGTAGAAGGCACTCAGCAATCTGTTATGGTTTCCTCCAATATAAAATGAAACAAATGGGTGAGATTACCTTCAAGGTCTTTCCAAGACTGATATTCTAAGAAAAGTTTGTGTGAAACTACCCTTCAGTGCCATCTGGCCTCAAAGGCCCTCCACATTCATAATCATATGTAGCTTTGTAGGAAAATGATAAGTGGAATCAAGAATTCAACTTGATATTTATTAAACTTTTACCAACATAAAAGCATACTGGGCAAACCAAAGAATAAGACGCGGTCCTTGACCAGCCCTCTTTTATACAGAGGAGGGGCAGAGGGAGAAGACAAAATTTCTTTATTCATAACATTTACTACAATCTAGCCAGGGAAACAAAATTTAATTCACTTGAATTCCTCAAATATTAAATATGTTTTGTGTAAAAGGGTAGTTTTCAAATCTTGATGAGTAGAATCAACTATGATGCTTACTTTCCGGAAAAAAAAAAAAAAAGAAAGAAAGAAAGAAAAAGAAATATAGATTCCCCAAAACATGATTCAGTAGGTCCAGGTAGGGCTCAGGTATCTGCATTTCTAAAAAGCACTCTTGATGACGCTGGTGACCTTTTGTTAAGAAACTCTGCCTTAGTCTAGCAGACAAAAAGTTTGAGTTAGTCCAGTTAAAAGAAAAACTTTCAATTGATTCATGAATAGGACAGGTCCCAATTGAAAGTAGTTCAATGGCTTAGGGCTGAAGGGATAAGGAGGACTTTCACAGGATGAATGCAGAAACAATGCAAAGAAAACATTTGATTAAAGTGGAGCAACAGCCTGATTTGGACCATTCCAGTGAAAAGTCCCTAGTTAAAGGTTAATTGGCAGTTTCTGATTGGTTAAGACAGTTTACACTGAATTAGGTTTCAGTTTGCTTATGTAGGAACACAGGGCACTGGAGGTACCTCAGTCTAATCACTTCCCATTTAATTATTTTAACAGTTTAAAAAAAGCTGTTTCTAGACCCTGAATTCATCTCAAGACTATAAACCCATAACTAGAAACAAACTGCAAGCCATTAAAAATAAGCAAAAGTCGGCCAGAGCTTGTACACTTGTGTATTTCAGTGGTTCTCAAATGTGTCTGCACTTTAGTATTAACCCAGGAAGCTCTTACGGATTCAAATATAGACCAATTAAATCAGTTTCTGGGAGTAGGAGTTAGGGCTAACCTTTCTTTCTTTCGTTTTTGAGACAGAATCTCGCTCTGTCACCCAGGAGGGAGTGCAGTGGTGCGATCTCAGCTCACTGCAACCTCCGCGACCCGGGTTCAGGCAATTCTCCTGCCTCAGCCTCCCGAGTAGCTGGGATTACAGGCGCCCGCCACCATGCCCAGCTAATTTTTGTGTTTTTAGTAGAGTCGGGGTTTCACCATGTTGGCCAGGCTGGTCTTCAACTTCTGACCTCAGGTGATCCACCCCCGCCTCGGCCTCCCAAAGTGCTAGGATTACAGGCGTGAGGCACCTCGCCCGGCCTACCTTTCATATTTTTTAAAAGCTCCCTGTAGCCAATGTGGGTAACCACTGAATAAATAAAAGGTCACTGCAACTGGTTAGTCAGGTTAAGTTTCATGAGAAAAGACTATTTTTAATCTGGATATTTTTATTTAGCTAAAGGTTAATGAAAAAGATATATGTAATAGAAGAACTGATTATCTAAATATACGATCCAATAGGAAAAGAAACAAGAAATGTTTTGACCACAAAAAAAGGGAGAAGAACAGTAAATATATGAATTTTAGACATTTTGTTTTTGAGGCAACATGTAAAACCAAAGTTTTGTAGGTAGTTGTTTGGAAACATCTAGGAAACAAGTATAGGATCAATTTACAGGAAATTACAAGTATATTAGTGCATATTTGTATATAGCAGCCTTATTATAAATTATAATGTATGCTATGGAATAAGCTAAACTCACTTAAGAACCGGATGATAAGGCCACTTATTTAAGATAGATGCTTTCAGGAGTCCCAAACTTTCAATCTAACATTATTACCTAAAGTAATGGGAAGTTGCGAGTGTTATGTCTTTTAAGAAGAGGTGGAGAGCTCTAAATTTTTCTCTAAAAATTAAAAATCTATTTCCTATATATCCTATGATGCCCTGTTATATCTCCCATGATAATAATCAAAGGACAGATCCTGACAGTGAATGTGTGGAGTAACCAAATACTCCATTAATATTCAAAGAGGGCTTTTGTATAATACAGTAAAGATGTTTGCTCTTTTATTAGATTTGAAGAACACTAAAAAGTTTGGAATGACACCTTAGCAACCCCCCAAATATTCCTCCCAGCTTCACTGAAGAGGTCCTAAAAAGCAGTTTATTTATATTTTCACAAAGAACCTTTGTCTCAAGCATTAATTTTTCCAAAAGATTAAGCTATCAGGAATTTTATTCTGGCCAGGCACGGTGGCTCACGCCTGTAATCCCAGCACTTTGGGAGGCCAAAGAGGGTGGATCATGAGGTCAGGAGTTCGAGACCAGCCTGGCCAACATGGTGAAACACTGTCTCTACTAAAAATACAAAAATTAGCTGGGCGTAGTGGTGGGTGGCTGTCATCCCAGCTACTCGGGAGGCTGAGGCAGAATTGCTTGAAGCCGGTAGGCAGAGGTTACAGTGAGCCGAGATCATGCCACTGCACTCCAGTCTGGGTGACAGGGTGAGATTCCGTCTCAAAAAAAAAAAAAAAAAATTAGGCATGGTGGTGCACACCTGTGATCCCAGCTACTCCAAAGGCTGAGGTGCGAGAATCTCTTGAACCTGGGGGGCTGAGGTTTCAGTGAGCCAAGATCATGCCACTGCACTCCAGCCTGGGCAACAGAGCGAGTACGTATTAAAAAATAAAAAAAAATAGTGAGGTCCTTACATATTTTCAATATTCAGTGATAACTAAAATAAATTGAGATATACATAAATTTGTTTTGAGCGTAAATTATAGCACTGTGGTAAATTACATTGATCAAAAGGTCTGATTATTGCCTAATTAATAAAATATGAAAAAATCAAGACATTCTCAAAATACAACTGGAAAATTTCTACCTAGCCGCACACACCCAACACTGCTTTTACTGTTTTTCTATATATTATGATTAAATCTGTAGTCCCATACGTGCACTGATTTTTCAAATGCAAATCCCACCAAAATTTATAGGAATGGCCATGAACACTGAAAAAGATCATCAGAGCTATAAATGGATACGACTGCCTTAAAAGCTGATTAAAGGGAAATGATGGCTCACCTATATCTACATTCATATTAACTGCTATTTTGGTGCTTAAGCAAATGAACACATTACTTTTAGGTTTTCAGAAAGAATGCAGCATATATATATTTCTCACAATTACTCTTAAGAGCTGCTGAAAAAGTATTTTTTTAGACCTAACCAAATAAGACAAAATGCCACAAAGTCGAGAAAGTTCATTTTACCTCATTCTTTGTTATTTAAATAGAAATAATTTTGGAAAAAAAAGTCACTGTGATATACTCAATAATAAAGAGTAAGACTTCTAAAGTATCCTAACGATTCCTGGAGCTTACTACTATTAACGCAGTAAATTACATGCCACGATATGTTGGAGAAGGTCTGAAGAAATGTCTGGCATTACTTGGTAACTGAAGTACATAACATAAAATACCAATTTATATATATACACACACATACACACACACACATATATATATACCTAGTCCTGTGATGACAATTCAGAATATGATCTTACATTTGAGTACCCACAGGATGGGGTGGGAGAAACTACGCCTAAGAAGCTACAAAATCTATTTTGGTCCAGAAACAACGCTGTTCTTAAGAGACCTTAACAGGCAGGGCGCAGTGCCTCACGCCTATAATCCTAGCATTCTGGGAGGCCGAGGCGGGTGGATCACGAGGTCACGAGATCGAGACCATCCTGGCTAACACGGTGAAACCGTCTCTACTAAAAATGCAAAAAATTAGCCGGACATGGTGGCAGGCGCCTGTTGTCCCAGCTACTCGGGAAGCTGAGGCAGGAGAATCGCTTGAACCCAGGAGGCGGAGGATGCAGTGAGCCGAGACCGCGCCACTGCACTCCAGCCTGGGTAACAGAGCGAGACTCTCAAACAAACAAACAAAAAAACCTTAATAAAAATGGCCATGGACACGTACAAATACTAGGTTACTAAATCTGGCTAACACTGAACTTTAAGAACAATCACGTTTTTGGATAAAGAAAAGGGCAGTCATACTTTTAGAGCCTCATCCACATTATTTTAAACAAAAACTTAAAATATGGTCGAGAACTAACAGGCTTCCAGCCTGAATTCAACACCCACCCTCGTGATAAAACTAAAAAATTTGACAGTCTGTAAGTAAAATACAGGGACACTTTACTACCCTGAAAACCATGCTGGGTTCCCGCTAGGCCGGGCAGACGTTTTCGGGAACATCACCGCGCGGCGTCTCGGACGCGCTTCTCCTGGCGCCCTCCGGGCGGCAGCGCTCTCGAGACACTGTTGCGTCGCTGTCACGCCCGTCGTTGTCACGCCCTTCCCCGCGGACACCGAGAATGACCCATGGCGGAAAATTCTACCGCACTACCTCCCTGAGGCAGCGACCGGTAAGAAACAACCTTTTCTTCAGACTTCCCACCACGCAACCCCAGTCGCAGTCAACTGGCCACTGTGACCCACCACCCTGCAGGAACAATTACCCAGCCTCACCCCAAGAACGCGCGGAGAGGAGGCGCCAAAAGAAACCCTGTTCTCGCGAAATCTTAAACTTAATTCTCGCGACGTCTCTGTTCCTGTCGTTCTTTCTCAGCCCTAACCCCACACTAGCGCGTTGCCTCGGAAACATCGCGAGATTTTGTTCCTTCAGTCTCCGCCCCTTACGGCACGATGGTCGCGCAAGAATGTAATAGAGCTTCGACGGCCGCCATTTTCTTTCTTTCTTAGCTGTTAGCTGAGAGGAAGTCTGAACGGGCGGCAGCGGCTCTTATAGTGTAACCATGGCAGACTATTCAACAGTGCCTCCCCCGTCTTCTGGCTCAGCTGGTGGCGGTGGTGGCGGCGGTGGTGGTGGAGGAGTTAACGACGCTTTCAAAGATGCACTGCAGAGAGCCCGGCAGGTAAGCGTGGACCGCGCGGCGGAATCCCGAAAGCTCACGGTAATTGGCCGCTGACTGAGTAGGCCGCTACCCTTAAGCGCATGAGGAAGAGGAAAGAGGTGTCCTTCCGGGCTGAAATGTGAAGAGACACGTTTCCCCATGTTGGTAATAACGATTAGAGACTAGAACTCAGTTTTGTGTTCTTGGTGCCTAATCCACTTAGAACCCCGACGCGTGCTACGCAAAGAAGGCCTGAAGTCTTTCCCCCGCTTCTGCGGCACTCGCGTGTCTCCAGTGAGCTAGTTTAGATGAAGATCCTCTTCTAGGGGATAAAGCGCAGTTAGTTTCACACAATTTAATGGAAGGTTCTGGTAATGAGTTTGGGAAAGAACTAGGGTCTATCCTGGAGCCATAGCAAGGGAAGGGATTTGTCATTAAAGTAGCCTTTATAGCTCATTTCCGTTCTCTCTCGCAATTAAAACCGCTTTCAGTACCATTCACCTTCACACCTCTACAAGGAAGGGACTTGAAAGCAGTCTTTTTCTGGGCGGGATTTACGTGTCAGTCTGTTCCACCAGTCCGCCCCCCTTATTTCTCAAAATGGCCTCAGGCCCATTATACCAGAGGTTTCAATTTGAATCTGCCTCTCTGTTCAGAGTCGTAAACTGACCAGACCTCTTTGTATTACGTAGTGCGTGCATTTGCCCTGAAGGCACCACTTTCCCAGACGAAAGCTGTTAAAATAGTGCGTGTACTCCAGGAAAATAAAAGATTTCTTAATTTGAACTTCACATTTTTAGATAGTCCCCTAATATATTTAACATTTCAAAATGTATGGGGTTGGTATGGATTTGCATGTAAGCAAAAGAATCCTATTCTCTATGACACTATGCGTATTGTACTAGGTGCTGGACATTTTTTTACTAGTGTTAAGCTAATGATAATTAGAAACCAGTGTTGTGCTGTGTTTTCATTGCATTAGGAGTTCACTTAGTTAACTTTTTACCGGTACAGTTGAAGGAACATTGAGTCAAAATTAGAATTCATAAAATCCGTTGTAACACATCTAATGTGAACGCATTATAAACATGAACCTGTACTTGTTTATAACCAGAAATATTAGGGGTAGTCAACAAAAGGTCATCATTAATATTAGTTCTGCGGTTTTTTCACGTAATTTAAGAAATTCTGAACATGTTTAGCAACAAGCATATAACTATGACAGACACTCTTAGCGTGTTTTATTAGACTGATTTGTAAAACTTAAGGGAACTATTTTATTTACTGGAACCAACTATTTTATTTTACCAGAACCAGCACATTGGATTAATTAGTATCGCACACTGTAGGTAGATACTGGAGTTTTGTTTTGTTTTGTTTGAGACGGAGTCTCCCTCTGTCGCCCAGACTGGAGTGCAGTGGCGCGATCTCGTCCCACTGCAACCTCCGCCTCCCGGCTTCAAGTAATTCTCCTGCCTCAGCCTCCCGAGTAGCTGGGATTACAGGCGCCCGCCACCATGCCCCCGGCTGATTTTTTTGTATTTTTTTTTTTTTTTTTTTTCCAGTAGAGACAGGGTTTAGCCATGCTGGCCAGGCTGGTCTCGAACTCCTGACCTCGTGATCCGCGCGTCTTGGCCTCTCAAAGCTGGGATTACAGGCGTGAGCCACTGCGCCCGGCCTTGTTTTTTTTTTTGTTTTAATGCATGAATTGTTTCCTACTAAGAAGCTATGATATAGTTCCTTGACCAAATGCAAATGAACAGGATTATCTGATTAATACTTTAACGAGAGCAGACAAAATATGGATATTTAATTCATCCACTTGCTAATTTATAAGAGTTTCTATAAGTCAGGCACCTTGTACGGGACACAAGTTAGGAGGGGGTGCCCAGCTTCCTAAGTAAAGGTGATATTTGAGCAAGGCATTATAGAATGAAAGAGAGTTTGGCCAGTAAAGAAAAGAAGCAGCATGCGCAGAGGTATGGGGACTTGAGGGAATGACAAGAACCCAGAAGTGAAGTCGCTAGAAGATGGGGGTGGGAGGACGTGAAACGAGGCAAGGAAAGGTACAAGCGGATCCAGATACTGGAAGACCTTGTGTTGCAATGCTTTAATTAAAAATTGGATTTCAGGCCGGGTACGGTGGCTCACGCCTTGTAGTCCCAGCACTTTGGGAGGCTGAGGCAGGCAGATCACTTGAAGTCGGAGTTTAAGACCAGCCTGGCCAACATGGTGAAACCCCATCTCTACAAAAAATACAAAAAGTAGCCTGGCTTGGTGGCCTGTGCCTGTAGTCCCAGCTACTTGGGAGGCTGAGGCACAAGAATCGCTTCAACCTGGGAAGTGGAGGTTGCAGTGAGTGGAGATCACGCTGCTGCACTCCAGCCTGGACATAGAGTGAGACCGTGTCTCAAAAAAAAAATTGGATTTTATTATTAGGCTAAGCCATAATTTCTTTATACTTATTAAAATGTAGACATTGTTGGCAAATTGCGAAATTTATTGTCGTATATGCTAGTAGATCAGTTGTCCTGATGTCTTTGCTGTAATGATTTCTTTATAAAAATGATCTTAAATCTGAGCTTCCTAACTTTAGTTTTTGCCTGGAATTACCCATTACATTTGATGATATCTCTAAATGTCAGTTGTAGCTGTTACTCCGATGATATAAGTGGAATATACAGAAGCGTACTTAGACAAAAGTTAGGTTAATATCTGAACTACTTCCTCCTTGTGTATTTAAGAGAATATTGACTTAAGTTTCTAGAATCCTCAACTAATCCTAAGTTTATTTTCTTTGTCTAGAATACTATGCTGTTTTTGTTTTTGGAAGGAAGAGATATAGGAACAGTTTCCTGCTCTCAAGGAGCTTCAAAGGCTGTACCAGTGGGGATGCCATTGGTATATTTAGCTGGATAGTTGTTATTCAGAAAAGCAGGACAAGTAATTATGATTCCTGGTCCGTACCTGGTAATGCCAGTAATGTTAACTCTAGCTGGTTATTGCCATCTGGTCATTTAGTTGCCAATCTTTTTTTTTTCTAGCTTATTTTTATGTGAAATTTTTAGATTTTTATAATATTCTGAGCTAAATTCAACACAGGGACACCAGATTGCTGCTTTAGTTCAGGGTTTCCAGCCTGTGCACTTAAGAAATTTATTTTTGTGTATTTCAAGCTGTAACTCCAGAGATTGGGATTGTTTGATTGGGTCTTTAGCAGTGGTACTAATAGCAACTTCTGTCTCTAGAACATTGGAAAATTAAAATGTATTTATCTGCCGGTTTTTTCCTCGAGGTTATATGAAGGTGGAAATGAATCACTAGATGATTAGCTAAGCAAGACTATTAACCCTCATCTCTTCCCCTCTAGACAACTATGAAATTAGTCATTATGTATTCGATCCTTCTTGCAGTCTCTTCTCTGACAATTATGAAAGTGATTCAGGCTGCATAATGTTGTTTGAATGAAATGAAAATACAGACTAGAGCTGTTTTTTTTTTTATTACCATCAGTCTCTTCAGTGAAAACTAACATTTGAGCATGATTCTTTTTTTAAATTATTTTGTGACAGTTTAGCAAGGCTTGTGATAAGCAAGTTATGGTATGGTAATATTTCTAGTGTCCACATTTCTTTGCATATCTGGTGTATGGGAACTACTAACTCCATCAGGACCTTGCCTATAGTAGGTACTCAACATTTACTGAATTAAATCAATAAATATTTCTGATGAATTAAAGTACAAGTCAGACCTCTGTATCTGTGGGCTCTGCATCTGCAAATTCAGCCAACCATGGATCAAAAATATTAGAAAAATGGAATAACAGTCCAGCAATACAAGTAATACGAATAAAAACAATACAACAACTATGTACATTGTATCAGGTATTATAAGTAATTTAGAGATGCTTTAAGTATACTGAAGGATTTGTGTAGGTTATATGCAGATACTGTACCATTTTATGTAAGGAACTTGAGCATCTGTGGATTTTGGTATTTGCATGGTTCCTGGAACCAATCCTCCAGGGATACTGAGGGACTGTAGTTGATCATACCACCTGATTTTAGAGATTTTCTGATTCTCAGAAGTTAAGTAAACTACAATAGTCTGTTCTTAACCTCGGAGGATACATTCCAAGAACCTCAGTGAATATCTGAAACCACAGATAGTATTGAATCCAGTATATACACGGTAATGTTTTTTCCTATACATGTGTATCTATAAAGTTTAAATTCTAAATCAGACACAGTATTAACGATAATAATAAATTAGAGCAAGACTGGGCATAGTGGTTCACGCCTATAATCTTAACACTTAACTTTAACTATGACGTTGTCTTTGAAAAGAAATCAGCCAGCCAAGGTGGCTCATGGCTGTAACCCTAGTGTTTTGAGAAGCTGAGTCAGGAAGATTGCTTGAGCCCAGGAGTCTGAGACCACCCTAGGCAACATGGTGAAACCCTGTTTCTATAAAAAATACTAAAAAATAGCCTGGGCGCGGTGGCTCATGCCTGTAATCTCAGCACTTTGGGAGGCTGAGGTGGGTGGATCACGAGGTCAGGAGATCGAGACCATCCTGGCTAACATGGTGAAACCCCGTCTCTACTAAAAGTACAAAAAATTAGCCGGGAGTGGTGGGTGCCTGTAGTCCCAGCTACTCAGGAGACTGAGGCAGGAGAATGGCGTGAACCCGGGAGGTGGAGCTTGCAGTGAGCCGAGATCGCGCCACTGCACTCCAGCCTGGACAACAGAGCGAGACTCCGTCTCAAAAAAAAAAAAAAAAACACCAAAAAATTAGCCAGACATGGTGGTGCGTGCCTGTAGTACCAGCTACCCAGGAGGCTGAGGTGGGAGGATTGCTTGAACTTGGGAGGTCAAGTCTAGAATGTTGACAGTGCTGGGTCCTTTATGTAGTTGCATAAGTGAGCCATGATCATGCCACTGCACTACAGCCTTGGGCAACAGCCTGACCCTGTCTCAAAAATTTAATTTAATTTAAAAAATAAAATAGAACAATTACAACAGTACACTGTATTACTTGACAAGAAGGGCAAATTTTAAAAAAATTAAACCAATATGCTATAATAAGTTACATGAATGAGGGGACCCTCCCCTACCCCAGAATATCTTATTGTACTATATCATAGATAACTGAAACTGTGAAGAGCAAAAACTGAAGATAAAGAGAGACTACTGTGTCTTTTAAGTTTCTTTTCAACTCCCAAATTCTTGGATTTCTCACCTCTTGGCTTCCTCAATAGAGGTGAGAAATGCTAAAGTAGTGAAAACAGGAAAAATAACTTACTCATTCAAGAAGTAGATAATGGTCCAGATGGAAAGCTTGAATTATTTTTGTAAAACTAAAATTAAATAAAGTAGCCAGGCATGTTGGCTTATGCATGTAATCCCAACACTTTGGGAGGCTGAGGTAGGTGGATCACTTGAGGTCAGGAGTTCAAGACCAGCCTGGCCAACAAGGTGAAACCCTGTCTATACTAAAAATACAAAAATTAGCCGAGCATGGTGGCAGGCACCTGTAGTCCCAGCTATTCGGGAGGCTGAGGCGGGAGAATCACTTGAACTTGGGGGGCAGACGTTGCAGTGAGCCCAGATCATGCCACTGCACTCTAGTCTGGGCAGCATCGTGAGACTCCATCTCAAATAATAATAATAATTAAATAAAGTTAAAAGTTTCCCACACTTGATAAATGTCTAATAAAAATTGAATATGTTGAGTTCAAGTACTCTGAAAAAGGAGTTGAATATAGTTGGAGGTTGGTTTTTAGGAATTACTATTTGTCTTAAATTAATTATCCTTGTAGTCACCTAGGAATTGTGTATTTTCTATTGATCTTAGAAAATTATCAAATCTACAGTTCATTTTGTTTTTTCAATTTTTTTTTTTAAAGAGATGGAGTCTTGCTGTATTAGCATTGAACTTCTGGCCTCAACCAGTTCTCCCATCTCAGCTTCTGAAGTAGCTGGGGCTGCAGGTGCCACTGAGCCGGGCTCCTTTATTGGTATTTTTATTAAAAGCTTTTCTCTAATGTCTTTATAACAGTTCTCAATTTTTGAAATGGTGTTACTGGTTCTTTAGTGTGAACTGTCAACTTTCATTTTTTCTTTTCTTTTCCTTTTTTCTTTTTTGAGACAGAGTTAGATCGCTCTGTCACCCAGGCTGGAGTGCAGTGGTGCGATCTTGGCTCACTGCAACCTCTGCCTCCCGGGTTCAAGTGATTCTCCTGCCTGAGCCTCCTGAGTAGCTGGGATTACAGGTGCGCACCACCGTGCTCGGCTAATTTTTTATTTTTTTTTGTATTTTTAGTAGAGATGGTATTTCACCATGTCAGTCAGGCTGGTCTCGAACTCCTGAACTCATGATCTACCCTGCCCTGCCTCGGCCTCCCAAAGTGCTGGGATTACAGGCATGAGCCACCATGCCTGGCCTCAGCTTTCATTTTCATTTGGTTAGTTCAGTAGTTCATTTTGAACTATTCAGTGGGTAAAGTTGTATAAATAAATGTCTTTTCTCTGTATAGAAGTTTCTTGGAGTTCAAGGAGTGCTGCTTTGCAAACTCATAGAGTATTTATAAAAGCTAACTGCAGAAGGTATTCATAGGCTAAACCGTTTCCTATTCTTGGTAGTACCATTTTCTCTGGCCTGAAATATGTTCCCTCTATTAGTGCCTGTCAGTACCCAGCAGTGTATTTACTTTCCTGAGGAACAATTCAAATGCTAAGTGCTTTAAGACCTAAGGGTGGAAAAGCAGTGTTTTCAGGCATTATTAGGAAAATAAGATTTAAATTAGACACCCAGAAACAAAAACAGGTTTGTAATTGGTAAAGTGAAAGATGATTAAAGAAGGTTAGATTGACCAAAGGGAGAATTTACCTTTTTTTTTTTTTTGAGACAGAGTCTCATGCCGTTGCCCAGGCTGGAGTGCAGTGGCGTGATCTTGGCTCACTGTAACCTTCACTTCCTGGGTTCAAGCAGTTCTCCCACCTGAGCCTCCCGAGTAGCTGGGTGACATGCGCCACCACGCTCAGCTAATTTCTTTGTATTTTTAGTAGAGACTGGGTTTCTCCATGTTGGTCAGGCTGGTCTCGAACTCCTGACCTCAGTGATCTGCCCGCCTTGGCCTCCCAAAATGCTGGGATTACAGACATGAGCCACTGTGTCCGGCTGAGAGTGTACCTTTTTTTTTTTATCAAGCAATCTAGTACTTGATCCTAATATTCTTTGTGGTAGATGTTTGCATTTTTAGATGAGGAAAAGGGAAATCTAGGAGTCCTAGGAAATACAGTTGGTATATGGGAACTGATATGTAATTAGACTTAAGTGATCCATGTTGAATTTATGACTCAAGCACTTAACTATAATCTTAACCTCTCCAGTTGTCTGATGAGGTTAGTATATGGGGACTGATACATAATTAGACTTAAGTGATCCATGTTGAATTTATGACTTCAGCACTTAACTATAATTTTACCCTCTCCAGTTGTCTGATGATAATAAAAACTTGAAGCAGTTATCCATATGGGGATCTCTTTGGGGAATCCCAGTCACCAAAAGTTAGGTTTTCTTTAATATTTTTTCATGGAAGATTTCAAATATACTCAAAATTGAAAGAATTATATAATAAATTCTCATGAGCCCATCACACATCAATAATGAATGTACAGCATTGCAGTGTGGAGCTTGGACTATTGCTGACCACTCAGCAATGTGGCAGAACCACTCCATGATTCCCCATGGAAATGGGAACTACTTCAGTTGTCCTTTTATAGAAAAATTCAGTAAGTATCTGCTGATTGTGCCCTACTTGTGACTTGAAGCCAGGTTTTTGTTTTTTGTTTTTTGTTTTGTTTTGTTTTGTTTTTAACAGTCTTGCTCTGTCACCCAAGAGGGGCGTGATATTGGTGCACTGCAACCTCCACCTCCTGGGTTCAAGTGATTCTCGTGCCTCAGCCTTCCGAGTAGCTAGGACTATGGGCGTGCACCACCACACCTGGCTGATTTTTGTATTTAGTAGAGATGGAGTTTCATTATGTTGCCCAGGCTGCTCTCGAACTCCTGAGCTCAAGCAGTCTACCCACCTCCACCTTCCAAAGTGCTAAGATTACAGGCATGAGCCACCATGCCAGCAAAGCTGGGTATTTCTTAAATTGGTTCAGTCAGATGCAATAAATTATTTGCCCTACTTTAAAATTTAAAAATCTTCTAAGAGAATTATGGTTTTGCAGCTGAGGTTTTTTTAAGACTTGAGCTCCCCGGACTCCTGCATATATCCTTGGAGCAACATTGTCCAATAGAAGTACAATGTGAGCCACATGTTTTGTTTAACCCAGCATATCCAAAATATTACCCCCTTTGCATGTGCTTAATATAAAAATTTAAGATGATTTATATTCCAGGTTTTCAATATTCGGTGAGTAATTTTACACTTAGAGCAAGTATCATTTCAGACTAGTCACATTTCAGGTACTCAATAACCACATATGGCTAGTGGCTGCCTTACTAGATAGCATAGCCTTTGAGTCCCACAAAGTGTTCACATTCTATGTGTTTACACACATCTTTTGAAGTGTCAGGACAGAGAGCCAGATAGGATCCAGATTTTCTTTAAATCTGGTCTGTCTTCCGGATTCCTAGTTGATTACTTCTTTGTTGCTTCTTATAGGGATGTATCAGAAGCTTAATAATCTCATGATTATTATGTTAACTGCCTGAAGTATTAATGGTAGCAATAAATTGAACTATAATTTTAATTTTTCAAGTATATTTTCTTATGTGATACTAAATATTTCACATATACATGTATCAGGAAGTAAATGGGGGGAATTTAGTAATGAATAGTATATAATAGTTTGTGATGGTATTTTTCTTTTTTTTTTTTAGATTGCAGCAAAAATTGGAGGTGATGCAGGGACATCACTGAATTCAAATGACTATGGTTATGGGGGACAAAAAAGACCTTTAGAAGATGGAGGTAAGTTATACTCTAAGTATTTTAAATTGTTTTTCAGAGTGTTTAGTTGAAGTGATTCTCGGTATTTTTCTGTTATTTTATTGAAATATTACTTTTATTATAAGGTTGTTAAAATTGTAAGCTGTATATTGCCCTAAAAGGGGGGAAAGAGAACTAGACAAGGTAAGTAAAATTTGAAAGAAATTTTTTTAAAAATTTAAAAAAAAAAGTTTTGTCTTACTAGAAAACAATTTATTTTCCCTCTTTTAGGATTGTGCCAGATTGAAAGTTTGCACAGACGTCTTGTTAATAATATTAAAAAAACAAAAATATAAATTGCTTAGAAGACACTTCACTGGTTTTACTCATACGTGAATGGATTTTAATATACTGTGTTTTCGTCATTTTTCTATTTCCAATTGGACCTTAAAGGTTGAAATTCCTATAGTTTGCTACTCTAGTGTGTTGCAGGTTATACCATTTTTTTTATGTTCTTTGCTTTCAGTACTTTTGTGTTTCACGTTTAGCTTTAAACCTGTGGATTAAAACAGCGGATTTACAGTGCTTTGTATTTTTAAAAATCATAATCATTGAAACTTCTGAACTTAGAAGTCTGCATGTATTTTTTGTTTTAGGTTTGATACATGAGTTTTGATACATTTTCTTTTTACCCTTTTTTTTAAAGGGAGGATTCTCACTGAGGCTATAGAATGTATTTGTAGCTTTTGACCAGGAGAACCTGGTTTCCTTTTATTTAAGTGTCTTTCATATTTATAGTGAGGTTTTTAATGTAGAAAAAAAAATGAGCTAATGATGCTTCAGATGTTGTATGTAATGTATTCTTTTTATTTTATGTGTAGATGGCTCTTGGACAAGTCCGAGCAGTACAACACACTGGGAGGGAATGCCCTCTCCTTTTAAAGGCAGGAATTTTTATTTATTACCTGTGTTCAGTATGTAAACGTGAAATAAACCAGTGGATTCTTAAATGGACACAAATATTTCTTGGATTATGTGTCTGAATTTTTGCTGCACAACATTCTGATGTTTAATCATTTAAGTTTGAAGGGGGGAGGAGAATGTAGTACTTTGAGCTATAGGTTGTCTGTTCCAAGGTATGCATTGTATTCATCTGTGTAATGGATTTAGATGAAGGTAGTCATGTAGTTGCTTTGAGATTTTATTTTTTCGCTAAAGTTTTATGCAGTGAAATGTTTGTTTATAAATAATAGAACAGTTTAGGTTGAGATTGCCTTGTAATGTTGTGGGGGGTTTTTTTGTTTTATTTTTTGGGGCATAGCTTTGTGGTCACTGTCAGATACACTTTAATATGTCAGATTTTTATAGTTTGATAGGCTTTTCTCCCCCCAGTCTTCAGTTCCTGAGGTGGAAGCATCATTAGCCTTTAGCATGTGATATTTTGCTAGTAATGGACCTAAAGTACTTTGTCTTGTATCATTCTAGTGTGCTTAACATACATTAAGGTCAGTGATTTGTTAAGAATCAGATAACTATTTTAATGTCTGTGCATCTTTTGAATGTGAAGAGAATGAAGTATCGTTTCTTTTTTAGATTACTGAGTTTGGGTTGAATTTTGGCAGTTTTGGTTCAAATGATAAACCATACCTTCAGATATTTCAATAAATGTTTATATTGTTATTTATTCTTGTTTGGGAGGGGAGAAGCTTTGTACTTAATTGGCAAAAAATTAAAAGACACTTAATTTTGCAGATCAACCAGATGCTAAGAAAGTTGCTCCTCAAAATGACTGTAAGTATTCCTTTTAAACTGGGTCAAAAGCTAAAGTAACAATTTCAGTGTTAAGATTTTGTTCATATTATTGGGTATCTTTGAAGTTAGTTGGTTTATGAGTATTTTGGATCAGCTAGCCTGAATTTCTTTGTAAATATATACCTTTTTCTCCTATTTTACAATCTGTCCCATTAATTGTGGCCAGGTATATATAAGGATTGGTTGCTGAATTATTTTACATATTTAACAGCTCCAATTCTTGATTTATACTTGTACAGCTTGAAAAAAGGAAATTATTTTGTTCTGTGCCATTGCTAATATAATGTCTTCCCTTTCATTGGCTCTCTTGCCCCTGTCAGTGCCAATATAAATATTCTGTAAAAAATTTGACTCTCTTCAAGATGTTGTCTGTGCATTAGGGAGAGATTTTTCAATGTTTAATATGATTGTGTTGTTAAATATATAAGTAAATTGAAATTTTGAATTTTCGTTTTATTTTTATTTAATTTTTTGATAGCTTTTGGAACACAGTTACCACCGATGCATCAGCAGCAAAGGTATAGTCAAAAGATTTTCAAAAAGTACTCTGCAAGTTTTGGTTGAGCTGTATGTAAAAACACAACCACATTGATGTATATTGAATATGTGTCTGTGTATTTTTTGGTGTACCTAGTTCATGTCACTCCCCTTGGGAAGGTACCATAAAGTGATGATTTTTCTTTTGAGTGAGAAAAATTTGTGATTTGGAGAGATAGGTGGAATTAACCACATTTTAGAAGAACGGGTGAATTAAAGTAACTGTTAAGATGACGTTCTCTAAACTCCACTCCAACTTCTTTACAGTTCATGCCTTCAGACTGTTCCATTCATCATCCCTTCTTCACTTGATGTGTCATCTTAAAATTCTTAATTTAACTACTCAAGTAATAAGACCATATTTTTTGACATGAGTCTGAGCCTAGAACCTTAGTTTAAGCCATTGGGAGACATTAGACTTCCATTTTTATTAATAGATTATCTTTTATTTGTAAACAAAGTATCTTTCATTGAAGGAAAATAGTGCTTTCTGTTATTTCTTAGCAGATCTGTAATGACAGAAGAATACAAAGTTCCAGATGGAATGGTTGGATTCAGTAAGTAACTTGATTTTTAAAGTTTTGAAAACATGATCAAAACGTACTTTAGGATCTTTCAACCAAAAAAAAAAAAATTTTTTTTTTTCTAACTAGTAATTGGCAGAGGAGGTGAACAGATCTCACGCATACAACAGGAATCTGGATGCAAAATACAGATAGCTCCTGGTAATGTTATATTCTCATGGTATTTTCAGTGTGACTAGAAAACTAGCTTTTTTTTTTTTTTTTTTTAAGGTTTCTAGTAACAATAATGCTACCTTTAATCTTTTGACCTGAAGTTTTCTTTTTGTTTTAAATTGTAGACAGTGGTGGCCTTCCAGAAAGGTCCTGTATGTTAACTGGAACACCTGAATCTGTCCAGTAAGTTTGAAAAATCTTAAAAATCTACTTAAGTAACAACAGCAGAACTCTTTGAATTTTGTCTCTTCTCTTTGTTACTGCTTTATTTACACTATTGTTTCGCTGCCACCTTCCCTCAAAGTCCTCTAACTCCTTGGAAGTTTATGCCTCATGCCTTTCTCAGGTAGGGTTCATCATCTGAATCATTAAACACAGAAAATGGTTAAAACAACTTCATATCTACTCCATTCTCTACTTGTAAAGCCAAGTGTAGCCTGGAGAAGAATGCACAGTCAGGTTAACTGGTGACACCTAAAACTCAGACATTAAGCTCAAATGGACTGTTGTGTTGCCTGCATTTCCCTAGTTCCATTCACTTTTCCACTCCTCTCCAAGGCTCTTTAATACTGTATTTCCCCACCTCCAAATCTTCAGCATCTAACCCCACCTGTCTCCCACTTAAGCTTATTTACTGAGAAAATGGAAGCAAATGATAAGAAGCTTTTCTTTTTCCCTACCACTAAACCTACCAGCCTTCATTTTTCCTCTGTTCACATAGTACTCAGGTAATTGCTTTCCTTTATGTTCATGTGCCTAAAGCCAGCCCTTTCTTCCTACTGAAGGTTCAGCCTGCAGTTGTACTTTCTTCTGCATTATTAGTTCCCCCTCTTTACTAGATTTTTTCTTTTCTTTTCTTTTCGTTTTTTTTGAGACGAAGTCTTGCTCTGTTGCCAGGCTGGAGTGCAGGGGCACGATCTCGGCTCACTATAACCTCTGCCTCCTGAGTAGCTGGGACTACAGGTGCATGCCACCACACCCAGCTAATTTTTGTATTTTTTTAGTAGAGACAGGGTTTCACCCTGTTGGCCGGGATGGTCTCGATCTCTTGACCTCGTGATCCACCCACCTCGGCCTCCCAAAGTCCTGGGATTACAGGCGTGAGCCACTTCCCCCCAGCCTGATTTTCTTTATAGCACTTTCCAAATAATGTGTTATTCATTTGACGTGTTATTTTTACTTATTTAATGAAATGAAGCCACTCTAGCAGGAACCCTGTTTCTTTGAGTGCTATTACCCCATTACCTAGAATAGCACCTGCACATAGTTGATACTTAAATATTTGTTGAATGAATAATTGTAGCATATGAGTAAGCAAAATGGTAGTTTAAAAATGTAAATAAATCATTTAGTTCTTGGAAGAATCAGTTTAATTCTGAGATAACTTTAGCATTAGAGTTCTTTCTTGGAAATTTTGGACTGTTCTTAAAAATAAAAATTGTATATCTAGAAAATTTTTTTGCATAATCTCTCAATCTTTGACCCTTGATGGCGTTTTCTTTCAGTTAAAAGTAAAAGCATTGTTAAAGTTAGCATCAAGGCACCTAATCCTGAACTGGGATAGGAGGAGTACTTGGTTATATCGTTTTATATTTCTCTATTTGAATAAGCTTGGGTATGCTACAGCTTACTATTTAAATATTAATTTGTTAACAGGTCAGCAAAACGGTTACTGGACCAGATTGTTGAAAAAGGAAGACCAGCTCCTGGCTTCCATCATGGCGATGGACCGGGAAATGCAGTTCAAGAAATCATGATTCCAGCTAGCAAGGCAGGATTAGTCATTGGAAAGGGGGGAGAAACTATTAAACAGCTTCAGGTATTGTTAATTTTGTGAAATGGCTACTTTTGATCTGTTTTGATGCCCATTTTTGTCCACTCCCTTTTGTTAATATATATTATTTCTATGATTATAACAGGAACGGGCTGGAGTTAAAATGGTTATGATTCAAGACGGGCCGCAAAACACTGGTGCTGACAAACCTCTTAGGATTACAGGAGACCCATATAAAGTTCAAGTAAACTTAACTTTATACTTAAGAAAGAGTGGGTTGAATGGGGTTGGGCAAAATATGCATGAATAATTAAAATGTTTTGAGACATGCTTTCTAAATTAGCTAACTTTTTCTGCTTTAGCAAGCCAAGGAAATGGTGTTAGAGTTAATTCGTGATCAAGGCGGTTTCAGAGAAGT
Source organism: Pongo abelii (assembly GCF_028885655.2). Lineage (NCBI taxonomy): Eukaryota > Metazoa > Chordata > Mammalia > Primates > Hominidae > Pongo > Pongo abelii. The sequence goes on from NC_071985.2 coordinate 155,017,922, forward strand.
TCGGAATGAGTATGGGTCAAGAATAGGAGGAAATGAAGGGATAGATGTAAGTAAAAATACCCATTCAGAAATGGTTGTATGCTAATTCATAAATATAATAGTGTTTTCTGTTTTGTGTTAAGTAGCTCTAATATTGTTATCCTTTGATTTCACCTTTATACTTTAGAATACAGAATTCTATATTTTATATCTTGTTACCCTATTTACTATAAATATAGAATTATATCTAATTTTATGATTTGAGGCAGATTTTCAGGAAATGGCCCTTTTTAAAAATACTTTTTTTTACTTTAAACCCTGAGAAGCTAGCTTTCTTAATGCTTAGTCTTTTTTACATAAGGTCCCCATTCCAAGATTTGCTGTTGGCATTGTAATAGGAAGAAATGGAGAGATGATCAAAAAAATACAAAATGATGCTGGTGTTCGCATTCAGTTTAAGCCAGGTGAGTACATATAATAATCTTGTAAGTGTTGGCAGCAGTGAGTTTTGACATACGTTTATTGTTTAATTAATTTTGTTTCTTTGTTTTGAAGATGATGGGACAACACCGGAGAGGATAGCACAAATAACAGGACCTCCAGACCGATGTCAACATGCTGCAGAAATTATTACAGACCTTCTTCGAAGTGTTCAGGTTTGATAGAAAGTTAACATTTTCATTTTTTGTTTTTATGGAAAAGTATTTTCCTTCATGAAATCTGAAGTTTCCTCTGTATCAGAGTCTGCTTGATATGCTTTATTAATAGAGAAAGTTTAAATTGTTTTAAGGTAAAGATCTTGGAGCAGGAAGAACTACTACCTTAAGTGCTACCTTATTTACTCTTGTATTTAAAAAGTGTTATCATTTATGATCATTAGGGCCAGTTCATCTCTACATTTCTGATTCAGGTATATGAGAGCTAGGAAGAATAAACGTAATAATTTTATCATGAAACAAGTATTTCTGTGCTGACTCTTTGTTCTTGTCTTTCCCTCTCTATAGGCTGGTAATCCTGGTGGACCTGGACCTGGTGGTCGAGGAAGAGGTAGAGGTCAAGGCAACTGGAACATGGGACCACCTGGTGGACTACAGGAATTTAATTTTATTGTGCCAACTGGGAAAACTGGATTAATAATAGGAAAAGGCAATGTATTTTAAACTCTTAATGTTTTAACACATTATTCATTTTTCTGGACACTTTCTGTTGCTGTCGTAAACAAGTGGCAATGCTTTTTCTTTGACTGTATTTTAGTAGAAAAGCATTCTTAATATGTAACAAGTAAAACATAAATGAGGGATCTCATGTATATTTATAAAAAGAGCAGGATTTTAATCTTACTAGCTTCTAGAGAAAGCAAACTAAGAGATAATTATTAGCATAAGAAATGTCTTTTGACCCAAAAAGTGGTTTGAGTGTTTTTGTTTGTGCGTTTTGGTTTTTCCCGACTCATATTTTAAAAATTCGAATGTTTATAAGTGTATTAGTTTATATTTACACTGCTTTTAAAAGCAGTTTATTCAAATATTTTATTATAATCACATTAAGATTATGTTTAAACATACTAAGTAAATGTAAATGTATTTTAAGAGAAGCATGAAATGCTTCCTAAAATTTGATTTTCAGTGTAGAATATTAAATGAAAAATCTTAATACAATATTGTCAGTTAGGATACTGACCAAACCATATTTTTAATGGCACATTTAATTGTGACCATTTTCTTCTAAACAGCTCCTAGTACACCGTTGAAACCTTTAGAGAAATTACTGTCTTTTGATTTTAGGAGGTGAAACCATAAAAAGCATAAGCCAACAGTCTGGTGCAAGAATAGAGCTTCAGAGAAATCCTCCACCAAATGCAGATCCAAATATGAAGTTATTTACAATTCGTGGCACTCCACAACAGATAGACTATGCTCGGCAACTCATAGAAGAAAAGATTGGTGTGAGTATGCTTTAAACTTTTAATTTTTAGTGTAGACCCTTAGACTGTACTTAAATTAAGACGTTTATTCAAATACATCAAAGGAAAATGTATCATTACTAGTCTGCATTTATAGATTTCATGATACATATAATAGATACAACATGAAGATTTTCCAGCAATGAAAATAACCTAATTAAATGTGTAGTTACAGGTTTTGAGAACAACCTTACATTTGGGTGTGGCTAGATAAGAGGAGGGTAATGTTACCTGCAGGCATGATATTAGTGTTGGTGCAGGATTGTGGAATATACTTGAAGGACATAGTTAACCAGGAATTCATTATTTATTAAGATTTTACTCTACTGAACCCCAGCGAGGCAGACAAGATTTGCAGATACATCTCCCGCTCTACAGTAGAAATTCATAAATCCTAGCTTTTGGACTGGCTCACAGATCATCTGGGGGTATTAAAATGTAGACTATTTGGGTGCTTCCCACTCCAGCACATAATATACAGAGACACACCTGACTCAAAATGTCTGGGATAGGGCCCAGCATCTAATTTTACATAGATGTTTGGGTGATTCTGGTGCACAGACAAATTTGGAAATTTTTTCTCCAGAAAAGTTTTCTGTTAGAACAAAAAAGTATGAAACACTTTGACTGCTTTTTTGTAAATGTGGCAGACAGAGTTTTACTGGAGTTTTTAACACAAAGTGTGCAGGTAGCATCTTAAATTATTAGAATTTCCTAGGAGAAATTATTTTTGGTGTTTGCCATACTGTGAATGGGGTGCATGCAAAACAAGGTTGACACTGTTTCTGTCTACTTGGGAAGACAAAAATAGATGTACAAAAGATGCTTAAGGAACATCTTACAAAATGTACACAAACATTGTAAATTCTGTTGTATGGATAGTTTAATTGTTCAAAAAATGAAGAGGATGTTTGTGGAGTAATGATAGAGGTTGATGCCATGGCAAAAAAATGAGTAGCACATCTTGGTTTTTGATTTTACAGTATTAGCCTCACATGCATGGATCAGGATTTCTGTTGGATTCATGGAAAAACAAGATAGATTGTTTTGGAGAAGCAATTTGGTGTGGTGATTAAGAGCATGGACTCTGTCATCGGGTTGCCTGAGTTCAGAATTCTGTAAATCATTTACTGGTTCTGTGACCTTGGAGAAGTTACTCAGGCTTTTCTGTGCCTTGGTTGCCTCCTGTAAAATGAGGATAATAGTATCTACTTCATAGAGTTGTAGGGATTAAATGAATGTTGATGTGTGATTAAAAGAATGCCTGGCACATAACCCTAAAAAATATTGCTACTTTTTCAGTATTATTTTTACTACTTGGAAAGAATAGGTCATGGATAGTAAGTGAGAGATGACAGCAATTGGAGATTTAAAGAGACAAGTTAATAAAAAGAACTTTAAAGGTCATGAAGTTTTGTTTCCCTGTTTTGCAGTGAGAAATTTACAACAAAATATAGTGTTAGCATTTTGTCCAACATGTCACCTGGTTGTGTTAACTACTCAGAAGGAGCATTTTAAGACAGTTAAGTGTAATGTCTTTGTTGGCTTAACAAAACAGAAATCAGTTAAGCGTTATTAATGATGTGGCATGCGTGCATGATAAGGATATAAAATATCCTGATTTGTTGAAGGAATTAAAAAGGGAATTTTTGTGCTATTAAACATTATGATACATGAAAGGCCAAAAAAGATAAATTATTGATCTGAATGGGGTTTCAGTGACAGAATTAGGTTGTGACGTGGATTTTAGTTCATAGTGAAACAACTAGCTATTAACGTTATCAGTGAAATGATCAGAAGACAATTGATGATACAGGACCCAAGCAGTTTGGGAATATATTGTCAAGATGGTTGTCTCATGTTAGGCGAGTAGATATAGAGAGAAGAGCTGAAGATAAGGACCTGATTTCTGTGATTAAGATGGAAAAAGATAGTAAAAGTAAGAACTATAAAAGGAAAGGGAACTACTGCTGTCTGCAAACAAGCTAAAGGAAATTTAATTGCTAATTTAAATTTAATTTAAATTGCATTTAATTGCTACTGCTATTGATTTTAGTGAATTTTACATGTCTCATTATTATGGCAGATGAAATAGTTTTTGCAAAATGAATAAGGAAAGGAAGGAAAGCCTAAAATTTGTTGTTTGTGACTATAAGAGGGTAGAAATGGACGATTATTTGGCCATAGAGTTGTTTAACCATTACTGTGTCTTTCTGGTTTTTTTATGTCATCCTTTTTTTTTGTAGGGCCCAGTAAATCCTTTAGGGCCACCTGTACCCCATGGGCCCCATGGTGTCCCAGGCCCCCATGGACCTCCTGGGCCTCCAGGGCCTGGAACTCCAATGGGACCATACAACCCTGCACCTTATAATCCTGGACCACCAGGCCCGGCTCCTCAGTAAGTATTGGGTTTAGTTCTGGGCTTTCCCCAAAGATTCTAGTTTTGGGACTGTATTTTTATACTCATTTTTCTTTTCAGTGGTCCTCCAGCCCCATACGCTCCCCAGGGATGGGGAAATGCATATCCACACTGGCAGCAGCAGGCTCCTCCTGATCCAGGTAGAAGATGCTTATTATTTGTGTGTTATCTGTATTGTTTTCCACTCCTGTTACATTATTAAATTTTCTAGTGTTGATTCTACATTTGTTTGCATCACCTTCACTCACTTTACTCTTTCAACAGTGTTAGGCACTGCCTCTACCCCAGTGTATAGGACCGACACGAATATGAGCTCTGCTTTTATGGAACTTCTTTCTACTTGCCTTCGGCTTATGAGTTGATACAGTAGAATGATAAAAGCTAAAAGCTTCAGGAAAGAGCACAGTGTTATAGGTTTTGGATACCAGTGCTGTCAAATGTGTAGTATGTTAATTGTGACATTATCTGTGGAAAAATAGTTTTTACTTATTTAGAAAATTATGTGATAGGGGCTGGGCACTGAGGCTCATGTCTGTAATCCCACCTATTTAGAAGTCTGAGGCTGAGGCTTGAGACCAGCCTAGGCAACATGGCAAGACCCATCTCTAAAAAAATTTGTTTTAAATAAGCCGGGCAGGGTGGTATGTGCCTGTACTTCTAGCTGCTCAGAAGGCTGAGGTGGGAGGATTGCTTGAGCCTAGAAGTTCTAGATTGTATTGAGCTATGGGCGCACCATTGCACTCCCCTGGGCAACAGAATGGGATCCCATCTCTTAAAAAATTATGTATATATGTAACAGTATATATAAATATATATATATATGTAAAAAAAACAGTCTAACAGAGTGTTAAGTATTGGGGCATTAAACTTCCAAATTGTCAAATAAGATATCTGTTCTAGTACTCCTCATATGACAACTTCATGTGAGTAAAAATCAGGCCTGTATTTAATAACTGCATGCTAAAACCCAAATACGTTTAATTATTTTCTATATTTAGATTTATTTATTATATCCTATTCTATTCTGGCATCTTTCCATACCCTGTAGTTTGCTTTCCATCTTAGTCAAAGAGTCATTCTTTGAAGCCAATTAACATTTATTTATGATCCTTTTTTCTCACCTGCTACCTACCTTTTAGGCCTCTTTCACTCGAGTAGTTTCAAGGAAAATATACTCAATTATGGATTACTTTCTACACATAATACATTTATCCCAAAAAAACTTGAAGTAATTTATGTAAATGAAATTGCTTGATTAACTTCGTAGGAAGTGTGCTGTTTGGAATATGACAACACAGCATGACAGTTACCAAGCATGACTTGAGTTGTGCTAGGATATAGGTATGCAAAGTTGGGGTTGTGTTCTATGGCAAAAGAATGCACTCCCAGCGTAAGCAACACTGATGGAAGGGGCTCACAGGGTACAGAATATAATACTCTAAACACTAATTTTTGGAGAATGAAAGGGCTTTTCTTTCCCTCTTGTTGGCGGATTGGGATGGTATAATTAATGGGATTGAAGAGTTTGAGTAGGTTAAAAGGCAGATTCATATTCGGTAACTTGGATCTGCCAGGATTGTATTTTTGAGCACTACTGGGTGGTTAGCATGATTGAGGAAAAATGATGGGAATAAGAAGTGGAAGTGGTCTTTATATCACAAGTTAAATTTCTCACTTGGAGTAGTAGTGAAGTCACTACTGTAAAAGCTGGTCAGTATGTGGTTGCAGCATGGCCTTTGGGCAAGAAGTAACCCATTTAACTAAAACCAGCTGGTTGGCCCCACTCAGATTTATCAAAGAGTTACTGGGTCCCTGGGGGTGATATTGCTTATATTAGACTTAGAATAGCTTAATGTTTTAATATTATATGAACTAAAATGTTTCTTTAAAAAAAGAGTGGTCTGTTAATGGATTTATGTAGTGGTCAAGAATTTAGACTTCAGAGTCAAACCTATATCAGTCCTAGTCCTACAGCTTACTAATTGTGAGATGTCAAGCAAGTTTTTGAACTCCTCTAAGCCTCTGTTTTCTTATCTATAAATTGATTAATGAATGAATCTTGGGTTGAGTGAATATTTAGTAAATTCTTAGTACATACTAGTTATTTGTAACTGTGAGACTGGTTTTTTGGTATGGTTTTCACATTTGGGAGTAGAAATACCACTTCCTAAAGTCTGTTTTATCTCAAATTCTCTATCCAGGCATAGTGTAAAGTGAAGTACCTAGATTTCTTGATTAATATACAGATAATGGCCAGGTGCCATGGCTAAAACCTGTAACACTGGCACTTTGGAAGGCTGAGGCGGGCGGATCACTTGAGGTCAGGAGTTGGAGACCAGCCTGGCAAACATGGCGAAACCCTGTCTCTACTAAAAATACAAAAATTAGCTGGATGTGGTGGCGGGTACCTGTAATCCCAGCTACTTAGGAGGCTGAGACAGGAGAACTCGTTGAGAATTGCTCCACTGCCCTCCAGCCTGGGCAAGAGTGAGACACTTCATCTCAAAAAAAAAAATACAGATAATGACACTATTGAGATATGTAAACATCCAACATACAAAAGCAGTACATTGGGCAATTGAGAAAAGTTTGGAGGGTGTCCTAATAACACCTTACAATTACATTACCTTGCAATTTTCTTTTTCTAGAAATTCTTGCTTATTTTTCTCAAACTTGACTAACCTTTATTAAGCAGCTGAGAATTGCTTCTGTTCAGAATGAAGGCATAATAGAAAATTTAAAAGTTTTAATTGTATGATATTCCTAGTATAAAAGACAGGTCAAGTTTTTTCTGGTTTCTAGAAGATTGGGAGGTCTCAAACTGTTCGCACTTCAGTTGATGTGGGAGATGAGTGAGGGTCAGTTAAGTGTAGAGGAGACATAACATAGCTAAAAGCCGAGACACGGGCATAGTGATTTCTGAAAAGTACAAGCACTGTGTTGTGGCTGGAGCTTGGGTGTTGAAGAGATACAACCGAAGGGAGAGATGAGGCTGAAATGGAAAGGATAAGCCAGGGGATTCAGGCTGTTAAAGATATTGAATGATAGGCTGTGCTTAAGCTTTGAACATCCTGAAGATTGTAGAGAATGAAGAATTTCAAGTAGGATGACATCAAGTTTATAACATTCAATGTGAAATAGGATGAAATGTGGCTAATCTTTTTTAAGATTTTTATATTTTCTCTTCATTGAAAATAAGGACAAAGTTCATTGTTCTAAAATAATTGTTTCTTTCTTATACAGGTTAGTCCCTAGAAATGTTTTTCTTTAGTCATCTTCTAGATAGAGCTGTTTGTGCTTGAGGCGAAACCAATTTAGGAAAAAACAAGGGCACAGGATGGTTTGAGACAGAGCGTTGGATTTGGAGCCAAAAGACCTTTATTCATAATCCCAGTTATGCCACTCAGTAGTTTTTAACCTAGGAAAGTCACTTGGTCTCTGAGACTTGGTTTTCTTTAATAAAAGCTCATGGTGACAACAAAAATAATAGAAAATTTAAAAGTTTTCATATACTTTTTTTAATGTTCTAGTTAATTTTGGGGGCTGTATATTTGCCAGAGAACTGGGGGTGGGGGTGTGTGGGGGGGGGGGTGTGCGTGTGTGTATGTGTGTGAGAGAGAATTATAGACTTCACATGCAAACCTTGAACTTTTATTTATTTTAGCTAAGGCAGGAACGGATCCAAATTCTGCAGCTTGGGCTGCTTATTATGCTCACTATTATCAACAGCAAGCACAGCCACCACCAGCAGCCCCTGCAGGTGCACCAACTACAACTCAAACTAATGGACAAGGTAACTAAAGAACTTATTGTATGTGAAAGCCAAAACTTGTGCTTGGAATTATATATGAAGTACATCACTGTATAATACCTAAAATTTCTGACATTATTTAGTTATAATTTAAGCAGACTTTTCCTTTTTTAAATTGTTACTTTGAAATAGTTTCAAACTTTCATAAAAGTTGTAAGAAGAATACCAGGAGCACCCAGATAGCCCAGCTGTTAATGTTTTATTCCCTTGTTTACTCTGTTACCATCTATATCATACATGTGTATCTGTGTGTATTTATTTTAAATATCCATTATAATTAGTTCTGAAGGAAACTAATTATATCCAGCATAATTAGTTCTGAAAGAAATCATTGAAGACTAAACTGTAGACATGATGTCCTGTTGGGTACTTCTTCAAAAATACATAACCATCATACAGCCCTCCAAATCAGTAAGTCAACATTGATATATTAAGTTCTTTATATCATTATGGATTTCTGATTTTTGCAATAGATTATATTTTTAAAGTATTTTTATAATTTTGATAATCAGATTATCCTGGATTTGGCCAGTCAGGGAGTATATTCAGGATGGTGCCTATATCCTTTTGAAATACCTGTCATTCTTTTAAGCACTTCCATATTGTCTGGCATAGTAAGATTGTTATTTTGTGCTTTCTGGGCTCTAGCCCTTGAGTCAGCTATTTCTTCAAGGAGCTCTGATTCCTTTTAGTAGAGTATGGTAGTTAGAAACGAGACTTGAGTATGCTTGTTGCTACTGAGGTGTAATTGCTTCTAGCTTCTTTCAACAGGCAGAACTAGGAAATATATTTACATACATGCGTACCTACATACACATACCAAAAAACACATAAACGTTGATATATGTATATATTTTTAAAAACTATGTTCATAGCACCACATCCATTTCAGCATTTTGGAGTTTTCAAGCCTTTTCCTTTTTTGTACTTGTTTACAAATGGTGAGAAACCTGGTATCCTCAGTGTATTTCCTTATTTGACATACATTTACTTATATGGTCAACATAACCAGTCTTCCAAACAAGTTGGATTTCTTTTCTGTCCACCACCTCTGTACCCCCAGTACCTTCTATCTTAGGCACTGGTAGGGATGCCACCACCACATAGTACCTCCCTCCTACCCTCACTGTCACATTGCAGGCCCCTGCCAGCTCCTACACCCAAGGAAACGGCCAAAATTGCCTTTTAAAAACTTTAATTCTGTTTTTTGTTTTGTTTTGCTTGAACAAGGAGATCAGCAGAATCCAGCCCCAGCTGGACAGGTTGATTATACCAAGGCTTGGGAAGAGTACTACAAGAAAATGGGTATGTTTTATACATTTCTTGAAAATACATACTTAATTGAAACACAAATTATTCTCTTCAGGAAGAGAATAATTGAATAAAATCATTGGACTTGTAAACATATCAAGACAGTTGTAAATTATAATTTTTAAATTTGTGGTTATATGGCAAGGAAATATTTTTTTCTAATTGCATTTGTCAACCAGTTATTAATTGAAACTAGAAATGTCCTTACTGGTACATACAATATTAACATTACTATACTTTTGACAATGACAGTTATATATATTATCAGTCTAAATGACATAAGGTTAAATTTTAATGTGTCAGGTGAAAATTGTGTGTGATACCATTATTTTTGCTGCAAGATAAGCAGGTAAGAAGTAATCTGCAGTGACGGAAAGTAACTAAGTGATGGAACCAGAATCTGGCTTCCAAGAGGGTCTGAGTCCCAAGCTTGTCTCCCAAATTTGTCTCTTTAGGGACCATTTGGAACCTGATACTATACTTCTGGACAAATCACTATGTTTCAGCTGCTTTTGCTCTTAGTCATTTAAAATTATTACATACCACAGCTAGATGTCACAAATGAAAGCTAAATTGGTAAGCTTGGTTATCCTTCACTAGCAGAAAAAGAATCTATAGGTGGAAGAGTTTTGTCATAAGAGAACGGTCTACTTGGGATTTTCAATGTAAATTTCAATGTTTTCTTTGCCAAAGAATGTTTCTCATTCTCCACAGAAAGAAAAATTTCCAGAAAGGTGATGATTTTAATCTTCTAGATGTAAAATTACATATACCTGATGATAAAGTTGTTTTGCACAACTGGTTTCTTTTTAAAGAAAGAATTGTTTTTCCTCTTAGAATGGCTTCCTAGGAGAGTCATGTTCCGTCTATTTCTGAGGCTTTAACAGATTAATTTATGTTTTTGTGACCTAGCTTAGGCAGATCTACAGTAGCTACAATTTGGCAAAAAGAAACTTTTAACTTAAAAACAGCATACTCTGATTAAGGTTGGTTACATAATTTATTTTCTGAACTGGGATCCTTTTTAGAATGAATAGGGATGCTATTAATAATCATGCCCTGACAGCATTGTGGTCAGGACATGTAATCAACTTAACTTTAATTAAATAGCATCGCCATTTTAAAAGACTTGAGCATGAGCCACGTGCGGTGGCACACACTTATAGTCCCAGCTGCTTGGGAGGCTAAGGTGGAAGGATTCCTTGAACACAGGAGATTGAGGCCAGCCTTGGCATCATAGTGAGACCTGGTCACGTGTTCGGGTTAAAAATCACTAACTTCAACTTCTATTTTCTCAATGGGTAATGTCCCCTAGATAGGGCCCCTAGTTATTATTAAGTAGGTAAAAATAAAGGCTTGTTAATGGATTTAGGTAATTACTGAGGAATGAGTTTGGCTTCTGTGCTTTATTTTGCCTTATTGATTATTTGTAATATGGCCATTAATACATTTACTGTTTAGTCTTTTTTGCTTTACTTTTTTATGTTTTACTCAAAATGAGTGGGTGGGTTGAATTCTAATTTTTATTGTTAAGAGAAGAAGTTTTACCTTGTCATTAATTTTTCATTTTTTTACCATTTCCCTGCCAGTTAGAGATACTATACTATACTGTGTTGAATCCTCTGTAGGAAAACATGGCATAGAAATAATTAAATAATAATTAGATATTAAATAATAATGCTGTATGACTAAAGAACCTCCTTACCCCACCTTTTCTGTTGTTTTTCTGTAGTACCACAATAATCACCTGTTAATTTTATTTATTTGAGAGGGAGTCTTACTCTCTCGCCCAGGCTGGAGTGCAGTGGCGCAATCTCAGCTCACTGCAACCTCTGCCTCCCAGGTTCAAGTGATTCTCCTGCCTCAGCCTCCCAAGTAGCTGGGATTACAGGTGCCTGCTACCACGTCTGGCTAATTTTTTGTATATTTAGTAGATACAAGGTTTCATCATGTTGGCCAGGCTGGTCTCGAACTCCTGACCTCAGGTGATCCACCCTCCTCAGCCTTCCAAAGTGTTGGGATTACGGGTGTGAGCCACTGCACCCAGCCTCACCTGTTAATTTTATGAGCAAAATAGATTAGTTGGGCAAGTCCTTCACATACGTATCTCCTTTTTTTTTTTTTTTTTTTAAGACGGAGTCTTGGTCTTATTCCCCAAGCAATGGCGCGATTTCGTCTCAGTGCAACCTCCGCTTCCTGGGTTCAAGTGATTCTCCTGCCTCAACTTCCCAAGTAGCTGGGATTACAGGCGCCCAACCACACCCAACTAATTTTTGTATTTTTAGTAGAGACGGGGTTTTACCATGTTGGCCAGGCTGGTCTCGAGCTCCTGACCTCAGGTGATCCACCCGCCTCGGCCTCCCAAAGTGTTGGGATTACAGGCGTGAGCCACTGCGCCTGGCCACATATGTGTATCTTAAAGGAAGTAATGCTAGGTATTTTAGTCAGGTGCTTGATGAGCATTTGTCATGATGATAGCTACAGAGTCAATTTGTCTTTTTCTATGAAAGTTCTTTTTGTAAATGATTAGTTGCTTAACTGCTTTAATTTCTTCTAGGTACCTTACCTGTCATCAGGATCTTTTTACCACAAATAAGAAACCTTAAAGCATAAAACTTGGTTCAGTCTTCACATTTCTTAAATGGAAGGAGAAAGGGAATAATAGGGAGATAGACATCTTTATCTCAAAGCCAACAGTTGTTGACTTTTCCAGTGGCAGGGGTATGATCCTAGGACTTCAGATTTCCTGATTCCTCATCCTAGTGCCCCTTTTGCCAAACTAGGCAGGCTTTCACAGCTTTTGGAGCCTAATTTAAGTTTTTCTTGTTAAGAACAGAAAACTCCATTCATAGATTTTAATTTGTCATTATTTGCTTATTTACTGAAAAAAAAAAAAACTATTGAAAACAGATGTGGGTTAAGTTTCCCAAAATTAGGTTTATATTTTAAAACAATTCTAAATTCCCAAGGATAACACCAAACTAAGAGGAAAAAAATTTTTTTTTTTTTTTTTTTTTGAGATGGAGTCTCCCTGTCGCCGAGGCTGAAGTGCAGTGGCACGATCTCGGCTCACTGCAGCATCCACCTCCCAGGTTGAAGCAATTCTTCTGCCTCAGCCTCTCAAGTAGAGAAAATCTTGATAAGATTTCAGAGAGTTATAAGGAATGGCAGTAAAGATGGGTATTTTTAAAGCTAGAATAGAGGGATTTTTTATAAGAGACCCTTAAGAGAACAAACAGAGTTTCAAAATAGGAGTAATTCTTGTTTGGAGAAGTGAAGACATTTGGGAAAAGTTTGACTTAAGGAAGGCCATTATGATAAGGACTGATGTGGTAGACTCTGAACCCTTAAGAATCTGGTACCTTAAGCCTAAAGGAGGGTAGAGTGAGGACTTGTGGGAAAGGTACAGGTATATGGGAAGACAACTGAGTGTGAAAATCTATTCATGCAAGGCTGGCTCTTAGGCTCTAATAGAATCTTATAAGCTAACTCTAGAGCAAGTCTTTTATCTTTGGGATGAAGGAAATTTAAGGCTAAACTTTATACATTATAATTATAAAACTATAATAAATATTAGATAATGTTCTATTGAAGTATAAACTCAACTATCTGGCATCAAACAGTAACTAAGCCATGATCACACCACTGCCACTGTGTTCTGGCCTAGGTGACAGAGCAAGACCCTGTCTCAAAACAAAAAAAATCCAGTAACTAAAGAGAGGAATAAGGGGAGCAAGGTAAGGCAGTACATGTCTGAAGGGGCAGGGAAAGAGTTCTTTCTCTACTTCCAACTGGGTAAAATAAATCACATTTGCCCTTTAGATTGGAAGAGTGAAATAAGCTTTTCTTGAACATCTTTTAAGATTGGAGTGTCAAATATTACCAACTTATTTACCAAGAATTTGGTTTTTCTTAAAGTCTAAAGTGTTTACTATTAGCTTTCCACAGGGATATAGGAGTTTGCAGAGGTTGTAGTTTTTTAAGGGAACATCGATGAATGTTCTTGATGCATATGCCTGTTTCTACCATCTTACATTGTTAATTTGCCTCTAAAATGAGTAATTCTTACAATGGGGTTTAAAACCTGAAGAATATTGATTGCTACCTTGATCATGTTTGGTTTCAAGTGTGCAGCCTGTAAGAGACAATGTGTGGTTTTATTGCTATTGTCACACCAGTTTTTTAAATATTGAAACCTGTTTCAGATTTGCTTGAATTGTGTCTTGTTAGAGTAAAATGTTAAACTTACTTCCTCTTTGAGAACAGTTATTTATAGAAGACAGGAAAATATGAGAATTTTTAATAGTATTTGAGAGTTCTCTGTTACCCAAGAAAAGAGAGTTTTTTTCAGGCATTTTTAAAGAATCATGAATCTTAAACTCTTTCATTCAGTTGCTTTGATTCTGTGACCTGTTTTACAATGGTGATAGACTGCTTTCTGAAACTATGAAATTGGTCTTGTTGGCAACATCCTACAAACATAAAAAGAGCTTCCTGTATGTCCATGCTCCAGTATTTTTGTCTATGGTAATTATTTCACAAAGCCAAGTGAGTTACAAACGAAATAAAATAGTGCTTAAGTAAAGAAACTGAATAGAACACATACTCTCTCTTCTCAATTTTTTATTTAGAAAATTATATACCTTCAGAAAATGGGGAAATCAGGCATCAGACACTCAGCTTCATCATTTTTTAAAAGTTTGCTGTATGTGCTTTATATGTATGTTTTTTCTGTATGAACCATTTCAAAGTAAGTTGTAGACAAGACAGTTTGCTCTAAAACTCAATGTCTGGGCACGGTGGTTGACGCCTCTAATCCCAGGACTTTGGGAGGCCAAGGCAGGTGGATCACTTGAGTCCAGGAGTTCAAGATCAGCCTGGACAACATGGCAAAACCCCATCTCTACAAAAAAAGAGAAAAATGTCAGCTAGGCATGGTGGGCCTGTAGTCCCAGCTACTCTAGAGGCTGAGGTGGGAGGATCACCTGAGCCCTGGGAGGTCGAGGCTGCAGTGAGCCATGATTGCACCACTGCACTCCAACCTGGGTGGCAGAGTGAGACCCTGTCTGAAAATAAATACCCTCAATATTATCACAAACATACAGACTATCTTTTGTTGTCTGTGTGTTTTGTTTAATTCAGAGTACATTCAAGATTCATGCGTTGCATTTCATTGCTATATTTCTTTAGTCTCTTAATTCAGCAGTCACCTCATTTGGAAAAAGACTTGATTGTGAAAGCTGAGTTTTATGTGTTTTCATTGATCTTGTTCTTTATTCTTTGTCAGGTTACTTTTAATAACATTGTGTTGTAATTGGAATAAATTATTAATACTTTTAACATCTATTACGTGTGTGTACATACACTTTATAGGTTACTAATCAGGAAAAAGTCTTGGTTAGGTCTTAATAAAGTCTTTAAATCATTGCCTTTAAGTAAAAGTTTTTCAAAAATGTTCTTTTTGTAATTCTGGAATCGAATCAAGATTATGCCTAAATCTTTACCTTCCTTAGCTAAAGCGGTGTGGATTTGGGGTTGATTTTGTTTTTTTACTAATAATGATGCTGTAGAACTAAAAGTTAACGATTAATTATAAGGCAAAAAGAAAAGAGCGTTCTTTTTTTTTTTTTTTTTCTAATTGCAGAGTAGTTTCCTGACGCTACTAATGAATATTTTAAATAAAACAAGAGTAATTCTGCCCCTCTGTGCTTTTGTCTTATAACCTGTACTTACAGTGGATGTAATTTTATATTAAAATTTAGGGAGTTTTTTTTAGGTCAACAAGGGCAGACACAAGATTATTCAAAGGCTTGGGAGGAATATTACAAGAAGCAAGGTATTGTTTTTATTAGAAATGAGATGTTGGGCTTATAATTGTGGTTACAGCAACAAAGTTCTTTTTCTTCAAAGGTCAGGCAGTTCCTGCTCCGACTGGGGCTCCTCCAGGTGGTCAGCCAGATTATAGTGCAGCCTGGGCTGAGTATTATAGACAACAAGCAGCCTATTATGCCCAGACAAGTCCCCAGGGAATGCCACAGCATCCTCCAGCACCTCAGGTATAATGTAATTGCTAATTTGTTGATTTCTACTCCAGTCTATTTTCTGCATGTTTACTGTTTGTCTGTTTGGGAGTGTTTGCCTTTAAAATTTTTATCTGGCAAAGTATAATAACTATTTAAATGAAGTACTACGGTGTATTGTTTGGGTTTGTTTGTTTTTTATAATGCTTTCCAGCATCTGAGTGGTGAATATTTCTGCAATGCCTTTGATTTTAAAAATAAATTTTCTTCCCCCAGGGATTTGCAAATCATGCAAGAAGCCACCACCATTTATATTAACCACTTTTTCTTTCTTAAAGGATTCACTCCTGAATTAGCTCCATTTCAAGGATTTTCTTTAACTTTTTGTGTATTTCTTATGTATCTCTTCTGCACAGGGCCAATAATAAGAAGTGGACAATACAGTATTTGCTTCATTGTGTGGGGGAAAAAAACCTTTGTTAAATATATGGATGCAGACGACTTGATGAAGATCTTAATTTTGTTTTTGGTTTAAAATAGTGTTTCTTTTTTTTTTTTTTTTTGAAAATGTACAAAATATCTATCACTACTGATAGGAGGTTAATATTTCTGTGTAGAAATGAAAATTGGTTTGTTTTTAGTATTTAGTGTAGATGTACACATTCCAGCAAATGTATTTGCAATTATGTGGTTGATGCTTTGTGATATAAATGTACTTTTTCAATGTATACTTTCACTTTTAAAATGCCTGTTTTGTGCTTTACAATAAATGATATGAAACCTCCTGTGTCGGTAAGTTGGATATCTGGGTATTTAAAGGATTCATAATTTCTTAGCAATGATAAATTAAGATACATATACACAAATATATAAGCTTTCCCCATGAAATATTGAGTTTTTAAACACTGGCATGTTTTTCCCCCCTTGCAGTATAGTGGTAGATTGGAGGATCTTTTCCATTTATTGTATTTGGCTCTTTCAGCACAAGTAATCCTGATATCTTCATTTTTTTTCCTTCTGTTTGATTAAAAACTGCATGTGTGTACAATGATCTTTTGGCATACTTCCATTGCATTAACAGTGAAATTTCCTTTTATACATGACCACTGTTTCAGACCTGTACTGCTGCTATAACAGTTAACCTTTCTGTTCTTAATTTGATAATACTTGATTTCCAAGACTGTTTCGGCATAACTAATTTTAAACAGTTTTCAGATAGTGAATATGAGTAGTCTAATAAGAACAGTTTTTTTTCCATGTGAAGCAACTCTTTCAATGTATATAATGTTAGTGTGTTTCTTTCTAAATTTAGGATAGAAAAGTGAATAGTGTGCAAAAAGTATAGCTACATTGCATCTGCCATTGAAACATAAATGGGGTATGGAAACGTTCAAGCTTTTTTTTTTTTCTTTATGCAGTATAGATAAGCTTTGTTTTGTAAATGCACAAGTCCAATCATTGAATCAACTTAATTTTTTTATGTACTTGAAGTCATTTTATTACTCTTTAACACTCATGCTGAAGTTCTGATATTTTGTTGAAATCCATTGTTTTACTCTTTGCATATTTGTTGGCTCTTTGCATATTAATATATTAGACTACATGCAAATACAGTCTGTCTTGCCATTGTCTGTTGAAGTGCAGGTTTGATCCAGCCAGTATAGAACTAGCTCTGTAGGGGTGAGGAGGACTGTGCTGTGTATCATCCTTGATTGTGTTCCTTCAAGGAGCATTGCACTGTAAGTACATCAGAATGACAAATTGATGAACTGCAACAGTATCTTTTTGTCAATGTTCCACATAATGCAAATGCCATACTTTGTGTGAATATTATGTTGGAATACAGTGCTGATATCTTGGAAAACCATAACTGCTTCTTAATTTAACATAGAATAATACATAGTTCTGTATTTTTTTTAAAGTGAGCTTAATGGGTAAGTATTTTTTATATGCTTTAGCTATAGCTAAAGAAAACTGATACTTAACAAAGTTGAATAGTATTATTCACTGGTGCTCCTAAAATATTGTTTTTCAGTGTAAAATATGCATATCTTCTATATTTAATATGAAAGTCTTGAAATGTATCAGACAGAAGGGGATTTCAGTTTGCAAATAATGAGCAATGTAGCAATTTTAACACATTTCATAAATATATATTTTGTCATTGGTGGGGAGCACCATTTGTTGTTTTGAATATACTTTAAAGGAAGAGGTACAAGGACATAAATGTTGAGATTACCTACAGGATGGAAATAGCAGTACAGTTCATTGTAGATATTTTGAAATGTTTTTGATTGTTTTATATAACCTAGAGTGACTTCCCTTACCCTTATTTAGATCTGGGTATATAGTTCTAGTATGAAGTTTAATAGTTAAGGAGTTAGCTATTTGTTATCTTTAAGAGTAGGGTATTGACGTGAACAATTGCAGTGTTTTGCATGATACTGTTTTATAGATGACCTTTTAGGAAAGTGGTGCATTTATTAATTGAACTGAAGAAGTAGTTCAGTTGAATTCAGTATCATAACTCACAAATTGGAGGCTGTTGATTTTGATTCATTTAAGGTTTAAAATCTTTATTAATTGCAAACAGTGCAATTATTTATACTTCACAGTGCCTTCCCAGACCTTCCACCTTAGGTTCTGCTGCAAAAAGCACCAGGTAAGCACAACCTAAGGACATATATAAATAAATATTTCAGTACATTAATGTTGTCCCTGTGAGGTTTTTGTGGTTGTGTATTCAAAGGCAATCTGCTACTGCTTCCCCAAAATGTATTTTGTTATTTTATGCTACCATCTTAGTGGAAAGTCTGTAAGTTGTTAAAGCAACTGTTTACATTTCTGGGTAATGTTTTTTATTTTACTTTTTTTTTTTTATTAAGACAAGAAAATGATGAGTAGATTGCTGCAGTAATTGAACTACATCCAAATCTTTTTGTATTTTTTCCCCAAATATAGAAGTGTTAAGATTAAGAAAGGACAATTACACAGTTTTCAAGATTTAGGAAATCACTTGTTTAGAAACTTCAACAGCCTTCACAATCTGTTTTATATGATGGACAGAAAATTTCTTTGCCCTCCAAAATTATAATTTCTTTATTTTTTTTATTCTTAAATTATAATAATTCAGTAAGGATATTTTGGGTTAGAATTTTATTATGATTTTTTTCTTAGACAAAAGTTATATGCTGAAGAAGGAAAAAGTTATAAGGCAGTATGTTTTGATAAAAGGCATGTGCATCAGTGAAATGTTAACTGTATAGCAAATAACCTTTCATAATCTGTAGCAATCAGTATTTTTCTGATTTAATAATATTTTAATAACTGACGCTGCATTTATTTAATTTTTTTGCCAGTTTAAAATGTTTGTGTGTTTTTATAGATGATTTTAACTGGTACATATTTTGAGTTAAGATGAATGTATGAAAGCAGCATCTTATCAGTTTTGTTTATTCGATTTCTAAAATGTGCTGATCCTTTTAAAACTCCTGCTTATCTCTGCAACAAAGAAAAATATTCAAAAATACTGCCTTCATTTTCACACACAGTGCTGAAGATGCTGCAAGCACCAAATCATAGCTCATAAAATCAGGTCCTGAGATAGTTACCCATAAAGAGGAATCCTTTGAGTGTATGCCATTGGTGAGCCGATGAGCATGGACCATAGAAGGGCTCAATGTAGAAGGTAAAATTGGCAAATCATAATTGAGAAGTATGAAATGTATTCCCATACATAATATGGTATAGGGTGTAATGTACCTGCTTTTGATCACTTTTCATTTTAAAGTGCTATTCAGTTGATCTTAAATGTTCCATGAACTGTTAAATTTCTTAAGTTACATAGTTACTACACCACATTTATGTGTATGTTATGTTTTAATAGTCAATGATAGGTATGTACGATTGATAATATAAAGGGGCTCATTGAAACTTCAGAGCCTGTCGAGTTTTGGTTAGTTGTAGATTGCATTTTTATAAAAAAAAAAATGGATAGATTGATGATAATAGATATTGGGGCATTGTTTCTGTCTCATGAGAATTCTTTTATTCATTACCATAAGCCTTCACTGATACTATAAGCATTATTTTAAATGACGCTGATCTTAAGTCTGAAATAAATGGAAAGCAGAAAAGGTGAGCCAGTTGATTTGAATGCATTGGATATTAGTGTTAGAAACAATGTATAGTTTAGATTGAAATTGAACTGACTTATTTAGCACTTAAACAAAAATTTGACAATGTTTTTAGTTTTTTTTAAGACAGCTTAGTGTGGTGATACTTAGAATTCTATGGTTTGATGTTTCTTTTAGAAATGAGAAGTATAGTTTTATTTTTTAATATCAAAAATGGTTTTAATACTAAAACTAGTAATTTGATACTAGTTGTTTATAAACATTGTAAAATTTATCTTTTAAACAAAGTATCTTGGTAGTTAATTCATAAGGGTGGGTTTGGGTAGGAATAGCAGAGTACTTTCAGAGGGAAAGGGGAGTCTTTCAGAAGTGATAGCATTTTATTTGTTTGAATACTCTGCCAGTAAAATCATCTGCACTTAGAAAGTTATCTGTTGTGTAGAATAATGATGTAGAGTTTACTAATCAGTGAGGATGTCTTGTTTTTATTCTCTGCAAACTCTGCCTCACTTTAAAATGCATTATAACAATACCTAATTAAAGATAATTTTGGCTCTGAAAGTTACCTTATTTTTTGTTGAGTTAGTGACTTCATTTTTCTTGCCACAATATAAGCTTTTGAGGGATTTTTTAAAATTGGTGCTTTTAATAAGCAAATAAATCCCAGGGTTTTATTTTCTTCAGTGATACCCCTATAGAAACTCTTAAATGTATTTGCGCATATATATATATTTTTTCTTATGCATGCTCAATGCATTTTCGTCCTGAGAAAAATGTTCTCTGCAGAAACTACCCGTGTGTAAAAAGAAGATTGGCTTAAAATGGCTACTGTGATGGGAACAGTGTCTTAGGGAGATGCAGCTTGGACTTGAGGTAAATTGAATACTTTACAAACTGTGGTTTAGAGTTTGCTTTAATGACATTGTATGTAAAAGGTCACATGATTGCTGTAATTTTGTATTCATTATGGTTTCCTCAATAAATGTACATTGATGAATATTATAAGGGAGTGCTTTGTGTTTTTTATACATATATTACATGGTAAAATTTTCTGCTTGACTGGGTTTTTTTTTTAACATTTACTGTGAGAAAAGATGATTTTAAAAAGTTTTAATGATAAAAGGGTAACATCTGGTTGCACAAGTCTTAAAATACAGAAGGACTTTTAAATACAGAAGTTACTTTATTTGGGTTCACATTGTAAAATAAAATTGTCTTCCAGAAAATTAAAATACAAAACAACTTAATAGAACATAATAGCTAATTATTTACAAACTCATTTTAAAGACTAGAATTTTAAATCGAAGGTTGTGCCACTTTTTCCCTAAGTCTGATACACTTAGATCTTGAAGCCTTCGACTATGTTGAAAGTGTTTTCTCTTGCGTGAACTATTAATACAAAGTTTTTTCATTAAAATATAATTTGTTCAGGCAAGATCACAACATAAATTTGCTTTATAAATTTAATATATATTACATACGTTTGAAAAATAACATGTTTAATATCCTCAACACTCAACACTGTATAGCCATTCTTTCTTTAAAGTCCTTTAATTTTTGTTTTTCTCCATGCTCCTCCCCTTTTCCTCTGAAAGGAGTGACACTTTTCCCCACCCCGCTCCAATCCCAATATATCTGCTTCAGAAAGACTTTGAAACTACAACAACCAAAATGGTATACTACTAAAGAAAAAGTCCACTCAAATTGATAGGTTTCAAATTAATTATCTCAGCTATTTCAGCCTAATTTTAGGTGTAAAAAGCTCAGAAATGACATTCCTTCATGCAAAATAATGTATTCTACTTAGGTTTGTGTGTTTTTTTGTTTTTTTTTGTTTTTTAAACATAGTTGCTGTAAACGTCTATGGGAAATACACAGTCTTTATAATAGGTTCTGATAGAATAATTGAGTAATTCCCCCCCGATAAGTACATTTTATTGACTGTTACTGCATAATAGGCAATAAATCTGATGCTTATTTGGAAAAGAAGAAGGCATTCTTTAGATGAGCTGTGCCTTTGAAGACTGTTACGAAAAGGAATAAGAAGTCAGCATAGTGGCACTCCTGGTTTCCTTTTTTGGCCCCGCCACAGAAAAGATGGATGTAGTAAGAAAGTTGGAGTGAAAGAGAAAGTTCCAGGGAGAGGGGAGGGGAGCTAGTAGTCATCAGCTAAAAAAGAGAAGAAGAAAAGTGATTTTAAGGAAAAAAAAATTAATAGAATAAAAGATAAAAAGAGTGATTAATTCTTACTTTCAATGGTAAGAATACAGGTACTAGCTGCAGATCCTTTATTGTTGACTGCTTTACACATATACTCTCCTCCATCTTCTGGGAAAGTTTCTGGTAAGTAAAGGCAGTAAGTTTCTCCCCTTTCAATATATTGATAGTCTTCTCCATCCTGCAGTATTTCTCCTTCAAACCACCATGTAATTTCTGGTTTGGGTTCTCCTGTTACTTTAACAGTAAATCTGACTGGCTCACTGTCTACAACTGACGTGTTTTTAAGAGGCTTCTTGAACCATGGAGCTCCTGATCTGGTTTGCTCTTCATCTTCAGTAGTGGAGCCATTCATGATGCTACCTTCTTCCTCCTCCTCCTCTTCTCTTTTCTATATTAAAATAAATGCATTCAGGTTGGCATTTATAATATAGTATTTTCAGGGCAGCGATTTAGTAACAATTTTGAAATGAATTTTTTTTTAAAGTAAAGAACATACAAGTGTGCCTACTACAAAGTGTACTTAACAGTACATTCCAGTGACTTGAAAGAAAACTATTAAAACTTTTTTTAACCTACCTAATTATAAAACTGGGTTTTAAGAGGGCATCTTTGGAAAATAAAGTATATGTAAGCCTGGTACCTTTTGTAGTGCTGCATCAATTTCCCTTTGTTCAAACTGCATGCGTAGTAACTTTTGTTCTTCAATTCTTCTTTGTTCTTCTTCTTCTCTTGCCTTAGCCATCTGTTCAAATCTAGCTTTCATATTCACTTTGTGAGTAAATGGAGCCTCGCTTTTTCTTGCAGGCCTAACATCAACATCATCTTCCTGCAAGAAAGTGGGCCAAGATTAACAATAGGTTGCCTTCTAAAAACAAAGAAGCATTACTAGTTCTAAAGGTGTTTAGAAGCACAAAATGATTAACATATTTATAATGCATATTTTTGCTACACTGCAGACACTCAGATTTTTTCTAACTCCCCAGTTCAGGAAAAGTGATAGATACATTTATGAAGCATTCTCTTAGTTATAGTCTTTTTTCTCCAAATGTAAAGACCACAATACCACTGGGATCCCAGCCTGTTTGTCCTACCAACTCCGCTTGGTTTTGATAGCACTTAATTGAAAAAGGTCAGAATACTATACATTCTAAATAATTGTTAAAAGTACTCCCTTGATTCCTGTAAGTCCATATCACTCCCTACTGCATAATAAGAGAAATCTGTTCTTTCTCACTTAATGATTTTCCTTCTTTACCCTTCTTAGAACTATGTCCCTAATGAATTCCATCTAAATAATGTATTGATGGTGAAATGGCAGGGAAAGGGTGTTTACAAGTAGAAAAACAGAGACAACTGTTGAAAGAGGCAATGGCTGAAACATGGGGAAATCACTAAGTAAAATATGTTTTGGTCATCTGAGGGGTGAATTGGAAGCCATGGTAATAAGGGAGTGATTTAAGAGCAGAGTCTCAACTGTCAAATAGTGTGTCTAGGAAAATAATAATTTGGTAATGATAAGGTCTTCTAGACCAGTTTTGGTGGAGTGGGGTTAATGTGGGTAGTTAATTCATGGTTTCTAAAGTACTTCAGTTGTTGACTTTTGGTTTCTAACTACCTAGGCATTTGTGGATCTAGTTGGAAATGTCACCATTTATATTTCATTGTACTATGAGGAAATTGCTCCAGGTTGTCACATCCAACTAAAGGGAAATTTGAAACAAGCAGTTTAATTGCCTATATAAGAAAAATCTTGGTTCGGGTGTTTAACTTCAGTTTGAGGTGTTGCACCTCACACCTCGTACCTTGTACCTACCTCATTTCTGATGAAAGGAGTAGAAGGAGGTTAAAATAGTTGGATGGTTTTTCTGGTTCTGCATTAGATTTTTTATTTGATGTTGGAAAATCATGGGACATCAGAAAACCTGCGACCTGATGTGTAAATTCTATTTTGTGCCATTATTTACCTTCAGTTGGTAAATATAATGCCTGACTATGGTTGTTGCTAACGAATGAATGAATAGCGTTTTTTTAAAAAATTATTATTATACATAAAAGACTAAGAAAAATACATGTTAAACCATGATTTGCTTACTGTAGTTTTATCTCAATAGACTTCTGAGACTTAAATTTTAAAAGGACCTCTGTTCACAGTATACACTTTTTTTGTTGTTTACCAAATGAACCTTTAAGATGGAATATTTCAGCAGGTACAATAATTGCTATTCTGAGTCCCTCCCAGTTAATAACTTGCCTTTCAGATTTTAGCCTGTTTATGCAAATTCATAACTTCATTTAGCTGCCTCAAACCTGCATTTAGAAAATAAATTTGAGTAAGTAAAATAATTTCTCTTGAGCTGAAAATTTATGAACAGTTCTTCAGTCAAATACAATTGTCAACTTTTCTTGAGCTCCTAAAAAGCCAGGTTAAAACATGTTTCTGGGAAAGAAATCTAAGAGAGTAATATAAATGGTATTCTGTAGGTACATTCTTTATAGGGCATTGGTACTCTCAGCCCATGAATATTAAGGTCAGCAGTTAGGCAGTGTATTTTCCTTGAGATACAATAGGGCATAAGGTAGTTTTGGGGTAGACTTTATTGGAAAATCTAACTAGAAATTCAAATGTTATATAAGGCATTTAAGTACCAAATGAGGGGACATGTTTAAGTGCTACAGGAGCTGGGATGGAATTTTTTGATTAGGTAAGGTTATGTAAATGAGCTGAGCCTTGAAAGAATATAAACATTTTGAAGACACATTGAACATTGATATTTCTCGCTCTGTCACCCAGGTTGGAGTGCAGTGGTGTGATCTCAGCTCACTGCAACCCCTGCCTCCCAGGTTCAAGCCGTTCTGCCTTAACCTCCTGTGTAGCTGGGATTATAGGCATCTGCCACCACGCCCAGCTAATTTTTGTATTTTTAGTAGAGACAGGGTTTCGCCATGTTGGCCAGGCTGGTCTCGAACTCCTGACCTCAGGTGATCCGCCCGCCTCGGCCTCCCAAAGTGCTGGGAATTACAGGCGTAAACCACCATGCTCAGCCGCTAACAAGTTTTTAAATACCATTTCAATCACCTTGAAGCCAGAAAGGTATGATAGGAGGGACTTCATTGTCCTCCAGAGGAAACTCCATTCAGGATATTCTGATAGGGTATAAAAGTTCAGCCATGTCCTAATACCACATCCATGTATACTAGAGAGCCAGTAATAGCAATAAAACAAGAAGTCACCTATCTTATTTTTGTTACTCTTACCTACATATTTTGTAGGTATAGGTATGACTGCTACGGTTTCACTACCATTACCAAAAGGAAGCAAGTGCATGCTGATTGAACTTTTCTTTACCTTCCATGTTACACCTATAAAGACTGATGTTTGGCCAGTCATCCACTAAATATTGGTGTTCTCCAGGGTTTAATTCACTTTCAACAATTAACTTTATAAGCAGCTTTATCTACTTGTACTTTCCAGTGCTATCTGTAAAAGTTAGAATCTGCTTGCCTCTCACCTTAGATCAGGACCTTGGTTAGACTGCCTTTACCTTATCCAAATATCACTCAAACTTTACATGCCAAAACTATTCACCCCAACTCCCCAGACCTGATTTCTCTATAGCATCATCTAGTTATCCTGAAGTAATGGTGGCCCCCTCCACAACCAATTGCCCAAAAAGCAACCTATAACCCTTTTTTGTTTGTTTAACTCCTATCCATACCAGAGTCTAACCTACTTTTGTTAGTTAGGTCTGTTTTTCTCCCTTGGCCCCAACTTCATGCCTGTCTTCCAGTTCATCCTCCATGGTCCCAGAATTCTTGTATAAACATAAATATTTTATTACTCTGACCTAAAAAGTTATTAACATTGTTCTCCAGATCACAGAGCCTGCAAGGTTTAAAAAGACCTTCATTAACTAGACACAACCTATTTTTACAGCTTTGTATCCTATCACTTTTTCTGTGAACCTTGCCTTGTAGTCCTTTGAACCTGTTTTCCATTCCCATTTTTACAACCTCTGAGTTAATCTGGAAGGCTTCTCCTCTATCTGGAATGTGTCTCCTCTTTACCTGCAACTTTTATTCAGCCTTCACACTCAGCTTAAATGTCACCTTCTTGCCCTGTTAAACATATCCTAGGTATATTGACTCCACCCAATTTGATTCTGTAATAACTTCTATTATAGTACTTACAATAATTAGAATTTTCTTCGTCATACGTCATTAGACTGAACTTTTTTTTTTTTTTTTTTTTTTTGAGACAGTCTCGCTCTGTCGCCTGGCTGGAGTGCAGTCTCAGCCTCCTGAGTAGCTGGGACTACAGACCCATGCCACCACGCCCAGCTAATTTTTGTATTTTTAGTAGAGACTGGGTTTCACCATGTTGGCCAGGATGGTCTCGATCTCTTGACCTGGTGATCGCCCGCCTCAGCCTCCCAAAGTGCCGGGATTACAGGTGTGAGCCACCGCACCCGGCTGTAGACTAAACTTCTTAAAGGCATATTATATCCACATATATATCCCCAAAACAACAGATCCAACATGTTAAAAATGTTCAACATTTCGTAGATGTTAAAAAATAGAAATGGTGTTTGCTTTTGGCAATGATGAAAAGGTTTATCTACAACTAACCCAGGCCTTAGGCTTGTATGTCACACAAGCTTAGATGCATATCAAATTGATTGGTTGATGTTTCACAGCGTCTCCATTTGTGTCAAATAGCTTATGGAACCTCTTTTCCTTCCAAACTCTAGTCTGGTTTCCCGTATTGTTACTGTATACCCTGTCACTATGATTCCTTCCTCTTTCTTCCTCTCCATCATCATCCCCAAGTCCTGCCAGTTTTGACTCCTGCATACTTATCTGTCCTTTCCATCCCAGCCCTAGAGTTCAAATCCTCAGGCCGCCTCTGACCACGCTGTACAAAACAGTAACACATACTCTTATTTCCCTTACTCTGCTTTATTAAACTTAATAGCTTTCGTTTGTTAACCACCTGATAATTGTTTTCCACCCCTCCCAATCCCCAACCCATCCATTAGATTCTAAACACTATATGAACAGGGACTGTAAGTTTAGTTACTGATGTCTTGTGTCCAAAGCAGTCCCTGGAACATAGTAGTCATTTAAATAATTTTTTTATTTTTTATTTTTTATTTTTATTTTTTTGAGACGGAGTCTCGCTCTGTCGCCAAGGCTGGAGTGCAGTGGTGCGATCTTGGCTCACTGCAGTCTCCACCTCCCGGGTTCAAGCAATACTCCTGCCTCAGCCTCCCTAGTAGCTAGGATTATAGACACCCGCCATTATGCCCAGCTAATTTTTGTAGAGACAGGGTTTCACTATGTTGGCCAGACTGGTCTTGAACTCCTGACCTCAGGTGATCCACCTGCCTCGGCCTCCCAAAGTGCTTGGGATTACAGACGTGAGCCACCGCGTCTGGCCTCAAATAATTTTTTAACGCATGTATCTAAGACCATATAGCTTCAGCATGATCCAGCTATGTAGACAATATCTGCCTGACAATATCCATGCTTTATTGTTTTAGAGACAGCGTCTTGCTCTGACCCCCAGGCTGGAGTGCAGTGGTGCAATCACAGTTCACTGCAGCCTCAACAACCTAGGCTCAATCAATCCTCCCACCTCAGCCTCCCAAGTAGCTGGGTCTACAGACATGCACCACCATGCTCGGATAATTTGTTTGTATTTTTTGTACAGATACAGTTTTGCCATGTTGCCCAGGCTGGTCTTGAAATGGCTCAAGTGACCCACCCACCTCGGCCTCCCAAAGTGCTGAGACTACAGGTGTGAGCCACTGTGCCCAGCCAATATCCATGTTTTAAAAATCCCTTCACATGGCATCTAAGACTCCATGATCATCTCAATTATGCTTGCATCTTCATTTTGCTGTCCTTTGCACTTGTGCATGCCTCAATAATAATGAATTGCTTATAGTCCCAATAATTGGCACACAGTTTCTTCATTCTATCCTTTTATTCAGTCTCCTCTGAAGGCCCTCCCAAATTCCCATACCTGTTATGCTAGCTGAATATTTGATAAAAATGTATTTCTAGAATATAGGTTAAATTCTGTTAAATATTATAGGATGGCAATTCTGGCAGAAAAAAATTTCTAGATCTCATTTAAACTAGTATTCATAATCACAGAAATAGTCCTTAAGCTAGAAGGGATATTGCAGGTCAGTGATTGCCTCTTTATTTTATGTTTGAAGGTAATTCAAATTCATGTCATCAGAATTCTCATTTAGGCTCTTCCACACTGAATTACTGCTGTAACTTTGAGCAAATATTAGAGGCTTTATGGGTTTCATCTAAAAAATAAAGTATGAATAATCTGGTGTTTAACTTGAATATACACTGGTTCTACTGACTCAACTAAAACATATGCCAAAAAATATATTATTTTAGTTGTATCATTTTTTTGTAGAGATGTTACCCAGGCTAGCCTAGAACTCCTGGATCATGTGATCCTCCCTCCTTGGCCTCCCAAACTGCTGGGATTATAGGCGTGAGCCACCACACCCAGCCAAAAAATATTTTTGAACATTTTTGCTAGAGTGAGAACCATTTGACATTCACTGTAGGTTTTAACACTGATAAAGGTGATTTTGAAACAATGCTAGTCTTTCAAAGTCTAAGATCTACATGTGTTTTGCTATTTACTTCCCAGATTACTGTATATACCAATGATTAATTTTAAGTACTAAAACTTATTTCAAAGCCAATGTTACTTCTGTTAAATTTATTATCATTACTGTACCATAACTATGTTAAATATAAAGGTAATATACCTCATGAAAATTTTCTGCTTCTCGCTCTTTAATTTCAAGGTCAATTGCTCTCCTTCTTGCTCGCTCTTCTTCTATTTTTTTCTGTATTTCTTTTTCAGACAACTGTCCAATTTTTTCAAACTTGCTTTTTAGGTTTTTAGCTTGAATAGAGCCACTCCTTTTTAATTTGATCAGTTCTTCATATTCTCTGCTCAATCCAAAGGTTTCATTTTCTTCCTCTTCCTTCAAAAAAAAAATTAGTAAGTTTGTTGCTGCTGTTTTTGAGAGAGTCTCACTATGTTGCCGAGGCTGGCCTTGAATTCCTGTGTTTAAGCAATCCTCCTGCCTCAGCTTCCCAAGGAGCTGGGACTACAGGCACATACCACCATGCGTGACTCAAAAAAAAAAAAAAGATTGAATATCAGCATATTAGTTTGTAAAATAAACCATCCAAAAAATGTGCACTATTTCTTATTTGAAACCAAAAATACAGTTTAACCTCTTCTCTAAATGCAGGGTCCAAATTTACTAACTCAAAATGGTGCTACAAATTTAAGGCATTATTGAAAACATTCTACTTAAAATACTATTCTCATTAGGGAATATGGTTAAAATCCTCTGACATTCCTTGATAACTTGCTAAAACTAAAATATTCATGACAAGATTAGCTTTTTCTAGGAGTTGTAGAAAGATCTTTGTTAGGGGAAGGTAAAAAATAATTGAAAGAACACTAGACTGGGTGCAGTGGCTCACGCCTGTAATCCCAGCACTTTGGGAGGCCGAGGTAGGCAGATCACCTGAGGTCGGGAGTTCGAGACCAGCCTGGACAACATGGTGAAACCCCGTTTCTACTAAAAATACAAAAATTAGCCAGGCATGGTGGCTTGTGCCTGTAATCCCAGCTACTTGGGAGGCTGAGGCAGGAGAATCACTTGAACCCAGGAGGCGGAGGTTGTAGTGAGCCGAGATTGTGCCACTGCACTCCAGCCTGGGTGACACAGCAAGACTGTCTCAAACAAACAAAAAGAACACTGGACTAGGAGTCATATGAGTTCTAGTCTTGGCTCTGATACTGTGCAGGCTTTTGCCCAGTTACCCACTGTATGATTTTCTTCATCTCTAAATAGAGCCAGAGTATCTAAAATTTTTCCTACTTTTGATTTTATGGTAGTCTTATAAAGTTAAACATCACTCTTAATACTCAATTTAATAATTAAGCATTTCTGGAGATATAGTCTGGTAAAATATCTACATTTCTCTACATATCACTTGTATCCTCAATTATGTATTCCACCAGCAAAGACAGAAAAGGAGTCAACTGGCCAGGCACAGTGGTTCACACCTGTACTCCCAACACTTTGGGAAGCCAAGGTGAGAGGATCACTTGAGCCCAGGAGTTCGAGGCCAGCCTGGGCAACAGAGCGAAACATCATCTCTACAAACAATTCACCAGGTCTACAGCCATTCCACCCTGAATGTGCTGATTGCGTCTGATCTTGGAAAAAATTCACTGGGTGTGGTAGTGTGTGCCTGTAGTCCCAGCTACTTGGGAGGCTGAGGCGGGAAGATCACTTGAGCCTAGGAGTTCAAGATTACAGTGAGCTATGAGTGCACCACTGCACTCCAGCCTGATAGAGTGAGCTGCGTTTTAAGAAGAAGAAAAAAAGGAGTCAGTCATAATTGGGCTCCAATTCTTTGTTTGTTTGAGACACAGTCTCACTCTGTCACCTGGGCTGGAGGGCAACAGCACTATCTCAGCTCACTACAACCTCCTCTTCCCAGGTTCAAGTGATTCTCCTGCCTCGGCCTCCCTAGTAGCTGGAATTACAGGTGTGTGCCACCACACCTACCCAGCTAATTTTTTTTTTTCTCTTTTTTTTTTTTTTTTTTTTTTTTTTTTTTTTTTTTTAGTAGAGACGGGGTTTTGCTATGTTGGCCAGGCTGGTCTCAAATTCCTGACCTCAAGTGATCTGCCCACCTTGGTCTCCCAAAGTGCTGGGGCTACAGGCATGAGCTACTGTGCCTGGCTGGCTCCAGTTCTTTATACCATTTTATCTTGTTTTTTGTTTGTTTGTTTGTTTGTTTGAGTCTTGCTCTGTAGCCCAGGCTGGAGTGCAGTGGTGCAGTCTCGGCTCACTGCAAGCTCTGCCTCCCAGGTTCACGCCATTCTCCTGCCTCAGCCTCCCGAATAGCTGGGACCACAGGCGCCTGCCACCCATGCCCGGCTAATTTTTTGTATTTTTTTAGTTGAAACGGGGTTTCACCGTGTTAGCCAGGATGGTCTTGATCTCCTGACCTCGTGATCTGTCTGCCTCAGCCTCCCAACATGCTGGGATTACAGGCGTGAGCCACCGTGCCCGGCCCATCTTGTTCTTTTATTCAGATTCTTTTCCCCTGACTTTTCACAACCTATTATTACTAGTCCTTTGTAATATTTACCAAACCCTAATACCACCATATGGAATGGTAAAATACTACAGGTATTCCTGGTATACTTTTCCTGGAGAAGACTTAAAGTTCTACGCAGAGTTTTAAAAGGTGGAGGCAGAGGGTGTCACAGTCTGGGATGATATGACATGAAGCCTAATTTCTTGACTCAACCAAGGGGTAAGAGAAAACATTCCTTTATACTATTTCCACTTTTTGGACTATGTGGAGTGAAAATAAACAATACATAAGAAACCTAGACCTTGGAATATTTTCCTACAGCACATTCCTGGTATTTATTTATACATTTATATTTATATTCTCAGGGTCCACTAGATAATTTGCCAGCCACATCTGGGGCAGAGAAGTAAAACTTCCCTTCCTACGTGCCTACTGCCCCAACCCATAAAAAACAGGCACCTTCCAAGAGATTGCAACCTCTGTGTAGGAACTCATTCGGTTCCTAGGTCATAAGTTGGTGAGAGAACCCTACCAAGTTGCCTGCCAAACATGCCATAGCATTGCCAGTCCAAGTCATGAGGCTACATCTTAGACCCTGACCCTGTTCATGTGTGAGGCCTGGCCCCTGGCAGGGGCCAAGGCTGATGGTGAATACACACCCCCATTCTACCTTTCTTTTCTGCTGCCCACGCAGCCCGGGCCACCCAGAGGGATGGCAGCAGAGTCCGAAGAGGGAAGGTTAGGCAGGGCCCTGGGAAGGGGGCTGATGAAAACCCATTCCAGGGAGGCGGGAAGACAGCGTGAAGCTCTAGTGAGCAAAAGCTCCTATATAGGGCATGCATCATCGTCCAATCAGCTTTCACTTATATACAACACACAAATTCAAAGGTAAAATTAAGAATTTCAAGACAGTGGCTGGGCATGATGGCTAATGCCTGTAATCCGAGAACTGTGGAAGGCTCAGGTGGGAGGATCGCTTGCCAGAAGTTCGAGACCAGCCTGGGCAACAAAGTGTGATCACCCCATCTTTAGAAAAGAAAAAAAACAAAAAGGCCGGGCGCGGTGGCTCATGCCTGTAATACCAGCACTTTGGGAGGCCGAGGTGGGCGGATCACCTGAAGTCAAGAGTTCGAGATCAGCCTGGCCAACATGGTGAAACCCCATCTCTACTAAAAATACAAAAATTAGCCAGGCATCATGGCACATGCCTGTAATCCCAGTTACTCGGGAGGCTGAGGCAGGAGAATTGCTTGAACCTGGGAGGTGGAGGTTGCAATGAACCAAGATCGTGCCATTGCACTCCAGCCTGGGCGACACAGCAAGACTCCATCTCAAAAAAAAAAAAATTAAAAATTAGCCAGACATGGTGCTGCGTGCACCTAAAGTCCCAGCTACACAGAAGGCTGAGACATGAGGATCACTTGAGCACGGGAGGTCGAGGCTGCAGTGAGCCATGTTCACACCACAAAAAGAATTTGAAGACAGTAACCTCAGCATTAAACCCCAAATGCAGGGCCTTCTGAACATGACATCTTGTGAGTGCACAAGGTGCATGCCCATGAAGCTGGCACTGTATAGTCTATATATATGTATCGAATATAAATATGCATATTTATGAACTACAAATATAAATAAATAGTAATAGCTCAGTCACTTGCAAACCTAGATACTTTTTTATTAAACTAGCAAGGAAGGAGTAGTTAAAGCAGACTAGAAAGTACACATAATTGTGCAGACGCCTGTACCATGTAAGCACCTCATTATACTATGTCGACTATCCTAAAGGTGAATAATAATACAAAGTTATTATAAGGTGATATAAGTAAAATGCTTAGCTTAATAAATATGGGGAATATAGATATTTCTTAAAATCTTACCTCTCCCATTTCCTGTCTCAGTTGTTCAAATTCTTGTTTCTCCATTTCTAGCTTATGCTTCCGTTCCTCCTCTGTTCGTCGTTTTTCTTCTTCCATTTTTTGTTTTAATAATTCTTCAAAATTAATTTCCAGTTTTCCCGGTGTAAGAGATTCTTGAGAGATTGTCTTATACATCTCTGGGGAGTCATCATCTACTACCTATTTAAAATAATTATTTTATCACTCTGGCCAGAATTATACATACTAAAAAGGGACTATTTGTTGAAAAAACTGGGATTTCTTTTTTTTGTTTGTTTTTAGTTTTTGTTTTGGTTTTTTGAGACGGAGTTTCACTCTTATTGCCCAGGCTGGAGTGCAATGGTGCAATCTCAGCTCACTACAACCTCTGCCTCCCAGATTCAAGCGATTCTCCTGCCTCAGCCTCCCGAGTAGCTGGGATTCCAGGCATGCGCCACCACGCCCGGCTAATTTTGTATTTTTAGTAGAGACGGGGTTTCTCCATGTTGGTCAGGCTGGTCTCGAACTCCTGACTTCAGGTGATCCGTCTGCCTTGGCCTCCCAAAGTGCTGGGATTACAGGCGTGAGCCACGCACCCAGCCAGATTTCTTAAATAGGTTTCACATTGAACAAAAAACAAGGGGACTTAACAGTAAACAAGGAAGTCTCGACACAGTGTTCAAAAATAAATAAATAAAAGGGAAGAATTATTAGAAAATGTAAGACTGAGGTATTTTGTGGTTATGAAGGAAATGGTAACCATCTATTCTCCATTACAGTGAAGACAAAGAAATACTTTATTCATACCATGAGTACTTTGAATTAGACATTAAGATTTCCTAATTTGAGAACATTTTTTAATTGGATTGAAACGACTCTCCATGTTGGTAATTAAAGCATTTAAGTTAATCATGATTTTGTCTGAATGAATTAGATAACCCATCATGATCTCTTCATAATCAGGCAAAAATCATTCTTAGTGCTATGAGTTTATTGTTTATTTGCTGTCCGGCTAATTTTAAAGAAATAATAATAGTTAATACTTGGAGCTGCCAAGTACAGTTATAAGCACTTTACATGTATTAATTTATTTAATCCTATGACCCTATGAAGTAGTTACTAATATCCTCATTTTACAGAGAAAGAAACTGAGGCACTGAAAAGTAATTGTCTAAAGTCAACACAAATACTATGTGGCAAAGCTGGGATTCAAACTTCAAAATCTTTCTAATAAGATTATAGGCCGGGCACAGTGGCTCATGCCTGTAATCCCAGCACTTTGGGAGGCCAAGGCAAGTGGATCATGAGGTCAGGAGTTCGAGACCAGCCTGACCAACATGGTGAAACCCTGTCTCTACTAAAAATACAAAAATTAGCTAGGTGTGGTGGTGGGCGCCTGTAATCCCAGCTACTGGGGAGGCTGAGGCAGGAGAATCACTTGAACCCAGGAGGTGGAAGGTGCAGTGAGCCGAGATCGCACCATTGTACTCCAGCCTGGGTGACAGCGAGACTCCATCTCAAAAAAAAAAAAAAAGATTATAGGCTGGGCGCGGTATAACATAACCCTCTGGCCTGAACTGTGACCCTGTGGTTGAAATAGACACAGGGGAATGAGAGAGGCAAGGGGTATTATTCATTTGCTCCAAGTTTTATCAAGGTAATCCAGGCTTTACCACAGAACTATTTCAACTCAGAAACAATATTTAAGTGGTTTACAATTCAAAGACTGCCTGAAATTTTTAAATTTTATATATGCATGAACTAAGCTATAGTATGAAATTACAATACTTATTCCTGGATAAATTACAATACTTATTTGTGGATAAGAAAACAATATAAATGTAAGAGGAAGTTTTTCTCTCTTCTCTTTAGAAATGTCTTTAGGAAACTTGGTTTTGTTTTAATGCAGTTTTCTCGCCTGCATTTTTTCCACGAGTGAATCATGGTAAAAAGGCAGTATTGGCCTACAAATCTGCCCCAAGGACTAGGTCTAGTAATCTTCACAGTTACTTCTCTTCTACCGCTTTTTTTTTTTTTTTTTTTTTTTTTTTTTTGAGACGGAGTCTTGCTGTGTCCCCCAGGCTGGAGTGCAGTGGCGCAATCTTGGCTCACTGCAAGCTCCGCCTCCCGGGTTCATGCCATTCTCCTGCCTCAGCCTCTGAGTAGCTGGGACTACAGGTACAGGTGCCTGCCAACACGCCCGGCTAATTTTTTTTTTTTTTTTTTTGTATTTTTAGTAGAGACGGGGTTTCAACATGTTAGCCAAGATGGTCTCGATCTCCTGACCTCGTGATCCGCCCGCCTCAGCCTCCCAAAGTGCTGGGATTACAGGCGTGAGCCACCGCGCCCGGCTTCTGCTACCGCTTCTAAACCTGCTTATTCTCCAAAAATTAAGTGCATTCACAACGTCTGTAGGACTTCTATGTAGAAACCATTTATGAATCAGGGATTGCCTACTGCACGTAAGATTTCAATATCACTTGTTCCATCAACATTTATTGGAGGTCTGTTACGCTAGGCATTGTGCCACATGTTTGATGAACAGTCTTGGCCTCATGGAGTGGAAAAGACAGCCATAAGTGGTAACAATACAGGATTAGTGCCATGAAGAGTACTAAATGCTGTAAGAATTCATGGAAGAAGGTGTTTACTATCAGGAAAGGCTTTCCAGAGGAAATGGAAAGTTATGAATAGGGAAAGGAGTGAGGGACATCTTTCAGACAGTGTGAAGGCTGAGAGAGTCTCACTTTGAAGAAATACAAACAAATTCAGCATATTTGGAACAAAGAGCAGATTCAAGAAGAATCAAGAAATGAAACGGGAGCAATATACAAGAGCAAGACTATAAAGAAATTTGTTTTAGAAGTTTTTGGATTTTTGCTTAAGAAAAGTGGGGAAATATTAAGCAAAACAGTAACAAAACACAATCAAAATTTATTTCTTTTTAAAGATCAC
Organism: Pongo abelii; assembly: GCF_028885655.2. Lineage (NCBI taxonomy): Eukaryota > Metazoa > Chordata > Mammalia > Primates > Hominidae > Pongo > Pongo abelii. Next base: position 155,053,781 of record NC_071985.2, read on the forward strand.
TCCTGGCCTTACAGGAAAGAATAGGTTACAGGTAAGAAAGCAAGTTAATTAGGAGTTGCCCCAGGCAAGCTGTAACAGTAACTTGGATTATAGTAGTGGCGGTGCAAAGTGGGGGGAAAACTGACAGATTTTATAGTGATTTAGGAGGTAGAATAAATGAGACTTAGTGACTGGTTGGACATCAGGCATGAATAAGAAGATGGAAGTGTTTCAGGCTTCCACGTTTCTGATTTGAGTATCTGTGTGGGCAATAAAGCCAAATAAACACTTGGACATATGTGTGTGATGCTCACCCATACAGAGGAAGAAAACCAGGTTACGATATCACCAAAGCTAATTACAATGTTTCAAGAAGGAGATGCAGTGCTCTCCTCAAATTGCTCTCTAGTCTCAAATTGCTTCAAAATTGTTTGTCAGATAACTGTACATTGTACAAACATAAAACTGGTATAGGAAGTACAGTCATAACCTTGTGACAGTTAAGTTAGGTATCAATTTCCAAGAGTGATGAGTGAGCATTTTGGAGAGAGAAATAATTCTGATTAAATGACTCAGGTCATTTAATATATAGTAGGTGGAATGAAAACTGAAAGAAGGAAAGGAAGGAAATAAAGGAATGAAGGAGGGAAAAAGGGAGTGTGGGAAGGAGGTGGGGAAAGGATGGAGAGGAAGAAAGGAAAAGTTGAGGGAGGAAACTCCCTACTTCTTCTTCTTCCTTGGATACTTAGTTCTGGAAAACATGCCTTCCCAGAGAAGGGAGATAATATTCCATCCTTTGTGCCAAGCATGGCAATTTAAAGCAGAATCTTCTGAACACTAAATTGAAGCAAATACCTTCAACCAACTGGTGTTATTCCATGGGAGACTTTAAAACATATTTACCATTTCTGGAATCTTGGCACAGATTTCAGAAATAATAGGGTATTCCCTAAAGTCTAATGATTCTATTAACATATTCTCAAAGGTGAATTCTAACAGCATTCTCCAGTTAGCTTCTGTCTTACCATGTTTCTCCTTGCTTCAGCAAACGCCTTCTTTTCTTCCTCTATTCTCCTTCTGGCTTCTTCTTCTGCTTTCCTTTTTTCATCTTCTCTTCTTTGCCTTTCCATTTCTTCAAAACTGAGTTTGAGTTTACCAGGGCGGTACCCTTTAAAAATTTTTGCTGTGTCTTGGTTTTCATCTTCTTCATTTACCTAACCAAATAAACAATTCATTATTAAGAATTGAGGTTCATCAGAAAAAGGAATGAATTATCAATCAAAAGGCACAGAATTAGCCACTATCACACAGGAGTTTCAATGCCCTTAATATACTTGACCAAAATTCCCTTCCTTTTTAATGTCTTCTATGATAAAATATTCAAATTTGGAGAAATTCCATATAAAGATGTACTCAGGTTAAATAAAACTTCTCAAGTAAGCCAAATTTCTATAGATAAAATTGAATATTAAAACATTTTTAGCCGGGTGTTGTGGCGGCTCACGCCTGTAATTCCAGAACTTTAGGAGGCAGGAGGATCACTTGAACCCAGGAGTTCAAGACCAGCCTGGGCAACATAGCAAGACTTCGTCTCTACTAAAAACCAAAAAACACATTATAGCCAGTGTGGTGGTGTGTGCCCGTAGTCCCAGCTACTCGAGAAGCTGAGGTGGGAGGATCCCTTGAGCCCAGTAGGTTGAGGCTGCAGTGAGGGGTTACTGTTGACTATTAACTTTCCCAGAACAAATATAAAATGCGTATGTGTGTACTATAATTGGGGTTCAAGTATATCTACACAGAATCTCTTTGGTAGTAAAATAAGGTTCTCATTTTGTAATTTTTGTAGGTTTTTTTTTTTTTTACTGTGAACTATGGTAACTTATACTAATCAGATAAAAGATTATTATCTAGAACTATTTTATGTAAAATTCCAGTTTTATGATTTTATCATTAAAGTTTTAATTTATTATTAAATTTACTGTAATATCAATTGAAATGTATTATTTATTTAACAATACTATTTCTTTATTAAGTTGACCACCAGAAATTTCTAAAATGTGCAGATATTATGCAGCTATACCTGAGTAATAACATTTTCAAATAAATGTCTAGAAAATTAAATTTTTATATATATAATTCTTAGAACATCATTCAAGAAAGCTGATCAAGAAAGTTCTGTAACTTTAAAATTACAAATATTCCATTTTTAGATCCTTTTTTTTTTTTTTCTGAGACAGGGTCTCACTCTGTCACCCAGGCTGGAGTCCAGTGGCTCATTCATAGTTCACCGTAGCCTTGATTTCCCGGGCTCAAGCAATCCTCTCGCCTCAGCACCCGGGGAGCTTGGACTACAGGTCTGTGCCACTACACCTGGCTAATTTTTGTATTTGTTTTTGTAGAGACATGGTTTCCACATGTTGCTCAGGCTGTCTCAAACTCCTGGGCTCAAGGGATCTGCCTGCCTCAGCCTCCCAAAGTGCTGAGATTACAGGCATGAGCCACCATGCCTGGACCATTTTTAAATCTTAAAACGAGGTTTGGCATCAGTGTTTTCTTATTTCAGTTTTACTTTCTGTTGATAAATCTATTAATACCATAGTAATAATTAACATTTTCAAAGAACTTAGTATATGTAACAAACACCATTTTAAGTGCTTCCTAGATATTAACTCGTTTAACCATTTAAGAAATAGGCATTGAAAAAAAATCCAAGTCATTGTGGAAGTTAAAAAAAAAAAGAAGTAGGCACTTTCATTTTTACCATTTTAAAAATAAAGAAACTAAGAGAGATTTAATTAATTAACACAGCGAGAGATAAAAACAGTTGTCCATGGTTACACAATTAGTAAATGGCTGATATCTGAATCTAGACAATCTGGCTCCACAATCCATGCTCTTAATCACACTACACACACACAGACACACACACACACAAAGGCATGCACACAAATATGCACACACATACACTTAACAGGGCAAACTGCATATTCCACTGTAAACTGTTATTTTGATATGTTCAAACAGTTGAAAAACTGGACTGCTGGGAACAAGTTTACACTTAAAATCAGTCCCACACCCATGTCATTAAGTACATTGCAGATTGAACTAACAGATGAAGGAAACCAGGTTCATTCAGTAATTATTTTGCATATTTATACATTAATAACAATTTATAAAAATAAAAATTTAAAGCATATTGGGTAAAATGCCCCAGAGTGGAAACTGGAAAACAGTATGAATTTTTTTTTTTTGAGACAGTCTCATTCTGTTACCCAGGCTGGAGTGCAATGGCGCAATCTCAGCTCACTGCAACCTCCATCACCTAGGTTCAAGTGATTCTGGTGCCTTAGCCTCCCAAGTAGCTGGGATTACAGGGATTTCAGTGTTGGCCAGGCTGGTTTCAAACTCCTGACCTCAGGTGATCTACCCACCTTGGCCTCCCAAAGTGCTGGGATTACAGGCATGAGCCACCGTGCCTAGCCTAGATGTATTTTATATATGAAATATGAATACAATTTGAAAATCAGTCCTTCTATATGTAAAATCTCTTTGAATTTGTAGTAATAAACCTTATCTAAAGTCAGCTAACTTCATTAATATTAATTGTAAGGTTTAAATATGTAGATTTACCATTTGCCGCCTTGCTTCTTCAAAAGCACGCTTCTCTTCTTCTAAACGTTTTCTTGCTTCCTCTTCAGCTTGCTTCTTTCGGTTTTCTTGTCTTTGTCGCTCCAGTTCTTCAAAAGTTAGTTTCAATTTTCCAGGAGAAAGTGATTCTTTTTTTGCTTCACTTTCTATTTCATCATCCTAAGAAAACATTATGAAAACCCACCTTTTAGTCATAAAGGACTATTAATACCATAGTAATAATTAACATTTTCAAAGAACTTAGTATATGTAACAAACACCATTTTAAGTGCTTCCTAGATATTAACTCGTTTAACCATTTAAGAAATAGGCATTGAAAAAAAATCCAAGTCATTCTGGAAGTTAAAAAAAAAAAGAAGTAGGCGCTTTCATTTTTACCATTTAAAAAATAAACTAAGAGAGATTTAATTAATTAACACAGCGAGAGATTAAAACAGTTGTCCATGGTTACACAGTTAGTAAATGGCTGATATCTGAATCTAGACAATCTGGCTCCACAATCCATGCTCTTAACCACACTACACACACTAACTTAAACTGCCTTGATTTGTTTCTTAGAAAACAAACAAACAAACAAAAATTTACCATAACTAATGAAAGACACTTTGCTTCCTTGAGAGAGCGTCGTTGTTCTTCATATCTTATTCTTTTATCTTCCTCATACTTGATCCTTTCTTTCTCTTCACGTTCTTTTTCTAGATCCTCAAAATTCTTTTTCATTTTTCCAGATGTTTTATATGATTTGACAGGTACCACAGTTATAAGTAGTGAATCATCTCCTTCCTATTTTATAAAATAGATAATTAGCATATTTCTTCTTAATCAAAATTGGGTTTCATGGGACTTTACCTCCATCATAGGTGAATTTCATTACATTGTCATCAATGTTATTATGAAGAGCAATTTTTTTTTACAGATTATTATTAAATATCTCCTACTCTAAATTCTTTGTGCATTGTGAGTTAATCTTACTGAAATCCATTGCTGACGAGGTTCAAGAAGCATTCTGTTTCCTAGAAGATGGAGTTAATACAGCTGTTTAGATAACGAAACTGCAGTGACATTGCCTGAATTAAGCTATTTGTGCACTAATCCACAAAATGTGCATGTGAATATACTCTAAATCAATTTGATGGTGGATAGATTCAGTTAAAACAAAAAAAAGTTTCTTCATATGATTTTTCTCTCTATGCAAGCTTTTAAATACTTAATGAAAACAGTATTTAGTGAGAAAAAAACACAGTATTTCCAAGTGATTTATTAAACATTTATATATTATAGATAAAACTCTCTGGTATTTGACTGTATTAAAATATTTTAAAATTATTATTTAATTCATTTTAATTATATAATCTATTGTTGCCTCTGACTTTTTTAAAAACTAAGAAAAGTTATGAAATGAAACACATGGCCCTGAGATAAAATTGCTCCCAATTTATGGGCTGTAGTTTTAGGCACACCATCAAATTGAAAGATTTTTAACTTATTCTGTTAGATAAAAGGGATGACTAAAATTTTTGTGGTTGTTGAACATTTCTTCTTGATAACAGATACTGCACTCTATACTATTATATAAAAACCAAAACATAAACTCTCAGGAACTCTGAGGAAAGAAGACAAATGATGAAAATAAAATTGCCTTTTTATAAATGTTAGCGTTCAACAATCTCAGCTGTTAGTAACAGTTCAAAAAATACGTTGTCTTGGCAGAGTATCTCAAACTGAGATTAATAAGGCTTATCTTTCTAACCTGACTATGAAAGCAAAACATACTTTTCTTTAAAAACACTAAGCTATAGTGTTTGAAAGTGCAAAAGTATGCTCTTGCTTTGCAAAACATACTTTTTTATTTCTATATTTATAATAAAAATAATAAAAGCCCTTTTAATTTTTTCTTATACTAAAAGATAATTTGTGAATCAGATAATTTTAGGTGAATGTTTCATTAAAGGAAATGTCTGTTTACCTCTGATGCTGATTCAGTTCCCGTATTGTTTATGTCCTCAATCTATTGAATGAGAATTTCATATCATTACATTACATCAGATTTCTACTTTTTGCTTTTAAACAACAACTGGAAAGTAATTTAGTTGTGACTTATAGTAAATTTTCAAATTCATGATTTTTGAAATATGTTTATGTTGTTCCAAATTAGCCAAATATGTCCTTTATATTTATTGTTGCATATTGATATCAATATCAATATCAATATCCAGAAAACAACATATTAAGAAAACAATCAGACTGGGTGAGGTGGCTCATGCCTGTAATCCCAGCAATTTGGGAGGCTGAGGTGGACAGATCACTTGAGCCCAGGAGTTCAAGATCAGCTTGGGCAACATGGTGAGATCCCTTCTCTACAAAAAGTACAAAAATTAGCTGGGCATGGTGGCACGCACCTGTGGTCCCAGCTACTCTGGAGGCTGAGGCAGGAGGATCACTTGAGCCCAGGAGGTTAAGGCTGCAGTGAGCCATGTTCATGCCACTGCACTCCAGTGTGGGTGACAGAGTGAGACCCTGTTTCAAGAAAAAAAAAATTTAAAAAAACAGAAAAAATTAAGATAAAGCCTACCTTTGTAACCCAGAAACTGAATAACAGACCAAACTCTTATGACCAGGCTGTTGAGCTTACAAGCAGCAATTATTAATTTAATTAGCAATTTAAACCAAGACACATAGAAACACTTCTCCACTCTTTGTCACTGCTCCATCAAAGGAAAACCTATCCATTAGCAATCTAATACTTGTCATGATTATATTTTACAACATAAATATAGGGCAAAAATAAAACTGATACAATCACAGTGCAGTGAAAGATGTAGGCTAGCTTATTCATTTTTTTGAGATGGAGTTTTGCGCTGTCACCCAGGCTGGAGTGTAGTGGCATAGTCTCAGGTCACTGCAACTTCTGCATGCTGGGTTCAAGCAATTCTCCTGCCTCAGCCTCCTGAGTAGCTGGGACTAGAGGTGCGCACCATCATGCCTGGCTAATTTCTGTATTTTTAGTAGAGACAGGGTTTCACCATGTTGGCCAGGCTGGTCTTGAACTCCTGACCTCAAGTGATCTGCCTGCCTTGGCCTCCCAAAGTGCTGGGATTACAGGCGTGAGCCACCGTGCCCAGCTGGGATAGAATAGTTTCGAAGGGAAAATAATTCTGATAGTCATGTTTTCTCTATATTTTGACGAGGTCTAAGTAGGAAAGCTCCTCATTTAAAAAGTGAGAGCTTGGCCAGGCACAATAGCTCATGCCTATAATCCCAGCACTTTGAGAGGCTGAGGCGGGCGGATCACGAGGTCAAGAAATCGAGACCATCCTGCCCAACATGGTGAAACCCCGTATCTACTAAAAATACAAAAATTAGCTGGGTGTGATGGCACACGCCTGTAGTCCCAGCTACTCGGGAGGCTGGTGCAGGAGAATCGCGTGAACCCAGGAGGCGGAGGTTGCATTGAGCTGAGATCACACCACTGCACTCCAGCCTGACAGAGCAAGAGTCCCTCTCAAAAAAAAAAAAAAAAAAAAGCTCAATTTACCCATTACTCATAAGAAATACCATTAGTTTAGCTTTAGAGGAAGACTAATGTACTCTTCTTAGCAAACATAATTGAGAGAAGATAGGTGATTTAAATAATGCAGTGTTTAAGATCTCAGGAAAAGAAAACACAAACAATGGGAAAATAGAACCATTAAAAAAGTAAGAATTCAGATTGTTTATTGTTTTAATTTGACTTTTAAAACCAATGAAAGAGTGGTTAAAGAGTTCATTAACTCCTCATGCAGTGTAAGGGAATTTTGTTGTACCCTGCTTCATCCTAGGAACTAGGCTAAGTCCCTGTTATCTCATCATCACACTTTTCTATATTTTCTCTCAAGAAAGAAATAATACATTTTATTAAGATACCTGGCCAGGCATGGTGGCTCATGCCTGTAAACCCAGCATTTTGGGAGGCTGAGGCAGGCTGACTGAGCCCAGGGTTCAAGACCAACCTGGGCAACATGGCGAGACCCTGTCTCTACAAAAAAAAAAAAAAAAAAATTAGCTGGGTGTCGTGGCACACACCTGTAGTCCCAGCTACTATGGAGGCTGAGGTGGGAGGATCACTTGAGCCTGGGAGGTGGAGGCTGCAGTGAGCCATGAGCATGCCTGGGAGACAGAGCAAGACCCTGTCTCAAAAAAAAAAAAAAAAAAAAAAGACACCCAATTTCTTGAAAAATAAATTATTCTGAGGAAAGTTTGTTAAAAATAAATCTATTTTATACTTTAATAGTTTATTTTCATAGTTTTATTAAGAATAATTTTGTGGCCGGGTGCAGTGGCTCACACCTGTAATCCCAGCACTTTGGGAGGCCGAGGCAGGCGGATCACGAGATCAGGAGATCGAGACCATCCTGGCTAACATGGTGAAACCCCGTCTCTACTAAAAATACAAAAAATTAGCCGGGCGCGGTGGTGGGTGCCTGTAATCCCAGCTACAGGAGGCTGAGGCAGGAGAATGGCATGAACCCAGGAGGCGCAGCTTGCAGTGAGCTGAGATCGCTCCACTGCACTCCAGCCTGGGTGACAGAGTGAGACTCCGTCTCAAAAAAAAAAAAGAATAATTTTGTATACTATAAAACATTTTGTTTAGAATAATTTGCTTTGTTATAGAATTACTTGTTAACACTGACATGCTAGGTAAATGGTGAAGGTTTTGTTGAATTATATATTATACTAAAAATCTTTAATGGATCTATAATAAAATAATTACAAAAGACTTCTCTTTTTAGGCCAGGTGCGGTGGCTCACGCCTGTAATCCCAGCACTTTGGGAGGCCGAGGCGGGCGGATCCATGAGGTCAGGAGATTGAGACCATCCTGGCTAACACAGTGAAACCCCCTCTCTACCAAAACTAGCCCGGCATGGTGGCGGGCACCTGTAGTCCCAGCTACTTGGGAGGCTGAGGCAGGAGAATGGCATGAACCCAGGAGGTGGAGCTTGCAGTGAGCTGAAATTGTGCCACTGCACTCCAGCCTGGGTGACAGAGCGAGACTCCATCTCAAAAAAAAAAAACAAACAAAAAAAACTTCTCTTTTTAAAAGAATACTGACAACTCCTGTATAAATCATGTTAATCTCTCAATAAAAAGGTCCAGGAGGCTGCACGTGGTGGTTCATGCCTGTATTCCCCCAACTTTGGGAGGCCGAGGTGGGAGGATCTCTTGAGCCCAGGATTTTGAGACGAGCCTGGACAACAAAGTGAGACCCCATCTCTACAAAAAAAAATTTTTTTGGTAGATTTTTTTGTAGAGACAGCAGGGTCTTGCTGTGTTGCCCAGGTTTGAGTACAGTGGTGCAATCTTGGCTCACTGCAACCTTCGCCTCCCAAGCTGAGGCGATCATCCTCCCACCGCAGCCTCCCAAGTAGCTAGGACTGCAGACATGCGCCACCATGCTCAGCTAATTTTTTTTAATTTTTGTAGTGACAGGGTTTTACTGTATTGCCCAGGCTGGCCTTGAGCTCCTGAGCTCAAGCAATCCACCTGCCTCAGTCTCCCAAAGTGCTGGTATTACAGGTGTGAGCCACCACACCTGGCCAAAAAATTTTTTAAAAATTAGCCAAGCATGGTGGCATGCATCTGTAGTCCCAGCTACTTAGGAGGCTGAGGTAGGAGAATTGCTTGAGCCCAGAAGGTTGAGGCTGCAATGAGCTGTGATTGCACCACTGCACTCCAGCCTGGGCAACAGAGCAAGACTCTATCTTAAAAAAATAAAAAATAAAAAGATCCAGGAGATACAGTGAGAAGCCAGACATTGAGAATATAGAAAAGAGAAATACTAAATTTATTAACTCAACTTTCTTTTATTGCTGCTGCTACAACCTTCCCAAACCCAGGTTTTTTTGTTTGTTTGTTTGTTTGTTTTGGTGCAGTGGCCTGATCATGAACTTCCTGGGTTCAAGCAATCCTCCCACTTTAGCCTCCCAAGTAGCTGGGACTATAGGCACCCACCACCACCTCCTGGCTAAGTTGTTTGTCTGTCTGTTTTTAAGAGCTGAGGTCTCACTATATTGTTACCCAGGCTGCTTCCCAGATCTTTATTAGCTTATGGTAAAATAATAAAGTATGTTTGAGGATTTTTTTTGCTTTCTTCTTTGCTCACTTTAAACCATTACCAAAACAAGAAAACATTGGAGAATACTTTTTTTCCAACAAACAAGGAAAAAGATAAATCTGTCTAAGTAGCCATGGTGTCAGTATATTCACAGAGACCAGATATTCAGAAGTTCAGGTATAGTGTTGACTTTCAGAAGACAATATTGAAGAGCCACTTCCTATTTCTTTTGCTTTATAAAAAATGAAACTCCTTTTGCTTCTTCTCAAATCAACTTCCTTCTCTCCCTTTTCTTTTCAACATCTCCTTCTCTTCCCTCACCAGTAACTCCTCTTTTTTCTAAGCTGATGGACTTTAACTTTGCTCATCAGGATATCCTCAAAGATAAACAGATAATATCAAATCAAGTTTCTTCCCCAAATTGATTCTAACATCCACTATATCTACTATTAATCCCCGCCCACCCCCCTACCATCTTTTTTTTTTTTTTAAGAGACAAGGTCTCTCTGTTGCTGGCTGAAAGTGCAGTGAAATTATCATAGCTCACTGCATCCTGAAACTCCTGGGCTCAAGCAATCCTCCTGCCTCAGCCTCCCAAAGGGCTGGGATTACAGGCATGAGTCACCATGTCCAGCTCTCATTTTTAATTCATTATAAGATCCTAGAATCTCCAAATCTTGTAGGTCACCAAGTCATTCAGCTACCCCCTGACTCAGGAATCCTTTGTGACATTCTTGCATATGGATTTATACAAATAAATTTTATAAACAAACATTAAAACTCTTCCTGACTACCTATGTCATACTTTACTCCTTATATTCAAAGATACATTAAATTATATTAGAGTGGAGTGGAAAATGTACTTAATTAGATTTGAAAATTAAACTTTACATATTTACAAGATAAAATTACTAGGCCGGGTGTGGTGGCTCATTCCTGTAATCATTTTGGGAGGCCGAGGTGGGCAGATCATCTGAGATCAGGAGTTCAAGACCAGCCTGGCCAACATGGTGAAACCCTGTCTCTACTAAAAATACAAAAACATTAGCTGGGAGTGGTGGCATGTGCCTGTAGTCCTAGCTACTCGGGAGGCTGAAGCAGGATAATCGCTTGAATCCGGAAGGCAGAGGTTGCAGTGAGCCGAGATTTTGCCACTGCACTCCAGCCTGGGTGACAGAGCGAGACTCCGTCTCAATTAAAAAAAAAAAAATGAGGCCAGTGTGGTGACTCACGCCTGTAATCCCAGCACTTTGGGAGGGCAAGGCAGGTAGATCACCTGAGGTCAGGAATTCAAGACCAACCTGGCCAAGATGGCGAAACCCCGTCTCCACTAAAAATATAAAAATTAGCCAGATGTGATGGCGGGCACCTGTAATCCCTGCTACTCAGGAGGCTGAGACAGGAGAATCGCTTCAACCTGGGAGGCGGAGGTTGCAGTGAGCCGAGGTTGCAGTGAGCCAAGATTGCACTCCAGCCTGGGCGACAAGAGCAAAACTCCGTCTCAAAAAAAAAAAAATTGACTGCCCTGCTGGATTTCAGACTTGCATGGGCCGTATAACCCCTTTATTTTGGATGTTTTCTCCCATTTGGAACTGCTGTATTTACCCAATACCTGTACCCCGCTTTGCAAATCCAGGGTAAATACATTTCTTTAGTATGCAAGTATAGCATATGCTTTGCTTTCATCGTCACTTTTCTTTTCAGAAAGGTAATGGAAACTGAAGGCAGCATAGCAAAAAGACTGAAAGCACTTAATGTATGCCTTAAAAGACCAGCTGATATGGTTTGGCTCTGTGTCCCCACCCAAATCTCGTCTTGAATTGTACTCCCATAATTCCCACGTGTTGTGGGAGGGACCCGGTGGGAGATAATTTGAATCATGGGGATGGGGGTGGTTTCCCCCATCCTGTTCTCGTGGTAGTGAATAAGTCTCATGAGATCTGATGATTTTATCAGAGGTTTCCGCTTTTGCATCGTCCTCATTTTCTCTTGCCACCGCTATGTAAGAAGTACCTTTCACCTCCCACCATGATTCTGAGGCCTCCTCAGCCAAGTGGAACTGTAAGTCCAATTAAACCTCTTTTCTTTCCCAGTCTTGTGTATGTCTTTATCAGCAGCATGCAAACAGACAGCATTTAAAAGTATTGTTATTAGAAGACCAACATTTTGTTAGGTACTCATGGATAGTTTATATGTGAAATTGCCTTACATCTTTGTAAAATTCTCTAACTTGTAAAGAAAAATAAGGAATGTAGACAGGCTGAGGAATGTGGATAGAGCAGTAAGACTGTATATGATACAAATCATCTCACTATTCTACCTTAAAATAGACATATTCTGCCCATGTCCTTCTAGGCATCTGATGTTAAATATTTTTCCTTCAGATCTTTTCAGGTTAGCTGCCCTTTTTTTTTTTTTTTTCTTTGAGATGGGTCTTGCCCTGTCACCCAGGCTGGAGTCCAGTGGCATGATCTCGGCTCACTGCAACTTCCACCTTTCAGGCTCAAGTGAACCTCCTACCTCAGCCTTCTGAATAGCTGGGACTACAGGCACTTGCCACCATGCCCAGCTAATTTTTGTATTTTTTTGTAGAGACGGGATTTTGCCATGTTGCCCGGGCTGATGTCGAAGCGATCCACCCAGCTTGGCCTCCCAAAGTGCTGAGATTACAGATGTGAGCCACCATTTCCAGACGGTTAGCTGCTTTTTAATAGGTTTGTGTTATATTAAAATATTTTAATTAGGCAACATACTGATTAGTTTCACTTTGCAGTTAGTTTCAGAAACAAATACGAACTTAATCTTTAGTGATACCTGTTCAGCCCTTTTTGCTAATTCACGCTGTATTTTCCTCTTTTCTAACATATCCTGCTCAATTCTGCGTTTTCGTTCCTCCTCTGTTCTCTTCCTTTGTTCCTCTTGTCTTTGTTTCTCCATTTCAGCAAATCTACCCTTAACAGTTCCTAAAAATATATGAGAAAAAATGTTTGATATTTGGCTATGTTTCTATTTTGCAATTTAATTTACTATTAACCCCTCAAGCTTCTTACCTGTTAATTTTGGAACATAAGCCTTTTCTACTTTAGAAGATACATCTTCCTCATCATCAGAAGCAAGCATTTCTTTAATCTAGATGGTTAAATAAATTAATGTGAGCACATGTCCAAAAATTAGACTAAATCACATTATATGCAGAGTTTAAATTAGGTTACAAATACAGGTTATAGTTAATATGAAATGTGGTTAATGTGAATAAATACAATTTAAATTAAAAAATGCAAACAAATATTTTCACGAGAATAAAGTAAAATAAAATAACCTCCTGCTTTCTCCTGTTCCATTCTCTCTCTCTAATATATTGTTCTTTTCTTCTTTGCTTTTCGTCTCTAGATCTCCTTTGATTTCTTTCTTCCCTGGCTCTCTGCATGGCTTCAAACTTATCCTTTACATCACCCTTGCCAAGTTTTGGTACATAGGTTTTTGGGACAGGTTTAGATGAAGAAAGCAGAATCTTCATTAGAAGAAAATAAAGAAAAGAAAGTTAACGAAAAAGATAGGAAGAAATTAGGTAAAGATAGATAAGAATAAGCAATATAAAAAATATTTATTGAAACAGAAAATAGAAATGTGTTTGAACCCTTTATTTGACCATCACAACCTGATTAAATACTTTCTAAAACCTAACTACGAAAAATGACATTACAGAAAATATGAGAGTAGAAATTTCACCGTTATATAGTAATGAAATCTCATTTTGTGGGTAGCATTCCACTGAAGCTGAAAGCCAGTAAAATATAAAAATCAAATTCTGAATTCTGATTAAAAACAACTGTCTTTTATTATCTAACTCCATTATTAAAGATTCAGATTTGATATCACTTGCTAAAAAGGTACCCAAACTAATTTCAGTAAATTTGGTGAAGCTGAAAACAAAGCAAAAGTTTAGGCTTTAAAGTTTGAGCCTAATTCACATTTTACACCCTTCCTGGTTTCTATATCCAATATAAGCAAAACCGAAGGCCAGTCCTTTAGTCCTTATTTGTGGCTGAGGCACACCACGGTCTGTGTGCACAAGCTGTGATTTATGTTGTTACTATTACTTCCCATCTATAACTTCTTTAAACCACATTAAAAACGTGTAAGGAGGCTGTATCATTCTATATGGGGGGGTGGCTGTAAGAAGAATTCCATATGGTAACAGAGCTTCACAAAGAATGGGAATCTGGTAGAAGACTGAAGAAATGATTTTCCTCCACTCTAAAACCAGGAAAGCAAATTATTTTCACCACTTTGAAAATTAAGCTGATTTCTAAATGAAATTTCAGTAAATAAAATGTGTGCCTCAGAACACCAAATCCTTTTTCCTAGTGATAATGACAATTGCTTAATTAATCTGTGGCACATCCAACTTGTATTTTATAATCTATTATGTGTCATTGGCCATTTAAGGGTTAACTTTATAATTCTGAGGTGTCAGCAACTGAGCTCTTCTTACAACAACTCTCAGTATCTACAGTCAAGAACCAGAAAAAAGCTAAAAATTAAAAAATATATATATAAGGCACTAAAAAGGTTCCTTACCTAAGAGGGAATTGTTTTCTCCTATGAGTATAGGTCAAACTTCGTTTTAATACTAAAATAATAATTTCTAAGAGTTATCAAGAACAAAATATTTAAAATTCTACTCAGAATGCTAGCTCTCACATCCACTTCACTATCATTCACAAATTTACTACTCATGCTTTGTAGAATTTCCTAGAACCCAAATGAAAATACTAGCCCAAGACCAGCTGGTGAATTGTATCTTTTCTTGTTTTACATCTTCCCATTATGTTATTAATTATGAACTCCTACATATGACCTTTCCACCAAATGATTGTCCTGTCAGCAATTCTACAGTCAACTCTACATTTCCCTCTTTTATTTTTATTTTTACTTTTGAGACTTACCTCAACCTTTTGGGAAATATCATTCATGTTTGCTCTGTGTGGTCTTGGGCTGATTATGAAGCTCTGTATATATTTGCACCTGAAAAAAATTTATATTGTATAATAAATTTTAATTTATTTGTAATATATTATGTATTTTTATAAATAGAAATAGCAGTTAATTTCCCCTCAAAAAATACTGACATAATTCAAGCAATTAATAAATTGCGATAACCTTTAGCTCTTTTTCCCAAGATTCATGGTATAGAAAATATAAGGTGCATGATGGTAAAAGATCCCTGAAAGTTTTTGATCCAGAATAGCTTGATGAACATATTAAGTTCACTTGAAAAGAATGTGTATTCAGCAATTATTGAGTGTATTACTCTATAAATATTAACTAGCCGAAGGTAGTTGATCATGTTTTAGATCTGTATTTTTACTAATTTTCGGCTATTTCTATCAATCTTCAACTATGTAGTTTTTTGTTTGTTTGTCTGGTTTGGTTTTTTTTTGTTTTTTTTTTTGAGATGGAGTCTCACTGTCGCCCAGGATGGAGTGCAGTGACACAATCTCGGCTTACTGCAACATCTGCATGCCAGGTTCAAGCAATTCTCCTGCCTCAGCCTCCCAAGTAGCTGGGATTACAGGCCGGTGCCACCATGCCTGGCTAATGTTTGTATTTTTAGTAGAGACAGGGTTGCACCATGTTGGCCAGGCTGGTCTTGAACTCCTGACCTGAAGTGATACACCCAGCTCAGCTTCCCAAAGTGCTGGGATTACAGGTGTGAGCCACCACGCCCGGCCAGAATTTTTTTTTTCTCCCTTTAATTCTGTTGTTTTTGTTTCATGTAATTTCAGGTTTAATTGCACACACATTATGATTATAAGATATCTTCTTTTTGAATTGACCCTTTCAGCAGTATGTTTTTTGTTTTGGAGGCAGAGTCTCACTCTATCGCCCCAGGGTGAAGTGCAGTGGCACAATCTCAGCTCGCTGCAATCTCTGCCTCCCAGGTTTAAGCGATTCTCCTGTCTCAGCCTCCTGAATAGTTGGGATTACAGGCAGCACACCATCATGCCCAGCTAACTTTGTGTGTGTTTTTAGTACAGACGGGGTTTCCCCATGTTGGCCAGGATGGTCTGGAACTCCTGACCTCAAGTGATCCACCTGCCTTGGCCTCCCAAAGTGCTGGGGATTACAGCTGTGAGCCACTGTGCCCAGCCTACCAGTAAGAAATTTCTTTCTTCTTACCTCATTGTCTTAAACTTATCTTACATTAAAATAGTCACACCAACTTTCTTTTTTTTTTTTTTGGCTGGGGGGATGGAGTCTCGCTCTGTGACCCAGGCTGGAGTGCAGTGGCACCATCTCGGCTCACTGCAAGCTCTGCCTCCCGGGTTCACACCATTCTCCTGCCTCAGCCTCCCAAGTAGCTGGGACTACAGGCGTGTGCCGCCACGCCCAGCTAATTTTTTGTATTTTTAGTAGAGGCAGGGTTTCACTGTGTTAGCCAGGATGGTCTCAATCTCCTGACCTCGTGATCCGCCTGCCTCGGCCTCCCAAAGTGCTGGGATTACAGGCGTGAGCCACCATGCCCAGCCACCAGCTTTCTTTTTATTTATTCATTTATTTTTTAGAGACAGCATCTCGCTGTGTCACCCAGGCTGAAGTACAGTGGCACAATGACAGTTCACTGTACCCTTGAACTCCTGGGCTCAAGCGATCCTCCTTCCTCAGCCTCCCAAGTATCTGGGACTACAGGCATACACCACCATGCCCAGCTTTTTTTTTTTTTTTTCCTCTATAGAAATGGGGTCTCACTGTGTTGTTTAGACTGGTTTTGAAACCCTGGGCTCAAGCAACTCTCCCACCTTGGCCTCCAGAAGTGCTAGGATTGCATCTGTGAGCCACTGCATCTGGCCCCCAACTTTCTTAGGTTTACAGTTTGCATGGTATATAATTTTCTAGCTATTTACTTTCACTCTGTCTATGTTTTTATATGTAAAGTATATGTCTTGGACACAGCATATGACTGGACCTTGCTTTTTAAAAAAATCAATTCTGATAAAATCTGGGTTTTCTTTTCTTTTTTTTTGAGATGTAATTTCACTCTTGTTGCTCAGGCTGGAGTGCAGTGGCACAGTCTCGGCGCACTGCAACCTCCGGCTTCCAGTTTCAAGCGATTCTCCTGCCTCAGCCTCCTGAGTAGCTGGGATTACAGGCTCCCACCACCACACCCAGCTAATTTTTGTATTTTTAGTAGAGATGGGGTTTCACCATGTTGGCTAGGCTGGTCTCGAACTCCTGACCTTGTGATCCACCCACCTAGGCCTCCCAAAGTGCTGAGATTACAAGCATGAGCCACCATGCCAGGCCTAAAATCTGTTTTTTTAATTGCAGCAATTAGTTCATTAACATTTAATGTAATTATTAATATCAATGAGTTTAGGCCTATCATTTAAATATTTATTTTAGGTTTGTTTTATCTTGTTTTGTTTTTTTCTTTTGGAATTTTCTAGCCAACTTTTTTTTTAATAGAGTTTATTTTAGGTTCACAGCAAAATTGAGTAGAAGATAGAGATTTCCTGTATATGTTCTGTCCCTGCACATGCTTAGTCAACCCCATTATCAACACTGGATAACCCCATTATTACCGCCTATTGGAGTGGTACATTTGTTATAAATGATGAACCTATACTGACACATCATTATCACCCAGAGTCCATAGTTTACATTAGGGTTTACTCCTGAGTTGTACATTCTGTGGGTTTTGGGTAAATGTACAATGACATGTATTCCATCATTACAGTATTGCACAGAGCAGTTTCACTGACCTAAAAGTCCTCTTTACTCCACTTACTTATGCTTTTCTCCCCCATAATTCCTGGTAACCATGATCTTTTTACTGTCTTCATAGTTTTGACTTTTCCAGAATGTCATACAGTTGGAACCACACAGTATGTAGCCTTTTCATGTTGACTTTTTTCACATAGTTATGTGCATTTCAGTTTCCTCTATGTTTTTCATGGCTTGATAGCTCATTTCTTTTTAGCACAGAATAATATTCTATTACCTGCATGTACCATAGTTTATCCATTCACCTACCAAATGACATCTTGGTTGTTTCCAAGTTTTGGTGTTTATGAATAAAGCTGACATAAATATCTGTATGCAGGTTCTTGTGGACCATGATTACTGGATTATATGGTAAGAGCATATTTAGTATTATAAGAAACCACCATGTAGCTTACTATTTTGCATTCCCACCAGCAATGAATGAGAATTCATATTGCTCCACATCCTCACCAGCATTTGATGTTGTCAGTGTTCTGAATTTTGGCCATTCTAATAGATGTGGAGTGGTATTTCATTGTCATTTTTATTTGCATTTCCTTGAATGTATATTAAATGAATAAATATTAAATTAGAATTATACTAAATAATATATTAAAGCACCTTTTCATATGTTTATTTGCCATCTGTATCTTCTTCAGTGAGATGTCTCCTAAGAGCTTTGTTTGGTCCATTTTTTTTTTCTTTTTTGAGATGGAGTCTTGCACTGTCACTCAGGCTAGAGTGCAGTGGCATGATCTCGGCTCACTGCAACCTCCGCCTCCTGGGTTCAAGCAATTCTCCTGTCTCAGCCTCCCGAGTAGCTGGGACTACAGGCACCTGCCACCACACCTGGCTAATTTTTGTATTTGTAGTAGAGATGGGGTTTCACTATATTGGTCAGGCTGGTCTCAAACTCCTGACCTCAGGTGATCCGCCCACCTCGGCCTCCCAAAGTGCTGGGCTTGCAGGCGTGAGCCACCGTCCCCAGCCCTTTGGTCCATTTTTTAATTGGGTTGTTTGTATTCTTATTACAGAGTTGTAAGAGTTCTTTGTATATTTTGGATAACAGTCCTTTATCTGATATGTCTCTTGCAAATATTTTCTCCAAGTCTATGGCTTATCTTTTAATTCTTTTCACAGTGTCTTTTGCAGAACAGAATTTTTTAATTTTAATGAAGTCCAGCTTATCAATTCTTTCTTTCACGAATTGTGACTTTGGTATCATAGCTAAAAAGTCAACTCCAAATCTGAGGTCATCTAGATTTCTGCCTATGTTTTCTTCTAGGAGTTTTATAGTTCTATGCTGTAAGTCTGTGATTCATTTTCATTAATTTTTGTGAAGAATGTAAGGTCTGTTTCTAGATTCATTTTTTTGCAAGTGATGTCCAGTTGGTCCAGCACCATTTGTTGAAAATAATCTTTTCTCTACTTTATTGCCTTTGTTCCTTTGTCAAAGATCAGTTGATTATACTTACGTGGATCTATTTCTGGGCTCTCTATTCGGTTCCGTTGATCTTTTTGTTTATTATTTCACCAACACCGCACTGTATCAATTACAGTAGGTTTACAGTATGTCTTAAAGTTGAGTAGTGTTAGTCCTCCAGCTTTGTTCTTCTCCTTCAACACTGTGTTGGCTATTCCAAGTCTTTTCCCTTTTCATATAAACTTTAGAATCAGTTTGCCAATATCCACAAAATAGTGTGCTGGGATTTTGATTGGGATTGCATTGAATCTGTAGATGGATCTAGGGAGAATTAATATCTTAATAATGTTAAGTCTTCTGATCCATGAACACAGTATGTCCCCCCCCATTATATACATATTCTATAATTTCTCAGAAATGTTTTGTAGTTTTCAATGTGCAGATCTTCCACATCTTTTGTCAGTTATCCCTAAATAATTTCATATTTGTTTATACTACTGTAAATGGTGTTGTTTTTTAGATTTAAATTAATGATTGTTGCTAGTACATGTTGAGTATCCCTTATCTGAAATGCTTGGGACTAGAAATGTTTCCGATTTCAGATTTTTTTTTTTTTTTTTTTTTTTTTGAGACAGAGTCTCACTCTGTCACCCAGACTGGAGTGCAATGGTGCAATCTCCGCTCACTGCAACCTCTGCCTCCTGGATTCAAGCAATTCTCCTGCCTCAGCCTCCTGAGTAGCTGGGACTACAGGTGCATGCCACCACGTCCAGCTAATTTTTGTATTTTTAGTAGAGACAGGGTTTCCCCATGTTGGTCAGGCTGGTCTCAACTCCTGCCTCGTGATCCGCCTGCCTCGGCCTCCCAAAGTACTGGGATTACAGGTGTGAGCCACCGTGCCTGGCCTCAGATTTCAGATCTTTTTTGGATTTTGGAATATATATATAAAACAGGCTATCTTGGGGATAGGACCCAAGTCTAGACATGAAATTCATT
Organism: Pongo abelii; assembly: GCF_028885655.2. NCBI lineage: Eukaryota > Metazoa > Chordata > Mammalia > Primates > Hominidae > Pongo > Pongo abelii. The sequence goes on from NC_071985.2 coordinate 155,073,686, forward strand.
TATGTTCCATATACACCTTATACATATAGCCTGAAGGTAGTTTTATAGACTATTTTAAATAACTTTTGCATGAAGCAAAGTTGTTTTGTTTTGTTTTTGAGATGGAGTCTTGCTCTTGTCGCCCAGGCTGGAGTGCAATGGTGCGATCTCGGCTCACTGCAACCTCTGCCTCCTGGGTTCAAGCGATTCTCCTGCCTCAGCCTCCCAAGTAGCTGGGATTACAGGTGTCCGCCACTATGCCTGATAATTTTTGTATTTTTAGTAGAGACAGGGTTTCACCATGTTGGCCAGGCTGGTCTCGAACTCCTGACCTCAGGTAATCTACCTGCCTTGGCCTCTGAAAGTGTTGGGATTACAGGCGTGAGCCATTTTGCCTGGCCAAAGCAAAGTTTTGACTATGTTTTGACTGATTTGTCACATGAGACCCAAGTGTGGAATTTTCCACTTGTGGCGTCACGTCAGTACTCCAAAGGTTTCAGATTTTGGAGCATTTGGATTTCAGATTTTCAGATTAGGGATATTCAACCTGCATATAGAAGTATAATTTTGGGGCCAGGCGCTGTATCTCATTCCTTTAATCCTAACCAACATTTTGGAAGGCTGAGGCGGGGGTGTTGCTTGAGGCCAGGGGTTCAAGAACAACCTGGGCAACATAGTAGACCCCATCTCTACAAAAAATTTAAAAATTAGCCAGGCCTGGTGGTGTGTGTCTGTAGTTTTGGCCACTTGGGAAACAGAGGCAGGAAGATCTCTTGAGCCCAGGAACTCAAAGTTACTGTAAGCTATGATCGTATCACTGTGCTCCAGCCTGGGTGACAGAGTGAGTCTCTATTTCTAAAAGAAAAAAAATTAAAATTAAAAAATACAATTTTTGTATTCTGGTTTTATATCTTGCAACCCTGCTAAAATAACTTATTAGTTTTTGTTTTGTTTTGTTTTGTTTTGAGACAATCTCACTCTGTCACCCAGGCTGGAGTGCAATGGCACAGTCTCAGCTCACTGCAACCTCCACCTCTCGGGTTCAAGTGATTCTCCTGCCTCAGCCTCCCGAGTAGCTGGGACTACAGGCGCGACCCATGACACCCAGCTAATTTTTGTATTTTTAGTAGAGACGGGGTTTCACTATGTTGGCCAGGCTGGTCTCGAACTCCTGACCTCGTGATCCGCCTGCCTTGGCCTCCCAAAGTGCTGGGATTACAGGCGTGAGCCACCGAGCCCAGCCTAATAACTTGTTAGTTCTATTGGCTTTTTCATAGATTCCATCAGATTTTCTACGTCCATAGATGATCACATCATCGGTGAGCACAGTTCTACTTTTTCCTTTCCAGTCTGGATGCCTTTCATTTCTTTTTCTGGCTTGACTGTACTAGCTAGAACCTCCAGTACAATGTTAGATAGAAGTGGTAAGAGCAGATATCTTTGTCTTGTTCCTGATCTTAGGAGAAATATGTCCAGTCTTTCACTGTTAAGTAAGATGTTAGCGGTAGGCTTTTCTTAGATGCCCTTTATCAGACTAAGTTTGCTGGAGTAATTATCAGTAACAGATGTTGGATTTTATCTAATGCTTTTTCTGTGTCTATTGAGATAATCATATGGCTTTCATTTTTAATTTATTAATATGGTGAGTTACATTAACTGATTTTCAAGTGTTAAATCAACCTTACGTTCCTAGGATAATTCCCAATTGGTTATAATGCATTATCCTCTTAATATATTGCTGGAATCAATTTGATAAAATTTTGTTAAGTTTTGTATCTGTATTTATGATAAATTATTGGTTGTATAAGTTATCTTTTCTTGTGATGTCTGCTTTTATTAACAGAGTAATATTGTCTTCATAGAATGAGTTGGGAATTATTTCTTTAGTTTTCTGGAAGAGTTCATGTAGGATTTATTATTATTTTTTTCCCTAAATATTTGCAAGAACTCCCCAGTGAAGCCATGTGGGACTGAAGTTTTCTTTATGGGAAGGAGACAATATAATGGGGGAGAGGATGGGACATGATTCCCTGTAATTATTAATAAGATCCTAACTTTTCTTGTTTAGTGGGTCTGTCGGTGCTTATGACATTATTAAAAATAAAGGAGTAAATTAAAGGAATCCATCCATACATGAGTGTGTCATGAACTAAGGTTTATGAGTAACCTAATTTTATGTGCCTGAGATAAAAATAATAAATAGCACTAGTCCTGTTGTCTTACTTGAGCCATTATATCATATCTAGAGTTACCTGTTAGATATTTTATTTATTTATTTATTGAGATGAAGTTTTGCCCTTGTTGCCCAGGCTAGAGTGCAATGGTGTGATCTTGGCTCATTGCAACTTCTGTCTCCCGGGTTCGAGCGATTCTTCTGCCTCAGGCTCCCAAGTAGCTGGGATTACAGGCATGCTCCACCATGCCCAGCTAATTTTGTATTTTTAGTAGAGACAGGGTTTCACCATGTTGATTAGGCTGGTCTTGAACTCCTGACTTCAAGTGATCCACCCACCTTCGCCTCCCAAAGTTTTGGGATTACAGGCATGAGCCACCACGCCTGGCCTGATATTTCTTCTTATATAACCAACAAAACCTACCCTTCATTCTCATGGCTTCTCAAACCTTGCGGTTATTTTTTATTCATTCTTCTATATCTCCTAGATTTTAATAGATTGTCAAGATTTATGAATGTTGCTTTCAAACTTCTCTTACATATTACTTCATATTTCCACGGCCTCCATACTAATACAGACCTTCAATCACCTCACATTTAGATTACCAAAATTTGGTAATCAGACCAAAATCCACATTTCAGATCTGTTAACTGCTTAGTTAGGATTAGCTGAGATAGCATTATATGAAGAACCCTGGAATAATAACTAACATTAGTAGATATCAATAACTTTGATTAATTTTATTACTATTCATCTCCCCTACTAGAATTTACTCTATTTAGGAAAAAACCTATCTTTCCCTGCCAGTGAGCATATATAATGTATTACTTACACAATTTTTTATTTTTAAAAATAGATGCCAGGTGTGGTGGCTCATGCCTGTAATCCCAGCACTTTGGGAGGCTGAGGCGGGCAGATCACCTGACTTCAGGTGTTCGAGACCAGCCAGACCAACATGGAGAAACCCCGTCTCTACTAAAAATACAAAATTAGCCAGGAGTGGTGGCACATGCCTGTAATCCCAGCTACTCGGGAGGCTGAGGCAGGAGAATTGCTTGAACCTGGGAGGCAGGGGTTGCTGTAAGCTGAGATCGCACCATTGCACTCCAGCCTGGGCAAGAAGAGCAAAACTCTGTCTCAAAAACAAAAAAATAGAGGTAGGGGAGGGGTGGGGGAGGGTGCAGTGGCTCACACCTATAATCCCAACACTTTGGGAGGCTGAGGTGGGAGAATCGCTTGAGCCCAGAGTTTGAGACCAGCTTGGGCAACATAGCGAGACTCATCTCTACTGAAAATTTAAAAATTTGCAAGTGTCGTAGCACATGCTTGTAGTCCCAGCTATTTGGGACACTGAAGCAGGAAGATCGCTTGAGCCCAGGAGTTCAAGGTTGCAGTGAGCTATGATCATGCTACTGCACTTCAGACTGGGCAACAAAGCATGAGACTGTCTTAAAAAAAAAAAATAGAGACGGGTCTCACTCTGTTGCCCAGGCTGGTCTCGAACTCCTGGCCTCAAGTGATCCTCCCACCTCAGCTTCCCAAAGTGCTGGGATTACAGGCATGAGTAACCATGCCCGAGCCTCTTGTGCAGTTTTTTAGAGTAATACTAAAGGGTATGAGGAAAACCTGGAATCATGGGATCATAAGAACTGATAATTTTAGGTCAATTAATTGGCCAGAAGGGACCTTAAAAGCCTTTTTTTTTTTTTTTTTTTTTTTTTTTTTTTGGTGAAATGAAAGAAAATTGGGTGGCTTGCTGACAGTAAAGAATTAATCTGTCAAGAATAGTCCTAGAAAATAAATGAATCAGCTAGCCTTCTTCATTTAATTTGATTCAAAAAATCCTCAAATTATATCTTGACTTAATTATAGATTTAGAATAAAATAAAATTGATTTTAAAAATTTACTATGAATAAAACCACTTAAAATCGTTTTTTAAAATGTCATTTTAGTATTCTGAGCTCTCATTTTTAAACTCAGTGAAAATTTGGACAGCACTAGCCTTAACTTTTTTGGTTAAAATATAAGCAAGTGATCCTTTACTCAAAGTTTGCTCTGTTCTGCCTTTTGAGGATAAAAAGTTGTAGCAAAATAAGTTTATGACCTTTTTGTGTTATGGAATTGCACTTAAGGTACAAATTACAAACCAATAGGACTCACATCTCTTAAATATTTTTATGTTGGAGAAAAAACTTCATAATTATGTAGACACTGTAAATCCATATAAGATTCCTTTATTGTTAATTAAAAAGGAAGTATGACACTGCCTTGGTAGAAACAACAGTGCATTTCAGTTGCTAACTCATTTGCCTGTCTGTGTTAACACAAGGATAAAGGTATGAATTTAACTCTGTTTGGCCTATTAACTTCACAGGAAAACTCTGTTCCCTAGTCATTAATTGTATTGTCCTATCTAAACCCACTATTTCACTAATACATCCTTTAGTCACAAAACATGAATAAAATTAATGATGAAGATAATCCAAGTTAACATTTGTTAAGTCTTTACCGTGTGCCTGGTAATGTGCCAAGTAGTTAACAAGCATTGTCATTTATTTCCTACAACAACGCTTCAAGGTAAATACTATTATCAAACCTTCTCTCCATATCATTTCCCGGCCAGGTGTTATGGCTCACACTTGTTATCCAGGCTGAGTTGAGGCAGGAGAATGACTTGAGGCAGGAGTTGGGGACCAGCCTGGGCAACATAGCAAGACCCCATCTCTACAATTTAAAAAAAAAATAATCTGGGTGTGGTGGCATGTCCCTGTAGTCCCAGTTACTTGGGAGGCTGAGGCAAGAGGATCACTTGAGTCCATGAGTTCAAGGTTGCAATGAGCTATGATTGAACCACTGCACTACACCCTGGGCAACAGAGCAAGACCCTGTCTCAAAACAGAAACCAAACAAACAAAAAACAACTTTAGAACAAATGACATATACAGGTTCAATGTTATCATAACTTTTCATAAACCCCCTCATAAAAATTCCAAACCCATATATATTTTAAATTTTAATATTAATATAAAAATAATTTGAAATCTCCCAAAATATTCTACTAGAACTTTTTGTGCTTAATAACCTTTGTATTCAATTATATCCTCATGATAATTATATAGTTAACTATTGGTTTTTTCATGCACATTAAGAAAACATTGACGGTGGAAGAAGCACTGGAGTTAGAGCCAGAAAACTTGGATTAGAGTTTCTGTTTAGGTTAATTATTAGATATGTGATTTTGGATGGGCCAGTTAACTTCTGTGAACTTCAGTTTTATATGTAAAATGGGCCTAATAATGCTTTTCTCATTATATTGCCAAATAAAATGAACAGTTCCCTTTTTCTGAACTTCACTGCTACACGTGATACTCTCAGTCACTCCTTTCTTCCTGAAATCCTCCTTGCTTGGTTTCATAACACTATTCTCCCTCTGTTTTTTCATGTCTCTGAGTATTCCTTCTCTATGTCCTTTGAGGGCTTCTATACCTCTCTCTACCTTTTAGATGTTGTTTGCCCCCAGCTTTCAATCTTTGCCCTTTTCTTCTCATTATCCACTTTTTCTTCTGTGATTTAATACACTTTAGTAGATTAAATTACTTCTGTAGCCTCATCTCTTTTTAACCCTCCCTCCCACTCTATCACCCATACTGTAATACTGGCACAACTCAAGCCTTTGCAGAGCTGGCTCCCTCAGCTTTATGCTATTCTCATTCCCTTATCACTCAGCTAACTCCTACTCATCCTTTAATTCTTGAATTGTCACTTTCTCCGGGAAGCCTTCCTTGATACCACAAGACTAGGTTAAGTGCTTCTCCTGTGTGCTTACACAGCATCCCATGGTTACCCTAATTGTAGCACTTACCACAATGTCCAGTAATGACCCACCTTCCTGAAAACCTCCTCGACCAGAAGGTAAGGTGTTTGAGAGTAGTGACTGTGTTTTTTACACCATTATATCCATAGCACCTCCTGCCTCAGCCTCCTGAGTGGTACTACAGGCTTGCACCACCATACCCAGCTAAGTTTTGAATTTTTTGTCGAGACAGGGTCTTGCTATGTTGCCCAGGCTAGTCTTTAACTTCTGGGCCCAAGTGATCCTCCCACCTTAGCCTCCCAAAGTGCTGGGATTACAAGCATGAGCCACCATGCCCAGCCCTGAACAAGTAAATCTTGCCAGCTTCAAGGTGAATCACTTTATGGACAGATAAAGATTATCTGGATATAAGGCATGACTATCATTATGATTATCATTATGCAGGGATATGGTATAAATACAACATGCCACTTATATTAATTTTTTTTTTTTTGAGACGGAGTCTCACTCCGCTGCCCAGGCTGGGCAATGGTGCAATCTCTGCTCACTGCAACCTCTGCCTCCTGGGTTCAAGCGATTCTCCTGCCTCAGCCTCCTGAGTAGCTAGGACTACAAGCACGCACCACCACGCCCAGTTAATTTTTGTATTTTTAGTAGAGACAGGGTTTCACCATGTTGGCAAGGATGGTCTCTATCTCTTGACCTCGTGATCCGCCCACCTCGGCCGCCCAAAGTGTTAGGATTAAAGGCATGAGCCACCATGCCTGGCCCATAAGTATTTATTAAGCATCTACTATGCCAGGCACTCTACTGGGCACTGAGAAATATAACACTGAACACACAGACATGGTCTCTATTCTCATGCTATTAACAGTCTCTTTGCAACAACTCTCAACAAAAGCCTTGGAACCGGATTTTTAAGTGGTCCAGTCTGATTTGCTGTCTGCAAACACAGGTAAAGTTCTAACATCAACCATACCTACTATAGAATAGAAAGGCAGTATACACTATTCCCCAACTTCCAGTTAGATGACTAAGATCAATGATTTCCATTCTCAGTCCATATTTTGCACTTCTCTTACTCCCTGATTTTCCTCTGTACGCATAGTAGACTCTACGCTCCCTTCCCAGATTGCAAGGGATCAGTTGCTTTCCATTGTCTTGTTCAATTAAATTATAATTTAAAATAACCCCCAAAAGCTATCACATAAAGCTTTTCAATATTCACGCAAAAACTAGCAAGTCTGAAAGATCCTCTGTTCCTTTGATTCAACTTTTTATTCTCTTAACAAACTGTCTATACTATATTTTAAAGAAGTCTTCTGTTGAACATTTATAGCAGATTATTAGTCTTTTAGAAACATATTCTCAAATGCCAAATATCATACATTAAATATATACAGCTTTTGGTATGTCAATCATATGTTAATAAGGTGGTTTTTAAAAAAATTCCAAATATCACCAGGAACAGTGGCTCGTGCCTGTAATCCCAGCATTTTGGGAGGCTAAGGCGGGTGGATCACTTGAGGTCAGGAGTTTGAGACCAGCCTGGCCAACATGGTGAAACCCCATCCCTACTAAAAATACAAAAATTAGCTGGGTGTGGTGCCAGACACCTGTTATGTCAGCTACTAGGAAGGCTGAGGCAGGAGAATCACTTGAACCTGGGAGGCAGAGGTTGCAGTGAGCCAGGATCACACCACTGCATTCCAGCTTGGGTGACAGAGTAAGACTCTGTCACAAAAAAATAAAAATAAAAACTAAAAATTTCAAATATCAATTTAATCTTTGACTTATTTCATCATCTTCTCCCACTTCCTTTCTTTCTTGACAGGATCTCACTCTGTCGCCCAGGCTGGAGAGCAGTGGTGCAATCACAGCTCACAGTAGCTTCGACCTCCTGGGTTCAAGCAATCCTCCCACCTCAGCCTCCTGAGTAGCTGAAACTACAGGCACACACCATCACACACAGCTAATTTCTGTATTTTTTGTAGAAACAGGGTTTCATCATATTGCCCATGGCTTGTCAGTCTTTCCAGTTTTGTGCTTATATATATTAATAGTCAACATTTCAGTTACCAGTCTATAAACTTAATTTTGCTGCTTTATTTAGCAAAAGGCCCCAGCTGCTCTTTCAATTTCATATAATTATGTTTGCCAGAAATTATTTCTATTTAGTCTTCATATATATCACTATAATTTTCAATAATAAACTTACAAAATGAGAAGCTATAATATTCAAAGTATTCACTTTACTGGTTTCTTTTCTTCAGAATCCTGATAAACATTTTCAAATTATTCAATCTTTTCAATAGGTGCCAGAATCCAAGTGTAATGACATAGTTAACTTCAGTTGCTATAGGGCAGCTACTTTAATGTAGTTTCTTCAGAACTCTTAACTGCTACATATTGTATTAGAATAGAATAATAATTTAAATATACATTATCGGTAAAAAAAAAAAAAAATAGGTTTTAAAAGTTCCAGAAGAACTTCTAGCCATGATTGTTCTGATTTCTCTCTTTTTTTTTTCATTTCTTATGATAGGATAACAGCCCACCATTCTTTCTGCCCTCAACCAGGCCCACTAGGTTCTCTACTCAACTACTGCCATCTCTACCTCTCTGTGCTCTTCTCTGTGCTCTAGTATATCACTCTTAACTCTGAGGATGTTAACTGTGTAGTGCATCATGGATCAGAACTAAAATTCTCACCTGGGCTTGACAGGCCTTCTGCAGACCCTCAGACTCTTCAGTTTCCTTTGTCTTCTCTCCATTTTTTCAACCTTCCACCTAGACAAATCTATTTAGTAGCCCTTTTCTACCTCCAAGACCTTTCTTAAGTCACTTCTTTACCAAGGAGGTATTTTCCCAAACTAATTATAATGGAAATGGTGATTTTTCTCCACTTCATCTTAAACATGGTTGTTTTTTCTCCTTCAGTCTCTGAGACCTCTAAATATGCTTAGATTTCTAGGTGTATCTGGCATAAACTGTAAACATTTTTATATTGGTAAACATCTCAGACATATCAGTCTAATCTATCTTTTTTGTTTACTCTCTTATTATGGAAAATTTCAGGCATACAAACTGAAAGACACTAATATAATGAACCCCCATACACCCATATCAAGCTTCAACAATTATCAGCTTTTTCCACTATATTAGGCAATACAAAGTCTGTTTCATTTATTTTGTGCAACACCTATTTCAGCATAACACATCTTTATAGATGTTTTAAATAATATTCTACCTGCACTCACCATATTCTAGGCTCTATGTAGTACATCCTCCTATCCTCTCAGAATATGAACAGAATCAAAACCTATAATTCTTGCCTTTTATTCTCTTTTGGGAAAACTTTAACCACTCAAAGAAAATTGGTAAACTCTCATTTGATGAAGTCATTAATAAAGTAATGAAAAGTTACATGTACAAATAAAATTTAAGGATTTTTAAAAAACTACAATACATTAAAGGAAAGTTCTGAAAACTCTAAACTGAATAAAGGAGGAGAAAATAACAATTGAATACCTATTGTGTACCATAAACTAGGTGATTTTCATATACTTTATAAATTTAGAGTGATGAGTATGATAGAACTAAGAATAAACAGAAAAAGATAAATTAGTGAAAATTGATATTTATTCAAGAAACATTTATTGAACATTTTTCTATAATGTGCTAGGTACAGTAAAGGCTACTACATAAATAATAATGAATAGGATAAAATATCTGTTATGGAGTTTATGGTCTAGATGAGATAAAATATAACTATCAAAAATATAATAAGGCTTACATTTTTAGATTAGAAAAGGCTTTATTTAGGTAACATCTGAAAGTGTGTAAATACACATAAAAATTAGCTTTAGCTGGGTGCATTCCTGTAGTCTCAGCTTAGGTAGGGAGGACTGAGGTAGAAAGATCATTTGATCCCAGGAGTTTGAATCTGGTTTGGGCAACATAGTGAGACACCATCTCTAAATAAAATAAAAATAAGATCTGTGATGTTAAAGAAAATCCCCCCACTAAAAGAAAGGCTATGTATTACAAAGTGGGTCTCAAACTTTTGGGGCTCAGGACCTAAAGTCTGGGCCCATTATTGAGGATCCTAAGGTGGTTCTTGGCCACCTTAAAGGGGCAGCCACAACACAACAATTCGGCTCCATTGCACCTTGTAAGTATCTAAGATCCCAGGCAGGTCCATTGAATTCTTATGAAGAATAAGATGGGAGAGAAAACAGTGACCAAAAGATAAGGTTGAACATGTGGTTCTAAGAATTTGGTTATAATAGAGGTTTTGTTTATCTGGATAATAACAATAGGTCTTTAATGTATTAGAAATTAAAACAAAATATTCTAATATATAAAGTCATTTAAAGTAACAACAAACCATTATTTATAAACATAAAAATAATTAGTAAGAAGAGGAAAATCATTTTACATTTTTGCTAATCTCTGGTATCTGGCTTAATACAGGAAAAATACATTTTCATATCTGCTTCTGCATTCAAACTATGGTGATGTTGTTTTGATTGAAGTCTCTAAGAAAACATGACCTTATACTAATGTGTAGTTGGAAAGGACTTTATGGACCCCTAAATGGTACTGAGGACTCCCAGGGGTTCTAAGACCACATTTTGAGATTTGCTGAGTTACAGGAAAAACATCCTAATTGAGTCATGTCAAGTTCTCATTCTAGAAATGTATTTTAGAATGCTACTGTGTTTTAGAATGCCACTGTATTTTAGAATGCTAAATGGAGATTGGCTTAACAACTTAATTCCTATACTCGATGACCTGAATGCCAAAAGACTTTGTATCTGGAATCTTAACAGGCTTTTCTTCTTCTAGTGTTAAGTGATTTTTCTTGTTTGGGTAGACACATGCAATGTCCTTGGCCACCTTAAAGGGGCAGCAGCAACACAACAGTTCAGCCCCATTACACCTATGTATCTAAAATCCCAGGCAAGTCAATTGAATTATCAAGAATACGATTAGAATTAGGAAGAATCAATATCATGAAAATGGCTATACTGCCCAAGGTAATTTATAGATTCAATGCCATCCCCATCAAGCTACCAATGACTTTCTTCACAGAATTGGAAAAAACTACTTTAAAGTTCATATGGAACCAAAAAAGAGCCCACATCACCAAGTCAATCCTAAGCCAAAAGAACAAAGCCGGAGGCATCACGCTACCTGACTTCAAACTATACTACAAGGCTACAGTAACCAAAACAGCATGGTACTGGTACCAAAACAGAGATATAGATCAATGGAACAGAACAGAGCCCTCAGAAATAACGCCGCATATCTACAACAATCTGATCTTTGACAAACCTGAGAAAAACAAGCAATGGGGAAAGGATTCCCTATTTAATAAATGGTGCTGGGAAAACTGGCTAGCCATATGTAGAAAGCTGAAACTGGATCCCTTCCTTACACCTTATACAAAAATTAATTCAAGATGGATTAAAGACTTAAATGTTAGACCTAAAACCATAAAAACCCTAGAAGAAAACCTAGGCAATACCATTCAGGACATAGGCATGGGCAAGGACTTCATGTCTAAAACACCAAAAGCAATGGCAACAAAAGCCAAAATTGACAAATGGGATCTAATTAAACTAAAGAGCTTCTGCACAGCAAAAGAAACTACCATCAGAGTGAACAGGCAACCTACAAAATGGGAGAAAATTTTCGCAACCTACTCATCTGACAAAGGGCTAATATCCAGAATCTACAATGAACTCAAACAAATTTACAAGAAAAAAACAAACAACCCCATTAAAAAGTGGGCAAAGGATATGAACAGACACGTCTCAAAAGAAGACATTTATGCAGCCAAAAGACACATGAAAAAATGCTCATCATCACTGGCCATCAGAGAAATGCAAATCAAAACCACAATGAGATACCATCTCATACCAGTTAGAATGGCGATCATTAATAAGTCAGGAAACAACAGGTGCTGGAGAGGATGTGGAGAAATAGGAACACTTTTACACTGTTGGTGGGACTGTAAACTAGTTCAACCATTGTGGAAGTCAGTATAGCGATTCCTCAGGGATCTAGAACTAGAAATACCATCTGACCCAGCCATCCCGTTACTGGGTATATACTCAAAGGACTATAAATCATGCTGCTATAAAGACACATGCACACGTATGTTTATTGCGGCACTATTCACAATAGCAAAGACTTGGAACCAACCCAAATGTCCAACAATGATAGACTGGATTAAGAAAATGTGGCACATATACACCATGGAATGCTATGCAGCCATAAAAAATGATGAGTTCATGTCCTTTGTAGGGACATAGATGAAACTGGAAATCATCATTCTCAGTAAACTATCTCAAGGACAAAAAACCAAACACTGCATGTTCTCAACATAGATGGGAATTGAACAATGAGAACACATGGACACAGGAAAGGGAACATCACACTCTGGGGACTGTTGTGGGGTTGGGGTGGGGGGAGGGATAGCATTAGGAGATACACCTAATGCTAAATGGCGAGTTAATGGGTGCAGCACACCAGCATGGCACATGTATACATATGTAACTAACCTGCACATTGTGCACATGTACCCTAAAACTTAAAGTATAATAATAATAAAATAAAAAATATAAAAAAAGAAAGAAACCAGTGATCACAAGATAAGATTGAACAGGTGGTTCTAAGAGTTTGGTCATAATAGAGAAGGCTGGGATGATAAAGAGATTTAGTAATGGCATTCTAACACATTAAGCATTCATGTTAAATGAAGATGACTATGTATCCATCGCAGGTTTCGGTGGGAATATTGCAATATTACTATAACCTATACACAATTTATCAAAAAAGCTGCATTTTTTTCACATTTGACAGATTAGGTCTGTATTTACAATACATTATTTTTGTGAAAAGGAGAATCTGCTCTATGCCAAAAAGTATGCCTGGCAATGGGATACGAAACAAATAAGAGCTAGCCCTTGTGAATCAAATAGCTTTGGTGAAAGAAATAGATGTACTAATTATTATATGATGTAGTAAATGCTATAATACCAGTATTATAACCAGGCTATAGACACATGGAAAAGACTATGGTATGGTTAAGGAAGAGGCTGGGTTAAAGAAGGTTTCACGGAGACAATGACATTTGAGTTAGACCTTGACAGATAAGTAGAATTTCACAAAGTGGAAAAGATTGTAAAGGCATCCAGGAAAAAGAACCAGAATGAACAAAAATACCAATGCCTGATGACCCATTGCAAATTTGGGGAGCTATAAAATTCTCCAGTCAATCTATGGCAAAACTAGAAAGACAGGCTGGGCACAGACTAGAATGAACACTGTGCACCATATTAATAAAAAGTTCAGATATTACCTAATAATACTATAGGCAATAGAGAGCCAGCAAAGGAGCATGACTTAAAGATGTATTCTAGAAAGAAAAGAAAAAGAAACTCTTATAGCAATGTAGAGAATGGAGTTTAATGGGGAAAGACTAGTGGAAGGAGGACAAGTACAATGATCTTGGTAAGAGAAGATAAGGGCCTGAATTAGGACATTGGCATTAGGAATGAAAAGCTGGAAGAGACATTTTGGAAGTGGAATTGACAGGACATGGTGACTCATTATTTATTTAACAAATATTTATTACGCTCCTACTTTGTGTCAGGCGCTATCCTAAGCTTGGGGAGATGAAAGTGAACAAAAAGTCAAAGTCCCTGTCTTGATTAAATTTTTTTGTTTGTTTTTGTTTTTTTATTTTTTATTTTTTTATTTTATTATTATTATACTTTAGGTTTTAATGTGCACAATGTGCAGGTTTGTTACATATGTATACATGTGCCATGTTGGTGTGCTGCACCCATTAACTCGTCATTTAGCATTAGGTATATCTCCAAATGCTATCCCTCCCCCCTCCCCCCATCCCACAACAATCCCCGGAGTGTGATGTTCCCCTTCCTGTGTCCATGTGTTCTCATTGTTCAATTCCCACCTATGAGTAAGAACATGCAGTGTTTGGTTTTTTGTCCTTGCGATAGTTGGCTGAGAATGATGCTTTCCAGTTTCATCTATGTCCCTACAAAGGACATGAACTCATCATTTTTTATGGCTGCATAGCATTCCATGGTGTATATGTGCCACATTTTCTTAATCCAGTCTATAATTGTTGGACATTTGGGTTGGTTCCAAGTCTTTGCTATTGTGAATAGTGCCACAATAAACATACGTGTGCATGTGTCTTTATAGCAGCATGATTTATAATCTTTTGGGTATATACCCAGTAATGGGATGGCTGGGTCAAATGGTATTTCTAGTTCTAGATCCCTGAGGAATCGCTACACTGACTCCCACAATGGTTGAACTAGTTTACAGTCCCACCAACAGTGTAAAAGTGTTCCTATTTCTCCACATCCTCTCCAGCACCTGTTGTTTCCTGACTTATTAATGATCGCCATTCTAACTGGTGTGAGATGGTATCTCATTGTGGTTTTGATTTGCATTTCTCTGATGGCCAGTGATGATGAGCATTTTTTCATGTGTCTTTTGGCTGCATAAATGTCTTCTTTTGAGACGTGTCTGTTCATATCCTTTGCCCACTTTTTAATGGGGTTGTTTGTTTTTTTCTTGTAAATTTGTTTGAGTTCATTGTAGATTCTGGATATTAGCCCTTTGTCAGATGAGTAGGTTGCAAAAATTTTCTCCCATTTTGTAGGTTGCCTGTTCACTCTGATGGTAGTTTCTTTTGCTGTGCAGAAGCTCTTTAGTTTAATTAGATCCCATTTGTCAATTTTGGCTTTTGTTGCCATTGCTTTTGGTGTTTTAGACATGAAGTCCTTGCCCATGCCTATGTCCTGAATGCTATTGCCTAGGTTTTCTTCTAGGGTTTTTATGGTTTTAGGTCTAACATTTAAGTCTTTAATCCATCTTGAATTAATTTTTGTATAAGGTGTAAGGAAGGGATCCAGTTTCAGCTTTCTACATATGGCTAGCCAGTTTTCCCAGCACCATTTATTAAATAGAGAATCCTTTCCCCATTGCTTGTTTTTCTCAGGTTTGTCAAAGATCAGATTGTTGTAGATATGCGGCGTTATTTCTGAGGGCTCTGTTCTGTTCCATTGATCTATATCTCTGTTTTGGTACCAGTACCATGCTGTTTTGGTTACTGTAGCCTTGTAGTATAGTTTGAAGTCAGGTAGCGTGATGCCTCCGGCTTTGTTCTTTTGGCTTAGGATTGACTTGGTGATGTGGGCTCTTTTTTGGTTCCATATGAACTTTAAAGTAGTTTTTTCCAATTCTGTGAAGAAAGTCATTGGTAGCTTGATGGGGATGGCATTGAATCTATAAATTACCTTGGGCAGTATGGCCATTTTCACGATATTGATTCTTCCTACCCATGAGCATGGAATGTTCTTCCATTTGTTTGTATCCTCTTTTATTTCATTGAGCAGTGGTTTGTAGTTCTCCTTGAAGAGGTCCTTCACGTCCCTTGTAAGTTGGATTCCCAGGTATTTTATTCTCTTTGAAGCAATTGTGAATGGGAATTCACCCATGATTTGGCTCTCTGTCTGTTATTGGTGTATAAGAATGCTTGTGATTTTTGCACATTGATTTTGTATCCTGAGACTTTGCTGAAGTTGCTTATCAGCTTAAGGAGATTTTGGGCTGAGACAATGGGGTTTTCTAGATATACAATCATGTCGTCTGCAAACAGGGACAATTTGACTTCCTCTTTTCCTAATTGAATACCCTTGATTTCCTTCTCCTGCCTAATTGCCCTGGCCAGCACTTCCAACACTATGTTGAATAGGAGTGGTGAGAGAGGGCATCCCTGTCTTGTGCCAGTTTTCAAAGGGAATGCTTCCAGTTTTTGCCCATTCAGTATGATACTGGCTGTGGGTTTGTCATAGATAGCTCTTATTATTTTGAGATACGTCCCATCAATACCTAATTTATTGAGAGTTTTTAGCATGAAGGGTTGTTGAATTTTGTCAAAGGCCTTTTCTACATCTATTGAGATAATCATGTGGTTTTTGTCTTTGGTTCTGTTTATATGCTGGATTACATTTATTGATTTGTGTATATTGAACCAGCCTTGCATCCCAGGGATGAAGCCCACTTGATCATGGTGGATAAGCTTTTTGATGTGCTGCTGGATTCTGTTTACCAGTATTTTATTGAGGATTTTTGCATCAATGTTCATCAAGGATATTGGTCTAAAAATTCTCTTTTTTGGTGGTGTCTCTGCCAGGCTTTGGTATCAGGATGATGCTGGCCTCATAAAATGAGTTAGGGAGGATTCCCTCTTTTTCTATTGATTGGAATATTTCAGAAGGAATGGTACCAGCTCCTCCTTGTACCTCTGGTAGAATTCGGCTGTGAATTCATCTGGTCCTGGACTTTTTTTGGTTGGTAAGCTATTGATTAGTGCCACAATTTCAGAGCCTGTTATTGGTCTATTCAGAGATTCAACTTCTTCTTGGTTTAGTCTTGGGAGGGTGTATGTGTTGAGGAATTTATCCATTTCTTCTAGATTTTCTAGTTTATTTGCATAGAGGTGTTTGTAGTATTCTCTGATGGTAGTTTGTATTTCTGTGGGATCGGTGGTGATATCCCCTTTATCATTTTTTATTGCGTCTATTTGATTCTTCTCTCTTTTCTAAATTTTTTTTTTTTTTAATTAGACAGAGTCTTGCTCTGTCACCCAGGCTGGAGTGCAGTGGCGCAATCTCGGCTCACTGCAACCTCTGCCTCCCGGGTTCAAGCAATTCTGTGCCTCAACCTCCCGAGTAGCTGGGATTACAGGTGTCTGCCACCACGCCCAGCTAATTTTTGTATTTTTAGTAGGGACGGGGTTTCACCATATTGGCCAGGCTGGCCTTGAACTCCTGAGCTCCACCCGCCTCGGGCTCCCAAAGTGCTGGGATTACAGGCGTGAGCCACCATGCCCGGCCTTCTTGATGGAACTTACACTGTAGTGGGGCACTATTGCAAGAGCTTTGGCCAATTTGATTTGGAGGAGTAGAGGGGAGGAGAGGAATATTGTCAAGAATGAACCCAAGCAAGAGTCAGAGGATGAGAAATAAACAAACAAGTAAATAAAAAAGGATGAACCCAAGGTTTCTAGTTTGAGCAAATGGGTGAACAGGGTTACCATCAACTGGAGATTAAATTAAAAGACATGTTTAAGTCAGAAAATGAGCTCAGTTTCTGAGTCACTGTGCTTGGCCGACAACTTATTTATTTATTTATTTATTTATTGAGACAAAGTCTCACTGTGTCACCCAAACTGGAGAGCAGTGGTGTGATTTCTGCTCACTGCAACCTCTGCCTCCTGGGTTCAAGCAATTCTCCTGCCTCAGCCTCCCAAATAGCTGGGATTACAGGCACATGCCACCACACCCGGCTAATTTTTTTTAGTACAGACAGGGTTTCACCATGTTGGCCAAGCTGGTCTCCAACTCCTGACCTCAAGTGATCTGCCCACCTAAGCCTCCCAAAGTGCTGGGATTACAGATGTGAGCCACTGTGCCCGACCAGGCTGTCAACTTTTAAGATTTCTTTTTTGAGATGGAGTCTTGCCCTGTCGCCCAGGCTGGAGTGCAATGGCACTATCTCAGCTCACTGCAACCTCCACCTCCCAGGTTCAAGTGATTCTCATGCCTCAGCCTCCTAAGTAGCTGGGATTACAGGTGTGCACTACCACACCCGGCTAATTTTTGTATTTTTTAGCAGAGATGGGGTTTCACCATGTTGACCACACTGATCTCTAACTCCTGGCCTCAAGAGATCCACCTGCCTTGCACCCGCAAAGTGCTGGGATTATAGGCGTGAGCCACGGTGCCCAGCCAACTTTTAAGAAGATTTTAAACGTAATACTTAACTATATGCTACAAGTAAATGTTAAAACCTAATTGTTACAGTCTTTGGAACAAGCAACAAAATTGTTTTGCGCTTCATAAAATATGAGCCTAAATTTTTATCATTTTTCACTTGTACAGGAAACATAAACTTAGGTATAATGTAACTTTATTACATTTAATTAATGAAGGTTGCAACCTTATACTTTAAAAATTATACTATAGGCGGCCGGGCGCAGTGGCTCACGCTTGTAATCCCCAGCACTTTCGGAGGCCAAGGCGGGCAGATCAAGAGGTCAGGAGATCGAGACCATCCTGGCTAACATGGTGAAACCCCATCTCTACTAAAAATACAAAAAAATTAGCCAGTCATGGTGGCGGGTGCCTGTAGTCCCAGCTACTCGGGAAGCTGAGGCAGGAGAATGGTGTGAACCCGGGAGGCGGAGCTTGCAGTGAGCCGAGATCGTGCCACTGCACTCCAGCCTAGGCAACAGAACGAGACTCCGTCTCAAAAAAAAAAAGAAAACAAAAATTACACTACAGGCTGGCCATGGATGGTGGCTCACGCCTGTAATCCTAGCACTTTGGGAGGCTGAGGCGGGTGGATTGCCTGAGCTAAGGAGTTCAGGACCAGCCTGGCCAACATGGTGAAACTCCGTCTCTACTAAAATACAAAAAATTAGCCAGGCAAGGTGGTGTGCGCCTGTAGTCCCAGCTACTTGGGAGGCTGAAGCAGGAGAATTGCTAGAACCCGGGAGGTGGAGGTTGCAGTTAGCCGGGATCAGGCCACTGCACTCCAGCCTGGGCTACGGAGCAAGACTCCATCTCTGGAAAAAAAAGTATACTATAGGCTGGGTGCAGTGGTTCATGCCTGTAATCCCAGCACTTTAGGAGGGTGAGGCCTGGGCAACATGGCGAAACCCCATCTCTACAAAAAAAAAGAAAAATTAGCCAGGTGTGGTGGTGCACACATGTAGTCCCAGCTACTCGGCAGGCTGAGGCGGGAGGATTGCTTGAAGCTGGGACGTAGAGACTGCAGTGAACCCTGATCACGCCACTGCACTCCAGCCTGGGTGAAAGATCGAGACCCTGTTTCCAAAAAATAATAATAATGAAATAAAAATGATACTATAAAATGTCCAAAAAATAATAATGAAGTAAAAATGATACTATAAAACCTGTCATAAACCTCATCGCAATTCAAAAATATGAAATTAGATCCTGTTTCACCTATATGAAATAGTGATCTATTTCTCTCCTACCAATACACAATTCCTCACTGAAAACCAAGAATCTTATGCCAGGTGCGGTGGCTCACACCTGTAATCCTAGCACTTTGGGAGGCCAAGGCAGGTGGATCACCTGAGGTCAGGAGTTCAAGACCAGCCTAGCCAACATGGTGAAATCTCATCTCTACTAAAAATACAAAAAGGCCGGGTGTGGTGGCACATGCTTGTAACCCTAGCACTTTGGGAGGCCAAGGTGGGCAGATCACGAGGTCAGGAGTTTGAGACCAGCCTAGCCAGCATGGTGAAATCCCATCTCTACTAAAAATACAAAAATTAGCCAGGCGTGGTGGCAAGTGCCTATAATCCCAGCTACTCGGGAGGCTGAGGCAAGAGAATCACTTGAACCCAGGGGGTGGAGATTGCACTAAGACGAGATGGTGCCACTTCAGCCTGGGCAAAAGAGCAAAATTCCATCTAAAAAAAAAGCAAGAAAGAAAATCAAAAATCTTTCGAATCTTTCAACCTGCCTTGATATCCTTCCACAGTAAGTATAAATAACACTTTGCCCTTATATGACAGTATGTGATACTTTTCGAAGTATATCCACCAAATTATGAGCCCCTGAAATGTAAGAACTGCTCTATTCCTCTCTATAGTTTTAGTGTTTCGCACAACACCTAGGACATAGTACAAGCTCTATTCATATTTGAGCTAGTGAATGAATGACAAAGAGATAACAGGAAAACTGTCTGATCCAAAATCATCCCAAATAAGACACATGATTCTTATCTACAAAAGGAAGACTGATGATCTAGATGCACTAACTAAAATAATAAAAAATAAAATGGGGTGGTTTTATGCTAAATTAAATACCATGAACAACCAGAAACCTCAGGCTTCAGGAGTTCTGTTCCCAAGCAAATTGATGTGGTAATCACTGGAGTCTGGGCCTCCTCACCATCTCTGCAAGTGGAAGATGGTCTTTCATTGAAGGACACAGCTGGGAAGAGGAAGACCTGGACCTCTGGCTCCAAACATGTCAGTGGAATGGGGAGGCAAAAAAAAACAGTAAACTCCTCTTTATAGCCAAGCTGTAGGAGTCACAAAAACTCTCCTAAACACTTCTCAAATGGACAGGGAGTAGAATTTTTAAGAAGGCCAGGCATGGTAGCTCACAACTGTAATCCCAGCACTTCGGGAGGCCGAGGCAAGAGGATTGCTTGAGACCATGAGTTTGAGACAAGCCTAGGCAACATAGTGAGGCTCTGACTCTACAAAAAATTAAAAAATCAGCCAGGCATGGTGGTGCATGTCTGTAGTCCTAGCTACTCAGGAGGCTGAGGTAGGAGGATCACTTGAGCCCAGGAGATAGAGGCTGCAGTGAGCCAAGATCATGCCACTGCACTCCAGCCTGGGTGACAGAGCAAGACTCCATCTCAAAAAAAAAAAAAAAAAAATTATTTACAAGATCCTAGGAAATACTTCCTTAGCAGAAATATCTTCCCCAAGCTTTCTAAAATCCCACCAGGGAAAGTATTTTGTTTTGGTTAGCAATATATGGTCCCTTCCAGCTCTAATCGACACTAACAATTAGTGTCAATGAATGCTAACCTCTTCTCCCACTCCCATGATCACATTATTTAAGAGGTTTGCTAACCAAAATATATCTACGATGTTTAAAGTCCCAGTTCCTATTGTTAAGTACAGCAGACTTTCCATCATATGATGCATCAGATATACTTGCCCTAATACTTAGATCGGGGACTGCATACTCAAGTATTCAGGGTCAGGTAATGTAAATGTAATGTAAGGTAATGTTATGTAATATAATTGACAGGTAATGTAAATGAGTGTATGACTTGTTTAAAACAATAAGGAATCTCAGAGACTATGTCAAATGCAGAGCATGTGACCTGCCTGTCTGTGGGGCAGCCACTATTTAGTTCCAGTGTATTGTTCCTATGCAAAAATGTGAACCTTTGGGTACAATGTACACTATTTGGGTGACAGGTATACTAAAAACCCAGACAGACTTCACCATTTTACGATTCATCCATGTAACCAAAAACCACTTGGTACCCCTAAAGCTACTGAAATAAAAATAATTTCTTTAAAAAAGTGAACACAGATTTTGCCCAGATTTTCCAATTTTCAAGAGAGGATGTAAATCGATATTTTAATGTAAAATGTACCAATTTTTAAGTATGTCTGTGGCTAAAAGTGTCTTTTTTTTTTTGACACAGAGCTTCACTCTGTCACTTAGGCTGGAGTGCAGTGGTACAAGCACGGTGCACTGCAGCCTCAGCCTCCTGAGCTCAAGCAATCCTCCTGCCTCAGCCTCCCAGGTAGTTGGGACTACAGGCATGCACCACCACATCTGGCTAATTTTTAAATTTTTTGTAGAGATGGGGGTGGGTCTCACTATGTTGCCAGGGCTGGTCCTGAACTCCTGGGCTCAAGGGATCCTCTCGCCTCAGCCTCCCAAAGTGCTGGGATTACAGGCATGAGCCACCACGCCCAGCCCCAAAAGTGTCTTTTTTGTTTTTGATTTTTTTTTTTTTTTTTACTTTTTTTCCACACTTGGTAATCAGGAAGTAAAAGGTGTCTTTTTGACTGTCGACTTTTTGACTGCCATAGCCTTAGTCTAAATGAATAGACAACACTGACAAAATGGAAAGGGTCAAAGGGGAGGCCTATTTTGGCCAGAAAGAGTGAAGGGGAAGAAAAGACAGGGAAGAGGCCCAGGATGGATGGTGAGAAGTGAATTTCACCAACCTCGAAACCTCATATAGGGAGCCCCAATCTGCTTGTCTTCTAATCTAAGAGTAAAAAGGAAGAGATGTCAAGAAGGAAATAAAGGAGGAAGAAAAAGAATCACCTGTTGAGCACTTACTGGATGGCAGACACTGCATGGGATGCTTTCACATGTTGTTTTACTCAGATATGTCAATGCAAAAAGAAAGAGTTCTATGCATGGGAAAAAGACTTAAAGGAAATACATCAAAATCCTAACAGGGTGTCAGATTACAAGAGCCCCTTTTTCCATTCTCCATAATTTTTAACCATAAATATAATATGGTGTATTAACATTATACTACAAATTAAACTAAAATTTAAGGTGGATTTCTGGGTACAAATCCACCCACCCTGGAGTATAGAAAGTAAACTACTATAAATTAAGCCAAACTATACACTGAATATTTAAATAGAAAAGGAAAATGTAGCCATTTCAAATGTATATAATATGTAACTATGCAATTATAAACCCAGAAAGAGAACATGAAAGAAACTACACAGGTGATATGGACCACAGATTGATTAAATAAGAACAGAAATATGTGAAATTGTTAAGAATGTTATAAATCATTTTCTCTCCAAATTATAAACTACCAAGATGTTCTGTGTGTGTGTGGCCTACATAACTATAAAATAACAGTCCTCTCTTCTATAAAAACGTTTAGACTTTTACCTGTCTGTTACATACTTTTCCACATTCACTGCATTATTTTCTTTCTTTTAGGTGTGCACAACTCTCATATTTAAATAATCCCCCTTTTTTTTGTCTTTTAGGGTATTTCAAAGATAACAGGTTTTTTTTTAAATAAATGAAGTATGTCATTATAGGCCGCTCAGATTCTAAGCAATCTGAATCCCCAATTAATGTCTTCCAAATATGCATATTTAGTTTTCATTCTGCTCAAAGATGAAACCCTAACCTAAATACTTCAAGTGAAATTTCAGGGGAAAAATACTGTTCAAAAACCTAGATAATGCATTCCTTTGTTGATGCTAAATATAGTCATCTCAAGATGACATACATTTTGACAATGATCAGCCTTACATGTCAAATTTTCAAAAATAGCACAAATTCCATTTTAAGGTGAGCAGGAACAATTGCTGTTCATTACATTTCAATTGAAAATGGATTTTAAAATATGAATCTTCTACTAAAACTGGATTACATTGTAACTATAATGAGGAAAACTGGATTTAAAATAATTTTGTTGTGGTTTTAGCTTAGAATTCTTTAAGGGAATTGTTGCAGATAAACTACATAATTGCATGCATTTTTCTTTAAATTGTTCCTCAGAAGCATTAGTCAAAATATAAAATATCTGCAAAAATACGGTGTTAATTGTAAAGAAGAAGAAACTTAAACAGCCACATTGGTTAATCAAAGTTTACTTATACAAATTATACCTCCCCCCAAAAAACCTTTCTCTCATTTAATTATGCATTTTTTCTTAACAATACCCCAAACTCAAAAGAATTTGAGACAAAGTTTTCTAACTGCAGCAGTTTAACCTGTAAAAGGATACTATTTAGCGGGGGAAATTATGTGGTCCACTCAATAACGTGTGACTAAGATGGTATAAATACTTAAGTTTATTTAATCACATTACCTAAGACATAGTTATGTTGTGACTCGCAGGCCAATGGGCCGCTGCTACATGAATTCATTAACAAAATTTAACGATGAATGATATTCCCGTTGCTTTGGTCAGGGAACTAATTTCTTCATTATGGCTTCTTTTCTCTACCTGTGTCTTCACCAAGGACATTTTGTTAGGACATATCCTTAAGCTATTTTTACCTTGTTATCTCTCTGCCAACTTTGTTCACGTTGTGCTTTAATAACTATAAAATGAGCATCTCTAAGTCACTGCAGTAACCAACTATAACCTCTCAACTTCGTCATTTTCTTTATAAATGCCAATGCTAATGCATTTGTAGAACGTTTCACAGTTTACAAACAGCTGGAATGGTTTGGCGTTTTCAAAAGCATATAGGCAAGGGGAGTTCTCAAGAGGTGACTACATTCTTCACTCACTTAAACTACGTAAACTTCGTAAACTTCCAGCCCTAGTTGCTCAACCCCCAGCATCCCACCTCGGGCAGAATCACGAAAAAAAAAAAAACGGGTTGGAGACAGGAGTGGGGGGATATGAGGGGGTGTGTGAGGGGGGGAGTAATAGGCTGTTAAATCATATTTCTCCCCATCTTCCACAGAGACCGATCAGAAAGGATTTCTTAACTGGCACTACTGGCAGAGACGGAGACCGCGGCTGGGGCAAGTGGTGGGGGACGGCACTGAACTTCCCTAAGGACCCCAAGGGTTCAGCCGAGGGACCGGCACCCACTCCGCTCACCGAAGGCTCCCTCCCTACAGTACGGAACACACCCGAAACTCAGCCGACAAGGCGCAGGGGAGCAGAGCAAAGACATTGCAACCAGAAGCCCAAGGCCGGCTGACTCTTTCAGACCCTGGGGCAGCCCCCGGTAGGCACCCCGCCGAGCCCGCAGGACGCGGCTCCAAGGCAGGGTTCGCCCGGGCCGGGGCCAGAGCGGAGCCACAGCTGTATGGCGCCCTGCGCCCTCCGGTGCTGCAGCGGAGCACGGCCAGAAGCCACGGACCCCGAGCGCCTCTCTGCAGCCGCCGCTCCCGCCCCCGCCCCCGCCCCCGCCCCCTCCTGGGGACCCGACACCTCCGTCTCCACTCCCCCCAGCCCACGTTCCCCCAACTCTTCTCACCCTCCAGGAGCGGTGACCGGCGAAGCTCCTTCTTTTCGCGTAGAGGGACTGTGCGCGTCCCGCCTGGCTGTGGGTAGGGGTCTGGGAGCTCTGGCCGCTAACACTTCTGCTCCAGCCGCTGGGAGTACTCTGGCTGCCGCTGCCGCCGCCGCCGCCGTCTCCAGCAGCAAGTTTCCATAAAAGTCCTGGTGCGCAGCCTGTTCCCGCATTCCAGGCGGGCCCAGTGCCGGCTGCAGCTGTTCCAAAACACAAGGCCAGTTTCCCCAACCCCCACCTCCGCCGTATCACCCGGAGGGCGGGGTGGAGAGTCGAGGAGAAAAGCAGGGGAGGGGGACCGTGGCTGCCAACTTTCCGCCAGAATTTGTCTGTCTCCCAGCCCTAGGTGCGCGAGCTGACCCCCTAACCTTGGGCCTGCCTCCACCTCCAGCCAGGCCTGGGGAAGGAAGGCTGTCTCCGCCATGGGAAAGGAATGAGGGTGAAATGGACTTCATTACCGGGCTGGAGCTGGCTCCCCCTACCCGCAACCCGTTTGCTCTGGGGCCCACTTCTCTCAGCTACTCTACCCGTCCTAGTTTCCAGTCAAGAAGCCAAGCCACTGCATATCTTCTACTACCCTAAGCATTGACCTTTGGCCAAGTTTTCCTTTATTACAAAGAGCGTGGGGCAGCAATCCGGGAACACTTCATCTGTCTATTGCTCCCCTTTTCTTAGCTCCAGTCTTTAACTCTAAAAGGAGAGTTAAAAAAAAAAGAAGAACAAGAAGAAAGTTGAAGGCAGAGGAGGAGGAGGAGAAGAAAAAAAGGAATATATTTATATAAGTACAAATATTTCACCTTTTTCTTAATTGAGGGCAAACCATATCTGGTCTTTCTAAAGCTTCATAAAGGCATCTTTGACTATGAGACACCCACAGACCTTTTTCAACTTGGACCGCCAGCCTGTCAAACCCATCAGACAATACCATATTAAAACCCGAAATGCACACTCAGAGGGAGCATTTTTGGTGGACGAGATCTTTAATTCTTCACTGCACTTGAAAAAAAAAAATCGAAATGACATCCAGATAAAGAATAAAGGTAACCACTTCCAACTTCAGGCCCTAAGCAGACAGCGGTGCTCAGGTTATATTTCAGGGATGTTGAAAAGGCCTTCTGGGCTGGGCGCGGTGGCTCATGCCTGTAATCCCCGCACTTTGGGAGGCCGAGGCGGGTGGATCACTTGAGGTCAGGAATTCAAGACCAGCCTGACCAACATGACAAAAGGCCGTCTTTACTAAAAATACAAAAAATTAGCCTAGTGTGGAGGCACACACCTGTAATCTGAGTTACTCAGGAGGCTGAGGCAGGAGACTCACTTGAAGCCAGGAGGCGGAGGTTGCAGTGAGCAGAGATCATCCCACTGCACTCCAGTCTGGGTGACAAAATGAGACTCCGTCTCTAAAAAAAAAAAAGGCCGGGCGCGGTGGCTCATGCCTGTAATCCCAGCACTTTGGGAGGCCAAGGCGGGTGGATCACCTGAGGTCAGGAGTTTGCAACCAGCCTGGCCAACATGGTGAAACTCTGTCTCTACTAAAAATACAAAAAATTAGCCAGGAGTGGTGGCGTGCGCCTGTGATCCCAGCTACCTGGGAGGCTGAGGTTGAAGAACCCACTTCGCTTGAACCCGGGAGGCTGAGGTTGCTGTGAGCTGAGATGGCGCCATTGCACTCCAGCCTGAGCAACAAGAGTGAAACTCCTTCTCTCTCTCTCTCTCTCACACACACACACACACTCACACACACAAAAGGCCTTCTACTCTTAAATGTTACTCTGTTCCCCAGTCCCATCCCCACACTATTTACTCAGGATGGAAACTCTTCTAAGGAGGGTAAGGCATTCATTCCTCGATTATAGAAAAGTTCAAAATTGGTGATTAAAATTATTTAAATGTACCAAACTAAGGATAGTGATAGGTGGTCTTGGTAGTCTTGCTTGTGCCCTTGCTCTCTTTGATGCCATCACCTTGGCCTTCTTCAGTTCATGAAACTTTCTATGGGCAGTCTGGCTGCAGGGCCTTTGCATAAGTTGTTCCCTGCATGAAATCCTTTCTCCCACTTTCCCCTTCACCTAACTTCAACATATCCTCCAGATCTCTTCTTAAATGCTGCTTCCTCGGAGAAGGCTTCCTTGCACCCCACCTTTCTCCCCACCTTGCACCTCACCTTTCATCCCACCTTTCTCTTCCCTATATATATCTATTCCTATTTATTTGCTTACCTATTTGTTTATTTATTTATTTGGAGATGTAGTCTCGCTCTGTCACCCAGGCTGGAGTGCAGTGGCACGATCTCGGCTCACTGCAACCTCCACTTCCCCAGTTCAATCAATTCTCCTGCCTCAAAAGTAGCTGGGATTACAGGCACGCGCCACCACACCTGGCTAATTTTTGTATTTTTAGTAGAGATGGGGTTTCACCATGTTGGCCAGGCTGGTCTTGAACTCCTGTCCTCAAGTGATCCACCCACCTCGGCCTCGCAAAGTGCTGGGATTACAGGTGTGAGCCACTGTGCCCTGCCCCTATACATATCAATTTATAATTACATATTTATTTCTGTGATTTAAAGAAGTGAGTTGGCTGGGCATGGTGTCTCACGCCTGTAATCCCAGCACTTTGGGAGGCTGAAGTGGGCAGATCACTTGAGGTCAGGAGTTCGAGACCAGCCTGGCCAACATGGTGAAATCCTGTCTCTACTAAAAATATAAAAATTAGCTGAGTGTGGTAGCGTGCGCCTGTAGTCCCAGCTACTCGGGAGGCTGAGGCAGGAGAATTGCTTGAACCCAGGAGGCGGAGGTTGCAGTGAGCCGAGATCATGCCACTGGACTCCAGCCTGGGCGACAGAGTGAGACTCTGTCTCGAAAAATAATAAATATATAAATAACTAGAAACTTACCAATTTTTTATTTTTATATCCATCCAACAGATTCACCAGATGAAACAAAGCTCTCCATTCTCTCTGTAGAACACTGATAGCTTCTCACAGCATACAAGGCCTGCTTATTTTCCCACCAATTCATCATTCATTCATTCAACAGATATTCAGTTCTATATGCTAAGGATACAGCAGTGATAAAAGAAAAATCCCTGCCATTATGGAACATATGTTCTAGTGAAAGAAGGCAGACAATAAACAAATAAGTGAACTATGTAGTATTTAGTGACATGTAATATGGCAATATGGATAAAACCAGCGCAGGGAAGTAGAGAATGCTGGAGGCAGGCTGAGTAGATGTTGTAATTTTAGATAGAGTGGCTAAGGAAAGCCTCATATGAGTAAAAGCCTTGAGGAGAGTGAGGCAGTAGGCTATGTAAATATCTGGAGATGCAAATATTTGGAGGAAGAGTGGTCCAGGGACAGATACAAAGGCCCAGAGAAGGATTCTATTTGACATGTTCTAGGAAGAACCAGGAGGCTTGTGCAAGTGAAGCTGAGTAGGTGAAGGGTGAGGTAATAGGAGGTGCAGTAGGGAGCAGAAGACAGACTATGTAGGATTTTGTTTGTTTGAGAAGTCTCGCTCTGTCGCCCAGGCTGGAGTGCAGTAGCATAAACTCTGCTCACTGCAACCTCCGCCTCCTGGGTTCAAGCGATTCTCTTCCCTCAGACTCCCGAGTAGCTGGGATTACAGGCGCCTGTCACCATGCCCGGCTAATTTTTGTATTTTTAGTAGAGATGGAATTTCACCATATTGGCCAGGCTGGTCTCAAACTCCTGACCTCAGATGATCCATCTACCTCGGCCTCCTAAAGTGTTGGGATTACAGGCGTGAGCCACTGCGCCTGGCCTTTTTTTTTTTTTTTTAAGAGACCCAGGCTGGAGTGCAGTGGTGGAATCACAGCTCATCGCAGCCTCTAACTTCTGTGCTCAAGCGATCCTCCTGCCTCAGCTTCTCTGAGTAGCTGGGACTACAGGCATGCAACAACACACCTGGCTAATTTCTTAGTTTTTGTAGAAATGGGGTCTTATTATGTTGCCTGGGTTGGTCTCAAACTCCTGGGCTTAAGCATCCTCCCACTTTGGCCTCCCAGAGAGTAGGGATTATAGGCATGAGCCATTGTACCCAGCCTCTTTTTGTACAGCATTGTAAGGATTTTGGTTTTTACTCTAACATGGGTGGTCTCTGGTAGGTTTTGAACAACATAGTGACATGATCTGACATGTTTACTCTCTCTAGCTTATGTGCTGCACATACACTAAATGAGGCAAGAGAACAAGCAGGGAGATCAATTAATTAGGAGGCTTCCACAATAATCGGAATGAGGAATGGGGATTTGGGACAAAGTGATAGTTGTAAAGGTAGTGAGAAATGCCTGGCATATTTTTTTTTCCTTGTTGCCTTTTTAGGTAGAACTGGTAGGATTTTTTTTTGGTAACTGAATGTGAGGTGTGAGGAAAGGAGGTTTTGGGCCTTTGATCTGGAAGAATGGAGTTGTAATTTACTCAGATAGGGAAGGTTGTGGGAAGAGGAGGTTTAGGCAGGGGTGGTAAGGAGCTCAGTTTTGACATGCTAAATTTGAGATTACTAAAAATCCAAGATTTGCCAATTTGTATAAGCATTACTTATAATAAGTATATAAGTGATATACTTATCACGAGTGATTAGGTTTGTTCTATGTCAGTTGCACGGTTTTGAAATTATACAAAGTAAACATTTAAAAAATGAAATTATAGGCCAGGCATGGTGGCTCACACCTGTAAGCCCAGCACTGTGGGAGGCCAAGGTAGGCGGATCACCTGAGGTCAGGAGTTGGAGACCAGCCTGGCCATGATGGTGAAACCCCGTCTACCAAAAATACAAAAATTAGCCAGGCATGGTCATGCGTGCCTGTAATCCCAGTTACTCGGGAGGCTGAGGCAGGAGAATCGCTTGAATCCAGGAGGCGGAGGCTGCAGTGAGCCCAGATCGTGCCAAAAAAAAAAAAGAAATTATAAAAGCAAAAATAAAGTTATAGTTTTTTATAAAAGCTGAGTTGAATGCTTTTGAAAAGACTTGATAAAGGCAAATAGCTTACAAAAATTACCACCAAGCTAGGTGTGGAGAAGACAAATGTAAAAGATTGGGTATAAAATTGTACAAATCTAGGGAGATTCTGCAGTCAGTGCTTTTAATGTACCTTTTCTGTCCTTTAAAAGTAAGGAAAACTCGAAATTCCAGATGATGATTTAGGGCAGGGGTCCCCAAACCCCAGGCTGCACAGCAGGAGGTGAGGGCTGGTGAGTGAGCATTACCACCTGAGCTCTGCTTCCTATCAGATCAACGATGGCATTAGATTCTCATAGGAGCGCAAACCCTATTATGAACTGTGCATGTAAGGGATCTAGGTTGTGCACTCCTTAGGAGAATCTAATCCCTGATGATCTGTGATGGACCAGTTTCATCCCAAAACTATCCATCACAGCCACCCCCGAACCGTCCATGGAAAAATTGTCTTCCCCAAAACTGGCCCCTGGTGCCAAAAAGGTTGGAGACCACTGATTTAGCGGTTTAGCTTATGTAACAAAGATATCTTGAAATATCGAGTGAATCCATACTCCCAACTAAAGGCCTTGATACTGTATCAAAAGATTGGCCAAAGAATGTACATTCATTCATTTAACATTAAAATGTCAACCAGGCATGGTAGCTCAAGCCTGTAATCCCAGAACTTTGGGAGGCTGAGGTGGGAGGATCACTTGAGGACAGGAGTTCAAGACCAGCCTGGGAAACATACCAAGACCTTCTCTCTACTAAACAATAAAAATAAGCCAGGTGTGGTGGCATGTGGCTGTAGCCCCAGCTACTCAGGAGGCTGAGGCAAGAGAATCACTTGAGCCCAGGAGTTAAAAGTTGCAGTGAGAACCACTGCACTCCAGCCTGGGTAAGAGAGAGAGAAAAACCTTGTCTCTAAAAAAAAAAAAGTAATTTGTCTACATCATTATGTATAATTTATTATGATTCCCTGCCATGGTATCCAGCCACCAAGACAACCCCAAATGTTCCACCTCTTGGTACTCGCATCCTGTGTAATCCCCTCCCACATTGTGTCAGCGTTGGTCTGTGTTGTCAATTGCAGAAGTGGCAACACTTCCACATCTAGGTTATAAAAGACATTGTGTCTTTTACCTTGCTATTTCTTGTATTATTTATCTGGGAAGAAGCCAGCTGCCATGTCTTTTTTTTTTTTTTTTTTTTTTTTTTTTTCTGTAGAGACAGGGTCTCATTATGTGGCCCTGGCTGGTTTCACACTTACGGGCTCAAACATTCCTCCTGCCTCAGCCTCCCAAAGTGCTGGGATTACAGGCATGAGCCACCATGCCTGGCCAGCTGTCATGTCTTAAAAGACACTCAGGCAGCTGAGAGGTCTAGCTGGTAGGAACTAAGGTCTCTTGCCAATGGCAAGGGACTGAGGCTTCCTGACAACAGACATGTGAATGAGAAAACCTTAGAAGTGAGTCTTCCAGCCCCAATCAGGCCTTCAGATGACTGCAACTTCAGGAGAGAACCACCAGACTAAGCCATTCCTGAATTCCCAGCCCTCATAAATTGTGTAAGATCATGTTTGTTGTTTCAAGCTGCTAAAATTTTGGGATAATTTGTCGTATTGTAACAGATTGTGAATATAATTGCTTTAACATTTATTATCCATCTTCATCTTCTACCACATTATTTTATTGGTCCTTTGTAAAATTCTTTTTACAAGGAATTTTGTAAAAAGGGCCATTCTTCTTTTTTCTTTTTTTTTTTTTTTTAAGATGGATTCTCGCTCTGTTGCCCAGGCTGGAGTGCAATGGCGTGATCTCAGCTCACTGCAACCTCTGCCTCCCAGGTTCAAGCAATTCTCCTGCCTCAGCCTCCCGAGTAGCTGAGATTACAGGCACGCGATGCCACGCCCGGCTCATTTTTTGTATTTTAGTGGAGATGGGGTTTCACCGTGTTGCCCAGGCTGGTCGCGAACTCCTGAGCTCAGGCAATCCACCCGCCTCAGCCTCCCAAAGTGCTGGGATTACACGCCGTGAGCCACCGCACCTGGCCCCTGGGACTATTCTCACACAGAGTTATTATTAAATAAGAATTAGCAAAGTTCAGGAAGTCATATATTTCAAGTGCTTTCTAATTCAAAGTGCTTCTCTATATTCAAGTACTATGGTATCATTTCAAACATAGCAAATTATAAAAGTTCTGTAATTTCCTAAATATAAATGTACTTTGTGAAAGGCTTCTGTGACACACATAAAAGACATATTTGATGTACCAGTTGCTTTGCTGTGGCTTTTAAGAATAAAAAGTATCATAGAAGGAAGGCTGTTTTTCTTCTCTGTAGTAGAATACAGTCCTTCCCTGCCCAGATGATGAAGGTTAGAGTTTTCACTGTTCAGATATAGAAAAAGCCAAAGAAAGAAGCTTAGCAGACAGAAGAGTTTGTGCAGCCTGATCAAAGATGTCAGTAGCATAAGAAGAGAAAGAGATCAAGGGGGAAGAAGTGGCATGATAAAGTATCAGAGAATACAGGGCATAGGAAGAAACACTGCAGAAAAAACCAGAAGTCAAAAGCAGCATAAGAACAGTTAGTTTAGAAAGATTAACAAAGTGATTTATAAAGATTTCCAGCAAAGCCCTATAAAGTCTAACAACAGGGCACTAAGATGTTTGCAGAGAAGCATTTTAAATACACATAAGAATTCAGAGAGAGATGTTTAAAGTGCAAAACATTAAGTTCAGATAGTGGGATCAAAGAAGATGCATGAGACAACAGAGTATGGCAGATAATGACAAAACAGAAAATGAGAATGAGATGCTGCTCTAGTTTCCCATTGCACTCCAACCCTGTATCCTAGCTAAGGAAAGATTCTACTCATGTTTATATGGTTTTCTTATCAATATATTTCACTTTATATGTTTAATAATTCTAAAAATATAACTATATACATTTATCTATAGCATACATAATTATTCTAAAATAAACCTATTTGTTAAAAGTCTCAAACTAAGAATATGTTTTCATATCCAGGTGACTTCCATCTGGTGACTATGGTGGTATCCAGGTGGCATCCCTCTCCTTGACTAAATATATCTGAACCCTTTTCTTTTTTGGTTTTGAGACTGAGTCTCACTCTGTTGCCCAGGCTGGAGTGCAGTGGCGTGATCTCAGCTCACTACAACCTCCACCTCCTGGGTTCAAGCAATTCTCCTGCCTCAGCCTTCCAAGAACCTGGGATTACAGGTGTGCACCACCACGCCTGGCTAATTTTTGTATTTTTAATAGGGACAGGGTTTCGCCATGTTGGCCAGACTTGTCTCTAACTCCTGACCTCAAGTGATCTGCCTTGCTCGGCCTCCCAAAGTGCTGGGATTACAGGCATGAGCCACTGCACCCGGCCATATATCTGAAGCCTTTTGAAGAATTGATGAGAAGGGAGGTTCAGGTCATATATGAATAGAAATGATGCATATACATCAGTACGATAAGTTTATATTATGCTTGATGGCATTATCATCCAAACACTTTAAAACACAAGTATTTTCACTTTATTCATCACAAAACTGTCTTTTTCCCCACATCAGTACATGGAGAAACAGTAAATTTTTAATCTTTGTTTTCATTTTTTATTTTATTTATTTTTTTGAGACAGAGTTTCGCTCTTGTTGCCCAGGCTGGAGTGCAATGGTGCGATCTTGGCTCACTGCAACCTCTGCCTCCCAGGTTCAAGCGATTCTCCTGCCTCAGCCTCCCGAGTAGCTGGGATTACAGGTGCCCACCACCATGCCCACATAATTTTTGTATTTTTAGTAGAGACGGGGTTTCACCATGTTGGCCAGGCTGGTCTCGAACTCCTGACCTCAGATGATCCACCCGCCTCGGCCTCCTAAAGTGCTGGGATTACAGGCATGAGCCACTGCACCCAGCCTTTTATTTTTTATTTTAATGATAAAGTTTTATATTTGATTATAATGCTTCTGCAGTTGTCCTGTTCTCTATGCCATATATATGGGTCTTATGGAGACTGAATATTCTCATACAGGGTCTGATGAGACAAGTGTGACTTCATAATTATATATTAACATTGTTTAAAATATTCAATACATCAGCAAGACGTACCATCACTTTTTTATTTGGCAGTAATAGTAATACATCCATGTTACAGTGCTTATTTTGGCGAAAGAGCCAGTGCAATTTTTTCTGCTACTGTAGTGTTTTACTTTTACACAAATTAATGAGTACAGTCCTTACATTTAGGAAACAGAAACATTTACTGATATCAGCTAAGTAAAGCTAATACATGGTTGTTCACAAACTAAACAAAACAATAACATAATATACTCATTAGGAACAAAGTAGGGAAGTTCTTATTTCCACTAATCACAGATTATATAAATTCTTAAATTTCACATACATATTTCTTAATCTAAGCAAAAAAAATTAGAATTCAGCTTAATTCCTATAATCATTTTGAAATTTACATCAAATAATTTCTGAATATATATTCACATTAAAATAAAAGTAAATGGGTTATATAAACATAATTTAAAATTTCTGATTATGAAAAGTTATAGAGAAGTACATTAAATGTTACTTTGGCATTCCTGTTTCCTAGGCTTACAGGAATTATTAAGAATTCCTTTGTAATGCAAATAATCACTCTCTTGGAAATTAAATTTAAGTAGAAAATGTTACATTTTAAGGCAAGAAAACATTTGTAAATATTTTTATAAAGGCATTTAATTCAACAAATTAACGGCATCATAGTAAATGGATGCAAATAAAGAATATTACTTTATGAGAAAGACAAAGTTCTTTGGAGCTTACTGTGACAGTATGGAAAACTTGTCTTCTTTTTTAAAAGATAATTCCACTTTGATACTTAATAAACATAATGTTAACCTTCAAGAAGAAATAAGCACTCTTTTAGTTGAACAAAAATGTAGAGAAATCAAAATACAAAAAATGAAATTAAAAGAAATACCAAATGTAAATTGCCTCAAAATTTATCTTCTTTCTTCTAGAAAAAAGGGTATTTTCTCAGGACTGACTTAATTGAAGTCCCTCTTATAATTTATATATGGAAGTGGATGGTAGAGCTCATGGTGGCAAGGGCAATTCCATGATTAAGTGTTTAAACAGGGTTTACCCTAAAAGGCTCTAAACTAATCATTTTTAAAAACATTGCTTTTGCTATTTAACCCAATTTTAAGGCAAATGGAAACCGTTATATATGTCTTTTTTTTTTTTTTTTTTTTTTTTTTTTGAGACAGAGTTTCACTCTTGTTGCCCAGGCTGGAGTGCAATGGCATGATCTTGGCTAACTGCAACCTCCGCCTCCCGGGTTCAAGCGATTCTCCTGCCTCAGTCTCTCGAGTAGCTGGGATTACAGGCATGCGCCACCATACCCGGCTAATTTTGTATTTTTAGTAGAGATGGGGTTTTGCCATGTTGGTCAGGCTGGTCTCAAACTCCTGACCTCAGGTTATCTGCCCACCTGGGCCTCCCAAAGTGCTGGGATTACAGGCGTGGGCCACTGCTCCTGGCCTGTTATATATGTCTTAAGTACCCTTCTGCATGCAGTCAGAAATGTTCTTTTCAAGAGGACATTTCCTTTAAAAAGTTCAAGTTTCTTCTCTTACAATAAAGAGATTTTTCCTATACTTATTGTCCTAAAATTCTATTTGGTCACTCTTACCTCTTTTGTGAAAGGCCACATCTTGCTAAAGTAGCAGCTACTGAACTGACCAGAAACAAACTCAAACACTGAATTTGACAAACCAACCTGCTAAATATAAGCAACTTTTTCTAAGATGAAATGTAAAAAAGAAAAACAAAACAAAAAGCAACACCTTCTAGAAAGCCATTCACCTTATCTTATAAAATTAATTCCCCAGAGTTATCTCATGTAGTAGCAGCATTATCAAATAGTGCAATTCTTCAAAATTGATTTCAAATAATATCTTTCTAAAATAAATTACATTTACTTACAGCTTTGCTTATAAAACCACAGCTTAAAACACTTAGCCCTCAAATGGGTAAATTAATATAAGCAATAACTGTCTTGTCCACATGGTAATGAAATGCATGTGCACGCACACATATGTGTGTGTATCATTCAAGACTAAAGATACTGCAACAAGGTAAAAACATGTAATATTAAATAAAAAGTAAACAGTACATAATGGAATTTTTAGTTTTGGTACTTCTAATCATATTCCCATCAATAATAAGAATTATAAATAGGTAATTGTTAAATTAAGCATCTATGTAAGAAAAGGCAAGGAGCTATATACTAAAGAACAGTGATAATTTGTATGTTTCATGCTATACAACCTATAAAGTACATGCAAAACAGCGTGATCCTGAATTCCATATTTTGTAGTTAATTTACACAAATGTGGCACATACAGAAAATTACAAATCTTAAAAGATTATGCTTTCCCCCCCACTTTTTTCATCTTCTATTTATTAATCAGAAACTAGGCACTTTAATCTAAAAATTCACTTTTTAAAAACGCATTTTAGGAGTAAGACATGGTGACACATGCCTCTGGTATGAGGAGTTGGAGACTGCAGTGAGCTATGTATGATAGCACGCTGCACTCCAGCCTGGGCAATAGAGCGAGACCCCATCTCTTAAAAGAAGGAAAAAAACAACGCATTTTAGGTCCTTTTGTGCAACTCACTCCTAAAATGAATAAAGCCCGTTTTAGGGACAAAAATCAACAAATCTAATCTACTTACATACTGAGTTAGCCACTCCAAATAAGTGGTATATTATTTAGAAACAAAATTAATATAACTCTGAAAGCATTTAATATACTCTTATAGAAGAACTCCACCCATAAACACAATTCATTCGTTTGTAGATGTATCATAATGAACATGAAATATATACTTCCACATCATTAAAAATATTTTTGTTTTACATTCAAGGGAGGAAAAAACCCTTCTTTAAAATGTCAATAAGATTCAAAATATGAACATTTTAAAAACATGGGCATAATGTGACAAATTCCCACTGGGCTGAGTTTTCTGTGGGAATAACTAAAAGGAAGGAGAAAGGAGAAATTATTTTACTGTACCAAGTTTCATACCTTCAGATGTTAACAGTCTTCAAATAACACTAAATTTTAAATTGCTTTTATTAATTAATAAATGCTATCTTTTTAATCAATACTCATTCCAGGGGAAAATGCTCTAATGTATAAAAAGAAAGTTCTTCAGTCTCTTTGTAACTTACAGGACCAACAGTAACATATTTTGGAAACTACAGTTAATACAAATTTGTAAATTGTAAATTTCTCAATGTCAATTCATTTAAATGCTTTATTTGTTTTATTTATTCACTTCTGAGATAGGGTCTTGCTCTGTCGCCCAGGCTGGAGTGCAGTGATGCAATCACGGCTCATGACAGCCTTGACCTTCTGGACTCAAGTGATCCTCCCACCTCAGCCTCCCAAGTAGCTGGGACCACAGACACATGCCACCACACCCAACTAATTAATTTAATTTAATTAATTTATTTTTTGAGACGGAGTCTCACTTTGTTGCCCAGGCTGGAGTGCAGTGGTGCGATCTCAGCTCACTGCAACCTCCACTTCCTGGGTTCAGGCAATACTCCTGTCTCAACCTCCCGAGTAGCTGGGACTACAGGCGCCCGCCATCACGCCTGGCTAATTTTTGCATTTTTAGTAGAGATGGGGTTTCACCATATTGGTGAGGCTGGTCTCGAACACCTGACCTCAGGTGATCCGCCCACCTTGGCCTCCCAAAGTGCTAGGATTACAGGCATGAACTACCACACCCAGCCTATTTTTATTTTTTAAAAAAATTTAAATATTTTCATGGAACTCTGCTTGATACCAGCTAATTTATTTTTATGTTTTTGTAGAGACAGGCATCTCCTTATGTTGTTCAGGCTAGTCTCAACCTTCTGGCTTCAAACTGTCCTCATGCCTCAGCCTCCCAAAGTATTACAGGCATGAGCCACTGCAAGTGGCCCATTTAAATGTTCTATAACAATATTCAGTGATTACAATTTCTTTGATTCAAATACATAAGCAAATGAACAAGCAATAATGTATGCAGTAGATATTAAACATCATTACTGCCTAAACTTGATTAAACAAATGAATAACTTTATAATTAAAAATATGTTTCTAGGCAAAGTTAAATATATTGACATTAGAAGTAATATATTCTTGCATGTGTGGGCCACAAAAACCTTGACTAAAGTGTACATTTTAAAGGTGCAAAGCATAAAAACAGAGCTTTTGAGAATGACAGCTTCAAGAAGACAAACCAATTAACTCCCAAATATTGGCTTCAATTCAAGCAATATTTCTGTAAAATATACATTTCACGACTTCGATTATTACCTAATGAATGCAAAAAGCCACTATGACTACACTACACAGGAATTCAATGACAGAACTTCTGTATAAATACAGTACAGTTGCTCATTTTTTAGTAGATTTTTTTTTTCCTCCCTGAATCCACATGCACCAATTCTGTTAATTTTGTAATATATATTACAAAATCAATAGTTACCTTAAAATATTTCATAGCACACTCAAATTGTATGATTCTTATGGTACTTATTGTACTTTGGCTTCCAGTAGCCCAGTGGACATAACATGACCATGACTGCTTAGACAGCTACTTGTATGCCTCAGGGCATCTGCTTCAAGATAGGCCATTAAAAGCTCAGTGCGGCGAATGAGTAACTGCATGAGGTCTTCAGCTAAAGTCTCTGTACTTGAATAGCGCACCTTCTCAAAGTCAAAAATGTCTTTGAGAAATAAAAGAACTTGATTCTGGAAAATGAACATAAATTGGCATTTATTAGACCAAAATCATGTTACATTGAAAAAGCTTCTAATATTATAATGAGCACTGAATCAGGACTCAGAAGACCTGACTTCCAGTGCTAGTTTCATATCTCATTAGAAAAGGGACCTTGCCCAAGTGATTTAACCTTTCCTTTTTTGGGGCTCATTTTCTTTTTCAGTGAAATAGGGCTAATACCACCCATCCTACTTACTACTCAGGGATGACATGATGATCAAAAAATATAACCTATGTGATACCATGAAAAGGTGGGGAAACATTTTAAAAAAGATAATCTATAAGAAGTGCCTGTAAACTCTAAAGCACTGTTTAAACGTAAGGGGTTATAGTCCTTTCTCTTCAATGTGACCTTTGAGCATTGCCTCTACTCTAAGACAGAAGAATAAACTATTTCCAGTAATAGTTTTAAATAAATAATAATAAAATAATACATTATAATTTTAAATGTGCTTTTTTTTTTGTACAAGAAAAACCCTTAAGGTACATGAAAAATAAAGAACATTTCAGGTCTCAAATCAGTGGTAGATCCTGAAGGATATTTCATTTCAGTAAGTTATTATATACACTGAAACTCACTGTAAGCAAACTGTATACTAATAAGTATTAAGTCTCAGCTGTTATGTCACCATAATAGAAAAAAAGTAATTTCAAAGAGCGAAAAACAGGAATATTTAATTTCTATCTTCTTTCTTAATAACATATCTTCCAAACGTTATTAAGTACTAAGAAGACACACTTCATTGATTCACTGGATTTTATATCTGAAAGGGTCATTAGCAATCAACCTGTTAGGCTCCCTCGTTTTATAGATAAAGAAAAGGAACATCAAAGAATGATTTGCCCCAAGTCAGAATGCTCACTGATGACAGACTTAATTCCCAACCCCTAAAACACATACCTTACCTTTGGGTGGTCAAGTAAACTACAAAAATCAATGTGTTCTGAATGACAGTAAAATACACATTTTCTAAACCATTTATAAAAATATTACCTTGACAGCACATAAACATAATTTTAAAAAATGAATGGTATAGTAAAACATCCAAACTTTCAAATTCATACTCAATTATGTTTACTTTTATTTGCTCCTTGAAATGCAGCCTAAACTCAAGACTATTACATAGCGAGACTTTCCTTGTCACTTTGCCAGCCAGAAAATTCTATAAGGAGCTATAACTTGTATTTTGGCAAACTAAAACTGCTGACATTGGGAGATAACGTTAAACTCCCATTTCATTTCTCACAACTTGGATTTTATCATTCATTTCACCTTTAACCACAACTTATTCTATATTACCACATGTGCAATAAAGGTGGATATTGTTTGTAAGTTTCAAAAGTGCCCACGTATGAAGAACCAACTATCTACATTGATTTGACTGTCACATGGCAACACCATGCAAGACCATGTATCCCTTGCATTAGGGAATTGATAAGGTGAATGGATATGCTGAGTCTACTCCAGAATAAAGCACCAAATCTATAAAATACTGGTCCATTATAATAATAGTGGTATTATAAAATGCCAAAAATATTTAACACTGGCATTTAAATGCTGAATTTAGGTGACTTTTATAACTTTACTCTTAAATAACATTTGTTCTTCTATAAAAGCAAAACAAAACAGAATAAAACCGTATCTCCTTTTTGATTTAGAAAAAAAAGAGAAATGATTCAATGACTGAACATACCTTAAAAAAGCAACATAAATCATAGAGAGAATTTCTAGGACCCAAAAAGCCCCAGGCTAGGACAGGACTGATGTGTTCACAAATGGCATAAAAATGGGCAAAAAATCCATCTGGGATCTGTTGGGAAGTAAAGGAGAATCAAGTTATTTCTACCTTCTTGTTATTTGCTTTCTCTAGTACAGAAACTGAAGTTGCTGTTCATTACATGACCAGTGGGAGTTTAAGAAAATGTGTTTTTTTAGAACCAGAGTCTAGCAATACCTCAAACTCCTGGCCTCAAGCAATCCCCCGGCTTTAGCTTCCTGAGCAGTGGGGACTACAGGCACGCACTACAGTGCAGGGCTCATGACTAGCTCTTTTTGAGGGCAAACCAAGAGTCAGTCATGAGCCATGCTATTAAGAAAGTTAATAAGGTTACAAGTAACCTTTAGAGTCATAGAATGTTTTATGTAGATTTCATATCCTAGCCAATAGTTTCATATGTGCTGAGACACATTTCTATATTTGTTGTTTGTTTTTTTGAGACAGGGTCTCACTCTGTAGCCCAGGGTGAAGTGCACTGGTGGAGTCATGGCTCACTGCAGCCTCAACTTCCCAAGCTTGAGTGATCCTCCCACCTCAAAATTCCAGGTAGCTGGAACCACACGTGCACGCCACCCCTCCTGGCTAATTTTTTCTATTTTTAGTAGAAACAGGTCTCACTATGTTATTCAGGCTGGTCTTGAACTCCTGGGCTCAAGCAATCCTCCCTACTTTGCCTCCCAGAGTGCTGGTATTACAGGTGTGAGCTGTCACACCCCGCCCTTAAAAGTTGTTTTTACCTCATAAAAATGCTTCATAAAAAGCAATCCGGCCAGGCATGGTGGCTCATGCCTATAATCCCAACACTTTTGGGAGGCCAAGGCAGGTGGATCACTTGACCCTTAGGAGTTCAAGACCAGCCTGGGCAACATGGTGAAACCTTGTCTCTACAAAAAATACGAAAGTTAGCCAGGCGTGGTGGTGTGTACCTATAGTCCCAGCTACTCAGGAGGCTGAGGTGGGAGGATCATTTGAGCCCAGGAGTTGGAGGGTGCAGTGAGCCAAGATAATGCCACTGTACTCCAGCCTGGGTGACAAAGTAAGACTCTGTCTCAAAAAAAAAAGGGCAATCATATTAGCTTTGCAACCAAGCAACAACAAGAATGCTACAGTGTTCCTTAGTTGTATAAGTTTTATGATTATTAAGACTATCATAGTTTTAGCTATTTAAAAGCCCAACTCAATCACTTAATTATATTAACTGACCAAAAAAAAACACAACTAGTAAAATGATTAAGCTAAATTACTCTTACTAGAATCCTATCTTTTAATTAAGGAACCCTATATTATCTAAGCATTTAATTGTGTAATTTCCTCTTCCTGTGAAGTATTAGTTCATATAGCTGTGTTTTAGGAAACTCTAAGTTTATATTTATAATAACTTTTTGAATTTCCCTTGTTAAATAACACACTGTGGGATTTGTTATACAGCACTGACTACAGAAAACTACACCTTAAGATTCTGTCTCCTGGGGGGGAAGTTATTTTCTATTTTACAGTCTCCAAGACAATCTTCTAAACCTCATTTTCTTTTTTTTTTTTTTTCTGAGACGGAGTCTCACTCTGTCGCCCAGGCTGGAGTGCAGTGGCACCATCTTGGCTCACTGCAACCTCTGCCTCCCAGGTTCAAGCAATTCTCCTGCCTCAGCCTCCCAAGCAGCTGGGATTACAAGCGTGCACCACCATGCCCAGCTAATTTTTGAATTTTTAGTAGAGACAGGGTTTCGCCATGTTGGCTAGGCTGGTCTCGAACTCCTGACCTCAGGTGATCCACCCTCTTTGGCCTCCCAAAGTGCTAGGATTACATGCAAAAGCCACTATGCCGAGCCTAAACCTCATTTTTAAAATATAAGATAGCAGCAGTTACCATTTAATGAGTACTCATTATATTCTAGAAAATGTGCTAGTTTCTATTTAATTTACTGAAACATTCCTTCAAAAGTATGTCATGTTAACATCATTTTAAACATGTGAAAAGTGATATTGGAGAGGGGTTAAATAAACTGCCCTAATTCACACACAGCTAGTTAGTGAGGGCCAAAAAGTATGTTCTACATATAGTAAAGTTCTAAATACCATACAGACTTGAAGTGTATTATGAGCTCAGACAAGTGGGAACTTAGTGTGGGCTGAAGCAGACTAGATAAACTTCAGCAAGGAATAATGTGAGCTGAGCTCAATTATGGGTAAGATTTATTTAAGTACAGAGGGAATCTGGCATTTCAGGTATAGGAAGCAGTTCCCAAGAGGTGAGACATATAGGTATCTATGGATATAGAAACTTATAAGTTGGGCGCAGTGGCTCAGGCCTGAAATTCCAGCACTTTGGGAGGCCAAGGCAGGTGGATGACTTAAAGCTGGGAGTTTGAGACTAGCCTGGGCAACATGATGAAACCCCATCTCTGCCAAAAATACACAAATTAGCCGGGCATGGTGGCGAGCGCCTGTAATCCCAGCTACTTGAAAGGCTGAGGCAGAAGAATCGCTTGAACCTGGGAGGCAGAGGTTGTAGTGAACTGAGATCGTGCCATTGCACTCCAGCCTGGGCGACAGAGTAAGACTCCATCTCAAAAAGGAAAAAAAAGTACAATATTTATTCTAAGAAGTAGAAAAATAAAGTTAGACATGTTAATAATATATCATTATTATTATAACTACCACTTACTAAACTCTTTAAATGTTTAATGTTTAAATTAAGCTTGTTGATATCATCGCTTTCATCCTTACTGCAGTCCTATTAAGTAGGCATTAACACCATTTTGCAAATGGGAAAACTGAGGGTCAGCTGATGGTCAGTAACTTACTGTAATCATGCTAGCTAGTGTGAGAATCAAACCCACGTATACAAGTCTGTTCCTAGTCCTAACGTTAGAGTTCATCATCATCATTAAGGAAACCTGCTTAAAATATGGGTCTCTGGAATCATTTAAAATAAGAATTATTCAAATACAGGGGCTCCAGAATTATTCCTACCAGCACATTCTAAAGATGCTGTGAGGACTATACTTTAAAATCACTGCAACTGGCAAAACTGTCTCAAAGTTATAAGATTGGAAAATATGGATATGATAAAATACTATAGGTCCTTGGGCAAACAATAATGTTGTAATAGTCAATACGTGCTTAATGCACTATGCCAAGCACTGTTCTAAGCACTTCACATTGAATCTTCAAGAAATCCTATGAGGGCTAGGCACAGTGGCTCACGCCTGTAATCCCAACACTTTGGGAGGCCCAGACTGGAAGATCACTTGAGGCCAGGAGTTTGAGGCCAGCCTGGGCAACACAGCAAGACCTCATCTGTACAAAAAAATAAAAAATCAGCCAGGCATGGTGGTGTGCACCTGTAGTCCTAGCAACTCAGGGAGGATGAGTCAGGAAGATTGCCTTAGCCCAGGTGTTATAGAGGCCGCAGTGAGCTATGATCATGCCACGGCACTCCAGCCTGAATGACAGAGCAAGACCCTATCTCTAAAACAAAACAAAACAAAACACTATGAGGTAGATACTATTACTATTCTATTTTTAGAGATAAGGAAACTGAGGCATAGAGAGGGTAAGCAACTTGCCTAAGGTCACATAGCTAGTATGTGGCATTTGAACCCAGTAGTCTCACTCGAGAGTCCTTGCCCTTTACTACTAGGAGTGTATGAGAAAAACAATGCTTAGCAGGTAAGACGGGTTACAGGATGTGAGGCGTGGAGGCAGGATATAAACTCTGAGACTTTTTATTTGTAGGCGCTCCAAATTGAATAAAGCAGCTATTAGAATCAGATCTTTATTTCTTAATTGGATTAAATGAAGTGGAATCCACTATATTAAAGAACTGTAAAAAAATACTGGCCAGGTGCAGTGGCTCACGCCTGTAATCCCAGCACTTTGGGAGGCCGAGGCGGGCAGATCACCTGAGGTCAGGAGTTTGAGACCAGCCTGGCCAACATGGTGAAACCCCGTCTCTACTAAAAATACAAAAATTAGCCGGGTGTGGTGGCGGGCACCTACAGTCCCAGCTACTTGGGAAGCTGAGGCAGAAGAATCGCTTGAACCCGGGAAGCGAAGACTGCAGTGAGCCAGGATCGCGCCACCGCACTCCAGCCTGGACAACAGAGACAGACTGACTCAAAAAAAAAAAAAAATTAATATGATTAAGAGAAAAAACAAAAACCTAAAACTTATCAGAGCTGTTTCCAACTCGAAACCCCTCTCCCAGTTAGCTGAAATACCATGCATGCCTCAATACTAAGGATGAGAAAGAAGGCCTTCAAAAAAGAAGCCAACCCACCACCAGTAAGTCACTCATCTAGCCTGAGGGACAGTCCCTCCTACCCCTCCTACAGCTGCCAATTCCCACTGGAGAAGTGACTCAGAAGCTTCTTTGACAGAATCCTTAAATGATTTAACAAAGGAATTCAGGACATAATGAATTTTACCTTCATCTGTTGTCTTTTCTGTTTCAGCACCGACCAACAACTTGAAGCCACAGCCTAAATACATGCAGAGAAAAGAAAGATTTATATACAGCTATATAAACATTTCCATTTTTATTAGAAATTCAAAGTTTATGGGTCTAAAATGTTTAATACATTCATTACTAATAAGAACTAGTCGGCCGGGCACAGTGGCTCACATCTGTAATCCCAGCACTTTGGGAGGCCGAGGCAGGTGGATCACAAGTTCAAGAGATGGAGACCATCCTGGCCAAGATG
Source organism: Pongo abelii (assembly GCF_028885655.2). Classification (NCBI taxonomy): domain Eukaryota; kingdom Metazoa; phylum Chordata; class Mammalia; order Primates; family Hominidae; genus Pongo; species Pongo abelii. The sequence goes on from NC_071985.2 coordinate 155,118,596, forward strand.
GTGAAACCCCATCTCTACTAAAAATGCAAAAGAAAATTAGCTGGGCATGGTGGCGCAGCCCTGTAGACCCAGACACTCGGGAGGCTGAGGCAGGAGAATTGCTTGAACCTGGGAGGCGGGAGGTTGCAGTAAACAGAGATCGCGCCACTGCACTCCAGCCTGGCGACAGAGCGAGACTTGGTCTCAAAACAAACAAACAAACCAAAAACAAAACTAGTCAGGGTCCTCACATTGTTTGAAAATATTAATGAAAAGTTATTTCATTTTTATAAATTTTTAAATCATGAGCAAAGTTGTATGTTGTAAGGGCAAAAAAAAAAAAAGTAAAATAATATTTAAAAAATTAAACACAAAGCCACTAAAGGAAAAAGACTGCACTCTGGAACAAAGGAGATTCAATTTTCAGAGTTTTAAAGTTCTGTTCCTTAAGGGAAAAAAGTGAAAATATGTGTATATAGAATTCACATACACAAATAAATATGTGTAATAATAAAGTAATTTTTCTTCTTTTTTTTGAGACAGGGTTTCACTCCCATTGCCTAGGCTGAAGTGCAAAGGAGTGATCTCGGTTCACTGCAACCTCTGCCTCCAAGGCTCAAGTGAACCTCCCACCTCAGCCTCCTGAGTCACTGAAACCAGAGGCACACACCACTGCACCTGGCAAATTTTTGTATTTTTTTTTATAGAGACAAGGTGTCACTATGTTGCCCAGGCTGGTCTCAAACTCCTGAGCTCAAGTAATCGCCTGCTTTGGCCTTCCAAAGTGCTGGGATTACAGGCATGAGCCACTGCACCTGGCCTAAAGTAATTTTTTTTTCAAGAACAGTACTATTGGAATATTTGTGAATAGAGCTAACAGTTTGATCCAAATAAAGAACTAGGAAATACAACTGTGACAGGACAAAAGCACCCACTGGATCCTAAAGAAATCTGACCCTTGGAGGTGATTCCAGGAAGGAAAAAAAAAAAAAAAAAAAGAAAAATCTGACCCTACTCTGGCATGACCCAGCTTTGATCAAGGTCACTTTACCAAATCAGTTACAGAAACGGAGAACATGTACCTTTTATTATTAAAACATACTTAATTGAGGAAAAATGAATTTATTTAAAATGCTTTTAAGTTTAATATCAGTAAGTTCCAAAATAATTGTGAAATTGCCAACTGGAACATTTTTTTAAAGGTATCCAAATTGCATCATAAAATATATCCACCCTACTTTGCTTCCAGGTGCACTCTTGAAGCCCAACAAAAACCAATGTCAAACAGGTTTGAGAACAAAAAACAACAGAAGCTGAAAAGAGAATTTCATCTGAAGATGTTATACCGTATATGCCTGAGCTGAATATCAAAGGATGAGCTCAGTTTCCATACATTATTTCACAGACAGATGTATATGTAAATCTTACCAATCTACCCAGTTTTGACTTTTTTTTTTTGAGATAGAGTTGCACTCTTGTTGTCCAGGCTGGAGTGCAGCGGAATGATCTCGGCTTACTGCAACCTCTGCCTCCTGGGTTCAAGCGATTATTACACCTCAGCTTCCCGAGTAGCTGGGATTACAGGTGCCCACCACCATACCCAGCTAATTTTTGTATTTTTAGAAGAGACAGCCTTTCACCATGTTGGCCAGGCTGGTCTTGAACTCCTGACCTCAAATGATCCACCTGCCTCGGCCTCCCAAAGTGCTGAGATTATAGGCGTGAGTGACCGTGCCTGGCCAACCACTTTTTTTTTTTTTTTTAATGAGACGGAGTTTTGCTTTTGTTGCCCAGGCTGGAGTGCAATGGCTCAATCTCAGCTCACTGCAACCTCCGCCTCCAGGGTTCAAGCAATTCTCCTGCCTCAGCCTCCCGAGTAGCTGGGATTACAGGTGCCCGCCACCATGCCCAGCTAATTTTTTTTTTGTATTTTTAGTAGAGATGGGGTTTCACCATGTTAACCAGGCTGGTCTCAAACTCCTGACCTCAGGTAATCCGCCCGCCTCGGCCTCCCAAAGTGCTGGGATTACAGCCGTGAGCTACTGCGCCCAGCCTCACTTTTTAATCAAACTTAAAAGGCTGAGAAAGGTAAACCACCACTTACTGTTTCTTTGAAGGATGAGTTTAGCCATCGATTATTTACTACATTCTGTATGGATGTGGGTGGGTTTTCCAAATCTTCAAAGGAATCCATTAATATAAAATCCAGAACAACATCATAAAAATTTAGATTTTTCACCTGCATTAAATTATGAGTTGAAACAGAAATTATTATTACATAGAGCTGAAATAAAATCTGAGCCAGGGCTTTACGGTTTTATAACAGCAGGGTTTTTTTTTAATCAGCTTATTCAAAAATAAAAAATAAAAGGAGAGATAAATATGAAAGCTCACCACTAGAAATTACGAATTCACATTATCGCTGCTCCTTCCTAGATCTCAAGTGAAAATAATTTCTCCTCCTCTCTATTCTAGGAGTCCTTTGTTCACGCTTCTATTATAACATCCAGGATGCTCATTCTGCCTTGTTATTTAGTTACTGGTATATGTGCCTGTCTTCCCCACCAGATCATGAACATCTTGCTCTTTCATTCATTCATACACACTTTACATACTACAGGTTGTACCAAGTGCTCAAACTTCTAGAGTAAGCAAATTAGAAGCCTAGAGTATAGTGGGGAAAACAGCAACAAAATAATCCTGCAAATATCCAATTATGAACTGTGTGAAGCACAATAAAGGAAAAAATATAGTGTGCTGTATCATTTTGGCAGAAATGTGGAGAATGAAACAGGGGAAAGAATGAATGCAGGGAGGAAAGGAGTGAGCAGGGAATCGGGAAATATAAAGACTACTGACGTAGCCCAGAGAAAAGACAACAGGTACTTAGGCCAAGAGGGGTGACAGAAAGAGAGAAAAGTCGAAGAAACTGAAAGATATTTAGGAGTTAAAACTTGACAAACTTAGAGATGAATATGATAAAATGGGTGAGGATCAGGGAGAGGTGAAGGATGAGACTCAGGTTGCTGGCCTGCAGAAGTAAATGGATACCGATTCCATTTCCTGAATAAGGGAACACTAGAAAAGGAAAAATTAAGTCTTCATGTATTTGTCGTATCCACTGTTTTCTCTGACTAGAAGGCCTTTCAGCTGCTTGTAAACTCACTCTTTTTTTTTTTTTTTTTTTTTGCTTCTGAGACAGAGTCTTGCTCTGTCACCCAGGCTGGAGTGCACTGGCACGATCTCGGCTTACTGCAGCCTCCACCTCCTGGGTTCAAGTGATTCTCTTGCTTCACCCTCCTGAGTAGCTGGGATTACAGGCATGCACCACCATGCCTGGCTAATTTTTGTATTTTTAGCGGAGACAGGGTTTCACCACGTTGGCCTGGCTGATCTCAAACTCCTGGCCTCAAGTGATCTGCCTACCTCGGCCTCCCAAAGTGCTGGGGTTTCATTCCTTTTTTTTTTTTTTTTTTTGAGACGGAGTCTCGCTCTGTCACCCAGGCTGGGATTATAGGCATGCGCTCCATGCCTGGCTAATTTTTGTATTTTTAGTAGAGACAAGTTTCACCATGTTGGTCAGGCTGGTCTTAAACTCCTAACCTCACGATCTGCCCGTCTCAGCCTCCCAAAGTGCTGGGATTACAGGCGTGAGCCACCATGCCTGACTGATATCTATATCTATATATTTTTTGAGACAGAGTCTCGTTCTGTCATCTAGGCTGGAGTACAGTGGCGCAATCTTGGCTCACTGCCACCTCCACCTCCCAGGTTCCAGCAATTCTCGTTCCTTGGCCTCCCGAGTAGTTGGGATTACAGGCGTGAGCCACTACACCTGGCTAATTTTTGTATTTTCAGTAGAGACGAGGTTTTGCCATGTTGGCTAGGTTGGTCTCGAACTCCTGACCTCAGGTGATCTGCCCGCCTCAGCCTCCCAAAGTGCTGGGATTACAGGCGTGAGCCACCATGCCTGACCGATATCTGTATCTATATATTTTTTGAGACAGAGTCTCGTTCTGTCACCCAGGCTGAAATACAGTGGCACGATCTTGGCTCACTGCCACCTCCCCCTCCCAGGTTCCAGAAATTCTCGTTCCTTGGCCTCCCGAGTAGTTGGGATTACAGGCGTGAGCCACTACACCTGGCTAATTTTTGTATTTCAGTAGAGACGAGATTTTGCCATGTTGGCTAGGTTGGTCTCAAACTCCTGACCTCAGGTGATCCGCCCGCCTCAGCCTCCTAAAGTGCTGGGATGACAGGCATGAACCACCATGCCCGGACCTATATTTATTTCTATATCTGTATCTACATATACATTATAAACTGTGAACTCACACTGACAGCTCCAATTCCAATCCCAGCGTTTTATACCTCCCTTCTCTCACAGGGAAAAGCTGGCTCTGATTTTTCTCAGTATACTTATTTGCTCAGTCCTGTGTATACAGCCAATTCCCCAGCCCTACTGAGCTGCTGCTGTTGTACTACCCAAAGCTGTCCTTGCATAGGCCACCATTCCTGCCCTGCTAGGGGCCTGCCAATGACTTTTGGAGAGAAGGAAGAGAGGGAACAAGGGAAGGAGGACAGGAGGGAAGGAAGCAAGGAGCCAACAACAGCAAAAAAGGCTTCTTAGAAAACAATTTACAACTACTGCCCCAATGTACAAGGAGTGTGGTTTATGACTTCGTCAGAAAAAAAGATGTCCCACAACCATACAATTGGCTTTACTTTATTTAACAAGGACAATGAAACAGAAGTCTCAACTCATATAAAATTACATGCAAATAACTAAGAAAAATAAATATCACAAAAAATTTTAATTTACCCCTCTAGCAGCAAGTTCCATTTCAGTACTACCCCAGTGATCGGTCTGCTCTAAAAAATAGATCATTTCATCAAAAACATCTTCAAACTTCTTTGGATTCTGAAGAAGAAAACACATTTTAACCCTAAACTCAACTTTATAACAAGCTACAAAGAAAGTTACTCTTCAAATAAGTCTGGTAGATCTTAATTCTACTAGGTAACTGAACTAAAATACATTTTAAAGGTATGCCAAATTTATCTGGTTTACTACTTTGCTGTTGCAACATTTTGCAGAAGCCAAGATAAAGAATGTCAGTAAAATGTCACAAGCAAACTATTTATTACTCAAATATGTATGCCTATTTTGGTCAGTCCTTAAAATGAAAATTTGGTTATAGCAGACATTATGTGAGGCTTTTGTTGCAGTTCTGCTTCTTTTGGAGGAAGCCTAGTTCAAATCACTGAGTTTATCTGTCATGAGAAAGCCAAGAAAGCAACACAAGACTTACATTGGGAATTGCATGTATTAATAGTTAGTATCACCTTACATATACTTAGCACTTTACACTACTTAACACTTTATTCTTTAAGTTGCTTTCCCATTTATCATTTATTTAATCATCCTAAAAACCCTCTGAAATGAGGTAATATAAATATAATTCTATTATATAAATGAAAGAATTAAAGTTCAAAGGGATTGAGTCTGAAAACTAGGTGTGCAAATGGCTCAAGGAAGGCTTGTTTTGTTTTCTCATCATCTGGACAAACCTTACATAAAGTAAGGTGGTTCCTTACAGTCTGAATGAAGTTCTTGTCATTGCTTCTGCCTCATTCAACTACATGAAGATGAGGCAGTTCAATTTGTATTCCAGATTTCTGAGACCTACGCTATTTCCTGTAACCCTCTTCCTGAACAAGATTGAGGTAATAAAAGAGGAGGCATCAGTAACAATAATAGTGATGGTTATAGCAGCAGATCTAATGATAATTCTCACCATGATATTTACAGAGTTTATGGCAAATTGGAAATAATTTATGAGAAACAACTTGGTTGAAATAGTGTGGACTTTATACATAGTTCAACCCGAGCATAACTTAATGCCCTTTTCAACTATCCACAAAAACTTTTTCTTCTATCAAAAATTTAATATCTTAATCTTCAGTTCAAAGGGTAAAAACAACTTTTGTAAATGGTAAAAATCTTGCCAACAGAAGAAGTTTACCTTTCGTGCTTTCACAATTAAAGCTGATAAAATTTTCCTTCCACTCTCAGCGAGGAATATCCTGTTAGCTGATTCTGAAAGAATTACCTGAAAAAATATTCATCCCCAAAGAAAAAAAGAGACCTATAATGAATGTGAATGGACATTCAACTTAATAGCACAAATAATCCTAAAACAGTTAATGCATTGCATGTGGTGCTATTTCAACAGGCAGCTCACAGAGAAAGTCCTAATTTACTAAAATAAAAAGAACTCTTGAAACCTATAGTCAAAAAAAGATTAAAGGGAGTAAAATTTAAATTTAAATTCTGTTCAAAATCATATTACAGTCTTAAATAAATTTCCTGTAGCCCCAAAACATAAGAAAACAAATATATTCTTGTTATTTTCTTTTTAGAAAATCAATTTTATAATTGACTGAAATTAAATCTCAAATACACACTAATTAATAAGAAAGAGGGTTTTTATTTTAAGCAGCCATTTTTACGCTCCTGAAGTATCAAAATATCCTGTTTTGACAAAGTCTGGTGGGCCTGGGAAGCCGTGGAAGAGGATAATGAAATACGGAAACAAATGAAGGCAAGTAGCAGGGAGGAAAAATAAGTTTAGTGGACTTTATATTTGTCATTAGGAATAGGGATAATCAAGAGCACAGAGCTGTCCTGTTTATTTGCACTGGACTCTACAGCATGAGGGTGGGGATGAGTGGCTGGGTGAAGTCACTTAATGTTAAAAAAATACCTGAAAAGCCTGTCGAATACAGTGAAGTTTGGCAAGAAAATCACTGTCTCCTAGGCACTCCAACATTTCAGTTCTATGTAATAAACAGGGGAGACAATTGTTAAACTACATTCAAGATCAAGCCTACTATAAATTTGGATTCAAACAAGGCTTAACCTCAGGACCTTATATAAAACATGTTTTTTCAATACTGACAGAACATGTAAAATAATTTTTTCTTTACTTGGACCTAAAAACATATTTTCTCCTATTCTCATAAACATTTTTAATAAGTACCACACAAACACCTTAATATCCTTCATAAACATAAACAAATCTGAAATGGTACCTCAGTACTCTGGAGTAAATTTTTCCTTCTTCAACTAAATGCATGGCTTCCTCGTAAAACGGGCAGTGACAAAGGGACTCCAGGCTGTAGGTATGCCTTACTTCTCTGTGTTCTGCAAGCTAAGAGCACGGTGGGTTAGAACAGAATACAGGCTAGGTGCAGTGGCTCATGCCTGTAATTGCAACACTTTGGGAGGATCGTTTGAACCCAGAAGTTTGAAACCAGCCTGGGTAACATGGAGACCCTGTCTCTACAAAAATCTAAAAAAATTAGTCAGGTGTGGAGGCATGCACCTGTGGTCCTAGCTACCCAGGAGGTTGAGGTGGGAAGATCACGTGAGCACAGGAGGTTGAAGTTGTAGTGAGCTGTGATTGTATCACTGCACTCCAGCCTAGCTGGCAAAGCCAGACCTGTCTCAAAAACAAAACAAAACAAAAACCCAGAAAACCAAAAAGCAGAATACACTGATATAAGAAGATAAACTATAAAAGAAAGAAAATAGGATTTTGCTAACATCAAAATACAATAAATTAGATTAAACCATAAAAACCACTCAATAGGATTTTATAGCTAATAAAATCTGAATTTATTTTATTTCAAAATTGAGTTGTTAAAAAGAGTAAAACTTTTTAACAAGCTTAGTTCATTCTGAATCCAATTACTTAAATCCACAGAACGTACAGAAAACCAATACTGTATCTTTTTTTTTTTGAGACAGGGTCTCACTGTCACCCAGGCTGGAGTACAGTGGCAGGATCTTGGCTCAATGCAGCCTCCATCGCCCAGGTTCAAGCGATTCTCCTGCCTCAGCCTCCAGAGTAGTTGGGATTACAGGCACGCGCCACCACACCCAGCTAATTTTTGTATTTTTAGGAGAGATGGGGTTTTGCCATGTTGGCCAGACTGGTCTTGAACTGGCCTCTAGCGATCCGCCTACCTCAGCCTCCCAAAGTGCTGGCATTCAGGCGTCAGCCACCGTGTCTGGCCAGCAATACTGTATCTTATAGTTCACCAAAAAGAACAACTGAGGAAGCATTTTTTAAAAAGAGGAGGAGAATTTTATCATCCATAGATTACTTACAAGTATTATAACCTATGATTATAATGAAGCAAAACTTAGTACAAAAACAAAAAAATAAGCTCAATGTTGCTATTCTAAGACATATTTCCTTGTATGTAGCTTTGATTAACTTTTGTATAAGTGAAAGACAGTCATGCTTTTGGCTAGCATAACAACTCTACATATGAAATTCCAATCTTCTGATAGTTCATTAAAAAACAATTGCAAACACTATAGAGTAGCCAGCTAAGCAAAAAAAAAAAAAAAAAAAAAAAACAGCCCAGAAAACTTCTAGAGTGTTTTGTTTGGAAGAGACAGGATCTCACTCTGTCACCCAAGCTGTAGTGCAGTGGCACGATCATAACTCTGCAGCCTCAAACTCCTGGGCTCAAGTGATCCTCCTGCCTCAGCCTCCTGAGTAGCTGGGGCTACAGGTACGCACCACCATATCCTCTAATTAAAAAAATTAGGGGGGGCCAGGTGCAGTGGCTCACACCTGTAATCCCAGCACTTTCCAGTACTTTGGGAGGCTGAGGCAGGCAGATCACCTGAGGTCAGGAGTTCAAGACCAGCCTGGGCAACAAGAGCGAAACTCCATCACAAAATAAATACATAAATACAATACAATACAATACAAGTTACAAAGGAAAAAAAAAAAACAAAAAACAAAGTACACAGGCAACAAAGAGCACAATGAATGTAATGGTACCTCACATTTCAATACTAAAAACTGAAATTATGTCAAGCACTCTCTCAGACCACAGTGGAATAAAACTGGAAATCAACTCCAAAAAGGACCTTCAAAACCATGCAAATACATGGAAATCAAATAACCTGCTCCTGAATGAGCACTGGGTCAAAAACAAAAGCACAATGGAAATTTAAAAATTCTTCGAACTGAATGACAAAAATGACACAACCTATCAAAACCTCTGGGATACAGCTAAGGTGGTACTAAGAGGAAAGTTCATAGCCCTAAACGCCTACATCAAAAAGTCAGAAAGAGCACAAACAGACAATCTAAGGTCATACCTCAAGCAGCTAGACAAACAAGAACAAACCAAACCCAAACCCAGAAGAAGAAAGGAAATAACCAAGATCAGAGCAGAACTAAATGAAATTGAAACAAAAAAAAAAAATACAAAAGATGAATGAAACAAAAAGCTGGCTCTTTGAAAAGATAAATAAAATTGATAGACCTTTAGCAAGATTAACCAAGAAAAGAAGAGAGAAAATCCCAATAACCTCACTAAGAAACAGGAAATATTACAACTGATACCACTGAAATACAAAAGATCATTCAAGGTTACTACGAACACCTTTATGCACATAAACTGGAAAACCTAGAAGATATGGATAAATTCCTGGAAAAATACAACCTTCCCATCTTAAATCAGGAAGAATTAGATACCTTGATCAGACCAATAACAAGCAGCAAGACTGAAATGGTAATTTAAAAATTACTGATAAAAAAAAGTGCAGAACCAGACGGATTCACAGGAGAATTCTATCAGACATTCAAAGAAGAATTGATACCAATCCTTTTGATATTATTCCACAAGATAGAAGGAACCCTGCCTAATTCAGCATCACCCTAATACCAAAACCAGGAAACGACGTAACCAAAAAACAAAACTACAGACCGATATCCTTGATGAACATAGATGCTAAAATCCTTAACGAAACACTAGCTAACTGAATCCAACAACATATCAAAAAGATAATCCACCATGATCAAGTGGGTTTCATACCAGGGATGCAGGGATGGTTTAACATATGTGAGTCAATGAATGTGACACACCACATAAACAGAATTAAAAACAAAAATCACACGATCACCTCAATAGATGCAGAAAAAGCATTTGACAAAATCCAGCATCCCTCTATAATTAGAACTCTCAGCAAAATCGGCATACAAGGGACATACCTTAGTGTAATGAAAGCCATCTAAGACAAACCCACAGCCAACATAATACTGAATGGGGAAAAGTTGAAAGCATTCCCTCTGAGAATGGGAACAAGACAAGGATGCCCACTCTCACCACTCCTCTTCAACATAGTACTGGAAGTCCTAGCCAGAGCAATCAGACAGGAGAAAGAAATAAAGGGCATCCAAGTCAGTAAAGAGGAAGTCAAACTGTCACTGTTTGCTGACAATATGATTGTTTACCTTGAAAACCCTAAGAAGTTGTCTAGAAAGCTCCTAGAACTGATAAAAGAATTCAGCAGTTTCCAGATACAAGATTAATGTACACAAATCAGTAGCTCTTCTATACACCAACAGCGACCAAGCAGAGACTCAAATCAAGAACTCAACCCCTTTTACAACAGCTACAAAAAAATAAAATAAAATACTTAGGAATATACCTAACCAAGGAGTCCAAAGACCTCTCCAAGGAAAACTACAAAACGCTGCTGAAAGAAATCAGAGATGACCCAAACAAATGGCAACACATCCCATGCTCATGGATGGGTAGAATTTATATTGCAAAAATGACCATACTGCCAAAAGCAATCTACAAATTCAATGCAATCCCCATCAGGATACCACCATCATTCTTCACAGAATTAGAAACAACAATTCTAAAATTCATATGGAACCAAAAAAGAGCCTGCACAGCCAAAGGAAGACTAAGCGAAAAGAATTCTGGAGGCATCACACGACCTGATTTCAAACTATACTATAAGGCCACAATCATCAAAACGGCATGGTACTGGTATAAAAATGGGCACATAGACCAATGGAACAGAAGAGAGAACACATAAATAAACCCAAATAGTTCAGCCAACTGATCTTTGACAAAACAAACAAAAACATAAAATGGGGAAAGGACACCCTTTTCAACAAATGGTGCTGGGATAATTGGCTAGCCACATGTAGGAGAATGAAACTGGATTCTTATCTCTCATCTTATACAAAAATCAACTCAGGATGGATTAAGGACTTAAACCTAAGACCCAAAACTACAAAAATTCTAGAAAATAACATTGGAAAAACCCTTCTAGACATTGGCTTAGGCAAGGATTTCATGACCAAGAACCCAAAAGCAAATGCAATAAAAACAAAGAAATAGCTAGGACCTAATTAAACGAAAGAGCTTTCGCATGGCAAAAGGAACAGTTGACAGTGAGTAGACAACCCAGAGTGGCAGAAAATTTTCATAATCTCTACATCTGACAAAGGACTAATATCCAGAATCTACAATGAACTCAAACAAATCAGAAAAAAAAAGTCCCATCAAAAAGTAGGCTAAGGACATGAATAGACAATTCTCAAAAGAAGATACACAAATGGCCAACAAACATATGAAAAAAATGCTCAACATCACTATGATCAGGGAAATGCAAATCAAAACTACAGTGTAATACCTACTTTACTCCTGCAAGAATGGCCATAATCAAAAAATCAAAAAACAGTAGATGTTGGTGTGGATGCGGTGATCAGGGAACACTTCTACACTGCTGGTGGGAATGTAAACTAGTACAGCCACTATGGAAAAAAGTGTGGAGATTCCTTAAAGAACTAAAAGTAGAACTACCATTTGATCCAGCAAGCCCACGACTGGGTATCTACCCAGAGGAAAAGAAGTCATCATTCGAAAGATACTTGCACATGCATGTTTATAGCAACACAGTTCACAATTGCAAAATTGTGAATCAAAATTGTAGAACCAACCCAAATGCCCATCAATTGACAAGTGCATAAAGAAACTGTGGTATGTATAGATGAAGGAATACTGTGCGGCCATAAAAAGGAATGTATTAACAGCATCTGCAGTGACCTGGATGAGATTGGAGACTATTATTCTAAGTGAAGTAACTCAGGAATGGAAAACCAAACATCATATGTTCTCACTGATAAGTGGGAGCTAAACTATGAGAACGCAAAGGCATAAGAATGATACAACGGACTTTGGGGACTTGAGGTGAAGAGTGGGAGGAGGGTGAGGGATAAGACTACAAATATGGTGCAGTATATACTGCTCAGGTGATAGGTGCACCAAAGTCTCACAAATCACCACTAAAGAACTTATGTAACCAAATACTACCTGTACCCCAATAACTTAATGGAAAAATAAAATAAGAGATAATCCTGGTGCCTCCATATTCCAGGAAAATAACTTTATATCCAACTTTCATGCTAACTGGTTGAATCTCTCCACTCTTTCCTTTAGAGCCTGATCCAACAGCAACAGCTATTACTGTTGCTTGTAATACTTTTCCTTGAGATTTTTCTGGAAGCATGATGCCTCCTTTGTGTGTGTGTGTTGTTTGTTTTTGGGTTTTTGTTTGTTTGTGTTTTTTGTTTTTGTCAGGTCAGCCAGGCAGTAGTGCAGTGGCACAATCATGGCTCACTGCAGCCTCGACTTCCCAGGCTCAAGTGATCCTCCCGCCCATTTTTAAATTTTTCATAGAGACGAGCGTTCATTATGTTGGCCAGGCTGGTATCTAACTCCTGGACTTAAGTGATCCTCCTGCCTCGGCCTCCCAAAGTGCTGGGATTACAGTCATGAGCCACAGTGCCCAGCTGTAATGCCTCCTTTGGTTGTAGTTTCTGCAGCACACCTTTCAACCAATACTTGGTCAGGGTGGAAGAAACTTCCAAATGCTTGTCCTGCCATGACTCCTGACACTACAGCTTGTACTCTGCTCTCACACCCAAAACATTTTTTTATTAAAAAGGAAGAGAGCAAATTAAAAATCCCAAAGCTCACTGCTCTTATGGAGATTCAGCCATTTTACTTGATTCAATGTTCTCTGAATTTTTGCAAGTCTTTCATCCATTTTCAGAATTCTGAAAATTTTGTTTTTGACATTTTCTGCTTTGTGGAGGAGACTTTTGAATGTCTATGTTATAATTCTAGAAGTAACTCTCAAGGCTTTGGTTTTGGTATTTCACATGCAGCCAGTGCTGTGCTAATGCTTTCACTTGATTTATTTAACCCTTACAAAAGCTCATAAAATAAGTACTATTATTCACATTTTGCCAGGTGCAGTGGCTCATTCCTGTAATCCCAGCACTTCAGGAGGCCGAGGCAGGTGGATCACTTGAGGTCAAGAGTTGGAGACCAGCCTGGCCAACATGGCGAAGCCCCGCCTCTACTAAAAATTCAAAAATTAGCCAGGTATGGTGGCGCATGCCTATAATCCCAGCTACTTGGGAGGCTGAGGCAGGAGAATCACTTGAACCTAGGAGGTGGAGGTTGCAGTGAGCCAAGATCGTACCACTGCACTCCAGCTTGGGAGACAGAGTGAGATTCTCTCTCTCAAATAAACAAATAAATAAATAATCCACATTTTACAGATGAAGAAACAGAGATTAAATTAGCAGGAACTTACCCAGAATCCCACAACTAAATGATAAAATTTAAACCCAGGCACATTATTCCAGAACTTAAGCACCAAATTATACCCTTCCTATCAGCCTTATCCAAACAGCCAAGAGATAAGAAGTTTCAGCATCAGCAATATTTATGAAATATAAATATGTCGATTAGGCCAGATGCAAAAAAAAAAGGTATGAAGAGATGACAGTATCTCACAGTATATATTCTCTACTTTACGTAACATTTCCCCTCATATTTTAAGGAATATATGTTATGCTAAAGGGCAACTTCTTGAGGCTAAGAAAACTAAACAGCTTTTTAAAAATAACTTAGAATGAAAATTCTTTAGATATTAAACAGTTTTAAATTTTTGTACCACTGTCAAAACAAATAGGACCCAAATACATGTACTATTAGTATTCTCTATTCTCTATTAGAGAAAAATCCTAAGAAGTAAACTGGGGGCCAGGTGCGGTGGCTCACACCTGTAATCCCAGCACTTTGGGAGGTTGATGTGGGCAGATCACTTGAGGTCAGAAGCTTGAGATCAGCCTAGCCATGATGGCGAAACCCCATCTCTACTAAAAATACAAAAATTAGCTGAGTACGGTGGCACATGCCTGTAATCCCAGCTACTTGGGAGGCTGAGGCAGAATAATTGCTTGAACCTGGGAAGCAGAGGTTGCAAGGTTGCAGTGAGCTAAGATCACACCACTACACTCCAACCTGGGTGACAGAGTAAGACTCTGTCTCAAAAAAAAAAAAAAAAAGAAAGAAAACTAAACTGGGCTCCAATTAAACCCTCTACATGAAATAATTTCTAACAATAATAAGAAGACAATCCAACAATGGGAGATTCCAGAGTTGAGTCTTGAATTATTGATCTACCTTGCTTATTTGTTGGTTTGGTTGAAGTAATCATTTAAAGAAGCCTCCTAAAATAGGACTGCAGCTGTGAGAATATATCATATTGAAGATTTGATACTAGCAAACATTATTGACTCTTCAGAGACAACGCCAGCTCAGAAACATTTATTTAAATCATTAATCTTAAACTTTTTTAAGCAAAAAGAAACTCATTAAAACATTGGCTGAAATTCTCATTTCGGAATACATCACATAGGAAGAATTTTTCAACAAAATTCCCAAACATGTTTTAAAAGGTTTTAGAAAAAAATTAACATTTAAATAGAGCTGAGAAGTTATTTCAGAAGCAGCGGTCAATAATGCAGTTAATTTCAGCTATGGAAGATGCAATTTACTATGAAAAGGGGGTCCTTTTTCTTACTAGCTGAAATTTCCTATATATTTTGAAATTTTTCTTCTCCCAAAAGGCTACATTTTAAAAACTCATTTTAATATTTTCAAAAAGAAAAGTAATACTATATTTGTTTACACCAAATCATCATCCTACCTTTTGTTATTTCCCATATTTCACAAGTACCATAAATATGACCATAAAAGAAATCAAGCAAGGCCCGGCGCGGTGGCTCATGCCTGTAATCCTAGCACTTTGGGATGCCAAGGTGGGTGGATCATCTGAGGGTCAGCAGTTCAAGACCAGCCTGGCCAATATGGCAAAACCCCATCTCTACTAAAAATACAGAAATTAGCTGGGTGTGGTGGCAGGTGCCTGCAATCCCAGCTACTTGGGAGGCTGAGGCAAGTGAATCACTTGAACACGGGAGGTAGAGGTTGCAGTGAGCCAAGATTATGCCATTGCACTCCAGCCTGGGTGACAAGAGCAAAACTCCATCTCAAAAAAACAAACAAAAAAAAGAAATCAAACAAGTCAACAACAACAGCAACAATAAAAACAGAAAAATAGATAATTCCCACATATGAAGCAACCAGTGAAAACTGTGTTTGGGGATTAGCTAAAGATTTCAAACATCCTAAATTACTCCTCTTGGGCCCCATGAGGTACAAGATGGACTGAGCCTTATCCTCCTTGGCATGTAATGACTTTGCTAAATTTGAAGTAATATTTTTTAAAAGCCTTAATCCAGACCAGGTCCTCTGAATGACCATGAATGAAATGTCTGAAGTTTCAAGATTATTACAAGTAGGGACATGAAATAGGCTAAGTTCTATTTTAATGTGGACCATTTTATACATGTTTACATTCTCCTTTCAAATCAATCACCTAAAATTATAAATAAGACTTACAGTTAAAGAAAGCAGGCTGTTAACAATCTGTATCCCTTAATAGACAATAGGAACTTAAAATAGCCACCCTCCAAATTGGGTCTTCAATGATTCTCTCACCCTGGTTACTCACATCCCATCCCACATTGAATAGGGCTAACCTGTGTAACCAACAGCACATTGTGGAAATGACAGAACGAGATTTCTGAGGATAGGTCAAAACAGTCATCACTTCCACCTTGCCCTCTCTTGGGTTACTCCCTCTGCAGGAAGCCAGGTGCCATGCTGTAAAGATACTCAAATAGTCCTATAGAAAAGTCTATGTGGTGAGAAACTTAGGTCTTCTGTTAATGGATAGCACCAACTTTCCATTCATAGGAGTGAGTTATCTTGGGAACAGATCTTTCAGCCCCAGTCAAGCCTTCATACTTTTTTTTTTTTTTTTTGCGACAGAGTCTCACTCTGTTGCCCAGGCTGGAGTACAGTGGCACAATCTCGGCTCACTGCAACCTCCGCTTCCCAGGTTCAAGCGATTCTCCTGCCTCAGCCTACTAAGTAGCTGGGATTACAGGTGTGTGCCACCACATTGGCTAATTTTTGTATTTTTAGTAGAGACTGGGTTTCACCATGTTGGCCAGGCTGGTCTAGAACTCCTGACCTCAGGTGATCACCCATCTCGGTCTCCCAAAGTGCTGGGATTACAGGTGTGAGCACCACGGATGGCCATGCCTTCATACTTTCATAGAACAAAAATTTTAAGTGATAGATGTAGCCCTCTCTCCCTTTTCAGGTTATAATTATCCTAAATATTCATCTTTGTCGCTTTGTAAATTATTATTGGTGTATTTTTTAAGCATATCACTATTTTTTATTTTCATTTAAGCCAACTAGCTGTAAGCTATTTAGACAAGATGTATGATTCACATTTTACACTTTAATACAAATTTCAGAATGTAAAGTATATTTTCTATTGTTCATATTTTATCTGAAATACAATATTTATAAAACAAACAGCTCGTGCAACAAAACCAACGTTATTAGAAGAGTTAAACTGTTTATTTAAAAAAAGGTTTTTTTTAGAGACAGGGTCCCGCTCTGTTGCCCAGGTTGGAGTGCAGTGGTATGATCATAGCTCACTGTAACATCAAATTCCTAGGCTCAAGGGATCTTCCTGCCTCAGCCTCTCGAACAGCTGGGACTTCAGGCATGCACCACCACGCCAGGCTTTTTGTTTTTTAAATAGAGACAAAGTCTCATTATCTTGCATAGGCTGGTATTGAATGCCTGGCCTCAAGTGATCCTTCTGCCTCGGCCTCCCAAAATGTTCGTATTACAGGCACGAGCTACCACATCTGGCCAAAATTATTTTTTAATGGTTGTAGTGGAGCCAATTTTCCTCATTATGTACCTACAGGGAATTAACACACTCTTATGGTTCTGGAATACAACAAAGAATGTGGTATTGATAAGTACATACTATATATAAATTCAGCCAAACATCCATATCCAAACATCCAAGATGTAAGACTGACTTTTGATTTTAACCTAAAATTTTGAAAATAAATTTAAAAATGCCCTCCAAACTACTGGTAACACATTCCTTTACAGTTTTATGCAGCAGGTTCCAGGAATTACAGTTTTCTGTGCTTCCTTAAATCTTTCTCTTGGGGTAGGCATCAATCATCTTGTTTCTCAATATAGCTCTTTGCATTAACCTGCACTATCTGCCTGGCCAAGTACCTGTCTCTAGCTGACATTACAGTTTCTTCGTTGTTCCTCTTTGCAAACTTGCTCACTGCCTCAGGTGGTCTCTCTTGTTCTTTACCCTTCTCTTGCCTTTCTGTGAGTCGGTGTTTTGCTCCCAGTGATGATTCAGAATTAGAGGGTTTCTCCTAGTTTCTTTCTTTGTCCTTTGTCATGTTTCTCATTTTGTTGGATCTTTCTTGGTCAAGAAATTCATCCTATGCCCTAGAACTTGGGCTGCTTTCCTTTCTGAAGGTTTCTTTCTGAAGATTGAACACTTACTTCTTGTTTTTCTCTATCTCTGTATTTATCATTATTTTCATATCTTTCCTTCCTTACTTTCATATGCTCTTCCTTTGCTTTGCTTTTCTCTTCCTTCTCTCCTTTCTCACTGTGTCGGTTCTGATCATTTTGTTGTCTCTCTTTCTTGTTCTCTTTGGGAATATTTCTCCCCGTCTTTCTCCCTTTTCCACACTCTGTCACTTCTTTCTCTTTGGTCCCTCGCCCTTGGTTTATCTTCCTGTTCATGCCTCTTCCAATGGGAATCTCTGTGACTGGCCTCCTGTGCCTATGAGAATCCCTTTCTTTCCGGTAATCACGGTCAGTGTAATGGTTCTCCTCATCTCTGGATTGCTTCTGTTGGTGCTGATCTTCCCTTTTCTCATGTCCTCTCGACGTTCGTGATCCTTTCGTGTGGTGTCTGGCACTGTGCCCTATTTCTTCACTAGGTGACTGAGAGTGGTTTTGATTCCTGTGGTGCTTGGGGGTCATTCTCAGGGATCTCTACGACCTTTTCCCTTCTGCAGTTCACTCTAGTTTCTTCTATTTCATCATCCTTGCTGCTCTTAGCATCAAAGTCACTGTCTGCATCTGGGTTTTCCTCTACTTTCAGATCAGTTTGAAGAATGCATTTCTCTTGTATTCTGTTTTTTGAACTTACTTCATCAGAGTAGCCCCTTGATTTCTCTTCCTTTATACCAGATCTGGCTTCACGAAAGCTGCATTTAGGTACTTCCTCTTCACCAACTGCTTGATTTAATAAGTGCCTATAAAATCCACCGAGATCTTTCTGCTTGGTTACATCCAAACATGCTTCCAGCGCAGCAGCCCTCTTTTTTCTTTCTTCTTCAGCTGTCTCTTGCAGTTTTTTCTTATATGCAGATGTCACAATGTCTCTTTATCATCAAACTCTCCCTTTTCCATTTCTCGTTCTCTCTGTATTTTCTTTTCCATTCTTTTTTCCTGTTCCTTTTTTCTGATCTCAACTGCTTTTAGCAAGTTGTGAATATACTTGGGCTTTCGGTCTTTCCCCAAAAGCAATTTGGGATTGTTTTCCTCTTATTTTTTTCTGCATTTCATCATAAATACTGTCATATTCATACACAGTAGCATCTTCTGCAAGGGCCTTCTGGATTCCAGTTTGGTCTGTTTCATGGCCTGCTTCTTAGTAGCTTCCTTCTAAAGGCTTTCACTCATGGAGGTCTCATCATCATCATCAGAATCATTCCCAAACACTGATGTTTTTTGCAAAACAGGATGCAACTGCTGTGTTTTCTTTGGCAAAATAAGCCCATACTGCCTGCCCAGAATCACCATCTTGCTCCCGTAACTGCTGAACGTGGCCCTACTATTGGTGTAGTTTTTGGATTGCTATAAATAAGTGTTGTCAAATCAGAGAGGTGGATATAGCAAAAGTTTTCCAAGGTTCCATTTAGAGTACAAGTAGAGGTATCTAAATTATTTTATTTTATTTTATTTTTTAAGACAGTCTCGCTGTTGCCTAGGCTGGAGTGCAGTGGCACAATCTCGGCTCACTGCAAGCTCCGCCTCCTGGGTTCACGCCATTCTCCTGCCTCAGCCTCTCAAGTAGCAGGGACTACAGGCACCCGCCACCATGCCTGGCTAATTTTTTGTATTTTTAGTAGAGGAGGGGTTTCACCATGTTAGCCAGGATGGTCTCGATCTCCTGACCTTGTGATCTGCCTGCCTTGGACTCCCAAAGTGCTGGGATTACAGGTGTGAGCCAGCATGCCCGGCCGTGGTATCTGAATTATAAAAAATAAAATTTTCAGCCGGATACAGTGGCTCACACCTATAATTCCAGCACTTTGGGAGGCCGACGAGGGAGGATTGCTTGAGCTCAGGAGTTTGAGACCAGCCTGGGCAACATGACAAGACCCCATCTCTATTTAAAAAAAAATTTTTAAATAAAATTTTCTTTTTAAAGAGAAGCCTATGATTTCTCTATTAAACACATATACACAATTGCAGAGTGGTAATTCTATAAAAAATGGAATCTACAGCTAAAAACTGCTCTCTGCAATATTAGTTTCTACCTATTAAATGACAATATCTTTAACAGATGGAAGGATTAGGAGTAAAATGGGAAGGTATCTTAACATCAAAAAGACTTTTCAGAGCTTGAAAGAAAACATTACGCTAAGTGAAAGAAAGCCAAATACAACATATCACATGGTATGATTCCACTTATAAGAAATGTCCAGAATAAGGCAAATTCATAGACTCAGAAGGTATTCGGTGCCAAGGGCTGGGGGGGTAAAGGGAGTTGGACAGTGACTGCTATTGGGTAGGGGTTTGTGTTTAGGGTGATAAAAATGTTCTGAAATTAGAAAGTAGTGCTGGCTGCACAACTATATAAACATACTATAAACCACTGAACTCTATATTTTAAAAGGGTGAATTTTATGGCATGTGAATTACTGTCAAGAAAGCTATATTTAAAAAAAAAAAAAAAAAGCTTTTCATCTGTGGTTCCAAACCAATGTTTGGCAAAGCTTATACAGGAAAATCTTGTTAATCACTTTCACAAATGATTGATCTAACTTATAGAAAAACCTATACCAGAAATTGTTTTAATCTAACTAGGCAAGAAACCTTTCTGGTAATCCTGAAAAGGTTTTCGAATGATCAAAAACTGTTTAACTTCCCAAAGGGTTCTGATTCTATTAACTTAGTAACTTTCTTCATTAAAACAATTTTCCCTAATTTAACCTTAAGTGCTTGGCATATAGTTAAAAATAATTTAACAAACATTTCTTATAAAATAATTTATCCTGGAACATTCACATTCTGAGACCATACATTTATACCATGGAAGCATTCTTAGGGTATTTCTTGAATAGTAAGTCCTTTTTGTGTATATTCATGCATTTTGTTTTCCACAAGTATTTAATAATTTTTATTAAATCTTATTAAACAATAAATTTAAAGTAAGTACAATCAACACTTAGCAAAATATTTTTTAAAGTTGCATATTAGAAAGAAAACTTTGGAGCAATTAGGTATATTGTTCCTCACAATGGAAAAAAGTGCAAAGTGAAAAGCAATTTTTCTCCTTACAAACGACCTAGGACATAGCATCTACAGAATAGAAAGACAAATATGTATACAATGAACAGTAAAAGGAAGAGGAAACAGCTTTCCCATAGAACAAGTAAATATATTCTGTCTACTGCAAACTTATAAGTGGAAAAATTTTTTTAATGTAAACAATTAGGAGATGATACTGTAAGTGATGGCTGAAATATACACATATAGAAAAACCTTGAGAGGATAAAAGATATTATGAATCAGTACTGCTTTTAAAAAGGCAGATCCAAAGTTTAAGGTACAGGTATTGGAATATCTAAAGCTTCCAAACTAGAGATAAAATTCACACATCAGTTATAGATGTGTAATACTACTTTTGTGCATGTGTGTGTGAGACAGAGTCTCACTCTGTTGACCAGGCTGGAGTGCAGTGGTGCAATCTTGGCACACTGCAACCTCCACCTCCCAGGTTCAAGTGATTCTTGTGCCTCAGCCTCCTGAGTAGCTGTGATTACAGGCATGCACCACCATGCCCGGCTAATTTTTTAATTTTTTGTAGGGATGGGGTTTCACCATGTTGACCAGGCTGGTCTCAACCTCCTGACCTCAGGTGATCTGCCCGCCTCGGCCTCCCAAAGTTCTGGGATAACAGGAATAAGCCACTGTGCCTGGCCAGATGCATAATACTATTTCTATGAAAAAAGAGCACCTAAAATTATTATATCCAAAATCTACTGCAAAAAATGCAAATATTCGGAGATAAAATTGGCTACATGTAACTTTTAAAGCTGTTTTAAGTACAAAAATTAAAACAAAAAGATGACCTCTTTGCAAGCAGTCTCTTTTGGTAAAAAATTTAAATGTCAGTGAAACATAAATTATCCACAGATTTATAATTCAGTAATCACTACTGTTTATTTATGGTTAGCCTTTTTTCCTCTGCCTATATACTTATATATCACGCACGTTTCTGTTTCCTTTTTACAAAATTGTAATCATACAATCAATATAAAACTTTACATACTAATCTTTTCACTTAACATATGTTCCCATGTCATTAAAATTATTGGAAACATGTTTATAGCTCTATAACATTTCTAATTACAGATGTGTCATAATTTGGCATTAGATTGTTTTCAGTTTTTCATTGTTACTAAAATGCCACAGTGAATGTGTGTGTGTGTGTGTGTACATACATATATATCTATATCTATCTATCTATCTATCTATATCTATCTATCTATCTATCTACATTTTTTTTTTTTTTGAGACAGGGTCTTGTTCTGTCACCCAGGCTGGAATGCAGTGCCAAAATCATGGCCCACTGCAGTCTTGACCTCTTGGGCTTAAGGGATCCTCCCACCTCAGCCTCCTGAATAACCAGAACTATAGGCTACTCACTACCACATCTGGTTAATTTTTTAAATTTTTTGTAGGGACAAGGTCTCACTATGTTGCTCAGGCTGGTCTCAAACTCCAGAGCTCAAGCAATCCTTCCACCTCAGCCTCCTAAAGTACTGGGAATACAGTTGTAAGCCACTGCACCTGGCCAACAGTGAATATTTATATATATACAATCTTTGAATCTGATCACCTTCTTAGAACAAAAATCTAGAAGTATGATTTCTGAACTAGAGAAATTGAACATCTTTAAGACTCTTGATATAAGTTGAAAAATTGCTTTCCATTAACATACTAATTTATATGCCTCACCCATAATCTACAGTATATGAAAGGGCCCATCTAAACCATGTGTTTACAGGTCCATCTCCTTAAAGAGAGTGTAAGCTCCTGTAGGAGCTTATTTTCATGTTAGATTTATTCATTTTTGTATCCTGGCACCTACCACATGGTACATGCTAAATAAATAGTGACTGAACTGAATTACAGTATAATGACAAGACTGTTGTTTCCACCAAAAAAGAAACAAATCCTCATTAGGAACACACATGTCCTACCTCTGCTGCAGAAGCAAAGGAATCCGTGGATGCAATGCTCAAGGTGTCTCGCAGGCCAAAGTCATCCACGTTACCCTTCATGGTGATATCTGTATCGTTATCTTAAAAGTAAAAGGTGAAAAGTTCAGAAAGCGATATTCCACATCATTGTGGTATTATTTCACATTCCATAGTTTGATTTTGATTTTTTCCTCAGTCTTTATTTAGACTACTAGTGTCAAAAGGAAAACAGTAAGTATCCATTGTTTAACTGAATCTGAAACTCTGCCAAGTAGGGGAGACAGTGTTACAAAGCAAATATTCATTTTTAATTTAAAAAGGAATTAAGCTTAATTTTTTATTAAAAGGGCTTTTTAGTACATAATAACCAGAGCTGGATTATCTACTATACATGGTAAAGTCAGCATATATCACAGCTAGTTTGAAACAGAGCAATTTATTTGCAAGTAGTCTTGCCCAAATTAGAAGAACTTGTAGGTTCATTTAAATCAACTATATTATTAACATAAAATATCCGGCCTGTCACTTGTGATAAGCTGATCAATTAAAACAATTCACGGTTGGGTGCAGTGGCTCACACCTGTAATCCCAGCACTCTGGGAGGCTGAGGCAGGCAGATCACCTGAGATCAGGAGTTCGAGACCAGCCTGGCCAACATGGCAAAACCCTGTCTCTACTAAAAAAATACAAAAATTAGCCAGGTGCGCACCTGTAGTCCCAGCTACTTGGGAGGCTGAGGCATGAGAATTGCTTGAACCCGGGAGGTGGAGGTTGCAGTAAGGCAAGATCACACCACTGCACTCCAGCCAGGGGGACAGATCAAGACTCCGTCTCAAAAACAACAACAACGACAAAAAAAAAACAATTCAAGAAGATATTTGTGGCTTTTTCAGGCTTTAGTGAGACCTACTTTAAAAACTGAATGGTCAAAAACAATCAGACCTAGGTCCTTGATGTTTACTCTGGTTACCTGAGGGTCAAATATAAATGCCCCCAAAATTTTAAAAGGTTGAAAAAGTTCAAATTCTTTGGAATGGTTAATCTCACCCTATCAAGACAGGCTGTTAGCAACACTTGTCATTCAGAATGTGGGTATGAATATCCTCATGTACTACTATCAGGAATCTAATTGTTAACATTAAATTTTCAAACAAATACTTTCCTGCTTACATATGTGACTATAATGGAGAAAACAACTGACAAACTTCAAAATGTATCATAAGTATGAAAGAGCAAAGAATAAAACATATATAGATTTTTCTTATTTTGATTCTGAATCTGCCAAATTTGTCAGACACTATCTTCTTTAAAATGAAACAAGCTGGCTGAGGTAGCTCATACCTGTAATCATCCCTCCTGCTGAGGCAGGAGGATCACTTGAGTCCAGGAGTTTTGAGACCAGCCTGGGAAACACAGTGAGACCTCCTCAAAAAAAAAAAAAAATAGCCAGGTGTTGCGGCACATGCTCAGGAGGCTGAGGGAGGAAAACTGCTTGACTCCAGGAGTTTGAGGCTGCAGTGAGCTATGACTGCACCACTGCACTCCAGCCTGGATGTCAGAGTGAGACCTTGTCAAAAAAAAAAAAAAAAAAAAGAAAAAGAAAAGAAAGAAAGAGAGAGAGAGGGAGAGAAAGGAACAAAGAAAGAAAAGAAAAGAGAAAAGAAAGAAAGCAGAAGTCTCCTTGGCTTGGATTCATCCAAATTTTCATTTCATAATTTTTCCAAAATTAAAATTTATTACCTCTACTAGAAATCTGTCAAATTCTGTTCAAAACCCTAAGTACCAAAAAACACAACTTGTGACTCTACCCAGGAAGTATGGGGTTTTTTTAATTCAAAGCATCAATCTGGCTTCAATTAAATGTTTAAATCAAAAGTTGTACAATCAATTATATTCCAAGCTCTACCAATTATATTCCAAGCAGAAGACAGAATAAACCACAATTGGTACAAGATTCATTCCTATTAAGTACCAAAAATAACCATACATGTAACATATTTTTTTCCTACTTTATGTTTGGCGAGATCAGACTTTACATTTTAAGTATTTACCTTCCAAGTTTAAATTATAATTGTTTTCAGATGACGTTTATATTAATCCTTTTAAAGTACCTAAAACTTTTCATCTTAAAAATCTTTCTACTACTAAATGACTATTAATGGGATAAAATCTGAGGTTAAATTATTCCATTATAAAAATACTTTAGAAATTTACATTTTTCCATTAAACTAGAGAATAAAACAACATAATTGTTTCACACTTATAAATAGCTATCAAACTGGTATCTTGGGACACTTAATTAGCCAGAAAAACTCCCACAACTCTCTTTTCAGTGCATATTAAGGCTTTTTAAACACAAATACACACACACTGAGCTTTTATACAAAACTTAATCCTCGTGTACAACCTTCAAAGCGTTATCTTAATTATTTTCCATTCTCAGTATTTCACAAAAAGAAATCACAGTTTTACAATTTTCATTATGTCATGGCATTATCAAAGTGGGATTAAATTTTATTTTATTTTATTATTTATTTGAGACAGAATTTTGCTCGTTGCCTAGGCTGGAGTGCAATGGCGCGACCTTGGCTCACCACAAGCTCCACCTCCCAGATTCAAGCAATTCTCTTGCCTCAGCCTCCTGAGTAGCTGAGATTACAGGCATGCACCACCATGCCCGGCTAATTTTGTATTTTTAGTAGAGACGGGGTTTCTCCATGTTGGTCAGGCTGGTCTCCAACTCCCAAACTCAGGTGACCAGCCCGCCTCCGCCTCCTAAAGTACTGGGATTACAGGCATGAGAGCCACTGCACTCGGCCGAGAGTGGGATTAAATTTACAAGTCAATTAACTCTTGTTTCCATATGGTTTTTGCTATTTTCAGAGTAGAATACAGACATTTATCTAGTGTCACTTTACCTTTCAGACATTACCCATGAGATGTTAAAAGTCTGTTTTACTTTAGTCAACAGTAACCAGCTATTCAATGTCATCCAGATCAGTTACCATACTTGTACTTTATTTTTTAAAAAATCTAACAAAGAAAAATGGCTCACTTCCAGAGGAACTAGAAGGATTTACTCATTAAACCAAGTCCATAAACCACAGACTATACCTCTTATTTCAGTAATTGTTATGATTCCTGGAATGGCAGCTAAATGATTACAAAGAGAAATAATACATCTGTTTTTTAGATACAACAATAAAAAGTACAAACAAAGAATCTTGGGCAATATCCCAAACTAACTGCTTTCATGCATCAATTAAATTTTAAAATACTCTTTCTTAAAAGTATCATAAACTCTTGGCCAGGCACAGTGGTTCACGCCTGTAATTCCAGCACTTTGGGAGGCTGAAGCAGGCAAATCTCTTAAGCCCAGGAGTTCAAAGCCAGCCTGGGCAATATGACAAAAAATTAGCTGGCACAGTGGCACGCACCTGTAGTCTCAGCTACTTGGGAGGCTAAGTGGGAGTATCACTTGAGTCTGGGAGGCAGAGGCTGCAGTGAGCCAAGATTGCACCACTGTATTCCAGCCTGGGTGACAGAGCAAGGGTCTGTCTCAAAACAAAACAAATAAAAAGTTTTATCAACTCGACTGTGGTACTGAAAGACAGTGACAGCATGGAAAACTGAAAACCAAAGGCAGCTGGGTGCAATGGCTCATGTCTATAATCTCAACACTTTGGGAGGCTGAGGCGGGAGGATCACTTGAGCCCCAGGAGTTCAAGATCAGCTTGGGCAATAGAGACTCCAGCTCTACAAAAAATTTAAAAAGTTAGCAGGGCATGGTGGTGCACACCTAAAGTTCCAGCTTCTCGGGAGGCTGATGCGGGAGAATCGCTTGAGCCCGTAAGTTCAAGGCTGCAGTGAGCCATGATCGTGTCACTACACTTCATCCTGGGTGACAGAATGATACTCTGTCTCTAAAAAAAAAGAAAAAAACCAAAGGCTTCATCTTAGTCAATATTTCAGAAACTTCTGAATTTTTCTCAGCCAAAAAAAAAAAAAAATCCTAAAACCACAGTGAAATATCATTACATACCTACCAGAATCACTAAAATTGGGGAAAAATGGTTATTATTATTATTTTTTTTTTGGTCGAGGATGTACGGTCAGTGGAAACTCTCACACACCACTGGTGGAAACAACTGGCAGAACCACTTTGAAAAGTTTGGCATTACCTATGAAAGTTCAAGATGGCTTTCTCTATGACCTAGCAATTCTACCCTTGGGTGTGTTTGACAGTAATGCATGCTTATATGCGTAAGAGTGTTCATAATAATACTGTTTATAATAGCCCCAAACTGGAAAAAAAACCAAATGTCCAAATATAAACAAACCGTAGTATATTCATACAATGAAATACTACACAACAATGAAAATAAATGAATTGCAGCTACATGCAGTAACATGCATCAATCTAACAATATGCTGAGTGAAGAATTACATGCAGAATTCATTCATAATGAAAAACTATTATTAAATTCACTCACGCAAAATTCAAAAACAGACAAAACTAAACACACTTAGTGATAAAATTATTTTTAAAAGCTAGAAGGTGACCGGGCGCAGTGGCTGATGCCTGTAATCCCAGCACTTTGGGAGACCAAGGTGGGTGGATCACCTGAGGTCAGGAGTTCGAGATCAGCCTGGCCGACATGGCGAAACCATGACTCTACAAAAAATACAAAAATTAGACAGGTGTGGTGGCAGGCACCTGTAATCCCAGCTACTTAGGAGTCTGAAGCACGAGAATTGCTTGAACCCAGGAGGTGGAGGCTGCAGTGAGCTGAGATCGTACCACTGTACTCCAGCCTGGGTGACAGAGTGAGACTCTGTCTCTAAATAAAAAATAAATAAATAAATAAGCTAGAAGGTAATTAGCCTGAGCATCAGCACAGCTGCACTCCAGCCTGGGTGACAGAGTGAGACTCTGTCTCAAAATAAATAAATAAATAAATAAATAAATAAGCTAGAAGGTAATTAGCCTGAGCATCAGGACAGTTGCTCATTCTGCAGGTGACTGGAAGGGATTACAAGAAGACCCATCTGGAAAGTTGGTGATGTTTTACATTTTGCTGTACATGATAGTTACATAAGAATGTGTGATAAATCATTGTACTTTTTTGTTTTGTGCACTTTCCTCTAAGGATTTAAATAGAAGGAAAGAAAAGAAAGCAATATCAACTATATGTCTTGGTCCCAAATAGCTGAAAGCAGAAAAGGCTCAATCAGAGCTTCAAAGGCAGGAGGAAGGAGGGTAAGACAATGAATGCTTTCTATATTTCAGTGTTGCCAATGATGCTGTAAATTATTACCAGACACGAATTTTATAACCTGATTGACAAAGCATCTATAATGATGCTAGATTCAAAAGTCAAAAGACTTGATGAGTGTTAAATATAACAGCAAATTGAAAATAATTTATTTGTACCCTGTAGTGAATACCAACAATAGTAGTAGTGTATAATGCCAAATACATACCACTCATAACCTTTTTTCTCTAGCTCTGCCACCTTACTTTGCTATTTAGTGATTGGTTTAGAATTTTAAGTGGGAATGTTTAAGTGGGGATAACCAAATACTTTCAAGAAGGAGAAGACATGGAAACTAAGGAATGTCTGCTATTTAATCATAACAATAGAAGCGTGATGCGATTAATCAAAATAAACATTTATTTTTCACTCAATACTTGCCAGATACCAAGGTACATGCTTTACATATATTATCTTATTTTCAATCCCCACAATAACCCTTTGATGAGGTAGATACTATTAGTTTTCTCATTTTATGTATCAGGAATCTAAGGCACAGAGGGGCTAAGTAGCTGCTACATACTTACACATCTAAGAATGAGAATGGTAGTATTCAAACTCAGGTCATCTGATACCAGATGCTATGCTATAAAACTATGGAGCCCTGGTGTCCAATACAGTAGCTCCTAGTTACATGTGTCTATTAAACACATGAAATGAGATGTGCAGTAAGTGTAAAGTACATAATAGATTGTGAAGACTTAGCAACAAAAAAGAGAAAACATCTTATTAAAACATACTGGGTTTAAGAAAATATATTATTAAAATTAATTTTATCTGTTTCTTTTGAGCCTTTAATGTGGCTATTAGAAATTTTAAAATTACATTTGTGGCTCACATTATATTTCTATTGGACGTTGCTGTTACAGCATTTGTTGTTCATATTTTAACTACAGTGCAAAGAGCTTACAAGTTCTTTAGAAGACTCAGATTCAGCTTATATTTTTTGAGTCACTATTATGTGTCCAAGTAATACTAAGTGCTTTCACGGACTATTCTACTTGACATATGTAATCATTAGAGAAGAATAGCCTAATTATGTATATTGAGTTTTTGTAACTTGGGAAAAAAAGCCATTTTCTAATCAAATGGCTCCTCTATTGGTTTCCAAAGCTTTCCATTATCTCTGATTATCCTACCTATCCAACGTTCTTTTCCATTAATTACTTTAAAAAAAAAAAAAGAAAAAACTTTCTGCTTTATCTGAGGGTATGTTGACCATATCCCCACTTGTCATACAGTAATGTAATGGGTAAAAGCGTGGTTTCTGATTCTGCCAGCCAGCACCTGGATCCTGATCCTAAGATTTGCTACTTACCACCTAGGTAAACTGAGGATAGCAATATTAATTTCCTAGAATTGTTGCAAAAGTTAAATGAGATTTGTGGAGGCACAGTACTTGGTCCATTGTGAGTATAAAATAATTTTTTCTATTACTATCATTACCAAATGCATTCTTTATTCAACCCTCTGGTTCCTCCTGTTTCTACTCTACATATATCCTACTCTCCTTCTGCTCCCTTGCCCCATGCTACCCACAAGCACTTTTTTTTTAATACTCAGTTCAAGTATTATCCCCTGTAAACATCCTCCAAAATTTATCTAATTTTTTGCTCCTATGTAAGGCAGTATAGCAAAAGCATTAAAACTATGGGTTCTAGAGCTTGAATTCCAATACTGACTCTGTTACTTACTAGCTGTGTAACCTTGAGCAAGTTTCTTATCTTCTCTGTTCCTCAATATTCCCACGTGTAACATAGAGTGGAGGGACTTTACTTTCTTTCCTTTCCCTTTTTGTTTTTCCTGGTGGTTCGATACAGTTCTCGGGAGATTACTGAACACATAACAAACACTTACATATTTGTTCATGTAAACTAAAATTTATTATTATAAATGGACCGTCCCCAGGACATGAAAATCTCTAGAAAGCCTATCATATACTTACGCTGGGTCATTTTGCCTATGACTTTAACTTGCTTTCAGAACCCTGTTAAACTTCTTACGTTTCTTTTTTTTTTTCTTTTTTTCGAAACAGAGTCTCGCTCTGCTGCCCAGGCTGGAGTGCAGTGGAGCGATCTTGGTTCACTGCAACTTCCACCTCCCAGGTTGAAGCGATTCTTGTGCCTCCGCCTCCCAAGTAGCTGGAATTAGAGGTGTGCACCACCACACCTGGCTAATTTCTGTATTTTTAGTAGAGATGGGGTTTCACCATGTTGACCAGGCTGGTCTCAATCTCCTGACCTCAAGTGATCCACCCAGCTTGACCTCCCAAAGTGCTGGGATTACAGCTGTGAGCCACCACACCTGGCTTATTTCTTAGGTTTCTAATAGCCAGCCCTAAATTAACTAAACTTATACTACTATCTTGTAAACCTGAAATATGCAGCTTACACTCCTTAATGAATGATAATGAACATTAGAAGTTCATTTTAAAAAGCTTTCCCCAAACTGGTTGATTGTACGTTAAATTTAAAATACTCTGTAAACTACCACACTGGCTCTCAGTGAAGTAGCTCTTTTTTATTTTTGGTAACATTTTAAAATAAGTAAATCTAAAATTAAAAAAAAACTTTAAACTGTCTCAATCACCCAGAACTTTTAAAGCATTCACTGTACACAGATATCAATGATGATATTCTTTGGAAGTACATTAAAACCATAATGTTTACTCTTAACTCAATTGTCACATATTCTAGGCCAAAAATCTGACTGGATTCAAGCCTTACCCTTCTTTCACAATCTCATATTTCACATATTACTTGAGTTTTTTTCCAAAGCAGGATTTGCTTTAAGTTTTAAAGAAAACTAGAAGTCCTGGAACTTGGAATTTCAGGCCTGGATCTATTTCCTTAGACCAATCCAAGTGGGTTTTCTACATTTCACTTTTGCCATCCCTAGGCACATTCTATTTTCTGTCACTTAGAAAACACTGGGTCTATTTTAACCTCAGCAGATTCTAGTAGAGATTCCAAAGATGCCACTCTTCTTTTAAAATCCAGGCTGTCCACTGTAGATTTTATAACAGGAGCAACAAGAGGAAGCCTGCCAATTGTCTCAATGTCATCTGACTTCTATGTCAACAGCTTTTCTCCAGGTGATATTCAGCAGTTAAAATATGACTTGGAACCTTGTCCTTTCTATGCTTTTATTAACAATGGAAAAGCTTCTGCTGTCGACAAGATGAGCTGTTTTCCAAACAGAGTCTGTTATAATTTGTTTAAATAATCAAGTCTAGGAAACCATGGCTGCTCTTTGTTTATTCTGTATGACTATCTGTCCATACATACTGTGGATAATTTTTATTTTCTGATTTGTTTTAAAATGCTACAGTATAATTTGAGAGAAAGAACAAAGTTGAATATAAAAAATCAGAAACAACATAATTTCAGAAAGTGAAAAACTAAGAGAGTTATGATATTTTCTTGATTTTTAACCTCAATGTGCCTCAATATTGAAAAGAGAAACAATAAAATCCACTGAAACAAAAGAAAAGAGAACTTGGGGCAGGTGCAGTGGCTCACGCCTGCAATTCTGGTGCTTTGGGAGGCTGAGGCAGGAGGACCACTTGACCCCAAGAGTTCAAGACCAGCCCAAGTAACATACCGAAATCCCATCTCTACATAAAATAAAAACATTAGCCGGGTGTGGTTGTGTGCACAATGTAGTCCAGCTATTCAGGAGACTGAGGCAGGAGGATCACTTCAGCCTAGGAGTTTGAGGCTGCAGTGAGTTAGGACCACGCCACTGTGCTTCCAGCCTGGACAACAGAGTGAGACCCTGTTCCTCTAAAAAAGAAAAAAAAAGTTATATATGATGAGGTGGTGGGAATAATAAAAAAAAGAAAAAAGGAGAACTTGTCAAAGTTCTTGATTTGTGATGACATATAAAGTTTCACCTATGTGAAATAATATATGTACAAAACAGCCTGATATTACCCAAAAGAAGATTTCCACAACAGTTGTCTGTGGCATTCCCTATTTATCAAAATTTTTATATACTATGATTGACCAACACAACAACTGTGATTCCTAACTGGGAAGTACAGCTGCCAATGCAAAGTGAGTAACACAAGGAAAGGGAATGGGAACCAAACACTTTAGAAGAGTAACAGCATTTTCTACACCCTCCCCGCTTTTGTTTAAAGAAGAAAGAAGTGACTAGATTAACCTAAACTGGAGCAAGAAGTCATTAAGATTAGGTCTGCAGTTACAGAGACTTGAGCAGGGCCACGAGGTACAACTGGTCATTCTGTATGTTACACAAAGTTCCCCTGCTACAGGAATAAGTCGGGGCAGAAATCCAGCCCAAATACTAGACCCTGCATCTTCCTGAAGTGGACCTTCTTCTTGGCACAAAGGTCCCCTCCCAAGGGGCTTACATGGATGGCCCTTTGTCTAAATCACATAAAGGCTTTATATAGGCAGTGACGGTCCTGGACATAGAAATCCAAGCTGTTAAGACATAACTTCGATACAAAACAGGCAAAGGCAAGCACCAGAAATTTCTCATGTTTCTGGGACCCCAACAATTTTCATTATATTGCTTTCTTCTCTGAACCTACTTTAACTTGTATAATACCAGTTAAATTTCATTTTGTGTTATTACTAAACCCTTTAAAAATAAGATTATGAGCCTTAACACATGGGAGGAAATTACTAAGCCAAATTTCTCATATGTTGTACAATGTGTACTCTGTATATTTAGATGTCTGAGTATACAACTTAAGCTGGCAATTCATATCATTCCCTAAAAATAAACCCTCAGGGAGTTTATCCTCCAACCACAATGATTCTGCAGGAATGGGAGAGGACAAGGTCTTAGAGCTTCAACTTGGGGCTGACATTTGATGTAAGATGTTAGGCTGAGGTATTTCCTCTTGTTGCCAAGTTCATTCAGTATTTCTAAATGTTCTATCTGGCTGCTTACCAAAAAAGAAGAATAACATCTCTCTAGTGGTCAAGAGGTTCTACTTGACAGCTTTTCCTATGCTCTGCCAGAGAATTTGTGCAGTCAGTACTAAGCTGGCAAAATCTCTGATTTTCCCTTAAAGGATGTCTCACTGACTCAATAAAATCTTATAAAGGAGCAGCAACGAAAATGGATAAAATATTTAAACTGTGCCAGCCACACTTCCAGACTTCTTCAAACTCATAAATTTGATTATGACTGCTTATAATCCTCAATGGCTCCCTTTTGTCTAAAGGTACAAAGCAAGGACCATCATAATTTATGTCCTGCCCAGCTTTCTAGGTTCATCTCCTACCACTCCCCACCTATATTGTGTTCCCAAAACATATCAAAGAACTTGTAGTTCCCTAAACAGGCTCCACTCTGCACCTTGATCCATGTTCTTCCCTCTGCTAGGAATGCTCTTTTCTCAACTGTCTCCCTAGCAGACCATCTTTCTTTAAGTGTCACTCCTTCTGTGAAACGTTCCCATGAGCCCCACTCCATGAATAATCACACGCTTTTCCTTGGTGTTCCCACAGCACTTTATAAACATGTTATTATGTACTTACTCCACTGTCTGTGTATTTTTTAATGCCTGTTTCCAAAACTAGACTCTGCATTGCCTAAAGGCAGAGATGAAATCTTCATCTTTATTTCTCCAGTGTCTTATACCATGTTTGACATATACTAGGAAATTAAATGTTTGCTAAATAAATATTCCAGACCCAAGATTCTGTGAGCTCATTCTGTAAAAACATAGATTAGGAAGATGCCTAAACACATATCTGAAATATGTGAAGCAATGCTTTCAATAAAGCCACAAAAATTCCTGGTTTAAGATCTAAATCTGTTCCTACACATCAATATAAAAGAATCTCAAAGTCCTCTGTTTCAGCCACAAAAATAACATTTATCATACAGGCTTCAGAGTTGCCTGCTAATACTACTACTGCACATATATACTACTCTTCACAGGAAGTGTAACTACACAAAATATGAAGCCCAATTAATTTTAGAAGGAAATGAAATTAGAGATTAATAAGTTGGAACTTTATTCATTTAAACCATACCAACTATATAATGTCCCCAAGAAACTGTGGACAAGATACATCTGTTGTTAATTGGGTTTACTTTTTTGGTGTTGTTTTGTTTTGAGACAAGGTCTTGCAGCCTCAACTTCCTGGGCTTAAGCAATCCTCCCACCTCACACCCAGTTTACTTCTAAACTGGCATTAAATCCAGCAATTTATTCCTGACTAAATAGCCTAACCAAAGTGGGTAAAGAATAATGTTAATTCCTGAATGTACTGTTACAAAAATAAATTTCCAAAGCATGTAATTACACACATTCTTCATGATATGACAGTAACCGAAGTCTCCTACAGTATAAGTTATTCCTGGTGTTAGAGATTGGTAGGATCCCACATTTTGGTGGAAGATGAGAATTTCCTCATGAGAGATTGGTAGAATATCTCTGAGTTGTTGTGGCCAACTGAAGCCTAATTTTTACCAAAATAATTCAGATAATACAAATTTCTGTTTATTATAAAATATATAAATATATATTTTTATTGTGTGATATTTGAAATGTATAAAAATTACCTACATAGCATAGACATGTTTCTGGACTCAAAATAATAAAACAAACATTTTTGCATTTGCCACCCATTTATAGTCACTTTTCAAAGCTTACAAAATTACTTGTCTATTAAGGAAAGTAACACCATCACGCAGAAATACACTGTACATATCTTCTTACGTGAAACTCGAGTTCCCAAATAAATTTCATAGACATTCAGATATTGCAGCAAAAAACAGCTGCAGATAACTAAAGAATTAACCCATATGTCCCAAACAAGATCTGTTTACTTTCAAGTTCTTATCTTAGGCTCTTAAACAGGCTGAGGGCACTTCAATTGTGAGGTATGGGAAGAAATGGAAGTGGAGAGGAAAAGTTAAAGGATCTTCTACTTTGTGGATGGAGGTTAGGCTCTGAGTCTAACTGCTCGGTATTGAAGAATATACTAACTTATATTGCTTTTTAACTGCTCCATAAGTGTAAGTGTTAGTTACCCCATCAGACTACAAGCAACCTGAAAATAGGTACATTAGCCCTTATTTCATCTGAATTTCATCACATGTTTCAGAGTTGTGTTTAAGTATTTGTTTGCTGTGTAAGGTACACAGCAAATAAATAAATACTTAAAAACTGATTTTTAACCTATATCTGCTTTAAAGTCTCCATGGGTATCTCTGCCATTAATGCTCCTTTACCTTAATGAGAGGCTATAGCCACAGGGAAATATAGTCTTTGATTCTGTATAGTGGGCCAGCTGACTTATGGTCCTCTATCTGACACAGCTCTCTTCAGACATAAAAAGATTCTAACACTCTACCCAAAGCGGTGAGATAGGGCAGGGGTGGGGGGAGGGGGATGCGGAAGAGGGATGAAAGAATACGTGGTGAAAAGATGAAATAAAAATAAACGTGTTATCATTCCCAGATAATATGTGGTCTAAATAAAAACTCCAAAAGAACCTATGTCAAATTACTGGTATTACAACTAATAAGAGTTCACAAGAGTTGTTAATATTCAAATGCAAAAACCTACATTTAAGATCTCAGCAATGACAAATTAGAAAATGTAAATTTAAAAAAGACAACCACTTATAATGACAATGAAACTGTAAGGGACTTAGGAAAAAAGACATTTAAGACATTTATGAAGAAGATTATAAAACATTATGAAAGATATAAATGAAGACCTAAGTAAAGAACCATACCATGTTCACAGATATAAAGGTTACTATTATGAAAATGTAAATTTGCCTACAGCTGACCTATAAATACAATATAATAATCAAAATCCCAAGAGGGTTTTTCATGAAACTTGACAAGTTGACCTAAACTTCACATGGAAAAGCAAAGGGCTAAGAACAGTCATGACAAGTCTCAAAAAGCCCCACAGTGAATGGACTCACCCTGCCAAGTGTCAAGATTTATTACAGAGCTATATAAAGCTACAGTAATTAAGACCCTGTGAAACCAATGCAGGAAACAGATTAACAGAACAAAATAGCCCAGAAAAGACACACAGAAAGAGACCTGACATATGACAAGGGCAGGGGGGGGGGAGGGCTTTGCAAATCAGTCACAAAAGAATATATTATTCAAAGAGAGGTGCTGAGGCAATTACCTATCCAAACATTAAAAACAAAATAATAAAATACATTTAAAAAAACTTCCATGGCCGGGCGCAGTGGGTCACGCCTGTAATCTCAGGATTTTGGGAGGCCAAGATGGGAGGATCACTTGAGATCAGGAGTTCAAGACCAGCCTGGCCAACATGGTGAAACCCCGTCTCTACTAAAAATACAAAAAAATTAGCTGGGCGTGGTGGCAGGTGCCTGTACTCCCAGCTACTAGGAAGGCTGAGGCACCAGAATCACTTGAACCCAGGAGGTGAAGGTTGCAGTGAGCTGAGATTGCGCCGCGGCACTCCAGCCTAGGTGACAGAACGAGACTCTGTCTCAAAACAAACAAACAAAACTTCTAGAAGATTTTTTAAGGGACAGGGTCTCACTCTGTTACCAAGGCTGAAGTGCAGTGGTGCCATCCTAGCTCACTACAGCTTCAAACTCCCAGGCTCAAAGGATCCTCCTACCTCAGCCTCCCAAGTAGCTGAGACCACAGGCATATACACGCATGCCACCACACCCAGCTAATTACTTTTATAAAATTAATTATTCTACTTATTTTTTTGTAGAGACAGGGTCTCTCTACATTGCCCAGGCTGGTCTCAAACTCTTGGCCTCAAGCAATCCTCCCACCTTGGCCTCCCAAAGTTGTTGTCTGCAGAATTGACTAACAATATCATTGTAAAACAACTTATGAACATGTGACATCCTCCTATCTATAACTATGAAACTTTTAAACCAGCTTAGAAGAGGCCTCTTTAAATTGCTAGACTATAATTATAATAATGAATAGATAAGTGTTTACCACGTGCCTATGCTAAATATGTTATGTTATCTCACTTAATCCTCACAGTTCTATGAAGTTGATCCTAATATACTCCTACACATTACAGATGAAAAAGCTGAGTCTAAGCAAAGTCAAGGCTTGCTTAATGTCTCGGCTAGCAAGAGGGGTAGAGCCAGGATTTGAACTCATGCTTGTTTGACTCCAAAGCCCATATTCTTAATTACTAAGTTATATTATGTATAATTGAAATCATATTGGAGGTTTTTGTTAAGCCTTCAGAAGTTACAAAAAATAGTTTATCAATTATAATTTAACAATCTCTGAAAATGGAGGCTACAAATAAACATAAACAAACATAACACTTCCAGATGCTTTTAGCTAGAAGAACTTGCACAATAACGGAAATTTACACTAATGTTATTTCATGTCTTCTCTGCATAACTTCCACGTTCTTTCTCATTCTGAGTTACAGTAGCAGGTGCATACAAAGCCTGCCAGCAAGTGTTGACTTATATTTAACTACCAGTGCTACAAGTAGCAACACAGAATGGCACCTGAGTCACAGGCATCCAACATGTAGATAAAATGTGCTGCCCTCTAGTGATTTCAACATCTCACATTCAACACTAAATGTTCTTACAAGTGAATTAGGAAAACGTTTTCATTTTTAGAGAACTAACTCAAATCTTCATTTCATTTGTTTGTGATTGCACGACTCCTATATTCCTATAAGAGAAACAGAACAGGGCCAGGTATGGTGGCTCATGCTGTAATCCCAGCACTTTGGGAGGCTAAGGCGGGCAGATCACTTGAGGCCAGAAATTCGAGACCAGCCTGCCAACATGGTGAAATCCCGCCTCAACTAAAAATACAGAAATTAGCCAGGTGTGGTGGGGCACGACTGTATTCCCCAGCGCACCTGCAGTCTCAGCTACTTGGGAGGCTGAGGCAAGAGAATCACTTGATCCCTGGAGGCGGAGGTTGCAGTGAGCCAAGACCATGCCACTGCACTCCAGCCTGGGCATCAGAGCAAGGACTTATCTCAAAAAAAAAAAAAAAAAAAAGAGGAATAGAACAAATAACTATTGTTTAAGCCTGTATTAAATTCTTGGTGCACTAGCACTTAGAAATGCATGCAATAATGATTCATTAATTCAGGATGGTTAAGGAAATGCAGCATGGAACATGGCAAACAATAAATTATAGAATGTGCAGTGGGTTATATTTTATGGGAGGAATTCATTCCTTAAAACATAATTCAAACCCTGCCTAATGCAAAGCTATTTTCTTATCATAGGAAACATTGTAAAGATGCCTTGAAATACAACTACTGTGCTATATTTCTTTTTGCAGGCATACTTTTAAACCACAATAATTATAATAAAATCTGTGTTTACGCTTTTAAAACACAAAATATTACTAGTAAACCATTTTGTATCAGTATTACCTCCTTCCCAAATATCAAAAATATTTAATATTTCCTATTTTAATTATTTTTGGAGACTGAGTCTCACTCTTTCTCAGGCTGAAGTACAATGGCCCAATCGTAACTCACTGCAGCCTCGAATGCCTAGGCTCAAGGGATTCTCCTGCCTCAGCCTCCTGACTAGCTAGAACTACATGCACACACCACCATACCTGGCTTAAATTTTTTTATAGAGATGGGGATCTCGCTATGTTGTCCAGACTGGTCTTGAACTCCTGGTCTCAAGCAACCCTCCTGCCTCAGCCTCCCAAGTGCTGGGATTACAGGCAGACATGAGCTACCACACCCAGCCTGTTTCCTGTTTTAACACAGATGACAGCGCAGCTTAGGAATGCATTTGAATATTTGCAATTTTAGAGCCAGGTTGTCAGAAGTTTTTCATTTTAAAAATAAAAGTGCTCCTACTTTAATATTGCTCTTTTATTTTCTCGGCATTATTCTAATATTTCCAGCATGCTTGCTGCTAAATTAACAGAAATGTCAGATCTTCTTTTCAGTATTTATCATATTTAATGGCTTCTTGGATGGCAATGTTACAGAACAGAAAGTAGATTTAAAATTTAACCAAAGTAAAAACAACAACACAACCAAATCACTTGCAGAAGTTCCCATGCATATAAACAACAGTACGGTTTATAGGCT
This sequence comes from Pongo abelii, assembly GCF_028885655.2. Lineage (NCBI taxonomy): Eukaryota > Metazoa > Chordata > Mammalia > Primates > Hominidae > Pongo > Pongo abelii. Next base: position 155,157,613 of record NC_071985.2, read on the forward strand.
ATTCACAAAGGATAGTTAATATTTCTGGTTACCAGCTGAGGTGTCACGACCTATGTGGCAACAGAGAAACAGAGTTTAGAATTCAACAGGCCCACCAGCTTTGAAACTAAGTGATTCTTTAAAGAACTTTTTAAAAATTTTGCCCAGCCTAGACAACAAAGTGAGACCCCATCTCTACAAAAGAATTCAAAAATTAGCCAAGCACAGTGGCATGTACCTGCAGTCCTAGCTACTCAGGAGGCTGAGGCAGGGGGATTGCTTGAGCCCAGGAGTTTGAGCCTGCAGTGACCTATGACCGTGGCAATGCATTGAAGCCTAGGAGATAAAGCAAGACCCTGTCTCTAAAAACCAAAAAACCCAAAATGAAAATTTGGAATTTGCATTCAATTTAACATGAAATGCTATTCTGCACTATTTCAAATTCATGAAAATCTACTTACTTAAGCTTAGCTTAACACCATCCATAGTGTATTTTTAACGCCTTTATTGAAGTATAATTTACATACCACAAAATTCTCCCCCTTTAAGTGTGCAATGTGTTTTAGTTTTAAATGTATAGAGCTGTGCAATGGTTACCATATCCAGTGTTAGAACCATACTATATGTTTTTCAAAATCTATGTTATTAACTTCATCTACCAAAAGTAACCCCAAATAATTCACAATACTGATAACTCAGAAGTTTTTTGGATCTGCTATTTAAAAAAAAAAAAAAGAAAAGGAGAATAGACATCATTTATTTTCAATAAATTCATTGTTATCTACAAAGAAAAATGCTGAAAGAATCATGCTGGGCCGGGCGTGGTGGCTCACGCCTGTAATTCCAGCACTTTGGGAAGCCGAGGCGGGAGGATCACGAGGTCAGGAGTTTGAGACCAGCCTGGTCAACGTGGTGAAACCCCGTCTCTACTAAAAATACAAAAATTAGCCTGGCGTGGTGGCATGCGCCTGTAATACCAGCTACCCGGGAGGTTGAGGCAGGAGAATTGCTTGAACCCAAGAGGTGGAGGTGGCAGTAAGCCAAGACTGCGTCACTGTACTCCAGCCTGGGCGACAGATCAAGACTCTGTCTCAGAAAAAAAAAAAAACAAAAAAAAAAAACATGCTGAAAGGGTTTAAACAGTCCCCCTATAATCTCATCCATAATGTTAAGTTGGCAAACCACTCTTCTATAAATAGTACAAATGTATAATAAGTAGAATCCTTATTTAAATTTTGAATTCCAAATTAGTGAAATAAATTTTGCTAAGGCTCTTCTAAAGTAAATAAAATCTGACACATGAGCCTTCCAATACTAAAATGATTTGCAAGTGAGTATAAAACCAGCTATGAACATTTGATGGCAAATCCCTAGCTGCAAAAAACTCAGCCTCAGCAATATTTCCAAATAATGTTAATTAATATCAGCCTCTTTTTCAAAAAAATTCTATATTTTCCTAAATTCCCAGTTAACATTTTGTTATGATATACAAAAAAGCATCCCATGATCTCTCTCTCTTTTTTTCTCTAGAGACAGGACCTCACTCTGCCACCCAGGCTAGAGTGCATAGGTACCAACGTAGCTCACCACAGCCTCGAACTTCTGAGCGCAAGTGAAGCTCCTGCCTCAGCCTCCTGAGGAACTAGGGCTACAAGGTGTGAGTTACTGTGCCCAGCCCCATGGTCTCTTTATAATCAAGATGAAAAATGTAAAAACAGAATAAGTTGAATTCACAGCTGGTTGAACAAAGTGTTTTTTTTAACAGCTTTATGAGATATCACTGACATACAAAACTGTATATATTTAAGGTGTATGATTGTTTTGTTATATGCATACAATGTGAAATGACCACCATAATCAAGCTAATTAATGTATCTACCACCTCTACAGAGTGACTGTGTGTGTATCTGTGTGTGTGGTGTGTAAGGTAAGATTTAAGATCTAGCCTTTTAGCAAACTTCAAATATGCAACACAGTATTATTAACTACTGTCACCATGCTATACATTAGATCTCCAGAATTTATTCATCTTGAATAACTGAAGACTACAAAGTATCTTAATAATTATTTGTGACCTAAGGAAATTTGACAGTGTTATGCCTCAGGTCTCTGACTCTGACACTATCCATTTTAGCAATTTTTATTAATGATTTCAATGACAGCACTGATTACCAACTATACAAAACTAACCAAATTAGAGAATGATACAAAGTTGAGAAGAATAATTAATATGTTAGATGTCAAATCAAAATCTAAAACTATTTGGCCGGGTGCGGTGGCTCACAACTGTAATCCCAGCACTTTGGGGGGCGGAGGCGGGCGGATCCCCTGAGGTGGGAGCTCAAGAGCAACCTGACCAACATGGAGAAACCCCGTCTCTACTAAACATACAAAATTAGCCAGGCATGGTGGCGCATGCTCGTAATCCCAACTACTCAGGAGGCTGAGGGAGGAGAATCGCTTGAACCCAGGAGGCAGAGATTGCGGTGAGCTGAGATGAGATCGTACCATTGTTCTCCAGCCTGCGCAACAAGAGCGAAATTCCGTCTCAAAAAAAAAAAAAAAAAAATCTAAAACTATTTAACAATTCAGAATGATGACTCAGAACAAACAATTTAGTAATAATAATAAATACAGTACCTACACCCTTGGTCCAAAAGAACAACTGCACAGGAATAAATGAGGGAAGATGTGGCTTAATGCTAAGAAACTAACAATAACAAAGAACTTAGAAATTTTAGTTAACCATAAGTTCAACAAAAACCAATGTAAACCTTAGACTCTATTATTATAATGTCCAGAATTTATTATCTTTTATTTTTTTAAGATGGAGTCTTACTCTGTCGCCCAGTCTGGAGTGCAATGGTGCAATCTTGGCTCCCTGCAACCTCCACCTCCCAGCTTCAAGTGATTCTCCTGCCTCAGCCTCCAAAGTAGCTGGGATTACAGGCACCCGCCACCACACCCAGCTAATTTTTGTATTTTTAGTAGAGACGAGGTTTCACCAGGTTGGCCAGGCTGGTCTCAAACTCCTGACCTCACGTGAGCCACCCGCCTCAGCCTCCCAAAGTGCTGGGATTACAGGCATGAGCCACCATGCCTGGCCTAATGTCCAGAATTTATAGTTCATGGTAGGCAAATTACCTTCTAGTTCAAGAAGGTACTTCTCCTTCCTCCCAAAGGCCCATTGAAAAGGACAGAAGAAATTTTTTTTAATTGAGTAAAGTATAGCATCACTGGAAAACATGAATAAGATATCAGTGGACCAGAAATTTTAAAGAACGTCTTGAAATTGGCAAATACAGGATCATAAAGGTAGAACAAGAACAACAACAACAACAAAAACGACAGCCTAAGATTCTAGAGGTAAAATGATGGTCTTCCTGAGTGTCCTAGAGAAGTTCCAAATTCCGAGCCAATAAACATTGTTATCCTCTTCCTAGAACTTTCATTTAATCCTCAAAGTCAGTTTATAAAATTGGTACTCTATATGTTAATTTTTCAGAAGAGGAAGCCAAGGCTTAGACAGGCTTTATAATCACACAGATAAATGGAAATGTCAGGGGTTGAACCCAGTTAGTCTGCATCCACAGTCCGTACTTTTAGTTATCATACAGATGGAGGATAAATCGTCAGAGTAACTCATTAGCACTACACTAAGTTCAGGGTCACAGTTAGGCCCTCTATCTCACATAGCTTGCCTCTTTTGTTCTTGGATTAAACCTTGACAATTTCTTTCTACAAAATGTGTGAAATCTGCCTAGAAAGCCTGAGAAAGGAAGAAAGACACATGAGTTAACTACAGATCCCCACATGAGTATAGAGGAAGAAAAATTTAAAAAAAAAAAAAAAAAAAAAAAGATCTACACAAAAGCATACCACCACCAGAAATAAAAGTCTCCTTACTCTGTCAGCTGTGGAATTTCCAGGCTGCCTGCTCTAAGCCGACCTTTCCTACAGGGAATTTTGGGTATAGGCATACTCTGTCCACAAAAAGTTCACAGTTAATCCTCCCATTCAAAGAAGACGTCTGTCCTATAAGTGGTAAGTCAATACAGCATGGTGATTAAGAGAATGGACTCTGCGACTGGGCACAGTGGCTCATACCTGTAATCCAAGCAGTATGGAAGGCCGAGTTGGGTGGATCATTTGAGCCAAGAAGTTTGAGACCAGCCTGGGCAACACGGCAAAACCTCACCTGTACCCAAAATCAAAATCAGCCAGGTATGGTGGCAAGTGCCTGTAGTCCTGGCTACTTGGGAGGCTAAGGTGAGAGGATCGCTTGAGCCCAGGAGGCGGAGGTTGTAGTGAGTCAAGATCAAGCCACTGCACTCCAGCCTGGGCAACACAGCCAGACCCTCTCTCTCAAAAAAATAAAGAATGGGCCAGGCGCAGTAGTTCATGCCTGTAATCCCAGCATTTTGGGAGGCCAAGGTGGGTGGATCACCTGAGGTCAGGAGTTCATGACCAGCCTGGCCAACATGGTGAAACTCCATCTCTACCAAAAATACAAAAACTAGCTGGGCATCGTGGCATGTGCCTGTAATACCAGCTACTCAGGAGGCTGAGGCAGGAGAACTGCTTGAACCCAGAAGGTGGAGGCTGCAGTGAGCCAAGATCACGCCATTGCACTCCAGCCTGGGTGACAAGAGTGAAAAGGAAAAGGAAAAAGGGAAAAGGGAAGAGAAAAGGAAAGGAAGGACTCCAAAGCTAGCTTGACTGGGTCCAAATCCGGGTTCCTCCACTTAATAGCTGTGCAACCCTGGGGAAGTTATTAATGCCTCTGTATCTCACTTTCCTCATCTGAAAAATAGGGATGATAGGTATATTTATATCATAAAAGTTGTTGTAGGGATTGAGATAATTTTCTTTTTCTTTTTTTTTTTTTTTGAGACAGAGTTTTGCTCTTATCGCCCAGACTGGAGTGCAGTGACACCATCTCGGCTCACCGCAACCTCCGTCTCCTGGGTTCAAGCGATTCTCTTCCCTCAGCCTCCCGAGTAGCTGGGATTACAGGCACCCACCACCATGCCCAGCTAATTTTTGTATTTTTACAAGAGACAGGGTTTCACCATGTTGGCCAGGCTGGTCTCGAACTCCCGAGCTCAGGTGATTCACCCGCCTCGGCCTCCCAAAGGGCTGGAATTATAGGCGTGAGCCACCACGCCCAGCCAACGCCCTGCTAATTTTTAAAAAAGTTTCCTCTAGAGATGAGGTCTCGCTATACAAGGCTGGTCTTGAACTATACAGGCTGGTCTTGAACTCTTGGGCTCAAGCAATCCTCCCACATCGGTCTCCCGAAATGCTGGGTTTGCAGTCATGAGCCACCATGTCGAGCCAGGAAAGACTTCTTAGCCATCATCTAATTTCATCTTTCCCCCTGTGTGTAATAGCTAGGGGAAGCTAGTTAATGGTAGCTACTAATAACTAGTAGCCACTACCGTTTTGTTACCATGTACTAGGTGGGCCCTTCGTTAAGCACTTAACGTACATCCTTGTGTCTTCTCTGGGTCAGGTACTGTTATATTCTGAATGAAAATTATCTCAGCAGGACACGGTGGCTCACACCTGTAATCCCAGCACTTTGGGAGGCCGAGGCAGGTAGATTGCCTGAGGTCAGGAGTTCAAGACCAGCCTGACCAACATGGAGAATCCCCATTTCTACTAAAAATACAAAATTAGCCAGGCATGGTGGTGCATGCCTATAATCCCAGCTACTCAGGAGGCTGAGGCAGGAGAATCGCTTGAACCCGGGAGGCGGAGGTTGCGGTGAGCCAAGATCATGCCATTGCTCTCCAGCATGGGCAACAAGAGCAAAACTCTGTCTCAAAAAAAAAAAAAAAAAAAAAATTAGCAGGGCATGGTGGCACACACCTGTAGTCCTAGCTACTCAGGAGGGAGGGGTGAGAGGATGGCTTGAGTCCAGGAGGCAGAGGTTGTAGTGAGCTGAGATCACACCACTGCACTCCAGCCTGTGTGACAGAGAAAGACTGTTGCAAAAAAAAAAAAAAAAAAAAAAAAAAAAAATCTTCCAATCTTGAAATTCTACCAGATTCTTAAGGGAAAAGAAATGAAGTTCATCAAATTAGACAAAGCAGATTCCAAAACAATGAAGTATTCACTGACATCAGCAATACTTGGCTTAAATTCGCCCCGAGCCTCTGAAGGCATTTGTTACACTATCTTAATTTATGACTATTAACTTTAAGTTTCCTCTCAGTAAGTTAAATATACACAATGATTTTGGATTTAAAGAATGAGGAGAGTTAACTGACTTCTAGGCAATTTTGATCAATGTTAAGTAACAGTTGTAACAGAGCTGCTTCCAGAGTCTTAGCCATAAATTCAGCTCTTTTGATCCAGAAGTTCAAAAATGCAAACTTGCAATATCCAAACAATTCCCCAAAATGAACAAAATATAACAGCTTCACGTTAAATGGAATCTCCAGGGCAACAGGAGGCCAACGAACTGGAAGCCTACAGGGAAAAGCACATCAGTCTAGTAGGCAGTGACAGCACAGGTTAAAACATGAGTGGGGTCAGGAACTTACTCCAAACCTAAGCTAACTAAATGCATGGACTGATTGTGGGTCCCACCCTATCCATTTAGAGCTCCAGATTAACAATAGTTGCCTCAGAAACAACTCGAAGACCCCAAAAACTAAGCCACATGCCCAGAGGTCTTCTTGTCTAAAAGCAACAAGAATCTAAAGCAGACCTCTGAGACTGTACCCAAGGAATCCTTTTAATCTGAAGAAATAAAAGACGGACCCAGCCAACCTCTACAGACGGATATAGAAAAAATGTGCCCAGGCATGCCAAACAGAACCAAATCTGCGATGCATATTACAAGACTAAAAGAACAAGAACTACACATCCACAAGATCCTTATAATGAGGCTAAAAGAAACTGCCAAAGATTAGACAGTGTAGACAAAGCTTCCATTCCTAGAGTAAGACATTAAAAGTCCCAGCATCCTCTTCCTCTTTCCTCCTTATAATTTTTTCCTACTTACTTTTCTCTGTGGCATTCCGTGACACTTCACCATTTTTCTAACTTTTCTAGTTGTTCCATTCTCATTCTACGTTTGAGGTTTTAAAAAATTTCTTTTCTCTGTTCTTTCTCCTACTTACTATCATAAATGACGTTCTAATTAAAGTTACAAAAGAAACTGTAGAAAAAATTAATATAAAGCTTTGACAAATTATATTTATTGATACAAATACTGCCTACTTTTTTTCTAGACTGTAATCTCCTAGCTATGTCAAAACATTATGCCTATGCTAATAGCAGAGAAGCTATTAAAAAACACTCAAGTCTAATAAATAATGTTTGGTGACAATAATAGTACGACAAAGCAGAGACCAAAGAGATTTCATATAACCTTATGACATATACACAGTAATTCATAATTCTAATACAAACAAAATCTTTTACCTAAACTCAAAATGCATAGATATAAATATCTCAAAGTTCAGCTGCTTTCAGTACTAATGTGGAAAAAGTTAAAACTCCTTAGCTTTTATTTTAATTGAAAAATAATAATCCTCTTCATACTAAAAAAGACTTAAATTATTTTTGAACAAAAAAACCATGTAATTTTGTCTTCTGTCTTTCTTTGGGGGCATTTATAGAAGTTGAAGAAGCAACTTTAATCATTCCTTTCTTCCAAGACTTCATTCAAGAACCTCACCTTGGCCAGGCACGGTGGTCCATGCCTGTAATCCCAGCACTTTGGGAGGCTGAGGTGGGAGGATCACTTGAGGTCAAGAGGTGGAGATCAGCCTGGCCAACATGGTGAAACCCCGCCTCTATTAAAAATACAACAATTAGCTGGGTATGGTGGCACATGCCTGTAATCCCAGCTACTCAGGAAGCTGAGGCAAGAGAATTGCATGAACTTGGGAGGCGGAGGTTGAGTTGAGCCAGGATCATGCCACTGCACCCCAGCCTGGGTGACAGAGTGAGTGAGACTGCCTCAAAAAGAAAAAAAGAAAAAAAAAGAACTTCACCTTGTCTCCACAAAAAAATCTTTTTAATTAGCAAGGCATGGTGGCATGTGCCTATAGTCCCAGCTACTTGGGAGGCTGAGGCAGGTGGATCACTTGAGCCCAGTAGCTCAAGGCTGCAGTGAGCTGTGATCGTGTCACTGCACTCCCACCTGGGCAACAGATATCCTGTCTCAAAAAAATAAAAAATGAAAAACTTTTTAAAAAGTATCTTTAAAACTCTTTTCTCTTTAAAGTAGGAAACAAAGGTAATGACCCATAATGATGTATGTATTGACTATTTACATCAACAGCTATCCTGCGATTAAAGTGGGCCCCAACACATATAATTCTTTAAAGTATTTTAAGTAATATTATATGTATATTTCTGAAGTGCTGAGTCTGTCCCATTTGTATATTTTTGTTTATTCTTTTCTCCTTCCAACACTCTTAACTAGATTTTTTTTCACCCACAATATATTTTAAAATAATGTCACAGTTCTGCCTATGATAAGTACTTGAATTTGTATCTTAAGGGCATTAGTTCATTTGAAAATTAAAACTGAAAGAAAAAAGAAATATGATAAAAATGTTTTCTCTTGGCTAGTTTTTTTTTTTAAGTAACCTATTATTACGTAAGACAGACAATTATGCAGATGATTCCAAGGATATAAAAGAAAAGTAAACATTTCATAAAAGCCATATGAAATATCCATCTTACCAATATCATCAGCAAGGGAATTAGGATCAGATGCCCCAAGGGTAGCTTCAAACTCCTCTTGGAGACGATAGGCTCTTTGCAGCAGAGCTTCGAGTTTATGGATAAATTCAGTACTAATAATATCCTACGAGGAGAGAAAAAGTACACAGAACAAATTAAATTCTAATGTTAAAATTCTAAATATTTTTCCCACTTTTAAATAAAAGGCAAAGAAAGTGAGTAATATAAAAAACTACTGAGAGATGGTGGAAAGAGTACAACAGCAGAAGTCAAGAGGCCTGGGTTCTAGCTGTGTCTTTGGCAAAATTACCTTAGTTCTTAGTGATTCAGTTTCTTTACCTATAAAATTAAGGAGTTAGACTAAATTGAGAGTTCTCAAAGTAAGGTCCCTGAGCCAGCAGCTTCATTATCACCCAAGAACTTGGTAGAAATGCAAATTCTTAGGATCCACCCCAGTCCTAGTCAATGAGAAACCCATGGGGTAGGGCCTCCAAATCTGTGTTTTAACAAGTCCTCTAGGTGATTCTTACGCATTCTCAAGTTTGAGAACCACTAGCTTAACTAAATAATCAATAAGGACTAGTCTAGCTCTACATCTTTATGTGATTTTTATGAACATAATGGCACTTAATTAATCCCAAAGCACAAATCAAACTTTAACAAATTCCAAGCCAGACAAGGTAGAATGTACCTGCAGTCCCAGCTGCTTGGGAGACTGAGGCAGAAGAACTGATTGAGCCCAGGAGTTCTAGGGTATAGTGTACTATGATTGTTCCTATGAACAACCACTGTACTCCAACCTGGGCAACATAGCAAGTCCCCATTTCTTTAAAAAAAAAAATCCTTTAGAAATCAATCTGTTTATTTTGCATATCCTGGGAAAGTCAGTAAACTTGATGAATGGTAAATCTCGCATTTAACAACTACCTGGATAGAAAAAGACCAATAAGAAATACCCCACATAGTCCCAAGGAAGAAGAAAAAAACAGTTCTATTAAATGCACATAAAGCAAATACACTGAATCAACATTAAAAAATACTTTGGGCCAGCACCTTGGCTCATGCCTATAATCCCCAGCACTCTGGGAGGCCAAAGTGAAAGTGTTGCCTGAGACCAGGAGTTCGAGACCAGTCTGGGCAACATAGTGAGACACCCATCTTTACAAAAAATTTAAAATTAGCCTGGCATGGTGGTGCATCCCTATAGTCCTAACTACTCAGAGGACAAGGCGGGAAGATCGCTTGAGCCCAGGAGTTCAAGACTCAGCCTGGGTAACAACAGTGAAACCCTACCTCTACCAAAAAAACAAAAAAAAAGTTTGATTCTTCTAATATTACAAAGACCACTCAAATCAATCACCCTTACATCTACATTTTCTTCAGCAATGGCATCTCCTGCACCCAGTTTAATGGAACCACAGGCTTCATCTTCAGCCTGTCTATTGCGAAAGGTCAGAGCTTGTTCCCATCGACGCAATGCTTCTTCAAACAATTCCATACCTAAAAATTAAGAACAGAACAATTTTAACTGAGCAAAACCAATGCCAAAATAAAATTATTGGGGCCTGAAATGTTTTCATACGTTATCACTGATGTCACAGTCTAATTTTGACACTAAAGAATCATACATCATTTCATGGCAGAATCTTAGTTTCCCAATACATTCTCAGCCTATGGTTCCAGTTAACCAAAAATCAGAGACAAAATGGCCAATGTTTTCATTTCTTTAAAAATATAACACAAATGTATATGGTGCTCAGAATTTTTCTAAAAGAATATAGTGAATTCATCAAAAGTTCCACAGTAATAGCTATTTTTTATAGTCACACAACTATGTTTCAAAATATCCCTGTAAATTAAAAGGAAAACTAATGGGAAGATAGAAGAAACCAGTTTACAAAAAGCTACTGGGTTTATAAGTTCTCAGAAGAAGAAAGTAAAGCTGAAGATGGCCCGGCGCGGTGGCTCATGACTGTAATCCCAGCACTTTGGGAGCCCAAGGTGGGTGGATCACCTGAGGTCAGGAGTTCGAGACCAGCCTGGCCAACATGGGAAAACCCCATCTCTACCAAAAATACAAAAATCAGCCAGGTGTGGTGATACGTGCCTGTAATCATGGCTACTCAGGAGGCTGACGCAGGAGAATCGGCTTGAACCTGGGAGGCAGAGGTTGCAGTGAGCCGAGATTGCGCCACTGCACTCCAGTCTAGGTGACAGAGCAAGAGTCTGTCTCAAAAAAAAGAAAGTAAAGCTGAAGAAAAGACAATAATATAGAAGTCTAAAATAAAAGCCTTTTCCACCTTTTGTCCCTTAAAGGGTGTCCTGAACTACTATGATCCCAACAGGCGGATTTGGATAAATTGGTGGGCCAGAGTTAAAAATCTGCAAGATACTGAATGAACCCATCAAAAGTTAGTTATAGTCCAAGCAGGAATTTCATTTCCTTGCTGAGAGAAAGCTTTGTGTGAAAAAAAAATGAATATGTGATTCCTTTTCTCCAAAGTAAAAAACAAGGCTTACAAAAATAATTATGCACTTCAAACAAAACAAAAATAGTTTAAAACTTCAACTTTTAAAGTATTTTTAAGATGTTAAATATTAAAGAAAAAGATCTTTAAAAGCTGTTTAAGAATCTGGGCAAGTCATTCTCTCGATGTTTTTAAGATATGGTAGCTAAAAAATACCTCTCCTCTCAAGTCATTTCTTCAATTACCTATAGAAACTACAATCCTAAATGAATAAAATTTCGTATTTATTTGTCATTCATTCATTCATTTATTTATTTATTTATTTATTTATTGAGACAGAGTCTCACTCTGTTGCCCAGGCTGGAGAGCAGTGGCGTCATCTCGGCTCACTGCAACCTCCTACCTCAGCCTCCCAAGTAACTGGGATTACAGACATGTACCACCACGCCCAGCTAATTTTTGTATTTTCAGTAGAGATGGGGTTTCACCATGCTGGCCACACTGGTCTCGAACTCCTGACCTCAGGTGATCCATCAGCCTCAGCCTTCCAAAGTGCTGGGATTACAGGCGTGAGCCACCACACGCAGCCTCTTTTATTTTTTTAAATGTATGTATTTATTTATTTGTAGAGATGAGGTTTCACTATGTTACCTAGGCTGGTCTCAAACTCCTGGGCTCAAGCAATCCTCCCACCACAGCCACCCTAAGTTATGGGATTACAGGTGTGAGCCACCGCACCTGGCCTAAAATTTCTTAAAATGAAATGTAGGCCTTTCCTTCTTGTTTGATTTTCTGTAGCAAAAAACAGCTTTTGAATCTTCCTCATTAAACATTTATGCACATAAAAACCAATTATATCACTGTCTATTCTCCTTTCTCCAAGTTATGCAACTCTAATTTCTTCATCCTTTTCTCACACTATCCCTTCTATACACTTATTATTTTGGCTGAACATATGAACACAGGAATAATTATTTTATTTATTTTTTTTAGGTTTTTTTGGTCTCTTTTTTCAGAGATGGGGTCTTACAATGTTCCCCAGGTTGGTCTTGTACTTCTGGGCTCAAGGGATCCTCCCACTTCAGCCTCTCAAGTAGCTGGGACTATAAGCATGTGCCACCACACTTGGCTTCAGGAAGAATTATTTTACAGCAGAGTTGTATAACACAAAGATAAAACCTGTCTCCTCTAGAAGTACTATGTCTACCTCACTATAGAATATAGTCCAGACTACCAAATATCAGTTTTGTAACAGCAAGTCAAACATATGTCACCAATCTTTTTTTAATGTCTTCAATTTTATGAAGAGAATTGAAACAGATGGGTGATGATACCAGGTGGTCCACAGGGCTCCTTGCAATCTTAATCCTGTAACACAAAGACCCCCTGTGGTGTCTCTAGTTTTACTCTGTATTTCTTCAATTTGAATTTTTAATATTCTGAGGTTTTTGTTGTTGTTCTTGTTGTTGTTTTAAGAAAACAGCCTCTGTCACCCAGGCTGTAGTGCAGTGGCACAATTAGCTCACTGTAACCTTGAACTCCTAGGTTCAAGTGATCCTCCTGCCTCAGCCTCCCAAGTAGGTAAGACTACAGGTACATGCCACCATATCCAGCCATAAACTTGTAATATTAACAGAAGCTGTGAATGTTAAGTTTCCTAGACACAGAGTAATCTAGAAATACAGTGAATTTAACTCTCTGGAGACCTTCTTTCCCCATAGGAGTACCCACTGTGATGGCACTGGAGATGAGATAGTCTAACTATTCTAGAGAGTAGGAATGCATTCTGAGGCACTCAGTCCTTCTACACAGAGCCATCAACCCTTTACTGCTCACTGGCCAGGGCCACATCAAGTTTACTGGTTTTGTTTTTTATTATGTATTTCCACTAAAAGGAAGATAGCCTGAAACAGAATAGAGAACAGGGAAAAGCATTTGAATCTTCTGATTCAACAACAGGTTCATTTGGTTCTTCTTCAGGGCTCCAGTGAGGCTCCACAGACATGTTCATGGTCAAGTCAAGAAATACTGAGATGTGAAACACAGAAAGCCTCTTTCTATTTAAAATTTTTTTCTGGATATAATACAAATGATAGCTAGATAAAACATATTTAGTAAAGTGAATTCTGATAGATTCATTACATAACAGTCAACAGATTAGGTTAAGATAGTGTAGTAGGCTGAATAATGGTCACCCAAAGATATCAGGTCCCAATTCCTAGAACATGTAAATGTTACCTTATAAATAAAGGTAACATCTTACATCTTTGTAGATGTAATCAAGAATCCTACCCAACACAGGGAGATTATCCTACTTTATCTGGTGGGCCCTAAATCTAATCAAAAGTGTCCTTGTAAGAGAAAGGTGGCTGGGTGAGGTGGCTCACGCCTGTAATCCCAGCACTTCAGGAGGCCGAGGTGGGTAAATCAACTGAGCTCAGGAGTTCAAGACCAGCCTGACTAACACGGTAAAACCCCATCTCTACTAAAAATACAAAAAATTAGCCAGGGGTGGTGATGCACACCTGTAAGCCCAACTACTTGGGAGGCTGAGGCATGAGAATCACTTGAACTCGGGAGGTGGAGGTTGCAGCGAGCCAATGTTGCACCACTGCACTCTAGCCTGGGCGAGAGTGAGACTCTGTCTCAAAAAAAAAAAAAAAAAAAAAGAGAGAGAGAGGGAGATTTGATACACAGAGGAGAATGTGACACGAAGACAAAGGTAGAGACTGGAATGATGTGGCCACAAGCCAAACAATGTTGGAAGCCACCAAAAGCTGGAAGAGGCCAGGAAAAGATTCTCCCCTAAGCCTCCAGAGAGAGCATGGCTCTACTGACATATTGATTTCAGCCCAGTGATAATGAAATTCTAGCCTCCAAAAACTCTTTCTGCTGTTTTAATTTTGTTGTATTAGTTTAAACTAATACAATGTATGATGTTATGAAGACTAGATACAACGGATATAAGAACATTTAAAATTATAGTTGCTTCTCTTAGAACAATTCAGTTTTTTAATTTCAACTTACCACCGACCGCGGTGGCTCATGCATGTAATCCCAGTACTTTGGGAGGCTGAGGCGGGCAGACTGCTTGAGCTCAGGAGTTCAAGACCAACCTGGCAACATGACAAAACCCCATCTCTACAAAATTTTTTTTAAAAAATTAGCTGGGCATGGTGGTATGTGCCTGTGGTCCCAGCTACTCAGGAGGCTGAGGTGGGAGGATCACTTGAGCCCGGGAAGTTGAGGCTGCAATGAGCAGTAATCGCACCACTGTACTCCAGCCTGTGACACAGCGAGACCCTGTCTGTCTCAATAAATAAAAAACAAGAACAAAACAAATTAAATGTGAGCACAATATCTTAAAATGTTATCATCTCATTCCTACCCATTAAGTATAAGTTCTCTGGAGTAGTCACAGGAATATTAACAAGTTTAATATCATCTTCATCTACTTTGTCCCAGGAATTAGAATTGCCACAAGCGCAGCTATGACAAGAATTGACACTCTGGACCTAAAATTAAGATGGACAGAAGTTACTTCAAATCTCTCTCATGATAGTATATTGTGATCTTTCATATTTACAAATTATTTTTATAAATCTTATCAGTGGTAAGACAATCCATGTAATTTCCACATGAAGAAATAATTCTGATGATATTCAACCAAACTTAGAAATCACGACTCTATTCTAAGCCTGTTTGCTCAAAAATACACAAGTAGAGTAATATTTTGAATGTAAATCACTTATTTCCATCAGAAATCAGGCAGTTATGTTTATATCATTTATTCTTTTAAGCATTCACTTATAAATTTTATCTATACCTACTGTGATTTAAGCTAGCTTATTTTTCTTTTAGAATGTTTTACAATGCTGACTCTCTGCTAAATGATACCTAAAATAAAAAAGCCACTATCATCTTTGTAAATGCCCTCTCCTAGCAAGGTCCACTGAGCAAATCATTTCAAATCACCTCTATGCAGATGATTCTCAAATTCCTAACTCCAGTTCTGTCCTAATTCCAGTTCAGTTTTGAGAAATCTAAGTCCACATTTTCATTTGCCTTTTAGGTGACTCCATTTGGCTCTTCTGCTGGCATCTCAAACTAACTACAGACACTTTCGACATAACATCTGGGTCAATGACGGACCGCATATACAACAGTCAACCCTACCGTAAGATTACAAAATTGTATTTTTACTGTACTTTTTCTATGTTCAGATATGTTTAGATACACAAATACCACTGTGTTTCAATTGCCTACATTATTCAGTTCAGTAGCATGTGGTACAGGTTTGTAGCCTAGGAGCAACAAGTTACAACATACAGCCTACAGATTATGCTGCTTCTGAAATGAAGAGTAAAATATTCACCTAATTAATTAGGGTGGTATTTGAATGGTCTACTGTAATCAGTATAAAAATACTGGCAACTATGTTAAATTTATATTTTTGTTAAATTGTAAGATTTAACAAAAGAGGAATGACTAGTTCAGTTAGGCAAGTACAGTACAGTGATTCTGAAGACTTGTTACACTATTATCATGAAATTCACCTCTACTTCTAGTCAACAAGGGCTTCAACTTTCAATTGAGGAAATTCAGAACTCAGACACTGAGGAAGTTCACATTATAGAACAGGCACATTCTGGCCAGGCGCAGTGGCTCACGCCTGTAATCCCAGCACTTTGGAAGCTGAATCGGGCAGATCACTTGAGGTCAGGAGTTCGAGACCAGCCAAGCCAACATGGTGAAACCATGTAAAAATACAAAAATTAGCCGAGTGTGGTGGTGCATGCCTGTAATCCCAGCTACTCGGGAGGCTGAGGCAGGAGAATCACTTGAACCCGGGAGGTGGAGGTTGCAGTGAGCCAAGATCACGCCACTGCCCTCCAGCCTGGGCAATAGAGTGAGACTCCATCTCAAAAAAAAAAAAAAAAGAAAAGAAAAAAGAATAGGTATATTCCATCAATACACTGCCAAAAAGACAAAAAAAAAAAAAAAAAGGATAGGCATATTCTTCATTATGCTGCTTGGTTTCACAGAGAAACTGAAAGTCTGTAGGCCTTTGATCTAGCTATTCCTATCCTAGAAGAGCCTTTAAAAATTTAGTACATTTTTAGGCATTACAGAATAGGGCAGCTATATATTCCAGTGAAATATGGAATATATGGAAGCAAGGGGCCAGGTGTGGTGGCTCACGCCTGTAATCCCAGCACTTTAGGAGGCTGAGGCAGGTGAATCACGAGATCAGGAGATCGAGACCATCCTGGCTAACACAGTGAAACCCTGTCTCTACTAAAAAATACAAAAAATCAGCCGAGTGTGGTGGCGGGTGCCTGTAGTCCCAGCTACTCAGGAGGCTGAGCCAGGAGAATGGCATGAACCCAGGATGTAGAGTTTGCAGTGAGCGGAGATCGTGCCACTGCACTCCAGCCTGGGCAACAGAGTGAGACTCCGTCTCAAAAAAAAAAAAAAGAAATATGGAAGCAAGGTACAGAACAGAATATGGTGTTCTATAAACTATGAAGAAAAAATGAATACAGGCCAGGCACGGTGGCTCACGCCTGTAATCCTAGCAATTTGGGAGGCTGAGGTAGGCGGATCACCAGGTCAGGAGTTCGAGACCAGCCTAGCCAACATGGTTAACTCCATCTCTACTAAAAATACAAAAATTACCCGGGTGTGGTGGCACATGCCTGTAATCCCAGCTACTTGGGAGGCTGAGGCAGGAGAATCGCTTGAACCCAGGAGGTGGAGGTTGCAATGAGCTGAGTTCCAGCTCATCGCGCCACTGCGCTCCAGCCTGGGCAACAGAGCAAGACTTCATCTCAAAAAAAAAAAAAAAAAAAGAAATTGTTAATGTTGTTTATCTCCATGGAGAGGAACTGAGTGGATCAGGAACACATTTATTTTATTATTTTTTTTTTTAGAGACAAAGTTTCGCTATGTTGCCCAGGCTGTCTTCAAACTCCTGGACTGAAGTAATTTTGCCTCAGTCTTCTGAATAGCTGAGACTATAGGCACCACCACAGCACCCAGCTCTCATTGTATATTCTTTTGCCTGTTCTGTATTTAATAGCAGGTATATATTCTACCTGTTTTTTAAATTAATGTTTAAATCACATTAGATTTAAACAAATACTAACTTCATTCCTCACTTGTCAATCAGCATTAATAGTAATGTTCCAAATAAAGATGGGCAGCCTCCTGCTTGTCAGTCAATACTGTATTAATGATCCAAAGAAGGAGGTGAAGAACCTCACACTTGGCTTCAGCAAACCAAATACTTTCACCTAAGTAGGCTCATCAAGTGATTAATGTGACCCAGCACAAAGTCTGGCTGCATTGTCCAGCTTCTTGCAGAACAGCTAATTCTTTTAAATTAATAACTTTTTAATTTTAATTTTTGATTTTTGTGGATATATAGTAGGTGTAAATATTTATGGGGTACATAAGACATTTTGATATTACAACATGTAGTGATCACATCAGGGTAAATGGGGTATCCATCACCTTTATCTTTAAGCATTTATCCCTTCTTTGTGTTATAAACAATCTAATTATACTCTTTTAGTTACTTTTTAATGTATAATACTTTATGTTGACTGCAGTCACCCTATTGTGCTATCAAATACTAGATCTTATTTATTCTATCTGCCTATATTTTTTTACCCATTAACCATTCCACTTCCCCTCCACTCCCCGTTACCTTTCCCAGCCTCTGGTAACCATCATTCTACTCTCTATCTCTATGAGTTCAATTGTTTTAATTTTTAGCTCCCACAAATAAGTGAAAACAACAACATCTAATTTTGAAGCAATACTTCCACATCAACACTATTTTCACAGGACCCCATGAGACCACATCACTTATTCAAAGAAACCTAGAACCAAATTGACTAATAGTCAGCAAAAAGGCACTTTACTTGCCTAAAGAAAGCAGATTCAGATGATTTCTTAAGAGTATTTCCATACTAAGAACTATAAGTATATGACACTTAAACTAATAGATCACAAAATATATATAAACAAAAATTTTTAAAATATTTTTTCTGTACTTACAGAAGCCAAACTCTGTGCAGAACCTGAATATTTACTGAAAAGTCCTCCATTAGCATAGTTACAAGCTTGAGATCCTTTGTCTTTGGTAGAACTCAAAGATAATGTCAAATTCTGTCTGCTACTGGAACAACTTGAACCTATCAAATAAACATACTAATATTAAAAGTATCAATAACGCCAATGATAAATTTCACGTAAAAATTTCAGAGTTTATAATATATTCACCCAGAAAGCTTCTAATTTTAAAACATGCATCACTCAATTGTGTAAATTATTACATGTACACCATTATTAAAATCTAAATCTTTACATAATCTTATATAATCTTTTTTCAACACTGCTAAAATCTGCTTCTGAAATGAAGAATAGAATATTCACCTAATAAATTAGGATGGTATTTGAATGGTCTATTGTAACCAGTATAAAAATACTGGTGACTATGTTAAATTTACAATTTTGTTAAACTGCAAATTTAACAAAATACAGGCATTTCCTTTTCTGAATTACATCTAAACCTTACCCAAATCTCATTGCATTGAAATTAGTTATAGTTCTGCCTCTTCTACTCATCTATCCATTCTTCTAAGACTGACATTAGTTTTTTGGGTTTTTTTTTCTTTTTTTTGAGAAAAGATCTCACTCTGTCACCCTGGCTGGAGTGCAGTGGTGCAATCATGTCTCACTGCAGCACTGACCTCCTGGGTCAGGTGATCCTCCCACTTCAGCCTCCCAAGTAGCTGGGACTAGCTAGCTGTGCCACCACACCAAAAAAAACAATTTTTTTATTGTTATTTTTGTAGAGATGTGGTCCCACTATGTTGTCCAGGCTGGTTTAAGCTCCTGGGCTCAAGCCATCCTCCTGCTTTGGCCTCCCAAAGTGCTGGAATTATAGTAACGAGTCACCATGCTGAGTAAGTTTTTCTTAATGCAGCAGTTAAGATGTTTCTGGATTCAAATCCTGGCACTTATAAATTATATGACCTTGGGTAAGTCACTTAGCTTTTGCATATCTCAGTTTTCTTTACGTAGAAAATAGAAACAATAACAAGACTATAGTCCTAACTCATAGGATTGCTGTAAGGTTAAATAAAGCACTGAATATATGGCACTTACCTGAGACCTAATAAAATCTCAGCAAGTGACAGCAATCATTACTGTTGCAATGTTCACTGCACTCGGTACGAAATACTCACTCATTAATTGTATGCTGGACAGATGAATCACAAAAGCATATCACACACTCACTAAATAATAAAAAACTAAGAAACTCAGCATGTTTAAGAAATTATTTTTATTCATACGATATCTTTACCAAAAATTAAAGATCCTTTAAAAGACAACAACTTACTTCTTGAACTCTACATACTAAGGAAAATAGACAAGGATACGCAAAATAAGAAAAACACAAACATCCTAAAGGGAACAACGGGGAAATGATTAAATAAATTGGGGTACATTCGTACAAATTAACACTAGTTACATATTAAAAATGATAGCACAGACGGATATTTATTAACCTGGAAAGACATTCTTCCACACTGTCAAATATCTTAAAAGCAGGTTACAAAATGTCTGATCACAATTTTACTTAAAATACATAAATAATTTACTTGTATATAACATTTTATGTCTCAATATGACATTTAAATGCAAATATAAGTGGGCTGATATACATGAAAGTATTATCAGTAGTTATTTCTGGGTACCAGAATGCCAAGTAATTTTAATTTTTTCTGTTTGCTTATCTACATTTTCTAATCTTTCTAAAATAAATCTGTACTACTTTTGAGTTAAATAATATATTAGGAAGAAAATTCTGGAGACTAAAAGACCAAAATCACTGTATTCCAGTTATGATTTACACATAAAATTTCTTTTGTACACTTAATTCAACTATTTCCACATACCTTTGTCTGATGCTGCTCTTTTAGTGTATTCAAGTATGAGGTGCTCTGGTTCCCATGGTAATATTTTTCCTTTCTTCTTTCCACGTTTTCTTTTAAAGTGATGGGCCAGAAAAATTACAGATATAGCACTCACTGCAGTTACCACAAACAACTTTTTAGCCACCGGAGAAAATTTGATCTGGAAAAGATTCAGTTAAAATTGAAAAAAATCTCTTTAATTTGTCCACTTAAAAGAAGGACCTAATAACTAAACTTACTCTTAATCTAACCTATTTCTAAATACTATCAAGAGAATATCACTTCACTCTTTCAATGACAAGCTAGCCCAATTTGATTTTTTTAAAAAATATCTTAAATGTTGTAATTTATTACTCACTACTCTGAAGATCTCAGGTAAACAATATTACCCCAAAGTCAATAGGAGCAGAAAATAATTCAACCCCGTTAATATTTTTTGAGCAATTAAGGATTAATTCACGCAACTGAATTTTCTATCTGAATCACAGCAAGATTTTTTACAGGGATGATTAAACTGAGCTTCAAAAAAAAACTATCTGGAAATCTGAGGAAATAGAAGCTAAATCCATTTCTAAATACTTTCTAAATAAGCCATTTTATTCACGAATTATTTAACAAATATTTCTTCAGAATCTTAAAGTACCAGGACTGTGTTATAAATTAAAATCTTACTGTAATTCTATTCTATGAGCACATAGTAAGTGCCTACAACCAATCAGGAAGCACTAGGTATACGGAGGTCACAGATCTTGCATTTTGCATATACTTGTCTATTTCCCTCAAGCAGTGTGCTAAGAGTGGAGACAGATATGTTGGCAAATAATTAGAGTATAATGTGATAAATACAGTTATACAAGTACTAAGTTATATAAGTACTAACATCAGAGCAAGAAGCGATTAACTTTCTCTTGGGAGACAAACACTATTAAATACCTAAAAGCAAAGGAACTCTAAAATAAAGCTAAAAGCTTGGAATGTTGAGAGCTGGAAAGAATGTCACTTTCAACCTTCCAACAACAAAATAAAGTATTCTGACTCCATCAGAATACGGAGATCAGAGGGCAACCAATTGCCACATAAACTAATGAGACAGGCATTTGCAGAGAGATAAGACATTAGCATTGGCTTACACGGACAAGACACAGCAGGACGTTAGCAAGAAGAGGTCAGCAAGCATGGTTTCAAAACTGGTGGAGAAAGAATACACTGTTGAGAGGCTGGAGAGAGGTGGTGCAAATGTAGGTGAAATCCACACCTTTTTTGCATACCTTATCATCAAGAATCACCAGGCACTCGTAGAAAATACTGAAAGAGTCCTACAAAAGTCTCCCTAATGGTACAGAGGGAGGGAAAGAGCAGCTTCTGTGGAGGGCATGAACCGGCACCATAACCTTTCTCCTCTATCCCCATTAAAGAACAAAAGCCTTAAACTGTGGATGCATCTTTAACTTTGGAGAGAAATTTATGCCATTAAATGCTTATATTAAAAAAGGAAAGATATCAAATCAGTAATCTAAGCTTTCAACTTAAGAATCTAGAAAAAGAAGTACAAATTCAACCTAAAACAAGCAGGAGACAGGAAGCATTATAAAGATTAAAGCAGAAATCAGTAAGACCAACAGCGGGTGTTTCTTGGAAGGAAAACTAATAAAACCTCTAGCCAGTCTCATTAAGAAAAAAAAGCAAGAATGACGCAATTACCAAAATCAGAAAAAAAAGAGGAGTCATTACTGCAGACCTCACAAAGGTCTGTAAAAAGGATCCTATAAACAATTCTATGACCATAAAGGACAAAATCAAAACTCACTCGGAAAAAAAAACAGGTAACACGAGCAGTTAAATATCTATTAAAGAAATTGAATAGGTAGTTAAAAACCTTCCAACAAAGAAAACTGAAGGCCAAATTACACCAAGTAGTTAAAGAAGAAACAGTATCAATTTCACACAATGAAGATACTTCCCACTCATGTTATCAATCTAGTCCAGATGCTGTTTGCTTATAATGGGGTTATAGCCAATAAACCCATCCTAAGTTTAAAAACGTAAGTCAAAAATAGATTTAATAAACCCAAACTACCAAACATCATGGCTTAAACTAGCCTATCTTAAACACGCTCACAACACTTATTAATACATTAGTCTACATTTGGGCAAAATCATGTAACACAAAGCCTCTTTTATGAGAAAGTATTAGATATCTCATGTAATTTATTGAATACCATACATTATGTCAAATTTGCAATGGTTGTGCATCATTGTGAAGTTGAAAAATTGTTAAGTTGGGGACAGTTAATATCAAAGCCAGACAAAGACATCACAAAAAATAAAAGTATAGGTTAATATCTCTCATTGATAGATGCCAAAAATCTTCCACAAAATATTAACAAATAAAATCCATCAATATATTAAAAAATATATAAATAACCAAGTGGTATACATCCTAGGAATGCAAATCTGGTTCAACATTTAAAAATCAATGTAACTTACCATAATATCAACTAAAGAAAGCCATAATATTATCTCAACAGAAGTGAAAAGAACACTTTAAAACATTCAACATCCATTTATGACTACTTAAAAAACTCCCAGCAAATTAGGAATAGAAGGTGTAGTAGGTTGAATAGTGTCCCGGAATGATTCATGTCCACCCGGAACATCAGAATGTGATCATATTTGAAAATAGGGTCTTTGCTGATATAATTAAGAATTTAGATGAGACCATACTGGATTAAGGTGTGCCCTCAATCCAATGAAAGTATCTTTGTAAACCATAAATACACAAAGGGGAAGGCCATGTAAAGAGACTGAAGCTATGCTGTGATATGGTTTGGCTATATCCCCACCCAAATCTCATCTTGAATTGTAGCTCCCATAAATCCCACGTGTTGCGAGTTGGGCCCCGTGGGAGATAATTAAATCATAGGGGCAGTTTCCTACTGTTCTCGTGGTAGAGAATATGTCTCACAAGAGCTGATGCTTTTATAAGGGGAAACCCCTCTCGCTTGGCTCTCACTTCTCTCTTGTCTGCCGCCATGAAAAACGCGCCTTTTGTCTTCTACCATAATTGTGAGGCCTCACCAGCCATGTGGAACTGTGAGTCCATTAAACCTCTTTTTCTTTATAAATTACCCAGTCTCAGGTATGTCTTTATCAGCAGAGTGAGAACTGACTAATCCATGCTGCTACAGCCAAGAATGTCTGGAGTCACCAGAAGCTGGAAAAGGCAAGGAAGGATTCTCCCCTAGAACCTTCAGAGGAAGTGTGGCTCTGCCACACTGTGATTTCAGCCTCCATAACTAAAAAATTAAATTTCTATTGTTTTAAGTCACCAAGTTTGTAGTAATTTGTTATGGTAACTCTGGGGAACTAACACAAAAGGGAAATTCCTCCATCTGATAAAGGGTATTTATTTTAAAAACTTGTAGCTAAGATCATGCTTAATGGTGAAAAACTAAATGCTTTCCCCATAAGATCATGAACAAGGCAAGGATGTCATTTCACCAATGTCATATTAGAAGTACTAGCCAGTACAAAAAATTAAGAAACAGGAATAAAAGGAATATATATTAGAAAAGAAGAAGTAAAACTATTCACAAATGATACAGCTGTCTATAAAGTTCCAAAGAATCTACAAAAAAGCTCCTATAACTAGTAGGTAAGTTTCACAAGATAACAGAATACAAAGTCAATATACAATATCAACTGTATTTCTGTACAACAGCAATAAGCAACTGGAATTTGAATTTTAAAAAGTAATATTATTTATAATAGCACCAATAAAAAGAAAAGGAAAATACTAGAGCTAAATCTATTAAAATCTGTGCTAGATAACAACGAAACACAAAAGATATCAAAGAAGATAAAAGGAGAGACATCATATTCATGGATTATAGGAATTTTTCTCTCCAATTTGATCTACATAAACAACATAATCCAAAGAAAAAACCCAGAAAAATTTTTGTAGTTACTGATAAGTTTATTTTCAAAAAATTAAGAAAAGGCAAAAGAACTAGAGGAACCAAAACAATGTTAAAAAGAACAAAGTTGTAGAACTCAAAATAGCTCAATTCAAGACTTAACTATAAAGCAACAGGCAATACACTGTGCACGTATAAATTAATACAGAACAGACAGCCTGCAAGAAACACACACAAACATATAGTCAATCTATTTTTGTCAAAGGGAGAAAGAAAATCCAAAGAAGAAATTTCTAGAAGAAAACACAGGAGAAAATATGTATGACCTCATAATCATCTAAAATCAGAAACAACCTGGATGCCCTTCAACAGGTGAACAGATAAACTGTGGTACATTCATACAATGGAACGTTACTCATCAACAAAAAAGGACAAACTATTCAGACAAACAACAATGTGGATGAATTTCAAATGCATTATGGTAAAAGGAAGAAGCCAATTTCAAAAGATTATACGTTGTTTAATTCCATTTATATGACATTTGTGGGTAAAGATAAAACTACAGGGACAGAAAACATCAATGGCAGCTAGCGGTCAGAGGTGACCACAAAGGGGCAGCACACGGGAACTCTGGGGATGAAGAACTGTTCTGTTTGGTGCTGTGGTGATGGACACATGATTGCACAGCTGTAAAAACACACAGAACTGGGCATAACAAAGAACAAATTGTGCTCCATGTCAATTGAAAAAAAATCAACCAGGATATGGGATCACAGATGGATCCAAAGATAAATCACAGGCTGTGAAAAGTAAATCAAACTTTGTTCCAAATGAAGCACACTGAAGGGTGTGAGGAAGAAAGGCGCTGACCTAAGTGAGTGTTTTGCCTGGATGTTGTAAGGCTACAGACAAAAAGGGTTAGACATAAATACTGTAACCTGTTGGTAAATTTGTTTCTCAAAGGAGTACTGGGGCCAACTGCAGTGGTACCTGCCTGTAGTCTCAGCTATTTGGAAAGCTGAGGCAGGAGAATAACTTGAGCCCAGGGGTTTGAGGCTGCAGTGAGCTACTATCGCACCACTGCACTCCAGCCTGGGTGACAAAGTGAGACTCCATCTCTTAAAAAAAAAAAAAAAAAAAAAATTAAGGCCGGGCACAGTGGCTCACGCCTGTAATCCCATCACTTTGGGAGGCCGAGGTGGGTGGATCACGAGGTCAGGAGATCAAGACCATCCTGGCTAATATGGTGAAACCCCATCTCTACTAAAAATACAAAAAAATTAGCCAGGCACAGTGGCGGGTGCCTGTAGTCCCAGCTACTTGAGAGGCTGAGGCAGGAGAATGGCGTGAACCCAGGAGGCGGAGCTTGCAGTGAGCCGAGATCATGCCACTGCACTCCAGCCTGGGCGACAGAGAGAGACTCCATCTCAAAAAAAAAAAAAAAAAAAATTAAGTTAAATTTTAAAAAGAGGAGTATTGGGGTGCAAATTCTGAAATTTCTTTATGTGTACACTAGATATTATAATAAGTACATATATTATGAGTAATACACTATAGTTAATGAGAGCCAGGTGTCTCACTGCTGAATAAACAAGTCACAAATGATCCAACTAGGAATGCTAAAATGAAATCTCTGTTGTTGGATTGAAGTCAGAAGTATCAATATGACCAGCACTTTGGGAGGCTGAGGCGGGTGGAGACCTTGAGGTCAGGAGTTCCAGACTAGTCTGGCCAACATGGTGAAACCCCGTCTCTACTAAAAATACAAAAAAAAATTAGCCAGGCATGGTGGCACACACCTGTAATCCCAGCTACTCAGGAGGCTCAGGCAGGAGAATCGCTTGAACCCAGGAGGCAGAGGTTGCAGTGAGCCGAGATCGTGCCACTGCACTCCAGCCTGAATGACAGAGTGAGACTCTGTCTCAAAAAACAAAAAAGAAAGTAATATACCAGGCCCGGCATGGTGGCTCACACCTCTGGGAGGCCAAGATGGAGAGATCACTTGAGCCGAAGTTTGAGACCAGCCTGGGCAACATGGTGAAGCTCCATCTCTAATAAAAATACAAAAATTGGCAGGGTATGGCGGTGGGCGCCCATAGTCCCAGCTACTTGGAGGCTGAGGTAGGGGGATCGTTTGAGCCGAGGGGTTTGAGACTGCAGTAAGCCATGATTGTGCCACTGCACTCCTGCCTGGGCAACAGAGCAAGAAACTATCTAAAAAAAAAATAAATAAGAAATAAGAAAAAAAAAAGAAGAAAAATATTCCAAATAATAAATGTAGAAGTAATGAAGGAAATAGAAAATCACCAATAAACACTTCAGTAAGAACTGCTGGCTGGGTGCAGTGGCTCACACCTGTAAATCCCAGCACTTTGGGAGGCCGAGGCAGGTGGACCACTTGAGGTCAGCCGTTTAAGACCAGCCTGACTAGTATGGTGAAACCCCATCTTTACTAAAAATACAAACATTAGCTGGGCATGGTGGCATGCGCCTGTAGTCCCAGCTACTCGGGTGGCTGAGACAGGAGAATTGCTTGAACCCGGGAGGTGGAGATTGCAGTGAGCCAAGATCACGCCACTGCACTCCAGCCTGGGCAACAGAGCAAAAGTCCATCTTTAAAAAAAAAAAAAAAAAAAAAAAAATTCCTGAGGGCAGCATCAAAATAAGTACTAAAGTAAGATATCTTATAGTGTCAAAGTATCTACCTCCAAACTTCTTATTTACAAAGGAGAAAAAGTGGAAAAGTGTGGCAGACACATCCTTAACTAAATGATCAAGGGGGGGTGTGTATGTGCCTTTTTTCAAAAGACAGGGTCTCGCTCTGTTGCCCAGGCTAGTATGCAGTGTGCGATCACAGCTCACCAGAGCCTTAAACTCCAGGGCTCAAGCGATCCTCCCACTTTAGCCTCCAGAGTAGCTGGGACTACAGACATGCATCACTGTGTTCAAGTAATCCTCCCACCTTGTCATGCCAAAGTGCTGGGATTACAGGAATGAGACACCATGCCTGACCAGTGATCAAAGCTACTGTCACCAGTAACAAGGCACACAGACATCAGCATGTATCCCCTGATATTGTGACATCTTGCCAAAAAATGCATAACCTGAATCTAACGCTGAGAAAACATAAGACACACTCAACTGAGGGACATTCTGCAAAATACCTATCCTATATATTTCAAAAGCAGCAGGTCATATAAACCAAGGAAAACTGAAAGAACTGTCATAGATTGGAGAAGACTAAGGAAACCTGACAACTAAATGCAGTGTGGGAACCTAGATAAGATCCTGAAGGACACAAGGTGGAAAAAAGTAATAAAACCTAAATAAAGTCTATAGTGTAGTTAAGAATATTACTTACAAAATTAAGATTACAATGTTAATCTTAGTTTTGATGGTTGTATTAGAGTTAGACATTAATATTAAGATGTTAATACAAAGCATACACGAGAATTCTATGTACAATCTTTGCAACTCTTTGGTAAATAAAATTCTTTCAAAATAAAAGTTTAAGGCCGGGCGCGGTGGCTCATGCCTGTAATCCCAACACTTTGGGAGGTGGAGGCGGGCAGATCACTTGAGGTCAGGAGTTCCAGACTAGCCTGGCCAACACGGCGAAACCTCATCTCTACAAAAAATAATAAAAAATTAGCCAGGTGCGGTGGCACGCACCTGTAATCCCAACCACTTGGGAGGCTGAAGCACAAGAATTGCTTGAACCCAGGAGGTAGAGTTTGCAGTGAGCTGAGATCACGCCACTGCACTCCAGCCTGGGTGACAGAGTGAGACTGTCTCAAAAAAAAAAAAAACAAAAAGATAAAATTTTAATAAAGCAGCCAGGCACAGTGGTTCACGCCTGTAATCCCAGCACTTTGGGAGGCTGAGGTGGGCAGATCACTTGAAGTCAGGTAGACCAGCCTGGGCAACGTGGTGAAACCCCATCTCTATTAAAAATAAAAAATAAAAAAATTAGCTGGGCATGGTGGCGCATGCCTGTAGTCCCAGCTACTCAGGAGGCTGAGGCATGAGAATCACTTGAGCCTGGGAGGCAGAGGTTGCAGCGAGCCAAGATTGTGCCACTGCATTCCAGCCTGGATGATAAAGGGGATCCTTTCTCAAAACAAAACAAAACAAACAAGCAAAAAAACAACAAAAAAAAACCTCTCAGGATTCAACAGTAAAAAAAGCAAATAGGCTGGGCACCATGGCTCATGCCTATAATCCCAGCACTTTGTGAGGCCAAAGCGGACAGATTGCTTGAGCTCAGGAGTTCCAGACCAGCCTGGGCAACATGGTGAGACCCCGTCTCTACAAAAATTACAAAAATTATCCAGGCATGGTGGTGCATGCCTGCGGTCACAGCTAATGAGGAGACTAAAGTGAGAGAATTGCTTGAGCCCAGAAGACTGAGGCTACAATGAGCCGATATCACACCACTGCACTCCAGCCTGGGCAACAGAAAGACCCTGTCTTTAAAACAAACAAACAAACAAACAAACAAACAAAAACAGGCTGGGTGCTGTGGCTCATGCCTGTAATCCCAGTACTTTGGGAGGCTGAGGCGGGCAGATCACCTAAGGTCAGGAGTTTAAGACCAGGCTGGCCAACGTGGTAAAACCCCGTCTCTACTAAAAATACAAAAAAATTAGCCAGGCATAGTGGTGCATGCCTGTAATCTCAGCTATTCAGGAGGCTGAGGCAGGAGAATCACTTGAACCCGGGAGGCAGAGGTTGCAGTGAGCCGAGATTGCGCCACTGCACTCCAGCCTGGGCTACAAGGGTGAGACTCCGTCTCAAAAAAAAAAAAAAAAAGCAAACAATCCAATTTAGAAAATGGGCAAAGGACATGAAGAGACATTTAATTTCATTGAAGATGATATACAGATGGCACACACACACAAACCCAAGAAGATGTTCAACATCATTAGCCAATTGGGAAATGCAAATTAAGACCACAGTGAGATACCAGTACAAAACTATTAGTGTAACTGAGTATTTCAGCTTTGAAATGCATTTTAAAACTTTTTTCTCCTGTTTCTCTAGTCTTAAGATGTAACCTTGAAACAAACTGTAGAAACTTTGTGTCCTAAGTCTTAAAATATGGCCTTGAAATCTTCTTTGAAACTCTGCTCCCCTCTCTTTCCCACCAGACACTCCCTTGCACCATGCACACTTACCTAACTGCATGCTTGTTAAGAAATTTCAGGGGCTACAACAACCCAGGCAAAAAGACCCAGCTGTGGAATGAATTCTCCTCTACAGGGAGATTACCTCAAAACTGATCATCTGTAACTCAGCAGCAAATAAAATGGCACCAGCCTGTACTCCAGGCAGACAATAATTCGAGATAGTCCTTGGAACAACACATAGGAACCTGCATCCTGTGTTACTCTCATGTTTCCCATACCAAGTCTCCTCTTTTTAAACCCCTTCCCTCAGCCTAACACTTGAAATGGTCTTTTGGAGACATAAGCCTAGCCTCTCCCA
This sequence comes from Pongo abelii, assembly GCF_028885655.2. Lineage (NCBI taxonomy): Eukaryota > Metazoa > Chordata > Mammalia > Primates > Hominidae > Pongo > Pongo abelii. The sequence goes on from NC_071985.2 coordinate 155,187,163, forward strand.
ACTGCTAGCATTTCAATAAAGTTGCTTTCCTTTCACCACTCTTTCTTTCTCATGTTTTGGTCCTCAAGCAGTGAGCAGCCAGACTTTTGTTCAGTTATATTAGAACATCTAAAATAATTATTTTGAAGTGACAATACCAAATACTGGTGAGAATATGGGAAAACTAGATTTCTCATACTTTGATGGTAGTAATGTAAAACGATACAGCCAATAATTAATTTTGTAATTTCTTTAAAAACTAAGTATTGGGCCAGGCGCAATGGCTCATGCCTGTAATCCCACCACTTTGGGAGGCTGAGGCAGGTAGACCACTTGAGGTCAGGAGTTCAAGACCAGCCTGGTCAAGATGGTGAAACCCTGTCTCTACTAAAAATACAAAAATTAGCCAGGCGTGGTGGTGTGCGCCTGTAATCCCAGCAAATCAGGAGGCTGAGGCACAAGAATCACTTGAACCCAGGAGACTGAGATTGCAATGAGCCAAGATCATACCACTGCACTCCAGTCTGGGTGATAGAGCAAGACTCTGTTCAAAAAAAAAAAAAAAAACCAAATATCTACTTCTAAGCATTTATCCCAGAAAAATAAAAACATGTCCACACAAACACCTACAAGCAAATGTTTAAAGCAGGTTTATCTTGTAATATTAAATGGTCCTCAATAAATGAATGGTTAACAAATTGTGGTACATCCATACATACCATGGAGTACAAAATAAAAAGGAACAAACTGTTAATACATTCAACAGCTTTGCTGGATCTCAAGGGCATTATGCTGAGTGAAAAAACGCCAATTTCAAAAGGTAACAGCCTGTGTGATTCCATTTATATAGCAGGTTTTTTTTGTTTTGTTTTGTTTTTTTTAAAGAGACAGGGTCTTGCTCTGTTGCCCAGGCTGGAGTGCAATAATGCAATCAGAGCTTAATATATCCTCGAAATTCTGGGCTCAAGTGATCCTCTCTTCTCAGCCTCCTCAGCTAGGACTATAGGCACCTACCACCATGCCCAGCTGACATTTATTTTTATTTTTGTAGTGACAAGGTCTCACTATATTGCCTAGGCTGGTCTCAAACTCCTGGTCTCAAGCAATCCTCCTGCCAGCCAAAGTGCTGGGATTACAGGAATAAGCCACTGTTCTCAGCCTTATATAGCCGTCTTGAAATGACAAAACTATAGATGGAAAACAGATTAAGGTTCACCAGGGATTAGGAATGGTGCCAGGGGCCAGGCACAGTGGCTCACACCTGTAATCCTAGCACTTTGGGAGGCTGAGGCGGGTGGATGACTTGAGGTCAGGAGTTTGGGACGAACCTGGCCAACATGGTGAAACCCCATCTCTACTAAAAATACAAAAGATTAGCGGGCACGATGGTGGGCACCTGTAATCTCAGCTACTCAGGGGGCTGAGGCAGGAGAATCGCTTGAACCTGGGAGGTGGAGGTTGCAAGTGAGCCAATATCGCACCATTGCACTGCTGCCTGGGCAACAGGAGCAAATCTCCATCTCAAAAAAAAAAAAGGAATGGTGCCAGGGAAAAAGAAAGGTGGGGGCTGGGCGCAGTGGTTCACGCCTGTAATCCCAGCACTTTGGGAGGCCGAGGCGGGCAGATCACGAGGTGAGGAGATCAAGACCATCCTGGCTAACATGGTGAAACCCTGTCTCCACTAAAAATACAAAAAATTAGCCGGGTGTGGTGGCGGGAGCCTGTAGTCCCAGCTACTCAGGAGACTGAGGCAGGAGAATCACTTGAACCCGGGAGGCGGAGCTTGCAGTGAGCCGAGATTGCGTCACTGCGCTCCAGCCTGGGGGACAGAGCAAGACAAAAAAAGAAAGGTGTGAGTGTGATTATAAAAAGGATGCAAGAGGTAAATCTTTAAGGTGATAGAAGAGTTCTGGATCTTGATGGAGGCTGTGGTTACATAAATCTATGCATATGATAAAATGGCTTGGCATAGAATTATATACATACATTGTCACTGTCAATTTCTTGATTGTGATATTGTACTATAGTCATATAAAATGTAACCATTGGGGGAAATGGGATAAAAGGTACACTGGGCCTTGCTGTATAATTTTTGCAACTTCCTGTGAATCTATAATTATTTCAAAATAAAGTTTTTAAAAATAAGCTGTACCAACCTAGTTTCTAATCCAGAATAATTCAAACCAAAGAACTTTTGGGAGAGTTTTATAATTGGATTGTTTTCCTTCTCACAACTACTCACTGTAATCTGAATTGACTCATGGTACCTAGTTTTTTGTCTTTATCATTTTACACTAAAGGGGTCCTTGAAGAAGTGGTTGATTCTAGGTATGGAGCAGGAAAAGTACAAGATGAGCCTGTGCCATTTTATACTAGAGAGCAAGGATTACGAGGGTTTTATCAAGAGCACTCAGGAACCAACCTGAATAGACTCTCACTGGCCAAATACGAGATCATTTGAGCATAAGTAAGAATAAATAAATGCAATGGTTTAAAACATCAAATACAATTAAATCCATAAGATCAAAACGATTTTTAAAAAACTTTCATTGATTGGCTGTGAAGGATACTACAGAACCATCTTCTTATTTTAAAATCTGGTTTAAAAAAAAAAGAGAGAGAGAGAAAGCCAAACACGGTGGCTCACACCCGTTATCCTAGCACTTTGGGAGGCCAATACGGGAGGATCACTTGAATCCAGGAGTTTGAGACCAGCCTGGGCAAGATGGTAAAATCGTGTCTCTACAAAAAAATTAAAAAAAATTAGCTGGGTGTGTTGGTACACTCCTGTAGTACGAGCTGCTTGGGAGGCCAAGGTGGAAGGATCACCTGAGCCTGGGAGGTTTCAGCTGCAGTGAGCCATGACTGTACCACTGCATTCCAGCCTGGGCAACAAAGCAAGACCTTCTCTCAAAGAAAAAAAAAAAAAAGGCAACCCCCCCCACAATTCCATTTAGATTATTATCAAAAAGAATACAATACTTAGGAATTAACCAAAGATGTGAAAGACTTCTACAATTTAAAAATATATATATATGTGTTGCTGAGGAAATTAAAGAAAACATGAATAAACAGAAACACATCCCATGTTCATGGATTAGAAGACTTAACATTGTTAAGATGTCAATACTACCCAAAGCAATCTACAGATTCAATGCAATCTCTATCAAAATCCCAATGATTTTTTGGCAGAAATAGAAAAACCCACCCTAAATGTCATATGGAATCTCAAGGGACTTAGAATAGCCAAAATAAACTTGAAAAAGAAGAACAAAGCTGGAGGACTCACACTTCCTAATTTCAAAACTCACTATAAAGCGACAGTAATCAAAATAGTATGGTACTGGCATCAAGGGCACAGAAATAAAACCTCATATATATACTCAAATGATTTTCCACAAGGGTGCAAGACCATTCAGTAGGAAATGGACAGTTTTTTCAACAAATGGTATAGGGAAAACTGGACCCTTACCTAATAATACATACAAAAATTAACTCAAAATGTATCAAAGACCTAAATATAAGTCCTAAAACCCTAAGAAGCTTCACAACATCGGATTTGGCAATAACTTCTTAAATATGACAACGAAGACACAGGCAACAAAAAAAAGATACAAACAAGACTTGATGAAAATTTTAAAATTTTGTGCACTATCAACAGAATAAAAAGTAATTCACATGGTCGGGCACGGTGGTTCATGCCTGTAATCCCAGCACTTTGGAGGCCAAGGCGGGTGGATCACTTAAGGTCAGGAGTTCGAGACCAGCCTAGCCAACACAGTGAAACCCCGTCTCTACTAAAAATATAAAAATTAGGCCAGGTACAGTGGCTCATGCCTATAATCCCAGCACTTTGGGAGGCCAAGGCAGACGGATCACTTGACATCAGGAATTCAAGAACAGCCTGGCCAACATGGTGAAACCCCATCTCTATTAAAAATACAAAAATTAGCCGGGCGTGCTGGCACATGCCTATAATTCCAGCTACTTGGGAAGCTGAGGCAGAAGAATTGCTTGAACCCGGGAGGCGGAGGTTGCAGTGAGCCGAGATCGCGCCATTGCACTCTGCACTCTAGCCTGGGTGAAGAAGCGAGACTCTGTCTAAAAAAAAAAAAAGAAAAAATACAAAAATTAGCCAGGCATGGTGGCAGGCACCTGTAAAGTCAGCTACTCGGGAGGCTGAGGCAGGAGAATTGCTTGAACCTAGGAGACAGAGGTTGCAGTGAGCCGAGACTGCACCACTACACTCCAGCTTGGGTGACAGAGTAAGACTCCATCTCAAAAAAAAAAAAAAAAAAAGAAAAGTAATTCACAGAATTGGAGAAATATATGGAAATGATATAACTAACAAGGAATTAATATCCAGACTATACAGAGAACTAAAACTCCACAAGAACGAAACAATTTCAAAAATGGGCAAAGGGGCCAGGTGCAAGTGGCTCACACCTGTAATCCCAACACTTTGGGAGGCGGAGGCAGGCAGATCACCTGAGGTCAGGAGTTCCAGACCCGCCTGGTCAGCATGGCAAAACCCTGACTCTACTAAAAATACAAAAATTAGCCAGGCATGGTGGCAGGCGCCTGTAATCTCAGCTACTCGGGAGGCTAAGGCAGGGAGAATTGCTTGAACCCAGGAGGCCGAGACTGCAGTGAGCAATGAGACTGCACCGAACAGTGAGACTGCACCACTGCATTCCAGCCCATGCAACAGAGTGAGATTCTGTCTTAAAAAAAAAAAGGGCAAAGGACTAAAATATACATTTCTCCAAAGGATACATAGAAATAGCCAATAAGCACATGAAAAGATGCTCAACATCATCAGGGAAATACAAACCAAAACCAGAAGGATATACTACCTTTGATATGCTTTGGCTGTGTCCCCACCCAAATCTCATCTTGAATTCCCATGTGTTGTGAGAGGGACCCGGTGGGAGATAATTGAATCATGGAGACAAGTCTTTCCCTTGCTGTTCTCATGACAGCGCATAAGTCTCATGAGATCTGATGGTTTGATAAGGGGAAACCCATTTCATTTGGCTCTCACTCTCTCTTGTGGCTGCCATGTGAGATGTGCCTTTCACCTTCCGCCATGATTGTGAGGCTTCCCCAGCCACATGGAACTGTAAGTCCAATAAACCTTTCTTTTGTAAATTGCCCAGTCTCAGGTATGTCTTTATCAGCAGCATGAAAATGGACTAATACAGTAAATTGGTACCAGCAGAGTGGGGTGCTGCTGAAAAGATACCCAAAAATGTGGATGTGACTTTGGAACTGGATAACAGGCAGAGGTTCAAACAGTTTGGAGGGCTCAGAAGAAGAGAGGAAAATGTGGGAAAGTTTGGAACTTCCTGGAGTCTTGTTGAATGGCTTTGCCCAAAATGCTGATAGTGATATGAATAATAAAGTGAGGCTGAAGTGGTCTCAGATGGAGATGAGGAACTCATTGGGAACTGGCACAAAGGTGACTCTTACTATATTTTAGCAAAGAGACTGGCGGCATTTTGCCCCTGCCCTAGAAATTTGTGAAACATTGAACTTGAGAGAGATGATTTAGGGTATCTAGCAGAAGAAATTTCTAAGCAGCAAAGCATTCAAGAGGTGACTCGGGTGCTGTTAAAAGGCATTCAGTTTTATAAGGGATGCAGAGCACAAAAGTTTGGAAAATTTGCAGCCTGACAATGCTATAGAAAAGAAAATTCCATTTTCTGAGAAGTTCAAGCAGGCTGCAGAAATTTGCATAAGTAAAGAGAAGCCAAATGTTAATCCCCAAGATAATGGGAAAATGTCTCCAGGGCATGTCAGAGGTCTTCACGGCAGCCCCTCCCATCATCAGCCAAGAGGCCTAGGAGGAAAAAGTGGTTTCAGGGGCCAGGCCCAGTGTCCCTGTGCTGTGTGCAGCCTAGGGACTTGGTGCCCTGCATCCCAGCCACTCTAGCCATGGTTGAAAGGGGCCACCATGGAGCTTGGGCTGTGGCTTCAGAGGGTGCAAGCCGCAAGCCTTAGCAACTTCCACATGGTGTTGAGGCTGCCAGTGCACAGAAATCAAGAATTGGAGTTTGGGAACCTCCACCTAGATTTCAGAAGATGTATGGAAATGCCTGGATGCCCAGGCAGAAGTTTGCTGCAGGGGTGGGCCCTCATGGAGAACCTCTGCTAGGGCAGTACAGAAGGAAAACATGGGGTCGGAGGCCCCACACAGAGTCCCTACTAGGGCACCACCTAATGCAGCTGTGAGAAGAGGGCCACCATCCTCCAGACCCCAGAATGATAGATCCACCAACAGCTTGCACCGTACACCTGGAAAAGCCACAGACATTCAACACCAGCCCATAAAAGCAGCCGGGAGGGAGGCTGTACCCTGCAAAGCCACAACGGCAGAGCTACCTACGACCATGGGAACCCACCTCTTGCATCAGCATAACCTGGATGTGAGACATGGAATCAAAAGAGATCATTTTGGAACTTTAATATTTGACTGCCCTGGCCGGGTGCAGTGGCTCACACCTGTAATCCCAGTACTTCGGGAGGCCGAGGCAGGCAGATCATCTGAGGTCAGGAGTTCAAGACCAGCCTGACCAACATGGAGAAACCCCATCTCTACTAAAAATACAAAACTAGCCAGGCGTGGTGGCACATGTCTGTAATCCCAGCTACTCGGGAGGCTGAGGCAGGAGAATCGCTTGAACTCGGGAGGCGGAGGTTGTGGTGAGCCAAGATGTGCACCATTGCACTTCAGCCTGGGCAAGAAGAGCCAAACTCCATCTCAAAAAAAAAAAAAATTTGACTGCCCTGCTCGATTTCAAACTTGCATGGGGCCTGTAGCTCCTTTGTTTTGGCCAATTTTTCCCATTCGGAATAGCCATATTTACCCAATGCCCATACCCCCATTCTATCTAGGAAGTAACTAATTTGCTTTTGATTTTACAGGCTTATAGGTGGAAGGGACTTGCCTTGTCTCAGATGAGACTTTGGACTGTGGACTTTTGAGTTAATGCTGAAATGAGTCAAGACTTTGAGGGACTGTTGGGAAGGCATGATTGCTTCTGAAATGTGAGGACATGAGATTTGGGAGGGGCCAGAATGATATGGTTTGGCTGTGTCCCCACCCAAATCTCATCTTGAATTCCCACGTGTTGTGGGAGGGACCCAGTGGTAGGTAACTGAATCATGGGGACAAGTCCTTCCCCTGCTGTTCTCATGATAATGAGTAAGTGTCACAATATCTGACAGTTTCAAGAATGGGAGTTTTTCTGCACAAGCTCTTGTCTGCCGCCATGTGAGATGTGATTTTCACCTTCCACCATGATTGTGAGACCTCCCCAGCCATGTGAAACTGTGAGTCCAATAAACCTCTTTCTTTTGTAAATTGCCCAGTCTTGGGTATATCTTTATCAGCAGCATGAAAACGGACTAATATAACCTCATACCCATTAGGATGGCTACTATCAATGAAATAGAAAATAACAAGCATTGATGAGGATGTGGAAAAACTGTGCACTATTGGTAGAAACGTAAAGTGGTACAGCCACTGTGAAAAACAGTATGGCAATTCCTCAAAAAATTAAAAATAGGGCTGGGTGAACCAGCTGACACCTATAATCCCAGTACTTTAGGAGGTCAAAGTGAGAGGATGATTTGAGGCCAGGAGTTCAAGACCAGCCTGGTCAACATGCTGAGACTCTGTCTCTTCAAAAACATTTAAAAACTGGTGGAGAGATGGTGGCACATGCCTGTAGTCCCAGCTACTTGAGAGGCTGAGGTGGGAGGATTGCTTGACCCCAGGAGTTTGAGGCTGCAGTGAGCTATGATCTTGCCACTGTACTCCAAAGCAAGACCCTGCCTCTAAAAAAAATAATAATAATAAATAAATAAATAAATAAATAAATTTAATTAAAAGTAGAATTACTGTATGATCCAGCAATTTCACTTGACACAAAATAATTAAAAGCAGGATCTCAAAGAGATATTTGTATATCCATGTTTATAGCAGCATTATTCACAATAGCAAAAACATGGAAGCAATCCAATGTCCATCAACAAACACACACATAAGCAAAATGTAGTATATCCACACAATGAAATATTATTCTACCTTAAAAAGAAAGGAAATGCTGACATAAGCTACAACATGGATGAACCTTGAAGACATTATGCTAAGTAAAATAAGCTAGTCACAAAAAGATTCTGTAGGGTTTTACTTGTGAGGTACCTAGTCAAATTCATACAGACAGAAAATAGAATGGTTGTGGGGAATGACGGGAAGGAGGTACAGTAAGATGTTGACAAACAGTTGTAGAGTTTGAGTTTTGCAAGATGAAAAGAATTCTGGATATTGTTTGTACAACAATGTGAATGTACTTAAGGCTAATGAACTATACACTTAAAAATGATCAAAATGGTCAATTTTATGTTATTTGTACTTTACCACAATAAAATTTAAAGGATTGTTAATAGTGAGAACAGGCCTACTGGAATAACATAATTCACTGAAAGTAATAATAATGGACTATGTAAGTTTGCTTAAGACAGAAAAAAATTTTTAAGTAACATAACCCCTTTTTAAGAGTTACAATAACCAAAAACAAAAACAAAAACCCGTGAAATAACCAAGTAGGTTTTTTAACTACTGCAATAAATATTTTGACTGTACTATATAGAAAGCTCAAATAAAACTGAAATAATGTAAACAAAATACGCTCTGAGCAATAAGCTTAATATTCAACTTCATGTTTGCTTCTTTTATTTACCTGGGAGAGAGAATAGTACCAAGTCAGAGGAAGATCAAACACTCTTAGCGCTGCTGTCTTCAAGGAAAACTGTGATTCACTTACTGTTTCTTCTGACATGGCTCCTCTTCTAATCTTCATTAAATGAAACATAAAAAAAATTAGCCACAAAGATTTCTGGTTACTTTACCAATGAAAGGTACAAACTGAAAATTTAATTATATCAGCTTATTTTTGCAGTCAATTATTGATGACATTACACTTGAGCTAAAATTATATTTATTAATCACCAAATGTGTAAAAGAAACAATAAGCTATCCTTCCTGTAGGAGATAGCATAAAAAATAATAAGAAGTTGAAAAAAAAAACAAACTAGATTTAAACTTTGAGTCCAGGTAGCAAGTTTTCCTTAGGAAATTGCAAGTTCTAGATTCTCTCTTTTCTGGTTACATAAAAATTTAACATTTTTTAGAGAGTAATTTAAAATTTACTTCTCATTCATTCGGTTTCCTTCATATAACTGCGGGGGTGACAGTAGGTGGCAGGCAGGTTGCTGAATGGAATCCAGAACAGAATCCTGGGGCTAGAATCTCAGAGTTCACTGACTGAACATCAGAACTCACGCATTTATTCTCCTATTGTCTCATTTTAAAGATCTTCAAAGAAATGCCACATATATGCTATATGATTTTGGTATAGTTTTAATGCATATTATTTCTCTTAAACAAAAAAAGAAAAGTCAGATGAGTACAGAGAAGCAGTTGACACACAAAGAGAGGTCATTAAGGCAGTGGTTCAGGGTCTGGGTCTCTGCTTTATAGACCAGAAACGTAATTTTACCACTGTACCCAGTTGAACACATGCTAAACAAATTTACGTGGTATTGATGCATAAATCAGTTTACAAGTTTATCTATTTATAATAAAGAAATAAACGATCTAGTGTACATATTCTATCAAAACATACCATCCCTGAAATAAAAGACCATAGGAAGCTGAACTAATAAGTCAAAAATGTTGCCTGATGAGTGCAAAAATCAAGAGTCCTGAGGAATATTTCATTCAGGCCAAGAAAACGCCCAAGCACTATCTCTAATGCACAAGAGAATGGGCTTCTCTAATAACTACAATGTTTATGTCTACCAGATTTATTATTTCTTTTATTTGGGTAGTGCTGTATATTACGTAACAGAATATAAAAATTACCAACAATCCCTCTATAAAAGTTTATTTGCGGCTGGGCACAATGAGTGGCTCATGCCTGAGCTACTTTGGGAGTGACTTTGGGAGGCTGAGGTGGGTGGATTGCTTGAGCCCATGAGCCCAGGAGTTTGAGACCAGCCTGGGAAACATGGTGAAACCCTGCCTACACCAAAAAAAAAAACAAAAAAATTATTTGCTATACTTTTTTTAGGCCCTTCATTTCCACATATATCTCTATGTTCTCTTTTTCTATACTCCAATAGACTATCCCCTTCTGTTAATACCCACCTGTCTTCAGACAAGTGTCAAAACCACTGATTAAGTAGTGGTTTCCTTTAAAATCAAACACAGCAATACCTCTTAGGGTGGATTACTACTACTGATGCTTCCCTTAATCCTTACTAGGAATACAGCAGTATAAACTTAATTCCCCCTACCAGTGTTCTAAGTACAACTTTTAGACTCAGTATAGTTAGCTCTAATTGACATACATTTATTTCAGTCAACAACCTGTGATAGAGACATATGATTAAAAAGTACAGAGGAAACTATGAACAGTTAAGAAAGTGAAAAATGGTCCTCTGGAGAATAAGACAAGGGATACAGAGAAGCTGGGCAAAGAATGACTGCTTTTCCTTACAAGTCTGTCTGTAATACTTGATTTTTAAAAACCTGCCTACAGCTATTACTTTTTTAATATTACTACAGTAAAAAGGAAGTGGGGGGAAGCTCATTTATTCTTCCCCCTCCCTAAATATTAACACATTTTATTTTGAGAAACATTTTTACTAATTAGATTCTGGATCATTAAGCAATCTATGCTACTGCATTTAAAAAACGTATTGAGTAATTCACCCAAAGTAATTTTCCCTATAATAGAGCATTCCAAATTTTTAAGCAGAATAGAAAGAAAATAAAGCAAACACTTTAATTGGCTGCAGAGATATTCTTAAAAGATTATGACAAACCTCGGCCGGGCGTGGTGGCTCACGCCTGTAATCCCAGCATTTTGGGAGGCCGAGGCGGGTGGATCAGTTGAGGTCAAGGGTTCGAGACCAGCCTGGCCAATATAGCGAAACCCCGTCTCTACTACAAATACAAAAAAATTAGCCAGGCGTGGTGTCGGGCGCCTGTAATCCCAGCTGTAATCCCAGCTACTCGGGAGGCTGAGGTAGGAGAACTCCTAGAACCCTAGGGGCGGAGGTTGCAGTGAGCAGAGATCGCGCCATTGCACTCCAGCCTGGGTGACAGAGCCAGACGTCGTGTCAAAAAAAAAAAAAAAAAAAAAAAGATTATAACAAACCTCTATTTTTGCATTCTAACTACCTCATTCTTTTTCATTTAATATTACTGAGGAAGTTGATTCCAAACCTAATCATTATTCATTGAAAAACTAAAAAAAAAAAAACTAGTCATTTCAGTTGCTTTCAGAAGTATAATAAAAATAAACATGAAGGGGGTTTCATGATTATTCAAATTTATAGACGGAATCTATAAAACATAACCAAAAATATTGTCCTGTGTAATATTACTTGTTCCTCTACATTCCAACTACTGGGGAATTAAAAATAAATGTCATAAACAGTTTGTTTCTTACACATCTTAAAATTCTATCCTACAACTTTGACTTTATAATCCAACAGGAAGGCAAGTCTGAAGTATCAAAAAGAAAATTGACGTGAAGCACAAATCTATATAACCTAACTCTGAGAAGACACTTAGAACAGAGCAAACATGTTTAGCTGCAATAACAACAATAAAACAACAATAATAAAGGTTTCAAAGTCTCAGCAAAAACAAAGCTGAGTCCTCCCTCTGGAAAACAGATAATTTAACAACTTTACAGAAGGACCTGACACCACAATGCTCCCGTGCTAAATTATTCTCTGAAAGCACCTGCAAAGCAGAGTAATCTTTCACATCCAAAAGCCACTCCCTGCTCAAAACCACCCGCATCCAAACAGAACCTGAGACCTCACCAGCTGCCCCACCTCCAGCGCGCTCTCCCCCGACCCCACAGCAGCCCCTCGCGGAGCTCTCTCCGCTGCTGTCTTCCTTTTTCTTTGCCAAGAACACCAGAAAAAGGGGTCCCTCCAGCTCGGCCATCCAGACCCTTCCTCTGGCTCAGAGCAGTGGCGAGCCCATCCCAATTCCGCGCTTCCTTTGCAGGCCTCCCTCTGGCGTGGGGACCCTCCTGCTTTCCTACGCGAGTACTAACCAGGTCCGACCCTGCTTAGCTTCTGAGATGAGACGAGGTCGGGAGTGTTCAGGGTGGCACGGCCGTAGACCCTCTGGCTTTCAGCCGCTCCATCTGGCAGTCCGAGAGCTAACGCCAGCGATGGAGTCCGCGCCACCCCTGCCCCGAGGCCTCTGCCCCAACTGCGTGGCCGCCCAACTCTCCGCTTCCTCCCGCCCGCCTCTCCACCCCACCCCGCCCCTGGCCCTGTACCTGGAGCTCCAGGCCAGGTACAGCCGGCCTGCCCACGCCTGCTTCCCAGCTGATGCCTGGCGCTGAGCAGCAGCCTGACGGGGAGAAGGCGGAGTCCTTCCGGGGTCAGGAGTGCGAAGGTGGAGAGAAAGTGGAGGGGGCCTTCCAGGCTTTCTGCGTGAGGGGCTACGTGTGAAGCAGCTCCCGCCATTTTTGTTTAGGGTAGAGGCTCCTTCCTCGTCAGGTGGATGTAAAAACTATATTCGAAGAATTGCATCCTTTTACAAACCGGTAAAAAAAACTAGTATTGTAGTTCGTAACCTGTCGGGGGATCTAGAACAGTTGTCAATCTGGTGAAAACTATGGCGCCTTTCCCCTGGAAAAAAAAAATGTGTATACACATGCTCATTACATTAAAGAAAAAAAAATTACACAATTTCAAAACCCTGAAAACAAGATTAAGAACTTCTACCACAGGCCCTCAGCCCTCAAATGAATGAGTGTTAAGAGGCATTCTAATCCGGTATAGATGATGCATTTATTATTGATTTCATGTCCTCTTTACCTTTTTTTTCTGTGTTTACCACTGAATTAGGCAACCGAAGAGTATTGAATGTGGCAATTTATTGGCAAAGTAGTCGCCGCTCTCAGGTTCTGTCTAATACATAGTAAACTAATAGGGGGCCGGGTTAGGAAAAAATAACAACAAAACCCAAGGTACTGTTTCTACGTTGTCTTTATCAAAACATTCCATCAGAACTGCAGATTTAGGCGGGGCACGGTGGCTCAAGCCTGTAATCCCAGCACTTTGGCAGGCCAAGGCGGGCAGATCACTTGAGGTCAGGAGTTCAAGCCCAGCCTGGCCAACATGGCGAAACCCCATCTCTACTAAAAATACAAAAATTAGCCAGGCACCTGCCTGTAATCCCAGCTACTCGGGAGGCTGAGGCAGGAAAATTGCTTGAACCCGGGAGGCGGAGGTTGTGTGAGCCCAGATAGTGCTACTGCACCCCAACCTGGGTGACTAGAGTGAGACTCTGTCTCAAAACAAAAAACAAAACAAAACACACACACACAAAAAACTGCAGATTTAAGAATTCCAGTTGCTGAGCATATTTGTGGTGAAAAGCCAAAATAATTCTGTTTTCAAAATTCCCATTTAACTAAATGGAAAATGGAATAGTAGTACCAATTTATGATATTATTAGATTAATAATAACTAACGATCCACAGACTGGGTTTTATGTGAAAATATTTTGCACTTATAGGGTAAATGGAGCTGTTGAGATTTGAAGAACCTGAAATTTGTAAGGCTATTTTCATTTATTTTCCCAATTTCCTCCTCTTTCCCATTTCCCACAGCTTCCAAACATTCAGCCTAATGAGAAGAGCAGTAATGATGATGACTACCACTCAACACAACTTTCCTGAGACCATATTATCTCCTTAATTCCACGATAAACATTATGAGAGAAATATTATTACACGGTGGGTACAGAGTTTATTCTTTAGCATGAGAATAAGATATGTCACATTTAGGCCAAGTGAGGTGGCTCACATCTGTAATCCCAACACTTTGTGGGGCCGATGAGGGAGGATCCCTTGAGGTAAGAAGTTCCAGATTAGCCTGGGCAATAGCAAGATCCTCATTTCTACAAAATAATAATAAAATAAAATATATAAAATAGAAATATCACATTTAATTTATGTTTATAAACCAAATGTAATTTGCCGTAAGCCTCCCTTCTGGTTTGGCAGAGTGCTGCACTCAATCTTAGCCATTATTGGATATATTAATTAACATATTCGCTACAAGTAAAAGAAAACCAAACAAGTAGTGGTTTAAACCAGAAGGACAGGGAACTCAATATCTTCTGATATCGGGGACAAGGAAAAAAAAATTGGAGCCTGGATTAATTCTGAAGGCCTGTACCTCCCCCAGATAACCAAGCCATCGTGTAATGCTCACTAAACCAGAGAATGGAGTTCATGGAGTACTACCAGTTGTTTCTTCTGTACAAGTACTGCAATACATGCTACAGCAACCATTAATGAATTTAGGGGATCCTATCTGCATAATATCAAAACAAAACTGTCAAGTCAGACTGCCTGGGTTTGAATCCTTTCTTGGCCACTTACTATATGCATTGTTTAAGGAAAAGAAACACAAAGCTATTTTTCTGTACTTTCAACACTTCTGACACCAAATGTGTGGAGGTTTTTCCCCACCAAACAAGTCTCCAATTATTTCTTATTATAAACTCCACTCTTTAATTTAGCATCTACCAAATGGGTGTTGTACAGTTAAATTCAATTCAATACTATGCACCAAACCCTTAAGGGCTCAGTCCTACAAGACTGCCCCCACTTCAGATATCAATTGCAAATCCCAGGTTGTCACTTGCACTTCTGACCAACCGGCTATAAATCAGGAATTCCCGCAATCTTCTCCTCCCATCCCAAACCAGTTTATTGATTCATAACAGAAGATATTACAAAGGATGCAGATGAACAACCAGATGAAGAGGTACATAAAACAAGATCTGGAAGGATCCTAAGTGCAGGAACTTCTGTCCCCATGGAATCAGGGTGTACCACCTTTTTGGGATATGGATGTGTTCACCAACTCAGAAGCTCTTAGAACCCCGTACTTCAGGGATTTCTACGGAAGCTTCATAATGTTAGCAGAAAGGAGTCCCAATCCAGACCCCAAGAGAGGGTGCTTGGATTTCAAACAAGAAAGAATTCAGGGCAAGTCCACAGTCCAAAGCAAAAGCAAGTTTAAGACAGTGAAGTGGTGAATGTCCACTTACTCTATAGACAGAGTAGGGCGTTCCCAAAAGGAAGAAAAGGAGCGCATCCACTCTAGGTACAATATTCATTTATAGAGGATTAAAAAAAAAGATCATGGGAAGATGTGCTCTGCTACGAGGGTTTGTGATAAAAGATTAATTTTCTTAATTACCATATTTTGCAAGAATTAATATTATTATCTTTAAAGCAAAATTAGGAATGCTTTTGCTCTCAAGGTATCAGGGACATCAGGACACTCCCAAGTCTGGGTCTGTTTAGTAAACATTATCAATCTGTTCCCTTACTTGTAAATGTTTAGAAGCTAGAAATGCCTAACTTTCTGGGAATGTAGCCCAGCAAGTCCCAGCCTCATTTTCCTAGCCCTCACTCAAAATGGAGTCGCTCTGGTTCGAACCCTCTGACAATGTAACCATAATTGATTATTAACTCAATCTTCAACTCCTCTCTCCTCCACAGAGGATAGGGTAGGTATGGGGCCAACATTTTTAAGCTTCTAATCATAGCTTGAATTTGCTGGTGACCGGCCCCTATCCTGAAGCTACCCAGGAGCCCAACAAGAATATTAGAAAAAAAGACACTCCTATCAACCAGGAAATTCCAAGAGATTTAGGAGCTCTGTGTCAGGAACTGGGGACAGAGACCAAATATATATCTTTTCTTTCTTTGTTTCGTTTCCTTCTGTCTGTCTCGCTTGCCTGCTTGCTTGCCTGCCTGCCTGCCTGCCTTCTTTTCTTTCTTTCTTTCTATTTTCTTTCTTTCTTTCTTTCTTTCCTTCTTTCTTTCTTTGATACGGGATCTCACTTTATTGCCCAGGCTGCACTGAAGTAGTGCGATCATAGCTCACTGCAGCCTAGAACTCCTGGGCTCAAGTGATCTTCCTGCTTCAGTCTTCTGAGTAGCCGGGACTACAGGCACTTGCCACCATGCCCAGTTAATTTTTTAAATTTTAGTAGAGACAATGTCTCCCTATGTTGCCAGGGCCTGGTCTCAAACTCCTGGGCTCAAATGATCCTCCCACCTCAGCCTCCCAAAATGTTGGGATTATAGGTGTGAGACACCGTGCCTGGCCCAAATATGTATTTTTTATGTCACAGTGGTCTTCAGCAAGGTACTTACCTTTTTCATGTCTCAATTTCCTCCTGGCGTGTTAGAAAGACAAATATAGGCCTGGCACTGTGGCTCACACCTGGAGGCCGAGGTGAGCAGATCATTTGAGGTTAGGAGCTCGAGACCAGTCTGGTCAACATGGTTAAACCCCATCTGTACTAAAAATACAAAATTAGCTAGATGTGGTGGTGCGTGCCTGCAATTCCAGCTACTTGGGAGGCTGAGGTAGGAGAATCGCTTGAATCCAGGAGGCAGAGGTTGCAGTGAGCCAAGATCACGCCGCTGCTCTCCAGCCTAGGCAACAGAGCAGGACTCTGTCTCAAAAAATAAAAAGAAAAAAGAAAAAGAAAGACAAATATAGTAATGCTTAGAAAGAACTAAGAATCTTATGGAAATTTTTTTTTTTTTTTGGAGACAAAGTCTCGCTCTGTTGCCCAGGGTGGAATGCAGTGGCACGATCTTGGCTCACTGCAACCTCCACGTCCCGGGTTCAAGCAATTCTCCTGCCTCAGCCTCCCAAATAGCTGAGACTACAGGCGCATGCTGCCATGCCCAGCTAATTTTTTGTATTTTAGTAGAGACAGGGTTTCACTGTGTTGCCTGGGCTGTTCTCAGACTCCTGAACTCAGGCAATCCGCCTGCCTTGGCCTCCCGAAGTGCTAGGATTACAGATGTGAGCCAACGCACCCGGCTCTTATGGAAATTTTTAACTTGAGTACTTGGACCTCCATAGGATCCAAGGAGGCAACTTTATTTCAATATAGTTGGTTTGCCTTGTAATCCCGTGTATTTGTTTTATGCACATAGAAGCATTACTTTGGAAAGGGGGTCCCAGACTCTACCTGAAAGCCAAGAGGTCCATAAAAAAAAAAAAAAAAAAGGTTAAGAACGTAGAACAGACTGCTAAGACCGCGTCCACTCCGCGAGCACAGAGCTCTGCTGCCCGTCCACATCTGTGTGATGGTGGGCATGGGTCAAAAGGACTCCTACGAGGGTGATGAGGCCCAGAACAAGAGAGGTATCCTGACCCTGAAGTACCCCATAGAGCACAGCATCATCACCAACTGGGATGACATGGAGAAGATCTGGCACCACAAATTCTACAACGAGCCGCGTGTGGCTCCAAGGAGCACCCGTAGTGCTGACTGAGGCCCCCCTGAACTCCAAGGCCAATCACGAGAAGATGACCCAGATCATGTTTGAGACCTTCAACACCCCAGCCATGTATGTGGCCATCCAGGCCGTGCTGTCCCTGTACACCTCTGGCCACATCGTGATGGACTCCAGCGACAGGGTCACCCACACTGTGCCCATCTACGAGGGATAGGCCCTCCTCCAGGCCACCCTGTTTCTGGACCTGGCTGACTGGGACCTGACTGATTACCTCATGAAGATCCTCATGGAGCGCCGCTACAGCTTCATCACCACCGCCCAGTGGGAAATCGTGCATGGCGTCAAGGAGAAGCTGTGCTACATCACCCTGGACTTGGATCAGGAGATGGCCATGGCGGCCTCCAGTTCCTCCCTGGAGAAGAGCTACTAGCTGCCCGACAGCCAGGTCATCACTATCGGCAAGGAGAGTTTCCACTGCCCCAAGGTGCTCTTCCAGTCTTCCTTCCTGGGCATGGAATCCTGTGGCATCTAAGAAACTACCTTCAAGTCCATCATGAAGTGTGACGTGCACATCTGCAAAGACCTCTACGCCAACACAGTGCTGTCTGGCGGCACTACCATGTACCCTGGCATCGCTGACAGGATGCAGAAGGAGATCACCACCCTGGTGCCCAGCACGATGGAGATCAAGATCATTGCCCCTCCCGAGAGTATATACTCCATGTGGATCAGTAGCTCCATCCTGGCCTCGCTGTCCACCTTCCAGCAAATGTGGATCAGCAAGCAGGAATACAATTAGTCCAGCCCCTCCGGCCCCTCCATTGTCCACCGCAAATGCTTCTAGGCGAACTTTTACTTAGTTGCATTACACCCTTTCTTGACAAAAGCTAACTTGCACAGAAAACAAGATGAGATTGGCATGGCTTTTTTTATTTTTATTTTTATTTTTTTTTGAGGGGGTGTCGACTCAGGATTTTAAAACTGGAACGGTGAAGGTGAGAGTAGTCAGTTGGAGTGGGCATCCCCCAAAGTTCTACAATGTGGCCCAGGACTTTGATTGTACATTGTTCTTTTTTTTAATAGTCATTCCAAATATTGTGAGATGCATTGTTACAGGAAGTCCCTTGCCCTCCTAAAAGTCACCCCACTGCTCTCTAAGGAGAACGGCCCGGTCCTCTCCTGAGTCCACAAAGGGAGGTGATAGCATTGCTATCATGTAAATTATGTAATGCAAAATTTTTTTTTTAAATGGAGTCTCGCTCTGTCGCCGATACTGGAGTGCAATGGTGCAATCTCGGCGCACTGCAAGCTCCGTCTCTCGGGTTCACGCCCTTCTCCTGCCTCAGCCTCCCGAGTAGCTGGGACTACAGGCGCCTGCCACCACGCCTGGCTAATTTTTTGTATTTTTAGTAGAGACGGGATCTCACTGTGTTAGCCAGGATGGTCTCTATCTCCTGACCTTGTGATCTGCCCGCCTCAGCCTCCCAAAGTGCTGGGATTACAGGCGTGAGCTACCGTGCCCCGCTGCAAAATTTTTTTAATCTTTGCCTTAATACTTTTTTATTTTGTTTTATTTTGAATGATCAGCCTTCGTGGCCCCCTTTTGTTCCCCCAACTTGAGATGTATGAAGGCTTTTGGTTTCCCTGAGAGTGAGTGGAGGCAGCCAGGGTTTACCTGTATACTGACTTGAGACCAGTTGAATAAAAGTGCACACCTTAAAAAAAAAAAAACATAGAACAATCCTGGCACATATTGCTAAGATATATGGCATATTAAATTAGACCCTTCAGTGCGTCTTTTAACAGAGGCTCCAAAGCTGAGAAAAATAAATGTGAAGTACCCTGAGCATTCTAAAAGAGGATGCCAGACCATCCCCATAGGACATGCTGGAAGACTGTGAAGCCAGTTTAGCAATCCTCAGTTCTCACACACCTCCCAGGAATGATATGTCAGGATTGATGAAAGAAGATTGTAGAATAAACATGCCTGGAAGGGCCAGACTTGGTGGCTCATGCCTGTAGTCCCAGCACTTTGGGAGGCTGAGGCGGGTGGATCACTTTGAGCCCAGGAGTTCAAGACCAGCTTGGGCAACATGATGAAAATCAGTCTCTGTAAAAATGCAAAAACTAGCTGGGTGTGGTTGGGCACACCTGTAGTGTCAGCTACTCGGGAGGTTGCAGTGGGAGGATGACATGGGAGGGTGATGGCATGAGCCCAGGAGATGGAGGTTGCAGTGATCCAAGATCGTACTACTGTACTCCAGCCTGGGTGACAGAGCCAGACCCTGTCTCAAAAAAAAAAAAAGCCTAGGAGACAGTTTTCTGGCAGGCTGTGCATTTTTCTTCCCTTTCCCCAGGAGTGGGAAGAAGAGAGTGCTTATCCCACACTATCTCCACCTCAAGCCAGGTAAAAGAACCTTAAGAAATTCAGACAAGTTGACTATGTGCCCTGGAATTTACGTTACCTGGAAAAGTCTAAAAGCAATAGGCTATCTAGAGAAGCCTTTGATGGCAGAATAGAGAGAGAGAGGCCTACAACAGAAGGGGCCTGTACTTGCAACTTTGCAAGAAAAATTTTCCTGTGGACCATATGAGTGTCACAGAATGTAGCCAGGCTTGAATTATATTAGAAGGTTGCATCTTCAAACCAGGTTTAAATTGACCATCTAAATGGTCAGCCACAGATTTTTTTGTCCAGGGTTGGGAAATGAAACAATAAGAGGTCCCCAGCAAAGGAGACAGTCATTGAGGAACATACAAAAGGGACAAGAAAAGAGCCAGCATTTAGGAGTGAGCCACACACAGAAGGTACCAAAGTCAGACTTATTTTTATTTATTTATTTAAATAGAGTCTCGCTCGCTCTGTCACCCAGGCTGGAGTGCAGTAGCACAATCTTGGCTCACTGTAACCTCCACCCCCTGGGTTTGAGTGATTCTCCTTCCTCAGCCTCCCAAGTAGCTGGGACTACAGGCTCATGCCACCACATCCAGCTAATTTTTCTTTCTTTCTTTTCTTTTTCTTTTTTTTTTTTTTTTTTTTGAGACGGAGTCTCGCTCTGTCCCCCAGGCTGGAGTGCAGTGGCGCGATCTCGGCTCACTGCAAACTCCTCCTCCTGGGTTCACGCCATTCTCCTGCCTCGGCCTCCCGAGTAGCTGGGACTACAGGTGTCCGCGACCATGCCCAGCTAATTTTTTGTATTTTTAGTAGAGACGGGCTTTTACCATGTTAGCCAGGATGGCCTTGATCTCCTGATCTCGTGATCTGCCCCCCTTGGCCTCCCAAAGTGCTGAGATTACAGGCGTGAGCCACCACACCCGGCCCTAATTTTTGTATTTTTAGTAGAGACGGGTTTCACTATGTTGGCCAGGCTGATCTCAAACTCCTGACCTCAAGTGATCTGCCCACCTCAGCCTCCCAAACTGCTGGGATTACAGTCGTGAGTCACCGTGCCCAGCACCAAAGTCAGGTTTAATTGCACTGGTTGGGTATATCTGATATTTTATTTAGAATAGTTAGGGTCGGCCGGGCGCAGTGGTTCACACCTGTAATCCCAGCACTTTGGGAGGCCGAGGACGGGCGGATCACGAGGTCAGGAGATCGAGACTATCCTGGCTAACACCGTGAAACCCCGTCTCTACTAAAAATACAAAAACTTAGTCGGGCTTGTTGAAGGGCACCTGTAGTCTCAGCTACTCGGGAGGCTGAGGCAGGAGAATGGCATGAACCCGGGAGGCGGGGGTTGCAGTGAGCCGAGATCGCACCACTGCACTCCAGCCTGGGCGACAGTGCGAGACTCTCTCAAAAAAAAAAAAAAAAAACAAAGAATAGTTAGGGTCACTGCTCATTCCATCTGAAACAATATGTGGCCAATGTACTTCATGAATGATTGATTAGTGGAAACAACATTTATCAAGTGATGACATTAAGCCTGAAGAAAGAAGTCTAGCACCTTGAGGTTGTAAAAGCAATTATATCACCTAACTAGATGAACACTTTTAGGTAATTTGTAGCTCCAATTACTTTTTCTACTAACTGCAAAAACTTGGCAGTCCCGAGAAATACCTCAGGGCCTCCTTTCAAATATATACAATGCTATAGGTCACATATTGGCCATTATAGCTTTAGTCTCATTACCCTCTGAAAGTATTTTACAGGACCCTTCTATGAGTCAGA
This sequence comes from Pongo abelii, assembly GCF_028885655.2. NCBI lineage: Eukaryota > Metazoa > Chordata > Mammalia > Primates > Hominidae > Pongo > Pongo abelii. The sequence continues at coordinate 155,208,706 of NC_071985.2, forward strand.
ACTAAGCTAACCAAGGCATCTAGAACTCAAAATATGGTTTTAGATGCTAATTTAGAACATCTATTCAGAGTATAGTGGTATGTACATATCCAAATACTACAGATTCAGTTCCTCAAAACGTTAAATATAGAGTTATCATATGGTCCAGCAATTCTACTCCTAGGTAATACCCAAGAGAAATGAAACATACATTCATACCAAAACTTGTACATGAATATGCATAGCAGCATTATTCTTTTTTTTTTTTTTTTTTTTTTTTTTGAGACATAGTCTCACTGTGTGACCCAGGCTGGAGTGCAGTGGCACGATCTCGGCTCACTGCAACCTCTGTTTCCCAGGCCCAAGTGATTCTCCCATCTCAGCCTCACGAGTAGCTGGGATTACAGGCACCCGCTATCATGCCAGCTAATTTTTGAATTTTTAGTAGAGAGTGGGTTTCACCATGTTGGCCAGGCTGGTCTCAAACTCCTCGCCTCAAGTGATCCTCCAGCCTGGGCCTCCCAAAGTGCTGGGATTACAGGCGTGAGACACCGTGCCTGGCCTAGCAGCATTTTTCTTTTCTTTTTTTTTTTTTTTGAGATGGAGTCTCACTCTGTTGCCCAGGCTGGAGATCAGTGGTGCAATCTCGGCTCACTGCAAGCTCTGCCTCCTCCCGGGTTCACGCCATTCTCCCGCGTCAGCCTCCCGAGTAGCTGGGACTACAGGCGCCTACCACCATACCTGGCTAATTTTGTTTTTGTATTTTTAGTAGAGACAGGTTTTCACCGTGTTAGCCAGGATGGTCTCAATCTCCTGACCTCATGATCCACCTGCCTCGGCCTCCCAAAGTGCTGGGATTACAGGCGTGAGCCACCACGCCCGGCCGCAGCATTATTCTTAATGGCCAAAAAGTAGAAACAACTCAAATGTCCATCAACTGATGAATGAATAAATAAAATGTGATATATTCATATAATATTATTTGGTCATAAAAAGGAATGATGAACTGATAAATGTTATAACATGGATGAATCTTAAAAACTTTATGTTAAGTAAAGAAGCCTGTCAGGTAGGGCACGGTGGCTCACGCCTGTAATCCCAGCACTTTGGGAGGTGGAGGTGGGCAGATCATTTGAGGTTAGAAGTTCGAGACCAGCCTGGTCAACATGGTGAAACCCCATCTCTACTAAAAATACAAAAATTAGTCAGGCATGGTGGCGTGCACCTGTAGTCCCAGCTACTTGGGAGGCTGAGGCAGGAGAATGGCTTGAACTCAGGAGGTGGAGGTTGCAGTGAGCCAAGATTGCACCACTGCACTCCAGCCTGGATGACAGAGGGAGACTCTGTCTCAAAAAAAAAAAAAAAAAAGCCTGTTACAAAGACCGTATATTATATATGGTTCTAATTATATGCAATGTCCAGAATAGGCAAATCTATACAAAGAGGAAGCAGCATAGTGATTGCCTAGAGCTGGGAGAGTTGAGGGGAAATTAAAGTGACTGCTGAAGGATACAGGGTTTCTTTTGGGAATGGTGAAAATGTTCTAAATTTATTTATTTATTTTTATTGTTTATTCTTATTCATTTACTTATTTATTTTTGAGACGGAGTTTCCTTCTGTCACCTAGGCTGTAGTGCAGTAATGTGATCTCAGCTCTCTGCAACCTCTGCCTCCTGGGCTCAAGCAATCCTCCCGCCTGAGCCTCTTGAGTAGCTGGGACTACAGGTACATGCCACCATGCCCGGCTAATTTTTGTATTTTTTAGTACAGACAGGGTTTCTCCATGTTGGCCAGGCTGGTCTCAAACTCCTGACCTCAAGTTATCCTCTCGGTTTGACCCGTTTTCAGAGAGAGAGAGAGAGAGAGAGACACCTGTGTTCTATTGGAAGGTATTTACATCAAAATGTAAAATAACTAATAGACATCACAGAGATTTTTCAAGTAAGAGTTTAGGCAAATAAGTTTATTCTAAAGTTACTTTAACATAAAGAACATAAAATTTAAATTAAACTACCGAGAAACAAGAGTTCATATTTTGCATTTCTAAAAAATCTTACGACTTCAAAACCCTAGAAAACCGTGTGTCATTTCTAAACTTATTTTTTAAAAAGAGCTGCATCTGCTGTGTATACATTTAAATGATGGAAATTTTGAGAAGTACAAGAAAATTACTGCTTCTCTAAGTTAAAAAATACATCTTGTAATTCTTTCATATTTTCCCATTCATTCGTCTTTTTCAGTAATAGGTTTATTGATTTGTTCATTTCTTACATTGTGCCTTGTAGTGTGCTGAAAGCTGGAAATACTAGAATGAGTGAGAAAAATTCCTGCCCACAGCTTGGTTCAGGAAATGGAAAAGTGAACAAATCACTGCTATGTGTAATAATGACATTACAATGTACATTGTATAATCAAGCAGCAGTAATAATCACTAAGGAGCATGCTACAGGATGGAAGGAAAGGCCCACACAGCACAGAAAATCAGAAGAGGCTTCCCCTAGGACACAGGTGTCCATCCTTTTGGCTTCCCTGGGCCACATTGGAAGAAGAATGGCCTTGGGCCATATGTAAAATATACTAACACTAACGATAGCTGATGAGCTTTAAAAAAAATATATGTTCCATGAAGGCCAGATGCAGTAGCTCACGCTTGTAATCCCAGCACTTTGGGAGGCTGAGGCGGGTGGATCACCTGAGGTCAGGAGTTAGAGACCAGCCTGGCCAATATGGTAAAACCCCGTCTCTACTAAAATATTAAAAATTTAGCTGGGTGTGGTGGTGGGTGCCTGTAATCACAGCTACTCGGGAGGCTGAGGCAGGAGAATCGCTTGAACCTGGGAGGCAGAGGTTGCAGTGAGCAGAGATCTCGCCATTGCAGTCCAGCCTGGGCAACAAGGGTAAAACTCTGTCTCAAAAAAAAAAAAAAAAAAGTTCCATGCATAATTTTCATGATATCCACCACCATGGATCAGCAAAAAAGTTGTTGCATTCAAAGGGTTGGACATGGCTGCCCCAGAAGGTGTCCCTTTAAAGGATGAATGGAGTTCACTTTTGAGAGAAAAGGCGTTCCCTGTATAAGTAAAGTTGCACTAAGTAGGAGAGGCACAGGCAAATGTTTTGCCTTTCAGAAAAACGAAATGTAAGTTAGAGTAGCTTGAGGACAGGGTGTTTGATTGGGCATAGCAAAATACTAGGTAGGTGGAGTAAATTTGGGTCAAACTAAGGCCACGAGGACCTAGGAAGCAAGCAATGTGCCTAGGGCATACAGTTAGAAGTATTTGCGGGTTCCTGCAAATATAGGGTTCTTAGATATTGCATTCTAGGCAACTTATTTGCCTCATCCTAGGACCTTGGTGAGAAAAAAACTCTTTGGGGGCAGGGAAGAGTCATTGAAGACTTACATGACTAGATATAAGTTTTAGAAAGTTATGTTTAGAAGTATGGCATTGGACTAAAGGAGACTGAGAATAGACTCACATGTCGGAAAGACATGTGAGGAAGCTATTAAAACAACCCAGGTAAGAATTTAGAGGATCCATACAGAGGAGCCCTCCTAGGCTCCATCTCCCATGCAGTCAATTAAAAGTTATTTTAGACTCGTAAGTAACTCTCATTACCATCTCCACTGCTAGGCCCTTACCTTCCCTTGTCTGGATTCTACAATAAGTAGCCTGTCTCTACTCTATGTCAGTCATTACCATCCAAGTAATCCAATACATAAATCTTATTGTGTTGCTTCCTTTCCCAAAGTTATTCGTATCCTTAGAAGAAAAACTACTTAGCAGACAAGGCCACTTATGATCTGCCTCTCTTGTCTAGTCTTTTCCCTTATCCCCTGCTCTCAATCTTTACTTAGCAATACTGACCCCTTGTAAGTTCCCAGTTGCAGTATATTCTTTCTTGCTGATGTGCCTTTGCCTATGCTCCTCCCTCTGCCAAAAATGTCTCTCCTCCTCTGGAAGTGTACACTTGAAAACCATTGAGGTGTAGACTTTAAATGGATGAATTGTATGGTATGTGAATATATCTCAATAAAGCTGTTATTAAAAAAATTATTGCCATTTTTAAGATCAAGAAATTGAGGCTTGAAAAGATTGTGAAAATGGTAAAATCTGGAGATCTAAAGCTGGAAAATGACCTAGAGCATATTTTCACTGCATTGCCTCAGTAGTTATGAGAATGCGGTGCTACTCCAAAAAAAGTCCTGTGTTCAGTGAGGCACGGTGACTTACACCTATAATCCTAGCACTTTGGGAGTGCAAGGTGGGCCAAGTAAGAAATTTTTCTTGGCCCGTAAGCCAGTATTGGCTATCTATGGTATTGTGTCTTCCGTTCATCTACTTGATTGTCATGAGCTGCCCTGTTCTTCCATGACGCTGACCCTCTGGCTGAATGCTCTTGGACAGGCACTGGACCCAGGTGAAGATAGTAAATCCCTTCTTTGGGATTTTTTTTAAACCGGGAACTCTGCTTTTGGAGAAAACTGTAAGATGGCAAATTAGAAAGTGAGTGATGGGCCAGGTACTGTGGCTTACACCTGTAATCCCAGCACTTTGGGAGGCCATGGCAGGCAGATCACTTGAGCCCAGGAGTATGAAACCAGCCTGCACAACATGGCGAAAACCCATCTCTATAAAAAATACAAAAATTAGCCAGGCGTGGTGGAGTGCACTTGTAGTCCAAGCTTCTTGGGGGGCTGAGACGAGAAGATTGCTTGAACCCAGGAGGTCAAGGCTATGGTAAGCCATGATTGTGCCACTGCACTTCAGTTTGGGTGACACAGCGATACCCTACTTCAAAAAAAAAAAAAAAAAAAAGGGAGTGGTAAAGAGATCATTGATCATTAGAAATCCCTTGCAATGTTTGAGTCCCTGGTTCTAGCTATCATTCCTTGGATTCTATAAGCCAGTAAACCTCCTTTTTGCCAAAGTTAGAGCATCCAAATTCTGTATCCCAGTTCACCTATGGGCTTCAAGTGGCTTACAGGTATGCCAAGGCAGTGATCCCTGCTGGAAACCTCTAACAGCAAGCATCCTTGTCTATTGATCCCAGTGTATTATAATTTTCTAAATGACCTGATCTGATAATCTAAGAAACCTCTGAGAAGCACTAGCCTAAACTAGAGCACCACTTCTCAACTGGTGGTGATTTTGCCCCTTGGGTGACTTTTGGCAATGTTTGGAGACATTTTTGTCTGTTATCACTGGAGGAGGTGCTACTGGGATCTAGTAGGTAAAGACTAAAGATGCTGCTAAACATCCTTCAGTGCACAGGAACCACACTCCACAACAAAGAATTATTTAATCCAAAATGTCAATGTCGCGTCATTTTTTAGAAACTTTGAGCTAGGGTAACCTGAATCGTTACTCTAAGAGTGAACAGACGATAACAGATTCTTGGCAGAGACTTCAAATGTCAGTGCCAAATTACACATCTTAAGTTAAGATACCTCCATGATGGGTGGGGAAATAGGTGCTTCTATCTCATCTCAAGCCAAGTCTGAGGGGCTTCAAGAGGACCATTTGGAAAAGATGAGATGTGCCCCTTGAATCTTACAGAGATGATATCTGGTAACTGATGTACATTTGAAAAGTTCTAAACCAAGAGGCTGAGGCCGCCTCTGAGCAGAAGATGCATATAGGGGCTGGATGTGGAGGTTCATGCCTGTAATCCCAGCACTTTGGGAGGCTGAGGCAGGCAGATCACTTGAGGTCAGGAGTTCAAGACCAGCGTGGCCAACAATGATGAAACCCCGTCTCTGCTAAAAAAAAAAAAAAAAAAAAAACAAAAATTAGCCCGGCATGGTAGTGCCTGCTTGTAGTCCCAGCTACTCGGGAGGCTGAGGCAGGAGAATCACTTGAACCCAGGAGGCAGAGGTTGCAGTGAGCCAGGATTGTGCCACTGCACTGCAGCGAGACTTTCACACACACAAAAAATGCATATAGGGCTGATTGGGAACAGTTCACACTTCTCTGCAAGATACTTGTATGCTTTTTGTGGACTAAGTGAGAACCTCATGTAAGAGATTTGGATTGGGTCACCTTGAAAATGGCTGTCCAAAAGGACTGTCAGTTTGGGTGAGAGGATTCCTGGAAATCAGGGGACTAAGGACTAGGTCATAGGTGGCCATCCAGAAGATACATTGCTGAGCCAAGAGACTGTAGGTGAGGGTTCCAGTGATGGACTCCATGAGAGAAGGAGTCAGCTTCAGACCCCAGCCACACCCAAAAGTCACAGACTGCTAAAACTGTGTCAGTCCAGAAAGATCCTTTCTGTTCTTGTCTTCTCCAACCGTGGAGGGGTACAAAACAAAAAGCCAATAAGCCAGGGAAAAGGGAGAACAAGGCAGAGGAAATGGCAGAGAATTTTTGATATTGCACTGGACAGGATTTTTTTCTAATACTAGGGGCAAAAGGCCATTTTTTTTATTACTAGAAAATTACTGGAGGACTTTTTTTTTTTTTTTTCTGACAGAGAAGATCTTGCTCTGTCACCAAGCTGGAGTACAGTGGCACGATTATAGCTCACTCACTGCAGCCTCAAACTCCTGGGCTCAAGGGATCCTCCTGCCTCAGCCTCTGGAGTAGCTGTACTACAGGCATGTGCCATTATATCCTGGTATTATTTTTTAAAATTTTATGTAGAGACAGAATTTCACTTTGTTAACCAGGCTGGTCTCAAACTCCTGGGCTCAACTGATCCTCCCACCTTGGCTTCGAAAAGTGCTGAAGTATAGGCATGAGCTAACACACCTGGCCTGGTGGACTTTTTAATTATGTGACAGTGAGTGGAAAAGCAAAAATGCTTTGCCTAAGATTTCTTTTAAAATGTATTTTTCTTTTTTTCTTTTCTTTCTTTTTTTCTTTTTGTTTTTTGAGAGACAGGGTCTCGCTCCTATTGCCCAGGCTGGAGTGGGATGGCACAGTCATGGCTCATGGCAGTCTTAATTTCCTGGGCTCAAATGATTCTCCCACCTCACCCTCCATAGTAGCTGGGACTACAGGCATGATCCACCATGCCCGGCTAATTGCTGCAATTTTTTGTAGAGATAGGGTTTCGCCATGTTGCCCAGGCTGGTCTTGAACTCTGGTCTCAAGCAGCCTCAGCCTCCCAAAGTGTTGGGATTACAGGCATGAGCTACTGCTCCCGGCCCAGAAACATATTTTATTTTATTTTGAGACAGAGTTTTGCTCTTGTTGCCCAGGCTGGAATGCAGTGGTGCCATCTCAGCTCACTGCAACCTCCGCCTCCCGAGTTCAAGCGATTCTCCTGCCTCAGCCTCCCGAGTAGCCGGGATTATAGGTACCTGCCACCACACCCAGCTAATTTTTGTATTTTTGATAGAGATGGGGTTTCACCATGTTGGCCAGGCTGGTCTCGAACTCCTGATCTCAGGTGATCCACCCAACTCGGCCTTCCAAAGTACTGGGATTACAGGCGTGAGCCACTGTGCCCGGCCCAAAAACATATTTTAAAGCCCCAGCTTAAATCAGAGTTTCTCAATAGTGGCATTAATGATGTCTGGGACTCTCTTGTAATATCAATGCAAAGGAATGTTACTAATTCTTTCTCCCACCAATCCTCTTCAGAAATATTGCCAACTATCCACTCAGGGGACAAAACCACCCCCAGGAGTGCCAACAAGTTTTTGAGTCTTTCAATGCTAGGCTCTGGGAATATTATGAATAGGATAAATAGTCACTGCTCCCATTGAGGAGTTCAGGAGAGACAGGCAAAAAATTAAGTATACCAAAAAATTTAAGATAATTACAAATTATAATACATTCTCTAAAGGAAGCAAGCAGGATGCTGAAATGGGAAATGATGGGATAAAGAGTTCTATGTTAAACAGAGAATATCTAGGTAGGAGTTAGCCAGGTGAATGAAGGATAGAGGTTGGGAGTATCTGTAAAATTGTCTCTAAGGAAACAGCATTTACAAAGCTTTATTTAGTCTCAGGTACATAAGCACCAAAATGTATATTTTCTACATTGGTATTTTTTACTTGCCATTACTCAGTTACAAAAATGAGAAGGTATTTGTTTTTGATATGACCATTCAATTGTCTTCCTCCCTCCCTGTTTGTATCTCTCCTTTTCTTCTTTTTCTTCCTACTCTTCATTTCGTCTTTTTTCTCCCTTTCATTAGAAGAGACTTCAGTACCTGGCCTGATGCACAACTCTAAGTCATACTATTTACATTATATTCTCCATGAACGGCACCTCTAGAATTCTGTTCCAGAATCAGTGTGACTCAGCTGGGTGTCCACACACCCTCTAGAATTCTACTCCAGAATCAGTGACTCAGCTGGGTGTCCACACTTTGGAATATATAATGTGTTCTCTCAGGGGGAAGTTGGTTGATTTATTTCCTAATGATAGTATTCTTCCTTATAAGCCATTATAAGCCGTCAGGAGATATTGTTTGAAGAAAAGTAAAAGATAAGCAATCTGGACTGTGGGATAAAAGGATAAACACCCAAGGGTGGGAGGCAGGAATTCATGGAAGTTAAAAGTGGGAGAGGTATTGCATTATATTCTATCAGAGTGCATTTGTTTCGTGAGAACTTGTCCACTGCAAGGACTTCACTTGATGTCCACCTGAGAAGTACTTGCCTACTATTATCTAGGCACTAGTCTCAAACTCCCGATCTCAGGTGATCTGCCCAGCTGGGCTTCCCAAAGTGCTGGGATTACAGGCGTGAGCCACCGCACCTGCTGATCTTGAACAGCCTTATCAGTTGTCTTCCTTGCATTGACACTGCCCTAGAACTCCTCCAGGACAGGTAAGTCCAGAGAGGACCTTGGTTACTAAGCAGGATGGTGGTGGGACTTGGAGGCTGAATTGAATTTGCTAGGACACTGTAAGAACAGAATACTCCGATACATTTTCAATAGAAGAATTTCTGGGGAAGTGACTTTTGTCTATTTTTCTATTTGGTCGCCTGTTTTTTTAAAAATTGATTTCTGGAAATACATATGTAGATGAGCCCCTTTTCAATCATATGTATTTCAAATAAATTCTATTTGCTGGCCTAACTTTTCTTCTCTCTCTGTCTCTCTTCTCTTTTTTTCTTCTGTAGATCTCCTCTGTGGACAACTTTTTTTTTTTTTTTTTGAGATGGGGTCCTGCTCTGTTGCCCAGGCTGGAGTTCAGTGGCTCTATCTTGGCTCACCGCAACCGCTGCCTCCTGGGTTCAAGTAATTCTCCTGCCTCAGCCTCCTGAGTAGCTGGGATTACAGGCATGCGCCACCACACCTGGGTAATTTTTGCATTTTTCGTAGAGATGGGGGTTTCACCATGTTGGTCACGCTGGTCTTGAACTCCTGACCTCAGGTAATCCACCCGCTTTGGCCTCCCAAAGTGCTGGGATTATAGGTGTGAGGCTCTATGCCCGGCTGTGGACAACTTTTCATCTCTTAACGGTATCTTTTTTTTTTTTTTCCCAGAGAATATCTCACTTTGTCACCCAGGCTGAAGTGCAGTGACACAATCATGGCTCACTGCAACCTCAAACTCCTGGGCTCAAGTGATCCTCCACCCTTAGCCTCTTGAGTAGCTAGGACTACAGGTGCCCGTCACCATGCCTGGCGAATTTTTGTATTTTTAGTAGAAACGGGGTTTCACCATGTTGCCCAGGCTAGTCTCGACCTCAAGTGATTCACCCACCTCAGCCTCCCAAAGTGCTGGGATTACAGGCATGAACCATGGCGCCTGCCTGTGAAACTTCTGTGAAATTTCTATTCTCCTCAGTGAACCGAGGATAGGCGATCATTTGTGGTGCAAATTGAGGCCTGAGTGTCAATCCCTACATAGAATTTTGTATCATGGTTAATTTATTTCATTTTTACCATAAAAATAAGTAGAAGCTTTTATATTTTCTACCTATTCCAATGGAGATTGAGCATCTTGCATGATACTTGGGTACATGCTCCCATTTTGGAGACCAAAAAGTCAGATGTCATGAGACAGATTGAAACTGGCAATTTTAACAATTTTTTATTAATTTAACCTTTTTTATTCATAGATTTGAACCTCAATCGAGTGCATTTTAACAGTTACATAATTAGAAGGCAAGATTCCTTCAATGCTCCAGGCATTAAGCAGATACTAATGTTTCAATAAATATTTGATTTGATCCTCTTGATTTTAGCCTAAGGAGAAAATGGTGAGATAAATTTCTTCTTTGCATAGGTGGAAAAGGGAAACATAATTGCTTTCAGAGAATCTAGGTCCTAAGAAGTTGGGGGAAGAAAGATGAGAGGAGGAAATACAATGTTGAATTGGGAATAGTTAAGTCTAATATTTCTTTGCTCAAGTTTGGAAACTTGAGGCCCTTCAGTGGCCAGCCTTAATGCAGTTTTGTAATGCATCGAATCAAGACCTTGTAATGGTCGTAGTGTGTGACTGTGAAAGAGGAGGAGAAAACATGAAAAAACAAAAAAAAAAAGCTCACGTCCTCAAACTGCTGCACATACCCTGTACAGATAGTTCGCAGTCAGAGCAGGGAGCCGGCCTGGGTCCCCGCACCTGGGCCTGGCTCCCGTGGCCCCGCCCCTGGGGCGGGCTCCCATCGAGGCTCCGCCCCCACCTCCCCGGACGCCCGAGACGCCTGCGGCGGCCCCGGAGACACCGGAAGGAGCCGCGGCTGCTGCGGGAAGTGGCCGGTTCAGGAGGCGGACACCCCGAGGGCAGCGCTGCGGGGCCGTTTCCCGGCCCTCCTGACGCGACACTGCCCCTCTCCGAGGGCTGAGAAGGAAAAGAGGAGCTTGCGGAGGTGCGGCTGCAGGCCGTTGTTGGTCGCGCTGGCGGGTCCCGCGGGCCAGGCCGTGGAGGTGAGCGCGGCGCTGCTGGGAGGGGCGCGGGGCCGAAGGGCGTTTCGCTTGCGTCCGGAGGCCGGTCTCCGTTCTCGCTTCCGCGCGCTGGGGCTGCGGCCGCTGCAGCAGCCTCTTTTTCTTGGTCCTGGGTGGCGGTGGGTGCGCGGGCGGGAAGAAGGCCTTGGCCCCTCGGTGCTCCGCGTTGCAGAGATAATCTAGTGGTCGCCCTGTCAACGGTCGGTGGAGGATGGGAACCAGTCGTTGATTTGAGGAAGGGTCCTCAGGGGTTCTTCCCTGGAAGCGGGAGGTGCAGGTCAGCCCGAGAGAGGGGAGCTCTGCTCCTTTCCTCGGTCTCCTCCCTCAGGCTTGCCAGTCCCTCTCAGTGGGTGACTGAAAGCCCTGCGGCGTGCCAGCTCCTGGGTTCTGGTTTCGCTCTGCGGCGCTGTTGAGGGGGCCGGCCCCGTTATTTGTTGTTGTGAACGGAAAAACCGAGGTGTCATCGTCCCTGGAATTTTTCTTCGACCAATGTTTGATCTTGACTGAGAGGTTACCCCTTCTGTCCATCTGCAGCCTTTGGATGAAAGATCCATAGTGTGTGGTTTCCCAGACCTTTACTTATATTTCTCGTATACAAAACGCTCTTCATTTGAATATTTACAGGGTTTTACGTTGAGCTGTTGGACGATGAGATTTTCCTGGGTGTTTTGCACTCAAGTACCGTTGGAGTTTACATTCTCATAGAATCAGTATTAGGCCTGGAAAATTGAGCCAGAGGGTGAAATTCTGGCAGGAGCATAGACTTAAATTGAGGGTGAATTTTATCGTAACGATCTCTAGGCCTTTTGCTTAATAAATATGTGGATGTAGAGAATTTTTAAGTTTAATCAGATTATTTTTCCTTTAAGAAAAACGTGTTACAAAAAGTAACGAGGCCGTCCTAGTTCCGTTTCTCCTACTGTCTTATTTGGAAAGGTCTGACCAAGTCACATTATCGTCATAGGCTATTTAATTTGAGCATAATACAAATATTGTTAGTGAATTCATACTATTATAAATAAGGGAGAAAATAGGAATCTTAATGAAAGACAATGCTAGTTTTAAGAAAAAATAATAGAAATAGTTACACAATGCTAGGAGCTTTGTATTATTTCATTACCTTGGCAGGATTGAAAGAAAGATCAGGGCTGGGCCCGGTGGCTCATGCCTGTAATCCCAGCACTCTGGGAGGCCGAGGATCACGAGGTCAGGAGATCGAGACCATCCTGGCTAATACGGTGAAACCCCGTCTGTACTAAAAATTACAAAAAATTAGCCGGGCGTGGTGGCAGATGCCTGTAGTCCCAGCTACTTGGGAGGCTGAGGCAGGAGAATGACGTGAATCCGGGAGGCAGAGCTTGCAGTGAGCCGAGATCATGCCACTGCATTCCAGCCTGGGCCACAGAGCGAGACTCTGTCTCAAAAAAAAAAGGACAGTACAAAAAATCTTATTGGAATAAAATATTTGACCTGGTATGTGCAAGAGGGATAGTCTATTTAAGATTGCTTCCTATTTATGATCTGGTTTATGGCCAGCTTTCACTTTTTTTATGTCTTTTCTGAACTTTTTATAACTTAACCATAAGCAAATCTTTTTATATAACTGCAGTTTAATGACATTAGATTGTAGTAAATAGGTGATTTTAAATATTTGAAATTCAGAATTGAGATGATAATTCTTACATTTATGTAGTACTGTTAGAATTTTCAGTGACCTTTCACTTACACAGTTTTACTTGATCCTCCTGCCAGTCCTCTGAGCTCGGAATGCCAAGAAATAAAGTCTTTCCCCATGACAGAAACACTTCAAGATTGTGTAAGGATCAGAATTTCGTAAAGCCTGAAATAATGTTACCAAAGCAGCTTTTGATACAGATTGAGAATTCAGATAGATTAAGATTGGAGCACTGTGAACTATAACATATGACAGACTGTGGACTCTTCACAAGAAAATGAAGTACATAAAATGCTGAAAGATTTTTGGTGAGAAATGTGAAATGTAACCATTTCTAAAAAGGAAGGGAATAAGTAACAGCTCTATTTAGTGTAGTTTTTAAACTTTAAAAGTGTACATGTGTCTGCAGGAACATTTTGATAAGTGGGAAAACTCCAAAGAGTGTGAGATGAGTACAGTTGCTTTTAACTATCTATAAAAAGGCACATGAATTATGTGCTATATTGTATACTGAGAAATAGTCTTTAAGAAACAATAGGTATATCAAAATAAATGGTGCTCTCAAATGTTCAGAAGGTTAAGTTAGGTCAATATTTTGAGTCTGCCAGGACAAGGCCCTTTGGAAAATAAAAAGAATGAAACGTGGTTTCTGCCTTCAAAGAACTTGTAGTCAAGTGAGGCAATTTTTTACACAACAGTAAATGCCTTATGAGTTTTTATAAAAGTTCTTCGGGAATTTAGGTGAGGTAGACATTACTTGTGATTGGGGCTTGGTGAAGGTAGTATTTGAGATGAGTGAGCTTTGAAAGGTAAATATTGGAGGATATTTGTAATGTGAACAGATTAATGAGCTCCTTGAAGGGTACAACTTATATTTGAGAAAACATCGGTAGAACAATTTGGCTGATATTCATAATTTATGTAAGTTAATAATAAGAGATAAAGAAGAAAAATTATGAAAGACTTCACTGAAGGTGTTTGCTCAGAAGAGGTATGTGATCCACATGAAAGGAGAATGAGCTGTAATTGTTAGAAGATTGAGACTGGAAGACTGCTGGGGTGGCTTTATGTTAAGCTAGATTGTGACCATTATTTTTGTAGCCCTTATGGTTTCTCTGAAGTGCATCTTGAACTTGGACCTGAGATGACATGGGTGCAGGTGAGATGCTATAAAGCACAAGTGAGGAAGCAGGTAGAATCAGAAAAGGAGGAAAAAAGGTTAATAGTGGAAGGCCAACTGGAGGCTGCTTAAGCCTTTGGAGATTTTTGTATAACTGCCTCAGAGTTTTGTATAACTGCCCCAAATGAAGGGGAGCTGGGTGGTTTTCCACCTACAGTCAATCCTCACTGATTAAGATTGCCTTTATCTAAAAGGCTCCCAGAACTTCCCAGGTACACTGGTTAGGTAGGGCTTGGCAAGCTCCTGACGTGCTGAAGAGTTGAGGAGAGAAGTGGTTGAGACGGGAAGTTGTCAGTGTGTTAACTGTCCATACCAGCTACAAGTAAACATTGAAGTGAGCTGAAAGGAGATGGTCCAGGTATCAACTCTGTGTCTTAACAGGCATTCTCATTGAATAATCCAGATGTGAAATAAAAGCCTCAATTTAGATAGAGACCTAGAAGAAATGTGAGTTGAAATGTGGTAAAAAAAAAAAAAAAAAAAAAGCAGAATTTAGAAACTGATAGAAAGTAAGGAGGGGAGCCAGGTGCTGTGGCTTGAGCCTGTAGTCTCAGTCACTTGGGAGGCTGAAACAGGAGATTTGCTTGAGCCCGGAAGTGCAAGTCCAACCTGGGCAACATAGAGAACCTCCCATTTCAAAAAAAGTAAATGAAAAAAGTAAGGAGGGATCTAAGATGGTACTGAGGTTTAAAAGTTAGTTAACTTGTGAAAAAGAAGGGTTGACAGAAGGACACTGACTTCCAAATTAGTTTTTTAAGGAAAGTAAAAGAATTGCACAGTATTCAGGAGAGTGATGATAAGAGTGTTGATGACCAGTCATTCAAAAGGAAAGCAGGGTGGAGACCTGAACAATGCTGCCATCCCCACAAACTTATAATGTCTGGCCCATGCTTGATTATAAGCATTTGTTAAATTAATTTCTATTCCTCAGGGCTTAGCACAGTCCTGAAATACAGTAATGTGGTGAAACTATAGGGCTGAATGTGACCTAAAATAAGACCATTTCCCACAGGTTTTAACTTTTATAAAATCCTAGAAGAGGAATTTCTTATATATTTTACTTTTTCGAGAAAGGGTCTCATTCTTTTGTCCAGGCTGGCGTGCAGTGGTGCTATCTTGGCTCACTGCAACCTCCACCTCCTGCATTCAAGCAGTTCTCGCCACTCAGCCTCCGGAGTAGCTGAGATTACAGGCGCACACCACCATACCCAGCTAATTTTTGTATTTTTTGGTAGAGATGGGGGTTTCACCATGTTGGCCAGGCTGGTCTCAAACTCCTGACCTCAAGTGACCCTCCCACCTTGGATTCCCAAAGTGCTGGGATTATAGGCGTGAGCTGCCATGTCTGGCCGGATTTCTTATATTTTTTTATGGAAGCATTACTGTGTTTAGATGAATCAGTTTTGATTAGTTTTAAAATCAATATTATAGTCTGGTAAACAATAAAAAAATTGATAATTTTTCTTACGGTGGTTCTCATTTGAATGGTGATAGCATTTGTTTTCTCATATTCTTTATGTCTTTTTTCTTTTTGCTAACAAGCTGAACTGAAGATTTAGGTTTTTCCATGTTTCTATGTGGTTTACATGAATATTTTTAATGACTATTCCATAATGCCAGTATATTAACTCTTCATCTTGCTCAAAAGTGAGACTTAGAGTGAAAATTACCATCAGCTTATTTGAGACTCTGTTAGAACTCTGTCATATTCATTAATTCATTTCTATTTCCTCTCTCTTCCAGTATTTCTCAAAATTATTTCAACAAGATAAGGCTAGAATTGACCATATTTTGCCATTCACTATTGGACAGATTTTTAAAAATCTTTATAGGAAATGCTAATTAATATTTACAAATCTCATTTAGAGGATGTTATTTGGAATGAAGATTGCCAGATTGGAGCTATACTTTGGTATTATTAATAGTGGTAATGTTAAGAATAGATTCTAGAGCACATAGGTAGGTTGTAGCTAGAGAAATCAGTTAGGAGACTGTATTTCTTTTAATAGACTTAAGGCTGTCATTAATTAGACTCTTAAGGATCAATGAGACAGATTTTCTAGTAAAAGAGAAATAAAAAGATTAGCACTACATTTCTTTTTCTGTGTTGTGGTTTTGAATGAAAATTAAGAATGATTAGGTAAGTATTATAGGACTTTGTGAGATCTTCAAATCCTCACAGAGGTTTGAATGATTTTATTCTCAGAATATTTGTTTAAAGGGCAAGAAACAGTTATTTAAAATGCTTGTCAGCTGATTTCTTTTGTGAAAAGTCTCCCTGAACACTTACTATGGATTGAGAATAAAATAAACTTTTCTGCTTGTTTTTGCACTCTTCATTGATAACTTCCTTCCATTCATCAGTTTTTTTGGCTTGCTTTTATTGGGTAGCAATTTTCTTCCATGATAAATATGGAAAGATAAGCCATAAGCTTATTACTTCATTGTATTTTTGCTAAAGTGTAATATTTAATATGGTACTGCTGGACTAGTACTTGTGGAACTATAGTCTAGATTGAAACCGTTGAAAGACAAATCAATCTTTTTATAATCATAGAATCTTAATTCAATTCTGAGTTTTTAATGCAAAGTGCTTGCTGTCCTTTGAAGCACCTCTGACAGTTACCCAACCTCTGTGTAACAATTATGGGGAACATGCTTCTTCCATGAAAGTTCATCTGTATTTGAACCGAAGTCTTCACCGTTGATTGGGTATGCTGTTCTGACTTTCTCAAGTTGCATAGAAAAGAAAGGATCCCTTTGGTCATCATGTTCAATTGGAACATGTGTATCAAGTCCTGGCATCTTTTGCCTTCTGCTATTTAAACATCCATGCTTTCTGTTCGTAATGGTTGACATTTACTGAGTACTTACTATATCACCCTCTTATAAGTATTTTATGTATACTAATATATAATATGTAATTATATATTAACATATTATGTGTAATTATATAATTAGTTAAAAATATTATATATTAATCTTCTCCAAAACTCTATGAAGTAGATATTTGTAATTAGATCAGTGTTTTAGATGAGGGAACTAAGGCAAAGAGAAGAAACTTACCACTGGTCCCAAATCTAGGAGATAGTGGAGTCTTGCTCTAGAAACTTTACTCTTAGTACAGTGCTATCTTATAAGGTACAGTTTTCAAATTATTTCTTTTAAGATTTTCTATGAGAGGCACTCTTATTCTGTAGCTTTTAGTATTCTTCTTAAATAAAATACTGTATTCCAGATATAATCTACTTAGTTTATGAGTACATTAAGACTGGCTACTCTTCTTTTTTAAAAAAATATTTTTTTCCCCCTTTTCAACACTGTATTCAATTAAAACATTATTATTATTTTTTTTTGTAAAGATGAGGGGTGGGTATCACTCTGTTGCCTAGGCTGGCCTTGAACTCTTGGCCTCAAGTGATCCTCATGCCCCTGCCTCCCAAAGTGCTGGGAATACAGGTGTGAGCCACCATACCCAGCAAGACTGGTTACTCTTTTTATTCTGAAACCTTGAAACCTAGTGTTCTGTTGATTAATTGAGTAGGAATTGCTACTTCTTCAAGGGTCTAGAATCCAAATACCTGACCCCCTTTTTTGGTCTCAGTTTATATGGTTGATTCTTTGAATCCCAGTGTCGAATATCACATCCATCATTATTAAATTTTGTCCTGTTAATTTTAGCTAATTTTTTTATTTTTTATTTTTTGAGATGGAGTTTCACTCTTGTCACCCAGACTGGAGTGCAGTGGCATGATCTTGGCTCACTTCGACCTCCTCCTCGCGGGTTCCAGCAATTCCCGTGCCTCAGCCTCCCAGCTAGCTAGGACTACAGACACACACCACCACGCCCTGCTAATTTTTTGTGTTTTTAGTAGAGACGGGGTTTCACCATGTTGGCTAGGCTGGTCTTGAACTCCTGACCTCAGGTGATCCACTGGCCTCGGCCTCGCAAAGTGCTGGGATTACAGGTGTGAGCCACCACGCCCAGCCAATTTTAGCTTATTTTTAAAAATAGTTTAATTTTTCTTTAAAAACTTATTTTTATAAGTTTAAGTTTATATTTTACTAGCCTGCCTTCTGTAGCTTTATCCAGGTTATTGTTAAAAATATTGAGCAGTTCTGATACCTGCTAGTGAAGAACTCCTGCATTCATATTAATCTTATATGTAACTATTAAATAGCTACCAATCCTTCTGGCATAATTTTTTTTCTCTGTAATGTGAATCTGACTTTTTATGAAGAACTTTACTTTTTGGAATAGACTAGGCAGTGGAATTCAGGCAGTTTCTCAATATTAAAAGCTCCTTAGGTTACCAACTATGTCCTGATGTGTAATTATTATATTAAGGCCAGGCGCAGTGGCTCACTCCTGTAATCCCAGTACTTTGGGAGGCCGAGGTGAGTGGATCACTTGAGGCCAGAAGTTTGAGAGCAGTCTGGGTAACATGGTGAAACTCTGTCCCTACTAAAAATACAAAAATTTAGCTGGACGTGGTGACACATGCTTGTAATCCCAGCTACTCAGGTGGCTGAGGCATGAGAATTGCTTGAACCTGGGAGGGAGAAGTTGCAAGTGAGCCGAGATTGTGCCACTGCACTCCAGCCTGGGCGACAGAGTGAAATTCTGTCTCAAGAAAAATAAATTGTATTAATAACATGGTTCCCTATGCTTTTCCTAATATTAAAATTTGAATAGCTGATTGATTATCTTCTATTAGGATAAGGGGTCAGAATTTCAACCTGAAATTTGGAGATTGTACTACTAAAATATTCTCCCCTTAAAAGTAATATCTTTGGGCGGGGCGCGGTGGCTCAAGCCTGTAATCCCAGCACTTTGGGAGGCCGAGGCGGGCGGATCATGAGGTCAGCTGATCGAGACCATCCTGGCTAACACGGTGAAACCCCATCTCTACTAAAAATACAAAAAATTAGCTGGGTGTGATGGCGGGCGCCTGTAGTCCCAGCTGCTCAGGAGGCTGAGGCAGGAGAATAGCATGAACCCGGGAGGTGGAGCTTGCAGTGAGCTGAGATCGCGCCACTGCACCCAAGCCTGGGCGACAGAGCAAGACTCCGTCTCAAAAAAAAAAAAAAAAAAAAAAAGTGATATCTTCAGAAGCAGTTTTGTTTTGTTTTTGAGACAAGGCTTAGCTCTGTCACTCAGGCGGGAGTGCAGTGGTGCAATCACAGCTCACTGCATGCAACTTCTGCCTCCTGGGCTCAGGTGATCCTCCCACCTCAGCCTCCTGAATAACTGGGACTGCAGGGGCATGCCACTAGGCCTGGCTAATTTTTGTATTTTTTTGGGGTAGAGACAGGGTATTGCCATGTTGCCCAGGCTGGTCTTGAACTCCTGGGCTCAAGCAGTCCTCCCGCCTCAGTCTTCTAAAGTGCTGGGATTACAGGTGCGAGCCACCATGCCCAGCCCAGAAGCAGTTTTGCATTTACTTTAATGCAGATGAGCAGTTTAGCCACCGGAGCTGTACATCATAGAGCGTGAGTGCAGTCGTTTTCATCTGGAAAAATTTTCACTTGGTGTTACTGCCGTCATTCTTGGTGAGAAAACTTCCAGTAGTCCAGTTAGTGTGGCAGATAGAGGAAAAAGCTACCAGATACAAGATTACAAAGATAAGGACAAACTGAGATAAAAATCTTGTGCACTCTTTGTGATTTCCAACTTGTAAGTCACAAGCTTCTACAGGAGTCTTAGTTTTGCAAAATCTACTTCTGTGGATTGGACAATAGCATTTCCATATACAACCATTTTCTGTTTTTTTCTAATGTCTAATACTCATCTCCTGTGATTAAATTATCAGACAAGAATGGAAGCATACATGCCTTCTTTCTTTTGGTGTACAATTTGAGAAGAAATTGAAGTAGCTAAGAACTCCCACTGTCTTACCCTACTATATTTGAATACCCTACCCTCAATAAATCTTTGTCAAATAAAGGAATAAAAGAATGATTTTGTTACCTTAGTTAATAAACTGAGTAAAACTAGGCAACGAGAATACTAAGGGTTTTCTATTTTGATAGCATTGTATTATACGGTATACTAAATATCCTTGGGACAAATTGTTAGCCTTTGTTTACGTGCACTAATTCTTTTCGTTTCTTTCTTTCTTTCCTTTCTTTCTTTCCTTCCTTCCTTCCTTCCTTCCTTCCTTCCTTCTTTCAAGTCAGGGTCTCGCTGTGTTGCACAGGCTAGAGTGCAGTGGCGCAATCTTGGCTCACTGCAACGTTTGCCTCCTGGGCTCAAGGGATTCTCCTGCCTCAGTGGAACTACAAGTGTGCACCACCATGCTGGGCTAATTTTTCTATTTTCTGTAGAGAGATGGGGTTTCACCATGTTGCCCAGGCTGGTCTTGAACTCTTCAGCTCAAATGATCTTCCCGCCGTGGCCTCCCAAAGTGCTGGGATTACAGACCTGAACCATCATGCCTGGCTGCCCAGCCAATTCTTTCTTTTTTTTTTGGAGATGGAGCCTTGCTCTGTTGCCCAGGCTGGTGTGCAGTGGCGTGATCACGGCTCACTGCAACCTCTGCCTCCTGGGTTCAAGCGATTCTCCTGCTTCAGCCTCCCGAGTAGCTGGGATTACAGGCACCCACCACTATGCACAGCTGATTTTTGTATTTTTAGTAAAGAAGGGGTTTCACCATGTTGGCCAGGCTGGTCTCAGACTCCTGAACTCAGGTGATCCCCCTACGTCGGCCTCCCAAAATTCTGGAATTACAGCCATCGCACCCGGCCCTGCCCGGCCAATTCTTATTAAATTGTTTAGATACTGCAAAATTAATAGCAGAACAGAATGTATTTATGTTTTTATTCTTTTTTTAATCTCAGCTATCAGCAGAGAGAATTTATTTTAATCTTATTTTTTGCTTGAGATTTTAGAAAAAAATATTTATCTTGGAAGTTTCTTTTCAATCCTCTGATCCCATTTCTTTCCTCCGAGGCAATATAGTATTGCCTAAAAAGCAGTGAGAAGAACATCTACATTTCATTGGCAAATGCAGAATTTTTACTTTAGAGGAAAATACATAGCTTAAATACTTTCAGTAAACAAAGCGCTTAGTACTCATCTTTAGGGATTAAGAAAATAAAACCAGGCCGGGTGCAGTGGTTCATGCCTGTAATTCCAGCCCTTTGGGAGGCTGAGGAGAGTGGATCACCTGAGGTCAGGAGTTTGAGATCAGCCTGGCCAACATGGTGAAATCCCGTCTCTACTAATAATACAAAAATTAGCTAGTCGTTGTGGCACACGCCTGTAGTCCCAGCTATTTGCGAGGCTGAGACAAGAGAATTGTATGAACCTGGGAGGTGGAGGTTGCAGTGAGCCAAGATTGCACCACTGCACTCCAGCCTGGGCAGCAGAGCGAGACTCCGTCTCCAAAAAAAAAAAACCCATAAAAAATACAACCAAAGGCAAGTAGGATATGGATATTAATGGAATTGAAAACAGATCAGAACAAAAATAGTGGAGAAGATAAATAAATCCCAAATCTGGTTCTTTGCAAATACCAATGATCTAGATAAACATCTTGTAGAAAAAAAAATATGGAATAAAAATGTACAAGATTAGGAATGAGTAAACGCCATAGACCCCAAATACAGGAGACATTAATGGAGTCTTTTGCAAATTTTCTTGAGAATATACATGTAATGCTATAATGTCAAAGTTATTTCAAGAGAAAATGGATGTTGTTATAGCAAAATGTCAGTGAGTAAAATTGACCCAAGAAGTAAAAATGTTAATTGCCCAATCCCCATGAAAGGTTTGAAAAAATGATGGAAGATTGGTCCTTGACAGAGGCAGCATAGCATATGATTTCACAGCTGAGTTTCATTTATGAAGAACAACACATCATTATAATAAAAAGGAACTCTCTTTTCCATGATGAAGAATGCAAAGCTTCAATGCATTCTGTGAAGCACTCATATTTTATCTCTGATAAAAATGCTGCCAATCCTGATTCAAGCACCAGAGGGGGGGAAAAAAAAGGAATGCTGCCAAAAAAGAACAGTCTCACTTATGTCTAGAAATGCAAAATTTCTAAATACAATATTAGCCAGAGTTCATCAAGACCATTTCTTTTTTTTTTTTTTTGAGACGGAGTCTCGCTCTGTCGCTCAGGCTGGAGTGCAGTGACACAATCTTGGCTCACTGCAGCCTCTGCCTCCCGGGTTCAAGTGATTCTCCTGCCGCCTCCTGAGTAGCTGGGACTACAGGCGCCTGCCACCATGCCTGGCTAATTTTTGTATTTTTAGTAGAGATGGGATGGGGTTTCACCATATTGACCAGGCTAGTCTCAAACTCCTGATCTTGTGATCCACCCGCCTTAGCCTCCCAAATTGCTGGGATTACAGATGTGAGCTACCACACCCAGCCCATCAAGACCATTTCTAATAAAATAAGTAAAGTAAGAATAGAGGGAAGTTACAGCAAATATCCTAAATGTCAAGAGCATTAAAATTAGAAACTTGATGGGGACGTGGGGATGCCCATGATCACATTTGTATTCATGTATCGTCTTAAGAGGTTCTGGTAAATGCATTAAAACAGTGAAAGTGAATAATGATGTTAATATCAGAAAATAAGAACTAAAACTCCTCCCCTTGAAAAGAAGTAAAACTTTTTCAAAGGTTGAAACAAAATAAAACCTTTTTTTAAAAGACCAAAAAAAAAAGAGTAAAACTTATGTTTTCCACTACAGCCACAGTGTAGCCAGGGAAACTGTGAAAAGGATTAGTGAGGAGGTGTATCTTTTAGTTATCAAAATATTGTATCTAGCCTCTGTAATCAGATTAATATGGTATTGTCATAGATTAGTGGAATAAAATAGAGAATCCAGAAATCCAGTATATGTGCAGATTTAATAAAAGATAAAGGTAGTATTACAGTTCAATGGGAAATGGGGAGATTATTTAATAAGTGGTGCTGGTACAACTGTCTGCCCATCTGGAAGAAAATAAAATTGGGTTCCTGTCTTAAGATAAATTCCAGATGGATCAAAGCCTTATAGAAATACTTAAGGATATTCTCCAGGTTTAGTTATACAAGCTAGGTAAAGGAAATGTGAAGATAAGAAACTCAGATGCTATTACAAGAGGCATATTTAATTTTATAAAAATTAAGACCTTTTAATGGTAAAGGATACCATAAGAAAGTTAATAACAGTATTGGCATTAAGACAGACATATTGACCAATGGAATAGATTAGAAATAGGCTTGGTGCAGTGACTCATGCTTATAATCCCAGCGCTTTGGGAGTCCAAGGTTAGGAGGATTGCTTGAGGCTAGGAGTTTGAGACCAGCCTGGTCAACATAGCAAGACTTTATCTCCACAAAAAAAAGTTAAAAATTAGCCAGGTGGGGTGGCTCACACCTGTAGTCCTAGCTGCTTGGAAGGCTGTGGCAGTGGAATTGTTTGGGTCTGGGAGTTGGAGGTTGCAGTCAGCTATGATCATGCCACTGCACTCCAGCCTGAGTAACGGAACAAGACACCATCTCTTTAAAAAAAAAAAAAAAAGCCCAGAAGCCCAGAAATAAATCCTTATGTACTGTATATGATCAAATGATTTTTGACAGCGATGCCAAGACCATTCAGTGGGGAGAGGGCAATCTTTTCAGCATGGTGTTTAGCACAATTAAAAAGGTAGGTAGGTAAGTTTGAAAAAATATCTTGCAATATAGAGGATAGAGGATTAATTTTAAAAGAAGAGGTTATGGACCCAATAGTAAAAAGGGCAAAAGATTTAAAGAAGCAATTAATAAAAGAACAAATCCAGAAGGCTGTAACATTTATGAAAAGACATTCAAACTTACTGGTTGTCAGGATAACGTAAATTAAAGTACTGGTGAAATATTATAACATAGCTGTTAGTATTTTGAGATATGTGCCATCAATACCTAGTTTATTGAGAGTTTTTAGCATGAAGGGCTGTTGAATTTTGTTGAAGGCCTTTTCTGCGTCTATTGAGATAATCACGTGGTTTTTGTCTTTGGTTCTGTTTATATGATGGATTATGTTTATTGATTTGCATATGTTGAACCAGCCTTGCATCCCAGGGATGAAGCCAACTTGATCGTGGTGGATAAGCTTTTTGATGTATTGCTGCATTCGGTTTGCCAGTATTTTATTGAGGATTTTTGCGTCGATGTTCATCAGGGATATTGGTCTAAAATTCTCTTTTTTTGTTGTGTCTGTACCAGGCTTTGGTATCAGGATGATGCTGGCTTCATAAAATGAGTTAGGGAGGATTCCCTCTTTTTCTATTGATTGGAATAGTTTCAGAAGGAATGGTACCAGCTCCTCTTTGTACCTCTGGTAGAATTTGGCTGTGAATCCGTCTGGTCCTGGACTTTTTTTGGTTGGTAGGCTATTAATTATTGCCTCAATTTCAGAGCCTGTTATTGGTCTATTCAGGGATTCAGCTTCTTCCTGGTTTAGTCTTGGGAGGGTGTATGTGTCCAGGAATTTATCCATTTTGTCTAGATTTTCTAGTTTATTTGCGTAGAGGTGTTTATAGTATTCTCTGATGGTAGTTTGTATTTCTGTGGGATCGTTGGTGATATCCCCTTTATCATTTTTTATTGCGTCTATTTGATTCTTCTCTCTTTTCTTCTTTATTAGTTTTGCTAGCGGTCTATCAATTTTGTTGATCTTTTCAAAAAACCAGCTCCAAGATTCATTGATTTTTTGAAGGGTTTTTTGTGTCTCTATCTCCTTCAGTTCTGCTCTGATCTTAGTTATTTCTTGCCTTCTGCTAGCTTTTGACTGTGTTTGCTCTTTCTTCTCTAGTTCTTTTAATTGTGATGTTAGGGTGTCGATTTTAGATCTTTCCTGCTTTCTCCCATGGGCATTTAGTGCTGTAAATTTCCCTCTACACACTGCTTTAAATGTGTCCCAGAGATTCTGGTATGTTGTGTCTTTGTTCTCATTGGTTTCAAAGAACATCTTTATTTGTGCCTTCATTTCATTATCTACCCAGTAGTCATTCAGGAGCAAGTTGTTCAGTTTCCATGTAGTTGTGTGGTTTTGAGTGAGTTTCTTAATCCTGAGTTCTAATTTGATTGCACTGTGGTCTGAGAGACAGTTTGTTATAATTTCTGTTCTTTTACATTTGCTGAGGAGTGCTTTACTTCCAACTATGTGGTCAATTTTGCTTACAAGAGCTCCTGAAGGAAGCACTAAACATGCAAAGGAACAACCGGTACCAGCCACTGCAAAAACATGCCAAATTGTAAAGACCATCGATGTTCCTCAACTAATGAGCAAAAAAACCAGCTAACATCGTAATGACAGGATCAAATTCACACATAATGATATTAACCTTAAAGGTAAGTGGGCTAAATGCCCCAATTAAAAGACCCAGACTGGCAAATTGGATAAAAAGTCAAGACCCATCAGTGTGCTGTATTCAGGAGTCCCATCTCATGTGCAGACACACACATAGGCTCAAAATAAAGGGATAGAGGAAGATCTACCAAGCAAATGGAAAAAAAAAAAAGCAGGGGTTGCAATCCTAGTCTCTGATAAAACAGACTTTAAACCATCAAAGATCAAAAGAGACGAAGAAGGCCATTACATAATGGTAAAGGGATCAATTCAACAAGAAGAGCTAACTATCCTAAATATATATGCACCCAATACAGGAGCACCCACATTCATAAAGCAAGTCCTTAGAGACCTACAAAGAGACTTAGACTCCCACACAATAATAATGGGAGACTTTAACACCCACTGTCAACATTAGACAGATCAACGAGACAGAAAGTTAACAAGGATATCTAGGAATTGAACTCAGCTCTGCACCAAGCGGACCTAATAGACATCTACAGAACTTTCCACACCATATCAACAGAATATAGATTCTTAGCACCATGTCGCACTTATTCCAAATTTGTTTTTGTTTTTGACACAGGATCTTGCTGTGTCAATCAGACTGGAATGCAGTGGTGTGATCACAGCTCACTGTAGCCGCCATCTCCTGGGCTCAGGTGATCCTCTTACCTCAGCCTTGTGAGTAGGTGGGACTATAGGCACATGCCACCATGCCTGGATGATTTTTTAAATTTTTAGTAGAGACGAGGTCTCGCTATGTTGCTCAGGCTGGTCTCTAACTCCTGAGCTCAAGGAATCCTCCTGCCTTGGCCTCCCGAAGTGCTGGGATTATAGGCATTAGCTACTGTACCCAGCCTGTTGGCTATTTTTTAAGATTTTCTTTTTATTACTAGTTTTAAGCAATTTGTTTTTGATGTACATGGTGTAGTTTGTGTGTTTTGTGCTGAGTTTAAATTGCTTGTGGATCTATAGGGCTCTAGTTTTCATCAAATTTGAACATTTTCCCCTGTATCACTGATGTTCTGATTTAATTTTTAAGATTAAGATTTAATCTATCTTTGTTCTGTCATCTGTGCTATTTCTTGGTTTCTTCTTTTTCTCTTCACTGTGGGTCAGAATTTCCTCTTAGAATGCCTGTCATTTTTTATTGGATGCCAGTTATTGTGATTTTTACCTTGATGGCTACTGAATTTTTTCATTCCTTTAAATGTCCTTAAGCTTTGTTCTGAACACAATTCCTTTGGAACAGTTTGATCCTTCTAAGACTTCTTTTTGAACTTTTTTTCTTTTTTTTTTTGAGACAGAGTCTTGCTCTGTCCTCAGGTTGGATTGCAGTGGCGCAATCTCAGCTCACTGCAACCTCTGCCTCCTGGGTTCAAGCAATTCTTGTGTCTCAGCCTCCTGAGTAGCTGGGACTACAGGCGCACACCACCATGCCCAGCTAATGTTTGTATTCTTAGTAGAGATGGGGTTTCCTTGGCCAGGATGTTCTCGATCTCCTGACCTTGTGATCCGTCCACCTTGGCCTCCCAAAGTGTTGGGATTGCAGGGGTGAGCCACTGCGCCCGACCCTTTTTGAACTTTTTAAAGACAGAACCAAAGTAGCCTTTAGATTAAGGATAATTTCTTCCGATTATTGAGGCAATGCCATTCTGAGTACTTTATTTCCTCTATTATGGTGTCTTTCAACTGTGGCTGATGAGAATGCAAACAACCCTTAAAGGCTTTGAGAATTGTTTTACCTAATCCTTTCCTGTGGGTTTTTTCTCTGGCTTGGGGTAGTCTAATCACATGGCATGCACCTGTAGTTGTAGCTACACGGGAGGCTGAGACAGGAGGATGGTTTGAGACCAGGAGGTTGAGGCTGCAGTGAGTTGTGTTCGCCCTGTTGTACTCCAGTGTGAGTGACAGAATGAGGCCCTGTCTCAAAAGGAAAAAGAATTGTTTGCACTATTAACCCTAGAGTGGTTCCTGGTGAATTTTGTGTGTTGCAGCGTAATAGTGAATTGATTATTTGATTTGATTTTGTTCAACTTTTTTTAACTTAAAAAAATGTATTTACGCAAACCTGCACGTTGTGCACATGTACCCTAGAACTTAAAGTATAATAAAAAAAGTATTTACTAATGTGTTAGTATTTCAGCAAATTTATTGCAATGGGTTTAAAAGGCAGACAGAGGCCAGGTGCAGTGGCTCACACCTGTAATCCCAGGACTTTGGGAGGCTGAGGCAGGTGGATCACCTGAGGTCAGGAGTTCGAGATCAGCCTGACCAACATGGAGAAACCCCATCTCTACTAAAAATACAAAAAAAGTGGTCAGGTGTGGTGGCGCATGCCTGTAATCCCAGCTACTCGGGAGACTGAGGCAGGAGAATCACTTGAACCTGGGAGGTGAAGTTTGCGGTGAGCTGAGATCACGCCACTGCACTCCAGCCTGGGCAACAAGAGTGAAACTCTGTTTCAAAAATAAATAAATAAATAAATAATAAAAGGCAGACAGACACTCTTACATAAGCTATAGGGTAACAAAGGGGTTGTATATAGTTATAAACTATTACATAGATCTGCATGGTTTATTGAATAACTTATAAACCACAAAAGAAATTAAATTTACAGTGTTTCTGAAGTTCAAACTTTTAAACTGTTTCATTCTGTCCTAGCAAGTTCTAAACTTTTTTTGGGAAAGTGTTCTTAAACCTCAAAGTTGAATTAAGAGCATGAAAAACCCTGTTACTAAAAAGGTACAACCAAAAGATCTAGGAATACCAAATTAGACTTGAGACCTTTGGAAATCACTCGCTTTACTTGAACCAAACACTGTGGAATCAGTAAAGTTTGCATCTCTTAGCCTTATATGCAAATGAAGCTAATAATGGTACCTATTTCAGGGGTTGTAAAGATCATGAAAATGGGGTTCTCAAACCTAGAGAGATTTTGTCTCCCGGAGGATATAATTTAAAACAGTCTAGAGATACTGGTCATCAGAGTTCAGAGTGGTGGCAGGGATGGTCTGTCTCTTGTGCATAGAAGCGGGAATGTTGCCAAATAACCTGCAATGCACAGGATAATCCCTCACAGCAAAGAATTATCTCACCCTAAGTGTCAATAGTGCCGGGATCGAGAAACCCTGATATAAAGTGCCTGTCGTGGTATAAGGCCAGGATACCAGATGATTTAATTTACACCATCAGTAGGGGGTCCTGTTAGTAGAAAAATGAAGCTTTCTACTTGAAGTTTTTTTTTTTCAACTCCTAGTCCAGCCTAAGGATTAATTTTTTTTTTTTTAAAAAAGGATAAAAATGCTTCACAATTGAATAACTTGAATATTCCCCCCTTTTATTTATCTATAAAAAGTGAAATGAGAGCGGAAAAGCAGCAAAAGTCATGGAGAAACAAACTTACATTTGTTTATAGATGTCAATTTTAATAAAATGTTTATGTAGTAGAGAAATTTCCGGTGTCCGGATTAACTTCAATTCTGAAAACTCATCTGTGTTTGAGAATACACTCTTTTCACAGGGCAAACTTATAAACATATCATTCTTACATTATCTTTTAATCATTTTTAATATGTTAGCATTTTAATTTTTTTATTTTTTGGAATCTTTGCAGGCATTGTAAGCATTTATTAATTTTTTTGTGTGTGTTACTTTTCTTATAGGTGTTACCTCATTTTGAAAGTCTTGGGAAACAGGAAAAAATTCCTAACAAAATGTCAGCTTTTCGAAATCATTGTCCACATTTGGATTCAGTTGGTGAAATAACCAAAGAAGATTTGATACAAAAATCTCATGTAAGAAACAGGTTTTTTCTTCCTTGAAAAACTATTCACTTTTCTCTTGAATATGTAATTTTCATAAATTACTGTAATACTCTATGAGCAGTATTTTAAAAATATGTATGATGTCATTAGTGCATTAGTGAATTGTATGTGTTTGTGTCAATATAACCAATGTTGTCTTTTTAATTTCTTTTTATAGGGTACTTGTCAGGATTGTAAAGTCCGAGGACCAAATCTTTGGGCATGCTTGGAGGTGTGTATATGTTTTTTCCTGAAAAGATTGCTATAATAATAATAAATTTGGATCTGAATAATCATAACCAGAAAATTTTTGATACTTAAAGTGATTTTTGTAAATTAAACTTGCTTTTAAAAGGTCATTATTGATAACAAAAATTAAACTTTGGAAAGATCTTAATCTGTAGTGCTTTTGCAGTTTTTAGTAAATCACTCAGATATTTTATGCTTGCCTTTTATTAGAAATGACATAGCTTTTAGCTTAGAAATATATCCTGGTTTTATTTTGTGCCTGGAAACATTTGGTTAAATTTAATGACTGGAAAGTCATTTACTCATTGAGTTTAAAACAGGTAATCCAAACTTAATTGTAAATGTAATTGTAATGCTGTTATAAATTTACATGTATATTATAAAGTACCTTATTTTTCTTCCTATATAATTATTTATAGAATAGATGTTCATATGTTGGCTGTGGTGAATCACAAGTAGATCACAGCACCATACATTCTCAGGTATGTATATAAAAAATTTAATGGAAGACTTGTTAAAAAAGTGCCTGAAGGAAAGGGAAAGCCAGTATAACATTATTAATTCAAGTTGTAATTCAAATTTGCACTCTAAGTTAAAACTTCACTTATGTTCTCTGTGAAGGGTGAGGAAGGGAATTGGTAGGAGGATGAACATTAGAATGAGGTTGTGATTA
The DNA here is from genome assembly GCF_028885655.2 of Pongo abelii. Classification (NCBI taxonomy): domain Eukaryota; kingdom Metazoa; phylum Chordata; class Mammalia; order Primates; family Hominidae; genus Pongo; species Pongo abelii. The sequence continues at coordinate 155,238,460 of NC_071985.2, forward strand.
AGAAAGCACTGATTTCAAAAGTGTACATCCGGCCAGGCATGGTGGCTCACGCCTGAATCCCAGCACTTTGGAAGGCCGAGGCAGGCGGATCACCTGAAGTCAGGAGTTCGAGACCAGCCTGGCCAACATGGCGAAACCCTGTCTCTATTAAAAGTACAAAAAAATTAGCTGGATGTGGTGGTGGGCACCTGTAATCCCAGCTACTCGGGAGGCTGAGGCAGGAGAATTGTTTGAACGTGGGAGGCGGAGCTGAGATCGTGCCATTGCACTCCAGCCTGGGCAACAAGAGCGAAACTCCATCTCAAAAAAGTGTATATCCAGATATTTGGAGGTGATAGCTGGCATATTAGGAGGTTGAAGCCCAAGAGAGAATGGGTCCTTAGGTTTATGACATGGCCTGGCTAACTTCTTTAAGTCTCAGCTCATGTCATATTGCCTTTTCCTGCACATAGTCCTAACTGGACTCACCTTTCTACTTTGCTCTGGTTGTCTGGTACTTCCCATGTAACTCTGGCATGCCTCTTCTATAGTGTTAGGTAGAGCTCCCATTCTAAATGGAAAGTTTCTCGAATGACTTTGTTTTAAGATGCACATTGATACCTCTATAGCATCAACTGTTCTCAACCAGGATTCCTCTAGAGAATTAATTAAGCCTGAATACCCAAGCTCTAAGTCATCATTGTATATCATTTGCTTCTTTCTGTGCATCTAAGATGGTACTTGCTGTGTACCACCCTTGGGAGAATTGATAAATTAGTCACTCAGATCATTTTTTGTAGGGCTTAATTCTGTAGCAGAACTCTGGTTGAGAAAGGCTAGACTTTTATCTTTCCAAGATTATATATTCTGTATTGCTAGAGCTGTTTTATGCCTTGACTCATGTCATTTGTGTTCTTTTGCCATTCTGATTTCTTAGAATAGTTACTTGCTGCTGTTAATTATTTTCTTGTGTTACATTTATTTGTAGACTGCAAAGCAAGGTCTTACACTCTTGCATTTATCTTTTTGTATAATGAATAGTGAGGGGAGAATGGCAGAGTAATTTCTAGAGTAGGCTTAGATGTTGTTACTGTTTATTATACCTTAGAAGTTTATCTGAAGAATTTTTTTTTCCGTGTTCTAAATTAGCTTTTGAGTATATTGTTACTCATCAAAGGCCAGCAGTTTATCTTCTGTTATCTTTTGAAGAAGTCTTTTCAAGTATATGTAATTTTGGTTTCTCTTTTCCCTCTACTGTGAAATTATATAGGAGACAAAGCATTATCTAACTGTGAACCTTACCACTCTTCGAGTATGGTGTTATGCTTGCAGCAAAGAAGTATTTTTGGATAGGAAATTAGGAACTCAGCCTTCATTGCCTCATGTAAGACAACCTCACCAAATACAAGAAAACAGTGTCCAGGTAATAATCTAGATCCACTTAGTTAAGCTGTAAAACATTCAGGTAATAATTTCAGAATTTGTCATGTAGCTGAAATTTTAGAAAGGAATACTGCTTAACCTGTACTTTGAAAATTTCTGTAATGTGCCTTTTTTCTCTCAAATAAAGCGCTCGTGCTCCCCTTTCTTGTGTTGCTTAGAGTGATAGATTAGGGTGAGATTGAAGCCCACCTGTCTGAAGATGGAAAAGCCCCTAATGAATTTTTAAAGTTTTTTTTAAAAAAATGACTCAAGTAGTCTTTATCTTTTTCTGGTAAGTCTGATTCCAAGAAAGATGGTGGGCCTTCTGTGATAGTATATGGCAGTTACTAATTCAGCTCTCTTCCCCATTCTCTCCTCCCCTCCATCCCCTTTGTATTACTGTGAACATTTTACTTATTATTGAAAACAAAGTAGAATATAATAAAGCTTAGCATCAGTCTTTGGTTAAAGATTTTTCTCCCTTTGGGCTGGGTGCGGTGGCTCACGCCTGTAATCCCAGTGCTCTGGGAGGCCAAGGCGGCTGGATCACGAGGTCAGGAGATCGAGACTATCCTGGCTAACACAGTGAAACCCCGTCTGTACTAAAAATACAAAACATTAGCCGGGTGTGGTGGTGGGCGCCTGTAGTCCCAGCTACTTTGGAGGCTGAGGCAGGAGAATGGTGTGAACCTGGGAGGCAGAGCTGGCAGTGAGCCGAGACCGTGCCACTGCACTCCAGCCTAGGTGACAGAGCGAGACTCCATCTAAAAAAAAAAAGAAAAAAAAAGATTTTTCTCCTTTTGGATCAAGAGACTTAGAAAACGTATGGGTTTGCTCGCAGAATTTATCACTTAATTTTCAGAATTCTTAAAGTCATAGAAAAATAGGAAAAAGGAAATTAACTTAGAATAGTTGGCTTCTTATTTAGATCATCGATTGATCAGAATTTGATCAGATTCGATTAACAGCAAGTTTTTTTCCTCATGTGTATTATAGAAATCACGTATTTCTGTACTTGTTCATTGATACCAACTCTCAAGTTTTTCTGTTGTATGTTTGTATCACATTCTTGTGGTAGATATTTGTGATAATAAATTTGCTTGCCTTACACGTGAAAGGTGGCTAGATTTTAGTCAAAGAATAATTTCTTGCATTTTCAGTTTCTCAGTTGAATGGCTCTAGTTAATTATAATCATTACTGTTTCTCCCACTTATACCTATTTATCATTCACAAACATGTTTAGTCATTTTCAAAAGTCCAGATAGTATGAAAATGGCAGTTTTGTTGAATCCTCTTACATTATTAACAAAAGTTTGTCCCACTGAAGATAGCTGAATGGTAATAAGTAGAAAAAGTTTTAAAAAAGAAAAAAGTGTAATGTTATGACTAAAGTTTAATCACACAAGGAACTAATAATCTATAAAGGCAAAATTATCAGCATCACTTACTAGAGAAGTAAGTTAAATAAGCTATCTGTTGCCATTTCTGCCAGAAAAGATCAAGATTACAAACTTTAATGAATGTTGAATCTGATAGAATAAGTATACTGTTACTTTCCTGATGGCTTGTTAATAATTTTCTGATGACTTGTAAATATGTTAACACATAAAAGGCATAAACTTAATTTCATGCAACTTCCTTATGATCCCGTTGTTGAAGAAATTATTCAGAAGAAAAAAGTGGTTCAGATAGATTTCTTTAGTGGTCCAAAACTTATATGCTGTTTGAATCCAGTTTACCACAGGATATTTGCAAAATAGTAAAATATTGGAAGCCAGCCATACAAATATTAATAAGATTTTTCAAATAGATATTTTTTCTAGATAGTAAAATTTCAGGTGATTTCTTTTAAGCCTCTGTACTTCTATGTATTTAGATATTTTGTAGTGAGCATGTATCTTTTTTAAAAGCAATTACTTTATAAAAACAAAGTGAGAGTATGAAGTCTATTCAAATGTCCAGTCTCTACAGATGTCAGGAAAATAAAATGGTTGGGAATTAGTGCATATGCCTGCATTTTAGAGGTAAAGTAAGGCTATAATAACTTGGAGAACCAGAGTGCATGCTAAATTCTTGCTGCTATTCAGTTTCCTTCTCTGTTTGGGTGTTGCTGAATGTTGGTTCATTGTCAATCTTCTGATATTACAAGAGAACTTTCAAATTTTGATTTTTATTTGTCATCTCCGAATTTTTTAAACTTTAGCTCAAAGTTTTTTTTTTTTTTTTTTTTAAGTGTTTACTAGCATCTGGCTAACAGGTTATCAGTTGCAACCTCTGAGTCAAGCCAATTGTTGGAAATTAATATTAGAATATTATTATTTAAAGTAAGTGCTTGAACTATTTAATATACATAAAAGTGTGCAGGCTGGGCGTGGTGTCTCACACCTGTAATCCCAGCATTTTGGGAGGCCAAGGTGGGTGGATCATGAGGTCAAGAGATCAAGACCGTTCAGGCCAACATGGTGAAACCCCCTCTCTACTAAAAATACAAAAATTAGCTGGGCGTTGTGGCGTGCACCTATAGTCCCAGCTGCTCGGGAGGCTGAGGCAGGAGAAACGTTTGAACCCAGGAGGTGGAGGTTGCAGTGAGCTGAGATCATGCCACTGCACTCCAGCCTGGCAACAGAGTGAGACTCTGTTTCGGGAAAAAAAAAGTGTGCAAAGTAAATACAGTAATAAGTATCAGGAGAGATTGTAGAAGTCTATAGGTAATGTGTTATGATGAAAAACTTTTACCTTTTTCCCTATTGAAAATTACATCAGAGAAGACAGTGTAGGATAGTATCTTTCAGAGATCTTTTTAGCTATGGCTTACTGTCACATAATTGCAGTTATTGTGGAGTTTTAATTCAGAAAATTCAGTTGTAAAAAGTGCCTTTTTAACTCAAATATATATGTTAATAAAGCGGGGCTGACATGCTATTACCCTAGGGTTTTATTTCCTTCAAAATATAAATGTAAGGTTAATTGCTAATACCACAAATTCTTATGGTTCCACTATTAAAATAACATCTCAATAATTTTTATGGTATAGATGTTATATAAGTTACAATTAAAACTTTTTTAAATTTAAGGATTTGTTCAAGTGTGCTATCTTTTTTTGTTATCAAGGATTTTAAAATACCCAGTAATACAACATTAAAAACTCCTCTGGTTGCCGTATTTGATGATCTGGATATAGAAGTGGATGAAGAAGATGAACTTAGGGCAAGAGGTAAATTAATCCTGTGTAATACTTCTTTGTATGGCACTGCGCATTTCTTTAGAAAACCGTATAATGTAAAAGTTTCAGAATGTGGAGGTAAAATGGGCTTGATAATTAAAACAAAAGGACTCTGAAATTTGGCCTAGTAAAATTTTATTTGCAAAACAAACTTTTGGTTTCTCTGGTGTCAGTTTACCAAAGGTAGGATCCTACTTACTCTTTTGCAGTTGAGCCTTATGATCTTTTTGCTTAACTTGCCTTTTGAGGTCTGTTTGAGCAGATGTTTCTCATTTTTCTATTGTCAGTGATGGGGAGGTATTAGGTATTAAGGTATTCCCTTAGCAGAAGTTCCGGGGAAAACATTTGGAAAAAGAATCAGGTGATACACTTCTCCCTTCTTCCCCTAAATTGAGAACCAGTCTATTTGGATTTTCCATATTCATTTAGGCCCACTGTTCTTAGTATAAGCTTAAAATTTTCTGTTTTATAATTGATACTAGTGGTATATTGAATGTATATTTAGATAATTATCTGGAAATTAACACTTTGGTTTAAGCTTAACATGACTAGAGATAATTTATAAATATTTTATGTATTTCCCAGTTTTAACCCATTAATTTAGCTCACACTATTAATTTGACTGGATACTTATCAATAAGTGGTAATTCAGTCTTGTTTTAGAGATTTTTAGAATTTTAAGTTTTCTTCATTTTGCTCCAAATCCAAATAGCATTTATAATTTTTTTGTAGTATTTATTTCATCTTTTAATAATGAAAGTAAACTGATGAAAATGAACTTGACTATATATGGAAGAGATAACAGTCATTCAATGGCTCGTTTTCACATTAGCTTGAACCATATGAAATTGCCATTTTTGTAGATTGTCAGCAGTTTCCTATGGTTCAACCTAATAAATACTACTGTCTTTTTTCTTTTCTTTTTTTTTTTTTTTTTGAGATGGAGTTTCGCTGTGTTGCCCAGGCTGGAGTGCAGTGGTGCAATCTCAGCTCTCAGCTCACTGCAAGCTCTGCCTCCTGGGTTCACACCATTCTCCTGCCTCAGCCTCCCGAGTAGCTGGGACTACAGGCGCCCGCCACCATGCCTGGCAAATTTTTTTGTATTTTTAGTAGAGACGGGGTTTCACCATGTTAGCCAGGATGGTCTCGATCTCCTGACCTCGTGATCCACCCACCTCGGCCTCCCAAAGTGCTGGGATTACAGGCGTGAGCCACTGCGCCTGGCATAAATACTACTTAAAATGCAATACATTGAAAAGGAAAGGAAAAGGATGTTTGCTTATCATTTATCATGACGTGAGTTTTTTTGCATTGTCATTAATTTTCTCAAAATAATTAAACTAGTTATAATAAGAAATATAAAAGTCTCAATTAATGCTTTTTAAAAACATGTAGTCTTAAATGTTAATAGGAAAGACTGTTCTTCCTGTGCAAATTTCAAAGGTTGAACTGTTTAATCCTTGAATTTATGTAAAACTCAAAATTTTGGTGATTGTAAGGCTTCCCAAAACGTGACCTCTCTGAATTGTTCAAGTTGCTATATTGTATTTCTATGGTCCTTAATATAACTTGGGAACCATATTAATGACCCCTAAAATTGAGTCATTTTGCATTATTGAATGATGACTTCATGTATATTTTTTCTTAATAGGTCTTACAGGTTTGAAAAATATTGGAAATACTTGTTACATGAATGCAGCTTTGCAGGCTCTTTCTAATTGGTAAATAGAGAAATTAATTTTGTTTTGTTTGTATGATTTTTTAAGTTATTTTTTGAGTAGAAAACCATGCAACTATAGTAGTTGACTAACTCAAGGTAGAACAGGCAAGAATCTGGTTTGGGACATAACCCATTCTTGTTGCAATGATGTTACTCTGTGTATACCTGTAGTTTCTTGAGGCTGCTGGTCCTTGTGTAAACCCTAGGTAGTTGTGTGTCTTTGAGCAAGTTACTGTTTCTTACATCTAGAAAATGAAGAGTGTCAACTAATTATTCAGATCACTTTTAATTCAGAGATCTTATGAAAATATTTTATATTTTTCTGTAGATGGAAAGCCTTTATAAAGGAGTTAGATTTTTTTTTTAAATCATAGTCTTACAAAATAGATATGTCAGGTGGTTTTACTCTTAAGTTTGGATACATTGAGTCAGGTGACATTACCCTTTAAATTTAGATGCATTGAGTCCGGACCAAAATTCAGAAATCACTGACTTTGACATTACCCTTTCCCCTGGATTAAATTATAGAGCAGTGATTGGAGATTGAACATATGTCTACAGGTTGAGTATCCCTCATATGAAATGCTGGGAATCAGAAGTGTTTCAGATTTTTTTGGATTTTGGAGTATTTATTTGCATTATACTTACTGGTTGAGCATTCCTTATCCAAAAATCCAATATTTGAAATGCTCCAGTGAGCATTTCCTTTGAATATCATGTTGGCATTCAAAAAGTTTTGGATTTTGGAGCATTTTGAATTTTGAATTTTGTATTTTGTATTAGGGATATTAAAGCTGTACTTCTTCCCAAAATAATCTAATTTTTATTTAGACATAACCTTCCATAAATATTTTGCCTTCAGTTTTCTTAGGTTTCATAACCTTGTGAAATAAAGATAACCTAATTCTTATTAAGTGATCAGAGAACACATCTTTGAAGAAGAGACTTTTTTTTTCTTTTTTTTTTTTTTAGGTTGGGTCTCACTCTGTTGCGCAGGTTAGAGTGCAATGGCACGATTTTGGCTCACTGCAGCTCTGCCTTCTGCGTTTGTGTGATCCTCCTGCTTCAGCCTCCTGAGTAGCTGAGACTACAGGCACATGCCACCAAACCTGGCTAATTTTTGAATTTTTTGTAGAGATGGGGTTTCGCCTTGTTGCCCAGGCTGGTTTCCAACTCCTGGGCTCAAGTGATTTGCATGCCTTGGCCTCCCAAAGTGCTGGGATTATAGGCATGGGCCACTGTGCTCGGACGTGAAAGAAGAGACATTTAGGCCAGGTGTGGTGGTTCATGCCTGTAATCCCAGCACTTTGGGTGGCTGAGGCGGGTGGATCACGAGGTCAGGAGTTCGAGACCAACCTGGCCAACATAGTGAAATCCTGTCTCTACTAAAAATACAAAAAATTAGCCGGGTGTGGTGGTGTGCGCCTGTAATCCCAGCTACTCGGGAGGCTGAGGCAGGAGAGTTGCGTAAACCCTGGAGGTGGAGGTTGCAATCAGCCTAGGTCATGCCATTGCACTCTAGCCCAGGTGACAGTGTGAGACTCCGTCAAAAAAAAAAGAGACATTTACTCTGAAACTTGAGGAATGAGTATCAGTTGGTTGGTTGAAAGGATGGGGAGAGCATTCCTAGCAGAATGCTCCTTGTAAGCAGCTTTGGGATGGGAAAGAGCTTGACACATTTGAGGAACTGGAAGAAAATCTGTGTGACAGGGTACAGTAATCATAGGGCTGAATGACATGGGTCTAGGTTATGTAGACCACATTGAAGATGTAGGTCTTTATTCTCATAGTAGTATGATACTGTTGAAGTGTTTGTGTAGTAGCGTAGCTAATAATCTATCTTACATTTTTAAAATATTACTGTGGTTGCTATGTGGACAGTGAATTGGAGGAGGAAGAGAGTGGAATTTGAAAGACCAGCTAGGAGACTATGATAATGATTTAGGCAAGAAGTAGTGGTAGTTTACATCATCTAGGGTGGTGGGAAAAGAGTGAAGGAATTGGAGATAAACACTTTTAGGAGGATGATTGATTGATAGGATGTGGGTAGAGTAACTAGAGAAAGGGAGAGGAGATTCAAAGTTTAACAGTACAGTCCTATGATAAGAGAACTGTAGGTTGATGCTATTGTTATTTTTATACAGATAAGAAAACCAGAGACAGAAGTTTAAATAACTTTGCCAATATAACCAGCTAGTAAGTACTAGCAGAATTCTGTGTGTGGTTTTTTTTTTTTTTTTAAAGTTAGAGACAGGGTCTTACTCTGTCACCCAGGCTGGAGTGCAGTGGAGCGATCATGGCTCACTGAAGCCTTGAACTTCTGGGTTCAAGGGTTCTTCCTGCCTCAGCCTGCCAAGTAGCTAGGACCACAGGTGCATGCCAGTGCTCCCAGATAATGTTTTAAAATTTTTGTAGAGATGGGTTTTCGCTATGTTGCCCAGGCTGGTCTTGAACTCCTGTCCTTGAGTCGTGTCCTGCCTTGGCCTCCCAAAGTATTGGAATTACAGGCATGACCAACCATGCCTGGCAGGGACAAAATTCTGAGTCTGAGATTTTTACATGTATGTTTGTTTTTATAGATCTTTTGTTTATTACTGCACAATACTGCTTCCACCAATTTACTTTGTAATTCCTCTGATTTCATTGAAAAAGATGTGGCTGATACGATTACACTGTTGGTGGCTGGGTGTGGTGGCTCATGCCTGTAGCACTTTGGGAGGATTGCTTGAGGAGCCTAGGAGTTCTGGAACCAGCATGGGCAACATTAACAAGACCCTGTCTCTACCAAAAAAAAAAAAAAAGATTACACTTGGCAAAGAGATGGCTTAGTAGTTATCTAACTGCCTTCATAGGAGGTTTGGTTTATGTAGGTCAGGATTTGGTCCTTTGCCCAGTCAGTTTCCTATAAATAGATTTATGGAGATTCCCTCAAGCTAATCAAACTCACGACAGACAGACTATACTTCCTTATAAATTGCTAACTTGAGCCACCAACAAATATTAGTACCAAATAATGGAATGTAGAAGGCTGGAGGAAGTGCAGGTTCACTTGAAAGTTAAATTTTTATCCTGTTTAGTTTGGGCATTTCATATAAATCTGAAATTTAGATGACGTGGTTGACTTTATATAAATTTGACCATCGTTGGAATATGGTTGAAAATTTTAGATCGCCCAGGGGAAAAAAGTATATAGGGAAATGTCATAGGATCAAGTCCTGAGGAATCCTTACATTTACATATCTGAGGCCAAAAAGAGCAATAAAGAGGGAAAAGGAGTTTCAAGAGCTAAAGAGGAAAAGTAGGAAAATGCATTACAATAGTCCTGAGAATGTTTGTTCAAGAGTGAGGGCATGGTCGTCTGTGGCAAATGTTACTGAGTAGGGACTGAAAAGTGTATCTGGCAGCATGGAGGACTCTTGATATGCTGGGGCCAAATTTGATTTGAATGGATTGAGCTCTTTATGAAGGAATGAAAGTGAAACTGTAAGAGGGATCAAAGAAAGAAATAACAGCTAAAGGAATGTATGTGTTGTCAGTTAATTGAATGACTAGAAATAATCAGTATTAGCTTTGACTCCACTCTAACATTTTTCTCTTTTTAAAATCAGCCCACCTTTGACACAGTTTTTTCTTGATTGTGGAGGACTAGCTCGAACAGATAAGAAACCTGCTATTTGTAAAAGTTATCTCAAACTAATGACAGAGCTGTGGCATAAAAGCAGGTATGTAACTTAATATACTTTATTAAACTTTTAAATGAGTATTATAAATATTTAAAGGATGCAGGTCCGTTTATGGAGCCAGAAAAAAGTAGAAGAGAGACAGATTAGAGACAGCTTTGTTTCAGGCATGTTACATTTGAAGCTGAATGTAAGGTGTCTTAGAAGTTTAGAAGCAGATGAAGGTGTCATAGAAGTCTAGAAGTATTTGGATATAGTATATAGTGTTGGAATGTTAAAGCTGCTATTACTGGAACTTTAGAGTTTTGTATTCAGGAGCAGGCATTCTCACAATGATAAAATCAGACCCTGAATACTATATGAATATTTTCCTGCTTATGTTTATTTGTTCTAAAGTTTAGCATTAGGATCATAGTTTGCTGTAATATGTTAATAATTTTGTTTTAGAACTATTCAGGAAATTTGAATTTTTGAAAAGTCATGGGGTGAAGCATAATCATTTAATTGAGGGAAGATAGCAGTAAAATATCACTTAAAATATCAAGGATAAGGTATTCTGATGTGCCTGTGAAACATAATATTAGGCAGTTTTGAATGATTTTTTTGAAACGTAATTTTCAATTTATTTAACACTTTGAATTATTGGTTGTTAATTTTTAAAATGAAAATTAAAAATAACAAAAATTACTCTTTAAAAATGTTTTCTTGCTCAGGCCAGGATCTGTTGTGCCTACTAATCTGTTTCAAGGAATTAAAACTGTAAATCCAACATTTCGGGGGTATTCTCAGCAGGTTAGTTTATTGCTTTTCATTTGTAATTTTAATCTAAATAAATTTGGAAAATGCCATTATGGTTTTTTTGGGTCTGCTTGTCTTTTGGGGTCATCACTCCTTGTGTTTTTCTTTTGCCAAGAATAGTAACCCTTTTTCATGTTTATTGTTGATATTTTTTCAACTTTCCTTTATCTTTATCTTTTTTTGAGGCAGAGTCTCGCTCTATCGCCCAGGCTGGAGTGCAGTGGTGCAATCTTGGCTCACTGCAACCTCCACCTCCCGAGTTCAAGCGATTCTCCTGCCTCAGCCTTCCGAGTAACTGGGATTGCAGGTGTGTGCCACCACGCCTGGCTAATTTTTGTGTTTTCAGTAGAGATAGGGTTTTGTCATGTTGGCCAAGCCAGACTTGAACTCCTGACTTCAGGTAATCCACCCTCCTCAGCCTCCCAAAGTGTTGGATTACAGGCGTGAGGCACTGTACCCAGCCTTTTTTTTTTTTTTTTTTTTTTTTTTTAAGAAAGATAATGTCTCATTATGTTGCCCCGGCTGGTCTTGAACTCCTGACTCAAACGATCCTCCCTCCTTAATCTCCCGAAATGTTAGGATTACAAGCATGAGCCCCTGCATCCAGCGGAAGTTGACCTTTAGATCATCTTTAGTTTTTTAAAATTTTTGTTTGGCTGGGCATGCCTGTAATCCCAGCACTTTAGGAGGCCGAGGTAGGCGGATTGCTTAAGCCCAGGAGCTTGAGACCAGCCTGGGTAACATAGGGAGACCTCATTTCTAAAAATAATTTAGAAATATGTATCAACCAGGTGTGGTGGCACGTGCATGTGGTCCCAGCTACTTAGGAGGCTGAGGTGGGAGAATTGCTTGAGCCTGGGGGATCGAGGCTACAGTGAGCTGTGGTCATACCACAACACTCCAGCTTGGACAACAGAATGAGACCCCATCTCAAAAAAAGAAAACTTTTATTTACATAACTTTTTGGAAGTTAATTTGCATCTCATTTCTCTAGTGCCTTATGCTCTCCAAACTGGTATTTTCTCAATATAGTGCTGTATGTTTATGTGTAAGTTTGTAATGACATTTTGTATATTTTCCCTTACGTTTCTATGTACACATGTAATGAAGTGGTTAACATTATGTTGCTGATATATTAGGATGCTCAAGAATTCCTTCGATGTTTAATGGATCTGCTTCATGAAGAATTGAAAGAGCAAGTCATGGAAGTAGAAGATCCGCAAACCATAACCACTGAGGAGACAATGGAAGAAGACAAGAGCCAGTCGGATGTCGATTTTCAGTCTTGTGAATCTTGTAGCAACAGTGATAAAGCAGAAAATGAAAATGGCTCTAGATGCTTTTCTGAAGATAATAATGAAACAACAATGTTAATTCAGGATGATGAAAACAATTCAGAAATGTCAAAAGATTGGCAAAAAGAGAAGATGTGCAATAAGATTAATAAAGTAAATTCTGAAGGCGAATTAGATAAAGATAGAGACTCTATATCTGAAACAGTCGACTTAAACAACCAGGAAACTGTCAAAGTGCAAATACACAGCAGAGCTTCAGGTGACAATTTAGTAGTTTGTTCATGAAAATGATAGTATTTCATTTGTAGACATGGGTGTTTAAATAATTGTTACTTTGGGTATTTCTAATTAGAATTATAGTTTAGCAGTATTTGCATGTGAGTATTAGTCATAAAATTATAGAACCCGAGGATAAAAGGAATTTTTTGGGTCATTTAATTATATAAGAAATTAATCCTCCTTTTGAAGTAAACATTTCATCAGATGTCTTTTGTGTAGTCATGCAGTAATCTAAAAAATTGGGCTCCCCAGAATTTTCTCTTTTATTTTAAGCAAATTATGTTGCGATCCTGGAAAAAAGCAAATAACCCAAATTGCAATTTTCTAATTATATACACTAGTAGATTTAGATTGTTGTCATTGGAGTCACATCAGATGTGTTTTAGTGTAGAAGTTGAATTAACTATAGTGAGCCCTGCTGTGATAGATTATGCCATGATACTAGTCAGTGTTCCTTTGAGAAAGAGCATGTGGCCAAATGAAAGTTGAATTGCTTTGTAATTTATCTCTTCAAGAGTTAACTTATCTTGGCTTAAAATGTGGTATGTAGTTTTCCAAAGCACACAAAATTGGGCCGTTAGAGGTTCAAATTATGTGATCTTAAAGTAAGTGGCAGACATGTAATGTAAAAAAGTTTATTTTCTGTAATTACTGAAGAGTGAGAGTAACTAAACTATTTAGATATTTGAATGAATCCAAAATTTCTTCTTGAGAAATATTCTTAACTATAGGAAGACTTGTGGTTCACTTGCATAAAGTGCACAGATGCTTTCTAATCAGGAAGACTAGGAGTGTTAGGCTCCTTAATTATACTGATCTTGTGTAGAAGTTGTTAGTGAATAAATATGTCAGGTATCAGTATTGAAAGACTTAGCTTTGACTGCTGTCCAGGCTTTTCTTGTCAAAAGCCCAGTTAAGCCTGATTAGGGACATACTCATCTTTTATTGCTCTGTAACAGGTTTGTTCCTATACATAGTAACAAGGGGATGACCTAAATCAGGAGTCTGAGCTTTTAGGTGTTTTAAGGGCTTGATGAAAAAAATCTGGCGAAGTCTGTAAGGCACACAAAACTAAAATACTTACTCTCTGGTCCATTAGAGGAAAAAATTGCCAACTCCCGATCTAAATCTCATTAACTTTATTCCCTTCAGAAAGTCCTAGAGTGAGTCGTTTTTTCACTCCCAATATTATGCAGTCTGATTTAGTCATGGTTGAAATATTGAGAAATGCCTGTGTGAAAAATGATTTTGCATTATCTGGAAAAATTTCTGAATACATCCCCTTTTAAGATCTCTTATGAACAATTCTCTTTTCTTCACTCAAATAGTTACTGAGCACATTCCCTTGCCCTGGAATATGTTAGGCACTAGGAATCCAAAGCAAACAATCAAGGTAGCTCTTATATTTTCTTGATGCATCTTATAATTTAATTCTAAAAAAAGATTCTTTCCTGATGAAGTGGTGTGTTTTTTATTATAGTAAGAATAAAATAACTTATGATTACTTTATACCTACATTTCTTGATTTTGATTATTATGTTAGTTTGGGAGAATAATCGATTTTTCTTTCACATGGTTTTAGAACTTCTAAAAAACTGTCCTGAAATATTTTTTTTTTTCCTGAAACAGGGTCTCATTCTGTCACCCAGGCTGGAGTGCAGTGGCGTGATCACATCTCACCACAGCCTCAACCTCCTGGGCTCAAGTGATCCTCCCACCTCAGCCTGTTGAGTAGCCGGCAGTACAGGCATACACCACCATGCCCAGCTAATTTTTAGATTTTTTTTGTAGAGATGGGGGTCTCATGATGTTGCCCAGGTTGGTCTTGAACTCCTGGGCTCAAGCAGTCTTCCCACCTTGGCCTCCCAGTGTTGGGATTGTAGGCATTAGCCACCCAGCCTAGCCTCTTTTTTTTTTTTTTTAATGCTATATTTGGACAAACAAGATCCTCTTTGGCTTTGTATTTCCACTGCTCACTTCCTAAACTGCCTGTAATAGTAGTGTGTTATAAACATCAGTTGGGATTGGGCACGGTGGTTCACGCCTATAATCCCAACACTTTGAGAGGCCAAAGTGGGTGGATAACTTGAGGCCAGGAGTTTGAGACCAGCCTGGCCAACATGGTGAAACCCCATCTCTACTAAAAATACAAAAATGAGGCGGGCCTGGTGGCACATGCCTGTAATCTCAGCTACTTGGGAGGCTGAGGCAGAAGAATCGCTTGAATCCGGGATGCGGAGGTTGCAGTGAGCTGAGATCGCACCTCTGCCCTCCAGCGTGGGGGACAGAGGGAGACTCTGTCTCAAAATAAACCAACAAACAAACAAAAATTAGTTGGATTTCTGGGTAGAAGATTACTGTTATTTTGCTTAGTAAGCACTTTGTTAAGTATTTAAGTTGACATTTGTTAATATGAATTGTGTTCAAAATATCAAATTAAGAAACCTTTAACATTATTGGACAGTTAGAATAATTTTACTATTTAAGGTAATAATGCAAATTTTAAATCTTACAGAATATATCACTGATGTCCATTCGAATGACCTGTCTACACCACAGATCCTTCCATCAAATGAAAGTATTAATCCACGTTTATCGGCAAGCCCTCCTAAATCAGGCAATTTGTGGCCAGGATTGGCACCACCACACAAAAAAGGTAAAACATTTCTCTTGTTCAGTCTCTTTTGCTTTGGGTCTTAGTTTAAAATGATGGTTTTGATACTTGATAATTTAAAGTGTTAATTATGAAATATGATTTGATCTTTTAAAATTGATAGCGTAATTTTACATAGACATGATTAAAAATTTTGTGTGTTGGTACTCTGCTTTTAAAATTTTACGTACAGTTGAATTCACTTTTTCTTGCGTAGAGCTTTATGAATTTTAACACTTGCAGCATAGATTCTTGTTACCACCACCACAAACAGAATACAGAACAGCTCTAACACCCCAAAGAATTCCTGCATATTACTACTTTGTAATCAGATCATCTCTCTATTCCTATGTTCTGGCACCCTTGATCTTCTTTTCTTACTGTTTTGCCTTTTCCTAGAATGTCATATAAATGGAATCATATAGTATGTAGTCTTTTGATTTTTTAAAATCTTTTCATATGTAGTCTTTTGAAATAGGTTTGCCTCTCAGGATAATGCATTTGAAATTCAGATATGTTACTGCATGTCTGAATAGTTTGTTCCTTTTACTACCAAGTAATGTTTCTTTTTTTTTGTTTTGTTTTGAGATGGAGTCTCACTGTCGCCCAGGCTGGAGTACTACTGTGGTGCAATCTTGGCTCACTGCAACCTCCGCCTGCCAGGTTCAAGCAATTCTCTTGCTTCAGCCTCCCGAGTAGCTGAGACTACAGGTGTGCGCCACCATGCCTGGCTAATTTTTTGTATTTTTAGTAGAGATGGGCCATGCTGGTCTCGAACTCCTGACCTCATGATCTGCCTGCCTCTGCCTCCCAAAGTGCTAGAATTACAGGCGTGAGCCACCATGCCCGGCCTAATATCTCATTTTTTATGGGTATACCACTATTTATTTACTTATTGGTGGACTTTTGAATTGTTTCCAATTTTTGGCAATTATGAATAATGTTGCTCTAAAATTTATGTATAGGTTTTTGTAAGAACATGTTTTCATTTGTCTAGGAAGATACCTAGAAGTGGGGTTACTGGGTTTTATGTTTGTTTAATGCTTATAGTTGTATTAAACTGCCAGACTTTTTACCAGAGTGTCTACCATTTAGTATTCCTTCCGGGTATGTATGGGAGTTCCAGTATTATGTTTTCTTAGAAGAAAACATAGGAGAAAGTCTTCATGGCCTTGGGTTAGACAAAGAGTTCTTAAAGACATTAAAAGCATGATCCATTAAAGAAAAAAATTAAAACTGTTTGTTGACAAAGGACATTCAGAGAATGGAAAGATAAGGTTGGATGTATTTATAAATCATATAGCTAGCAAAGGACATGTATCCAGAAATATATAAAGAACTCTTAAAAACTTTAAATAATAGAATCTTTTCTTCAAATAAAGCCTTACTTGGAAATAAAAACAAATAAGTGAAAACAGAATTGCTCTCAAGTCAGGATAGGGAGACTGAACCCCTCCTATTTCATCTTTAGCTTGATGATGACTTTCATCATCTTTCCCTCACTTTCTAACCTCTTCCCCTCTTCTTGACCATTTAGGTAAACATCCCAGTGATGAAGCATTTGTGGTTTTGTGCTAATTTAGAATTTTGTTCATTTTCTCATATGTACGTTTATGGTGGCCAAGGATCATTTATACTTTAAAAAAAAAAAAACAGGCTGGGTGCGGTGGCTCACGCCTGTAATCTCAGTACTTTGGGAGGCTGAGGTGGGTGGATCATGAGGTCAGGAGATCGAGACCATCGTGGCTAACATGGTGAAACCCCGTCCCTACTAAAAATACAAAAAATTAGCTGGGCGTGGTGGTGGGCACCTATAGTCCCAGCTACTTGGGAGGCTGAGGCAGGAGAATGGCGTGAACCTGGGAGGCGGAACTTGCAGTGAGCCAAGATCGCGTCACTGCTCTCCAGTGTGGGCAACAGTGCGAGACTCCACCTCAAAACAAAAAAACAAAAACAACAACAAACATCTTAAGCCTTGTCTACTTAGTTTCTTTTTTTTTTTAATACTTATGCTCTTTTGAAGAGTATTTTGAAAATTTCCTTTTCGACACAGTAATTTTTACAGTTTAAGGATTCTAGAGATCATATACAAGTAAGATTGACAAGACAAAAAAAGATTCCAGAGAAAAATGTTAGAGGAGCTGCTTTGATTTTTTTTTAATGTTTTTCAACTCTAGCTCAGTCTGCGTCTCCAAAGAGAAAAAAACAGCACAAGAAATACAGAAGTGTTATTTCAGACATATTTGATGGAACAATCATTAGTTCAGTGCAGTGTCTGACTTGTGACAGGGTGAGTATGAGAGTATTAGAATACACAGAAAATTCCTGTCAGATGATCTTTAAAAATGTGACAAGATGATGTGAAAAGTTTAATTCCTTCTCTTTGCTATTGATGATCATACATGCATTTATTGTGTTTACGTCAATACAAATTGATTCTAGGTGTAGAATTTACTTTTTTGGAAGTAGCAGCATCCTGTTTAAAGGATGATGACCCATCATTGGACAGGCATATATTATCCTTTGTCATCTATTTTGGTTACATATAAAGGTGAGAAGTTGCTCAGCAACAAGAATTGGTAACACCTGCATATTCTCCCAGGCTGATGAAATTTGTATACTGGGAATCTGTTGATTTTCACAGGTACAAAGCTGTGAATGTATCTCTTACATTTGGTCATATGTGGTTTGTAAATATTTTTCCATGTTTAGGATGGGACTTAGATACTAAAGGTAGTATCAAATTCATAGACAATAACAAAGGCATACATTAAAATCATCATGAATTTTTTAATAACACTTCAATCCTTCAAAGTTTCTTTGAGCTTTTCTTAAGTACAGTTTTACTTTAGTGCAATGATGAATATGAAATAACATCTCAAAAACAAAAAGAAGATTTCAATTATTGTGTTAGAATCTCAAGTCAAATCTAAGAACTTTCAATCGGGTCGTTTTAATGTAGGTTATTTTGGTACTAAATATTTAAGTGGAATTATCAGGCATGTTTTTAGCTATTTAAAATTAGATGCCAGATTTTGTCTTACCCTTTTTAAAAAACATTTTAAAACTACCATCAAAGGTCAATTTTCAAAAATAAATACAATAGTGCTTAAGAGTTTGGACTTCAAGATGCAGTGGCTGGATTTGGGGTGTTTAATGCTGCAGTGTCTGTGATTGTAATGGGGATACTAATAGCTACTGCACAGGGCTTATGTGAAGATACCTGATATAGCAAGTGTTTTTTGTTTTTTGTTTTTTTTTTTGCTATTATGACTATGAAAGCAGTTCAATTTGTGTGTTTGTTTTTTGTTTTTTTTGCTTATTTAAACATGCTTTGATCTTTAGAGTCTAAAATCTAACCTTGGAAATGTTTTGCTGCATTATGTTCATCCCATTTTTAAAACACAAAACAATTTTAGGTGTCTGTAACCCTCGAGACCTTTCAAGATCTGTCCTTGCCAATTCCTGGCAAGGAAGACCTTGCTAAGCTGCATTCATCAAGTCATCCAACTTCTATAGTCAAAGCAGGATCATGTGGCGAAGCATATGCTCCACAAGGGTGGATAGCTTTTTTCATGGAATATGTGAAGAGGTATGTATTTATTTTCTTTGTATTACATGATTGTTAAAACTGCTGTTTCTGCTGTACTGGCAGAACACTTCCTTTTTTTTCTGTCAATGATGTTTCAGGTTTGTTGTCTCATGTGTCCCTAGCTGGTTTTGGGGTCCAGTAGTAACCTTGCAAGATTGTCTTGCTGCCTTCTTTGCCAGAGATGAACTAAAAGGTAAGAAATATAATATCTATGGCTAAATTTTTGTAGGTGAATCTAAAATACTAGTGGGACTAAATAATAAAATGTATTCATAAAAGCTAAGTTTTAAGACAGTTTAATAGTACTTTCACATATTGGCATTCGGTTAGTGTCTACCTTGATAATATAAATATAACAAGAAAAATCACATCCTGAAGGAATTCATGTGAATTCCTGTAGTATAAGACAAATGATAAGTGAGATGTTTTAAAGCTGTTCTGAGATCCGTAGAAGGGCAAACTCAACCAAAATAATGGACTTATTTGTGTGTCTGTAATTGTGAACTACTCCGTATCATTTAAGGTCATTCACTATTTTTGTGTGTCTAACACCTTGCTTGAACATATGACAGGCAGTCAGTAAGTTTTGTTCAATGAATAAATGGAAAAGATATTATATGAGGTAGGTCTTCAATGTTGGCAGGAGTTAAGAGAGGGGAAGGTAAACAGTAACCTGATTCATGAGCATAGATTAAAAAAATGGAACCTTGTTTTACTGTGCTGGGAGGTCAGCATGGGGCAAAATCAAATAATTACAGGACCATAATAAGCAATTTGCTGTTAATTTGAAACCAATGCCACATCTGTTTTATTTGCAGGTGACAATATGTACAGTTGTGAAAAATGCAAAAAGTAAGTGACATTGACAGTGCTTTTAATTGCATGTTGTGTATTTTTCTTGGTTTTTAGAATTGGGTATGTGGAGTTAAATTTGCCACTGTATTTAGAAAAATATAGGCCAGAAAGCTTTATCCTAGTAATAATAGAGATTAGCTGTTTTATGAAACAAATGTGAGGTAAAAATTTGACAAATTTAATAGGCTTATTAAGATGTGAGAGAGTATATTTTGAGGGATGAAATCTGTATGTGATTTTGCATAAAACGTTTTCCTAAATAAGGCAATATTTTCTTCTGAATTAACCATTTTAACAGGCTAGATTCAGGAAGTGAAAGGTACAAAGTTTCAGATCTGCGTAAAATTCCTAAAGGTTATACAAACTTCGATGTTATCTGCTGTTAACGATGGCAGACGAGAAAGACAGCTAAAGTCTGATTTTGTTTACATCTACTACCAGCTGCCTTTTTCTGTCTTGTAATCAATTTAGACTTTTAATGCTTCTTAGTGGTAAGTCAGAAAAAAGTGTTGGAAGACTTGGTGAAAAGCAACTATTTGTGATGCAAAGTGAACTGGAAATTTCTTCTCAGTCTCTTTGGTAGAAATACAACGGCTTGCTAATAAGATCTGGGATAATACAGACTTCTAGTTCTTGGCAGTAACCTCAAGGAAACATTGATCTGCAACTGATCATGACATGACAGAAAGGAATGGTATACTATTTGGTTGATAAAGATGAAAAAGCTGACTTCTACTTTTGGAGAAAGTATCACTTTGTTCTTGAAGCCCTAGCTGACTGCTGAAAAGGAAGTTGGCTTGGAAAGGGATTGTTCCTTGCAAAGCAAAGCATACTAAGAAAAAGATAACAGTGAAGATGGAAAAGAACCTTGCATCTACCTCCAAATTCAAAGTAGAGATCTGTCAAATGTATAGTAATTTTGATTATTAATAATAACCATCCTTTATCTTTTTTCCACGTGTAAGAATAAAGTTGTTTTTTTTTTTTTTCATTTGAGACATAGTCTCATTCTGTCGCCAAGGCTGAAGATTCAGTAGCATGATTACAGCTCTTTGCAGCCTCAGCTTCCTGGGCACAAGCGATCCTCCTGCCTCAGCCTCTCAAGTAGCTGGGACTACAGATGCATGCCACCATGCCTGGCTAATTTGTATTTTTTGTAGAGATGGGGTTTTGTCATGTTGCCCAGGCTGGTTTCGAACTCCTTGGCTCACAACGATTTGCCAACACTGGCCTCCCAAAATGCTGAGATTATAAGCATGAGCCACTGTGTCCGGCCAAGACTTTTTTTTTTTTTTTTTTTTTTGAGAGGGAGCCTTTCTCTGTCACCCAGGCTGGAGTGCAGTGGTGTGATCTCGGCTCACTGCAACCTCTGCCTTCTGGGTTCAAGCAATTTTCCCTGCCTCAGCCTCTTGAGTAGCTGGGATTACAGGCGCCTGCCACCACACCCAGCTAATTTTTGTATTTTTAGTAGAGATGGGGTTTTGCCATATTGGTCAGGCTGGTCTTAAACTCCTGACCTCAGGTGATCTGCCCACCTTGGCCTCCCAAAATGCTGAGATTATAGGCGTGAGCCACGGTGCCTGGCCAAGAGTTGGATATGTTGACTTGAACTACAAATTTTATAAAACTGAGATTTTGCTTTATCTAGTTTTACTTAATATCTAGATGTTTTAAAGGCATAGCCACACCATAGACAGTAGAACATTTGTTAAAACAAAAGAATTTTCATCAAAGAGTTATACAACTCTCTAAATTTTTGATTACTGATATCTTGGTTTAAATTACTATTGTTATTTTTTGAGATGGAGTCTTGCTCTGTCCCCAGGCTGGAGTGTGTGGCACGATATTGACTCACTGCAGCCTCCGCCTCCTGGGTTCAAGTGATTCCTCTGCCTCAGCCTCCTGAGTAGCTGGGACTACAGGCGTGCGCCACCATGCCTGGCTAATTTTTTGTATTTTAGTAGACATGGGGTTTCACCATGTTGGCCAGGATGGTCTCCATCTCCTGACCTTATGATTGGCCTGCCTCGGCCTCCCAAAGTGCTGAGATTACAGGCGTGAGCCACTGCGCCTGGCCAGTTTAAATTATTTTTTACAATAAGGGACTCCAGTGTTTTGATTCAGATATTTAATGTATACATGTAACATAATTCAGTGGCAAGTATTTCTAGTCTGATATCTTTTGTCTCTGCATTTTCTTTCTTTCTTTTTTTTTTTTTTTTGAGACAGGGTCTTACTCTAGCCCAGGCTGGAGTACAATGGTGTGATCTTGGCTCTCTGCAAACTCCGCGTCCCGGGTTCAAGTGATTCTCCTGCCTCAGCCTCCTGAGTATCTGGGACTACAGGCATGTGCCACCATGCCTGGCTAATTTTGTATTTTTAGTAGAGACGGGATTTCACCATTTTGCCAGGCTGGATCTCTGCATTTTCTAAAAGATTTTTGCTGCAAATTTAAGTATACTAAGTTTTTTTGTAAACTAATTTATTTTCTCTTTTCTCCCCTTAGGTTGAGAAATGGAGTAAAGTTTTGTAAAGTACAAAAGTTTCCTGAGGTATGGGCATTATTTTAATTCAACTTATATTGTGTGGTAGGAACATAAAGTATTAATGTAACAAAATGTAGTAATAAATTCTCTTTGCTTGGTTGAAGAATTGAATGATTGCTATGCATGCCTTTTTAAGATTATTCAGTTTTAAAATATTGAGTTAAATACCGTAAGTGCTCTTTAACAATGTGCTGTGTTGAACAAAGTTTAATCATACTTGCAGGATCTTGCCAGTCTAAAGTGTAAAATTAGAAAAACAAATAGCAGTGAACTTAGAAAGTACCATGTTTCACCATTTCCATATTTTTAACATCTCTGGAAGCAGGTTATAATTGCAGATTAATACTTAACCTTGACACTTCAGTATATATTGAATAGACTGCTTTATCTAGCATTTAAAGCTAAATAAAAATCTAAATAACTTTATAATTGTGTTTTGATTGAACACCTCAGTTTCTTGCTTGTTGAATAAAAATGTTACTAAGTTTTACCTGTTATAATGCTTTTTGTTTTCTGTATTGACAAATTAGTTTTGAATTTTATTCTCTTTTAGATTTTATGCATCCACCTTAAAAGATTCAGACATGAACTAATGTTTTCCACCAAAATCAGTACCCATGTTTCATTTCCGCTGGAAGGCTTGGATCTTCAGCCATTTCTTGCTAAGGATAGTCCAGCTCAAATTGTGACATATGATCTTCTGTCAGTCATTTGCCATCATGGAACTGCAAGTAGTAAGTATATAGGTTTAACAGTTGTTCCTAGATTTAAAAAAAAATTAAAATAAGCCTGGGCGTGGTGGCTCATACCTGTAATTACCAGCCTTTTGGGAGAATGAGATGGGAGGATCACTTAATTAAAGCCAGGAGTTTGAGACCAGCCTGGGCAACATAGTGAAACCCCATCTCTACAAAATAAATAAATAAATTAATAAATAAATAAATAAACATCCTAATTAATCTTTTAAATAATATCTGAATAAAAGAAAAAACGTTAAAAACAGATGTTACTGCTAATTATTAAAAACGTGTCAGACAATTTTATGCAATTAAATATTTTTACTATGATGTTTCCAATATTGAAAATTGTATACAGTTAATAAGGCATTAACATGATTTTTTTTTTTTTTTTTGGAGATGGAGTCTCACTCTGTTGCCTAGGCTGGAGTGCAGTGGCATGATCTTGGCTCACTGCAACCTCCGCCTCCCGGGTTCACGCCATTCTCCTGCCTCAGCCTCCCAAGTAGCTGGGACTACAGGCGCCTGCCACCCCGCCCAGCTAATTTTTTTGTATTTTTAGTGGAGACGGGGTTTCACCGTGTTAGCCAGGATGGTCTCGATCTCCTGACCTCGTGATCCGCCCACCTCGGCCTCCCAGAGTGCTGGGATTACAGGCGTGAGCCACCATGCCTGGCCCTGACATGATTTTTGTACTGGGTTTTTTAAGATTATGTGTTCTAGCCGGGTGTAGTGGCTCATACCTGTATTCCCATCACTTTGGGAGGCCAAGGCAGGTGGATCATCTGAGGTCAGGAGTTCGTGACCAGCCTGGCCAACATGGTGAAACCCGTCTCTACTAAAAATACAAAAAATTAGCCGAGCATGATGGCTGGCGCCTGTAATCCCAGCTACTCGGGAGGCTGAGGCAGGAGAATAGCTTGAACCTGGAAGGTGGAGGTTGCAGTGAGCTGAGATTGCACCATTGCACTCCAGCCTGGGCAACAAGAGCGAAACTCCATCTCAAAAAAAAAAAAAAAAAAAAAAAAAGAAAATGTTTTCTAATAGCTGGGTGTTTGTGGGGGCTCAGTCAGGCTGGTGGGAAAAATTTTAGTTATAGAAAATAACACAAACCCTTCTGGAGGGCTGGGAGTTTTTACATATAGTACTTGGCTGAAGGCAGCCTTGTCCCCTTAGTTAAGTAAATTAGAGTAGAAACAAAGGAATGTGGGGAGTTTATCTAACTAGCTTGTTTACCCATGTGGTCCTAAGACTAACCTTTGATTTACTGGGTTCTTAATTGCTTTCTACTCGGGAGGTTTGCAATGTCAATTACCCTCTAGTGGTGTTGACTCAAGGCTTTGTCAATTAATCTGTACTGAATAAATGTGAGTCTCACTGGCTGGTCGAGGCTGCTGTCTGCAACTGTTTACAGCACTGTCTTTGGAGTCTGTAAGTGGCCCGGATGCTCAGCCGGACTGGCAAAGCAGAATATCTGTGTCAGTGTACTTTATTCATCTGTCATTGGGTCAGGGTCTGTGGGACAGACCCCCGCAGGTGTTAATGACTCATGCCTGTAATCCCAGCACCTTTGGAGGCTGAGGCAGAAGGATCACTTGAGGCTCGGAGTTTGAGAACAGCCTGGGCAACACAGCAAGACCCCATCTCTAAAAAAATAAAAATAAATTAGCTGGGTATGGTGATGTGCACCTGTAGTTCCAATTACTCAGGAGGCTGAGGCAAGAGGATAGCTTGAGCCCAGAAATTTGAGGCTGCAGTGAGCTGTGATCCCTTCACTGAACTCCAGCTTGGGCAACAGAGCAAGACTCTGTCTCTTAAAAAATAAAAAAAACTAAAAAAATTACATGTTCTGTCATCAGATGATGAAGGAATGGTGGCAAGCATGCAAATTGAAAAAAAATACAAGCATAGTTCTTCCTATAGTCCAGCTACTGTGCTAGGCACTGGAAATATAAAAAGTTTATCTTCCTTTCTTCTGTTGTTTTTGTATTACTGTAATGATTTCTTTTCCCTCAAATTCAGGTGGACACTATATAGCCTACTGCCGAAACAATCTAAATAATCTCTGGTATGAATTTGATGATCAGAGTGTCACTGAAGTTTCAGAATCTACTGTACAAAATGCAGAAGCTTACGTTCTTTTCTATAGGTAATGGAAATAACCATAGATGTGAAAGGACATCTCACATTTTGGGCTTATCAGTGACTTCTAAGACATTCTAATGGATTGCTGAGTCAAGATTAGGAATTCTTTTCCTCCTATTTCATTACAGTAAAATACAGTAAAAGGCTGTATATGTAGAATGATTCTTTGTTCAGAAAATGCTAAATCATTTACGTGAAGAGTAAAGGGATATATTTTGTTTTAGAAAGATTAATTTTAGTGCCGGGCACAGTGGCTCACGCCTGTAATCCCAGCACTTTGGGAGGCCGAGGCGGGTGGATCACGAGGTCAGGAGTTCAAGACCAGCCTGGCCAAGATGGTGAAACCCTGTCTCTACTAAAAATACAAAAATTAGCCAGGTGTGGTGGCAGGCGCCTGTAATCCCAGCTACTGGGCAGGCTGAGGCAGGAGAATCACTTGAACCCGGCGGGTGGGGGTTGCAGTGAGCCTAGATTGCGCCACTGCACTCCAGCCTGGGCAACAGAGTGAGATGCCATCTGAAAAAAAAAAAAAGAAAGATGAGGTTTAATTTAAAAATCAGGCATTGATGGTCTGAATTAAGTACCACCTTTTCTCCTAAAGTAGCTAATAATGAAAGTATTACTATAAAAATATTTGGTATTTTTTAGCATCTTATAAAAGAAGATGCTAGCTTCTGAAACAGAAGCAGATTAATTATTTAGCTTGATCCTATTAACAAACGTTTGAATGCTTACGGTGTTCCAGTAGTTATGTGGATACCTGTAGGTAAGATACAGTTTCATCCCTATGAGTATATAATGTATTTGGTGGATAATACAAAGTATATTTCTCTTGAAATTCCCAAGACATAATAAAGATAGTGTTAATATGTGTGTTAAGTCTAATAAGAAGAAAAATCCATCTACTAGTAATGTGGTAAAATGCATATTGAATTTAACTAATCATTGTCCTTAATAGGAAGAGCAGCGAAGAGGCACAAAAAGAGAGGAGAAGGATATCAAATTTGTTGAACATAATGGAACCAAGCCTCCTTCAGTTTTATATTTCTCGACAGTGGCTAAATAAATTTAAGACCTTTGCCGAACCTGGCCCTATTTCAAATAATGACTTTCTTTGTATTCATGGAGGTAAGAAATCCTGTAATGCAAAGCAGGGGTAGAAGTTTGCTGTAAAATAATTTGCAAATTAGGAGAGCCAAGAATTTTCCTCTCCCACTTATTTCCCATTTCCCCACGTGCATTCAAACTTAATGTGTTTTAATTCCATATGGTTTCAGAAATTCACCTTTCCTTTTTAATTGTAGGTAATCTCTAGCTTCTTTATTGAACATATATTTACTGAGTACATGCTTTCTAAACTTTTTGCTAGTGCCTAAGGACACTAAAGATCCTTTTTCTTCTGTGAAAGCTCTAATTTCATAGTAGAGTCAGATACATAAACAGCTGTTTACATTACAGTGCACTCCTTTATTATACATCATTTTTCCTACCTGAGGCATTCCTGTGCTGGTGATTTTATCTATCGACTATATTGGTGGTTCTTAACCCCATTGTCTAAATGAATAGCTGGCTTTTTCCCCAAGTATGGAAATGTATCTGGGATTTAAGAAAAAAAAGCCTCATAATTAAATATAACTTTGGCCCTTGTGAGATTGGTGGCTGTGTTAATGTTTATTCCTACAATAAATAGGACCTTTGTGTGACGCCAATTAAACTTCAAGGTTGAAGATGGGATATTCATGGTAATTATGTTTGTAGTGACACCAAAAGGGATAGGGATACCTGTATTGGACATAGAAATTTTAAGGTGTATGTTCATCTTGAGGAAACACAGTCACCAAAAATGCTTTATAATTACCTTTCTTGGGGGAGAGAGTGTAAGAATAATGATTGAGCTGGGTGCAGTGGCTCACACCTGTAATCCCATTGTCTCAGGAGGCTGAGGCAGGAGGACTCCTTGAGCCCTAGAGTTTGAGGTTGCAGTGAGCCATGGTCATGCTGCTGCATTCTAGCCTGGGTGACAGAGTGAGACTTTGACTCAAAAAATGGCCAGACACAATGGCTCACACCTCTAATCCCAGAACTTTGGGAGGCCAAAGCAGGAGGATCACTTGAGGTCATGAGTTCAAGAGCAGCCTGGGCAACCAACATAATGAGAGCCTATTTCTACAAAAAAAAAAAAAAAAAAAAAAAAAAAAAGAAAAGTTAGCTGGGTGTGTTGAAGCGTGCCTGTAGTCCCAGCTACTCAGGAGGCTGGGGTGGGAGGATCCCTTGAGCCCAGGAATTTTGAGGCTGCTGTGAGCCATGATCATGCCACTGCACTCTCTAGACTGGGTGACAGAACAAGACCCTGCCACTTAAAAAAACAATGATGATTGATCTGTCATTTAGTTACTGTTAAAAAAAAAATGAGTTTAATCTTTGAAAGGAATATAATTAAAAGCATGAAACAGATATGTTTATATATTTTTTTAGGTGTTCCTCCAAGAAAAGCTGGTTATATTGAAGACCTGGTTTTGATGCTGCCTCAGAACATTTGGGATAACCTATATAGCAGGTTTGTTTTTTAAATCAGACCATACAGTGTTGTGAAAGTCGGTTAAACTGGTTAAAAGGGGATTGGATTATTTCACAGATGCTCCTTGTGCTATATGTTTATTGTTTTCCCTCACTTATTCATTCTAAAGTGTGAGTAGGAAGACTTTGTAGCTACTGTGGCATAGTCTAGATAATTAATTTTAATTTTTTCTAATTATCTGTCTGTGAAGGTACGCTGTGATAATTTAAGTACCTTGTTTAAAATATTTTGCATATCCCCACACTAAAATTTTACATATGTATATACTCCCACAATTGAGTATCTTACTCTTAAATTGTAAATTTTTTTTTCTTTTTTTTTTTTTTGAGACAAGGTCTTGCTCTGTCACCCAGGCTGGAGTGCAGTGGCACGATCTTGGCTCACTGCAGCATCGACCTCCTAGGCTCCAGTGGTCCTCTCACTTCAGCCTGCCGAGTAGCTGGGATCACAGGCGTGCATCACCATGTCTGGCTAATTTTGGGGTGTTTTTTGTAGAGATGGGGTTTTGCCATGTTGCCTGGGCTGATTTTGAACTCCTGGGCTCAAGCCATGTGGCTGCTTTGGCCTGCCAAAGTGTTGGGATTACAGGCATGCATCACTGGGCCTGGCCTTAACATTGTAAACTTTAAAATTTTAAGATGGAGTCTCGCTCTGTCGCCCAGTCTGGAGTGCAGTGGTGCAATCTCAGCTCACTGCAACCTCTGCCTCCCAGTTTCAAGTGATTCTTGTGCCTCACCCTCCTGAGTACCTGGGATTACAGGCACACATCACCATGCCTGGCTAATTTTTATATTTTTAATAGAGATGGGGTTTCACCACATTGGCCAGGTTGATCTCGCAACTCCTGACCTTTATTTTAAAACGTTTTCCACCACAGTTTTCCCACTAATTATGTTTTCTTTAATTAAATATTAAAAATAATTCATACATTGAATGCTTCTTACTTGAGAGGCTAGGGGAGGCCTTCATCTGATGAAAACTTGACTATGACTGTGATGTGTAACTAAGATTTATATGTTGTATGATACTTTTTGAAACCACTTCTTTTATTTTGTTGTTGGCTCTAACATTTTGGAGCAGAAGTAAGGGAAAGTTGAAATATAGATAAAGCAGGTTAAGCAATAAACTGATAAAGTCACTGACCTTAATAAACATAATAACAAGTCCTTATATGATTTTTGATTTTTATATTACTTTGAGGATTTTATTAAGAGGATTTATTTTTACTGGGTATTTGGCCACTAACTTAAATGTTAGAAACAAACTTCCTAGAACATTAGCTTTCTTAAGATAGCCATAGTTCTAATTCTTAAATTTTTCATGCTTTAGGTATGGTGGAGGACCAGCTGTGAACCATCTGTACATTTGTCACACTTGCCAAATTGAGGCGGAGAAAATTGAAAAAAGAAGAAAAACTGAATTGGAAATTTTTATTCGGGTAAAAAAGTGATGCTTTTCAAATTGATCTAGGATAAAGATGAAGACCTGACAATTATCAGAGTTATATGATATTAATAAAATGATTGGATGAAAGAGTTGTAATAGATTTCAAGTGTTCTAGGTGCATAATGGTGAATGACCTCAGGCAGTTCACTACAGTTCTGTTGAGTTATGTTCTCCCTTTGTGTTTTTTTTTTTTTGTGTGTGTGTGTGTGTGAGACAAAATCTTGCTCTGTCACCCAGGCTGGAGTGCAGTGGTGCAATCTCGGCTCACAGAAACCTCTGCCTCCTAGGTTCAAGCGATTCTCCTGCCTCAGCTTCCCAAGTAGCTGGAACTACAGGCATGCCCCACCACGCCAGGCTAATTTTTTTATTTTTAGTAGAGACAGGGTTTTACCATGTTGGCCATGCTGGTCTCGAACTCCTGACCTCACGTGATTTGCTGTCTTGGCCCCACTAAGTACTGGGATTATAGGCATGAGCCACTGCTCCTGGCCCCTTTGTGGGTTTTTGTTTTTAAGGATTGACAATACCTTTTTTTTTTTTTTTAATGGCACTGGCAGAAATCTTATTGAAATGGAAAATTACAGGTTTCCTTAAGTTAGTGTTGTCTGTAGTCTATCCAGACTGCATGTACTACTTTGATTCTTTTGTGAGATATAATATTCTTTTGTTTTTTTGAGGGACTCCTGGGCTTATAAATATACTCATTTTTCACAAACTGAGCATATTATGAGGTTTCCCTTAATTGTAAACAACAGAAAGTGTGGTCATAAAATCAAAAGCATGAACAACCAGGTTTTATGGGCAAGGACTAGTACCCTTCCAATTATTGAGGTAGCAAGAAGTCTTTGCAGTGCTGCTGTCAGTAACATAGCTGCAACTATTTAAGACAATTGAAAATTTGGATCACTTGAGAGACATGTTTATTGATAAATCTACTGAGACACTATTACGGGGAGGAGTAATACTGCAAGAAAAAAATTGGGATTCTTTTAGTAAAAGCAGTGGAGAAGATATTGAGCAGATCAAAGTAAGATGTCCAGTATGTTTTGTATTATTCCTTTCCTGCACATGTGTAGACACACACACACACCTGCTTTTCCTCATTGATTCAGGGCTTTTTTTGTGCCCTTGCCTAAAGTAAATTTTACATTAAAAAAAAAGATGCAGGTATAGATTTATTTATTTTACATGGGCTTCATTTGCTTCTTGAATCTAAGGAAGCAAACTTTAGTTGAATATTAAAAATAGTTTTTTCCATCAATGCTTAAATAATGGCTAATGACTGTGTCTGTCAGGATTTGATTAATAGAAGCTATTCTAAGTATTTTGAATAGAATCAGAATATAGGGAATGAGAGATGTACATTACTATTGAAAGGACTGGGCAGTGAAGGTCAAGAAGACCACTGCTGACTTTCAGGAAATCTAGAAGTGGAATAGGGTACCACATTGTGGGTGGGAGAGAAGCAGTGGCCAAGAATGGTGTTTATAACCACAGAGAGTAAAGAGAATTTCTGTATAGTGAGTGGCATGAGCCCAATCAAGGGTGTTAGAGCCCAGGCAGGATAAGAAGGGATGCCCATGTTGGCCTGACATCGGTGGCTACAAGGGTACAGCATAGTGGTGGTAGTGGCAGTGAGCGATTGGTTCCATATGGGAAAATGATCAAGACATAAGTGTAATGAGTACCAAGTTTCTCATTGTCAGATGAAGTTTCAAATATGGAAAAGGAGAAAACTAAACTGTGCCTTGTGTTGTTACTGGATTGGAGTTACGGGTATCTTTGTGAACTCATGATAATAGCTGAGTAAATATGGACGTGTGTGTATGTGTGTGTGTGTGTATATGTGTATGCATGTATAGAAACTTGATATTTCTTAACTCTCACTGAAAGTGCCTTGGATCAATGATTACTCCAGTAGGATTGATCATACCTAGCTCTCAGATATATGTATATCTATATATTGATATAGATATCTATATCTGTATACATATATATACATATATAGATATAGATATGGATATAGATATCTATATACATATATAGATTGATTACTCCAATCTGTTGATTACTCCAGTAGGATTGATCATACCTAGCTGTCAGAGACATATATATATAGATCTATCTAGATAGATCTATATGTAGCTTTATATAGAGAGAGAATATGTTCTATATATATAGTGAGAATATGTTCAAATTAAACATGTATATAAAATATAGATATATAGATATGTATCTATATATATCTATATGTTTCTAAATTTTATTCTAAAAGACAGGGTCTCATTCTGTCACCAGGCTGGAGTGCAGTGGCTGGTCATAGTTCACTGTAACCTTGAACTCCTAGGCTAAAGGGATCCTCCTGCCTCAGCATCCCGAGTAGCTAGGACTACAGATGCACACCACCATGTGTGGCTAATTAAAAAAAAATTTTTTTTGTAGAGACAGTGTCTTGCTGTCTTGCTCAGGCTGATCTCTAATTCCTGGCCTCAAGTGATTTTCCTGCCTCTGCCTCCCAAAGCTCTGGGATTGCAAGCATAAACTACTGTGCCTAGCCTCAAAATAAATTACAGTAACATATAACCTCATTAAATAAAATAGGAGATATTGCATCCATATTGGTATAAATAAATAAATGAATAAATGGAAAGGATGAGGATTGGAATGCTTACATCATTTCAACTTAACTCCCTCATTGAACACTTATTAATTACAAAGGGAAAAGACTAACTTTCAGCAGAGAATCCTGTCACCATCTCGATGAAGATAAAATGAGCATCATTAGAAATGAAACAAATCAATTAGTTGGGTGTGCTGGTGTGTGCCTGTAAGTTCCAGATATTCAGGAGGCAGAGGCAAGAGGATCACTTGAGCCCAGGAGTTTAAGACTAGCCTGGACAACATAGCGAGACTTTGTATCTTTAAAAAAAGAAAGAAATGAAACAAAATCAAAATTATGTGCCAGAATAGTATACAATTAGAAGAACATGGTACCATTTCTTTGGTACACAGATGGATAACCTGAATCTCAAAAGAGGAAAGTCACAAACCCTAATTGAGGGACATTTTATAAAACAACAAACTATTTGGAGGAAAGGAACATCTGTTCAGCACCTTATTCTGAAATCAAACTAGGTAAAGAAAATTTCTTTGTATACTTGGAGTTTTCCTATAAGTATCAGATTGCTTCAGAGTTTAAAAAAATTCAAAACTGCATAAAGCCTTTGGAAACGATTTCAGCTATCTGCCTATGACAATGCTCAGAAACCTGAGAAGCTACTGCTACTATCAGGACCCAAGTGAATTATTCAAGAGGATGCCCAGAAGACACAGGATGCTGCTGTTAAAGATCTTAGCTGCATACAATGCTAAGTGAGATTGGATTCTTTGGAAGATGCTTAGAAGTGGTGGCAAAACCCTACTTATGCTATCTGTGGATGCCTCAAGCCTACCCAAAGCTGCCACCAGAGGGGGAAATCATTTTTCTTTCTCTTATACCTTTCATATATTTCATATATCATGGTTATATATAGTCTGGCATACTACTGGCAATGGATCCTGCAAAATGTAGGCTTGTCTTCACAGAAGGGACTATATGAATCCATGAAAATGATGTTCATTAACAGATAATACAGGACAGCCTACCCCTTTGTCAACTCAGCACCCATATGCACTTACACAACCAAACAACAGTAGCAACAATATCGTGCTTCTGCCTGATGTAATACAACTAGCTCCTGCACCAGTATGTGTTGCATTTGCCCTTTCCCCATGTTTGGGACACCCAAAGTCCCATCAGTCACTATACCTATTTTTAAATGATGTTTATAAATCTTTTAGTTCAGAGAGTATAGTCATACTTTTCCGTTATAGTCTGTAATCTGAAGAATGAACTATAACGTTAATCACCACCAACATACCTTATAATAGTAGTCAAATGAAAGGAAAAAAATAAATTGGTAGTTATTTCAACATCTGGTAAATATTTATAAATATGTACGTGGAGCAAGGAAGAAATATGTGTCTATAGCTAATCACTACCCATTCCTTATTTCCTCCATTCTCAGCCAATACCCTGGCTGGTTGTGAATGTATTTACCTCATAAAATAACCCAGACCTTCATTTCTGAAGGGTTTGAACCCTTGGTAGTCTTGTCTGTATTAGATTTCTCTCTCTGAGTATGGAAATACTAAATGGTGCCTATAGTGGGTTGAATGGTGGTTCCCAAAAAGGTATTTCCATACTCTAATCTCTGTAAATTAACCTTATTGGTGAATGTGAGCTTACTTGAAAAAAGGGTATTTGCATATGTAAGGATTTTTGAGATGAGATCATCCTCAGTTGTCTGAATGGGCCCTAAATCCAGTAAGTGACCTTTCACAGAAATACACAGCAGAGAGATACGCAGAGAAGAGGTGAAAATCATGAAGATGGAGGCAGAGATTGGAATGATACAGCTGCAAGGTAGAAGCTTTAGAAGCATGACAGGCAAGGAATGGAGTCTTCCCCTAGAGCCTCTGCAGGGAGAATGGTTCTGCTGACACTTTGATTTTGGAGTTCTGTTCTCTAAAGCTGAGAGAATAAATACCTTTTCATTTACCAAATTTGTGGCATTTTGTTATAGCATCCCTCTGAAACTAATACAGTGGGTATAATCTGGTTTCCCAACATAATCCTCTTTGTTCCTATTATGTAGTAATGTAGTATTCATTTTATTTACCCTTTATAACTGGGGTCAGTCATTGCAGCCAGTACTGTAACCTCCTCTTTGCTTGCTGATTCAGTAACATGAGAAACTCAAAATGGCCAGGGGGCTGTCTCAACTTTCAGTCCAGTCAAATTGTTGTTGTGTTCCCTTGGGATATAAATCTTCCACATTTAGTAGAGGCCAAAGTTGTGAGTATGGGAAGCAAAACTTTTGTGAATATGTCAGTAGGTAGTAGTAGATGAGCTCTCTTATTTCCTTTACCTGACTCCTAGGTTTATGTATTCCGGTTATGGGAAAAACCACCATATACTGGTTTCTAATTTGGAGCATATACTACATCGTGTAAGATAGTACCAAACTCACAAAAGTGTTGCCACCCACACAAAAAAACTAAGTCCAGTAGGCCAACATCTTTTGCATGATAGCACATGGTAAGCAGCGAATTTTATGGAAGTAAGCCTATTTCTTCTTTTGTGTAAAATGAATTCCATGGTCAGAGCCAGTGTAGGATATTATGGTTATGAATGAGTCATTCACTAAGTCCAAGAATAGTGGTATGTGGTAAAACACTGAGTTAGGAAGGTAGACCTAAATCCAGTGTAAGTTATAGGTGTTTACAAATCACGTGTCATCAAAGGACTCATATCCAGACTATATAAAGAACATACAACTCAATAAGTAAACAAATATTCCAGTTAGAAGATAGGCAAAAGATTTGGATAGGAATTACCCTTAAGAAGATAGGGCTAATAAGCACATAAAAAGTACACAGTGTCAGTCATTAGGGAATTCCTATGAATATCAATGATGAGGATGCAAAATGTTGTGTGCCAAATGATAAACAGTTTGGTAATTTCTTGTAGGTTCAACTCCTAGTACATGACCCAGGAATCCCACTCTTAGGTATTCATTCCAGAGAAATGAAAATTTATGTTAACATAAAACATGTAAACAAATGTTTATGGCAGTATTGTTCATAATTGCCCAAAACTAGAAACAATTGAAATGTCTATCATCTGACAAATGGATAAACATAATGTGTTATAGTTGTATAATAAAATGCTACTCAGCAGTAAAAAGATCATGGCGTACTGATCCATGAAGCAACATGGATGAATATTAGAAACATTATGCCAAGTGTAAGACATACAAAAGACTATATAATGCCTAATTTCATTTATATGAAATTTCTAAAAAGGGAAAAAGTGTGGAGACAAACAGTGATTTCAAGGGCTGAGAGAAGGGGAACTGATTGTAAACTGGTGCAGGACAGCTTTTGTGGGTGTTGGAGGGCTCTAAGCTGGATTGTGGTGACAGTTGCACAACTATAAATTTACAGAAAACCATTAAAGTCCATACTAAGAGTGGGAGGATTACACCTTAATAAAATTGTTTTTTTTCTTTAAAAGCAAATCTGGGGCTGGGCAAGGTGGCTTATGCCTTTCTAGCACTTTGGGAGGCTGAGAAGAGGGGATTGCTTGAGCCTAGGAGTTGGAGATTACAGTGAGCTATGACCATGACTCTGCACTCCAGCCTGGGCAACAGAGCAAGACCCTGTCTTTAAAAATAAATAAAATTGGCTGGGCTCAGTGGCTTACGCCTGTAATCCCAGCACCTTGGGAGGCTGAGGCAGGCGGATCACTTGAGGTCAGGAGTTCAAGACCAGCCTGGCCAACATGGTGAAACCCCATCTCTACTAAAAATACAAAAATTATACAGGCATGGTGGCGGGCACCTGTAATCCCAGCTACTAGGGAGGCCAAGGCAGGAGAATCGCTTGAATTGGGGAGGTGGAGATTGCAGTGAGCCAAGATCGCACCACTGCACTCCAGCCTGGATGACAGGGTGAGATTCTGTCTCAAAAAAAAAAAAAAAAAAAAAATTAAAAAGTGCAAACCTATTATTATTCTTCTATAATATTAGGGTTTTTTTTGGTTTTATTCAGCGCCCCCCCCCTTTTTTTTTAAACAAAGCATGTGTGTTAACAGAAATAACACTGGAATATAAAAATAGATGCCCTTAGTGGATTGGAAGCTAAGTGAAGTTTCTGAAAAACTGAAAAAGCAGATAGGATCAGATCAAAGAAGCAAGCCAAGGGCCACAGGAAATGACTGTGTGGGCTTTAATTTTGGAAGTGACAGATACGGATGATGACGTTAGCATTCTGCCTGTTGAACTGTACCAGGCAGCAAGCATAAAGATATCTGCCTAGGTAGAGCAGTGAGTGTAGACATGTGAAGTATGATTGATATTCAGGGAGATACATAAGGTTATTGTATCCTAAATAACAAAACAAAACCTCAATAGATGGGTTGATTGAATGGCAAAATAAATACTATTGGAGAGGAAATTAGTATGCTGAAAGATATAGTGGAAATATTTCTCCTAAGGTAAAGCACAAAAAGATAAGCAGACAGAAGGAAGAAAAGTTTGGACATGTTGAATAGCTATAGGATCCAGTGTTTTTCTATTATGTATTTTTTAAAAGAGAACAGAGTGAGAACTGCATTTAGAGTAACCATTTAGATAAATTTCCCAGAACTAGAGAGAAACACACCCTTAAATTAATGAGGTAACTGTGCTTAACTAAATTTTAAAAAGCGTCTACCTAAACACATAGGAAGTAACTTCTTAATACCAAAGATAAAGTAAGTCCTGAAAGTTTTCAAACATGGTAGTGGTATGAATTTAATGGTTGTTAGAATCCAGCATCTGGCAGATTCAGTCTGATATGACTTTTAGAAATCTCAGTTCTCTAGGGATAAGTTGCACATCACAGAAAGCCCGAACTTTAATTCCATGCCTTGAGACAAATATGCCTTGATTTCTTTGTTAACCATCCGAGACTGCCACAGCATTTTCCATTTCATTGTTCCATTGAAGCAGCTACCTTGTGTCCCAGAAAGATCGTTGCCCTCAGAGAGCTTATATATACATACACACACATATATATACTTTTTTTTTTTTGAGACAAGGTGTTGCTCTTTTGCCCAGGCTGGAGCATGGTGGCATGATCACAGCTTTCTGCAGCCTCGATCTCCCACGCTCAAGAGATCCTCCACATCAGCCTCCTGATGAATAGCTGGGACTATAGGCATGTGCCACCACACCCAGCTAATTTTTTTGTGCATTTTTAGTAGAGATGGGGTTTTACCATGTTGCCCAGGCTGGTCTTGAATTTTCTGGTCTCAAGTGAGGCACTGTGCCATGCCAGAGCTTATATTTAATAAATATGTTATATGTTATATTAAAAGGTGATAGGTACAATGGAATAGGGAAACATTGAACAGAATTAGAGGACCAAGATTACAGTGGTGAGGGGGAGGAGTCAGGTTGGAGTTTTATATTTTATTTTTGAGATGTAGTCTTGCTTTTTTGTCCAGGCTAGACTGCAGTGGCACGATCTCGGCCCACTGCAACCTCCTTCTCCCGGGTTCAAGCGATTCTCCTGCCTCAGCCTCCCAAGTAGCTGGGATTACAGGCACCCACCACCACGCCTAGCTAATTTTTGTATCATTAGTAGAGATGAGGTTTCACCATGTTGGCCAGACTGGTCTCGAACTCCTGACCTCAAGTGATCTGCCTTGGCCTTCCAAAGTGCTGGGATTACAGGCGTGAGCCACTGTGCCCAGCCCAGGTTGGAGTTTTAAACAGGGTGGTCAAGATAGGCCTCATTGAGAAGATGACATTTAAGCAAAGACTTAAAGGAGGTAAGGGAGATAGTCATTCAGATACCTGCAAAAAGAAGGGTTAGTGCAAAAGGCTTGTGAGGCAGGGGTGTATTTGTTTGGTTCTGGGAATAACAAAGTGGCCAGTATGATCACCAGTGAAAAATGAGGAAGAAAGAAGATGAGGTCAGATTATGGGGTGAGATCGTGGAGGTACTTCTGGACTATTTTTATAAGGGTATCTGTGAATAATTACAGGGTTTTGATTAATTTGATTACAGGAATTATATAATCTGAACTTGGTTGTCTTTGTCCACAGTTAATGTGTTCTGTGGATTGAATTGCCCATCATGAGATGGGCAGTTACTTACACACTACTACACACTACTTACACACTACTACAATTAGATTAATTCCAAATACTCTTAATTTTCCCGAGCCTCTTTTGCTTGTGCTTCTCTTTCTATATCAGTTTTTCTCTCACTTGGGTTTTTTTTTAATTGCAAGTGGCAGAAGCCAGACTGGCTAACCTGGCAAAAAAGAAATTTGCTAAGAATAAAAATTGAAAAACCAGACCTCCAAAAGTTTGAGAACTAAGATAGCCCTGAGTATCTACCTGAATTGACATTGGAATGATTCCATTCTAACCATTAGGTCACTTCTCTGAAGATTTTTATTTCTGGCAGAGTTGTGTATAGTTTGAGTCACATACCCATTCCTTAGGCCTGAGGGCTGGAAGAGGGAATTGGTCTTCAGGGACTGTCCCACCACGTATTAGAATTTACCTATACATTTATGTATATTGCTTGTGAAATGACATGTACAAGATCATTCATTCATTGCAGCATGGTAATAGCAAGTTGTCTACCAGTATCTTAAGTAAACAAAAAGTATAGACTGTGGATATAGTATGTGTACATAAATAAAGTTTACACATTAGATTTTTAATAAATATGTGGTGTATTTATTGTTTTGAAGACTTTGTCTTGACCATCTTCATTTACCCAGTCTTTTTGCCCTTTTTATGTATACTTGTTAAATTTTGAGACAGAACCTAGAATTGTTTATTCGTAGATGCCACCACGTATCCTAGTACTAAGTTAGCATACATCTTACTGTACCACTGGTTTTTTTTTTTTTTTTTTTTTTTTTTTTAAGACAGGGTCTTGTTCTGTCACCCAGGCTGGAGTACAGTGGCACAATCATGGCTCACTGTAGTCTCAACCTTCTGGGCTCAAGTGATCCTCCTACCTCAGCTTCCCCGAGTAGCTGGGACTACAGGCGCAAATCACCTCACACAGCTAATTAAAAAAATTTTTTTTGTGTAGGCCGAGTGTGGTGGCTCACGTCTGTAATCCCAGCACTTTGGGAGCCCAAGGCAGGTGGATCACTTGAGGTCAGGAGTTCAAGACCAGCCTGGCCAACATGGCAAAACCTCATCTCTACTAAAAATACAAAAATTAGCCGGGTGCGGTGGTAGGCACCTGTAATCCTAGCTACCTGGGAGGCTGAGGCTGGAGAATCACTTGAACTTGGGAGGCGGAGGTTACAGTGAGCCCAGATCGTGCCATTGCACTCCAGCCTGGGCAACAACAGCAAAACTCTATCTCAAAAATAAATAAATAAGAATAAAAAATAATTTTTTTTTGTAGAGATGTTCTCACGATGTTGCCCAGACTGGTTTGGAACTCCTGGGTTCAAGGACTCCTCCAGCCTCAGCCTCCCAAAGTGCTGAGTTATCAAACACTGAAGTGGAATGATGGTATTTTTTTGCCATAAAGCAAGTTTTAGATATTAGATAACTGTTTTTTTCCCCCCTTGTAGCTTAACAGAGCGTTCCAAAAAGAGGACTCTCCAGCTACTTTTTATTGCATCAGTATGCAGTGGTTTAGAGAATGGGAAAGTTTTGTGAAGGGTAAAGATGGAGGTAAGTGGTTGACTGAAAAATTTTTTTTTGGTAAATTATTTGTTTTTTTGTTTGACAGATATTTCTTGAATATCTATGTGCACTTGGGATTACACTATTGAACAGAAGAGAAAAAGATCCTGTCCTCAGGGATCTTATGTTCTAGTTTATATTCTGTTGGTTGTAAATTTTGTTAAACTTATTTTATGAATTATAGCAGGAATAAGAGAACTGAACAAAGTAAATCTGTGATCTTAATATTGAAAAAATGTTAGAAATCTTTATAAGGAATAAGAGGTTGCTTAAATTATGGTTTATTCAATACAGTGGACTTTTAAAGTAAAACTGTATGACAATATTTAATAATTTGAAAATAAGATATTCTGATATGTGCCAGGCGCGGTGGCTCATGCCCGTAATCCCAACAGTTTGGGAAGGCCGAGGTGGGTGGATCACCTGAGGTCAGGAGTTCAAGACCAGCCTGAAACATAGTGAAACCCTGTCTCTACTAAAAATACAAAAATTAGCTGGGTGTGGTGGCAGGCACCTGTAATCCCAGCTACTCAGGAGGCTGATGCAGGAGAATTGCTTGAATCCATGAGGCGGAGGCTGCAGGAACTGAGATCATGCCACTGTACTCCAGCCTGGGTGACAGAGCAAGACTTTGTCTTAAAAAAAAAAAAAAGATATTCTGATATGTGAAAAAGGCTGCAACAATATGCCTAGTTAAAGCTTTTTGTATTTATGTATTTACTTTTTAAAATTTTAAGTTAATAGAGACAAGGTCTTAACCCTGTTGCCCAGGTTTAAGTACAGCAGCATGATCATGGCTCACTGCAGCCCTGAACTCTCAGCCCATGCGATCCTCCTACCTCTATCTCCTGAGTAGTTGGGACTACAGGCATGTACTACCACACTTGGCTAATTTAAAAATTATTTTTTACAATTATTTGTAGAGACATGGTCTTACGGTGTTGCCCAGGAACTCCTGGGCTCAAGCAGTGCACCAACCTTGGCCTCCCAAAGTGCTGAATTACTGAGTTCTCTCTATATTGTCCAGGCTGGCCTCAAACTCCTCAGCTCCAGCGATCCTCTTGCCTCAGCCTCCTGAGTAGCTGGGACTATAGGTGCACACCACCATATCTGGCTTTTCTACACCTTTAAAAAAAATTTATTTTTATTTTGTAAGTTCCAGCATACATGTGCAGGATGTGCAGGTTTGTTACATAGGTAAACATGTGCCATGGCGATTTGCTCCACCTATCAACCCATTACCTAGGTATCAAGCCCAGCGTGCATTAGCTGTTTTTCCTGTTGTTCTCCCACCCCTCATCCCTCAACCCCCACCAACAGGCCCCAGTGTGTGTTCTCCTCCCTGTGTCCTTGTGTTCTTGTTGTTCAGCCCGCACTTATAAGTGAGAACAGGCAGTGTTTGGTTTTCTGTTTCTGCATTAGTTTGCTGAGGATAATGGCTTCCAGCTCCATCCATGTCCCTGCATAGGACATGATCTCTTTCCTTTTTATGGCTGCATAGTATTCCATGGTGTATATTTACCACATTTTCTTTATCCATAGATCCTATCTATGATAGGCATCTTTATCCAAATGCCTATCATAGATGGGCATTTGGGTTGATTCCTTATCTTTGCTATTGGGAATAGTGCTGCCATAAACATATGTGTGCATGTATCTTTATAATAGAATGAATTGTATTCTTTTGGATATATACCCAGTAATGGGATTGCTGGGTCAAATGGTATTTGTGGTTCTAGGTCTTTGAGGAATTGCCACACTGTCTTCCACAATGGTTGAACTAATTTACATTCCCACCAACAGTGTAAAAGTGTTCCCATTTCTCCACAGCCTCGCCAACATCTCTTGTTTCTTGACTCTCTCTTTTTTTTGAGATAGAGGCTCACTTTGTCGCTCAGGCTGGAGTGGAGCGGCGTGATCTCAGCTCATTGCAACCTCCTCCTGGGTTCAGGCGATTGTCCTGCCTCAGCATCCTGAGTAGCTGGGATTACAGGTGCCGCTGTCATGCCTGACTAATTTTTCTATTTTTAGTAGGGATGGGGTTTCACCATGTTAGCCAGGTTCGTCTCAAACTCCTGATCTCAAGTGAGCCACCTGCCTCGGCCTCCCAAAGTGGTGGGATTACAGGCATAAGCCACTGGGCCCAGCCTGTTTCTTGACTTTTTA
The DNA here is from genome assembly GCF_028885655.2 of Pongo abelii. Classification (NCBI taxonomy): domain Eukaryota; kingdom Metazoa; phylum Chordata; class Mammalia; order Primates; family Hominidae; genus Pongo; species Pongo abelii. The sequence continues at coordinate 155,279,891 of NC_071985.2, forward strand.
ATAATTGGCATTCTGACTGACGTGACATGGTATCTCATTGTGGTTTCGATTTGTGTTTCTTTAATGATCAGTGATGTTGATCTTTTTTTCATGTTTTTTTGGCCACATAAATGTCTTCTTTTGAGAAGTGTTCATGTTCTTTGCCCGCTTTCTAATTGGGTTTTTTTTTTATTGTAAATTTGTTTAAGTTGCTTTTACAACTTTTGATGATGACCATGTGGTTCACTTTTGCCTTAAATTTTAAAAAGAATGTATTTAAACACTTTCTTTTATAATGCTTTTATTGTTTTTAATGTTACTTTGATAATCTGAAGCAAATTAATTGTATAATTTCTTTCAAATTACAAAGGAATTGCTATTTTATAGCATTAGTGGTACATTTTGACTTGTAATCCCCAAACAGAGAGTTAAAAAATAATTTCTGGGCCGGGCGTGGTGGCTCATGCCTGTCATCCCAGCACTTTGGGCGGCTGAGGTGGGTGGATCATGAGGTCAGGAGATCAAGACCATCCTAGCTAACACGGTGAAACCCCGTCTATACTAAAAATACCAAAAATTAGCTGGGCGTGGTGGTGGGCACCTGTAGTCCCAGCTACTCGGGAGGCTGAGGCAGGAGAATGGCGTGAACCTGGGAGGCGGAGCTTGCAGTGAGCCGAGATCGTGCTGCTGCACTCCAGCCTTGGCGACAGAGCGAGACTGCGTCTCAAAAAAAAAAAAAACAAAAAAACATTTCTGTTAAACTGTGATGGTTGTGAACGAGCCTCTCTTACCTTCTTTCCTGGTTCTGTTTTGGGGGAACTAAGAACTAAAAACGAAGAAGCTCAGGAGAAGACATTAAGAATTAACCATAGGCCAGGTGCAGTGGCTCACGCCTGTAATCCCAGCACTTTGGGAGGCTGAGGTGGGTGGATTGTGAGGTCAGGAGTTCGAGACCAGCCTGACCAACATGGTGAAACCCCATCTCTATTAAAAAAAAAAAAAAAAAGCAAAAATTAGCTGGGCGTGGTGGCGTGTGCCTGTAATCCCAGCTACTCAGGAGGCTGAGGCAGGAGAATCACTTGAACCCGAGGCGGAGGTTGCAGTGAGCTGAGATGGTGCCACCGCACTCCAGCCTGGGCAACAGAGCGAGACTCCATCTCAAAAAAAAAAAAAAAAAAAAAGAATTAACTATAATAATTTGGCTGAGAAATAACCAGTCTGATAATGTGGTTACAGGTCACAATTTTGTCAAGCACAAAATTATGCAATTTTTTGTTACATTTCTTTGAAAAATACATTTTGTTATTTTTTCCTTTAGATCCTCCAGGTCCTATTGACAATACTAAGATTGCAGTCACTAAATGTGGTAGTGTGATGCTTAGGCAAGGTAAGTTTGACTCGTATTTAAGCTTTTACTTGTGAGTGATTTGTCACTGTTAGAAATATGTTATCATTAGTCATCTATAGTACTTTTTTATTCAACTGAAGAATGTAATCCATACATTAACTAGGGCAAGTAATGAAAAGCAGCCACTATTTTTTTTATCTGAGGAAAGGTCTTAAGGCTGTTGTTAAGAGCAAAGAAAAAGCAACTCTGACTTTTTAAGACAAACCATATGTTGCAGCTTATAACAATATGGGCTGGTAGTCTGCAGATTCATGTTCCAGAAGTTCTCAATTATCCCGAGAAGATTCATGCTAGGGGGCACATTATGAAAGCTTTTGCAATATGAATATATAGGTTTGTAAACATTATTTCTTCTACATAATTTTAAGGAGCAGATTCTGGCCAGATTTCTGAAGAAACATGGAATTTTCTGCAGTCTATTTATGGTGGAGGGCCTGAAGTTATCCTACGACCTCCGGTTGTTCATGTTGATCCAGATATACTTCAAGCAGAAGAAAAAATTGAAGTAGAAACTCGGTCTTTGTAATTTTTAGGTTGTAGAGAGTTCTAATGAGGAATCATTTTCACGTCCCCTGACATGTACACATGCGAAAACATTCCTAAAAGCGTGTTTATTTGCTTTATTTTTTTCATCATTTATCCCATTTATTTCTTCTTAGTGGGCATTATGGAAGAATATATTAAAATGTGTAATATACCACAGGTTGGTATATTTAGTTTTAAATACTTACCATAAAGTCTTTCAGTGTAATTTTTTTTTGAGACAGAGTCTTGCTCTGTCACCCATGCTGGAGTGCTGTGGTGTGACCTCAGCTCACTGCAACCTCCACCTCCTGGGTTCAAGCGATTCTCCTGCCTCAGCCTCCCGAGTAGCTGGGATTACAGGCGCCTGCCACCATGCCTGGCTAATTTTTGTATTTTAGTAGAGATGGGGTTTCAGCATGTTGGCCAGGCTAGTCTCAAACTCCTGACCTCAGGTGACCCACCCACCTTGGCCTCCCAAAGTGCTGGGATTACAGGTGTGAGCCACAGCACCTGGCCCAGTGTAATATTTTTGAAAGAGGAGGGACAATTGTGAAATCAGTAGGTTATCTTTAATCTTTGTACTACATGCAGATCCATAGTATCCTTTGTAGTGTTGTAAATACTTTTGCTTTGAAAACTTTTTCATTATCCTAAATCACCGTAACTCTGACCAGTCTTTCAGTTCTCCAAAAGCCTAATTTAATTGTATAGTTTTGTCATGGCTTCATATAATAAAGAGCCTATTTTAAGTTGAAAGTAGTAGTTAGAAAATTAATTTCCTAAAGCTCAGGAAACTAGGGTGTCACTTTTTTTGCACTGCAGCATATACACTAGCTTATTAAAATTTACAAAATGTCTTTTTGAATGTATCAAGGATGTATTTAGTTTGAGTGGAATTTGTCAGCAGATATCAGTAACTTATTGCCGCTTATATTGTACAATGTTAAACTTCAATTCCTGTAACCTGGTTAGTATTCATGTCAGTAACTAAAAAACTTAGGGTTAGTTTTAGGGCAGTTTTTATTTTTCGAGCATGAAGTGTGGAATGTGTCACTGCGATTGTTGATAAAGCTGAGGCCACTTGCAACTTGATTTTATAAATGAAATAAAGTCTTTTTGAATAATATAGTATGCACTGCTATTTGCTTGATTATGTAATGTCAAAAGTTTAACTATATTCCAAGTACAAAAACATACTGGATTACATTAAGGATGTTGAATAGCATTCATGATGGCTTTGTTTTGGTTTGGGGCAGCTGTCACCAGCTAAAGCAATGTTGTTAAAATTAGCTCAATAAAAATGTCTTTAAAATGTAAAACTTGAATGTTGAATTTATTTGATAGATGTTAAAGGTAAAAGGTACAAAGTTTGTTAATATTAATACCTTCTTGCTGTTTCTATTTTATTTTATTTATGTATTCTTTTGAGACAGAATCTCACCCTTTCCCAGGCTGGAATGCAGTGTCACAGTCTTGGCTCACTGCAACCTCCGCCTCCCAGGTTCAAGTGATTCTCCTGCCTCAGCCTCCCAAGTAGCTGGGACTACAGGTATGAGCCACCACACCCAGCTAATTTTTGTATTTTTAGTAGAGATGGGGTTTCACCATGTTGGCTGGGCTAGTTTCGAACTCCTGACCTCAGGTGATCCACCTGCCTTGGCTTCTGAAAGTGTTGGGATTACAGGTGTGAGCCACTGTGCCCAGCCAGTTTATTTTAAAATTTTTATTTATTTTGAGACCGGGTTATGAGACTGGCTAATTTTTATCTCTTTTTTTTGGTGGAGATGGGGTTTTGCCATTTTGCCCAGGCTGGTTTCAAACTCCTGGGCTCAAGTGATCCAGCCACCTCGGCCTCCCAAAGAGCTGGGGTTATAGGTATGAATCACTGCACCCGGCCTCTTGTTATTTCTTAATCAGAAGTATGCAAACAAGTCATTCAGTGTAGTAAAGTTGGTTTTTATTTATTATTTTATTTTTTTTTAGACAGGGTCTCTTGAGCTCTGTCACCCAGGCTGGAGTGCCCGGCATTGAATACAGCTCACTGCAGTCTCCATCTCCTGGGATCAAGCGATCCTCCCACCTCAGCCTCCTGAGTACCTGAGACCACAGGTGTGCACCACCACACCTGGATAATTTGTTTTATTTTTTGTAAAGTCTGACTTTATTGCTTGGGCTGGTAATCAGTGTAGTAAAGTTTTGATGTTTAATGAAATGAATTTTAATAAGCAGCCATTTAAGATCTATTTGAAGTTTTAAAAAATATATAGTAAAATATGATTCTACTATGATCTTCCTCAAGGTCTGAATGTTACTGATTTTTTGTGAATCACCAGAATTTAGTGTATTGTCTAGTATTTAGTGGTTAATCAAAAAAGATTTGGTTTTAATGATTGTTATTTATTGAAACTTAGAATGTTTCAGTCATTTTACTAAAGTTCTTTCCTTATATTTAATCCTAACAACTCTATGATGTAGGTTAAATGGTTTGCCCAAAGTCATACAGCGAAGAAGTGGCAGATACAGGACTCCAACTCATGGCTTCATATAATAAAGAGCCTATTTTAAATTGAGACTAGTAGTCAGAAAATTATTTACCATAATGTAATCCCCAATGAATTCCTTTGAAACTGGTTGTGGTATCAGTCATATCAGTAGTGTCTGTTATTGGGATATATAATAAGATAAAGATACTGGTCCCTAAGAGCTTATATATATATATATATTTTTTTTTTTTTCTTTTTTTTTAATAATTTTTTCGAGACAGGGTCTCACACTGTCGCTCAGGCTGGAGTGCAGTGGTGCAATCTCAGCTCACATGCAACCTCGACCTCCTGGGCTCAAGCAGTTCTCCCACCTCAGCGTCCTGAGTAGCTGGAACTACAAGAATATGCCACCACACCCAGCTAATTCTTGTATTTTTTGTAGAGACAGCGTTTTGCCATGTCACCCAGGCTGGTTTCGATCTCCTGAACTCAAGCAATCCACCTGCCTTGGCCTCCCAAAGTGTTGGGATTACAGGCATGAACCACCATGACCAGTCAATTTTTTTTACATTGTAATTGTCAAAATACATAATATGTTAAGTAAAGGTCTAGCAATACCATAGATTCATAGCTAACAATTGATCTATGTGTTGACAGATGTGGGATAAAATAGTTTCTCTAAGCATGATTTTCCTGGAAATAAGCTGAGAATTAGGAAAATTGCAATCAAAGGCTAGTGAGAGCCTATAGGTGTTAAGAGTCTATTGATTTATAGGCCGGGCATGGTGGCTCATGCCTGTAATCCCAGCAGTTTGGGAGGCCAAGGTGGGTGGATCACTTGAGATCAGGAGTTTGAGACCAGCCTGACCAACATGGTGAAACCCCATCTCTACTAAAAATACAAAATTAGCTGGCGTGGTGGCATGCGCCTGTAATCCCAGCTACTCGGGAGACTGAGGCAGGAGAATTGCTTGAATCTGGGAGGTGGAGGTTGCAGTGAGCCAAGATCGTGACACTGCACTCTAGCCTGGGCAACAAGAGCAAAACTCCATCTAAAAAAAAAAGAAAAAAGAGTCTTGGTTTATAATATGAAAGTGATTACTTTTGAGGCCCTGAAGTCCATTTGTTTAAATTCAAATCCTAGTAGCTATATTAACTATGATTTGGAACAATATTTAAAGTTCTCTGATTTCCAGTTTTCTTCATTTGCTAAATGAGAATGTAGTTTGGGCTTTCCAGGAAGCAGACACTGAGATAGTGTTAATGCATGCATATGATTTGTTGGGGAATAACACAGATGAAAAAAATGAGAGAAACAGGATTGAGCAGGAGGAGTAACCAGAATGATGCAGACCTGACAAATTCTCTGCCAGGCTCATAAGGCAGTATGGAGCTAAGATTACCCATTGGAGGAGCCCTGCACTGGGCAGAAACGACTAGGTCCTCGTACTGTCACTAGGCCTTGTTCTGTCACTGACTAGTGGCTACCTGGAAAGGAGAATAAACTCAGCTTGACCCTGATTGAGGTAACAGAAGTTGTTACCCAACCATCTTCCTCTCAGCTGCGCAGCAAGTGCTTTCTGGAAGAGGGGTCTGAGGGGTCTGAACAGCAATCTTCATGGCTGCCACACTTAATCATAGGATTATGATAATTATGTGTATTATATATAATATATACAACATAATTGGCACTCGGTGATGTAATTCATCATTCTCTTTCTCCTTTTCAAAATGTGTAATTTCTTTTCTCTTTTTTTTGAGATGGAGTCTCTCTGTCGCCCATGCTGGAGTGCAGTGGCGTGATCTCTGCTCACTGCAACCTCTGCCTCTCAGATTCAGGTGATTCTCCTTCCTCAGCTTCCCGAGTAGCTGGGACTACAGGTGCACGCCACCATGCTTGGCTAATTTTTGTATTTTTAGTAGAGACAGGGTTTCACCATGTTGGTTAGGCTGGTCTCAAACTCCTGACCTCAAGTGATCCACCTGCCTCAGCCTCCCAAAGTGCTGGGATTACAGGCGTGAGCCACCACATGCTAGGCCCAAAATGTGTAATTTCTAAGGATGCAACATTATCTATGTAAGAGTCCTGTCAAAAATGTTGAATCTGAATCTATGAAGAGAAGAGAAGCAAGATAACTTTTTATATTTAAATTTCAATAGTTTTGGAGTACCAGTGGTTTTTGGTTACCTGGATAAGTTCTTTAGCTGTGATTTCTGAGATTTTGGTGCACTAGTCACTCCAGCGGTGTACATTTTACCTAATATGTAGTCTTTTATCCGTCAGTCCCTCCCAAACTTACATCTCAGTTCCAAAAGTCCATGTAATTCTTATGCCATTGCATCCTTATAGCTTAGCTTCCACTTATAAGTGAGAACATATGACATTTGGTTTTCCATTCCTGAGTTACTTCATTTAGAATACCAGTTCCATCCAGGTTGCTGCAAAAGACATTATTTCATTCCTTTTTATGGCTGAGTAGTATTCCATAGTGTATATATACCACATTTTCCCTTTTTTTTTTCTTGAGACAGAGTTTCACTCTTGTCGCCTAGGCTGGGGTGCAGTGGCACAACCTCAGCTCACTGCAACCTCCACTTCCTGGGTTCAAGCAATTCTCTTGCTTCAGCCTCCCGAGCAGCTGGGATTACAGGTGCCCGCCACCACGTCCAGCTAATTTCTGTATTTTTAGTAGAGACGGGGTTTCACCATATTGGCCAGGCTGGTCTCGAACTCCTGACCTCAGGTGATCTGCCCGCCTCGGTCTCCCAAAGTGCTGGGATTACAGGTGTGAGCCATAGCACCCATATACCACATTTTCCTTATCCATTTGTTAGTTGACAGGTACTTAGGTTGGTTCCATATCTTTGCACCTGCGAATTGTGCTGCTATAAACATGCATGTGCATGTGTCTTTTCCATATGACTTCCTTTCATATGATTTCCTTTGGGTAGATACCCAGTAGTGGGATTGCTGGATCGAATGGTAGTTCTACTTTTAGTTCTTTAAGGAATGTCCATACTGTTTTCCATAGTGGTTGTACTAGTTTACATTTCCACCAGCAATGTAAAAGTGTTCCCTTTTCATCACATCCATGCCAACATCTGTTGTTTTTTGACTTTTTAATTATGGCCATTCTTGCAGGAGTAGGGTGGTATGTCACTGCAGTTTTAATTTGCATTTCCCTGCTAATTAGTGATGTTGAGCATTTTTTCATATGTTTGTTAGCTGTTTGTATATCTTCTTTTGAGAATTGTCTCTTCATGTCCTTTGCCCACTTATTGATGGGATTTTTTTTTTTTTCATGCTGATTTGTTTGAGTTCCTTGTAGATCCTGGATATTAGTCCTTTGTCAGATGCTTAGTTTGTGAATATTTTCTCCCACTCTATGGGTTGTCTGTTTACTCAAGATAATTTCTTTTTTTTTTCGAGACAGAGTCTCACTCTGTTGCGCAGGCTGGAGTGGTATGATCTTGATTCAGTTCAAGTGATTCTCCTGCCTCAGCCTCCCGAGTAGCTGGGAATATAGGCGCACACCACCCCACCTAGCTAATTTTTGTATTTTTGTAGAGACTGGGTTTGACCGTGTTGGTCAGGCTGGTCTCAAACTCCTGACCTCAAGTGATCCACCTGCCTCTGCCTCCCAAAGTGCTGGGCTTACAGGCGTGAGTCACTGTGCCCAGCTCTCAGGATTTTTTTTTTTTTTTTTGAGACTATAAGAGTTTTGAGACTATAAGGGTTTCCTACCTAGGATATGCTGTTTACCTCTTCCAAGCCCACAGAATTGCTTTCAGCCTAGACTGAGGGATGTTGTAATAAGGAGTCCTGTAAAATTAACTGTTGGATTTACTAGAAAGATGCTGTTTAAGGATACTCTTCACATGATGTTGTCATTGTGAGAAACTGAGAGAAGTGCATCTTTAGTCTTAGTCCTGGAGTAGTAATGCCTACTGTGGGCAAAATATTTGTTACCCTGGGCATACTGAACCTGTTATAACTGATTTTGTTTTTCCTTGTTACAACATCTGCTACAAAGCTTAAAGCAAGTGTTCAGGACCTTACAGCATGTTTTTTTTTTTTTTTTAATTATTTATTTTGAGACAGTCGTGCACTGTTGCCTAGGCTGGAGTGCAGTGGCATGGTCATGGCTCACTGCAGCCTCAACCTCCCATGGTCAAGCAATCCTTCCACCTCAGGCTCAGCTGGGACCACAGGCATGCGCCACCACACCTGGCTAATTTATTTTTATTTTTTGTAGAGATGTTGCCCACGTTGGCCTTGAACTCCTGTGCTCAAGCAGTCCTTCTAGCTTGGCCTCCCAAAGTGCTGGGACTACAGAGGTGTGAGCCAGTGCATCCAACCAAGCATGTATTTTTGTGCATCATTTTTGTTTCTATTTTCTTTTTGCCCTAAATTTCCCATTTTAATTATTTTGAGTTCTGTTTTACCTATTATACTGATTTTTTTGGGTAAGCTACATGTCTTTTTAGAAACAAGCAAGGTATAATTATTAAAAATATGGCCTTTTTGGTGATGTATAACAATGTCTTCCCCATCAGACAGTAGGCACCAAAAGGTTTTGTCTTGTTCACCCCCTTGTGTTTAACATAATGTATGAGACAAAATAGGTTCCTGGTAAATTTGTCTAATAAGTTCACATTTAGGACTCCATTTTCAAATTTCTTCCTCACTGGTTTTTGGTTACCACTGTTCAGTTTTCCTTTACAGTTCTGGTCCCTCATTTCTCCTTTATAGTTTTTACTTTCTTCCTTGACCTCAACAATGTCAGTGCTTCTCAGGGTTTTGTTCTTGATTTTGTTTTTCTCACTCTGTGCTCTCCCTGGGTAACCAAATCTAAACCTCAGGTTCCAGTTACTATTTCTAAGCTAAAGACTCACAAACCTGTACTTCCAGCTCAGACCTGAAGCCAGCATCCTCGACATGTATCTAACTGACTCTTGGGTTCTTCATTTAGATGTACTGGGGTTGCCTGAAACTCAGTATACTCTAATGAAACACATCATTCCCCCATCTAAACTTGCTCCTACTTTAGTATTTTCTGTGGTTATCAATAACACCTCCATCTCAGTGGTTACCCACGCCTAGACTCTCCTTTTGCTTCCCACTAATTCAACCACCCAAATCTTAAGAGATTCAGCCCCCAAAAGATCTGGACATATACTGCGTTTGGACATGAGGGCACTTATTAAACCAATCATAATGCCATGATAGTGCCCCCAAACAGAAAAGTGGTTAAATAAATTATGCAATCATTTATCAGTGTTTATTTTTATTTTTTAGAGATGGGGTCCCACTGTGTTGCCCAGGCTGGGCTGCAGTGGCATGATCATACCTCACTGCAGCCTCAAACTCCTTGGCTCAGGTGATCCTTCTGCCTTAGCCTCCAGAGTAGCTGGGAGTACAGGTGTGTACCACCAAGCCTGGCTAATTTTATAATATTTTTTGTAGAGATGGGATGTTGCTGTGTTACCCAAGCTAGGCCTGAACTCCTGACTTCAAGTGATTCTCCCACACTGGCCTCCCAAAGTGCTGGGATTACAGGTGTGAGCCACCATGCTTGGCCCAGTTCTTGGGGTTTTTGAAGAATATTTAATGACATAGAAAAAAGCTTATGATCCAATGAAAGAAATTAGGATATATGACTTCATATCAGATTTTATATACATGGGGACAAAAAACAGTGGTTTCTTTCAGGCAATAGTAAGTAGTAGTAGTAAATAAATAATAACTTCCATCCCATGCAGGGGGCTTTGCATCAACTGTTCTCTTTCTCTGGAGTGTTTTTCCCACCTTTGCCCAACTCCTAAATGCATTCACACTTTAGAAGTAGTGAATGCATACTTCATCTCAGATTGGATGTTGCTTCCTCAGAAGTACTTTAGAACATGAATGTACTTTTGGGCATATGGACATATTCTCATAGTGACCTGCACTTTTTTTTTGTATATTCTCCAATTTAAAACTTTTAATTAAAAAGTAAAATTTTAAGGCCGGGCGGGGTGGCGCACGCCTGTAATCTCAGCACTTTGGGAGGCCGAGGTGGGTGGAATCACGAGGTCAGGAGATCGAGACCATCCTGGCTAACACGGTGAAACCCCGTCTCTTCTAAAAATACAAAAAATTAGCCAGGCGTGGTGGCGGGCGTCTGTAGTCCCAGCTACTCCGGAGGCTGAGGCAGGAGAATGGCGTGAACCTGGGGGGCGGAGGTTGCAGTGAGCCGAGATCGCGCCACTGCATTCCAGCCTGGGCGACAGAGCGATCTGTCTCAAAAAAAAAAAAGGAAACTTTAATGTCGAAAATGCGAACTTGGGGAGGGCAGAAAGATCACACACAAGGCTGTCACTTCACACTTGGAGGGTTGCACAGCGGCCAGCAGAGGCGCTCCTCACTTCCCAGATGGAAGGAGGGGTGCGGGGGCGGGGCGGCCGGGCAGAGGCCCTCCTCACTTCCCCGACTGGGCTGCTGCCGGGCAGAGGCGCTCCTCACATTCCAGACGGTGCGTTGGCCGGGCAGAGGCGCTCCTCACTTCGAAGACGGGGTGGGGGCCGGGCAGAGGCGCTCCTCACTTCCCAGACAATGGGGGGACTGGGCAGAGGCACTCCTCACTTCCCAGACAGTGCGGGTCAGGCAGATGGGCTCCTGACATCCCAGATGGTGCAGTGGCCGGGCAGTGGTGCTCCTCACTTCCCAGACAGTTGAGTGGCCAGGCAGAGGCGCTCCTCACTTTCTAGACGGGGCGGCAGCTGGGCAGAGGCGCTCCTCACTTGCCAGACAGTGGGGCAGCCAGGCAGAGGTGCTTCTCACTTCCCAGACGGTGGGGTGGCGGCGGGGGGGAGGGGGGTTGGGGGGGGTGGGGGCAGGGCAGAGGCGCTCCTCACTTCCCAGATGGTGGAGCAGCAGGGCAGAGGTGCTCTCACTTCCCAGATGGTGGAGCAGCGGGGCAGAGGTGCTCCTCACTTCCCAGACGGGGTGGGGGCGGGGCAGAGTCGCTCCTCACTTCCCAGAAGGTGAGGCGGTGGGGCAGAGGTGCTCCTCACTTCCCAGACGGTGGGGGCTGCGGGTCAGAGGTGCTCCTCACTTCCCAGACGGGCGGCAGCTGGGCAGAGGCGCTCCTCACTTGCCAGACAGTGGGGCAGCAGGGCAGAGGCACTCCTCACTTCCCAGACGGTGCGGGCTGGGCAGATGAGCTCCTGACATCCCAGATGGTGCAGTGGCCAGGCAGTGGCGCTCCTCACTTCCCAGACAGGGCGGCAGCTGGGCAGAGGCGCTCCTCACTTCCCAGACGGGTGACCTGCACTTTTCATGAATGGTACTAACCAGTTTGAATTTATGTGATTATATTTTAAATGTCAGCCTCCCTCCCTAGACTGTGGGCTCTGTCAGAGTAGGGCCTGTGCTTGCTTTGTTCACCACTGTATCTCTAGCACCTTGTATGGCACCTGGCATACTTGTTAAAAGAATGAACTACATCAATGATTTTCAAAGTGTGTTCTGAGGTAGCATCTTATGTGCCATGGTAAGGGACTGAGGAAAATGTCAGCTGGTTGCCTACTCCCAGGTCCTGTTTTATTTAGCTCAAATATTGCATCCTGGCATAAGAATATGAGTATACAAGAAATTTCCAGTGCTTCAGAAAATATTGTACAAACTGCTGAATTAGTTGATGTTAATGTATCTTCCATCTTCAATATTCGGTGATCCTAGGTCAAAATAACAAAGGGGGCCAGGCGTGGTGGCTCACGCCTGCAATCCCAGTACTTTGGGAAGGCTGAGGTGGGTGGAAGCTTGAGGCCAGGAGTTTTGAGACCAGCCTGGGCAACATGGCAAAACCTCATCTCTATAAAGAATACAAAAATTAACTGGGCACGGTGGTGCGTATTTCAGCTACAAGGGACACAGGAGGCTGCAGTGAGCCTAGACTATGCCAGTGCACACCAACTTGGGCGACAGAGCGAGATCCTGTCTCCAAAAGAAAAAAAAAGAAAATAACAAAATAACAAAGGCCATGTAGGAATATATATGTCGTAATTAGGGAGTGGGATTTGCCAGCAAGGTTGGCAGTGGTTCCCTTTTCCAGGAGCAATGAAGCTCCTCTTTCCTACTCTTAATTGAGGATCTCAGGGGCTCCCATCCCTTTCCACTTGGCTAAGAGTTATTCCCAGGCCTAGAGTTCTTTCTTGGCTACCCTCTTTACCATCCATGAACTGCTTTCTCCTTATCCTGTAGGGATTACCCCGAAGACCCTACAGTCCAGCCATTTGGGGTTACTTGTAGTTTTCTCCCATTCACACACTCATGCATGCAGTTCCCTCAGCCAAGAATTATTTTTTTCTTCTTAGCAAAGTCATCCTGTAACTTAAATGCCAATCCTTGTAAGAAGCCCTTCCCAGAAGCCCTCCTCCCCTCCCACAATACTTTATGTATCTATATAGAAACTTCTGCAGTTCAAATGGGCAAGTTACTTGCTTTATCAATAGAAAAATACAAATAATGTTACAGACTGGGTTCCCAGGAAGCTCACTCTTACATGACTAGTGTGCAGGAGATTTATTAGGGAGTGCTCTTGGGATCATCACTTGTGGGAGGGAAGAAAAGCTGAACTGGGCAGAAGTTGGGCTTCAATGAAGTCTCAATGGAATGCCTTAGCTGATCCTGCAAGTTGTTCTGCAGGAGGAGAAAATCCATCAGAATTGTACCAAATGGAGGTGAGAGGGCTGGGCCTTTTATCCCTGCATTGATCAGTCACTGGATGTGGCCTCTCTGAGAACATTATGACACTGTGACACTGGCGTGCCTGAAAGGGGCTGACAACCCATGGCAGGCTGTGGGTATGACTCTTGGCAGCAGCAGCTCAGTTCTTTATTCCTGAAGTGGGGTCTGAAAAGTGCATCTCAAGGCCTACCACAAATAGTATATATCTCATAGGATTGTCAGAAGCCTAAAATAGGGTAACATAGAAAAGTACACAGCATTTGGCCTGGCACATAGGAATCAAAAGCATGCTAAGTATGGTTATTATAATAGAATTTGGCTCTATAAGTAGAAAGAGCAAGGTAGGGAAATGTGTTTATTTTTGTATCTCTAGTCTTAGTATAAGGCACTAACATGTTTTATCTTTCCTTTTTTATTTTTGAGACAGTCTTGCTCTGTTGCCCAGGCTGGAGTGCAGTGGCGCGATCTCGGCTCACTGCAACCTCCACCTTCCGGGTTCAAGCAATTCTCCTGCCTCAGCCTCCCAAGTAGCTGGGATTACATGGGATAACAGGCATGTGCCACCACACCTGGCTAATTTTTCTATTTTTAGTAGAGACGAAGTTTCGCCATGTTGGTCAGACTGGTCTTTAACTCCTGACACCTCAGGTGATCTGCCTGTCAAGGCCTCCCAAAGTGGTGGGATTACAGGCGTGAGACACCGTGCCCAGCCTCCCCGACCCCCGTTTTTTTGACATACTGCCACCCAGAAACACTAGTATGTTCAATAAATACTTGATGTGTTAATATAAAAACATGTAACCCTTTTTCTTGAAGTAGATGTTACTTTGAGTTGAACTCAAAGCTAAAATACAAAACACCATTTAAACCATTTAATAACTTTTATTAGCAACATAAAAGAAGGCACAACACATATCCACTTGCCTGAAAAAAAAATGTTGCAAAGGAAAACAAAAGTAATGAAGCAGCACTGGACAACTGTCAAAGAAGAGCCCCAGTTAATGGCTTCTACCACTGGATTTTATATTTTTGGAACATAATCTTTATAGCCAGGGAAGGAGGTTTAGCTGTTTTTCCACAGCTCATAAATGATGAAGTTATTTATCTTCATTAATGTGTGCTGGGCTTTATTTTCCTACATGCTCAATATAGTTGGTAGATCTATTTTGATATTACTGAGCACTGCTTTGTGCCAGACACAATTCTGGGGATACAGCAATGAGCAAAACAGTTTACTAAGTCCCTGCTTTTAAAAATCTTACATTCCTGGTGGTGAGGATACTGAGAAACAAATAAGGTCTGGAAGTTGTAATTATTATGAAGAAATAAAAGCAGGTAAAGAGTTAAAGCAATGGTGCAGGTGTACTTTTTTGGATACAGTGGTCTGGGCAGCCCTCTGAGAAGGGACCTGAAATATGCATCGAACATCGACGAGTTAAAAAAAATCTGGAGGAAATGTTCTGCCAGAGAAATCAGCAAGCGCAAAGGCCCGAAGTGGTTCGAGCCTGCGTGCTGTGGTACCAGCCAGAAAGTCAGAGGTGAACGAGGGGAGGCAGAAGCATCATCATAAATACATGTATGGATGTTCTCCTGGCTTGAGACCACAGTGCTAAGGGAGGTGGGGTTTACAAATCTCTCAGGAGGCCACAAAGGGCAGGATGAAGCCCATTTCCAACGGCGGAGCTACGAGGACGCCTTTCCTCTGCTAGGGCCAGGTTGGACGGTTGCAAGGGATGGACTGCAACCCGCCCTCGGAAGACCAACCTTCGCCCAGGGGCAGGGACGGGCCGGGGAGGGCCTCGGAGGCCCCCGACCCGCGGGCGCTGCACGGGCCGCGGTTACCAGCAGGCGGTGTAGTGAGCGCGCCTGCAGCAGCAGCACCACCAGCAGCAACAGCAGCAGCAGCAGCAGCAGCAGCAGTCGCCGCCGCCGCCGCCGCCCGCCAGTCCCAACGAGGAGAAAGGAGGGGACCGGAAGGAGCCGCTGGTGCTGCGGGAAGTGGCAGGAGCGGGAGGCGGGGAGCCACCTGGAAGCGCCGCGGCGCCGCTATCGAGCTTCCTGCGGCGGTGGCCACCCAAGCAAGTGCCGTGGCGGGGGCGGAGAGCGGCCACGGCGACGGCGCCTTCCCAAGTGGCCCGTTGCGTCCGACCCCGCGTGAAAGGTGAGCAAGAGCTCGGGACACGTGGTGAGGGCGAGACACGGGGGAGGGAGAATGAAGGGGGAGGGAATGGGGGTGGCAAATGATCGGCTTGGGACCCGGATTTGGAGCCAAGTACCGGGAGGGGGTGGGCTGGAGGCGACGACTGCGACGGCTGCGACGGCGAAGCCCCCACGTGGGGTGGGGGTGCGCGCGCACGTGTGCGCGGGCGAAAGGGGGGCGGGGAGGGCTTTTGGGAGGGCGTCGGGAGCGCGCTCGCTCAGTAGCGGCCCACGTGATGGGCACGCCGAAAATGTTTCCACGTGACAGGGAGGCTGCCTGGGGCAGCGCACTGCGCTCTGTTTATGTAGTATAACCGTGGTAATCGGAGGTTTTTAAGATTTCTGCTTCTCTTTTGTACAAGGGGAAAGGAAGAGACATATAAAGCGGAAAGACTTCCTACTGTCTCAGTGTTTTAAATGTTCACTACTCCGTTAGTGAAGTGCTTTTTAAGTTCCGAAATACTGATTTTTTTCTGTACCGCCATGTTGGGTCTAGAGGAAGCTCGCGAGATGCGAGTGGGTTTGTATCGCGAGATCTCTCGATTCTCGCGGGACCTCGTTGGCAGAGCAGTTGTCCTGGATGGCGGAGCCTTGGGTTCCGGGGGCTTGGGACCTGCAACTCTTTCTACAAGGCAAGTCGTTAGGGAGGGGCCCGGGGCGAGTGCCTCTTGGTGCCGGGATACGTGCTGCATCAGCTTTCCATAGTCTTGAAGGGAATACAGTAACCCCATTGAGGCAACACTGCCCTCCCCATCCCCCTGCGGGCGCTCCGCCACCTGCAAAAGCATATGTACCCCTCAGCCGGGTCATTCTCCCCACGCAGTGATAGTTCCACCCTGTCCCACTCACTGGAAGTCCGGGAGCCGTGCTCGCGCAGACCTGATGATTCCATTGGATACCGTTCCTCTTACTTGAAAATGTTCTTGTCAGTTTTGCCCTTCTTGCTATTTTCTAAAGTATTCCAGACAGGTTAACTATTCTGTCGCGTTTTCTGCTGCAGTACCTGACTCCAGTCTCCTGAAACAGAACTCCTCCCATCTATTTTCTCTGGGTGTCATTTACTCATCACCCTGACTTCGTATTTTCAGTAACTTTTGGCCGTATTTGGAGGGCCCATTATGTCTCTGACAACACCTGTGGTCAGAATAAAATCCTGCTTTTCATCATTTTGTACGTGCCTATTAACTCAGTTATCGGTAGGGTTTTAATTACTGTGTTACTGAGGTTGCCATCTTTGATGTTTAGGGGTGGTAGTTTTAGGTTATATATTTAAGGTAACAGACTGTTTCATGTGATTTTTTTTTTTTTTTTTTTTTTTTGAGACGGAGTCTAGCTCTTGTCGCCTAGGCTGGAGTGTAGTGGGGCGATCTCGGCTCATTGCAACCTCCGCCTCCCGGGCTCAAGCGATTCTCCTGCCTCAGCCTCTCGAGTAGCGAGTAGCTGGGATTACAGTCGCACTTCACCACGCCCGGCTAATTTTTGTATTTTTAGTAGAGACGGGGTTTCACCATGTTGACCAGGCTGGTCTCAAACTCCTTACCTCAAGTGATCCACCAGCCTCGGCCTCCCAAAGTGCTGGGACTTTAGCACTGTACAGGCGTGAGCCACCGCGCCCGGCCTCAGGTCAACTTTTTAGTAAAGAGCAAACTCATAAATTTTGGCATCAGAGTTTGAGCTTTATATTTCTTAAATGAGTTTGAAATCAATTTAATATTTCTCTCCAATTCCCTAATGTCTCAGAAATGAATTTACAATATACCTTTGTTTTTTCGTATTCTTTAGTGTTTGGATTTTATTTAGTAGTTGCAGTACTAAATAAGGAGTGGGGAGTTAATTACAAAACGAATCAGGTGACTAGTTAATTCATTCATAGTTTGTTTTTTAAAACTACAAAAGTGTTTTTTTCCTATACATAATACAGAGAGGTATATAGTATAGAGTAACACAGTGCTTGTTTCACGGTACCACAAAGTTCCATTCCTCAGTCTTAAATCTCTGTAACCAGCCTTTGTGGTTGCTGTGTATCATTCCAGATATTTCCACGTTTTGGTTTGGTTTTTGTTTCTTAAATGAAGGGGAGAAAGTGTTGTTGTAATGGGGTACCAACACAATACTGGCAATCAGTAAACATTTTTTAACTAAATTAAATTTTTATTTAGTGATATATACCTGTTTGTCAAGACTTACGTATGCATACTTAAGCAGATTTTTTTGTTTGTACTGATTTTTTTGGTAGTATAATCTTGTGAAAATATCACAAGTAACAGTGTTATTTTTGCAGTAAAGTTGATTTATTGTGCTTGGTAGCTTTGCACAGAAAGTACATGTAAAACAAGATTTAAATAAATTAATGTTTTATCACTTGAGTTTTATATTTTTATGTTTAATGTGTGTTATATATTTAACTTTATATATTATATATTCTAAACTGTAACCTAACTATACAGGAGTTTTTCAGACGTTTTAAAAGTTTATCAGTGTGATTAAAATGATAGTTTGACCATGCAATTTAGTGATCTCTATTGGAGAGTGGTAGACATATTAGTAGTTAGTACAAACAAAGGTATATATACTTGAAGTTGCTAAGCGGCTATCATTTTGTAAGTGTTGTTTTTGTAATTTCCGCCCCCCCCACAAACCTACCAGTAATAATATTTATCAGACCAGTCACATAAGAAAAGTGTCCACTCTTTGGGCAATGTGGTTTTTTGTTGTAACAGTGCAAGTAGAAATGTTGAGGAATAGAAGTGAGTGTTGAGAGGTATGACGTTGGAAAGAGGAAAAGGGGACATTGGGAGTGTAGAGGTTGATACTGAAATGGAATTGGACAAGTTGGGGAGAAAAGAGGAATGTAGAAGGTTGACAGTGAGGCAAGAGCCATGGTGCAAGAATAGTCAGGCTCATAATAGTTGGAGGACAGCCCGAGTCAGTATTTGAGGCAACTTTCTCCTCCTATTTTTTTTAAGACAGTTCTGGGTCCATTCACAGAATTGCTAGATATTTCCTGTCATAAAAGTCAGCAGCTTAAGGTTATACTTAATTGAAACCTTGTGAATTCTTTACTTTAGATAAAGCTATTCGTTTAAATAACATTTGTTAAGTACGTTTTATTATTTTCAGAAGTGGGAAATTGTGAAAATGACAATGAGTTTGAAGGTCACAGTTCTACAATGGCCTTTGCAAAGGTATCTACATAAGTTTAGCTCGGTAACTGGGCCTTTAATAGTCCACGTACATCTGATCTATGAAATAATGTATGTTCCTTGTTCTTAGAACTTTTGTTTTATAAACTTTTCAGTAGTGGGTCTTGGGAAATACCAGTCTGTTACAGACACAAAATTATTTGAGGTACTTGGTAAAAATATACTGAGAAAAATCCAAGGAAGAGGAAAAATGTATTTTTACATGGTTTGTGTTTGCTTGAGTAAAATTGAAATAACCAAGAAATTTAATTTTCATTTTTCTCAATTATTACGGTCATATAAATGATGAGAGCTAGTGAACTTCAGTGATCAGAGGAAATTAGTAACAGTGATAATATAGTAATACTGATTTATTCTCACTTGAATTTTTTCCTTAAGGTCTGACACCATGCCAATTTCCACAGACCTGTAACTTTAAGTTACCTTAAGCTGGGCCTGGTGGCTCACACCTGTAATACAAGCACTTTGGGAGGCTGAGGTGGGAGGATTGCTTGAGACCAGCAACAACATAGACCACGTTTCTACCAAAAAAGAAAAAAAAATTAGCTGGGCGTGGTAGTGCACGCCTGTAGTACCAGCTACTTGGGAGGCTGAGAAGGGAGGATTGCTTGCTTGAGCCCAGAAGGTTGAGACCACAGTGAGCTGTGATTGCACCATTGCACTCCAGTCTGGGCAACAGAGTGAGTGAGACCCTGTGTCAAAAATAAAATAAAAACACCTAAATTTCATATGAAAATTCAGTTTGGAGTTACCTACAAGAAATAGTTGCTAGAAGAGTTTCATTTTTATAGTAGTATTTACTAGAGATTTGGTATATACTCTGGTGCAAATTTCTGTAGTTAATGCTCTGATAACCACTATAATTGTACTCTGAAAACCACTCTCAGTAAATATTTCCCAAAGTCCAAAGTCTTGATTATTTTGTTTGACCCTTTCCTTCTCACCTTTCTGTTTTTCTTTTCAGCTGATTTTTCTCATTTATGTGGGTAACTTTTGTCTTATTAGAGAGGAGTGAGTTGAGTAACTTGCCCTGAGGAGAATATCACTTTGTGATTAATCAAACTATTCAGGTATTATTATTACTGTTGTTTTGGAACTTCAGTATATTTGTAAGTTAGAGTCAGTAATTCAACTGACATTTATTGCTAATGACCTCAGCCATTTGAAACATAACAGCAATCCTGGACATAAAAAAATCTCTAAGCCTTCAAAATGACTGCAACCAAGTATAATAAGCCATTAGCCTTTATTAGGAAACTACTAATTGGAATTAGTCCACAGATAAAAATCTTCAGTGTTGGCCATTGGAGTTAGGGACATTGGCAGCTGAAATGTCATCTTCAGGGGAAAAGGAAGAACTATTAAAAAGTAGGTGGAACTATAGTAGAATAATGTTTTAAGGCCATTACATAAAGACATACACTCCTATAATCATTAACTTCTGAAGGAATGACAGTATCATAGAGCAGCCTAGTAAGTTGATGCATCACAATGATAACTTTGATAATGAACTTTTATTTTGTGTACTATGTTTAAGGAAGTAAGAAATTGGTGTCTTTTGAGATTGCTATAAAAGTAAACATTTTCAAAACTCTGTTAATTAAATGTTAAGTTTCAGTTTTCTGGAAAATTTACTTGTAGATCTCTCCTTATCAGATGATACCAAATAAAAATAGTGCTATTGTGTATGGAACGTCCTTTGTTTTATTATTTTAACCTATTTATCTTTCTACTTAATATTTCAAGGAATTACTCCCAAACAAGGCTCTATTACAGTTAATATTTGATATCAGTAATGAACAACCAGTTGCCTAAAGATTAGCACATTTGCTAATGAAGAAGATAGTAAAGCAGTTAATTAGAATTAGTAAATGACCTATGCATATGATTCAGTTGTATAGTTTTGAATCCTGTTATTGAGTCTATTAGCCCAGGTGTCCTAAGGTGCCAGGTTTTTGTAGTGAGTTTTTTTCGTTGCATTGCTGGCCTTCTCTGTCTCATTTACTATGTTAATTTAAACCTTATGCTTCCATTAGTGGTAAAGTAGATAGACTTTGACTTGTGTATAAGGGGTGTGTATGTATTTTAATGATTTTGAAAGCTGGTTTGAGGAATTAGATCTTGGGAATTAATATAATTATTATTAGCATTTTGATATATTTCTTCCATTATTTTAATGTATATTTTTTATGTATTTGTGGGTAAAAACATTTAATTTCATGTCCTGCTTTTTAACCTACTGTTAGGTACCACTTTCCCTTTCTTACAATGCGTCTTAATAACTGTCATTATAAATGATTGTAAAATCTTCTGTGCAGTGAACATATCATGTTATTCCCCTATGTGAAGAACATATTTATACATGTTTCTTGTATATAGTATTATCTCTCTCTTGTATATTGCCAGAATTGATTTTTTAGGTACATTTTGAAGGCTCTTAAAACATACTGAACAAGATTAATCAAAAGGGATAAATTTGTATTCTCTTTCAAGTGGTTGTTACCCTATACTCATCAACATTTAACATTTTTTATAAAGGTTTAATGGGGGTGTATGACATATTGTGCTTTATTTATTTAATTACTGAGGTGAAGCATGTTTATAGATGTATTTATCTTGTGAACTTTGAAGATAAATAGATTTTAACATTATTGCAGTCAAACATCTTTTTGTTTGTTTGTTTTGAGACAGAGTCTTGCTCTATTGCACAGGCTGGAGTGCAGTGGCATCATCTCAGCTCACTGCAGCCTCTACCCCCCAGGTTCAAGCGATTCTCCTGCCTCAGTCTCCTGAGTAGCTGGGACTACAGATGCATGCCACCACGCCTGGCTAATTTTTGTATTTTTGTAGAGGTGGGGTTTCACCATGTTAGTCAGGCTGGTCTGGAACTCCTGACCTGAGGTGATCCACTTACCTCAGCCTCCCAAAGTGCTGGATTACAGGGGTGAGCCACCGTGCCCGGCCCAAACATCTTGATATAATTTTGTTTTACTGATTTTATGAAATTCCTCCCTTTTCAGAATTGTAATAAACAATATTGGTTTAATTCTGTTTGTTTAGTTTTTCTAAGTTAGATTTAAATAAATTTAAGTTTTTAACTCATCTGGCATTGGTGCGAAATGAGAATCTAAATGTTTTCCTCCAAATTGGTAATTTTCTCAACTCTGTTAAATAATGCTTTATTTAATTTTTTAATTTTTCTCATTTTTTTGTTATGCTTCATTTTTACATTTTAATCATTTTTATTTTAAATTGTTTATTTTTACCCCAAGCCTTAAGAACATTCATATCATTTTTAGATGATTCTGTGATATGTTTAATATCTTTTGCCTTGGCTTTCTTATTGTGGTGTTTGTTTCCTTATTTATTTTTAAGATTACTGTAAGTTGAGGATAATAAAGCTTATTTTTTAACAAAACAATGTTTTATAATTCCTTTTCTTGTCAGCCAGAATTTGAAATAAGATTTTTCCATACCACATAATTTAGTTGCATTGAATGAAACTTCCCCCTTCTTGAACAGAGATAAAATGTGAAACTACTTAAAAGTACTACGCTGGCCACAGTGGCTCATGCCCGTAATCCCAACACTTTGGGAAGCTGAGGTGGAAGGATCGCTTCAGCCCAGGAGTTGGACACCAGTCTGGGCAACATAGTGTGACCTCGTTTCTACAAAAAATACACAAAATTAGCCTGGTGTGGTGGTGTGCGCCTATACTTTCAGCTACTGGGGAGGAGGATGAGGTGGAAGGATCACTTGACCCCAAAAGGTTGAGGCTACAATGAGCCCAGATTGCGCCCCTACACTCCAGCCTGGGTGACACAGTGAGACCCTTGTCAAAAAAACCCCAACCAACAAGTACAGTACTAGAGACTGTAAGGAGTAAACCTACTTTGGCAGATTTTGGGGAATTAGAGAAATTAACTCCTAAGATTAACAGTTTAGGATGTATGCTTAAAGTGTTAAACAGCAGTATACAACTTGATACCATATACCTCTAATATATTTAATGAAAAAGTTTCATTTAACAGCTGTAGGACTCAGGTTACAGAATCATAATACCTTTCTTCTTCAAATGTTGAGATAGCAATATGATACATTTACTGAAATTTAATAACATAAGACGTTTAAGTAAGCTTTAGGAAGGTATCTGTCAAAGAGCATTTTTAATACTGAGAATGCTTACTGTTTACTATGATGCCTTTTTTTCTGTTATGAAATAATTTGTGATCTCAAAATAATTGAAAAAAGGTATTTATGTTTATTTACATTTTGAAATTGTGATGGCTACAAAGCTGTTAATTTTGTTAAATGGCTTTAATGTTTTCTGTTTACAGATTTTTCTGGTTACAATACTAGTAAGAAAAGCCAGATTTAAGTAACTTTGAGTGTGAAAAAATAATAAATATTTGAAAAAAAAAAAGTGTGTCCTGTGCTTGAAGAACACCTACAGAGAACTGAAGATGAACAATTTGATGTGATGTAATTTCCTTCTATCTTGGGTTATGGTGAGATTTAAAGGGATTGGAACATAACAACACCTTTTTTTCCTACTGGAATTCTGCTGCCCCATGAGAGATGAGTTGCTTTTTCAAAATGTCACTGAAATTGTCCAGGAAATAGAGTTGCTAATTATATTCTGGCACTATTTACCCTCTTTACTAGTTTTTAAAGTTTTTTTTTAATTGGTCAGAAGTTAAAGGAAAATAGATCCTGCCATTGTTACACACTTCCCCATTGGAAAGCAGATTGATGTGTTTCATAAATAAAATAAAATAATGCTTTTAGGTGGCTTGGCTGTATTATAGAGGGAACTACCAAGATTATTTCTCCTGGCAAAGGGTTGTGTGTGAGATTTATCCACTGATAGCCCTTGAAGAACTTTGTAATACTTCTCTCTTTTTTTTTATTTACATTGTTTTATTTCCGTGGATTATTGGGGATGTAATACTTCTCTATATTAACTCTCCACTCTCCACCCCAAACCTATAATTCTTACCTGAACTGTCTTCACTATATGTAGATTTTTATGGTGTTTTTGCAGTAATGTTTCTTTTTCTTTTTTTTTTTTTTGAGACTGAGTCTTACTCTGTTGCCCAGGCTGGAGTGCAGTGGCGTGATCTCAGCTCACTGCAGCCTCTGCCTCCTGGGTTTAAGTAATTCTCCTGACTTAGCCTCCTGAGTAGCTGGGACTATAGGCACGCGCCACTATGTGCAGCTCATTGTTGTAGTTTTAGTAGAGACGGGGTTTGGCCATGTTGGTGAGACTGGTCTTGAACTCCTGACCTCAAGTGATCTGCGCACCTCGGACTCTGAAAGCGCTGAGATTACAGGTGTGAGCCAACGCACCCGGCCAATGTGTCTTTTCCTAAGGAGAAATCTCCTCTTTTTCCTTCTTTTTAAATAAAGATAAATACAATTAAAGTATAATACACAAAGAAAGTTCTCATAAATGTACACCTCAGTGAATTTTCACAGTGTGAGCACACTGGTGTAATCGTCACTAAGAAGAACACTGTCAGAACTCCAGAAACTTGTGTGTTTAGTCCAGTCATTAATGGTCCCTAGGTGCCACCCCTCACCAAGAGAAACCACTCTTTTGATGTCTAGTACCACAGAATTATTTTATTTGCTTTTGAGCCTAGGAATATACAGTACGTATTGTTTTTGTGTTTGGCCTTTTTTGCTCAATGTTATGTTTGTGAGATTCAGCTGTTTTATTGTGTCTTCATCCTGTTCTGATATGAGTAACCTGAGAAATCCTATAACTCAACCTGATTCGTACCTTGAGATGGCGACACTTAGACATTTTTCTCATGGCATTCATAGTTTTCAAGAACTCCGAGGAGGGGACATCAAATAAAAGCCTTCTTTGTTTTAAACTCTGTGGTAGACCTTTTTTTGTGTTTTAATGACCTTTTTTGTGTTTTATTGCTATTTGGGTAAACAGTATATTTTAAAATTTATGTCACTGATGACTTATGCAGTACCTCAGCTGCTTTTGTTTTTTTTTTCCTACTTAAAAATTTTGTTTTAAAAACTATGGTACAGGATTCCTGGCCAGCTAATGGCTTTTTGGACTTTTATGACTTGGTAGCTTTCTTTTCATTCTTTGAATTCCTCAAGCAGTGATTCCCATGCTAATTTTTATGATACCATGTAGTATCTTCAGTTATTTCAAAGCATGTTGTGAGCCTCCCCACCAAGAAAAAGATTCCAATTTAAGTTTAAGCCACTTTACTTTCAAAATACTTACATTTATGAACAGTACAACATTGTGGTGTGTAGATTATAAAATCAAATAGGCTGGTAAAAAATTGGGAATCAGCTAAGAGCCTTACCTGCTTATTAACCCTTTTCAGGCTAGCTTCAAGTGTAAAGTGCAGTTTTTATTTGTGTGTGTGACACAGTTTCACTCTGTCACCCAGTATGGAGTGCAGTGGCGCGATCTCGGCTCACTGCAACCTCCAGCTCCTGAGTTCAAGCGATTCTCGTGCCTCAGCCTCCCGAGTAGCTGGAATTACAGCTGCCTGCCACCATGCCTGGCTAATTTTTATATTTTTAGTAGAGGCGGGGTTTCTCCATGTTGTCCAGGCTGGTTTCGAACCCCTGACCTCAGGTGATCTGCCCTCCTCAGCCTCCCAAAGTGCAGGGATTACAGGCATGAGCCACCCTGCCTGGCCATAAAGTGCAGCTTTCTTCTCAGGAGTTCTCCTTTTGTATTTTCCTCTCATTTCACTTTCTTAATTTTAAGGAAAGTCATAGTGAAAGATTTATGACTGTATTCCTGCATATAATTTTTCTTTCATATAAGTCCTATGGTTATGATATGCCTGGATGATATGCTTAATTTCCTTTTTAAGCAAATTTTAGTTATTTCAGTCAGTAAGTGTTAGGGCCAGAATATTATAAATGGCCAATAGTTGTTGAAATTAGGTATTTTGGTCATGATTAAGAGTAACGTGTATACTTAGCAGTCCTGTACTTCAGTCATCTTTTATTTGCTGAGCTTTTGTGGAAATTAAATGATTGTAAAGTTTTAGCCTACTTTCTAAAAAAAAAATCACTTGTTTTTTAATCTGGAGAGTTTAAATGTCTGGCTTCGGGGAAACATCATGCTATAGGGGAACATTATCTCCTGAAGAATGGGGGAGAGATTAACTTTTGTAATGGTTATAGAGTTACTTCTAAATTTGAATAAATGCTGTTCTACCTAGTGAACTAGTCAGAGCATTTTCCACTTTGACCTAAGCCAAGCACACGGGTAGCTACTTCTCTTTCTGTAGTTAAGAGAATTTCACCAAGGATATTTTGATTTATTTGTAGCTATATGGCAATGGTTCTCAGTATTTATCATTCATCATAATCGCCTGAAAGTTGTTTGTTTTAAATAATAGATTACTGGGCTCTGCCCTTAGAGTTTCAGATTTAGTACGTCAGGAGACAACACTTTGAGTAGCACTACTTGGGTATAGTCAGGACTTCTGCATTAAAAAACAAAATGAACAGACAAAAACCCTACAAGTGATTCTGATACATATCCTAGATGAGAACCTTTGATCAATAGTTCTCAATACAGTGTATGGTTCTGGGCATAGCAGCAGAACATCACTTGGGAATTTTACAAATGCAGATTTTCTCCAACTCTGGAGATGGAACCCAGAAATCTGTGTTTTAAACTAAACCACTAGAGGATTCTGGTGTGTGCTAAAGTTTGACAACCATCCTTGTAACTTTGTAGTTCTCTGGCACCTTTCAGGGAACTTACTAGAAATTCAAATTTCACACTGCACTCGGAGCTCTTATATAACAGATTCTGAATATCAGAATCTCATTTTACAGTAGTCTCTCCTGCACTCTTATCTTCAGTTTTGCTTTCCTTCGGCTGAACATTTTAAGTGGGAAATTCAAGAAATAAACAATTCATGTTTTAAATTGTGTGCCCTTTTGAGTATCCTGATGAAATCTCTTATTGTCCCTCTGGTCGTGCCTGGGATGTGAATCATCCCTTTGTCCAGCGTGTCCATACTTTGTATGCTTCCCACTGGTTAATCACTTAGTAGCCATCTCAGTTATCAGATTAAAAAAACATAGTATATATCTGGTTTGGTACTATCCTCAATTTCAGTTATCCACTGGGGATCTTGGAATGTATCGCTTGTGGATGGGGGGAGGGAACTACTGTAACTAGATTCATAGGTGGTTTGTGTGTATATTGAAGATTGAAAAGAGCTGCTTTAGGTGATTTT
Source organism: Pongo abelii (assembly GCF_028885655.2). Classification (NCBI taxonomy): domain Eukaryota; kingdom Metazoa; phylum Chordata; class Mammalia; order Primates; family Hominidae; genus Pongo; species Pongo abelii. The sequence goes on from NC_071985.2 coordinate 155,306,668, forward strand.
AAAAACTCTTATAAAAGTAATACTAATAACTAAAATTTATTGGACATTTGCTGTGGGCCAGATACATGCTAGATACTCTATTCATTATCATTAGTACTCCCTACAACCTTATACAGAGGGTTACTGTAACCCTCATTCTATAAATAAGCAAATCAAAGCAGAGGGGTTTCGTATCTTGCTTGGTGTCGCACAGGTGCTAAATGGAGGGTTTGGGATTTGAACCTAAGCACTCAAACTGTGAAGTTTTGGAGTTTGAGGTGCTATCTTCATATGTATCTTCAGTACCGTTTGTGTGCATGTATGTCCTTCCTTGTTCCAGTGCCATAGATTATATTCTAATGAATTTTTTGGTATCACATTTTACAGTGACATTTGAATTTTCTTTCAAGTCTTATATTCATCAGAACAATCAGAAGTGGAAATAGCTGTGGTTTGAATACTTTGATCTTGTCAACCTAAATAACAGAGGCTTTCTAAAAGAAAATGATGTTTATTTGGGAATAGGGCTTTGCCGTGAATTCTGTTGTTATAGTAAACCATGTGCATATACAGGGAGGTAAAAGAAGACCAAAGTTTTTAAAGGAAAAATGAGGAGGATTTCATAATTATTTTGAGATAATTATTCTTGGCTACAAGGGTCAATAAAGTGCCTCCATTCTGAGGTTGGACTGGCAGTTGCTGGCAGATGTCCTCACAGAAGTTTTTTTTTTTTAAAAAAAACAACCCCCTGCCACCCCCCCAAAAAAAACCAGAGTGTTACTGTGTTGCCCAGGCTAGATGTAAACTCCTGGATTCAAGCAGTCTTCCTGCTTCTTGGGTAGCTGGGATTATAGGTGTGTATGTACCATGCACCTGGCTTGTTTTTGTTTCACGTTTTATATAAGGTTGTAGTTTTTGCACAGTCTTTTGTGATAGTTTTTATCATGCATACCCGCATGAGAGCCCTTCCTTCATGGCCTTCCTTGGCTGTTTGTCAGGGTGTTTTTTTTGTTTGTTTGTTTGTTTAAAAAAAAACAAAGCAAACACTACTACTACTCCAGTTTGATTCTGATAACTTTCATATAAGTCTATTCATCAAGGTGTTGTTATCCATCCAAACTCTTTGTTGCCTTAATAGATTTTGTTTTTGTGTGGAATTTCAGTAAGGCAGCTCTTACTGGTTAATGTTTCTGGTAAAAATTTGCATGCTAGGCCAGGTGCGGTGGCTCATCATGCCTGTAATCCCAGCACTTTGAGAGGCCGAGGTGGGCGGATCATCTGAGGTCAGGAGTTCGAGACCAGCCCAGCCAACATGGCGAAACCCCGTCTCTACTAAAACAAAAAATTAGCCAGGCGTGCTGGAGTGTGCCTGTAGTCCCAGCTACTCGGGGAGGCTGAGGCAGGAGAATCGCTTGAACCCAGGAGGCAGAAGTTGCAGTGAACCGAGATCGTGCCATTGCACTCCAGCCTGGGTGACAGAGCGAGACTCTGTCCCAAAAAAAAAAAAAAAAAAAAAAAATTGCATGTTGTATGTTCAAGGACTGTATTGGTTTATTAAAGAGGACAACAATGCAATTCAGTATCTGGAGGCTCCCATGTACTAAAATTATGCTTTGGAGTTTAATTCAAGTAAAACATGGAGATTTGCTTGATAATAGACCTAAATGCTGGTGTTAATTTCAAGGGAGTAATATGGGGGGGGGGGTCACAATATTTATTATATTAATAGGTTTTTTGGGGGAATTTCTTAGTCATATTAATTCTTTTTAAGTGCACAATTCAGTGCTTTTTAGTAAAATTACAGTGCCATGCAACTATTACCTCAATCCAGTTTTAGAACATTTCTGTCACACCAAAATGATCTCTTTTACCTGTTTTAAGTCATTCCCACCTTCAGCCTATTACAGTTTTTTTTTTTTTAATCAGCTGGTGCATTTTAGAAGTTCTTAGTAATAAAACCAACCTATAGACTTTAATCTATAAACGTTTTTAAACTTTTAAGAAACTGAGAGGCCGGGGCGCAGTGGCTCATGCCTGTAATAGTAGCTCTTTGGGAGGCTGAGGTGGGTGCATCGCCTGAAGTCAGGAGTTCAAGACCAGCCTGGCCAACATGGACAAACCCCCTCTCTACTAAAAACACAAACATTAGCCGGGCGTGTTGGTGGGCGCCTGTAATTCCAGCTACTCTGGAGGCTGAGGCAGGAGAATCGCTTGAACCCAGAGGGGCGGAGGTTGCAGTGAGCTGAGATTGTGCCAGTTCACTCCAGCCTGAGCAACAGAGTGAGACTCCATCTCAAAAAAAAAACAAACAAACAAAAAAAACTGAGAAAGAAAGTTTAATGATATTCTAGCTCTTAATTTTTGTTCACTTAACATCAGTTTAATTTGTTGATAGCATTTAAAGTGATGTGAACAGTAGTGTTTAGGGCTAGGAAACGTTCTTTCATTCACTTAATGGACCATTCACAATCTATGTAATGTATGAAGAGGAAATGGGGAGAAGAGAAAGAGAAGATAATTAAGAGAAACTTAATATCTTTTTTTTTCAATTTTGAAGCCATTTATTTGTTTATGAAGTGGTTATTAACAAGTCTATATAGGGTTAGGATTTCAATGTAAAGTTTTCACGTGAAAGCCTTCAGGGTTCAGTTGCATGTCATGTAACGAGGAGTAGCACTGAATTTGGCATAAGAATTAATGACCTTATTTACAGCTTCCAAGAAATCCTTATTGGTAGCGATTTTTTGCCGTGCTCTGATGGCAGACATATAGCACTGGTGCTGAGATTAGAAGAGAAACTTAATATCTGTAGTTCCATGATGATATTGACAACTTCGGAGTTCTTGTCTGTGGTGGTTATTTGGATTCTGGAAAACTACTGTGTGTTTCTGTTGTCTTGATCTGAATGCCTCTCAAGAATGACACTTTCTTTTAAGAGCTTTATCTCTACAAGCTATGTGTTTTAAGAACTCTGGGGGTGAACAATCACACAGTGTGCTGACTTAGGATATGGTTGTGCATAAGGCTTTTTTTTTTTTTTGTAACACAAAAATATCTGAAGAATATGTTTGGCATAGTTTGATACAGTTTTTGGTTTTGATTAATTAAATAATTCACTAATAATAAAGATGATCAGAGCTTCTGATAAATTCTTGTTTTTGCTGGCAGTTTAATCTCCTAAAAGTTGAAGAGAATTGCTGGTATGATATTGATTCTTACCAACAAGGAAGAACACTTAGATATAGAATTAACCATTATTGAACATCTGTTTTGGGCAAATGGACTGTTTTTATAGTCACTTTTTTGTGGTGTGGTAAAAAGAACATGGACTTGGAATCAGATAGACTTTGATTTAAATCCTGGCTCTAGCACTTAGAGTGCTGTAACTTTTTTTTTTTTTTGAAACAGGGTCTTGCTCTGTCACCCAAGCTGGAATGCAGTGGTGCGATCATATGAGCTCTGTAATTTTAAGCAAGTTACTTATTTCTAAGCTTTGTTTTCCTTATTAGAAATAGATATGGTACTTTCTACTTATATAGAGACTATATAATGTACTTGATGTAAAATAGATGCTCAGTAAGTGCTCTTTGTTATTGATGTGGAAACAGAGGCTCAGAGAAGTTTGTCACACAGCTAGTAACTGACAAATATCTGATTCCAAAGCCCGTGCTTTTCCATGCCTCCCAGCTAGAAATTGAAATGATGGGAATCAAAAGGTAGTGATCATTCTGTGCTGTCTTGGAGTTTACCTTAGGTAGCAATTCCCAGAAAAGCAGGTTTCAGAAAGTTCAGAAAAGAAACTGGTAATGACCACAGATAGTTTAAGCAATCAATATTGATAGGCTCTTAAAAATGAAACCTGTTATTTAAATTACAAAAAAAATTCCATTGGGGAAGAAAAACATGAGTAATCTAAAGAAATTAATATGACTTCCTCATAAGTAAATTTTTTCAAAAGAAGAACATATCAAGGATACCCATTAGCCAGGTGTAGCGGCTCACACCTGTAATCCCAGCACTTTGGGAGGCTGAGGTAGGCGGATCCCCTGAGGTCAGGAGTTAAAGACCAGCCTGGCCAACATGGCGAAACCCTGTGTCTACTAAAAATACAAAAATTAGCCGGGTGTGGTGGCAGGTGCATGTAATCCCAGCTACTTGGAGGCTGAGGCAGGAGAATCACGTGAACCCAGTAGGTGGAGGTTGCAGTGAGCCAAGGTCATGCCACTGCACTCCAGTCTGGGCAACAGAGTGAGACTCTCTCTCAAAAAAAAAAAAAAAAAAAAAAAAAAGAATACCCATTTAACTAATGGTATATAAGGTTAATTTAAAAAATCATTTGACTTATTGATAGGATTTAAAGTGATCTGAACAGTAGTGTTTAGGGCTAGGAAACATTCTTTCATTCACTTAATAGACCATTCACAATCTATGTAATGTATGAAGAGGAAATGGGGAGAAAAAAAGAAGATAATTAGGAATGTAGGTAGGCTAGATAGAGCTGGAATTAGGTAAGGGTTGTAAAAATGCTTAAGGACAATAAAAAGGGCTAGTCAATAAAGAAGAAAGAAGCCTTTTGATTAGGGAGATAACATTAAATAATGAGAAATACCCAAATTCTGTTTTACTTTATGTGTAGGAGAAGGGTTTTCATACCAGAAGGGAGATGGTTAAAAAAAAAGCTTTCTAAAGACGAAGTTTTATTCCTTGGTATGTTACATGATAAAGAGCATCTACTTTCATTAAAGAAATTTAGAGCTCCAATTCCAGTAAAATACTTAGAGCAATGAAGTGTCAGTTTGAGTTCATTGATGTCAGTTGCTGCTTTTGGTTGTAGAGCTGTTTACAATGTTTGCTTTTCTAAAATAATATTGAGTAATTAAAATCATCAATGTAAAAACTTGTCTTCAAGTTCAACTTATATATTTTCTTATTCTATTAGCTATCACATTATAAACTAAGAATGCCTTTTCTGAGTGAGGGAGGACTTTGATTAATAGCCTAGTAATTATAATTGAACAGTAAGTCTCCCTTAAAATATCCTTGAGTGAAATGGCATCTATACTTGTTTTATTTTCCTGGAATACTCTTCTCAAATGTTTTCATGGCCTGTTCCCTCACTTCTGTGGTTCAAATGTTACCTGAGCTAGAAAGGTTTTCCCTGAGGGAGTTTTTAAGGGACATCATTTACATAGACTTCAATGTGAATGGTGCTCATTGGTGTGAACCTCATTATGCTACCTAAAATAGTATCTTCTTCCTTCACTTTCCCTGGTTTTTCTTAATAGTAATGATCATACCTGATATTTATTGTTTGTCTCTTCTAAGAATATAATATCCATGAAGGATGGGATTATGTTTTTTCTGCTGCAGTTCTTAGAGCCTGGAATGATGCCTACTTCATGGTAGATGGTCAGCGAATACTTGCTGAATTTATTTATTTATTTATTTATTTATTTATTGAGAGAGATTTCAACATATGAATGGGGACACACACGTTTAGTCCATATAAGTATTTATATTATTATTATTCTTTGAGATGGAGTCTGGCCCTGTGTCGCCCAGGCTGGAGTGCAGTGGCACGATCTTGGCTCACTGCGACCTCTGCCTCCTTGGTTTAAGCGATCTTCCCACCTCAGCTTCCCAAGTAGCTGGGATTACAAGCATGCACCACCACACCTGGCTAATTTTTGTATTATTAGTAGAGGCAGGGTTTCACCGTGTTGGTGAACAGGCTAGTCTTAAAACTCCTGACCTCAAGTGATCTGTCCGCCTTGGCCTCCCAAAGTTCTGGGATTACAGGCATGAGCCAACGTGCCAGAATGCATGAATTTATACTGTAAAGTGTTGGAACAAGGTTGTGAGCCCTAGGAACATTGCAGTGTGAATATTAGCTATTACCACTGCTACTGCTGCTTAACTTAATTACATTCCCTGTATATGTTTGATATACTGTTTTATTTTTAAGCACTATTCCTTGTGGAGTAAATTTCAACAAGTAGGATTTTCCCAAATACTTTTTTATTTTTGAGATGGAGTCTTGCTGTGTCTCCCAGGCTGGAGTGTACTGGCGCAATCTCGGCTCACTGCACCCTCCGCCTTCTGGGTTCAAGCGATTCTCCTGCCTCAGCCTCTTGAGTAGCGGAGATTACAGGTGTGTGCCACCACGCCCGGCTGATTTTTGTATCTTAGTGGAGACTGGGTTTTGCCATGTTGGCCAGGCTGGTCTTGAACTCTGACATCAGGTGATCCGCCCGCCTCGGCCTTCCAAAGTGCTGGGATTACAGGTATGAGCCACCACACTTGGCTTCCCAAATACTTTAAAACTTTAAAATTTTATATTTTCTCTAGCTTTATTGAGTTATAATTGGTAAATATAAAAATTTTAAATTTAATGAATGAAACTTAACAGTGAATCACAAATTTTCTTAAACATTCCAATATTCTTATTAACCAAGCTAAATATTCATACACTTTTAAACTTAAAATTGTAAGTGTGAAGTCAGTTACTATTTTAAATTTAGAAACTATCATTGTCTATAGGAACTTGAAAAATATTTAGGATAGTTTTAAACCACACAGAATTAGTATCATGAGTTTGATATACTTAATTTCAGTATTCTAATTAATCATGGACGTTGGGCAGTCACTTACCTACGGGAATAGTTTTGCTGTCTTCAGCAAGTTGAGATTCCTGTGACATACTTTATGTCCACAGTTTAGTTACCATCTCTTAACAGGCTGTTTATCAGCTTGACATTGGCCTTGGAAGCTGTCTTTGTCTAGGTGGTTTTTCTCATGTCACAGATGGACATAATGAACTGTTAGTAAAAATTGTCTGTATGGTAACAGTGGAACTCTTAAGTTGATGTTGGTTTCTTCTGAATTGAAGTTTAAGACCTTTTGTAATTGTTTTGTAATTGCTTTTTAACTCTATTGCCAGATCAAGTTTTGTAAACTTCACCCAGATTATTTCGCCACTTGATTGGATTCCAGGAATCCATTTTCTGTCTGGCTAATGGCACAGGTTTTAGATCATTTAAAGACATTAAGGAACTGAGAGGTATTGATAGCTTTTGTTAATTTGTTGTAACAAAAAGTATGCCAGAAGACTAGAAACAGCATAAGGTCTTATTTTTAAAAAGGAAAGCAGTAGTTTTGGAGATTGTTTTCCTAGGTATGCCTTGGAGAAGAGGCAGAGAAATACAGGCTTAGCTCATCAGCATTAAGAACGTTTCATTAATAGTGTAAAATAAACTTTCTTAAATACTGTTAGCAGGAATTAATGTCAGACTTTGAGAGAAGTATCTAAAAAGGTACTTTTTCTTGTCTATTTTTAATATTTTCATTAATGTTTTGAATAAATGTACAGTTGTGCTTATAAAATGTCAGAACAATTTAGCTGGCAAGGATAACTAAAACAACTTGTAAGTTCTGTCTGAAGCTACAGGCAGAAACCTATAGTGTGAGCTGCTTAAAAGTGTGGAATTAAAAAAATATGGAATTCAGATAGAAAAAGTTATATGAATAAAATTTTGTTCAATTAATGTTAAGGCACTGTATGTACTAAGAGAATAAAAAATGTATTGCCCTATTCCTTCAAAGAGCCTATAATTGAATAGGGAATATAGGTATATCAAACTATACATTGTAATTTTATGATAGAATTATTAAGCATTATGGGAGCAAAGGAGAGAGCAGTTAATTCTGGTGGATCATTGAATTGGCCTTTGAGGAATAAGAGTTTTCTAGGAATTGAAGAGGGGAGAAAGTCATCTCCTTTCTTTCCCTCCCCATTCTTCTTTAAGGTACTGAAAAATCAGATTGAGGACAGTGTTTATTAAGACAGATATATTTGTGGGCAAATAAAGAGTAGATTGGAATGAGAGATTAATTAGGCTACTACAGTTGTTTAAATAGAATGATGATGGTCTGAGCTGGAGCAATAACAGTAGAACAGAAAGAGTAGATAGTTTTTTTTTTTTTTTTCCCAAGACATTTTGGTGATAGAATAAATAGGGTTTATTAGCCGGGTGCCATGGCTCACACCTGTAATCCCAACATTTTGGGAGCCTGAGGCGGGCGGATCACCTGAGGTCAGGAGTTCGAGACCAGCCTGACCAATATGATGAAACTCTGTCTCTACTAAAAATACAAAAATTAGCCAGGCGTGGTGGCACACACCTGTAATCCCAGCTACTCAGGAGGCTGAGGCAGGAGAATCGCTTGAACCCGGGAAGTGGAGGGTTGCGGTGAGCCAAGATCGCACCATTGCACTTCAGCCTGGGCAACAAAAGCGAAACTCCGTCTCAAAAAAAAAAAAAAAATAGGTTTTATTGATTGTATATTATTAGGAGTTTAGTTTTGTATAGTCTCAGACATCCAACTGGTGAGTTGCTTAAAAAAGAAAAAACAAATGAACTACCAGGCTGCAGTAATAGGATTTTGTCCATAATAAGGGATATAATATTCATTCCATGTTGGTTAGGACACATTTACAGTGTTGGCCTTATTTCTGAAAGCTACACTTTAAGAAAAGTAAATGAAAAGATGGATATGTCAAGAGGAGGGTAACCCATGAGAACCTTTGAAGGAATTGAGAGTGCTTACTGTGGAGAAGGAAGACTTGACAGGAATGAGTGAAGGAGGGAAGGGGACAGTTGTTTTCAGGTAATGCAGGGCTGTAGTGAGTTGTCCCACAGAGCAGAATTAGATCCAGGATACCACCAGACTTTTTTTTCTGAGAACTAGGATATTCTCTTAACTGCAGTTACAATGATCAAAATTAGGAAACTTAACATTAATACCATTATCTAATTTACAGTCCACAATCAAATTTTGTCAATTATCCTAATAATTATTTTTATAGCTTTTTAAAATCGAAGATCATATATTGCATTTGATTTCATGTCTCTCCAGTCTCCTTTAATCTGGAACAGTTAGTCAAATTTTTTTTTTTTTTATTAATTTTTTTTTTGAGACCGGATCTCACTGTGTTACCCAGCCTGGAGTGCAGTAGCGTGATCGTGGTTCACTGCAACTTCCACCTCCCAGCCCCAGGCAATCTTTTCACGTCAGCCTCCTGAATAGCTGGGACCATAGGTGCGTGCTAACATGCCTGGCTAATGTTTTGTTTTTTTATAGAGACGGAGCATCACTATATTATCCAGGCTGGTTTCCAACTCCTGAGATCAAGGGATCCTCCTGCCTTGGCCTCCCAAAATGTTGAGATTACAGGCGTGAGCCACAGCACCTGGCCTCACATTTCTTTATTTTATGTATTTGTTTTTTGAGACAGGGTCTCACTTTGTCACCCAGGCTGGAGTGTAGTGGCATGAATTTGGCTCACTGTAGCTTTGACCTCCTGGACTCAAGTGATCCTCCTGCTTTAGCCTCCCAAGTAGCTGGGATTACAAGCCTGAGCCACCATGTCCAGCCTGGCCTCAAATTTCTTGACATTTTTTAAGAGATTAGGCCAGGTATTTAGTGTCCCTCAGTTTGAATTTCTTGTGGTTAGATTCAGGGTGAGTACACTGATACTTTCAATTCTAGTCACTACAGTGTATGTTGAGATTTCCCACCCTTCCATATTTGTGATATCTTAAGTTTTTTTGCTTCATGTTTAAAAATACCTTGTTGGGTGAGGCGCATTGGTTTATGCCTGTAATCCCAGCACTTTGGGAAGCCAAGGGAGGAGGATCCCTTGAGCCCAGGAGTTTGAGACCAGTCTGGGCAACATAGTGAGAACTTGTCTCTACAAAAAAAAAAGCCAGGCTGGGCACAGTGGCTCATGCCTGTAGTCCCAGCACTTTGAGAGGCTGAGGTGGGCAGATCATGAGGTCAGGAGTTTAAGACCAGCTTGGCCAATGTGGTGAAACCCCGTCTTTACTAACAGTACAAAAATTAGCCGGGTGTGGTGGCGTGTGCCTGTAGTCCCAGCTACTCGGGAGGCTGAGGCAGAAGAATCGCTTGAACCTGGGAGGCAGAGGTTGCAGTGAGCCTAGATCACGCCACTGTACCAGCCTGGGCGACAGAGCAAAACTCCATCCAAAACAAAAACAAAAACAAAAGCAATGGTACAGAAAAACCAAGTAAAAAAAAAAAAAAAAAAAAAAGCCAGGCATCATGGCTTGCGCCTGTAGTCCTAGCTACTCAGGAGATTTAGGTGGGAGGATTGCTTGAGCCCAAGAGTTCAAGGTTGCAGTGAGCTATGATCGTGTCACTGCACTCTAGCCTGGGCAACAGAGCAAGACCTCGTCTGGAAAACAAAAAAAAAATTCCTTGTTAGCAATTTGAAACTATAATCAAGAAATGAAAAGGGGGTGTCTTGTGATTTAGGAGACTCCTCTAACTTGGAAAAAGAAAGCAATTTTGAGTGCCCACTTTATGTCAGACATTCCATAATCTGATATGGAATGATAATTATTCAAGATTGCTGTGCCTTTTTCTTTCATGGAAGAGAAAAGTAGTTAATCTCTCCTCAGAGAGGTTGTAATTTTTTACCAGGTATCTAACTGCAGTGCCCTTAATCATTCCTCTGTGACAGGACAGCTAAGTGTCAGAAAAGCCAGTAGGGTATGTCTTCTAGGCTAAATAACTTCTGAGGGCCCTTTTAGTCATTGCATTGGAAATTTACTTGGTTTTTCTGTACCATTGTTTTTGTTTTTGTTTTTGTTTTTGTTTTGGTTGGAGTTTTGCTCTTGTTGCCCAGGCTGGAGTGTAATGGCGTGATCTTGGCTCACTGCAGCCTCCGACTCCTGGGCTCAAGCGATTCTCCTGCCTCAGCCTTCCAAGTAGCAGGTGTTACAGTTACCCGACACTCTGCCTGGCTAATTTTTGTATTTTTAGTAGAGACGGGGTTTCACTATGTTGGCCAGACTGGTCTCGAGCTCTGACCTCGTGATCTGCCCACCTCAGCCTCCCATAGTGCTGGGATTACAGGCATGAGCCACTGCGCCTGGCCTCTGTACCACTGTTAACTGTATGGTGTTCTGAGTGATTTTCCTAAAGGGTATTCAATGATTTTTTTTTTTTTTTTTTTGCGTTAAAGCAATTAAAGCTCAATTTAATGATGGCAAATTAGGGTAACAGATGCACTTAGAGTAAATTAGGAATTTGGGTTATTGAAGTTTCCTAGAAAAATATTTATAAATGAAAAATACGTGTTTGTGTTTATTGTGTGTTCATAAATGTGTGATTCTTTTTATATCAACTATTTCTGTATATAACTGGAGGAAATAGAAATCAGTCCAGAATGGTAGAAAGCTTGAATTTGGTCATGATGGTAGTATGAAGTGTAGAGAGAAGCAGTCTGAGAGTTGGGGCCTAAAATAATAGGATAGAAGTAATGTGGCCTTCTGCAATTCCATATCTGGGTTATTCCTGAAAGGATTGAAGGCCGGGTCTTGAAGAGAGATTTGTACACCTGTGTTCATAGCTGCACTGTTCACAATAGTTAAAATATGAAAGCAACCCAAGTGTCCATTAATGGATGAGCAAAATGTGGTATATGCATAGAGAATATTATTTACCTCTAAAAAGGAAAGAGATTCTGACATGTTGCCACATGGATGAACCTTGAGGACATTATGTTAAGTGACATGAGCCAGTCACAAAAAGATACTATGTGTTTCCACATATATGAGGTATTTAGAGTGGTTAAAATCATAGAAACAAAAAGTAGAAGGGTAGTTGCCAGAGGCTAGAGGTGGGGGATATGCGGAGTTAATGTTTAAGGAGCATAGAGTTTCAGTTTTACAAAATGGAGTTTTGGAGATGGATGGTAGTGATGATTGCATTATGAATATATTGGATTACACTGAACCATACACTTAAAAAATGATTAAGATGACAAATTTTATGTTATGTGTATTTTACCACAATAAAAAAAAATATTGGGGAGGGGAGAAGTAACTTACCTCTCACTAAAGAGGCATACCCTTCTTTACCTGCTAGAAAATGAAATGTCAGCCAGGCACAGTGGCTCATGCCTGTAATCCCAGCTCTGGGAGGTTGAGATTGGAGGATCACTTGAGGCCAGGAGTACCACTCCAGCCTGGGCAACATAGTGAGACCCTGTTTCTATAAAAATTTAAAAAGTAGCTGGGTGTGGTGGGAAGCCCCTGTAGTCCTAGCTACTTGGGAGGCTAAAGCAGGAGTATCGCTTGAGCCCAGGAATTTGAGATGGTGGTGAGCTATTGTCCTGCCACTGCCCTCTAGCCTGGGTGACAAGAGTGAGATCCTGTCTCAAAAAAAAAAAAACAAAAAACAAACCCACAACAACTGAGCTCTGCCTTCCCCTAATCCTCACTCCTCTAGTAATACTTTAAAAGGAACTTTTTTTTTTTGGGGGGTAATCAAAACATAGGATTCAACTGGTTTCTTTCTTTCTTTTTTTTTTTTTTGAGATGGAGTCTCGCTTTGTCACCCAGGCTGCTGGAGTGCCGTGGCGTGATCTCGGCTCACTGCAACCTCCGCCTCCCGGATTCAAGTGATTCTCCTGCTTCAGCCTCCTGAGTAGGATTACAGGCACATGCCCCCAGGCCTGGCTAATTTTTGTATTTTTAGTAGAGATGGGGTTTCACCGTGTTGGCCAGGCGGGTTTCACCATGTTGGCCAGGCTGGTCTCGAGCTCCTGACCTCAGGTGATTCACCCACCTTGGCCTCCCAAAGTGCTGGGATTACAGGAGTGAGCTACCACACCACACCTGCATCAACTGGTTTTTTAAATTTAAAAATTGATTAAGTATATTAGAAAAATTCAATGAGATAATAAATCGAATTAGTTAAACTAAATTAAACATTTTTCTTTCATTAGTAATATTAAAACACTTAAAGCTACATTGTGATAGCAAATTAGTAAAGCCTATTAAGTCTTCTATGTAAAGTATGATTCAGAAATATATATATATATATGCATATGCATGGTCTCGGCTCAGCGCAACCTCCGCCTCCCAGGTTCAAGCAGTTCTCCTGACTCAGCCTCCCTAGTAGCTGGGATTACAGGCATGTGCCACCATGCCTGGCTAATTTTGTATTTTTAGTAGAGACGAGGTTTCTCCATGTTGGTCAGGCTGGTCTCGAACTCCTGACCTCAGGTGATCCGCCCGCCTCGGCCTCCCAAAGAAGTATATTTTAATGAACTTTCTTGCATAGTCATTTAAAAATGCATTTAGAATTTTTAACAAATGAAGCTTTATCTTAAAAGCCACCTGACAGTGTCCTTCAAGGATGGAAACATTTATATTCTGTGACCCAATAAGTCTGTTTTAAGGTAATAATCAAATGTAGACATAGAGTGTACAAGAATGTTAATCACAGCATTTAAAATAATAAATAATAAAATATCAGAAGCAGCTTAAATGTCCTAACAGAATGGAAATGGTTAAATTAGAAACTATTTATATGGTTTTTATATGGCCATTAACAATTTTAGGCTGGGCGGTGTGGCTCACGCCTGTAATCCCAACATTTTGGGAAGCCAAGGCGGGAGGATCACTTGAGCCCAGGAGTTGGAGATCAGCCTGGGCAACATAGGGAGACCTTGTCTATACTAAAAAGAAGAAAAAAAAAATAGCCAGGACATGGTAGTGTACACACCTATAGTCCCAGCTACTTGGGAGGCTAAGCTGGGAGGTTCGTTTGAGCCCGGGAGATCAAGGCTGCAGTGAACAGTGATCTCGCCATTGCATTCCAGCCTGGGTGACAGAGTGAGACCCTGTCTCTAAAAAATTAAAAAATCCCAGACAATTTAGCCCTTAATTATGTGGCTTAAGTGGGGAATAAATGGCAGGATGCCAAATTAAGTGTGTGTTGTGTGAATTCTGATTTTAAAAATGCACATTGAAATAAGAATGGAAGAGAATACACTAGTATGTTTTTTTTTTTTTTTTTTTTTTTTTTTGAGACAAAGTCTCGCTCTGTGGCCCAGGCTGGAATGCAGTGGCGCAATCTCAGCTCACCGCAACCTCTGCCTCGTGGATTCAAGCGATTCTCCTGCCTCAGCCTCCCGAGTAGCTGGGATTACAGGCGTGCGCCACTGAGCCTGTCTAAATTTTGTATTTTTAGTAGAGACAGGGTTTTGCCATGTTGGCCAGGCTGGTCTCGAAATCCTGACCTCAGGTGATCCACTCACCTTGGCCTCCTAAAGTGCTGGGATTACAGGCATGAGCCACCGCATCCAGACCTACACTAGTATGTTAAATGGTTGTTGAAATGGGGTAAGCTATATTTGTACTTTATATTGTGGATGTGTCTAAATTATTGTATTTTGTGTAATTATCCATTCATTTAACATTTATTGGATACTATATGCTTGTTAAATAATTTAACAATTATTTATTGGATACCTATACTTGGGATCCTAGAACCAATCCCCACGTATACTGAGGGATGACTGTAGTCTGTTCTCATTATTCTTGGATTCCACGTTTGTGAACTCATTTACTGACTAAAATTTATTTGTAACCCCGAAATGAATATGCCTGGCACTTTCGCAGTCATTTGCGGACACGTTCAGAGTGGTGAAATTTGAGTTGCTTGATGTACACATTTCCAAATGAGGTTAAACAAAGTGACTCTCTGCTGCCTTGTTCTAGCTCTCTTGTCTATTTACTTAGTGCTACATCTTTCCCACTTTTTTTTTAGAGGTGGTTTCACTGTTTAAAATTGCCCTTAAGTGTAGTGCAAAAGTGCTGTCGATAGTGTTCCTAAGTGCAAGAAGGCTGTGATGAAAAGTTATAGTGCTGTTGACTGTGAGTTCAGTGTTTATGAATCAGCAATATAAAAGTGTTTTTAGGATGGGTGCGGTGGCTCACGCCTGTAATCCTAGCACTTTGGGAGGCCGAGGTGGGTGGATCACTTGATGCCAGGAGTTAGAGACCAGTCTGGCCAACACAGTGAAACCCCATCTCTACTAAAAATGGAAAAAATTAGCTGGGCGTGGTGGTGCACACCTGTAATCCCAGCTACTCAGGAGGCTGAGGCATGAGAATTGCTTGAACCCGGGAGGCGGAGGTTTCAGTGAGATGAGATCATACCACTGCACTCCAGCCTGGACAACAAAGTGAGACTGTCTCGAAAAGTAAGTAAATACATAAAGAAAAGTGTTTTTAAATAAAAGCACAGATAAAACAAGGATATGTGTTGTTAGGCTGTTGAAAATGTTTTAGTCAGAGGCTAGCAGGAACTTCACTCTGAATTTCTCTTAGTATTGAGTATTTGATAATTCAGTGCTCATGGCAACTTTATGAGAATCAACTATATATGATCTGTTATGGCACTTAGGGATTTTGAAATACTGAAACTAGCTTGGGAACTGCTTTACCTGTCCTGTAGATTCTTAGAGGTGACGGAGAATCCAGCTTAGAGGTTGGTTAATATGCTGGTAAAAATGTTTGTGCCCTCTGAAGACAGTACAAATGCAAGAATTTAGAGCAATGGTGCATATCTGATAAGATTCAAGGTCTCAATATTTTGATATTCAGACCTTGACTTTGATATCAAAAGATATTTCAGTGAGGACTCTGTCCCATGAGAAATGGTAAAATATCCTAACTCATTATGAATCTTTACCTTGATTTGTCTCCTTTAGATTATATTTGCTTTTAAGACTTTTCCTAGTCTTTTTGATTGTTGTGTTGACAGAAACCATTGAGAATTCTTAAGACAGATGGAGCATGGCTTTTAGAGAGGATTAAGTAGTCATTTATTTATTACCTGTGACTGGCTTTAAAAAAAATTGACATTAAATAACATCCTTAAGGATAAATATCACTAAATAAAATTAATGGAAATTTTGACTTTTTTCCTAAATTTAACTAATTGACAAATTTAAAAAATATTTAAAGCAAGCCAAGAATTAAAATTTTTTGTAAGCATTTTCAAAATGCAGTATACAGTTAGGCAGCTATAAAATATATCGTTGTGAGGAAAACTGTAAGTTGATGAAAGGGAAGCATTTGTAAAAATTAAATATATAGATGGATCTTTACATCAGGCATTTCACTTAGGCCTTGCTGAATTATTTATGCTTCATTTATGAATGTCCATTGAAGATGAATGGCTGTCCAGAGCTGCGATTATGTCTTAATGATAAGTACATAGTACACTGTGTGTGCTAAACTAATGTGTCTTGAAATGAATCAGTCTTGCTAGTCCAATAATCATTTTCAAGTTAGTCTGTTCCAGGATTTAACAAGCTGGTTTCGACCTAAGAATGATACATGGTGCCTTCTCGTCTCATTTCTTCTTCTAAGTCATAGATCAACAAAGGGATTTTATGGAACTGAAAAGTGCAGGGTGTTTATCTGGTTCAGGCTGAGCTAAGTCAGTATGTTTAAACGATTTCATATTAGTGCTCTGCTTCTGTTGCTCTACTGCTGACAAATTCAGCTTTATTTTTTGCTACCTGAAGGAGAGTTTTATCTATCTGCCTTGTCTGTTTGTCTGTCTCATTAGCTATTGTCTTAGTCTGTTTGGGCAGCTGTAACAGAAAACCATAGACTGGGTAGCAAATAAACAACAGCCATTTATTTCTCATGGTTCTGAAGGCTGAGAAGTCCAAGGGCAGATTAAGTGTTGGCAACGGCCCAGTTCCTGGTTTATAAGTGGCCATCTTCTCACTGTGTCCTCACATGGCTGAAAGGGCTTAAACTTGACTAAACCCAATCAAAGTAAAGGTAATTCTAGAAGAAAATGAATTTTGATCTTAAAAACCCTTTACTTGATCATATTACATAAATATTAACTCTTTTATTGGCTTATCATATGCTATGGTTTGAATGCCCCATCCAAAACTCATGTTGAAACTTAATCCCCAATGTGGCACTATTGAGAGCTAGGGCCTTTAAGACGTGATTGGATCGTGAAGTCTCTGCCCTCATGAATGGATTAATGGGTTAATTGGTGAATGGATTAATGGGTTATCATGGGAGGGGAACTGGTGGCTTTATAAGAAGAAGAAGAGAGACCTGAGCTAGCACATTAGCACGCTCAGCCTTCTCACCTTGTGATGCTCTGTGCTACCTCAAATCTCTTCAGTGAATCCTCATGAGCAAGAAGGCTCTCACCAGAGACAATTCCTTGACCTTGGACTTCTCAGCCCCTGTAACAGTAAGAAATAAATTTCTTGACTTGGTGTGGTGGCTCATACCTGTAATCCCAGCACTGCGGGAGGCAAAGGTGGGAGGATTGCTTGAGTACAGGAGTTCGAGACCAGCTTGGGCAACATAGAGCTTGTCTCTATTTAAAAAGAAAGAAAGGAAGAAATTTATTTTCCATAAATACCCAATTTCTGGTATTCTGTTATAAGCACAGAAAAAGGACTAAGCTTCATAGAGATGGAAAAGATATCCATCTATCTATGGAGAGGCATGGGTACCGAACATAAGGCAATATATAAGGCCTGATGTCAAAAGGGCCAGTTATGTTTATTTCCTATTTTTTCTTTTCGGTTTTGTTTTTTCAGTCTGTTATAGAGTGAATTGCATTGAACCAACCTTATGTACATGTAAGCCAGTCTTGCATTTTGGGGATAAACACCATTTGGTCATGGTGTATTATTTTAAAAATATTATTAGATTTGATTTGTTAAAAAGTTGTTTGGAGTTTTACATCTATGTTTATGAGGAATATAGGTTTGTAGTTCAATTTTCTTGTAATGTTTTTGTCTGGTTTTGAAATCAGACTAATGCTGGCCTCATGGAATGAGTTGGGAAATCTTCCTCTTCAGTTTTCTAGAAGAGTTTGGGTAGAATTAGGATTATTTTTTTCCTTAAATGTATATCAAGTGGCATAGTTAAAATTTACCAGTGAACTCGCCTTGGCCTGGAATTTATTTTTTGCCAAGTTTTTGACTATAACTTCACTTTTTTTTTTTTTTGAGACGGAGTCTCGCTGTCGCCCAGGCTGGAGTGCAGTGGTGCCATCTCAGCTCACTGCAATCTCCGCCTCCTGGGTTCACGCCATTCTCCTGCCTCAGCCTCCCAAGTAGCTGGGACTACAGGTGCCTGCTACCACGCCTGGCTAATTTTTTGTATTTTTAGTAGAGACAGGGTTTCACTGTGTTAGCCAGGATGGTCTTGATCTCCTGACCTCTTGATCCGCCCGCCTTGGCCTCCCAAAGTGCTGGGATTACAGGCGTGAGCCACCGTGCCTGGCCTATAGCTTCACTTTCTTTAAGGATATTTAAGAAATAATTTCTTGAGTGAGTTTTGGGGAGTTTGCGGTTTTTCATGGAATGCGTCCATTTCATCTAAATAGTTGGGTTTATTGACATGAAGTTATTTGTAATATTCTCTTACCTTTTTTTTTTTTTTTTTTTTTTTTTTGGAGACAAAGTTTCAGTCTTGTTCCCCAGGCTGGAGTGCAGTGGCACGATCTAGGCTCACCGCAACCTCTGCCTCCCAGGTTCAAGTGATTCTCCTGCCTCAGCCTCCCGAGTAGCTGGGATTACAGGCATGTGCCACCACACCTGGCTAATTTTGTATTTTTAGTAGATACAGGATTTCTCCATGTCGGTCAGGCTAGTCTTGAACTCCCGACCTCAGGTGATCCACCCACCTCAGCCTCACAAAGTGTTGGGATTACAGGCATGAGCCATCGCGCCTGGCCTATTCTCTTACCTTTTAAAAACATTGAGATATACACTTAACCATAAAAATCACCCTTTTAAAGTATACAATTTGGTGATTTTTAGTATATTTACAAAATAGGGCAACCATCAGTAGTACCTAATTGCAGAATACTTACATCACTCTAAAAAGAAACCCCATACCTATAGCACTCACTTTCTACCATTTCCTCCCTCCCACAGTCTCTGCAATCACTTATCTCCTTTTTGTCTCTGTGGATTTGCCTATTCTGGATCCTTCCTGCCTGCCTGCCTGCCTGCCTTTTTTTTCTTTCAGAATCTTGCCCTTTTGCCCAGGCTGGAGTGCAGTGGCGTAATCATGGCTCACTGCAGCCTCAAACTCCCAGGCTCAAGCAGTCTTCTTGCCTCAACCTTCTGAGTAGCTGGGACTACAGGCATGTGCAACTATCCCTGACTAATTTTTTATTTTTTTGTAGAAACAAGGTCTTTACCATGTTGCCCAGGATGGTCTCGAACTCCTGCAGTTCAAGTGATCCTCCTGTCTGTCTAGGCCCCTCAAAGTGCTGGGATTACAGGTGTGAACCACTGCACCTGGCCTAGTCAGGGTATTTTATATAAATGGGAATCTTACAATATGTAGCCATTTGTGACTGACCTCTTTCAGTTAGCATAATGTTTTTAAGGTTCATCCATGTTACAGCATTTATCAATACCTCACTCCTTTTTATGGCTTAATTGTATTTCATTGTGTTGATATGATATTCCTTGTTTTGTTTATTCACTCAGCAGTTGATGGACCTTTAAGTTGTTTCCACTTTATAACTATTATGAATAATGCTGCTATGAACATTTTTGTACAAGTTTTTGTGTGGACATATGTTTTCCTTTATTTTTGGGTGTATACCTAAGAATGGAATTTCTGGGTCATATGGTAATTCTGTGTTTAACTTGTTGAGGAACTGCCAAACTATTTTCCAAAGCAGCTGCACCATTTTGCATTCCTACCAGCAATGTATGAGGGTGCAAATAACTCTACATCTTTGCCAACACATGTTTTTGTTGTCTTTTTTATTATAGCAGTAGTAGTAGGTGTGAAGTATCTCACTGTGGTTTTGATTTGCATGTCCCTGAGGGCTAATGATATTGAGCATTTTTTCATGTGCTTATTGGCTATTTGTATATCTTATTTGCAGAAATATCTGTTTAAGTCTTTTACCCATTTTTAGATTAGGTTTATCTTTTTATTAAATGGTAAGGGTTTTTATAGATAGAGAGATGATTACAAATATTTTCTCCCATTCTTTGGGTTATCTTTTTATTCTCTTGAGTTCTTGGAAGCACAAAAGGTTTTAATTTTGATGATCCCCATTTATCTGTATTTTTCTTTGGTTGCTTGTGCTTTTTGAATTTTTATTTTTTAATTGTGGCAGAATATATGTAACGTAAAAGTTACCATTTTAACCTTTTTTTTTTTTTTTGGAGATGGAGTTTTGCTCTTGTCACCCAGACTGGAGTGCAGTGGTGTAATCTTGGCTCACTGCAGTCTCTGCCTCCCAGGTTCAAGTGATTCTCCTGCCTCAGCGCCAGAGTAGCTGGGACTACAGATGTACGCCACCATGCTCAGCTAATTTTTCTATTTTTAGTAGAGACGGGGTTTCACCATGTTGGCCAAGATGTTCTCTATCTCCTGACCTTGTGATCTGCCTGCCTTGGCCTCCCAAAGTGCTGGGATTATAGGCATGAGCCACCATGCCCAGCCCCATTTTAACCATTTTTAAAGATTACAGTTTAGTGGCATTAAATATAGTCTCACATTGTGTGTAACCATCACCATGGTCCATCTCCAGAATGTTTTTCATTTTGCATAACTGTAAGTCTGTACTCATTAAGCAATGACTCAACCACCCTTCTTTTTATTGTTTTTATTAATTTGACAATTTTAGATAAACTCATATAGTAATTGGAATCACACATTTGTCCTTGTTGGTTATGCTTTTAGCATCATATGTAAGAAACTTGTTTAATCCAAGGTCACAAAGATTTGCACCTATTTGCACAAAGATTTGTTAGTGTTTTTTTATTTTTAAAGACAGATTCTCTCTCTGTGTCACCCAGGCTGGGGTGCAGTGGCGTGATCTTGGTTCATTACAACCTCCTGGGCTCAAGTGATCCTCCCACCTCAGCCTCCCAAGTAGCTGGGATCACAGGCACACACCACTATGCCCAACTAATGTTGTTTATTTTTTGTAGAGATGGGGTCTCTGTTTGTTGCCCAGGCTGGTCGTGAATTCCTGGGCCCAAGCTATCCTCCTCCCTCAGCCTCCTAAAGTGCTGGGTTTACAGGTGTGATCCACCATGCTCAGCAAGAACATTATCATTTTAGTGCTTACATTTAGGTCTTTGGTTCATCCTGAGTTAATTTTTGTATATGGTGTGAGGTAGGGGTTCAATGTCATTCTTTTGTAGGTGGATATACAGTTGTCCTAGCAGCATTTGTTGGAAAGATTATTATGTCTTCAATGAATTGTCTTGGTACCCTTGTTGTGAAAATATCTATAGAACCATCTTTTAAAACATCTATAGAATCTATAGCAACATCTCTTTTTTCTTTAATATTGATAATTTGTATTTTGTTCCTGATGAGTCTGTCTAAAGATTTGTCAGTTTTATTGGTTTTTCTTAAGGAATCAGCTTTTGGTTCATTGATTTTTCTCTATTGCTTTTTTGTTTTCTATTTCATTGATTTCTGCTCATTGTTATTTTTTCTTCTTTTTCTGTGGATTATAGTATCCTTTTTTTTTTTCTAGTTTCTTAAGGTAGAAGCTGACATCATTGAGACCTTCCTTTTTTTCTAACACATGTTTACTGCTTTGGATTTCTTTGTAAATACTGCTTTTGCTGCTCCCCAGAGATTTTGATATGCTGCATTAATTCCCTTTGATTTCTTCTTTGACTTAATGGGTCATTTAGAAGCATGTTATTTATTTCCAGGTATTTGAGGATTTTTGAGTTGTATTTTTTATCACTGATTTCTGATTTAATTTCATTGTGGTCACAGTTTAAATGACTTGAATCTTTTAATGTTCATTTGTTGTTATTCCTTCCAAGTAACTGCTTCCAAATAACTAAACTGCTTGAAACTATTTTTAGACTATTTATAGTTGAAATGGCTGTATGAAAGTGATTTTTGATAAAGTTTAAATCTGTCACTTTGCTATTGGCTTTTTATTTTTTCTATATGCTTTTTGTTCCCTTTCTTCTCTTAAGTTGCTGTCCTTTGGATTGAGTGTTTTAAACATGTTCTTATTTTGTTTCTGTTGTTAGCTTTTTAACTATTACTTTTTCTCTGTTCATCTGCTTTTTAGTGGTGGTTTTAAGATTTATAATATACATCTTAATTTATCTTAGTGTACCTTGAAGTGCTGTTATACCACTTTACATGTAATATAAGAATCTTATATTGTATGTCCCCTTTCCCACATTTGTGCTATTACATTTACTCCCATTTATGTTATAAACTGTACAGTATATTGGTATATTTTTTGCTCGTCAGTTATTTGTGTTTAAAAACTAAGGGGAAAAGTTTTTTTTTTTTGAGGTGGAGTTTTGTTCTTGTTGCCCAGGCTGGAGTGCCATGGTGCGATCTCAGCTCACTGCCTCCTGGGTTCAAGCAATTCTCCTGCCTCAGCCTCCCGAGTAGCTGGTATTACAGACATGTGCCACCATACCTGGCTAATTTTGTATGTTTAGTAGAGATGGGGTTTCTCCAAGTTTGTCAGGCTGGTCTCGAGCTCCCGACCTCAGGTGATCCACCCACCTTGGCCTCCCAAAGTGTTGGGATTACAGGCGTGAGCCACCACACCCAGCCAGGAAAAGTTTTTTATAGTTATCTTCATATTTACCATTTCTGGTGCTTTATATTCCTTTGGATACATCTAGACTTCCATGTAGTGTCTTTTCCTTCTGCCTAAAGAACTTCTTTTAACATTTCCTATAATGCATGTCTGTCTATGATAGGTTCTTTTACTATTTTAAGTTTGAAATAATTTTTATGTCACCTTACTTTTTGAAACACATTTTTTTTTTGAGTATAGAATTTTTGGTTGACAACTTTTTTCAGTACGTCAAAGATATACCTCACTGTCTTCTGGCATTTGCTTCCACCGAGAAGTCTGCTGTCATTCTTATTTTTCTCTTTGTGCCTGTAATGTGTTGTTTTTCTCTGCTTTTAAGATATTGTTTATATTATTGATTTTTAAGCAGTTTGGTTATGAGCTGGCTTACTGTAGTTTTATTCATGTTTCTTGCGCTTGGGTTTATTGAGCTTCTTTGTATTTTGTTTTTTTGAGGTGGAGTCTCGCTCTGTCGCCCAGGCTGGAGTGAAGTGGTGCAGTCTCAGCTCGTTACAGCCTCTGCCTCCCATGTTCAAGTGATTCTTGTGCCTCAGCCTCCCAAGTAGCTGGGACCACAGGCACATACCACCACTCCTGGCTAATTTTTGTATTTTTAGTAGATATGGGGTTTTACTATGTTGAACCCCACCCAATCTCCTGCCCTCAAGTGATCCACCTTCCTTGGCCTCACAAAGTGCTGGGATTACAGCACTGAGCCACCATGCCCAGCTTATTGAGCTTCTTTGATATGTGAATTCGTCATTTCCATCATATTTAGAAAGTTTGGGATCATTTCTTCCAGTATTTTTTCTGCTTCGCTTTCAGTCTTTTGGGGACTTCCATTACCCATGTTTTAGGCGTCTTGATGATATTCTATATCTCGTTCATGGTTTTGTTTCCACTCTCGTTTCTCTCTGTTAGGTTTCTATTGCTATGGCATCAGATTGATTGACCTTTTCTTTCAGTGCCTAATCCCAGCATATTTTTCATTCCAAACTCTGTGTTTTTCTAAGTAGAAGAATCAATTCACATTAAAAAGACTTACATATCTCTACTTAGCTTGCTTAATATATCCATCTATGGCTTTGAATGTAAGAACTACAGTTATAACTGATTTAATATTCTTGTCTAGTGACTTTCATGTACAGTTCTTTTTCTGTCAATTGCTTTTTCTCATTTTAAGTGGTATTCTCCTGCTTCTTTATATGATTTTTTTTTTTGAGACAAGATTTCACTCTGTCACCCAGGCTGGAGTGCAGGGGCATGATCGTGGCTCATTGCAGCCTCAACCTCCTGGGTTCAAGCAAAACTCCCACCTCGGCTTCCCAAGAACCTGGGACTACAGGCGTGTGCCACCACATCTGGCTAATTTTTGTAGAAATGGGGTCTTGCCATGTTGCTCAGGCTGCTCTCAAACTCCTGGGCTCAAGCAATCGCCCACCTTGGCCTCCCAAAGTGTTGGGATTACAGGCGTGAACCACCACACTTGGCCTGTTTGGTAATTTCTGATTGGATTCCAGGCATTCTCAATTTTACCTTGTTTGGAGCTGGATGTTTTTTTAATTCCCATAAATATTCTTGGCCTGTGTTCTGGGACACGGTGAGTTCATTGGAAATGGCTTTATCCTTTTGAGGCTTGCTTTTCATCTTTGTTAGGTGAGACCAGAATAGTCTTTAGTCTAGAGCTCAGTTTGCACCACTACTGATGCAGTGTGGTACTGAGCATTGTACTTCATGTCCCACGAATTATGAGGTTGTCTACTGTGGCTAGTAGGTTAACCAGTTATTCCTGACTATGTGTGAGCCACGTGTGGTGTTATGCCCGAGCTGGCTCATGAGAGCCGATTGTTAAAATATCAGAAAGTTTGTGAGCTAGCTTAATTCTTAAGATAATTAAATTATATAAACATAATTAAATCACTTATTACGAACAAAGGTAGTAAATGCTGAAAACTCATTACCTCATATAACTATATTATATTATTTTATATTACTGTTTTTGTGCACTCATGGTAATTTATATCTATTGGGTACTGTTTTTTTTTTTTTTTCCTTCCTGAGATGGAGTCTCACTCTGTTGTCCTGGCTGGAGTGCAGTGGTGCAATCTCAGCTCACTGCAACCTCCACCTCCCGGGTTTAAGCAATTCTCATGCCTCAGCCTCCTGAGTAGCTGGCACCACAGGTGTGCACCACCATGCCCTGCTAATTTTTGTATTTTTAGTAGGGATGGGTTTTTGCCATGTTGGCTAGGCCAGTCTTGAACCCCTGGCCTTAAGTGATCTGCCTGCCTTGGCCTCCCAAAGTGCTGGGATTATAGATGTGAGCTGCTGCAGCCAGCCTTATTATGTTCTTATGGTAGAAACACTGTGTAGTGTATAATGTCTTGCCATGTATTTTTTTCAGATTCTTATTCACTGATATGTTGGTAGCTTGAAATTGGCTGTGGTGGAAGTATATATACCACAAACATTAGTAACCCTATAAACTAGGAACTACATACCACCTACCCTTCAGTTATTACATGTTTTCTGGCATACCCTTGCCTATGGATGTCTTTCCCTGTTTTACTGATCAATACTCAGCTCAAGATTTAAGGAGGTCCCCTGCAGATTATCTGAGATCTTGCCTCTCCTTTCTGTTCTCTCCTCTGTGGTACTATGTTCTGGGAGACTGTAGCTACCTTGGCCTCCCCTAAACTCCTCACTTCATTATCTTAACTCCGGAAAACCACCGAGCTTGCTTGGGACACCTTCCTTTCTCTGCGGCTTAGAAATTCTCCAGTAAGTAAACTGGGGACAATTGTAGGCTTTACCTCATTTATTTTTTCTCTTTCATTGATCACTGTCCTGTGTTGTCTTGTTTCTTTTGTCAGAAATAATTTTCATACATTTTTTTGGTCCAGATTTTTAGTTGTTTCAGATGGGGGCATAAGTTTCATGCCTGTTACTCTATCTTGGCAAGAAGCATAAGTCTCTTGGAAGAGTTTTAGATAGGAGAATGACATCATTCTGTAGATCATGCATTTTTAAAGGATAAGACTTAACGAAAGCAGAGCTGGGCGCCATAACTCATGTCTGTAATCCCAGCACTTTGAGAGGCTGAGGTGGGAGGATCACTTGAGCCCAGGAGTTCAGGACTAGCCTGGGCAACATGGTGTGAAACCCTGTCTCTACAAAAAATACAAAAATTAGCTGGGTGTAGTGGCATGCACCAGTAGTCTCAACTACTTGGGAGGCTGAGGCGGGAGGATCATTTGAGCCTGGGAGGTCGAAGGCTGCAGTGAGCGATGATTGAGCCACTACACTCCAGCCTGGGCAACAGAGTGAGACTCTGTCTCAAAAAAAAAAAAAAAAAAAACTTAGACTAATTAGAAGGCATTTGGGTTAGTTCAAATGAGAGCCTAAGGTTGGTCATGGGTGATGATACTACAGAGGTAGGAACAATTTGAGAAATATTTAGGAGGAAGAATCTAGTTTAGGATTTCTAAAAGGGTGTATCATAACTCATTTACATCTGAATCTCCTAAATGATGTTAAATAAAGATTGTATGCTCCATTCCAAGTTTATTGAATCTGATTTTTTTTTTTTTTTTTTGAGATGGAGTCTCGCTCTGTTGCCCAGGCTGAAGTGCAGTGGTGTGATCTCAACTCACTGCAACCACCACTTCCCAGGTTCAAGCAATTCTTCTGCCTCAGCCTCCCGAGTAGTTGGGAATTACAGGCACACACCACCACACCTGGCTAATTTTGTATTTTTAGTAGAGACAGGGTTTCATCACGTTGGCCAGGCTGGTCTTGAACTCCTGACCTCAGGTAATTTGCCCACCTCAGCCTCCCAAAGTGCTGCATTACAGGCGTGAGCCACTGTGCCTCGCCTGAATCTGAATTTTTAAGGATGAGGTTTAGAAATTTGTATTTTATTTCATTTTCTTCTTATTTTGTTTTTAAGAGACAGGGTCTGTTTTACTCAAATTGGAGTGCAGTGGCTGTTCATAGGTGCAGTCCCACTACTGATCAGCATGGAAGTTTAGACCTGCTCTGTTTCCGACCTTGGCCCATTCTGCCGTCCTTAGGCGACCTGGTTGTCCCCTGCTCCCCAGAGGTCACCATATTGATGCCGAACTTAATGCAGACACCTGATTGACATAGTGCGGTACAACTTAGAACTCCTGAACTCAAGCAATCCTCCTCCCTCAGCCTCCCAAGTAGCTGGGACTATAGGCGTGTGTGACTGTGCCCAGCTAGAAATTTGTATTTTAAACATGTACCTAGATTTAATGCTTATGAACACTAAAGTTTTATTTCTTTTAATTAATTGATTAATTAATTAATTTTTTAGAGACAGGGCTTCACTTGGTTGCCCAGGCTGGAGTGCATTGGTGTGATCATAACTTACTGTAGCTTGCAGCCTTGAACTCCAGGCTTCTTGCTTCCTGAGTAGCTAGGACTCCAACAGGTGCACACCACCATGCCCCACTAATTTATTGTGTGCATTTTTTTTTTTCTGTAGAGACAGGGTCTTGCCAAGTTACCCAAGCTGGTCTTGAACTCCTGGCCTCAAAGTGATCCTTCTGCCTCGGTTTCTTAAAGAGCTGAGATTACCAGTGTGAGCCATTGTGCCCAGCCTGAACACTAAAGTTTTAGAAGAAACTGATGTAGTTTTTTCAAAGTATGATCATCACTGGGAGCCCATACATTGGAATGACCTGAAGTGCTTAATTGAAAATGAAAATTTATGCATTTGTCTTCAGGCCGTCTGAATCTGAATTTATGAGGTGATTGGGTCCAGGGATTTCTTAGACACACTAAAATTTGGGAGTCAGTAACCTGAAGTACCTCACAGATGTGATCTCTTTCGAACTTCACAATAACCCTGAGAGGTAGTAGGCAGGTATTATGTCTTTCATTTTATAGATAAAGCACAGATAGGCAAAGTGACTTGCTCATGGTGAAATAATTATTGATGACAGAGAATCACATTTCTGTCTCCTTCCACCAAATCCTATATTCTTCCTACTATCTTTCTGTTGGCTGTGAAATAGGCTTATCTTTGAAAATCTATAGAAGGCATCCAAGACACTGAACACGGGGTTCTGAGCAGAAAATGTACTCTTCTTTGATTATTGTACCAAATGAAAATTTGGTTCAGCTCTTTATAGCAAGTAACTGTGAAAGCTTAATTGTCTAGGAAAGGTGTTTCTGGGCTGGGCATAGTGGCTCATGCCTGTAATCCCAGCACTTTGGGAGGCCAAGGTGGGTGGATCACCTGAGGTCAAGATTTGAGACCAGCCTGGCCAACATGGCAAAACCCCATCTCTACTAAAAGTACAAAAATTAAATGGGCATGGTGGCAGGTGCCTGTAATCCCAGCTACTCAGGAGGCTGAGGCAGGAGAATCACTTGAATCCAGGAGGCAGAGGTTGCATTGAGCCGAGATTGCACCGTTGCACTCCAGCCTGGGCAACAAGAGCAAAACGCCGTCTCAAAAAAAAAAAAAAAAAAAAAAAAAAAAGAAAGGTATTTCTGTCTTTGACCATATCTTAATGCTTTTTACAACTGACGTTGAATGTCTCTTTCTTATAAAATCATTTAAAATCATAGTATAGTGCCTATATGTGATACTTTCACTTACAACAAGTGAAGAATCAGGTAATAAATATGACTCTGTTGTATGACCTTCCTTTTGAATTTTTTCCGAGCTCTTATAAAACTAAAAAATAATTTGCCTGAAAATATAGGGATTGTGCTTAACTTTGAACTTCATTGTTTTATTTTAATAGTAAGTTGTGTGGCTTATATCCTGGTTGTATCACTAGGGCTGTATCTTCTAGTGAGATTTACGTAGTCTTTTGAAGTGATTATATGTGTGCTGTGAATCTGAGATCATGTAATCTATTTAACACAGTAGTACCAGTGTTAAGACTGCAAGAAGTAGGAAAAGTAATTCTTTTCAGTGAAGATTGGTTTTGGGTTTGTTTTTGGAATGCTTGAATAGTCAATGAATTTTATTAGTACATGAAAACAAGCAAAGCTCTGTTCCAAGGGAATAAATAAGATGGCTTTAGGAATAGGACTTAGATAGTTTGTTTTCTATTTTGTATGCTTTTTAAAAGACAAAATGCTGTCTTTTAAACTTCTAGAAGTAAGTAACTGTAGTTAAATAATTCAAATGAAAAAATTACTGTGTATTGTCATAATTCAAAGCAGTGTTTCTGCTGCAGAAAGCATATAACAGTTTTGCAGAATGCTTAAGTTCGAAATGTATATTGAATGAAGTGAAGAACACAATACAGGGGCTATGAGTTTTGGCTAGTTTAATTTCCTTGCTTTTGTTACAAGAGAGGTCATGACAATTTTTAAACTTAAAAAATACTTAGATTGGTTTTTGTTTTTTTTTCTTTGTCACCCAAGCTGGAATGCAGTGATGCAATCTGGTCTCACTGCCCCTCTAAGGATCCTCCCTAGCAGCTGGGATTACAGGCGCACACCACCACATGTGGCTACCTTTTTCTATTTTTTTGTACAGATGAGGCCTCACTTTGTTGCCCAGGATGGTTTCAAACTCCTAGGCTCAAGCGATCCTTCTGCCTTGGCATCCCAAAGTGTTAATTTTTTTATGGTGTTACTTATATGGTTTTAATATTTGAAAACAAATGAATAAGGAATTGTGTTTGAGGATAGATAATAGTTTCTCAATCGCTCTATTGTTAATGAAACTTCTCACTGAGAATATCTGAATGGTTGACACCCCTAATAACAAGTTTTATCCAGAAAGCATCTGTAAGGTTATCTGCATTTTCATTAAAAAAAAATTTGTTTTTGGGGTAGGGTTTACTCTGTTGCCTGGGCTGTAGTGCAGTAGCGCGATCATGGCTCACTGCATCCTCATTCTCCTGGGCTCAGATGATCCTCCCACTTCAGCCTACCAAGTATTTGGGACTACAAACACACATAACCACATCTGGCTAATTTTCATTTTTTTTTTTTTGTTTAGAGAAGAGGGCTCACTATGTTGCCGAGGCTGGTCTTGAATGCCTGAGCTCAAGGGATCCTCCTGCCTTGGCCTCCCAAAGTGCTGAGATTACAGGCATGAGCCACCATGCCTCGCTAAGGTTATCTGTATTTTCCACGTAGATTTGTACTCTTTTTACTGTGTAGTAGAGTGGTACAGCATGATGAAACATTTTAGAATGCCATTCATACGCTGCTTTCTTTGATATGTATGAATGAACATTCTTTTGTAGCTCATTTTTTTCACTGATAAACTGGTTAAAATGACTTAAAATTCTGTACAGTGCTTTTGGTCATCATTGCAAGTATGTAGATCTGTTTCTTCGACTTGTAACCATCAACCAAGTCTGTTTTTAAGAAGCTTACCTTTAAGGAATGTTTGTATACCTACATCTCAGTTTATTTTAAATAACATTTATTTTCTGTTTACTTCCAAAATTACTTGAGAAAGATATCAGATGTTTAAAGTGACATTTAAAGGACAGTCATTATCTTTTTCTTACTTCATTTTTAAGCATTATAGATTTATTCCCTAAAATATAAAACACACAAAAAAGTACTTTTCTATTAATGGAGAGTAATTGTAGACTTAAGGAAAATGACATATATCTATATTGGTAGTAAGAAAAGGAACCTGAGGAGCTCTTCAATTTGTAAGGGTTTAAGTGTAGAATTAAATTTAGAATATTTGTATGTGGGTACTCTCTGAGAAGAACTTGGAAGTGTTAGCCAATCATCTTAGTTTGTTGAAGACACATATTTCACAGCTAAATGTAAGGAATTACTTGTGAAGTTTAGTAGAAAATGAAGTGTGCTATACAAGTGTTTGGAAATATTACCAATTTTATTCACAAATTTGTAAACAGTAACACATCTATAGTGACTATATTATGGTTTCCCTTCACAGATATCAAGTTGTTCTAGTACGACCATATAAATAAATAATACCTGAAGTCTCAGTGTAACATGGACAATTAACAGTGATGACAGATAAATACAGACGCATGGGGATCAAATACTAGGCGAAACGCTTTTTAAAAGGTAAGAAATAATGTAATCTTAATTAAGGCCAAGTGGGGTTTAGTTAGAAGTAATTGATTGAAGTTTCTTTTTCAGTGTATCAGCCTTTTAAGAAACACTGCAGGATCCTGTCTATCTTAATGCTGATAGAGCTCAGCTGTAAGTATCAGTTCTGTGAAAATAACAGTTGCAGATAATCTTGCCTGCTAAATATGGTAGTGGATAATGTTCCTATAGTGAACTGTATTCAAATAGAGTAGTTATGTGGTTGATTAGAACTTGATAGAGTGCTACTAGGACGCATTCCAGTATGCTCAGAGATATACTTTAAGTTGTAGATGTTCCTTGCTTTTGATGATTGCTACTACCATCACACACTGTAAAACATAATGTTTTGCCATGTTTGTGAAAGGCTTCAGTGTTTGGTACAAAGGAGTTGTGACTTGGAGTCTGTTATAAGAAGAGTGGGTTTTCAAGTCAAGGGTTACTTTATGTAGGATCCTGTTTTCACTGAGCTTCTCCCATGTTAACTTAGAACATTTCTTAATGTACTGTAGTATTAAATGGTTATTAGACAATTTTCCTACCTTGTGCTTTTTAAAGCATTTCCAGGGCATGTTGGGGAGAGGTGGCATCTATAGATATTAGATATTATTAGCCCTGTTCCCTTTCTAGCTGACTAGAGCAGTAACCTATTTTTATTACGCAGTAAGTCTGCCTAGTAATTACAAGATTTTGTAATTATATCAGTCTTTAAGTTGTAATGCTTTCCCCAAAATGTATCACTATTATAATATCTAGTTTTATGCTTATAATAAAGTGACAGTTTCTGTCATAAACATCTGCTGGTCTTTTTCTTAGTCCTCTTCCTTGTTTTCAGATGGGCACTCATAGTAACCCATTTAGCCAGATTGTACATTCTCTCTCTTTTTTTTTTTTTTGAGACTGAGTTTCGCTCTTGTTGCCCAGGCTGGAGTACAATGGGGTGATCTTGGCTCACTGCAACCTCTGCCTCCCAGGTTCAAGTGATTCTCCTGCCTCAGCCTCCTGAGTAGCTAGGATTACAGGTGCACACCACCATGCCTAGCTAATTTTTTGTATTTTTAGTAGAGATGGGGTTTCACCATGTTGGCCAGGCTGGTCTCGAACTCCTGACCTTGTGATCCACCTGCCTTGGCCTCCCAAAGTGCTGGGATTACAGGTACGGGCCACGGTGCCTGGCCTGTACATTCTTTGAAAAGGATATCATAATAAATTATTATAAAGTAAAAACCAGACTGTTCTAAGAAATGAAATGTAATTAGATTAATTAAATTGTCTGGCTAATTGGGTACTAAAACCAGAAAAACCTTGTTGTTCTTTTCTTGTTAAAAATACATATGCCAAAAATAATAGAAATGTCCTTTTGTAATTGAATTTTGTAGCACTTGAATAAGCATCAAGGTTATCCTATAGGTATAAAAGATTTGGTTGATTATTTGTGTGATTCTTTTATGCATAATCTAAATGGTTATGTATACTTGATGTCGAGAATTTGGAAAGTCCTCTAGGACGAGAGTAAGAGATGATATTATAAATTCTGTTATGAGAAATGCTATCAAGGGCAATCTTTAGATCACCGCAAAAAAAATACTGCCTTAGAGCAGTGTCTAGAAAAGAGCAAGTCTCATTTTGACTCAGTTCAAACTAATATTGAGTTGTAAGGATTTGGTATATTTCAGTATCTTTTTGGTTTGCTTTTGTTGATTTCTAAAAATCCTATTTCAGTTTCTTAGTATTCTTGAGGCTACAGAGTTACCAAGAAGCATGAAAGATGTCACTATGAACAGATTCTGTACCTGTATTTCTTCTTATTATAGAAGGAGTAAATCTATTAGCATAAGTTCATCATCTTCTTTAATCCTTTTTTTTTCATTATTTTATTTTAAAGAAAGAAATTTAGGAGGTTCTAGTATTCTTCATGGCTGAAGCTGAGAGAGTCTGAAACCCTGATGCTTAAGCTCCATTCTAGATCATAGCTCCAACTCCTTCAGGATATAAGGAAAAAAGATTATATTTCCACAATGATAGATCTTTGGTTGTACAGGTAAGTTATTTAGTTTTGCAGTAGTGAAGACGACTATAGTTTGACAACTTCTTTTTTTTTTTTTTTGAGATGGGGAGACTTGTTATTTTTCCATACATCCTCAGTGTGGCAACTTGTAGTTTGGCTGGCTGTTTATAGGAGTATGGAGCTGCAGGGAATGGGTTAGGAATGAAATATTTCCCCCCCTTTTTTTTCAATGGGGTATAAATGAAGTGACTGATTATGTTGGAATTTTTTACTCAGGAGGCATTGTGAAATTCCTTGACTTCCTTTTCCCGATTGTCTTTTAAAGTGTGTTTTCATTTGCTTTTGTCTATCTGTCTGTCTGTTTGACTGTCTGCTTATCTGCCTGCCTACCTACCTACCTACCTACCTACCAACCATCTGTCATATATCAGTTTCTCTTAATGGGAAAGAAATAAGAAGTCTCTTTATGTAAGACAATGCATAATAGAGTTCCCAGACTTCAAAGAGGTGACTATTTAAGAACCTTAAGTTGAATTGCATGGGTGGGTTACCAGCCAGGTTTTACTCTTCTGCTTTTAACATTATAGATATGGTGGTAATTGCACTGCTGAGGTATTGTCTTAAAATAATTATATGACAAACGTGGCCTCAACATTATTAAATAGTTTATGTTTAGACAACTAGGAAAAGAATCATATTGGTTACACTTTCCAGTTGCATTTGCTCTTTTTTCCTTTTACTTTGGTTTGTCTATGTGAATATATACTGGTATCATGACCAGTTTACTAAAAATTTTTCACTTAATAAAACTAAATATTATGATAATAAATATCAGCTAGAACATTGGTGTGATGGAGGATTGCCAGCTGCTCAATTCCCAAAATAAACTTTACCACTTTGGTGATTATAGTAGGAACAAAAGCTTATAGGCAAGGTCTTTGAAATATCTTTTTGAAATTTCTTTCTCTTAAGTAAATAGCTGGAGAAGTGTGTCACTAGGTGGGCCTTTTTTGTTTAATAATTATTATGTGTTTTAGTTCTTATTCGTACAGTTCTACAGGTATGATCATAGGAGCTGGAAATTTATGACCTGAAACGTAGTTGATAATGCTTCAGAGTGTTTTTCAGAATCCTATAGTTATATTTGGGTAACAGTAGATTCAAATTTATGAGAGGGCAATTCAGCAGCAAATATGTGGGTAGGATATGGGAAATTATAGGTAGAATTGAGGGCTTAATATGAATGGACAAGTTGAAATTTGGTTGGCTAGTCCTTCTCAGATATGGCCTCCAAGAGGATGAGAATTTATGAAGGTGGGGAAGAGAGGAAGGGAGTCTGGTTAATTCTAGTTACTGACCACACTCTCTTTTCTCTGAATTCTAGAAAGTGCGACCATTCATTATTTGGTAGATAACATATAGGAAAAACTGCAGTGTAGCTGTTAGATTGTGTTTTGCCCATATGAATATGTTAATTAATGGCTTCCCTTATTTCTAAAACTAGATTGATTGCATTTCTAATTTCAGATGGATGCTGGCTAAGGTTTTTACCATATACCTCTTATTTTGTTAGCCAACAGGGTTATTTCCTGAGATAATTTGTAAATAAGTTCATTTTTATTCCTTAACAATATTTGGCAGAAATATAATTTTGTACTCTAAGCTTCTTTATTGTATTCTTAAGAAACTTTTTGCGATGCAGCTAAAATGAGGAAAACAACTGCTTTAGTCTATAATATTTTGCTAAGCTTGGCAAAACAATGTTGAGACTTGGTTGAGATAATACAGACTTTTTATTTTTTATTTTCTAACAGATAGGGTCTCACCATTGTCCAGGCATTTCTCGAACTCCTGGGCTCAAGTGATCCTCTTCCCTCAGCCTCCTGAGTATCTGTGACTGTAGGTGCCCCCACTTCCCTGCACCTGCACCTGGCTAATCTAGACATTTTTGGTCCCTTTTTATTAACTGAATTTTGCACTCAGTTTATTAGATACTTATAGAAAGTATGTACCTTTATATATGCCTATCCAAAATAGAAAAGATATGAAGAAAAAGGTTAGAACAGAAAAAAATGATCGGGGGAAGATTAGCAAAATTTTGTTTAACTCTTATCTTAATTTTAACCAGTTTATTACCTCAAGTGCACATCACATGTTAATTTCAGGCAAGATATTTTTATAGTCTTCCATTTGGTGCTTCCTTGGTCTTATTTATAAATTTTTTTATTATTAGGATCCAGTAAGAAATTAAAGGGTATTTTATAAATAGGTCTAATTTAGTTTGAAACTTGATGACTATTATCTTATTAGAATTCTGTCTGAGTTCAGTAGCCTAAGGCAGTGCTTCTCAAACCCTAATACATACATGAATCACCTAGGAGCCTAATTCACTGGTAGGTCTGGGGCAGGGCCTCGTATTCTGCATTTCTAACAAGCTTCCAGGAGATGCCCGTGATTGAGTTGCAAGAGTCTGAGGCACCACAAGGATCCTTGTTATAAAACAAGTTCTCTTTCAATACAGCCCAATAGCACAGAATTTGAGAATCCTAGAACTAGGGCTTTGTTCTAGTTATTGAGTGAAATAAAAGCATTTTTAGGGTACAGAAGAAATGGAAAGAAGCTTAATCTTTTATATTAATCAGTGTTTTCATATTTTATTTAACTTTTGTATTAATCAGCGTTTTCATATTTTAATCAGTGGAATGGTGAAAAAGTAAGATAGGCCTCACTATACGTGTTTTTTTTTTTTTTTTTCGAGACAGGGCCTTGCTGCCATCACCCAGGCTGAAGGGCAGTCACATCACTACACCCTTGACTTCCCAGGCTCAAGTGATCCTCCCACTCAGCCTCCCTAGTACATGGGACTACAGGCAGGCATCACTACACCTGGATAAATTTTTTGTATTTTTAGTAGAGACAGGGTTTCGCCATGTTGCCCAGTTTGGTCTCGAATTCCTGGGCTCAAGTGATCCACTTACCTCGGTTTCCCAAAGTCCTGGGATTACAGGCCTGAGCCACCATGACCAGCTTATAGGTGATATTTTATAGTAAAAAACATATGTATTAAAAAAAGGTTTTTAGTACTACTAATAATAGGTTCATTTCATCCAAAACAACCTCTCTTTGAGTAGTTTGTATGGCAAGGCAGATTTTGCTCCCATTCAGATTGGTGTGGAAAGAAAAGGTTAAGGAAGTCTTATTATTGGAATAATTTAAGAGGTTTATATGCCCTTAATTGGGATTGCATTTTAAAAAGTAAAGACTAACAGATTCTTTTGTGTGTTTATAAAGTATTTCTATTGTCAGTATTATTTTTGAACCATAAATTATGAGTATAATTGAATTTACATTAAAGATAATATGTATTAGATTTTGTAGGCATTTTAGTTATTAAATTAACTTAGCCTTATGCTTTTTTTGTGCATTTACATACATATTTAATATTTAAAAATAAGTAATCTTAACATTTTAGAGTGCCAGATTTGGATACATGAAACAAATAAGTTGCTTTTCATGTATTTCAGTTTGTGTTCTTTTCTTTTTATTTTTTTTTGAGACAGAGTCTCGCTCTGTTGCCCAGGCTGGAGTGCAGTGGCGCGATCTCGGCTCACTGCAACCTTTGCCTCCTGGGTTCAAGCGATTCTCCTGCCTCAGCCTCCCGAGTAGCTGGGATTACAGGCATGTGCCACCATGCCCTACTAGTTTTTGTATTTTTAGTAGAGATGGGGTTTCACCATGTTGGCCAGGCTGGTCACGAACTCCTGACCTCAAGTGATCCGTCTGCCTCGGCCTCCCAAAGTACTGGAATTACAGGCATGAGCCACTGCCCCTGGCCAGTTTGTGTTCTTTTAAAACATCATTTGAAGTTTAACTTAAATGTTTTACAATTAAAAGTAGAAAATTATGGGACACTCAGTGTTTGTTACCCATGAAAGAAACAGAAAGATTGTAATCTTCATGATAATGTATTAGCAAACGAGAATTAAATGTCAGCAGTTCTTTTAATGAATCCCCAAAACAATGAAAGTTTACTACTGTAAGAAATGTTTCTAAGTTCTGATTGCTGTCTCGTACTTATTGTTCACTTGGTTGCTATGAAATTCTCTAGAACAAATAACCATGCTTTAATTCCAGGGCTAGTTTTGTGATTCTTACAAGATTTTAAAAAATTGTTAATTAAAAATTTAGAAGTATGCCATACTCTGAGACAACACTAAACTCAGCCAGCTTAAATATTTTACAGGGCACTTTCTCAGTTCACTTGTCAGCAGGCAGGAACAGGGAGATTATTTCCCGTAGTGTTTCTTTTTTATATGTGGTAGCATGTTGCTGTGTCTTCTGTAATTCTTCCAAACTTTCCACTATTAGATAGTTCTAGTTGAAGCAAGGAGAAATTGTGTTTGATTTTTAGGGGTAGGAGTCAGAATGGCATTTGGAGGTTTACATGAGAAGGGAGACTGTTGATGACCAAAGGCAGGAGGAAGGGACTGTGAAACTTTGCACTGTTGCCACCACTGGCCTCTTTCTCTAACTAATCATCCTGCATCTCATTCAAAGTTAGGAAATAAAATGACAGGGTACCTTGTGAAAACTAAACAGAAGAGGAGTGGGGGAATAGAGACTTCAAATATTAACAGCTCCTTTATTCTGCTTGATGGGAGAGCCTCTGGAAAATATCACCAAATCGCTAGTTTACCCAAATGGATCAATCAAGGCATTTTTCTATATCCCTTACATTTCTGTCATATAAACCTCAAGCATCCACACCAGAATACCTGCTCATCTCCCAAACTACACATTAAAACTGGCACTGGCATATGCTATACACAGGAGTTCAAAGAAGGAAAGGGTGGGATTATAGGAGTAGTCTTGATTTCTTAAATGTAAGTATTTGCTTCAGAGGCTTCTTCTCCATTTTCTTTTCTGGTCTTTGGAACACTACCTTTCACTTGCTAATTTATGGCTTTATTTCTAGAGACTAGGAAGGCTTGGGTTTGCTTTGTTTTGTTCTTAGCCAATGCAAGCTAGCATTGTGATTTTTGTCTATTTAGTTATGAAAAATTATACTGCAATAAAAAATTTTTGGATGCCAGATTATTAGTTATTAAGGGATTTGATCTGAAACTCATTTTAGCAAAAGTAAATTAAAAAGAGGAGAGCCTGCCTTTCTATATACCAGGAACATTTTGAAAGAACACGAGAAATGATTGGAATAGTTTTTTGAAAGATAGCTGCTATATAAGTTCAAGATTATTATTTTATTTATTTATTTTATTTATTTATTTATTTATTTTTTTGAGACAGAGTCTCGCTCTGTCGCCCAAGCTGGAGTGCAGTGGCATGGTCTTGGCTCACTGCAACCTCTGCCTCCTGGGTTCAAGTAATTTTCCTGCCTCAGCCTCCTGAGTATCTGGGGTTACAGGCGTGTGCCACCACACCTGGCTCATTTTTGTATTTTTAGTAGAGACAGCATTTCACCATGTTGGTCAGGCTGGTCTTGAACTCCTGACCTCGTGATCCTCCCGCCTCAGCCTCCCAAAGTGCTAAGATTACGGGCGTGAGCCACTGTGCCCGGCCGAAGATTATTTTAATGACCAAAATGAAATCACATCTTTAGGATAGATCTCTCCTGGGTATTTTATGCCTATCTGAGAGGCAGATACACAGTGAGGCAGTTATGGTCTCTAGAGCCCTGCCTTGCTACTTACTAGAGTTGTGACCTTGGATAGATTACTCAGACTGTGCTTTAATCTCATTCGTGAAGTAGGGATGATAGTAGCACCTATCTGAGTTGTTGTGAGACTTAAGTGAGTTAATGTATGTAAGGCATATAGAAAGACCCATGGAACATATTAAGTACTGTATGCTTGTTAGCTATACTTTATATCATTATTGGAAATGTTAAAGAATTTTTATCACATAATTTAATATTGGCAGTTATATAGGTAGTTATAGACTATAATGTCCAAGTATACTTGGATTAAAAAGTTATAGCTTTATACTTTCGTTCTAGGTATATTAACTATTACCTTTTTCTCATTATTTTGTTTACATTTTTGAAGGTTTCCCAATGAGTGGATCATGATGACCGTATTGTAGGGACTTGCCATAGTATGGCTGCTTCCCGATCTACTCGTGTTACAAGATCAACAGTGGGGTTAAACGGCTTGGATGAATCTTTTTGTGGTAGAACTTTAAGGAATCGTAGCATTGCGCATCCTGAAGAAATCTCTTCTAATTCTCAAGTACGATCAAGATCACCAAAGAAGAGACCAGAGCCTGTGCCAATTCAGAAAGGAAATAATAATGGGAGAACCACTGATTTAAAACAGCAGAGTACCCGAGAATCATGGGTAAGCCCTAGGAAAAGAGGACTTTCTTCTTCGGAAAAGGATAACATAGAAAGGCAGGCTATAGAAAATTGTGAGAGAAGGCAAACAGAACCTGTTTCACCAGTTTTAAAAAGAATTAAACGTTGTCTTAGATCTGAAGCACCAAACAGTTCAGAAGAAGATTCTCCTATAAAATCAGACAAGGAGTCAGTAGAACAGAGGAGTACAGTAGTGGACAATGATGCAGATTTTCAAGGGACTAAACGAGCTTGTCGATGTCTTATACTGGATGATTGTGAGAAAAGGGAAATTAAAAAGGTGAATGTCAGTGAGGAAGGGCCACTTAATTCTGCAGTAGTTGAAGAAATCACAGGCTATTTGGCTGTCAATGGTGTTGATGACAGTGATTCAGCTGTTATAAACTGTGATGACTGTCAGCCTGATGGGAACACTAAACAAAATAGCATTGGTTCCTATGTGTTACAGGAAAAATCAGTAGCTGAAAATGGGGATACGGATACCCAAACTTCAGTGTTCCTTGATAGTAGGAAGGAAGACAGTTATATAGACCATAACGTGCCTTGCACAAATTCACAAGTGCAGGTCAAGTTGGAGGACCACAAAATAGTAACTGCCTGCTTGCCTGTGGAACATGTTAATCAGCTGACTACTGAGCCAGCTACAGGGCCCTTTTCTGAAACTCAGTCATCTTTAAGGGATTCTGAGGAGGAAGTAGATGTGGTGGGAGATAGCAGTGCCTCAAAAGAGCAGTGTAAAGAAAACACCAATGACGACCTGGACACAAGTCTTGAGAGTATGCCAGCCTCCGGAGAACCTGAACCATCTTCTGTTCTAGACTGTGTTTCAGCTCAAATGATGTCTTTATCAGAACCTCAAGAACATCGTTATACTCTGAGAACCTCACCACGAAGGGCAGCCCCTACCAGAGGTAGTCCCACTAAAAACAGTTCTCCTTACAGAGAAAATGGACAATTTGAGGAGAATAATCTTAGTCCTAATGAAACAAATGCAACTGTTAGTGATAATGTAAGTCAATCTCCTACAAATCCTGGTGAAATTTCTCAAAATGAAAAAGGGATATGTTGTGACTCTCAAAATAATGGAAGTGAAGGAGTAAGTAAACCACCCTCAGAGGCAAGACTCAATATTGGACATTTGCCATCTGCCAAAGAGAGTGCCAGTCAGCACATTACAGAAGAGGAAGATGATGATCCTGATGTTTATTACTTTGAATCAGATCATGTGGCACTGAAACACAACAAAGAGTATGTGTAAATATG
Organism: Pongo abelii; assembly: GCF_028885655.2. Lineage (NCBI taxonomy): Eukaryota > Metazoa > Chordata > Mammalia > Primates > Hominidae > Pongo > Pongo abelii. Next base: position 155,346,846 of record NC_071985.2, read on the forward strand.
GTAACCATGAATTCTGCTTTGTTTATTATTCCCCAAATTTTTCAGTGTCTATTCATAAATGTCTATTCATAGTGTTTTTATTACAGCCAAAATTAATGTTTTCACTAAAATTTTAGGTTTAACATGATTTTCTCAACTCTTAGAAAAACTCCAAAAAAAGACTTAAACTCAACTTTACACATGTGTTCTATGACAGCGTGGTCTTTCCAGTTCTGATATTTCATGTGTCAATTAGAAAAGACGTGGTTGGTAGTGTTTTTGTTTTTTTAATATGTTTTATATCATTTTTAGTTAATTTATACAATGGAAACATTTTGAGTTACCACAGTATGCTTTGATTTAAAGTTCTAGATAGCATAGGACAATTAATGAGTGCTTAGACATCATCCAGATATGTGAAGTCTGGCAGGCTTGACATCTACTTTTATCTTAGTTACTTACATTTAATTCCCAATTAAATTTTTTTTATTAAAAAATGTGCTTTATGCATCATCTTTGACTTTGACTTAGAGAAGTGGATATTACTATTAACACTATGACAGTATATTGTAATTAGCATATTAGCAAGGGTTAGTCTACTGGATAGTTTACCATTTGACATAGCTTTTCCTGATACTAAATATAAAGGAAGACTGTATCTTAAAATATTATCAGCTCTCAACCTTTGCTAAGTCACTGTTGTAAATAAAGAATTCTGTATCCAAATTGTTCACAATATTACTTGCTTAGATTTCCTATAAAGTATTCGGGGCCATAGCACAAAAGATTTGGAGCTTACTATGTCTAGATAATCCTGAAAGGAACTAGAACACACAGTGCTCATCATAAATATCATGATTAGCAACAATAAAAGACAGACTTATATAATAAGTTAATTACCTTTATTGCTACAGGGTAGGCTTTTGAATTAATATCACAATCAGATTATATAGACTGTACATAAATACTTTGATTTGAGGAACATTTCTAATGGTTTTGATGTGACAATTGCCAGACCCTGGTATGTGTCAGATCAAAGTATCAAATCCTGGTTGTGGGACATAATATTATTTTTGCCATGCATTGTAGATAGTTTAGATTTGTATATGGTAATACAGTGGTCTTTCAGCATAGGCCTCTTCTGAAAAGTTTTCTTCTGCTCTCTTTTGAAATACTATCTTAATACTGTATTTGATAGTTCATGTCATCCGAGCATTTTACAATTTTGTGAAAATGTTAGGAGTCTTGAGTATTTGGAATATTTGAAGTCCAGTTTTAGATAGCAAAACAACTCATAAATGAAGTTTTTTTTGTATTAGAAATAAGTTGAGTTCTGCTGTTCATATATACTGTCAGTTTTTTTTTGTTTGTTTGTTTTTGTTTTTTGTTTTTTGAGACAGCATCTCACTCCGTTGCCCAGGCTGGAGTATGGAGGTGCAATCATGGCTCGCTGCAACCTTGACTTCCCTGGGCTCAAGCAATCCTCCCATCTCAGCCTTCCAAGTAGCTGGGACTACAGGCACATGCCACCACTCCTGGCTAATATTTTTTTGTATTTTGTAGAGGCAGGTTTTCACCATGGTGCCCAGGCTGCTCTTAATCTCCTGGGCTCGATTGATCCTCCCACCTCAGCCTCCCAAAGTATTGAGTATAGGCATGAGCCACTGCACCTGGCCTAGTATCAGTTTTTAAAAGTAGACCTGTTTATCTGCAGTGCAGGAAAGGAGAGCATATGTCTTAGGAAAATACCAAAAACTAAAGAAATGTGAATTTTTATAAAATGATATATGTTAGTTCTGTTCTTCGCTTTTTATTTAGTCTTGACTCGTTATTGATTGTGGAAATTTTTTTCTAGTAATTCACTGCAGTATTACTTTTTGTAAGAGATTTCCTGATAATAATTCTGAAGGATGATGTTCACATAAAACGGTTATCTAAAGATACAATCATAACATTGATATTCCACATTCATAACCCTTTGAGGATGAGAACAATACAGCTTAATTGGTGCTTTTATACATTTTATATAGTGTGCTTTTATATGTTTATTTTTCATGCATTCCTTAAGATATAGAGACTCCTTTGGAATTTGGATGCTAGTTGCTTTGTTAGAACAGTGTTTTCAAATTAATGCCTCATTGGGTGACATTGGGGAAAAAATTACTGATTCTTGCTTTTTTGCCTTGCTCCAGATCTTTTGAAGGATAGCACTTTTTTTGTTGTTTTTTGTTGTGGAGACAGGGTCTCACTCTACCACGTGAGCTGGAGTGCAGTGGCACAGTCATGGCTTACCGCAGCTTTGAGCTCCCAGGCTTAGGTTATCCTCCCACCTCAGTCTCCCAAGTTGCTGCTGGGACTACAGGTGCACGCCATCACACCTGTCTAATTTTTTGTAATTTTAGTTAAGACAGGTGTTCGCCATGTTGTCCAGGCTGATCTTGAACTCCTGGGCTCAAGCGATCGGCCCGCCTTGGCCTCCCAAAGTGCTGGGATTACAGGCATGAACCACTGTACCTGGCCAGGATCGCACTTTTGAAACTTTTCTCTTTTTTCTTTTTTTTCAAAGGAAGCAAATCAGAAATGAGATGGAGTATCATGATTAGCATCTCAGAGCTAATTTAAGGAAAATTGGGAGAGGGTGTTTGATCATGTCAGATCTAATCTCTTTCAGTAAAGTCTCTCTTTCCTCCCCCATGCCTTCATTGTCTAGAGCCAAGAGATGGTTGGATATAATGTTGGCTCTTTTTAATCCAAGTTGCCATTGCTAAAAATAGCATCATGACACCTGTCTAGTGCTTTCAAGTCTCAAGTAAATTTCTGGCAGTTTGAAAATGATGTTAAAAAGCACTTGGGTTTTAAAAAAAGGTGCTTGAAGGAGATGGTTTATTATCTTCCTGTACACACATATGTACATACCTTGTCAAATGTTACTTCTCTTCCTTATTCTCTCTATGCTAGAAACATTCTCCAGGTAATTGCTTTTTGAAATCGAGGTTGAGCATCGCCCAGCCTAAATATGAATATCTCTACCAGTAGGGAATAAATACTTCTTGATAGCCAGTTTTAAAAGTAAGTTGTTAATAGAAAATACTGAGCATGGCATAATTCTTTGTCTAGAGCCAGGAGGACATAACTCTGTGTTATTCTAGTTGAAACTTTTCCTCTAAGCTAACAGTGATCAACAGCCTTCTATCCTAGTGTTCAGCTTATAGTTTATCTGTCTTGTGTGCAGAGATATCCCATATAAGGTCATCTGATCACTTGTAAATGTTTGCAAAAGTGTTGTGTAGAATCCTAGTCTTAGATGTGATTTATGGTAAATTAGGCAATAGACCAGGGAAACAAATCTGTGGATGTTCTGGGTACTAGCTTGATGCCTCTCTAGATGCCATCCCTCTTCTCTAGCACATAAATCCACAGTGTGCTTTTATATATTTATTTTTCCAAATGGAGAACCCCACTGTGAGAAAGGGACCAGAGAATATCTTTCTCTCTGGCAAGATTCCATCTGTGGATTATTTTATTAGACATGCCTTCTGAAAGATTAGGGGTGGAGGATCAAAAGAAATATTCTTTATCTGAAAGCTCTTTGATCTTCAGGGTTGATAGAATCTGTTAAAGTGGTAAATAATACAGTAACTAATGACTTCTTTTTAGGCATAAATAGCCTCACTGAGTGAGATTATTTACTTAACTGTGATTGCCCTTTTTGTTTGGGAATTGACTTCTTGCTAATTTTTGAATCAGGAGCACTTAAAACAGATCTCTAAATTTTGAAGGTCTGGCTCTAGGAAGCACAAGTGTGGAAGATTTTAGGTCTTAGGTTTTAATGTTCAGATCGTTTCTTCCAATTCAAAACGTAATCACTGGAAAATAAACTTCTAAATGAAAATGTGCTTTGGTCAGCTGCCTCTGAATTATCATTGTGCAACATTACTTAAATAAATTTGTGTTTGAAAGACCTTGGGTATCTTCATTTAAGGATCTTTGGTATTATAACCAAATTTCATGAACAGATAAGGGGGTGAAAAGTCAAATTTAGGGATTCTAGATTCTTGAGATCTTACAAAGATTAACTCATTGATAACAGATTGCTAACATTTATACCAGTTCTTAGTTTCTAGATAATGAAACTAAGATAGTTATTGCTCATCTAAGAGTGTTGCTCAGGTACTCTGCAGGTGAGAATATTATTTTCAAGCCACATTAAAGAGTTTCTAAGAATTGTGTTAAACTTGGTTTTTGGAAAACGTTAATGATAGTAAATAATTATAATATGTCCTTGTATTGCACCATGCTTATTTCATAGTTGATTAAACAAACATTTGATATTTTCATCAATTTTGGAAGCTGCATAGAGAAAATCTTAATCAGTTCTTGGAGATTTACTTATTGAGAGTCTACTTTTACTGTTGGTCAAAGTAATTTCTTTCAAGGGGCCAGAAAAACTCCAGGATCTTGCTTAAAAATCACTAGAGGAGTCATCCTGCCCTGAATAAGATAATTTTACATTATTTACAAAGCAATTTCATTATTTACATTATTTTACATTATTTACAAAGCAATTTCATTAGCTTCTCATTTGACTATCATGACAGTTTGAAAGTAGACAGGATAGGCACCGTTATACAGTCCCCATTTCCTAACTCGTAATTAAGAGTTTTAGATTATTTTAAGTAACATAATGAATTACTAAATAGGATCAGACTTCTATCTTTTAATTACGAGTTTGAACTATACTTGGTTACCTCATCCAGTGAGGACTTACTTCATGGACTTTTGGGTTTCTATGTTGAGAACCCTCATGGAGCAGATCTTGGGGACTCAGTTGTCAGGAATTCTTTACCCTGAGGTTAAGTTCTGTAATTGTAGTCATGATTATCTGATTTTTATTTGTTACAGAATCAGCATTATAGGTAAGTAATTTGCTTTATTTATTGAATGAAATACTTTCATGTTCACTGTTTTAAAGAACGTCTTATTTGTGAAGAATAAACTGGTGAAATAAAACTATGGCTATAGCTGATTTCAAATAGAGGATTTGGATAATTTGAAAAGAATACTCTGGGGTATTTTCGAATGTGGTAGGTATATTAAAGTCAAAGATTACTAAGGAAAACTCATGCTTGGTGTACCTTCTCAACTCACCAGAAAAGGCTGTAGAATAATAGCCGGATTTACCCCTCTGGTCTGGCACAAAGATTAATGGGAAGAGAGAGGTAGCTTTCTAAAACAGGGGTCCCCAACCAGTCTGTGGCCTGTTAGGAACTGGGCTGCACACCAGGAGGTGAACAGCGGACAAGCAAGTAAAGCTGCATCTGTATTTACAGCTGCTCCTCCCTGAGGTGCACCTCCTGTCAGATCAGCAGTGAAATTAGATTCTCATAGGAGCACGAACTCTACTGTGAACCGTGCATGTGAGGGATCTAGGTTGCACGCTCCTTATGAGAATCTAATGCCTGATGATCTGTCACTGTCTCCTATCACCCCCAGATGAGATCATCTATAGTTGCAGGAAAACAAGCTTAGGGCTTCCACTGATTCTACATTATGGTGAGTTGTATAATTATTTCATTAGATATTACAATGGAATAATAATAGAAATAAAGTGCACAGTAAATGTAATGTGCTTGAATCATCCTGAAACCACCCCTCCTGACCCCGCCATCACCCAGTCTGTGGAAAAAATTGTCCTTCATGAAACCGGTTCCCAGTGCCAAAAAGGTTGGAGACTGCTGCTCTAAAAAATATGTAATTTTTGCTTGTAAGTAGAGTAAGCCATTGACTAATCAAAACATTAAGTGAATTTTTTGCTTTTTCCTTTGAATACCAACTTGTTTTGTTTCAACTACTGTAGATGGTATCTAAAAGTGATTCTCTGCTGTACTCCAAGTATATTTGTACCCAACTATAATTTAACCTTTTCTTTTTTTTTTTTTTTTTTTGAGACAGGCTCTCACTCTGTCACCCAGGCTGGAGTGCAGTGGTGCCATCTCAGCTCACTGCAACCTCTGTCTCCCAGGTTCAAGTGATTCTCCTGCCTCAGCCTCCTGAGTAGCTGGGATTACAGACATTTGCCACCACACCTGGCTAGTTTTTGTTTTTTTTTTTTTTTTTTTTTTTTTAGTAGAGACAGAGTTTCACCATGTTGGCCAGGCTGGTCTCGAACTCCTGACCTCAAGTGATCTGCCCCCCTCAGCCTCCCAAAGTGCTCGGATTACAGGTGTGAGCCACCATGCCTGGCTTAACCTTTTCTTTTTGATTTAGGTTCATCTTTTTGACAGAGGTTATAAAGTAATACTTCTCTGGCATCATTGCCAGTATGGGTCTTTTTTTTTCCTGTGGTAAATGATTTTGGGCTACTTGGTTTTTTGTGTTCTTATAATCTGTTTCTTTTCTATGTTCTTTTCTAAGTGCTGTGACTTTATTGTTTTCTTCATTTTTGTTGGCTTTCATGAGTCACCTTCCTTTAGTAACTAAGACTTTCTAATTGACTGCTTTTAGTTTTCTCTGAAATTGGGTATCAGAATGACACTTGTCAGAATTATGTCTCATGATTCTTTTTTAGTGATTGATACATTGAGGAGTTTATCTTTGAATGAATATGTGTTAATGTGTGGGATGTTTGATTGTGTTTTCTTGTTTGTATGCTTTCCGGTTTGGGGGCTGTGTTTCATGTAAGTTACCAGATCTAAATTCTGAATAGAGAAACAATAATCGTTTCCTTATATATGGTAAGAAAGACTCACTTAGCAACAAACCTCATCTAAAACAATTATTTATCTACAATTTTGACACTAATTGAAGCTTAGCTTTTAGTTGCAGAAACTTATTTTTGGTAATTTTTTTATAGAAGTGTATAGAAAAAAAACCCAACTTTTTTCCTTCTATATTCACTCTGTCTCAGTACTTTACTTCTGACACCAGATCTATAGGAAACCTCAACAGTTTTTCTCTCTACTCACACTCAACACTTCTGTGACCAGATTTGTGGTGGTTTTTCCCACTGACCAATTCTCTGACTCAGTTGAATGTCCTATGATTCCATTCAATATTCTGACACTAACTGGAGTTAGTGCAGACCCCACAGGTTAAGGTCTCCATCCTACAAGACTGCCTCCCACTTCAGAAGCCAATCACAAATGGTAGGTCCTCAGGTTACCCACAGTTTCTGTCTGACTTGGCTACAAATTGGAGGGTCCCACCACCCCCTCCTCAGATTTGATAATTTGCTAGAGTGGCTCACAGACCTCAGGAAAACAATTTACTTATTATGGCTGATTAATTACAAAGGATATTTCGAAGGATCCAAATGAAGAGTCAGATGAAGAGATATGTACGGCAAGGTCTGGAAGGGTCCCAGGCACAGAAGCTTTTTTTCCTGTGGAGTTTGGGTCAGCAGCCCTCATAGCTCGTAGATGTGTTCACCAATCTAGTAGCTCTCTAAACTTTGTCTTTTAGGGGTTTTTCAAAATGGAGCTTCATTTCTCAGGCATGCATGATTATTAACTCAATCTCCAGCTCCTCTAACCTCCCCAGAGCACACAAGGGTTGGGGCTTGTAAGTTGTAATGATGGCTTGCTCTTTGTAATGACCATCCTCCACCCAGGACTCCACCCAGAGTGACTTTATTAGAACAAAAGGGTCTCCTATCATCCAGGAAATTCTAAGGGATTCAGGAACTCTGTGTCAGGCACTCCTGTCACTCAGGAAATTGTAGAGGTCTTAGGAGCTCTGTGTCAGGAACTGGGATCAAAGACCAACTTTTAGGAACAAAGATTTTTCTAGCATCCCTATTTACAAGAGTTTTAGGAGCTCTATGCCCAGAACTGGGAGTAGAGACCAATATGTTTACTTTTTATTATTTCACAAGTAGGCTTAGGAATGTTGTATTTTTACATATTAGTAAGAAGAGTATACCATATATGCTATTTTTTGTGTTGTTTCATGTTATCAGATATTATAATGTATAGTAATAAATGGGAAGATCTGTGTTGTGATCTACTTCTCTTTTTTTTGGTCTCACTTTTCAGTGGAGTCTTTTTGTTTGTTTAACTTTTATTTCTTTTACTGTGGAAAGCTGCTTTTGTTTGTCTCTTTATTCTCTGATTTTAACATAGGGAAAATCTGAATGTGGCCAGAGGAGACTAATAATTTGTGCAGGACCCTCTCAGGCAAGATTTTCTGTGGTGTGCTATGATTGAATTTTCACATGTCTACTAATCTTGGGAATTGGATTATAGACATTGTACTTATGTTGCTGAGGGTCAGGATTTTGTTTTCTTTCCTTAAAAAATGTTGACATTTGTTCTGACAGGCAGTTAATTTGGGGATAAATTTGGTCCTGTTAAGGCTTGTGCTTACCTTTGTTAGGGGAAGTACAGAGTAGCCTGTTCTCTAGATCTCGGTTAGCCTTGTATAGTATGGCCTTAGTGATATCTTGTTTAAAGAGGTAATTTACTGTGGTTGATAGAATCCTGAATGTTTCTAGCCTTATGAGGACACTGTTAGTTGTTCTTTATATAGCTCCTTGGTAGTTGTTCTTTGCTTGGTTTGTGGAGTCTCATCTTGTGTGTGCAGCATTATATTCAGCCAGACTCAAGAGGACCTCTATGCAGATAGCATTGTTTGTCTTTCTGTGTTGCTTCTTCCTTTTTGATACTCCGTCCCACAAATTCTAGCCGCTTCAGCTTCCCCAAACTGTTTTCTCTCTGTCCGCTCAGCAACACACCTCCCTGTTCTATAGTACTGACAGTACTTCCAAGTAGAAAGACAGGGTGATAATAGGGCTTATTTCATCTGTTTGCCCTCTTTCACAGATCACAGTTACGTGCTTTCTGTTGTCTAATGTTTGGAAATAGTTATTATTTGTATATTTTCTCCAGTTTTGTAGTTGTGGATGGCAGGATGGCCATTCCGTGTCAGCTACTCTGTTATGACTGTAAGTGGATGTCTCTGATGTAATTTTAGTATGCACTGGGTATGTTTTTTCTTCCTATAATACTCAACCCCAAGCCTGCAATTTGATTATCTGGGGATTACTGTGGGCGAGCTTTTACTTATACCTTAAAAAATAGTTTCAGCAACTTCTTTTTTTTAAAGAAGTTGAAGTCAGAAATTTTAACAGTAGGAATTTTAATTGAAGAATGACGGTAACTTTTACCTACCTGTTTTAGTTATGATTAGGTATTGCTGAGGTTGGAACAGAAATAAAAATTAGGTTACTGGTGAGATAAAGTTCATGAGGATGGGGAAAAGAGAGAAGGTGACATACAAAAAGATATGAAACTTTTTTACTAGATTTCAAATGGTAATTCTAAGAGTCTAAGGAATTACGTATTTGTTAGCTATTTTTCATAGATAGATATTTCAAGGATTTTTGTTGTACCAGATTTGCTGTATAATATTTTAATAAAGCCATGGTGAATATGTTCTTTTTCAATCCAGTTTCTAGTAAATGGTTTTCTTTTTAAATAAATTTAAATGTAAAGTATTTTGGAGAAATTTATTTTTCCTTGTACTTTAATTTTTACCATTTGTGTTGGAAAAATTTGATTCAGGGTTTTTTTTTTTTTTTGCTATTTTTCACTTGTTTTACATTATCATTCCTTTTAGTTTATTTTGTTTGTTTTGTTTTGTTTCTTTTGAGACAGGTTCTGACTCTGTCACCCAGGTTGTAGTGCAGTGGCACAGTCTAGGCTCACTGCAGCCTTAGCCCCTCCGGCTCAAGCAATCCTCCCACCTCAGCTGCCTGAGTAGCTGGGACAACAGGTGTGTGCCACCACACCTGGCTAATTTTTTTTTTTTTTTTTTTTTTGTAGAGACAAGGCCTCACTATGTTGCCCAGGCTAGTTTTGAACTCCTGGCCTCCTTCCTCGGCCTCCCAAAGTGTTGGGATTACAAGCGTAAGCCAGCACACCTGACCCTTTAGTTATTAACGCATTCATATATTTTAACTAAAGGTTCTCAAAACATAATTAAGATTATGCTTAAACTTTTAGTTGGAGGGAAGGATCATGTTATTGTCTTAACATGTGAGATTGAAAAAGTGTAAGATGTGAGATAAGAGTACAATAAAAACTGGAAGTATATTCTTTTTTTCTTTTATTTTATCATTATTATATTTATATTTTTTTGAGTCAAGGTCTCGCTCTGTTCCCCAGGCTGGAGTACAGTGGTGTGATCATGCCTTACTGCAGCCTCGATTTCCTGGGCACAGGAAATCCTCCTGCCTTGGCTTCCCAAGTAGCTGGGACTACAGGTGCGCACCACCACATGTGGCTAATTTTTATATTTTCTTGTAGAGATGGGGTTTTGCCATGTTGCCCAGGCTGGTCTCAAACTCCTGGGCTGAAGCCATCCGCCTACCTTGGCCTCCCAAAGTGCTGAGATTGCAGGTGTGAGGCACCATGCCTGGACTTTTTTTTTTTTTTTTAACTTAAATTTAAATCTAAATTTAAATTTAAATTTTTATTTCTTAAATTTTTCCCCAAACTCTTTCTTCACTGAATTTTTTTTTTTTAAAGGGAGGGTCTCACTGTGTCACCCAGGCTCAAGTGCAGTGACACAATCATGGCTCACTGCAGCCTTGAACTCCTGGGCTCAAGTGATCCTCCCGCCTCAGCCTTCTAATTTTATTTAATTTTTTTTGTAGAGACAGGCTCCTTCTCCGTTGCCCAGGCTGGTCATGAACTTTGGGTGTCAAGTGATCCTCCCAAAGTCTTGGGATTACAGTCATGAGCCACTGTGCCTGGCTAGTATTGTTTTTTTGAGACACTAATTATAACTAGATAATGTTTTTATTTTCAAGATGCTTATATTATTTAGATCTAGAATCTCACTATATTGTTAAACTTTATTTTTAAATTATTTACCAAATCAAGGTGATTGGGCTAGATTTGAGGAACTCTACAACTGCCTTCCAATTATTTTTCATTGGCAGTATGATGCTAAGCTTTTGTTTCTACAAAAAAACTTTATTTTGATTTCTGTAGTTATAATTAGTGTATTATATACATGGTTTTGGACTCACTTCTTTCTGTGTTCTTGCCCTTACTTTTGGCACTGCTTAGGCTTCAGTTACTGGCTTTGTTCTTCCTTTGCATCCTCTCTCTGGGTGTTCCCACTCACTGCTGTGGCTTAAATTACTATCTATATACTGATAAATTTTGAAATGCCTATCACCAGCTTAGATTATTCTTGAGTATCAGACCATTTAGTAGATAGCTGCATTTCCATGTCCCATAGTATATCCAGTGGAACATGTCTGAAACTGAACTTATTGCTTCTTTCATACTCACACTGAATATTCACATTTTTTCCTTAATTTGGTGGAGTCTTTTTACTTGCCCAATCCAGAAAAAGCAAAGTATTCTTCAACTACTTGTTTACTACACCTTCCTCTCCTACTGTTCTTACTGATTCAACTCAGTTTCCTTCCTTCCTTCCTTCCATTCTTTCGTTCTTTCTTTCTTTCTGATGTAGGCCACTGCCATCTCTTTTCTGGATTACTTAACATACTTCCTTATTTGCTTTCTGTGGTGCTAGTTTACTTTGCCAATGAACTCTTATACTGTAGCTGGAGTAAATGTCTTAGAATAAAATCGACTCTTTAAAATGAATCATTGCATGATTTTTAAACATGTCTTTTACTGTCTGCCTCTCACTCTACATTCTATTCCAATTGAATCTTGATTTCCTTAGTTCCTTAATTATGTTCTCTCACTCTAGGCCCTCCTCATATGCCTAACTGCCTGCTCTACCTTTTCCCTGTTTTCTTGGTTATTGTGCTACTTCTACAAAGCCTTTCTGAATTTAGACATCATATTCTCTGAGAAATCTTTCTTATCTTCAGGACATTAATTAGTTGCTCCTTGTGTGCTGTGTTGTAGTTATAATTGCCTGTAAATGTGTACAAGAGACCATAAGCTCTTTGAGGGAATCATGTCTGTCTGGTTGGTTGATGTATCGGTGGTGAGATTTCAAGCATTATACTGCTTTGAAAATGTCAGAGAAAAATTTAGCATGCTTTTCATAGTAGAAAAATTTAAATACCATTATTTGACTTTCAAGATTCTGAATTTTATATAACGTTAGTGATTTTTTTAACATTTAAATTTTTGAAAGAAAAGATAAATATGCGATATCATCATTCATATGGTTAATTTAACTCAGCTATGCGGAGACATATAAGAGGAGTCTCATGTTTACAGATGAGTTGCCCGAGTTTGTTACCTAGTGGTAAAATCATGTTTTTACATGGTCATATAAGAAATGTAAGTTCAGTTTTTAATAATACCAGACTCCCAAAGAGAAGTCATTGTGTTATAAAATAAATTTATGTTTGGTATTATCAGAATGTTTTATATGATTGTAAATACAATTTTACAATCTAGAGTTTTGCCAGTAGGCATTAGAAGCCTACAGAGTGGTTAAGAATTTGATTGTGGTTGTCTTTACTGAATTGAAGGACTTGAAAGAAAATGTGTGTCCTTGCCTTTTTATGTGTGTCTGTTCTATTAAAGATTTTCAGTAGAGGATAGTACTCAACTTTCTCGGTAAAAACTCGTAATTTTGAGTAGATGCTACAATTAATTTAAAATGACATGTGCTGTGTCTTTGGAGTTACTATGAAATGATAGCCTACATATAGTTTAACATACATGTAGTTTGGGCTATATTTGAGGTATGTCGTTTGTTACAGGTTAGTTTTTAACTAGAAGTTACTAACTTGTCTCTGTTATATGAAACTTTAATGTATTTGTAATACTAGAATAAGAGGTAAACATTTTAGATTTTACGGTGGATTGTTTCATAGAATAGGTAATCTAAAATTCTGGAGTAGGGAAATATCAAGGGAATCTTGATCTGACTGATTGTCAGGGGTTTTTTTCTAGATGATTGTGAAATTTTTATTCTGTTAGCTATAATATAGTTGCATTTAGCTTTCTATTTTAAGAGAGAAAACTCAAGAATTCTGTGGCATATATTTAGAAAAGCTGAACCTAGGGATAAATTGAAAAGGTCATCTTTTAAGGTCTGTTCCCATAAGAGTCTTTGAGTCTTCAGGGGAAAAAGACCGTTTTTTGAAGGCTGTAATGATGTGATTAAAAAACACTGACAGATTGTTTTAAAATTTCCTATACAAGTTACTTAAATTCAGTGACTAGTAAATAATTTCTTTAAGCTATTTAAAACTAACAAGGACAGTAAAGTTAAGGTAATCAGAACTTGTTTGGAGCTTGTTGCAGGAATCAGAAATTCACTCAGAGTATCTCAAACAACAAAGGGGTTTATTTTAAATGATAGCAAACAATCTTACGAATACTCATGATCAGAAAACAAATTCGAGGCAGGCCTCATGAAATTATAACCTGTCAGCATTCAAGATTATATATACTCTCTCACCACTGCTTGTCTTTGTACAGTACAGGCTAGTTTTTCTTATTTTATTGATTTTTTTTGCACACTTTCTTCCTTTCCCCTGAAATTTCATTTTGCAGATGGCATTGGCTTCCTACTGTGCTTGTCATGATCCCAACTTTATATGACGTTTTATTCCCAGAGCCTCGTCACAGTCTCTAAAGAGAACCTGGTTCTTGACTATCTAATAGATTGGCTTCCTTGGTCAGTCCATCCTTGGCCGAATTATCAATTGTCAGGGGTGGGATTATTGGACCAAAAAAAAAAAAAAAAAAATTGGTCTACTCTTCTAGAGCAAGGGTATATCTTCCAGCAAAAAGGTATGTGGGCAGGTTGGTAGGCTGCCAAAACATGCTCATTATAGACCATTTAGCTTTTTGGGTAAAATTGTGCTCTTGGTCAATTAATTGTTTATAAAATGAGATATGGAAACACTAATACATTGCTGGTGGCAGGGTAAAATGGCACACCCACTGTGGATAACAGTTTGGTGGTTCCTCAATAAGTTAAACATAGAATTACCATATGATTCAGCAATTCCACATTTATTTATTTATTTTTTGAGATGGAGTTTTGCTCTCTCACCCAGGCTGGAGTGCAGTGGTGCAATCCTGTTTCATTGCAACCTCTGCCTTTTGGGTTCAAGTGATTCTCCTGCCTCAGCCTCCCAAGTAGCTGGGACTACAGGTGCTTGTCACCACGCCTGGCTAATTTTTTTTTTTTTTTTTTTTTTTTCAGTAGAGGCAGGATTTCACATGTTGGCTTGGCTGGTCTCCAATGCCTGACCTTAAATGATTCACCCACCTGGGCCTCCCAAAGTGCTGGGATTACAGGCATGAGCCACCACGCCTGGCTCAGCAATTCCACTTTTAGATGTATACTCCAAATAATGAAAGATAGGTGTTTAAACACGAACTTGTATACAGATGTTCACAGCAGCACAATTCACAATAGCCAAAAGGTAGAAACAGTTCAAGTGTCCATCAGCTGATGAATGGATACACAAAACAAGGTATATCAATACAATGGAATGGTATTCAACTGTAAAAAGGAATGAAGCTACAATATGAATGAATCTTGAAACCATTGTACTAATGAAAGAAACCAGACAAAATAGGTCATATATGTTTCTATTTATATGAAATAATCCAGAAGAGGCAAATTTATAGAGACTGAAAGCAGATGAATGGTTACCCAAGGGGTCGGGGAAGGGTAGAATGAGGACTGACTGCATAATGTGTGTGTAGGATTTCCTTTTGAGGTGATGAAAATGTTTTGGAACTGGATAATGGTGATGGTTGCACAACATTGTGAATGTACTAAGTGCCACTGGATTATATACTTTAAAATGGTTAAAAAGGTAAATTTTATGTGATTTTTACCACAGTAAGACAGACGAAACTAAAGCGTGGGGGGATTATGTGCATACCAGGGTATGCACAAGATCATCCACTGGGAGATAGGAAGAAAATACTATTTAGAGGTTTTTTGCTCATTTTAAGAATGTCTGGGTTTTTTGAAATACATTATAACATATATTTGTAATGCATTTAAGTATAGTAGAACATATAGTTTATAAGTAAGTATACATATATTGGGAACATGCCTGACAATTTTTATCTTTATTTTTATTTTATTTATTTATTTATTTTGGAGACGAAGTCTCACTCTGTCTCCCAGGCTGGAGTGCAGTGGCGCGATCTTGGCTCACTGCAACCTCCGCCTCCTGGGTTCCAGTGATTCTCCTGCCTCAGTCTCCCTCCTGGGCTGGGACTACAGGTGGGTGCCACCACGCCCGGCTAATTTTTGTATTTTTTTAGTAGAGATGGGGTTTCACCATATTGGCCAGACTGGTCTTGAACTCCTGACCTCGTGATCCACCTGCCTCGACCTCTCAAAGTACTGGGATTACAGGTGTGAGCCTCCGCGCCTGGCTGACAGTTTTAATTTTTTACCAGTAGAGATGCATAGAGCAAAAAGTGTGAAAATTGTTGTTTTTAATAAGGAAAAGCCACCTGTTGCTCAATAATTTTTTACTTCAGCATTTAGGGGAAGTTTTTAAACACAGTGCCAGATTCTCTTGAAGTATATAGGTTACAGAATCCTAGTAACACATTTAGAGAAACTACAGGGCTCAATGGACATTTACTTAACAATCTTGAAAATAACTTGGGTTGCTTTTAAGCAAATGGTGTCATCTATTAAAACTGCACTGACATTTTAAATGTGGCAGGTGTTCCTAAGAAGAGCACCAGAGTGTTCTTGGGCATTAGAAACTTGTTAATGTTCTTTATACTCAGAAACTGTGAAGCCAATAACACTAATAATAATAAATATCAACATTTGGCATTTAAAGAAAAGTCAACGATTGAGGGGGGAAAGAGTCATGATTTCCTCAAGGGCAGGGGTAAGAAGCGTGTCTGACTAATTAATGAGAATTCTTTAAGAGACAAATTATTAGATAAAAATAACTCAGAGTGTATAATGTGTATAAACATTATACACAGTGTGTTCCATGTCATTGTGGTTATTTCCTTTTTAAATTGTGATTAAAAAGAAAAACTAGTTAATTTTGTGTGTGTGTGTGTTTTGCGGGGGGGGGGTGCCCTTTGACGCACAGGAATTATGTGGTGGTTACATTATGTAGCATATGCCTGTAAGGTAGCACTACTGAATTACCAAGCTTTATCTAAAAATAAAACCAAATAGAATGTTTTCCTCTTTATAAGAATCAGTGCCTCACTTTACTGGACTCAATCCTTGTTGTTCAAAATATATTTGGAACTCAACTTTTGGAACAGTTTGCAGAATATCCTCAGTGGTGGCAATTCCTTTTAAAGGATATTTAATTTTTACTAGAATTTTTAATTATGCAGAAATATGTAACATGGAGAAATATATTTTTTGTCAAAAATAAAATTATAAGTAGTGAAACTTACGTCCTTTCATGCCTCACTAACCTGAACTAAATGTGACTCATAAATTTGGCTCTAAAGAATTCCAGCAGAACAACTCCATAGGCATTTTGCATGTGCACCATGTAGCGTGTAACACTTAGTGGACTGTTAATTTAACCATCTTTTTTCCTAGATTGTGAGATTTTTGAAGCTAGATCCCAAGTTTGTTTCTATGATGTACTTTCTCCATGTTGATTTTAACCGTTGTCATACTTGTTTAAAGATTGAGAATATTTTGTGGATATTTTTCCCCCTCTCTGTCTTTTTCTAAACATATTGATAAAAAGCATTCTGGGAATTCATACTGTTACTGATAACCTTCTTTGATTATATTTTGTAATTCTGTGTCTGTTGAAATTTGAATGACCCTTGGCTATCCAAAATTCATTTACTGTGATGTCACCATTTTTGTTGTTAGGTAGGAAGAAAGCTTCCTTGAATTGTTTGGTCTATTGATCATCAATTGTAAAAGCATAGAGAAAAGAGTGAACAGTTGTACCAGTCTGGAGGCAGTGATTGCTCTGGATTCCTCCACTCTTGCTGCCACCACTGTGTCATCTGCACTCCTGCTACCCCATTCAGTTAATGCTTCTCTGAAGAATGAATTTTTTTTTTTTTTTTTAAAGCCTACCAATCCTGACCCTGCTTTGCTTCTGAGATCAGATGAGATTGGGCACATTCGGGCTGGTATGGCCATAAACATGAATGTTCTGTTTATATTTTCTTCATTAATATTAGAAATAGATTTTAACATCTGGTTTCATGACCATGGTTAGAACCTGAAGTCCTGTTTTGATTTGAAAGTAGATAAATACTGTGTGGGATTTGGAACCTTTAGAACAAGAAATTTATCTAGTAACATATTCCCCTGTATGTTGATTTACAGTATATTAAGCTTATTAAAAATTTTTCTCAAAGCTTAAAAAAGTGATATATAGTATTAGGATTATTGGAACTTTATTTCTTTTCATGTTTTACATTTTCGCACTGAGTTTGTCTTGTAATATAATTAGAAAATAAATAATGAAAAACAAAATTTAGTCTCATAAAGTTATTATAGGGGATTTAAAAAATAATTTTTAACCAGAAACCAACTTTAGTTTTCTTGTGCTGATGAGGAAACAGAACTAAGCTACAGAATCAAGAGACATTAATGGGGGTCTTAGCCCTTAGCTGGGTAATCATGAAGGAGTCAATCTCTTTGAACTTCATTTTTTCAATTGTGAGATGAAGAGGTTGTGTTTATCCTTGAGGTGGTAACTTCTAGCCTTGTTACTCTATGATTACGTGGCATCTATAGTTGCTGTTCCATTAATTTTGCATAACTAGAGTCGGCTTAGGAGAGGCATTGGGTTTTACAGCATTGGATGTGTCTTGATAAGCTACTGTCAGAAACATTCAGTGGCTAAAGTAATTTAAGGGTTGTGTTTAAGTCTTGATAGAAATCTGCATATGTTTAAAAAGCATATTTAAAAAATATATTAGTGTCATGTCATTAATCTGTATGTATTACTGGAAGACCTTAGTTGGGAGATGCATTTAAAATAATTTTCTATTTATTGTTTATAGCTATGTTTTGTAGGGCTTGCTATATTTTTAAAAAGATGTCATGCAGTCTGCATCAGAGGTAGCACTGCAGAGCTTTAACTGTTTTGTATTTGTTATTGAGTTATTGTGGCATTCAGTCTAAGGGCCCTTTGAAATTTTTGATATATTAAAAATGTAGTATAGACTATGCTTAAAGAGATCCTAGATTTTTAAGTTTTAATATATATTCAACATAGGGGAAAAGTCAATATGTAGGATATAACTTGTTTAGTTTATCAGGTAGGAATAGCACTCTTGGTATGTGTGTGGCAAGGAATGGAGAAGGTCAGGAGAAAAGAGAAAGGTCCTTGGCTGGATGTCTTTATTTTATTCTAATAAATGGATAATTTAATTTATTTCCTCCTTTAAAAAAGTCTCTTTACTTACTCTCTCTTCCTTACAATTGCATAGCAACACTAGAGATGAGACATTTTGGTTCCTCAGTCTCTACCTACCATATAAACATATACCAAGAAACTCTTTAATTATAGATACCTGAGAAGCAGGGTTTAAAAATAGATGCTTTTTTTTTTTTTTTTTTTTTTAAAGGCGTGGAATAGCAGTGAAGAATAATGAGTTTTATTTATCTTGGTTCTAATAAATAATGTAGTAAATATCTTGCTTTTTAAGACCTAGTCTTCACAGGTTCATTGTGTGGTTAGGATTTGAAAGTGTAACTCAATGCAAATGAAAACAAATTTCTCTTTCAGAGAAATCTGAATTATGATTACATTTTTTCTGCAAATGGAAGAGTAATTCCTGTATTCTATGTTGTTAGTGTTTCTGTGGTTCATACTAAAGACTAATAATCCATGAAGAAGTTACCAACATCTATGTGATGTCTTAAATGATTTACTGAAGGCAAAATGTGTCAACTACAATCTAAAGAATTGGTGGAAGTAAAGACTATCAGACACTTTATTTAAAAAATAATAAATTTTATTGTGTAGATTTGAAGTTAGTAATATGTTATAGGATACATATAGGTAGTAAGTGGTTACTGTAGTGAAGCACATTAACGTATCTGTCATCTCATATAGTTACCTTTTTGGTGACAAGAGCAACTGAAATCTGCTTACTTAATAAAAATCTCTAATACAATTTATTAACTTTAGTCTTCATGCTATATATTAGCTCTCTAAACTTGATCATCCTAGGTATCTACAATTTTGTATCCTTTGACCTATGTCTCCTCATATTCTCTTTCCCCACCCCCCTGCCAGTGGTATCCACTGTTTCATTATCTCTGCATATTAGAGCTCTTTTTCTTTTCTAATATTCCACATATAAATGAGATCACGCAATATTTGTCTTTCTGTGTCTGGCTTATTTCATGTAGCATAATGCCCTCTAGGTCTGTTGGTGTTGTGGCAAATGGCAGTATCTCCTTTTAAAAAATTGAATAGTATTTCATTGTGTATATATGTACCACATTTCTTTGTCCGTTTTCTGTCAGTGGATATTTAGGTTGTTTCAATATCTTAGCTATTGTGAATAATGCTTCAGTGAACATAGGAGTGCAGATATCTTTATGCCTCTGGGCATCTCCTTTGGGTAAATGCCCAGAGGAGGGATTGCTATGTCATATGGTAGTTCTTTTAAAAATTTCTTTAGGAACTTCTATACTGTTTAGTATAATGGTTGTATCAATCTACATTTCCACCAACAGTGTGCTAGGGTTTCCTTTTTTCCATACCCTCAACCAGCATTTATTATCATCTGTCTTTTTGCTAACAGCTATCCTTATGGGTGTGAGGTTATATCATATAATGGACTTAATCTGCATTTCCCTGATGATTAGTGATGTTGAGTACCTTTTCATATACCCATTGACCATTTTTATGTCTTTGGAGAAATGCCTGTTTAACTCCTTTGCTCATTTTTAAATTGGATTATTTGTCTTTAAATTTTATTTGTCTTTAAATTATTTGTCTTTAAATTTAGATACTAATCCCTTATCAGATATTTGATTTGCAAACATTTTTCCTTCTTTGTAGGTTGCCTTTTTATTTTGTTGATTGTTTCCTTTGCCGCGCTGAAGCTTTTTAGTTTGAGGTAGTCTCATTTATTTTTACCTTTGTAGCTAAGCTTTTTGTGTATTACCCAAAAAATCATTGCCAACACCAATGTTGAGGAACTTTCCTTCTATGTTCTCTTCTAGTTTATGGTTTCGGGTCTTATATTTAGGTCTTTCACTCATTTTCATTTGATTTTTGTATATGGTATGGGATAAAGGTCTAATTTTGTCCTTATGCTTGTGGATATCTAGTTTCCCCAGCATTGTTTATTGAACTGACTGTCCCTTACTGTGTGTTTTCGCCACCTTTGTCAAAGACCAATTGACTGCAAACACATGGGTTTATTTCTGCACTGTTTTATTTCATTTTCTGTTTTTTATGTCAGTACCATCCTATTTTGATTGTAATAGCTTTGTGTAGTATATTTTGAAATCATTGAGTGTGATGCTTCCGGCTTTGGGTTTTGTTTTTGTTTTTTTGCTCAAGATTGCTTTGGCTATTTGGAGTCTTTTGTGGTTCCATACAAATTTTAGGATTGTTTTTTCTATATCTATGAAAAATGACATTGGAATTTTGATAGGGATTGCATTAAATCTGTAGGTTGTTTCGAGTAGTATGGACATTTTAATAATATTAATTCTTCCCATGTATTTCTATCTTCCTCAGTTGCTTTCATCAGTATTTTATAGTTTTCAGCATAGAGTTCTTTTACCTTCTTGGTTAAAGTTATTCCTAAGAGTTTTTGTGTTTTGTGTGTGTGTGTGGGGTTTTTTTTTTTTTTTGGTAGCTATTTTTAAATGGGACTGTTTTCCTGGTTTCTTTTTTGGATAATTCATTGTTAGTGTATAGAAATGCTACTGATTATTGTATGTTGATTTTTGTATCCTGCAACTTTACTAATACTAAATTTGTTTATTCTAAAAGTGTTTTGATAGAGTCTTCAGAGTTTTCTATGGATAAGATCATGTCATCTGCAAATGGTGATGATTTAATTTTTTCTTTTCCAATTTAGATGCTATTTATTTCTTTCTCTTGACTAATTGCTGTGTCTACGGCTTCTATTACTGGGTTGAATGGAAGTGGTTTGGGGATCCTTGTCTTTTTTCAGATCCTAGAGGAAAAGCATTCAACTTTTCACCCTTGAGTATGATGTTAGCTGTGGGCTTGTTGTATATGGCCTTTATTGTATTGAGGGTGTTGAGGTACATTCCTTCTGTATTTAATTTGTTGAGAGTTTTTTTTTTTTAATCATGAAGAGATGTCAAACTTTGCCAGTGCTTTTTCTGCACCAATTGAAATGATCATACAGTTTTTGTCCTTCATTCTGTTGATATGATGTATCACATTGATTTGCATATGTTGAACCATCCTTTCATTCCAGGGATAAATCCTAATTGGCCATGATGAATTTTTTTTTAATGTATTGTTGAATTTGGTTTGCTTGTATTTTGTTAAGGGTTTTTTTGTATCAACAGTCATCAGAGATATTGGCCTGTAGTTTTCTTTTTTTAACGTGTCTTTGTCTGGTTTGAGTATCAGGATAATATTTCATATAATGAATTTAGAAGTATTCTCTCCTCCTCTATTTTTTGGCATAGTTTGAGTAGGATTGGTATTAGTTTGTCTTTAAATGTTTGGTAGAATTCAGCGATGAAGCCACTGGGTCCCAGGGTTTTCTTTACTGGGAGACTTTTTATTATGGCTTTGATCTTGTTACTTGTTATTGGTCTGTTCAGGTTTTGGATTTATTCATGGCTTAGTCTTGGCAGATTATATCTAGCAATTTATCTATTCCAGATTTTCCAATTAGAGCAATTAGTTGCTCTAATGATCCTTTGACTTTCTGTGGTGTTGATTGTAATGTCTGCTTTTTTTTTTTATCTCTGATTTTATTTGGAGCTCTCTTTTTTTTTAAGTCTGGCCAAAGGTTTGTCAATTTTGTTTGTCTTTTCAAATTGATCATTTGTATTATTTTCTTTGTTTCAATTTCATTTACTTCTGATCTATATGATTTCTTCCAGTTTTGGGTTTGGTTTGGTTTGCTCTTGCTTTAAGATGCATTTTAGGTTATCTATTTGAAGTTTTTTGTTTTTTTATGTTGGCACTGATACCTATAAACTTTCCTTTTAGCATGGCTTTTGCTATATCCTATAGGTTATGGTATGTTGCGTTTTAATTACCATTTGTTTCAAAAAGTTTTTCAATTTCCTTTTAAATTTCTTCATTGACCCACGGGTCATTCAGGAGCATATTGTTTAATTTGCATGTGTTGGTATTGTTTCCAAAATCCTCTTTTTACTGATTTCTAGTTTTATTCCATTGTGATCAGAGAAGATGCTTGATATTATTTTTAGTTTTTTTGAATATTTTAAGACTTGTTTTGTGACCTAACATATTCTGTCCTCAAAAATGACCCATTTGCTGAGGAAAAGGATGTGTATTCTGCAGACATTGGATGAAATGTTCTGTATCTGTTAGGTCCATTTGGTCTATAGTGCAGATTAAGTCTGCTGTTTCTTTGTTTATTTTTCTGTCTGGAAGATCAGTCCAATGCTGAAAGTGGGGTGTTGAAATCTCCAGCTGTTACTGTATTGGGGTCTATCTCTCTCTTTAGCTCTAACAATATTTGCTTTATATATCTGAGTGCTTCAGTGTTGAGTGCATATATATTTCTAATTGATACATTCTGTTGCTGAATTGACCCCTTTATCAGTATATAGTGACCTTTTTTGTCTCTTTTTATAGATTTTGTCTTAAAATCTATTTTGTTTGATAAAAGTATAGCTATTCCTGCTCTTTTTTGGTTTCCATTGGCATGAAATATCTTTTTTCATCCCTTTATTTTCAGTGTATGTCTGTCTTTATAGGTGAAGTGTGTTTCTTGTAGGCGGCAGATCCATGGGTCTTGTTTTTTTTTCATCCATTCAGCCAGTCTGTGTCTTTTGATTGGAGAATTTAGTCCATTTACATTTAATGTTATTACTGATAAGTAAGGACTTACTCCTGCCATTTTGTTATTTATTTTCTGGTTGTTTTGTGGTCCTCTCTTCCTGTCTTTTTTTAGTGAAAGTGATTTTCTCTGGTGTTGTGATTGAATTTCTACCATTTTATTTTTTGTGTATGTGTTATATGTTTTTTCATTTGAGGTAAGGTTACCATGAGGCTTGCAGAGTCTATCTTTAACCCATTATTTTAACCTGATAACAACTTCACACTGCCTGCATAAACAAATAAACAAAAACAAGACTTAAAAAAACTCTACACTTTAACCTTGTCCCTCTGCTTTTTAACTTTTTATTGTTTCATATCTTTTTGTACTGTCTGTGTCTTGAAAAGTTATAGTCATTTTTGACTCGTTCATCTTTTAGTCTTTCTACTTAAGAGTAGCTTACACACCACAGTTACAGTGTTATATTATTCTGTGTTTTCCTGGGTACTTACTATTGCCAGTGAGTTTTGTACCTTCAGATGATTTCTTATTGCTCACTAATGTCCTTTTCTTTCTGATTGAAGTACTTCCTTTAGCATTTCTTGTAGGACAGGTCTGATGTTGATGAAATCCTTCAGATTTTGTTTGGGAAAGTCATTATTTCTCCTTCATGTTTAAAGCATATTTTCACTGCATATACTATTCTAGGGTAAAATTTTATTCCTTCAGCACTTTAAGTTTGTCATGCCACTCTCTTTGAACCTCTGAGCTTTCCACTGAAAAGTCTGCTGCCAGACATATTAGAGCTATGTTGTAATTTGTTTTCATTTGCTGCTTTTGGGATCCTCTCTTTATCCTTGACCTTTGGGAGTTTGATTATTAAATGACTTGAGGTAGTTTTCTTTGGGCTAAATCTCCTTGGTTTTCTAGAACCTTCTTGTACGTGGATACCTTTCTCTAGGTTTGGGAAGTTCTCTGTTCTTATCCCTTTGAATAAACTTTCTACCCCTATCTCTTTCTTTGCCTCCTCTTTAAGGCTAATAACTCTTAGATTTGCCCTTGTGAGGCTATTTTCCAGATCCTGTAGTCATGCTTCATTGTTTTGTATTCTTTTGTTGTTGTTGTTGTTTCCTCTGTGTATTTTCCCTTCCTTCCTTCCGTTTTTTTTTTTTTTTTTTTTTTTGAGACAGAGTCTTGTTCTGTCGCTCAGGCTGGAGTGCAGTGGCATGATCTCAACTCACTGCAACCTCTGCCTCCCAGGTTCAAGCAATTCTCCTGCCTCAGCCTCCCATAGCTGGGACTACAGGCACGTGCCACCACAGCCAGCTAATTTTTGTATTTTTAGGAGAGATAAGGTTTCACCATGTTCGCCAGGCTGGTCTCGAACTCCTGACCTTGTGATCCGCCCGCCTCGGCCTCCTTAAGTGCTGGGATTACAGGTGAGCCACCGTGCCTGGCCTCCTCTGTGTATTTTCAAATAGCCTGTCTTAAAGCTCACTAATTCTTTCTTCTGTGTGATCAGTTTTTCTATTAACAGACTCTGATTCATTCTTCAGTATATCAGTTGCATTTTTCAGCTGCAGAATTTCTGTTTCTTTTTCTTTCAATCTCTTTGTTAAATTTATCTGATAGAGTTTTGAATTCTTTCTCAATGATATCTTGAATTTCTCTGAGTTTCCTCAAAACGGTTTGATATGGTTTGGCTGTGTCCCCACCCAAATCTCACCTTGAATTGTAATAATCCCCATGTGTCAAGGGCAGGGCGAGGTGGAGATAATTGAATCATGGGGGCGGTTTCCTGCATACTATTCTCGTAGTAGTGAGTAAGTCTCCCAAGATCTGATGGTTTTATAAATGGACATTCCCCTGCACAAGTCCTTTTGCATGCCCCCGTGTAAGACGTGACTTTGTTCCTCATTTGCCTTCAGCCATGATTGTGAGGCCTCCCCAGCCATGTGGAATTGTGAGTCAATTAAACTTCTTTCCTGTCTAAATTACCCAGTCTCGAGTATGTCTTTATTAGTAGCTTGAGAACAGACACACAGCTATTTTGAATTCTCTGTCTGAAAGGTCACATATCTCTGTTTCTCCAAGATTGGTCCCTGGTGCCTTATTTAGTTCATTTGGTGAGGTTCTGTTTTCCTGTGTTGGCTTGATCCTTGTAGTAGGTGCTTGGACATCTACTACAGTGTCTGGACATTGAGGAGTTAGGTATTTATTTTAGTCTTCTCAGTCTGGGCTTGTTTGTAGCTGTCCTTCTTGGGAAGGCTTTCCAGGTATTTGAAAGGACTTGAGTGTTGTGATCTAAGCTATATCTGTATTAGAGGGCACCCCAAGCCCAGTAACATTGTAGTTCTTACAGACATACTACCTTGGTGGTCTTGGATAAGATCTGAAAGAATTCTCTGGATTACCAGGCAGAGATTCTTTTTCTCTTCCCTTACTTTCTCTCAGAGTTCTCTGTGCTGAGCTGCTTGGGGCTGGGCATGGGGTGACAAGCACCCCTGTGGCCACCACCACTGGGACTCGGCTTGGTCAGACTTGAAGGCAGCACAGCACTGAGTCTTACCCAAGGCCCGCTGTATCCACTACCTGGCTACAGCCTATGTTTGCTCAAGGCTCTAGGGCTTTATATTCATGTAGCAAGCCCAGCCAGGCTTGTGTGCTTCCCTTCAGGGTGGTGAGTTCCCTGAGGCTCTGGGCAGGTCTAGAGATGCCATCCCGGAGCCAGGGACTGAAGTAAAAAACTTTAGATATCTACCTGGTGTTCTGTTCTCCTGCAGCCGAGCTAGCACTCAAACCACGAGACATGGTGCTTCCCACCTTTCCCTGCATGCCATAGGCAGAGGAGCCTCACCCCATGGCCACCATCACCACAGGCCTGTGGGGAGTACTGTCAGGCTGCCACTAATTTTCACTGAAGGCCCAAGGCCTCTTCAGTCAACTTGTAGTCAATGCTGCCAGGTTGGGGAGTAACACTTCAGTGTAGTGGGCCCCCTTCTGGCTCAGGGCAAGTCCAGAAATGCCATCTAAGAGCTAAGGCCTGGAATTGGGGACCCCAAGAGCCTGCTTGGTGCTCTATCCCACTGTGGCTGAGCTGATACTTAAGGTACAAGACAAAGTCCCCTTTGCTTTTCCCTCTGCTTTTCTTAAGCAGAAGGAGTTTCTCACCTTAGCCATCATAGCTGGGAATGTACTAGGTCTCAACTGAAGCCAGCACATTTCAGAGTCTCACCCAAGGCGCATGGTGTACTACCTGAGTGTCACTGCTGGTTATTCAAGGCCCACAGGCTCTTTAGTCAGCAAGTGATGGATGCTGCCAGGACTGGTTCCTTCCCTTCAAGGCAGTGGGTTCCTTTCTGGCCCAGAGTGTGTCTAGAAATGTTATTTGGGAGCTATGGCCTGGAATGGGGGCCTCATGACCTTGTCTGTTTCCCTATCCTACTGTGGCTGAGCTTATAACCAAGATGCAAGACAGTCCTCATTACTCTTCTCTCCTTTCCTCAAGCGAAAGAAAGGGGTCACGAGCTGTGTTGCCTGTGGTTAGGGGAAGGGTGGTGCATGCACTCCCTTAATTGCTCTGGCTGGAGTCTCAGTAGGTCACATGCCCCCCATGTCTCCTGGCTTCGAGCCCAGCTGACAACTAGAACTTGCCTAGGAACTGCAGTTGTGGCCTAGGCTGCTTTTCAAGTTTATTTAATGCTCCAGAGCACTTTAGTCTAGGTGGCCAGGGTTGCTGGAACTGAACAATTGCCCTCTGGCTAGGGCTGATGTGAGCGGGCGTTAGCTGCCTGGCTTTGCTTTCTACTGTGACGGCAGCATGGAATTTGATGTAGTCTCATGATGAGTGCCCTCTCTCTCTCGTTAATCATAGATTTTCTCTCTGTGCCTTGTGGTCACTGCTGGGGGATAGGGAAGGGGTGGCATCTGCAATTCAAGACTGTCTTTCCTACCGTCTTCAGTGCCTCTTTGAGCAACATGAAGTTAAAACCAAGTACTGTGAGTGTTCACCTGATTTTGGGGTCTCATGAAGGTTCTGTTTTTTTGGGTAGATAGTTGTTAGATTTAGTGTTCCTTTTTGGGGGGACCATTGGTGGAGCCTTATACTTGGCTATCTTGCTCTGCCCCTCTTTAGGAATTTTTTCAGTCAAAATCTTCTAGGTGAAAAATTTTCTCCTACACTTTGCAGTTAAAAAAAATTTGTGTGTTGGCGGGGAAACGTGTATAAATTGATAATGGACTATAAACAATGACAAGCATTCTTTTAGAAAATTTTATCAGATACAACATAGGAAACTTTGGAATGTGGTTAAGTGTATTTTGCACTACAGTGGCAGAGAAAAAAAGGAAAAAGAATATGGTTAAGTGTAAACTGATACTATCGAATGCTTATTGAAATATTTTGAGGTGTGGTAAGCCTTAATTTAAACACATTTACATTCAAAAGTATACAGACATTCAACAAGGTTATCGATCTAGGGAATGGATTTAGAACATAGGGGATGCTTGAGTTGCCTGTTCTCACATAGTTTACTAGAGATATAACTTCTAGTACATGATGCTGGTAGTTCTTGCTTTCTTGATTTACAAAGATTTTAGAAATCTAGCCCGCAAATACTTTAAAAAAATTGTGTTGCAATTATGTATTATCCTTGTACCTTAATGTTTAGAGTTATTTCATTCTTTCATTTTACTTATGAATAGCAGTTTGTTTTCTATTACTAGTAATTCTTAATGAATCTGTTTCTTTTTAAGAATGATGCAGTTTAGTGGTTTTCAAATCTAGCTGCACATTAGAATCACTTGGGATGTTATAAAAATATGTGAATGCCTAGCCCTGCCTTAGAGAATATAATTTAATTAATCTGTGAAGCCTCAGTCATCTCTATTACCAATTTTTTTAAAACGGCGTCCCACTACAATATCTCTAGCCTAGGCTAGAGTGCAGTGGCTACTTATAATTGGAGACATAGCAGCCTGCAGCTTTCAATCCTGGGCTCAAGCGATCCTCCCACTTCAGCCTCCTAAGTAGCTAGGACTACAGGTGTGGACCACCATACCCAGTAATTTTTAAATTTTTTTTTTTTTGTAGAGATGGGTTCTCACTATGTTGCCTGGGCTAGTCTCAAAATCCAGGCATCAAGTTATCCTCCTGCATCAGCCTCCCAAAGTGCTAGGATTATAGGCATGAGCTGCTCTACCCAGCCTGCTTGATATTTTAGTTTAATTTTGTTGTCAGACATAAGAATTTTGTTGTTAAAAGTTTTATGTCAGAAATAAGATCTGAGATCTGAAATATTCCTCTTTTTTTTAAGGAGAAGCTCTTCAAATCAGTGGCTCATAATCTGTATATAAAACTTACCTTATGTATTCGACCTTGAGTATAAAAAAATTCTGCCTTGTCCTGTTAAAAATGTGATTCCTAGGTCTGCATTTAGAGAGTGTTTTAGTAGATTAGGGACAGGAAATAGGCACCTGGATGTTTAACTTTGCATCTTGGGGATATTCATGCATATAATCTAGCCCTTACACCGCTTTGGGAAACCTGACCCTTAGAAGCTTTTTCTTTTATTCTTAAGAGATTTTCATGACCCTGCTTTTGCAGGTGGAAGAGAAATACAGTCTTCACTTTGCTTGGAAGAAAATTATTGAGGCAAAGAAAACATAGGTATGGTTTTTTTGTGGTATGATTTCTATTGTATTAATAGTTGGGACCAGGCATGGTGGCTCATTCCTATAATCCTAGCACTTTGGGAGTCCAAGGTTGGGAGGATCACTTGAGCCCAGGAGTTTAAGACCAGTCTGGGCAACATGGTAAAACCTTGACTCTACAAAAAATACACAAAAATAGCTGGGCATGGTGGCTTGCGCCTGTAGTCCCAGCTACTTGGGAGGTTGAGGTGGGAGGATTGATTCAGCCCAGGAGATCAAGGCTGCAGTGAGCCATGATCGTATCCTACTGCACTCCAGCCTGGGCGACAGAGCAAGACTCTGTTTTTTTTTTTTAAAAAAAAAAAGTTGACAGGTTCTTAAAGAAATACGTATGTTCTGGTTTTCAGAAGTTATTTTTTTTTCACTGCTAGATATGCAATTTTTATTTAAGTTCAGAGTCCTAGGTCTGACTAATTAGTTTAAAACTGCCTTGAAGATAGAGTGAAAAAAATTGCAGTACCCTGTTCATCATACTCATAACTCATGTAGCCGAGCGTGGTGACTCATGTCTGTAATCCCAGCACTTTGGGAGGCCGAGGTGGGCAGATCACGAGGCCAGGAGTTCAATACCAGCCTGGCCAACATGGTGAAACCCCGTCTCTACTAAAAATATAAAAATTAGCCAGATGTGGTGATGCACGTCTGTAATCCCAGCTACTGGGGAGGCTGAGGCAGGAGAATTGCCTGAACCCAGGAGGCAGATGTTGCAGTGAGCCCTGATCATGCCATTGCACTCCAGCCTGAGCAGCTGAGCAAGACTCCATCTCAAAAAAAAAAAAAAAAAAATCAGTAAAAATAATGGTTGTGTCTGGACCTGCATCTGTTTTCTCTTATTTAGTGTTCTTAATGATAAATGAAATTCTGGTTGGTCACTGGCATTATGATTTAGGGTTCCAAGTATAATATTTCAGTGCTAGAGTAATTACCTTTGGTCAACACCAATGCTTTAGATTATAGATTCTTTAATTTTATCAATCAAACAAATATGCACTCTACTGCTGTTGGTTTACTCTGAATAGGTGGACAAGTAATAATTGAGAAATAAATACATAGAAGACTACACGAAGTTATTTATTTTGTTACAGCTGCACCTTTTCTGTATTTCCCCTTACCTATACTTGCTTCCTTTACTTATGTGGCTTAGATTGCCTGTTCTTTAAGTGCACAGCTTTCTTGCCAACAGTTTTTCTTCCTTTCTCCCATTGTCTTTGCTCTTGTTGAGGAAAAATTACATACTTCTGCATATTGCTACAACTCTAAATGCATGGTTTCCAATTAGAGTTGGGAGCCTCTCAGGTGCCCTGTACTTTCCATGTTTCTCTAACCAGCTTTTTCTTTATGTTTATTTAAAATCTTTTTCACTTTCATTAAGCTGCCATATCCTCATTCAGCAGATTAGCAGAGCGGAACTTCCTCAGCCAACATCTTGCCACCAAACCTAATTTGTCTGTATCTGTCCCCATCCTTCCTGAGAGTATATAGCCTATTGATTATGCTCTTGGCAGTCAGGCTTAGGTGGGTTCAAATCCACCCTTGAAACCTTAGGCAAGGTTAGTTAACCTTCTTGAAGTTTGGTTTCCTAATCTATAAAGTGAGGGCAGTAATACTTACAGGACTCCTAGAGGTTGTATAGGGCTTAGCATAGTATCTTATAAGTACTAAATTTTCAATGCAAAATGATGATGATAATGTAAACAGTCTTTTAAACAGGGAAATGAAGGGATCTGTTTCTCTCTTTTACTCTAAGCTAAGCCTACTGCCAGTGAATTGGGTCTTATCCCTTTTGGGACCTTGCTCTATTCTTACTCTTCACTGATTTTTCAAAATCAACCTTTCTATTGGCCCTGTTCCTATCAGCATTTAAACATGATACAATTTTTTCTTATTTAAACAGTCCTCTTTTTTATATCCTATATACTTTTGCAACTACTGTTCTACTTACTTTCTTCCCATCACAATTTCTTGAATAACTTGATTCTATTTTCTATTTCTATTTTGTTCATCTTTCACTTACTCTTAAACCATTGAAATCTAGGTTTGACCCTCATCACTCCACTGAAATGACTTACTAGTGATTTCCTTGTGTGAAGTCCAGTGGAGACATCTCATTGTTTTACCTTAGATTCTTCATTTGTAGTTGGTTTGGTAGGTCATACCCTCCTTCTTGAAACATTTTTCTAGTTTCTGTGGTATTATTTTTGTCTAGACAGTCACCAAGTTCTGTAGGGTCTATCTTACAAAGCTCTCAAATTCACCCTACTTAACTTTTCTATCTCCATCCCCACTACCTTAATACAGTCCACTTTCTCTTGGATTATCACAACAGCTCCTTAATTGGTCTTCCTCTAGAGTCTTGTTCCATTCTAATCCATTCTTCTTGTTCTGATGTGAATGATCTTTGTAAAATGCAAAACTGTTGTGATTCTCCAGGTTAAAACTCCATCCTAGTCTGACTGAAAACTCAGGTTAAAACTCAGTCTAGTCTGACTCCAGTCTTGGTTTTATAGAGCACTGTGTAATTGATTCCTGTCTTTAAAACTCCGTCCTAGTTAGTCTAGTCTGAGTACAGTTTTGGTTTTATAGAGCTCTGTGTAATTGACTCCTTTCTTCCCCTTGAGCCTCAACTCTTTCTTCACTCCAAGTCACGCCAAAGCTGTTTGTGGTCTTAAAGTCCTGTGCTTTGCCTAAAAACGTTTCTGCATGTTGTCTCTTCTGTTTGGAACAACCGCGGGAACCCTTTCCCTTTTACTCCCTTTTCTTTTTTTTTTTTTTTTTTTTTTTGTTTGTTTTGTTTTTATTTCAATGCCCAGGCTCCACTCTTTACTCCCTTTTCTTAGCTAATTCTCTTTCTTTTGCCTGGTCTCTGTTGAACTGCTTTTGGGAAGCCACCCCTGACCCTTAGAGATTTTTGTTTGATGCCCTCCTAAATTATATGCTTCTGTCTTTATAGCACTTAACACCTCGTATTTTATTTACTTAACTGTGCAAATAAATATAATTTTCTCAGCTTTCTCCCTTGACTGATACCCTCTGTGAGGAAAAGTTCTTTGTCTATTTGTTCACTGTTATATCTCCAGTGCTTAGTACCGTACCTTAGCTTAGTAGGTAAATGAATTAATGAATAAATGGGTGAAATCTTGCTGGTTCTTCAGGTATTTGGAGCTAAGAAAAAAGATATTAAACATCTTTACTTTAGCCTGAGTATATAGTTTGGCTTATTTAAGCCTTCTATGTAAACCACACCAAGTGGCTAATCTTTTCTTACAGTTTTAAGCCAAATAAACAAAACAAGGAAAATACAGCTTAGCTGTCAAACGTGATCTTTTTTTTTTTTTTTAAGTCTTGTAGGGACATATACATATTGTGCACTCTAATGTGGATGTAGTCTACCTTCCAAATTAAGATAGATTCTGGGAAGAGAAACCTGGTAACCTTTGTAATAGAGGCCATTGAAAGAATGGCTATATTTTCAGGATTGTTGATGAAACCTTTCATGCAAAAGAAAATAACATCTGAAACACATTAGAAAATATACTTCTTTCTGAGGGCTAACATAGATAACATATATAATGAAGACTTTTTGGAAAGAGGCAAGTGTTTTTGTACAATTGTTTGAGGTTATCAAAACTTTTAAATTACGGATGACATGTTTTGTTAGAAGATTGTCTACTCTGATATATGTATACATTTAATTTTTTAAAAAATTAGTACTCTTCTTTCTCTGCCTTTGTATTGTTACTGAATTAGTATTTGTACTAGCAGATGAATAAGAGCAGGAAGAGTTGTTAAACAGACTAATTTTTTTACTTGTTCTGCTGTATTTAAAAGTAAGGCAAGAAATTAAGGCCTCATTTAGGTTTTGGATCATTTCTGAGTTTTAGATATAGGTTAACTGTTCCAATGTATAAAATCTGAGCTCAGTATTACAGATAAATTAGTATATGTAAATAATTATATTATGAAAAGAATTGTATGGCAAGAATCTTCCACCCATACTTAACTTTTCTGAATTTTGTTTATGTCATCTGTAAAGTGGCAATAATACCTATTTCAAAGGGTTTTTCATCAAGTATAAGTATGATTACATATGTAATCATAACTAATGTATATTCAATAAATATTTGTGGAATGAGAGTATAAGTTAGGTAATACCGGTATAAAGAATAAAATTAATAGAATTGTAAAAGTATAATGAATAATATTATAAGGTAGCAAATAGCTGTATAATAATTTCTTTACAAGTTTTAATTTTGTGTTGTGATTTTAAAATTTATATAAACTGAGCCTTTACCAGATGCTCATATACCTAAATACTACTTTTACCATTTATTTATTTATTTAAATACTCTTTAAAAACCACTGTCATGTAAATACTTAAGTTGGTCTAATATGATTCTATAAAAGGACTACCATTACTAAATTGAAGGAACTATTGCCCTTGAATTTGTCGTCTCTCCAGCCTCCTCATCAGAATGTATTAAGAATATATAGTAGCTGTGCCAGATATAATGGGGCCTGTTTAACTACTGTGCTAAAGCACTAAAATTGAAAGAGTAGAAGTGTACTTACTTAACAGCTAAAGTTATATAACTATAGTAGGTCTAAAGATGAGATTTGTTTGAGAAAGGTTTTACAACATGGGAAATGCTTTAGCAACTGTCACTCTTAAGTAAAATAGAGAATATCTAAAAAGGTATTTCGAATAAATCTCTCCATTGAGTCTAGATAGCAGCTGAGAATTATTTACAAATTGGTGAGTTCCAGAACTGGTGGCATGATTGCATTATGTCTTAATGTTTAACCAGAAATAAATGGCAATAAATTTGCTAACATAAAAAGGTAAATTTTAAATTAATCAGATGGGATCTCTTAAATTGTGATATTTCAACTGGTACAATCTTAAATATGTACCTTAACTAAATACTTTCTCATTTGCTGTTCCAAGGTAAAGCAATAGTGGCTACAAGGAAGGTTGATAAATTTATATTTACAGTACATGGGTTCAAACTGGGCAGGTCCACTTATGTGTAAATTTTCTCCTGCATCTGACACCCCTGGAACAGCAAGACCAACCCCTCCTCTTCCTTCTCCTCAGCCTATTCAACGTGAGGATAATGAAGATGAAGACCTTTAGGATGGTTTACTTCTACTTAATGAGTAGTAAATATATTTTCTGTTCCTTATGATTTTCTGAATAACATTTTCTGTTCTCTAGCTTACTTTATTTTAGGAATATAGTATCTATTATAGGTAACATACAAAATATCTGTTAATCGACTGTTTATGTTATATGGTAAGGCTTCTGGGTCAACAGTAGTCTTAGTAGTTAAGTTTTCGGGAGTCAAAAGTATTTTAGACTGCACTGGGAGCATCTGTGCTCCTAACCCCTGTTGTTGCTCAAGGGTCAACTGTATTTATTTATTTTTAAAAATAGACTTTTAAAAAAGCATAGTTTTAGATTTACAGAAATATCTAGAACATATTACAGGGTTACTGTATACTCTGTACCCAATTTCCTCTATTATTACTATCTTACAGTAGTATGGTATGGTTCATTTGTTACAATTAATGAATCAACATTGTTGTTATTAACTCAACTTTATACATTATTGAGTTCCTTAGTTTTTACCTAATGTCCTTTTTCTGTTCCAGAATCCCATGTAGGATACCACATTACATTTAGTTTTCATGTCTCCTGAGTCTTCGCTTGGCTGGAGCAGTTTTTCAGACTTGCCTTGTTGTTGATCTGAACAGTTCCGAGGGGTACTAGTCAGGTATTACAGATGCCTCTCTATTTGAATTTGTCTGATATTTTTCTCATGATTAGACTGGGGTTGTGGGTTTTTGAAAGGAAAACAATAGAAGTAAAATGCCATTTCTATCACATGCTACCAGGGTGCATACTAGCAATAAGATTTATTGCTATTGATGTGACTTTAATCACCCAGCTGAGGGTAGTGTTGGTCAGGTTTCTCCACTGTAGTTATTCTTTTTTCTTCCCCTTTTCATACTGTATTCTTTGGAAGGAAGTCACTATGGTACAGGCCACACTGAAGGAATGGGGAGCTGCATTCCCTATTCTTGAGGGCAGAGTATCTGCATAAGTTATTTGGAATTCTTCAAGGGAGACTTTTTCTCTTTTTCCTCATGTATTTATTTACTCATTTATTTATATCAGTGTGGACTGACAGTTGTTTTATACTTTGGATTATAATGTGGTACTGCTTTATTTATTGTTGCTCAAATTGTTCCAGCTTTTGGTTGTTGGGGACATTTCTATTGGCTCTTGTGTCCCTGTGATATAACCCCATCAAGGTGATATCTTTTTTTGTTGTTTTTTGAGTGCTTCTTAATTTTTGGCACTATAAAATACTTGACGCTTATTTTGTATATTTCCTCCCTTAGTTCTAGAA
The DNA here is from genome assembly GCF_028885655.2 of Pongo abelii. Taxonomy (NCBI): domain Eukaryota; kingdom Metazoa; phylum Chordata; class Mammalia; order Primates; family Hominidae; genus Pongo; species Pongo abelii. The sequence continues at coordinate 155,381,863 of NC_071985.2, forward strand.
TCAGCCATCTGTCCAGGGAACCCTAGTTCCTATTGGAGAATGGTATTAGAAACCAAAATTTGGGTGCCAAGTGTGCTTATTGCTGCTGGGGCGTTGTTGCTTTTATTTAGCTGTCTCAGCTGATAGAGCAAGAAAATATGTGTGTATATGAACCCGTGTATATGCACATATATCTATAAACTGAGCTAAACTTGAGTTCATGTAATGACTCCCAACTCTAATCCATTGCCACATGGATTATTCTAGCGTCCTTCCCTTGTTTATCTGTACATTTCCACTCCAGAAGTGGCAATCCTGGCCACCTGTCAACTATTTAATTATTTAATTTCATTATATATGGACATCAGTGTCAGAATTGTTAATTGTGAATTGTGAAAAACTCTATCAACTAGAATACAGTGCTATGTACAGTTCCTCTTGCCTTTGGTCTTACAGATGCCACTCATTTCCAGTTACATAGGTCAGCACCTTTTCTTCCTGCCCCTCAGTGCGGTTGTTTGAGACATTCGTAATATAGTCAGATTCTTTTATTCCTGAACTTGTAAATGACTTTTAAAAAATTTGTATACATTAAGGTTAATTCTTTGTGCTTAAAAGGTTTATGGGTTTTGATAAATGCATGGTATTATATACCCAACATTGCAGTGTTGTATGGAATGGTTTCACCTCACCAGTCTGAAAAAAAATTCCCTTTGCTTCATGTATGCAATCCTCCTCCAAGCCCATTGAACTTCTAGGAACTACTGATGTTTTTATTGTCTCTGTAGTTTTGCCTTTTATGAATTGTCATATAATGAGAATCATAAAGTGTATATAGCCTTTTAGACTGAAGAAAATTTTTTTAATGTTCTTTCGTAGTATCTTTAGAAACATTGATTTAGAATAACTTTGATTAAAGTCTAATCCAAACTTCCATCTCGTATACCACCTCTCTGCAGCATCCTTTGATGGTCAGTCATTCAATATCTGTTTCCGTTTATCTAGTTCTAGGGAATTCACTACCTTATGAAACAGCACATACCATTGTTTGTTATAACAGAAATTCTTTACTTGGTATTAAGCCTCAAATTCCTCCCCAGAAATTCTACCCAGTGATTTGGATTTGACTGTGGGATGACTTGAAATAGGTCTGTTCTCTTTTCTACGTATCAAGTATTCGTATCTTGAATGCAGTCTCAGTATACTCTCTTTTGCTTTTCAGTATACCCTCTTCTTTAAGTTTTCTGCTTTTCAGTTAGTTAACAACTTTCGTGCTAAATAGGATGCTCAGAGTGTAATTTTATACGTCAGCTACATAGCTTTCTTTGAAGTTTCCTTTGCCATTTTCATCTCTCTCAAGTTTATCTTATACGTTGTGATCATATTAGCCTTCCAAATGCAAATGTTTGCTTGTATCATTGTTTAATTGTTCAAAACTTGCATTTACTCCGTATTGCATTAGAATGGTATGCTTTACAATAATTTGTGAAGGGCATGCTTCACAATAATCTGTGGAGTTTTAAAAAATATATAGATGCTCTACTTCCTGGGGATTCTGGAATTGGACTGAGATTTTAGAGCATCTCCTATTTTGTAGAAGAGGAAACTAAAAGCCTGATAAGGTGTAATATTTGATATTCTGTCTAGAATGTCTTAACCTCTTTTTGCCTTTCCTTTTGAAATCCCATCTATTTTTCAGGATTCAACTTGCTTTTTACTTCTTCTATGATGCATTGTTTGTATCTCCCTGAAATGATCATTTTGTTCATAACATGCTTATGCATTCATCATGGCTGGTTAAATTTTGCATATGTGTGTTTCTCTTAGAGTACATTAATCATTAAAACTCTGGCAAATTCTAGGAATTGACTAAGAATTTTATAAGCATTCTTATTTTTAATATTTAAATAAACAACTACTGTTCACACAGTCACATCTTCTTCCCTAAATTGTAATGATCTTGAAGGTAGTGCTGTATGTTGGTTATATGTGCGTCCTTTAGAATGGTTGATGTAACAGAACATACAGTGAATGTGCATGGTAAGTGTTTGAATGGGTTGATGCAAGTTCAAGATAATATTACAAATAATGTTTGTTGAGCAGCACTTTATACTTTGCCTCATAGTAAGCTAATGATCCAGCTGAGAGGCCCACAATTTTTTTTTTTTTTTTTTTTGGGCCTGTCAAGGCAAGTTCATGCCATCCTATACTTATCTGGTTGTTTTGTAATTCAATGCCATATTTTTTGTTTATGTAGTTAAATGTTATCTTGTTGTTGGTCTAGTTTTCTAGCTTGCCTGTTATTTCTTAATCCTGATTTTTTTAATCTATAGTATTTGCTATCCTTCTCAGCTTCATGTTCATAAATTTGTCAAGTTTGTCTTTTATGTGTTCATTTAAATGTTAAGTGTTGAAAAGAATTGAGGCTTGTATGTTCCTTTAGCATACTTAAAGAACTCCCAATATGTCATAAACAGAATATTAAAACAATGCTCTAAATATAGTCTAGAACTATATCTGAACTGTCGTCACTGAAGAGTCATCCATCTGTATAACTACTCAGCTCTTATTTTCTTTTGTAGTTTCTGTTTTCATTTTTAAGAGCACTTTCTGTTTCTTGAACCTTACTATGCTATGGGACAGCATTAAAGATGTAGAAAAATGGCTTTCCTCTTAAAAAATCACACAATATAATAAAATAAGACATTCATTTTAAGAACTAAAGGGATAGGTGTACCTAAAAATTTTCGCCTTCAGGAAGTATACTATTTAGTGACCTAGGGAACAGCCAGTCTCTTCATAAACCAGCCGTAATATTCCTGATAATTTCCTTTTAGAAGTGACTTTTGTGAGAGAAATGTTATTAATGCCTCATGAGTAGACACTGAAGTAGGAGAAACTTATCATATAGGTCTTTTTAAATATTCTCTTTGAAGGCAGTAACTTTGCATACTTCTAGCTGTGGGCAGAGCCGATAAGCCCAGTTGTCAGATACGATTCTGTATGAAGAAAGCGGAGACTTAATGCTGTATTTGTGTATACAACATAAATGGAATCCATTTACAACTCATAAAGAATATATAGTAATGAGTGACCTGAGTGGTACAAGTATCTTAGGATCCTTGAATATTTGGCTTAGAAAAAAAGCTTTTGCAATTATCTATCTTGTCCATTTTCATTTTAAAGACAAAGAAGCAAGACCCAAGTTTTAATGACTTGAATAAAGTTCCATGGTTAGTTGCTGGTAGAGCTGGGACTTGAACTAGGACTCTTAAGTGAATCTTAAAGTTCTAAAAGAGTGCAAGTGATCTCTTTGTAACATTTTCTTCCTAGAAAAGTTATTTTCCCTTTAAAAAAATTGTGCAATATCTTATGCATATAAGACTAATGAAATATTTATGCACAGTTATAGAGTAATTATGAAACCAAATAGCCTATAGTTGTTTAATCATTATCCAGGTTAAGAAATAAAATATTGATAGCACTTCACAAGTCTCCTAGGAATAGTTCTTCAGTTATACCTTGCCCCTTTCCTCTTCCCAGAGGTAAATATGATCTTACTTTTGAGAAAATAATTCTTTGCTGTTTTAAAAACTTTTAACCACCTATATGTGTATCCTTTAACAATAAAGTTTAGTTTTTCATGCTTTTGAACCATACTGTATCTGTTCATTTGTAATACATTATGTTTGTGATATTTATATGTGTTGATGTAAATAGATGTCCATTTTCATTGCTATATTAAGCATTCGTATTAGATGGACTTTGGGGTTATTAATAAGGCTGCTATGAACATATGTCTTACACTGTGTATATTCAAGAGTTTCTTGAGGTTGTACCTAGGTATGAGATGTCTGGATCTTAGGGTATGTACATCTTCAACTTTACTAATTGATTCCAAACTGATTAATTCCAAATATTCTAGTCTGTTCTGAGAAAGCTGTTTGTTTCCCGTTCACCCTTAGTTCTAAAGTATAGCCTTTCAGGATCCCAACCCAAAGGCTGGGCTGGTTTCAAAGTTCTCCCTTGATAGGCCCTAGACTCCAACTTTGATCTTCTACTGTTTTAAGCTGTCAAAAGGACTGCTCAGCCTCTCAGTCCTCTCTTCTGATCAATAAATTGCTCCAGGCAAAAGTGCCCCCAAAACATGTTTTATCTTTCTGGTTTCCATCTTCTTGTGGATCTTTACCTTGTAATAACTCACAATTTTGTTAGCTCTTTGATGCTTTTAAGAACTTTAAAATATTTTCTCCAGCTTTATATTGGTTGTCTTCAGGGAAGAGTTTGTTCTGAATTTGCCTCGTCTGTGTTTTCCAGAAGTGAAAATTTGAACCCACTGAGCTTTTAGTTTTAGTTACTGTATTTTTAAATATTTTATTTGCTTCCTTTTAGAAGCTACGTGCTCAATTTTTGTAGTTTCCTATACCTCATAAATATTTTTGAGCTCATCTTTTATTCTTATTCTTTGTGTCTTGCTTTCTTGCATGCTTGATAATTTTTTAATGTGAGCAGGCTGGGCACGGTTGTTCATGTCTGTAATCCCAACACTTTGGGAGGCCGGGGTGGGCAGGTCACTTGAGGTCAGGATTTTGAAACCAGCCTGACCAACATGGTGAAACCCCGTCTCTACTAAAAATACAAAAAGTAGCCAGGCGTGGTGGTGTGCATCTGTAATCCCAGCTACTCAGAGGCTGAGGCAGGAGAATCACTTGAACCCGGGAGGCAGAGGTTGCAGTGAGCTGAGATCGCACCACTGCACTCCATCCTGGGGGACAGAGCAAAACTTTTTTAATGTGAGCTATTCACTTTCTTTGGAAAATTACTTATGGATTATCTTTGAGGCCCAGGATGAAAACATATTTCTCTAGACAGGATTGCATTTGCCTCTGTGGGTATCTTGATTCAGGATTGGAGGTGGGAGGGAGTTGTGTCCCAGTCCAGGGCCATTGACTTAAACTGTAGTCATGGGTTGAGGTTTTGGGGACCACCCAGGTAATTTGGGGGTAGTAATTTGGGGCAGTAAATATGTATTCTTTCCTCAGTCCCAAGGCAACTCTCCTTGGGGGTTGGAGTGAGGGATAGGGTCCCAGCTTAATGGGGAGAGACTATCTATCTTGGTGGCTTTGTCTTATGTTCCTTGGCCAAGTGAAGTCTAGAAAATTGAGCTCAAGCTTGCATGGTTCAGTACCTGCCCTCAAGCCAAAAGCAATTTTAGTTCTCCTTTTGCCCCGTCAGTTTATTCTTTCACTTAGATTTTGGCCTTAGTATCTTGCTGATTTGTCCATACTTCTGAAATAAACAAGTACCTGTTTTTTTCTTTGCTCATTTTAAATTCAGGGTTTTACTTATTTTCAATACAGTTGATCTTTATACCTGGAAGACATATTATTGGGAGCTGAGGTATTAGTTTATGTCTTAACACAGAATATCATAAAAGGCTTTTGGTCACCATTGACTTCTGGAGTTTTATTGAAAGTGAGTGGGCCTGGCTTATGCCTTGTAATCCCAGCAATTTGGTAGGCTGACCTGGGAGAATCCCTTGAGGCCAGGAGTTCAAGACTAACCTGAGCCACAATAGCAAGAACCTGTCTCTACAAAAATGTTTTTAAAATTAGCCAGGCATGGTGCTATGCGCCTGTAGTCCCAGCTACTTGGGAGGCTGGGGTGGTAGGATAACTTGAGCCCTGAGTTTGAGGCTGCAGTGACCTATGATTGTGAACTCCAGCCTGGGCAACAGAGTGAGACACCATCTCTAATGAAAGAAAAGAACGAAGAGGGAGAAGGAGAGAGGGAGGGAGGAAAAGAAAAGAAAGAGAAAGAAAGTGGGAGATTATTTGTGAATTACTGAATTTGCACTTCCTGTAAACTCTTTGAGCCCTTCATTAAGGAAGAGAAAGCATCTTATTATACAGCTTTTATTTCACTAAATAATTTTTAAAATTTTGCGTGCTGCATACATACATTTATCGTTACGTCACCTTATGTCCTCTGGTTGTTTTCAGTATGTTTAATGAGGCTCAGTGTTCATAGGGAAATCAAGCTGCTCTTTTTGAGTAGCAAAGTATAATGAAGACTTTTTGTTCCTTGGTTTTTATTTAGGAAAAGTATAAAACTTAGAAAAACTAAAACAGTAATATGATAAGAATCTGCATAACCTTCACCTAAATTCACCAGTTGTTAACAACTTAACATTTTCTAATGTATTTTCTCTCCTTTTACGCTTATTCTCCTTCCCATCTGGTACATTGTACTTTTAAAATTGCTGAGTCATTTAAAAGTACGTTGTAGACTCATCACTCATACTTCAGCAAATATCTCCTAAAAAGAAGGGCATTTCCCTGTATAACTTTAAATACCATTATTATACTCCAGCAATTTAACATTGGTACAATAAAATTATATACTCCACAATCTATATTTAAATTTTTCCATTTATCCACAAAAATGTCCTTTATAGCTGTTTAACCCCTGGGGGGATCTAGCCCAAGATTATGCATTACATTTGCTTGTCATGTCCTTGTGTCCTTTAATCTAGAGCATGGCTTGGCAAACTTTCTTAAAGGACCAGATAGTAAATATTTTAGGCTTTGTGGATAATGTGGTTCTATTGCAGCTCCTCCTCTTTGTCATTATAGCTAGAAAGCAGCCATAGAAATTATGTAAACAAATGAATGTGGCTATGTTCCAATAAAACTTTAGTTAGACTCCTGTTGTAAAATAGCTGTCCCTCTTTTTTTTTGTTTTTTGAGACGGAGTCTTGCTCTGTCACCCAGGCTGGAGTAAGCAATGGCATGGATCTCAGCTCACAACAACCTCTACCTTCCGGGTTCAAGCAATTCTCCTGCCTCAGCCTCCCAGGTAGTTGAGATTACAGGCATGCACCACCATGTCCAGCTAATTTTTGTATTTTTAGTAGAGACGGGAGCTTCACCATGTTGGCCAGGCTGGTCTCGAACCCTTGACCTCTGGTGATTCGCCTGCCTTGGCCTCCCAAAGTGCTGGGATTACAGGCGTGAGCCACTGCACCTGGCCCTCTTTTTTGTTTTTAATGACACTATTTAATGAGTATTTTGAAGAATCAGGCTGATATTTTGGCAGAGTGTCCTTGATATGGATTTTTAAAAATGTTTCTCCATTAGTTTTTTTAGATTACAAATGCCCATGGAATCTTAAGGGTTGTTACCACAGTAGAAATGGAAATCTAGTTTTTTGAAAAAGATTCTGATGCAGATGAATATAAAATCTTTCCTTCTGTTTCTGTCTGCCTGTCTATGCCTCCCTCCTTCCATCCCTCCCTGATTATTGTGTATGTAATATTACTGCCTAGAAATTGGACAGTAAAATTAACTTATAGGCCGAGCACAGTGGTTCATGCCTATAATCCTGGCACTTTCAGAGGCTGTGGCAGGAGGAGTGTTTGAAGCCAGGAGTTTGAGACTAGTGTGGGCAACAAAGCAAGACCCTGTCCCTACAAAAAAAAAAACAAAACCAAACCAAACCCCAGAGAACAAAATTCGCTGGGAATGGTGGCATACCTGTGGCCCTAGCTACTCGGGAGGCTGAGGCGAGAAGATCACTTTAGCCCAGGAGTTTGAGGCCGCAGTGAGCTATGATTGCACCACTGCCCTTCAACCTGGGTGAGAGTGAGACTCCATCAAATACATACATACATAAATAAATAAATAAATAAATAAATAAAATCAACCTCCAGATTGCTAATTCCTTGATGTTCTCTTCAGATGTCAGGATTTTTACCTGTATACTCTTTCATATAAATGTTTTTATATTCATAAATGTAAATAATTCAAGAGGACTTGGATATTGAAAAGTAGTAAAAATAACTTAGGTAAGGACTTGAAAGGGCGTTTATACTTTGGCCGAATATAGAAAGCTAAAATGTCTCTCTGTTGGAGATGTAAAAGTAAAAACAGTTCTGGTTGGGTGTGGGGCTCACACCTATAATCCCAGCACTTTGGGAGGCCAAGGTGGGCGGAGTGCTGGCCAGGAGTTTGAGATCAGCCTGGGCAACACAGCGAGACCCTTTCTTTACAAAAAATTAAAAAAGTAGCTGGGCATGGTGGTACACAGCTGTCCCAGCTACGTGGGAGGCTGAAGTGAGAGGATTGCTTGAGCTTGAGAGGTAGAGGCTGCATTGAGCCATGATCTGACACTGCCCGCCTGCCAGGGTAAGACAGCGACTCCCTGTCTCAAAAGGCGAAAATAAGAAAACCCTAATTCTTTGACACAAGTAAGTTCACTGTTGTTAGCATTGTGTAAGATTTAGATTTAGACATACATAACAAATAATTTTAATAGATTTAATACAAAGCTATCCTTACGGAAAAGGTATAACTATGATTTTATCCAGGCAGAAATATGTGTAATTTTTTTTTTTGAGTTATTCTATTCTCTTGCTTGGTTCAGTGAGTAGCAAAAGTAAAAGTAGGATATTTATTGGAATTAAAGAGTTTCAGGTTTTTAGTGCTTGAATTTCTTTTAAATATCTGTCTGAACATCTATGGTGATTGGGTGCTATCCTACCATCTTTTATTAGTTTTGACTGAGACAAGGTTTTTCTTCATATTGTGTCTTCATCACAATTTGCTCCTGGTTTGACCCTTTATACTCTATAAAACAAGTCTATTTTTTTTTCCTGCATAGCTGTTTGTTAAGTAAAAATGGAAATGGTATTCTAGTGGAGGTTTTCATTTCTTGACTAAATATTCTCAGAGTCTTTAACCATTCCTCACATTGCAGCTCCACCATAAATAGCTTGTATGATCTTGGGGAGTTACTTAATCTGTGCTTGGTTTCCTTATCTTTACAATTAAGAATGTTGGTACTGGGCTCATAAATTTATTGTGAGGATTGAGTTATTACATTTAAAATACAACATTTGTCTGGCATGTAGTACACATTCAGTAAATGTTAGACACCACAGTTGACACTTGAACAACACAGGGATTGGGCATAGACCTCCTGTGTAGTTGAAAATCCATGTGTAACGTTTGACTCCCCTAAAACTTAACTACTAATAGCCTACTGTTGACCCAGAAGCTTTACCGTATAACATAAACAGTTGATGAACACAAATGTTGTCTGTTACATGTATTTTATACTGTATTCTTGCAACAAAGTAAGCTAGAAAACAGAAGATGTTATTAAGAAAATCATAATAAAGAGAAAATATATTTACTATTCATTAAGTCAAAGTAGACCAACCTAAAAGTATTCACCCTCATTGTCCTCACACTGAGTAGGCTGAGGTAGAGGAGGAAGAGGAGGGGTTGGTCTTGCTGTCTCAGGGATGTCAGAGGTAGAAGAAAATTTGTGTATAAGTGGATCCACGCAGTTCAGACTGGGTTGTGTTGTTCAAGGGCCAACTGTATTGTTACTTCATCTTACATTTTTTCTCATCCATCTTGTCTATTTATGAACCTGTTTGTCTTTCTTAAAGCATAGCTGAATGCAGTGGCAGCTGTGATCTGATCAGCCCAGAAGGAGTAGTACAGTCGTCACCTCCCCCATTAATATGGGTGAAAGGGCTGGGCGCGGTGGCTCACACCTGTAATCCCAGCACTTTGGGAGGCCGAGGCGGGCGGATCACGAGGTCAGGAGATCAAGACCATCCTGGCTAACATGGTGAAACCCCATCTCTACTAAAAATACAAAAAATTAGCTGGGCGTGGTGGCGGGCGCCTGTAGTCCCAGCTACTCAGGAGGCTGAGGCAGGAGAACGGTGTGAACCCGGGAGGCAGAGCTTGCAGTGAGCCGAGATCACACCACTGCACTCCAGTCTGGGCAACAGAGCGAGACTCCGTCTCAAAAAAAAAAAAAAAAGGGTCAAAGTTGGAGTTGATTTTTAAACATTCATTGTGGAGAATTTAAAACATAAAAAAAGTAGATGGACTAGTATGATGGACCCTCATATACCCATCCTCCATCCCCAGCAACACAACCAATCCAGCCCTATTTGTACTTCATCTAGTTCCTCTGTGGTATAATTGTAGCTCCTCTATTACACTTAGACTCCATGCCTGGTTAATCTTGATAATTACTGATGCTTTTAGGATAATGCCTTGTTTTCTAAGTAGATAATTGTTGAATTAATGAAAAATTGAATCTTGCCTTGGATTTATGCCTGGATCAGCTTCTGTAGTTTGCTTGTGTAGGTGGGTGAGCGGGATTGAAAATAGATTTGTCTATATTTACTGTTTTTTAGGTGCCACTCCAGTTTTGTTTAAATAATTTCTTCCATATCTGCTCATGGATATATATGGTAATCTTACTGGTGTAGTGTCTGAGTATGCTGGGAAATAAGTCCAGTTATCTGGGATAGAAGACTTGAATTTACTGTTTTCTTAGAGTCTTCATTATTTTGAGCTTGAAGACTTTACCAATGTTTATTATAGGCCTTCCAATCTGATAATCATTTTGTCTTAACTAAATGGAAGCAGAATTGAAGAACTGTACTTTGTTTGCCATCTTTGTTGGAATTATTTTTAAAGTCAGATTTGTTGTGGAATAATTTACATACTGTAAAATTGTGGTAATTTGTTGGCTTCAAATTAGAGGCCCTTCTTCCCAGTGTCTGTTTGCTCCAAACCTAGCAAAAAGACGGCTGCCAATGTAATTGACTGTAGCACCTTTTTCAAGCTTGTTTTTTTGTAACCCTATTTTTACTTGTGCCTTATTAGTTGTTACTGTGCCTACAGCATTTACTGAAGTTTTAATAGATTCACAGTTGTTTTTAAAGTGATACCAAAGTGTGTAACTCCTGCTTAAAACAGGGATAGAGGCAATATAATATAAGTCTTTGGTTGTATTCAGCTGGTGGGATAGGAATTCTGAAGGTGAAGTAGAGTATTGTATAGAGAGGACAGCTTCTAGCACTCAGATCACTACCATCACCCTAAGATTGAGCCTATGTGAGCCTGCTTAGTAGAAACAGCCAGCTGAGGCAGGATTTGTACACTGCATACACCTCAAAGCAAAAGAAGGCTTAGTGAAAGTGAATTTAGATTTACCCTCTGTAATTTATCCAGTAGTGACTTAGTATAGCTCTGCCTTTCCCACTCATAGTTCTAGTTTTAAATGAAATATCTCTAGCTGGAGAGGAGTCTTGCCCTTCAGTGTTAGCAGTTTTACCTTAATTATTAAAAATTTAATCAAGGATTAGTTAACAAGGACTTGAAAATAAGAATAAGATTTGTTTTAGAGAGGAGGCTGAGAAAAGTATTCTGATAGAGAACATCATGTTGCCATGACGGCCTGTGAACTTCAAAACTGCAGTATTTCACCTTTGATACTTCTGCTAGTTTGCTTACTTCTGAACTTAAAAGATTCACAGAATATCTGTTCATTTAGAAAATATTTAGTGAGCATCTATGTGCTGGGAAGTATGTTGCATACTAGCTAAACAAAACAATGAACAAAACAGATGAACTTGCCATTGTGGAGTTTAGTCTAGTAGGAAACAAAACGAAAGTTATCTGAAGCCATATAGAAAAATTGTGCTTTGCTTATACTTTAAGGATTTAACCAGTTATTTTAAAGTGAACTTGGAGTGACTTTTCCTTGAGTTGTTTTGCAAAATGTATTTGAGCATTCGGAGCTTTGGGTTTAATGTGTTTCTCTATGTGTATCAATAATGTGAAATTAAATATTAGAGAGGCAGGACAATTTAAACAGGGAGAATATTAGAATAGATGTATTGTAGTGAGATTTCAGGATAATGACATGTAATATATTTGTGTGGGTAAAACTATATGTTTGTTGTGGCAAATGGACCTTTGCAAGCAGGAAAGTATAAATATCTTTATGGCCTTTCTTCTCTTTAAATGATTAATACTTAAGAATTGAATATTTGTCTTTATCTTTCATTCAGAGGAAAAAAACAACAGATTTGTTGATGGAAAAGTAAACCTTTAAAATAGGAGGGAGGGTATAATAGAGCAAATGGAAACCTTGAGACTAATATCACGTTGGAGTTATGTGACAGTGTCATGTGTCTCTGGGTGAGAAAACATACCTCAGATTTCCCTATTTCGACAGAGTACAACAAAGTGCCTGAATTGAGTGATTCCTCCTAGTATTAAGATTTTATCATTTTAATTATTATTATTTTTTTATCTAGCAGTTTCTTAACGACTTTGATTGTTGGAAGGTCAAAATGCTCTTTTATTTTGGTACTTGTTCAGGTTCAAGAATTAAAAACTTAAGATGGGGGAAGAAGGCTTTGCTTTCTCTAACTCTTATTTTCTGTAGGTACTTCGTAACTCAGGAAGACCTCATTTATTCCCAGTAATATGTTTTACTAAACTCTTTCAGGTAACTCTTAAAAGACTGTGTGACTTAATAGTAGATCACTGCTTGAACTCAGTTTTTATTTATTGTTGTTACTAGAAAATTTTTGTGAAATATTTTTCTTTGTCTCTGTAGTTATCAGAGACTATTACAGACGATTGCTGTACTCGAGGCTCAGCGTTCTCAAGCAGTCCAAGACCTTGAAAGTTTAGGCAGGCACCAGAGAGAAGCACTAAAAAATCCCATTGGATTTGTGGAAAAACTCCAGAAGAAGGTATACATTGAACCCTTTTTAAGATTTACTAAGATCTATTTGGGAATAGCTTAAGATAATTTGGTTAATTCTTTTTTATGGGTATATACTTTTTAAAATGTTTAATTTTTTTCGTCTATAGTTAGCCGTACTACTTAAGGCAAGATACCAACTTCTTCCACCTCCATCAGGCACACAATAAAATATATCCAAATGAAAATAGCTAGAAGCTTTTATTGGATATTTGTATGGGAACTTGCCCTATTCCTTAGCCTTTTTTTTTCTAGTTTTTCCTGTTATCTTCCCCTTCTTTGAGTATTTTTCCTCCTCTGTTTCAGGACTTAGGGATTAGTAAAGCTAAAAGAAAAAAGTACTTCAGAATTGATTAACTACTTCTGTTTCTGGGTTACTTTTGCACACTAGTACCTTTGTGCATATTGAGAGAGAAAACAATGGTGATCAAAACAAAATCTATTTTAAATATCTTTAGAGTTATGATAGGCAAGTCCATGAGGAAGAAGTATAAATTTTACTTAATTTTAAAATACTTTTTTTAAGTGTGAAAATTCTCCATAATTTTGTTTTTCTTAAAACAGATCTTTCATGTGTAACACTTAACCACTCAAAAGCGATACAGGTTTTTATAATGAGTTTCTTGGTGTGTAAATATGGAGATGATCTTGATGTGCATTTGTGCTGTAATAGGGACCCACTAATTGTTCATTAAATTTGAGAGGTATAATATTAATCAGCATTGTATGAAAAGATTAAAACTGAAAAATGATGAAAAAGAATCCTCTTCTTAAAAAAGAAACGAAACCTTATCTTGTATGACAATTTTAGTATCTTTATGAGTTACGTGTTTTTAATGAGTTACAAAAGTGGTCTACCAGGTGTTAGGAGAGCAGCCCTGGGGACTTTATTTCACTAGATGTGTTAATTTATTATTTGAATTTTCCTAGGTATATTATTTAGTTGGTAAACATTTCTTTCTCTTCATGCTTTTAGAAAACATTGACTGTTGTAATAGATGTAGAGCCTATATGTTGATTTGTTAAAACTTCTAAGGTTTTTAGAATTTTGGTGTACCTTCTGTGTTAAAATGAGGCCCCTTTAAGTGTTTATTGATTCTGCATTGCTGTTATTAAATAATTTACTGGTACAAAAAGATATAAGACTTACAATGGTTATTTACAAAGGATTCAACTAAAACAGATGGTGTTAGTAAAGTAAATACTAATGAAAAATTTGTTAACCTTAATTTCATTTCATATACTTTCCCGGGTAGGCAAAAAGATGCAAGTAGGCATATTTACTAGATTTGCATGCAGTTGATTATTTCCTGATTCTTCACTGTCAGGTTTAGCTTAGAACAGACTTTCATTTCTTTCTTTTTTCTTTTTTTTGAGATGGAGTCTCACTAGGTCACCCAGGCTGGAGTGCAGTGGGGCCTGATCTCAGTTCACTGTAACCTCTGCCTCCCAGGTTCAAGAGATTCTCCTGCCTCAGCCTCCTGAGTATCTGGGACTGAAAGTGCACTGTACCATGCCTGGCTAATTTTTTTATTTTTAGTAGAGACTGGGTTTCACCATGTTGGCCAGGTTGGTCTGAACTCCTGACCTGAAGTGATCCACCAGCCTCGGCTTCCCAAAGTGCTGAGATTACAGGCATGAGCCACTGCGCTCAGCCTAGAATGGAATTTCTTTTCACTTTATTTCAGAAATAAAGATGTGATGTTGACCATCTTAATAATTTTTTATAAAAATACACAGAAATATATTAAATTAAGATACTTTAATAACCATGAAGTTATCAGTGTCTGGGACTTAAAAAAAAAAAATTACCATGAAAGTCCTGTGTTCTTTGGAAAAAAATTTTCCTACTAGGTTTAATTTAAAAGATTGATTCTTCTATTTTTCTGGGTTTGCTCATGCAAACTCAATTTGCCTATTTTATTTAGGTTTATCATATTAGTTATGTTGTTGACTTGTACCATGTTTGTTTTAGTGGACATATAAAAAATTTCTCCTAGTTCATATTAATGAAACTGGTGATATATATTGGTATATGGAATGCAGAGAACATTTATGGGTTGTTAGTTTTATTTTATATTACTATCATTATTTTAAAAGACACTGCCCTCCATCTAGAAGTAGTACCTAGGTTTTGCTAAATTCATTTCTTCACTTATCATCTTTAGCATTTAATATTTAGACTATTAATTAACTTTATTGTCTCTTGGATTTAAACATGAATAGAAATGCCCCGTTGATTATTTGGATTTGGAGTCATCTGAAAATTTGACTGTGGTGGATTATTTCTCTCCTGCCTCCAGGCTGATATTGGGCTTCCATATCCACAGAGAGTTGTTCAGTTGCCTGAGATCGTATGGGACCAATATACCCATAGCCTTGGGAACTTTGAAAGAGAATTTAAAAATCGTAAAAGACATACTAGAAGAGTTAAGCTAGTTTTTGATAAAGGTAAGAAATCATATGATAAGAATTTAAGTAGAAAAATATCTGACAATGTTTTGCTTTAACAGTTCTGTATGTGGACTTATTTTTCAGTAGGTTTACCTGCTAGACCAAAAAGTCCTTTAGATCCTAAGAAGGATGGAGAGTCCCTTTCATATTCTATGTTGCCTTTGAGTGATGGTCCAGAAGGCTCAAGCACTCGTCCTCAGGTAAGCAGTGTGAAATATTGGAGTAGGAAAATTTGAATTTTAGACAAAACATTTTAACATTTTGCTGGTTTGTGTTCTTAAAATTAAATCAGTCTTTCACTGGAAGATAAAGGAGATATGAACTTTGAAATTAAGAGAAACTTAGGTTGGAGTCCTAACTTACTAGCCGTGAACCTTCAGACATCATTTACGTTGAAGTCTCTAAGCTGCAGTTTACTTTTGTATAAAATGTAGTTGATATTACCTATCTTGTAGGGTTGTTGGTGAGGGTTAAATAGGTAGTATATGCAATGTGCCTAGTACAGTATCCGACACATAGTATTTACTCTAAAAATAGTAGCTCCTTTGTGTGTAGTGAAATGTGACCAGGATTTGAGTCCTGGCCTTGCCACTCTCAGTTCGATGAACCTCAGTGAACATGTTACTTTTCAATTCTGAGCCCACATTTCCTTTCCCTTTTTTAAAAATGAAATTACAGTACTATTATGTATTTCACAGGATTGCTGGGATTATAAAACCAAACAAAATAAAATAATGTGAAGGCATTTTGTAAACAGTTTAAAAAAAGCATATACGTTAAAAAACAAATTTACTTATTTTGAAATTAATTTAAAAATTCCACAATTTGCATGTTATTTGGCTATATCAAAGAATAGATGTTGTTATTTTCTCTCTAACAAAAGCCTTGTCTTATGTGCAGATGATAAGAGGACGCCTGTGTGATGATACCAAACCTGAAACATTTAACCAATTGTGGACTGTTGAAGAACAGGTAATAGATATTTCAAAATCGTATAGGCTTAAAAAAACAAGTAAACAGTTAACATCAGAGTCAGTATCATGAGGCCAGATTCAGTGGCTCACGCCTGTAATCCCAGCACTTTGGGAGGCTGACATGGGTGGATCACTTGAAGTCAGGAGTTCAAGACCAACCTGGCCAACATGGTGAAATCCTACTAAAAATACAAAAATTAGCCAGGTGTGATGGCGTGTGCATATATTCCCAGCTACTTGGGAGGCTGTGGCAGGAGAATTGCTTGAACCCAGGAGGCAGAGGTTGCATTGAGCCAGGATCACGCCACTGCACTCCAGGCTGGGCAACAGAGTGAGACTCCATCTCAAAAAGAAAAGAGCCTGTATTTTGAGTCAGGTGTATATTGTTGTATGTGATGCCTGTTAGTCATGAGTTTTAAATATTTAGGCTTACTTTTGTATACCTTTTTTGCATACTTCAAGAATTTTGGATTTTGAGAATGTGTAAACTTTTGTTTGGGGATAATTTTAAAAGAAGGAACCTGGGTTTTGAGAGGGGAGTAGAAGTGGATAGAATAAAATAGATGTTTTTGTAATGTAGCTTTGGGAGAGAGAAAAACCTGAGGCCAGTAAAGCTGAGCTTCAAAGTGCATTCCTATTTTTGTTGTCGAAGGGAGGTGAGGAAGCCAAGTCAGTTTTGGCCTACAGTTAGAATTGTTCTTTGGCTAATGGCTAGGGTTGTTAGTGGGTGAAGTTTGAGGCACATCTTTGTCTCATATGGTTATTAACCCCACAGCTATACGTTTAACAGTTTATAAAAAGCTTTGGGAAATCTGTTTATTTCAAGCATCCAGATTTTTCTGCATGTTTAGGACTATGAGAAGATATAGGAGACAAGAAAGAATATTAAAATCAAATATTTGAATAAAGGACCATACAAAAGAAGGAAAAGCCTCTTTTAATAGTCGAAATTTAAGTGAATTTACACGTTTTTGTCAAAACTGTAGGGGAAAGAAAAGTAAGAAAAGATGGTCAGTGGAAATCACTAAAATGAGTAATCTACCAATTTGTTTACTTATTTTCTGTTTTCTTATGAGATATTTTTACTTACATGAATAGAAAACTTTTCTAAGCTCTTTCATAAGTTTATTCTCTAATTTCATTGTTCCCTGTGAAGTCTTAAGTTTCCAACCAGAAATTTTTCCTACCATGAGGATTTCTAATTATGTAACCCCCAAAGGTGGGAGAGAGTATTACACTTTGAAATGAAATGTGAGTGTATTTATTTAGAAATTCAATATTTAAAATTAAATACATATTTTCTTAAATTTGGTCTTGGGTGTGGCTTAGAAAAAGCTGGAACAGCTACTCATCAAATACCCTCCTGAAGAAGTAGAATCTCGCCGCTGGCAGAAGATAGCAGATGAATTGGGCAACAGGACAGCAAAACAGGTAATTGAGGAGATGACTGCAGATTGCCGGTATGCTTTTGGTAGTTTTTTAATAAAGGAGAATAATGCAGCTGACATTGGGCGATCTGCCATAACACTTTCAGCTACAGAGTGCTGTAGTATGTGGTGTTTTTTAAAAAAAAATTGTATATATTTTTGTTGATTTCAGAAACAACTTGAGGTACTTCTGCTTTGGATCATTACAAACTATTAAAAAATGAACATATAATGGACTTAGTTTCTCTTGAATGCTTACTAAATATACTAATTGTATACTTTTTGCTTATACTGAGCAAACAGATTTGTTTCATTGCCTTAGTATTTCCTGGTTGTCTTTCTAAAAACGTATCTTGCAGTTTACTCCTTCATATTCCCGTCTATATTAATAGATGTGCTTTTATACTACAAATGTAAGTGTTCACAAGTTGAAATACGTGTTTAGCTTTAGAATGAAATTTAAATTTACTTGAATAATTTTTGTTTGGCCTAGATTTTAAAATATATGTGTATTTGGTGGCAGTTTATTGTTATTTCTAGATTCATGATGAGTATTGAATTCTTAGCATTCATTAGATAGTCATGTACGTTTTAATTTTTAAAAACGACTCAGGTATTGTATGTTATCTCATTGTGTTAAGAGACTTGTCATGTTTCCTTAGGTTGCCAGCCGAGTACAGAAGTATTTCATAAAGCTAACTAAAGCTGGCATTCCAGTACCAGGCAGAACACCAAACCTATATATATACTCCAAAAAGGTAAAAGAAAATATATGAAAGTAAACTGTAGATTAAACTTATTAAAGTAAGAATTGCTATGTAAAAATCTACACATTTGACAGAATAGTGTTGTTATATTTTAAAACTTCTGTTCATTCTAAGCATTTCCTTATATTGTGCATAAGTGGAGGGTAAGGACTCCATTATTGCTACTCAGTGAAATTCATGATTCTTCATTATTTTCTTTGGAGTAATGTGAATGAGTGCTACTTGAAAGATTTTAGATTCAAAATATGTTAGAAAGGCCTTTGTGAGGGTAAAGTTTTTAGGATATTTGATTATTTAATAAATACAATCAATTTCTGTTTTGTAGATAATGCTACATAAATCCAAGAATAGAAAGGTTTATTATGATATTCTAAAGCCAGGCACAGTGGTGTGCACCTGTTGTCCCAGCTACTTGGGAGGCTGAGGCACGAGGAGCACTTGAGGCCAGGAGTTCGAGTCCAACTTAGGCAACATAGTGAGGTCCCATATCTTTAAAAAAATAAAATATTGTATTTAATCCTTACTACAATTCTTGAAATACAAATGGTCTTATCATCTTCATTTTACTGACATAATATTAATAGCTAGCTGTTATATTGAGGGCTCTGAGCCAGACTCTACTGTTCTATAACCTTTTATTAGATAAGGAAACTGGGCCCTCAGGTATGTTGAGTGAATTATCTAGTTGCTTAGCTGCTAAGTCTGGGAACCACTGATTCTCTCTCATTCTGATGCCATGCTTTTTCCACTTTTCTCTGTTGCTTTCTACAGTGGAGAAGCTACTGTTTCTTTCCCAAACAGGACACTACATTAAAATGTAGATGGGAATCGAACAATGAGAACACATGGACACAGGAAGGGGAACATCACACTCTGGGGACTGTTGTGGGGTGGGAGGACGGGGGAGGGATAGCATTAGGAGATATACCTAATGCTAAATGACGAGTTAATGGGTGCAGCACACCAGCATGGCACATGTATACATATGTAACTAACCTGCACATTGTGCACATGTACCCTAAAACTTAAAGTATAATAATAATAAAATTAAAAAAAAATGTAGCCAGTTTCGGCCGGGCACGGTGGCTCACGCCTGTAATCCCAGCACTTTGGGAGGCCGAGGCGGGTGGATCATGAGGTCAGGAGTTCAAGACCAGCCTGGCCAATATGGTGAAACCCCGTCTCTACTAAGAATACAAAAATTAGCCGGGTGTGGTGGCACGCGCCTGCAGTCCCAGCTGTTCGGGAGGCTGAGGCAGAAGAATTGCTTGAACCTGGGAGGCGGAGGTTGCAGTGAGCCGAGATTGCATCACTGCACTCCAGCCTGGGCAACAGAGGGAGATTCTGTCTCAAAAAAAAAAAAAAAAATTAGCCAGTTTCTTGTAATCACAAAAAATAAAGACACCTAATTGGCTGTTTTAAATTTCCTTAATAAGTTATCCTGGTACTTTTCCCTCCCCACCACTGACATCTTTCTCATAAAGAGAAGCTAAGAGTATATCTAGTGCTGTTACCCTTCCATACTGAAGCTATTTAATATAATTTTACATTAAGAATATTGTCTATACAGTTTCATGTTTTACACATTAAAAAAATTTTTTAAACCAAGCTATGGAAGCTTGTTTTAATTTGCCAATTGTTTTAAATATTTTGGGTTTCCCACCAAATATAGCATAACCTGTGTAGATATGTAGAGTTCATCCTATAACTGTGGAATATTGGAACCTTACATTAACCTGTGTTTAATGTAAGAGCTCTTATTTTCATGGTTAATTCTAAGCTAATTTTATAGATGTGTTGTAACCATATGTTTTCATAGTTAACACTGGATAATGATAACAAAAGGAATACTGGAGAACCTACATGTGTTTTTTTCCCTTAGGTGTACTGTATTTTGGCTGTGAAGATCTAGTACAGCTATATTTACAATGATTGCTTGCCATGGTTAGAGTTTAAATTTGGAAACAGATGAAATGATGGTTCTCCATGTAGCTGAGGGTGTTCTTTGTGACTGTGCTATTGATCAAGACAGGCAGGCTGCATAGTGGTGGAAAGTGAGAATTTAGGCACCACATAGGCCTAGTTTATAATCCTGGTTCTACCACTATCTAGCTGCAACACATTGAACAAGAAACTTAACCTCCCTGTCCTCAGTTTTCTCATCTTTAAATTAGAGGTGATGATAACTACTTTATAGGAATGTTGTAAGGATTAAATGACGTTGGTATAGAGCAAGCTTGTCCAACCCATGGCCCACGTACCACGTGTGGCCCAGGACAGCTTTGAATGTGGCCCAACACAAATCGGTAAACTTTCTTAAAACATTACAAGATTTTTTTTTTTTTTTTTTTTTTTTTAGTGTTAGTGTATTTTATGTGTGGCCCAAGACAATTCTTCTTCCAGTGTAGCCCAGGGAAGCCAAAGATTGGACACCCCGGCATAGAATAAGCAGTCAATCAATGTTAGATAAGTATTTTCAGATATTCATAATGTTATAGAAATTTTCGTTTTACTGGATAGTTTTATGTCTGGCATAGGCCACTTTATCCTCTCTAATCTTCTATAAGATGATCATAAGAGTTCAGTGCAGCCAGCATTTGACTGCCAAGAGTATGATAAATGCTGGGGATACAAATATAAGCTAGATATTAAGCATGTGGTCCATTTTACCATTGTTGGGGTATTTCACCTACATTTAAAAAAATTTTTTTAAGGCTAATTATGATTTAAAAACACAGAAAGCATAGAAAAAGCAACAACATAAGAGTATGCTAAAGGATAGAGTGAAATTCTTCTGATAGACTTGTTGGAAGTAACATTTGTATTTTTATATTTTTGATTCTTGTAATGATTTTTCACTGTCCCAATTAAAAATTTGTTTTCTTACTTAGTCTTCAACAAGCAGACGACAGCACCCTCTTAATAAGCATCTCTTTAAGCCTTCCACTTTCATGACTTCACATGAACCGCCAGTGTATATGGATGAAGATGATGACCGATCTTGTTTTCATAGCCACATGAACACTGCTGTTGAAGATGCATCAGTAAGTTATCTACTTAGTTGTTATACACATCAAGGTATAGAAGAGAGTAGGATTTTCTAATTATTTCCACTCTTCAGAGAATGTTGGTTTCTTTTAATGAACAAGTCAAATGTATAGTTTTAAGTAATGTACTTTTGTGAGGAAAATTTCAAACATATACAAAAATAGAATAGTATAATGAACCTTAACAATTATCAACATGAAGCTACCTTATTTTAATCTCTACTCCCTCCCTACCCACCTCAACTCTGCTCTGGATTATTTTGGAGCAAGTCCCAGATATTACACAATATAATTGTCATGTTTATAAAAGGTAATTTGTTATACAGTGAAATATATAGTCACCGTTCATGATTTTTTTTTCTAATTTTTTCATTTGGGTTTGGATCCAAATAAAGCCCATAAATCACAATAGGTTCATTCTCCTTCTTTCACTTTCCTTTTTTCCCTCTCCCAATGTTTTTGTTGAAGAACTGGTTCATTTGTCCTATAGAATTTTGCAGTATGGATTTTATTGATTACATCTTCTTGTTGTCATTTAATCTGTTCCTCTGTTTTCTGAACTTCCTGTAAATTCATAGTAGGTCGAGAGCATTGATGAAATTCAGATGTATTTGTCTGTTAGGGGGTGGGCAGGACTACTTCACGTTTACTTTCATCAGCCTGGTTGTTTCTTTTTTTTGGCATAACAGCCACTGATCATTGCCTAAATCAATTAATTCATTAGATGTTACAGAATAGTGATTATGCTATCATTTCTTCATTTACTTGATGGACTATTCTAAAAGTAATCCCCCTGCCCCAGTCAACTATTTGGTTACTCTGAGGTACATATAGAGAAGGTGGGATAATTGCTCAATTCTCCCTTTTTTTTTCTTTTTCTTTCTCTTTTAGGCAGAGTCTCTCTCTGTCGCCCAGGCTGGAGTGCAGTGGTGCAATCTCGGCTCACTGCAGCCTCTGCCTCCCAGGTTCAAGTGATTCTCCTGCTTCAGCCACCTGAGTAGCTGAGACTACACGCGTGTGCCACCATGCCTGGCTAGTTTTTGTATTTTCAGTAGAGGCGGGGGTTCACCATGTTGGCCAGGATATTCTCGATGTCCTGACCTCGTGATCTGCCTGCCTCGGCCTCCCAAAGTGCTGAGATTATAGGCATGAGCCACCATGCCTGGCCTATTTTCTGGTTTTTAAAATAATTAGTTCATTTTCTCATATCTTTCAAAGATGACCAATGAGGTTTAAAAATTTTTTGTATTCTTATGAACTATTGGCCCTAAATGTATTTAATGTATTTCAATTCATTGATGTTACTGCCTTTGTTAGTGTTCAAACGGGCCCATCTTTGGTTAGTTGTGGCCTATTTAAGTTGGCTTATAAGTTCTTTTGATAAGACTCTAATAGTGTTTAATAGCTTAATACCCATTTTTAACAAGGAAAATCCAGGCTCATCTTGTATATTTCCTGCCTCAGACCCAGAGTCAGTCCTTCTTTTTACTGGGAAATGTTGTTTAGAGACTATATCCTGACTCTAGGAATGTTGGGAGTCTTGCTGGGGGGTTCATCATTGTTTGTAGGCCTGTTAATGGACAGAGCTGGGAAATATACATTTTTATTTTATTTAAGGATGAAAGACATCATTAAGTTCATATTTTAATTGCAAATTCAACTTAAGAACTCTAGGACTTTTATCTACCCTAATTGATCTTAAATATGTATCTCCTTTCTGCGGGTTAAAAATCATAGTTCTCAATGACATCAATGTAATACTTACTTCCTTTGTCTCACACTGCCCAGAACAATCTCAGAATATATTAATAACCAACACTACTATTAATATGGTTCCTGAAAACGGTTTTTCAGTTCTTTATTTTGCCATATATATATATATGTATATATATATATATATACACATATATATATATATATATATATATATCCCACTACAGAAATAAAGTCAAATTGGTTTTTAAATTATCTTGGAATAAATAATCCCTCTCAGTGTTGCCATGGTTGGATATTAATTTAGGTTAATTCACTTTATTTTACTTTACATATATAGGGATTTCTTTTTGTTGCTGTTAGTATTTTTTATTATTTACTATTCCTGAAATTATTTTCTCAATACTTAACCTGATTCTGATTCCTTGCTTAAAAGGACATAAAGATTACCCTATATCTTCCTTAATACTCTGATTATATAGAATTGGAAAAGGATATTTTAATGAAAAGTTATCAAATAAAAGTAAGCTCCTTTGTTCTATAGCTAGATTAATCAAATACTGATTGTATACTTTGGCATCAAACTACCTTAATAACTGTATTCATAAAAATTTTAAAATTTCCTTTTAAACTTGTCTTTTGAAAAATGACTACTATCATTGCTGTGTCTTAAACAGCATTTGTGTATAATTTCATACTTTGTGATTATTAGGATTGTACATCTGAGAAATATTTATTTAAACTTACTATTTATCAGGCTTTGCTAGGGATTAGATACATAGTTATGAACAAAATATGTTTGATCTTTGTGCTCATAAATTTTAGTCTATGGGAGGAGATAAATGTGTAATCACATCAGTAAACCACACGTTTAAAACAGTACTTCAGACCGGGCACTGTGGCTCACGCCTGTAATCCCAGCACTTTGGGAGGCCGAGGTGGGCAGATCACCTGAGTTCAGGAGTTCAAGACCAGCCTGGCCAACATGGTAAAACCTCATCTCTACTTTAAAAAAAAAAAAAAAAAATTAGCCGGGCATGGTGGTGCATGCCTGTAATCTCAGCTACTCAGGAGGCTGAGGCAGGATAATTGCCTGAACCCGGGAGGCGGAGGTTGCTAGGAGCTGGGATTGCGCCACTGCACTCCAGCCTGGGCAACAAGGGCAAAAACTCCATCTCCAAAAAAATAAATTAAAAAATGCTTCAAAGGAAAAAGAGATGCTAACATAATTATTTAAGAGGTACTTAATTTAGATTGAGAGTTTCAGGGGAAGACCTGAGAGGGTGACAGTGAAGATGGTACTTGAAGTATGGATGGAAATTGGCCACATGAAGAGTGGTGTTGGAGTACTTAAAAAAAGTACAATTTGGCTAGGCGTGGTGGCTCACAACTGTAATCCTAGTACCATTGGAAGCTGAGGCAGGAGGATCACTTGAGCCTCGGAGTTGAAGACCAGCCTGGGCAACATAGTGAGACCCCATCTCTACAAAAAAGAAAAAAGAAAAAATTATCAGCCTGGCATGGTGGTGCATTCCTGAAGTCCCATCTACTCAAGAGGCTGAGATGGGAGGATCACTTGAGCCTGGGAAATTGGGCCTGCAGTGAACCTGGATGATGCCACTGCATTCCAGCCTGGGCGACAGAGGGAGACTCTGTCTTAAAAAAACAAACAAAAAGGCCAGGCACAGTGTCTCACACCTGTAATCCCAGCATTTTGGGAGGCCGAGGCAGGCGGATCATGAGGTCAGGTTTTGGAGGCCAGCCTGGCCAGCATGGTGAAACCCCGTCTCTACTAAAAATACAAAAATTAGCCAGGTATGGTGGTGCATGCTTGTAGTCCCAGCTACTCGGGAGGCTGAGGCAGGAGGATCACTTGAACCCAGGAGGCAGAGGTTTGCAGTGAGTCGAGATCGTGCCACTGCACTCCAGCCTGGAAGACAGAGTGAGACTCCGTCTCAAAAAACAAAAAAAACCCAAAACCCTCAGAAAAACCCACAAAAAAACAAAACCCAAAGGTACAGTTTGACAGATTGGCAAAATATAATAGAGTGGATTGGATTTGATGTAATTTTTGTTGTTGTTGAGTTTATTTATTTAAAAATGAGTGCCTGTTCAAATTATTCTGATCACTTTAAAATAGCTACTCAAGATGTATATTTATGAAGCATCTGGTGGAAAAATTTATAGATTTTAGTTTCTCTTTTCGAAAAGCAATAGATAGAACACTTACTTACATGTTATTTACCTGTGGCTTCGAAATCTATATACAGTTTTAGCTCCATTTGATATTAGTCCCCTTTAAGTTTAAAGTGATTATGATTAGGAAATCTATGAGGCTTTAAAAAATTTTTCTTTTAATTTTGGTGAAATACACATAACATGAAATTTACCATCCTCACCATTTTTATAGTATACAGTTCAGCAATGCTATGTACAGTCACATTATTGTGCAACCAGTCTCCAGAGCTCTCAGCTTACCTGACTGAAACTCTGTACCTATTAAACATCTCCCCAACACCCCTTTTTCTAGCCTCTGGCAGTCATTATTCTGCTTTCCATATCTATAAATTTGACTACTCTGCATACCTCAAATAAGTGGAAGCATACAGTATTTGTCCTTTTGTGACTGGCTTGTTTCACCCAGCATATGGTCTTCAAGGTTCATCCATTTTGTAGCATGTATCACAATTTCTTTCCTTTTTAAGGCTGCATTATATTCCCAATATTGTATGCCACATTTTGTTTATCCATTCATTTGTTGATGGATACTTGGGTTGCTTCCACCTTTTGGCTATTGTGAATAATGCTACTGTGAACATGGGTATACAAATATCCTGCTTTCAGTTCTTTTGGGAAGTAGAATTGCTAGATTGTATGGTAATTTTATGTTAAATTTTTTGAAGAACCACCATACTGTTTTCCATAGGAGCTGTACCATTTACATTCTCACCAACAGTGCACAAGGATTCCAATTTATTTACATCCTTGCCAACACTGGTTATTTTTTGTTTTTTTTTTTTTAGTAGTAGCCACCTACTGGGTGTGAGGTGATTTAACTTTTCTTAATCTTAGCCTTGCTGATCACATTTAATAATATCCTTAGCATTTAAATGCAAATCTAAAAATTTAAAAGTGTTTACACTCTGCATTTGCAAAATACCTGAATTAAGTAAATTTCGTTAAGACGTTTCTTACTATATTATCTAATTATTTGGGTCACTTATTTATTAGTGTATAGCATTACTTACGTTGTCTTTCTCAGTGGTGCCATAGGATGGTAATAACAATCATCAAACATCTTTAGTTGACAAGAATTTGAAATGGATAGTGGGGCCAGGCACAGTGGCTCATGCTGTAATCCCAGCAATAAGTGAGGCCTAGATGAGCAAATCACTTGAGCCCAGAAGTTTGAGACCAGCCTGAGCAACATGACGAAACCCTGTCTCTACAAAAAAAAAAAAAAAAAAAAAATTTAGCTAGGCTTGGTGGTGTGCGCCTGTCATCTCAGCTACTCAGGAGGCTGAGGTGGGAGAATCACTTGAGCTTGGGAGGTCAAGGCTGCAGAGAGCCCCACCATTGTACTCCAGCCTGGGTGACAGAGTGAAACCCTCTCTCAAAATTAAAAAAACAGGAAAAAGTGGGAGATAAGATAGATGAAGTGTGAAATTGTAAAGAATCTTTTATTCAGCCAAAGACTTTGGACTTGATGCTGTAGATAGTCAGGAAACCATTGGGAACTTTTAAGTAATGGTAGGGGCAAAGGAGGGGGTGGATACTAGAGGACCGATTTGAGAGAGATTGTAGAAAGTATTAAGAAATGACAGGATTTGTTACATTCGATATAAGACGGAGTGAAAAACTGAGGATAGGCCAGGCGTGGTGCGCCTGTAATCCCAGCACTTTGGGAGGCTGAGGCGGGCAGATCACAAGGTCAGGAGATCGAGACCATCCTGGCTAACATGGTGAAACCCCATCTCTACTAAAAATACAAAAAAATTAGCTGGGTGTGGTGGCGGGCGCCTGTAGTCCTAGCTACTTGGGAGGCTGGGGCAGGAGAATGACGTGAACCCGGAAGGCGGAGTTTGCAGTGAGCCGAGATCGCACCACTGCACTCCAGCCTGGGTGAAAGAGCAAAACTCTGTCTCAAAAAAAAAACAAAAAACAAAAACTGAGGATAACACTTAGATTTCTGACTTGGGCTGCTTTGTGTAAACTTTTGTTTACTTGATATAAAATAAACATAGCACTTAATACCTAATGTAGCAGGAGGAATGGGTGGGGTAGGGCTTGTTTGGTCCAGGATTGGGAATTTACAGGACATGGATCAGAGAATTGGGGATGCTTTTAGGAAATAAGTGAGCATGGGATTAGTCATGAGGTAGCAAAGGAAAGAAATGGAACCTGGGTGGCAGAGCACAAATGAATTGGGAGAACAGGAAGCAGAATAGTGATCAGAAATTTCAATGAGGTTAAAAAATAAGCTGATTATTTGGGGTGAGAATATGAGAGAAGTAGGAATAACAGTGGAGGTAGGAAATCTAAGCTTAATATTTGGGATGTAAATCACTTATAATTGAAGGCAAGGTCCAAGGTATGGCTGTTGGAGTGGGAGACTCTGAGAAGGAATGAAGATGAAGATCATTTCAGTAGAATCAGTGTAAGATTAGAGGCCAGAAATAGCGAGTTGGGCATCTGTGATAATCTTGAAGTTGTCTAGGATGATGAACCACAGTGTTGTCAGCAATTTTAAATAGACAAATTTTGCATGTTAATACTTTGAGTAGAAAACTACTTGTCAATTTGGGAGGTGGGGGATGGTCCCGAACATATGTATCTAAAAGTTTGGAATCATAAATAGACTTTATACCTTGAAGGCCAGTTTATTAAGGGATACTTCAACTTAATACATTTATTTTATTTTTTAATTTTGAGATGGAATCTCGCTCTGTCTCCCAGGCTGGAGTGCAGTGGCACAGTCTTGGCTTACTGCAACCTCTGCCTCCCAGGTGCAAGCAATTCTCCTGCCTCAGCTTCCCGAGTAGCTGGGATTACAGGTGCGTGCCACCACGCCCAGCTAATTTTTGTATTTTTAGTAGAGACAGGCTTTTGCCATGTTGGCTAGGCTAGTCTTGAACTCCTGACCTAAAGTGATCCGTCCACCTCGGCCTCCCAAAGTACTGGGATTACAGGTGTAAGCCACTGCACCTAGCCTACTTAATATATTTATATAGTTTTTACTGTTTATGTCTCTTACAGTCCATTCTAAATAGTCATCTTTGTAACTCAGTTCATCTTGTTGAGTAGGAGAGAAATGTTCTACTTTGATCATTGGGAGTACAGAGCAAAAAACAAGAGCAGAGGTTGGTTTGCTTGTTATTAAGAAAGTGTCATGTTTACAGAAGCAAATGTAAAAATCTGTTAGATTGGAGAGGAGGAACTTCCTTAAATGAAGGAGAAGTAGATTACAAGTCACTCAAGTAACCGTGAAAATATAAAGATGGGATTGGGTTTGCAATAGTGTGTGACAGAGGTGGTAATCATGGCCATGCTTCCCTTTTACCTGCATTGAAGTAGTCTGCTACAATTCAGAATTACTATTGTGTTAAAAAAAAAAAAAGCCATCCAAAAGCATTAGTGGAAAATACTGCTAATAACAGCACTAATTTTCTATGCGTACTAAGAGATATTTTAAAAATGAAAAATATCAGTAGAATAATATTCTGTATCAGTATTTTTTACACTTAATTCATTTTAATTACCAAACCAACGTTTTTGTTTTGTTTTTTTTGATAGGATGACGAAAGTATTCCTATCATGTATAGGAATTTACCTGAATATAAAGAACTATTACAGTTTAAAAAGTTAAAGAAGCAGAAACTTCAGCAAATGCAAGCTGAAAGTGGATTTGTGCAACATGTGGGCTTTAAGGTAAGTTCTATTTAATTTTAGGATTCATTTCATTTTATTTATTTATTTATTTAGAGACAGAGTCTCGCTCTGTTGCCCAGGCTGGAGTGCAGTGGCGTGATCTCAGCTTACTGCAACCTCTGCCTCCCGGGTTCAAGCGATTCTCGTGTCTCAGTCACCCAGGTAGCTGCGATTACAGGTGTGTGCCACTATGCCCAGCTAATTTTTGTATTTTTAGTAGAGATGGGGGTTTCACCATGTTGTCCAGGCTGCAGTATTCATTTAATTTTAAAAGGGTGATAAGAGATACTTTAAAGTGGTTTCTGTAGTGTTAAACTCCAGAATTGCTAAGCATATAGGAAAAAGTTTATCTTTTATCCCATTCATTTGTGCAAAGCAGTGGCGCCATCGTTCCTGATGTGAAGAGTTTATTATTTAGTAGAGTGAAGACAGACATACAGGTAGCTATCAATTGAGGTAAAATGTGAGGGGCTTTTGTTTAGCTGTTTCTCTTTTTGTTGCTGTTGTCCATGGGTCCGAAATGGGTTTTTTTCCCTTTCTGATTGAGAGGCTAATAGAAATGCATATACTCATTCTGCAGAATTTTGTAATACACATTATGTTCCAGTCACTTTGCTAAGTGCTAGAGATTCAGCAGTAAACAAGACAGACTCAGTTCTTGCCCTTACTCTGTTTTCATTCTCATAAGGAATTTAGAGAAGTTAAACAAAATAGTTGAGGGTGGCTAGAGTACATACTAGAGAGTAGTTAGAGGCTGCTTGCACCGCCTTATAAATTTTGCCAAGGAGCTCACACTATCCTGAGAGGTTGGTGGGGGGAACCATTGAATGATTTTAAGCAGAAAGTAACATGAAATTTACGTTTTGGAGAGAATCATTCTAGTTACTTAAATTATTGGGGGTGATGATCTTTAGGAAAGCAGTGGGTTTGGAACTGACCAGCTTTTCCTCTCATCATTTTGGCCATAGTATGGAAACTTAATTAGAGGAAGGCAAGACTAGAGTCAAGGAAACTGGTTAGAGATTCTTTTGATAATTTAGACAAAAGAGGAGGGTGTCCTGAACTTGACTGGTGGCCATGGAGATACAGATTGGCAAGTTTGAGAAGCCTTTAGGCATTAAAATTGACTTGGTTGGACTGGAGGAGGTAATAATGAGACCATAAACTTGGTGGTGTTGGTGGGTACACATGAAAGTATTGATGTGTGCTGTGACTAGTAAACCTAATTGAAAACAAAGCTATACCTTTGATCCTCTAGAGTAGCCAGTAACCATACTATATTAAATGATTTTCCCTCTTGATCTTTCAGTGACCCTGCTTCTCCAATAGAGATTTTCCTAACTGGCAGCTCTGGCCTTTCAGAAAAACTTGCTTCACTTCTCCTAATTTTGCTGCAAAACCCAGCCATGGCTTGTTTGCCAGTCTGTCAGCCACTATAGTTGACCAGATGATCAAAGAAACTAGAAATGATAGATCCTTTGATTTCCAAAAGTGCACAGAACACACTGAGGACTGTCACAATGCCACCACGCTGAGAAAGAGCTAGATCTGCCTTTTTGACATGATGGGCATTGGTTATTAGGAGTCTTTAGGCTTTGGAGAGCGATTCAATAAGATAAAAGTTTAGACAGAATTTCATTGTTGCCTGGGTTTATGTTAGCCAAGAGAGCCTGCTAAAACAATTCTGTAGCAATTACCGACAGTGAAGCACTACAGGAGGCAACTGTGGCATTGCTTCCTTAACCAGTATTTGGATAGTTTTAACTATGGTATTAACTCTCTGTTTCTCAACCATAGTCATCATACAGTGGTCTGAGGTACCTTTCAAGTAGATGATTACAAATAACAAAACACCCAAGTTGGAGATGATTTACTTTTAAAAATTTTTAAATAAATTTAAGCTGATTGAAGATTATCCCTTCTAATGTTCCTCTCACTCACCCATATCTTGATATTGAGTGGATGGAATTTTACCTAGTTTGCTAGAAATTGTCTCTAACAGATAACCATTTGTGTGTTATATTACTGTCCTGTGCATGGAGAGAGAAGATGTCTATGTGCACATCATGTGTTTCCTTGTGGAAAATAAAAAAGATCATGGAACAGTATAATTTAATACGTTTTCTGTCTGAATCTGTTATAGTGTGATAACTGTGGCATAGAACCCATCCAGGGTGTTCGGTGGCATTGCCAGGATTGTCCTCCAGAAATGTCTTTGGATTTCTGTGATTCTTGTTCAGACTGGTAAGTGTTTTCTTCATTGTCAGTCTTCAACTTAGACAAGAAAAGAGCTTCTCAGCCATTAGTGAATTTGACTTCCAAACATAGAAAATATTAATACCCACACTTAGTGAATTAAACTTTGTTGTTCTAGGCAGTGAATTTTTTTCTGTAATCATACCACATGTCAAGTAACTTTCTGTTAGAGATTTTGATAGATTAATGGATTTAAACAGGGAGAGCTGTGAGGAAGCTTTGTAATACACAGACTAAAATGCATCCAGTACCATGTAATCATGTGTGTCTTTTTTTCTTTGCAGCCTACATGAAACAGATATTCACAAGGAAGATCACCAATTAGAACCTATTTATAGGTCAGAGACATTCTTAGACAGAGACTACTGTGTGTCTCAGGGCACCAGTTACAATTACCTTGACCCAAACTACTTTCCAGCAAACAGATGACATGGAAGAGAACATCATTTACTAGTCCTCTTCAACACATAGCAATGGTATCATTGTTAATTATGTGCACAGTTTGGAAAGATTCTCTGCTTTCCCAGAAATGACACTCACAGCATGAGGGCTTCCTGAGTGTTCTCGTCAAGTACAGCTCTGCACCGTTGTGGCTCTAGATCACTGTTCAGCAGCTGAACATTCCTGGTGAGCAAAGGGTTTCCCTGGTGAATTTTTCACCACTGCATTTTAGGTGGTGATCTTAAATGGGTGAGATGGAACGAGAGCACACATTAAAGAGAGAGTAAATTCCAAAGGTTTCAAAGAACTTGGTCATAAATATGATAATGAGAAGACAAAGTATTTATATTAAAACAGTTTAGTAGCCTTCAGTTTTGTGAAAATAGTTTTCAGCACAGAAACTGACTTCTTTAGACAAAGTTTTAACCAATGATGGTGTTTGCTTCTAGGATATACACTTTAAAAGAACTCACTGTCCCAGTGGTGGTCATTGATGGCCTTTAGTAAATTGGAGCTGCTTAATCATATTGATACCTAATTTCTTTTAACCACAATGAATTGTCCTTAATTACCAACAGTGAAGCACTACAGGAGGCAACTGTGGCATTGCTTCCTTAACCAGCTCATGGTGTGTGAATGTTATAAAATTGTCACTCAGATATATTTTTAAATGTAATGTTATATAAGATGATCATGTGATGTGTACAAACTATGGTGAAAAGTGCCAGTGGTAGTAACTGTGTAAAGTTTCTAATTCACAACATTAATTCCTTTAAAATACACAGCCTTCTGCCTCTGTATTTGGAGTTGTCAGTACAACTCATCAAAGAAAACTGCCTAATATAAAAATCATATATATGGTAATAATTTCCCTCTTTTGTAGTCTGCACAAGATCCATAAAAGATTGTATTTTTATTACTATTTAAACAAGTGATTAAATTTAGTCTGCACAGTGAGCTAAAGGTTCACATGCATTCTTTTATACTGCTGGATTTTGTTGTGCATCATTTAAAACATTTTGTATGTTTCTTCTTATCTGTGTATACAGTATGTTCTTGAATGATGTTCATTTGTCAGGAGAACTGTGAGAAATAAACTATGTGGATACTGTCTGTTTATATTATAGAATGCTTGTTGTGACTTCCTTTTGGTTAGATTTTGGATTTTTTTTTTACCAGTGTTAAAACCAGAAATTGGTATTTTTTAAAATAGTTTGCTTCACATATTTAAGAGTTTTCTTTCTGTCGTTTATGAAGAATAAGGAATATATTATGGAAGAGAGGGTGATCTTAAGCAACCCTGTAAAAAATGGTAATGTTTTTTACTCAGTGTGTGCTGAAACACTAAATTAAACTAGCTTACAAAAAGGAAACACAGACCATGGTTAAAGAAAAAGGCAATTATTAATGCTCAGGTATGAAAACTAAAGTTGAAAATTTTTTTTCTAGTTGTGTCTCATGAAAATAAGCCCCCATGTATTTAAACAGATGGCTTTTGAAAAATCACCTCGTTTCCTGGAAATTACTATTAACTATAGGAAAAGATACTATAAATATTCTAAGATTGATTGTTATATTTGACCCAATTTTTAGAATCACTTGTTTTTTCCTATTTAAAATCAAGGGAACATTATTGACTAGTTCTCTTCAGTACATAGCAGGGTACTAAAATCATACCCTGAATTTTTTTAATTGAGAAAAGTAATAGAATTTTAAATATACAAATATGAGAATTTTAAAGTAATATATTGATTAAAGATCACTGATGATATAGATATAATATATCATAACGGAAGGAAAAGTAAATGGACTTGAGCTTAACTTCTCACCCTGGAATTATTAGTGAGTGAAGAGGGGAATCATTAGCATTCTGGGCATTTTTATATTAAACGTTTTGTGAATATGCCAGAAGATCTGCCTTCAACTTGTAATTAGGCAAGATAGTAACGCTTGATGGTAACTTCTATGTTTGTGTAGAAATAATACCAGTTAGTTTTGGAAAGCCATTCAGATCCATTCAAAAATTCCATAAAGTATGATGTATGCTTTGGAAGAGGGCTATGAGTGATACAATTGTTATATAAATGGAATAGACAAACCACTTGAATGCATTTTTCAAGGGCAAACATTTTTTGAGATTTTTGAGTTAAGAGGATTTTTCGGCTTGAGCAGAAGATGTGTTTGTTTTGCATTTTTCAGCTCCAAGCAAATAGCCCCCATGGCTTTAAAAGGCCCTGAAGTTCAGATAGTAGTAGGTAGTGTTTTGTTATTGTTTTAATTTGAGAGTTGCAGGAATAATGGGCAGAGCTGTCATTTGCCAGTAGGCCACCATCTGCCTACATAGAATTATTGGACTGTAAGCTAAAACAGACCGTAAAAGACCTATTTGCTAAAGCATTGCTTATTCAGTGGTATTCATTAGATAAGATCTATTTCCTGATATATTGTGCTCAAGTTATTTGCACATCTTAAGAAACTTTTAATATCTAAAACCATTGCTGTAAGATTTAGGCAGAGGAGGTTTCCTTTTGTGTGATGCATAATAATAATAGAAAACACTGATACAGTGTTTACTATGTGCCAAGCAAGCATATGATAACTAATTCTTAACAACTGTATGAGGCAGGGTCATTTATTATCCTGTTGTCGTATGAGGAAATCTAGCCAGAGAGGTTAATTAACCTGCCCAAGGTCGTATAGTTAGTAAAGCGGTGATGCTTGGATTTTAACCTAGGCAGATTACTTCAGAGTCAGCGTCTGCCTTACTATCCTGTTTCCTGAGCAGGAATTTCCCCTTGTGTCAGGCAACACTAGGTGTTAGGAGTGGAGGTGTGCAGGTGTTGCCTTACATTCTGTTTTCCTGACGTGGTGTGCTTCCTAAGAGTACAAACCTGAGCATATGTCCAGGCTTGCAAAGTCTCAGGCAAAGCTGGGACTAAGGCTTGTGTTTCCTGCCTCGGGTAGGATTTTCTTCTATGCATGTTGGGTGCTTCTCACTTAACCTAATAGTATGCCTTGTCTGTTTTCCCCCCTTCCCCTTTTTGTTTAAATTGATTCACAGAACACAAAAATTTACTAGGTATGAAGAACATTTGAAAAAATGAAATAGAGAAAATGGTACATCACATGTAATAAAGATAAATATTGTTTTGTGAAATGTCTTTTTTAATCATAATATAAGTGTTGTGTGCTATATAAAACTATTTCTTATTGTGGATAATGAAGTTTGAAGCCTGTTGTTCATCTATAGATGCACTGGATGGGATTGGAAGTCTTCAGATTTCAGTAGGGTTTTCCACAAGCTTATGAAGACACGGTCCTGTTTAGGCTGTAAACTGTTTTTATTTCTTGATGAAAAATGTTCTTCTATTTATATGATCCCAGAAAAAAGATATAACTTTTTTTTCTACAGTTCATGTAGCTAGTTAACTAGACTTTTCAGAGTTATAATACATTTAGCTCCATGAGAACAGAGACCATCCATGTCTGTCTGTATCTCTAGGGCCTGGCATTTAGTAGATTCTCAATAAATATGTGTTGGTTGTATGACCAACATTTTGGTGAGTTTACATTTTTTTCCTCCAGGAACTTAAGAGACACCACCTATGACTGTGTCTGTGAGATCCTTAGAGGCCTTGCATCAGAAGGTCATCTTGACAGTTCTGTGAGAGGACAGGGGAATTGGACTCTATCTTACCCGAAGGCTGTGGTTCAACCCTGGGTAGTAGAGGTGGTTTTGGTTCTCTGTGGGACCCTAGTTAGGCTGTGTATCTTGATTCTCTTCCATGTTTTTAAGAGTAGTGTAATGGGGCTGGGCATGGTGGCTCACGTCTGTAATCCCAACACTTTGGGAAGCTGAGGCAGGTAGATTGCTTGAGCCCAGGAGTTTGAGACCAGCCTGGGCAACATGGCAAAACCCTGTCTTTACTTAAAATACAAACAAATTAGCTGGGCATGGTGGCACGTGGCTATAGTCTCAGCTACTCAGGAGGCTGAGTTTGGGGGATCACCTGAACTTGGGAAGTTGAGGCTGCGGTAAGCTGAGATGGTGCCATGGCATAATAGCCTGGGGGAGAACGCTGTCTCAAAAAAAAAAAAAAAAAAAAGCAATGTAATGGAAAGTACACTGGAGTAAAAATTGTGGGTCTTAGTCCCAGTTGTGGAAGTGAAGCACTCAGTAAGTGTTGACAAAGAACTACCTTTCATTGCACATTAGGAGCTAGTAAATGATTCATGTGTCTTATTAACTTTTGTTTAATCCTCCCAGTTCCTCTATGAGGTTCATTACTATTATGTTCTCCATTGTATGCATGAGAAAACTGGAGGTGCAGAGAGTATGTTAAATATGTTAGCTCTCAATAATAATTACTGTGTGTGGGACTGGAGATACCAAGCCGTGTCCTTATGGAGGTTATAATCTAATGCAGAAGACCAGCAATAAGTAAGTAAATAAAAACTATTACTTCAATTCAGGCAGGGATAAATGCTTTGAAGATAAGTAACGCTCAGAGAAAAATAATAATGGGAGAATGGGGAATAGTCTGCCATTTTAGATGGAATAAGCAAAGAAATCCTCTACTGGCCAGGGTAAATTCAAATAGAAACCAGAATGGAGCAAGGGAATTTGCTGCATGAATAATCTGTAGGAAGGGGCAGAAGGATAGCAGTAGCACACGGGCCCTGAGCCAGCAGACCGTGGCTTGTTCTGGCAACATTAAGATGGCCAGAGTAGCTTAAGCCAAATGAGCAACAGGAGAGTAGTAGTTGATGGCGTCGAAGAGGGCACAAGCCAGCTCAGATGTGGCCTTGAATACACATCATTGTAAAGGAGTTTAGATTATGTTCTGATGTCTTCTACATACACACAGGTCTTTCGCTAGACAGAGACCTCTAAGGTCTTTTCCAGTATTAAAATCTTATGACTTTAAAGTAGTGATATCATTTCAAGCCATTCAAATCAGTTAATGTGTTCTAGAGAAGAGTTGATTTGCACTTCTAGATACTCTTCAGGGGCAAAGCCATTTACCCTTGCTAAATTTTTCAGGGTGGCTGTCAGCTACAGCCGTAAAAGCCTGTAAAAGATGGCTGGGCCTTTCTGCCCCTCTGCTGTCTCATTTTCCTTACCTGTGCAGTCAGAGCTGTGCTGGGCATGGACTGTGTTTGCCAGTATATGGTATGTGTTTCAAGAATGTTAATGCCTACAAAGAGTCATTTTATGTTTTCTGGCACAACTGATGATTTTCATCCTGTAACCTTTTTTTTTCCAGTTTGCTCAAGTACTTATTATGCTCCCCGATAGAGAGTGTGACAACTTGGGGTAGTAATAAAGTATTTGACAACTGTTGGAGTTGTGGGAACATGCCCCTTTTTGTTAATAGAGGCATAATTGTAACCAAAGAAATTTAATTTCTTCTTTAGCAAACACTAACATTTCTGTTTCAGAATGAGTGCTAGAGAAAGAGGAAATATGAAAGTTACCATGTATCATGAATACATTGAGTTCTCTCTGTAATAACTCAAAACTGATCTATAGCTAAAATTAAAACCATACAAGCGTATCGTAAATCTTGACTATTTCTGTGTTCGCTTCTAATTCTGTTTGGAATAAGGCTTCAAATGCTTTCCAGAATGATGTGTTACAAATAAATAGAAAAAGAGTTATCCTGTCGTCCATTTATTTTATTTGTACATATCCATTTCAAGAAAAAAAAAAAGACTTAAAAAATACAATTCTATCCCAGAAATGGATCCTTATCTGCACAACCACTGAAGAAAAAAAAAAAATTCATGCAAACTGAAACTATGCTTTTTTGTAGTGACTGAGTGGAAGATGCAGTTATTCCAGTAGAATATATAAGAAGCTCTGATTTTACAACTGATAGCACAAAAGAGAACCCAAACTTCACTGGTTTAATGCAAGGAAACACAATTTTGCATATGGGTATGACAAGGTTTGCAAACTCCTGGAAAGGGCCCATATGAAACAAACACAACATTGAACACACCACTTACTGACATGCCCCTGCCACCCACATCAGGTTTGTTATGGTATTTTTTTTTTTTTACTTGCTTGGCAACAAATAAATGGGTGACCATTTAAAATCAAAATTATAATTTGATATGTGCCCAATGAATGAAATAGCAAATATCTCATGCTTTTAAGTTACTTTTGGTCATTTATATTAATTTATAATTGCTGAAATGCATCACCATGTAGAGAAGAGACTAGGTTACACAATTTATCAGATTTGTTCTCTTAGCCATAATGACTGACAGTATTCCAAGTTTCTTAAAAATAGAGAATGTTACTGATGACTAACCTGGGTTTTACCATCTTGGAAAAGCTATACATTTTCATATTTTAAAAATTTCTGTCAAATTTTACTTGCTTGATGCCTCTATATCATGTACAAGGCATTGTGTAATCATCAACCCACCTTATGGCTCTGAGCCACCAGTGGATGAGAGTTGACAAAACAGCCAGACACCAAAGGAAGATGCCCAGGGCTGTCCCCTATGCCAGGGGCCTCCATCGGGGAACAGGATGTAAATCTTGGGGAGAGGAAGGTGTGACTGGGAGTTAGGGATGCTTAATGAGAGGAGAACCAGATGATCAGGTCTAGCAAGGCCTGTGATCACAACGGACACAGACTGGCACTGCACCACTGTTCACGTACTGACTAGCTCTGAGTGTGGCCTGCATGATACAAAGTGTGCGTGCTGTGAGTGCAGACAGTTGTCTGAAGTGTGGAGAAGAGGTTGATAGTCCCAAATACACCATGCATGATTTCCAGACACCTCTCACACAGGTCTAGCTGGGAAGCAAACAGTGCTGTCAGGATTTAGGGGGTGGTGATGGGGGTGGGGGTGACACAAAAGGTTTAACTTGAAACATTGTGTTAAGGAATGAACTTTTTAATGTTTTTCTCTGTTTCCATTCTAACAAACATGCATTTTCGCCTTCAGAAAATAGAGTCAATAGCTGTGCAGAGTTGAAGAAAAACGTCCTCTGGTGTTCCCTCTGCATTTATCTATATTTAAAAGGAAAAAAAGAGAGTTAGTCTGAAATATTTGTAAATCATGTTTAATAATGAAAGATCACTATCACTTGCTCATAATTTGCTCTGCAAAATTTTAAAACACAAGACCCCCAAAAACACAGAGAAAAAAGTGAAGAGTAGTGGTTTTAAAACTAGGTGTCTCAATTAAAACAACAATGAAGTACCACTACACATCTATTAGAATAGCCAAAATCCAAAGCACTGACACCGCCAAATGCTGGTGAGGACATGGAGCAATAGGAACTCTCACTCATTGCTTGTGGGAACACAAAATGGTACATCCACTTCAGAATACACTGCAGTTTCTTAAACTGAACATACTCTTACCATACTTTTTAGCAATTGCACTTCTTGGTGTTTACCCAAATGAGCTGAAACCTGAACATCTACCCAAAAACTTGCATATGGATGTTGACAGCAACTTCATGCATAATTGACAAAACTTGGATGCACCCAGGATGATCTTCAGTATTTTAATGGATGGATAAACTGATATATCCAGATGGACAGGGGAATATTATTCAGCGCTAAACTTAAATATATATTACTCAGTGATACAAGCTCCTCTGAAAAGAGTACATATTGTATGGTTCCAATTATATGACATTCTGGAAAAGTCAAAACTGGAGGCAGGTTTAAAAAGATCAATGAT
Source organism: Pongo abelii (assembly GCF_028885655.2). NCBI lineage: Eukaryota > Metazoa > Chordata > Mammalia > Primates > Hominidae > Pongo > Pongo abelii. The sequence continues at coordinate 155,421,153 of NC_071985.2, forward strand.
TGATGAGCAGAGGGCGGGGGGGATGAGTAGGCAGAGTACAGGATTTTTAGAGCAGTGTAACTAGTATATGGGAACTCTGCTCAATTCTGCAGTGAAGCTAAGACTTCTCTAAAAAGGAAGGTCTATTTAAAACAATAAGTGCCTATTTAGGTAAAACATTGCTAGGGGTCATGGAAAGACTTTGGAGTTAAAATGAGACTTCTGAGTGTTCTGGAGCATTTGGGAATAGGGGCGAGATTGAGGGATGAGGGAGAGAGATGTGGAGAAGAAAGCAAAAGGCTAGGACCGCAGTGTGTAGGTGTGCTAAAGGTAGTCCGCTTGGAGACTGTTGGCAGGCATGCTAGTCCAAGGAGGACATATCAAGGGAAGCTGATTTTCTGGGCACGAAAGTACTGCCCCTTCTCCTCTCCTAACGTTGCACCCACTGCTGAGATTTGTTCCATTACACCTGTATCATCTACAGAAAGTAAAGGCCTGGCCAAGCACAGGAAGCACCTGGGAGGCCAGGGGAATGCTGGTGGCGTGCATCAACTTCCACAAGTGTCACCCAGGTTACTTTGGTAAAGTTGGTTATGAGGCATTACCACTTAAAGAGAAACCAGAGCTTCTGCCCAACTCTTGACCTTGACAAATGTGGACCTTGATCAGTCAGGAGACATGAGTAATCACACGCTGACAAAAAAAAATAATAATAATAAATAAAACAGGCTGGAGCTGCTCCCATCATTGATGGAGTGCTATGGGCTACTGCAGAATTCTGAGGAAGGGAAACTCCCAAAGTAGGCTGCTGTCACGAAGGCCCAGTTCTTCAGCAGGAGAGCTGGGAGAAGATTAAAGGTGTATATGTGGGGGGAGGTAGGGAGGCTGTGTTCTGGTGGCTTGAAGCCACAAGGAGGGAGCTTAGCTAAATGCTAACAAATGAAAAAAGAAAACAAAAAGGTAGAGGGTTGGTGATCTACATGAGTCATGTGGGGGTGGGTGGTAAGCTTGCTCAAACACAGCTTTCCAGGCCGTATCTGCAGAGGGTCTTGGTTGGTGGGTTTGGGCTGGGTCTTTAATCTGTATATTTAACAAATTCTCCACATGATTTTGTCGTGGGCCATCTTGGAGCACACTTTGAGAAACACAAAGTTTTCAAACACACATTTTCAAGCAGACTTTGAGACTCTTGTCTACCTATTTAAATCTTTTTTGTGCAAACTAGTTTGAATTTTTCTTCTCCTAGGGATTTCACTGCTTCCAGAGGTAGAATGAATTCTCAACAATATCAACAAAAAGAATGCTGCATGTTTAGATACTGGAGAAAATGGATACAACAATATTAATGGAAGCACTGTTTGTCGTTCCCCAACTGGAAAAATCCTGTATGTCCATTAGCAATAATGGATAAATTGTGACATAGTCATATAATGGAATACTATAGTAATTAAAAGAAAAAGAACCACAGCTATCTTCGACAACATGGATTAATTTCACAAACTTGAGGGACACAAGCCAGTCTCAAGAATATGAATACAGTATGGTTCAGTTTATATAAGGTTCAAAAACAAAGCTATATTGGTTACGGATCCATACATAGGCAATAAAGTCATAAAGAGAAGCAAGGAAATGATTATCACGAAATCCAGGACAGGAGTTACTTCTTGGGGAGAGGAAGGAAGCTGTGACAGGGGAGACATATGGGGAGGGTGGAGCTTCCGCAATTCTCTTTTATTTCTCGTCCTGCATGGCGGTTACATGAGTGTTCATTTTATTCCTCAAACTCTACGTACTACTTTTATGCATTCCTGTACGTATGATATAGCCCACAATAAGGAAAAAATAAGTTTTTTTAAAGTTCCTTTTCCCCTCTCATAAATATACTTTATCCTTACAGGAGACTCAAAGATAGCAATCTGTAATTTGTCTGTCCAGCTAGAGGTTCTACATCTGGATGGTAGGGGCTTTGCCTTTGCCATGTTCATGGCCCCCACAGCACCTTGCTTATTGCTTTACTTCTTTCTTCTTTTCCTTTCAACCAACAAGCATTTCCTGGTCATCATCAATGTTTTGGAGTTAACCAAGTTGAATGAGAAACAATAGTCCTGTTTTCCAAGAGCTCATGCTCAGTGGTAGAGATGAACATTCAACAGGAATTTACACTGTTAGGAAATAAGCACAGGAGCTATAAGGGCAACTTCCATAATGTTGGGAGGGCAGAGAAGCTTTCTGAGGAAAGTAATAATTGTCATCATTTAAAATGATAAATATTACTAGTAATGGCACAGAAATGCTTTTTAAATAACCAAAGTAATCCTATCAATGATCTTAGAAGAGAAGTATTGTTATTCCAGTTTTACAGATGATGAAACAGGGGCTCTGAAAGATGAATTAAAATTTTTCAAGATAATGTGGTTAAGTAAGTGGAGAGACCTGGTTCACACCCAGGCCTTTGATTCTGAAGTCTTTGCACATGTTCACTACATTACATTATGCTGACCAGTTCAAAATGGTGGATGGCCAGATATGGGGGGGAGTAGCAAGGAGTGAAGCTGGAATTGTAGGGACAGCCTGGGCTATGAAGAGGCTTATGTACCCTATTGCATGACGATAATGAGGAACCATGTAAGAATTGTTTTTTGTTTTTTAAAACAGGGGCTTGCTCTGTCGCCCAGGCTGGAGTGCAGTGGCACGATCTCGGCTCACTGCAACCTCTGCCTCCCAAGTTCAGGCGATTCTCCTGCCTCAGCCTCCCGAGTAGCTGGGATTATAGGTGTGTGCCACCATGCCTGGCCATTTGTCTTTTTAGTAGAGATGGGGTTTCACCATGTTGGCCAGGCTGATCTTGAACTCCTGGCCTCAAGTAATCTGCCTACCTCAGCCTCCCAAAGTGCTGGGATTACAGGTGCCCAGCCCATGTAAGAGTTTTTAAGGAATAGGCTGACATCATAAAATATGGGTACACAGCAAATATTTGATAAATATTTGTTCCATCAAAAATAACTGCAGAGGCTGGGCATGGTGGCTCACGCCTGTAATCCCAGCACTTTGGGAGGCCGAAGTGGGTGGATCACGAGCTCAGGAGATCGAGACCATCCTGGCTAACATGGCAAAATCCCGTCTCTACTAAAAATACAAAAAAAAAAAAAAAAAAATAGCCGGGCATGGTGGCGGGCACCTGTAGTCCCAGCTACTTGGGAGGCTCAGGCAGGAGAATGGCGTGAACCCTGGAGGTGGAGCTGACAGTGAGCCAAGATCGCACCACTGCACTCCAGCCTGGGCAACAGAGTGAGACTCTGTCTCAAAAAACAAAAAACAAAAAACCCAAACAAAACAAAAAAACTGCAGAAAGGTTGAAGTGCAAGGCAGAGAGCCCTGCATGGGGCGTGCCTGGGATTTTGCCCTCAGTGTGCTTCAGGACTTGACAGGCCATTCATCCTCTTGGGGCCTCAGTTTCCTCCTCTATCATATGAAGGGACTGAACTAGGACTAGATAACCTCCAGGTCTGGTTCCAGCCTGGATGTTCTACACTATTCCAAATCTGAGCTCACTTTTTAGTGGGGAAGAGCTCCTCTCAGCAGGCGTCAGGATTGTTCAGTTTAATTTGGTGTTGCCAGTTAAGCTGGGCCTAGAAGAACAGACATGTACTGGACGATAATAAAGGTGGCAAAGGTGTAGAGATCTGAAAGCACATAGATTTTTCAGTGAACAGTGGGTCATTTGTTGAGGACAGAGCAAATGCTGCATGGGGTGATGGGGGCAGGCAGAGAAAAAGAGGAAGCTGGAAAAATAGTCTGGAATGAGGTGTCGCCATAGACTTGCCTATTCAGGACATTTTATGTCAATGGAATCACACAATATATGGTCTTTTGTGACTGGTTTCTTGGCATAATGTTTTCAAGGTTCGTTTATGTTGTAGTGGATATCAATACTTCGTTCCTTTTTATTGCTGAATAATGCTATGCTGCATTTAACCCGAATGTTCCAAACATGCCTTGGGATGTCTGCCTTCCTCATTTCTTTTCAGCAAATCTGTTTCTGCCCACAGCCCACTGTACAGTCACCTGACCTCACCTTATCAAACGCTGGGAGGAGGGAGGAAAGGAAGGGGTTGCTAACTCACATTCCCGCCCCTTCTCAAGTTTCCTCCCCTGTAGCAGGGACGGGTAAGAAGGTTTAAATCCACAAACACTTGATTTATTATTTACACTGTCCATGATCATATCAGTGGAAAATGCATCAGGTCTGTCACTGGTCCCCAAGAAGTTCCATGAGGACAGACTCAAATACAACTCTTTTGTGCATAATGTAAGTTCTTCACCCTAGTGATCCAATTTTTCGTCTTTGGCACAAACACTTCCCCAAATCAGCTCCATATCTTCCCCAGAAGAGGAAGATAATTAGCCTAGGGAATGATCCCAAGTGACCGTCTACTTCACTTCACACTTCACACTTCAGTGTGAATTTTCTCACTACAATATCACTACCTAATTGAGGCACATGTGTAGTGGGACTTTTCAGCCTCAGTTACGCCCTCTGCTTCATCTGTACAAACCCCAACTGTGTTCTAGGGCGCTTTCTTGTCCTCACCAAGTGGTAGATATTTTGCAGCATCTTCCTCATTATTTATCTGCTCTCCAGCCTCTTGCTGAATTCCACCAGTTCCTTGCATTTAACTGACTTAGCATGTTCTATTTCTGCTCCTTGGCCCTGAAACATTTCTCTCCTCCAATGTCTTCTGCAACCAATACTACTTAACATTCCCAACTTTATATATGATTTTCCAAATTTATCTTCTTTCCAAAAGAAAACCATACCTGTTTCTCATACTCATAATGTGTCTTTTAACACTATTAATATACAAATTTTTTTAAAGAACCCTTTTTTCTTTTTTTAAGAGGTAAGGTTTTGCTCTCTCACCCAGGCTGGAGTGCAGTAGCGAGATCATAGCTCACTGTAACCTCTAACTCCTGGGCTCAAGCAATCCTCCTGCCTCAGCCTCCTGAGTAGCTGAGACTACAGGCGTGTGCCACCATGCCCAGTAATTTTTTGTATGTTTTTGTAGAGACGGGGTCTTGCTGTGTTGCCCAGGCTGGGCTCGAAGTCCTGACCTCAAGCGATCCTCCTACCTCAGCCTCCCAAAGTGCTGAAATTTTACGTGTGAGCCACGGTGCCTGGCCAAGAACACATGTATTATGTTCTATTTCCTCCATGTTTCATAACTGATAACTTGGTCATTCAATATAATGCCAGTGTTACATTCACATAAATTGGGTTGATCCTTATCCAGGATTTCTTTTAGACTCTGATAAAAACACATTTGCTCATTACAACAACCTTTGAATGCACTCTATTACCTTCTGCCTTTTACTATCACAGTGAACTAAAGGCTCTTTCTGTATTACCTTCCCCACTGACTATCACAGTGGACATTCACTCCTTGCAATTCACTGCAACATTTAACTTTTCACTTCTTGGCCAGATAAAACCCAGTCTTAACTCAAATATTTGTATATTGTTAAAGAAAAAAAATGTTCAATGATTCTTGTTAAAGCATGGTAAGGGAAGCTTTATTGGGGACCATTACGATGGGTACAGGGACTACGGCAACAGAATTTTGCAGTGGGGGAGAGGGATGGGATTCAACTCTGAATACAGCGTGGGCAAGTGGGAATTTATAGTCAAGAAGCAGGCTGGGAGTCAGTGGATGGAAAATTACTAAGAGGTAATAACATCAGGAGTAAGGAAAGTTCTGGCTACACCGACCTAACAAGACTCTTGCTGAAAGACCAACATGATCAGACAGCACCTGGGTATGATGGAGGATGAGCACCCCAATCAGTTATTGAGGGTAGGGGATCTTGCTAAAGTGATTTAGCAGAGTTCTTTGCTAAAACTGGGTTTTACAAGGAAGTGCACAGATGGGCCTCGGAGAAGGTTTAAGAGTTTGACTAAAGTTTGGTCAGCAGAGAACCTTTATCAACATCCAGCTAGACAGTAAGCTCCGTGAGCACGAGGTCATTACTCAGCATAGTATCCCCCCATGCCTGCCTCTAGGTAGAAAGGCAAAAAACAAAAAAGGTAAACAAAAGAATGTATCCTCTATTCCCACATTTGCTCTTCCTCTCCTCATAGAAATGAACTGTTGTGGGGGAAGAAACATGTTCTTAGAGCCCATTTTCTGCAGTCTGGGCTTTATGGAAGGAGAAGGGATTCTGCCTTCTAAAAACAAGGCGACTTGGTTTTTAGAGGACTCAGCACACAGTGTCTCAAGGGCAATGCTAGTTATTTTCTGTCAATCAGGCCAGAGCTGATGTTTTGGGGAGAGCTGGGTCAGGGTCCCAGAGCTCTCAGTGGACCATTGCCCACCTCTATTTCCAACCCCAATCCCCCTCCTCATTTTGTTTTGTGGCTTAAATATGGGGGTTTATTAATGAAATTTAAAAACTGCTTATTGCCAACCAGTCAGAGTCATGTACTGTAGTGCTTGCCCCTGTGGAGCCCAAAACGTGGGTAGGTTTAAAGACAAAATCAAATGATAAGGCTTTCTAGATGGGAAAAGCAGTCTTTTACTTGGGTGAGTAGAAAACTCTGTGAAGTTATCTGGGATCCTCCTTAGGACCAAGATGCCAAGTTTTGAAAATAAAGTCAGTGAGGCAATTTCTGTTGTCTTATAGAAGGCGTGTGTGTGTGTGTGTGTGGTGGGAAAGGCCTGGATTCCTGAAGTGCATTTTTGTTTTGTTTTGTTTTGTTTTGAGATGGAGTTTTGCTCTTGTCGCCCAGGCTGGCGTGCAATGGTATGATCTAAGCTCACTGCAACCCCCACCTCCTGGGTTCAAACAATTCTTCTGCCTCAGCCTCCTGAATAGCTGGGATTACAGGCATGCGCCACCACGCCCAGCTAATTTTTGTATTTTTAGTACAGACACGGTTTCACCATGTTGGCCAGGCTGGTCTCAAACTCCTGACCTCAGGTGATCTGCCTGCCTTGGCCTCCCAAAGTGCTGGAATTACAGGTGGGAGCCACTGCCCCTGGCCTGAAGTATATTTTTAAGGAGCAAAAGAGAGCCCAGTTGAATTGGGTGGGAACAAAGCCTTTTGTCTACTCTCCAAATTTCTCCTTTCGTTCTACAGGTTACCTCGACTCAGTTCCTAAGTCTCAAAGTAGATTCTCTTTGCTCATCTAATTCCCATGTGGAGAGTATTTTAAGAGAATAAGTGGCATTTATCTTTTTGTATATAACTGCAACTCAAAAGAAATGGAAAAGAACCAATTTACTAAATGCTTTCAAAGTTACAGGAACTTTTCTTCGTGCTTAGAGCTTTAGCAAATTTAAACCAGGTAGGTTATAAGGTGCTGGTGTTTAATGTCCTTAGCAAACAGAGAACAATCCTGCACAGTCAGCTTACTGACTGTTTTCTGTGAATGAGACTTTCTCGGTAATTGTGCAAACTTGAAAGTAATATGTCCTCCAATATAATCAATTATTATAATATTAATTTATAGTAACCCTCTTTTATCATGAACAGTCAAAAGTAAGTTTCATCGTGACCTTTCTCCAAAAGATCTGCAATTCTGAGTCAGCAAAGTCAGAATGTATGAGGTCTTAACGTATTTAATTTAGTTAGAAACTGGGTAAGAAGATTTGCTTCTGACTTCAAGAATTTACCAGCTGGATGGAGTGGCTCATGCCTGTAAACTGCCCATGCTTTAGGAGACTGAGGTAGGAGGATTGCTTCAGCCCAGGAGCTCGAGACCAGCTTGGGAAATATAGTGTCTCTACAAAAATAAAAAAATTAGCTAGGCACATGCCAGTCGTCCTAGCTACTGGAGAGGCTGAGGTGAAGGATGGCTTGAGGCCAGGAGTTCGGGGCTAAAATGAGCTTTGATGGAGCTACTGCACTCACTCCAGCCTGAGCAACAGGGTAAGACCTTGTCCCTTAAAAAAATAAATAAATAAAAATAAATAAATACATAAAAGAGGCTGAGATGGGAGGATCACTTGAGCCTAGGAGGTTGAGGCTGCAGTGAGCCATGATCGTGCCACTGTACTCCAGCCTGGGTGACAGAGTGAGATCCTCTCTCAAAAAAAGAAAAAAAATGTGGTACATATACACAATGGAGTACTATTCAGCTATAAGAAAGAATGAGATCCTGTCATTTCCAACAACATGTATGGAACTGGAGGTCATGTTAAGTGAAATAAGCCAGGCACAGAAAGACAGACTTTGAATGTTCTCACTTATTTCTGAGAGCTAAATATTAAAGCAATTGAACTCATGGAGATAGACAGTAGATTGATAGTTACCAGTGTCTGTCTGGGAAGGGAGAGGGGGAAGTGGGAATGGCTAATGGATACAAAAATTTAGGTAGAATGAATGCGATCTAGTATTTGATAGCACAAGAGGGTGACTCTAGTCAACAATAACTTATCGTACACTTAAAAATAACTAAAAGACTATAATTGGATTATCTATAACACAAAGAAAGGACAAATGCTTGAGGTGATGGATACCTCATTTACCCTGATGTGATCCTAATACACTGCATGCCTGTATCAAAGTATCTTACGTACCCCATAAATATATACACCTAATATGTATCCACAAAAGTTAAAAATTTTAAGGAAGAAATAAGCATAAAAAAAGAATTTACCATTTTTGGTCTGAGACATGATATAAAAATCCCGCAGTAAGTGATGTTCTGACCAGTGTAGCAAAATATTATTTTATTAAAAAGCTAAAAGCAGACCAGGCACAGTGGCTCATGCACGTAATCCCAGGACTTTGGGAGGCCGAGGCGGGCGGATCACCTGAGGTCAGGAGTTCAAGACCAGCCTGGCCAACATGGTGAAACCCAGTCTCTACTAAAAATACAAAAAGTAGACGGGTGTGGTAGCAGGTACCTGTAATTCCTGCTACTCGGGAGGCTGAGGCAGGAGAATCGCTTGAGCCCGAGGGGTGGAGGTTGCAGTGAGCAGAGTGACAGAATGAAACTCAGTCTCAAAAAAAAAAAAAAAAAAAAGCTAAAAGCAAGTGAACAAGAAATAGTAAATTTCTGAGTTTTTACCTGACTTCTTGAAGGAAAAGTAGAGCAGTCAGTGATAATATTTCTACCCAGCAGTCAACAGAACATATGACTAAATGAGGAAAGCAATTACACTGCTTTGGGAATTACACATTTTGTTTACTCTTCCTCTTTAGTTCCATGGATTTGTAAATCATAAAATGGTTTGTTGGTCCAAACATTGCCTATGGCTGGTTGTGTTTTTCCTGAATTTTCCCACACAGTTGAAACCATTGCTTGAGTTTCATTTTATTTTTCATGTATTGGCACCATGGAACCTCTGGGACAAAGCCAAGCTGTTACAGCATGGTTTAGGAACACGGTCTGTGTGCCAGCACCTTCCTTTTCTAATCTTGTCCCCTGTTAAACAAGACACAGCCTCACACCACAGGGATCCCTCACTGCCAGAGGATAACAGCAGCGGCTCAGCAAGGTAGACCTCAGTGTGCAGAACCTGGGCATGATCTGGGGAAAATCATCAAATGCAGTTTTCAAAAGTTGGGGTTATGTAAAAGACTGCTCATGGGGGTCATCCAGTTCACATATCCAGTCAGGCCACACAGTTCTCCTCGTTATCAAAGCCATAGAAAGGAGGAGGACTATATATACATTGACTTTAGAGAGATTTAAGGACAAACTTCCGCAAAAATATAAGGATGATTTATAATCAGCACATTAATGGCCGCTCTATAAATAGGACTTCCCATAGTACGTGCAGTCTGTCCACTTAAACGTTTTAATAACTGTTTTTCCTTTTTTCTTCCTCTCCGTTCTGCCTAAAGTTTTGAATAACATCTTTTAGCAGATATGAAAAAAAATCATTCTTTCTAAAAATGACCTCTCTAAAACACCTGCTCAATCATTTTCCTGTTTAAAGTTACTCAGTGCTTCCCTCCTAGAACGGAGTACTTTCAGTATTCAGTCCAAACATCCTTGGGTAGTCTAGAACTATGCAATATGGTAGCCCCTAGCCACACATGGTTTCTGGGCACTTGAAATCTGACTAGCACAAGAAAGGAACTGATTTTTTAATACTGTTTAATTAAAATTAATCTAAAATTTAAACCTGGTATTTGACCCAATTTTTGGAAAATTAAGAACTATATTTGGAAGGACTTGGGTATGTGAAATCTACTTTTCAACTGTAAATTTTATGAAATATAAATATAGTTCCAGTATTTTTTATGGAAACTTAGCAACTAAATTTGAGGTAAAGCCCTAAGTACCAGATTTTGAATACAGAGTTTATTAAAAAAATGTAAAAATATTTCATTAAGAATTTTATGGCTGGGTATGGTGGCTTACGTCTGTAATCTCAGCACTTTGAGAGGCCGAGGCGGGCAGATCAAGAGGTTAAGAGATTGAGACCATCATGGGCAACATGGCAAAACCCCGTCTCTACTAAAAATACAAAAATTAGCCACGCGTGGTGGCACACACCTGTACTTCCAGTTACCCAGGAGGCCGAGGCAAGAGAATCACTTGAACCCAGGAGGTGGAGGCTGCAGTGAGCCGAGATCATGCCACTACACTCCAGCCTGGCGACAGAGTGAGACTCTGTCTCAAAAAAAAAAAAAAGAGAACTTTATATTGATTACATGTTGAAATGATACTTAGGATGTATTAGGTTAAATAAAATATATTGTTAAATTAATTTCATCTGTTTCTTTTTACCTTTCTTTGTTTATATGACTACTAGAAAAGTTTAAATTATACATGTGGCCCACATTCTATTTCTTTTGACAGTGCTGATCTAGTAAATTTATTGAATGCAGGAAGAATTAATGAGTGAATGGATTCAAAGCCCTTCACCGCTTGCTTCAATCTTGTTCTTTAGTCTCATCTGCCACGACTTTAATTCATCTACTTGGCACTTCATCTGGGCCAGCATTCCTGGCGCTTTCACGTGTCAGTGGCTTTGTTCCTTCTCCTCCATCTGGCTTGAGTTTCTCTTCATCCTTTAGGACCCAGCTCAAATGTCCTCTTTTCTCTGAAGCCTTTACTTGCCTTCCCAGGCCCGAGCTCTGTGCTCCCAAAGGCCTGGAGCACCTACCACTTTGCTGGGGTTTCATGTGTCACAGAGTTTCACGAGTCTTTTTTGTTTTGTTTTGTGTAGAGACAGAGTCTCATGCTGTCGCTCAGGCTGGAGCGCAGTGGCGCGATCTCAGCTCACTGCAACCTCTGCCTCATGGATTCAAACAGTTCTTGTGCCTCAGCCTCCCAAGTAGCTGGGATTACAGACGCACACCACCACACCCATCTAATTTTTGTAATGTTAGTAGAGATGGAGTTTCACCATGTTGGCCAGACTGGTCTCGAACTCCTGACCTCAAGAGATCTGCCCTCCTCGGCCTCCCAAAGTGCTGGGATTACAAGCACATGTCTTTTTCCTATGAATTCCCAGCATTAAGTGGCATGCCTTGGACCTTAGAGATGCCCATTAAATATCTGCTGAGCATGTCAAAGACCTTACATAGAATGGCGCCAATTATTTGCTGGTAGAATTCACGGCAGTGACTCTGGGAGGGGTTCTGAGTTAAAGTGGACCTCAGTGAAGGGGGTGCCCTAACATGGGCAAAGGCAAAATCTGCTATGTGATTATAACAACCACAGAGGAAGAAATCAAGAGTGTGTACAGATGAGTCAAAAGGGCCTGGAATTCTCTTCTGCTTGCTGTTTGGGGAGGAGACACGCATGCAGCAAGCACAACTCATTTCAGCAGGACCGCAGGGGTGCAAACAGTACTGCATCGAATCAAAAGGTCTTCGCGGGAATCTGGTGAAGGTCTGACAATCAGGAAGTAAAGGGGGTGGAGAGAAGACTATTTTAAGCAGAGTCATAAAGAAAAAGTCTCTTAAGTCTCTCAGAGCCAGATGGAAGATTTATGCTTCATTTGTCAAGTGAGAGGATAGAACCTTAGGGTTCCTCTAAGTCACTCTCTCCTTCAGGCACACCTTTCTCTTCACTGCACCAGCAGGAGGGAGGGCTGTATCTAAATCTAGGTTTCTAGTTGTCAACCAAGGCAGGCCCAGATGAAACGCAGGGATGCTTCAGACTTGAAACTGATAAGCACCCCCAGTGAAGATGGGGCACTGATAAAAAAGGCTAAGCATCAAGGAGCTGGGAAATTCCAAAGCTCCTTGTTTTACTTGTTATACTTCAAAGAACTCTTCCCAGGGCAACATGGAGAGCCAGGGGAGTGGAAATGAATGAGTTAAAAAAAAATCAGCCTTTGCTTCAAATAGCTCAGCAGTCGCTCCTACTAGAAAAAAATCGAATTCAGCATGTCTTTCCACTGCATCGTTGTTAGTAGTAGACAAAAACAACCAAACTAAACCAGAAACAACCTAGTTGAGTAAACTATAGAATATCTATATTGTGGCATATTATATAGCTGTTAAAAAGAAAACAATATTGTGGTGTGTTGACCTGGAGGTGTTTCACAGAAGTGTGTACAGCTTGGGACTAGTTGCATGAAATCAGCCCTCCCCCACCATAGTTGTGTGTGTGTGTCCGTAGTAAAAAGTTTGATTTCAGAGAGAAAGAATGAGGGGCTGGAGGAAAGAAGAAAAGAAAGAGAGAAAGAGAACAGGAGGAGGAAAAGGAGGAAGGGAGGAGAGGTGGAAAGATACACAATAAGCTGTTCACATTGGTTATTTGAGGGAGGCAAGGTTGTGAGGGGCATTGTTAATTGCGGGTGTGTTGATATATATAGTCATGCACCGATAACAATGTTTTGGTCAATGACAGACTGCTTATACAATGGCAGTCTCATAAGATTATAATGAAGCTGAAAATTTTCCAGCGCCTTGTGATGTGGTAGCCATCATAATGTCACAGCGCAATGGATTACTCGCGTGTTTGTGGTGATGCTGGTGTAAAGAAATCCACTGTGCTGCTGGTATTGGAAAAGTATAGCACGTACAATCATGTAAAGTATGCAATGCTTGATAATGACAATAAATGACTAGGTTTCTGCTTTATGTATTTCCTATATTATACTTTCAATTATTATTTCAGAGTGCATTTTTTCTACTTGTTAAAAAAGAGCTAACTGTCAAACAGCCTCAGGCAGATCCTTCAGGAATGTTCCAGAAAAAGGCCTTGTTATCAAAGCAGACAACAGCTCCATGCATGTTACTGCCCCTGAAGACCTTCCAGTGGGCAAGATATGGAGGTAAAGACAGTGGCGTGAAGATTCTAACCCTGTGTAGGCAGGCCTAGGCGAATGTGTGTGCCTCCATCTCAGTTTTTAAGAAAAAAAGCTTAAAAAGTAAAAAAAAAAAGATTTTTTTAAAATAGAAAAAACCTTATAGAATAAGGATATAAAGAAAAAATATTTCTGTACATCTGTACAATGTGTTTGTGTTTTAAGCTAAGTTCTATGAAACAGTCAAAAAGTGAAAAAATTTTAAAAGCTTATAAAGTAAAAAGGTTATAGTAAGCCAAAGTTAATTTATTATTGAAGAAAGAAAAATATTTTACAAATGTAGCATAGCCTAAGTGTACAGTGTTTATAAAGCCTACATTGGTATACAGTAATGTCCTAGGCCTTCACATTCACTCAGAGACTCATCCAGAGCACCTTCCAGTCCTGGAAGCTGGATTCATGGTAAACACTCTATACAGCAATTCTACCACTGAAATTTTTGATTCTGTATTTTTACTGTATCTTTGCCATATTTTGATATGTTTAGATACACAAATGGTTACCACTGTGTTACAATTGCCACAGTATTCAATACAGTGACAGGCTGTAGTGTGTAGCAGGCTATACCATCTAGGTTTCTGTTAGTACACTCTCTGATGTTTGCACAATGACAAAATTGCCTAATGATGCATTTCTCAGATCGTATCCTTACTGTTAAATGATGCATGACTGTGTGTGTGTGTGTGTGTGTGTGTGTGTGTACTCTCACATACACACATAAATATATACAGTCTACTCTCTTTATCCAAAGTTCTGCAAAATTAGCTGGGCGTGGTGGTGGGTGCCTATAATTCCACCTGCAGATTCAACTAACCAGAGATGGAAAATATTCCCTCCATCGTCCCTGCTCTTACCTCGCATGGAATCTGGCAAGCATCCCAATACAGCTTCCCAGCTTCCTACTAAAATACTCGTGAAGACCCCCACAAATGAGAACAGTCACAAGAATTCTGAAAACTTGGACTGCCCCTTATCGTCAGTGGTTCATGTCTGTGGTCCCAGCTACTTGGGAGGCTGAAGTGGGAGGATTACTTGGGCCCAGGGAAGTTGAGGCTGCAATGAGCCGTAATTGCACCACTGAAAACCTGACTGACTAGGCAACACAGAGAGACCCTGTCTCAAAACAAACAATAAAAAAAAAAAATAGAGCAATGTTTACTGACTTTTGGTAGAAAAATAATTATTATGACTTAAATTATGTCCAGTGAAACTGTCATTTGTGTGTGAAGCCACTATAATGGCATTCTCAGATATTCACTGAGAAATTGAACTAAAAATTAGTTGAGTTACTTTAGCCAACTGAAAGAAGAATCAAAATTAAGAATTTAGTACAGAGAATTCAAGGTATAAAAGTAATTTTGGGTTTTCCTTTACTTGTATTAGACTCCAAACTTGGGGATCCAGTCAGTTATGAATTACCCAGTAGATTTTGCAACCAAGCGGTGAAATGTGACCTTATGGTACCTTCTGCTTCCACTTTCCTCAGTAATACCAGAAACTGCAGAAACTTCTCATTCTTCTTGCCTCAATTCATAGGGCTTCTCCTGACAGCATGGTGACCAGAACAACGAGGATCATTGCATGTCAGGACCTAATGGAAACGGTCAAACTATTTACAAAGTTGAGACACTGCAGCAGCAGAATGGCTGAGGAAAAAAGCTTATTATCTCCTCTACAAAAGCAGAGTTGCCAAGGAACTTGATTTTCTGTGTCTGTAAAACTCATGTTTAATGAGTCACTGGGCTCTCTTTTTATTTTTTTAATCAGTTAAGAGTAGCAAATAACGCAGGGACAGATATAATCTGTTACCAGGCCCTCTTCATCTATGGCCTGGGGTGTTTCTGGGCTAATTATGCCACGAACAAAATGTACATAAAAAATGGAAAAAAAAACAAAATATAAGGAAATATATCATAATGTTCACTGGTGATTATCTTTGGGTGGAATAATTCTGAATAATTTTAATGTTTACCTTTATATTCTTAAATTTTCTAGTTTGTTTCTTTTTTAAACAATGTGTAGTTGTTACTTATACTTAGGAAAAAAAGAGGCTTTAAATATCATTTGATACAATTCTGCCTATGCCACTTGAGACAGCTATTTCTCTGGTTTCTCTCAGATCACAACAAGCCCTTCTCTCTGGGTATTCCTTGTCCTCCATCTGCTTCACAGGGAAGAGTCCCAGGTAACCATGTTTATATCAGTCAGGTCCTAATTCAAATGCTACCTCCTCAGACTTTCCAAACAGCTGCCCACAGTGCTCACTCCCAACAACACATTCTGTTTTGTTTTATCCACAGGACTTGTTAGCGGTTGCTTTATTTTCTTGTATACTGTTTTGCTCTTTTTTTTTTGAGACCGAGTCTCGTTTTGTCACCCAGGCCGGAGTGCAGTGGCGTGATCTTGGCTTACCACAACCTCTGCCTCCCGGCTTCAAGTAATTCTCGTGCCTCAGCCTCCCCAGGAGCTAGATTACATATGCGCACCACCACGTACAGCGAATTTTTATATTTTTAGTAGAGACATCTGCCATGTTGCCAGGCTAGTCTCGGACTCCTGGCCTCAAGTGATCTGCCTGCCTTGGCCTCCCAAAGGGCTGGGGTTACAGGTGTGAGCCACCGTGCCTGGCCTGTTTTTCTCTTTTCAGTGAGGGGCTTTGTCACGTTGACTGCTGCGTCCCCAGCACCAAGTGTCGTGTCCCACACATACCATATGCACTCAGTAAAGTACAGAAAAAAACGAAAAAGCCCCCTGTGACCCCAGCTGCCTGTCCATAGCTAAGAGGGCCAAGGAGACCCTGAGCAAAGCAAGGCCAACCACATCATTTCTCTCAGGAATCTGGAGCTGGGAATCAGAGTGTCGTGGTAATGTGCAAATGCGAAAGCTGTCAGGTGGGCATATTCTGGCTTGTAGGCCAGAGAAAGACGAAAAAACCTGGCTTAGAGAGGAGGAAACGGTGTTTATGAAGCAGTGGGGAGCACTGGGAGCCTTTTAGGCCTGATCCCACACGCCTTCTGGGGCCTGCTGTGCCTCAGCCTTGAGTCTTCTAACCTTATAATGAAGTTCTGTGTTTCAGGTTAGGCCAGCGGGAGTTGGCACCTGTTACCTACAACCACGGAGTCTGGCTCAGTATTACCTACAATCACAATCATGTTTTTAAAATTCACAGCAAAAAGATGTGGTAAAAACGCTCCACAATGTTTGCCTCTGAGTGGTGGGACTACCTAGTTTTCTATATTTTCTTTGTTTCTTTTTTCTTTTTTTGGAAACAGGATCTCGCCAGGCGAGTGCAGTGGCACCATCTTGGTTCACTACAGCCTCAACCTCCTGGGCTCAAATAATCCTCCCACCTTAGTCCCCTGAGTGGCTGCGACCACAGATGTGTTCCACCACGCCTGGCTAACTTTGGTATTTTTTGTAGAGATGGGTTTTGCCATGTTGCCCAAGATAGTCAAGAACTCCTAGGCTCCTGGCTGGGTGTGGTAGCTCATGCCTGTAATCCCAGCACTTTGGGAGGCCAAGGCAGGCAGATCACGAGGTCAGGAGTTCGAGACCAGCCTGGCCAACATAAGAGAAATCCCGTCTCTAATAAAAATACAAAAAATTAGCTGGGCGTGGTGGTGGGTGCCTGTAATTCCAGCTACTCATGAAGCTGAGGCAGGAGAATGGCTTGAACCCAGGAGGTAGAGGTTGCAGTAAGCCAAGATCGCGCCATTCCATTCCAGCCTGGGCAACACAGCAAGACTCCAACTCAAAAAAAAAAAAAAAAGGAAAAGAAAAAAAAAAAAGAACTCCTAAGCTCCAGTGACCCATACTCTCCTTGGCTTCCCAAACTGCTGTGATTATAGACATGTGCCACCACACCTGATCAGTTTTCTGTATCTTATAAAGCAAGTATGTATTACTTTTATAATAATAGACTTGGTCAATTCTAGTAGATCGTATTCTATCCACTTTAGGAAGAAGAACTGAGAGGTGAAGCAGTAAAATGACTCACTGAAGTTGATGAAAGTGTGCCTGGGGCTTTCTGATGCACAGGCCCATATTCCCCCCGCCACCCCCCACGGAGTCTTTGGCTGGTAACTGTGCTTTTCATCCCCAAATGCTACATTTCAGTTACTTATGCCATAATAAATTATCTCACTAAGGTGAAAGAAAACTTCTTGTAGGCTAATTCTAGTCAGTTGGGGGTGATGGTCCATACTGCTGTGTTGAGCAAGTTTCTGAGGCAGCATTCAGACTTGGTAGGAAGTGCCATGACTGGCGAACGCTGCCTGGCCCAAGTGTAGGGAGGTGGGGGATGAAATGGAGGAAAATTCTGTTCTAATTCTTTCTCGGATGCAGGGCAAACCTCTGCTTTATGAAAGGGAGGAAAATGGGCAGAAAGGGATACACCTGTATCACATATACTTCCATCTCTGGTGTGCATGTTACAAGAAGTTCTAACTTTATTGTACAAGGATGGCATTATGATGACATAAAGAATAAGGGAGTGGCTGTATAAGTTCTGCTTTGCTTTAAAAATTATCTTTGTTTGAAATTTTGCTGCACTTTCCTTAGCTAGCTGGTGGCCAAAGGGCTGACTGTTATGGAGTGGGGGATGGAGGGTGTCAGCTGATGGGTTCAGTGTCAGCATTGCTGGGTAGAGGCCTGAGGGCGGTGCTTGTGGCCTATTTGTGGACTGCATGGGTTGGCCCACCCTGTGGCTTTAATTCCTAAATAAATCTCACAGAACTGCTGATTCATCTCACTTGCTTTCTTGAAGTGCATTCACCAGCCCCACCTAATTTTAAGAAAGCTCCTTAAGTGACCCAGAGGTCCTCTTGAGTGAGCAGCCCTGTCTTGGGTCCAATAAAACAACAGGGAGGAGGGGCAAACAATCCAAACAGCATCACAGGAGCAGGCCACAAGCTGTTACTTAGAAACCAAGGGAGATTAAGCTGATGCAAGAGGACTGGGCAAAAACCCAGAGGCTAGACAACAGAACGGGCCAGCGGCTTTCTCCCTCTCCAGCAGCAAACAATCCTATCCCCTCCCCTGCTTCTCCTGCAGTCCCTGCTCTGTCGCCCTAGCTACTGGCAAACCCCACGGATACCTGCAGACAAATCTCAGCTTCCTGGGCCCAGCACACACTGTCTCTATGCTAGGTGTGTAGGGGGGACTGTTCATCTTTGCAGCTGTGTAGGTAGGGGACGGCCCTGGGCAGGGGCAGTGGGATGAAGCAGTCTCCCTGAGGCTCTCTGGGAGTCCTGAAGGCTGAAGCTCATGCTGGTCTGCAGTCCGGGCTGGAGAGGTTTTACATATTTGTGCAGTGGATCATAATGTTACCTCACCACGGACCCAGCTGCCAGCATCTCCAAAATGCAGGGGAAGTTGAAGAGATGAGCCAGGGGACTGCAAACCTGTTTTCCACCATTAAATAAAATTTGTAGGAGGCCACTGGTTTGGACTAGGCTCCTGTTCTGGGCCCAACAGACTGAACTAATGTGGAGTCATCTGTGCTAAATGAAACAAACAACTTGGATGTACACACTGTAACAGATGGCTGAGTTTTGGTAGTTTCAGCAGCTGAGCTTAAGTCATAGTAGGTAGCCAGCTGATTCACATAAGGCTATAACTAATTAACCTCAGTTCCTCACTTCTGTTTTCTAAACATAAATATTGCTTGACCATGTGGCTTATTCTTCAAACATTTTTCTGGTCCTGAGGTCTGCCCAATTCTAGAATCATGAATAAAAGCCAATGAAGATCTTTAAGTGTGTTGTAATCTGGTCTTTTGGACACCACTAACTTAGAAAGCTCTAAGGAAGATTCCAGAAATCAGATTTGTCTGAGAACTCAACCCTGTACTCATGAGCAGTCATTTGTGAGTTTGTAGAATTCAGGTTGGAATAATACAACAGAGAACTAAGAGGGATTTTCCAACTCTAAAAGTGGTTAAATCCTTACTTAGGAATTTTCCCACCTTTACAAATCTTAAAAGTGGAAGAAATACCTTTCTTTTTGTTTTTTTTATTTTTTGAGACAGGGACTCTCTCTGTCACCCAGGCTGGAGTGCAGTGGCGCGATTTCAGCTCACTGTAACCTCTGTCTCCTGGGTTCAAGCAATTCTTCTGCCTTAGCATCCTGAGTAGCTGGGATTACAGGCACGCGCCACCACACCAGGATTTTTTTTTTTTTTTTTTTGAGATGGAATCTCCCTCTGTCACCCAGGCTGGAGTGCAGTGGCGCGATCTCGGCTCACTGCAACCTCCGCCTCCTGGATTCCAGTGATTCTCCTGCTTCAGCCTCCCGAGTAGCTGGGATTACAGGCGTGCACCGCCATGCCCGGCTAATTTTTGTATTTTTAGTAGAGATGGAGTTTCATCATATTGGCCAAACTAGTCTTGAACTACTGGCCTCAGTAGATCAGCCTGCCTTGGCCTCTCAAACTGCTGGGATTACAGGCATGAACCACTGTGCCCAGATGGAAGAAATCTTTCTACCTGGATAACTTCTGTATATGTTCCTGGCTGCTCAAAAGGTGAAAATCACTAGACAATCTAATTTTGGAAAGGCCTTTGCAGCCCTGAATTCTTAAGACTTTGCTCTAACAAAAACACTTTTTGTTTGTTTTATGTTTTTTTTTTGTTTTTTTTTTTGTTTTTGACAGACAGTCTTGCTCTGTTGCCCAGGCTGGAGTGCAGTGGTGCGATCATGGCAAACTGCAGCCTTGACCTCCCAGGCTCAAGTGATCCTCCCATTTCAGTCTCCCAAGTAGCTGGGACCGCAGGCATATACCACCATGTCCAGCTAATTTTTGCATTTTTTGGAGAGACAGGGTCTCAAAATGTTGCCTAGGCTGGTCTTGAAACTCCTGGACTCAAGTAATCCTCCTGTCTTGGCCTCCCAAAGAACTGGGATAACGGGTGTGAGCCATTGCACTTGGCACTGTTTTTAAAGATCGAAGTCTTTATTTTAAAAATGTGGCAGCCAGAGGTTATACAAAGCACAACAAATAAGTCTCATGTTGCACATCAAGTCCTATTAATTGGCAGTAGCTTCCTGGAGTGCTGTGTTGACAAACATTCTCAGGCCACATCTGGTTACTGAGAAACGGTGCTGGGATCAACTAGCAATGGCCATGGATGCGGATGTAGGGGATGATGTCTCTCATGTCACGTATTTGACACTCTGAGTTAAATGCAGAGGCATTTTTCAGACTTCTATACCCAGTGTTTCTTAGGATTCTGGAAAGCGGACCACTAACAGAGTTAGAAGATAAGAATTCATTATCAATGGTTTTCTCCCCAAGGAATCAGTAATGTAGCTTCCTCAGAGATAAGTTTGTTATTTACTGATGATGTCTCTTATCCTGTGAACAGCAAGAGATCCCACTCTCCCTTCCCCGGTTTGAGTCCTCAGGATTTTGTTCTTCGACAAAAGCTCACTCTGTCATCTTTATGGATTTGTTCCTGGATACTGTTCTAGCCTCTCAGTGGTCTCCTAGCCTTACCTTCTTGCATCCATTCCCCATAAGGATGATGGACTGAGCTTTCTAGATTGAAATCCTGATTATTCCTGCCCCTTTGGTAGTTCCCATCACTCACAGGACAATTATTTGCTCCCACATATGATCCATCTTGATCTAGTCCTTGCTTGTCTCTCCATCTCCATCTCTTATCCCTCTTTTCCTTGGCACTTTATGTCACAGCCTCGTGGAGTTACTTGGTTTTCCTGACCTTCTCCACTTGGGGCTTCTCTGGTGTGGCGTGCACCCCCACTTCAGAGACTCAGCCGAGTCCTCCTCAGGCCACCTTCCTGGATCCTTTCCTTCCCCCTTACACTGGAGGAAAGGGCCCTTGCCACACATTCTGTGCTTGCTTTGATCTCATTGTGTGATCACACATTTGTCTCTCTCTCCTACTGAAACCCTAAGCTTTGCAAGGATTCAAGAATCTTATTTATTTGCATCCAAACCACTAGTGCAATTGATGGACTATGGGTGCCTGATACATAGTTATGGGATGAGTGGAAGGATGAGGACTGGGCAGTTTTCCCAAATTCATGAAATTGATGGTGACTCAGCAGAGAGCTCATGATCACTAGGTTGATACACTCATTTCCTCACACTATCTTCATTGTTTTACTTAATTACCTGCTCTCCTGGCCCCATATGCAGCTTCTTCTAAAAATGTTGGTTATCACAAGAAATTGAGGCAAAGGAGCCAAGAGCCAATTGTGAATGATGTAAAATTATAGAAATTCAAAGTCATTGAATCTTAGCTCTAGTGAATAATCTCACAGTCCAGAGTCAGTGGCAGAGCCTACGTCTCATCCATGCCTCCCTCCCTCCCTCCCTGCCTTCTTCCCTTCCTCTCTCCCTGTCTCTCTTTTCTGGGAAAAAGGAGTTGTTTTCAGCAACTATAAGGGCATCTGTGAAAATTATATGACCAGCTTTTTATGGTCTATATGATGACAGATATTTCATTTTGATTGAAATAGAAGTGAAGAGTAAGGGGTTCATATTTTGGTCCAAATTCTTGTTGTTGTTTTCTGAGACAGGGTCTTGCTCTGTTGTCCAGGCTGGAGTGTAGTGGCACAATCTCGGCTCACTACAGCCTCCACCTCTGGGGCTCAAGCAATCCTCCCACCTCAGCCTCTTGAGTAGCTGGGATTATAGGCATGTGCCACCATACTCAGCTAATTTTTTGTAGAGGCAGGGGTCTCACTATGTTGCTTAGGCTGGTCTTGAACTCCTGGGCTCAAGCAATACACCCGCCTTGACCTCCCACAGTGTTGGGATTATAGGCATGAGCCACTGTGCTGGGTCTTTAGGCCCCAGTGCTGCAGCTGCACAGAGTTCTAATTCCCAGATCCCTTAATTAAAATGTTCTCAGATTTTTCTCTTTTCTTGGGAAAAAAAAAAAAAAAAAAAAAAGGTAAGTGGCTCATTTCAGAGGGGAAAGTGAAGCGACTCACCTTGTGTAGCTGTGTTTTTGTCTCGTAGTAGGCGATCACGGGGATGGATGCTCGGTAGTAGGCTTCTAGGCGCTTGGCGATGGTCTTGGTGGTGTCGTCCACAGGCAGGCTGCTCTGGCTCCTTTGGAGAAGGCGGTTGGTCATGGTGTCTGCCGAGCAGTCCATACAGATCACCAAGTGTGGGTCTCCAATCTGGAGATGGGAGTGGAGCATAACACAGTCAGAAACCTCACCCTGCTGATGTTCTGGAAAGGCCCAGGGCCTCTGGTTTTTCCTTTCTTGGCCTTCTGGTTCCCTTCAAGGTCCCAGCATTACACTGTGGTGCAGCTGGGACTGGACTCCACAGCTCCCCTCTTCCAGGTCAGTTCCCCTCCACACGCTGCCTCAGAGCTGTCTCTTGCCCTCAGCTTTTAGGCCACCTCACGTGATGCAGGGGCGTATATGCCACCCACCGCAGCCACCGTCTGTCTTCTTCTGCACTGAGAAGAAAGGAGTATGTATGTATGAGGGGGTGTTTCCTCTAATGTGAAGCCTTTCCTGCCCACCTGAGGCACAGTTAATCACTTCTCCTTCAAGCCACCATGATACCTTACAACAGCCACAGGTGGCATTCTGTGGCAGAGCCTGTACTGTCAGGTGAGTGGGGCATAATGCTTGAGCACACAGAGGCTGGACTCAGGCTGCTTAGGGTCAAACCCTGGTGTCATGACTTGTCTCCAGGATGGGCTGCATCAATTCGTTATCTCAGTTTACTTGTAAGCTGCTCTCCCACTGAGACACAGAAACACCTTGAATCTGACCTGTAACTATTTTGACCAACAGACTGTAGTGGAAATAATGTTCACGCTTTTAGAGTCTAGGTCACAACAAAGTTTGCAGTTTCTGTCTGGTTTTGTGGAACACTTGCTGCAGCGGGAAGTCCGCTGCCATCTAAGATGTCCAACTATCCTGAGACTGCCAGGCTGAGAGGAAGCCCAAGTTAGCCATGTGGAGAGGCCATGTGGACGGAGATGCCCCACCAGCCCCCAACTGTTTTAGACATCCCAGCCCTGGCTCCAGACGTGGATCTCAGCCCCAGTCACTGTCTGAGTGCAATTGCATAAGGAACCCCAAGTGAGAATCAGCCCGCTGAGCCCCATAACTTCCAGAACCATGAGAGATAATAACAAATTGTTCTTTAAAGTTTTTATTTTATTTTCTTTTGTAAGAGATGGGGTCTCGCTCTGATGCCCAGGCTGGAGTGCAACGGCTATTTACAGGCATAATTATAGTGCACTATACAGTCTTGAACTCCTGGACTCAAGTGATCGTCTTGCCTCAGCTTCCGGAGTAGCTGGGGCTACACACACATGCCACTGTGCCAGACTTATATATTGTTCATTTAAACTGACTTCCTCATTACCTAGAAGTCTGACTCAACTTCTCTGCATCTGAGTCTTCTCATTCATACAATGAGGATGATCACAGGATTGCTGTGAGGATGAAATAAAATTAAATAAGGTAATGTACATATGCTCCTTGGCATACGGCAGACACTCACTAACGATTCACTGTTATGCTTATTTCCTCTATGAGGCTTAGGTTCCCCGTGTGCAGGGATTAAGAATTCTCCGTTCCTAGTCCCAAGTCTTGCACACAGTAGCTGATGAAGAAATGTTTTAATGAATGAGTGATGGTGGTATGACCTGTGGTATGAGTCTCCCCATCTCCATATCCTTCTCTTAAATGTTCTTTTGTCTCTGGGACATGCTTACTTTGCATCCCCCTCCAACCCTGGATCAAAGGAAACCATTACTCCCCCTGACCTTGCCACATTCGAGCTGTGAGTAAACGAAGGCTTGCCACCACTGTAGAAAGTGTGTGGCGTGGGACGAGAACAAAGTTCAGTCAAGAAGAGGATGTTTAGGCAACACGGAGAACTCACAATATCGTGAGCTGCCAGACAGTGTTGGTCAAACATTTATCTACCTCCTGAGGGGTGTACTTTAAGGAACAGAGTGGAAACATTCTCCAAAATCGACAACAGTGCAATAAACCTCTGGAATAGGTCATGCGACTTTTCCGTCTGTATTAATTGGAAGGAAAAAAAAAAAGAGCATTGTGCAGCAAGAAAGGCTGGGTGAGGGTTTAAGAAAAAAATGACCCTTGTTTACCGGCAGAGGGCGAGCTTGGGAGGCGGCTTAATGTTCTCCCTGAAACAACTTCGGGTTAGGGTTGCATGAGGCAGCCAGGCGATTTTTCCAATTGTGGGGTCATTTTCAGGCCACTCGTGGGGACAGGAAAGATAATTCAGGGACACAGGTACAAACAGAGATTATATGTCACTGAGCAGGAGCCGGCAGCAAATGACCTTTTAGACCAAAATAAGCACAGGGCAGAGAGGTGGTAGCTTTTTCTCCCACACTGATTCCCAAAGTGTGGCCCGCCGACCAGCAGCATGTCATTTGGAAGCTTGTTAGAAATACATACTCTCAGGCACAACAAGCGACCTGCTGAAGCAGAATCTGTTTTTTTTTTGTTTTTGTTTTTTTTTTTTTTTTTTTGGTGACAGAGTCTCGCTCTGCAGCCCAGACTGCAGTGCAGTGATGTGATCCCTGCAACCTCTGCCTCCCAGGTTCAAACAATCCTCCTGTCTTAGCCTCCCAAGTAGCTGGGATTACAGGTGTGTGCCACCACACCCGGCTAATTTTTGTATTTTTAGTAGAGACGGGGTTTCACCATGGTGGCCAGGCTGGTCATGAACTCCTGACCTCAAGTGATCCACCCACCTCAGCCTCCCAAAGTACTGGGATTACAGGTGTTAGCCACCGCACCCAGCCTAGAGTCTGCATCTTAACCAGATCCCTAAGTGAGTCTTCACAGCATCATAGTTTGAGAAGCTACTCTGACAAGCCATTTTCCTGTGCCAAAACTAGGGGGTTTGACCTAACCTCTCTCTCCTGGAATCAGCACTCTCTTCCTATATAAAAAGCTATCGATCAGTTATTCTATTTGGAAGTGACCTGAACCATTTGTTTTCAATACCTAAAATTTTTTGAAATGTTTCAATGAGATACCATTTAATTTTTTTCAAAATGCTTCGCTAGGTATCATTAGAAACTCCCTTGGAGTAGCTGTCTGGCTCCTAGCTCTGCTCTGTTTTCACTGGACTGTGGTTAGTCTTCAACATCAAGTAAGAGGGCGAACAGAGAACTCTGCCCTTGGCTGAATGAATCAGAGACTTGGGGACATTGGCCTGCCCCCAACAACACCCCGCTGGCACCCTGGGGCTCTGGCACCAGCATCACTGGATTCTCCATGGGCTTTGGTTTTCAGGGGACCTTAGTTAGAGCACAAGTGCCCCTGGAAGGGCTGCTGAGATGCCATCAGCAACATTTCAGCAGCTGGCTATGCTTCACTGTGCTAAGGGCTTTACAAACAGCCATCCCTTAAGCCCTCTGGCGCCCTTGCCGGGAAGTATGATTATTCCCACTTTAAGGATGAGGAAATGGAGGCCCTCAGGGGTTAACCTTCCCAAGGTCACTAGGGACTAGTGAGTGACAGGCCTGAAGCAGATGCACGTAACCCCAAAGCTTGGTGACCTCACCCTGATGGAGAGAGCCAGCGCCTTCAGAATGAGGTTTGGGCAAGAAGCTGAGTGGGCCAAAAGGAACCAGGAGAGGAGGGTGGGGCCGTGGGAAAGGGAGCGATGGGGTGGGGTGCCTACTCACTTATTTTATTTTTCAGAAGCCGCCTCTGCTGCCTCTTGGGATCTAGTGGGACTGAGAGGTGACAGCATGCTGGCAGCCCTCACAGCCCCCGCCCAATGTCGGTGCCTCCTCGGCCTTGGCGCCTACTCTGGCCGCGCATGAGGAGCCCTTCAGCCGGCCGCTGCACTGTGGGAGCCCCTTTCTGGGCTGGCCAAGGCCGGAGCCGGCTCCCTTAGCTTGCAGGGAGGTGTGGAGGGAGAGGCGCGGGCGGGAACCGTGACTGCGCGGGCGGGAACCCGGACTGCGCTAGGCGCTTGCAGGCGCTTGCGCAGAGTTCCGGGTGGGCGTGGGCTCAGCGAGCCCCGCACTCGGAGCGGCCGGCCGGCCCCGCCCCACGGCCCCAGGCAGTGAAGGGCTTAGCACCTGGGCCAGCAGCTGCTGTGCTTGATTACTCGCCGGGCCTTAGCTGCCTCCCCGCGGGGCAGGGCTCGGGACCTGCAGCCCCCACCATGCCTGAGCCTTCCCCCGCCACCTCCCCGTGGTCTCCTGCACGGCGTGAGCCTCCCCGACGAGCGCAGCCCCCTGCGCGACGCACCCAGTCCCATCCACCACCCAAGGGCTGAGGAGTGCGGGCGCAGGGCGCGGGACTGGCAGGCAGCTCCACCTGTGGCCCAGTGCGGGATCCACTGGGTGAAGCCAGCTGGGCTCCTAAGTCTGGTGGGGACTTGGAGAACCTTTATGTCTAGCTAAGGGATTGCAAATACACCAATCGGCACTCTGTATCTAGCTCAAGGTTTGTAAACACACCAATCAGCACCTTGTGTCTAATTCAGGGTTTGTGAATGCACCAATAGACACTCTGTATCTAGCTACTCTGGTGGGGACCTGGAGAACCTTTGTGTGGACACTCTGTATCTAGCTACTCTGGTGGGGACTTGGAAAACTTTTGTGTCTAGATCGGGGATTGTAAACGCACCAATCAGCACCCTGTCAAAACGGACCAATCAGCTCTCTGTAAAAATGGACCAATCAGCAGGATGTGGCTGGGGCCAGATAAGAGAATAAAAGCAGGCTGCCCTAGCCAGCAGTGGCAACCCGCTGGGGTCCCCTTCCACATTGTGGCAGCTTTGTTCTTTCGGTCTTTGCAGTGAATCTTGCTACTGCTCACTCTTTGGGTCCGCACTGCCTTTATGAGCTGTAACACTCACTGCAAAGGTCTGCAACTTCACTCCTGAGCCAGCGAGACCATGAACCCACCAGAAGGAAGAAACTCTGAACACATCCGAACATCAGAAGGAACAAACTCCGGACACGCCGCCTTTAAGAACGGTAACACTCACCGCGAGGGTCCACGGCTTCATTCTTTAAGTCAGTGAGACCAAGAACCCAGTTCCGGACACAGGACCACACTCATCCTTTTACCCCTCAGGGCATGAGGGCAGCCCACCAGCACAGGGACACGAGCATTGTGGACTGTGATCATGGTTTTGCTTTGGTCATTCCAGCAAGTGGAGCGGGAGGAGAAGTTTGCCCTCCTGCCCTCTGACTCCACCCCCACCTTAGTTTTCTTCTGATTAAGTCAGAATGGGGGTTAGGCCACGTTTACCAGTGGGCAGGAGCTCTCCATGCCATCCAGGAACTCTCTTTGTTGAGAATAACAACTATCTTATTCTTAGTGTACGCCTCAGTTTCCTCATTTAAAAATGAGGATAATGATAGTGTTTGACTCACAGGACTATTGTGAGGGTTAAATGAGTTCGTATATGTAAAGCCCCTGACTCACTTCAAACACTACATAAATGGGAGCTAATGTTATTTAAGGTGGACTTGGCAACATAATCATCCTTTTGACCTGTAAAGTATCCCACTGGTCAGATTTAGGTCTAGAAAGAGTCAGCGGCCTCACTCAGGCTTTTAGCCTAAGTTGCATGCTCCAGCATGTTTACCAGAGTCTCCCTGCGCTGGCAGGAAAGGGCCCTGGCTGAAAAGAAAGTGGTGTGCCTATTTCTCATTTGCTCTCACCTTAAGGTATGTCCCCTTGGGGGAACCTCACTAGAGGAGGAATATCTGGGTCATTCCAGCATTCCTGAATACACAACCCTAATGACAGTAATACTACTCAATTTATATATACCTTCTCCCCCCACACACCATTATGCAGCTCTGAGTTCTGCAGTGAACCAGGAATCAGAAGAGAGCAGAAACATCTCAAGTGAAAAATCCTATGTGGCCTCCAGAGCTCCCCACAATTCTAAACAACTAGAACACACCAAATAGACATTCCCTTGGCCAGACTCAAACTTTGTGCATGGGTCCGTATGTGCACGTGTGTGTGTGTGTGTTAAGAACTCATTCTGAAGATTAGAATACACTTATAAACAGAAACACTGGTTCTGTCAATGAAGTGTCATGAGATAGTTGAGAGTAGTAAGACAGAGGGATCACTATGAAGCCATCATTCCCACCTCCACGAGAGTTATTTACATATTCTGGCTAAACGCAGAATTTCAGCTAAGAGTCTTTTGGGAGGGAAAAGCCAAGAGCAAACCCATGCATTCTACTTCTATTAATATGACTTCTGTTAATATGACTTCCGTTAATATGACTTCTGTTAATATGATTTCTGTTAATATGTGGTTAATTTGGCTGGTGTTGAGTATGAGATTGGCTTAATACAGGAAAGCCTTTCGATTTCACACCAGGGAGTCAGGCTAAGCACAGAGCCCTTCTCGAGATGGTAAGAATCTATAAAACGGCTCATGCCTATAGTCCCAGCACTTTGGGAGGCCGAGGTGGGCAGATCACGAGGTCAGGAGTTCAAGACTAGCCTGACCAACATGGTGAAACCCCATCTCTACTAAAAATACAAAAATTAGCTGGGCGTGGTGGTGGGCGCCTGTAATCCCAGCTGCTGAGGCAGGAGAATCACTTGAGCCCAGGAGGCAGAGGTTGCAGTGAGCTGCGATCACGCCATTGCACTCCAGCCTGGGGGACAGAGCAAGACTCCGTCTCAAAAAAAAAAAAAAAAAAAATCTATAAAATGGGGGTCCTAACACCTATTAAGTAGGACTGTAAAAATTAATCAAATGAAATGTGTAAAGCATCAAGCTCAGTTCCTGGCACATTGTAAGTACTCAAAAAATAATTACTATTCCTATGTTCTGTATGATTTTAACTAAGCAAAAACAGGCAGAACAAAGCTTGGGGAGAACATACATCAAATGTTAATAGGTATTATCACTGGGTGGTTAGTTATTCTTTGTTTTATATTTTTGTGTATTGTTTCATACTATATAATTTTTATTTCTATAGTCAGAAAAAATACACATCATTAAAAAAACTGTAAAGATTTACTGAACACCATATGTAGGCTTATAAATGTGTAAAGGCACTTGTCAAGGATCCCATCCAATCTTCCCAACAATCACTGAGGTATGTATTTCCAACCAACATTTTATAGAAGAGGAGATGGAGATCTACAAAGTTAGCTGACTTGCTTACCAGCCAATGAATTACAAAGCCAGGCTCCAAATACAGGCCTGTTCACACCAGAGTCACTATACCAGGGGTTCTCAGCTGGAGTGGGGAATAAGGATAGTGATCAGAAACCCTGACTCCTCCCTCATATTCCTTCTGCCTCGTTACACACATCTACATGCATACATGCATTACATACATGTACATATACACAGCCCCTCCCCCAGTAAATCATGCTGTAAACTGAAGGTATAGGTTGTAATTCAACAGGGATAAAACCAGCTTGGAGAATAGAAGATAGGAAGGTAACAGAAACCACATATAGACTTACCCTTAAGCTGTGGACATTAGTTTGCATTTGATTTTTAGCAGTGTCATATGCAGTGGCCAAGGAAATCCTCAAAGGACCTTGTATCTCGGAGAACTCAGCTACAGGTATGCAAAAGTGTCAGTCTAACTAACTGAATTTTTAAAGGAACTGATGGTCCAATGCATCGGACACATCAATCTCGGTGACACAGAAAGGCTGGTGAGATTTTTGTGGGCTGGTTAAAACCTCTCCAGGCTTGAATGGACCTCAAACATAGTTGCAGGCCTGATGCACTAGGGGAAATACTATGCTTTCAACCAAGCTGATTACTTTGAATCTCTGGGGAAAATCAGATGTCTGCATTTGTCTTTGTCAAATTTCAAATGAATTTCTTGCTTGTAATTTGAAGGGGAGCTACAAATGAAGGGCCCTGCAGGGCATTAATGAGTCAACAGTAGCTTATTCTGTGTTTGTAGCATCTTTGTTCATCTGGTCAGGTTTTATTATTATTATTATTTTTTGAGATGGAGTTTCACTGTGTTGCCCAGGCTGGAATGCAGTGGTGCGATCTTGGCTCACTGCAACCTCTGCCTCCTGGGTTCAAGTGATTCTCCTGCCTCAGCCTCCCAAGTAGCTGGGATTACAGGCATGTGCCACCACGCCCGGCTAATTTTGTATTTTTAGTAGAGATGGGGTTTCACCATGTTGGTCTGGCTGGTCTCAAACTCCTGACCTCAGGTGATCTGCCCGCCTCGGCCTCCCAAAGTGCTGGGATTACAGGCGTGAGCCACCGTGCCCGGCCATCTGGTCAGGTTTAAAGCAGGAGCTCATTCTGGAGGGCTGGATGTGTTCTCTTGCACACCTGCTTAATTGATACTAGAATCTTCTAAAGTTCCTGTACCCAGGGACAAATCAATGTCACTCTTGGTCTCTGTAAGTTCCTCCCAGCAGTATGTAAGAAATCATCTTTGTAGATGTCTAAAATCTCACTTAAGGGTTGTATGCTCAGTAATGAAATGGGTCACCTGTGTGTTGTTTGAAATGGCATCATGAATTTTAGCATTGAGTGTAATTGTCCAGTCACCATGTTGATGATTTTCTTGTTCCTCAGTTCTAGTTAGGCTTCTTCTCTGCCACATTCTAAAACTGGTCTGAACGGGGACCACAGTGGGAGAGGAAGTTTTTTGCTTTACTTTAGGGAAGATCACATGGACCATTTGAATTCATACTTACCCAAACACCAGAGGACAGACCAACGGGCTGCACAGAGCTCTGAGCTCACCCTAACTGGGTTTTAAGCAAAGGAGGAAGTGGTGATGGAGCAGGAATTTTAGAGGCTTGTATGAGGTGTGATTAACAAATGAGTGATGCTAAACTAGATAATATTTTATAAACTTTTATAGCTCAGAAGACATTTATGTATATTATATGATCTGATGTTTACAAAGCCTTTTAAATAGGTGTTAACAGGTATTATTATCTCCATAATAAATGACAGGTGAAAACCTAGATTTTCTGACTCCAGAGTATATGAGTGACATGCTTTAATGATTCCACCTTGGGAAGCTCCAGGGCTGTCATTGCTCAAAATGGTGTGGAACCCCATAGGCCTAAGTTCTGGGGATTGCCTTCAGACTCAATTTTAAAATTCCCCAAAGAAGAATAAGGATTATAATTTAATTTTGTTGTTGTTGACCGAGAGAGAGAGACAGAGAGACCTTATTTATTTACTATACATCTTGTCCTCGATCATTTGAGGGTTTCAAAAGAATGTTCTACCACCTCTCAGAGCAATTAAAAAAAAAAAAAAAAAAGACTTGGCTGGGCGTGGTGGCTCACGCCTGTAATCCTAGCACTTTGGGAGGCCGAGGAGGGCAGATCACGAGGTCAGGAGATCAAGACCATCCTGGCTAACACGGTGAAACCCCATCTCTACTAAAAATACAAAAAATTAGCTGGCCGTGGTGGCGGGCGCCTGTAGTCCCAGCTACTGAGAAGGCTGAGGCAGGAGAATGGCGTGAACCCGGGAGGCGGAGCTTGCAGTGAGCTGAGATCACACCACGGCACTCCAGCCTGGGCAACAGAGCGAGACTCCGTATCAAAAAAAAAAAAAGAAAAAAAAAAGACTTTTATTCCCATCACTTCCAAACACGCGCAGGACCTGTCCTGACTTTCCTGGAGGGTCTCTCAGAGCTCTTCTAACCTTAAGTTCAAGGGCAAGGTAAGTGGGAAAAGCCTGAAACACTGTTGACCCTGCAGCAGTTATTACACATCTACAATTGCATGTTAGTGTCATGCTTACACAACTGCCAATCCTCATAGACAGGAAGCTTCTCAACGGTTGTATCACACCTTCCTCTTCCTTTCCCCTCCAACCCCCCAGCCCTGCACAGGCCTTGATTCTAAGGTGGTGTAAGAAAAATACTCCTGTTCCTTAATTACTTAGAATGTATCCCTAGGGACTTATCCACAGCCTAGACGTTGGCTAGAAGATTAGAATAAACAAAATCTAAAACAATCCATGGAAAGCTTAATATTGCTAAGATGTCGATATTACCCAAAGTGATCTACATATTTAATGTAATCCCTATCAAAATCCTAATTTTTTTTTCCAGGAATAGAAACATCATTCTAAAACCATATAGAATCTCAAGAGGCCCTGAATTGCCAAAACAATCACCAAAAAGAACAACAAAGCTGGAGGTCTCACACTTCCTGATTTCAAAACTTATTACTAAGCTACAGTAATCAAAAGAATGTGGTACAGGCATAAAGACAGATATATAGACCAATAGAATAGACAGTCCAAAAATAAACTCTCACATATATATGGTCAAATGATTTTTCACGAGGATGCTAATATGGTTTGGAATTTGTTCCCTCCAAATCTCATGTTGAAATGTGACCTCCAATGTTGGAAGTGGGGCCAGTTGGAGGTGTTTGGGCAGATTTCTCATGAACAGCTTGGTGCTATCCTCGTGGTAATGACTGGGTTCTCATTCTCTGAGTTCATGGAAGATGTGATTATAGAAAAGAGTCAGGGGCCTCTGCCATCTGTCTCTCAACATGTGATGCACTGGCTTCTCCCTCACCTTCCGCTGTGAGTGGAAGCTTCCTGAGGCCTCATCAGGAGCAGATGCCAGTGCCATGCTTCCTGTACAGGCTGCAGAACCATGAGCCAAAATAACCTCTTTTCTTTATAAATTACCCAGCCTCAGGTATTCCTCATAGCAATGCAAATGGATTAACATAAATGTCAAGATCATTCTGTAGGAGAAAATATTCTTTCAACAAATGGCATTGGGAAAACTAGATATCCATATGCAAAATAATCTGACACCATATATGAAAAATTAACTCAAAATGGATCAAGGCTGGGCATGGTAGCTCATGTCTGTAATCCCAGCACTTTGGGAGGCCAAGGCAGGCGGATCACATGAGGCCAGGAGTTCAACACAAGCCTCGGCAACATGGTGAAACTCCGTCTCTACTAAAAGTACAAAAAAATTAGCCAGGCGTGGTGGCATGTGCCTGTAGTCCCAGCTACTCGGGAGGCTGAGGCCCGAGAATTGCTTGAACCTGGTAGGCAGAGGTTGCAGTGAGCTGAGATTCACCACTTTCACCACTGTACTCCAGCCTGGGCGACAGACTGAAACTCTGTCACAAACAAACAAACAAACTGGATCAAAATACCTAAATATATAAGCGCTAAAACTACAAAGCTTTTAGAAGAAAATACGGAGGGAAGGCTTCATGGGGATTAGGTAATAACTTCTTGTACAGGACAAAAAGTATAGGCAACAGAAGTAAAAACAGATAAATTGGACTACACCAAAATGAAAAGCTTTTGTGCATCAAAGGACACAATCAAAAGAGTGAAAAGACAGCCTATCAAATGAAAGAAAATATCTGTAAGTCATATATCTGATAAGGAATTACTATCCAAAATATATAAAGAACTCCTACAACTAGACAACAACAAAAAGAAAACAACTTCATTTAAAGCACATGAAAAGATGCTCAATGTCACTAATCATTAGAGAACTGCAAATCAAAACCACAATAAGATACCACCTCACACCCATTAGGATGGCCACTATCAAAAAAACCCATAAAATAACAAGTGTTGGTGAGAAGAAATTGAAATTCTTGTGCATTGTTGGTAGGGATGTAAAGTGGTGTGGCCACTATGGCTGGCAGTATGTATGTATATGTGTAGTATGGTGGCTCCTCAAAAAATTAAAAATAGAATTACCATATGATCTAGCAATTCCACTTGCGGGTATATACCCAAAAGAACTAATGCAGGAACTTGAACAGATATTGTACACACGTAGTCATGGCAACATTATTCACAATAGCCAGAAAGTGAAAGCAACCCCAGTCTCTATCGATAGGTGAATGAATAAAAATAATGTGGCATATACATACAATGGAATGTTATTTGACCCGGAAAAGGAGGGAAATTCTGACACATGCTACAATATGAATGAACCTTGAGGACATTTTGTTAAGTGAAATAAGAGGTACCTAGAATAGTGAAATTCACAGAGACAGAAAGAAAAATGGTGGTTATCAGGAGCTGGGGAAAGGAGGGAGAGGGTAGAGTTTCAGGCAGGTGCGGTGGCTCACATCTGTAATCCCAGCACTTTGGGAGGCCGAGGTGAGAGGATCACCGGACCCCAGGAGTTTAAGTCCAGCCCTGGTAACACAGTGAGATCCCCATCTGTACAAAAAATCAAAAAGTTTAGCTGGGATGTGGTGGTGCACACTTGTAGTCCCAGCTGCTCAGGAGGCTGAGGTGAGAGGATTGCTTGGGCCTGTGTGGTCGAGGCTGCAGTGAGGTATGATTGCACCACTGCACTCCAGCCAGGGCAATAGGGCAAAACCTTGTCTCCAAAAATAAAAATAAATAAAATAAATAGTAGGTAGAGTTTCAGTTTAGCAAGATAAAAAGAGTTCTCAAGATGGATGGTGGTGATGGTTTCATAACAATATGAATGTACTTAACATCCTTGAACTGTACACTTAAAAATGGTTAAGATGAGAAATTTTGTTGTCTATTTTACCACAATTATTTAAAAAGTAGAACAATGCTCCCAATTCCATTTTGTAAAAAACTAGTTGATTTATATTGAGGTTTGTGCTCTTGAAGTGATTTGTTTCATGGGAAAAAACTCATTAGAACTTGGGCATGTGAGTGTCCCCCATCAAGAACTGCCTAAAACTTCCACAGTCATGGGGCT
Source organism: Pongo abelii (assembly GCF_028885655.2). Taxonomy (NCBI): domain Eukaryota; kingdom Metazoa; phylum Chordata; class Mammalia; order Primates; family Hominidae; genus Pongo; species Pongo abelii. Next base: position 155,456,093 of record NC_071985.2, read on the forward strand.
CTGCTCTGCAAATCCACTTCTCCCTGCCCACCCCCATCTTGCTGATGGAAGCTCTGGAGTCAAGGGACAGCCAGAATGGGTCCAGGGTCCACCCATGCCAACTAGACCTAGACATGTTTTCTTTGACTCTGGTTTCATGTAGGAAGTGTAGGCGAAGATGAGCAATTGACCTTGAAGTATTTTGACACCAAGGAAGTTAAATGAAACAGGCTCAGAAGGAGGTCAAAGTAAACCCCCAGAGACACACAAGTACAATTCACCTCAATCAATGTTACTAGAAGTGGATGGCGACGGGTTCCGCAAAATCTTAGTCCTGCCAGCAGCTGGCACTTACCAGTAAGTTGTCACCAGCTGTGTGGCCATGGGGAAGTCATTAACCCTTTCTGGGCTTCACTCATCACCTTTAACATGAGGACAATACTTCCCCTATCTATCTAAAAAGGTTATTAAAAAAAAAATGAGAAAACTGTATATGAAAAATGTTTCAAAACTCGTCTAAAGAGATATCTCTATAAATATGAATTTAAGTTCTCAAGTCAGTATTTGTTTAACAGTGAGGCCAGTTGTACCCTTCTTGCCTGGACTTGTAAGATTACAGGTACTCTCTATAAAGTGTGGGCACAGGATCTGGCCCAGAGTGGGTTCAATACGTGGCAGCCACAACGGTTTTTACTTACTGCTGCTCCCCTGTGAGTATCCCTGACCCACCCTCCTCACTAGGAGAGGGTGGGCAGGGAGGTGGGATGGTGGGAGGATAGTGGGAGGGTGGTGTGTAGTTCTGATTCTGCCTGTCCAGCACCCATTCCCCCGTCTTCTTGTAAGGACAGCCCTACTTTTCCTGGGGGTAATTTTCCTTCCCTGTGTGGCTGAGGTGTGGTGCCCCTGCTCCCTCCTCCCTTCCCATCCTTCCTTGGTCCTCCAGGCTGGGCCAGCCAGCGTATTCCCTCTCCTTCCCTCTTGGCCTCAGTAATTGGTTCAGTGATGATGGGACTGTGACCAAATCCAGGATAAGGAAACACAACTCTGGGTCTTTTGCTGGACCCACTGGGAAACAGAAACACTTTTCTATGAAGCCACTTAGATGGTAGAAGGTAAGCCTTGATCAGGAAGAAAATGAGACCAACACAAAGGAAAGCGAATTAGAGAGAGAGAGAGAGAGAGAGAGTCAGACAATTGATGAACACATTTGGATATCTGGAGTCAACCAAATCTAAACCACTGCTGGGTGTTTTAGTTACTTAAGTCAATAAATCTACTCCTTTTTTTAAATTTCTAGTTTGAATCAAGTTTCTGCCCCTTAAAGTTTTCATTAATGTAATTGGGAAAGAAATAGACTTTGAATTATCCCCCAACCTCAATGATGTCCCCTATTTTTCTTCTGGAAGGATCCCCATAACAACCACTCACCCTGCGTCCGAACTCTTCCCCTTGCTTCACCTCCCGAGGATAGCCGTCAATCAGGAAGCCCCTGGTGTCCCCGAGGCTGGCCATCATGGCCTCCTTCAGGAGCTCCAAAACGATGCCCTGGAGCAAAGCAAGAGTGGTCAGGACCTGAGCTCTTTCACAGAACACTAGAAGTACCCCAAGTCTCCTTCAGTCATCCACTGAGGGAGCGAGGAAGGTTCAGATAAGGTTAACAGCAGACAGCAATTGACCATATTTCATTTCACTCTTCCACCTCCACCCCATATTTTAATATCTATGAAATTGGCAGGTATTTATAATCAGTTCTGATTATATTATAACATAGTTTAATTGTTAGTGTTTTTTTCTTACTGGTATATTCTTACCAGTTATCTGTCTTAAGATATTGGCATCTTAGATTAGATGAGGTAAGGTAGCTGTATTTCATATGGTAGCACTCCATGAATTAGGCATAATGGCAATTTAAAACTAGACAAAACATGGTATAAAAAGTATTTTACTGGCTGGGTGCGGTGGCTCACACCTGTAATCCTAGCACGTTGAGAGGCCGAGGTGAGTGGATCACCTGAGGTCAGGAGTTTAAGACCAGCCTGGCCACCATGGCGAAACCCCATCTCTATTAAAAATACAAAAATTAGCCGGGCATTGCTGTGGGCGCCTGTAATCCCAGCTACTCGGGAGGTTGAGGCAGGAGAATCGCTTGAACTCGGGAGGTGGAAATTGCAGTGAGTCAAGATTACGCCACTGCACTCCAGCCTGGGTGATGAGCGAGACTGTGTCTCAAAAAAAAAAAAAAAAAAGGTATTTTACTGTTAACTTTTTTCCAGTAAATATTTTATAAAATTTGACATCTACTGACTTAAAAGACTTTTGGTAGATGTAAAGTAGCATTTTCAAGTAACATCACTTTCTTTGTTGAAAATTTGTATTTAGCAAGTGCTTATGGTAAATGAAGTAGGAGAAATACACCAGAGTCTGGAAATTGGTAGAGGAAAAACGCAATCAGCTGCCAGTGGAGGAATTCCCTGCTCGTGGGCTCTCTGGCTTTTGGCAGGGGCTTGGGGAATGCGGCCATTGCGAGTGTGGTTAGAATCTATCCCTAGATAATCGTGAATGAAGTCCTCATGAAGTTTATATTCTAATGAAGAAGACACACAATAGATGAACAAATAAATATATAATGAAGAGTCAGCTAAGATAACTGATAGGTACAAAATTAAAGCAGGACAAAGGTACAGAATGCTAGAGGAGTTACTTTCTGTAGGGTGGCCAGGGAAGGCATCTGATAAAGTGTAACACTGAAGTGGAGATCTGGATGAAGTAAAGGAGCAAACTATGTGACTATATGAAGGGAGAGCATCAGGCTGCAGACACAGCAAATGCAAAGGCCCTGAGGCAGGAACAGGCTGACTTGTGGGAGGAACAAGGAGGCTAGTGGTGGGGGGGAGTGAGCAAGGTGAGAGTGGTGGGAAATAACACTGGAGAGGGAGCTGGAGGCCAGAGCTGCAGAAAGGACTCTGGATTTCATCCTAAATGCGGCGGGCAGCCATTGGAAGGTTTTGAGGAAGGGAATAACACACTCTGATAAATGTTTTAAAGAAATCATTCTGGCTGTGTCAGAGGTGTTTGAACCAGAGCAACTCCATCTTGAATAAAGGCTGGATAAAATAAGGCTGAGACCCACTGGGCTGCATTCCCAGAAGGTTAAGGTATTCTCTCTCTCTCTCTTTTTTTTTTTTTTTTTTTTTTGAGATGGAGTCTCACACTGTTGCCTGGGCTAGAGTGCAGAGGCGCGATCTTGGTTCACTGCAACCTCTGCCTTCCAGGTTCAAGCAATTCCCCTGCCTCAGTCTTCCAAGTAGCTGGGATTACAGGTGCCCGCCACCACGCCCAGCTAATTTTTTGTATTTTTAGTAGAGATGGGGTTTCACCATGTTGGCCAGGCTGGTCTCAAACTCCTGACCTCGTGATTCACCTGCCTCGGCCTCCCAAAGTGCTGGGATTGCAGGCATGAGCCACTGCGCCCTGCCAGGTTAAGCATTCTAAGTCACAGGATAAGATAGGAGGTCAGTACAAGATACAGGTTATAAAGACCTTGCTGATAAAGCAGGTTGCAGTAGAGAAACTGGGTAAAACCCACCAAAACCAAGATGGCAACAAGGGTGACCTCTGGTCATCGTCACTGCTACACTTCCACCAGCGCCATGACAGTTTACAAATGCCACGGCAATGTCAGGAAGTTACCCTATATGGTCAAAAAGGGGAGGCATGAATAATCCATCTCTTGTTTAGCATATCATCAAGAAATAACACATAAAATGGGTAACCAGTAGCCCTCGGGGCTGCTCTGTCCATGGAGTAGCGATTCTTTTATTCCTCTACTTTCTTAATGAACTTCCTTTCACTTTACAACTTGCCCTGAATTCTTTCTTGCACAAGATCCAAGAACCCTCTCTTGGGGTCTGGATCGGGACCCCTTTCCGGTAACAGCTGCTGTGAAAAGAGGACACTTTAGGGAAAAGAGTGGGCTCCAGGAGGCCAGCTAAGTGGCAACTGTAATGGTCTGTTTTCCTTTCATGAGGACCATTCCGGCTTCCAGGTGGGAAACAGAGTGCAGCTGGTTAGAGAGGAATCAGACAGCTCTGTTGCTAACAGAGACTGTATCATACAGCCCTCATTACAGAGCCTAGCATGGGACCCAGTGTGGCAAGGATGACTATTTCTTGATATCCCTACCATTCAGCTTCTTAGAGATGGATGGTGACTTAAGAAGAAAAAAGACAGAAAAGGGGACATTCTTAAATTACACAAGATAGCAAATTTCAAGATAATCATACCTCCCAGAACTAGACCAAAGCATTATTTTATATTTTCTGGGGGTTTCTAATTCTAGGCTCTGCTGCACCACACTCACTTCTATTTTGAAGCCTTTCCAATTCTAAAGTGGGATGAATTTGGGGGGGAAATGTGAAATTAGGCCAACATTTGAGGGTCTGGTAGAGCAACAAGATGGAAGGAGCCTGGGCCAGCTCGACCTGGTTGGGCAGAAGGGCTGTCTGCTGTAGACCTGCCTGCATCTGGATTGCTGCAAAGGAGGGACATAAAATACAGCTATTGTTTCTTTGGGTTTCTTAGTTCCAGCAGCTCAGATTCATTACAAAAACCCCAAAGGTCTCCCCAGACAGGAAAGGCAGTAATGTGGGTCAGGCCATGTTGCTTACTGAGGGCACCAGGTCTCCACGTTCCATAATGTCTCTGATCAATTTGCTTCTTTCAGATTCTGATGCCAGTTCCTCACGCAGGAGCTCGCCAGTTGAGAGATGTGTAAATCCATATTTTTCCACCAGCTTTTCACACTGTGTGCCTTTGCCAGAGCCAGGACCACCTTGAAAAGAAGTCATGTGTCAGACATGCATTCCAAGTCTGGTGCCTCATTTTTAATGGTAGTTACCATGGTGAGCAAGCCTCAGTGTTCCAGTCACTAAGCATGTATTGGGAACTTGAGATTTGCTATACCAGGAACTGTGCTGAGAGTGGTGGATGCAAGTTGAGAATGGGATACAGCCCTTGCCTTTAAAGAGCTTAGATTATCCATGAAGCGGGAGGGGGCAGGTGTTACAGAAAAACAGGCAGTTACTTTTCATAGACCATTTGTAACCCATGGTCACAGGCAGTTAGTGAAGACGAGTACAGCCTACTATTGGGGCACAGATGAGGGGTACTTGGCTCCGTTTTGGTAGAGATGCAAAGTCACAGAAGTTTCCTTGGAGAACCGAACCTGCTCATGTGCAAAGCACTGGCCACAATTCCTGATACTTAGTGAATGCTCAACAAATGCTAGCTTTTAATTTAAAAAAATAAGTGTTTTTATTTTCAGCAATCACAAACTTACAAAAGGGTTGTGAGGACAAAGAACTTTCAGAAACACTTGGGAATAAGTTGCTAACTGGATGCCTCTTTACTCCAGAACCTTTTAGTGTCATTTCCTACAAGCAAGGAAACAAGCACATCCTCCTTCATAATGATATCCTTGGACCCCTCCAAATTTCAACTGAATTGTCCCAATTGACTCAATAATGTCCTCTGAAGTCAACGGGTCAAATTCAGGATCACACATTGCCTTTAGTTGCCATGTCCTTCTGCTCTCCTTCAGTATAGAACAGTTTCTGTGGGTTTCCTTGACACTTTTGAAGATTATGAATAGTTACTTTGTAGAATGTCCCTCAATATGTTTTATTATCTTATTTTTTCCCCTAGCTATTATCAATTCTGAGTATCTGCCATATCCCTTTCATAATAGTATGTCATAGGATTTTACATCTGAAAATAATAATAATAGCTAACCTTTATCAAGTGCTTATTGCACCAGCCACTATTCTAAACATTTTAGGTATTATGTACAAGGTTATATAAAATAACCTTAAGAGGCATGCACTGTTATTATTCCCATTTTACAGATGAGGAAGCAGAGGCACAGAGAAGTTAAATCCATTGCCTAGGCTGCACTGCTAGTGAGTAGCAAGCCCAGGATTTGAAGCCCGGGCTCTGACTCTCAGAGGTGTTCCCTTCTTTCCTCCCCACTGTGGCCACATTGACCTGGGCACACTTCAGGTCCTCATCCTCTCCGCCTGGCATATGGCAATCACTCCACCTCCGCATGTCAGAACAGAATGGGAGGGGCTTTGGAGCCCCACAGACTTGCTAGCAGGATGATGTGCCTGGAAAGCAGGGCACTCCCACCTCCATAGCACTCAATGGCCTCCTGTGCTCCCAGAGTAAAATTCAAATTCCCTACAGCAGCACCCCAACTCTCCAGAATCCAGTCCGACTCTACCTCTCCAGCATCTTTCCCTGCTATTTCTTCTTCTTCTTCTTTTTTTTTTGAGATGGTCTTGCTTTATTGACCAGGCTGGAGTGCAGTGGTGCGATCTCAGCTCACTGCAACCTCTACCCCCCAGGTTCAAGTGATTCTCCTGCCTCAGCCTCCCAATTAGCTGGGATTACAGGTGCGCACCACCATGCCTGGCTAATTTTTGTATTTTTTGATACAGACAGGGTTTCACTACGTTGGCCAGGCTAGTCTCGAACTCCTGGCTTCAAGTGATGCACCCGCCTCAGCCTCCCGAAGCGCTGGAATTACAGGCATGAGCCACTGTGCCAGGCCCCTCTCTCCCATTTCTTATCCTCCTCCAGCACTGTCATGTCCAACTAACACAATTCTTGGACTAACAGTTCTTTCAATGCTTTCCATGTGCCTGGAAAGGAGGGCACTCCCACCTCCATAGCATTCAATGGCATCCTATGCCCACACAGACTTTTCCAGGCTACCATGCTTTTGTTCTTCTTGGTCCTCAGCTTGAAAGGCCCTTCCTTCCTCCTCTTCTCTTTGTTTTCTCCCCCAGCTTTATTGAGGTATCATTGATAAAACTATAAATTTAAGGTGTACAATGTGATGATTCGATATACATATATATTGTGAGATAATTACCACAATCTCACAATTATGGAGGTTTATTAACCTCCACCTCACATAATCTTTTTTTTTTTGTGCTGAAGACATTTCACATCTATTCTCCTAGCTAATTTCAAGTATACAATACAGTGTTGTTAACTGTAGCCATCATGCTGTACATGAGGTCTCCAGAACCACATCTCCTCACTTCCCCAGCCCCTGGCAACCACCATTCTTACTATCTGCTTCTATGAATTTGACTTTTTAAGATTCCACATACATGTGAGATCATGCAGTATTTGTCTTTCTGTGCCTGGCTTATTTCACTTAGTATAATGTCTTCCAATATGTTGTCACAAATGGCAGGATTTCTGTCTTTTTATGGCTGAATAATATTCTATATTCTAGCACATTTTCTTTACCCATTCATCTTTTCTTTCTTTCTTTTTTTTTTCTTTGAGATAGGTTCTTGCTCTGTCCCCAGGCTGGAACACAGTGGCACAATCACAGTTCACTGCATCCTTGAACTCAAAACTCCTGGGCTGAAGCAATCCTCTTGCCTTGGCCTCTTGAGTAGCTGGGACTACAGGTGCACATCACCACACCCATAGTTTTTAAATTTTTTGTAGAGACAGGGTCTCTTGCTATGTTGCCCAGGCTGGTCTTGAACTCCTGGCCTCAAGCGATCCTCTCACCTCAGCCTGCCAAACTTCTGGGATTACAGGCCTGAGCCACTGGGCCCGGTCACATTCATCCTTTTTTCTAATGATCAAGGTCTTCCTCAGCCCTTAGGTCCAGATCACATGTTTCCCCCTTCTGGCAGGAGCCAGCCCTCTCACCCTCAGCTCTGTTGGAGCCAATGCTGTAAACAGCGCCGGGTGCTCCCTGCCTGTCTTACTCTTGGGCTGCCGCTCCCTCACTGGTCGCCGGCCCTGCAAGCTTCTCTGGGTGCCCTGAGCACATCACACAGCACTTTGCACATCGTAAGTGCGCCATAAATGCCTGACAAAGTTTTCTTGCTAAAAGGAAATATTTACCATCAGCATGCAAAACATGATTGAAATTTTAGTATGGTAATGAGGATTTACAACTCATTCTGCAATTTTCCTGGTTTGCCTTTTTTCATACTTAAAACTCCTTTCTTTGTGCAGTTGGCAACTTCCCTCTTAAGGGACAACATTAGTTGTCGACCCTTTTTAATAGAAGGGCCCCTCCTTCCCCCTTCTTTGCCTTGCCAGAAAATCCAGGAAAGGTCTGAGTTTTCTATCTTCCGCTCATCTATACAGCTGCTCTAAGCCAAATGTGGAGGAGGTCAGACCCCTCATAGTATTGTCAGGGATGGGCTGGATGTAATAGGAAAACAGCAATTATAGAGGCTCCCCAAAATAATGCAGACCACTTAAAGAAGCAGCCAACTGCCAGCTAATGCTATGTTTACTGTAAGCACTATGCCTCCCGTCTCTCAGTATAATAGGAATGGAGAGTGTGGGAACAAGGAGGCCACTCCGGAGAAGTGGTGCTTCCAGGTAAATGACTAAGGGGTGCAAGTGGCTGAGCTCCTGCAAAGTCCATCAGGGCTTCTGTGGCTGGATTTACCTGGAAATGCTTTTCCTGGGATGGCTGGGAGCCCTCCATGTGGAAAAGATATTTTCAGACTTGGCTTACAAAGCAAAAATGCCATGTTCCAATTATTTTCTTCCTTTAGCATCCTGCTAATACGACTATTACAGTTTTTGTTCCTCTAAAATGTTATTTAATAAATCTCAACACAAAGGCAATTAAAAATCTTCAGCTCAAATTAACAACAGCTGTGTGTTGAACAGCAGCCGCTGCCCTAGTTAGAAACTTTTGTGGGAGCAACAGCTGCAAATTTTTAGCATTCTTTGGCCAAATGGCGCAGGCACTGTGGAATTTTAAGTAATCTACACAATAGCTTGATTCTTCCCTTGGCTCCAAACTGAAGAACAAAGTGATTTTATCACTGCAGTGAAAGCACAAAAACTGCCGGTATAAACATAAATTTTCATATACTGCCACTGACATATCTTTGAGGTCTTAACTTATGACTTTTAAATAAAAAACAATGATATCCCTCCAGGATAATTTGTTACACGGCAAAAGATATTTTGAGGAACCACATCTCAGAATGAGTGGGCTGTGTCCTCTGGTGGCAAGATGACTGATGACAGACAGGAGCTATCACATTTACTGTCATCTCACTAATTTTTAGTGTATCATTACCCAAGGCTCGAACCCCTGAACAAGCCCATACACCATACTACGTGATGTGATACACAAAGAGAGTGTGGAATATGAGCATCTATTTTGAAGGTGTCTGTAAATACCTCAAAAAAAGGTGGAAAAATGTAAAAAGTGTTCCCTGTGAGGCCAAAGGTGCTATATTGTGAAAAGTGCATGTACTGTGAACGCCCACTTTGCATGTCAGTAAGTCATTTCCCTACAGGTCTCGACAGCATTGCCACAGAAGGAAGGGAGGCGAGAGACTGCATGGGAATTGCCAGCCCAGGGAGTCCAAGTCTGCCTTCTCTTCAGTACCTGGTGTTCTTTGAGAAGTAGAACTGAAACCATCTGCATCACCTCAGCATGCCCACGTGGGTCACCTTTCCCAGTTTGATTTGTATTGACAGGAGCAATCCTCTCCTGTGAGACAGCTTCTGGATTCAGCATCCTGAGCTGGGCTCCTTAAGATAAGGACCAGCCTCCGCTTCCCAGGTTCAAGCGATTCTCCTGCCTCAGCCTCCCGAGTAGCTGGGACTACAGGCGAGTGCCACCACTCCTGGCTAATTTTTGTATTTTTAGTAGGGGCAAGGTTTCACCACGTTGACCAGGCTGGTCTCGAACTCCTGACCTCAAGTGATCCACCCACCTCGGCCTCCCAAAGTGCTGGAATTACAGGTGTGAGCCACTGGGCCTGGCCTAAAATGACCTTTGTTGACATTTTATTGCATCTTACTAACTCCAGGATGTTACCTGGAATTAAGCATGAAGTTAATTAACACAGCTCTTTTTAAAGAAACATCTATTGGACAGCCAGAATGGGTTTGACGCTGCTAAGCACTAGAAATAAAAAGACCCAGAACTGGGTCTTTTCCATCAGAGAGGTCACAATCTAGTGGGGAGGATGGAGAGGTGAACCATCATCACAGCAGTGCGATAGGTTCTATGAGTGGGGCCTGTAAACACCATCGCAGAAGCACTGGCTGGGACTCCTTAGGAAGGGGAAGGGTAATTAATCACCTCTGCCAGCACAAGGAAAGTGTGGGAAAGATGGCATAAGGCTGAGCCTGGTGTCTTCAGTAATGGAACTTGGAGCATGAAAGTGCTCTGCATCTGCACAGGGGTGGAAGTGGAGGAGTATGAAGTATTATGAAGGGCACAGGATGGGTGATCTGACAATCAACACTGGTTCTACCACTTACTAGTCACGTGGTTATAGAGCAATCTTTTAATTTCTCTGAATCTTAGTTTCTTATCTGTAAAATGGGGGGAAATAATCACCAACTTTCTGCCTCATTGCACTTTAGGGTCTCCCTCCTCATCTCCCATACCTGACCAGTTGCCAAGCTCTGTCAAGTCTACATTTGAAAAGTCTCCAGCTTCATCCATATCCCTACAAAGGACATGAACTCATCATTTTTTATGGCTGCATAGTATTCCATGGTGTATATGTGCCACATTTTCTTAATCCAGTCTAACATTGTTGGACATTTGGCTTGGTTCCAAGTCTTTGCTATTGTGAATAGTGCCGCAATAAACATACATGTGCATGTGTCTTTATAGAAGCATGATTTATAGTCCTTTGGGTATATACCCAGTAATGGGATGGCTGGGTCAAATGGTATTTCTAGTTCTAGATCCCTGAGGAATCGCCACACTGACTTCCACAATGGTTGAACTAGCACATGTACCCTAAAACTTAAAGTATAATAAAAAAAAAGTCTCTGAAATTTGTCCCCTGTTCCCCCAAATGTCAACAAAAATGTTCCTATTCCCATCTCTCTGTTAAAATATTGGTGCTTGGCAAAAGCTATTTACAATGAAGGGGGGTTATACACCTCTATAGCTCTTCCTGAGTTACGTTGTCTGGCACATCAAGGTTTAAATTAAACATAATCCAAAGTCAGTAATGAATTTGGGAACTAGCCATTACTTCCAGACTTCCAGACCACTTGCAGGTACTTAAGATATACCCGTGTGTGCACGATCTCTCTCTCTCTCTCTGTCTTTCACACACACACACACACACACACACACACATATGTGACAGCCTATGTGAAGATACACGTATCTAGTTTAGAACTCAATGTTTATTTTCTCTAAGTTGCAAAGCAGAGAGAACAGTATTCTCTGGGTTTAACTGCTATCAGCAAAGCTTTCCAGGCTTTCATTCCTATTCCACCCCAGTCTGAGAGGTCTTTAAGCCTCCTCAGCACCAATGACCTTCATCACTAACCCAATTTCAGCCCCCTGTGGCTCTAGCTGAAACTGAGCGTTCGTTATTTGGATCTATTCTCCCACTCTGATAGCATCTTTCTCTCCCTTTCACTTTTCCCTTGACCTCACTTCTCTTCAACTTGTTCCTTGCCATCGTTATGACCTCACAGGGTTGGCCCATTTCCTTTGGGCTCCACTTACCTCCCTAGCTAGCTGGACGCCAGCCCCTTTCTAGCAACTTTGAATCCTTTGCCCTACTTAAGTTCTACGGAACCTGCCGTGTCACCATCAGCCTGCTCTCCCTGCCCAGCCCACCATAGGCTTTATTTGCATCTACTCTGGGCTGCTAAGAGTTCCCTTGAGAGAGTCCAAAAACTGAGCCAACTGAGTCATGCTATCTAACTTCATAATAGTTTTTAATGCTTCTTGGCAAATATCCTTCTTTTTTCCTGGTATCAAGTTGGACATCAATTGGATGTCCATGAATGGATGCTAGTATTTCCCACTGTCCTTCAGCACATCCTCATTCCTCTCACTCTTAACATTTTTAACCCTCTTACTCACTAAGATGAAGACTGTCTCATTTCCTCAGCATTTTCAAAACATTGATGTTTCTATCCTTTGCCCTCCATCCTTCTTTCTCCTGTCTGGAAAACTTTATGCCATTTAGCTTAAGGCTAATTTCTCTGCTTTGGCTCCCATAAAATACATACATATATTACAGATAACTTGATACCCTCTTTTTTGTCCATATGAAATTTATTTCTCTTGGTTGGCAGCTTCTTTTCTGTGTAACATCATGCTCAGTTTTCCCCAGTCCACACAATAAGGATCAGAATTATTATCTGTAAAATGAGGCAGTTACTGTTGGTGATGGTTAGAAATCTTTCTGGCTTATTCCTAGTAAAATTCCATAATCTTACAAAGGTCGGACACAGCTTTTTTTATACTGTGGTACTATTTTACCAGCTATTGTAGTACTATATATATATGATTTCCCTGCTTTGGCTCCTGTAAAATATAAATATGAATATATGTAAAATAGAAATATATATAATGTAAATACATATATTTTACAGGAGACAAAGCAGGGAAATTATATACATATAAAATATATTAATAGATAAAGCATATGTATGTACAGATACATGTATCTAGTTTATATGTATGATATATATTATTTACTTAAAATTTTGTCTTCCTTATTAGGCTCTGTGGTATCTGAGTGTGGGATCTGGGTCTGCTTTGCTCGTCATGGTGCACAAACACAGTGCCTGAAATATAATAGACACTTTATAATAGCAGCTGAAAGACTAAAAAATTTAATGATAAATGGATCCTCTCCTGCCTGTTCCAAGAACTTGACGCTCTCTTTTTTGTCCATATGAAATATATTTATCTCGGTTGGCATCTTTTCTTCTGTATAACATCAGCTCGGTTCTCCCCAGTCCAAATGAAAATATTTCTACCATTGCGTGTGTCCCCTGAGTTATCTTTGTATTCTTTTTATTTCTTTTTTTTTCTTTTTTCAGCAGTGGAAAACTGCCTGTTTCCATTTCCTCTTCATTTATTGACTCCCTATCCTCTTGGAAACTATCTCATACCTCATCACACTCTGAAATTGCTCTTTTCTAGTTCAACAGCGATTGCTTATTTGTCATATTACTTGTTGGCTTGCTTCTAGTCTTTGATACCTTTGACTCTGTAACACCAATGACCAACATCTCAAAATTCTCTCTTTCTCTTGCCTCTAGCACATACAGTTTGCTCACGTTCTCTTCCTTTCTTTGCCAGGCCGAAGCTCGCAGAGGGCGGAAACCACTTCACTTAGGCTGGCATCCCCACAGAACCTGGCCCAGTGTCACAGACAATTGTTAACAAGAGCCAGTGTCCAGGAGCCTGTGGCCCCACAAAAATGACAACTCTGCTCCTTTCACATAAAAGGATCACTGGACCCAAGGGCTTGAGTTCCAGGTTCACACCTCAGGCCATTCTCCATCTGGTTAGATGACTTTGATCAAGTCACATATCTGCTTTGAGCTTCAACCTCTTCATTACAAAATGGGGGTGGTCACAATACCTGTTGGTTGTGAGGATAAAATAATGCATGTGAATCTCTTGGATCGGTAGCTGGCAAAGTGAAACACACAATAAGCATCATAATTATTATCTGCAAAACAAGGCAGCTACTGTTGGTGATGTTTAAAAGTCTTTCTCACTCTTTCTAACTTACTCCCAGTAAAATTCCATGAGCTTACAAAGGTTGGACACAGCAGTTTTATATCCTGGTACTGTTTTAACACCTTTAAAGGTGCATAGTCTTCCCAGTTACAGCTTGTGGGAGGATCAAATATCTTTTGCAAATCAAACTATCTTATTTCTAATCTTCATATTTTAGAAATCTATCATATTTCTGCCTGTTGAAATATTTCTTTCTCCCTAAATGAAAATAGGTCCCTATGTTGGGTTAAGTTTTTTGTGACCAAATGACTCTTCTCTGAGAAAAACTATTATGCCATCAGATCATGAACTGACTGTGCCCTAAGAATGATCCTCAACCAGTCTGGGCCCATGGGTCAATTGAAACCTTCTCCATCTGGGAAGAGCTGCATCACTGTGCCAAGCTTCAGCAGGCTGTTGCTGGGAACTGACACTCTTGGACCGAAAACAATTGAGATAAATAGATCTTTATCCTCAAATACAACATCTTTATTAGTTCTGAAATGCACTGACTGCTTCAGGTTATTTGGTGAATGAGTGGAAATATGCCAGGGTCAGCTGAAGGTTATATGGAAAAACTTTAAATGGGACTGAGAATGTCTTGATAGCAGAAACCATGCCTTATTTATCAGTGCCTGTGTATAGTATATCAATGAATGAATGATGGACTATCTGTGAGCTTCACAGAGGCAACCCTGTACATGACAAGAAAGTCAATTAGGGGACTTTGGCTCTTGACCACTCCTGCTTTGAACTAGTCGAGTGATTCTGGGAGAGTCACTTTGCCTCTTTGGGTGCTAGCTTCTCTGTTTGTAAAGTGAAGAAGCTGAATTAAATGAGTGGCTTCCTGTGTTAGATTGTATTACTTTCTTAAATATTCCAGCTTTCCTTCCATAGTGCTTCTCTCTGTGCCTGTGAAAGGGTTACTCATCCCCACCTTCTTTTTTTTTTTGAGATGGAGTCTCGCTCTGTCGCCCAGGCTGGAGTGCAATGGCATGATCTTGGTTCACTGCAACCTCCACCACCAGGGTTCAAGTGATTCTCTTGCCTCAGCCTCCCAAGTAGCTGGGATTACAGGCACCCACCACCATGCCTGGCTGTTTTTTGTATTTTTAGTAGAGACGGGGTTTTGCCACATTGGCCAGGCTGATCTTGAACTCCTGACCTCAGGTGATCCACCCACCTCAGCCTCCCAAAATGCTGGTATTACAGGCGAGAGCCACCGTGCCCAGCCTGCCCCAAACTTCTTGAAGTTAAGAGTTCCAAGGGACTTGCTTTGGTCAACGAAATGTGGGCAGAGGCGGATGTGTACCAGTTTTGAGCAGAGGTTTTTATGCCCAGCACATGGTGTGCCAGGTCTTTTCCCTTTGCCATGAGACTGGTAATGTTTTGGCTAATAAGGGCTCCATCAGCATGGTTACCAGAGTGAAGCTGGGGAGTTGTTTGGAAAAATTCCTGAATTAGCAGATCTGTACATCTCTGGGCTGAGGCTTGGGAACTTATAGTTTTAGAAAACTCCCCAGGGAAAGTGTACAGACATCTGCAATTTACTTTGAAGTGTACAAGAAAAAGAGATGTATTGATGGATGAATAGCGGGACAGATATATAACAAGACAAGATACACAGGTTGGAGCACTCCTTATCTGAAATGCTTGGGATCAGAAGTGTTTTATATTTTAATTTCTTTTATTTTGGGATACTTGCATTATACTTACTAGTTGAGCAACCCAAATCCTAAAATTCAAAATCCCAAATGCTCCAATGAGCAGTTCCTTTGAGCATTACGTTGGCATGCAAAAAGATTAGGACTTTGGAATATTTTGGATTTTGGATTTTTGGATTAGGGATACTCAGCTTGTAGTAAGATGTTAGTTGAAGACTAGGTGGTGGGTATACAAGTGTTCACTGTAATATTCTTTCAGCTTTGCTGTATGTTTGAAATATTTTCATAATAAAAAAGGATAATTCCTCAGGTGATTCTGATGATTAGCCTGATTTGGAACTTCTAGATTAGATAATCTAAGGAAGGCAATTTGCTGCGAACTCCCCAATGTCACTGCAGGAAGTGTTTGTTGATTTTTCTTTTTATATTTACAACGTAATAATGCTAAGATAATGGTTCTATCATGAATTAATAATTATTATGATGGTTAATAAAAATCTTTATTGCCTTATCAAAATCAGGGCCATACCTCTCTCTTGCAGATGAGGGGAATTTTTGGTTTCCTCAGCATAAAGCTAGAGAGATTAGTAGGGGAACTGTGGCCTATTTGGCACCAGTGGTACAGTGAGAGACCAAATATGTTTGAGAAGTCATTGCAGACTATTCAGATAAAAGTCACAATACTTTTGGCTTGATATTTTATCTAATAAATATCTGTTTTATGTGTTCTATTTGTAATTATTTAATTCTTACAACAGCTATTTGAAACAGGTGCTGTTTGTAATCCTATAATAGATGAAGAAACCTTGCCAAGGGCCAACTGTGTCCTGGTACCACTAAACTCTACAGCCTCTTATATGTGGGGCACTTCTGGCCTGTCTTTCTGGAAATCAGACAGACCTCCTTTGGGAAATGCACTGCAGAGCCTGCAGTTGACTGGAATGGTCACTGGGAGCTGGGCTTTCATCATGGCCCCATCAGGTGGCCAGATAAAATGCAGGACACCCAGTCAAATCCTGCATGAGACTTAGACTAAAGGCCATGTCATTGTTTATCTAAAATTCAAATCTAACTATGGCTCTTGTATTATTTTTATTTGTTAAATCTGGCAACCCTATCAGGCCCCATCATTTATTAACTTTTTTTTTTTTTTTTTTTTTTTGAGACTGAGTCTCAACCTCTTACCCAGGCTGGAGTGCAGTGGCGTGATCTTGGCTCACTACAGCCTCTGCCTTCTGGGTTCAAGCGATTCTCCTGACTCAGCGTCCAGAATAGCTGGGACTACAGGCTTGTGCCACCACGCCCAACTAATTTTTGTATTTTTAGTAGGGATGGGGTTTTGCCATCTTGGCCAGGCTGGTCTTGAACTCCTGGCCTCAAGTGATCTGCCTGCTTTGGCCTCCCAGAATGCTAGGATTACAGGTGTGAGCCACTGCGCCCGGCCCACTTATTAACAATGAATAGTAGACTTTAGGGATGTGATTTCATCTATGTTCTAACTAACATCTACGATTTTACGATTCATTCAGCCAACACCCACCATAGCCACAGCGAGATGTGAAATCCCTCATTAATCAAGACTCTGAAACCAAATGCCATGACTCCAGCTCTCACGTGGACAGAAAATGAGGAAGGTTCAGGTCTCAGGTGACAGGAAAGGACAGATACCTTTCCTGGTGCCTGTTGGTGGTGGTTCTGAAATGTTTTTACCCCATGAAGCTGGTGAGCTCCTACAGCTCACAGCACCCTAACCCCATCTTCACCCTACCCCCATCTCCGAGCAGAGACAGAGACAAGATTTCCAAACTGCTCATAAGAAAACACCATTAAATCACTTGTCTTTTCAGCTGAATATGAATCTACAGAAAAATTAAAAAATTTTAAAAACCCCCAAAAATGAAAAAAACCAACCAACCAACCAACCAACCAACCAACCACCGATCCTTTGTTTCTTCACCCAGAGGTCTCCAGGGCCTGTTCCAGACCCAGCTCATCAAGTACATTTATTTTTTCAAATTGACAGACCAGAGCTGCTTTTCAAAAGTCACTTCACTCAGGTTCTGCTTGGTTGGGTTTCTGAATTTTTGGAATTCATTGTTCTAGAGTGCCCTGCCTCTTCCAGATTTTTAAACATATCATTTTTCCTATTTTGTAGCCTACTTTGTACTAGGTCTTAGGCATATATTAAGTGTATAGAATAGGAAATTACAAATTTACCTCCTCCTTTCTATTTTTCCTTCTATTTATTTATTTTATTTTTTGAGACGGAGTCTTGCTCTGTTGCCCAGGCTGCCGATCTTGGCTCACTGCCATCTCCACCTCCACCTCCCAGGTTCAAGTGATTCTCGTGCCTCAGCCTCCTGAGTAGCTGAGATTAAAGGTGTGCAGCATGCAAGACCATGCTCAGCTAATTTTTGGTTGTTTTTTTAATTTTATTTTTAGTAGAGACAGGGTTTCACCATGTTGGCCAGGCTAGTCTTGAACTCCTGGCCTCAAGCTATCCACTTGCCTCAGTGTCCCAAAGTGCCGGTATTACAGGTGTGCACCACCATGTCCGCCCTCTTCTTTTAAAGAAATACTTTTTTTCTCCACTGGGAAAGAAATATATGCTCCTTACTGAAGATTTAGATAATTCAGAAAAGTAAAAAGAAGAAGAAAAATAGTTTCGCTCCCCATGGGTAACTGCTAAAGACACATTTTGTTTTGTTTCTCTGCTGCTTTTTTCCTACATGTGGTTTTCTAGTTTGGTTTTCTTTGGGAATCTGTCTGCTCTGATATCTCACCTCTTTGGGCTTCTGGATTCTCATCTGAAAATAAGCTTGTTGATGGAAAATAAGTGTCTTGTTGTTCCAAGGTCATTTCCAGCACTATCACCCTAACTTTTGTCTTTGTCAGAGAACTTCGAGATTATCTGTGCTTGCAGTCTATTTGTGTACAGTAAAGAGAAGTGAGACATTCAGGGCGAATGTTAGCTGGATTACATCTGAGGTTTTATGTTCAATTCTAGACCACATCATGGAAACTGGAAGTCTTACACATTGTGATGGGAACATAAAATGGGCACAACTGTTTTGAAGGGCAATTTGGCAATATAAGTAAACAAATCTTAAAAGTTTAATTCATACCTGTGAATTTTACCTTAAGAGAAAAAAATCACTTTTAGTATATAGATATTCATTACAGAATTTTTAATAAAAGCAAAAGCATTGAAAAAATAATGTATTATGACAATATAATAATAAGTATAAACTGAATAAATTATATTACAGCAATATAAAGGAATAGGATGCAGTCATTAAAATGATGTGCTGAAAGAAGACAGATAGAAAAGAATATGTACAGTTATATAATGTGATTCCATTTATGGAAGTTAAAAAATGTCTATGGTAGCCCTTGCAGGGAGTAGTGATGAGGAGGAGACACAAGGGAGATTTCTGAGGTTCTGGTCACGTTCAATTTCCTGATCTGCATCTTGATAAGACACATGCGTCCAATGAGTGAAATTTCATCAAACAGAATACTTAAGACTTGTTAACTTTTCTGTTTTTCTATTTCGGTTGAATTACAAAAGAACTTTAAAAAATGATATGGCATATTCAGATACACTCTCTTGGAAAGATGCCCATGAGGTTCTGTTAAGTATAAAAAGTAGGTTTTAAAATTTTATGATCTCATTCTGATGAAAAATGTATATTAAAAAATATATATACACAGAAAAAAAACTAAGAAGAATATAAATCAGAATACTAATAGTATTCATTCCCAGGTATTGGGTTGTTTGTGATTTTGTTATTGTTGATACACGTTTTCTAGAATGAAGATGCATTATTTTTTGTAAAAAGAAAAGAAATCCTTAAATTTAAAAATGTTCTGGCCAATCTTAGGAAAGATTTGGGCTGCAGGTGTCTAAAGAGACATGACTTAGGGGGAAATAATAAAAGTAGAATTTATTCATTCATTCCACAAGAAAATGTGAGGAATCCAAATGAGCTAGGCAGTGTAAGGACTGGGGACACACAGACAAGAAGATAGCACTCTGCTCTTGAGGAACCTGCAATTTACAACAGAAGAAGCTGCATGTTTTTAATTGGATGAAGACATAAATCACAAGAAAAGTGTATATGTCTTCAAATATTTGAATGGGCAAGGTGGAGAGAAAGCTAATTTTTTCTGTACGGCAGGACTAGACTAAATAGTGAAAAATTTTTTTCAACCCCATTTTTTTTTTTTTTTTTGAGACAGTCTCTTGTCACCCAGGCTGGAATGCAGTGGCACGATCTTGGCTCACTGCAACCTCCACCTCCTGGGTTCAAGCAATTCTCCTCCCTCAGCCTTCCGAGTAGCTGGGATTACAGGCGCCCGCCACCACACCTGGCTCATTTTTTTGGTGTATTTAGTAGAGATGGGGTTTCACCATGTTGGCTAGGCTGGTCTCAAACTGCTGACCTCAGGTGATCCATCCGCCTCGGCCTCCCAAAGTGCTGGGATTACAGGCGTGAGCCACTGTGCCCGGCCTCAACCTCAATTTTTAATAAAATCTTATAGACAAATCTATCCAGTCTTAATCAGTTTGACCATAAGGTGAGCTTCTCATAAATCTTTTATAACCCTTTACAAATTCTTGCTAAAGAGCAGATCCATGCTCTAAGAAAACAATGTTGTGCTTTATTCTAAAAGCATGGAAAAAACTGAATAATACCCCTTTAAATTTAGCCAATATGTTCATACACAGACTCTCTTTTACAATTAATTTTTCACAAACCTTCCAAAACTTGCTCAAACATTTAGGTTTATCACATCTAATTTAAAACAATCCTTTAGCCCTCTAAACTAGGAAAAAATGTACATTCCCATATCTTCTTATAATCTTTTACTAAAAGCACATTTCACTTCCTCACAGGCCTGGCATGTGAAACTGATGGTTTTTAGCAGTCTTAATTACATGTTACAATGTTAACTCTCAGCAATTTTTATTTTTGGTGAAAAACCTGATAGGTGATTTTAATTATGTACTAGATATAGAGCCTAGGACACCAGACAGAAATGCCTAAATACTGGAATTTCTGACAGAGCAGGTTTTGACTGAGTCTTAGGAAGACTTTCCTACGGACAACAGATGCCCAGTAGAAACACACCATCTCCTCTGCTGGGGAGACCAAGTGGATGCAGCCAGTGTCTTCTACTAGGGCTCAAGGCTAGGACAGTGCCACCTGAGTTCACCTATACCACAGCAGGGTGTGAGAGGGGGTGGCACTCCTGGGGCTTTGGTGAGTAGTCCAAGAGGGATTGTTGGGCAGCTCCAAAAGAAGGACTTCAAAAGCAGGGGTGCAGCTTCTGCCTACTTGCTATGTTCTGACTTTGAGAGTAAACTGTAGGCCTCTGGGAGGTGCAGCTAAATTCCGCTGCCGCCACGGACATTGTTGGTAACAGCCACTCCACAGACGAGCATCTTCTTCCTATTGTTTTGGTGAGCATGGTCCTACCAGGGAAGATTAAAAACCAAAACTTTTTTTTTTTTAAGCCAAATTCACTTTTCCTGGATTTTCCAGGAGCAGGCCTACATTAGACTCTCATAGAAACATGATATCTACTCTCTCTTTCTTTGTAAAAAATTAAACCTCATGATTTTTATTGTGGGCACAAGGCTCTCTGAAATACGGACTACATTTACCAGCCTCCCTTGCAGGTAAAAGTGTCTTCCTGACCAATGAGATGTTAGTGGAACTGGTGAATGCAACTTCCAGGCAGTGTCCTTAAAGGGAAGAAGCAAGCTCTTCTGCCCCATTTCCTCTTTCCTTTTTAATGGGCTTAGGACATAAGGGCTGGAGCTTCAAAAACCATTTTGGGACATGAGATAACTCTGGAGAAGCCACACAAAGGAGCAGAAAAATATAAGGAACCTGAGTCTCTGAGGCCATAGCATGTCATACCACTGCTATGACTACTTGTACCTAAAATTTACATAAAATAAATCTCTACCTTGTGTAACTGCAGTTATTTTTAAAAAAACTTTCAGCCAAACAAAATCCTAACTGATTCAGAGTTCCAAGACGGGCAATTGTTATTAGTCATCTATTATTAATAGGATAGTGAATATCCTGACACTCAAAGTACTGAAATCAAGACTAGATAGTTATCTGTCAGTGATGTTCAAGACTCACTTCTTGACTTGATTAAGGAATTAAGCTAGACTAACCTCTCTTTGAGCTCTGTACTCTTCCTGCCAAACAGGAGTGAGTGAAATAGGCACAGTCTCTGATTTTACACTATCTAGTGATGTTGTGCAGTGCTGGGGCTAATATTTTAGTTCAGGATTCTTTCTTCTTTGGAGAAGACTAGAAGACAAGGGCTCTAATTTTGTTTGACCTGAGCTACTACTTTAAATGTAAACCTTTTCTATATTTGCATCCTCCCACCCTTACATTCATGGACAGTATTAAAAGAAAAAAGTAAAAGGAGAAGGGCTGCATAACAACATTTCGCTCAATGATGAACTGCATAAAGGATGGTCCCATGATATTATAATACACTGTATTTTTACTGTGTCTTTTCTATGTTGAAATACACAAATACTTACCGTGGTGTTACTATGTATTTATACTATTTGTTATGGTAACATGCTGTATGGGTTTGTAGCCTGGGAGCAATAGGCTATACCGTATAGCCTAGGCGCATAGTAGGCTACACCATCTAGGTTTGTGTGAGTACACACTAGGATGCTCTCATAACAAGGAAATTGCCTGACAAGGCATTCCTCAGAACGCACCCCCGTTGTTAAGTGATGCATGACTGTATATGGGAGAATTCGTGGAGGGCAGTTGTCCTCCTGGTGTTTCCTTGCCTGCCCTGCTCACCAGCTCTGGACTGGTCTTCAGTCAACATCACATTCATGCATCCAGGCCTTTCAAGGTTTGGCCCATCTCCTTCCTGTTCCTGGGCTACGAGGGGCATATCCCTACTGCTGTGATTTGCTCCTAACTTGGAATCTCCCTGCTTGCAATCCCTCTCTCCTCAGCCCTCTCTCAAACTTAGGGAATCCCATCCATTCTTTGAGACTCCCCTCGGTTCTCAGCTTTTCTAGGAAGAGGCTCCAACCATTGTGCTTTCTTTGTCCTCTCATCTCTGGTAACCTTCACCAAATGGCTCCTTTTCAGTTAGTTCTACACTGCCCTGTATGGGCTCTGAAGTTTTCATAAGCATGAATTCTGGCTTCACTGAACAGATTATAGGTTCTGTGATGGGTGGGAACATAAAAAAAAAAAAAAAAAGAACTTCACTGTACTTATCACAACGATGGATAATTCACCCTTTGCTTGTTCTTTTCTTTTCTTTTTTTTTTTTTTGTGTGTGTGAGATGGAGTTTCGCTCTGTTGCCCAGGCTGGAGTGCAGTGGTGCAATCTCGGCTCACTGCAACCTCTGCCTCCTAGGTTCAAGAGATTCTCCTGCCTCAGCTTCCCGAGTAGCTGGGATTATAGGCACCCACCACACCTGGCTAATTTTTTAATATTTTTAGTAGAGACGGGGTTTCACCATGTTGCTCAGGCTGATCTCGAACTCCTGACCTCAGGTGATCTGCCTGCCTCGGCCTCCTAAAGTGCTGGGATTACAGGAGTGAGCCACTGTGCCTTGCCTTCTTTTGTCTTTAATGGACACTTTATCAACACATCAACTCCGGTACACACTCCATTCTTTGAAGGATGGTGACATTTGGGACCTGTATCATCAATGTAACTGTTATTTGTTTTGTATTTTGACTTTGCTTCCTCATGGTGCCAGCTACCTAATGGTGGACTAGAACGTGAGTCTAATACGGAAACCATGTGCTACTTTACTAAGCCAAATTTACCAAAAGCTGTATCTCTTTTTTTGGTTTTATTTATTTTGTGGGAAGGAGCCATAAAGACTTTATAAAGACTCTGCATTGATCCTTCAGGACCAGAGGAAGAGTTTCTTAGTTATGGTTGGTTCTTAAAAATAGCCATGCCTCATTGTTTTACCTCAAACCTCTGCTCTTATCATTATGGCTCTGAGATGGTTATTACTGGAAGACAGATTAGTCCATTTGCTTCTGATAATGGGTCTGTATTAGTCACACCTGAGTTTGAGGAACCTGGGGGGAAGTAACTTAATCTAAGCTTTCATCATTTTCCATTCATTCATTCTAAAGACATATACTAAATGCCTACTAAATGCCAGGCATCCTGAGAGGTGCTGCAGAAGCAAACCAAAAAAAAAAAAAAAAAAAAAAAAGAAAAAGGAAAAAGGGCATGGTCACTGTCATCTAGGAGATTTAGTAAAGGTCATCCTCCAATGAACTGGCTATCACTGCCTTCTAGCAAATCGTCCTCTGAAGGGGTTCCCAAAGGGTCTCTCTAGGAGTCTGTTGGCTGGCCTCGGCCAGGTTTCTCACTGCTGAACATTCTCTTCCTTTCTCAACGCAGATGTTGGAATGAGAGGCAGTCTCAGTGCTTGCCTCAACGGCTCCACCCAGACCATGCTGAGAACTTCCAAAAAAACTAGGGTGTTCTGCTTGTGGCTCTTCCCCACCAGCTTTCCCTGCATTGACTACAAGAGTTAGTCCAAACAGGGTCATACGTAACTGGCCCAAATAGGTTCAATGCACTTTACACCAAGGTCGCTGGGCCGACGGTCATGGGTGGATGCGTGGCAGTAACGCGTGATCCACTTCCTAGTTGAAGGCATTCCCTGCAGCCTGGCAGAACCAGGAGGAACATCTTCAGAGTCAGTGCCCCAGACAAATATGAGAAAAAATATCACCTGAGTCGCAGGAACATAAGTCACAGTAAAGCAAAACAGCTACACTCTGTTACAAGAGGAAAGAGTCCTTTTTTGCCTTAACCACCTGATGGTTGGTTTAAATATGTTTTCATTTGCAGCTAAGAAAACACTCAGACTCCTGGTTCAGAGGAGCCTGGAGCAAGTTGGAAAGGAAATACTTTGTGAGTGTTACATTTGGAGGGCCAAAATAGTCACTGACTCCTTAATCACTGGCTTGTTACTCTGCTTCATTCTTCAAGGCAAAAAATGATCTCCTATGGTAAAATGGTCTCCTACAGGGCTGGGTTGTTGTAAACAACTGCAAGAATGTGTCAGCTAGAGGAAATGGTAGCATATAGGCAAGTTTAAGCCCAGGGCTTCAGAGACACATTCTCATTTCAACTGATTGATCTCAGCCAACTACAGCTGGTTGTAGGTGAAACACCACTTAACAGCTCAGTCCCTTAGGGAGTGTTTAATTTTAACAAGAAATGTTGAGGAAGAAACATTAAGGAAACAAACAGGAATTTAACCTCTAAACTTCTGTTACGGTTTTCTCATCTTGTTCCTTTCCTTGTTCCAATTCACTCCTGAACCCATCCTCATCCTCCTTTTCTCAAGACTCTCTCCCTCTCATTGGATGTCTCCCCTCACTCTGCATAGAGTATCTACAGTGACAGCTAATGTTTGTATTCACTAGGAGCCCTGCTGCATGTGCTAACTCATTTCACTCTCCCATCAACCCCATGACCTAGGTAGGATCAATACTTCCACATGACAGGTGAAGAAACTGAGGAACAGTGAGTGTAAGGATGATGCCCAAGGTCACACAGCTGTACATGTAGGAGCCAACATTTGAACTCATGTAGTGTAGCTTTTGACTGGAGCCTGTGATGCCTCCCTCTTTATACAAATGAGCTTGAGTCTCTCGTTTTAAAAATATTCCACCCTGAATATTCACTTTCCTTTAAACAGTCTTACCTCTTTCAGAGTCAACTTTCTTGAAAGTGTAGTTTGTACAGATCCCCATTTACTTACTTCCTAGTCACCCGTAACCCTCTGGCTTTACCCCTTCCCGTTCCTCTGGAACTGCTGTCACCAGTCACCAATAACTCACCTGTTGCCAAACCCCACAGACAATTTTCATTATACTTTACTGAACCTTTCCCAGAAGAAAATTTTCCTCCCTTGCCTGCTGTGATGCCATTTGCTCTACAGAGCCCACTTTCCTCCCCTGTGCTCTTCTCCTCTGGCTCTGGCAGGGCTCTTGGGAAGGTTTCAGGTCTTAGCTCTCTTCCAGCCTCACCCTCCCTAAGTTCACTGGGTGACTTCTTGCACACACATGGCTTCACATCTGTGTCTATAGCCAGAACTTGTATTTTTGGTGTCAGCTGTGAAAAATCTCTTAAACATTTAATGTACATCACTTCTTGGATGTCCCATAAGCATCTCAATCTTAAGATGTTTAAAACTGGCCAGGGGCAGTGGTTCGTGCCTGTAATCCCAGTGCTTTGGGAGGCCAAGGCAGGTGGATGGCTTGAGCCCAAGAGTTCAAAACCAGCCTGGGCAACATGGTGAAAAATACAAAATACTCTACCAAATAAGCCGGGCATGGTGGTGCGTGCCTGTAGTCTCAGCTACTCCGGGGGCTGAGGTAGAAGGATCACCTGAACTTGGGAAGTCGAGGCTGCAGTAAGCCATGATTGCACCACTGCACTTCAACCTGGGTGATAAAGGCTGACAACAACAAACAAAAAAGTTTAAAACTGAACTCATCTGTCTCTCAAAATCTATTTCTTCTGCAAATTCCTTCTCTTTGCATGGCACTTCTGTGTCTGGAATTGGTTCCTTCCAGTGGGTTCTTGGTCTCACTGACTTCAAGAATGAAGCCGTGGACCCTCGTGGTGACTGTTACAGTTCTTCAGGATGGTGTGTCCGGAGTTTGTTCCTTCACATGTTCAGATGTGTCCGGAGTTTCTTCCTTCTGGTGGGTTCGTGGTCTCGCTTGACTTCAGGAGCAAAGACCCAGACCTTCACAGTGAGTGTTACAGCTCTTAAAGTTGGCACATCCGGAGTTGTTTGTCCCTCCCGGTGGTTTTGGGGTCTCACTGACTTCAGCAGTGAAGTCGCCAATGAGTGTTACAGCTCATAAACGTAGTGCAGACCCAAAAAGCAATCAGCAGCAGCCAAGATTTATTGTGAAGAGCGAAAGAACAAACCTTCCACCACATGGAAGCGGACCCCAGTGGGTTACTGCTGCTGGCTCGGGTGGCCAGCTTTTATTCCCTTATTTGACCCTGCCCACATCCTGCCGATTGGTCCATTTTACAGAGTGCCGATTGGTCCATTTTACAGAGTGCTGATTGGTCCATTTTACAGAATGCCGATTGGTGCATTTTTACAGAGTGCTGATTGGTGCGTTTACAATCCTTTAGCTAGACACAGAGTGCTGACTGGTGCATTTACAAACCTTTAGCTAGACACAGAGCACTGATTGGTGCATTTACAATCCTTTAGCTAGACACAAAAGTTCTCCAAGTCCCTACCCAACACAGAAGCCCAGCTGGCTTCACCTCTCACTTCCATCCATGTGGCTGTCTAAACCAGCTGCTTCTGAGACATGCTCAGGTCCTTTCATTCACCTGTTCCCACAATGGATCTTTATGGTCCATTGATTCTGCCTCCTAAATCTCTTGGATCTGCTTTTCTTTTTTCACCTCAACTGTCTCCTTCTTCCTTACTTGAGTGACCATTCTGATGACCTTGGCTGACCTCCTGCTGAAGCCTAGGCTTCCTGTTCTGGTTGCCAGAGTGCACCATCTGAAGTTGGAAGCTGACAATGTGTCACTGAGTAAAAGCCTTCATGGCGCCTCACTGCCACAGGATGAAGTTCATACTACCTCTCCTGGGATCACAGTCTCTCATGACTCAGATTTTGCCTTGTCTTCAGCTCTGCTCTTACCACTTCCCATCCATCTCATCTCTGAGGCTCCCTCCTGCACACACCATTCCCTCAGTCCTTGCCTTAGGCTCACCCCCACTTTCTTCCCACTTAGCACTTGGCCAATTACTTTTCTTCTTTTGGACTCACCTCTGACTTCCTCTCTCAACTCTGATCCCTACTTCAGTCTTGCTCCCCATTGTCTGCGCCTCTGCCATTGCAAGCTGTGCCAAGCTGTGCTATTTGTTGGCTTCCTCCCTACAACATGAGCTCCTTTAGACTGGGGAGCCTTGCCTTTCATCTTTGTATCCTTAGGCTGCCATTTTGCTGATATATAGTAGAAACTCAATAAATGTGTCAAATGAACTAACAAAATTCACCCAAAGCCATATATACCTAATGGATGAATGTACTACAGCAGAGAGAGAATATCTTTATCATGTGGGGAGTTTAAGCACCCCCCTTTAAGTCTATATATCTGCTTGCGTAGGATTTTTCCCCTCCACCTCCATACTAGGCCACTGTTTGAGATCAGTATACAGGGGAGCTACTCCATCCCACCCACAGAGAAAATCTCAGCATGACCAGGTTCCCTCAGACCCAGCCAGCATCACACGCTCAAACACTTGCTGATTGCTGCCAATGGCCCTCAGAAGTAGTTTTGGCAATGCTCACAAAACAAGTGCCTATGCTATTTCTTTATGGTAAAAGACATAGCATAAATTCTGAAATCACTGTACTTTCAGTGATGGTTTAGGGTACTTTTATGGGTTCAAATTGTTTCCTGTTTTGAAGTTAAAATGGAATTTTACATATTTGAGAGAAACATGGCTGGGGTAGACAGAGGTCTTTGTCATTAATATTCACTTGCTATCGTATTTGACCTTTGTTTTCAGACATCAATGGCTAGATACATAGGAGCAAAGTAAAACAGAAAATTGCAGTACTTATTCAAATAATTATGGCAAACGTCTCTCACCCACTATATTCCCACAATTTCACCTACATTTTGGTTTCCTTGCTTTTACAGACACTTTTAGAGCATGGGCTTTGATGTCTGAGAAACTTGGGTCTGAGTCTCAATTCTGTCACTAATTAACTGTGTAACCCTCAGAAAGTTATTTAACCTTTTTGAACCTTGATTTCTTCAATTTCTTCCCTGTAAAATGGGGAAGAATATGAGTGCTGATGACTGGTGTGAGGATTAAATAAGATACTGCATATGGGGGCCCGGTGCAGTGGCTCACGCCTGTAATCCCAGCACTTTGGGAGGCCGAGGTGGGCAGATCATGAGGTCAGGATATTGAGACAATCCTGGCAACACGGTGAAACCCCGTCTCTACTAAAAATACAAAAAAATTAGCCGAGCGTGGTGACGGGCACCTGTAGTCCCAGCTACTCGGGAGGCTGAGGCAGGAGAATGGTGTGAACCTGGGAGGCGGAGCTTGTAGTAAGTTGAGATAGAGCCACTGCACTCCAGCCTGGGCAACAGAGCAAGACTCTATCTCAAAAAAAAAAAAAAAAGATACTGCATATGAAGACAACACAGTATCTGGAACACAGTAGGTCACCAGTATATGTTGAGTTTTAATCTTGCTATTAGGTAATTAAAATGAATATTTTAGGCTAGAGGATGGGGTATTTGACTTATTTAATTGCCTTCATGCTTCACTTCCTTGGGCTATGTCTCTGTTGTACAAGTTTCCAATTAAGAGAACAGTTAACAATGTGTTAACTTGTTAGTTGCTCAAATTTGGAGTTGACAGAGATTTTGTTATTTTAAAAGAAATCCAGAGGAGATAAGGGGTTGGCCCAGGGGTACACAGAACTTGGATACAAACACAAGACTTTGGGTATTCTCTCCTCTCCAGTGCTGGGGCCTGCTAGATCTTGCAGCATCTGCTACTGTCCCCTGATCATTCAAAGAGAGCCTCTTTGGCTCTCTAAACAAGCAAAAGAGGCTCTCAGTGAGTCAGCCTGGAGATGTCCCTTAACTCAATTGCTAATCAATAAGCAGGATAACATAGACAAGGAACATTGGCCATTTCCTTGAATACACTTAGCCTTTAGTGAACAGGCCAAATACCTAAAACTTCATCAGGTGACTCAGCTGATGAATTAATAGTGCTTCCAAAAAGATTTCAACCAATGGGTAGGGACACAATGAGTATGAGGCCTCCATTCCCTTTACTGGTAACCTCATGTACTTGGGCTCTTTTCTGTTTAGCAGTAATTTGCCATTCTAGATGAGTCCTAAATTCCTGTCATGTCATGCAGTGTTGCAAGGACTGTTTTATGTCTTCCGGAATTTCACGGTTCTTTGAGCATAGTAAGCCCTTGATAAAGGCTTATTAATTTGCTTTGATTAAATGAAGAATGCATTGCATTCTAGTTCAACATTACTTGGAGCCCTTTTGCAGTGAAAAGGTTTGTATCATTAAGTAGGTTCATTGTCACCACAAAATGCCCACATTTCTCCAACATTAGAAAGATATCTCATTAGTTGGTCAATGCATTTGAGGCTCTCTTGGAAAGCAGTCCAATGTCTCTTTTTCTTTACTCTCCCATCCTGAATGGCCTGGACTTTGAAAATACAGGTGTCGGGTCTGCAAGAGTGTGAAAGAGGCCCTTGTGTCTGCATCCCTTCAGGAGAGAAAGAACTGTGGAGATCTGGTGCCTGTGTTTGGAGTTGGAACAGTGCTCCAGTTGGGCCAGGCCAAAAGCTGGAGAGTCAGATGGCAACTTAATTCTAGGTGATTCCAGCTGTATGTGTCAGGGTTCTCCAGAGAAACAGGAGCGACAGGATGTATATATCCTGTTGCTTATTATTCCCATTATAAGCCCATATATACATATGGGCTCATTATGAGAATTGGTTCACTCCATTATAGAGGCCAAGGAGTTCCATAATAGGCCTTCTATAAGCAGAGGAACAGGGAAGGTGGGGGGGGTATAGTTCAGTCTGAGTCCAAAGGCCTGAGAACCTGGGGGTGCTGCTGGTGTCCAAGGGCAGGAGAAAATGGATGACCCAGCTCTAGAAGAGAGAGAGCAAATTCACCTTTCCTCGGCCTTTTTGTTCTAGCTGAGCCAGAACAGATTGGATGATGCCCACCCACATTGGTGAGGGTGGATCTTCCCTACTCAGTCCACTGATTCAAATGCCAATCTCTTCTGGAAATACCTTCACAGACACAGCCAGAAATAATGCTCTATGAGCTAGCTGTGTATTCCTTAACCCAGTCAAGTTGACACCTAAAATTAACCATCACACCTGCCCCTAGCTCATGAGCTGCCCGATTTCACTTCAGAGTGGAAACTCAATCAAATCCAGTCTGGGTTTTCTTAGTCCAATCCAGTGATTTCTGATAACCTTGATAGTCCAGTTCGAAGTTCAGTCTCCATGTCAGGGCCATTCTCCCACCTTGCGTGTTTTTCTTTGCCCTCCCTTCAGTTCTCATTCTTCCTCGTGCTGTTGCTCCCCTGGGCCGTACCCCCTCCACCTTCTATCCAGCCCCCTGCTTTGGGACCTCCTGCTACAGTCCTCTTTGCCTTCTTCTGACAAGTGCACAGACTTTCCTTTTAGGCACCCCTTGCACCACTGGGCACAGAGAAACACTCAGAACTTTTTCCAGGCCTACAGGAGCCCAGAGAAACAGGGCTTTCAGCAGATGCACTATTTTCCCCCTGACCTCTTCCTCATATTTGTGAGGTTATTTGCTTGGAAAGGCACAAGGAACTTTTTCCCTTTGAGATCCCTAAGTGCTAATTCTGGAGTTTCTCTCTGTCCTACGTACGTGCTTAACACACCCACCCCAACCCCCAAGTAAGCCCACGGTGGTGGTTCTCAAAGCGTGGTCCACAGACATTAGAGGTCTCCTATATTCATTATAACACTAAGAGGTTATTAGCGTTTCGGAGGTGGTGCAGAAGCAATGGTTGTAAACCTGTGGTGCACGGCAGCAGTGTTATTAGTCCTGCTGTACTAGTTGTGTGCCTCACTACCATGTACTCACAGTAAAAAACAGAGAAAAGAAAGAAAATGGCAATGTTACATAAGAATGCCCTTGATGAAGCAGTAAAAAAGACACATTTTATTTAATTTTCACCCTGAAGCACACATCATTTTAATATTTTGTGTGACAGAATGGGAAATACGCATAAGGCTCTTTAGCACACCTATGGTTTTTGCTTTTGTTTTGGGAAAAGCACTTGTGTGATTATTTAAGTAGCTGAATCAGTTGCTTTTAAAAGTGAACACTAAATCTACTTTCTGAAAGAGCATCTAACAAACAAACTGTGTTTTTTTTCAGACTTGAGTATCTGGCAGAAATTTTCTTGAAAATAAATAAAGCCTGTCACTTCAAGAAAAAACAACAAGAAGAAACAACAGCCAGTGTTTTTTTGCCAAAATCCATGCTTTCAACCTCCAGATCCACCACTTACTATCTAATAACTGAACTCCCTAATGT
The DNA here is from genome assembly GCF_028885655.2 of Pongo abelii. Classification (NCBI taxonomy): domain Eukaryota; kingdom Metazoa; phylum Chordata; class Mammalia; order Primates; family Hominidae; genus Pongo; species Pongo abelii. The sequence continues at coordinate 155,487,498 of NC_071985.2, forward strand.
CTTACTTGAAAAATCAGGGTAGTAATAGTGCTTACTCCAGAGGATGGGTAGGAGCATTCAATAAGATAACATTGTAAAGTGCTTTATGTAGTGTCTGGTATGTGTTAACTGCTCAATAAATGTTGACTGCTATTACAGCCACACTGAGTTAAAATAATCCAATTTCTTTCATATTTAATTTAACCAAATATGTGGGTCAATTCCATCAAAAGTGCTCATGTAAAGCACCAAATAGATACTTTAAAGAATCAATTCATGGCCGAGCACAGTGGGTCATGCCTGTAATCCCAGCACTTTGGGAGGCCAAGGCGGGTGGATCACGAGGTCAGGAGTTCGAGACCAGCCTGGCCAACATGGTGAAACCCCATCTCTACTAAAAACACAAAAATTAGCCGGGCGCGGTGGCAGGCGCCTGTAATCCCAGCTACTCGGGAGGTTGAGGCAGGAGAATCACTTGAAAGCAGAAGGCGGAGATTGCAGTGAGCCGAGATAGCACCACTGCACTCCAGCCTGGGAGAAAGAGTGAAACTCCGTCTCAAAAAAAAAAAAAAAAATTCAATTCATGTTTTTTTAATAATAAGGCAATAATGAAGTGGCAACATGGCTATAATGAAATAGTGCCAGGCATTGCAATATTGAGTTTTAAGCAAAAATTCTTATTTCTCCAGTTTTCCTTAGGAAAATAGATAGGACTATTTTTGTAGTGGTTAAAAACGCACAAATTAACATAAAATATTGCCAAAATACCTCCCAAAGATCACTACTTAAAAACAGTTTATCACAGCACCAATGCCAATGTACACCAGGCCACCTGTGTTCCTGACACATTGAAAGCTATGGCCTTTGCATGATGTCTTGATCATTATGTCATTAATATCATACCTCACCTGAAAAGTCAGATGTGTTTCCCAAATTGGAGCACTTCTACCCAAGCTTTGGATATAAATTACCAGGAATTTAGATTATGTCACATTTTGGGCATAGGCAGGCAATGAAAAATGGAGAAGGGAAAAAGAAGCCAGAATAAATGGGCTTATAGCAAAATAATGATCAAGAGATTTAAAAAAAAAAAAAAAGAAAGAAAAAAGGAAAGAAATATACCAGAAAAGGTTGTGAAAAACTGTAGGAACCTGTTAGTGGGACCTAATGAGGCCCTTTAAAGGATACTTTTACATTTTCCAAACAATTTTCAGTTTTCAGAAATGATTGAGTTCCTGTCTTGTATATCAGCGCAGGTTCTTATATGTTGTATGTGAACAACCGAAGTCCATAGAATCTTTTTCAATCCTTTCGATCATCTGGTCCTACCCTGTGGGATCCCTTCTTTGTTTTTTGAAAGGTATTTCTTTATAAACAGCTACTGAGCTGCTTTCTTCGGGAACAAGAATGTATAGTTACACACTATTCAAAGGGTCGACTGGGTCCGTCCTTGCCACCTTCCCCTTTGGTGCAGATGGTACACTTGCCCTGAACATTTTTTTCTACTCAGGTGACCATCAGTGCTATCTACCACCTGCTCCCACCTGTGACTACTGCCCTGCAAATGAGAAAGAAACAGCACCAGCTCAGGGGAAAAGTTGCTTTTGCTTGTTCTCAGTGAGAGGGTAGCCGCTTCGTGGAGAAAGGAGCATCTGATTAGGCTCCTAATTAACATGAAAACCATCCCGCAAGAAACAGCCACAGCAGCAACAAGCTGCTTGTCAGTTCTAGGCCAGGAATTCCAATTGCAATTTTGGTTGTTATGGAAACAGACCACACTCCTTCTTAAAGAATTCATTACTCCAACAAATATTTGTTGTTCTAGTCATTAAGTAGTACCCAAATGAATGATGTAGACACAAGGGAGGAGGAGCGCTGAGGAGGAAGGCTGGTGATTACAGTGGAGTTCTCAGGGAGCTAGAACTTAACCCTGACCTTGGGGCATGATTAATAGCGGAGAAGACATTTCAAGTGAAAGGGCTAGCAAAGTGCGACAAGCTCAAGCCATAATAAGGATGCAGGTGTGGCTGGAGCCAAAGATTGACATAGGAGTGTGGTGGGAAATGGGAAAGACCAGAAGGCCAGTCTAAGAAGTCTGGACCTTTCTGTGGACAAAAAGGATCTAATGGATATGTTAAAACAGGGGAAGAATGCTTTAGGCATACTAATTTTGTCTTAAGGCAAATAGTGAGGATGTCAACCTAGACTCTGCCTAATACTGCAGCCCCAGTGTTTTTCGGGTATACGCCAAGACAATAATTTGAAAAGTGACAATTCAGTCATCTTCTCAAATAGACAAAACCACTCTGTTTCACTGAAAGTGAACTCATCAAAACAGCTATGGGTGTGTCTATGACATCTGGAATATTTTTATAAGGTTAAATTGACTTACAGTAAAGCAGTCCCAAAATATCATACTGCCACCTGTCAAGGACGTATTTAGAACTAAGGCCTTAATTCTCAGAGTCCAGTATGTACAGTAGAAGAAGAGCAGTCATTTTCCCTTGTATCACAGTGGCTTTGTACCTTCTATGGCCCAAACAGCAAGCTGAAATCTCTTTTACTAGAAGAGTGACTGATCAGTAAATTGAAATACAGGAGAGTTTTGTTAGATAGAAGAAAAATCTTTTGCTCAGTGCAGCAATTCTTAGAGGGTGGTCTGTGGACCCTTGGAGGTCTCGAGCTTTGTCTAATTCCAAAGATCTTCTACTGTGCTGTTTGACCTTTTGAAGGGCACAGGACTTAGTAACAGGTGAGGTCTTTAGTTATGCCTAGAGAGAGGGAAGTGGCATTTGACAACACATTTCACAGTTCAATTGTGAGTGTTAAACAATGGATAAATCTGAAGTAATATTACTGCCAAGACAGTAACAACAACCACAAAACATACTGTATTATTTTTGGAAGCTTCTTTGGACCACATTATTAAAAACATAGATTTCTATGTGATAATAAAGGGCTCTGTGATGGTTAATACTGAGTGTGGACTTGATTGGATTGAAGAATACAAAGTATTGATCCTGGGTGTGTCTGTGAGGGTGTTGCCAAAAGGGATTAACATTTGAGTCAGTGGTCTGGGGAAGGCAGATCCACTCTTAATCTGGTGGGCACAATATAATCAGCTGCCAGCAAATATAAAGCAGGCAGAAACATGTGAAAAGGAGAGACTGGCCTACCCTCTCAGCCTGCCTGTTTCCCCTGTGCTGGATGCTTCCTGCCCTCAAACTCCAAGTTCTTCAGTTTTGCGACTCGGACTGGCTCTCCTTGCTCCTCAGCTTGCAGACAGCCTGTTGTGGACCTTGTGATCACATAAGTTAATACTTAAAAAATTCCTATATGTATATATGTATTCTATTAGTTCTGTCCCTCTAGAGAATGCTGACTAATACAGGCTCCTACTGTGAATTCCTAGCTGTCCAGTTTAAAGGGTCTCCCTTTTCCTAACTTGGCTCCTAATATAAAAATTGAATAGAAAATATAAGACTCTGTGTATGGTCTGGATGCCAAGAAAATTGATTATAAAACTTATGTGGAAAAGGGAATTTTAGTAATCTATAGCACAACTAATTTTCCTTTGCTATTATGACATTGGGTTACTCTTCAATAAGTTTTCAATATATAGTTTTACTTTCTGAAAAAAACGTAAAGTAAGTGTGGGAAGAGTCCATCCAGTTCCCACGGTTAAGGTCAGCTAGAGGTAAGCAGATGACAAGTGGACCTAAGGTAGGTCTCAAGAATTCCCACTGCTTGACACATACTGTCCTCTTTGCCTCCTCTCACCTCCCATTCATCCCTTCACTGGGCCCATCTCTCCTTTTATCTCTCTGCTTAAATGTTATGTTCTTAGGGAAGCCTTCCCTGGTCACCCTCTCTAAAGTAATCACCTAATTTTACTCCAAACACTTGACCCAGGTTGTTCCCTATTTCAGTTCTTTGGTTCCTTCCTAATACTTTTCAAGGTTAATGATATATCTATTATTCTCTTTATCTAAGACGGCAGCTCTGTGACTCCCCACTGCCCAGCAGGGGTCCAATATTCAATAAGCATGTGTCAGATGGCTGAATGTGTGAGACAGCTTGCATTCAGGTTAACAACCAACACAACTGAATGGCGGAGGAGGGAGAAGCCTGGAGTGAGGAAGTGCAGTCAGAGACCCTGGTCCCCTCCCTGCTACCAGTTAATTGAATGACTGTGATCAGACCCCTTAACTTCTCTGGGCCTCAGTTTCCTCATCTAACAATGAGGGAACTTTACCCAGAGATTTCCAAGGCGGCACTTTGATTTTAACTTGCAAGAGTCTAAGTTTATCTGATTATATTTCTGTAGTGTTGACAACCATTCTTTTCCCACTCATTGAGGAGGTGTGGACTTTTTCATTATTTCTGAATATAAATAGACATTTTCTGGAAAATGTACAGGTAGGTGTACTAATTTTTTGAGGCACTTGAATGATCACAAGAAAAAGTACTAAGTTTTCAAATGATAATATTTGTCCTTCTTTGTGCATTTTTAACTACTGCACAACTAGTTCCCTTTATTTCCATGAGGAAAACTGGAAATCTGGCTCTCACACACTCATTAGCTTCATAATCTTGGACAAATTCCTTAAGCTTCGTGAATCTCATTTTTCTTGTCTATGTAATAGATATGTAATAAGAATAGACTAGGTAATGGGATTGTATAAGGATTAATTGAGATAACCTGGAGCATAGTGGGTGCTCAGAAAATGTTGGTAAACCTCAAACACATTTTCTCCCACAATTAATCCATCAATAAATTTCACTGTACTAGAGCAAAGAGCAAATTAGACAGTTTTTACTGTTTGCTGTATAGAATCAGGATCTGGCTATTGAGGTATATTTGAACATGAGGCAACTGATGCATTCAGTTGAGGAAGGAGGGGGTCAGTGTTTTAACAGAAAAGATGTGTGTTAGATTTTAATACATGACAACCTCTTACCCTTTTAAGGCACTTTGTTATTGTAGAGCTAAACTCAGAAGTTTGACATTCTTTCAAGTCCTACTTTTTCCATGCTGAAAAGATACAAATCCCAAAGTAATATAAAACTGCATACATGAAAAGAAATAACCTGGAAAATTTGGGGTACTATTTTGACCAAAAAGACTTCAAAACAGGATGAGAAATAAATAGTCTCTTTCACTACCAAATTCTTTTTTTTTTTTGACAGAGTCTCGCTCTGTCACCCGGGCTGGAGTGCAGTGGCACGATCTCAGCTCACTGCAAGCTCCGCCTCCCGGGTTCACACCATTCTCCTGCCTCAGCCTCCTGAGTAGCTGGGACTACAGGCGCCCGCCACCATGCCCGGCTAATTTTTTTTGTATTTTTAGTAGAGACGGGGTTTCACTGTGTTAGCCAGGATGGACTCGATCTCCTGACCTCGTGATCTGCCAGCCTTGGCCTCCCAAAGTGCTGGGATTATAGGCATAAGCCACCGCACCTGGCCCACTACCAAATTCTTATTATTAGCAATTGTATTGTTAGAAAATGCAAGGGCTGTTACTCACCAATCATGAAAATAATTTTACACTTTCTCAAATCTTCCATGAAACCTTTAAAATAAGAATAACTTAAGTTATTGGCAAGAAAAACTGTATTGAAGCCCTGGTTTTACTCATGTTATATAAAAACCCAAACCTTGTAGTTTTATTTGATAAAAAGCATGAAGTTGAATAAATGTGTGAATACGCTACAATTAGTAGGCACCAATGACCATTTCAGTGTTTTTGTTTGTTTGTTTTTTGAGATGGTCTCACCCTGTTGCCCAGGCTGGAGTGCAGTGGCTCGATCTTGGCTCACTGCAACCTCCACCTCTCAGGTTCAAGCCATTCGCCTGTCTCAGGCTCCCGGATAGCTGGGATTACAGGCATGCCACCACACCTGGCTACTTTTTGTATTTTTATTAAAGAGGGGGTTTCACCATGTTGGCCAGGCTGGTCTTGAACTCCTGGCCTCAAGTGATCCACCTGCCTTGGCCTCCCAAAGTGCTGGGATTACAGGTGTGAGCCACCGTGCCCTGCTCATTTCAGTCTTATTTCCCCACCCTGGTAATGTATTTTTATTTTAACATGCATGATCAACTTTTGGTGGCAAAAATTTATGTCATTTAATAGCATGAATCACAAAGAAAGCTATTTTTAAAAATCACTTTTAAATCATCCTAACTATCTCAGTTTGCTGTTATTTCACATTAAAACATTTGCTAAGCTTCCTTTATATACAGATGGTTAAAACACAAGTAGAGTATCTGGAAAATAATATTTTAAAAAATAGTTTCGCTTAGAGCAAATAATGTTATTTTCCATTTAAGGCAGTGATATAAAATTTCCTTTTAAAATAAATATATCTGAGTAACAGCAGTTCATATTTTCTATAGATAACTACTTTTGAAAGCTAGATCATTATTCTGACAGGAAACATTTTTTAGTGAAATTGGGGTAGTTCATTTATATGCACGATACCACATTTTGTAGGAATTCACAATTAGCTGAGTGAAGCCCCAACTCTACCAGAGAAAGAGAGAGCATGGGGCATGATGAATTGGGTTGGGGATAAAGAGAGGAGAAAGAGCTGGAAACAGAGGATAGAAGTAAGTTTGAGATCGTTGAAACCATATGGTTTCCACAACAAAAAACAAACAAAAAGAATTTTTAAATCAAATCCAGTCTCTTTATAGAATAACCCATGGTGACAGGAAACACCTTACATTGTTTGGAGTTTTCTATTAAAGGCAAATACACTGGTGTTCCTAACATGTGGGACCAGATGGTCATCTCAGGTTCTCCAGCCTGTGAGTTTACATTTACGAAGCTGAGGAACTCTGAGCCTATTTGCAAGCTAGGAAAATGGTCCTGGTTATTATTGTGATTTTTTTTGTATGATTGTATCCTATTTCAGTTTTAAAAAATAGTTGTTTTAAAATTAATGATGGTACATGACATTCATCTAATGTAGTCATTACAAATTAAGTATATAGTTTTTAATGACATGGGAACATGTTTATGTTGTGATATATACAAAACATTTGGAGATACTTATATATACATACGCATTCTCAACTATGTAAAAATAGACATAAAGGCAATGCATTGGAATGAAATGTACCAAATGTTAACCATGATAATTTATAAGTCATAAGGTTTTAAATGGCTCTTATTTTATACCTTAAAAAATTTCTACAGTATGTGTTAATTTTATAACTAGAATAAAAGGGAAAATTTGTTAGGCAATCAGTCATCCCCTATCTAGTTGAGACCAAGTTGATTATTTGCACTTAGCTAAGTGACAGCTAAGTTATGGCTCATATATTTGTATCTCTCCTCATGAATCACCAAGATGTCATTTGGTGACTGTGATTTTCACATACTGCTCTTGCCACTATCATCAAATGACACTTTACCCACCACCTTGTGCTCATGGATCTGTGCAGGATTAGAGCTGGGGTTATTTAAAAAGCCAAATCACTTACTTATATGTGTTTAGAATCAATACTATAAACATATTTCCATGACTTATAACTTTTATTACAGGGTAGATATGTTAGAAGGTATTTTTACTTAGGACAATTATGAACCTTTTCTTTTTTGGATAGTCCCAAATTCACATAATCATATCTATTTTCAGTTACATGCATAGCTAGTTATGGGTGGAATTTTTACTTTTTGCAAGACTTTTTTTTTTTTTGAGACGTAGTCTCACTCTGTCGCCAAGAGTGCAATGATGCAACCTTGGCTCACTGAAACCTCATCGTCTTGGGTTCAAGCAATTCTCCTGCCTCAGCCTCCTGAGTAGCTGGGATTACAGGTGTGCACCACCATGCCTTTCTAAATTTTTTTGTATTTTTAGTAGAGACAGGGTTTCACCATATTGGCCAGGCTGGTCTTTAATACCTGACCTTAAGTGATCCGCCCACCTTGGCCTCCCAAAGTGCTGGGATTACAGGCGTGAGCCACTGCACCTGGCCATTTGCAAAACTTTTAATATGACAAAAATTACAAAGCAGTATAATCCTGGTGTAGGGTAGGCTGAGTTCCAAAGGTACACGTGGAATAGTAACTACCAGGCAGGAAAAATATTTTTGTGTTTCAATTATGTTTAAAGAATGTTGAATTAAAGTTTAACAACTCTTTTTACTGCAGGACTTGTGGGAGCTTTGGATGCTATTATATACTTGGATCTTCCAGTGGGGAGCTGGTATTAAGCATGTTTCAAAGATATTTGAGTAGAGCATCCTTTTTTTGCTGAGCCTCTTGGGAGTCATGTTCTCTGGGCAGTTAGGAAATGCATCACTTAGTAATGCACCCCTTTGGTTCTTTACATGGATGGAGGCAGGAAAGACCCAAAGAGTTCTACTCTTAATTATGCTCCCTGGCCAAGGAAAAAGTGATGCTGTTAATATTTTATCTCTTAAGTTGATGTTTAATTAAAAAGGCATGGTCAAAGTTACTAAAATGACAACTTTGATCTGATCAGTAAGGAAAACTTACCTCCCATAGCGTCCTCTCCAAATACATTTAACTGGTCATCACCCTGTTAAAAAAAATCACAATATTAGATAATAATAACAGCAGGTATTGTGCTGAACTCCTTGGCAACACTGGCCTACTTGAATTTCCAAACGACTGTAAGAGGGAGGCACTTCCAAACAATTTTATGAGGGACAACATTTTACAGACGAAGACACTGAGAATTCTAAAAGTTAACTTTCCAAAGGTGACAGGGTAGTGAGGGACAGAGCTCAGAATTAAACCTGGGTCATCTGTCCCGAGTACATGCTCTCTTCTTAACCAGTACAGTATCTCACCTCCTTTTTTTTTTTTTTTTAAAGTGCAAAAGCTATCTGTGGACAGGAAGGCTGACTTCAAGAAGACAAAATCCTTTGGTATCAGAAGCTTAGTGGTAGGTGTGATCACAGCTGTTTTATGAGTAACTCCAAATTTTAAAGCTGGGGTTGGCAACAATTTTCTGTAAAGGGCCAGATAGTAACTATTTTCATCATCATGAGCAACATGTCCCCTGTAGCAACTACCTTTTTTTTTTTTTGAGACATAGTCTCGCCCTGTTGCCCAGGCTGGAGCGCAGTGGTGCAGTCTCGGCTCACTGCAACCTCCACCTCCTGGGTTCAAGCAATTTGGGCCTCAGCCTCCCCAGTACCTGGGAGTACAGGCATGTGCCACCGTGCTGGGCTAATTTTTGTATTTTTAGTAGAGACAGAGTTTCACCATGTTGGCCAGGCTGGTCTCAAACTCCTGACCTCAAGTGATCTGCCCACCTCGGCCTTTCAAAGTGCTGGGATTACAGACATGAGCCACCGTGCACGGCCCCTACAGGGCAACTATTTAGCCATAATTTGCCAATCCCCAAACCAAAGCATGAAATAAAGGAAGTAGGGGTGATTAGTTTTTATTGATGCCTACCTTTAAATTTTTCATTAAAAAATAATTTAATCAAACAGATGCTCTATTCCTTATGGAGTAGCCCATGGTGGTTGGAAAAAAATTCAGAAAAACATCTTATAAAAAGGCACTAGGTGAGAACTGTCACTCTCACCTATGTCTTCATCTGTATCATTTTTCTACTCTGTCACCCCTTATAGGTAACCACTTATACAGATTTTTCTTGAGGCAAACAAAAATGACTTCTAGATATCCAGGGATATATGTGAACATAAATAGATATTATGATCTCCATTTCTTATACAAAAGCATTATACTTTTATTATACATGCATATGTGTTTACGATATAATACTATTCTATAATATATTGCTCCTCCACTTGCTTTTTCTCTGATCAATGTATCCTGGAGAAATTTCCATATAAGTACAGAATGTTCTCAGTACCAAATATCATCAGTTGCACAGCATTCTATTGTATGTGTGGTACCATAATTGTTGTGTTTAATTAGTCCTTTATTGATGGATCAGTGAGTAGTTTCCAGTCTCGAACTTTTTTTGGAAAAAGTGGCACAGTGAGTAAACTGGTATAAATATCATTTCATACTGCAGGCTAAATTTCGAGAGAGGGGACTGCATGGTCAAAGAGTAAATGTATTTATAATTTTGATCGAATTTTGCCAAACTGCTCCCCATAGAGGTTGTACCATTTTGAAGGGACATCCTCTGGCTTGTGCTTTATACCGGCCTCTTGCCTCTAATTCACTTTGATGCCTGAGTCAGTTAAATGAGGTTGTCTGGTTGTATTAACACTCCCTTGAGGTAAACTGCCCTCAAAACACTTTATTTAAAGACAGATTCTTGCCATCCTGTTTAGAATATATGCCTTCAGGGAAATTTTACTACTCATCTTCTTAGAGTTGCCTGTGCATTCAGTGCTATTCCAGGTAAGAGAAGAGCTCTTAACAAGAGTGGTCATTCAGGGACACATTTACATTAATGAATTCTCTTCTGTGAATAGAAAAAGCATCAATTATTCCTCAACAAGACTTTCCACCACTTCCCTTGTTGAAATTACCGCAATTCAGAGCTTGGAGTTTAGGGATCACCTAATCCAACCCTGCCACCCACTCTTCCATTTTACAGACGAGGAAAGTGATGTTCAGAGAGGTCATGCGAGGGGCCCATGGCCATGCCATCATGTCCTTAGTGAGGTCAGGATGGGATGAGAACCACTTCTTTTACCACTTTGCATGGCTCCTATGGATTTGGTCTCATCAGTGTAGGGGCATCTCCTCTCCTCTGCTCACCTGGCCAGGCACCCATCCACCAAACTGCTGCTAAGGGCCCACTGCAGTCTGGCTCCCTGCCTCAAGCTGGGATGAATCCATGGTGCAAGCTGGGCCCCAGAGCTCACCATGGTCTCAGGACGAAGTTAGGATGGAGCCAGGACCACATCTTTGCTTAGCTTTTACCCCTACCCTATCCTGCTTCTCCTTAGAGGGCTCCCTAATAATGCACTTTCATGAGAATTCTTGTCTCAAGCTCTGCTTCTAGGGGAAAAATATCAATTATTCCTCAAGACAGGGACCTTGAGGAGTTCCCAAATTCTCAGGGAATTTTGGATTTAAGACAGGGACCTATTTGAAGCAATTAATAAGTTTGCCTAAGGGGCAGCTTTATAGAACAGGCTCAAGAGTATTTCCTGGAAAAGGATTGTTTAATCTAAATCTTCTTATTGTTTGTCAAACAGCTATTGAATCTATCTAGGTAATGTTGAGAGGAAGCCATGGAGTCCTCTCCCTCAATTTTTAATATTATTGTTAGATTATCAGACTTATACCCACCTTATAGGCTAGGCTGTATTAGATCTTTCTTCTACACGGCTATCATGTTTGGGGAGTCTGATCGTGGTTAATGTGAATTCCTGAAACAGTGCATCCCACTGTAAAAGGGCCCATCTGACCTCTGCCAGGCTTCTTGAGTCTGACCTATTTGTATCCACAGCTCTTATTCACAGCCTTCTATTACACTTGCTCAAATGCTTCACATGAGCCCCAGCTTTATTTTCATTAATTCATCAATAGTGAACAGGCTGCTGGGACATAGATGCAACTGTCATCAACTCTCACCAGGAATGTGGTGCACTGACATGAAAGCCCAGGTGAATGAGATGTTTGATTGGAGGGTGTAACCAGGGACTCTCAATAAACCTCATGGTTCCAATGTGAATATTTTGTAAACAAAATTAATCTGGCATCTTATACGCACACACACACACACACACACACACACACACACACACACTCGGGGTGAATGGGAAACACTTCTGGTTTCGGTGAAAAAGATACCAAACAGCCCCTGTAAGCACTAAATCTTGTTACTTTTCAAATGTTGGGTGTGTTCTGCATGAAAGGCATTAATTTCAGAATGTCACTTGGACAAGGAGCCAAAGGCTGTAGCCTTATTCAGGAGACATCTGATCAGGTGTTTATGCTCAGTCACCTTGGAGCTTCCTCTTCAATGAGGCATCACTTGAGAAGACTCAACCCATTAGCCACCACTCTGAGTGTCTGTGGGAGCCTCTTTGTGTTCTGGCCTTTTTCTATGTTGAGGCTCCATCTAGTCCACCCTTTGTCACCTTAAATCTGAATTATGGAGTTAGGCTTTGTGTGCACAACAGGACACAGGTGACTTTCCATAGTATTAAACTAGGTTTTGAGGTACATGAAGTGGGATACTAAATCTTCTGAACTGACAAAGAGAGAGAGAGTATAAATATAGTCACAGATTTGATGTAAGTGCCCTTTAAGACTCACAAGTATGGGGTGCCAAGGCACAGCCTGCAATGCTGTGATTAATACTGTTAAGGTGGGAGAAGCTTCAGCAAACCCACTAACACCAAAAGACAATTTTAGGCTGGGTGCGGTGGCTCACGCCTGTAATCCCAGCACTTTGGGAGGCCAAGGTGGGCGGATCACCTGAAGTCGGGAGTTTGAGACCAGCCTGATCAACATGGAGAAAACCCATCTCTACTAAAAATACAAAAATTAGCCGGGTGTGGTGGTGCATGCCTGTAATCCTAGGTACTCAGGAAGCTTAGGCAGGAGAATCCCTTGAAACGTGGGAGGTGGAGGTTGCGGTGAGCTGAGATCACGCCACTACACTCCAGCCTGGGCAACAAGAGTGAAATTCCGCCTCAAAAAAAAAAAAAAAAAAAAAAAGACAATTTCAGGTTGCTACATCATTTTGATGCTATAGATTGGGTAATATGTTGGTAATTGATGAGGAGAAATCCCGAATTCTATTGAAGGGACACATTTAAAATTTCAAAGTGGGATTAATGGCTATGGGAAACTGCAGATTTGGATTACAGACTTGCTTTGGTCTCTATCCCTCATCTTCCAGTCAATCAAGACCCATTAGGAGGGCAAAAGGAACCCACATTCAACCTTATTTCCCTGTGTAGGTGTGTATGCAAAAAAACCTACTTTTGCAAGGCTGGGTTCTGGTACTATCATCTGTACGAAGAGTGGCTAATTGGAGTATGTATGTGCTTTCCTTTAGGATCAGGGTGCCTATCATCACCACCTTAAGATATTCATGTCTAGTCATTTCCATTTCCTTGAATTACTGAATTTTAAATGAGGGAGATCAAAATAGAACAACTTAGTCTCACAGATGGGTTCACCAATTTTAAGCAACTATCTTCTTCAACTGGGTTTGATTACAGCATAGTGACTGCTCCTGGTGACAGAACCAATTTCTGTGGCATTGCCACAGTAGATTGTGTAGTCTGTTTTCACACAGCTGATAAAGACATACCTGAGATTGGGCAATTTACAAAGGAAAGAGGTTTAATGGAGAACTCACAGTCCCATGTGGCTGGAGAACCCTCACAATTATGGCGGAAGAGAAGGAGGAGCAAGTCACATCTTATGTGGATGGCAGCAGGCAAGGAGAGCTTGTGTAGAGAAACTCCAATTTTTAAAACCATCAGATCTCCTGAGACCCATTCACTATCATGAGGAACAGCACAGGAAAGACCCACCCCCATGATTCAATCATCTCCCACTGGATCCCTCCCACAACATGTGGGAATTATGGGAGCTACAAGATGAGATTTGGGTGGGGACACAGAGCCAAACCATATCACAGATCACCTCATCATAAGAAGCTGACATTTAAATAATTCAGCTTGAAAGCCTGTTTGCAGATATGATCTCACTGGACCCTCACTGCAACCTCATGGATGAGGAACTTGTAGTTGAGATTCTGAGGGAGCACAGGATGGGGATGTGCCTGGGCTTCCCATGGCACAAGAGGTGAGCTGAACTTTGAAGTTAGCTCTCTGACACTAACCTCTGCTTCCTCAGCAGCATCCTCTTACTGCTCTTAGAGATGACAATCATGTATTCAGATATGCCTACTGTCCTTCCTTAAACCGTTTTGGTTTTTAAAAATGCTTTTGGAGGCCATAAAATTAAAGTTCTCCTGAGAAGGAGAAAGAAGTAATAGGTCATTTTGGGGGTGTATTCCCAGTTCAGAGTAACTTGTTTGTATTAACCAGCGTGTGTGTTTCATGGTAGCAAAATGTGTATAACTTCAAATGGGATTATGAGAAAGGAGCTTACTTGACATTAAAATGTTACAGCTAAGATTAATTTCTTGCTCTAAAATTCACAAATGAATGCTACAAAAAAAGGAGATTTTGTTTTTCTGACACTAAACACAGATAACTTCAAAATGCAAAAAAAAAAAGAAAAGAAAAGGATTTAAAAGTGATTCCTTAGTCTCGAAGATAATCTAAGGAGCAGTCTTTTCTAATTTTTTCTTACCTCAATGAGTACTAAACAGAATAACCCAAATTCTGGAAGAATCATGAACCATGAAATGCTAGCGTATAAGGATTTTCCTAGATTTCTATTTAAATTGGTCTAGTGACTTCTCTCTGATTACAGGAAGTAATAGCATGGTGGTGGGGATAGAGGTGGAGCAAAAAAATATCTTGTAGTTCTTGGAAGGGTTCACTTCATTGAGGGGCAGAATCTTAATAGGATGGAATAATAATTTAAAAAGAACAACCAGGCCAGATGTGGTGGCTCATGTCTGTAATCCCAGCACTTTGGAAGGCCAAGGAGGGAGGATCATTTGAGCCCAGGAGTTTGAGACCAGCCTGGGCAACATAGTGAGACCCTGCTCTACAAAAAATTTAAAAAATTAGCTGGGCATGGTAGTGTGCGCCTGTGGTCCCAGCTACTCAGGAGGCTAAGGCTGGAGGATGGCTTGGGCCTAGGAAGTTGAGGCTGCAGTGAGCCATGACTGCACCAGTACACTCTAGCCTGGATGACAGAGTGAGACCCTGTCTCAGAAACACACACACACACACACACAAAGAACAATCAAAAATAGATCAGGCTATTTCCCCATCTTTTTACCTGAAAATGAATTTTTTTGCACTTTCCTTATATCTGTTTTTTTTTTTTTTTAAAAAAACAGCAAAACACCTTACACATTAAACAATTTTAGAAAATGATTACTGGAACTATTATTTCAGTAGTACTTAGAGTGTTTTCAGCATGTGCAATCTCATCTGATCTCAGAAAAAAACTAGGAAGTAGGCAAGTTTGATGTTTCCCATTCTTCAGATGAGGAAACTGAAGCTCAGAAAGCTTATGCAACTTGTGCAGGATGCCCTGGTGGGTCGGGCTTCCCAATTCCCCAGGCCCATGCTCTGCCTTCCTCCGGCTGACCTGGGTGGCATGAGATGATACATAAGTGCAGGATGACAGAGTATGGTGAGCAGGGAGGGGCATCGTTAGAAATGCTCCTGGTGTCATATGAATAGAAACGAAGATGGATTCATTTGCTAAAAGTGGAGCTGAAGCTGGATCATGCTAAACCAATGATCTGAAAATGAATTTTACAGGTTTTACTGGAAAACTGTGAATGAAGTTTTGAAATCCCTTGGAACTTCAGCAGGAGAATACTGAAAAATAAAAACATAACTACATTTTATCACCAGGGAGAAGAGAGACTGGTCCTTGAGAAATTTTGAGTGGTTACAGTTCTTTTCTAAAGCATGTTTTCATTTAAAGTAATGGGCATTTTGAAAGAAAAAAAGTATGGGAAGTGGTATGTAATTTAGTTACACCCCAGAATTTATTCCGCAGCAAGTCCCATTTCTCATTCACCGAACTACACAATTAGAGGTCTGCTTGCTGTAAAGTACTTGTATAACTGAGTAAACAGAGTTGAAAAAAATGTGGTGGATGCTAGGCTAACCTTTTTCCAGTTGTATTAAATTGCAGGTTCTCTATATAAACCGCTTTAACAGACCTAGTTCTCTAGGAGAAATGGTATTTTTCTTCTCTTATGTATAAATTGCAATATTAGTGTCTCCAATCAGAAATTTTAAAGAAAAAATTTTCTCACTGTTTTTCTCTAAGTTCCTGTTTTCATCATCTCAAATACGTGTTCAACTCAACTCTCTGCTAGAAGATTATGAAACACTTTGATCTTGTCTTCAGATGCCAAATGTAGCACCATTGTTAAGAAGAGCTTTGTTAGGCTGGTGGTTTAAAGGAAGGGGCAAAGTTCCCATTTTAATTTCATGTAAAGTTAATGTTGGCCATAAAGTCACATCTGACTAGTCTTGCCAAGGAATTATTTGACCTTTACCTCTTTGTTTTCTAATTCCTTGTAAAACAGAAATAAAATGGCAAAGCTGAGCTTCAGTCACTGGGAATTACAGAGCACACTGGCTTGTCTCTTACTTTTGTTAGGTACCATACATATATACAGGCTCCATATATAGATATACAGAGAGAGTAATACGTACATATATATATATTATATATATGTATATATATATAACATATATGTATATATATACATTTGCCCTGAGCTTGTTTACATTCTGCCCCTTCTTCTACCTCCCCACCTCCCTGAGTGATATATATATATTTCTGTCTATATCTATATATGGAGTCTTTATATACCTATATATGGAGTATATAGAATACACACACACACACACACACACATATATATATACATGCACACACACATACTCTTAGCAAAATGGAAAATCAGATTTATTATTAGAATAAAACACACTAGGTTGAGCACAGTGGCTCACACCTGTAATCCCAGCACTTTGAGAGGCTAAGGTGGGAGGATTGTTTGAAGCCAGGAGTTCAAGATCAGCCTGGTAAACAGTGAGACCCCGTCTGTACAAAGAAGTTAAAAAAATAGCTAGACATGGTGCATACCTATAGTTTCAGCTACTCAGGAGACTGAGGTGGGAGGATCACTTGAATTTAGGTGTTTGAGGCTGCAGTGAGCTGTGATTGCACCTCTGTGTTCTAGCCTGGGTGAAAGAAAGAGACTCTGTCTCAAAAATAAATAAATAAAAGAATAAAACACATTATATGTGTGTTCGTGTGTTTCCAGGGAGAAAAAGGATCACCCAGAGGCATCATCCTTTGTCACATCACCTTTCTTTAAGAAGGAAGTAAGATTGGGGGAAGGTGGGTCCAGATGTGGTGAGCCAGTGGAGAGCTTAAGGGACTGACAACTCCTTCTCCAGTCCTCTTCCTTCTGAGTTCCTCCATTGGTCACACTGTACCCTAATTAATGCTTTCCCTGCAGCCTGAAGCACTTCTTGATCGTCACTGTCATAGAAGCAACAGTTTTCCATCAACCACTCCCAAGCCTACAGTCTCTGACCCGGGCCCTACTTCTCCTGCTTTCATTATTCCTCAACATGAATGTCTGTGTTCAATCCCCAAGGCTCTAGAGGGTAAGCCTGAGTAGGAAGTGAGACAGGGCTAGTTAGTGGCAGTGGGACATAGAGCCAGGGAGGAATGAAAGATGATATCCAGGTTGGAGTTGGGAATCAAAGAGGCAGGTCAAAAGAAGTCTTCTTCCCATTAGAAACGATATGGGGGCCTGAGGTGACAGGCTTTACTCTGAGTCTACCAGCCTGAGAAGGGCTCAGGAGGAGACATTCGGGAGAGACTGCTGAGCAGTTGCTATCTATAGCTGCTATTGACAATATTTATAAGGTACTGGCTGGTTTGCCCAAGCTAGTTAAGATAAACTCCACATGAGACAAACGAGTCCATTAATTTCCCCAGAGCTTGACCCGTTTAATCTGCCTTCTGGACCCCTGCTTATTGTTTGTCCAGCCTGGAATGCCTTCCCCTTTGCCCTGAGCTTGTTTACATTCTGCCCCTTCTTCCACCTCCCTTCCTCCCTGAGCCTTTGCCAGTCACTTTACCCTCACCAAACTCCCCATGAATCATCCATTTGGCTCAGAGCATGTGTGAGTGGTAAGAACAGCAACAAGAGCATTTTTGGAGCATTTGCTGTATGCCAGGGACAGCACTAAGCTCTTTACGTAGATGATCTCATTTAATTGTATTGCTACTTCACTGCATATGTGTAGAATTTGTTTTACCAAAATCCTTCTCAAAGATGGGGCTGTCTTTTATTTATCTTTTTGCACCCAAATGACTAACAGAGATGTGCTAAGTAAAGATTTGTAAATGATGAATATAAGAGGAAGACACAGTTTCTTTTTTCAAAATATAGTAAAAATAGTGATAGAGAAGATACAATCAGTAGATTTCTCCAGAAGGAAGAAGGGCAGAAGTAATATCAGTGCATAGGCAATTAGAAAGGTCTAAATGTTTAATGTCCATAGCTGTCCAATCCTGGAAGTGTAGATTTGGAAGATCCCAGCACCAGAGGTATTCAACTGGAGGCAGAGTAACTATCTGGCAGTCAAGAGATTCTTAGACCGTGTAGGAGGTTAGATTAGGTGCTGTCTAACCTAAGAAGCTTCTGAGGCTGGGCATGGTGGCTCACGCCTGTAATCCCAGTACTTTGAGAGGCTGAGGTGGGAGGATAGCTTGAGGCAAGGAGTTTGAGGCTGCAGTGAGTTGTGATCGTACCACTGCACTCCAGCCTGGGCAACAGAGACCCTGTCTCAAACAAAACAAAACAAAACAAACAAAACACCAAAAAAAACCCCAAGAAGCTTCCAGTGCTGAGATTCTACTGCTCATGCAACAATTCAACCAATATTTATTGAGTTCTGTGGTAGACAGAATAATCCTCCCACCCCCAGCAAAGATGTCCATGTCCTAATACTTGGAACTTGTGAATATGTTACGTTACATGGCCAAAGGGATTTTGCAGATGTGGGTAAGTTAAGGATCCTGAGATGGGGAGATAATCCTGGATTATCTGGGTGGGTTCAATGCAATCACAAGGGTCCTTCTTAGAAAGAGTCAAGAGGGTCAGAGTCAGAGGAGAGGTGGTGACAGAAGCAGAGGTCAGAACGATGCCACTGATGGAAAGAGCCACAAGCCAAGGGATGTGGGCAACTAGAATCTGAAAAAGACAGGGAAATGGATTTCTCCCTAGAGCCTCCAGAAGAATTGCAATCTTGCTGACACCTTGATTTTAGCCCAGTGAAAATTATTTTGGACTCCTGACTTCCAGAACTGTAAGATCATAAATGTGTGCTCTTCTATCCACCAAGTTTGTGGCAATCTGCTATGGCAATTATAGGAAATCCATACAAACTTCTACTACTTGCTAGGAACTGTTCCACGTGCTGGGAATGGAATGGGGAGCGGTCAGTTTTGAGTCACTGAGTATATTAGGTATTTGAGTGTGTGCCAAAATCAAGATTTGCAAATGATTTTATCCATGAAAGCTTTTGGTCAAACACAATCTCACAGGGAAGTGTAACATATAAGACTGATATGAATGGGGGCTACTATTGGTGAAGGTGGAATGGGTGGCTCCAGAGCCCTGCCAAGGGCCATTCTTCTTCCTCCCTCAGTGACCTCTTTGGCAGACACTTCTAGATGCCTAGTCTTCCTCAGTCTTCCTCCCTTTTATTTTTTTTTTTTGAGACAGGGTCTCAACTCTGTCACCCAGGCTGGAGTGCAGTGGCATCATCTCAGCTCACTGCAACCTCTGCTACCCGGAGTCATATGATTCTCTCACCTCAGCCTCCTCAGTAGCTGGGACCACAGGTGCGTGCCACCACGCCCAGTGTTTTAAAAAAATTTTTTATTTTTAGTAGAGATGGTGTTTTATCATGTTGTCCAGGCTGTTCTTGAACTCCTGAGCTCAAGCGATCCACCTGCCTTGGCCTCCCAAAGTCCTGGGATTACAGGCATGAGCCACTGTGCCCGGCCCTCCCTCCCTCCTCTTCTTTTCTTGCAGGTAGAGCCCACCTCTCTTTTTGGATGCAGAAAATGCCAGATCCTTGCATTTCCATCCTCCCTTGCATTATGGGTATGGGTCTGTGACCAAATCAGGGCCAAGAGGATGTGAAAAGCAATCTTCTGGGGGTCTTTGGGAGAAAGAGGTTTTCTCTATTAAAAAAGAGAGACACACATGGGAGAATCAGCCTCACTCTCCCATTCTGGTTTTACAAGTGGTTGTGTGAGATGCCACGTTTGGATCCACCACTGCCACCCTGCGACCACAAAAGGAGGCATCCCCTATGCGTTAAGGAGGGCAGATGGAAATAGGGAAACTGCCTGGGCCCCATGTGACCTTGTGTCCCTGCTGGACCAACTCTGGGATCATCTATCTTTAAAATGTGGGTAAGGAAGAAAATAACATTTTTAATTGTTTATGACAATTTTAGCTAGGTTACTTGCAGGTGGCAGGCAGCAAGTTCACTGAATCCTGCTTAACTTATGCACAATTGCAAAATCCTTTCTTGGGTGAATACTGGTATGTGTATATAGAATTTCATTTTTGGCTTACATTTAAAAGGCACTTATCATTAATCTAATAAATAAGTTATTAAGGGTTAAGAATATTTGGAATCCATAACTTAACTCAGCATGTTTGTAGAGCTTTGGAGAACTCCAATTCATCATTCTCTTAAGAATCTGGCTGCTGTACAAGGCCGACAATGTTCAATGCTCCTACAGAATGTGTACACATACTGAAACTGGCAATCTTAACAGTTTTCAGGAACGATGCATTTTGCTGCTATTCTTGCTTTTTCATGATTAATTATGATGCCTTTATCTTCATTACTACCAATTTAATTTGCTGTGGGGTGTTAATGCCACCTTATGTGGCATTCCATACGTCCTTTGGCACTCCAATGACGGATACTTCCTTTGCATTGGTTATCTTTGGGGATAGGCTTTAAGACCTACAAGTTCTATGGTTTCTAGATGAAACTCCATACTACTCCAGTTGCAGAAGATAGGTCTCTAACCAGCCCCAATGTGCTAGTTTAATAAACGTCAGTACTATTGCAGTGGGGAAAAGTATGAACAGGTGAAGTAAGTGGGCAGTGGAAAAAATTTAGAAAGCATGTCAGTGCACTCTAAACCCTGAATGAATGTTTCTATCATCATACTATACTGGTTATAATAACAATAACTACATTTACTTTGTATTATTTAATTTGCTTACTACAGCAGCCAACTGAAGGAGGTATTATCCCCATTTGACAGATCTAAAGCTGTGTCTTAGGGCTTAGGAGATGTGCCTCAATCATAGAGCTAGAAAGTGTGTGAGATAGAGTTCGAATTCAGGTCTGCTTGATTCCAAAACCTGGGCACCAGCTTTAAAAAATACGTCTTCTAGGCCAAGCGCTGTGGCTTATGCCTATAATTCCAGCACTTTGGGAGGCTGAGGTGGGCAGATCACGAGGTCAGGAGATTGAGACCATCTTGGCTAACACGGTGAAACCACGTCTCTACTAAAAATAAAAATAAAAAATTAGCCAGGCATGGTGGCACACGCCTGTAGTCCCAGCTACTCGGGAGGCTGAGGCAGGAGAATCGCTTGAACCCAGGAGGCAGAGGTTGCAGTGAGCCAAGATTGTGCCACTGCACTCCAGCCTGGGCCACAGAATGAGACTCTGTCTCAAAAAAAAATATATATATATAAAAAAATATATATATATATATTCTAAATGTGCCATTAAAATGAGAAAATTCAAAATCATGAAGACAAATCATGGGGACTGGGTTGTGTTTGTGTTCATAAGGTGTTTTTTGCCTATAAATTAAAAACTTTGTTGGAATTACCACATAAGACTAAACTATTTGTCAAACAAATATTTTCTATTGAACAGAGTTTTTACCTATGAATATTGATTCTACAAAGACACTTAAATAAAATTTCCAGTCCTGTGCCTCCAGTTGATTTTGTCTTCTTTATTCTTACATGCAGTACATACTCAAGGGCTGCTGGTAAAGAGATGTGTTGTTACTAATATTATTATTATTATTTGAGTCAGGGTCTCACTCTGTCATCCAGGCTGGAGTGCAGTGGCATCATCTCAGCTCACTGCAACCTCCGCCTCCCAGGCTCAAGTGATCTTCCCACTTCAGCCATCTGAGTAGCTGGGATTATAGGCACACACCACCATGCCTGCTTAATTTTTGTATTTTTTGTGGAGACAGGATTTTGCCAGGTTGCCCAGCTGGTCTTGAACTCCTGAGCTCAAGTGATCCTCCTGCCTTGGCTTCACTAAGTGCTAAGACTACAGGTGTTAGCCACTGCGCCTGGCCAGGGATGCATTATTTATTGAGCTCCTGACAGGTAGTGCAACAGATGCTTTTGTAGCTATCTCATTATTCTCATGCAAACACCACAAGGTAAGCTTCATTATCCTTTATTTGTAAGTGAGAAAATTAAGACTATGAGTATTTTACTTCATAGTTTTAACTCCCTTAAGGAAAGGAAAAAGGCATATTGGAAGTTACAAAACATTCTGATGTTTGCCCTTTCCTGCGCCATTGTACCAAACTGTCTATGGCAGATCAATGACAACTGTAGCCTCAGATGTTCACTTTTCCTTGCATTCTTGCCCCCTACAGTGTCACTTTGTAGATCCTCACATCCAGAGGTGATTATTTTCCCCTGACCCTTTAACCTGTGTCAGTCTTGTTACTTGCTGTTCAGCCAATAGCATGAGGAAGAGGTTACAGTATGCTAGTTCCAAGGCTATGCTTCAAGTATCTTGCACGCTTCCATTTCCTCCCTCAGGCTCCTGCCACTGTCATGAGGACATGAGAATGAGGGACCATATGGAGCAGAGTTTGGGTCATCCCAGCTGAGGCCATCCCAGATCAGCAAGGCTCTGGCTGACCCAGCGGCTGACCACATGGATTAGTTAGGGTTCTATAGAGATACAGAACCTGTTGTTTATTTATGTCGCTGTCTATACCTATGAGATTTATTGCAAGAAATTGGCTTACATAATTGTAGGGGCTGGTTAGGTAAGTCTGAAATCCATAAGGCAGGTGGGCAGGCTGGAAACTCTTGGGCAAGAGCTCTCACTGCGGGCCATATGCCGAATTCCTTCTTCCTCTGGGAAACCTCAATTTTGTTCTTAAGGCTTTTCAATGAATTAGATGAGGCTCACCCAGGCTATCGAGGAACTCTCCTTAAAGTCAACTGATTGTAGATGTTAATCAAATCTACAAAACACCTTCACAGCAACACTTAGATTAGTATTTGATTAAATAACTGGGTACAATAGCTTAGCAAAGTTGACACACAAAACTGTCCATCCCACTGCAGATGTGTGAGTGAGCTGAGATCAGTTGAGCCCAGCCTAGATCAGTGGAACTGCTCAGCCAATCCTCCCTCCCTCCAAAAGTAACCAAGAGGAACAATAAATGGATGTTGTTTTAAGCCATTAAGATCTAGGCAGTGACACAGCAACAGTTAACTGCATATGCAGTACTTCTTACTTTGAAACAATATTCGAAAACCCTTTAGCCCAAGGACTTTTACCCTTTCTATTTTGGCTGTCTGCTATAATTTCCCCAAGACAATGCAGAAGACAGCTACCAGGTTGGTTTCTAGAGTGACCTAGCCTAGCTCTGTGCCTCCTGGAAACGTGTTGAACTCAAAAGCCAGCCTTTATAGCTCCTGTTTGTCTTAAAATCACAGTACTAAGCTCCAAAGCAAGTAAAGAGAAACATTTTACTGTCTTTTGAAAAGCCTTTAGCAAAGAGTATTTGAGGACTATTTAAAGACATGGTGACATCATCTGGAAAAGCACACATTCAACCAAGTACCAAACACAAATAGATGGAAGAGCCAAGGAAACCGGCCTGCTCTTTTCTACTTCTGAAAGTCCATCATATATAATGTGGTACAGAAAAAAGAAAACTGCCAAAAGCAGAAATGAAAGAGGCTCAGGTCAGAAAAGCAAGCACGAGAGTTAACTCTTAAAAGCTGGGAAATTCAAAATCCAGGGATGGACCCTTGCCACTGAGTGAAGGCAGCCCTTTCCTGGGGCCTGAAGCCACAGGCCTGCCTCTGAGGCACGGCTGCCAGGTACAGCTCTACAGTTGTGCACTGCACAAATATTCCTGGCTAAGGAGCTGAGTAGAGACTGAATCCAGTCACCAACCTGTGTGTCTCACTGATGTGTCTGCCAAGAGGGGGATCTTTTTCTAATTTGCACAAAAGTACCATATGGGCTAGCAGTGGCCTGACTTGAGGTGAAGGTTTATCAATTTTTTCCATATTAAATATTAAGGAAAGAGAGTACAGGGAAAAAGAAGCAAAGCAGAATTTTATGCTTTTGCAAATGCTGCTTCAATGGCATCAGTCAGACACTGCAACCACATCTCCCAGCCCCTCAAGAGTTCAAATAAACATGCCTCCATTTATAAGCCAAGGGGCTTGGTGTACTAAAGTGGCCTCAGGCCAGTCCTCTAAGACCCCCTTTGACCCTACCCCAGCACTTAAGCCCCTCTTCTGTAAACATTCTGGAGCTGCTGCTGCTGCTGGTCTCAGCCTTCGCTGACTCCTAAAAGAGGAACCATTCCTTTCCTGTGCTTGCATGATGATACTGTTGTGAGCACTGGATGAGGGATGATGAGGAAGGGATGATGTAAGTGCAGGGCACGCTCACTGCTTCTGAAACCAGTCCACCTTGAGAGAGGACAGAGCTGGTCCTCCCAGATATACCGTATAAATTCAGAGCAGCCTCCTCTCCTCCTTCCCCTGAGGTTGTAAAGACCTAAAACTTTAAAGGACAGTGGGAATATTTCATAGGCTGGAATGAACCCTTGTCATCAATGCCTCTTCATGGCTTTTCTTCATGTGTACTAAAATCAAAGAATTAAAAGCCTTAAAGAGGAGTAAATATGGAGAAGATTATGCCATGGATTTGACACATTAGTACATATTTTAGAAAAAAAATCAGGTATGAAATTACCATATGAGAACTAAGTGGACTATAAAATAACTATTTTATGCTCAAAACAGTTTTTATCTTTGAACATCAGCTTCACAAAGGCACATTTCTAAATCATCAGTCTTGGATTTCCGAAGTGTTTTTCCTATTGATTTTCTACTTATTACTGAGCAGCAGGCTCTGCACAGAAGTCTGTGGGGTGGAAAGAGAAATTCTCATTGTTGTGAATGTGTTCATTGTGTGAGTCTGTTCACAGAAAGCCCGTGAAGGAGAAATTAGGAGCCTCCACTTTACAAGGAAAGAAAGTGAAGCTTGGGTGAGGGAATGACACAAGGACCAATGTCTCACCCCTGGTATGTAAGAGAGCTGATACCTTGACCCAGGGGACTGAACTCCAAAGACTCCATGCATTTTTCCCTATCCAGGAATGAATAAATGAGGCAATTTGATATTATTTTCTATGCAGGAGTATGTTACAATTCAGGGAGAATTACAATTTGATGCATGTTCACGTCTAAGTTAATGTGGTCCCATAGAAGCTACTGTATTTTCTTTAAATTTCAGTGTCTTGCATTTATATGCTGCTTTACACATGGAAAATATTTTCATTTCTACTACCTGCAATGCAGTGTGGTATGTTGGCAAAAGCACCAGATCCCTACCCTGAGTGCTATGGTTGCTATGGTTTGAATGTTTTGGTCTCCTCCAAGACTCATGTGTTGAAAACTTAATCCCCAGCGCAACTGTGTTAGAAGGTGGGGACCACTGGGAGGTGTTCAGATCATGAGGGCAGAGCCCTCTTAAAAAGGGCTTGTGGATGTGGGTTCTCTGCCGCCCTTCTGTGTTCCAACACATGAGGACGTAGCAAAAAGGCCCTCACCAGATGCTGGCACCTTGATCTTGGTTTCCAGACTCCAGAACTGTGAGGATTAAATTTTTGTTTTTTATAAATCACCCAGTTTGTGGTATTTTGTTACAGCAGCACAAAATGGGCTAAGTCACTAGGTGTGGGCCAAATTCTGCTGTGCACACTTGTTAACATCAATGAGGTCTTTATTCAGCTTTGAGGGCATGATCTGTCCTGATCTGTCAGGTGCTGTGCCCAGGCTGGGGGTGCGATGGCGGGTTAACAAACATGGTCCCTCTCCTCATGAAGTCGTGCCTAGCTAACTGATATTAGGTAACGATATAAGTAAACGTATGTTAAACGTGGGTGTATATGAAGTATAGAGTTCTAGGATAATTAAACCAGGAGCTCTAATCTGGATTGGGCTGAGGAGTGGACTCTAAGTTGGGCAAGTGGGGAGGGGAAGGAAAAGGAAGGGTGGATGGGTGGGGAGTGACAAACATGTCCCAGGAGGAGCACCAGTGGATGCAAAGGGCTGCAGGAAGAGCAGCACATGCCTTAGAGAAGCTGAAAGCAAGCCAGTGAGGCTGGGGCTCAGAGAGCTGGGAGGACGGTGCACAGAGGACTCCAGCAGAGCCTCATGGGCCATGGTGAGAGAGTCGGGTTTTATCCCAGGAGCAATGAGAAGTAAGACATTAGAGGGCTGGAAGCTGGGAAGTGGCATGATCAGTTTTGTGCTTTTTAATAAAGATCACTCTAGATTCTGTGTAAAGCATGGCCTGGAGGTTTCCTTCTGTCTCAAGTGGGAAGAACAATGTTCACTGCAGAGGGTGGCTACTAAGAGGAAATGAGATGATCGCAAGTATTTTGTAAATTCTTGTACAAATGTAAGATGTTATTATTATATCATCTGTTTCTTAGTATGGTCAAGGCAGGAGCTGTTGTTCGTATTTTCAGAAAAGTCATATTGCTTGTTTAAAGTTATAAAGAAACTTTGGGGTCACATCCAGTGCTAGAACCCAGCCACTACTCCCACTTACCCTTCTGATACAGGCTCCACTCCACCACCTTAGAATTCTGTTTAAACATCGGTGTAAGCAAACATTATCAAAGAGCATTCTGAGGGGAAAATTTAAGGTGCTGTTCCCAACCACGAACGACAACTCTAGAATTCAGCCCAGTATGCAGCAGGTGAATAAGACGTCCCGGTTAAGAGGCAAAGCAAAGAAATGCAAAGTCCTAGGAAAGCTTTGGGGAAAATATCTCACCAAGCATATTACTTTGTTTCTTTTCTTTTTAAAGGATGTTAAGCTCAAGAGAAACTGTAGTATATTTATTTCTTCGTTTTTTTTTTCACTTAATTGAGCAGTTGCCATGGTAACTCAAGAACAGACTACTCATTGCCTTCAGTGAATCACAGCTACACATTTTCCATCTACTGAATGTTGCAGTGAACTTTAAAAAAAGGTGATCTGAGTATTTCTTTTTTCCCTGGCCTGGCATCAGCATTATCTCTTTACTGGACCCTGAAGTGGCAGCACTTCCATTTCATGAATGAGAAAACTATATCCCAGGAAGAGAGGGTTTGGAAATTTCATCAGGATTCAAACCTTCCACCAGCTAACAATATTTAAGCAGTGTGCAGAGCAGGAGGGCAAGCACAGCGAGAAGCAGAGAAGCAAAGGGAAGAGGCTGCTCCCTCTTTCCAAGAGCAAACACAAAGTTAGCACCCTGGTTCTTGGCAAAGAGTTCCCAAAGTCTGCCATCAGAATTTAATTCTGGAATTAGATAAAAGGTACTGGATATTCACTCTCCCTTGTTCTCCTAAATCTCTCTCATTATTCCCCCTGCTTCTCCCCGGCTGCACCTCCATCATCTCTTCTGCCCTAATAATTAAAATGCCCTCCTGACTAGCATCCCTGAAACCAGTTTCTCCACTTCAGTCCATTCTCCACATGGGTGGCAATGTTATGTTTCCATGTTATCGCTCTGCTCCAAGGCTGCCAGGGACTTTACACTACTATAGTATGCAAAACTCTTTCTGATCTGGGCCAGCCTATCCCATAGGCTTATCTTTGCCACTGATGAGCCCATACATCCTCCCGGCTGTCTCTCAGTATGCCCTATCTTCTGTTCAGCCTATCATCTTCACCTAGAATGATCTGCCTAGCTACCTACACAACTCATCTGATTAAAAGACTCATTTTAAGACTGAACTCAAGTCACTCTTCTTCCCCCACTGGAACCAATCTCCCCTCCAATGTGTTCACTGAGCATGTTACATCTCTGTAACTGTGCACATCACATTGTACTGAAACAGCCAGGTGGGAGGAGGTCTCCGGAAAAACTCCAACCGGCCTGCGCACTGGGGTGGAGCCTCGGGAAGTTGGCACTGTTTGCAGCAGGAAGGAGCCTGGCCCCTCCTCTTCCTGTGTGGAACCTGGGATTCAATCTGCCAGGTGGGAAGCACTCTAGCAGGGGATTCTGGCCTTGAGAGAGTCCCTGTTTTCCCCTTTTCTTCCTTTTCACCCATTAAAACTGTCTTACCATTCAAATTGTCTGCAAGCCTGAATTTTCATGGCTGTGGGACAAAGGACCCTGTCTTCAGCTGAACTAAGCAAAAGTCCTACAACAATACTCTGTCCTATGTCAGAATTAGTTGTGAATTTTATTCAACTTTTCCTCTTTCATAGTGCCTTGAACGTAGAAGGCAGAGTAAGTGGCTCCCTCCTCATTAACCCATAGCACTTTTATAATTCTCAATATACTGGATACCTACTGGACTCTGCTTAAGCACCCCTCCTACCCCTATCATGTGAGCCTGACCACAGGTGATTGGATGAGGAGAGTACCTGAACCAAGCCTGGACAATGAGCATCCTTCTCTAGGAATTTAGACTGAAAGAGACTGGCCTCCCTGCTGGGGGCTGTACCAATTGGTAGACGCTTTTACTATGTAACTAAGGGAAGAAACAGGCCTATAATAAGGGAAAAATAGAGGGAAACAGACACACAACAGAGGGAAATTCTTAATGACCTTTCCACACCCGGTTCCACACTGTTCCTAGGGTTCAGATGCATTATTTCTTGGATTTTTGAGAGGTCTCCATAGGTTTACAATAAATTTACCTTTTTTTTTTTTTAAAGCTAAACAGGTTTTTGTGTCTTACAACCTAAAGAATCTTAACCAAGACACTCACATAGGGAGGGAATGTTTTTAAATTGCCTGTCTTTCCCAAGAGACTGAGATTTTTGAAAGCAAGGACTAGGTGAATCTTGATTAAGTTTTGTAACTCCAGAATCTGGCATAGTGCCTGACATTTAGTAGATGTTCAATATGTGCTTGTTGAATTGACACGTTGACATTTTCTTGAATTAAGTGAGATGTATAAAAACCATAAAGCTCTCAATCAATGTGAACCAAGCTGATCATGATCAGACTAACTGTGCTGAGCTCTGATCCCTCACTTACTCCTCCCCAGAGAGGGAGAGATTATTTGGAGACTTCTCAATTGTTGAGAAGTCAGTCAGTGAGGAGTTGGGGTGCTTGTTATTGGGCCCTCCTTAAACATTAGGAGAGAAGAAGGTCCCCCTTCCAACGTCTATAAGTTCTATAATTTATTTGTAATGGTTCATTAATCCATACCCAAGTAATCCATGTTTATGAGAATCCCATTAGAATCTAGATTCTTTGCACATCATAAAAAGAAAGATTTGGTACTAAATTGCAAATAAGGCAGCAGGGGCATAATCAAGCTAGTCATAATAAGCTAGAATGAATTTTAAGATAACTTTAAGGATTGCAGAGCTTCCACTTTATGCAGAATTGAGACAAATTATTTTCTCCAGTAAAGCAGGGTTCAAGTTATCAGTAATAATTGTCTTCTTAGCTATCTCAATGGTATTTTCAACAAACTCGGTTTTATTGTTTTAAAGCATAGGGAACAGTACCACCATATTTATTGATTATAATTCTGAAATTGAGGCTTAGGAAGCCCAGAAAATACCCAATTATTTTATTTTTCCTACTTTTATGCAGCTATTAAAAATAATAGTGAGAAAGCATATGTATTAATACTGAAAGAGATTCATAATGTATTACGTGAATAGACAGGTAACTAAATAGTGGATATACGGTGGTCCCGTTTTTATAAAAATGTATATATATACACACAAGAATTTATAATAAAAATTAAGATGTTAGCATATTAAATAGCTTAAATGTGAGTGCATGGTTATAGATGCTTTTCCTTTTAAGTATCTATATTTTATAATATTTATAAAGTGATTATGTATTGCTCAAGTAAAAAAATTTAAATGGAAAATTCAGGACTCACATATAAATCATCCATTCATCTGCCTATTCATCCATCCATCCATCCATCCATCCATCCATCTATCCGACAAATATTTGTTAAGCATCTACAACATGCCAGGCCCAGCCTCACTAGATCAAGGCAGTGAGAGGGTTCCTTGGCCTGATCACTTTCTTGTGTGGAAGTTGTAATGCTAAAAGTTTATGGTGTGTATAATATACACCATTGGCTCTCCTGTGTATGAATTTTGAGTAGGATAAGAGCTTGTGGAAAAATAGGAAATCTTTTTAGAAAGCATAAAGTCAGAAATGTTTTTCTAAAGACTACTATCTATCTTTCTATAAAGAAAACTTCTCATTCTTCAAATAATGTTCCTAGAACACTTTAAATTGACAGATAAAATTGTATGTATTTATCACACACGTTTTGCAGTATATAGTGAAATGGCTAAACCTAGCTAATTAACAAATACATCATCTCACATAGTTATCATTTTTGTGGTGAGAACACTAACATCCACTCATCCACTTTCTTTGCATTTTTCAAGAATACAATATATCTTTGCTAACTATAGTCACTATGCTGTACAATAGATTTCTTTCTTTTTTTTTTTTTTTTTTTGAGACAGTCTCGCCCTGTTGCCCAGGTTGGAGTGGAATGGTGTGATCTCTGCTCACTGCAACCTCCACCTCCCAGGTTCAAGCAATTCTCCTGCCTCAGCCTCCTGAGTAGCTGGGATTACAGTTGTGCACCACCACGCCCCGCTAATTTTTCTAATTTTAGTAGAGATGGGATTTCAACATATTGGCCAGGGTGTTCTCGATCTCTTGACTTCGTGATCCGCCCATCTAGGCCTCCCAAAGTGCTGGGATTACAGGCGTAAGCCACCATGCCCGGCCACAATAGATTTGTTGAATGTATTCTTCTTATCTGTCATTATATATGCTTTGACTGACAGCTCCCCATTCCCCCCTCCCCACTAACCACCCCAGCCTCTGGTAACCACATTTTATTTTCTATTTCTATGAGATCAACTTTTGAAAATTCCACATACAGGGCCGGGCGCGGTGGCTCATGCCTGTAATCCCAACACTTTGGGAGGTCGAGGTGGGTGGATCACGAGGTCAGGAGATTGAGATCATCCTGGCTAACACGGTGAAACCCCACCTCTACTAAAAATACAAAAAAATAGCCAGGCGCAGTGGTGGGTGCCTGTAGTCTCAGCTACTCGGGAGGCTGAGGCAGGAGAATGGTGTGAACCCGGGAGGCAGAGCTTGCAGTGAGCCGAGATAGCGCCACTGCACTCCAGCCTGGGCGAAAGAGCGAGACTCCATCTCAAAAAAAAAAAAAAAATTTACATACAGGCTGGGTGTGGTGGCTCACGCCTGTAATCCCAGCACTTTGGGAGGGTGAGGAAGGCAGATCACTTGAGGTCAGAAGTCCAAGACTAGCTTGGCCAATATAGTGAAACCCTGTCTCTACTAAAAATACAAAAATTAGCCAGGCGTGGTTGTATGTGCCTATAATCCTAGCTACTTGGGAGGCTCAGGCATGAGAATAGCTTGAACCCAGGAGGCGGAGGTTGCAGCGAGCTGAGATTGCATCACTGCACTCCAGCCTGGGTGACAGGGTGAGACTCTGTCTCAAAAAAAAAAAAAAATTCCACATAAAATGAAATCATGCAGTGTTTGTCTTTCTGTGCCTGGCTTATTTCACCTAAGATCATGTCCTCCAGGTTCATCCCTATTGTTGCAAATAGCAGGATTTAGTTCTTTTTTACGGCTGAATAGTATTTCATTGTGTATGCATACAACATTTTGATTGTCCTTCTGAATCATTTTAAACGAATTTGAAATATAGAGCATTCTCAGGACTGGCAAATTAACTTCTAAAAGACAGTGGAGATTATATTTCTTTCATTTTTACGGGAGCCAAAGTCTATGAACAAACAAATGTATGTTCTAATTTTAATTCGGATTCAATAGCAGATCTGTTTGAAGGAGGAAGGAGTGTGTTTACATACAAATATCCATTCTTTCTTTGTCTTGCTTTGTATATTTCCTGTGACATTTGCTACTATTCTAAATACTGTTCATTTGATTCATCTTTTGTAATGAAGCTAGCAATAATAGAATCTCTTATCTACACCTATGCTTAATTTGTGACTATGGTGATCCATTCTGTGAGGTCTGAATCACTTTATCAGCATTGATTGGACACAGTCCTGTGTTTCAAAATGTTCTTTATTTTTGTCTTGATGCCTCAGTGACTCCTTTATTAATGAAATTTGTATTCTTGTGCAAGTTCCGGAAGTGTGTCATATCTCTGAGATACCAGATGTACTTTGAGCCTGAAGTGATTGTTCTGCTCATTAAGACCATAAGATCTAGAGCCTTGACAGGTTTCACTGAATGTCAGTGTTTCTTCTTGGTACTTGCATTATACTAGATTAAAGATTATAAATTGTATTTCTTTAAAATATTATAAAATGTATTTTAATGATTCAGAAGTCACAGTTAAGCAACTATTTTCTAGTTCAAGAAACTCTAGAAAAACGTACACAGTATCTCTTCTTCCCGCTTCCTTTTCTAACTCCTTTTATTGGTCATGATAATAATGATAGCTGCCATGTACTGAGGCTCTACTATGGGCCAGATACTATGGTAGCTGCTGGGTATAGAGGTGAACAAGATAATGCTTAATAAGTATTTGTTAAATCTGTGGTTCTCAAAGCGTGGTCCCTGGACCATCAGCACTACCTGAGGACTCATTACAAAGGCAAATTCTTAGGCTACCTCAGACCTATTGAATCAGAAACTGTAAGGATAGGGCCCAGCAGACTGTGTTCTAATCAGTGCTCTAGATGATTCTCGTGCTCCTTAAAGCCTGAGAACCACTGGGTTAAACAGATGAGTGAAGACAGTGGTTTCTGCCTTTGTGGATCTTCCAGTCTACTGGGGTAGTGGTGGTGGTGGGGCACACAGAGAAATAAATAGGCAAAGACAAACCCCAAAACTGGCTACAGCGGGGGACGTAAAGAATGCTTGGAAAACTGTTACAGGCTGGAGAGGTGAGCAAGGGCCTAACCATTTAGAAAAGTATAATCCATATAAGGAGTCTGAAATTCATCTTAAGGGCAGTGAGAAGCCATTAAAAGGGTGTTAAGGAAGACAGTGATAAAATTAGATCTATTTAAAAATAAGATGACCGAGTCCTCGGAGAAAAGTGTGGAAGTGTGATGTGGACGTTTTCTACATAGGATACATGTGGAAGACAAAGGCCCAGGTCCCAGGACCTCTGAGGGAAGCCAGAGGCTGCAAATGAGATTAAAATGTGCTTAAGTGGCAACCAGACCACCAACTTCCTATGCAGTGAGGAACCAACAGCCAGGATCCTGCTCCCTGGGCAAGACACCAGAAGTTCCCTGTTTAGAAAAAGACAGCAAAGTCTCTGTCTTCTGGCTTTGGAGGTCTACTAGGAATGACCGGTCCCTGCCTGTGGTAAGCTAAATAATGCCACTCCCCTTCGCAGAGAAGTTCATGTATTAATCCCCAGAAGCTATGAATATGTTACTTTATGATGTGGTTTGGCTCTGTGTCCCCACTCAAATCTCATCTTGTAGCTTCCATAATTCCCATATGGTGGGATCTGGCGGGAGATGATTGAATCCTGGGGGTGGGTCTTCCCATGCTGTTCTCCTGATAGTGAATGAGTCTCAAAAGATCTGATGGTTTTAAAAACAGGAGTTTCTCTGCACAAGCTCTCTCTTTGCCTGCTGCCATCCACATAAGACGTGACTGGCTCCTCCTTGCCTTCCGTCATGATTGTGAGGCTTCCCCAGTAATGTGGAACTGTGAGTTCTCCATTAAACCTCTTTCCTTTGTAAATTGATCAGTCTCAGGTATGTCTCTATCAGCAGCATGAAAATGGACTAATACACTTTACATTACAAAAGGAAATTTGCAGAGGTGATTGAGTTAAGGATCTTAAGATGGGGAGATGATACTGACTACTCAGGTTTGGTGCACAGGAGGGTCACTGTCAGAGAGGAGACATAATGAAAGAAACAGTGCGAGAGAGCAAGGAAGAGAGGGGACAATAGAGGAGCGAGAGATTTGAAAAGGCTGGCCTTAAAGAAGGCAGAAGGAGCCATAAAGTAGGGAGTGTGTAGCCTCTAGAAGCTGAAAAGGGCAAGGAAATGGATTCCCTAGAGCCTCCAGAAGGAACCACCCCTGACATTTGTTTCGTTTTGCCTTTTTTTTTTTTTTAAGAAACGGGGTCTCATCTTGCCTCTCAAGCTGGAGTGGAGTGGCACAATCGTAGCTCACTGCAGCCTCTAACTCCTAGGTTCCAGTGATCCTCTTGCCTCAGCCTCTTGAGTAGCGGGGACTACAGGGGCTGGGCACCATGCCTGGTTTCTGTCGACATCTTGACTTTAGGACTTCCAGTCTCCAGAACTATAAGATGATAAATTTGTGTTAAGTCACTAGGTTTGTGGTAATTTGTTATAGCAAATAGGAAGCTAATAGACGGACTAAATATGCTGGACTAAAGCCCACCACTGGCTGAGCCTCCTACTCCAGTGGCCCCCAGGCACACATGAATACAAATGGACAGCCAGGAATCTCAAAACTTAGGAGAAAACTTTTAAATATAAAGGAAAGAGGTCCCAAAAAACAAACAAAATCCAAAGGAAACAAAAATAATGCAACAGACAAAGAAAATTTAGAAAGCAATTTAAACATTATTATTCTCAGAAAGATACAAGAAGATATTACATCCACAAAACTAAAAACATATGGTTTGAAAAAGGAACAGTTAAAGAAAGAAAGAGCTCTTGAAAATTAAAACTATGATAGCTGAAATAAATTCAATAGAACAGATGGAAGGTGAAGTTAAGGAAGTCTGCAGAAAGCAGAAGGTAGTAGAAAATTTAGGTAGAAAATGAGAGAAAATTTAGGTAGAGAAGGAGAGAATCAATTCTGAAAGCCTTATATCCAATTCTAAAAAGCAAGAACATAAAGAGCAGAGGGTAGAAAATGAGCAAATAAAAAAAACCAACTGTAAAATGTCCCAAGCCTGAGGGACATGCGTCTCCACATTGAGAGATCACACCAAGTACGCAGCCCAGTGAACGAAAGAAGATCCGCACCAAGGTACATCAGTGGGATACTTCAGAACATCAGGAACACAGACAGGATCTTTAAAACTTCCAGGAATGTGAGGAGAGAGGAGGGCACAGGTCACAAGGATAGGGGACTGAAAATCAGAAAAACGCCTGACCGCAATATGGCAAGGCAGAAGACAGTGGCTCAAAATGTTGGAGGAAAACTGATTTGCGAACACAAGGATTAAAAACCCAGGCAAACTGTCAGAAAATTATGAAGAAAGAGAAAAGTCATTTGCAATGGAAGACTTTTAGAAAATGTACCTCCCATTGACTTTTTTTTTTTTAGAAAACTACTATAGGATGTGCTCCAGAAAAGTGAGGTGATGCATAGAGAGGAAGACGACAGACCCCAGATACTAGAATGAGGCTCAAACAGGCCCACACAGAGGAGTTTATTGGTTTTCAGAAAAGGCTACATGAGGCAGGTGAGAAGAGCAGGCTTTAGGCTTCAGTGATGCCCTGCACGTCACTCTTTCCCTATTCTGCATGGTTCTTTGGAACTAGGGTGACCAACCATCCCATTTGCTCAGGATGAAGAGGTTTCCCAAGATGGGGCATTTTACCAGGTAAGCTGGGACAGCTGGTCTCCATACTTGGAACTGAGGCCCATCCTCGTTCTTTTAAGTCTGTGCCTTCGAAGGTGCTGTTCTTGCTCCCTGGCACATGCTCTCTGCCCAGTCAATTCTTACTCTCCCCTTGAGCCCCAGCCCAAGCTTGGAAATGGAGAAATGTATCCAGGTCAAGATGGCTCTCTTCTCTAGCAAGGTGTAACACCAGAAGAGCCTGTTAACCTTCGGAGACATCTGTATTCAGGCAGATACCAAGTGAAACCTCTCCATGCTGAGGTGAGAGCTGCAGTCAGGGTGGGGTTTACCCCCAGTTTCCTGGGAGATCAGAAACTAGTGCCCTTAAGCAGGGGGAAAAACAAAGATAAAATCTGCCACGGGGCTCAATCAGCTGAGGAAACAACTGTGGTAGTAGAGTCTTATCATTACAGTTCTCTAAATTCTATGAAATCTCACTCTTAGTATTGAGGAATTACTTGCTGTTTTAGGGGCTTCCACTGTTCATTTTCTCCAAACAGACATTGCCTTAGAGTGGACAAAGTCCGGGCTGAATAACTGCATGGAAACTGCACAATCCTAGGCACTTTAGGTAGTCTTCTCTGATTTTATGCATTACTTTCATGAATTAGCACATTTCCTTTACATTTAAATGAATTTTAAAAATCATACTTCCTTAGATTTTGGAGACCACCACTCCTGGTGCTTTTGATCTGCTCTATTCTTGTAGACTTGATCCCTTCAGCTGTCAGCCTTCCTAGCTAATTACAGTGGGTCTCATGCCAGACGCACATTACAATCACCTGGGAGATTTCAAAACGTAACTTTGCTCAGCCTTCATTCTCAGAATCTCTGGGGGTGGGGCGTGAACGTGGGGAGGTTTTAACAGCTCACCCGGTGATTCTAATGTGCAGCTAGGGTAATGACTACTGGGTGCAGAGCAGTAGTTTTTGCCTTCATCTGTTTGGGCTGCTATAATAAAACATCATAGACTAGGTGAGTTATAAGCAATGGAAATTTATACCTCACCGTTCTGGATGCTGGGAAGTGGAAGTTCAAGGCTCTGGCAAACTCAGTGTCTGGTAAGGGCCTGTTTTTTTGTTCACAGATGATGCCTTCTGGCTGTGCCCTCACTATTAAATCTCAAAACTTATATTGAGGAATTACTTGCTGTTTTAGGGGCTTCCCCTGTTCATTTCCTCCAACAAACATTGCCTGCCATGGTGGAATTCCTTCTCATGGTGGGATGGGCAAGGCAGCTTGCTGGGACAAACTGGGGCAAGCTGGGGCCTCTTTTATAAGGCACTCATTTCTTCATGATGGCTCTGCCCTCAGGACCTAATCACCTCCCAAAGGCCTTCCCAACATGGTCATGTTGGTGATTAGGTTTCAACAGGTGAATTTTTGGGGAAAACAATCATTCAGATTATAGCAGTTTTGAAGTCAGGGAGATTTGGTTCAATTCCTGTGTTAGCGATATACTAGATGTTTTTGGCCAAGTAATTTCACACTCAGAGTCTCAGTTTTCTCATCTATGAAATGGGCTTACTAATGCCCGATAGATAGGGCTGTGGTATGGATAAAGAAGTATGTGAACCACTCAGTTTAATACTTGACCCAAATTGAGTGCTCAGCAAAAGTGAGCTGTTGATCATCATTGCTTGGATAGTGGAAAAAGCTTCCTATCATAGAGCAAAAAAGGAAAGGCAACATGATTAACTATCTTGCTCAACATCTTTGTCTAGAGAGAAGATGACACTTGAAGTTTTAACTCTTGATAAGGATTATAATTTATGAACTAAACTCCACAAAAGAAAAAAAAAACTTGAGAGAGAACATATCCATTTAAATGTCAACTTAGACCCACTTAAAAAATGTATAAGACTAATGTCATCCAATTATTTGTGTGCCAGATGAAATCAGTTAAAACTTTTCCATTGTGAAGAGCTGCGGGTGTAAGTCTTATGTATTCAACTTGACTTTGCCTGATAATGATTTGTTTTGGTGATAAACATTAATTTCCTATTTTGGTAAATCTATTAAGTCTCTTTGGAAAGTATAAATTAAACAAAATAGCTATGGTCTGGTCTACAGAATTTAAATGTATTTTGTTAGAATGCAATCATTTTCAGAGTAAATAAAACTGATGAAAATAAAAATAATTAAAATATATAGAAATAAAGCTAGCTAGATATGTGATGAGAAAGTAACCATATCTTTTTCTTTTCCTTGTGTTGGTTCATGAAAGAGAGAGAGAGAGAGAGAGAGAGAGAGAGAGAGAGAGAGAGAGAGAGAATGGCTAGGCTCTGGGCTCCTGGGGTGGATGGAGTAATACTGACCAAGATGGCATACAATTAGGAGTAGGATTTGAGGGGAGTGGAATGCGCCAACATTGTCTATCCCAGCCAGGAGAGTGAGAATATTCCAGAGTAAAGAGGGGTTGGTAGTTTATAAATGGAGAAGACCTGAACCCTATTCCCTTCCTGACAGTCCTGGGTTTGGCAGATAGATAGCTGGGGTCTCAACTGTCCTGTGGTCCATCCAGTCACAGCAGCATGGATGCTGTAGTAGAGCAGCCTACTTTTGAGTGGATCACACAGGCTTGAACAATAAGCATCTCATGTTGACCCTACAGAGCTGAAGACTAGAAGCTTCTTTCTCAAACTTTTTGGACCAGGTGAGTCTTTCCAGACCCTATTAAGACCCTGGAGAAGAGGAAAAAGGGGCTCCCCATACCATGACTGAGAATGAAATTTCCTTTACCAATAAGAATAGGGCTATGGAACAAAACTGATTCAGAAAAATACAGAAAGTTTACATGGAGGAAGTTAGTCCTTTCCTAACTACTTATATCGTTGTTGCTAATAATAAAGTTGAAGATACATAAACACATTAAAAGATTGGCTGACCAACTGGCCTCATCTTATTTGTGAGGAAGCTGATGCCCAGAGGGCTGAGCTGATTTCCCAACTTCCCATTCACCTAGAGATTTAGAAGAGGAAGAAATATAGTAGAGACAAGAGTCAGCCCCTTCCCACTTTCTCCCCTGTTGTTTATTATAGAAAAACTCTTACAAAATGGAGCAAAAAGACAGTATCAGGACATTCACTGCAACAAATTTACAATATTATAAATTGGAAACAACCTAGATGCCCATCATTAGAACAGATAAATAAATTGTCTTCTAATCTTACATTGGAATACTATACTGCAGTGAAATGAATGGAGCCAAGTTACATTATCAGCATAGATTGAACAAACAAATTAAGTTGCAGAAGGACATATACAATACGAAACACTTTATAAGGGGTTAAAATATGAAAAAATCCTGACATTATTACAAATACATTATTTATTCAACAGTCAATAAATACTTTTTGAAACCCTGCCATGTGCCAAATGTTGCTCTAGGTGCTGGTGATGTATCAGTGAACAGAGAAAAGTACTTGCTTTCTGGGAACTCACATTCTAGAGACATACCTACACATGTAGCAGAAATAGAAAGACAAATATAGGATTGACAAACACTGAATTCAGAACGGGGACATCTCTGGGGACAGGCCAGAGGAATGTGACTAAAGAGGGGGTGCACAGAGGTTTTCAGTTATTTGCAATGTTTTATTTAAGCTGGGCAGTGGATAAATGATGTTTGTTATATCATTCTCTATAGCTTTTAGTCTGTATGAAATATTTTGTACAATCTATTTAATTTTGTTTCCTAGTTTTGTGTCCACAAATTTCTTTTCTCTTTAATAAAAACACATTCGCCTCCACAGATAAAATGAGATCAAATGAAATACAGGAAGATAAATGGATATGTTCTGGGCTCTGGCTGTAGGTATTTAAGAAAGCATGTGTACTTGGAAATTACAAGAACTCTTGGATGTCTTGAATAATACTGTTGTTTCTAGAAGCTCATGGAAGCACTAGCAGAGAGCCAGGCCCAGTGAAACTTGTTTGTTCTATCTATGCTTGGCTGAATGAAGGACTGAATGTGGAGTGAACTTGTTCCATGGAAAAGCATGAGAGGTTCTACTGCATGTTCTTGTGGCACCGTTTAGCCTGGCCGCATGGGTGACTGGCATTTTGGAGGACTACCTTATTGATCAACAGACTGCAGATATTTTAGCATTTAATGTACTCTGCATCATGAGTCATGTGGGACTAAACTGGATCCAATTTGACAGCTCTTATTCCAAACATTTAAATAAACAGCCTTATCTAAAAATCTTCCTCTTTGGAGTCCTTTGCTCAGTCAATAATCCTTGATTTATTATTAAAGTATATCTGATTAGAAAGAAGGAGAATATTGCAATGCTATCCTTTTTTCTTCATAATTCCACAAGCATTTATTGAAAATTAAAGATATGCCAGTCATGAACAAGTGTTGATACAGAAGGGTGTCAATTCATTAAAATTAAGCAAGACATACATATATAGAACAACATAGCTCATTTTGAAAATACATACAAACAGAAAGATACATATAATTGCATTATAATGGATGCTTATGCAGGAGAGAAAAATGGAAGATGATTATGGGGATATAAAAAAGAATAAATTAAAAGCTAATATCAAAGGGGGAAAATATGAAATGGACTTTCACAGGAATAATGGCAATTTTCCCTGAACCAAAAGATATGTTTAACTTGGCCTTCTGCACCTGAGAAAAGTACATAAATAAAGGAATAAAACATAGTCTTTGTCCTCAAGGAACTCACAGTCTGGCAGGCAGACATAGGTAGAAACATGTGATTGTTCCACATGATTAATTCAGTAAGCACAGACTGCTTCAAGTGGGTACCTTACACAGATTTCAGGTCCCTGGGGTAGGAGGGTCTTGTCAGGAGAGATTTCTCTGGACAGGCACCAGTTAACCAGGTGAAATGGTGCAAAGGCAATCCCCGACAGAATGTAGACTATACAAAAGCACAGTTGAGAGGAAGAGAATGATTTGGAAAACCGCAAGTACAACCCTGAGAGACTGACGTTATTGTCATGTTTATTCATTCAAGATTATTTATTAAGCAGCTCCTGTGGACCCAAGTACTTACATGTGCAAATTGAGATTCAGAGGGTTTGAAAATACTATCCGTTATACTCTTTGGTCCTTATTTACTCCTAGAGTAATATTCAGAGACTTAGGAAAAGTTTATGTGCCATGATGTGCCAGGGCAGCATTATTTATAACAGTGAAAAGATGAAAAGAAAAATAGGTGTTCTGTAATAAGGGAATGATGAAAAAAAGTGGTGTTCCTATAGAATTATATTTTATAGTGCCATTAAAATGTGTTTACAAAAATTATTTGATGACATGGGAAATTCTATATTATTAAATGCAAAATCTGATTATAACATTATTAAATGTCTATCAATCAAGGAAATACTTCATAACATCAATGTTAATTTTCTTCTTTATACTTTTTGTATTTTTTTTCAAATTTTCCATAGCATATAGTTTTGCTTTTATGTCTTTATGTATTTATTTTTTTTTGAGACAGGGTCTCTCTGTTGCCTAGGCTGTAGTGCAGTGGTAGAATCATGGCTCACTGCAGCCTCAACCTCCCAGGCTCACGTGATCCTCCCAGCTCAGCTTCCTGAGTAGCTAGGGCTACAGGCACATACCATCATGCCTGGCTAATTAAAAAAGTTTTTTTAGTGATGGGGGCTCACTATGTTGCCCAGGCTGGTCTTGAACTCCTGGGCTCAAATGATACTCCTGCTTCGAACTCCAAAAGTGCTCGGATTACAGGCGTGAACCACTGCACTAGTTTAGTTTTGCTTTTATAAATAAGAAAAAAGTTATTAAATTTAACAAAATAAGGAAATCAAAGAGAATTATGCTTGAAAGACAAGCAATCGCAAACTTGACATTTCTTACAATCTTAGGCATCTGTTTATATAACTTGCTCATTTTACAAACCTGTGAAGAAATTAACTTACATGATTGCAAATATGAGGTTAAAATCAAGCTAGTTTTTTGTGGGGGTTAGGAGAAGGTTGTTGAGGATAGTTATTATAGATTCTGGGGCAGCAGC
Organism: Pongo abelii; assembly: GCF_028885655.2. Classification (NCBI taxonomy): domain Eukaryota; kingdom Metazoa; phylum Chordata; class Mammalia; order Primates; family Hominidae; genus Pongo; species Pongo abelii. The sequence goes on from NC_071985.2 coordinate 155,529,043, forward strand.
ATGCCTTATTGGAAAGAGATGAACTTAGAGTGAGGACGTTATTAGTTGTGTGACCTTGGGGATAATGATATATATTTTTTTACTGTTGTGAAGATTAAACCAGATCATGAGAACTCTTTGCATAGGATAGGCACTTAATAAAAACTGTTGACTCTGATATTTCTTAAAGATTATGAATATTCAGTGAAAAACTGGACATTTTAAGTGTGTTCTCAGCTGGTTAGAAGGGGTATGTCTTTATGAGCAGTGTGAAAACAGACTAATACAGTAAATTGGTACCAGTAGAGTGGGGCATTGCTGAAAAGATACCTGAAAATATGGAAGCGACTTTGGAACTGGGTAACAGGCAGAGGTTGGAATAGTTTGGAGGGCTCAGAAGAAGACAGGAAAATGTGGGAAAGTTTGGAACTTCCTAGAGACTTGTTGAATGGCTTTAACAAAAATGCTGATAGTGATACGAACAACAAAGTGCAGGCTGAGGTGGGCTCAGATGGAGATGAGGAACTTGTTGGGAACTGCAGCAAAGGTGACTCTTGCTGTTTTAGCAAAGAGACTGGAAGCATTTTGCCCCTGCCCTAGAGATTTGTGGAACTTTGAACTTGAGAGAGATGACTTAGGGTATCTGGTGGAAGAAATTTCTAAGCAGCAAAGCATTCAAGATGTGACTTGGGTATTGTTAAAGACATTTAGTTTTAAAAGGGAAACAGCATAAAAGTTTGGAAAATTTGTACATGAGAATGCAATAGAAAAGAAAATCCCATTTTGTAAGGAGAAACTCAAGCTGGCTGCATAAATTTGCATAAGTAATGAGGAGCCAAATGTTAATCCCCAAGACAATGGGGAAAATGTCTCCAGGGCATGTCAGCCCCTCCCATGATTCAATTACCTCCCACTGGGTTCCTCCCACAAAAGGCGGGAATTGTGGGAGTTACAATTCAAGATAAGATTTGGGTGGGGACACAGCCAAACCATATCATTACACCCTTGGCCCCTCCCAAATCTCATGTTCTCACATTTCAAAACCAATCATGCCTTCCCAACAGTCCCCTAAAGTCTTAACTAATTTCAGCATTAACTCAAAAATCCACAGTCCAAAGTCTCATCTGAGACAAGGCAAGTCCCTTCTGCCTATGAGCCTGTAAAATCAAAAGCAAGTTAGTTACTTCCTAGATACAATGGAGGTATAGGCACTAGGTGAATACAGTCATTCCAAATGGGAGAAATTGGCCAAAATGAAGGAGCTACAGGCTCCATGCAACTCTGAAATCCAGCAGGGCAGTCAAATATTAAAGCTCCAGAATGATCTCCTTTGACTCTGTGTCTCACATCCAGGCCACACTGATGCAAGAAGTGGATTCCCATGGTCTTGGGCAGCTCTGCCCCTGTGGCTTTGCAGGGTATACCCCCCTCTTCTGGCTGCTTTCATGGGCTGGTGTTGAGTGTCTGTGGCTTTTCCAGGTGCAAAGTGCAAACTGTTTGTGGATCTACAATTCTGGGGTCTGGAGGACAGTGGACCTCTTCTCATAGCTCCATTAGGTGGTGCCCCAGTAGGGACTTTGTGTAGGGGCTCTGACCCCACATTTCCCTTTCATACTTCCCTAGCAGAGGTTCTCTATGAGAGCCTGCACCTGCAGCAAACTTCTGCCTGGACATCCAGGCATTTCCATATATCCTCTGAAATATAGGCGGAGGTTCCCAAACCTCAATTCTTGTTGCCAGCTCTCTGCTGTGGCTGGACCAGGCATACTGCAAGTGGCTTCCACTGTGGGCACCAGGGAACATGGTGGCACCTGGAAGCTTGGAGACACTGGAACCACAGAGCCTCAAAAAGGGTGTTACAGCCCTGGCTCAGGGAGTTCCTAAGTCTGGGTTCCCCAGAGGGCCACAGCTCTTCTCTCTTTCTTCCCTCCTTCTTGTTGTCTGCAATGTGGTGAGTGAAGGGCATGTTTCAGTCCTGTTTGTGTTATAGCTCTTTCAGTCCTGCCATGGATCCCAAGTTCTTGTCCTGCAACCAGGAAGAATGAGGTATGCAGAAAACTGGAGGGTGAGCAAGGCAAAGAGGTGCTTTATTAAGCAAGAGTACAGCTCTCAGGAGACCTGAAGTGGGTAGTTCCTATCCACAGGCAGGTTGTCCTGATGTTTCTGTATCCCTCAGTGGAGGGGAGACCAGAGTGGGTGGCTGCTATCCACAGGCAGGTCATCCCAATGTCTCTGCAGCCCTCAGCGGAGAGGAGACCCAGAGTGGGTATTTCCTATCTGCAGGCAGGTTGTCCCATCGTCTGCCCAAGTTTGGCAGAGTCTGGGGTTTTTATGGGCTTTGGAGGGGAAGAAGTGCATGCTGATTGGCCCATGGGAGGCCATGGATGGGCCTGAAAAGAGCACCACAAGTTCTTACTCCAGTCTGTGGAACTGGCAGCCTGGCCCCCATGCTTCAGGCCATCCCTGGTGTGAAGGTGGGGCTTTACCAGGACCCGCCCCTTTCCACCCAAGGGCATGTCTTTTTCCTACTGCCATCAACCCGCTGTCCACAGTGCCCAGGCTGTTCATGTCGAGGGGGACCTGCAGGCCTCAGCCGAGCTGCCCTAAGCCCCCTGTCAGCCTCCCTTCCATGCTCGTCGGTGCCCTAAGCCTGGATGGACAATGGTTAGACAATGGTAACTTCTGCTCCTTGGCAACTACCTATGAGGAACAAAGGGCAACCTCATCACATCTCTCCTACCACCCACATTTAAGTTTGCATAAGCCTATAAGCCTATGTTTGCTTTTAGACTGGGTTTCCAGGTTTTTGCATACTACCCAACCCTTTTGTAAATACACAATAATCCCAGGAGGTTATCTGGTTTCTCATTAACAACAGTTTCCTGTCTTTTAAGGCTCCCAGACATACCAGATGATGGGTCACACCTGAGTTCTAATTCCTTTTCTTTATTAGGCAGTGATACTATTGTGTTATCACAAATGTTTTCATCTTGCCTTCAGAATTACTTGGCATTCAAGGTTATCTGGTTAATAAGATGTTAGAGAAGCCATGAAATTAATTATAATACCTGTCTGACAAGAATAACAGGGTTTTCGAAAAGAAAACAGTCTCTACTGATCAGTCCTTCATATGTTTTCTAACCCTAGAGTATATCCTGTTGCTTTGAAATAAATAATTCTATGAGTTTTCATTTCTTTCTGCAAAGGTTTCTCCTATATTCCTGTGACAGAGAATGCCAGCTATGCATAGTGATGAGGCATTCACTTTTATGTCTTCAGAGTGGAAATCTATTGAATTCCTGGCTCAGAATTGGCAACCTAAGTGATATAATGTCACTGTTTAATATTTATACTGAAACTATGAAGGACATTTCTGACTTTTTAGTCAAGAATGGTGAAAATTTATCCATATGAATTTATGAGGTTTAAAAGTGGAACTTGTCTTTCTTCTTACAGAATCAATTAGCCCTAACGCCCCAGGGCCAGTGGAGATAGCCAGGAAGTGCTGGCTGCCTGAACCAACTGTGGCAAGTATTTTTATTTCAGTCTTTGGGGAAAGCTAGACTTACATCCTTTTGACCTCTGTTCCTCTTCAATATTCCTGTTCTTATTTTTGCAGTAGACCACCAATGACTTTCACCATCAAGCACAAGTGTTTCCTGCAGGGCTGGGAGGCAAACCTGGCCATTCCAGCTTCCTGGCTCCAGCTGATCTTCATAGGACTTGCCCCAAACCCTTGACTTACCTATTGGAACAGGACTCAGTGTGTCAGCTACAACTTGCTAAGTCCTCAAATTATAATCAGCACTGTGTTACTGAAATATACTGCCTTGGGAATGGCACTATTTTAATTTTAAATCAGCTTTACAAATATAAGCTAACACGTGCTTCATCTAAATGTAATATTTATTGACCAATGACCTGAACAATAACAACAACAACAACAACAAACAAGAAAACAATCCCATTTATGATAGCATCAAAGAAGTAAAATATTTAGGAATAAATTTAATGAAGGAACTGAAAGACCTGTATACTGAAAGCTATAAAATATTGATGAAGGAAATTAAAAGGATACAAATAAGTGCTCATGGATCAGAATAATTAATATTGTGAAAATGGCCATACAACCTAAAGCAATATATATATTCAACACAATCCCTATCAAAATCCCAAAGATATTTTTCTCAGAAATAGAAAAAGCGATTCTAAAATTTGTATTTATCCACAAAAGATCCTGAATACCCAAAGCAATTCTGAGAGGAAAAACAAAGTTGGAGGCATCACACTTCCTGATTTGAAATTATATTACAAAGCTATAGTAATCAAAACAGTAGGATACTGGCATAAAAACAGAAACATAGAGCAGTGGAACAGAATAAAGAGTCCAGAAATATTTGCAAACATATATGGTCAACCAATTTTCAGCAAGGGCACCAAAAAGACACAATGGGGAAAGGATAGTCTCTGCAATAAATGGTGCTAGGAAAGCTAGATTTCCACTTGCAAAAGAATGAAATTGGACTCTTATTTTACACCAGACACAAAACTCAACTCGAAATGGATGAGACCCAAAAGTAAGCCTGAAATACTAAAACTCCTAAGAGAAAACACGGGAGAAAAGATCTTGACATTGGCCTTGGCAATGATTTATTGTATATCACACCAAAAGCTCAGGCTACAAAAGCAAAAATAAATACATGGAACTACATCAAACTAAAAAGCTGCACAGTGAATGAAACAATAAAAAATATGAGAGGCTGACCAGGCGTGGTGGCTCAGGGCTGCAGTCCCAGCACTTTGGGAGGCCGAGGAAGGGGGATCACTTGAGGTCAGGAGTTCAAGACCAGCCTGGCCAACATGGTGAAACCCCATCTCTACTAAAAATACAAAAATTAGCCGGGCATGGTGGCAGGTGCCTGTAATCCCAGCTACTCAGGAGGCTGAGGCAGGAGAATCGCTTGAACCTGGGAGGTAGAGGCTGCAGTGAGCCGAGATCATGCCACTGCACTCCTGCCTGGGTGACAAAGTGAGAGTCTGTCTCAAAAAAATAAAGTATGAAAGGTTAACCTACAGATTAGGAAAAAGTATTTGCAAACCATATGTCAGATAAGTGGTTAATATTTACAAATCTTTACAAGATTTGTAAAGAACTCATACACTCCAGTAGCAGGAAAATATATAAGCTGATTACAAAATGGGCAAAGGACTTGAATAGACATTTCTCCAAAGATGATATTAAAAATGGCCAACAGGTACATGAAAAGGTACTCAATATCCCTAATAATGAGGAAAATGCAAATAATAACCACCATGAGATACCACTTCACACTTGTTAGGATTGCTACTATCAGACAACATAACAAGTGTTGGTGAGGGTGTGAAGAAAACGGAATACTTTTGTATACTGTTTGTGGGAATGTATAATACTGTAGTCATTATGAAAAACAATATGGAGGTTCCTAAAGAAATTTAAAGTAGAGCTACTATATGATGCAGCAATCTCTTCTTTTCATACCCAAAGGATATGTAATCGCTGCCACATAAAGATGTCTGTACTGCCATGCTCATTGCAGCATTATTCACAATAGCCAAGATATGGAAACAATCTAGGTATACCAATAGAATATCATTCATCTGTAAAGGAGAAAGAGATCCTGCCATTTGTCACAACATGGATGGATCTGGAGGACATTCTGCTAAGTGAAATAAGCCAGACACAGAAAAATATGGCATGATCTCTCACTTACATGTGGAATCTTTAAATAAAGATCAGATATTGGCCAGCGATGGTGTTTTATACCTAATAATCCCAGCGCTTTGGGAGGCCAAGGTGGGAGGACTGCTTGAGCCCAGGAGTTCAAGACCCCTGGGGTCAAGAAAGTGAGACCCCCCCCCATCTCTACAGAAAAGTCAAATATATACATATATTTGTATATATTTATACAATATATAAATAGTTGTACTATATATATACTATATATAGTATATATTTATACTATATATAGTATATATTTATACTATATATAGTATATATTTATACTATATATATATACATATATACATATATATAAGTGGTATATATATACATACACCGCTTATCTGACATATATATATAGAGAGAGAGAGAATAAAATAGCAGTTACTAGGATCAGGGTTGGGCAGTGGCAGGGAGAGGACAGGAAATGGGTAGCTATAGGTCAAAGGATACAAAGTAGCAAATATGTAGGATGAATAAGTGAACAGATTTAATGTACAACATGAGGACTATAGTTAATAATAGTGTACTGCAGTCAGGAGTTTTTCTAAATAAGTATCTTGTAGCTGCTCATGTCTTGGGTGGGTGGGGAGGACAAAAGGTAACTATGTGAGATGACAGATGTGTCAATTTGTTCCACTATAATAATTATTTTACTATATAGATGTATCTCTTAACATCATGTTGTATACCTTAGACATACACAATAAAGTTTACTTAAAATATTTAAAAAATAAATTAGAAAAAATATTTTTCTTGATTTAGAAGCTCAATATCACTATGGAAATTCAGTTGAACTCACACACAGACACACACACACACACACACACACACACACACCCCACAGTAAACTCTGTTCTGGCCATGGAATGCGGCATTATTATTTTATTCATTAAATCTATTTGGATCTCTACAGTGTCCCTGTCACAGTGCAGTGGACACAAAAGAAGTACTGATAGGCCCTCCCTCTCAAGAAGGAAAGAAAGAAGAAGAAATACTTCCTGGATGGTCTACTGTGCTAGGTGGTTTTACATAGATTATCTCTTTTAATCAATATAGACTGCAAGTTATGTCAGTTTTACAGACAAATAAATGCAGGCTTGAAGAGGTTAAGTATCTTGCAACTTGTAATTTGATCCAGGTCTATCTGGGTTAAGACTCCGTGCTCTTATTTGTAATGGATGCATATAGCATACAGAGACAGTTACAGAGTAATACGAGTCAGTACACAATGAAGTATAAAATTAAATACCAGTTGAGCATCCCAGACCAGAAAAAATCTGAAATCCCAAACACTTCTAGTCTCAATAATTTTGAGTAAGGGATACTCAACATGTATAATCAAGTGCTAAGACTTAGGTATGAGCCTCTAATGCTTTAGGAGTTCAGTGGCAGGAAATTAATGTTTAATTATTACAGAAGATCTCAAGTCAGAAGATGCAGAATTTAATTTTAAATCCTGGTAGGTGTGAAAGTTGTCAGAATCAAAATGGAGTCAGTTGTGTTAAAAACAACCTTGAAAAATGGAGACAGAGAAAGACATGAAGGAAGGGTTCTCATGCACAAATGCCTGATAAAAACAATAAAAAAATTCTGCAAACCCCACAATTTTACACAAAGGCCATTGCTACTTGACACAAAAAATGCTTCTGGGAGGACATCTGCCAAGCAACTGCCCATCCAACCTTGGACTGACACCATCCTTGTTATTGATCCTTGCAGCCAAGGATAATTATCTCCAAACAATTATGCAGATGGTGACATCAGCAAGATGGCTGTCTAGAAGTCCTTAGCGTTTGTCCCCTCAACAAAGACAGATAAAACAATGAAGAAATAATTACATTTTAATAAAAATAACTGAAGGAGGGCACTGGAGTACATCCAAACAATAACAGAAACTCCGGGGAGCACAGAAACTCAGGATGGTCACACAGAGAACAGAAGGAAACACCTGACTTCCACCACCCTATCCCCCAGCTAGGATAAGCGGGGAACCTGGAGGAACTTCTCTCTATAGGGAAAAAGTAAGCAAGAGGATCGCAGCAGCCCCTGTCAGCACCTTGGATACCTACAGGCCTTACCATTGGGGTCCTCTGCAGCCCTCACAAGCACTTAAGCCCAGTTGAAGGAGATGCCTGGAGTCCATATGGCTCTCTTCCCTCTAGAGAAGGAGCCCCACCCTCTGTGCCCACATGGCTACTGTCCTACACACCATCTTGGAAATGGAATTACTGCTGGAGTGTATCTTGCTCTGGGTGCGAGTAGCCATGGCAGTCCTTCATCCCTGAGTCTAAGCTGCTTTTAAATCATCCCTGCCCCATGGCTTGACATCCCTAAGCTGAGTTTTGAGCCACTGTTATACCTTTCCCCATCTGTTACCACTACACAGTGCCTCATGTCTAGGAACCCGAGTTGCCACCAAGCCCTACTGGTTCAGGCTTCCAAATTGCAGCCATATCCTGTGCCCTGGGCTAAAACTTCCAGAGTATCCTTTATTTCTTGGAGTCAGGCCAGGGCTGTGCCCTGCCTTCCAGGGCAGAATCACAGCTACAACCCAACCTCCTGGACCCAAGCTGCTAGGGGGTACCTCAGTGTCACAGATCCTGGATCTGTGAACAAACTACCTCCAATGCTGTCACAGAGAGCAAATCTGCACCCCAATACCCAAGTGACACAATAGGTTTGAGAGATCTTGAGCACAGAACTCTGGCCCCACAGCCACTCTGGGCACCTGCCTCTGTGACCAGTGCCACTGCAATTGCTTCTAGGCTGTGTCAGACCTGACATCAAGAAGGATCCTCTCAGCTAAGTGTCCCCATTGTGGGGAAAATAAGAATAGGAAGACCCCGGAAGCCCTTGCCACTGAGGATATTAACAATAAACACTACCACTACAGCTACCACAAAATCATACAGCCTAAACCACTGAGGTGCCTACAGTAATTACTGATGTTCAACACAGCCAAAGAAGCTGCAGAGAGACTATAAAATGGCACCTACTTGGAAACAGAGTCACCACATCTTTCCCAACCAGCACACCAGGACCCAACTGTAGATGAGTCTTTTTCTATGAAAGCCACTCCAGAAAGTTTGAAAGAGGTGATTGTTCCACCAAATGCACAGACATGAATTCAGGGACACATAAAACATAAAACAGCATGGAAGTTTAACATCACTAAAGGAACATAACTCTCTAGTAACAGACCCCAATAAAAAGTAAATCAATGAATTGATGGAAAAAGAATTAAAAAATAATTATCTTAAGGAAACTCAATGATTTACTAGAAAATACAGGTGGACAATTCAATAAAATCAGGAAAACAATTCACGATATGAATGAGAAGTACAACAGAGATATCATTTAAAAAACCGAACAGAAATCCTGCAGCTGAAGAATTCAATTAATGAAATAAAAAATGCAATAGAGAGCTTAAAAAGTAGACTTTATCAAGCAGAACAAAGAACCTCTGGCTGAGCACGGTGGCTCACGCTTGTAATCTCAGCACTTTGGGAGGCCAAGGCAGGTGAATTACCTGAGGTCAGGAGTTGGAGACCAGCCTGGCCAACATGGCAAAACCCCGTCTCTACTAAAAATACTAAAATTAGCTGGGCATGGTGGGCTCCTGCAATCCCAGCTTTTCGGGAGGCTGAGGCAGGAGAATAGCTTGAACCTGGGAGGCGGAGGTTGCAGTGGGCTGAGATCACATGCCATTGCACTCCAGCCTGGGTGACAGAGTGAGACTCTGTCTCAAAAAAAAAAAAAAAAAAAAAAAGAGCTTCTGAACTTGAATATAGGCCATTATAAATTATACAGTTAGAGAAAAAAAAGAATGAAAAAGACAAAAGACTGAAGACAGCCTACAAGACTTATGGGACACCATTAAGTGAACAAATATTTTTATTCTGGAAGTTTCAGAAAGAGAAGATGTTGTAAAGGGTGTAAAAAAGCCTGTTTAATGACATAATAGCTAGAAACTTCCCAAGTCTGAGGGGATATGTGGACATTCAAATCCAGGAAGCTCAAAAGTCCCCAAACAGATTCAACCCAAAAAGTCCTCTCCAAAGTACACTATAGTCAAATTACCAAAAATCAAAGGCAAAGAGAGAATTTTAAAAACAGTAAGAGAAAAGCATAAAGCTACTTATAGGGGAATCCCTATTAGAGGAACAGCAGATTTCTCAGGAGAAACCTTAGAGGCCAGAAGAAAATGAGATGATATATTCAAAGTATGGCAAAAAAATTGTCAGTCAAGAATAGCATATCCAACAAAGCTACCCTTCAGAAATGAGGGAGAAATAAAGTCTTTCCCAGATAACCAAAAACTGAGGAAATTTAACAGCAGTAGACTGGCTTCACAAGAAATGTTCAAGGGAGCCCTGCACCTGGAAGCAAAAAGATCATCATCATCATTATGAAAAAACATGAAAGTATAAAACTCACTGGTGGAATAGATACACCAAAGAGAAAGAAAAGAATCAAAGCTTATCACTACAGAAAACCCACCAAACCGCAATAACAATAAATAAGAAAGCAAGAACAAAGGATATACAAAACCCCCGAAAACAGTATGCTGAAGAGATATAGCACTTCCAAGTGTATTGCAGCACTATTTACAATAACAAAGATATGGAATCAACCTAAGTGTCCACCAATGGAAGAATGAATAAGGAAAATGAGATATACATACATATATATATATTCTTTTTTATGGCCAAATTTTATATATATATAAATTTTATATATATATATATACATATAAAATTTGGCCATAAAAAAGAAGGAAATACCGTCATTTGCAGCAATATGGATGGAACTGGAGGACATTATGTTAAGTGAAATAAGCCAGGCACAAAAAGATAAATATCACAGTTCTGACTCATATGCAAGGGCTAAAAAAGTAAATTTCATGGAGGCAGAGAGTTAAACATTGGTTACCAGAGGCTAGGAAGAGTGATGAGGGAGAGGACGTGAAGAGAGGTTGGTTAATGTGTATAAAAATGCAGTTAGATAAAAAGAATAGTTTCTAGTGTTTGATAGCTAAGTAGAGTGACTATAGTTAATAATTCATTGTGTATTTCAAAATGGCTAGATTTGTAATGTTCCCAACACAAAGAAGTGATAAATGTTTGAGGTGATAGATATCCTAATTACCTGATCATTACACATTGTATGCATGCACCAAAATATCACGTGTTCCCCATATGTACAATATGTATCAATAAAAATTATGTAATCTTCCTCATTTTCCCTTTAGAAAATGTTCGCTTCCTTTGCCTCCCTAAATATGCACATAAATTACTATGGCAAATGTATTCCCATGGCAATGTCCACTCCCAAATAAATATTATTTTCTTTCAGAGAGTCTCTCTCTCTCTTATTCAGGATTATATAAATGGTGTCAGAAGTGAGATCTAAGTCAGCTCACCTTAGATAGGTTATCAGCCCCTGAAATGGAGAGCAGTATCACCTGAGCCCTTTGTGCTCTTCGTTTCTATGAGTCACCTTTTTGGTCCTGGAGAATTTCTTCTCAGATTTTCTGACTGTCTCCCTTTGGTGAGTTTTTTGGACATTATTTGGGATCTGATTTGATTGTAAGGCCACTTTAATAATGGACCTTGCATTCCCCCTGGAATGATAAAAAAACTTTTATCTTTTCTGGCAAGCCCTTTCTGGTTTAAGGACAATGTTCTTCTGGTTCGAGTACTCTGGTTTTTATAGAACGTGTACTTTGTTTGTGATGCATGTCTTTTCTGGTGAATTCACTTTTGGTCTGCATGCCTAGTTTGATATTTTGGTTGATTAGCATGCCTGGCTTAACATTTTTGTGAGCACTCTAATTTTGGTTTCATTTTGGTCTGGTTATGCACATCTATAAATAATTTGAATCTCGTACTTTTTTTCTCTTCTTGCTTGCTTTTGAACATCTTCCCAGAGCAAAAATAAACATTCAAAGTGGTAGGTGTGAGATGGCCAATTAAAAGCCACTATCTAAAATACCAAACTCCTGACATTCCCTGATAGAATGCATAGATTTCTTTTCTCTTAAGAGATTAATAAGAAACAAAACGAGATTCTCAAACATTAAGGCATGCCAATTTTTCTGGGACTCCAGCCAGCTACATGGTTTTTCCTCATGCATGTTTTTAAACCAATGGCCATCTTAGGCATTATTTGAACTCCCCAAGCTTGTTTTGTTTTTGTTTTTGTTTTTTTGTACCAAATATAGGGTTAAAACAAAATGCTGGTATGTAGAGGCTCTCAACTTCTCTTTTTTTTCCTTTTTTTCCCCTCTCTGCTTCTCTGAATCTGCTTTTTCACTTGTATTAAAATAATCTAATTTTGTTAGTTTCCAAAGCTACTTACAAATTTTTTAAAGGGCATTTCAGCCAAGATAACAAAAAAAGAGAGGGCTTTCAAATTACAGTAGTTCCATGACAACCAACAAGCTATCCAGTACACCTAAGAGTCATCCCTTTTGGAAATGTTAATTTAGTTTTGCTTGACTAGCAATTGCTTAGGGTGTTTAACAATTGCTTTAGTTAATTAAAAGCTAGATAGTCTAAGAAGGAAAGAACTAGATCAAGGTTTACAAAAGTTAGGCTCTCAGATCAAACAGGTCGAAATCTTGAGCTCAGGGGAATAATAGAAGGTATCTTTGACATAAAAATTTTGCTTTGTCTGCTGTATGTGAGCCAGGAAAAGCTGAGGGGAAAAAAAAAAACCCTTTAAATACCTTTTTCTAAAATGCTTTCCTGCCTGAATTGACTAATCAAGTAAATCAGACAAACAAATAAAAAGATAAATTTATTGCCGGAATTCAAGGCCACTGGGATATTTTGTTTTTCTACACAATTTAGTCGGTGCTATCTAAAATGAAAATGTTTGAATATTTAACCCCTGTACTAATTTAAAACTTGAAGGATAAAAAGAGGTTTCTAAAAATCAAACTGCTGTGGAAACTGCTTTACCCAAAGCTTTGGTCCACAGCCTTCATAAGATCATCTATCAGGGCAAATAAAATTTAGCCATGTGAACAGGTCCCATTTTGTCAGAAATATAATTTGGATTCAACTGTCCTTTTATAAACTGGTAAGTTTAAATTACTGTGTTTTGCTGTCTCATGATTAACATTTCAAAATGAAAGCTAAAGAATCTGCTTCGATGTTTTCATGTTGTCTGTATGTTTTTATGTTGCATGTATGTATTTTTCTACCAAAATGTATCAAAGAGCTAATTAATTAATTGACTTAAAGGGAAAAATTAAGCACTTCAATCAAGTACATTATCAAAAACATAATAGCCACCTCAAAGTTTTTAAGTTCACCTGACTTGGGTAAATGTTTGATAAGTAAACTGATTTTAAAATTGTTGATAAAATAAAAATAGAAATGTCTTAAGAATTGTCAGCAAAGATTTGTGCCTGAGTTTACTGGTCAGGCAGTTTTATATTTATCTTTGCTAGATATTTTAAGGAGTCAGTGTTTGACATGAATGTCATAGAACTATGAATCCATCCTAAAAAGAGAATGACCTTTGTTTATGTAACTCCTTGATAAGTAATACTAATTTAATATTGTTGATTTAATGAAATCAGCTGTATTTTCTGAGTTATTGGCAAGATACTGAAGTATTTAACTTTATGGTTCTTAGTTGGGTGAGGAATGCTTAATAGTCACAGCCTGTAAAAATGGCTAACAAGGAATTAGCCTGAAATAATTACTAGCCTTGTCTAATATCTTAGTTTTCATAAGTAATATAGTTACAATTGTTAAAAACAAACAAATTAGGTGAATGTAAATGGTATAATCATTTATAAATGAATTCTTCTTAGTTTCAAAAAATCTTTTTGATAACTTAAAATTTTAAAGTTATGTTAAATTAAGTAACAGATACTCATTAAGTATCTGGGTCATTTCAAAATAAGAAAAAATTGAAACGAATTTCTGAACATAAATATAAGTTTGTTCTTGGCTTCTTAAATTTTATAGAAAAATATATTTGGGTTCATTAATACACATTACAATTATGAGGAAACATGTTTCCAAAATTATAAAATCATTCTTATATATAAAATACTGATATGGAACAGTTTAACATTTCTTGCTTCCTACACTTTCATTAGAAATTAATGTTACTAAGAGTTTGAATTTTAATTAATACATATAATTCTGTATACAAAGCATACCAATAAAAGTAAAATGTGTTTTTGGTAGGAGAAGTTATAAGAAAGGGATAAAAATATGTTCTTTGTTGAGAAAAAGAAAAATTTGTCTAATTTAGAGGTTATTTAAAGATTGTTTCAAAATATGAATTTAGAAGGGAAATAGAAACAAGACAGAAAGGAACCAGTAAGTAGGAAACAGAGATGTGAAGAAAGTTTTAAGTGTGAAGATGTATTTTTGGCATGGAATGTTAGAAGCGAATAATTTTTCAAAATAATAAGGGAACAAAGAAAGTAAATTTTTATCCTAAGGTGACTTGTTATTTTAAAAAGTGAATGTACAGGACAAAACTAACAGCTTAAGCATGCCATCAAAGGTCTGTGCAGATCGTGAAAGGTTTCTGAGGGATGAATTTTATAAAAGGAGTTTTGTGTGTGTAATCAAGTTTGCTATAAATAAAAGGGAATTACGTATATCTTTCTAAGGATTAAGTTTTGATTATATACATAACTTAGTTTATAAGTTAAAACTTCATTTACAACTAAGATATAAAACTAAGATTTTTGTTCCTTATATCAGAGCAACAGAGTTTTCTTGAAGTACTAATCTGCTCTTAGTAAAATTTGTGAAAGTCTTTGATTTTTAATTCTGTAAAATTTCAGCCATCTTCTAAACTGCAGCTTCTTTTTTTTTTTTTTTTTTTTTTGAGACAGAGTCTTGCTCTGTCACCAGGCTGGAGCCACCACGCCCAGCCTCTGTTTTACAGTCTTTATTTACTTTCCCTGGTTTCAAATTAAAAGTGCTATGTTCTTCATTTAGGATGGTAATTTCATTTCTTGAGGTAAAGTTTTCCTCTTGAAGCTTTTCAGATTCATATCTCAGAAGTACAATTTTTGCTGTATCTTGCAGCACAGGATTTGCAGGTCATACAACACTGCCTTCTGCTCTTCCTGTCCCTCCTTGAGAGGATACATCTTTTTGCTTGGCTAGGTTGATAACTCGCTCCTTCAACTTTTTTGTCAGCTCCTGAAACTTTTTTCTCTACTTCAAGCTCTGCTGTTATGACCTGATGCTCAAATGTTTGTCTTGAAGCCCTAGAAGAGCAATGTTTCCCTCCAGTATATCTTGATTCTGTAATCTTGGTTTTTCTTGATATGTTTGAATTGTTCCATGTAACCAGGCAACTTCACGTTTTCACTTTTTTTAAGAGCCATGTATTCCTCTGCTCAAGGTACTAGTTTTCTTGTTTACTTCTTCTATGATATGATGTAAACTCATACCATTGGACTCACTCTCCTTGTGTCTGACTAAATTCAAGTAGTTTTTCATCAGGTTAGACTTCCGGGTTATTTAAACAGGCTTCCAATAAGAAGCAATTATATTGCAGGAAGCTTTTTTTTTTTTATTCCCCCTTTTGGTAATTGGCCTAAGATGAAGATTTTTGTAAGTTCCTGTGCTTCACGTTGTCTTTATTATGTTTTATTTGATTTTATGTTTTATTATGATTATTTAGGAAAATTGAGCTTTGGAAAGGTTAAGGATTTTTGTTTGTTTGTTTTATATCCATGGAACTTTCTGTATTGTTTTTGAAGTCTTTCTGTAATCCAAGTTTGATCAAGTGTTTTCAGCCTCTTGACATTTTTTGAAAGATTTCCCTAGGATCAAGTTCTAAATTTAATCTTTCTGACCTAAAACTAATTTTGTAACTTTTCCCAGTTGGGCTCTGGAGAGCCTCAAAGACTGTATCTCTCATCTTATAGAGATATTAAATGATTAGGTTTATTTAGTAAATTGTATGGGAAGCATTGTCAAATGATAAGTGACGCTAGATCCTTTTTCAGTTACATTTATGAGTATGTTATTGATATGAATGTTCCAAGATTATATAAAACTCTTAGAAATCTAATATATAAGTCAGAATTCTTACTATGTTGTATGCCGCAAAGTAACCAAATTTCCTTGTCAATTTCTGGTTATCATGAACTTTCATCAGATTTTATTTATTTATTTATTTATTTTTGCTTTGCACTCTATTTTTCTGATTTAATCAGATTTTAAGCCATGGTTGTTTTCTATCTTTTTGTCATCCACGGTTACTGGTTTGAGTTCTTTTCTAAAGACATACTCAATCAGATTCATGGAAAAGACTCTAAGAAGTAGTCTTAAATATAAGTTTCTAATAACTTTAAGATCAAAGTTATTCGATAATAAAATAAATAAAAATTATGTACTAAATAAAAATTTTCAGAACTCTAATGAAGAAACTAATAAATTTATGAAACTAATAATCAAGCTCAAGCAGGACAAGAATTAACTACATGAAATTAAATGAACTGATAAAAAGAATTTTATAGCCTATTTATTTGAAACATTGCTGGTTCTTTTCCTCAATGTTTTGTTTTCCAGATTGAAGAAAACTTTTTGTCTTAAGCCATCTATAGTTTACAGCCACTTGGTAAAGTAAACATTTGTGAACAAAAATGAAAGCATTTACTTTTTCTTCCTACCTGATCCCTCCAAAATGGGAAAACGATTCATGACAATATGATTGTTTACTTAAGTTTGATAAGAATCTGTTCTCTTTATTATGGGATACAAGTGGAAACATTGGTTTTATCACCAAAGTTTTGACTAAAGTGTCATATTTAAATTGTTTATAGGTACTACAGATAAAGTCTGAAGTCAGCTTTGGTTTGGCTTCCTACCCTCAAGAAGTTTTTAAGTTTGAGATTACTGCATGGTCAAATCACTATTCTTGCTGGCAAAATTTGATAAAACTAAACTTATTTTACAAACAAATTAGTCTTACTGTGATTATCTTTGGTAAAAATAAGGATGACTATAGAGAGAAAACGTTATGTTTCTAAAGAAAAAAACTATAATACACCTATTATTAGGCTGTGGCCCTGTGCATTGTTTTCAAGTTCTTCTCTTCTACCTGTAGATCTGATTAGAACCTGAATCCTCCTAATTTTCTTCAATATTTGGCCGCAACTCTCCAACTAAGAGCAAAAACTGCTCTGTGCCTGCTGCCTTAGAAGCTGAAGCTAGACAACTTGATATAAATTTCAAGAGACAAGTCTCATACCCGAAAAAAGAAGGACAAGTCTTGTGCCACACAGAAAGTTCACCAATCCACCTGATGCCATGGCAGAGAATTCAAACTGCAAGCCAAGAGAAGTTGATGGCTTCATGCTATAGGCAGCGTTTCCCGAGACACTCCATCAAAATGAGACTCTTGCCCCTCTTAATTTTTCCTTTCTTATGCTTACCTTTTTCTTTGGCAAGATAATGATGTAATTCAGATTTCACAATCAGCAGCTTCTGCTCATAACTTAAAAGAACATGACCTCTTAGGTATCTATTGTTTAAATAAAAAAAAGTCTATGCTTCCACTAATACTACATGTTATACTTGGGTAAATTCCTCTGGGGAAGTTGAGGCCCATATCCACAGAATTTTTTAAATGGGTCACACAGTAACAACAGATGTCATCTAATTCTCAATGGTCATTTGCTTGATTCAATTGTTTGTCTTTAAGACTGGATTCATGGCTCAAAACCATTATACAAACTTGGATTTATCATATTACTATTAATTTTATTTTATATTTTTGTTTTTAAAACTTGTACCTGTTGCTTGTTAAATTTCTGCAGAAGTACAACTCCTAACAGAATAATGCTGGTCCAGTGCTTTGAGATTGTGGCCAAAATACTATGGAATAGACAAAACTGAACATAGCAATAAATTCCAGGTAGACTTAACCTGAGAGCCATTTCCTCCAAGCCTCCCTTGTTGCTCAAATGTGGCTAGAACACTTTTGACACAGATTCCTACTCACCAATCACTTCTGATATGGGACCAGACCAACAATCTGGGACACATCCTGGCACCAAGGGACAATCAAAATCTAATTACAGGATGATTCAATGGTGACACTTTCAGAAAAAGATCTCGATCAAAAGGGGGGAAATGTGAAAGTTATCAGAATCAAAATAGAGTCACTTGTGTTAACAAGAAAAAAACAAAACCAAAAACAGCTGAAAAACAGTGCTGGGGAAGGCCATAAAGGGAGGATTCTCATGAACAAGTTCTTGATAACAAAACTACCACAAAAGGTTCTGCAAAAACTACAACTTCACACAAAGGCCATCACAACCTTACACAGAAAACACTTATTTGAGGACATCTGCCCAGCAATTGCCTGTCCAAACTTGGACTGACACCACCTTTGTTACTTATCCTTGTAGTCAAGGATAATTATCTCAAAACTATTATGTAATCCTCCTCATTTTTTTCTTACAAGACCTTTGTCTTCCTTTACCTCCCTGAATACACACATAGTTTACAATGGCACCCATATTCCTATTGCAATGCCCATTTCTGAATAAATATCATTTTCTGTTAGAGAATTTCTCTCTCTGTTTATTTAGAATGACACAATTGCTAGGATCAAATATTCTTTTAAATCAAGAGATGGCATTCTTGATTTAAAAGAGTGACATAGGGTTATATTTTTAAAGAAGTCAAATATGCTTCTAGTGCTTTTGGGCATTGGCTCCTAACTGTTCTCTACCCACTTCCTTCCTAAACTGCTTAGAATCCTCAGCTCATTACCACTTACACTCTGCTAATGCTTTGCTCTCTGCCTTTCTGAACCACATATTTGGTAAAATTCCATCACTGTGTGAACCAAATTACTGACCTTCTCTGTGTCCCGCTAGAATTCCACAACACTCGGTATAGCGCCTACAAGAGTGTCTGGCACCTAAGGCCACCCAACAAACATTTGCTAAAGGAATGAAAAAAAATGAAAATGATTGATTCGTCAAAATAAATTTCTAGTCACTAATGTCAAATGGGCTCTCAATTCACTAATATCAAATGAAATGCTTGGTAATCCTGTTGTGTTTCCTTAGCACATTGCCTGCTAGATTTCACAACAGTTCAGGCTTCTACTCTCTTGAAACCCTGAAATCTCAACAGATGGCTTTGCCTCTGGAAGTCATCTTACAGGAACTCATCGACTTCCCATGTATGTTTGTATATTTGTTAAATATACGAACCCATCCTCCTATCCTATCAATGTTCCTTCTGTCTTAACCCACATTAGACTCTTTTGGTCTCATGCCAGTCTCTCCACCGGGGCTGGAGAACCCAGACCTACCACATTCAGATAGACTTTCCTCTCTCTTATACTTGTATATTCTCCTTTTCACAAACAAGTAGACCTTTCCTGTGAGTTAAAACATGTTTAAGTGTCTTCACTTTATAGCTCTTTGTGAAGTTCTCAATTTCCTCTGTGTTTCTATATTCAATGATTATTTTCCAGTCTCTCTCTTCCTTATCTTCTCAGCCACATTTGGCACTCCCTGCCTCCTGAAATACTGTTTTCTCTGGCTTTTGGAACACCACATTCTACTGATTTTCCTCGTATCTCTCTAATGGCTTCTTCTACGTCTTTCTGCTCTTTCATCTTTCTCTACTAAGACTTTAAATTTCCTCGGTGTTCAGCTATAGAGCCTCTTCTCCTCTCAATTTTGTTTTCTTTCTCTATCTCATCTCCACTCACAAATTCAAGTCTTATCTATATTAAAAAGGCTCATAAATTTGTATTTCCAGCTCAGATCTTTCCTCTGAACACCAGACCTATATATTTAATTGCTCACTGAAATTTTCTACTTGGATATGTTAAGGCACTTTGAACTCAGCATGTCTAAAATTACACTCATGCCCTATCTTTACAGAACTCATCTTTTCTCAGTGAATGCCACCACTGTCTACCCAGCTGTACAAGTTGAAAGCCCAGAAGTCATCTTCAACAGCTCACTCCCTGTTGGCTCCCATATCCATTCCAACATGAAGTCCTGTTGATTTTTGTCACAAGTTCTTCTCAAAGACACCTCTTTCTCTCTGTCCCCTTTTTTACTTCAGTGTCACCATCAACTCTTGTTTGGACCACTGCAGCCTCCCACTCTGGACTCCATAGATGCCTTGTTTTTTTTTTTTTTTTTTTTTTTGAACTCCATAGATTGCTTTTCTCCAATGTGTTCTCCACATTGCAGCCAGAACAATGTTTTAAAAAATAAACACAAATATAATTATGTCAACACACTCTTCTCCCTCCTCAAAAGCCCCAACTCTTCAAGGTTCCCCGTTGCTCTTAGGATAAAGTCAAAACCCCTAACCTGCTCTACAAAGCCCTACTTTCCAGGCTCATCTGCACTCCAGCTATCCTGGTCTTCTTTTGGATGCTATGCTTCTTCCTGCTTCATCCTGCTATTTCCTCTTTTTGAACATCCCTTTCTCTTCTCCCCATTTCTTTCCTGTTCTCATACATACTTGGTTACCTGTGACAAACCTTACATATCTCAATTCAAGAATCTCTTGCCAGCCAGGCGCAGTGGCTCATGCCTGTAATCCCAGCACTTTCGGAGGCCGAGGCGGGTGGATCACGAGGTCAGGAGATCTAGACCGTCCTGGAGAAGACTTTCCTCACCTCACCGACCACATCTACACACAGCACCATGCACTTATTCTCCCAAGTACTTGACAGTTTTAACTTATTTCTCTGACTATTCTATTCTTGTCTATTTCTACTATAAGATCTATGATAGCAGCAACTGTGCCATCTTTTGCCCACCACTGTATCCCCAGCACCTCATATAGAGTCTGGCACATTGAATTTACAAGAAAAAAACAACCCCATCAAAAAGTGGGCAAAGGATATGAACAGACACTTCTCAAAAGAAGACATTTATGCAGCCAAAAGACACATGAAAAAGTGCTCATCATCACTGGCCATCAGAGAAATGCAAATGAAAACCACGAGATACATCTCACAGCAGTTAGAATGGCGATCATTAAAAAGTCAGGAAACAACAGATGCTTGAGAGGATGTGGAGAAATAGGAACACTTTTACACTGTTAGTGGGATTGTAAACTAGTTCAACCATTGTTGAAGTCAGTGTGGCGATTCCTCAGGGATCTAGAACTAGAAATACCATCTGACCCAGCCATCCCATTACTGGGTATATGCCCAAAGGATTATAAATCATGCAGCTATAAAGACACTTTATTGCGGCACTATTCACAATAGCAAAGACTTGGAACCAACCCAAATGTCCAACAATGATAGACTGGATTAAGAAAAGGCACATATACACCATGGAATACTATGCAGCCATAAAAAATGATGAGTTCATGTCCTTTGTAGGGACATGGATGAAGCTGGAAACCATCATTCTCAGCAAACTATTGCAAGGACAAAAAACCAAACACCGCATGTTCTCACTCATAGGTGGGAATTGAACAATGAGAACACATGGACACAGGAAAGGGAACATCACACTCTGGGGACTGTTGTGGGGTGAGGGGAGGGGGAAGGGATAGCATTTGGAGATATACCTAATGCTAAATGACGAGTTAATGGGTGCAGCACACCAACATGGCACATGTATACATATGTAACTAACCTGCACGTTGTGCACATGTACCCTAAAACTTAAAGTATAATAAAAAAAAAATTAAAAAAAAAAAGAACTTGGATAGAGCATAAACCTGAAGACAACCTGCACCTCTCCTCCTTTGAAGCTGGTTGAATGGACAAAGGTACAATTAAGCCTAATGTTGGAGTGGAAGGCCTGGGCTATCACCTTCATCAGTGCTTTTGGTTTTGGTTTTTCGTCCTATGGGAAAAAGTCTGCACTATTATTGATGGGGCAATTGTTCTTCTGGATAGCTGAAGCTGCAGAAGTGTGGCTTCAGGTTTTGAGAACCTAAGTGGTAGTTTTCTCTGTGTTGAGCAGGTATTTTCAATGAACAAAAAAGTACACAGAGAAGAGGAACAGCACACATTTTCCTTGGTGTGACCTTTGTCAATCTGGTGTCATTTTCAGATTTAGTGTGTGGGCTCAGCAACTCTACACACTCTGCTCAGACAATTAGCAGAAATTTTACATTTTAATGGAGTCCAGATTATGCACTTTTTCTTTTGTGAATCCACAAAAGAAAACACCTTTGGTGTTATATCTAAAAAGCCATTGTCATTGATATGGTTTGGATGTTCTATCCCATCCCATCTCATGTTGAAATGTGACTTCCCCTGTTGGAGATGTGGCCTATGAGAGGTGTTTGGGTCATGGAGGCAGATCCTTCATGAATGGCTTGGTTCTGTTCTTGTGGTAATAAGTGAGTTCCCATTTTATGTGTTCATCTGTGAACAAGGACACTTTTATTTATTCCTTCTTAATCTATATGCTTTTTATTTTCTTGTCTTATTGCATTAGCTTGGGCTTCCACGTATAATGCTGAAAAGCAATGGTGAAAGGAGACATCCTTGCCTTATTTCTTTTCTTAGCAGAAAAGCAGGAAAGCTTCAAGTTTCTCATCATTAAGTATGATGTTAGCTGTAGGCTTTTTACCTACGTTGTTGAGGATTTTCACACCTGCACTTAAAAAGATATTGGTCTGTAGTTTTCTTTTTTTGTAATGTCTTTGTCTAGTGTTGGTATATAGAGAATGGTTCATAGAATGAGTTAGAAAATATTCCCTCTGCTTCTATCTTCTGATAGAGAATTGGTATGATTTCTTCCTTAAATGTTTGGTAAAATTCACCAGTGAACCTAGAGCTTTCTGTTTTGGGAGATTATTAGTTATTGATTCAACTTATTTAATAATATATACCTATTCAGATAGTTTGTTTCTTCTTGTGTGAGTTTTGGCTGTGTCTTTCAAAGAATTGGTCCATTCCATATCAAATTCGTGGGCATAGCATTGTTAATAATATTTCTTTATTATCCCTTTAATGTCCATGAGATCTGTAGTGATTTCCCATCTTCGATTTCTGATAATAATTTGTGTTTCTCTATTTTTTCCTTGGTTAGCCTGGCTAGAGGCTCATTGATTTTATGGATCTTTTCAAAGATCCAGCTTTTGGTTTTGTTAGTTTTCCATTTTGGTTTCCTATTTATAATTTCATTGATTTCTACTTTAATTTTTATTAGTTTTTTTTCTTTGTTTACTTTGGACTTAATTTGGTCTTCTTTTTCTATTTTCTACAGTGGAGGCTTTTATTAGTTTTAATTTTTCTTTTGTTCTAATATATGAATTCAATGTATATACAAATATATGCATTCAATTGTATAAATTTCCCCATTATCACCGCTTTTGGTGCATCTCACAAATTTTGTTAAATTTTCATTTTCATTTAGTTCAAAATATTTTAACGTTTCTCTTGAGGTTTTTTATTTGACCCAAGTGTTATTTAGAAATGTGCTGTTTAATCACCAGGTATGTGAGGATTTTTTATCTTTCTGTTATTGAATACTAGTTTAATTTGACTGTGTTCTGAGAGCAGACACTGTATGATTTATATTCTTTTAAACTTGTTAAGGTATGTTTTATGACCCAGAATGTAGTCTTGGTGAATATTCCATGTGAGCTTGAGAAGAATGTGTATTCTGTTGTTGTTGGATAAAGCAATCTATAGATGTCAGTTATATCCAGTTGACTGGTGGTGTTTGGTGGTATTATTGAGTTCAACTACAACCTTACTGATTTTCTTCTGGTTGGATCTGTCCATTTCTGATAGAGGAGTGTTGAAGTCTCCAGCTATAATAGTGAATTCACTTATTTCTCCTTGCTATTCTACTAGTTTTTGCCTTATGTGTTTTGATGCTTAGTTGTTAGGCACATACACATTAAGAATTATTACGTCCTCTTGGAGAATTAACCTCTTTATCATTATATAATGCTTTAAAAAATCTCTGATAACTTTCCTTCCTCTAAATTCTGCTCTGTCTGAAATTAATATAGCAACTCCTGCTTTCTTTTGATTAGTGTTAGTGTGGTATAGCTTTCTCTATTTACTTTTAATCTATATGTGTCTTTATACTTAAAAGTGGGTTTCTTGTAGACAACATATAGCGGGGTCTTGATTTTTGATCCACTCTGACAATCTCTGTCATTTGATAGGTGTGTTTAGACCACTGAAATTTAAAGTGATTATTGATATACTTGGATTAATATATACCATATTTGTTACTGTTTCCTATTTGTTGCTTTTGTTCTTTGTTCCTATTTTTGTCTTGCATACTTTTTCTGCCTTTTGTAGTTTTAACTGAGCATTATGAGTCTTTTTCTCTCCTTTATGAGCATACCACATATGCTTCTTTTCTCACTTTTTTAATTGGTTGTCCTGGAATTTGCAATAAACATTTGCAACTATTTCAAGTCCACTTTCAAATATACTCTACTGCTTCATGGGTAGTGCAAGTACCTCATAATAACAAAACATTCCTAATTCCTCCTTTCTGTTCTTTGTATCATTGCTCTCATTTATTTCACTTATACATAAACATGTATACAGAATCATAAGTATATATAATTAAATATATTGTTGCTATTATTTTGAACATACTCATCTGTTAGATCAATTAAGAATAACACAAATTTCTTTATTTTACCTTCACTTCTTCATTCTCTCATGCTCTTCCTTTCTTTATATAGATTTGAGTTTCTGAACTATGTCATTTTTCTTTTTTTTTCTTTTCTTTTTTTTTTTTTTTTTTGAGACAGAGTCTTGCTCTAACACCCGGGCTGGAGTGCAGTGGCATGATCTTGGCTCACTGCAACCTCCGCTTCCTAGGTTCAAGCAATTCTCCTGCCTCAGCCTCCTGAGTAGCTGGGACTACAGGCGTGTGCCACCATACCTGGCTAATTTCTTGTATTTTTAGTAGAGATGGGGTTTCACCATGTTGGCCAAGCTGGTCTCAAACTCCTGACCTCAAGCAATCCACCTGCCTTGGCCTCCCAAAGTGCTGGGATTACAGGCGTGAGCCACCACGCCTGGCCCTATGTCATTTTTTTTTTTTGTCTTTAAAGAAGTTATTTTAACATTTCTTGCCAGGCAGGTCTGCTGGCAACAAATTTCCCCAATTTTTGTTGATCTCAGAAAGTCTCTATTTCTCCTTCATTTTTGAAGGATAATTTTGTTGAGTACAGAATTCTAGGTTGGTGCTTTATTCCCCTCTTTCAACACTTTAAATATTTTATTCTATTTTCTTCCTGCATGCAAAGTTTCTGAAAAGAAAGTAAAAATGATTTTGATCTTCGCTCTACTACAGGTAAGGCATTTTTAAAATCTGGCTTCTTTCAAGATTTGTTTCTCTATTTTTGATTTTCTGAAGTTTGAATATAAAGGCCTTTTGTTTTGGGGCGTTTATCCTGCTTGATATTTTCTGAGATTCCTGGATCTGTGGTTTGGTGTTGTTCATTAATCTAGGGGAAATTCTCAGTTAATGTTGCTTCAAATATTGCTTCTGTTCATTACTCTCTTTCTTTTCCTTCTGGTATTCCCATTATGCATATGTTACATCTTTTGTAGCTGTCCTATGTTTCTCAGATATTCAGTTCTGTTTTTTCAGTCTTTCCCTTTGTTTTTCAGCCCTGAAAGTTTCTATTGTCATATTCTCAAGCTGAGAGATTCTCTCCCCAGCCACGTGCAGTCTATTAAACGTACCCATCAAAGGCATTCTTCACCTCTATTACAGTGTTTTTGATCTCTAGAATTTCTTTTTGCTTCTGTGTTAGAATTTCTTTCTCTGCTTACATTATCCATTTGTTCTTGCATGTTGTCTACTTATTATCATTAAAGTCCTTGGCATATTAATCATAGTTTAAAAAATTCCCAGCCTGGGCAACACAGCAAGACTCATCTACACAAAAAATAAAATTGGCCAGGCATGGTGGTGTACATCTGTAGTCCTAGCTACTCAAGAGGCTGAGGCAAGAGGATTGCTTGAGCTGAGGAGCTCAAGGCTGCGGTGAGCTATGATCATGCCACTGCACTTCAACCTGGGCAACACAGCAAAAGTCTGTCTCTAAAAAATAAAATAAAATGTACCTGGTCTGATAATCCCACATTCCTGCTATATATGACTGGTTCTGATGCTTAGTCAGTCTATTCAAATCATGTTTTTTGCCTTTTGACATACCTTGCAATTTTTCCTTGACAGATGGACCCGATATACTGAATAAAAGGAACCACAGTAAATAACCTTTAGTAATGCTGTGATAAAGTATGGGGCCGGGGAATTGTTCTACAGTCCTATAATTAGGTCTCAGTCTTTCGGTGAGCCTGTGGCCCTGGACTGTGAACTTTGCCAGTGTTTCTCGATACTTTTCTCCCTTTGGGTGGGACAGGATGGCTAGAGGCAGCTAGAGTTGGGTTTTCTCTTGCTCTAGGAATGTTACGCCCTGGTAAAATAGTTTCTTCTGAGGGCAGCCCTTGTTAAGAAGAGCAGAATGCTTTAGCATATTTCAAAATGTTTTTTTTTTTCTCCTCTCACTGCCAGAAGACTGAGGGGAATTTTTCCAGATATTCACTGTGAGGACCTGGCAAAGCTCCTGGAGGTAAAACTTACAGAAGTGTGGGGTCCCATGACTGGATCTCTCTGGGATTTTTAACTCTCATATTGTCCACACTGAACCTCCAGCTATTGTCACTGTTCAGTGTTTCCAGCCCTGGTACAGGCTTCCACAGATGTTTCTGCTTGTGGGTTTCTGTTTGGGTAAGTTGTGATTCTCTGATTGTCTCTCCAATCTTTGGGGTAATGGTTTGTCCTGTAAACTCACTTCTCTGACAGATCTAAGAGTGATTGTTTATTTTTCAGTTGTTCAGCTTTTTACTGGTTGTTAGGATAGAGCAGCAACTTCTAAGTGCCTCACATGCCAGTCCAGGAATCAGAAGTGCTCAGACAACTGGCATTCACTTAGCTGAAGAAGTGGTGGCCTCTGTCAGCTATAGAAGGCTATCTTGAAAAGTTCAGTCATATTTGAAAGAGGGAGGGTAGGGAACTCACATTTATGCAGCATTTGTTCTGTACAAGGTACCCTGCACTCCCTACCTCTGACAACAGTACTTCTTCTTTTTTTTTTTTTTTTTTTTTTTTGAGACGGAGTCTTGCTCTGTTGCCCAGGCTGGAGTGCAGTGGCGCTATCTTGGCCCACTGCAAGCTCCGCCTCCTGGGTTCACGCCATTCTCCTGCCTCAGCCCCCCGAGTAGCTGGGACTACAGGCGCCCACCACCATGCCTGGCTAATTTTTTGTTTTTGTATTTTTAGTAAAGACAGGGTTTCACTGTGTTAGCCAGGATGGTCTCAATCTCCTGACCTCGTGATCCACCCACCTTGGCCTCCCAAAGTGCTGGGATTACAGGCGTGAGCCACCGTACCCGGCCAACAGTACTTCTAAGTGGGGTTGTCACCACCATTTTCTTGAAGGGAAAATTGAGGCTCAAAAGGGGCTCAGTAAGGCATAAAAACATCACACATTAAGTAGAAGAACTGGAATTCATGTTCTTGGCTTTAAACAAATGGGCATTTATTGAGCATATGCCATATGCCAGGCTCCGTGGCAGGCACTGAGGACACAGAGAGCAGAACATAGTACCTGAAATGCAAGATAATATTACAACACAGAGTATCACGGGCCCTCTGAGAAGGTGAACCAAACCTGTGATAAGAGAAGGGTTTCCTAGAGGGGAAGCTTGGTCCTGATGGTGCATGAGTAGAGGTCACATGGGACAGAAGCAATAGGGTTGAGGAAACTTCCATATAGAGGAAAGAGATTGTGCAAACATGACCCATTTGAGGGAACTGAGAATGGCTTTGTGTGGCTGGAGCAGTCAGTGTGTTTTGATAACTGGCAATGGATGAGTTTGGAGAAAAATGTAGGGGTCATATTCAGATTTGAAAGTTTCTATGAATCTTCTAAGAGCTTCCAGTTTAATTCTGAAATCGATGAAGAGCCAAGAAAAGTTTTAAGCCATGGAATGCCATGATTGTGTGTGCTTTCAGGAAGATAATTTGATGGGTGAGCAGACTGAGGGAAGGAGACTGGTTAAGAGGCTGGCCCTATGGTCCCAGGGAGGAAGGCTGAGGGTGTGAACCAAAGCATGGGCAGTGGAGTGGGAGAAGCAATTCCTGCACAGGAGAACTGAGTAGCTCTTGATCAAACTGATGTAGGAAGAGAGAGAAAGGAAGGAGGCTAGGAAGACGCCCTTGTGTCTGGCTTGGGCAGCTGGAGAACGGTGGTATCATTCACAGAAATAGGAAGAACAGAAGGAAGAACAGATTTCTTGGGGGAAGATGGTGAGCGTGGTTTTGGACATGTTGAATTCAAGATGCACATGGGAAATCCAATTGGTGTTACTTAGTAGTCAGACATATGCAACAGGAGCTCACCAGGAAGCTCTAAGTGAAGTCAAAACCATGGCTGTGAGCCTATGAGCCTCTCATAGGAGAACATGTGCAGTTAGGAGAGAAGGGTCCATGGTCAGTATGCTGGGGAGTGTTCACAGTTAAATAATAGACTGATGGAGAGGAGTTCAGCAAGGAAACCAAGAATGAGTGAAGCGAGAAGTAAGAGGGAGGGATCACATGGAGGCAGGTGCTGTAGCCTGTGGTTAGGAGCAGAAGCTTTGTGGCTGAGACTGGCTTGGTGCTCACCAAGCCCATCTCTCCCTTCCTGGGCACATAAATAAGCTCCATTTCTCAGCCTCCTTGCATCTAGGTAGAGCCAGTGACTAAGGTTGCTACTGAATGTGAGATGAGGTAATGTGCAATTAAATGCAGGTGCATCTTCCTCAAGTTCTTCTCCTTCCCATCCGTAATCCCTTTGGAGGTCACATGTAAAAGGAACTCTGGAAGGAAAGCTTTCAGATTTTGAGTTTTATTAATTACACCAGCACAATCTAGCCTATCTGTCCTGCACCTGGCTCTGGAGTCACAAAGCTGGATTTGAATCCTAGTTCCACCTTTTGAATCCTGGCTTTACCTCTTACCAACCGTGTGACCTTGGGTAAACTTAATTTCTCTGTGCCTCAGATTCCTCATCAGTAAAATTGGGATAATAATAATATAGTTGTCTGAGGATAAAATGAGGTAATAAATATGAAGCACACAGACAAGTATTAAAAGCTCTAGAAATGTTGAAAGCTAATGGAAAGAATGTCAGGAATGGGGGAATGGTTCACGACAGGAGTCAGCAAACTATGGCCTGCAGGTCAAATCTACTCTGCTGCCTATTTTTATATGGCCTTTCAGCAAGAATGAATTTTACATTTTTAAATGGTGGAAATAAATGACACGAAAATTATATGGAATTTGAATTTCACTATCCACATATAATGTTTTACTGCAACAAAGCCACATTCATTGTTTACATATTGTTACGGCTGTTTTGCTCAATGATGGCAGAGTTTGAGTAGTTGCAACAGATAACATATGGGCCCACAAAGCCTAAAATATTTATACTACCTGGTCCTTTACAGAAAAAGTGTGGTGATCCCTAGTTTACAGTGTCAAATGCAGCAAAGGTCAAGAAAGATAACTAAAAAGGGTTAACTGGAATTGGCAAAAGATTACTAGTGAGCTTGTTAATGGCTTTACTGGAGTGGGGAAAGTGGAGAATAGATTTTGGTGCCAGGCAAATCAAAGTTTGATTCCTGACTCTACAACTTGCTAGCTTTATGGTCTTGGGAAGTCAGTTAACTTTTGTGAGCGTCAATTTCCTCGGGTGTAAATTAGGGATTAACAGAGCTTACTTCTTGAGTTATTGTAAGGATCAGCAATAATGCATGTAAACCATAAAACACATTCCTGGTTTAGAGTAGGTGCTAAATGAATGCAAGTTCTTGTTTCATTTAATCTGCTGCAAACAAAATTGTCATTCCTTTATAGTAACTGCATTTTCACTTTTTAATTTTTTAAAAGAATTTTTTTTTCTGGGCTTTCCAGCGAAAACTAGACAGCCTGCTAGACAAATTCTAAAAGAGCTGTAACACTATATTTTCACTTTTAATATTTTAGTTTTCTCTTCCATCTTCTGCTGGTTTATGTTATATTTTAAGTCATTGCTCAAATCTCACCTCTTTAATGAGGGCATACCATTTAATATGGACCATCCTGATTAATGTGATAATTTGTTCCTCCCCCAGCATTCCTAACCCCCTTACCCTGTTCTACTTTCTTTTCTCATAAAGTTTATCACCTCTGACAATCTAGAGAACTGACTAATTTACTATGTTTATTGTTTACTTTCTGTCTTCTGCACTCTGATGTAAGCTCCTTGCCACAAGAGCCCTTGCTTGTTTTATGTAATTATATTCTAAGTGCCTAAACAGAAACTGGCACACAGTTGGTGTCCAATTAATACTTGTTGAATGACTAAATGAAAAAAGAATAGATGAAGATTAAAAAAAAATCCTGCTCAGGACTGGATACGTTCCTTCCATCTTGGGACTGGGACTTGTCTTATTCATCTCTGTAAAATTCTCAACTATTATCTGTTAAAAAATAACCTCGGCTCCATCACCTCCATTCTCTCGTTCTGGAATTCCTTTTAGAATATGTTGAACCAATCATTCTATCCTCAATGTCTCCTAAGTTCTTTCTCATATTTGACAACTATTTAGCTCTGTGTTTTATTCTATGGCAATTTCCTCTACTCTATCATTAAGTCCCTTTTTAGCTGCATCTAGTCTACTATTCAACTGTTAATTGAATTTCTATTTCAATGACAATATTTTTGTGTGTGCCTACAATGCCTGTTTCTTCCCTTTTTCTTTCTTCTTTTCCATTTGTTCATGTATTTGTTTCATGGCTTCCAATCTTCCCTTTCAATATTTTGAATATCCTTATATTGTGATTTCTTTTAGATTTTTCTGTTCTTTCTAGTTCTTGGGGGTGTGGAGTCTTCCATTTCTTTAACTAGCTGGCTTCCTTGTTGTGAATCATTTCTTTGTGCAGTCTGTAATTTTAGATTGTAAGTGGTTGTTTTGCATTAGCCTCTGCTGGAGTCTTATGGGTCAGCAACTGAAAAGGCTCCCAATACATATCATTGAATGACCTGTCTTTGGAGGCTAGGATGGGAGGCAGTACATTGTGGCAGAGGCAGTACAACCTCTTTCTTTTGTAAATTGCCCAGTCTTGGGTATGCTAGAGAATGTGACCTAAGTTCACATCCCTACTGTGAAACTATTTATGTAACCTTGGGTAAATTACTCTTCTAGTCCTTTTTTTTTTTTGTCTGTGATATAGAGATAATAATTCCTACTTCCTAGAGATGTTGTGAAGAATTGGTGAGTTAATATAAGAAACTCGGCACAACGTTTTGCATGTAGTAAGTGCTTAATAGATGTTAAAAATTACTATAAACATGTGTAGCTATTATAGCACTTGCCAACATCATCTCCTTGCTTTGTGCTATAGGGAAAGAACTTTATACTCAAGAAAATAGCTTCTGAATATGTATATGAAATACACAGCCAGCCATTACACGTGGACACTGGTCAGATCTGTTTGCTTTATTTGTGATGAATATTAGTTAAAGATGGGAACAAAGCCTCCCCCAAGAACATGTTCACTTGGCTTTTAGCCATTGCTGAGGAGCACTGACGAGAGGCGGAAGAAAGTTTTGGACATTTTTCTTTTTTAAAAATAAAGCCTAATTAGGGGGTTGGCTCATTTGCCAACTATTTTGGTTCATTAAAATATAGCAGCAGAGAGAGTTCTTCTGCTGAGAGGAAAATGACCCAGATAAATGTCTTCAGTTTTATTCAAAGAGAAAATGTATTTAACTTCTTGGCTATGCTTTCCTCGGTCATCATTCCCTTCCACAGGTTAGTGATATGGTTTGGCTCTGTGTCCCCACCCAAATCTCATCTTGTAGCTCCCATAATTCCCACATGTTGTGGGAGGGAGCCAGTGGGAGATGACTGAATCGTGGGGGCGAGTCTTTTCTGTGCTGTTGTGATAGTGAATGGGTCTCACAAGATCCGATGGTTTTAAAATCAGGAGTTTCCCTGCACAAGTTCTCCCTTTGCCTGCTGCCATCCATGTAAGACGTGACTTGCTCCTCCTTGTCTTCTGCCATGATTGTGAGGTCTCCCCAGTCATGTGGAACTCTGAGTTCTCCATTAAACCTCTTTCTTTTGTAAATTGCCTAGTCTCGGGTATGTCTTTATCACCAGCTTGAAAATGGACTAATACAGTTAGCAATAAAATAGCAGAGCCCTGAACCTGTAGCTGATGCTCAGTAAATAGTATTAGTTTATTAGTGGGAAGGGATAGAGACACGGGCAAATTCTTCGTCAAGAGAACCTCATTTCTATCCCATGTTAACTTTTGATGATAAATCTTTCTTTAATTCACTGTGTTTTGGATCTTTGGACAAGGGAGTGCCAAAGAGCCAAACTTAGTGAATGAAAGCTGTAGACTACTGTAATTTATCATGTAATATGTTATTAGTTGTCTGTATATATTTCACAAAATGAGTTTTTATAATTCAAATTTTCATAAAACATTTACAAAGGTTCAACTGAAAAACATTTAAATATAGAACTATTTTTAGATTTTAATTACCTGATCTTCATAATCAGATCCTGTATCAATGATCTCTCCAGTGTCCAATATCATCGAAGGATCAAGGTCACTTGAACCTAAGATTAGGAAAGAAAAGATAAGTGGATGGAGGTTGTCTATGTATGTTTCTAAAGCAAACAGTCTCTCACTAGGTTTCCATATTTTCCTATATTACATTAAATTCACAAACATTTCTAGACTCTTCTCATCTGCCAGGTACAATGTTTTGCTACAGATTCAAAATGCAGAGACTCTGGACACTGTGTGCATCCTTAAGAAGAAGAAAATACTGTGAGGAAGAATAATTTGTCAACAAGAGGTTATTATTAAAGGTTCAGCAACCCAAGAGAGTGAGCTACTAATTCTGGTTAGTAGTAGAGGTGATGGTGGAGTTAAGATTCTTCACGAGGTACTAATCTATGATCCTGAATTTTGAGAGTGAATACAGGTTGTCCAGGAGGGGGAGCAGTTTCAGGATTTGCAGTAATAACGGAAGTAGAAGGAACACCATGAGCAAAGTACAGAGTGGGAGGAGAGAAAGGGTTTTCCAGAAATAGGAAGGGCTAAGTTTGAATACTCCATAAAAACTTGAGTTTTTCCTCAAGCCTTCAGGTCACCTTAGTTGCTGAAGGTAAGAAAAATCAGGTTAACTTAATGTATGAATAGAGAGATTATTTCCCTTAGGTACTACAGGTTTCATTAAATTACTTACCCATTAATCCCCAAGGCTCAGACTTAAACTGGTAATTTTTACAATGGGACTTCTGAAGCACAACTGATTCATCATTCTCATTTAATAACTCTCTCCTGCTAGGAAATATATATCATCTAACTACCCAGAAAGACTGAATTCAGTGCTGCCCATAAAATATTCTATATTCTGTGAGAAAACATTGTTTCACTGTAAACGTGGCCTTGGCAAATAATTCTTAGTCAGAATATCCAATGAGTAATGCATAATGAATATAAATTTTAAAAAAATGTTAAGCATCTCATACACTTCTCAGATGTAGGCCTCTCCCCGATGTTGCTTTCATATTTTCTTTCAAAATAAGTTGGGGTATGACCTTACACAGTCTTTTCTCATCTCTTCTCTTTTTTCCCCCTTCTCTTCTCTTATCATTGTGCCTGCCATCTACCAACTTGACAAAGTAATAGCCATTACCAAATTGATTAAGTTCTAAGCAGTAATACCAGTGTTTACTGTGTTTATATCTTTACATTTTTTACAGGATGATAAAGTTTTTCAAAATGGACATATTAAACCATCAAACCATTTTGGAAAAGTAATCATAGAATTGCTATGAAGAGTTGCATAAGTGTGTTCAGAACAACCCTGGGTGATGCTAGTCACGCTGTCAGCACAGCCCTTGCCAGACCACTGTTCATAAGGTGGTTGCTAGAATGGAGTTGGCAAGCCTACCCACCATGCTATTAACAGAGATTAGAAGGTAGAGGTGAGAAGCTTTAATTTACATATGTATTTTAACATTAGTGGGATTATACATAATTTTTCTACCTTTGTACTTTTGGTATTTTTTTCAAATAAAGAATTTTGTAAGGTGTATCTTGGGGCCAAAATATTCAGCTGTCTTAAAGCCCAGTTTGAAGGTCAGTTTGCACTTATGTTGTGAGGCAGTAAGTATCAGAAATAAAATATATATACATATATATTTCCATTATAATAGACATTTTAGAACTATCAGGTTGGTGCAAAAGAAATTGTGGGTTTTGCCTTTACTTTCAAAGTCTGTTTCACAGAATCCCACTTCTCATTTTAGAAAAGAGGAAAATGAGAAGCAGAAAAGTTAAAAAACTTGGCCTAGGTCATGTAGAAAGTGCCTGAGACCAAAGGCAGAGCCAGTAGCTCCTACTTCTCTTTCTAACACACCATACCGACTCCAAATTCTAAGCAGGGGCAATCGAAATGGGTTTATACAGACCCTCTTTTGCTACAGTGCTCTACAGGAAAGGACCTGGAGGAGCATGCTGTCAAGTCTATGTGCTGAGAAAATGAGGAACAGTGAATGGTTGATGATGACACAGGTCATAGGGTGGCTGTGGAAATGGAAGAATCAGAGTGGAATTAAGGAGTCCCATTCAAGCTGGTAACAATCAATGCCCCCTTCTAGGTGGCTGCTATTGACAGCATCATTAAAGATAACACAAATTTTAGCTGGCTTTCTTTACTTCCACAATATGATTATTATCTGCCACTGACTAGTGGAAGTGGTGATAGCTATTGGATTCAAATGATACCTTTGCTTCACCTGTACTTAACAGTGATTCATGTGGAGTGGATACTGTGATCTGAACATGAAATCTTTTTAAACATATAGCTGCTTTTAGTACCTGTGTCCTACTTATTTTATTTAATTACAAAGTGTTCTTTCCATTGTTTTAAAAAACAACAATGTGAAGGGCTCTTAAACAACTCAGTTAATGGATATTACATGTTAATACTGGAAAACGGAGCAAGATAATTAGAAAACTATCTTCAGCAATGGTAGAATGAAAATACCTTTGTTTAAAAGAAAGCTTCATGCTTATAAGAAGAGATTGAATTTCCTAATAAAATGTATTTTTTTTTGATGGAGTCTCCCTCTGTCGCAGTAAAATGCTTTTAACAGGAATTATATTGCATCATTAGGGATGAAATTTCTTGAAACACTGTTACTCCTGGCAGCAGTATTAATATATCATAGGAGGCAACAGATAAAGGATATCATTATCAGCTTTGATAATGATTGAATGGCTTTCATTTTCTTTTAGCGTTGGTTTCTTGGTTTGCTGAAAACGGGACCTTTAATAATACTCTAAGGTTTGACACAAAAAATAGAGGGAAAATATAAACAAATGTACACATTACTGCCTTCTTTCGTTGGATAATTTAACACATAAAACAACTGCAATGATATTGTTACTCAAAAAAGACAGCAAAATTAGGATGTTACGAAAAAGTGATAGTGTAGCTTTCATTTCCCCCATTTTGAATTCTTCAATTTCTTTTCAGATTTAAAAATATTCTTTCTACAGATGACAGAGAGAGGTATGAGCTGAAATACAGAACCCCAGAGGAAGCACCCAGTGCTGCTTGTTTTAGAATGGCCTTCGGAAATATTATTTTCAGGTTGGCTCCTTAAATTTAAGTGGGAAGATGATACAAATTGGCTTTAGAGGTACCAGAAGCTAACCATATTACTTTCTGGGACAACGTTACAGATGTTTTTCCTCCCAGTGGATCTTTAACTCAAAGTTTTAGGAAAATCCTCCTCCCACTTTGAGTACCCCATAAAGACACTCCTACAATTGCAGGGCTTCTTAAGCAGTGAAGGGTGTCTGTAAATAAAACTCCTCCAACCCTTAACCTGCACCCTCTGAGGTAAGCAGTTTCTCCCTTGTCCTGTCCCTTACAGGGTAGCTTACAGTTTAATTTTCGTTAACAGTTTCATTACAGTTTAATTTTAACGAAAATTAAACCTGTAAGGGTTGTGTTTCATCTCTGAATCTAAGAACAAAACTTAGAAGGTACATGTGTTCAATGCATATGTACCAAATAACTAAAAATGAAAGGACACTTCCACTTTACCTTTACAGGTCTTGCTCTCATTGATCCATGCTACAAACATTAAATGTCTCCTGTAAGTGCCTGACCTGCATTAAGCACTGAGAGTCCAGCTCGAATTCCACAGGCATGGAAAGTGTTCATTACAATGTGTAGGAAGAGCACTGTATTTACTTGGAAAAATATTCTGACGGTATTTGGGACTAGAACTCTTTGAGGGTTCTGGGTGTCGGTGGGCTGCTCTGGGTGAGAAGGGGAAGTGGGGAGTTTTTCAGTTACTCCAGGACAGGGTTGGGGCAGGGAGGAGGGCAGAGAAGGAGAAGAGAGAAGAAGCAGATCCAGGAAAAGGGGGGAAAGTTGTATTGTGTAAGATGTGGTTTCTCCCCATGAGCCCTCAAATCTGCTGCAAAGACAGGAACTCATAGATAGCCTTTTCAATGTGACAGCCACATACTTTGCACGCAGAAACCATTTATTTTTCAGAACAATCCTCTGGGGTAGCTGCTACTATTATCCCCTTTTTATAGATAAGGAGATGGAGGCCCAGAGCAGTTGAGTGACACAGCCAGATGGCTTTGCTAGAAGTGTGGGTGGAGGGCTTCATCGAGGGGGAGACACTGCAGACAGGCCTTGAAGAAGCAGATAATCAGAGCAATGGTAGTCTCTAAGAAAAGTCCTGTACACCTGTGGGTCACAGGGTGCTATTCAAGGGCTTAATCTAGTCTGGGGTGGGGTCTGAGAAAGCCTCCTTGAGAAAATCACCACGTTTACTCTGAGGCGCAAAGTAGAATCTGGCCAGGTGCAGGATGGGGCTCTATGGGGTTGGGAGAGTGAGAGGGATGCAGATGAGGAGAGGCGTTTTCTAAGCAGAGAGAAGAGCAGGTGGAAAATGCCTAAGGCAGGAAGGAACTTGAGGTATTCAGAGAAGTGTGGGAAGCTGGTGCCAGTGATGTTGGGGAGGGGATGTTGTTGCAGTAACAGGACCACTGCAGGAAAGCAAAGGATTTGGGGCTTTCTTCTGTGCTAAGGGTACTCGTGGCCAGCCTGCAGGAGTCATTGAAGGTTTTGTTTTGTTTTGTTTTCAGAAAGGTAGGATGATTAGAACTGCATTCTGTGAAGATCCCCATGGCAGCAGGACATTCATGACAGACAGGAGAGGCCAGGGATGAAGAATGACAAAGCGTTTGGTGACTGCAGTGGGAATAGAGACAAAGGTTTGCACTCCCAAGGTGCCCCCACGGAATGATGATCAGTGTGGAGTGTGAGGGCAAGAACATTTCTGCCTGGCTCCCTGGAGAAAGGTCGAGGTGAGAGAAAGAGAATTGGATGCCATTTATAGGAGGCGATATGGGAGCTGTGGGGCAGCTGAGATTCTGCAGAAAGAGAGTTGAGAGAGAAAAAAACAGTGGAGGGACCAAACCTGGAGGCTGACAATCCACAGAGCAGAGGCCATGGATATGACTTATTTATTGGGTGAGTCATCAACATTTATAAGCCAGGAGATTTCACCATTGTTCTTCAACAGCGACAGTTTCCTGGAGCTACACAGTATCTGCCTCCTGCAGGGGAGGCACCATTTACTTCTAGTTTACCACACTTTATTCACCAAGGGCTGTTTTAGAGAAAACAGACTTATTCTAAGGCTGAAGCAGAAGCCAGCTTTCAGGGGGTCTCAGGAGTGGAAGAGTTAGCGGGAGTTGAGGCTGCAAGCACAGTCTTCCGTTTATGAGCTCTGAGGTACAGGGAGGAGAAAGTAGACACCTGGAAACCGCTGCTAAGGCTCAGGCACTATGCACTTTACCAAGGGGACCTTAAGAGAATGAGGACACAGCACCTGTCCTTGGGCGGTTTCCTATTGGTACAGAAACCAGCACAGTTGCATCACCGCAAGGCACAAGGCTCCCTAGTGGAGAAACACCACTAGCGAGCCAGAAAGTGCTGGGTGTCCCAAAGAAGGGGCGGCTTAAATCAGCCCCTCCATCCCACTGTATTAGCAAACTGAGGATATCTAGCAGTTAGATATTTGTCGTTAGAGGTAGTCACTTCTAAAGCATCTTCTAAATAAAATATTAACTTGAAAAGCACAGAGTCAGTATTTTTCAGAGCAGCAGTAGTCATGTTTTCATAATCTTAAATGATTCTCAATATTTCATCTTTCTTGCAATAGGCCAACTTTTCATAAATCTCATCAGAAAGTTAGGCAGATGAGTTTACATCGATTATCTGTGTTCTGTGGGTCTGCCCAGAAAGACTACCACCTTACCCTTGTAATTCTGTCTTTCTTTGAAGCTACTCTTAGGTGGCTTCAAATAGTGATTTAAAATGTTAAGTGTTTAGCCTTTTTCTTTATGGCCCCAAACTTTTGGTCTTTACCCTTTGAGATCATTACTCAGAAGAAAGAAGGTCAGGACTGAGACTAAGATTGGAGAGTCATCCACATAGAACTGATGTTGAAGCCACATGTGACAATGAGTTGACTCAGGGTCAGAGTACGGAGAGAATGAGAGGAGGGTCAGGACAGAACCGTGAGTACTGCCTACATTAGGAGATATGATTACTCTACATCAGTGTCCAAAGTCAAAGTTCCAGGCAAGAGCACTTAGGAAGAGAAGAGGTAGGGTCACACAGGAGCTGTGGGTTGGGATGGGAGTGGCTACCAGATTGGAGGGGATGCTTTTTTGGCAACGAGGGAGAAACCTATCGTATGAGTTAGGGGGTCCTGGAGATATTGTAAATTTTAATTGTTGTACAAAGTATGGATTAGGTTAGATATTTTTCTATTATAGTAACATAGGCCCTATGTTACATTGTGACTACCTGGTAATTTACATGTGCAATGACTGGAAGAAAAGCAGCAGCTATAAAGAACAGATTTATAGCCTTTCCTCTGTACTTTGTTTTCTACTTTTATTTTTATACCAGAAAGTATGAGACTTTGTCATCCTTCAAACCTTGCAGCAGTTTGTTAAGCTTCATCCATTAATACAAAGCCCCAGACATTTGGCAGGTGATCATGGCATACTGTTGTCTAAAGGACACGGTGACTTACCTGCTGCAGCCTCTTTGTTTGGAAATAACTTGTTGTCAACTGCCATGCTGATGTCATAGAACACCTCATCCTCATCACGGTCGGCATCAAACTGGGGGAAATCAGGACAGACAAGTTTGGAATATGAGAATACACAAATTAGTTAATTCAAAAATATAATGAGCATCCATCACACAACTGTATCTCTAATGAAGCAGAACAACAGGAGTTAAAGCATTTGAGTCTTTAATCAGACATTTAGAGGGTTTTAAGCCTAGACCTCCTATCGAACAGAGAAGAGTATTAGGGAGTAAATGTACAGTCACTTATGGTTAAAAAAATGTGTAATATTTTCTTAATTTATGGAGCACATTTGGAAAAAACTGAAATTTATCTTGTGGCTTTCTGACTTCATTTTTCTAATGTGAAAAACATGAAAATATATAGTTCTAAACAGTAAGAGGAAAGATGTTCTAACTTATTGTTAAAAACAAACAAACAAACCACAAAGAGGCTGGGTGCAGTGGCTCACTCCTGTAATCCTAGCACTTTGGGAGGCCGAGGTGGGCAGATTGCTTGAGGCCAGGAGTTTGAGACCAGCCTGGCCAACATGGCAAAACCCCATCTCTACTAAAAATACAAAAAAATTAGCCAGGCATGGTGGCACATGCCTGTAGTCCCAGCTGCTAGGGAGGCTGAGGCACGAGAATCACTTGAACCCGGGAGGGAGAAGTTGTAGTGAGCCAAGATGGCGCTGCTGTACTCCAGCCTGGGGGACAGACTGAGACTCTGTCTCCAAAAACAACAACAACAACAACAAAACCTCCAAACCAAATTTCAGATACAATACTAGATACAATATTATAGATGTAGTCTATGGATTCTGTGGATTTAGATGTAACAAAAATTATAGATTTAAATATTTATTTTACAATTCTCTAAAATTAACAAAATTTTAAATATTTTAAAATAACATAGTTATATTTATGAATTCTCTATTTTCCGAGTTTTTCAGTGGTTTGTTAACACATTTTTGTCTCTTTAGTTTTTAAAAATAGCTTTACTATGACAAAAACAAGTAATGCAGAAAAGACTCCCTATTCAATAAATAGTGCTGGGATAACTGGCTAGCCATATGCAGAAGATTGAAGCTGAACCCCTTCCTTACACCATATATGAAAATGAACTCAAGATAGATTAAAGTCTTAGATGTAAAACCCAAAACTATAAAATTCCTGGAAGACAACCTAGGCAATACCATCCTGGACACAGGAATGGGCAAAGATTTCATGACAAAGATGTGAAAAGCAATAGCAAAAACAGCAAAAATTGACAAGTGGGATCTAATTAAACTTGATAGCTTCTGCACTGCTAAAGAAACTACCAGCAGAGTAAACAGACAACCTACAGAACGGGAGGAAATATTTGCAAACTATGCATCTGACAAAGGTCTACTATCCAGCATCTTACAAAGAACTTAAACAAATTTACAAGAGTAAAACAAATACCACCATTAAAAATTGGGCAAAGGACATGAACAGACATGTCTCAAAAGAAGACATACATGCAGCCATCAAGCATATGAAAAAAAAGCTCAATATCACTGATCATTAGAGAAATGCAAATCAAAGCCACAAGGAGATACCATCTCATACCAGTCAGAATGACTATTATTAAAAAGTGAAAAAATAACAGATGGTAGTGAGGTTGTGTTGGTGAGAGTGTAAATTAGTTCAACCATTGTGGAAAGCAGTACAGCAATTCCTTGAGGAGTAAAAGCAGAACTACCATTTGACCCAGCAACCCCATTACTGGGTGTATACCTGGAGGAGTATAAATCATT
Source organism: Pongo abelii (assembly GCF_028885655.2). NCBI lineage: Eukaryota > Metazoa > Chordata > Mammalia > Primates > Hominidae > Pongo > Pongo abelii. The sequence continues at coordinate 155,569,803 of NC_071985.2, forward strand.
CTCCCATAAAGACACATGCATGTGAATCTTCATTGCAGCACTATTCACAATAGCAAATACATGGAATCAACCTAAATACCCATCAATGACAGATTGGAAAAAGGAAATGTGGTACATATATACCATGGAATACTATGCAGCCGTAAAAAAGAATGAAGTCATGTCTTTTGTGGGAACACAGATGGAACTGGAGGTCATTGTCCTTAGAAAACTAATGCAGGAACAGAAAACTAAATACCACATGTCGTCACTTGTAAGTGGGAGCTAAATGATAAGAACTTATGAACACAAAGAAGGAAACAATAGACACTGAGGTTTACTTGAGCGGGGAGAATAGGAGGAGGCAGAGAAGCAGAAAATATAACTATTAGATACTGGGCTTAATATCTGGGTGATGAAATAATATGTATAACAAACCCCCATGACATATGTTTACCTATGTAACAAACCTTTACATGTGCCCCCAAACCAAAACTAAAAATTAAAAAAGAAAAAAGTAGATAACATGACAAACAAAAATAAAAATAGCTTTACTGAGTTCTAAGTGATATACAATGAACTGTACATAAAGTATGCAGATTATAAGTTTTAAAAATTGACAAGTGGGACCTAATTAAACTAAAGAGCTTTTGCACAGCAAAAGAAACTACCAACAGAGTAAACAAAACCTACAGAATGAGAGAAAATATTCACAAACTACACATCCAACAAAGGTCTAATATCCAGAATTTATAAGAAACTTAAACAATTCAACAAGCAAAAAACAAATAACTCTATTAAAAAGTGGACAAAAGACATAAACACTTCTCAAAAAAAGACTTACAAGTGGCCAAAAAACATGAAAAAATGCTCAACATCATTAATCATCAGAGAAATGCAAATCAAAACCACAATGAGATACCATCTCACACCAGTCAGAAGGCTATTATTAAAAGAGACAAAAAAAGATGGATGCTGCAGACGCTGCGGAGAAAAGGAAATGTTTTTACTATTGGTGGGAATACAAATTAGTTCAGCCACTGTGGAATGCAGTTTGGAGATTTCTCAAAGAACTTAAAACAGGTTCTTTGACCATTTGACCCAGGAATTCCATTACTGGGTATATATCCAAAGAAAATAAATCATTCTACTAAAAAGACAAATGCACTCATATGTTCATTACAGCACTGTTCACAATAGCAAAGACATGGAATCAACCTGGGTCCCCAACAATGGTGGACTGGATAAAGAAAACGTAGTACATATACATCATGGAATAAGACACAGCCATAAAAAAGAATGAAATCATGTCCTTTGCAGCAACATGGAAGCATCTGGAAGCCACTATGCTAAGTGAATTAGCACAGGAACAGAAAACCAAATACCACATGTTCTCACTTATAAGTGGAAGCTAAACACTGGTTACGCAGGGAGATAAAGATGGGAACAACAGACTGGGGACTACTAGAGAGGGGAGGGAAGGAAGGGGACAAAGTTTGAAAAACTACCTATTGGGTACTGTGTTCACTACCTGGGTGATGGCGTCAATCATACTCTAAACCTCAGCAGTATGCAACATACCCAGGTAGCAAATCTGCACGTGTACCCCCAAATCAAAATAAAAGTTGAAATTATATTTAAAAAAACAAATTATAAGTTTTGATGTATGTCTACACCCGTGAAACCATCATAAAAATAAAAATAGTTAACATACCCATCACCCCCCAAAGACTCCTCATGCCCCTTTGGCATCACTTTTCCTTCTCCTCTCCCCATGTAACCATTTATCTGCTTTCTGTAACCACAGATTATTTTGCATTTTCTAGATTTTTACATAAAATGAATAATACAGTATGCAATTTTTTTTCTCTGGGTTCTTTCACTCAGTACTATTATTTTGTTATATCCTTAGTTCATTTCTTTTCACTATTCATTAGTATTCCATCGTGTGGATATATTGTTAAGCCCATCCTGGATATCTTTCATCTCAGACATTGTAGTTTTCAACTCTAAATGTTTGATTTGAGCCTTTAAAAATTTTTCCATGTCTCCATTTAAGCTTTTGAACATCTGAAATAAAATTACAGTTACTTTTAATGTCTTTCTCTGTTAATTCTAACATTTGTGTCGGTTCTGAGTCAGTTTCAGTTGACTTTTTTTACCTCATTATGGGGTATATTTTCCTGTTTCTTTGCATGCCTGGTAATTTTTTACTGGATGCCAGACATTGACAGTTTGACCTTGTTGGATGCTGGATATTTTTGTATTTCTATAAATATTCTTGAGCTTTGTTCTGGAATGTAGTTTAGTTACTTGGAAACAGTTTCATCTTTCAGGTCTTGCTTTTAAGATGTGTTAGGTTGGATCAGAGCAGTGTTTAGGGCTAATTATTCCCCACTGTTGAGCAAAGCCTCTCCCCATGTTTTGTGAATTATGAAGTTTTCCAGTCTGCCTGAAGGACACTGGCACTATTCCAAGCCTGGTGTGAGCAGCAGGTACTATTTTCTCTAATCCTTTGGTATGGTTTTTTTTTTTTTTTTTTTTTTTTCTCAGCATCAGGCAATTTCCTCACGTGCATGCAGATGAGCTAAGATTTGAACTTGGGATGACTGAGACTTTCCATCCTACCAGGTGATATATGATCATTATAGTAAGACAAAGGCAGCCATTCTACTCCAGTAAGTGTTGACACAGCCCTTCTGTCTAAAAGCAAGGGGGAAAAAACAGGTAATCATTAGGACAGATACAAGGTGACCACTGAATATCTGATTAGGCCCTCTGCATATTTCCAGAGTTATCTGTGCATCTCTCTCATCTCTGATACTTTTGTCCTGTAACTCTAGCCACCTTGATTTCTTGGACTCTCAGCTCCATCTCTTCAACTCATGGAGTCCACCAGCCTCCAAAGGGTTTCCTTTTTCCTGCACTGTGGCCTGGAAACATCTCCAGGCTCTGAAGCAATCACAGGGCTCACTGCATTTGTTTCTCTTCTACCAGGGACCACTTCATTGTTTGATGTACAGTGTCTTGAAAACTGTTTTCTTAAATAGGTTTTCTTCTGTTTATTTTTTTGACTGTTTCATGTGGAAGAGAAAAATCCAGTCTTTTCTATTCCAACTTGGTGAGAGGTGGAAGTCTCAACCCTTTAGCTTTTGTTCTTATTTATTTTTATCCTGAAGATATTTCAGAATATTTAAGTAATTTATTCCTTTATATTTTCCTACTGAACTATTTCATTATTTGGGAAAAGCTAGTGAGGGAAAAGCTAAGTTAGAAAGTTATATCTCTACCTCCCTTTGTATTGTTAAAGCACATCTGTATAATGCTTCAAAGTGCTTTCACTATGTCACATCAACCCCTGGGAAAGGTGAGGCAGACAGTGTTATTTCTACTGTATTTTTTTTCCAGAGGTTGCTAATTTCTTTATTTTTTTCTTAAATAAAATCAGTTAATGTCCATTATAAAAGCTTTAAATCCACAGTAGGGTAAAAATAGAATGTTTGGGAACTCTTTGCACTTCCCTCATTTAGTTCTACTCCACGGAATTAACGATGGTTAATATTTTGCTGTTTATCCTTTCAGAACTCCATTTATTGGTGAGAATGGTGTTATATAAAACATCTCGGCCAGGCACGGTGGCTCATGCCTGCAATCCCAGCACTCTGGGAGGCAAAGGTGGGAAGATCGCTTGAGGGCGGGAGTTTGAGACCAGCCTGGGCAACAGAGCGAGACCCCATCTCTTATGTCTTTTCTTATGCTTTCCCTTGGACATTTCTTTATTGTATTTCTTCCTCTTTTTACAAAACCATTGACTTATCTGTTTATATGTCATGCCAAATTCAAATGAGAGTGCTAGACTCTCTTGTATTGTGGAGTACTTGTTTAATTTAAACTTTGCCTGGAGACTGTCCACGAGGGATTTGCTGACTAGTCTTTTTTTGAGCTATTGTTCCTCATTTTCCTTTTTCCTGTTCATCTTCCAGCTCCTTTTCCATGTCCTCTCCTTTTTGTCTTCTCTTTTCACCTGCTTCTCTTCCTCCTTCTCTCCATTTCTGCTTTCCCTTTCGTTCATCTTCACTGTAATCTCTATTTGATCTCTCTGGATTTTGATCCCAAGGCATAGCTGGTCGTTTCTATATAACAAGATCTGTGGAATAAAATCAAGTCCAACTTTGTAATTATGTGAAGTCATCACCATCTTTCAGCCCTTGCTGATTTAGGCCTATGATTGTTTTGTTTTGGGTCTTCTCTCTCGGAGGCTCTGTTTTATTTTCATTTATTTTTTGAGATGCAGTCTCACTCTACTGCCCAGACTGGAGTGCAGTGGTGCCATCTTGGCTCACCGCAACTTCCGCCTCCCAGGTTCAAGCGATTCTCCCGCTTCAGCCTCCCGAGTGGCTGGGATTACAGGCACATGCCACCAGGCCTGGCTAATTTTTGTATTTTTAGTAGAGACGAGGTTTCGCCATGTTAGTCAGGCTGGTCTCGAACTCCGGCCTTAAGTGATCCACCTGGCTTGGCCTCCCGAAGTGTGGGGTTACAGGTGTGAGCCACCATGCCTGGCCTGTTTGATATTTAGAAATAAAAAAATTCTCGGCACCAGATGGTTTTACCTCAGCAAAGTCTTGAATTATCAGGGGCTTCTGAAATATCAGGAGCTCTCTCTGCCTTGAAAAACTTTCTTCTCATGCTTCCTGGACAGAAATCCTTTCCTGGATTTCCTTCTAAGTCAATGGCTGCTCCTTCAAAGGTTTCTTTATTGCTCCTCTTTCCCCTACCGCTCTCTGACCCTCCTTATTTCTACTTTATAGGAGAGGAAATATTTACCCAGAGATTTTATGACCTTCTCAAGTCATACGGCTAATAAGCAGAAGAGTTAGGACTTGAATTTGGGATGACTGACACCTTCCTCCTACCACGTGGCATATGGTCATTACAGTGAGACAAATACAGCCGTTTTGCTCCAGTGTGTGTTAACACTGCCCTCCTGTCTAAAAGCAAGGGGAGAAAAGCAGGTAGTGTTAGGGCAGATACAAGGTGGCCACAAAGGTACAGTGAATGCCATCTCAACGCACTGCTTTTCACATCTACATATGCTGGCTGTTTTTCTTTTCGGATATCTGTTAGTTATCATCAATCTGGGGCAATATCTACTAAGAGGGGTTTTGTTTCTATTTTTCCTTGAACTTTTGAGGGATGGGCAGCAGCATTGTCATTTTATAAATTAAAGATTTATGTTTTAGCCAGGGTTCCCTAGAAAATGGAAACTAAGGCAAAACTTCCAAGTTAACATTTTAACAGTGTGTGGGCATTAAGCGTGAAGTGGAAAAGCAGAGTAAGGCAAAGAAGGAGGGCAATGTTATGAGCTGCACCCCAGCTTCTTTAATAAACACAGCCGGCAACATGGTCTCCAGAAAGGCTACATGGAGCTACTCTATCTCAGGCCGGTCTGGTAGGGGGAGGGAGCGAGGGGACTTCAGCTGCTAGTTCCTGCCAGTCTCCTGTCTTTCACTGCTCCAAGTTTTCCTAGGGGGAGTTGGGTCCCCCCACTTCTTGGTTGCGCTGCCCAGCCTCTCTGAGCAGCCACTGGGAAGCCAGGGCTCAGGGAGCAGCACAGCCCCTGAATCTAGAAGTGCTGAAAGGAGCCAGCACCTCTGTAAGTCTGGTCTGCTGGGGTCTAGGTACTGGCTCTGCAGGAGATCCCACAATGGTGAGAATGATGAGGTCCAGCCCTCAACCTTGAAGAGGCTGGCTGGGGCCATCACCAAGGTTAGGATATGCGGTGACAGTCAGGGCAGTAGCAGACAGGGCTCTCCATTCAAGAAGCAACCGAGGCCAAGGGGGCACAAGAGGCCAAGTGAGCCATGGGAGGCTTGTAAACCGGGCTCAGACAGCTGAAAACACAGCTAGTGCTTGACTGGAGTTTCTGCTCTCCCGTGTAGCAGCTGTCTGACTTTGAGCAACTTATTTCTTAGCATCTATACAATAGTGGTGATAATATCCACCTCAAGGGACTGTTGTGAGGACTGCAGAGATGGTCTATTTAATATCCCAGCATAAAGCCTGACACAAATTGTCACTTTCATTTCTCTCTTTGAGACCCTATGGCTGAGAGACCATGTCCCATATATTTTTGATTGCTTCTGTAACATACATGCATATGATCTTTCCCTCTCTCAAACACATACACTTTTTTTAAAAAAACTTGGGGATGTAGAGTGAGGAATATAAGAAACTTTGAGACTTTCTAGGGGGTCTTATATCCTCCGACTAATTTGAACAAGAATATTTTTATTTCCAGCATAGACTAAAATGGCTGATTGTCCAATTCAAGAGGCAAAGATAAAGCACAATTCATAAAATCATTTAACAAGTATTTGTTGAATAACTACTATGTACTAGCTATTCACATGTAGATTCTTCAACTGACCACTTAAGCTTTGGACATACAAACATAGAGCCATGAGGAATGAAGATAACATTCATATAGTCAACTCAGCCATGGGATGGCGCAGATGCTGCTGAAGCCAATTTACTCTCATATCAGGACCACAGAATTAAGTCAGATTTCATTTTCTACAACATCTCACTTCTACAACTCCAGAGCGGCATGGGACTTTTCTTTTTATTCTTTTAGCAAATATTATGGCACTGAACCCTGAAGAGCATTCTGATTGAATATTATCATAATTGCCACTTAATTGGCAAAGATTTTTACAAAATGACGACATTCAGTGTTGGAGAGGTTGTGTATATGGTGAAGGGAGAACTGGCTTTTAGATAATCAAACTGTTTTTTCTCACTTGTTTTTGAAAAACAACATATGTTGATACTTAACAAGCAGAAACGATCCCCACTCCCCCAAGGAAACGTGGCAATGGCAGGAGACATTTTTGGTTGTCACACTTGCAGGGGGTCGGGGGGGCTACTTGCCAGGGATGCTGCTAAATATCCTACAGTACCCAGGACAGCCATCCTCACAACAAAGATTTATGCCATCTCATAAAATGTCAGTAGTGAAAAAATTGCGAAGCCCTAATATGTATATTAGGTTTTCTTGGCTTTAGGATTTTTAACAGTGTTTTGAAATTCAAATAGTGATGTTTTAAATCACAAGCATTCTTATACACCAATAACAAACAAACAGAGAGCCAAATCATGAGTGAACTCCCATTCACAATTGCTTCAAAGAGAATAAAATACCCAGAAATCCAACTTACAAAGGATGTGAAGGATCTCTTCAAGGAGAACGACAAACCACTGCTTAATGAAATGAAAGAGGATACAAACAAATGGAAGAACATTCCATGCTCATGTGTAGGCAGAATCAATATCGTGAAAATGGCCATACTGCCCAAGGTAATTTATAGATTCAATGCTATCCCCATCAAGCTACCAATGACTTTCTTCACAGAATTGGAAAAAACTACTTCAAAGTTCATATGGAACCAAAAAAGAGCCCGCATCGCCAAGTCAATCCTAAGCCAAAAGAACAAAGCCGGAGGCATCACGCTACCTGACTTCAAACTATACTACAAGGCTACAGTAACCAAAACAGCATGGTACTGGTACCAAAACAGAGATATAGACCAATGGAACAGAACAGAGCCCTCAGAAATAATGCCGCATGTCTACAACTATCTGATCTTTGACAAACCTGATAAAAACAAGCAATGGGGAAAGGATTCCCTATTTAATAAATGGCGCTGGGAAAACTGGCTAGCCATATGTAGAAAGCTGAAACTGGATCCCTTCCTTACACCTTATACAAAAATTAATTCAAGATGGATTAAAGACTTAAACGTTAGACCTAAAACCATAAAAACCCTAGAAGAAAACCTAGGCAATACCATTCAGGACATAGGCATGGGCAAGGACTTCATGTCTAAAACACCAAAAGCAATAGCAACAAAAGCCAAAATTGACAAATGGGATCTAATTAAACTAAAGAGCTTCTGCACAGCAAAAGAAACTACCATCAGAGTGAACAGGCAACCTACAGAATGGGAGAAAATTTTTGCAACCTACTCATCTGACAAAGGGCTAATATCCAGAATCTACAATGAACTCAAACAAATTTACAAGAAAAAAACAAACAACCCCATCAAAAAGTGGGCAAAGGATATGAACAGACATTTCTCAAAAGAAGACATTTATGCAGCCAAAAAACACATGAAAAAATGCTCATCATCACTGGCCATCAGAGAAATGCAAATCAAAACCACAATGAGATACCATCTCACACCAGTTAGAATGGCGATCATTAAAAAGTCAGGAAACAACAGGTGCTGGAGAGGATGTGGAGAAATAGGAACACTTTTACACTGTTGCTGGGACTGTAAACTAGTTCAACCATTGTGGAAGTCAGTGTGGCGATTCCTCAGGGATCTAGAACTAGAAATACCATTTGACCCAGCCATCCCATTACTGGGTATATACCCAAAGGATTATAAATCATGCTGCTATAAAGACACATGCACATGTATGTTTATTGCGGCACTATTCACAATAGCAAAGACTTGGAACCAACCCAAATGTCCAACAATTATAGACTGGATTAAGAAAATGTGGCACATATACACCATGGATTACTATGCAGCCATAAAAAATGATGAGTTAATGTCCTTTGTAGGGACATGGATGAAACTGGAAACCATCATTCTCAGCAAACTATCGCAAGGACAGAAAACCAAACACCGCATGTTCTCACTCACAGGTGGGAATTGAACAATGAGAACACATGGACACAGGAAGGGGAACATCACATACCAGGGACTATTGTGGGGCAGGGGGAGGGGGGAGGGATAGCATTAGGAGATATACCTAATGCTAAATGATGAGTTAATGGGTGCAGCACACCAGCATGGCACATGTATACATATGTAACAAACCTGCACATTGTGCACATGTACCCTAAAACTTAAAGTATAATAATAATAATAATAAAGAAAAAGTTTTCAGCTACAAGAACCTTGGATGTTAACTCCAAAATACAAAGGGTAGCAGTAGTGATAGTGCTGCAGCGGTAGCATAGGTAGAGTGATGAGTTTCTAGGAATAAAAATTTATTTGCATTTCATGGGTCAGAAAAGGATCCAGGGAGATATAATTGCAGGACAACAGATCAGACAATGTCTAAAGTTGCTCACAGCTCTGAAATTCTGTGATTAGATGGATGCTATGTTTCAGGTAATTGTTATTTAATGTCTAGGAATCTTAAGAAAATCCTTTTCTTTTTCTAAGGACAGAATTTGCAGAGGATGTGGTCTGCATAATCTGTTTTATATCATTTAATGTAAGAGGGCTAGAGAGGTCAATTGGAAATTTCAAAATGAAATGCTCACCAAATTCCCTAGTTCATTCACAACACATGTTTTAATTTGAATAACAAATGCAGTAACAACTTTCAAAAGTCTACAAAATATATCTAGATTAGGAAAGGGAATTATAGCAGAGGGAGGAGAATTATGCACCATCTGAGGAGAAAACTACAATCATGGTTTGCATTTTTAATGGCGGAAATGAGTTTTTGTTTTTATTTTCTTTTGGCTCTGATTTTCAAACTGCAATAGAGATAGGGCTTGCCACATAATGAGCATGTTATGTCTATGAAACACCCTAAATGGACTAAAAAAGGATGGTACCAGTTCAATCTTTCCTCCGAGATTCTGCTTTTGATTAAACTTAGGTCTGTCTCCCATTTTTTTTTCCCTCTCCTTCTTGATGGGGAAATAAATTGGCTGTTTTGTTTCAGTGTTATATATCCCATAAGTGTCACTCTCTAAGAACCAAAGGAGCTTCCTGAAATTTTTACTTCTCCCTTGATTCATGCAAGAGATTTCAATTAAGCAGGCTCTCCACCAATGGCATTTCTTGTTTGTTACTGGAGCTCCTTCAACATGCAAATAACTGGCCCTTCAAAATTTCTTTTATATGTTTGGAGATGTCCCTCCAAAAGATTGATTGATTGGTGTTCTCTTTGCAGTACTTTGCTTTTCTTCAACTAAAAATTGAAGATTGCACTAAAAGAGTAATAAACTTTAAAAACTCATGGCTCCTGGAGTGAAGTTATCAGCAATGGAGTAACAACCATTGAGACTACTTTGCAGAACCACATTTCTAAAGCCTCATAATTAACTACAAAATTTGAAAGAGGAACACCTAAGTGGACATGATGAGTGAGATGGGTGAGAACAATTCTCTGAGAAAGTCGAGTCAGTCCCATGTTTTGATGAGAATTCCTGTGGTACAGCCCTGCTGAACCAAGCTCGGCGGAACATACTATTTTTTTTAACAGAATGAAAGAAGGACAAATCATGAAAGAAGACAGATCTAAAAACAGACATGATTGGTATGCAAAGGGATGAGTACAGAACACTTGAAGGCTGTGTATATCTGAGTAAAAGACTTATTTTCTCAGCCTTCTGTATAGAATCTTTATTTCACTGGATATAGGCAGCACCCAGAGAACTTTGTTGGGAAAAAGTCAACACAATAAAGAGATATCAGAGAAAACTGTTGTGATATTTATGAACTGTTTTATGAAAAACTTCTCCTTGAACTTGAAGCTTAACAATGTAATAGTGACTTTGATTTATTCTGCTATAGAAACCTAGAAGAGAAGGCTAACTTAAGATAACTCTGATTATTCTTACTACATTAGCTCAGAGAATATTTTTTGGAATCTTCATCAGCACTCAACAACAGGAGCACCAGGTAACGCCATTTATTGAAGAACTACTATGTGCCACGCACTGCATTAGAAGTTTTCTTTATACATTTTTTATCAATTGTAATTTATCATTTGGATTTTATATGGATTTATTCGATTCCTACAATAACATTATAAAACATTATCTCCATTTTAAAGATTCAAAAACTGAGCCTCAAAGAGATTAAATAACTCGTCCAGGTTGTGTAACTATATTGCAGAGCCAGGATCCAAATCCACATCTGTCTGCATCAGACAGATGCAGATGCCAAGGCTGGCAGGATCAGATCTTAGCTGGGCACTTGCAGAACAAAGCAGGGCTTTTGGAAGTAGTCTTAGGATGGACCCCCAAGAATCCTCAGAAACTGTGCCAAGCCAGGTCCAGATGCAATATACTGAAATATTCTTTATCTTCTTCCCCATTTGGGGACCTTAGTAGGTGATTCTGTTTCTCTGCATGGTGCATGTACCTTGCTGGGTGGCTGTGGTTGTTGGCAGAAGAACTTTCCTGCAGACTGGCCAGGAAATCAGAAGGAGCAAGGGCAGGCAAAGTCGACTGCTAGAGGCAGATGACTTCCCAACTCCTATGGGTCTCTGTGGGTTGGTAGCTTAAAGCTACAGGGAAACTGGCCACTGCCCAGCAATCCTCTTTGTCTATTGTTGACTCTAGTTGCACCCCACAGCAGCCTTCTGTTTCTCTTTGCAAATAACGCTGCCTTTTAGTTTGTTGAGAGGATTGAGGTCATCTAGCATGGATTCTGCTTTTCTCCTCTCATCACTATTTGGTCTCCCTCAGGAATCAAAGGAAGAGTGGGCCTAGCCCCCTTCCAAGAGCCTCTGTGAGACGGGAGAATGGATTTCTGATATGGGCCATGTCTGGTCTGGCACTTCCTAAAGAAGCTGCTCTGGTTCTGTCCCAGAGTTCCAGTCACCAGCAACCACACACATGGGCCCGGCTTAGCTGCCCCTCCCTCATAGCCCAACCAGGGCTTTGGCCCCCTGTCCGCTTTGACTGAGAGAAAGCATTCCAGACTCCTTTCCCAGAGCCCCTTGATCTGGTTGTCTTAATTAGGAGACAGTGGATTCAAAGCCAGACCACTAACAATAAGAAGGGAGAGGCTAGGTTTTAGGCCATGCAGGAGGTTGTGGTTGAGAGAAAAGGGCCCAAGAGAAAAGAATCCAAGTCAGTGATGGCAATCGGGGTTCGGAACAATTCTTTAGCTGAAGGGAGGGTGGCTGCAGTGGCTGATTGTCTAAATTTTATAGATTCAAGTACAGCCCCAGAGCAAACATCCTTAGCTTGACTAATGTCCAGATCATGAGCAGATATCAAGTGCCCAATATTCTGCTCGCTAATCTTTGGGTACTATGACAGAACACTTCTAAAATTAAGTTGCTGCAGAAAGCACTTACTTCTAATGGGGGGAGCTGAAATAAACCCCTATGTAGTAAATACCAAGAGGATTTAAGATTTCATTAAGATGATACTGACTAGATAATGCATTGCTTCTCAATCAAAAGTTGCTTAAGAAAGGGATCTGTAGCCCAGAAAATAGGGTGATTAATAGATTTCGTCAAATAAATAAACTTTTAGAATATCTCTTGAGATCCATATAGATTGGACCCAATCTCATATACCACCTACATGATGCAATTCAATTCCATAAAGATATATTGAAAACCTACTTTGTTCTAGGTATTAGACTGGTCATTGGAGATGCGTGGAAACAAGATTAAATCATATTGGCTTTTCTGTACTTATTAAACCACTAGTGAGGACTAAAATACTTTGAAATGACTTGGTAAAGAAAGCGTTAAAGGGAGAAAATGGAGAAAAATGATATGCTCATTTTAGACAAGAATTACACTGTGCAGTTCTCATTTTTTCTCTACTGCACCTACAGCATTCTGAGCCCAGCAGTTGGACAAATACTCGTCAAGCTGAATTAACCAGAAAATTAAATTAATTAACATACCCTTTTCTCCTTTCTATTTTCTCTTCTCTCCTCCCAGCATTCCAGCAATTTGAGGCTTTGCAAAACTACAAAGTAGTGGCATTGAGATTTAAAGCTTTGCCAAGAAAGCTTCCAAACTAAAGAAATTAGTCAGAGCCTCAGAAGTCAAATTTCAGCCTCATGTGACATTGGTACCTCTCCTAATTACAGGCTCCATTCTCTTTAATGCTCGAGCGTCTCCCCGCTACAGAGCTCTAAGTGGTACCCTGAAAGCCTGAAAAAAAACCGCTGTGCTGCCTGAGCAACAGATGTGTGACTAGGGGCTAATTTAGGCCCTGGGAAGATCAGGCTCATTCTATTTTCTTTTATTATTTTTCCTTCTCTTTCTTTTTATTATTACTTGTTTAAGTCCACGTGATTCATCCTTTAAAAAAACTTATCTCCTGCAATGTTGACGTTAACTACCATGGCCAAATATGGTCAGTTCATAATTATTGTAAGATTCAATGGCGATCAAGTGGAATCAAAAAGAACAGCTTAGAAGATGGAAAACTAAGGGGAATGCATCTTGCAGTAGGAAGACAAGACATTATGATGAGAGATACCACTAATAAAGTAGAAAAAGCATTTGGATTTTAGATTTTAATTTTATTTATTTATTTATTTAGAGACCATCTTGTTCTGTTGCCTAGGCTAGAGTGCAGTGGGATAATTATAGCTCACTGCAGTCTCTAACTTCTGGGCCCAAGTGATGCTCCTGCCTCAGCCTCCTGAGTAGCTGGGGCTACAGGCACGTGGCACCATGCCTGGCTAATTTTTTATGTTTAAATTTTTTGCAGAGACAAGATCTCACTATGTTGCCCAGGCTGGTTTCAAACACTTGGGTTCAAGTGATTCTCCTGCCTTGGCTTCCCAAAGTGCTAGAATTACAGATGTGAGCCAGTGCTCCCGGCCCAAATTTCTTTTTAGTTAACACACATTTAATGTTGCCAGTAGTGAGAGGCTTAATGTTTATAAAAAAAAATTTAATTGGATTAGTGGACAATCATTCTGGATAGTAAAGTAGCTGCTAGAAAAATTGTGCTAATGTTTCCCCCTGTTGGAGAAGTGGACACAAAGTAAGGATGACTTGGGGGAAATAATTTAATCCAGTCAAACACGGCAACATCTCTGCCCTCATGACAGAGGAAGCGCTAAAAGACTGCTAAGAAAATCATTACTTCATTGTGGGAAGGGCTGTGATGGAGGTGTGCTTGGAGGTCCTGGGGGCCAGGTGGTGGGTACGTGTGGCAATGTGGGGCTCGGGGAGGTTCTGAACAAGTGAGACTAAGCAGGTGAAGAAAGCAAAGGAAGGGCATACTAAGGAGAGGAAGTGCCGTGAGAAGAAATGAAGGTAAGAAAGATGTAACTTCTTTGAAGAAGATGAGGGTGCCTCTGCCTTAAAATCTTGGGATTATTCTGAGAAGGGGAGATGTCCTTTCTTGCTTCTTACAGTTATTTGAAGGCTTTCTTGGGATTTTAACACCTGGTAGCTGACTATTCTCTACCAGAAATCCCCGGGCATGTGTCTGTAGTGAGTGGGTGCTGTGTTGTGCACACAGGAATGTGACAGGTGGGCTCATGTGCATGGCATGAGCTACCATTTATTAAGAATTTACTATATATGCTAGGTAATAGGCAAAGCATCTCGCAAACATCCCAGTTAAATCCCAGAACAATCCCAACGTAACACTTTCCCAAGGAAAGAATTTAAAGGGGTAAGTGCTTACTTAAGGTCATACAATTAGGGAAGAACACAGCTTGGATAAGAACTCAAGTCTGTCTTACTACAATGCCTGTGCTCTTAAGCATTAAGCTATTTTAGCTCTGGAAGAACAAATCCTATGTTCCTAGTTATCCCACATTCATTTGTTTTTCCTTCCTATTTTTAGCTTGAGGGTCATTTCCAAATTCAGAGCCGTTTAAACAACCATCCTCATTTTTTCCCTTACTCACTATTCCCAGGTCTATAAGTTTGTGTTAATATCGTTTGCGCCAAGTTCCCAAAACACCAGATTGATCTTTGTTTCAGGATAATTAACTTACTAGCAAGATGGCTATGACAGGCTTGATTTAAAAAATAATTACAGAATGAAAACAGAATGGGGGCTTGTTTAAGAACTTAATAGCCACTGGGCTCTTTGGGTAATTGAACAATTTTTCCCCAAGTTTTAGGAAAAATATAAGTGAAGTAGGAGAGACAAAGAAAATTATGAGACTGGAAATCAGATTTATAATAATGGAATTGACATTTACCTACGTGGGCAGAGAAAGAAAATATGCAAATAGATTTAAAAATCCTTATAAATGCTTTTGATGCTAAGACTTTATGTGAATTTAGCTGACTCAACTCTATGGGTAGTTACTCTTCTTATTCTTCCACTAAAATGGCAGAAGAATTGGCTTTGACAGGAAGCAACATGTAGAAAAAGAGATTACCTGCCATCCATACCTACATTTTATTTTCTGAATTGTGGATCATAGAGAAAAATAATTTTATTAGCCACATATCAATGAACTATGAACTCAGCAAGTTCACATTCATGTATAGCCTAATGTTGATCCTGTTGAGTAAGAATGGTACTGATAGATCTTTCAGGCAGTAGTTGAGTTGGGCTGATAGAGGGATGAAGAGGAGTGAGTCAGGGGATACAGATAAGAATCTTGGGATTATCCTTCTGAGAAGAAATAGACAATGCTCTTTCTTGCTTCCTACAGTTATTTGGAGGCCTTCGAATAACTTCTCATCCCATTGAAACCTGTTTATATGTGTCTTCGCTCGACCTTCTCTATCACTTTTGTTTGAGGTTATGTTTTGCTTAGTTATGCCTCTTTTATTTTTTTCAAATATGCTTGAGCCTTCCAAAGACATTAGCAATGAGAGATGCTGTTCTGCAAAGATGCAGCTTCACTCAAAGACAAAGTGAGCACAGGCTCTGAAGAGCCTCTTAGCCTTCTGCTGCCTCAAGCCAGGTCCGCTTCTCTTTATATTTTCACCTCTGCAACCATGGGCATGGTCAGCCTCCTCCTAAAGGGGACTGGAATTGATAAGCTTACCTAAGGCATAAAAGGTACATAGTCTTTGCAAAGCAACAGATGCCTTCAAATTTTTATAGACAATATTCCACTTGGTACACATGATCAATAATAGAGACAGAAGCCAGCTAGAATTTGTTAGAAGCCTCAGGGAAAAAAGCTAAGCCTGTGAAAAACAAAATTAATGCCAATTTTAAATGCAACCCTCAGGCTTTGCAGAATGAGTCAAACTTGATCACACAAAAACAAAGGCAGTATGTCCACTTTTAGAAAATGACAAAGAGACTTTGTAGGATATTTGGAAAGTTTATCACATTTTGCAGGACCCCTTTTCTTCCAAACAAAGCTCCATTCTTATCCTAAAACAAAAAAGAATCCATCATGTCTCCCAGCAGTGCAGGAGATCAATATCATGTTTGAACTCTCCCAAAGTGATCTCCTTCTTTCACTGCAGAAACAACTGAAGGAGAGGAGGGCCCTCATATTCACTTTTAAAATTACTGAGGGGAGTGCAAATTTAAAGGTCTCTTGTCCTGAGTATTCTTAGATCCTGTGTCTCTTAAAAGCTATGTGAGTTACAATTAATTTTTTGGTAAACTTCCCAGTAAATTCTTGAATTCGCAAGCTCATTGGAAGTGTTTAATAGTTGATTATGACTCAACCAGTATTTATTGAGTACATACATTTGTTGCGGATAGTATGAAAAGATGTTTTTCTCTAGTATCATATAATGTAGATTATGTTTTGACCTTTTATGAATGTCCTCTCCCTGTCCAAGTAGGAACTTCCATCAGAGATGAGTGAGAAAGTGACATTACTAAGTGTGTGGCCATTTATATTAATTAATTCATTACAAAAACTTGTTGTGCACCTACTGTATGCCATGCACTAGGGTTCATTGTTCAGTAAAATAGGACTCTTGCCCTTAAAGAGTCCACAACCCAGTGAGGGAGACTTTTACTTAACCCTAACATTAATGCAAAATAAGGGCTGTCACAGAGCTGTATAGAGAACTACAGTAGGAGATCAAAGGAGAAAGAAGGATTAACTGGTCTCAGAGAGGGAAGGAGGATTAAGAAGGTTTTGTGGAGTAAGTGGGAATGAGGATTAAAGAACGTGTCATAGGAGAGAGAGAATTTGAGCCCACAATATTCCGGGCCCATGAAGATCCTTGTTTGAGTTTGTGGCTGCCCCACCACATACTCTTCATCTGACAAGAATTTATGAATCACAAAGCACGCATTCAGATTTACCAGATTTTTTTTTCTTTTTTTTAAGACAGAGTCTTGCTCTGTCGCCCAGGCTGGAGTGCAGTGGCATGATCTCAGCTCACTGCAAGCTCTGCCTCCTGGGTTCACGCCATTCTCCTGCCTCAGCCTCCTGCGTAGCTGGAACTACAAGAGCATGTCACCACAGCCAGTTAATTTTTGTATTTTTAGTAGAGACGGGGTTTCACCATGTTGGCCAGGCTGGTCTCGAACTACTGACTTCAAGTCATAGGCCCACCTCAGCCTCCCAAAGTGCTGGGATGACAGGCATGAGCCACTGTGCCCAGCCCAGATTTACATTATTTTAAAATCTGGCTTGATAAATCAGTTTCTTAATAATATCAACAATAATGCATTGTTTCTCTTTGACCACAGGTCACACTCAAGGGAAGTGATGAGGTGGAGAGGTAGACCACCTGGATCAAATCCCAGGCACACCTTACTAGCTATGTGACTCTGGAGGAGTTACTGATTCTCTAAGCTTCTTTCCTCATCTAGAAAATAGTGTCATGTGGGTATGGAATGCTGAGAGGTAGAAAATCCATTATTAGTACAGAACTTTGCATGTAGTAAATCTAAGTGTTGCCAATTACCATACTGGGAAGTGGCAAGTGGTGTTCTATGTAGAATCACGTTTTCTGGAAGTATTTGAGGTGGGATAAATTCTTTTAAGTCCAAAATGACTTACATATCTTTCTGACAACTTCTTAGCTCTCATGATCACTACTTTTTAAAAATCCCGTTTTACATTTATTTCATAAATACCATCATAACAATGATAAAAGAAATAATAGCCACAATAGCAACAAATTCTCCCAATCTGTGCCTAGCTTTCATATTTCCATAATCTCTTTTGAATTAAGCAGACACTAACTTAAAGGGGATGCCCTGCAAGTGAATAAATGAATTGCTGTCTCAATGGCTTTTCCTCCAAAAGAAGTATAAGGTGTTACAAAAATCATGACCTGACAACTAGCTAGATTGATGTGTTTACTCTGAAGTGGTAATAACTGTAGTTACAGTATCACAAAATGCTTTCCTGAGTTGTAAAAGATTTTACTAGCCTGGACAACATAGTGAGACCCTGTCTCTACAAAAATAAATAAATAAATAAATAAAAATAAGTAGCTGCGTGTGGTGGGGCATACCTGCAGTCCCAGCTACTTGGAAGGCTGAGGTCGGAAGATTGCTTGAGCCCAGAAGGTTGAGACTGCAGTGAGCTGTGATCACATCACTGCACTCCAGCCTGGGTGACAGAGCAAGACCCTGTCTCAAAAATATAAATATAAATAAATAAATAAAATATTTTAAAGGAAATCCCACTACTATGTCCTAGTTGGAAGGGCAAAATGGGACATGGTGGGCAAAGTGATGAATTTGGAATGAGAAACTACAACAGTGACATTAACACTAGATTGCAGAATAGATTTCCATGAATTATATTTAAAAAAAAAACCCAGCAATCATTCCTTTGGCCACCAAAAGGCCATTTCCTCTTGGCATAAAATAATGACCTACTTAGCTGTCTTGTCAGAAGAGTCAGAACTATTATTATGAATGGGCAGATTTGGATTCTGTGTTTGCCAGTCACAATTAACACAGCTGAATGACAGCCGAGAGAGTTGAACACAACTCCCTGGGCACACACTGAAGAGAAACCAATATAGGTTCTCTCTTTCTAAAATCCAGATACATAATTTTTAATGATTTGTAAGTAGCCAGATACTTACCTCACTTTAAGAAAACATTAGTGTTTGTTTAAAATGTGTTATTTTATTTCTTTCTCTAATATGTCAAGTGAATTACAGAGGGATTTTGGCTTAAACTTTAAGTCAGTTATCTCATATACAGCACAGAACAAATCAGTAATTACCCTGAAGAAGAGCTAAGCAACTCATTAGAAACGCCTCAAATGTATCAGAGGCTGTTTCAAATTCCATTCATGAGATTTGGGCTTGAAAACTTGTGCTTAGGAGGAATACTGAAAAATTAACATCCATCTTAATCTCATGCCTTGTAATAATACTCATAGTATATTTTAAACTACAGACAGGCCTAAACATAATCAATCTAGATTGTATAATTATATATGTTCACAGTCAATGGTTAATCTGTAATATAGCAGAGACAAAAATGCTGAGAATCTTCTGGATGTTTCAAGTACTCTGCATGATCCAAGGATTCTAGAATTTCTCATTTTTATTCAAGGAGTATGTTGGAGTCTACATACCTGTCCATTTATTATAGAACGAGGAAAATGCAGCTGTTAATTCTATCTTCTAAAAGGAAAACAAAGCCACTCTATGAAACTATAAATGACTCAGGATAAGTAGTTATCAATATTTGTTTCACCCCATTTATTTCACCTTCCTAATTTCTGAGCATTTGGTGTAATGAAGAAGTTAAATATGTCAGCTCTGATGTCACACCAGCCATGTGGCTCTGGAAAACATCCATCTCAGTTTCTGCAGGCATAAAATCAAGATAATAACAATTCCTACCTGATGAAAATAATCCATGCAGTGTGTCTGCACATGTGAAATGTTTTCTAGATGCTGGTTATTATTATGATTTATTTCTTAGAATCTGGTTCTTCAGTGTCTTTTTTTTTGTAGCACCTATCCATCTGTTCATTCACCCATTAGCTATTAATTGAACACTTGGGATGGACAGATACTGCAACAACAGCCTGAGGATATATATATATATATATATATATATATATATATATATATATATATATATATTTTTTTTTTTTTTTGCATAAAGTACTGAGAGAGACAAATAAATATATACCAGGTTGATGTGCCTATGCCTCAGCTGTTGTGAGTGTTGGCAGCTAAGAGCTAAGAGCTCACTTCTGCACCCTTCTCTGGAGGACTGCTCTTAGCTAATGGGTGCTGTCTGGGAGCAGGCCTCAACCCCTGGGGCTGTTCCATAATCATCCTACCTGCCAGTGCAACCAGGCTGAGGCTAGACTTCTCCTGAACCCAT
This sequence comes from Pongo abelii, assembly GCF_028885655.2. NCBI lineage: Eukaryota > Metazoa > Chordata > Mammalia > Primates > Hominidae > Pongo > Pongo abelii. The sequence continues at coordinate 155,589,784 of NC_071985.2, forward strand.
TTATTTGTGTCTGACTGCTTTTCCTCCCTTATGCTTTTCCCTTCGCTCAATGACAGGTGTCTTCTGAGAGCACTCCCTCAACAGACCTTGTCAGAGGGTCTGCTGCCAGGAGATCTAACCCAAGACAAAGTTTGTCCATGGATTACTTTGATAACAATTTTGATAGCAATGCAGGTTTCAAGTAAATAAATAATGGCTAACCAAATATTTCTAGAGCTTCCTTAAAATACATAGACACAAATAATCTATTGTTCTTCCAAAGTGATTGTACACATACATTTTAAGTATTCTTATTAAGGCGCCTCTGCCTTTCTTTGTTACTTTAGCTTTTTTAGAGCTTCTTCATCTTTGAACATAAAAAAACATGCTATTCTACATATAGTATTATATACATATAATAGATGTAAATTAAGTTGAACAAAAATATTATTTAAGAACTTTTGAACATTTTGTGTTTGCTTTTATTTCCTATGTTCTTCCAAAGTTGAAATAAAAGCCTTTCTACTTTTTAAAACAGATTGGTGATTTTGATGATCTCCCTGGTTCCGTGTTTATTCCTATTGCCTTTTTTTCATTCACTCATTACAAGTGGTCTGGGTTTGTCCTTCTGTGTAAGAGTAAGTTGTTAGCATCATCAACTCTGAGCTAAAATGGGCTTCTCCCCTCTCACCTGAGTGTTCAGAATAACATTTTTATTAGTTAACTGTTTACTGATACTGAGTAATGAGGCCATCCAACATATATGCAGTAGTCTAGGGAAATAATTTTCACATAGTGAAATATGTGCTCTAGTAAAAACTTTTGCACCTGTGTTTTGTAAACCATGACAAATAATGCAATTATAAATAATTATAGATGAATGCCTGGTACAGGGATTTCACACCATTAGAATTGTGCTTATGTGGCTTTTTAAAGAAACTAAGCATAACTGATTTTACCTGGGTAGGAATGTCAGACATGAACAGAATGAATTTCTTAATATTCTGCAGGTCTCTTATTGAATGGCTAATTATCCTTCATAACTGGTGATCCTTCACCAAATCACAGAATTATAGGGTTAAAATAGACCTTGAATGTCCAGCTGAGACCCTCTTCTCACTCCTGAATTTGGACAGACCAAAGGCTTGAAGTCTGCCTGCCATGAAATTATACTTTTTTTAAAAAAGATTTTTTTTCTTTTTGAGACAGAGTCTCATTCTGTTGCCCACCTTGGAGTACAGTGGTGTGATCATGGCTCACTGCAGTCTCCAACTCTTGGGCTCAAGTGAACCTCCCACTTCAGCCTCCCAAATATCTGGAACTACAGGCATTCACCACCACACCCAGCTGATTCTTGTATTTTTTGTAGAGATGGGGTTTCACCATGTTGCCCAGGCTGGTCTTGAACTCCTGGGCTCAAGCAATCTGTCCGTCTCCGTGTCCCAAAGTACTGAGATTACGGGTGTGAGCCACCGTGCCCAGCCTTAAAAAACAAATTTTAGAGACACTGTGGTGTCATATTATGCATAAAATAATTTGCAATTATTTAACCTCCCAAATTTTCACAAATTTCCTATTAATCGCACTGTCAGTTTCTATGAAAAGTTAAAACTGTATTCATTTCATCCATCTTCCTTTTTTCTGCAGTCATCTTCTCCTCCTCACTACATCCTTCTGTCACTTTTCTGTATTTAACTTATGTAATCCAGCATTTCTCCTGTTTCAGGCAGCCTCAGTGGCCCAGATAATGATACTTCTTTCTTTCCTATTAGCAAGGCACAGAAACTATTCTTGCAGTAGCCATTGATTCATCCACTTTCTTTCCTGGCATTTGGGACAAGAATTTGCAAACATCTTAACTAGATGTTTGAAAATGGAATGTTTCTATTCCCTCATTTCCACCATTTTCTTTTCTCAGGCAGATGTGGTCTTGGCTTTTACCAATAGTGTATCACATCAAAGTAATTCTACAGTCTCTCTCTGGAGACATCAGAAAGGCAGCCTTGGGATATCCACTTTCATATCTCACAGGGTCCCACAGTACAGTCTCCTCCAATTCAGGCTGCTCTCTAGTCAAAGAAGTCAGTTACTATTCTTAATGTCATAAGCTTCACTGATCCTTAATTATGCTACTTGACTATCAGTAAGCCTTCTATTTTCCAGACAGGGTAGTCCTCATTTCGGAGCTAGCTCTGCTTCCATCCAGTCTTCTGAATTTGCTTCCTTCATTTGTGGTCTGTGATTCAGACTGTCCATTGCAACAGCAGCCCTTCCGGTCACCCTGTCAAAAGAGCTTTCACACTTCACATTCTCTTATTCTCCTTTTGGCCAAGTGGAGAAAGTTCAAGGCTGTAATCAATCTTTTTTTTTTTTTTTTTCCATAGAGCTTATGCTTCCCACATTGTTTTCAGTAGGGCATAATAGTTTTCTTAAATGTCAGGCTTTATGTAGCTGATAACATTTTAAAGGTATTTCTCCCATATTTCATTCTGAATTATCATAGTTTCCCATACATGAGGAATGCTTAATGCGAAAACAACAACAACAACAACAACAACAAAACAACCAAAAGAACGACCAGGTTCTTTTACATGGCTTTGGGTTTCTCAGATGTTGAAGATTTAGTGGCAAAGACTACCTGAATGCTGAAAATAACTTACTGACAGAGGACAGTGCTTGGGGTGATGATAATTCGGAGATAATACACATATTAATTTGTTCTTTAAACGTAGCATTTAACATTGAATGCATACAGGGACAGAGATGCTGTGACTGCTGTTTCACTTTTCCTTCCTTTTAAAGACAAACATCTGTTAATCTAGCAGCTTGACTTGTATCATAAAATATGCATGTCACTACGGAGACCAGTGAGATTGATCTGAATAAGCAATTAATGCCCAACACTTGTGATACTGTATTTGCAGAATTATGGAAGAAAAAATGTTACAGAGTAGAATAAGAGGAATTCAAACCTTGAGTCTCTTAAAGCCTCATTTATATATGTGCATGACAATGGAACTTTCAATCAATATGATTGTTAATATGGCATCATGTCATAATGGATCAAGAAACAGTAATGCTTGTCGTTTAAAATGGCAGGATAATAAGAAAATAAGCAGCTGAGAAATCAATGTTAGACAAAAGTATCCAGGTGGTGGTTTTAGCAGCCAATTTTAACACAGAAATAATGGTTTACATTGCTTTGAGCAAACCTTTACTAATGGAAAGCCAGTCTTAAACAAAAGATAAATGAAAGCATGATTATTTGCTTTTCAAATGATTCAGATGTTCCCTAAAAATGTTACTAATCAGATACGAAGTCCTGTTAATTCCCAGCAGAATGTAGCTAACTTTAAGCAAGATGCAAGAGGCTTATTTTGACTCCATGCTGCTCATCACTTGGAGTATGTTTTCAGACACATGTGATTAAGCTTCTTCACCTATAAATGAAGACATTCTGGGTCCAGTCAGTGGTTTCCAGCCTGGGAGTATGATTGGGGTTTAGGAAAGCAGTGATAAGCATCCATAAGTTACTTTAAAAAATATTTTGCATTTCAGAATGCCTAATGGGAATTGTATTTATGCCACGAAGATGCTCTAAATGTAAGCTAAAACCTTGAGTTTCTTTGCTTGGCCTTGTCAACTTAGTAGTAATAGTGGTTAACTCATGCTGGTCAAAGCTCTGATTGATTATAATGACATTCTAGAAATTTACAGTGACAATTAGGATAAAATAATATTTAATGTTCCTCAGAGATGAAAAAATTGTGTATCCCTAAGTTTTTGTATCTTTAACATTCTAATATTCCTTCTTTCCATTGCCAATGCCATTGTTCAAGTTAAAGTCACTCTCATATCCTAGCTGAAAGGTTGCAATAATTGCTTAACTCCTTCTTGACTTCTGGCTTAGTCTTCTGGTCACAGCAAGCCACATATTACCAGCAGGTTGATCTTGCCTATATCTTGCTGAAAAACATTCAGGTGCAGCACTATCCACAATAGCTAAGAAATGAAATCAACCTGTGCATCCAAGAACTGATGAACGGATAAAGAAAATGTAGCATATTTACACAATGGAATTCTATTCAGCCATAAAAGGAATGAAATCCTGTCATTTGCAGCAACATGGGTAGAACTGGAGGTCGTTATCTTGAGTGAAATAAGCCAGACACAAAAAGACAAATATTGCATGTTCTCACTTACGTGTGAGAGAGAAAAAATTTGAACATATAGAGGTAGGAAGTGAAAAAAATAGATAATAGAGACTGGGAAGGGTGAGCGCAGGCAGGGAGAGGGGACGATGAAGAGAAATAGGTTAAAATAAAGGGAATAAATTAAATGATGCCGATGACAGAGTAGGATGACTACACTTAACAAAAATGTATTGTACTCAGGTGATGGATGCCCTGAATACCCCTGACTTGATCACTACACATTATACATATGTAACAGCTTTTATCATACACTCCAGAAATTTGCAGACACATACAAGACATTCAGGGACTTATTATTTCCTATGAGATAAAATCCGCTCCTGACATGGTGTCTCCAGGCTGCCCTTTCATACTGATTTTCCCCCACCCTTTCAATATATATCTTATGCTGCTGCCAACCTGGCTTACTACTCATCTCACAGTCTCATTTGAGCTGCCTGCCTCTGCTCCTGTGTGGTCCCTTTCACCCCAAAGTCCTCCACACCCCTCTGTGTAATCACAAGGTTCTTTTAAACACTCAGCTCTAGCCTCCTTCTCCATGAACTGAAGCCTACATCATCTCCTCCCTTAAGTCCAGAGACAGACAGTGTCAGTCTGTTACTCTTATTTAATATTTGGAATATGTTGCCTTATAATATTGCCATCCTGAATAAACGATAGACTCTTGGAAGGAATGGACTTCTTGCAAGTCTCTAAATTTCACACACAGCCTAAAATAATTTATTTGATTTACTAACGGCTCAAATAAAATTAATATTGATTAATTTATTAAAAATTACTCTATGAGTGCCAGGAACACAACTATTATACTAAGCAAGGTTATAACTATTCCAAGCCTCTTAAAAATTTAAAAATAATTAAATCAAAGTAATATATACACAGAGTTTAAAAAGAAAGATAATATGATATCAAAAGGCTTCATGAAAAATGGCCGTCTCCTCTCTTGCAGGCAAACTCATTTTTATTTTAGCTGTTTCCGCCGGAAGCTACTGCCATTATAAACAATATATTTGACTGCTATTTCTTGATTTCTCAGTTTTAGGATTTATCTCTTATACCACTTTTCACCTCCTGTGGTTGTGATCTCTAAATACTATTATGCCACTGTTTTCTACTACACGATTAATTCTCTTATGGCATCCTGTTCCTGTTCTGTGGTGACACTACTTTCTCATATTTCTCTGAAGATGTAACTAGACTGCTGCTAATGCTTTCTCACATTTCCTGTGTTACCTCCATTTCTTCCAGGTTCATTGCTTTTTGTTGTGTATATTGTACCTGCATTCACATTGAAAGCTTTCCTCAAAAGGCCTTTTGGTTGACCACACATATTTATGAACAGTGGGAATTTGATGCCTAATAGTAAAATGTAGCCAAAATATTTATTATTTTGAGAGGGGTGCAGAGAAGGGGGAGAAGACAGAAACAGAAACACACACTTAAAAACTTTGTAAAGTCTGGCCGGGCGTAGTGGCTCACGCCTGTAATCCCAGCACTTTGGGAGGCCAAGGTGGGTGGATCACGAGGTCAGGAGATCGAGACCATCTGGCCAGCATGGTGAAACTCCCTCTCTACTAAAAATACAAAAAATTAGCCGGGCGTGGTGGCGGGCACCTGTAGTGCCAGCTACTCAGGAGGCTGAGGCAGGAGAATGGCGTGAACCCAGGAGGCAGAGCTTGCAGTGAGCCGACATTGTGCCACTGCACTCCAGCCCGGGCGACAGAGCGAGACTCTGTCTCAAAAAAAAAAAAACAAACAAAAAAACACTTTGTAAAGTTTCAATTTACCTTCACGAAGTCAGAAGACTACCCAAAATGTCACAGATACATGAAGAAAACTGCCCTGTCCTGAGCATCTCACCCACTTAATAGCAATCTATTAATCAACAAATCTTGGCTGTTGATGAATACAGTTTAAGAGTTCTGAAATTGAGGCAATAATCAATAGCTTAGCAACCAAAAAAAGTCCAGGACCAGATGGATTCACAGCCGAATTCTACCAGACGTACAAAGAGGAGCTGGTACCATTCCTTCTGAAACTATCCCAATCAATAGAAAAAGAGGGAATCCTCCCTAACTCATTTTATGAGGCCAGCATCATCCTGATACCAAAGCCTGGCAGAGACACAACGAAAAAAGAGAATTTTAGACCAATATCCTTGATGAACATTGATGCAAAAATCCTCAATAAAATACTGGCAAACCAAATCCAGCAGCACATTAAAAAGCTTATCCACCATGATCAAGTGGGCTTCATCCCTGGGATGCAAGGCTGGTTCAACATATGCAAATCAATAAATGTAATCCAGCATATAAACAGAACCAAAGACAAAAAAACCACATGATTATCTCAACAGATGCACAAAAGGCCTTCGACAAAATTCAACAACCTTCATGCTAAAAACTCTCCATAAATTAGGTATTGATGGGACGTATCTCAAAATAATAAGAGCTATCTATGACAAACCCACAGCCAATATCATATTGAATGGGCAAAAACTGGAAGCATTCCCTTTGAAAACTGGCACAAGACAGGGATGCCCTCTCTCACCACTCCTATTCAACATAGTGTTGGAAGTTCTGGCCAGGGCAATCAGGCAGGAGAACGAAATCAAGGGTATTCAATTAGGAAAAGAGGAAGTCAAATTGTCCCTGTTTGCAGAAGACATGACTGTATATCTAGAAAACTCCATTGTCTCAGCCCAAAATCTCCTCAAGCTGTTAAGCAACTTCAGCAAAGTCTCAGGATACAAAATCAATGTACAAAAATCACAAGCATTCTTATACACCAATAACAAACAGAGAGCCAAATCATGAGTGAACTCCCATTCACAATTGCTTCAAAGAGAATAAAATACCTAGGAATCCAACTTACAAAGGATGTGAAGGACCTCTTCAAGGAGAACTACAAACCACTGCTTAATGAAATGAAAGAGGATACAAACAAATGGAAGAACATTCCATGCTCATGGGTAGGAAGAATCAATATCGTGAAAATGGCCATACTGCTCAAGGTAATTTATAGATTCAATGCCATCCCCATCAAGCTACCAATGACTTTCTTCACAGAATTGGAAAAAACTACTTTAAAGTTCATATGGAACCAAAAAAGAGCCCACATCACCAAGTCAATCCTAAGCCAAAAGAACAAAGCTGGAGGCATCACGCTACCTGACTTCAAACTATACTACAAGGCTACAGTAACCAAAACAGCATGGTACTGGTACCAAAACAGAGATATAGATCAATGGAACAGAACAGAGCCCTCAGAAATAACGCCGCATATCTACAACAATCTGATCTTTGACAAACCTGAGAAAAACAAGCAATGGGGAAAGGATTCTCTATTTAATAAATGGTGCTGGGAAAACTGGCTAGCCATATGTAGAAAGCTGAAACTGGATCCCTTCCTTACACCTTATACAAAAATTAATTCAAGATGGATTAAAGACTTAAATGTTAGACCTAAAACCATAAAAACCCTAGAAGAAAACCTAGGCAATACCATTCAGGACATAGGCATGGGCAAGGACTTCATGTCTAAAACACCAAAAGCAATGGCAACAAAAGCCAAAATTGACAAATGGGATCTAGTTAAACTAAAGAGCTTCTGCACAGCAAAAGAAACTACCATCAGAGTGAACAGGCAACCTACAGAATGGGAGAAAATTTTTGCAACCTACTCATCTGACAAAGGGCTAATATCCAGAATCTACAAAGAACTCAAAGAAATTTACAAGAAAAAAACAAACAACCCCATCAAAAAGTGGGCGAAGGATATGAACAGACATTTCTCAAAAGAAGACATTTATGCAGCCAAAAAACACATGAAAAAATGCTCATCATCACTGGCCATCAGAGAAATGCAAATCAAAACCACAATGAGATACCATCTCACACCAGTTAGAATGGCGATCATTAAAAAGTCAGGAAACAACAGGTGCTGGAGAGGATGTGGAGAAACAGGAACACCTTTACACTGTTGCTGGGACTGTAAGCTAGTTCAACCACTGTGGAAGTCAGTGTGGCGATTCCTCAGGGATCTAGAACTAGAAATACCATTTCACCCAGCAATCCCATTACTGGTTATATACCCAAAGGATTATAAATCAGGCTGCTATAAAGACACATGCACACGTATGTTTATTGTGGTACTATTCACAATAGCAAAGACTTGGAACCAACCTAAACATCCAACGATGATAGACTGGATTAAGAAAATATGGTACATATACACCATGGAATACTATGCAGCCATAAAAAATGATGAGTTCATGTCCTTTGTAGGGACATGGATGAAACTGGAAACCATCATTCTCAGCAAACTATCGCAAGCACAAAAAACCAAACACCGCATGTTCTCGCTCACAGGTGGAAATTGAACAATGAGAACACATGGACACAGGAAGGGGAACATCACACACCGGGGACTGTTGTGGGGTTGGGGGAGGGGGTAGGGATAGCATTAGGAGATATACCTAATGCTAAATGACGAGTTAATGGGTGCAGCACACCAACACGGCACATGTATACATATGTAACAAACCTGCACGTTGTGCACATGTACCCTAAAACTTAAAGTATAATAATAATAAAATTAAAAAAAAAAGAGTTAAACTTACTGTTCTACATCTAGTAAGGGGCAGAGCTAGGACTTGCACCCAGGCGATGTACTTCCACTATACCATTCTGCCTCTCACTCCACAACTACCAAACAACCCTCAGTCCTGCTATTCACTAATTGGTTATCATTTGTAGTAGCAGTAGTTCATCATTACCAAATCCGAGACGTATTGCTGCATATGAGGGGTGTGTCCATTTTGATAGATGCTATTATATACTTTGAACTCACTTCCATAGTGACTGTTGGGCATTGAATTATTTCTAGTTTCTGTTATGAGGCATGTGGATTAGTTCAGAAAGGTGTCCTATTTCTTTTATTTTCCTTCATCTTTCTTTTTCCTTATTTTCTCTTCTGTTTTTCTTTTGCACTGTTTCAGAGGCAGCATGGGGTGTTGGAAAGAGCTTGGGTAAACCAAGACTTGAATCTCTCTGATCTGATCAACTTATGTAGCCTTTCTGAGTCCCTTTCTGCGTCTCAATTTCCTTATCTTTAAAACACAGTCAGTAATGTCCACCTGTAGCATTTCAGTAAGGATATGAAATAACATCTATAAAGTGTCCAGTGCAGGGCTTAATTTAATTTTCCAATAAGTGTAGTAGATATAATTATCACCACCACTACATAGTTCTAGAAATATTGCACATAAAAAGGATTTTGAAAGATTTTGTTATATACTTTCAACTATCTTTTATAACCATAGTGTAAAACATTGCTGCCTGCAATGTATGAATATACTCTACAGCTCTGTCACTGTAGAGTTTCATTATTTTTGATAATTTAATTAGTTGTGAGGTGGTACTGCACGTTTGAGTTACTTAATATTTCCTTGATTAACAGCCAAGTATGAACTTTTTTTCTAAATAATGTCTGTTTGTGCACATCTGTAGAATAAGGGCCTGCTATTACGCTTATGGCTTTTTTTAAAAATGTGAAATTTAGATATGAAGAAACTGTCATATTCATGGTGGTTTTATTATATCTCTAGTATAACATATTTTTAATCTTTTAATAATGAAATTCATCCACCCTTCTTCTATTTGCTCAATAGTGAAGGGAGGAAATACATTTTCCTTGATAACTGGAGCAATTATATTACATTTTAAATTGAAAAACCCCATATATTTAACTGTTTCATTCAACTAGAGTTCACTGTGGCTTATTTTTCTTTATGTTGATAGCTACTCATTTCCTAGAGCATTATTACCACTTAAAAACACTTGATTTAACATATCTCTGTATTTCATATTTTATAAAGTTCTTTACATGTTGATACTACATTTTGATATTTTAATTGGAATTGTAGTAACTTTGACTGTTCTTCAACATTAGGGTCAGAAACAAGAAATATATTGGCTTTTACTCAAATAGTCCTTTGCTTTTCCCGTGAAGGTTTCACAATTTTTTTTATTCAGTGCTAGAGAATGCCACATTAGCATAAGTAGCAGATATTTATCATTTTATTGATACGGGGAATGGCATCTCTTTTCCTTCATTATTGTTCATTTTATGATCACTTTACTAGATTTTCTAGATCATCACACGTAGCTTTTAGTTTATTATCCTGGATTTCCTAACCATAAATGGTTTGCAAATGGTAATCTTTGTCTTTCTTTATTCCTGTGTTAATCCCTATTTTTTATGACTTCTCACAGTGGCAGGAATCCTTAATAATATAGATAACTTAAGTGCACTAAAGTGTACTCTTGTTTTGTTTGGAAATGTGTGTAATATATTTTTGTTAAGTACAGTGACTCTTAATTTTCAGTAAATATTACTTTAAGAGTAATTTTATGCTTAAACTTTACTTTTCAAAAACTCCAGAAAAATGTACGACTTTATCAAATGTCTTTTAAAGCAATCTATTCAAATACTCATTATGATAGTTTTGAATCATTCTGCTGACATTTATCATAATAATGGTTTTTCTAATATGGTACTAAACTGTGTTCTAGGGATACACTTTATTTAGGTATAACAAATGAATTTGTGAACATATTCATTTGTTCTCTTTGTATTTCTTTTATTTAGGACCATAAGTGGGTTGTCTGAACAAGCTTTACTTTTAGCAATCAACTTGGCAGTATTTAGGCTCAAGATGACAGGTGCCTCAAGAATACTGTGATTCTGGATGAAAGAGTATTAGTATTATTATTAACAATAACATCACATCACTCTAGGGTTTGAAGGCTAGAAGATCTGTTAGACAGTACCTAGTATCCATGTTAACTCTTTATTAGCAGTTGAGGAAACCAAAGCCCCAAGATTTTAATGACTTGCCCAAGAATCCACAGATGGTTGGTGTGATAAAATAGAATAAAAACATACAAAAATGTGTTCTAGGCTGGGTGCAGTGGCTTATGCCTGTAATATCAACACTTTGGGAAGCTGAGACGGGTGGATCACTTGAGACCAGGAGTTTGAGACCAGCCTGGGCAACAAAGTGAGATCCTCTCTCTATAAAAAATTAAAAATTAGCCAGGCATGATGGTGCGTGCCTGTATTCCTAGTTAGTCAGGTAACTGAGATGGGAGGGTTATTTGAGCCTAGAAGTTTGAGGTTGCAGTGAGCTGTGATTACACCATTGCATTCCAGCCTAGGTGACAGAGTGAGACGCTGTCTCTAAAACAAATGAAAAATTAAAAAAAGTATTTTACATCTTTAGTAGAAATGGCAATATTTAAATCTGGTACTATCATTTGCTCCAGTTTTGCATTTCAAGCATAATTTCTAAACAGAAATAAACAAAAAAAAAAAAATTAAAGGATTATAAAATGGGTCTTACGGGGAAATGTAAAAGGATCTGGGTTCTTTTATGGGAAAAAGATAGAAAGGACTTAATATCATTTTTAATGCAGAAAAAGATTTCTTAATGAAAAGAATGTCTGAAAATCTTTTTTATAAAAGTTCATGGAGGAACTGCTGGTGAAAATGGTTGCCTGGGATCCCCAGGCAATGCAGCAACCACCTTCGACCTGTGCAGCCTCTCCCTGTGCAGAGGGTGGGTGGAGGGGGGTGGCATGTGCATGGTGGAGGAGGTCTGGCAAGCAATAATGCATTTAAGTTTTTTCTCATTAATCTACTGCTTTGCTTATTTTAATGCTATCTAGCATCCTTATTAGGGTTGCTTCCATGTCAATGTGGAATTTATTTCACCTAGTAAGATGTTAGTTACTTTTAAATAACAGTGTCTCTATAATTTAGCTGAATATACAAAATAGAGAACTCTGAATGCTCTAGTTGGTAATAATAGGAGAATAGTGGTAATGATAAGATAGAATTACCTGAGAACCCCAAATATTTATGAGCTGAAGAAAATTGTTCAGATTTCCTTGTTCAGACCTCTGTTAAGCAAACCCCTGTGAAGTCAAGGATATCCCACGACTGAGGACTTAGTAAAGTAATATTTTGCTACTGCTTGTTTGCATGTCTGTCTTTCCCTCCTGTACACGATGTCTTTCAAAAAAGGACCATATTTTGTTCTTTTGGTGCCAAGCATGGTGTCTTGTACATGTGTCTTGTACATAGCTGGCCTGTGTTAAATATCTGTTGAAGAAATAAACAAATGACTGGAATCTGGGCTGTCTTAGCCCATTGGGTACAACAAAATATCATAGATTAGGTCAGTTACAAACAACAGAAATTTATTTTTCCCAGTTCTGGTGGAGGAGAAGTCCAAAATCAAGGCACTGACTGATTCAGTGTCTGCTGAGGGCCCTCTTTCCAGTTCATAAACATTCTTGTTGCTATAACTTCACAGGGTAGAAGGGAAAAGTGAGCTATCTGGGTATTAACTGATTACCTCCCAAACATCTCTCTAGCCCCTTCCAAAGGTTGTTGATGCGGAAGCAACTTCCTAATTCCATTACATGTTAGGTTCCAATGTACAAATTCGGGGGGGAACACAAACATTCAATCTATAGCATGTGCTAAAATCAATCTTTTGCTTAAGAAAGAGAGAATTAATGCTCCGAGAGACCCTCAAGCTTAAAACATTAACAGTATCAAAATGAAAAGTGAAGTTACAATTTTCAGAGTCACTTCTTCAAAGTCCTACCTCATTCTAAACTCCAGCCATAATGGAGTTTCCTCACCTTGCCACACTTTCACCTCCATGCTCTCTCTGGCTAGGATGCCTTGGTCCCCACACTTCACCCAGCTAATGCCTTGGTCCCCACACTTCACCCAGCTAATTCCTACCTTCCCTTCATGACTCAGCTCAGGGCCACCTCTTCTTTGGAGACCTTCTCTGACCTTCTTAGATGCCCTTGTCTCTGCGGCACACATCTTGACAGCACATGGTACCCAGGACTGTTGAGTGACTTGTCTGTGCCCAACACTAGTCTATACTTTCCTTGAGGTCAGGGAGCATGTCTTAATCATATTTGCACTTCCCAGTGCTTATTTAAAAGCACAGTGCCTGGCACAGAGAAGATGCTTAATAAATGATTGTTGATTAAATCAGTAAATATGTTCACAGTTTTCCACTGGGGCTTAGCACATGTGTTGTACATTGTAAATGGTCAATAAATATTTGAGGAACTGAGTGAGCCTCCTGCAGATGAAATGTGGGGAATGGTAGAGTGCAACTGACTGGAAATGCAGGCTCTAGAGCCTGGCTCTATCACTTAACTAGTTGTGTGACTTGAGGCAGTCACCTACCCTCTGTAAACCTCAGTTTCTAGTCTGCAAAAATGGGGGGGGCGTTGAGAGGATTGGCTATAAAGTACTTAGCACAGAATCTGGTACTCAGCAAGTGCTTGATAAACGTGAGCTATTATTATTGCTCTGGGGGCTCTAGGCTTGGGTTTTGCCTGTCACCCCATTATCCTTCCAATCTCCAGGGCTGGCGTGATGGTGTACTCAGCAGTTGTTTCTGGCATCCCACCTTGCCGAGGAGGATGCCAAAGAGAAATTGCACTCTTGTGGTCTTCGTATTTCAGCTGTCTCATGCAGTGTCTGCCTTCTTAATAGTATTCTTTACTCAAGTATTCTTTACTCTGTGGGCTCAGTGGGATACTTCAGGATTTATCATTAATAATTATGAGTTCCTTGGAACCCTGCAAGCTGTTGAGATGCTACAGATGCAGATTTAAAATCCAGCCTTCTTACAAGAAATAATCAAACATGTTTTAGACCCCACTGGCTTTCAAGACCTTTATGAAATGTATATGTTAAATACTGACCCAGATATGTTATTTATGTTTGTTAGATTCATGTAATATACAAGTTAAAATCTGAGAAAAATCACCATGCAATGAAAGCATGGAGATCAAACAGCAGTAATGAAGTATATAATCTCTCTTGTTTCTGTTCCTTACATTTATTTTACTTTCAAATTTCAACTTGGAAAACTTGTGTATTCTTTAAAGATAGATGTGCCCTGCTTAAGCCCAAATTCCTACCTAAGATGTTAAGAAAGTAACTAATTAAGTCATAAATTTATAACACAGAACATGCTCCTTCACCCTCACATTTCCTGCAGTATCAGGGGATCATATTGCTACCATGAAGGTTACCTGGGTTACTAGGAACAAAGGACACTAAATACAACAACCAGCGGCCCTTTAAATCTGTGCAGAGTCCTAGGCCACATCTCTGACGCTAATCTACGGGACTCCTAAGTCCAAAGGATAAATAATTCTGCTGTCACCTGCTGCCAGCAGAGAAAGGAAGCAAGAAACCTAAAGCCTCTTCCTTTCTGGGATCTGCGATAATGATGATGATTAATGTGCTCTGTGAACCACAGTAGGCAAGTCTCCAGAAGGGGTGCTGAAGATGCCAACTGCATCCATTGCAAGGGGGGTATTTATCTATGGGGAAGACAGCCATCGGAAGCTTTCTACCAGGGCTCGCCCAGAGCAAGGGACCCCTGCCACTCAGTGCTCCTTCCTGTTCAACTGCTGGTTCCTCTCATGCTGGATCACCCCAGACCCACAAAGATCAAAGAGCACATGACAGGTTCTGGCCACAAAACTGTGGGCCGGGGGAGCAGGATTAAGAAACATGATTTTTACAGAGCAGCAACCCAGCATGTTGTCTCTTGTGCCTGCTGTGGTGTGTTTCTGCCCAGACCTCCAAGACTATGAAAGCAGGCCCATCTCAAACATAACAGCTGGAATAATAACTCACTTCCAATACTGTTTATTTTACCTCTTTTCTATTCAGACTGATGGCAGTTTGCTTTCCTGCCTATCTAAAACTCTCCTCAGCCTAGAGAGTGTAAGCATTCCTGACATTTTAATTGCATCAACCTTAGTTCTTGTTACCTTAATAGCTCCTTTATCTTTCCTGGAGAGCTCTCTCAGTTCCATCTGCGTTTTTTTTCACATATTCTCTCTCCAGGTTTTTTATTAATCCAAACTTGCTTTAATATGAATTTTTAATTAATCAGAGTCCGCCTACAAATACTATTATACTGGCCGGGTGCGATGGCTTATGCCTGTAATCCCAGCACTTTGGGAGGACAAGGCGGGTGGATCACTTGAGGTCAGGAATTCGAGACCAGCCTGATCAACATGGGTGAAACCCTATCTCTTCTAAAAATACAAATTAGCTGGGCGTGGTGGCGCATGCCTGTAATCCCAGCTACTTGGGAGGCTGAGGCAAGAGAATCACTTGAACCCGAGAGGCGGAGGTTGCAGTGAGCTGATATCGTGCCATTGCGTACAGCCTGGGCAACAAAAGCGAAACTCCATCTAAAAAAAAAATACTATTATACTGCTACACCTTACAATGTAAGTCATCACATTGCAGAGATTATCAATATGCACATATAAGAAGAATGAAAAAAATTAAATGTTATTCAAATGGGTATTCAAGACTTGGGATAAAATTTTCATAACACCCTACATGGATTTTTAAAGTGCTGTTTCTCAAACAGCTTACATGGAAGTGAGGTTGATGCATTCTGGAAAACTGAGAGAACTTAAAGTGTGGCTTTTATGATGACATATACCCTGATGTTAGAGATGCATATAAGAAATTTGAATAAAATTGTCTCATGATGTTTAGAAAAAAACATTCATAATAAAACAACATGATAAGTGCTATCAAGGAAGTATTTACAGGTTGCTATAGGAACACAAAGGAGAAAAGTTTCATAAAGATTTTGATATTCAAGTTAATGCTTAAAGAGTCAGTGGGCATTCTCCTAGGGGAAAAGGCATCCATACAGAAGTATGGAACTATATCACCCACTTAAGGAACCATTAGTATTTCTATACAGTCAGAAGATAAGATGATAGAGGAGCCCTAAGTGTCATGCTAAGAGATCCTCATTTTACTCAAGAGATAATAAGAAAGCACTAAAGGATTTTAAGCAGTTGAGTGACATGATCATACACATTGCCCATGAAGCATGTGGATATTGGTTGGAAAGGACTAGGCTAGAAAAAGGGAAAGCAGTGAGTTATTGTAGTAATGTCAGCAAGAAAAGATGGCATGGGAGGGAGGAAGAGACTGAATCAAAACAGTGGCAGCAGGACTAACGAGGAGGGGCTGACCTGAAGAGACATCAAGAGGTTGGGGTGATGAGAACTTGGGCCTAAGTGAGAGAGGGTGGTCTAGCATGACTGAGGTTTTTGACATAAGCATCTTAGGAGATGGTGTTGACATTTATTGAGGTAAGGGACATAGGAAAGAAGCAGGTTTGGGGATGGGAAGAAACTATAAATTCAGTTTGGATAAACTGTGTTAAACTCAATTGGTTGTGGGACACCCAAGTAGAGAGGACCCCACTGACAGGGAGTCTGGTATATGTGTTTGGAGCTCCCATAAAGAGTATGACAAGAGTCAGGAGAGAAACCAAGAAAGACAACACAGAATCTGAGGGGAGAAACAGCCCACAAAAGATGGGAGAGGAGCTGCTTCATACTTCTGGGGCAAATTATTGTCATATTTATTTAAGTATTCAAGTAGAGTCATATAATTGCTTATTTCAGCTTTAGTACAGACCAGTGTTATTTAATGGTTTGACTTAATGATTAAAGTGAGACTTCTATATTTCCTTTCTTTTCTTTGACACAGAGTTTCACTCTGTTGCCCAGGCTGGAGTGCAGTGGCACCATCTTGGCTCACTGCAGCCTCAACCTTCAGACTCAAGCAATCCTCTCACCTCAGCCTCCCAAGGAGCCACCATGATCAGCTAATTTTTTTTATCTTTTTGTAGACAGGAGATCTCACTATGCTGCCCAGCTGGTCTCAAACTCCTCAACTCAAGTGATCCTCTCACCTCATCTTCCCAAAGTGTTGGGATGACAGGCGTGAGCCACTGTGCCTGGCCAGACTTCTGTATTTCTTATTTCATCCGTATCCCTTTTACTTTGGCTGACATCGTGCAACCTCTTAGTAAATATAACATCAAAATGTTAATGGTTCTTTTTCAAAATCAAAGAGAAAAAAAATCAAAGAGAAGACCCATAGAAATAGTTACATGCACTACTCATGAAGTCAGTAATGACGAAAAAAGTAAGACAGGTTGTTTGTTTTTTTCTTTTTTTTGGCACTGAGTGCACTGAAGTGCTCACTTTTTGGCTTGGTTTTGCACCACTGTAGACCTAGTGGGCACACTTTCTCTAATCTCTGGCAAGCAAACACCATCAGAGTCTGCTTCGACCTACTTGCCCTCCCTCTGGATTTGCACTCAGGGAGAATGATGGAGAGAGGGATGGAGCCTGAACTCTGTGGCTGCAGACTTTAAATCAAATTACTGTCATGTTCCCTAATTACTGTTCAATGTCTGGAGTCTCAAGTGACATAAACCAGTGGTATCCTCTTGGAGTTTTCACGCACAGCCAGGAGTCTGAAGCTGTGCTGAATGTGTTCAACACTGCAGTATAAATTTTACTGCTGTGTTTTGCATAAGAAACTGTTAAACATTTAAAAAATATCAGCATTAGCTACTACACCATCTCTAATAACAAGGTCTTGATAGTCTACATTACATTTGTACCTTCATTCTCTCAGTTAAGCATCACAGCAGCCTAGGGAAATAAATTTTAACATGATTTATTCATTCCCACAGATGAGAAAACAGGGTTTCAGACGTTCAGTCATTAGGTTACACACGTAGCAAGTGGCAGGGTGAAGAGTCAGTCGCAGGCTTCCAAATTCCAAACCATGATCCTTTGCACTACACTATCTCCCATATGCAACTAATGCTTTGAATCTATTTGATTATCACAGCGTCTCTGAAGAGCTGCATTCTATTGTGTGGCTGTAGGAGGAAAGGGCCGAGTGCAGCACTAAGATGATTCAGTTTCCCAGCTCTACAGATGACATATTGCAAATACTCCTGGACAGGGACCTAGGAAGACTTGCAGAATAGCTGAAGATCCAGTCCATCAAAACATCTGTAACCTATAGATTGTAAAACGAAAATCTCTTGGCACATTTAACAAAGCCCAAGGAGAAGGTAGGAGATGGGGCATGGAGCATGAGCACCTAGGGAAGTACAGCTCTGAGGCTGTTCTCATTTCCACTTGATATTGTTTCTTTTAGGCCTGGGATGGCAGATCCCCAGCATACATGCCCTGATGTCCTTTTCCTGCATTTACTGCAGAATGTGACACTCTGATAGAACTCAAATTGTTCACCTGCCTCAACACAGCACGTAAATGGGCTACGGATCAAGTTTGGCATGCCAGATAAAATTATTTTGTAATTCCTGCTTTAGGTTGATGATCTGCACTACTCTGTGTTACTTCCAAGTATCAGGAGCATAAGGTCTGACCTGGCTTGACTCAATTAAAACACTCTTGCTCTTCAGCTCAGTGACTTGGCCAGGTATCTTCAAGTGTCTCTAGCCTGTTTCCTCATTTATAAAGTGAAACTAATAATACCCTATAGTACAGCGTTATTGAGAGGACTAAATGAGATCATAAATATGAGTCACTTAGCTCATTGCCTGGCATGTAATAAGCACAGAATAAATGGTGACCTTGTTACCGAGGGTACATAGGCCCATGTCAAAAGGAAAGTAATTAATTTTAAGAGTTTGGTAGGAATGCATTTACTAATATAATTAAAATGGACAAATCAGAAAATCGGATAAATGTAGTGAATATTTAACTGATTTTTCAATAACTTTTTTTTTTTTTTTTTTTTTTTGAGACAGGGTCTCACTCTGTTGCCCAGGCTGGAGAGTAGTGGTGAGATCATAGCTCACTGTAACCTTGAACTCCTGGGCTCAAGCAACATTCTGCCTTGGTCTCTTGAGTAGCTAGAACTACAAATAGGTGCCACCACATCTGGCTAAATTTTTACATTTTGTGTAGAGATAGGGTCTCATTGTGCTTCTCAGGTTGGTCTCGCACTACTGGCCTGATGTGATCTTTCCACTTCGGCCTCAATGACAACTTTTAAGTTTTTCTACTATATACTCTTTCTTTAAAACAAAGTCGTACTTATAGAAAAAGAGACCCAGGAATATAAAACATATTTGGAAGGGGTGTTACTAAACCTGACCTTTGGGCTTCCTTCTCTTGGTTCTTAAAAAAAAAAAACAAAAAAAACAAAAAAAAATTACCTCAATTGGCATAAAAGGACTGAACTGAAATGCAATGAGAACTTCAATCTGAAGGAAATTCTATTTGGGAGGATTTCATGATAACTACTTGGAGAATTAATTGGACACTTTACTATCAAGCAAGGTAAAAGAGAAAGAGTAAAAGCAAGCCCAAGGGCATTTTGCTTGGCCAAGAGAACAAAAAAACCCACTTTGAATTATTATGAGATAGTACTGAGAATGGTGCAACTAAGAGGCTAAAACTAAATTCTATATTTTTGGTACATGCCTCAGTAAAGAAGCTGAGATACCAATCTAATTTCAGGTGAGTTCTTACAGACTCTGAGCTAGAATTAATTCCATTGGGAAATGACAGTGTTCTAAATGAAAATCTCGGAAACGACACATTTACTCTATATATGTATTTTATGGGCTGAAAGGCATACATATAGTTTCTTAGGCAATTTTTGATGTTAGGATAATATTTTAAGTAGGCTTTTCTGATATACTTATTACAGTGTAATGCTTAAGATTTCACAGTAATTTAAAAAATGAAGAATATGGTAACTTCAAAAGCAAAAGTAAATTTACAATTTACTTCAGGGAGTACACAGTTACATTTTGAACAATGATCTCACAATTAGATGACTGTCTGTTAAGGACAGCTATTCAATCATATGTTTTTTGTTTTTTTCTTTTTTTTTTGAGACGGAGTCTTGCTCTGCCGCCCCAGCTGGAGTGCAGTGGCACGATCTCGGCTCACTGCAACCTCCACCTCCCGGGTTCAAGCGATTGTCCTGCCTCAGCCTCCCAAGTAGTTGGGATTACAAGCTCCTGCCACCATGCCTGGCTAATTTTTGTATTTTTAGTAGAGGCAGGGTTTCACCATGTTGGCCAGGCTGGTCTGGATTCCTGACCTCAAGTGATCCACCCGCCTCGGCCTCCCAAAGTGCTGAGATTACAGGCATGAGCAACCACATCTGGCCTCAATCATGTTAATTCATATATTCACTCACTACCTCAGCAAATATTACAGTATTACTATTAATATATGTAAGCAATTGGGATTATAGTAATAGATAACACGGAATCCTCCTCAAGGAATTTACAGTTAGAGCACTGGGAGGACAAATTATTGAATAAAAGGTTACACTAAATGGCATCTAAGACTCTCATCTTTGAAGTCTATGCCTCAAATGTAAATTTTTTTTTTTTTAAATGAGAGTGCCCATGCTGGCGAGGATGTTGTGAAGTGGGAACTTCCTACACAACTGGTGGGAGTATAAACGATTACAAGCTTATTCTGGAAAGTAATTTTGCAATATGTATCAAGAGGATAAAAAAGAATCAGAAATTTCCTTCTTAGACACAATTCCAAAAAAATAATTAAAAGTGTGGACATAAAGAAAGCAAAGACGCTTGTCACATTTTTATAATGGCTAAAAACTTGGCAACCTAAACATCAAAGAATAAAAGAATGGTAAAACAAATGACATGGATCCCTATAATAGAATACAAGGCGACCACTGAAGTGGTGTTTATGTGGGATTTGTCACTGGTTAATGCTCATGTTAAAATTCTAAGAACAAATATTTGGCACTCACTCATATATACAAGATGCTTTCATCTCATATGTACACACACACACACACACGCACACACACACATTTTATTTAGAAAGAACACCAAAATGTTTGAAAATTGTGACATTCAGGTGGCTACAAGACTTCCCAAAGTCTCTTTTACCCAATACTACTTTTTGCATTAGTAATTTTGAGTCCTCATATATCCAAAGTGATTTGGTAGATACTTTTTCTTGATCAAAGAAAACACAAGGTTTAGAAGCTCATTAGGAAACACTGATATTTTGACACTGTAAGTTAAATGTATTAAGAATGACTAAGAGTCATACTTCTTTTTCAGAATATTAAACATAGAGATTTAACCACAAGCCTAGTTTGTTAAAGACGCCTCTTCTTTTAATTCCCTGGAGTGTTGAAATGTAACAACTGTTTTTCCATTAAAAAGGTGAGAGTGGTGTGTGGGAAGTCTTTGGATGTCTAAATTTTGGTGTTCAAGGGCTCATAAAAATTATTATCATGATTGGATTAATGGTTGCATTTTCATAACTTACTGTGAAAGAGAAAATGGAATCCATTTCTATTTGTTGTGCAATTTTTGTTGTTAGATTTTCATTAAGCACTTTTCTAAAATTCACTGTAACATTTCCAAGGAATTTTTTTGTTGTTTTAAATCTAGTGTTATTATTCAAGGTCTGGTAAGTGACAGTGATTAAAAATGTATGAAAACTATGTGGCATTATTTGAAGTGGTTTATCAAAGATAAGGACATGCTAACAGCACATGTTGCATTAGTAAGGATTGGGAAAAAAGATTGATAAACAAAATCAGAAGCAGATAAAAGAAACCCAAAGGTTCAGATGAACGAACACCTTCATGGGGAAGTGCAAGTCTTTCTACTGATCACTTCTGAGAGGGTCAAGCAGTTTGGCAGGACCAATAAAATCACCTAATTCTGTTACTTCCTTCCCTCTTCCTTCTCCCATGATGCATCTTTCCAAGGAGTATTAATAAGTATCAGAACTGAATAACTATTAATTTCTTTTCCCTCCATTATTCTTTAGTCTGCATACTATCTATGGAATAGTGAAATCATAGAGGCTTCCATTTATTAAATGCCAAGCTCCTTACCTTTTTAAGTCCTTCTAATAACCTGTAGAGGAGGAGTTATTCATTTCTGTCTGTAAAGAAGCAAGCTGACCCAGATGGACAGTAAATTGCTCCAGTGTCAGTTGAGTCAGAGGTCAGCACTCACATCTTCCCAACTTGGAAGCCTACATTCTTTGCACTATACTCTCAAGTGAATGATTAAATGCCTGTGGGGTGGGTGACCATGAGAAAAAAAAATTAACCAGATTAAGGTACTCAAGATAGGGAAGGACTTACCAGCACGCCTGATAGTGCCATTGGGTTGAAACCCCCTTTCCAAATAGCACCTCCAGTGCTGTAAAGTACTCTTTCCACCTGGAGATCTCCTGGCTTCAGGGAAAATTATAATATTGAGCCCCTTCCTCCTCTTGGATAGAGAATAGATAGACTAGATAACCAGCTCCTGGACAGCGTGGGACTGTTTCTTTAAATAACCCATATAAATGTACCCTTGGAAGACTCTAATTGGTGCCAAGATGGGGTCCTGGTCATGTGAGAACTGTGGTTAGGAATAAAAGCACATTACTATGAATCAGAGCCTAGGCAGAATTCTGACTGCAAGGGGGATGTGCCTTAACTGTGTGAAGACATGCAAATGGAAAGGGAGTGTAAATATTTATAGTTCCTTTCATACCCACATCCTCTCTGGGTCAGCATGGGATGGAGTCAGTAGGTAATGAAATGTGACATCCAGCCACACATAAATAATTTAGAAAGAAGAAAGCATAACTGGTAAAGGATGATTTCAGAAAGAAGCTGTAGAACAAAGTACGGCACTCATCGTCAACTCAGGATAGCAATGGACAGCCAGAATAACTTCAGGAGCACTTGAATGATTCAGGAGGCACTGGCCTATCTCGAAGCTATGCGCAGCTGGGATGGAGGATCCCAGAATCTGGTTCCCAAGCTGCTGGCCTGGCACTGCTTGGCAGGTTTGCCAAGCTGGACTGGGCTGGGGTTGGAGTCTGGCACTCACTTTTTACCCACAGTGAGGTAAAAGACTTCTTTCCTTCCACTCTCTATGACTTTCCAGTACAAGAGACTGTACTAAATGGGAGAACAGCCAAGAGGAAGAATGTCATTTCCATTCCATTCTATCCATTGTCCCCTTTGAGAATCTTGATCCATCTTTAAAGTTTTTTTTTAACTTTTATTTTCATCTTTAAAGTTTTTAAACCCCTTTCATTAAAATGTGGTGGATTATCTAGTAATCATGCAAAAAGTTGGAAAATAAATTGTGATCCAAGTCCCCCCAAGTCTGTTTGTAGTTTTTTCTGCATGGTGTGAAAGTTTACTTTGAGAGAGCCTGTAGGGCTTTGAGGTTGTGTGTGAGTTTGTGAGACAGAGTTTGTTTGTTAGTTGCTTCCTTTCAGCTTTGAGATTTGAGCTTTTCAGTGACTTACGGGGAAAAGTGTTAGGGCAGCCAAGCCCACTGCTGGAGTTCTCCACGGAGCTGGAGGTGAAGTGTGAAAACAAAAGCTGTGTACCCGTTGCTTGGGACAGGAGTGAGCAGGTGAGGACCAGCAGGGTGGGATCAGAACCCTCTAGAAGACATCTGTCTAGTCTCTACTCCCAGGCTCACAGCAGGCAGCTCCTGCCACTTTAGTCTTGTTCTGCAAGGACAGAACAGGAGCTGCGGGGAAAAGTTCCTCCCTACAACACTGGATGCTGCTTTGGAAAGGAAAGCAACATGGAGAAATTATATGACTTTCTCAAAGCAGATATAACTGCTATCTCACATTAATAGCAAATGCCATATTGCAAATGCCATTTATTGGCAGCGGCATTAAAGTGTGTTTTGTGGAAGGGCGTGACTACACTCTTAACTCTAAAACTTGTTTGTTTTCCTTTAATAATTTATGACAAACTTATCCTTAATGCTTTTGTCAAGATACTTTTTGAAACTACTCAAATGTTTCCTACCTTTAGAAAGCAATGGTTACCTCTAAAGTAAAATACTAATTCCTTATAATACAAGTAATTCTAATATTGTACATTCTTATTTTAAAGAATTCGTATTTACCATTTTTCTATACTGTATATAATGCAAAAGGAAGTATGGTCCCATTTTTGTCTTCAGATTATATAAAGAGGCCATAATTAATATAACTCTCGTGATCACTTGATACAGGAGACAAAAAGATTAATACATGTGATGGCAGATCAAGATGACAACAGAGGACGGTATTACTATGAATAATTTGGGAAAGCCTACAACATTCCAAGAGAGAAGTATGTATTATTTATTTGAAGAAGAAAATTAGGGAAAAATAAAAGGAGCATCTGCTTTCATAAGAAAAAACAATTTTCTAATACAACACGTCTCTAAAATGTTTGATATTTCTCTATATTTTAAAACTGGATCTTGATAAAAATGTACACTCTTCTCAATAATTTTGATCTTGTGGACTGGGGAGAGCACAGGCTTTGGAATCAGACAGATCTTGGTTTGAAGCCTGGCTTTATCACTGACTGTCTGATTTTAGAAAAGTTATTCAGCCTCCCTGAACTTGAGCTTTCTGATCTGTAAAGTGGATAACAAAAACTCCTTTGAATAGAATTTTTTTGTAAAACATTTTAAAATATAATTTCATTTTTTACTGGCAAATAATAATTGTACATATTCATGGCGTACATAGTGATGTTTTGATACATATAATTTATGGTGACTAGATCAGGGTAATCAGTATATCCATCATCTCAAACATTTTGAATAAGGGTTTTAATAAGGATGAATGAGCACCATTTCAATAAATCAAGCATTTGGTAGACTTGACATAAACTGCAAATATTATAGGTTGACTAAGGAGTGATACATAACCACCTTTAATTGTTAAATGGAGCTGGATCATAAAATTAAGATTATATATTCTGGTTGAACGTCCCTAATCTGAAAATCTGAAATGACCAAAATCTGAAACTTTTTGAGTGCTGCCATGATGCCACAAGTGGAAAATTCCACATTTGACATTTCAGATTTCAGATACTCAGATTAGGAAGGCTCAACCCATACAGGGATTCTGGTGATGCTACTGTGCTGCTTAGCTACACTGAACGCATTATTTTTTCACTGTATTAATGATATGCTATATTTTTTACCATTAAGTCCTTATGTGTGAGTTAGTGTAAAAAAATGATTGCTTATCATTAGCATACGAATTCAGAGTCAGGAATGATGGTGATGCCAACAACCACAGATTGTCCACACGGGTGGCTGAGATAGTGACATCTTTGCTTTCTCATGACTCAATGTACACAAACTTTGTTTCATGTACAACATTATTCAAAATATTGCATAAAATTACCTTCAGGCTATGTGTATAAGGTGTGTGTATATATATATATATATATATATATATATATATGTCATAAATGAGTCTGGGCAACATAGGGAAACCCTGTCTCTACAAAAAAACAAAACACACAAAAAAAACTAGCCAGGTGTGGTGGTGCATGCCTGTACTCCTAGCTACTTGGGAAACTGAGGTAGGAGGATGGCTTGAGCCTGGGAGGTCTCAGTGGGCCATGGTTGCTCCACTGCACTGCAGCCTGGGTGACAGAGTGAGATCCTGTCTCAAAAAACAAAAACCAGAAATCCAAAAAGCATAAATAAATTTCATGTTCAGACTTGGGTCCTATGCCCAAGATATCTCACTATGTATATGCAAATTATCCAAAATCCCACGCCCCCCTCCCCAAAAAAAACCCCAAATCTGAAACACTTCTGGTCCCAAGCATTTTGTATAAAGGATATTCAACCCATATACTATATTAATTCTTAAGGATGCATGTATAACTATTAAACGATGAACTCACAATTCAATTGGAAGAAATAGCGAGCCTCCTTTAAATACACCTCACAAGTTTGCCTGAGAATGATTAATTTTGTAACCAAAGACCAACAGAAAATAGCTTCAGAGCCTTGGCATTTCTGAAGTGAAGATGATACTATTCACAGATAGACCGCTGACATTTAACAATGATGGATGAAGGCTAATATGAGTCAAAACCCTTTATTTTAAAGATGGAAAAAATACTAAGTCTTCTGCTTAAGGTATATATAAGTTAAAAGCCAATTTTAAGTCACTGAGTAATTTACCAGCATTTTAGCCCAGTGACAACCTCTTGTCATTATGATTTGACCTTACTGAAGAGTAGAGATACTATAAACTAAAAATTGCCCACGAGTTGAAAATCACACGTTCTTTCCCGAAAGTTTAACTCTAAGACATATGGTTCATGTTCACACATTCATCCATAGGAGAATGTCAAAAATAAGGCAGCTGAGTATGGATAACTTGATACCATACACTTTGGTGCTCACCGTGAAAATAAAACTTTGCAACCCTTATTTCTGGGGTAGAGGTAGAATGGTGTGGTAGAGAGACCAGGCATGGGCTTTGCATCTCGGCAGGGATGAAACAAATTCTGAATCTATCACTCACTTGCTGTGTGAACTTGGACAAATTATTTTATCTCTATAAATATAATACTCTTATCCATATTATAATTAAAGGTTGTTAAACATATGGGAGATAATGATGGCAACCAAAATAAAAATAGCAATAGCACCTACAAATTATCAAGGGCTTACAATGTGCTAGGGGCTGGACCAAATATTTTATATGCCTAATCTCATTTAATCTGCACAGAAATTCTCTGGGGGTATTGTTAGGCTAGTTCACAGATGAGAAAATAGAGGCTTAAAGAAACTAAGTAGGACCTGACTATAAACTTGTTTTTTCTGTCTCTTTCATAATGGGCATAGAAGACCTAGCCCTTGTGCACAAAGTCTCTGATACCCTTAATCAATAGTAGCTATAATTATTATTATGATTTAATTTCCATTGCATTTTTTCCATTCTTCTTATTTTTATTTCAATAGGTTTTTGGGGACCAGGTGGTGTTTGGTCACATGGATAAGTTCTTTAGTGGTGATTTCTGAGATTCTGGTGCACCCATCGCCCAAGCAGTGCCATTATATGTTTTTTTGAAAAGAAACATGAATTCTACGCTTTTGAAAAAAAACTCTGATTATAAAAGCAATGTGCATATTTAGAAATAAAAGAGAATTACAAAAGAGATAAAAGAAACCTCTTGGAAACACCACCTAGAGCAGGGGTCCCCAAGTCCCAGGCCACAGACTGGTCCTGTCCATGGCCTGCTGGAACTGGGCTGCACAGCAGGAAGGGAGCATTCTCAAAGGGAATGCCTGTTGAGGAATAATGCTCTCAAAGGGAGCATTATTGCCTGAGCTCCATCTCCTGTCAGATCAGCAGTGCCATTAGATTCTCATAGAAGCGTGAACCCTATTGTCAACTGCACATGCAAGGGATCTAGGTTGTGTGCTTCTTATGAGAATCTAACTAATGCCTGACCATCTGAGGTGGAACAGTTTCATCCTGAAACAATCCCCCAACCCCATGGAAAAACTGTTTTCCACAAAACTGGTCCCTTGTGCCAAAAAGGTTGGGGACTGCTGACCAGAACACCAGAGTTAATAATTTGCTCTATTTCCTTCAAGATGAAACAAAGTATAACATTGCCCAAACCCAGGAGTTTGAGGCTGCAGTGAGCTAGGATCGTGCCACTGCACTTCAGCCTAGGTGACAGGAAAATGTTTTTTTTTTTAACAGAGTAAAAAGACGACCTACAGAATGGGAGAAGA